>NC_090941.1:757057473-759557473 GCF_040938575.1 Ambystoma mexicanum
GATGTGTATATGTATTATGAACAACTTGTGTATCTGGGAAATATATTTTTTGGGAAAAATAGAGTTTCTATGAAAAAGCAAAGGGGAGGGATTTCAATTAAGCCATGAAACACAGCATCACTCTGACACATATGACACACTGCTTCTGTCTCAAATCAGGGGACAGGAAATTCTCTGACCTATCAGGATCCTTAGAGGGTTGGGCATTGTAGAATCAGCCTCCCCACCCACTCTGGAAATACATAAATTGGGACTGCTGAGACCCAGAAAGACACACTCTTTTCCACTACTCAACTATTCTTGGCGCAGCACCCTGCCGGAAGACTCCAGATCTAGAACCAAACTCTAGAACTTTGAAGCAGAGAGGCCGAATCCAAAAGCTGAACCCTTCTCAGCAGGCCTGCAGAATCTAGCAACCTGATTCTAACCCCTAAACTGACCAGGGGCTCTCACCTTCAACAGCCGGGCTGTGCTGTTTGCTTCTAGCTAAGAACCCTGTGCTAGAACCGAGGTCCAGACCCAGAAAGCAGAGCTGTCTCCAGAACCCGTCAGACCCAGACCAGAGGCCATGCTGTGAGCAGAACCCAGAGCCTGAGACCGTCCGGTGGCGTGTGAAGCCAAACCCTTGACCAGATCCTGATGGGGCCCACTCCATTCTAAAGCCTAGGAGTGAGTATCTAGTCTAGAACTGTGCATAGTCATCTCTTAGTCTAAAGTAATCTTATTCCAACCATTCCACTTATCCATAACTGCATTATAGAATCCTGTGTCCATCCTGTTGATTCCAAATCTGTGAAGCGCAATCTGTCATTTTGAAATCTTGACTTTATTTCTGAAAATCTACCTTCACAAAAACCTCCATAACGTTTGGGCCGTACATCTTAGAACCGGAATGTAACTGTCATTTTGAAGCTAAGATCCGAAGTTTTCCAACAAACCCAAAACGACATTCCAATTCCTTGGAGTTTTTCCGTAATCACGATTTACGCACACAGATAAATTGTTGCGAATTGCAATTTAGCTCCATTTCACCACTTGTGAAAATAGCTGTTTCTTGCTTTCCACTGCTGAGATTCGTTTTCAATCTGATAATCATTCATGAATCATTCCTAGTGTTGACCTGAACTAATCCTAAGTAATTCTCACTAGTGCTGAATCTCCTTTAGTGAATTAAAATCATTTTAGCATATTTTCCCATTTATTGCAATCACATTCAAAAGTATTTTTGCCTGTGTTTAAAATCATACCTGTTTTCTCTAAGCTTGCTGGGGGAACTGGGATTGAACTGCATTATTGATTGTATTCTTCTAACGTGTGTGCCCTCATTTCTATCTCTTCATATTGCATAGCGGGGGAGTGAGTAGTCACAGGGGAAAAAGTGATCACATTATCTTTTGATTGAAATCATATCAAGTTATTTCTGTGTTGCATTCTTTCCATCATTGCATTTCCTTGAATCATATAAAGTATTCCCTCCTGCAGTATCCTTCCTATTCCTACTCCTAAGTGATTAAAGAGATTGTTGATTTTGTAATATTACCCATTGTTGATTACCGTCCATATTCATAGGTGTGCTATTCCGATATTATTTTATTCATAAAGGTGTGATATATATATTGTTCCATTCTTCAAATAAACCTTTTATTTTGCAAAACAAACCTATTTCTTGGCTCAGTGAGGTCGGGGAGATCCAAAGAGAGGGGCGTAATATAAGGGTTCATCATCCAGATTTAAAGAACTTTGACATAAAAATATATAAATAAGGGCTTCCATTGGGCATCCCAGACGAGGCATTGACTTAGTTGGAGTGCTAGATTGAAGTCACTTGCATGATGTACCAATACCCGGAAGAAAGCCTGTTTGGTGAGGATCCATTTTAGTTATCCACTGATTACAGTCACGTAGTATTAATCTACTGAAAAGTTTGCCAGGCACGTCCAAAATGGCGATTGGACAATAACTTTGAGGTTGTTAGCGGTCACCTTTCTTAAAGATCGGGACTATAATCGATTTGTACCGAGAGGAAGGAATTTTTCCAGTTCTTATGATTTCAGTGAATATAATGTTGAGAATCGTTGCCCAGAGCTTACTGTTAGTCTTTAGAAGTGTATTAGAAAGGCCATAAGGGCCTGGGGCCTGTGAGGTCTTGAGATTTGAAATGTAATATTCAATGTCATCATTATCAAACTCAAGGTCAAGAGGGCATACAGGGGGTCGGATATCACTCATCGGTGGAATCTCTTTGTTATGGATTGCATAAAC
This sequence comes from Ambystoma mexicanum, assembly GCF_040938575.1. Lineage (NCBI taxonomy): Eukaryota > Metazoa > Chordata > Amphibia > Caudata > Ambystomatidae > Ambystoma > Ambystoma mexicanum. The sequence continues at coordinate 757,059,736 of NC_090941.1, forward strand.
CATCGTAAAGTGAGTTATCCAATTCTGCTCAGGTACTGGGTTGATCTGTAATGCAAGTTGAGAAGTCTGAGTAGATTGATTAAGTAATTGCCATATTGATCTTGAGTTTTTCGATGACAGGGCTTTGAACATATTCTCACTGTCATTTTGGTACATAAGCGCCTTCCTTCCAATGAGCCAGTTTTTGTAAACCAGCTTCAAATGTTTAATCGTCATCTGGTAGTTGTTTGGTTTAAGCTTCCTAATTGTCTTATCTCACTTTGTAAGGTGAGCTATCGGTGTTGCAGCTCTACGTCAAATGCATGTTTGTGCACAAAATGAGTTTTTTTCGTCTGTTTTCAGGTTCAGAGAATAGTTGAAGCTCAGTAGCATAGCAGGTGTCTCGGGGGTCATTTCAGAGTTTAAAGGCACCTTAAATTTTAGACAGTATAGAAAACTATATAAAGAATCCTCTGTAATCCGCAGTCTATTACGAGCGCCGTTTACCAGGTAGGTGTTTTTTAGATAATTGTTATGAGGCGCGGTAAGTTCACAAGCCCAGGTAAATGTGAGTTGGTCATGGTCACTCTGGTGTTGCCTACAGATTTCAAACTCCATGACTGATAGAAATGTGGCAGGATCAATATATACATAAACAATGGTGAATTCCTGATCCATCCTTCGCCAAGTCGGTCTATGAGGGACATCTCCCGCTACTGAACCGTTCAACATCTGTAATTTGTAATTTGCCATGATTGTCGACCTACTATCAGTAATTACCAGTTCTTGGGGAGAGGATTTGTGAAACAGGTGTATATTTAGATCACCAACGAGTTTAGTTGCTGAGATTGATCCATCTAAAACAATTTGAGTCAAAAGGAGTTTGATATCTGAAAAGAACACATCAGGTGTCAGGGTTGCCCGATTCCAGTATACATTTAGTAAAGCAATTGTATATGAATTGCCACTAATTTTAACAAGTTGCATATAGTCATTAGGGGCGGCCCATTTCGTGATTGTGAGCCCCAGAGATTTTATTACTGCATGAGCAAGCCAGCCATTGCCCTTCCTTTAGGAGGTTGTGTTGCTTGCACCGTTAGTACATCAAAGTTATCCCAATTTTTAACCATGTCTCCTGCAATGCAATTATGTCATAAAGGTGTAAGTTACTTTCAGCATTGTTGATCAAATGAACGTGACCACGTGTGTTCCAACTAACCAACTTCAGTTCTCCTAACGATTTTGTTGTTAGTGGTTATGGTTCTCGGCGATATCATGCTGTGATTCGAGATATTTTGGAAGAGGTAGATTCGAAACCTGAAGGCTTGTGAGTTCTTTGGTAGGGATTTGGTTTTGTTTTTTTATTGATGATTTTATCTGGAAGGTTTCATAAGAAATCGTGAATCCTAAATCAAAGATGTCACGTCTGGCCTGCCATATCAAGTTTAAAATGACCCCTGACTTTGAACCCAATCTCATACATGTAAGTTTTATGTCATCTAAAAATTCAACTTGATCTATTTCAGTTGAAGAAAGATCTTCTAATGAAGGAATCTCGGCAAAGATATTCAAAATAGATGTACGGTTTAAAGCATATACTTCATACGGGCCAGATCTACATTGTATAATAAGAGTATGAAAGGACGGACCTAGTTGTGAAGGCCTCCCTTAATTGTGGGTGGTGGTTTATGTTGGGTATTTACATTGACAAGAGAGTGAGGGGCGATTACGCTCTTGTCTAGATCTATTTGTGTTTGGGTATACATCGGGTTGGGGATCTGAACCTTCAGTATTTTCTCGAGCTGAGAGACTCTTTCATGTAAGATGAAAGATTCATGGTTGGATGTTCCTTTTCTTTGTGGTCGCGTCAAGAGATGTGAATTATGGATATGTGGTGTTAGATGGGTTATTTGAGGTTGAGTCAGCAGGTTAGGTGTTGCATCTATAGATTGAGATTGAGGAGGATCATGAGGTAATAAGCTTGACGCAAGGTCTGGTTTTTGAATTTCCATATTAAACTATGACTTTGCAGCAGGAATTTGCATTGATTTCTCGAGTTGGAGAAGTCGCTGTTCAATTGTGGATAATGAATCACTCATTGGTTGTAGTTTTAAAGAAAGATGGTCGACGTGGATATTGGCTGCAGCTGTTTTGTTGGGGCATCAATGACATCAACAAGCTCGTCTAGGGGTCGGTAAACTGGTGCATTTTGGTCTCCTTGAGTGACTAGACGAGCTTGGATAACTTTTTTAGATAAATTCACATATTTATTTGTAATTCATCAGAGGTTATTTTTAGGTCTTTTGAAGGTTTGGTCCATTTTTTCAAGAAATGTTTAGTTGCAGACTGTTGGTTTGATTTAATACTTTTTTTATTCTTTGTTTTTTTTTGTTCAAGTACAGCAGCAAAGGATACATTTTTTTGCTTTGTCATTGGCATACAGAATTTTGCTATATCTTGATGTCCCTTTGGCTTGTCTGAATTTGAGTTATTTTTTGAGACAGGATCCGAGTTCATCCCAGCACTAGCCTTGAAGGTAAGGTCAATTACAGTTGGTCCTGTCTCTGACGAAGCAGCTACCGAGACAGGATGTGGTACATTGTTTTGGGGTAGATCAGGCATAGACGGCTGATCAACAGCCAGTGGTAAAGCTGGCGGTGAGTGTGTTCTTTCTTGATCAGCCAGCTTTAAAAGTGTCTGGGTGTAAGCATTTGAAACAATAAGATCACACTCAGACATCAGTAAAATTTTATTTGGTGATACAGTTGTTGGCGAGGCCACTGTCAGTTCTTGTTGGTGGAGTACTTTTTCTATAAGAGAATTTTGAGTTTTTAATCTATTATCAAGTGTGTCATAAAGCCTTAAAATGGTCGGTATGGCTAGATTTAAGGCGTCTAATGTAGTTTGTAAAAGGGGACAAGACTCATCCGGTATTACTGCAGGAACTGTAAGAGGGGAAAATGTTGCATTTGATGTATGGCAATCTGGTCTGTCAGGTGAGCTAATGGAGGTGGCCTGTGTTATAGATAAGCTAAGAGGGAGCGTGTCAAACATTACAGGAGATTGAGATAAATTAAGTTGGGGAATTTCTTGGTTTGTGAAGCTCCTTTTTTGGCGATTACTCTGAGTAATGAGGTTCCTGCTTGCATAGAGATATCAGCAAATTGTGCACTTTCGGCTAAGGGATCAAAGCATTGAGCTTCGGTGGGTGGATCCAGATCGATCAGTCGATTCAACGTTTCGGAAGGCAAGTCGAGGTTACTACATACTCCCAGGTAAGGTATAGGATTTATTGGTGAGGTGCGCGAGTTTGTTATAGTCAGCACAGGGACATTTTTTCCATTTTGTTGAAGCGTATGGCCAACGGACACTCTTGCCATAGTTGTGTCACTGACAAGGAGGTTTCCAGATGAACCTCGATCATATTGGTTTGGGTCTTCGGTCATTAAAGATGAATGGGTCGAGGAAGTTTTAGCAGATGTTGGTGAATAAAACATTTGAATATCAACCGAAGAGATTGGCGGCTGCAATCGCCCATCGCCCACATACTGATGAAATTTTATGCGAAGATAAACAGTGAGGCATTTTTGCCGCTGTGGATTTCAAACATTGGATTAGTTTCAAGGTGTGCCGCCTAGACGGCATACCAGGCGTTAACGTATAAGGGTCCATTTCTGTGTCTTGCTTTAAGGCAAGTACACAAGAATGGAAAAATGTAGAACAGAAAGAAAAGAAGAAAAAAGGAATAAATAGAACAAAAGAAGAAAACGAATAAATAAAATAAAATGAGGTGACCGTTAAGGGCTTAGCTTAATGGTAGTCGATGAGCGCCCTTTACAGCCCAAAAAGCCACAACAGCTCTTTGCCAAAAGCTCTTTGCCGAAATGCGCGGGCTTCCAGATGATATGGGTTGCTGGGAAAAATGGGTGGGACTTAGGCAAACAGAAAAAAAAGAGGACGGAATTGAATTCCCCAATTGCTAGTAGTAGGCTGGAAAGAGCAAGATCCTTGGTAGTGTAAGCAGCACAGAGCGCTCCAGCCACAACAGCTCTTTGCCAAAAGCTCTTCCTCAAGTTCTTACACTAAGAGCTAAGGACCTACTGAGGATCATGGGGCAAGACTTTAGATCTGTCAGTGGGGGAGGATGTCCTTAGGTGAGAAATAGTACTCCCATTCCCTTTTCAGAATGAACCCCCTATCTCTCAAGCCTTTCTAGGCTACTCAGCCATTGCCCTTTTCTTCCCTCCAAACTGTCCCCCAGAAACGCCACCTCAACACTGGGACGAGAAGAGACCAAAACACTGGGACGAGAAGAGACCAAATAGGAAGACACATCCTCATTTGATTGAGACAAACACATATCAGAGACAACACAGAGTTATACATACTTCTTTTATTAAATCAGACATCCCCAAACAGCACTCTGGTACTGAGACAGAGAAGAGGGTTAATGGGTTTCGCCATAGTCAGGCAATTGAACTTAATGACCCACACCTGAGGTCACTTAAAACGCTTAACGGATATAAAAGTCCTTGCTGCATTGAGCAAGGAGGAAAGGGCTGGAGAGAAGGGAGCTGGAGACCCAGAGCCGGAATCCATATCAAGCAGGAGAGCGAGACGCTGTGGCCGAGGTCGGCCGCGAAAGGGTCTGGAAATCCTGCTACCCTCCTTATCAGGTACACACAGCAGCAACTGTGACACTCTCAAGAACCCCAGCTGCTGCGGGAAACCAGGAGAACGAGCAGTACTCTCTGTCACTGACATAAAGGAAAGGCAAGGCTCGGGGAAGCCGGAAAGCAGAATGAGCAGCGTTGAGAGGCCCTTTGCGAAGGACAATAAACAGAAGGGAGCTGCCATGTGCAACCGGGGAGTGCAAACAAGGGAAACACACATACCGTGGCACTCTGGAAACTTGAAACAACGTCCTTTTGAATGCAGAACAAACTGAAAGTCATTGCAAGTACCTTTGATTGCTGAAACAAGCAATTTTGAATACCAAACCAACTGAAAGATATTGTAAGAACTTTTTAAATGCTGCACAGAGTAAAAAACAAGTTTTCAGCACTTTTGAGTGGAGTGAAAGCAAAGTGGTGCATAGAGCAGAAACCACAGAATGTATTGTCGGAGAGACAGTATTGGTCAAGACAAGAGAATACCAAGAAGGGTATGAGATGAGAAACCCAGTATTGGCCAAAGCTAAAAGAGTTCAAGGAACTGCAGGTTAAGAGGAAACCTGCATTGGCAAGAGCCAGAGGAATATAGGAAAGTGTGACAAAGCGCATGGTGGCCAACCAAGACACAATACAGTGTTAAAAGAGTGTGACACTGATGAAAGAAACAAGCGTCACTGTCAAAGGAAAGCAGAGGCCAATTGTTGGAAAGCAGTCAAGAAGGGATATTGGTTGCCTGACATGTAATCGGGGGACTGTGTGGTCTGACAACTGTGCCTAGACCAAGTGCCCCCCTTTAAGGAAGAGCCAATGAAAGTATCCATAGCAAAGCTTGTGTTTTACAACAGCCTCTTATGTGATTTTGAAGGCAAGAAACGGAAATCCCTATGTGAACCAGTAGAAAGCACTGATGCCAAAAGAGCTGGGAAGTATCCCAAGGAGTTGTGATGTTTAGCGCTGATGTCAAAAGAGCTGGAATGGGTCCCAAGGGATTGTGTTGTTTTGAACTGATGTCAAAAGAGCTGGGCAGTGTCCCAATGGATTGTGTTGTTTTGAAAAGCTGGAAGATTTGAACTCTTGGGGAAGGGAAACCAATACCATGTGAAGTGTTTTGAACTTGGAGAAGGGGAAGCAGATTATAAGCCAAGAGCTGGAAGAAGCTCTGAACTTTATTTTGAACACTATTCATTTTGGCGCTGACATCCTTACACATTGTATACAGTTAGTTTTGAGGGCAAGTTTAGCTTTTGGACACAGCTCCACCTGCACTCACAACTGCAGACTCTCAGTCTCTTGCATTCCACATCCCACACTTGTCACTTGTGTCACTATTATCTGCTATACCTGTCACTATTATGTGCCATATCCCTCCACCAGACTTGTACCAACACCCCCACGAACCGCTTCTGCATTGTATGTACCTACTGCATGTTGCCATGACCTGTACTTATCCCCGCGAACCGTTCTGCATTGTATATACCTACTGCATGTTGCCATGAACTGTACTTATCCTTAGACTGTAACCAAGCTTCGAATCTTCTTGTAACTGTTGCGCCCGGCTACCCAAGGGTTTTGTGTGCATTATCAAATAATAAACAAACAAACAAACAGACATTTGATTTGGACTTCCTGACTCAGACTATCCTTAGTTTTCTTTAGGTAGGGAAATCCCAAACTTAGCATTGGGCAAGTTAGGCCTTACTCCATCGTGCCTTTTAAATTAATACAATTATTGAGAACCAATCTTTAACCTGTTGTCTGTGTCTACTTCATGATGCCTTTGCACCTGGTACCATCTGTTTTGGACACACAGCGTGAACATTATCTGCTATCCAACTTGAGCAGTTTACAAACTGTAACTCGCTTGCATCTTTTCAAATCAAGAATTTTGCAGTAAAGAAAAGATGTGGAGAAAACATATGGCTATATCATCCCCTCTTTCTTCTAAACTGGCTTTAAATAATTATAAAAAAAGGCCATCTTAATGGCAAAATCTGGTTTCTTGAAAAATCATGTAAACAACACTATTAACAAACCTAAGGAACTATTTTACACTACATACACATTTATTTAATCCCCTGGTGTGGTTCCAAGCATACTGCCAATGATTACATTGGCAAATGATTTGAATAATTTCTTTGTGGCCAAGATTAAAATTAAAAATCCTCCTCCTTCGCGCTATAAATGGACATGATTAAATAATTCCTGCCATTTACATTTAAAAATAGCATTTTTCTATTTAATGATACTCTATATAGACAAACGAAGAGAGTGCCCATGGTGGCCAGTTACACGACCGCATTGGCCAACCTCTTCATAGGTGTATATGTTTTTTGAATTTTATTTTTAAATATATTGTGCACTTGGTTAAACATACAAAAACCTTAGGCACAGTTAAATACATTTTAAAAGCAGTATAATATTATAATAATAACCATCACAACAAATACATATTTTAAAAAAAGGATAAACAGTACACTTCAATCATACAATCAATATTATAAAGAATAGTACAGACACACAACATATCAAGAGAAATGTAATGTCTCTGCCAACATGAAGTTGAATTCAAAATAATTTACCATGCTCAAATTTCAGGAAATCCATGGGCATAGAACCCATTGTGTCCTGTTAAGATCCTTTTATACAAACCAGTTCTTGCAAAAGGTGATTTATTAAGTTAATCTTAAAGCCCAAGGCTTTACAGCCTCTTTCCAGACATAGTAGGTTGCCTCTGTAATAACCAATGAGGATGCTCCATACAGGGAGCTCTAGAATTGATCTTTCTGGACATTTGTCAGTTTACTGACAAAAGTCGAGTATGCCTTTCGATAGTGCAATTTTAAATTAGAGCAATGGTTTAAAATATGGCGGTTTGATTGTACCGCTCAATGACAAAGTCGGCGTAATCTATCTTCTAACGTTATGCCTAACAAGCTTCCAGTATATGCAAATGTAGGTAGGGTATTTCGGTGAAGGTGAATACTAAATTCTCTCAATTTGCCATCACAGATCTTAGCCAGATATCAGCGGGGACCAGTAGAAAGAAATCCCTGCTGGGTGGATTCAAAATATCACCTTTTACTGCTTTACTTTTGGATGGTTTCCGCTCTATCCCATGCCCAAGACTTCTTTTTAAGAATGTTAATATAATCTGGCATATCAGATACTGCATGCACTGGAAAGTTAACATCATCACAATGTCGACACACTGTTGTTTTTTAAGCCCTCAGAAACTTATTTAGAAAATATGCTTCCAACTTGGTTGCTATAAAGGCCAACAGGATGTTATCTTAGGGTTTCCTAAGTAACAATGAGAAATAAAGCTTACAGCTCTTTAACAGTCACTGAGCATGAAGTGAAATTATACCCAACTCACATCGTTAAAACCTCCACTGGAGTTGTCTTAGGGAAGTTTAATATAGTTCTAAGAATATTTCCGTCAAGCCGCGCCAACCATCCCACATAGGGTTCCGATAGCATTTCAAGGCCAAAGGTAAGTGCTGAAATTATACTGGTTAAGTATATTTTAATTAAACTTTCCAAATTATTACCAATAATATTAGTAGCAAAATGATTTATAACAAGCCATTTCTTAAGTATGCAGGAAGAAATGAAGTCACCATAGTGAGAATAAGTAGGATATATGCAAAGAGGGAATCCAAGATAAATATAGCAATCCACCACCTTAAAATTGGTGTCACTTTAGTTTCCATACAAAAGATCCGTGGTACTTAATTTTACTACCAAGTAGCATAACCTTGCTCTTGGAAGAATTGATGCTCAAATAGACCATCCTAGCATATACGGATAGAGCATCTATGGAGTGCTGTAGGCCGACTAATCTATGGGCCAGAAGGATTGTGTCATCAGCATGCATTAGCCAAGGCACAGGTTGCATTCCAAATCGTGAGAGGGAAATTTCCACCCCATCCAGATAAAGATCCAGGTCCGAAACGTATACATTGTATAGTAGGGGTGCAAGCACAAACTATTGCTTCAATTCCTGTATTAGTTTTGATCGAGTTTGATAAGCTTCCCTCTTGTGTCAGGCGTATGGATACTGCTGTATTGCTATACAGGGCCTTCATGTAATACAGTAGATCTGGTTCGATACCCCAATTCGCTAGTTTGTTCCAAAGATTCTATGTCAAGACGGAGGCGGAGGCGAGCATTAAGCTTCTTCTTCTTTATTATCCACTCTCCAGCAGTTTCAACAAATATAACTTTGTAAACTTTTTATTTCAAATGTAACTTTTATTTTATTTTTTTTAAACAAAAACTTCAAGTCCCATCCATCCTGTAGTCCCATAGTCTCTGGCCATGTGACCTAGTCCTTCCTGTTCCTTAGTCTTTCCTCTTCTTTTTCTGCTCTCCAAAAGATAAGTATAGTTTTCTTAGTGCTCCGTGATTCATTGTGTATAATTAATGATTTCACGTTTTAATAGTGTTTATAAAATGTTATGACTCCTTTGGAGATGCGCACGCGTGGCGGCACAGCGTTGCATTGAGAAATGTACTAATTTCGTGTTAGATTAGCGTGAGAGGGATCTGCGGCCCCGTGCCGCACTACCGGCACCTCAGGGGCCTGCCGATCTCCTCTTCACAAGCCCCGCGGCACTTCCCTTGCGCCAGGAGCAGGCTAGCCCCCACCCTCGTGGGGGCGGAGCTTGTCACGAGCGGGAAAGCTTTTTCTGCGAGGGGAATCTCCACAGAGAAGTAGCTCCGGCCCCCACCCTTGGCGAGGCGGGGCCGGGAGCGAGCGCAGCTCGCACGGAGAGGGAATTCCCTCTACACTGATACGAGCGTAAGGCTCGCATAATAAGCCCCCACCTTTGGGGGGAGGAGCTTAACTCAAAAATCTCTGTTGCAAAGGAGATTATCGAGTGTGTGGTAGTACAGAGCAGTAATTAGCTCCTAATTATGATGAATGATACAAGCACCGAAGGAAGCACGTCCACTAGGACCTCTGCGAAGGGTCCAAAGGGGTGTATCAAGGCCCGGAAGAGCGGAGACTCTTCTGACCCCCCGGGCCAGATGGAAGGGGCAGGACCAATGGCCCCAGAGGCTTCTGACGCTTTTAGTAAACTCAGGGAAGCGTTCATGAGGAAGACACAGGTGCCGAGCCTCGAGACCCCCCTCACAGGAGGAAGCAGATAATGAAGGGGACGAGGAGAGCCAGCCTCCTCCAAGGAAAAGACTCAGGAAACTGAATAACCTAGAGGAGGAGGAAACATCAGATATGTTTCAACCAGAAGAAATAAGAAGCCCCAGATCTTCCGAATGGGTGCCCTCACTGAGGGTAGCGAAATATATGACGCAGAGGTTGCGAAAGGTTTTAGAGAAGGAAGTCAGGCAGTGGATGAGAGCTGAGTGTCCGAAACTGGATTTGCCGGGCAAGGTGGCAGAAGCACCAGAACTCGATCCGAAGATGCTCTCTTTCGTCTCCAAGTCGAACAGAGATCCCAGGAAGGGCATAGACCGCTCCTGGAAGAGCTGCCAGGAAAAAGTCCTGGACTTAGCTGGTCCATTAGCAAAAATTATGGACATGGCAGAATGAGCCAAGGACACTGGGGAATAAGTGGATCCTGCAGTCCTAGCAAACTAGGCGCAGAGGGCCATATGCCTTTTAGGCAACGCGAACTGCGCATTCTCATCAGAACGCAGAAGAGGCCTCCTGCTTAAAATTGACAACAAATTAGGAGATCTGTCGTTGTATGAAGCAGGCGAGGCGGCGCAAGAACTCTTATTCGGTGACACGTTTGGCAAGGAAATGGGGAGGTTCGTGGGAACCTTTACCTCATTAGAAAAGGCCCAACCGTCAATGAAAAAGATCTTCCCCGGGAGAGTTTTTGGCGGGACCGGTCGGTTTAGAGGCCGAGCGACCGGTCGCTATCAGGCTTCCAGAAGGCCTCAAGGAAACAGAAACACCTACTGGGAGAACAGACAACCAGATGTATTCTTCCTGCCGAGAGGTCACTTCCCGTGAGGGAGGAGAGACAGAGGACAGGGAAGAGGACAAAACTATCCCACAGGTGAGAGTTTCCGTATACCCTCCGGTTGGGGGGAGGACAGCGTTATTCTGGGAGAACTGGCGATCGCTTTCCAGCGATGCCTGTGTTCTGCAGACAGTGAAAGGCATGCACATAGACTTCATAGAGACTCCCATTCAGAGTCATATTCCTCGTCCTCTAGCCACGACCCACATAGAGAAAAGTCTATTACACACAGAATTACAAAAGTTAGCAGGGAAGCAAGCGATAGAGCAGTGCAAATCGCTCCCAAAGTTTGTGAGCACTATGTTTTTAGTCCACTGGAAAGAGAAAGTAAGGCCGGTGATAAATCTAAAAAACATGAACGGATGGGTAGTCTACAACCATTTCAAGAAGGAAGGGACCCATCAGCTCAGGGATACACTCAGGCAAGACGATTGGTTAGCGAGAATAGACTTGAAAGATGCATACCTGACGATACCAGTTCACAAAGAGTTTCGCCCTTTCCTGGCGTTCGACTGGGACGGGCAATTATGGCAATTTGCCACGATGCCTTTCGGGCTGGCCTCAGCGCCGTGGCCATTCACAAACATCATGAAGCAGGTAGCAGCAGCAATCAGGGAGAAAGGGATACGGATGATTACATATCTAGATGATATCCTGCTGATGGCCAGCTGGAAGGAGACTCTCCTTTATCAAGCCGACTGGGTAGTGAAGCTCCTGACGTCTCTGGGTTTTCTGGTGAATCAGGAGAAGTCGGAAATGAAACCAACCAAGAGCTTAGAATTCCTAGGGTTTGTCCTAGATACTAGGACAGCTACTCTAGAGCTTCCAAGCAGGAAAATAAGAGACATAAAAAGAGAATTGAGAGCATGTTTCAGCAAAACAGTGATTTCCGGGGCGTGGCCTGGAGCCGACTCAACTGGAATGTCTTCCTGAGAGCTCCCGCCTGGCCCAATGCGCCTTTTCATAAAAACCCCGCTTTTAGCCTCCGTTTTTCGCCGGGATTGAAACCTCCGGCAGTGGAACCTCCCCTGCACCCACCGGCCAAGCGATTCCCGGCTTCATCCCGAGACCGCCATGATAGAACCCTCGACAGCCCCGGGGCCCACTCGGCGGCAAGATGGCCGCCGCAGCTTCGGGAATTGGAGGCCGCCCAAGAGGGGGCGGAGCGGACACTGAAGCCCTGCCGATCGGCAACCGCCGGAGACGGTCTGGAGTGTCCATGCTCGTCGATCACTGCAGTGTCCCACTGCCTTGGACCCAACACCCAACCTCCCCAGTCGAGCCCGCCCGGAGACACTGTCGCACCCCAGGAATCGAGGACACCAACCCTAACCCTTGACGATCGAACGCGGTCGCCGACCGCGACCTCCGCGCCTCGGCTCCTAGCACAGAGGGATCGACTCTGCCCACGCTGAGCCCATCCAGCACAGGCACCCCCCCAAAACTCCCTGCAACGCCGGCGAGTGCGGGAGACCGCACAAGAACCTTCGACACCCGCCCACACCCGGACACCCGCCCCCACCCGGATCAGACTCGCTCCCCGGGTGGAGGCACAGACAACGCTCATCCCCGTCGCCGGCGATCCGCCACACAGCCGGCCTGCCTCTGCACCCACCACAGGAGACTATCAGCCTTTACCAGGACCCTGACTGAGGCCCAGCCATTGAGCCCACCAGGTGAGCGCGCGCCCAGAGCCCGCTCACAGGACTGCACCGGACCCATAGAGGCTCGGACCTACGATCCTCCATCTCCCTTCGCTGAGCACATTGCAAGTGGTGATACGGCCACATAGTCACAACGCCTCCCAACGGTACTGGCACGACTGCCTCCCCAGCTTCATCACCCCCGGGCCCGGGGGCCGTCTTGCGGTCCAGAGCCCGGAGCACCCACCACAGCATCAGGCCCTCCTGCCACCCGCACGCCACCAACGGAGACGACCTCCATCCAGCCTCCCCAGCAACTACATCCAGGCCAACAGCCACCCGCTCCTCGTGTCTCCTGCCCCTCTTCCAGAACCGTCGCTCCATAGGCCGGCAGGGGTTGCTGCCCCCAACATCCTCCCAGGCTGCTCCTGGTCGCAGGATACCCACGCACTCAATACAGCGGCAGCACACTCCGCCACAGGGGACAGGAGGTAAGGAGTCGGGGGGAGAGCGGGAGGACAATCAGCCCACCCCAGGAGCGTGACAGAGGGGGGCCACCTGGACTCGCTGGCTGGCTGGCTTAACTTTCCAAACCCGACACCCACCCGGGATTCCGGCGCAACCATTTCCCCTCTTACTGTGCCCCCACACCTCTGGAACAGACAACTTCCACTTCCCAGAGCTCCAACCCTAGATCCTCCCGAGCATCTCATAACTTTCACCACCTCGCTAAGACGGAACTACTGCCTCTCCCTGCAACCCCTCACGGCAATGTCCAAAAGCGGGAAAGCACCTAAACAAGCGGACATCATCTCCCTTATGTCGTCCGCGACCGCCGAAAGAGCAAAGAAAGCCGACCTGCCGGGGGAGACCATGAAAAATACCACCCCACCAACCACAGAAACAGATCCCACCCTGCCTCAAGCTGCAACCAAAGCAGACCTACAAGAGCTATTAGTAGCCCTAACCAGGGAAATTCAAAAAAGCTCCGAGGAAATTACTAAGAAAATAAACACTCTGGACAAAAGAATGGGGGAAGTAGAACAGCGAACTGCCGAAATCGAATCCGAAATCTGCGACCAAAGATTCGAAGATGAACACAACAAAGACCGGATAGCTGCCCTTGAAGCAAGATGCAACATCCTTGACGCAAAGCAGGAGGATTTGGAAAACCGATCAAGGAGGAACAACATCAGAATCCGAGGTATCCCAACCACGATCCCGGATCCAGATCTGAAAGCCTATATATTGGATCTCTTTCGTTTCATCATCACCCTCCCAGACACCTCCCCCCTAGAATTGGACCAGGTGCACAGAACAACCCCAAGGAAATCCTCAACGCTCCCCCCGGATGTCCTGGCCAGAGTACACTTCTTTCAAATAAAAGAGGACATTATGCGAGAAGCAAGACAAATGAAACAGATCACCTTCAGAGGTTCCAAGATCTCTCTTTACCAAGACCTAGCGAATACCACACTCCTGAAACGGAAAGCAATGAAACCCCTAACATCCTGGTTACAAGAAAAGAAAATCCCATACCACTGGGGTTTCCCCACTTCAGTAAAATTCAAATGGGAGGGAACACAGAGGCAAATACAGACTTTAAAAGAGGCGGAGAAATTCATGGGCGTAAGCGGTGCCGACCCCAACGCCGAACCCGAAGAGGCAACTCACCCTCCCCGAGACATATCCCCAGGCGGGCCATGGTCCAAGTCCAACAGACGGCGCAGACTTAGAGGCCCCCCGAAAAAAGACGGCGACAGGGGCTGAACACTCAACAGCAGCTCACCGGGGCAGGAAACAAAGATTTCCTCAAGCAATGCTCTCCCAAGACCAAGGAGGACCCTCCAATCACATCGCAATCAACCCTCCCGCTCCGACACGGAGAGGTATCCCCCGACGAGCTTACTCCCGATTCATCTCGACGGCCCAGTTGGCCACACCGAGCGCATTGGTGCCACAAGTTCCCCAGTGGCAGCAGGTAGAAGTTCCATCTACCAGTCCAACGTTTGGAAAGGAGAAAAGATTCAGAAAGAAGTACGAAAACTTGCAAGAATGCTTTACTCAGTTCGTTTATTCACTGGTCCCAGAGTCAACAATAGACTCGGCAGCACAACATGCAACAACACTCAAAAACAAGCACGCATCTCGTTACACTCATCAAGCCTGACACAACCCCCACAGACCAGCCCAGGGACAAACCCCAAGAATCAGCCTCATCACAACGCCACCAGAGACGACTAACACAAGCGAGTTAAGATTCCTCTCCTGGAATATTCAGGGGATGAACTCACCAAGGAAACGCAGATCGGTTGAGCACCGCCTGAGTCAACTGGCCGGAGATATCGTTCTACTGCAAGAAACGCACCTTCTCGCCGAGGATGAACGACGCATAAAATTCAAGAGATATAAACAGTCCTACTTCGCCACCTCTGGCTCAAAGAAAAGAGGGGTGGCAATTCTTCTCAGCAACAAAATTCCACTACTCAACATCACTATAAGAAAAGACCCAGACGGCCGTTACCTACTTCTTAAAGGTACCTTTGAAGAACTTCCCATCACGATAGCCTCAATCTACAGCCCCAATTCCTCCCAAAACAAGTTCTTAAACGACATCCTGCCAACGATTTTAGCTTTCAGAGAAGGACACCTATTTATCGGAGGAGATTTCAATACCATCCCTAACCCACAGCTCGACAAGACTCTCCCAGCCACGAACAATGACTACGTGCAGGCCCTAGCCTTACTTAAGTTGTTCAGAGAAACAGAGACAGTAGACGCATGGAGAATACAAAACGGCGACACAAGAGATTACACACACTTCTCCAACGTTCATAAGGGATTCTCAAGAATTGATCTAATTTTAATCCCCGGCATCCTACTCCCATGTGTCACTGATACAGAAATCCACACACGCATGATCTCCGACCACTCCCCGATATCTGTAAATCTAGCCATTTCAGGCCAGGAATCCCCCCCTCAAAGGTACTGGAAACTGAATGATGCACTCCTTCTAGACATCAGCATAAGGGCCGAAGTGGAGGACTCACTGATAAATTACTTTGTAGAGAACACCACACAAACATCCCACATCAGTACAATCTGGGACGCAATGAAAGCGGTGGTTAGGGGTGTACTAATAGGAGCCGGAGCTGAACAGCGAAGGATCTCAAACATAGCCCTCTCCAAACTAGAAAAAGAAGTATCCCTCCACGAATCACAGCTAAAAGCTCAATACTCAAGGAAAACCGAACGGGCCCTGAGAAAGGCGAAAACTGCCTTGGAAATGCACTGTGCTGACCGGACAGCTAAATCCCTGGCGTACACAAAGCAATTTTACTACGCCAAAGGAAACAAAGCAAACAGGATATTAGTGCAAAAGCTGAGGGCTCTCCGTAATCGGAACAACATACTTAAACTACGAGGAGTGAACGGAAAACTGCTCTTCTCCCAAACGGAGAAAATGAACGAACTCCTGAGATACCATACAGCGATAATGTCCAGTGACCCACTAACACTAAATGAGCTACCAGAATACCTGAGCGCACTTCCGCCCCGCAACCCCACACATCTGGAGCATCTGGAGGCTCCCATTGAAGTAGAAGAAATTATTGAAGCCATCAAAACTCTCAAACCCTCCGCCCCAGGCCCGGATGGCCTAACCGCAGCCTTCTATAAAAAATTCGCCAGAATTCTGGCCCCACAATTATCCGCTTTATTCAACTCCTTCCTATCCACGAAAACTGTCACGAAATCCATGGCCGAATCAATCACAATCCTGCTACATAAACCCGGAAAAGACCCTGAACTCCCAGAATCCTACCGGCCCATCTCACTCTTAAACAATGATGGGAAGATCTTCGCCAAGGTACTAGCCAGAAGACTGGGCCCAACTCTTCCAAGCCTAATCGACCGGGACCAAACAGGATTTATCCCTGGCAGAGGGACAAACGACAACATTCGACGAGTTCTAAACCTAATTGAAGGCGCTCACAAATCTAAAACAAAAATGGCAGTAATCTCATTAGATGCACACAAAGCCTTCGATCGGGTGGACTGGGGATACATCCAAGAAGTCCTCCAACGCCTCGGCTTCGGCCCCAACTTCACAGCTTGGGTCATGGCTAACTATCAAATTCCCACCACACAGCTCCGAATTAATGGCACAAGGTCCGAACAGATACGCATCACGAGAGGCACCAGACAAGGTTGCCCGCTCTCGCCCCTGGTCTTTGCTCTATCAATGGAGCCTTTCGCCGCTAGAATCAGACAAAATGAAACCATAAAAGGAATCCAAGTGGGTAATCACGAGTATAAAATCGCACTCTATGCTGACGACGTGCTCTTAACGATTACAGACCTGGCGGCCTCCCTAAGGACACTATGGAAAGAGATAGAGGAGTTTGGCACCATGTCAGGATTCAAAGTCAACTTAACCAAATCCTCAACACTACCCATTAACCTAACCCACCTGGACGAGGCCGCCCTCACACCGCTCTCACCAATTCCCTGGGCCAAAGACGCCATAGGATACCTCGGAGTCCAGATCACCGAAAACCCAAAGCGACTATACTCAAAAACATCCCACAATTACTTAGCACCCTTCAAAATGATCTCAAAAGATGGAAACAACAAGAAATCTCATGGTTCGGACGAATCTCAGCGGTAAAAATGAACCTAATCCCCAGATGGATATACCATTGCGCAGCCCTGCCAATACAAATCCCACCCCCAGCCATACGCGCACTACAGAAGATACTAATGGAATTTGTGTGGGGAGGGAAGAGGCCCAGGATCAACAAACGAATCATGATGAAAGGCAAACCTTCAGGAGGAATGGGTGTCCCTGACCTAGCCAGATACTCGCAAGCAGCTCAACTATCACACGCATTCGCTTGGGTGCAGGAAGCTGACCCCCCGCTATGGCGTCAAATTGAGGAGTCCTGGTGCCCGGTCCCCCTATATGATCTCCCACACCTACCATCGCTAAAACCTCAACCCAACTCCGGGCCTCTTTCGGCCACGACCATCACAACCCAATGCTGGAAAGCCGCAGCTCGGAAATGGGGACACTGTAGCCCCCTAGGACCCTTGTCACCTATCTGGAACAACCCGGAGTTTACCCCCGGAAACCCGCCACGAGATTTTCACGCTTGGATAGCGGGTGGTCTGGCAAAAACCAGCGATTTTATTGAAGTAGGCCTACCCATCACCTTCGAGAGATGCAAATCAAAATTTGGAGTGGGGGAACGGGAAAGATTCCGATACTCACAAATCAGACACTGGATCTCGCACAGAAGAACCCGGGACAAATGCTCGAGGGAACCATCAGCCCTGGAGATCACATTAACTTCCCCGACTAACAAAGGGAAAATATCCTCCATATACCGGCTCCTAGAAAGATCGGACCCAGCAAAGAAAGAAAAATATATGACGGAATGGGAAAAGGATATTGGCCGTGAAATAACAACAGAAAGCTGGGGGCAAATCTGGTCCAGACTACATAAAAGCTCACAATGCGTCACGAACAAGGAAGGAGGCTACAAACTGTGCTACAGATACTACATCACCCCTGTCCAAATCCATAAAGCCAACCCGGACTTCCCCGCCACATGCTGGCGAGGATGCCAAACCCCCGGATCTCTCTATCACCTAGTCTGGAGCTGCCCAAAGGCAGAAATATACTGGAAAGAAGTCCTGAAACACATCAAAGAAATCTCTGGCCTCTCCATCCCTTGGGACCCAGGAATTGTCCTCCTGGGCGAAACCGGCGATGGAGCATTCCCAATCTCAGGTCACATTTCCCGACTATGCAACCACCTGCTATTAGCCGCAAAGATAGCTATGGCCCGATTATGGAAAGACAAAAATGGCCCCTCGATCGCCCTATGGTGGGCCAAATGCTGGGAGATTGCAGTAGCAGAAAAAATCACGGCAATCCGCTCGGACTTCCTAAACAGATCCCTGAATATATGGGACCCATTCTTGGACTATGCGGCCAAATACCCAACCCTCACCAGGAGACCTCCACTCACTAGATGGCTCCAATGTAGCCCTCTCTACTAATCACCGTTCAATCACCGAACAGACCGGAACAGAGGGAACAAGCATCCAGAACTCTGCCACCCAGCGCCACATCCAGAAACTGTCCACTATTTCCTCCATCCTACGACTCACATTGGGCTACAAACACACTAATTAAATATTTAAATTATAATATTTTGCATTGTTGCATGTAACACTATATCCTGCAAGATCAATAAAATGTTGTTATGAAAAAAAAAAAAACAGTGATTTCCCTCCGCACTATAGCACGAGTGGTAGGCTTGTTGGCAGTCTCGATACAAGCGATTTTCCCAGGTCCGCTTCATTATCGAGCCCTGCAAAGACTAAAGATAAAACATCTACAGCAGGGCCTGCGTTATCACCACTTAGTTCAGATCGATCAGGAATCCAGGACAGAACTATAGTGGTGGTTAGCAAATATGGAAGCATGGAACGGAAGAGCCATTTTCGGCGACCGTCCAGATCTGATAATAGAGTCAGATGCCAGCCGAGCAGGCTGGGGAGCCCGATGCGGGAATCTCCAGACAGGGCGGAGATGGAGCGCGGAAGAACTCCAGCTACACATCAACTGCCTGGAACTGTTAGCCAGATCATTTGCGATCAATGCTTTCACAAAAGGAAAAGTGAATTCCTGTATTCTGCTGAAGATGGACAACATTTCAGCAGTCAAGTACATAAATCATTTAGGAGGGACGAGATCCAGATTGCTGGCGGAGTTAGCCAAGGATTTTTGGCACACCTGCCTGGAATCTGGGATTTCAGTGGTAGCCGAGTACCTGCCAGGTTCGCTGAATGTGATAGCGGACTGGAACTCCAGGTACCTCTCGGACTCCAGCGATTGGATGCTGGATCGGGAGAAATTCCGACAGCTGGAAGAGCTGTGGGGACCGATTCACACAGATCTGTTTGCGTCCAGACTGAACACACAGAAAGAAAGATTCTTCAGCTGGAGTTTAGACCCAGCAGCAGCAGGGGTGGACCCCTTTCTACAAGACTGGAGAGAGCAGACTCTCTACGCTTTCCCGCCATTCATAATGATGAACAGGGTATTAGCGAAAGTGCGCAGAGAAGCAGCGAGCCTCATAGTGGTAGCTCCGATTTGGAAATCGCAAGTATGGTTTCCGATGCTCATGGAACTGCTAATAGACTATCCGAGACTATTACCTCAAGGAGTGAACCTGCTCACGGACCCAGCTGGGTCATTTCACCCTCTGAGAGTGAAGGGGAGGCTGCCGCTGATGGTGTGCGGGATAGCAGGAGACGCTGGAATCTCCCTGGAATTTCGGTGCAAGCTGCAAGTCTCATCGCTGAGTCCTGGGCACCTTCCACCAGAAGGAGCTATGACGCAGCTTGGAATAGATGGTCGACATGGTGCAGAAGGAGAAAGATTCATCCCGTTTCTGCCCCTCTAGTCGAAATACTAAATTTCCTAGCGGAACTGCTACAAGATGGTAAAGTTTACAGGACTATAGGAGTCTATAGGTCTGCAATCTCAGCAGGACACCTGCCGATAGAGGGAATACCAATAGGAGAAAATATAGCAGTGATCAGACTTCTGAAAGGGATTGGATTCAGGAAACCTCCACAACCAAGGTACGAAACCCTATGGGACATGTCCATAGTGCTGAGATTTCTCGCAGATTGGCCAAACAACAAATATCTGTCTCTGGGTCAGTTATCCGGTAAACTAGCTATGCTCCTGTGCATGGTCTCATGCAGGAGAGTAGCAGACGTGAAAGCTCTGGAGATCAATAGAAAGACTTTCGGTCCGGAAGAAGTGACATTCAACATAGTTAGAAGGACAAAAACAGACTCTTCATCAATCACTTACCCATACATGCAAGATCACCCCAAGTGGTGTGTAGCAACATGTATTAAAGAATACGAGGCTAGAACAGCGGAAGTGAGGCCGGCAGGAACAACAAAGCTATTAGTAGCGTGCAGGAAACCACATAAGGGGGTAGCTACTGCCACGATAGCTAGATGGGTCAGAGACATCATGAACCTTGCAGGCATTGATATGTCCAGATTTGGGGCGCATTCAGTCAGAGGAGCGATGGCCTCTAAAGCTTTAGGACAGGGCGCAGCGTTGCAAGACATAATGAAAGCAGCAGATTGGGCTAGCGATTCAACGTTTAGAACGTTCTATTTTAGACCAATTAATACAATAGCTGATCCAGTAGTAAGAAGCTTTGAACAAGCTTAATGCTCGCCTCCGTCTTGACATAGAATGAAGATTCCCCCTGCTAATAGCGCAGGGAGCTCTTGATTCTATAAAGACAAGCAGGCGAGCATTAAATTCCCATCCGGAATACACAAGCGGATACAATGATGTAATAGAAGACTTGTTGCAATGTTCGTAATTAATATGATTATTCCTTCCAGAGTAGGGTGTGTATTTCCCACCCTAACGTATACCTTTTGTTTCCTCCTGGCATTAGGGGATGAGCAAAAGAACAGCTGAAACGCCTAAAGAACCGCATTGTCTGGAGCGAGCTCGCAAGTTCAAGTGTGAGAGGCTAATCCAGCATTGAGCAGAAAGTTTGGAACAGTTGACCATTTGGTTACACAGTTTGGGAAAGGATTGCAGTTCGAGCAGTCAAGAAGAGGAAGGACTAAGGAACAGGAAGGACTAGGTCACATGGCCAGAGACTATGGGACTACAGGATGGATGGGACTTGAGGTTTTCGTTTAAAAAAAAAAAAAAAAAGTTACATTTGAAATAAAAAGTTTACAAAGTTATATTTGTTGAAACTGCTGGAGAGTGGATAATAAAGAAGAAGAAGCTTAATGCTCGCCTCCTTGTCTTTAATAGAATCAAGATCTCCCTGCGCTATTAGCAGGGGGAATCTTCATTCTGATGACAAACTGTATTGAACGCCTTGGAGTAATCTACAAAGCATAGGTACAGTTTGCGATTACATGAAATGGTATCCGAAACCAGATAATGTAGTGCACAATTATAATGGATAGTACTATGTGCACTACGGAAGACTGTTTGAATTGTTTTTAAGCGAGCAGTGTCCTCAGCCCACTTACTAAGCTTTTTTAAAAGAGGGATGGAAAGATTTTGCTGCTTGTGTCCAACATGGCTTATAATCTGTAGTTGGAGGGGGACCAGGTCAGAGTTTCTACAACTATCAGGGGATCAAGCTCAAAATGAATATCCTGTCGGACCAGTCCGCTAATAATATTGCCCAAAGAACAGGATTGGCTTTGTATACTATATTAGGAATGGCATCGGGACCGGGGGCCCTTGAGCTTTTTTGTCTCTTTATTACCATCTCTATATCATCAGCATCAAAACCCTCCAATCTTCTAGATGTGTTTATTCGGACAGGTGTCAAAGGTTGCGTTATTGCAGAATTATAATACAGAGAGGCTATATAAAAAGATCAAGTTGCCTCTGAAATGGGGTTTAACTCATGCATGGAAACACCTGCCAGATAAGGACATTTCATAATCTCCACTCAATCTCTTAAGATTTCTTTCTCTATTGGATAACTACATTGAAAGGGCTATGTGCCAATCTGTATCGTGCATCCTTTAATCTACACAATTTTAATTGATCAAGTAATTGTGTTAGTGCTGTATTTTTGTATCCCTCATAATGGGTAAGACTATGTTCAAACCATACAGGATCTTTGGAAAGAAATTTGTTTAGTTAAATTTCTCAATAGTAGATCCTGACCAACACATGCGATTAACCTGGTTGTTGGCTGAAACCTCTGGGAAATTTTACCCCTATCAGCCAAAATGCACGACCAAGTTCATAATAAATGGTTGCTAAGATTAAGTTGGATGAGGTCAATAGGGCTGAGATGGAACCAGAATTTGTGGTTAACGAAAACATAATCAATGCAGTAGGAGTGCATCCCATTGGTCCAGGTTTTCCCCAATGGTGAAGAGCCTTTTCCCTTAGCATTGAGGCAAACCAGGCCATGAGTTTCCAAACATTGGGCCTTATTACGAGGTTGGAGGTAACCATGGCGCTATTAGCGCCATGGCTGCCTCCAAATCCTTACTGACTCTGCCCTGGTGAATGGAGCTATTACCGCCCCATTCCAAGGTTGGCGGGGGCAGTAATTCCCCATTCACCAGGGCCCTTCTCAATTCCCATTTGAGCCCCCATAGTGCTCAATGGGAATGAGGAAGGTGCTAATAATGGTACCGCAAATTGCAGTACTGTTATTAGCTCCAAAGTCCCTTTGCGGGTCCCGTCCTTGATGCTTTTAAAACCAGGCATTAAGGGAGGACCCACAAAGGGAACTCGTAGTAGGGTGGTAAGGGATTACCGGCACCAGTGCCCTTACCGGTGCCGGTAATCCCTTACCGCCCACCTCGTAATGACCCCCATTGTCTCAACCAATGTATTCTCAAAGAAAGGCCTATAGAGTCAGATAATAAGTCTGCAGGAGCGACCATATCAGAGGTATTCAATGCTTCAGTCCCTGAATAGATTTTATCATTGAAATCCCCAGCAATCATCACCTGCCCCAAGGGGAATTGATTATACCAATAAATTAGCAGCTCAGTGATTTTCCTACATACAGAGTTGCTATGCATCCCCATTGCAGGATTGTATATATTGATGACCAAAACAGGGGTTTCAAAAAGAGTCCCGTTATTCAAGATTGCATAGAGAGAGGGATGCCAATAGACAAAAGTGTCACAGAAATATGTACTCTGGTCCCAATGGCTAAACGGCCAGAACAACGTCCTCTACCATTCTGCTTAGCTCTAGAACAGACAATACTATATCCATCAAAGAGAAAATCGTCAATCAGCCAGGTCTCCTGCAGCAAGATGTCATAAGACATCAATGTGCGCTGACCTAAGTGGTTTTTCAAAAATTAATAAAAACTCTGCGTATTCTAGGAGGCCCAGCTGATTTGAGATTGAATTCCACAAATTCATACAGGTTGCGAACCAGGATGATTAGATAGATTAAGCCCCAAAAGTTATAATTCCTCTGCTCAGTGCTCAGGGCATGATGACCAGAGCAAGGTGTAACAGGTGCACGTGGAAGAAGAGATGTAAAAGTGTTCATACAAGTGTGAGAATCGGCATACAATGGGTGATTTGGCTTCTTCCATCAAACAGTCAGCAAAAAGCCCTTTTTTTAAGCTCTGATTGATAGGAGAACAAAAGAGCCGTAATAGCTGGTGAGACAAATTCAATGATGGCTCAATTAGTGACACTATGCAACTCCGGCAAGACAAGTCTTATAATGTCATGTCTACAAATGTTCCTAAGTGGAGGAATACAATGAAATAGGGTCTTCAAATGGGTTCTATTCAGGAAAGGGTAAGTTGATAGAGGGGAATGTTTCTCCAACTTAATCCCCTTCCTCAATAACAAAGTTTTTCCACAATGCTGATGAAACCCTGAGTGGCATATTTCTCAATGGGAGCCACTATGGTCAGCAAATGGGGATGCCCAACGGTTGTTTTTAAACATATCTGAATGGTGCAAAGGTTCCTGCTGGCGGCTCCAGACAAAAGCATTCACAGCTGCCAGTTCGGGCTTGATACAGATATGGGATAAGAGTTTGTTGTGTGCAGAGTGGCAGAAAGGGTATTGGTAAGCTGCTTGTTCGTATGACTGAACTGCAGCTATCTTTCAAGAGGACCACGCAAGTCATCCTGTCATATTGTACCGTCCGCAAGAGTATTAGTAACGGTTAGTAACAGGTCTTCATACGATATCTTGAGACACACCAGACAATCCCATTGATAGAATGAGACTGCTGAGATGCATTTTGGTGTGTATGTCGTGATTCAATTGTGGTCAATTTCCTTGGGGCATGCAGAAGGGAGCAACCATGTCTTTTCTTTCACCTCATGATATTCCTTCGGGTTAGACATAGAAGTGTTCGCAGTATAGAAGCTCCTCCGGCCTAAAGGCTCATTTTACATCTGCAGCAAGTCGAGTGGTTCCATAACCAGTTGCTCCATACGTGCCATTGATTGAGTTTGAGATGTGAGATCAATGACAGGGCATAATTTATCAGAGACTCGGTTTCTCAGATTCAATGTTTGCAATGATAAAAGGTGCGCGTTGCTGGGAAGCGGTGAGTCAGCCGCACCAATTTGTTGGACGGGTTCCAAAGGATTACAGATAGGTGCATAAGGTTCCAAGATGACATAGACGACTTTGGCCAGGATCATTTTGATCTCAAACTGTTCTTTTGCCATAGTAGTACAAAGTGTGAGCAGTCACTCTATTGATGCCGCAATTGATTTCAGTTTTGATTGCAGTGGTTCTCCCTGCTTACCACTTAAATTGGTAGTGGGGAAAGAGCTGGGAGCTGTTACCCCACTATGCTCATCTTCAGCCTCACTATTACTTTCACTTGAGCTATCCTAGCTGCTAGTAGAGCTTGCAGAGGAAATCAGAATTGGAGGCCAGGAGTTGCAAATAATTGGGTTCCAATTATGTTATTATATGCAACTGAGGAGTTCAAAACTGCATTCCTCTCAGAAGGTTCCAGTGATTTCCTTTGGAGATTAAGGAATAAGTTGAGTAGGGAATTATTTTTGTCGATGCGAGAAGCGAGCAGAGCGGCTTGGTGCTTTGAAAGCTGTGATGAAATCTCAGGGCTATAGTTCTCCAGAGCCAGCGACTCAAGAATAAGCATGGGATCAGGCAACTCAACAGACAATGACCCAGGATCAGTCACAGTACATGTATGCGTCAGTGACCCCGCCGCATGGGTCAGGGGAAATGATGAGGGGGGCTTGCTTATTTTTTTTTATTTTTTATTTGTTTAGTTGAATTTAATAAACCTTTCAAATATAAAACAATTCAATTTACAAGGTTTCAAATATCATACATTAAAACAAAATGTGACATAAAACTACAATTTAAAGAAAATGTAAAAGAAAAAAAAATTTGCAAAAAATATAAAAAAACGAAACACAAAAGCTAAAAAAATTCCAACAAGACAAAGACGATATAAGTCAAATGCATCATTCTAAAGTCCAACCAATAAAGTATGGGCAGAATAGATTAGCAACCAACAGGTTCAAGCATCAAACAATACAAAAAGTTAACAGTGGATATTTGTATGGCTAAATAAGACTAATTTAGGATTGCCGCCCAACAGTCTTGAGGGTCTAAAAGACCTAAATATTTACAAAATTTGGAGAAATTAGTTTCTCGTTTACCTCGGAGAGGTGCACATTCAGTGATCAGGTGGACACGAGTTTCGTGAGTATCAGGTGACATACAGAAGCAACAAATATTCTTAGATGAAGGGAGGAACTTGCGCCTAACTTGAATGTCCTTAGTAATCCAGAGATTAAACCTCAGACGGAGAATAACCAAGCGATATTGCGGGGTAGGTGAAAGAATCAAGTATGGTGCCACAGTGAGGATTTTTTTGTGAGGAAATCTCAACCCATCTCCATCTTTATATTGTAGGCAGAGATCTCTGTTCAAGAGCCAATCAGTTTGATAGATTTTGAGTTTCGCTTTATCTGGGTTCGTGATCAAGAGATCGATTGAGACTTCTGCATTTGTCAAGATGTTGTATGCCCTTGTCAGCCAAGTGTTTATGAAAACATGTTTAACAGAAAACATATTTAGAAAACAATTGTAGGACAGAAATATGAGTAGTTGAGATTAAGCACTTGCGAAGGAGAGCACAGATTTACCAATTAAGCAGGGCTTGTAATGAGACTAAGCCTAATTCAAACCTAATCCATGCACAAGGTGTGCATTGTGGTAAATGTAACACCTGTCTCCAAAATTTTGCTTCCCATAAGGTAAGAAGTGATGTTAAATCTTCATTAGTAGTTTCAAGGCCATAGAGTAGGTAGGAGTAACTTTTAAATTCCAAAATTGTAGTGCAGGCATCACTGAAAATTTGCCATACTTAGCCATTATAATAAAAGACTGAGAAGTGTCAGTTTCCAATTTGGAGGACAGGTTTAGAATGTGACCAGAAGCATGAGGCTTGCCCTCGAAAATCAATCCAAGATGGGTGTATTGTGAGACTATAGTCAAGGGAATCTGATTTATATGCCACAAGTGTGTTAGTGGTTTATGCTGTCTCGGGCTAAATGATATGATTTGAGTCTTTGTCGTACTTACTCTCAATTCATTGCAAAAATTGTAATTATGAAAAGCATTTAGTAACGTCTGTAGACCAGAATTAGTTTTAGAAATGAGGACCAGATCATCGGCATATAATAATGCTTTAACTGGATAATTATTAAATTTAGGGGAGTCTGAAATGATATTGTCAAAGGCAAGTCTCATGTCTTGAATAAAATAATTGAAAACGGCCGAGGCCAGCAGACAACCCTGTTTAAGGCCACGGGCTGTGTGGATGTTCGGGGATAAGCGCCTGTCTAAGGAAAGACGGATTTGTATAGAAGTGTCAGTATGTAGCGCAGAAATTATATTGAATAGGATAGGTGGGCAATGATCACGAGAGAGTTTAGCAAAAAGCAGTGGTCGGCTAACAGAGTCAAACGCCGCGTGCAGGTCCACAAAAGCAAAAAAACTTGTTGTTTAGTGGCATGACATTGTGCTTTGAGTGCATTCAAACAGATTAAATTAATGGTGGTACCTAAACCTGAAACAAAACTTGATCGCTGAGGATCACGAAAATGAACATTTGTAGTCCATGTATTGAAATCACGGAGGATGAATTTGCAGAAGAGTTTGTCCATCGCATCAAGAAGTGCAATAGGATGATAGTTAGATGGTAAACTGCGATCGCCCCTTTTGGAAATCGGAATGTTTAAAGATGTCTTCCATGAGAGGGGGATTAGCTGATGCTTCAAAATATTGCAAAATATAATGGGCCTCATTACACGGACAGTGGTAATCATGGCGCTATTAGCGCCATGGTTGCCGCCGGTATTTTACCGATTACGCCTTGGTGAATGAGGGAATTACCGCCCCATTCCAAGGTTGGCGGGGCGGTAATTCCCCATTCACCAAGGCCCTTCCCCATTCCCATTTGAGCCCCCATAGGGCTCAATGGGAATGGGGAAGGAGCAAATAACGGTACCACTATTAGCGGTACGGTTATTTGCCCTGAAGTCCCTCAGCGGGTCCCTTCCTTAACGTGTGGTCTGGCCACACGTTAAGGACAGGACCCGCTGAGGGACCTCGTAGTATGGCGCTATGGGATTACCGGCACCGGTGCCCTTACCGGTGCCGGTAATCCCTTAGCGCCATCCGTGTAATGAGGCCCAATGTATAAGATATGAGCCCATTCAAGAGGATGCGCCTTGAAGATCATGTTAGAAAGGCCGTCAGGGCCAGCAGCTCGAGACGAGCTTGCTTACATGATTTGGTCTTGATTATCGGAAATAGATAGGTCAACTTTCCAAGGGATGCAATTGTTTGGATGAAATTTATGGTTGGAGAATTTTGAATCAGTGTATAATGTTGAGAAATGAGTTAGCCAAGCCAAATCTGAGACTCCATTGATCTGTGAAGCATCCTGTGAGTGGGATGTCTGAGCGTGAAGTAATTGCCACATCGCACTAGAGTTCTTATTCTTCATTGACCTTAGCATGACTTCACTGTCATGTTGGAAGAGAGAAGCCCTTTTGCTTCTAATCCAATTCTTATATCTGGATTTGAGTTTGGAGAGATCACGACTACATGAGAGAGAGTTTAGACGTAAGATAGCTTTCCGCATTCTTCGATAGTCGGCCTTTGTTGATTGGATGGTCGAGTCGAAAGAATGTCGATATCTGGTATTCAACTGTCTCAGAGTAGTGAAAGTGTTAACAAAGGGGGTCAATAGCTCAGAATAGTGAGTAGGATAAGGCGATTGGGCATGATGTTCAAGACTTTGCTTGAGTGATAACAGAGAAGAAAGATTCCAGTGCACTCGTGATCTAGCAGAGTTGATGAGAAGTTCAGGCAAGAAGTAGTGATTTTTCTCATAAGAATGAGACCACTGAATGCTCATGGAAAGTGGTTTGTGATCACTATAAGTAAGATCCATAATAGTGAGGCTGTCTATGAATTGAAACAAAGTAGCGTCGACACAGATATAGTCAATGATGCTCGAGCTTGCTCCTCGATGCCAGGTGCATCGAGGGGGGGACGTCACCTAGGACCGTCCCATTGACCATATGGAAGTTGCGTTGCTTCATAAAAGAAGACCACATACAAGTTGATTGAGTGGAACGAGCTTGATTCCAGCAGTTAAGATTTATGTCACCCAAAACAATTGTGTGTGAGATGTGAGGAGTTATTAGGACTGCAAGTATGGAAGCCAAGCCATCAAAGAAGGTGTCATCAGATTGTCCAAGAGGGTTACGATAGATGTTGATTAGTGCAATTGTAAAGGTGCGATGACTAATCTTCACCAATTGAATGTGGGCCTGCACTGAAGCCCAGGCTGAGACAGAGAGGCCCATCTGAGAGTTAACCGCAACTAATAGACCCGAAGAGGGTCGACCCTTGCTAGGAAGAGCTGGAAGTAAGGTCAGATCAAAGCCATCCCATACTGGGGGAGTAAGTAGCCAAGTTTCTTGAAGGGCTACAATGTGATGAGAATGAGAGAGATGGGACATGGAGATATGTAAATGTGCATTGCCACGAGTATTCCAGCTAGCAAGTTTCAAAGATAATGGAGTTAAGACATTTGATGGTTAAGAAGGGCCATAAGAGGGTAGTGTAGAGCAGTTAGTAGTTTTGTTAGTGACATACTTGCCAACCCTACCGATTTAGGTGGTAGGATACCGCTTTTTAAGCAGTCCTACCGCCTACCGGCTTTCGTGGCTGCACTACGGATTTTCAGGCCTGTGCCAGAGGCCCCAGAGCACTGGGGGCGTGACTGCCCATCTCAGATTTTGATTGATGACAGAGGCGTGCGCTTGGCCAGGCACACGCCTCTGTCATCAATCAAAATCTTAGATGGGCAGTCACGTGACCCCGGCGCACCAAAGCTTGGTAGTGTTTGCCTGCAGCGTCAAGTGCCGTGATCCTTCGGGCAGTGCCAGTGCCTCAGCTAAGTTGAGTCACTAGTGTCAGTCTGGACGACCGGACTCACTCTCTGTCAGGTAAGAGAAAAAATATTCTGTTTACGCTATTCTCATCCCACATAATATAGGCGTAGCACACCCTGTTAACATGGTAAAATATAACATTGTGAACTAGGGTGGTGTGGAGCTCTTGCCACGCGGTGGGAGGTTCTGGTGGGGGCGTGCAAGCAATACTGTGAGACAGTTTTCACACATTGCGCTGTTTCTCAATTACTTCCAGGTACTTTGGGATACATCTTTGTGCCCGTTGGATGCTTCCTTTTCCCAGTATATCTTTAGCTTTCCCGGTGATTCGACTCGGCACAAGTTGCTGCTCATACAGAGGCAGCGCGATGATTTCTGATTCGCAGTCTGTCATTCGCATTAATAACCTACCGGGCCTGTCACACCCATTCCCAGTTGCTGCAACAATTTGTTACAAAGAAAATTGTTGGCCTGTTTAACAGGATTCTTGGGTTATTTATGCAGAAAACGTGAAATGAAATCCACTTAATGATCACAAAAAATGTCACTGTCAAAGAACTGTGGCAGTATTTCAAGGCACTTTTTATGGGAAGGAAAGCATAATGGGCCTTAGTGCAAAAACAGCTGAACTTTTCTACAGACCAGTGATCTGCAAATAATCCCGCTACCATGAGGAGGGCCTTTAAAGTATGATCCATCATTACATCAGGAAGTAGAAATGCACTTGCAAAATCTACTTTAAAAACAATGTTAAACACAGGAAATTTAAAACTGGGTTTCTGACTTTTAAAATAAAGTGTGTGTGCCTGAAACACAGTTTGCATTAACGGGTATGCATACTGAAATGCTCCATGCCTTTCAAAATTCTGTTTTGGTGACGTTGCTGGGAGAGGCGTAAGGGGGCCATAGCGCCTGGTCTTTTGGTTGTAGCCCCGGATAGAAGCTCAGGGACTAGAACCAAAGGGCTACAGCTAGCCCCGAATCCCGCCAGTCCCGACATTAGCGTAGTCCCGGATCTTGTCCAGACCTAGCAACACCGTGTGACCCACACATAATTCAGTGGCAATCCTTTCCATAATATGTATAAACGAACACTATGGGGTCTGTTGTGGGGAAAGAATGTGTCGCTGGAAGTTACTTGGTTTAATAGTTGGTTGAATAAATGCTGATTTTGTCGAATTTTCTTAACATAGCACATTCCACGGTAGCATGTAACGGTGGGTGTGGAGGCGGGGGGTTATTTACGGTTGCATGTTGTACTTATTCCACGGTAAGGTGATTTTTTAAGAAGGAAGTGATGTTTACGCGTTGGCCGCAGACATGCTTGCTGAATTTCACTCACTATGTTGGAGGCTTTTTTTTATATTGTCCTCATATTCAATCTTTAACCATAAGGCTTTCAGGACATCACGATTTGCAACAAATAATTGTCAACACCTTAAAGTAGATAGTTACATACTTGCCAACCCTTTTTTTTTTTTATATTTCTTTTTTTTGCCCACGCCAGCTCGGTGGGGGGAGTCTTTCAAGGGCTCACTCGAGCTGGCGTATCGGGAGAAGGTGCAGCATGCAGGCTTTTGATGTAAAAGGCGCCCACGACGGTGGGCTAAATGCGCCCCTCCGCCGCGGGTGCCTTGACAAAAGGCATGATTAGCCCCCCACCACGCCAGCTCAGGGGCGTCTTTCAAGGGCTTCCCCGAGCTGGCGTAGCAGGAGAAGGGGCAACATGCAGGCTTTTGATGTAAAAGGCGCCCACGGCAGTAGGCTAAATGCACCCCTCCGCACTGGGTGCCTTTCACAAAAGGCGCCATTAGCCCCCCACCACGCCAGCTCGGCGGAGTCTTTCAAGGGCTCCCCTGAGCTGGCATAGTGGGTGAAGACGCGGCATGCAGGCTTTTGATGTAAAAGCCGCCCAAGGCAGTGGGCTAAATGCGCCCCTCCGCCACGGGTGCCTTTGACAGAAGGCGACATTAGCCCCCCACCACGCCAGCTCGGGGGAGTCTTTCAAGGGCTCCCCCGAGCTGGCGTGGTGGCAGAAGGCAGGCCGCGGCGGCGGGCTCATTCAATGACAATGGGCTGCTGACACACCCTATTCCTATCATTACCTCCTCGCCTGACTATTTTTGAAACTTTAAGATTCCTACAGATTTTTGGTCACAGAATGTTGGCATGTATATAGTGATACCCTGATAAATGTTAACTTTGGTCTTAGAAGGTTGTATCAGATGCGAGGTAGATTCTGGATCTAAAGCTAGGAGAAAGCCTAGTTCAAAAAGTTGCATTTTACAATGCCAGATTGAATTCCAGACTACGCCAAATGGAATGCGAAGTCTGACCACGGAGAAACAAGTGTCTGATACAAATTCAGTCTGGTCTATGTCATGAGTGGAGATATCATGCAAATCCTCAATGTCTCCAAAGATGTTCAGGACACTCGCACGATTTAGATCGTATTTGGGAAAATTTCCCTCTCGACACTTAAGGATAAAAGAGTGAAAAGGGGTGCGAGTGGACACTGCAGCTTTGGGCATGAATTTAGCAAATTAACTTAAGGTGGGCTTTTTTGAGGAGGTTGCTCTGAGGCACGAGCGCAAGGCATTCTCCTCATCATGGATTGCTTGAGCTGAGGAATCATGCGATGGAAGCTCAGGATCAACAAGGTGTACCTTGGGAGGGCCCAATCGCGAAGCTAGGTAAGCATCAACACTAGGTTTTAGGTCTGACAGAGCAGAGCCAGAAGAAGTTTGCATTTGAAGTGTAGATGGTACAGGAAGTTGTGAAAAGGTAACATGCTTTGTTGGGTGAGAAACAATCTGTTTAGTTTGAGCATTAGCTTGAGTGATAGAAGCTAGTACAAGCGGCCGTAAGGCAATAGGGTTTGAAAGACCTGCCGGTATCTGCAAATGGCACAGACGTGTGGCTAGGTAAGCATCAATACTAGCTTCGTAATCAAAATGGGTATCTAGGATAGTAGGATTTGTGGAAAGGGTTGGAGGAATGGGGGAATTTGTAGAGTTGTGAGTGGTGATTGAGGGGGAGCTGAAGGAGCAATGGATTGATGGGGAAGCTCCTGATGATCGAGGGATTGGACTAGTTGACTTAATGGGGAGAGAGAAGCTGGGTAAACGGCATCAGAGGGCAAAGGTTGAGGCCTTGGAGATGAGGTCGGGAGCAACATGGTGTTGGAACTAGATGGGATTTGGGGTCGGGCAGCGTTAGCAAAACTGTAGAGGCTGTGGAAGATTTTGCAGATTGGCCTAGGACTTTAAAGAAGGCCGTGAGAGCATGTTTGGAGTGTTTTAGGCCAGCCAAGTTTTTTGTTTTCTTGGATGCAGGGCAACATCTGCGGTTGGGTGGTTTGGTAATGGGGATGGATTTGGTAGCCATGATGGCCTCGGGAAACAAAGTTGACAAAGGGTGGCTTGAGGATGGGGCCATGATCGAGGCATGAGAGGAAGTATATGGATTTGGGACAGGGTGAGGGGTGGAGGTTAGGTCACAAGGTAAGGGGGGAGCAGTCACCGGCTCAAGTGGGGACTGTGAACTGGGAGGGTGCTCGGTAATATTGTCGGGACAAGGAGGAGCTAGGGAAGGAGAAACAGCAGGGACACCCTGTGGGGCAGGAGGCAATGGGGATAGAGAGGTCACTATGGGTCTGATGACACCTGGGATGGAGGGAAGGTGAGTGGTCAAAGGAACAATGAAGCAATCTGAGGAAGGATTGTTGGATTGTCGCACATTGTCGGCAGAAACCTCAGGATAGCTGGGCGGCGGAATCTGTGAATGAGCCACAGAAATATTGGTGCACGGGATGACAGTGGGAGGGGAACCATGTGCATGCAACCATTTTGCAAGTTCTTCAAAAAGAGAATACTGATTTACAAGTTTATGGTCAATGGTGTCATACAGTTTGCTCATGGTAGAGATTGCAAGATTGATGGAGGTAAGAGCAGCTTGGATGAATGCAAGTTGTTGGGATACTGCAGCTGGAGGCATTGCTTGTGATGCTCTTGGAGTAGGCATAGCGAATGAATGAATGAATGACGAAGACTGAATGGCTTAGGAGTGTAAGGAAACTCCTGTAGGGGCTTCGTCAGACTTCACAGAGATTGGTATGGCACTCGAAGACGCATGGATGAAGATGTCAGATGCGTCAGGGTGCAAGGAGGGAAATTGAATTGGAGAAGGGAAGAACACTTTACTTGGAGCCAGAGAATGAGGATGGACCGAGTTAAGCATGGTAACATCAGACAATGGGTGTGTATTTGTAAAGGCCTGCTGGGTTTTGCAGCCAGAAGATGGTTGATTAACAGTGGAGGAAAGGACATTGGAGCCAAGGTTCTCTGGCCTTGAAGAGTAATTCAGATGTGGCTGTTGGCAGGCTTCACTCGGTACAATTGGAAAAGGAAATTTAGATGGTAATGTTAAGCCACAGGGACGAGGCGCTAAAAGAGGAGTTAGCGCAATGGCAGAAAATAATCTGGGGGATTGAACTGCCACCTGACCACAAGCGGCCAAATTTAGTAGAGCAGATGCAGTATTAGGCATATTTGAGGTGAGTTTATAGATATGGAATATCATCAATTAAAGATTGATCAGAATGTCACAGGGTGGTAATCTGGGCTCACCAGGAGGCTTAAATTTGAGCTGCCAACTTATTTTCGCAAAAAGGAAAAAAGAAAAAAAAGAGAAAATAAGAATGAAAAATAAGCAATAAAAAAACAAATGCATAAAAATCAGACAAGATAAAAGCATGTACTAACATATATTAACAATCATGAAACAAACATATAGTCAATAAAAATATAAATATAAATAATTGCCACAGACCGCGGTTAACGCGGGTAAGCAGTACTTATACTGGTACTTGCCCGTGTGCGCGCATGCTGTGTGCGTGCGCCGGCAGTTTGTAATTAAGCAAGCAACGATAGGTTAGGATAGGAGCCAATCCGTGTGAGACTGGGGCGGGCTCAAAAAGAATCAACGTCAATCACTGCAGTCCCACAGTTACGTTGATACAACGCTGAAACGCTGAAACGCTGAAATGGAATAATAGTCAGCGTCAGTAAACAAAAGTAAGTTCGTGTCAAAGCAAGATGACTGGATGCCACAAAAGTCACCTTTGTACAGTTGAGTAGGATCACAATCCACAGGTCCAAGGGTCTCCAGGAATCGCAGTAGCAGTGTTACAAGCGGGAAAGCGGTACTTATACCGGTACTTACCCGTGTGCGCGCGCGCTGTGCGCGTGCGCTGGCAATTTGTAATTAAGCAAGCAATGATAGTTTAGGATAGGAGCCAATCCGTGTGAGACTGGGGCGGGCTCAAAAAGAATCAATGTCAATCACTGCAGTCACACAGTTACGTTGATACAACGCTGAAACGCTGAAACGCTTTGTACAGTTCAGCAGGATCACAATCCACAGGTCCAAGGGTCTCCAGGAATCGCAGTAGGGGCTTGCTTATTAGCGGCAGTGTGGACCTCAGTGTGTAGCACTCCGTAATAGCACATGATTTTATTTTGAGCAGTTTTCCCTAACTGTACCCTGCTCACAGCCGGTTGCAGTTTCCGGTAGAGCACAAGGTGTACACGGTTGTATACGAATTGTTCGTATTACAACTGTTCCAATTACAATTGACCTTTTCATAAATGACCGAATTGTAAAGGTCAATTGTAACATATATGGGAAACCCCCCGCAACCTCCCACCCAACCCAAAACCCCCCCAAAATCCAAAGCGATATATATATATATATATATATGCATATATATATATATATATGTTCAAAATGCTGCCATTCTCATGCCAGAAAGTTTGAGCTGCACTCTCCACAGTGTTGGTAAGGCACCAATCAAATCCAAATTGGAAAAAATGTTTACGTCCAAGTCCACACTTCGTTTTCCAAAATAACCTTCCTTTATTTTTTAACAGGGAAAATTGTAATCTTCACCAAACACATGGTAGTCCTTTAAAATTCAAACGACCAAAATACATGGGTCCTCCCAAGTGCAACAAATAATTTGCTGAGGCGTTCACGCGTTCCGCGGCCAACTCGCCGCTTGTTCACAACAGTTTGCCTCATTGTCAGCCAAACATTTAAAAGAGGAAACATGAAAGAGAGACTACCCACACAGTTTGGATATAAACACAAAAAAGGGACTTATTGCTAAAGTTGATTCGAACACACAGTTTATATGTCGGCCATATTGGCCCTGTGTTTTTCCCGAATACCCAGCAATTGCCACCTTTTGCATATGCCATTTCGTGATCTATGTGGTACAAAATTTCAATCCATTTCTAAATACACATGGCATATTGTAGATAAACGTGGGTACCTTCGAGTTTTATTTGTCTTTTGCAATATTTCGTGGGAGTTGAGGCATAGTTTGTCTATTATGTCTAAAAACAGAGGCTGAACAAATGTCTGTAAGACAGTTTTTCTTATTTACGGGTTGGCTAACTATATCATGCGGAAACAAATAACCAAACCCCCATATATTTGGGCGATTGTTTTTTGCTAAATAAAGTGCTTAGTGCATTAGCAGCAGTATTCTGAAATTATTGGGATGCTTAGTGCTCCTTAACGTCTCTTTATTATCCAGTTAATACCGGGCAACCCTTAAAGAACATAAGGTGTATAGTGCCAACAACCTAAAACCATAGAATTATACCTTCTCTCGGATCAATCCGATTTTTTCTTACAAGTGCATTGTGCTTAAACAGCAAAGGATTGTCTTTAATTCATCATTACGACTCAGTCTCGTTTCTTCCAATGACTGAATGCTTATAAAGTGCATAGTGCGCGACATTATCATCATAGTGCCATCCCTATCTCAGAAGGCCCTCAACGTTATTAAGCTCCCATACTCCCTATCTTCTACTGCATGAAGCCCAATTCATTACATGTTTTATATGGTCCCTTGTTGTAACCCCTCTTTCCGAAACCTATTGTATATTATATGTTAGGCATCAGTGCAAAAATAAGAAACAATCACCTAAAAAGCATTATAAAATTAAAAACTATTAAAACCATAACTCAATTAAAACATTTTTAGAATTAATACTCTTCTAATTACTACATCTACGTTTGCTCTTGCTGACATTTTAGTTCTAATGTTGGGGAGTCAGAAGTTTACTCAGGAAAAAAAAAAAAGGGGGGGGGGAAACTCTATAATGCATTAGCTCTAAACATTATACGCCTCTTCACTTGTAGTGTGATGGTAAAACATGGGAGTTTATCAGAAATCTAATTTAGCACCCCAGAAAAGTATACAACTCTTCATCGATGTTGTGTCCGTTAGGTTGTTTACTTTCAAAATCTAGGATGCAACGAGTTTCTTTTTGTCTTAGGAGTTTCTCTTTGTCTCCTCCTCTGGGACCCATTTCTATTTTGTGTATTCCAAAGAAACCCAATTGATCAATGTTGCTTTGATGACAGTCAGAAAAGTGTTTGGCCATGGGGTAATTGGCATCCTTATGCAGGATTGCACGCACATGTTGTTGGATGCGAATTTTCAGCTTACATTTTGTGCTGCCAATATACCATTTCTGGCAAGGGCACGTTAACACATACACCACATGGTCTGATTCGCATGTTATCCATTGTGTGATCCATGTTTTTTGATCTGTTATCGGATGTATGAATGTTTCGCAGTTTGTTGCATACCTACAGATGTTACATCTTGTGCATTTATGAAACCCCTTCTTTTTTACAGTTAGCCAATTAATTTGTCTTTTGGATTCATCTTTGGACATGAAGCTCTGGACCAGAATATCTTTAAAAGATCTGTTTCTCCTGAAACTTATCTGTGGGTGTTTATGAAGACTTTTGGCGAGGTCTGGGTCAGCTAAGAGAATGTTCCAGTATTTTTGCAAGATGTGTCTTATAGATTTGGCTTCGCTGTCAAAAGTGAGGATGATTCTCGTGTTATTCTTCTCTTCTTCTGTTTTTTCTTTTTTGCTATGACTACTTGTTAGTAGAGTTTGTCTTTCTAGTTGTCTAGCTTTCAGAAAAGCCCTTTCTATGACTTGTTTAGGATACATTTGACGTTGAAAACCAGCTGCTGTGATTTTACTCTCTCTGTCATATACTTCTAAGGTGGTATTGTTCCTTCTGAGTCGTACAAATTCCCCATAGGGGACACTCCAGATCAAACTCTTGGGGTGTCCACTTTGTGCGTGTAATGGGGTATTGGAACCCACTGTTTTTCTATGTAGTTCACATGTGATTTTGTTGTTCACTATTCTTACATTCACGTCTAGGAAGGTAATAAATGTCCTGCTGTGGGTTTCGGTGAATCTTAGATTTTTAGAATTTTCATTCAGTCTTTCAACAAAATCCAACCAACCTTTTGCAGTACCTTTCCAGATTATGAACAAGTCGTCAATGTATCTAAGCCATAAGACCACATTCTGAGTAAATTCCTGATTCGTCTCTGCCCAGACCTCTTGTTCCTCCCATGCTCCCATCATCAAATTGGCGTACGAGGGAGCGAAAGTTGTGCCCATTGCGGTTCCTTGCACTTGTCTAAAGAATTCATCATTAAAGAGGAAGACATTGTTCGTCAAACAAAGATTGATCATTTCCATCACCATCTTAGTATGCTCCAGAAAATTTAATGATTTTGAGTTCAAATAGTGTTGACACGCTTTTTTGCCATCCTCATGTCCGATGGATGTGTATAATGAAACCACATCCATCGTCGCTATAAGGTACTCCTTCTCCCAAGGAATGTCTTCAATTTTACAAAGAAAATCTTTGGTGTCTTTGATATATGACGGGAGGGCGGAGACAAATGGAAACAGTACTTCATCTATATACTTGGACACATTTTCCAATGCAGATCCTATAAGACAGACTATAGGTCTTCCTGGGGGTTTCTTCAAATTTTTGTGAATTTTTGGAAGAAAGTATATAGTTGGTGTTATTGCATGCCTGATCCACAGAAATTTTGCTGTGTCTTCGGATATTATGCCTCTTTCTTCCCATTTGTCCAAAAATGTTTTCACCGTCTTTTCCAACTCTGCCATAGGATTGGCCTTTAGTTTAGTGTAGCAGCTTATATCGTTTAATTGCTTATATGCCTCTTTGATGTAATCATCTCTATTCAGTAAGACTATGTTGCGCCCTTTATCCGATGGTTTAATTATACAATTGCTTAGCTCCTGAAGTTCTTGCAGTGCTTGTCTCTCATTCGGAGTTAGATTGTCTTTGAATGTTGGCTTTTTTGTTCTTCTGCGTAACTTTTTTAAGTCCTCAATTACTAGACTTTGAAACACATCGATATTGCTGCTAACATTTGATGTTGGAT
Source organism: Ambystoma mexicanum (assembly GCF_040938575.1). NCBI lineage: Eukaryota > Metazoa > Chordata > Amphibia > Caudata > Ambystomatidae > Ambystoma > Ambystoma mexicanum. The sequence continues at coordinate 757,098,388 of NC_090941.1, forward strand.
TGAATTTTGATTTCAATTTAAGACTGCTTTTGGCCCTCCAGTCTGTTTGGATACCTGTGTCTGTAAGATCTACCGGCCCTGCCGCTGTTTCCGTATCTGTGCCACTTTCCAGTTCCATAAGATCTGTCAAAATGTCCAATTCTCTGATTTCAATATTAGTTCTTCCTGTTTGAGCCTCTTTTTTACGTGGGTGCCAACTATTTGTTGCAAAAAATTTCTTGAGCCGCACTTTGCGAATGAAATGGTCTAAATCGATTCTTGTTTCTACGTAATCGTTTTTTGCATTTGGACAATAATTAAGACCTAAACTGAGAACCTTGTGTTGGGTATCGGTGAGGGTGTGTTTGGACAGATTGATTATTTTGAACATCCCCTCATTTGATTCGGCATTACTATTTATTTGCCAGAGCGCAGAGATCTGGCCTGGATATTGTTCGGGGACCCTCCTGCTCCTTTGTCCCCTCCTCTCTTGTTTCGGCCGCCTCTTCCTTTGCCTCGATTTGCATTTCCACCTCTTTTTTGTTTGTTCTTTTTTCCATCTTGGCGCAGTAAGCGCATTTCGTCTAAAAAATTTAGGCGGATTTGTGGTTCCTCTGAATCACTCCCTGTCAAATCTGATTCAGATAATGATGAAATTTCACTAGTGCTGGCTGCGCATTCTTCAATCGCTGGTGGAGACTTTTTTTGCGATGCCTGTCTTAGTTGATCGAACCTTTTTGCAAAGGTATATACCCTGCCAGTTTCATAGTCCCCTTTGTCACGTAGGAACTTTCTTTGTTTTCTTTGTTGAATTTCTTCCTCGAATTCTGTTAAGTTTTTCTCCATAATGCTCTTCAGTTTTCTCCCCTCATCCGTTTCTGTGTGTAGTTTCAATTTGCCTTCTACTTCAGTTATTTTTTCCAATAGTGTGGTACGGTCACTTCCTGCATACTTAATTAACAGCAATAAAAAAGTTCTTGAACAGCCGTTGGTGGCATCCCTCCATTCTTCAAGCATGAGTGGATTTTGTTCTTCAAATGATGGGATGGTGAGGATTCTCAACCCTCGGGGTATTCTACCCACCTCTATATAGTTCTTTAATGAATGTTCCTCCCACCACTTGCTCACTTCTTTTCGTTGCAGTTGTTCCAGTTCCTTAAGTAGGCCGATCTCGCTATCATTTTTCGGCACTGTAGCAGTAGATGTGTCTTTTTTAGTTAATTTTAATTTTTCATTAAAAAGTGTAAGGGCTTGTGCCCGCCGTGTTGCTTCTTTGTGCACTTGGGAGTTAGCCATGTGTATTCCGTGTTATCCCAAAGGAGGGTGGTCACGAAATGGGAATATTGGCTCGTATATATCTGTAATATGTCCGTCAATTGACAGACACAAATTGCCTTGCTGTGGAACTTAATTTCAAAATCTTTATAATTTTGCAAAGTCGTGTACTGTTTCGAGGAAAATAGGATTGCAAGCGATATTTACTTAATCATACACTATCCCGTTTCCCAGTGCAGCCTCCGTCTTCCCCCAGCTTCACTTGGCCACCTGTTCTTCAACGTGTGGATTCGTTTTGCTATTAGGGGTGTCTGGTTGCTGCCCTGTACTCACGTTCGTCGTCGTGTCTTTATTCTGCAATCCGAGCAGCTGCGGGACATCAAAGTCAGCGTTATCCGTGTACTCCGCGTGCTCCTCCTCCAACGTTGACACTGGTGCTTAGCTCCGCGCCGACACGTTCCGGCGAGTCAAAATGTTCAAAATGCTGCCATTCTCATGCCAGAAAGTTTGAGCTGCACTCTCCACAGTGTTGGTAAGGCACCAATCAAATCCAAATTGGAAAAAATGTTTACGTCCAAGTCCACACTTCGTTTTCCAAAATAACCTTCCTTTATTTTTTAACAGGGAAAATTGTAATCTTCACCAAACACATGGTAGTCCTTTAAAATTCAAACGACCAAAATACATGGGTCCTCCCAAGTGCAACAAATAATTTGCTGAGGCGTTCACGCGTTCCGCGGCCAACTCGCCGCTTGTTCACAACAGTTTGCCTCATTGTCAGCCAAACATTTAAAAGAGGAAACATGAAAGAGAGACTACCCACACAGTTTGGATATAAACACAAAAAAGGGACTTATTGCTAAAGTTGATTCGAACACACAGTTTATATGTCGGCCATATTGGCCCTGTGTTTTTCCCGAATACCCAGCAATTGCCACCTTTTGCATATGCCATTTCGTGATCTATGTGGTACAAAATTTCAATCCATTTCTAAATACACATGGCATATTGTAGATAAACGTGGGTACCTTCGAGTTTTATTTGTCTTTTGCAATATTTCGTGGGAGTTGAGGCATAGTTTGTCTATTATGTCTAAAAACAGAGGCTGAACAAATGTCTGTAAGACAGTTTTTCTTATTTACGGGTTGGCTAACTATATCATGCGGAAACAAATAACCAAACCCCCATATATTTGGGCGATTGTTTTTTGCTAAATAAAGTGCTTAGTGCATTAGCAGCAGTATTCTGAAATTATTGGGATGCTTAGTGCTCCTTAACGTCTCTTTATTATCCAGTTAATACCGGGCAACCCTTAAAGAACATAAGGTGTATAGTGCCAACAACCTAAAACCATAGAATTATACCTTCTCTCGGATCAATCCGATTTTTTCTTACAAGTGCATTGTGCTTAAACAGCAAAGGATTGTCTTTAATTCATCATTACGACTCAGTCTCGTTTCTTCCAATGACTGAATGCTTATAAAGTGCATAGTGCGCGACATTATCATCATAGTGCCATCCCTATCTCAGAAGGCCCTCAACGTTATTAAGCTCCCATACTCCCTATCTTCTACTGCATGAAGCCCAATTCATTACATGTTTTATATGGTCCCTTGTTGTAACCCCTCTTTCCGAAACCTATTGTATATTATATGTTAGGCATCAGTGCAAAAATAAGAAACAATCACCTAAAAAGCATTATAAAATTAAAAACTATTAAAACCATAACTCAATTAAAACATTTTTAGAATTAATACTCTTCTAATTACTACATCTACGTTTGCTCTTGCTGACATTTTAGTTCTAATGTTGGGGAGTCAGAAGTTTACTCAGGAAAAAAAAAAAGGGGGGGGGGGAAACTCTATAATGCATTAGCTCTAAACATTATACGCCTCTTCACTTGTAGTGTGATGGTAAAACATGGGAGTTTATCAGAAATCTAATTTAGCACCCCAGAAAAGTATACAACTCTTCATCGATGTTGTGTCCGTTAGGTTGTTTACTTTCAAAATCTAGGATGCAACGAGTTTCTTTTTGTCTTAGGAGTTTCTCTTTGTCTCCTCCTCTGGGACCCATTTCTATTTTGTGTATTCCAAAGAAACCCAATTGATCAATGTTGCTTTGATGACAGTCAGAAAAGTGTTTGGCCATGGGGTAATTGGCATCCTTATGCAGGATTGCACGCACATGTTGTTGGATGCGAATTTTCAGCTTACATTTTGTGCTGCCAATATACCATTTCTGGCAAGGGCACGTTAACACATACACCACATGGTCTGATTCGCATGTTATCCATTGTGTGATCCATGTTTTTTGATCTGTTATCGGATGTATGAATGTTTCGCAGTTTGTTGCATACCTACAGATGTTACATCTTGTGCATTTATGAAACCCCTTCTTTTTTACAGTTAGCCAATTAATTTGTCTTTTGGATTCATCTTTGGACATGAAGCTCTGGACCAGAATATCTTTAAAAGATCTGTTTCTCCTGAAACTTATCTGTGGGTGTTTATGAAGACTTTTGGCGAGGTCTGGGTCAGCTAAGAGAATGTTCCAGTATATATATGCGGTCAATTGTGAAAAGGTCAATTGTGACCCTTTAAAATCGGTCAATTGTCAACGAGTTGCTGCTTTTTTTCTCAGCCGCTGCACTGCAAAGTCCAAGTTTCCGCCCCATATTTGTTTTCATTAAAAATCAGGAGTGCTATGCACTACAAATGTCCTGGTACAATATAAGTATGGGCACTCATCACAGTTCTGTGTACACCAGCCAGTAACACTGGACTGAAGAATCAAGCTTTGTAGCTTCATGACAATGCAAGGAGGTAAATGCAGAATGAGGGAGCCACCTCGCTGTCGAGCCTAGTCAAACCACAGTAAAATCACTCCTGCTCCACTGTCGTGCCGGACTTCGTGCATGTGTGGGGATTAAGTAGTATATACAGCAGCTCTGTTGTTGATGGTCCGTCTTTGTCAATAGAGGTAAAGGAGTTACTGCACCCTCTGCCACGAATCACAGTAAAACCACTCCGGCTCCACTCTCGTACTTGTGTGTTTGTGGATTAAATAGTATACACAGCAGCTTTGTTGTTGAAGGTCCGCCTCTGCCAATAGAGGTAATGGAGTTACTGCATCCTCTGCCACGAATCACAGTAAAACCACTCCTGCTCCACTATCGCGCTGCAATTTGCGCGTGTGTGGGGATTAAGTAGTATACAAAGCAGCTCTGTTGTTGAAGGCCTGCCTCTGCCAATAGAGGTAAAGGAGTTACTGCATACTCTGCCACAAATCACAGTAAAATCACTCATGCTCCACTCTCATGCTGCACTTTGCACATGTGTAGGGATAAAGTAGTATACACAGCAGCTTTGCTGTTGAAGGTCCACCTCTGCCAATAGAGATAAAGGAGTGACTGCATCCTCTTCCATGAATCACAGTAAAACCACTCCTGCTCCCCTCTTGCGTATATGACTATACACATGTTTTCACACATTCTGATTTCGCAAGCCAAGTCCATAGCTGGATTCGATTCATTAATGACATCTTCCTTATATGGAAGGAAACTGACCACACTTGAATCAGAACACAATCAGGATAGAGTTTACACTGGAGAAGAGCACCTGCCATATCACTTTTTTAAACTTGCTTATAGAGTTCCTCGATTACATAATAGTAACAAGAACTTTTAAAAAAACAACAGAGGTGAAGGCAGTTTTACATTCACACAGTTGTCACAAAAGAACTGTACTAAATAATATCCTGAAAGGGAAATTTGTAAGAGCAAGAAGAAATTGTAGTTTAGATTCCATCAATCAAGAAGAATCCTGTATCATACAGAAAAGGTTTTTGGAAAGGGGATACACCACTAAATGGTAAGAGCAAGAAAATTGTAGTTTAGATTCCATCAATCAAGAAGAATCCTGTATCATACAGAAAAGGTTTTTGGAAAGGGGATACACCACTAAATGTATAGAAGAAGCCAAAAAGCAAATAGATAGCTTAGAAAGGATATAACTACTCAGTCCTAAAGTCAACTCGTGTAAAGATGATAATAAGACCTACATGATCACCGCCTAGCGTAGAAATAACAATGACATACAGAAAATCTGGCACATGTTACTACTTGATGAAGATTTGACCAACTACATTTCAGATTGGCCAGAATTTGTATTCACAAAAGCTGTGACCTTGAAACCTTGAAAGCACAATTTAGTCCAAGTTTCATGAGCAATGGAAATCGTCAAGTACAAACGAATGTGCTAATAGGCCAAAAAATGAGGGGATTTTTCAAATGTATGAGTTGTTCAATATGCAAACATGCTTTAAACAATGTATAAACCTTTGAGACCACTGACAGACAACTACCAATAGTAGACCTTATTAATTGCAGAAGCAATGTTTTTACTTATATAATCCTTTGTGTATGCAACAAATTGGACATCGGGTCAAAAATCTGTGAATTATGCTTCAAAATTAGGGAGCATATGAATATGTCAAGTGCCACAGATAAGAGATTACCTTTACAAGAACAATGGGCACTCAAAAATCAAATTGATAACAAAGATGGAATTAAATTTGTTGGAGTCAATTACATTCAGCAAGACACAAGACTTGGAGACCGGGAACTGAAATTAAGACAGGAAGAGGTGAAGCTAATTTGTAAACTGCAGAGTAATATAATAGGTTTGAATAAGGATGATGAAATGCAGATGTTTATATGAGATAATATCATATGTTCAAATGCACAATTGTATAGTTCTAATTAAGGTACAAGTATGTAAAATGTTTACAATGCACATTGGCACGCCCAAATTTATTGGATTTCAGTACTAGTGTAAAGCAGGTGCTTTAATGAGTCAGTACTATAGGATATATAGTATGCAAGGCGCATTGGAATAAGCACCACGTTGTATCCATATGCGGAACAACACATTAGAATTAATATATATATATATATATATATATATATATATATATATATATATATATATATATATATATATATATATATGTGTGTTCAAAGCCAGCATAACATATGTGTTCTAATTATAATGTATGAATTCTCAAGAGTAACAGGGTGATCATGCCTGTACATATATATAGAGAGAGTTATCTTATCATAGAATACTCAACGACAGAGGTTACCACTATATACTGTCACTGCCTAGCAATATGCAACACACAGACGTTTGTGAGCTATTGGTCTGAAATAATTTGGCACACAAACTGAACTGTTCATGGACCATATAATAATTTTAGGGCTAATGTGTGAGGAATTTGACCATCCGCACGGTGGGTGTGCACTCACCTGGGCATTTTTTAAATTGTATATGAAATTGAATGATGGTAGATCAGCCTCTGGAAAATGTCTGGGGCTAATCAGCACACATTCTCCTATGCTCACTGCACGACATACTAATAGACCCATGTACTCTGAGTGGACACAGCCGACAGGTGCAGTCCTCCCTGACATATTTAGTTGGGATCTGACAGGTGGAGTACATGTAGCATCTCAGAAGAGAGAGGGACAAAACCTTTGTCCTGACATGACCAGCCTATTTAACTATCAAAGGCTTCATGAATAGGCCCTGTCCATTTGGTTACCCTCTGCAGGTGTTGGCAGCAATTAACATAATTACCATACTAATAGATTATACTTCAAACAGGCCAACATGGGGCCTGGCTGCAGAAATTAACAAAGGAGACAGGAAACCCCAACAAACTTTGATATGCATCTGTGCTAACCTGAAGCCAGCTCCCGCCTCTCAGTATTAAGGGCAGTGAACTGTCATGTCTGGGACAGCTGTTTACATTGGCCAACCCCGCTTGGGGACCCCATTCAGAAGGTATGATAGTGTTTTTTGTGTGTGCAAAAGTCAGAAAGTCTGGTCTCGCCGCAACTTCAAGGGAGACCTGCCCCTTTAATCAAGAACCAAGAAGAGCTCAATTAACTAGAGAGACCCTTTGATCCACAACGGACAGGAAGATGGGTGGGACTTAGTATTACATATTTTCACCCCTTTACCTTTTCTGTTGAAAGCACTCTGGTTATGACCTCATGTAAACAGGAGGTGGTGGGGACCCAGGATTGGTTCATTAAGGTAGGCTTAGCCTGCACCAATCACTGTTGCCCTTTTGGCTTTAAAGGAGGGCTGAGCCCCTCTTTTGGGCAGATCATTTGAAGACTTTGCAAGGAGTAGCAAGACATACTCTGCATTTGGACCCTGACTGAAGGTACAGTCTGCCTTACATCTTCCAAATCAAGTATCCTTGAACTATGGCGATTCATTTCTTTACCCGCCTGTCAGTATCCAGAATGCATCCCTTTTCCTTCTTTGAAACTTTCTGTCCTCTGCGTTCCTTTACAGCAAGGTTGTACCGATCCAGGCCTCGAGGGCCGAATCCATGTTGGGGTTTCAGGATACCCCTCATTTATATTCATGAGCTAGATTTGCATACAATGATGCTAAATATATGCATATTTTTCCTCATGAATATTAATGAGGGATATCCTGAAAACCCATCAGGATTCTGGCCCTCTAGGCCCAGAGTTGGACAACCCTGCTTTACAGGGTGGGTTGTATTTCACAGTGTGCTAGAACTGTCTGTTGTGATGATAATAAAGTAGATAGTTTTATACAACCTTGATTGGACGGTCCGTTATATCATTGGGTAATAATAGTATATTCGCTGTGTTGCAACTAACCAACGATCCACGACCTTGCAGAGATACGCCTGCAGTTCCATCCACGTTACCAAAATTAGTCAAGGAGGTTTATAATTTGCATTTGTTCCCAATCTGTTCCGATCCCTTCTGGTGTACTAGAGGTGTGGTGCTGATTGATGGTTTAGAAACCGATATTCATCCCTGGACCACTGGTGCCCTGGAAGTTGATTCGTCACATGATGCCCGACATAAATATAATAATGTGGCACAGGAGCTGGGCACCATTAATTTTCAATATTGTTATTATTATTATTTATTTGTTTATGGTTATTAATAACCTTTAGAAAAGCTTAAGAACAAATAAATACCATTCATTACAACATAAACACAACAAAACCATCTTCAGCATAATAACCTTTACAAAACTTAAAATCATATCAACCAATTAATACAGTACAATACGTTACATCAAATAAAAATAAATAAGCATATCATAATCACATAGTATAAAACACAGTTCCAAATAATAGACTTCTACTTATACAGTATTACAATTCATTATTTCCTAATTCATCACTCAATTCCCTTTCAGCCGCAATCTACAAACATTTTTCAGATAGCTGATAATCGCAATTTGTAATGATTTGTCCTTTCCATGTAGCATTTTTCACCAAAGTACATTCAGATTGACTAGACCAGTGGTAACAACAAATTTGCTAAAATACTGTATCCGATTAGATCTCAATATTGGACAATCTATCAACAAATGCTCAAGAGACTCTATTTCTCCTAATTTCTGACAAAATCTACAGCTTTGCACCAGCCCTAACTCAGTCCTCCGAGCATATAAGATTTCTCTTGTAGGGAGAACATTACACCTGAATCGCATAAACATATGCCTGGTCGATTTGTCAGGGAACAAAATTAAATAGGGTTCGACGCTTCCCAGCTTTTTATAGTGCGACACCATATGTTTATGAAAGCATGTGGCTGCAACAGCACTTGTTGTAAAATCTCAATCCCACTATTCCAAGTATCTTTTTACTATGGTCGGATTGAACATCAGGAATTCCAGAGAGAGGCCCAGAATTTCAAGATAGGTCATACATTCTTCTTTAAGTTCAAGTATGTAAGCAGAGGTAATATTATTACTTTGTATACTCCAGCCCAAGAGATCATACAGAGTCCCTCTAGCAGTTGTAACCAATTTCCTAAGGAGTGCAAGTTTTTTCCATATTATCATACACGCCAAAGAGTTCAGTCCTAGTTCATAACGTAGTACTGCCAGCGGTGTATGCTTCGGTAAACACAAATAAATGGTCCTCAATAGACGTCCCTCATATTTAGGCAGTTCTACCATAAACCATCTAGGGAACAGCTTCAGTCCATAGCAAAGTTGTGGTAGGAGTTTCTGCTTATAGAAATGTAAGGCAGGTATAATTGAAAACTTGCCACATTTGGTATCGATTATTTTTTTATTGTAGCACTATAGGTTTAATTTTGTCATCCATATAGTCTCTATAATGAGACTTTTGCTTGTTTCCAAAGATGGGATAGCCCAGATATCGCAAATTAGGCCTTACCACAAGTTTTATACGATTCAGGAAACAGGAGTACTGTTTTACATAAGGGCGCAGATGTAGGCGTATTACAACTGTTTTATTTTCATTGATCATTAAATGATTTTCGTCAGTATATTCTCGAAACATACACAACAAACGCTGTAGTCCAATAGGCGTATGATCGAAAAGCATAAAATCATCTGCATATTCAGACCAGCAGATTTTAATTCCCTCAACCACAGGAGATGCAAAGGCAGTCTCTTCCAGCCCCTCCTTTGCGTCTGATAAACACAAATTAAATATGGTTGGCGCAGTCCATTCGGGGCATCAATTAGAGTGGAGAGAGTACCCTGGTTATTTAGTCGAACCTGCAATTGGGATCCCTCATGAAGCTTTATTAAAACTGAGAGAAGGGCCGATGGCATACCCAGATGTTTCAACTTTTCCCAAAGCAATGTTCTATCCACTTTGTCAAACCCCATTGACAAGTCAATGTAAGCAATGTAAATCCGCACGACCTCCTTTCTCCATGCCTTACACTGCATAACAGTCAGCAAGAGTCCCCCCACATCCATCCCCACATTTTTTCTGAACCCATATTGGAGCCTAGATAGGATACCTTTACAGTCAATCCAACAATGTATATCATTTAGGATGATTCCTGAAAAGATTTTCGAGTCTGTATCCAATAAGGCTATTTGCCTATAATTTAGCAGATTTGAGCGGTCACCCTTTTTATAAACAGGTACCACTCACTTATGAAATATGCCAAGAGGTAGGAATCATGCGCGTCAGGAAAATGTCCTTAAACAACACAAACAATATCTTAGCCCACAATTCCTTGTTATGCTTAAAGATAACATTAGCCAGTCCATTAGGCCCTGCTGCCCTGGACATTGAGGCCCTATCTATCAAAGCACCAACGTCCTCCTGGCTGACCTCTATATTCCACTCAGCATCATACAGAATTTATCGAATTTGCTTATTACACTGCCCCGTTTGGTAGAGGTTGCCAAAATGCCCAATCCACTGGTGCTCTGATATAGCAGTAGAAAAGCCTGTGCTATTCAAAGTAGCTTTGTTGTTAACCAGTGCCCAAAAAGATCTTGATATATTATCCTTCAACGCTGAGAGAATATTTTCTCCATCTATCTGATACAGTATTACTCTACGTTCCTTGATCTTACTTTTCCAGTAATTGCCAATCTTATTCTGTAATGCTAATTTCACTGCCAAAGGTAATGTAGCTTTAGCCAGCAGCCTCAGATCCCTGGATCTCTTGTTTTTAAATATTCTAATGGCGGAATTATAACAATGTGTGTGTTTGTTTCTAACCAAGCCTGGCTTAGAAGCCACTACCGCTTAAGGGATTACCAACATAATGTGAAAAGGATCTTTAGTGTACAGTAAATGGTTTTTCCCAAGACTAGAGGAATTAAAGTCATTTAAGAACACTGCATTAGTTTTCTCCACATTGCCCCAATGCCACACAATCCTATTTTTTGCCAGATTTGTTTCTAGGTTAGCTTGGCAAGTGTGAACTCCACCCCAGGCCCTTCTTCCCTCAAAATTCAGATGCAACATCTTGTGATCACTGCAGTCCGTTTCAATAACTTAAAATCCTTCACAAATCCCATAAGTGAATCCGTAGGGAATATATAGTCAATAGCACTGGTTTGGCACCCTCTAAACCATGTTGTGTATATTTCTTCACTTCTCAGGAGACCTGTAGCATTGGTCAAGCCCCATGAATCTAAAAAGACCTTCCAGTTGAGCCCCTACAAGGTCTTTTTCCCATGATTCCAACTTGGGATACCTGTGCCTTCACCCTTGAACAAGTAGGAATCACAAAGGATTTCAACATTGAAATCCCCCGCAATTATTCACCAAATTAGTAGATATTTCTTGGCATTTCAACATCAAGTCCCCCAATTTTGTGAGCTCATTATCAATGTTCAATTTCAAGCTCCAATAGATGTTAACAATCAGGAGATTACAGTTCCCCTTAAACAGAATGGACTCAAACCGTAGTAACAATAGAAGGCACCAATCAGAAATCTTATAGGATTTTCTGACGCTAGGTCCCAAAGATGTAGCATTTGCGATAAGTAAACCACCTGCTGGTCTGCCCGTGGGACCCTGTTTAGCCACACTGGAGTGAACAATAAATCCATCTAATGTAAAATCAGAAGTAAACCAAGTTTCCTGTAAGCATATGATAGTAATTTTGAATATAATACCATCTGAAGCATAACTATGATGCTGGTACTGCTGAGTAATATGCATATGATTACCTTTCTCTCACTGCTGCTTATGTTATTGGACTGCCTTTCTCTAATCTGGATTTTCTATTTCCAGATCTCCCTGTCTGCTGTTAATTTTTACTGTCTGTATATGTCTCTTTTGCTCTGCTTCTATCCCTCACTCCTATTGTGCATGTCCTCTTTTTTACCTCCGTTTCGCTTCTCTCTTTCTGTGTTGCTCTCTTATGTAGCTCATTGGTCTCTCTCTTCCTGTTTCTCGAATTCCTGTTTTGGATTGTCTAATACGTTTGTTGTTCTCGCGGCCTCTCCCCTTTCCCCTCACTTTGTTCTCCTGTATTGCTTAGGTTCAGAGTTGCTCTTTCTCTCCTTTTTGTCTTTTGACATAGCATCAATAAATATTTATAAAGCTGAACATTTCTTTTCCCTTTCACAAATCCAGTGCAGTTTTACCATTGGGTGCTTCTTTTTTTAGATGTGTGTAATCCTTCTTTTGGTCATTAGGCTGGGAATGAGTTAGAGGTGTGTCTCACCAGATGCAGTACTTGCTTGAATGCAGGTGCTTTACCAGCACTGTATGCCATTACAAGTGTAAGAGCCATAATGAGATGTGTGATCTGAGCCATTACAAGTATAGCAGCCCTCATGGGATGTGCTTCTTCTGAGACTTTACAGATATAGCAGGCCTGATGAGAGGGCATATATTTGATCACCGTGCTGTTTTTACTGCGACCGCCAACAATGCTGATAGACCCCCTCGCTACTCCATACATTCATTATAGACTGTACCCACCCCTTACACATATATATAGGGTCGAAATAAAAAGTCAACATTTTCATTGGTTGCCGTAAAAAAGGTGCAGTAATTGTATGATCCCGATGAGAGGTGTGTGCTCTGAATCACTGAACATTTAGTAGTCCTTTCGATAAGTGGAAAGCTAAGTCAGCTCTGTTACAATTGAATGTTACCTGCATCTTAAACACATACCTCTGATGCAGACACATTAGCTCACCTATCAACAGGATTTGAACTAACAGGTTACACAATGGTCTCTGCATGAGGCTTATTGTCCCACTGAGCTACCTTTCCCAACAGGCTGTTGACTTGGAAAGGCACATAGGGTTAGCCACTGGCAGTTCCATGTGGTGCTTGCCTAAGATAACTGGCTTGTCAAAATCTCTCAGCCTGTTTGGACTATCCTACATGAGTCAGTAGACTCATAATGAGGCCTTGAAATATGCTAGATTTTTAGTAGTGGGACTCAGTAATGTGACATGGGCGAAGCAGAAGTTTTGAAAAGTGCAAAGCAGAGTAGGAGGGATTGAAGTATATGACAGCATTTCCATCTTCTCACACTGTCCGCCAGTGTGCATCACACCAGCTCAGGAGGGTGGTGGGAAGGCTCTGCGTGAAAATACCACATTCTTTACTGCAAGGTTGGAAATCCTGCATGTAAAACACATTTTCTGTATTTTTAATGCAGGGGGAGACCACTCACAGCACACCCCCTCCATATCCAGCCACTTTATTAAATACCCCTACCCAACTCCCCTCCCCATCTATTCTTTGGGGTGAATTTGTTATTTTCTATGTAAGGTGTTCTACATCACGTTAATGGGATTCGGGAATTTTGTAGTGAAACCGGTGGGAAGAGCTCAGACACTGTTCTTGCTCAGTATTTTAGCTTGCTGCAGAAAATGCCAACACGTGTGTGTGCTTTGTCGTTGCAGCCGCTCTTTTAAGAAATTCAGATACTGGGCCTCATTACACGGAAGGCAGTAAGGGTTAACGGTCACCAGTAATGGTACCGGTGACCGTTAACCCTTACCACCTTACTACGAGGTCCCTTTGCGGGTTGGTTTTTAACGCCTGCTAAACAGCAGGCGTTAAAGTACCTACAGCAGGCGTTAAAGTACCTACCCGCAAAGGGACCAGGGTGCTAATTACGGTACCGCAATTTGCGGCACCGTAATTAGCGCCTTCCCCATTCCCATAGAGCCCTATGGGGCAAAAATGGGAATGGGGAAGGGCAATGGGGGAAGGGGGAATTACCGCTCCGCCAACCTTGTAATAGGGCGGTAATTCCCCTTTCCACCAAGGCGGTGTGGGTATTTTACCGGCATGGACCAAGGTGCTAATAGCACCTTGGTCCTCCGCCTACCGTGTAATGAGGCCCACTGTCTCAAAACATAGCAGTCCTGCTAAGAAATGTCGACATGATACAATCAGTCCTGCTGTGAATAATTAGCATTGTACCATGGCATGCGTTTAGTAGCTCCGCTGATAAATTAAGCTATCTGCCTGAACATATAGTAGTCTGTTCAGAGATACCTGTACAATCTGTGCCACTCAAAATATATACAGCACTGCTTCTCCCTGCATACATTAGACCTGTTTGAGGTGGGCAGGTGGTCAGAAAGGGAGTTAAAGTACAGTTCAGACTACATGCCCAGCTATTCCTTGCTCTCTAAGAGACAACAAACTATGTACAATGCCCTTTCATGCATGCACATGCACACGGACATATACAATCTTAAGACTAAAAAAAAAACATCTTCATATAGAACACCAAAAGTTTTTGCTTCTTACAAATGCCAAACAACTGCTTGCTGGGAGGCTCCTCTAAAACTTCGAGACATGATGAAAAGAAAACAAAGTATGAAATGTCCATGATGCTGCCACTGCGCTGCCTCTATTAAAGCGGATCAAAACAGAGGAAAATGAAGCAGAAATGCAGCACTAGTTTAAGACAATTTTAATTTTACACAATGCCACATGTGTCCTAAAGCAATGTGAAAAGCATGATCATGGTTCAGAATGCTTCAATAACACTGTAACCTACAAAATGCAGGCAGTTGAACAAAGTGAACAAAACACAAATTCACTTCTACATTACTCAGAGTATTATCTTGTTAGAATTATTAACAGTGTTAAAAAAAAGAAATAATAGACCAGGACTCATCCCAGTTACTTCTTTCAAGGAACTGTGTGGTTACATTTGGGATCGGAAATGCATGCACCAACTTGCATGCTTTTTCCACATTTGGTATTATACTGCTGTTTTTTGCAATTTTCCCTACATCATGCAGATGTATTATATGGCTATGATGAAATGTGTTGGTGTATTGATATTATGCTTTCCAACCAAACTAAGATGACCATACAGGCTCTGACGAAGGACCCTAGAAGTCCGAAATGCAGAGGACAAATGTATGTCTGCTTTCAAGTGATTATTGAGCATAATCACAGCTACTATTGAATAAACTAAGAGCAACACTTTCATTTGCAAGATCACGTTATTATGCTTTACAATTACAAATTGTAGAAACCACATAGTGGTTAATAGGGTGTGCAGCCCACATCACTGGCTGAATTGCCAAGGTTTTGTCCTTTTGGTATCAAAATGCTTCAATAACACTGTAACCTACAAAATGCAGACATTTGAACAAAGTGAATAAAGCACAAATTCCCTTCTACATTACTCAAAGTATTATCTTGTTAGAATTATTAACCTAGTGTTAAAAATACAAATAGACTAGGACTCATCCCAGTTGCATCTTTCAAGGAACTGTCTGGATTTCTAAAGTAAAAAGTGGATTGCAAGCTGCTGCTGGCCAGCCTGTCACCAGTGACCTCTAAGATGTATGGGGGTGCTGCTATAAATAGCTTGTGTAAGCTGTACACAAAGAAGAATTAAAAGGGCCGTATTGACAAGATTTCTGTGCGTAAAATGTTATTTAAATGTATCGATTGGATAAAACATGCCCCACAATCAAGGGAGGGTGCAGTTCACATGTTTCAATTATCCCCTGGTTCAATAATAAACACACTAAACACAATGCCACCGCCGCATGAAGCTGTGATGTCATTAAGGCTGTCATGTCCTACACATAAATAGGGAGTTTCATGATGGCAGCGACCTCCTTCACATGCGGAACACTTCTGCCGTCTTGAAACAACCTACACTGTAATTACACGTAAGAAAACATGGGAGATTATGTTGGTAACAGTTTGAAGAATATGTAGGGGTCATCCTAAGGTAGAACTTAATATATTTTGCAGGTACATGTTGCACATTAGTGCACATCACACAGGACCGAATTGGGTTTGAAGTTAAGAAGACTATAGAAATGTCAACCCCACAAAAAGCATGTCAGCGATTAAGGTGCTGAGGACTGTTGGACAAAAATAGTATATTGAAGCTAAAGGACGGGCTTATAACCAATAGGTAATATATAACCAACATGTAATTAGGAGAAGTTACAAGTGATTAATTGGAATACACTACCAATCATACTGAAACATGTTTTGCAGGGTACATATGAAATCAAGTGATATTGATCTGAAAATATGGGGATATCCAGGATGCTATGAGGATCCAAATGAGTCTCAATAACTAAAGTCCATGATAATTGATGGATTAACACAAAATCTAGAGGTAAAATGTAATGTGCAATTAGTTGTATCAATCGCCTGCATGAGTTCAAATGAATGCATTTAGGATACCAGATATACCAACCTTAAATATACACAAAATAAGGCGATATCTACCACTTACACATGGCCCATATTTTTTTTATATAATAAGATTGGATAAAGATGCACTAGGGGTGTCCCAGAGTTTGTGAACCTGCATTATGCATACTATGACCTTAACTTGCATGGAACAAATATAACTATTAAGTCATCTTATAACAGAGTTGGCTTGCTTGGACCCTACGGGGCATACATACTGAGTAACATAGACAGTGAAGATGGATAACAACACTATGAGGATGAACGCAATATTTATTGAATTAAGCTCATGCCACCCATGTTTTCTCTTTTCCACTCTCTCTCTTCCACCTTTTCCTTTTATCGTATCTCTCACAGGTGGAATCGCGTACCACATAACTATATATGCCATTAATAATCTTGCAAAAAAACGTGCTTGGCAATATGTTGTAGAATAGCAACATTGTGAATAACCTAGATGAAGGCAGGAGTACTGGCGAAACAGTAAGCACGTGCACCCGTTGGTTAATGTCGGCTACTTGAATACGGACATGTATTTGTATATGTTGTACCTAAAAGACCACCTTAACACAGAAATGTGTTAGAGTTTATTTTAATTGAATATTAGACATTAATAATAAGCCATTTTCAAAGGGTACCTATAAAGAGTTTATTTTGGCATGAATTCAATACTGAGCGCACAGGAAGGGTGTCATAACTCCATATCATGAAAATGTGAAGTATTCTGTTTGGGAACACTTAGAACTATATGAGGAAATGATTGATACTTTTCATATGAAGGACAACCAGAATTGCATAGAGTATGTAAAATGGACCTTCTCCCCTGAATACTCCAGTTTCTTTGCGGAACTGGAGAACCAGAACCACTCCACATGGTCCACATACAAGGTGGCCATCTTGAAAAAAACTTCTGCTCACAGAAACCCCCAAGAGGCCCGCAAGGGGGACTACAATCTGCAGTGCGGGGAAGATCAGGCCCCACAAGAATTTGTGCAGGAGCTCAAACGCGCCTTTGCACAGACCACCAGGAGGGTGCACACAGATAGTCGGAAGTTCATCACCACCTTTTTTCATGCCCTCCCAAAATATATAATGACCCAGCTGGTGAGGGACTTTCATGAGAAAAGATCGCTGGACTGGGTCATAGAGCAGGCGACCTGCATTTATGAGGTCCAAAAACATGCAGATAACAAAAATCCAAACAAAACCCCCAAACCAGCCAACACCCCTGCTGCTGCTAAGGTGGCTGAGATGAAGGTTGCCCCAATTTTAGATCCGGAGATGGGAGGGGCATAAAAATATACATGTACCAAATCAACCCAATCAAAGACCCAGAAGACCCTCGGGCCAATCTCAGACAGGTGGTAGTCAGGGAGGTAATCCCATAAATGGGACCCCTAAGTCCCCTGATTACATCAGCCCCCGATACAAGGGTAACAGACCAATCCTGGGGTATGTATGGACTCCCCCCACACAAGGGGGGATCCAACCAGGTAGGTACCACCCCAGGACGCCTTCCCTTCTAACTTTCCCCAGGAGGGCAGTAATCCCCCAAATGCCGGGTTGAGTTTCTTTCCCCTGTGCCCACAAAACCCCAAACTGCAGGACAACCCTCCTTTCGTTCCCCGCTTTCTGGAGCCCAACAAGCCCAATCCAGGAGAGGGGAGGCCAAGGGTGGAGGGTTACCAAAATTCTCAATACCCAGGGTACTATGGGAGAAGGGATAGTAACCCTTCCCGTGACTCACCTAGGGTTGATCAGAGACCCCCGTACGAGCTGAAACGGGTGTCACAACTGGAACACCAGGTCCACAACCTATTTCAGGATCTGGGTCGCATGTTGAGGGCTCAACAGAACGCTCAGATGAACATGGTGTCTCAGAACCCCACCAACCAAGGGTCTGGTACTGCAGAACAATGATGGGTAGAGCACCCTGACAACTCACCGGTTCCAGAGGAGGAGGCACGGGGGAGGGAGGTGTAAAGCCCTAGAGGAAGCTTCCTTTCTCACCCCTGAAAAGCCCCTGGACACCCAGGAACCGGAACAAAAATCTCCTCCCCCCGGAAGTCTGCAACCCAGGGAACAGAGGGTGGGTAGGAGAAATAAAGAATACAAAAAGGCCCATTTTGTGGAGGAAGTCAGTGTCCTCCAATTTGAAGGGGAAGAATCCTTAGATGATTCTGGGAAAGAGATCTTCTCCTGGAAGGATGAGGAAACTCCTCCCAAAGAAAAATGGGTCCCAAGAGATCCAAATGAAGAGTGGGTGAATGTGGGGACTGAGTCAGAATCACCCATCATTGAACCCCAGAATGGGCATCAAGGAAACCACACTGTCCAAACCAAGTCTGGTGGCTGCCTCCGAAAAGGGGGGGGGGTGGCACAGAATCAGAAAAAGGGGAGCCCAAAACTCCCCACATATCCCAATGTCATATTTTTCTTTCAGATCCCCAAACTACAACACAGAATCATGACCAAACTACCCCTGCGTCGGAATCAAAAATAAGGAAATTGACCACCAAACTTGCCCAGAATGCCATTACCTTTGCCCATTGGAGGAGAAGGAGGGTAGATTTTATGCCCCAGTCCAAGTGCAAGGGAAATGTACATTTTGGCACTGGTGGACACTGGATCCCAAGACCCCCCTTCTGTCAAAAAGGGCCTTTGATCAGCTGAATTCAAGGGGGGAGAGATACCAGAACCCTCTCACCCCTCTTCCTGGACAACTTCAGAACTTTTATGGGAATGAAATTCCTGTCGAGGGGACTGCGGATTTGGAAATAAAAATTAGGCGACACAAGCTGAAACACCCGGTCATAGTAGTGACGCTAGAGGGCACACCCTGTCTACTAAGGAATGACGTCCTGCGTAGGTTGTCCCCCCTAATAGACTGTGTGAACAAGGTCCTCTGGACCCAGACTAACAGGCCAATAAAATTAAAACATAGTGTCAACCATGTTAGTTTAAATGGCACATACCACATGGTTGAACAAAAACCTGGTCATATTGAGTTCCATTTTCAGAACAACCAAATACCTGACGTGACAGTAATTGCTGTAGGACAACAAGCTGGTGATGGGAACTGCTCTCCATTTCTGAAAATCAACCTTCCTCTAGTTTCAAGTGGCATTCCACACTGAAAGGAAATACTTTGAAATTTTACACCAATTCACAATCTGAAAATCCCAATTCCATAGTCAAGAGTGATGAGAAACCAGCTCACAGTTATTCATCCCTATTCAGTTAAATGAGGGGAAGGAATCTGTTCTCGCCCGAGTGTGCATGAACAACGGTAAGAGCTTCATCAGCGAAGCCATTTTCCGACAGCTCCCAAAAGGTCCAGCAATTCCCACATTTAAATTGATCAATAAGTGGGAAATGGGCCTGGAAACTTCCAATTCCAAACATCTCCTGCCTAGCAGGTGTATGTTCAGAATCTCTATCGGAAAGAAAAGCACAGTGCATAGTTGTTGGGTCGTGCAAGATGTCCCTGCGGAATTCTATTTAGGCGGTGACATTCTCAATTGGTTTGCCATTAATTTGGACCTGATCAATTACAAAGCCTGGTCCCGACTAAGGGGACATCCCATGGACGTTGATGATTCAGAAAAAGCACTTCGGTCAGTCCAATTTCTGCCATATGCATTTAACTTCAAATTGGAGAGGATGGACACGACTTTTCACACTTGAATTAAAAATGAAAAGAGGACAGAAACTGCAAAATCCTGACGCCCATCTTCAACAGCAAGGGTTGGGGTTAAACCCAACACCATTAGTCAATATAGAACACAACACCATTCCAATATTGATGGATAACAGCAACGTTAGGAGCATCACTCTGGGCGCAGGCACCATTATTGGAATGGCGGTTGACGACCAACATTTTTTCATGGATCTAGATAATGAACTGATAGGACCAATCCCCAATGACTGTTTTGACAGTGATAGTGACAATGACTTACCAACAGACAGGATCTTCACCCGGCAAGGGGGGAATTTCCTTGTGTAGTCTTTCTGCCCTTATGGTAAGGAAGATGTCACCCGTGACTTCAGGAGGGATGAGGTGATCTCCCAGGACCACAAGGACTGCCTCCCTTGCCTGAAACCCTCTGTCCAGGTCAATATTTTAACGAGGGACCTCTCCACTCAGCTGGAGGAGGCCATTGAAATAGCCAAACTGGAAGTCTTTCTAGGCATCAGGCAAATGGTTGAAGAGCGAGTTAACCTAGCTGATGCCTGTGAGACTCCGGAGCAAAAGCAAAAGTTTAAACAAGTTTTCTTAGATTTTCAAGATCTCTTTGCGGTGGACTCGTATAACTGCGGGCGCACCGAAATCCATACAACAACAATTCCCACGGACCCTGGAATGATTCCAGTATTTGTGAAGCAATACCGCTTGCCTCTCGCATCCATGGAGTCCCTCACGGGAATAATCAAAACCCTTGAGTCCCGTGGGATAATTTGTCTAGTCCACAGCACCTTCAATAATCCGGTGCTGGGGATTTTGAAAGCGAACGGCCAATGGAGACTCTGTGCTGACCTTAGGGGGCTAAACAAATGGGTCCATATGTCCGGATGGCCTCTCCCCTACATTGACCAGGGGCTGGTCCAGATCCAGTGGTCAAAGGTATGCACTGCCATTGACCTGACCAATGGGTACTGGACCATGTCTGTCAGTAGGGAGGACCAATACAAGCTGGCCTTTACCTTCGGGGGGCAGCAGTGCACCTGGACCCAGACTCCCTTCGGATACATCAACTCCGACAACGAATTCAACATCTTCTTACACAAGGCCATGCCCGACTTCGGTGAAAGGGTAACCTGGCCTATGTGGATGATGTCTTGATAAAAAGCTCAACTGTGGAGGAACACATAGCAGAAACCGTTATTTTCTGACACAGTTGAGGGATGCCGGTGCAAAACTCTCCTTTCAAAAGGCACAGTGGTACAGAACACATGTCAACTTCTTGGGGCATGAGCTAAATCCTGAGGGTCTCTGTCCCCAGGAAAAGAAAGTGGAAGCACTCTTAAAACTGAAAGACTCCACAACTCTGTGTGAGCTAAGAAGCCTCCTTGGACTGACTAATTACAGTATGAAGTTCATTGAGGACTATGCAGAGATCACAAGACCCCTGATCCATCTGTTGAAGGGGGGTTAAGTAGGAGTGGGTTTCAGAACAAGCCGAGGCAGTAAAGCAACTCAAAAGAAGCCTCTCACAAGCGCCTTGTCTAGCTTACCCTGTCAAAAACAAGGAGTTCTTCTTGGAGACAGGGTTCTCGAATACATGCTTGACAGCAGTATTATATGAAAAGCATGACAAGGTCAATAAAGTCATCTCCTATGCAAGCAAGACTTTATCCTCTGTGGAGGAATAATTCAATGAATATGAGAAGGCACTCCTGACAACAGTGTGGGCATTGAGAAATTACCACCCGTTCATCCAGGGGGGAACACATCATAGTAGAGACTCCACACCAGCCTTTGCAATATCTCCAAAGTGACAGAATCCGGGCCGGAAATGTGAGTAATTCCAGAATTACTTCGTGAATTCTGTCAATGCAAGGCTTTCCTGTGGAGGTTAGATATGGCCAAAACAAGAAGAGTTCCATCACGCAAGGGCTGGCTGACTTGCATGATTGTGCCAGAGAAAACTGTCTCGAGGACGAAAGTCTTAAAACCCAGGACAACATGGAGGCATACCCGAATTCCCCGCACAAAGTCTATGAAAAAGACAGGTGCGAGGGAATGCCCACCATTTATGTGGACGGGTGCTCCTACCATGTTGACAACAATGGGGAAAAGGAACTGGTGGCTGGCATTGGGAATGCTTGGGTGAATGATGTCCCGCAACCCTCCGCTGGGTACAAAATCAGACCCTGTAGTAGTCAGGTGGCAGAGCTGCTGGCAGTTCATCAAGCCATCCTCACTGCTATCCAACACCAACTCCACCTGGTTAATTGGAAAGCCAGAGGCATGCTATTTGCTAATAATAAACTGCTCAAACATGGCAAACTCATCCAAAATATTGATGATCTGGTCATCTATAGTGGGATGACCATCTATTGGAAAAAGATCAAGAGTCATTCCAGAATAGAGGGGCAAGACAAAACTGGAAACGACCTAGCTGATCAGCTGGCCAAAACCGGAGCCATCCAGGGAGAGCTCCTCGAGATCGAGTCCCTGTTGGGGGAAATCCAGGCCACTGCTATAACTAGGTCCCAGACAAATGCTCACAATGAACTCTCAACTGCCCAGTGGAGTAAGGAGACCCCAGTTGCTGATTTAATCATGGCACAAAAAGGGGATCCAATCATTGGTAAATTTTATCAACACATTGAGGACCCTGAGAACTTTCCCCTGATGGATACCGATTACATTAGGAAAGAGGACCTCAGAGTTTTGATGAAATGTCCAAAAATGTTCCGAATCCAAGTTGGTTTGTTGGTAAGGAGATCTATATCTCGCTGTGATCAGTGGGTGGCCCCTACCTCATTCCGAAGCTTGATGCTAAGTCACGCCCATGATGCGGCCACAGCCGATCATTGGGGGTTTCACACTACTTTAGAAATCTTGCGAGAGGTTGCATACTGGCCACACATGGGGCAGGACCTCGACCAATATTTGAAGGGGTGTCTTGTGTGTGCACAATTTCAGCCAACTTCACTCACACACCGAGCTCCCCTGCAGAAGAGGGGGATGACACTGCCTTGGTCAGATTTACAAGTAGATTTCATCAGGCCCGTGATTCACTCCTCTAGGGGGAACAAATACATGTTAACCGTAACATGCTTGTTTACCAAATGGGTGGATTGTCTCCCAGCCCCAAATTGCAAGGCAGAAATAGCAGCTGCCCTGACGATCAATCACATCTACTCGCATTTTGGCCTCCCCCAAAGGATTGAGTCAGACCGAGGTAGTCACTTCACCAGCGAAGTGATGACAAAGATGTGGGAGATACTTGGGGTAAAAAGGAAACTTCACATTCATACCGCTGTCCTCTAGTGGTGGAGTTAAGATGTACAATAAAACCATTGTGAGCATTTAAAAAAAATTTGT
Organism: Ambystoma mexicanum; assembly: GCF_040938575.1. Lineage (NCBI taxonomy): Eukaryota > Metazoa > Chordata > Amphibia > Caudata > Ambystomatidae > Ambystoma > Ambystoma mexicanum. The sequence goes on from NC_090941.1 coordinate 757,121,702, forward strand.
GGCAGATTCTGGGCCAAGTTGGGACATCCAATGACCGCTTGTCCTGATTGCCATCAGATCTACACCGTCTTCTGCAACTAAGATGTCTCCATTTTAGCTGATGACTGGACGAAGGATGGTGCTTCCTCAGCATCTTCTCTATAGAACAGACACTGATTAACGCCTCCATAACTCATGAGTATGTTGAGAACCTAAGAAAACACCTTCAACATGCTTTTGCGTATGCTCAACAGAATCTAGAAAGATCTGCATGGGGCATGAAGACTCAGTATGATCTAAAAAAAAACAAAAGGAGTACCAAGTAGGAGACAGGGTCTACTTGTAGAATTTCCAAAGGAACCAGACCAAAGAGCGCACATTTTTGCCTTGCTGGTGAGGACCTTTTGAAATTGTAGACAAAATCTCACCTGTCGCCTACAGAATCCGCATCCCCAAAGGCAAATTGACAGAAGAGAAATGGGCCCATACTAATCAACTAAAGAGCAGCCAACCTAGGCTCACTTTGCAACAAATTGAGGAGCCCAGAGAGAATCAAACAGAGGAGACATTGGAAACAAGAGAATAAGGAAAAGAAGAACCAGAAGGGAGCCGATAGAAGTTGTAGATATGATTATGTAGCAGGGAGTATTTTCTTCATTATCAATTGTTAATATTAAAGACCTGTGTATACCACTGCTGTCAACCCAATTGGTGGGCAGTTAGTAGGAAATTGATGTAACCGGTTTGTGTTCTCTGTCATAGATTTGTACTGGTTGTGTCTATCTAACAACTAAGGAGGACCGCCCTGGTAGCCTGGAAGGGAGAAACGAAAGGAGATCCTGAAGTGTCGCTCCACACCATGAAAGGAAGATCCCAGGGAAAGCAGGGAGTGTCGTTCCACGTGTGACCAGAGACAACAAGAGGAGCATGGCGCACCGTTCTCTGATGGAAGAGGGACTCATACCTGCCGAATCCTGCTGTGGCCGATGAAGAAATCCCACTTGCCTGACTCTCCCTAGACTTGGAAGCCCAGAAGAAGTCGGGGGGTGGTGTGGGATATATTGGCCAACTCAACGGCATTGCACCACATAACTAAGCTGCATTTGCTCAAGAAACAGCAACTTGGCGGTGCTGGCTCCTGTGCTCACCAGGACCTCAAAAGTGCATTTTGGCAGCAACAAAAGAAATGGCTGCACCAGCCTGCCTAACACACTTCAGGCAAAATGGAACAAGGGGACACACGGAAAATGTATGCCAGTGTGTTCTGAGACATATATATGGAATCAAGTGAACCGGCAGCACTGCATTGCTGCAAAAGCCACAAATTCCCCTTCAAAATGAAACCTTTTTGCACCCTTTCAAAATGCTGTGTTATGCTATTTCCATCTGTGCATTCTGAAACCACTGTGATGGAAATGGCCCTGCCAGGCCCAGGATCATTCATTGTGCCTCAGAAAAACGGGGCATAATTCCTGAATGACAGGTCCTGTCAAAGTAGATTTGAAAGAAATCAACAAGCAACTTTCTTTTCACTCTCACTGGAACACGCGTTTATTTCCTGCCAAAATGTATCCAGGCGCAGCAGTTCACAGAGACTTTTCAATCTCTGAGCCAGTTCATGGATAAATGTATCTATGCTTTTGATAAAACTACTGTAAGCAAGGAAAATGACTACAGCTGCAAAGACAGTGGCAATCTGAGGAGCTGCAAACCGAATTAAAGAAAGAAATGCTAGCAGTTTTTAACACATGTGGAAAAATGGGCTATGCTGACTGAAGAGAAAAAAATGGCCTGTTTAAAGCTACATTTTTAATGAAAGCCTGTGTACTTACCAATATAAAGGGTTTTGTTAGTGGTGATAATACACACGTAGGCTATCTTTTGTCACAGGTTTGTTTAATTCAAGACCCAAAGCAAGAAATTAAACAGTTTAAAACACATAGGCTGGAGTTGCAAGCTCTCTGAAAAACCTGTTATTCCGGTTGCCAGCCATGAAATTTCTCCAAGGAAGGGAGATACACCATAAATCCAGGACATGTAGGTGCAAAGTGCCAGCATGAAAAACTTTGAATGGGACAGGACAATGGAAGTTCACATGCTCATCAGCCATTCGTCTGTGCTCCAGGCTGGGACAATAGCGGTCCTGGGAAACTCACCTGTCAAGTGTGAAGGGGCAATAAAACCTTCAATTAAGACTGGAATCCCCCTTTGCCTGGAAGGAAATGACAGCTGCTTGTAGTTGGAGGAAGAAAAAAAACGGACTGCCTGTTGGTTACAAAGCCTATGTTATAAAGAAGCTTTAAAGACTTTTATTTCTTCTGTCGCAAGAAATAGCAAAAATTTAAAAATGTTGCAGTTTTAAATCAAATTTTGTGCGCTATCTTTTAAAATTTGGTAGAACTCATTGCCACACGGGGAACAGAAGTTACGAACTATGACAGATTCCAAGGAAAGTATTAATGTAGCAAACATAAGGTTTTGTACATACATCCCTGGGGACATTTCGCATTTGTGTATAAAATTGTGGAATTTTAGGTCAAATCTTTAATGAGCAAAATTAACAAAATTTATCAGAAAGACCAAACAAGGTCGCACAGACCTGAGGATTGGACTGATCTGGGCTGCACATAATATGTAACCTGTGTGTATAATTTGTTAAGCGATTGCAAGTGAAGAAATTTATGTTTTTGGCAAAATCGGATTTTAAGTAATGTAAATGTGGGAGTGTTTGGACATTGTAAACCTCACCTCATAAATCTGACATCATTCCCTTCGAAATCCAACCAACTGAAAGCGAGGCAGAGACTAGCTTCCCTGCCCAATCCAAGTAGTTTAGGGGTGGGCGTAGTTAACCCTGCCCAGCCTCTACCTTGATATTGTCATTTTGCATTATAAATTAGGGTCCCTGACAAGACCCTAGACAGACACTCTTTCTGATTTACTGCACTGCGCTCCTGCTCCTGTTTCATCTCTCAGACTTCAGACTCCAACAACAAGGCCAAGCATTGCTGATCCTATTCCAGGACCCACTGCAAAACCCAGGCATTGCTTATCCTGCTCCAGCAAGGCCTACCGTACAATATTAAAACCCACTAATCTCCCAGTAACCAGGAGAAATGGTGGTACTTTTGGCATCCTAATCCAGCTTGGCTTGCCGCCACTCACTGCATGCTGCTGCCATCCTGTTACCCTGCTGACCTCTAGTATCCAGTAACCAGAATTGCCAGTCCAGAAGAACTGTCCTTTGGTATCCAGTCCCTGCCCAGATGATCCTGTCCCACTGATTTTCTCTGGCTGTCCTTTGTTAGACCAGACCAGTGTGGTGACCAGACCGCTGACTGTCCAAAATCCAAACTAAAAAGTGGACTGTGAGTATCAATAGGAACCATAGGAAACCATAGTATACCTTGCATTGCCTTGTCCTTAGTTCCCTCTCCAAGTCATCCTATCCTTATCTTGATAACTTGTAATATTGTCAAAAATCATTCTTGAAACCCTGCCTTTGATTTCTTGTGCTAGCGTCAACATCCTTAATCATTTTGTCTCGTTAAATCCTAAGACCTTAGTCCTCTTTCGAGTGATCAGACTGGTTCCGCCAGGGCGGGCGTGGAGGTGCTAGGGTTGAATTTGCGAGTCAACCCTGGAGCTTACTGTGTCTCAATCTGGTAGCCTAGCCTGAATACTCTAGTGTAGAGTAAAACTATTCTTTTCAAAACTGATTTCTTTTCCTTTTTCACGCCTTCATTTTCTCAAAACGCACCTCACTAGATCTTACATAACTCGCTCAATTTACCAACTAGAGACCTAATTTCACTTCCATATTGTACCTATGATCTATAGCTACACCCCAACACAAGAACCGCATTTCGATTTACAATATTTCACCCGTTTTTATTAAAAGCCGTTTTGGTAAATTTAGGCGGGAATTACAAAAGTTTGCTAAATTTCCAACGTGTCATTTTGATTATAAACTGTTTTAAATCTTCCATTCAATTTCCAATTGTATGCTTTTGCTCAGTATATTGCTTGTGATTGCTAGTATCTTTCCAGTATTGCTCCAGTAAATTATTGTTTTTGTTTCAAGAGCTTTATACACATTCATTGTTTTATTCATCCATTTCCGAGTGTCATTTTTAGCATTGCCAGGGTTTGAAATCGTTTTTCTCTCTTGTTTGGGGAGGGAAGGTCGGATTTCAATTCTGTTGTTTATTTGTCATTCCTGATTACCTGCTGCTTCTGTTTATCCACTTAGAATTGATTATGTGTGGGTTGAGGGAACATTTTAGGGGGAAATTCTACCTCAGGTGCTATCTTAACTAAAATCAAAAAGCTCTCCTATTCCCTGGTGTTTTGTAATTGTGTCAATAGAAGGTTAAACTAAGTGCATTGCTTACATTCCTATTGTTCTTATCACCTCATTGGTGATTGCTGCCCCATATAAAAAATTGTATGATTTCTTTCGAATTTTAAAATAAATAAATAAATATGACCTTTTATCAACGAGCCTGGTTCATGGTCCATTGTGACCCGGGGTATTTGAAAAGGGTGTGTGATATGAGTGGTGTACCATCTCAATATAGAAGCTAACATAAAACATAAGCATTTCAATCGCGTGCTGCATACTGGACCGAGACTAAGGTGTGCATCGCCTGATTGAAATCCTTAACAGGTTATAGTTGATATGTTTTCAAAAGGGATATAAGCATATCCAACTGGTGAGGCCAACACACAGGGTGTAGAAAAGTGTTGGATATGTGGCTTTATCCCACGATTTGGTGTGCCTGTAAAGAGCTAAACATTCAGCATGCTCTCCATTGCCCTTATAATTGTCAATCAGCGAGGTGGTGGGGAGATAAAACGGGGGTCCTGAAAGATAAAATGTCACAAACACATGTGCAGAAATTGGTTTGAAGTGGTCAGAGGCACTGCAGGTTGCTCTGATGAACATGCAAGGCACTGCTAAACGGGTGACATAATTGAGCCTACATACAGTTCTCAATGGCAGGCAAATGATCCATGGATAAACATGCCATGGTCATCCATGATTATATTTTTGATAACCACATTGACATAATGTGTGTACCCAAAACATGGCTAAAGGATTCCAGTGGTCCCAGCATTGATCTTGCTACGCCCGAAGGTTATAGTTTCTTTGGCCAGAACAGAGAACATGGTAAGGGTGGCGGGGTTGCTATTGTAGCAAGACAAAGGGTGGGTCTATTCCAATTTCCTATTAGCTGTGAGGGATGTGAAAATGGGTTGGTTAAATTTACCCCCTCTCCTAATCATTGCATTAATATAATCTTACTGTACCAACCCCCAAGTGAGATGTCTTCTTTTAATGAATGTATATCCTCTATACTAACCTCTCTGGACAGGCCAAATAGTCTCACTATCATATTGGGAGATTTTAATAGATGGCTTGGTAACAGTTTCGACACAGATGCCATGTCCCTAGAACATATGATAAAAAATGATGTGATTCACAGTTAAGACCTAACCCATGTCAAGGGTAACATGTTGGACTGGGTAGCACCCAAAAACCTTCAAGTTGGTCCCATATCTACCAGACCTTGTATCTGATCAGACCACCTATTTGTAGTATTTAAACTATCACTACCTGTTTAGGTAGTCCAGGGAAAAAACATATTAAGATAGTTTTCAGCAGAAATGTTAACAACTTCCCAATGGATGAACTAAGGAACTGTATGTCTAGACTTATGCCACTGACCCACCACATTTATTGGCAACGGGCTATGAAAACCATCTGACTGCTTTTCTAAATCGAGTAGCTCCTAAGAAGAATAAGAGCATTAGAGAAAGACCTAATAACCAAAATTGGTTCACCCCTGCCCTTATCATATGTAAACAAGAGAAAAGAAAAGCATAGCGTAGCTGGATACAAAATAAGACAAATGAAAATAAAGATGTGTGGAAATCCCTTGACAGAATATATTGGAATGAGAATTGTGAAACCAAAAGAACCTACTTCTATATGCAGGTCGAAGGGTCAGGTAACAATACCGAAAAGTTGTTCTAAATTCTCAGGAATCTGAAGAAACCTCAGGCCCAGTCTAATTTCTAAACCCCCCACGAATGAGGACTGCATTCCAGTTCAATAAGCCTTTGCAGACAAAGTTAAGAAAGCCCACTCCAAAATTCTTAATAACATGACATTGGATATTAACCTTGACACAGATAAACTTATGCATTTACCATCTCTATCTGTAAAACTATATTTGTGTTTAAACCTATAGTAAGACATCAAATGGAGAACATATTACAGAAAATGCACCTGACAACATGTCTTGGGGATGTTATCCCATTTAAAGTTATTCTTGCTAATGTTATCCTTTTTTGACACGCTTTACCAATGCAGCTTTTGCTTATAATACTGTTCCGGATAATATCAGGAATGTAGTAGTTGCCCCATTGATTAAAAAATCAGGCCAAGATTCGAAGACGTACAGTAATCTTAGGCCTATCACGAATGTTCCGGCATTGCTGAAAGTAGTTGATAAAACTGCCACGATCCAACTACAAGAGCATTTGGAGAAAGCCACTATCTTTCATCCTAGACCACCAGGCTTCAGGTCCCACCATGGCACAGAGACTGCACTGGTGGACCTGTAGACTCAGATGCTAAATGCTATTGATAACAGGAAATCAGGGCTGCTGATGTTATTAGATTTATCAGCAGCCTGTGATCTTGTAGATGATGATAAACGTGTCACTATTTTGGCCACCACTGGACAGTGTTCAGAAAAGGTAGCAGAATGGATTAAGTCCTTTCTCGCTAACAGAAGATCTAGAGTTCGTTGGGGAGATGCCACCTCTGAACCCGCCTTGATTACTTGTGATGTACCTCAGGGTGCCGGCCTCTCCCCAGCACTTTTCAATGTATACATTTGCTCTCTTTGTGATTTATTGGAGAGCCTAGGCATACAATTTACCAACTCTGCTGACGACACGCAGATAATTATGGAGCTGAGTGGAAATTATGCTGAGGATGCCAAAAAAATCTCTTATATTTAAAAAAAGAAAATACAAAACTGGATGTCAACAAATTGGTTCTGCATCAACGGTGCAAAGGCCCAACGTCTTATTTTTGGTTCTATCCAGGGAAGAGCCAAGTTAGGAGCAGAGTATTCAGGATTTATTATTGATAATCATTGTATTGAGGTAGTGCAAAAAGTGAAAACTTTAGGAGTCTTTTTCGAAGCCTCTATGGGGGCAGATGCACACACAGATAATGTAGTGAAGAAATCCCAGTATCATTTGAGGCTGCTGCAACTAGTGAAGCCATATGTCTCTGAGAAAAATGGAACCACTCTGGTGAGAGCAACTATAATACCGAGGCTCGACTATTGTAATGCCTTAATGAGTGGTGCTGGCCAGGGAAGCATAAAAAAACTCCAGATCCTACAGAATCATGCTATCTACATTATTAAAGGAGTATCAAAACAGGAACACATTTCGGTGCACAGAAGGGACCTAAATTGGCTTCCGGTTGCAGCTAGAATTCTGTTAAAAACCAATGTTCTAGTGCAGAAATGGCTATATAGTCTAGCACCCCCAATCTAAGTGAGAAATGCACACAGCAAAACTCTAAACGAATGACTAGCTCTAGTGATACTATGTACCTGGCCTGTCCCCAAAGCAAATGTGCTAAAGGTTATGGTCGATACTTTCCAGTGCAGACAGCCTTAACCTGGAATAAGTTACCTGCTGCCCTTCGCAGGTATGGGAACCCGTGGACATTATACAAAAGCTTGAAGACACTGCTTTTCAGCATATTTATACACTATGGGCTTCATTATGAGGTGGGTGGTAAGGGATTACCGGCACCGGTAAGGGCACCGGTGCCGGTAATCCCTTACCGCCCTACTACGAGTTCCCTTTGCGGGTCCTCCCTTAATGCCTGGTTTTTCCAGGCGTTAAGGATGGGACCCGCAAAGGGACTCTGGAGCTAATAACGGTACCGCAATTTGCGGTACCGTTATTAACACCTTCCCCATTCCCATTGAGCCCTATGGAGGCTCAAATGGGAATGGGGAAGGGCCCTGGTGAATGGGGAATTACGGGTCCCACCAACCTTGGAATGGACCGGTAATTGCTCCATTCACCAGGGCGGAGTCAGAACGAGTTTGGAGGCAGCCATGGCACTAATAGCGCCATGGGTACCTCCAACCTCGTAATGAGGCCCATGTCTTTTTGTGACGTTTGTTAGCTCTGTATGTCCTCTGAGTGCGCCTAGATGCCTGCGGGCTCTGGCGCGAAATAGACAAATAAAATAAATAGAATGCCTTTACAGAGGCACCTCCATTGCCTTTGTGCTGAGACAATGTCCAGCTAATGGATGATGAGATATTGCACTTTTATCAAGAGCTACTCATAGCTGTGAAATGTATCAGCAAGTCCAAAAGGTGCTCTAAAAGGAACCCAAAGCATTGCGGCATCCTTCTCAGCATAGGTGCTGGGTTTCTGTCCAAACCCACCAGAGAAAGGATTTTGTAACAGCCAGTTGGATTGGCCCATTCAAGGTGTTGCCGATGACTGATACAGCTGTGAGGTGCACAGATGTACCTGCCTTGATGCATGCCAGTCACTGCAAAGCAGCATTGGAGACAGCTGTGGTAGTTGTTCATTCGTTGGTCTGGAGCCCAGGTGTGAAAGAGTTTGTTAGGTGTCTTCTGTTTCCAAGAAACTGCTATTTCAGCAGAGGAGAAACACACAGGAAGTTACCAATAAAGCAATCAGCAACTGGGTGTGATGGCAAGAAAGGAACACAGTAGTGTGGCAGAGAGGACATAGTGGAAGTGCTTCCAGTGGGTGTCAGTTGACTTAGGTATTATGCCTGGCGCAAGTGAGTGCCCATATGGATAAGTGCCATATGCTTGTAATGCTCTGCCAGAGTGGAGGCCAACAAATTGGGGGCGAGGGACTAAGGCAAAGGCAGCACCTAACTCAGAGTGGGAAACGAAAACTGCGCTGGGATAATATGTGAAATAAAATGGTACCTAAGACTGAAGAAATGGGCTGGCTAAGACCGACAGTAAGAGCCTACTTATGTCTTACTGTTCAAAGTCAATAGCATTGGTGAGTGATTCAGTGGATGACTGATGGCAGCATGCAAGCGGAGAGATGAAGAACATGATGATATCGGCCAATCACGCCAAAGGTAAACTGCATTGCCAAAGGAAATTTCAAAAAAAGCTAGAAACTGTGATTGCCTAGGGTCTTTATATACCTGCCAATGAGGGAGATTATCCTAATGACAAATATTAGCATTGCCGCTTTGAAGTCCATGCTGATCTGTCATCACATTGCTCTTTCATGGAGGTTGAGGGAATGCATCGCATAGTCAATTTGCCAATAAGAAATAGACTATGTCCACTGATTCAGCAAATGTCATATCACCTTCCTAAGGCAAAGTTACTAAAGGACGCGATTGAGCTAATCCCCAAATCTTGTGGTACAGAAGGCTAAATAATGGAACGTTCCTAGTAAGTGGACAGTTCAGAATGCTATGCTGGCTTCTACACACTTTTATCTAACAATACTGAACTGTCAAATAACGAATAAGGCATTAAATTGTTCAGCAGGAGCAGCTATGAGGCTGGTACAGAAAATGGACTTTAGCATAAGGACCCAAAGAAGTTTAGATGGCCAAGTGTGTGATGGAGTTAACTCAGCAGTCTCAGAATGGAAGGCGTCCCGGGGAAACGTTCAAAGGGAAAGGCGGGTGAAGTTGGAAAAAGTGGCGTGGCTAATGGTGGGTTTGCTGTTAACTAATATAAATGCAAACCTAGGAGACGTACATGTCATCAACAGATTAAGCAGTAGTACCCAACTATGGCAGGCCGAAGGACGGAGTGGGGAATTGCCTTCAGTGAAATGCAACACTACCTGAACGACCAGCCGAGATCGATCGGCAGTGAGGTCAAACCCCAATCCTGGCCTGAGGCATCGATTTCCGGTGGCATTGTGGCCGTGGATTCACTCTTGGGTGTTTGCCAACGGATACTGCGACATTGAAACAGCAAGATGCTCCTTGGGCCAGTTTGAGGAATATAGGTCCCGACATATCAGATGATGCCGTGAATTGGGGCTGGCTGTAAATGGTATTGGGTGGGATTGCAACATCTGGGAAAACCATGTCACAGGAGAAGCTAATCATAATGAGGGGAGCATTCCAGGAATCAAGCCAAACTTGTGGGTCAGAACTGGAAACAACTGGATATTGTGGGGGAAAGGAACCCCACAGATCTGCCAGGAATGAAGGTCAAATCTGTTGGGAGGGAAATGCCAAGGGATTGATTCCAAACACATCTTCAATATTTCTCATGAATGATAGTTGTGCATATCAAAAAGGAGGACTGGAACATGATGTGAATGTTGATATCCTAATAACCATGACTAATAGCCATGAGTGAGAGGCACAGTGTGTTCTGGCCTGCAGAGCTAAAGGATGAAATCCATCAAAAGCATTACATTCTGTTTAACTGGTCCTCTAATGAGAACTTGTTAAAATAGTTGCCAGACATGTAAACACTCTGGAACATTAAGAAGGAACTTTGTGTTATTGAAAGAACAGTTCATCAAAAAAAGGTGGTTTTTGGATTAGCACGTCAAAGTGTAGCCCAATGTATGAGCTTAGATCTGAAATCTAACACAGCTAAATAATGTGATCATATGATGGGGCAGTACTGGTTACAGCAGTAACTGCACTGTATTTTAATGTGCATGCTCCTGGTGGGGCTTCCGTTGCAAGGTCCTGGAGAACTCCCTGCACCGTCCCTGTAATGAGAAAATATTCGGAATGTTGCAGAAATTCCTTTCACCAACGCTAACACCGATGCGGAAGAAGACGAGAACATACTCATTTAAACGCAGTGAATTATACACATACACATCGATTAAACTTAATGATTATGCTGCATGCTCGTGTCCAACCTGTTGTTATATAAGTTGTAAGAAAAAAACACAACTACAAAAGACAAAACAAAACACAGCTGCCTTCTTTCAATTGTGAAAAACACAATACCGTTTAGTTCATACAATTAGAATAGCGAATAAAGGCACACGAGACGTGGGCGGAGTTGTCTGAATAAATTGAACACGTGTATAAAATATTTATGTAAATTGTGCTGAAAGCACCAAAGGGGGCACTGTCACATTCGACGGTAATTTACTTCATGGTGAGCGACGGGCGCACATGAGCCACGGACAGAGCGGAACCATCGCCATTGCCATTGCAGGACAGTGACGCAGTTAACTTCAGCCGTGTTTAAAGAGGAGGCAGAGGGAGAGGTGAGATTGGACGCCACACGCGCGAGACCCCATAAGGCAATGCAGGAGTGATGTAAGTCCCGGCCCATAACGAAGGCAGAGCCAGCAGCACACGCTGTAAAATCAATGAAGGCGTGCTTAACCGCCTGAGTACTGGAACAGGAATCCCATGGGAACTAGTGCCTTGTCTGGTTGTATTACTTGTAATGGAAAGGCAGCGTAGGCAGTGATTTATGTCACATGAGCAGGCCGTACAGATCGCAAATAGTGTAGTAAAGTGATACCCTCCCAGGAACGAGGATGCTCTGTTAGGAAGACCATCATTAATGTAAAGCTATTGTACTAACTCTTTCTCTAAAGGGCTCAATGTGTAAAACCCTACAAGAGCTCAGAGGTTTCCGTGCTTGGGGGCCAGATTTCTGGGATGGGGCTACAATACTATAGTTTCACTGTTGATTTCTGCTTAGCTCTCTGGAAATAAATCATGCCACCACCTTTGATCTTGGGTTGCTTATTGGATTATATGGTGATGGGTTTGGGTTTTGATAATACCCATACTACAGACTGTGTATGCCTGCAATAGTTTCAATCAATGGGTTGTGTAATTGGGGGCAAGCTGGTGTGTGCTGTAACGTACGGGAGAGGTGTTGAAGGTTAGAGGTATGTGTTTCGAAGGGAGGTGGATAGGGCAGAGCTTTGTCAGTCTTGGGACAGAGGTCTACTGATGGGGCTGTGCATAAGTGGGCAAATCCTATCACCTTGGCATCCCCTGGGACTCACTTTAGTTATGCTTGCACTGTTGGGTGTGAGCACCCGTGAACCTTGAGTGGACACAAGACAGAACCATGGTCCTCAGAGGACGCGGCAGGGATGCCTCACTGTCTCATCTATTGAGGATAACCTCTTATGCTGATACTTTTTGAAAGTGATCCGCTGTTTAAACACAGCGGTGATTGCCTCCGCCAGTGAGTGCTTTAAATGTTACTGACGATGTGCTCATCCTACACCGTAATGGCTCTCAGTGGGTAGTCAGGCAACGGGCACCTGTGCTTTTCTCCTTGGGATCATTGAATTGGCATGAGGGACATGTGCTATCATGGGGGGGTACCTGCACAGAGGGGTGCAAGGAGTTATCAGATGTACTGCTTCTACAAGAGTGGTGCACAGGGTAGTGGAGGAGCTGTCATAAGATATCCTGTCAAGGGGGAGGTGTCATGGGGATTGTTAATTGCTGTCACCAGGCGCAAATGTCATACTCTGTGGGCAGGTTTGTAAAGGGGGAGACGAGATGTGGCATCAACGATTTGGAGGAAAAGTTTGTAACGGATTTTATGGCACGGCGCACTCCAGCCAGAGACTTCTTTTACTGACACTGAAGGTGGCACACAATAAAACATGCCTTTTTATTTTTATTTGAACCCTGGATTCTCTCCTGAAGAGGCACCCAACCCGTCTCACACCACCCTTAACAAATACCGTGTGTCGCAATGGACCATGAACCAGGCCGGTGTGTAACAAAGAAATATTTATTTATTTTTAGAATTCAAATGCAAATTCACAGCAAAACAAATTTTAGGGCAAAAATCACCAGGGTGGGGACAATATAATGCAAAGTCTTATAATACAATTAATTCAACTTTCTGACATCATCTACATAAACATTATATGTAAATTTAATTAATATCACTTTTCTTCACAAGCATAGATGACACATAGGTTATGCACTCCCCCTGCAACACTCCCCCAAACACCTGCTAACTAAATCTGTGTGGATGGAAAGCAGTGGCAAGGAGTCAGAAAGAAGAGGGAAACATCGTTTTTTAAATTTGCCCTACCAACCTAGAATGGGGGGCCAAAACAAAAAATGAAAACCTTCAAAGTGAGCAAACTAGCATACTTGGATTGCACTTGTTACTTGTAGATCAGTTTACACTTGCGTAGGAATGATAGGACAGAAATTCATGTGGCTGCACTAAAGAGACAAGAGAGCTTACAGGCTACTGAGCAGAGCACTAAAGCAACTTGAGCACAGGTGAGAAAATCGATTTTGGGAAGGAAAACAATGCAGCAGAACTCACACGCGACAGAATTGCAATTTCTTATTTCACACAGGCTTTAAACTGGCAAACAGCTAAGAAAACGGGTTTAGCAGTCAAAATCGGAAATCAGTTTTTGGGATGGGAAACAAAGACACAGAGCAGATAGGATACTAAGGGGAAGGGATCACTCTTTATAGGATGGTGATAGGGTTTTTTTAATGGGAAATGCAAATCGGATTTTAAAGAAAATCAAAATACATGGGCAACATCTATTTTCTTAACACAATAGATCAGTTCTACTGAGACTATATTTTAAGGACTATAATTGTTAAAGAAAGGTACTTGTCATGATGAGGTTGAGTTCGAATTACAACCAACTCACCGTGAATCTCTTTATAGGGAAATTAATTGAGTTATTTCAAATGATACTAGGGACTTACACAGGTAACTGAAGCCCGAGGCGTTGCTGGGGGGGGGGCTAAGGAGGCTATAGCCCCTGGTCTTTTGGTTGTAGCCCCAAATAGAATCTCAGGAGCTACAACCAAAAGGCCAGCTAGCCCCCAGTCCCGACACGTCTGACATCAGCGCAGCACCGGGTCTTTTCCAGACCTAGCAACACCCCTGACTGAAGGAGATAAAGAACAAATATGCTAACAGATATAGACTAACACAGATTCTTCTAGGCAAACAGAGGATACTGGCAATTTGGGAAATGGCTAGGGTTTATATGGGATTTTAATAAGGTTTGAACAGGAAGCAAGGTAAAAGAGCGGGATAGGAAGTTTTTGGGTACTGGGTGATGGATACTTAGAAGGCAAACTTGGTTTTGGTCATTTGGACAGCCAGCAGGGTCTCTAGACGGCGGGCCACGGATCTGGTCATGGGCAGTGGGGTCAAGCGGTCTGGTTATTGGGTCAGCTGGGCTCTCCTGGTTGGGAATAGCTGGACAAAGTCTGGTCACTGTGGACAGCGGGATGGATCAGCTGGGCAAAGAGTCTGGTCACTGGATTCTCCTAAAGGGATCAGCTGCCTTTCCTCCTTTCTCACTGGATTATTGGGATGAATGTGGTTCTGGATAGGTGGTTCTGCCGGGATGGGATCAGCTGCCTCTGGACCTGGTTCTGGAGTCTTGGAATCTTGCTGGGTGAATTTTGAATGTTGAATATCCCCTTGTCTCCTGTCTACCCCTTATATAGGCAGAGTGACATCATAGAATTTTACAATTCTGGGCAGAAGTACTCTGGACTTACCTCTTGCATGGGATAGGCCAGGCTACAGGTGTCCCCTCCCCCTGCGGGCAGATTGGTTCCAGGGAAGTGACCTCACCTTATGTGTGTGTACGTTTATGACTTCCTTTGTCTCACAAGCCTATTTTTCACAAAAGGGGGTTATGGAACAAAACTTCATATTTACAATAGTCACCATCATAAAAATCAGATAAGCAGATCCCATATTTTACAAGGAATATGCCGGTTTGAAGGCCCATTCTGTGCGAAGTTGCCTCGTCCTTGGGCACAATTTCGCAGTTTTCATGAGAAACATATTATCTACAATTCTGATCAAATCAAATGGCTACACATATTCATAATAGTATTTGGCATAGTTTCCCTAAATTTAACATATGTGCCATTTTAGCTTCTCCCAGAAATGTATTTTTTCTGCCATTTCAGTTCGCCACCTGCCAGAGAGACGCACATAGTCTTATTGTGCCTGTCCAAAAATCACATTAAAACTGTCATAATATCACATTACTGCTTATTCAGCTTGCGGGGAAAAACAGATTAAAGTATAAATGTCCGGCATTGTCAATGAGGTGGATTTGCCAAAGATGTGGGTGATGCTGCCACCCCCAAAATCCAAATCCCTGGGTCAGCTTGCACAATGGTTTCCATGACTCCCCTTTGAAGTCCTGCAGTGGACACTGGGAATTAATGTAGAGGAAATCACACCACGGAGGCAAAACACAGGGCTTCATCCCCATCCTTTGTCTTTGGGAGCAGTTCTGCCTGGCAGTGTGGGAGAACCTGTCAGGTCCATAAGAACAGGGCACATGCCCTTGCAGCCTTAGTCACCGGTAGGTGCGAGTTTAGCCTTGCTGCCAAACTGGTTTGATAGAAATTCCTGGGACTCAACCAGGATGATTTGTTTTTTTGGGGGGGGAAACAGAGCACAATATACATATCTTTGCAGTCCCTCTCCCGACATGTACAATTGTGTTTCTGTGCAATCTACAGTATTATTTCACATTTAGCTTTCCCAGGGTCATTTTCTGCTTTGCAAAAGACGATTTACCCATGTTCTTTTTCTCTCATGTTCATTTCACAAAATGCAGTTTTTTTCCCCGCACACAGCTTCCTTTGCATTTACTTTCTGAAACTCTATTTAGCCTGTTCATTGCGGATGTCGGAAACTCACTGAAAGAAGTTGTATCCTTCCCACCAAAAATGTAATGGCAATCTTGTAAGCTAGTTGATCTATGCAGATGACATCGTCCTGCTAGACAGGACCCCAATTGGTCTCCAGCAGAAACTGACAGCCTTAAAAAAACCTCGATAAGAACGGCTTTGAGATCAACATAAAGAAAACAAAAGTACTGCAACTAAAAAAACCTAAAAGGGCAAAAGAGAAACACCAAGAAATTATTCCATTGGAAACTTGAAAAGTAAACATTGAACGTTGTCACCCAGGCTCCGTACTTGGGAGTACTCATGAATTCGAACATCACAGATGAGCCGATGGCATTGAAAATTAAAGCCAAGTGCAAGGCCCTTGCAATCCAAGGGGCAGGTCTTAACAAGAAGTTCTGGAAATTCTCCCTAAAGCTGGTGACGGATTTCTATAAAGCTAAAGTAATTCCTGCTTTAATCCATGGGGCCAAAACGATGCTAGGCTGCCCCTATGAGCTTTGGGAGCTGTGTGAAAACATCTTTTGGAAGCAAACTCTACAACTTCCTCAAAGCTTCCCTTTGGCCTATATCCGCTATGAAATAGGCTTAACCTCAATCGATGTGAAGATTATGTGGAACACACTAGCCATTTATCGAAAGGCCATTGGATGTGACAAGCTACCACAGTTTAAAATTCTAAATACACCAAACCCAAGCAATCGAGATGGTGTATTTGAAAAGTGGATGCAAACTGTGAAACAACTCTAGAACAACTTAATTCTGATAAAAACATGCTTGAGACCAATCCTGAAGTTGTACAGAAAAACCTTTGGGATCTCGATTAGACCAAAACATGTGCGAGAAAGAACAACCATGCATGTAGGAAGGCATATGCTTTAGAGACCAAAGCCCTAAACAAACTGGCCAGATACTTGGAGAAATTCCCTTGCAAAATCCGTAGGAAGATCTTCTTAAAATTCAGGTTTAACCTATTTGCTACTAAGGAGATTCAAAATATGAAAACAAAAAAGGAAGACCGGGGAGATACCATCTGTTGTTTTTGCAAAAATACTGAAGAAACCTTAAAACATCTGACAATCGAATGCCCGAATTTAAGAAGTATTAGAACAAAGCACCTTGGTGTAGAGTTCTCAAAATGGAGAACATCTGCTGGAAGGAAAAGATAAGAAGTTGCTATTTGCTCTGACCTATTTTTTGAAAGACATGAGCAAGCTTCTAGACAACGACGAGGGAGAAACCGCATTATTGGATTAGATGATCTAAAGACAAATATGTAAACAAATGGCTGAAAAAAATGAAATGTGACAGATGGGACCCTTCTAATCCTGACCTTAACTAGGAAGAGAATGAAGAAGTGTAACAGCAACATTTTGAAAAATGTAAAAAGGGCTGGTGGAAATTGCTAGACCGATTAACTGAAAAATGTGACTTTAATGACCATTGGACGACGAAAAGGACCATTGCTGCCTTGAATTCCTCTTTGTCTTTCTATTTTCCTGTTTCTGTTTTCCCCCTTCCTTTTTCTTTTTTTTAAAAAGCTTGTAACAAGCTGTATTAAAAAAAAAAAGAAGAAAAAAATAAAATAAGGCTTTTTATAGATCTAGCCAGTTTCTGAACACAGAGATATACTTGAAAATGGTTTCTTGGTAATTAACATGAGGCAGTAGAGAGCATCTTTCCCTTGAAGTACTTTGAGTGTGTTGGTTTATTTCAAAAAGTAAATCCAAGTTGTGTGGACTTAAACGAAATTCTCTGCTCTTCACAGACTTTATTTGATGAAACAAGGCTGTTCTGGGAGGGATGGCCTTATTTGATGGTGTTTAAAATGAAATACACGGACAGGGCCGTGTTTTACTAGAACAAAACTGTGTGATGTTTAAAATGAAAGTAGCACCAGTGCGATGCCATTTCAAATGTAGTTCCTTTTCCTGTGCAGCCTTGAACGTTTAAATGACAAAACAGCAATGCACATTTTTTTTTTTATTAGTTTAATGTGCAAGTTGGTTAATCAAAACCTTATACACTATAACATATATACATCATACAATTAATACAGTCAGTAATACAGATCACAATAGATTTCATAATATAAAATAATATAAAACAAAATAGATATCAAAGAAACATAGATACCATTTCAATTTCAATTATTATACTACACTCACATATTTGTTAGTTCATATTGAAATTCATAATAAAATATTAAAATATCTTCTTTCTTTAACTTTCCTTTGTAGAGTACATGATTTCATCAAGGACTAACAATATCGAGATAGAATAGTAAACAAAAGCAAACTAAAAGCAGAACACATTATAACACACCTAATAAAAGACTTATGACCCACATTAATTTAGATTGAACACAGCTCTCTTCCATATATACAAAGCTGCCCCAATATATACCTTAATCTTGCCATCAAATATAACCGAAAACTGGTCTGATTGAATCATGTTTAAATCACTCAGCAAATTTCCATACCCTTTATGGTATCATACATAAAGTTCGCTGCACCTAGTGAGGATGTGTCTTGCCAGTTCCACTTCTGTTTTGCAGTATCTACACAATCGTTCCCCCTGGGGGATTTTCATCCTAGACCCCGCATTTTCTTTGCATGGGAGTATATTAAAGCAAAGTTGCACAGTAAATCTTATCATCTCTCTATTTCCTATTTTAGTTAAATATCCTCGGGGTGTAGCAGGTATGATTCTCTGCAAATCATATGCGCTATGGCGTTTCTTTGTGAAGAGGTATGTCAAGTTTTTACTCGAGTCCCAAACAATTGCTTTTTTCTTAAGTTTTCTAAGGAAGATCTCAATCTCTTCTTTTACTGTAGGCGCATTCAACCTAAGCTCCTTGAGGAAAGACAATACTGTATCTTGGACACTTACCATATAAGAGTTCCTATCCCCTTTCCCATTCATACTTTTTCCGATGATGCTCATTAGATTCTCTTCCTCTCCTTCCCACAGTTCAATCTTACAGAAAAGTTTACAACATCTAATTTTCCACAAAGTTTCCAACGATATATGGCCCAATCTGCATTTTATAGCCTCTATCGGAATATACCCTGGAAGGCCCAACACGGGTCTCCACAATTTTCCTTCTAATTTTCCTAAATTAGTCAGGTATTTTGCATCAATAGTTTCCAGTGCATAAATTATTGCAGGGACAATGCAACTATTATATACCTCTAAGTAACCTTCAATAGAGTGTCCACACCTACTAGTCATATATTTACGTATCACATTCCACTTCTTAGTTACCTTAGACTCAATCATTTCATGGAAAAAGTTCCTAGGAGGGTTATTCATGTTGGGGATACCTAGGTAGGGATATATATCAACTACCACAAATTTAATAGAATTAATATACCATTTGAGATCTTTCTTCCCCATCTCTTTTTTAGTTGCCCCAAATATCATCACCTTTGTTTTATTGATATTAACATTAAGGTTATTTTCCTTAGAGTAACGGTATAGTTCATCCAGCATTCTTTGTAGACCAACCAGTGTTTTATCCATTAAGATGGTATCATCCGCATACATTAAACCACAAATGCCTTTACCTCCTACATTTGACAGATGATTATTAATAGTAGCGTATCCCTCCCATACAGCCGAAATATATAAATAGTATAATATGGGAGATGTGACACATCCCTGCTTGAGGCCTACATTAGTTTTAATAGCTGGAGATATTTTCCCACCCTTCCCTAGGCAGATTTCAACCGTTGTTTCTTTATACATCCCTTTCAGGAAATGTAATATTCTAGGGCAGAGATTTCGGTCCCTTAATTTTCCCCAGAGGAGATCCCTATCCACACTATCAAAAGCTTTGGCTTAATCCACAAAGCATACATACAATCTGGTCGTCTTTTACCACCCCCCAATGGCAGCATATGCACAGCCATTCTGAATTTGAGTTGTTTTCTCTGGATTCACGTGAATGAAAACAAAATGCAGCTATTCATGGGGTGGCTGTGTTCAACTCTCGCTCCATATGTGCTCAGCAGAGAAAGGCGCAGCCATATTTGGCTGACTGCTGAAATGCAGTTTTTGTTGTAGGGGGGTTCTGCCTTATGCCTTAAATGTACCCCACAGATCCCCCCTGCTCTGCCGCGACTTCTTGTTGAGGGAGAGTAGCGCAGAGTGGGGTTCATTTGACAGAGTTCTCTTTCATGAGGGAGCAGCACACTAGGATTTCCTTCCATCTTTTGGGTTGGAGGGTATGGAGCGGCACCCCCTTTCCTTTCTTCCCTTTCCAAGTCCCCGAGGAGGTCCTCGCCAGGCTAGGAGGTAATGAAGTTAATTATCTAGTGGGAGATAGATAAAAACAGGTTTTGGGATATTTAAATGACAGTGTTCCCAGAAGATTTACAACAGCGGAACAATGCTTACAGTTACAATTGTCTATGTTCTTTTCCTTACATTTAGACAATAATATCAATCAAATTACTCCACAGAAAAAGAACACCATTTGACTTTTACAACACCTTGGTTTCATTTTTACCATAACAATAAAGAAAAATACTCCCTGTTATATAAATATACCTATGAACCTCAATAACTCTGTCTCTTTTTTCTTTTCCTTCTCATTCTTCAGATGTCTCCTCTGTTTGATTTTCCTTTGGCTCATCAGTCAGCTGCAAAGTGTGTCTGGGGTGACAACTTTTTAACTGATTGATGTGGACCCATTTCTCTTCTGACAGCTCTCCTTTGGGGATGCAGATTCTGTAGGCGACAGGTGAAATTTTGTCTCCAATTTCAAAGGGACCACGTCAGGAGGGGAGGAATTTTCTCTCCCTAGTCTGGTTCCTCTGAAAATGGTAGAAGTAGACCCTGTCTCCTACTTGGTATTCTTTTTTAGTTGTTTTTTGTTGTTTTTAAGTCGTAGTGGGTTTTCAAAACCTCTGCCGATTTCTCCAGATTCTGCTGAGTGTATGCAAAAGCACGCTGAAGGTGTTTTCTTAGATTTTCAACATATTCATGTGTTGTGGAGGCGTTTATCGGTGACTGCCCTTGTGTTCTATAGAGCAGATGCTGAGGTAGAACCATGTTTCATCCAGTCATTAGCTCAAATGGAGACATTTTGGTTGCAGAAGATGGTGTAGATCTGATGGCCATCAGGACAAGCGGTAATCGGATGTCCCAACTTGGCCCAGAGTCTGCCACAAACTTCTTAAGAATGCTCACACTGGTTTTATTATACCTCTCAACTCCCCCACTAGAGGATAGCGGGATGCAATATGAAGTTTCCTTTTTACCCCAAGTATCTCCCACATCTTTGTCATTACTTCACTGGTGACTTCCTCGGTCTGACTCAATCCTTTGCGTCAGGCCAAAACGCGAAAAGATGTGGTTGATCATATGGGCAGCTGCTGTTTCTGCCTTGCAATTTGTGGCCGGGAGACATTCCACCCATTTGGTAAACAAGCATGTTACCGTTAACATGTACTTGTTCCCCCTAGAGGAGCGAATCACAGGCCGATGATATCTACTTGTAAATCTGACCAAGGCAGTGTCATCACCCTCTTCTGGTGGGGAGCTCGGTGTTTGAGTGAACTTGGCTGAAATTGTGCACACACAAGACACCCCTTCAAATATTGGTTGAGGTCTTGCCCCATGTGTGGCCAGTATGCAACCTCCCGCAAGATTTCTAAAGTAGTGTGAAATCCCCAATGACTGGCTGTGGCCGCGTCATGGGCGTGATTTAGCATCAGCCTTCGGAATGAGGTAGGTAGCCACCACTGGTCACATCCAGAGATGGATCTCCTTACCAACAAACCGTCTTGGATTCAGAACATTTTGGGAAACTTCATCAACACCCTGAGATCCTCTTTCCCAATGTAATCGGTTTCCGTCAGAGTAAAGTTCACGGGGTCTGAGATGTGTTGGTAAAATTTCCCAATAATCGCATCCCCTTTTTGTGCCGTAGTTACATCAGCATCTGGGGTCTCCTTACTCCTCTGGGCAGTTGAGAGTTCATTGTGAGCAAGTGCCTGGTACCTGGTGGCAGCAGTGACCTGGATTTCCCCCAACAGGGACTCGATCTCAAGGAGTTCCGCATGGATGGCACCGGTTTTGGCCAACTGATCAGCCAGGTCATTTCCTCTATTCTGGAATGACCCTTAATCTTTTTCCAATAGATGGTCATCCCATTAGAGGTGACCAGATCATCAATATTTTGTATGAGCTTGCCCTGTTTAAGGGGTTTATTATTTGCACACAGCATGCCTCTGGTTCTCCAGTTGATCAGGTGATCCACGAACCCGTTCAGATATAATCTGAATCATTGATTATGACCAGTTTATAGAGTCTGTGTTGCATGGCAGTGAGGATGACCTGGTGAACTGCCATCAACTCCGCCGCCTGACTACTGCGGGAACCGATTATGTACCCAGCGGAGGGCTCTGGGGCATCATTCACCCAGGCATACCCAACTCTGGCCACCAGTTTCTTTTCCCCATTGTTCTTAACATGGTAGGAGCCCCCGTCCACATAAACTGTGGGCATCCCCTTGCATGTGTCTTCTTCATAGAACTTGTGCAGGGAATTCTGGTATGCCTCCATATTGTCTTGGGTTTTGAGACTTTCATCCTCGAGACAGTTTTCTCGGGCACAATCATTCAAGTCAGCCAATCCTTGTGCAAGGGGACTCTTCTTGTTTTGGCCATATCTGACCTCCATAGGAAAGCCTTGCATGGACAGAATCCAGGAAGTAATTATGGAATTACTTACATTTCCTGCCCAGATTATGTCACTTTGGAGGTATTGCAAAGGCTGGTGCAGAGTCTCCACAATGATGTGCTCCCCCTGAATGAACGGGCGGTAATTTTTCAATCCCCACACCGTTGCCAGGAGTGCCTTATCACAATCGTTGAATTTTTCCTCCACAGAGGATAAAGTCTTACTTGCATAGGAGATTACTTTATGAACCTTGTCATGCTTTTGATATAATACTGCTATTAAGCATGTATTCGAGAAACCCGTCTCTGAGAAGAACGCCTTGTTTTTAACGGGCTAAGCCTGACAAGGTTCTTGAGAGAGGCTTCTTTTGAGTTGTTTCACTGCCTGGGCTTGTTCTGGACCCCACTCCAACTTGACCCGCTCCTCCTTTAACAGATGGACCAGGGATCTCGTGACCTCTGCGTAATCCTCAATGAACTTCCTACTGTAATTAGTCAGTCCAAGAATGCGCCTTAGTTCACGCAGAGTTGTGGGGTCTTTCAGTTTTAGTAGTGCTTCCACTTTCTTCGCCTGGGACAGAGACCCTGAGGGGTGATTTCATGTCCCAAGAACTTTACATGGGTCCTGCACAACTGTGCATTCTGGAAGGACAGTTTTGCTCTGGCAACCTTCAACTGGGTCCAAACATAGCAGATTTCCTCTATGTGTTCCTCCACAGTTGAGCTTTTAATCAGAACATCATCCACATAGCCCAGGTTCCCCCTTTCACCCAAGTCAGGCATGGCCTTGTGTAAAAAGATGTTGAATTCATTGTCAGAGTTTATGTATCCGAAGGGAGTCCGGGTCCATGTGTACTGCTGCACCTCGAAAGTAAAGGCCAGCTTGTACTGGTCCTCCCTACTGACGGGTACTATCCAGTATCCATTGGTCAGGTAAATGGCGGTGTACACCTTTGCCCCATGATCTGGGCCATTCTCTGGTCAATGTAGGGAAGGGGCCATTGGGACATGTGGACTCGTTTGTTCAGCTCCCTACGGTCTGTGCAAAGTCACCATTGGCCATTTGGTTTTAAAATCCCCAGTACCGGATTATTAAAGGTACTGTGGACTGGACGAATTATCCCAAGGGAACTCTACGTTTTTTATAATTTCTGTAAGGTACTCCATAGATGCGAGAGGCAAGCGATATTGCTTCACGAATACAGGAGTTATTCCAGGGTCTGTGGGAATTGAGATAGAATTTATCTCGGTGCGACCACAGTCATGGTCCACAGCAAAGATATCTTGAAAATCTAAAAACACCTGTTTCAACTTTTGCTTTTGTTCCTCGGTCTCACAGGCATCAGCGAGGTTGAGCTGTTCTTCAACCATCTGTCTGAAGCCTGAGAAGACCTCGGGTTTCGCAATCTCACCGGCTTCCTCCAGCTGTGTGGAGAGATCTCTTGTGAGGGTGTTGACCTGGACAGAGGGTTTCAGGTAGGAGAGGCAGTCATTGTGGACCTGGAATATCACCTCATCCTTCCTGATGTCACAGATCACCTCTTTCCCCCATAAGCCCAGGAATAGTACACCAGAACATTCCTCCCTTACCAGGTGAAGATCCTTTGTGGCGGTTTGTTATTGTCACAGTCATAGCAGTTATTGGGGATTGGTCCTATAATTTCATTTCCTAAATCCATGGAAAAATGCTGGTCATCAACTGCTATTCCAATAATGGTGCCCGCGCGCAGAGTGATACTCTTAGGGTTGCTGTTATCCACCAATATTGGAATGGTGTTGTGTTCTAAGTTAACTAATGGTGTTGGGTTTAACCCCAACCCCTGCTGTTGGACATGAGCATTGAGGTGTACATAAGCGTATGGATTTTGAAGTTTCTGTCCTCTCTTAATTTTAAGTTAAGTGGGAATTGTCGGGCCCGTCCTGGGATGTTGACCTCCTCTCCAATTTGAACTTCAACTGCATACCACAGCAATTGAGCTGACCAAAATGCCTCTTTAGAATTATCAAATCCCATAGGGTTACCCCCCAGTCGAGACCAGGCCTTGTAATTGATAAAACCACCCTGAGCAGATCCACCTTGACCTTGCACCATCACCACTACAAAGCCGAAATCCGGAAAGCAAAAAAAGACCATTACAACTCTTGAATCCTCAACTGTGAAAACCCCAGCAAGGAACTCCACAAAATCATCTCTGAATTCACCAAACCATCATGTACCACCACCCAATTAACCCCTTCTCTGTCTGTCTCGCTCCACTTCTACACCACTGCTCTCGAAAGAACAAATTCCCTAATCAACAAACTGGCCCTCTTGCACCTACCACGCAATCCACCCACCCGACCTGCCAACCCACCGCCTGCAACTATAACCCACCCAACTTTCGACTGGTTCACACCAATATCAACTGACCAATTTCTCAAACTTCTCTCCGCCCGGAATCTATCCGGCTCCCCGCTAGACCCCTGCCCAGCCTCAACCCTCAAAGAAATATTTGCATCTACCTGCACAAGAGAATACGTGAGAACCATCATAAACGACTCCCTCTCCTCGCAAATTTTTCCAGACGCGCTCAAAACTGCTCATGTCAAGCCCCTTCTAAAAAAAACTTCCCTTGACCCTCTCGACCCCATAAACTACCACCCCATCTCAAACACCAGGTTCCTTGCTAAACTTATCGATCGAACTGATTACTCCCAACTAAATGCCTTTGTCGAAGCCAACAATCTCCTAGACCCAGCTCAATCAGGTTTTAGATCCCGACACGGAACTGAAACCACCTTGGCCTCAATCGGGGATGACCTTAAAAAGACTGCAGACTCTGCGGGATGTGCTGCACTAATCCTTCTTGACCTATCTGCCGCCTTTGACACAATCAACCACTCAATCCTCCTTGACCGCCTCCACTCCCTAGGAATCCGTGGAAACACTCTCAAGTGGATAGCATTCTTCCTCAACAATAGGAACAAAATAACTCTCCTCTCCTCCTTTGTTTTCGTCGCCCGACCAGTCAATACCGGAGTTCCACAAGGAGCGTGCCTATCAGCCCTCCTGTTCAACCTCTATATGTACACCCTCCAATTAATAATCTACTCGCACAATATCCTGTGCTACAACTACGCCGATGACACCCAACTAATCCTAAAACTCCTTAACTCAAAACCCAGCTGCCAGGCTGCCCTCGCTGCCTGCCTCCTTGACATTGACTACAAACCACCTCCTTTTAAACCCCACCAAAACTGAAATCATGGTGTGTGGCAACTTCGAACTTCTTCCACACCCTCTACCAGTGGCGGCTGGTTAGTTTGAAAGTTGGTGCGGCGTACATTTCCCAGGGCGAATTTAGGAGCTCTCGCGCTGCGCGTGCGAGCCCACCCCCCAAGGGCATTTTTCCAAAATTTTGGGAAAAACTGCCTACAAAATGTGCAATTTACTGTCCAAAAAACCCACCGAAATATGAAAAAAGCATTTGGTTTTACATATTAATGGTGGTACACTATTCTTACGTGTGCAAGTGTGATGGTGTATTTTACAGCAGCTCGTATTGAGAATAGCTGGTACTATGGTGTATGCATAAAGAAATTCATTATATAGTCAGTAATGATGGAAACATGTTTGTCATGCTGTTACTGGCATTCACATGCGTTCATCCTCTTACTAAGGTGGGATTTTAGGCATTTTCTGAAAGGGGGAAACTAAGCTAAAATATTACTTTAGTTTTTAACCACTTAATTAATGCGACATTTGTCCTACCTCTAATGGCTGTCTGCCTCGCTGAGTTGCCATTGCTGGCAGCCTGCAAATGGTAAGTGTGTTTCATCAACTTTCAAAATGGCTATTTATTGCAGAAAAATACCTGATCACAAGCTGCTTCTGGGGCGCAGCCATTTAAACATTGTGTTCCAAAGAGAGAGATAACGGACTTACATGCTGACTAGACTCATCTGAAGCATTCACACACACAGCCACTTACTCTAAGGCCCTGATTCACAGAACGTTTTCCAATGGGGTTTTGCCATTATGAAACACTTCTGTGAATTAGGCCCTAAAGGTCTTTGCATATGCAGGATGGGTGGTTGATGCGCTGAGTATGGCGGCAGTAACATGATTTTCTTGTAGGACTGAATGGCCAGCCTGGACAGTAGCATCCATACTCTACACAGCCATTGCGTCATCCTGGCATTTGGGGTCCATCGACGGAAAGTTTGTGGCTGTTGATTACAATAGCAGTAGCAGAGTCTACGCTGTGCCCACCTAATCAGCCACCTTAAGGCTCTCCTCTGTATGTGCCTCAAACACTCCTAGAACATTAAAAACCCATGCATTCACAGGCTACCATAGAGCATGAGCAGCAGGCCACTACTCAAGCGTTTCAGACTCACCGCTCTCAGCAAGCGTCCTTAAAAATGATATCAGCTGTCAGTTAGGGAGGGCAGGCTGATTGTCTAAGCTTCCTGCGCTCACTCATGTCTGCAATGATACTGTTGTCTCATCCTTATAGGGCCTGCTTCTTATTGCCTAGAGGACAAGGGCTTAAGTAAACAGAAGCGGCTGACACAGTCACTTTTAATGTCCCTAGAGGTACTTTTATGCTATAAGATTGTATGTCTTTTCACAGACTTAGCCCACTGTTCTCAGGTTATGCTAGTAATTGACAATTCAGCAGCAAAATATGTGACATCAATGGTGGATGAGCTGCGCCTCCAAAGGGACAACCCCGGCCCAACCCCCCTGGGGCATCCCTTACAGCAAAATTCTGGAGGAAGTACCTGCCTGAACCCTTAATGGTACCACGAAAACATGACATTTCCCCGTGCCCCAGGCAGGCAGCCACTGCTCCTGAAGTGCAGGGCATTCTTTCATTGGAGGACGCGCGCTTCATAGGGACTACCCCGCTCCCTGCTAGCATTTCATACGGCAGAGAAAACGCATCCTCTCTAAAGAATCCGCGAGAGTCCCCAAGTTAAATGTGTGCCACCTGCACTGGCAGAGAAATCGCCCCTTCTGGATCTCGTGTTCCCCTCACTACGCCTCTGATACGAATTGTACGCAAATATCTATGGAAGAAACCAAACCTGCATGCACGCTGTAAAATGTTTGCCCCAAGCAACTGATCCAGTCTGTTGCCTGTGACTGTTGAGGGGTGATGCTCTCCCACTGTGGTGGTGGGGAAATTCCCACCTCGCATTACATCGCCCTCGAGTAACAGAGGGATGCTCGCAAGCAACCAAACAAGCACTTACAACATACATGTCAACATCTGCCATGTTGTTTTGATGTTGCTCATCTAGTCCTTGCTTTTGCTCTGCATTCTGGGATTTGTAGTTACAGATTTATGGTTGGTGGAAAAACATACCACAAGACAAAAATGCACAGAAAAAAATGACAGGATGAGCATCTCTTCTACTTCGCTCTCAAGCTTCCGCGTGGTCGTGCACGAGAAGGACAAGCAGTCTTGCCTTTTCCCTTTGGAGTCTGGAAATTGTCTTTCTTACCCATTTGAAATGTACAAAAACTACAAGTCCTAGAATTCCAAGCAAAAACAGGACTCGATGGCCTTCTCACTGAATGGCCATGGGAGACATATGCACACGCGCACAGGAGCACATGCATCTACCCCGAGGATGGCAATGTTTGGTTACATTCATTGTTGGGGTGTCTGAGATGAATCTGTCAGCAGTGCATCATGACAGAAACAGCCCGGTAAATAATACACACTGACGGGTTTTAGGCATTCATGGGCTACATTTTAATCACACATTACTCACTGCATATGTTCATTGTAAGGACCATGAACTTGCAAATTGTTCTGGTGCTTAATTACTGAGGGGATGCCAGCCACGTGGCTCTGACTTCAGAAGTGCTGATTAGGGAAACATGCCACCGCACCTGTAACAGATTAAACCAACAAGAAAAGGACATCCATGACAAACCGCACCCCCCGCATTTGAGCAACTAACCAAAGACCTCTGGGCACTGCATCAAAGCCCGTAACCTCTGAGGTGAATTTCTCACACTTCCTATATTTTTCACCCACCTCACAGAGCTCTTGTGAGATATTCTATGCATGTGCGCCTAGCAGCTTGCATGCGCTCCCCTTACGCTGCTCTCCTGCGCTCTGGTACAGATTTCCCAGAGAATCAATCGCCTGTCGACCAACATCTCTATTGCAGTCTGATCAACCGGACCCAATCAGTGTGGAGCAAGTTCATTCAGTCCAAGAGAAGTTGTCTCGGGAGGATTGCTCAGGGGCACCGTGCTCGCCTTAAAAGCAAAACGAGTGGAGCAACACAGGTTCGATCCCCAGGTCCGCACTTAGAAACCTCTGGGTATTACGTGTGTTATAAATAACCAATCATATCCTCAGACAGGGATCCGAAGCCAAGACGTTGACCAATCCAATATGCAGCCCTTTCACCGAGGTAAACTGATGCAGTCATTGCTCCAACACTGACCCCATTTCCAAGGGCTGCCTCAAACGATCCTTTTGGTCCTGTGCAGCCGCGGCCCGCGACCCCTCCTGCATCTGCTAATTGTGCCGTTTTATATTTTTGCCATTTTTCAACAAAAAATTCAGAAAATATAAAACGGCACAAGTCACCAGGGCTCTCCCTGGCAGGGAGAGGCCCTCTCCCTGCCAGGGCTCTCCCTGGTGACTTTTGCCGTTTCCTGTTTTATATTTTCCGCATTTTTTGTCGAAAAATGCAGAATATATAAAACAACACAATTAGTAAATGCGGGAGTGGTCGCGGGCTCCGGCTGCAGTATGGCCAGCAGCAGCGCACGCCTGCCTGCCCTGGGCCTTGCTTGCTTACGGGTCCGGCATGGCCCTAGGCAAGGCCCTTGGGCCACGCACAGACCGGGGGTAAACAAAGTAGGCTAGGCCCAGGCCGCGGTGGCAGCGGGCTGCCCGCTACCACCAAGGCTCGCCCCAAGTTGATGGCAGTCAGCTTGGCAGCAACACTGAACGACGTGTAGGCCCTGGCCTACACGTCGTTCAGTGTTGCCTGGGCCTGGGCCGTGGTGGACCACATAGTTGGGGCCCGGGGAGGTGAGTGTAAGTGTAACACTCCCGAGTCCCCGGGCCCAAACAGAGAAGAAACAATGGGGTACTTACCGCAGCACCGTTGGGCTTATCACTGTGCAGCAGCACACTCGTGTGTTGTTGTTGACTCGTCGTCGGGCTGAAAGAAAAGAAAGAGAAACAGTCAACAGACGTGTGAAAGCGGCACAGGCGCACGCACACACCCTGCGCCGCCAGTCATAGATACAGTAATGTCATTGGCTGTTTGCCAGCCAATGACATTACTGTATCCATGGCAGGGGAGGGAATAAGTGCGCTGTTTGTGCACATTTTATACTGGCGGGGCCATCCCTGAAGCGCCCCACCAGGCTTCTAATTAAAGGGGCTACGTAGAGTGTGTGGAGTTACGAGCTCCACGCACTCTGCTATATAAATAAATATACTAAATTGGGACGCGCCCCGCTGTGAAAGCCGGGCCGGCCTATACACTATGGTTTCCTTGCCACAGCGCCCCCGCGCTGTTGGCAAAGGAAATGCAGCATCTTCTAAGCTAAAAGAGATTCAATCAGAGAAGTTCTCTGATTGAATCTCTTTTAGCTTCTCTCTTTTTTTCTGGGGGGACGGCGCCCGGCCGCCCTATGATAGCAGCCGCCACTGCCCTCTACCCTGGCCATCATCCATGGGCCATCCCCTGACAACCTCAACATCAGTAAAAAACCTTGGATGCACTCTCGACTCTGACCTAACCCTCTTGCACCACGTCAACAATGTCTCAAAGTCCTGCCACTACAACCTCAAAATTCGTAGGCGTATTTTTCCATACCTCTCCTTTCCCAACAGACTCGCCGCGGTCCAATCAATTGTAATGTCAAGACTGGACTATGCTAACTCCCTCTACCTCGGAGTCCCAGCATACCACCTGACTAAACTACAAAGAGCACAAAATACTGCAGCCAAACTGCTACTAGCACTTGGCCCAAGAGATCACACCTCCCCAGCTCTCCACTGGCTCCGAGTTGGACGAAGGGTGACCTTCAAAAACCTTATGCATCTCTCACTGAGCAATGCATAAAACCGGACCTCAATACGTTCAGGACAAGCTAAAACTCTACCATCCACTGTGCACTCTAAGATTAAGCTCTGCCCGCCTTGTAGTGATACCAAATACCAACTCAGTCAGGTGAGGTTGATCATCATTCTCAGCCTTGGCCCCCACTCTGTGGAACTCACTTCCACCCCACATTCGACTCACCGAAGATCTCATGTCTTTCCGCAAATTACTGAAAACGTGGCTCTTCCCTTAAAAATCGACTCTTAGCACAAACAGAATAAAAAACCACAATAAACAGAAACCCAAGGTTGTTGAATCAAAGATAACAATCCAGCATAGAGACCCGATCAAACAAACAGAAAACTAAAACGGCCAGTGTAAATAAAACAGATAAACTGAGTAGAACGAATGAAGTGGATGAAACAGATGAAGTGGATGAAACAGATGAAGTGGATGGAACGGATGAATTGGATGGAACGGACGAAAGGGGTGGAACAGATGAAGTGGATGAAGCGGATGGAATGGATGAAATGGGTGGAACGGATGAAGTGAATGGAACCGGATTGAAGTGGATGGAACCAGAATGAAGTGGATGAACCGGAAGGAAGGGGATGAACCGGAAGAAGTGGCTGGAATGGAAGAAGTGGTTGGAACGGAAGAATTGGAAGGAATGAAAGAAGAATTAGATGGACTGAAAGAATTGGATGGAACGGAAGAACTGGAGGGAACGGAAGAAGAGGGGGGAACCGAAGAAGAGGGGGAATAGAAGAAATATCCTGAACAGATGAAATGTAAAGAAAGGATGAAATATAACAAACGGAAAAGTAGATTGAACGCTTGGAAAAGGATATATTGAATGGATAAAGTGGTTAAAGGAATGACATAGATGGAAAGGGTGAATGAATTGAGCGGAGGGAGTAGGTGGAACAGAAGAAGTGGATAGAACAAATGAAATGGATAGGAACGGATATAGCGGATTGAACAGATTGAGTGAAGGGAATGGATAGAGTGAATGAAACGGATGGAACAGATGGAACGGAGAGCTGGTTGGACTGAGTCTACTTGTCAGAACGAACTGATGGAATGGATGGAGCAGACACAGTGGATGGAGCAGATGAAACAGATGGACCGGAGTAGACGTACTGGCTGGAGTGGATGGGATGGAGTGCTAGCTGTATTGGATGCACTGGCCGGAACGGATGGAACCAACAGAGCGAATGGAACAGACTAAACAGATGCAACGGAGTGGACGTACTGGTTGGAATGAATGGAACGGATGGTATAGATGGAACAAAAGGAATAGATGGGATGAATGGAAGTCGGAATCAGATGGAGCAGATGGGAACAGAAGAAATGGATGAAGTGGATGGAACGATGAAATGGATGGAACGGATACAGTGGATGGAACGGATGCATTAGATAAAACGGATCGAATGGATGAAACACGTAGAGTGGATGGAACGGATGGATAGGATGGAATAGATGGAGTGGATGGAACGGACAGAGTGAATGGAATAGACAGAGTGGATGGAACGGGTGGATTGGATAGAACAGATGGACTAGTTGGAACAGATGGAGTGGATGGAATGGATGGAGTGGATGGAACGGAAGGAGTGGATGGAACGGATGGAACGGATGGAACGGATGGAGTGGATGGAACGGATGAGTGGATGGAACAGACGGAGTGGAAGGAGCAAACGGAGTGGAAGGAACAGATGGAGTAGATGGTAGGGATGGAACGGATAGAACAGATGAGTGGATTGAACGAATGAGACAAACGAGCAGATTGAATGGATGGAAAGGATGAGTAGTTTTAACAAATGAAACAGATGGAATGAATCGAGTGGATGGAACATATTCAGTGGCTGAAACGGACACAGTAGACAGACCAGATGGAGTTGATGAAACAAATAGAGTGGATGGAACAGATGGAGTGGATGGAACAGGTATAGTGGATGGAACAGGTAGAGTGGATGGAACAGATGGAGTGGAAGGAACAGATAGAGCAGATGGAACAAATAGAGCGGATGGAGTAGATGGAACAGATGGAGACGATGGAACAGATGGAGTGGATGGAACAGATGGAGTGGATAGAGTGGATGGAACAGATAGAGTGGATGGAACAGATGGAGTGGATGAAATGGATGAAGTGTATGGAACAGATGGAGTGGATGGAACAGATGGAGTGGGTGGAACAGATGGAGTGGATGGAACGGACAGAGCGGATGGAACAGATTGAGTGGATGGAACGGATTGAGTGGATGAACTGATGTAGTAGGTGGAACACACAGAGCTGATCGAATGAATAGGAAGGATGGAATGAATAGAACACATTAAACGGATGGGAAGGATGAAATAGGTCTATGGAATGGATGGAGTAGATCATGTGGATGAAGGGCTGAGTGGATGGAATGGACGGAAGGACTAGTAGATTAAATGGATGAAACAGACGAAATGGATGAACAGACGAAGTGGAATAAACGGACAGAGTAAATAAAACAGATAGAACAGATGGTACAGATGGAGTGCTCGATCTCAAGTGCCCTAATGATAACCACCATATCACACTACCACGCTTACTCACTCCTATACACCACCACTCAACTAGAACACAATGATACTATGACACATTCGGTATAGCTGTTCTCATACTAACACCCGCCACATACTCCTCATCATCCTAATTAAACACAGCTAGCTGAGCACACAACACTAGCTTAAGCGTCTCCTCAGGCCTAACGCAGCCACAAATCAGTCTAGGTGTCAAACCTCCAGAATGAACACATATTCCTGACCACCCAACCACAACACCTACCGCTAAGAAGCAGCTATCATGCAACTGCCACACTGGCTGCACGCATATCCGGTGCACCCACGCACCTTATGGCTCTCTCTCTCTCTACTTACTTGAACTACGATTCCCGAGGGCGTTCAACCTACCAGCGCTTTGAGATCATACCAATGATACACAAGGCGCTATATGAATGCCAAGTAACATAACATAACATAACATAACATAAGATCCAAATTAATTGCAAACCGATTGAGAATGTCACTGCTTAAATAAAATGCAGCAGGGACATCTTGCACGACCCAACAATTATGCTCTATGCTTTTATCACCTATGGAAATTTTTATCATACACCTGCTAGGCAGGAGATGTTTGGAGTTGGGAATTTCCAGGCCCATTTCCCACTTATCAATCAATTTAAATGTGGGAATGGTCGGATCTTTTGGTAGTTTCCTGTACAATGCTTCGCTGATTAACCTTTTTCCATTATTCAGCTACACTCTGGTGAGAACAGGGTGTGGCTGAATTTAACTGAATAGGGAGGAACAGCTGTTCTCTCAATTTCTGAATATCCACGCTTTGAGCTGGTTTTTCATCACTTTTGACTACAGGACTTGGATTATCAGATTGGGGATCAGTATAACATTTCAAGGTATTTCCTTCCAGTGTGGAATGCCACTTGAAACTGGAAGGAAGGTTGATTTTCAGGAATGGAGAGGAGTTCCCATCAGCAGTTTGTTGTCCTACATCAACTACTGTAATGTCAGGTATTTGATTGTTTTGGAAATGGAACTCAATTTGGTCAGCTTTTTGTTCAACCATGTGGCATGTGCCATTTAAACTGCCATAGTTTGCTTTGTTTTAATTTTATTGGCCAGTTAGCTGAGTCCAGAGTACCTTGTTCACACAGTCTATTAAAGGAGACAACCCCGAAGGAGGTCATTTCTTAATAGACATGGGGTTCCCTCTGGAGTCACGACTATTACCGGATGCTTTACCTTGTGTCGCCCAATTTTAATTTCCAGCTCCGCAGTCCCCTTGATGGGAATTTCATTCCCGTCGAAGTTCTGGAGTTGTCAAGGAAGAGGGGTGAGAGGGATCTGATGTCTCTCCCCCATCCTGAATTTAGCTGCTCAAAGGCCCTTTTGGACAGAAGAGTGGCTTGGGATCCAGTGTCCATCAGTGCTACAAATGCACATTGCCCTTGCACTCGCACAGAGGCATAGAACCTCCCTTCTTTCTCTGCCAAGAGCAAAGGAAATGGGCATTTTGGGCAAGCTTGGCGGCGATTTTCTTTATTTTGGACTCTGACACTGTGGGGTTTTGGACAGTTTAGGAACTGATGAAATATAACGAACGGATGAAGTAGACGAAATGGAAAAGTAGATCGAACGCTTGGAATGAATAGAGTGGATGGATAAAGTGGATAAAGGAATGAAATATATGGAAAGGGTGAATGAATTGAGCGGAGGGAGTAGATGGAACAGAAGCAGTGTATAGAACAAATGAAATGGATAGGAACGGATAGAGCTGATGGAACAGATTGAGTGAAGGCAACGGATAAAGTGAATGAAACGGATGGAACAGATGGAACAGAGAGCTGGTTGGACTGAGTCTACTTGTTAGAACGAACTGATGGAATGCATGGAGCAGACGGAGCGGATGGAGCAGATGAAACAGATGGAACGGAGTAGACGTACTGGCTGGAGTGGAATGAATGGAGTGCTAGCTGTATTGGATGCACTGGCCGGAACGGAAGGAACCGGCGGAGCGAATGGAACAGACGAAACAGATGCAACAGAGTGGACGTACTGGTTGGAATGAATGGAACAGATGGTATAGATGGAACAAAAGGAATAGATGGGACGAATGGAAGTCGGAATCAGATGGAGCAGATGGGAACGGAAGAAATGGATGAAGTGGATGGAACGGATGAAATGGATGGAACGGATGCAGTGGATGGAACGGATGCATTAGATAAAACAGATCGAATGGATGAAACACGTAGAGTGGATGGAATGGATGGAGTTGATGGAACAGTTGGATATGATGGAATGGATGGAGTGGATGGAACGGATGGAGTGGATCGGACGGAGTGGATGGAACGGACGGAGTGAATGGAACGGACCGAGTGGATGGAACTGGTGGATTGGATAGAACAGATGGACTAGTTGGAACAGATGGAGTGGATGGAATGGATGGAGTGGATGGAATGGAAGGAGTGGATGGAACGGAAGGAGTGGATGGAACGGATGAAGTGGATGGAACAGATGAGTGGATGGAATAGACGGAGTGGAAGGAACAGACGGAGTGGAAGGAACAGACGGAGTAGATGGTAGGGATGGAACGGATAGAACAGATGAGTGGATTGAACGGATGAGACAAATGAGCAGATTGAATGGATGGAAAGGATGAGTAGTTTTAACGAATGGAACAGATGGAATGAATCAAGTAGATGGAACGGATTCAGTGGATGAAACGGACACAGTAGACAGAACAGATGGAGTTGATGAAACAAATGGAGTGGATGGAACAGATGGAGTGATTGGAACAGGTAGAGTGGATGGAACAGGTAGAGTGGATGGAACAGATGGAGTGGATGGAACATATGGAGTGGATGGAACAGTTAGAGCAGATGGAATGAATAGAGCGGATGGAGTAGATGGAACAGATGGAGTGGATGGAACAGATGGAGTGGATAGAGTGGATGGAACAGATGGAGTGGTTGGAACAGATGGAGTGGATAGAATGGATGGAGTGGATGGAACAGATGGAGTGGATGGAACAGATGGAGGGGGCGAACGGATGGAGTAGGTGGAACACACAGAGCTGATCGAATGAATAGGAAGGATGGAATGGATAGAACACATTAAACAGATGGGAAGGATGAAATAGGTCTACGGAATGGATGGAGTGGATCATGTGGATGAAGGGCTGAGTGGATGGAATGGACGGAAGGACTGGTAGATTAAATGGATGAAACAGACAAAATGGATAAACAGACGAAGTGGAATGAACAGACAGGGTAAATAAAACTGATAGAATAGATGGTACAGATGGAGTGCTCGATCTCAAGTGCCCTACTGATAACCACCATATCACACTACCATGCTTACTCTCTCCTATACACCACCACTCAACTAGAACACAGCGATACTATGACACATTTGGTATAGCTGTTCTCATACTAACACCTGCCACATACTCCTCATCATCCTAATTAAACACAGCTAGCTGAGCACACACCGCTATCTTAAGCGTCTCCTCAGGCCTAACGCAGCCACAAATCAGTCTGGGTGTCAACCCTCCAGAATGAACAGAAATACCTGACTGCCCAACGACTACACCTACCGCTAAGAAGCAGCTATCATGCAACTGCCACACTGGCTGCACGCATATCCGGTGCACCCACGCACCTTATGGCTCTCTCTCTCTCTAATGACTTGAACTACAGTTCCCGAGGACGTTCAACCTACCAGCGCTTTGAGATCATACCAATGATACATAAGGCGCTATATAAATGCCAAGTAACATAACATAAGATCCAAATTAATTGCAAACTGATTGAGAATGTCACTGCTTAAATAGAATGCAGCAGGGACATCTCGCACGACCCAACAATTATGCTCTATGCTTTTATCACCTGTGGACATTTTTGTCATACACCTGCTAGGCAGGAGATGTTTGGAGTTGGGAAATTCCATGCCCATTTCGCACTTATCAATCAATTTAAATGTGGGAATGGTCAGATCTTTTGAGAGTTTCCTGTACAAGGCTTCACTGATTAACCTTTTTCCATTATTCAGGCACACTCTGGCGAGAACAGGCTCCCTCCCCTCATTTAACTGAATAGGGAGGAACAGCTGTTTTCTCACTTTATGAATATCCAAGCTTTGAGCTGGTTTTTCATCACTTTTGACTACAGGACTTGGACTTTTAGATTGGGGATCGGTATAACATTACAAGGTATTTCCTTCCGGTGCGGGATGCCACTTGAAACTGGAAGGAAGGTTGATTTTCAGGAATGGAGAGGAGTTCGCATCACCAGTTTGTTGTACTACCTCAACTACTGTAATGTCAGGTATTTGATTGTTTTGGAAATGGAACTCAATTTGGTCAGATTTTTGTTCAACCATGTGCCATTTAAACTGACATAGGTGATGCTTTGTTTTAATTTTATTGGCCGGTTAGCATGAGTCCAGAGTACCTTGTTCACACAGTCTATTAAAGGAGACAACCTCCGAAGGAGGTAATTTCTTAATAGACATGGGGTTCCCTCTGGAGTCACGACTATTACCGGATGCTTTACCTTGTGTCGCCTAATTTTAATTTCCAGATCCGCAGTGCCCTTGATGGGAATTTCATTCCCGTCGAAGTTCTGGAGTTGTCAAAGAAGAGGGGTGAGAGGGATCTGATGTCTCTCCCCCATCCTGAATTTAGCTGCTCAAAGGCCCTTTTGGACAGAAGAGTGGCTTGGGATCCAGTGTCCATCAGTGCTAAAAATGCACATTGCCCTTGCACTCGGACAGAGGCATAGAACCTCCCTTCTTTCTCCTCCAAGAGCAAAGGAAATGGGCATTTTGGGCAAGCTTGGCGGCGAGTTTCTTTATTTTGGACTCCGACACTGTGGGGTTTTGGACAGTTTTCTGTGTCGGAGTTTGGGAATCTGTAAAGAAAATGAGGCATCCTGAAATAGGTGGGATTTTGGAATCCCCTTTTTCCCTTAGCTCTCTGCTGTCCCCCCTTACCTGGAGACAGTCACTAGAACCGGTTTGTGAGGAGGATCCCTCAACTACTGTTACATTCACAGGATGACATTTCTGGGTTTCGGGGATGGGCGATTCTGAATCAGTCCCCAGCTCTACCCAGTTTAGGTTAAGGTCTCTTGTGGCTCACTTTTCTTTGGGAGGAATTCCCCCATCCTTGAAGGAGAAGACTTTTTTCCCAGAATCCTCCAAGGATTCTTCACCTTCAAATTGGATAACACAGACTTCCACCACAAAATGGGCCTTTTTGGTCTCTTTGTTTCCCCTACCGACCTTCTGTTCCCTGGGTTGAAGATTTTCGGGGGCAGGAGATTTTAGTTCCGAGTGTCTAAGGGCTTTTCGCCGGTGAGTAAGTGAGCTTCCTCCAGGGCTTTGCCTCCCCATCCCTCCCGTTCCTCCTCCTCTGAAGCCGGTTGATTATCAGGGTTCTCTCCCCGTCATTGTTCCGGGGTGCCAGGCCCTTGGTTGGAGTTATTCTGAGCCGCCATGTTCATCTGAGGGTTTTGCTGAGCCCTCAACATGCGACCTAGATCTTGAGTAAGGTTCTCGACCTGGCACTCCAGTTGGGACCCCCGTTCCGGCACGTACAGGGTTTTGGATCAACTCTGGGTTGCTCTCGGGAAGGGTAACTATCCCTTCTCCCGGAGTAACCTGGTTACTGGGGATTCCCCTGGTAACCCTCAACCCTTGGCCTCCCATCTCCCGGATTTGGTGGTCGGGACTCCTGAAAGTGGGGAAAGTAAAGAGGGTTGTCCTGCATGTTGGGGTTTTGAAGGTACCAGGAAAATAAACTTAAACCAGGATTTGGAAGATTACTGCCGTCCTGAGGAAAGTTTGGAAGGAAGTTTCCTGGGCCCTGGGTTGGGGGAGTCCACACATACCCCAAGATGGGTCTGTTGCCCTTATACCTAGGGATGATGTAATGGGCAGAGTTAGGAGGCATATTTGTGGTGTACCCTACCTGACTAACACCTGCTTGTGATTGATCAGAGGGTCTTCTCTGCCTCTGATTGGGTTATCTTTGGGAAGGTGTATTTTTAGGCCCCCCATTTCTAGGTCCAAAATGGGGGCAATCTTCATCTCTGCCATCTTGGCAGCAGCGGGGGTGTTGGTTGGTTTGGGGGTTTTGGTTGGATTTTTGTTTTCTATTAGTTTTTGGACCTCGATCTGGGTAGCCTGCTCTATTACCCAGTCCAGTGTCCTGTCATCATGGAAATCTCTTACCAGCTGTGCCATGACATAGTTTGGGAGTGCATGAAAATAGGTATTTATGAATTCCCTAATATTCGTGTGCACACACCTAGTAGTTTGCTTAAATGCTCGTTTAGCTCCAGAACAAATTCTCTTGGGGCCTGATCCTCTCCATACTGTAGATTGTAAGCCACCTTGTGGGCCTCCTGGGGGTTTCTGTGTGTGGATAAGTGCTTCAAGATGGCCACCTTGTAGGTGGACCACTTTGAATGGTTCTGGTCTTCCAGCCCAGCGAAGAAGCTGGGGTACTCTGGAGAGAACATCCATTTGGCAAATTCTATACAATTGTGATTATTTTTAATGTCAAAAGAGGTCATCATCTGTTCATGTAGAATATTTGGCATTCTTGTGGTACAAGGTCATGAAACTCCTAATAGCTTTAATCTGTTTAACAGGGTCTTTCACCAGAGCTCTCTTTTGTTTATTAGCCTTCTTTTGTCGCTTCACCTGAGTCCATTTGCCCTCAGACTCAGAGCTGCTGCTATTTGACGTCCCCTCGTTATCCTCTAGGTGCTCTTGTGAGTTTCTCCCAGAATGATGGGGCCTAGTCTCATCTCCCCTGTTGTGTCTTGGGCTCTCTGGGCCACTCCCTTTGGACTCCCTCTTTTGCACAGGACAGTAGTCTTCCGACTCCTCCCTTCTTCCAGGGATGGTGCAGAATCCCCTCCACTGCCCTGATTGGGTGGAGGTTTTTAGAAAACTCAGAATACTCTTTTGAGGCCTCAACTCATACTGCTTTTTCTATGCAAAGCGAACCAAGTGGTTCTTCTGTAGGTGATGTTTCTGTAGGGCTAGCTCCCTGATTTTCTCCTCATCAGATCCCTCAGTCATAATGTTTTTGTACCTGAACAGGGATGCCGGTCGTTCAGTCTCTAATGGACGCTGGCCCGTCAGCTCAATCATGCTAGGCCTATTTAAGTCTAGCTGCCTCATGGTTTCCGGTTCATGTGACCCTGAGA
The DNA here is from genome assembly GCF_040938575.1 of Ambystoma mexicanum. Taxonomy (NCBI): domain Eukaryota; kingdom Metazoa; phylum Chordata; class Amphibia; order Caudata; family Ambystomatidae; genus Ambystoma; species Ambystoma mexicanum. The sequence goes on from NC_090941.1 coordinate 757,161,946, forward strand.
GCATGAAGTCAGCAGTTCCTGGTGTATACGAAATGGTAAAATGGGTTTGAGGCCCTTGATATAGAGTGCATCACACTGTGATCAGGGGTTGCCCTGCCACTTTCTACTTTTCCAGGGTCCCTCAAGTTGTGATTCAGCCTAGCACACTCTTTTCTAACTTCCCAAGTTTCTCCTTCTCAGCATCTACCTCATGATAGTAGGCAAAGGTCTGAGCCTTTTGCTCTTCTATCAGGGCTTGACTTGCCTCTACTACCTTTCCTTTGGCTGCTACCTGGCTCTGGAGTCCCCTGTTCTCATCACAGAGGGCCTCATTGTCTTTTTCTGCTGCCTGTATTGCCTGGGAACATTGAGACCATTTTTATTGCAGGAGATACATCTCCTGACTTTGCACATTTTGGGCCTGGGTGGTCTTTTCTAGATCACCTTCTACTTGTCTTGTGTGCCCCAATAACGTTTCATATTCAACCTTTAGTTCATTCAGTTCCTGGAGGTCTAACTCTCTTTTCTGTAGATCTGTTTTTAATTTGCACACTTCCTGGTATAGGGCATCTTTTTCCTGATACAGGGTGCCAGCCTGTTCAGTCAGTTCATCTGTTTGTTGTTTTAGAGCCTCATTTCTGGTGCTCTTGGTCAAATTCTGTTTGGGAATAGAGTTCCTTAATAATTAATTTATTACTTTCCTCTTCCAATTCCTCAATCTGTTTCTGTAAAGTAATATCTGCTCTGCGCAGACTCTGTTATATTTTATTTGTTGATTTTTGAAGAGAGTCAACGTTTTCCTGACACTCCTCTTTTAATGTAGCTAACTTGGCCTCTTGCTCTAAATCGTTTTGTCGTTGTACAGCCAACTCTTCTTTCAGCTGCTTGGTGTGGTTTTCAAATTCTACCCCAGAATTCTGGCTCTTTTGCAATTTTCCTTCTACCTGTTTTAATTCACTCTGGATTTGGTTTAAGAGCTCAGACTGGTTTTGCGCAAGGGTTTTATTTTCTTAATATTTTTCCTCCATAACCACCATGTGGAGGTATATGTAGGCAGTGAGTCGGGTCATTTTAAGCTGCTCCTCTTTAATATTCGGAGTCATATACAACTCAGTCAAGGCTTGATGTAACAGGCCACTGTCCTGCCACACATCCATGTTCATGCAGGTGACCTGTTGCATCAAGTTGGCTAGCCAGGCTCCCTGCTCCTGTTCCGCCTATTCCCCTCTAACAAATAGTTTGGACAGAAGGTGCTGCCTAGCTATATTCATCACTACGGTGCTCATTATGAAGAGTGTTCTTCCTTTATTTAATTATCTATGCAAGGCCAGATCTATACTCTGCTTTTGTCTAGTTTAGGGTTAAGTTTACTTTATTTTTACACACAGGCCTGATACCTTGGGTACAGGTTTTGGGATGGCGCTTTTACAGTTTAATACAGTTTTCTAACCACCAAAAGTATCACTACCTTCAGTGAGTTAGCCTGTGTTAAGCTGTCACGGGTGGAAACACTTACTTCAATCACGGCACGAGCCCCCAACATTTAACGGATTTTATGGCACGGCGCACTCCAGCCAGAGACTTCTTCTACTGACACTGAAGGTGGCACACAATAAAACACACCTTTTTATTTTTATTTGAACCCTGGATTTTTTCTTGAAGAGGCACCCAACCCGTCTCACACCCACCTTAACACCCCGTGTCGCAATGGACCATGAACCAGGCCGGTGTGTAACAAAGAAATATTTATTCATTTTTAGATTCAAATGAAAATTCAGAGAAAATCAAATTTTAGGGCATCAATCACAAGAGTGGTGACAATATAATGCAAACACATATAATACAATTAATTCAACTTTCTGACATCATCTACATAAACCTTAAATAGAAATGAAAATAAAATCACTTTTCTTGACAAGCATAGATGACACATAGGTTATGCACTCCCCCTGCAACACTCCCCCAAACACCTGCTAACTAATTTCTGTGTGGATGGAAAGCAGAGGCAATGAGTCAGAAAGAAGAGGGAAATTTTTTTTTTTTTTAAATTCAACCCACCACCCCAGAATGGGAGGCCAAAACAAAAAAATGAAAACCTTCAAAATGAGCAAAATAGCCTACTCGGATTGCACTTGTTACTTGTAGATCAGTTTACACATGTGGTAGGATAGATAGGACAGAAATTCGTGTGGCTACACTAAAGAGGCAAGGAAGCTTACAGGCTACTGAGCAGAGCACTAAAGCAACATGAATACAGGTGAGAAAATCGATTTTGGGAAGGAAAACAATGCAGCAGAAATCACATGGCAGAATTGCAATTTCTTATTTCACACAGGCTTTAAACTGACAAACAGCTAAGAAAATGGGCTTAGCGGTCAAAATCGGAAATCGTTTTTTGGGATGGGAAACAAAGACACAGAACAGATAGGAAACTAAGGGGAAGAGATGACTCTTTATAGGATGGTCATATGTTTTTTTATGGGAAATGCAAATCGGATTTAAAGAAAAGCAAAATATATGGGCACAATCTGTTTGGTTAGCACAATGATAAGTTCTACTGAGACTATATTTTAAGGAATATAATTGTTAAAGAAAGGCACTTGTCATGCGGAGTTTGAGTTTGAATTACTACCAACTCACAGTGAATTTCTTTATAGGGAAATTAATTGAGTTATTCCAAATGATACTAGGGACTTACACAGGTAACTGAAGGAGATAAAGAACAAATATGCTAACAGACTAACACAGAATCTTCTAGGGAAAAGGTGAATAGAGGCTACTGGCAATTTGGGAAATGACTAGTGTTTTTATGGGATTTTAATAGTGTTTGAGCAGGATGCAAGGTAAAATAGCGGGTTAGGCAGTTTTTGGGTACTGGGTTATGGGATACTTACAAGGCAAGCTTGGTTTTGATCATTTGGACAGCCAGCAGGGTCTCTAGATGGCGAGGCCACAGATCTGGTCAAAGGCAGCGGGGTCAAGAGATCTGGTTACTGGGTCAGGTGGGCTCTCCTGGTTGGGAACAGCTGGGCAAAGTCTGGTCACTGTGGACAGCAGGATGGGTCAGCTGGGCAGAGTCTGGTCACTGGATTCTCTTAAAGGGATCAGCTGCCTTTCCTCCTTTTTCCCTGGATTATTAGGATGAATGTGGTTCTGGATAGGTGGTTCTGCCTGGATGGGATCAGCTTGGAATCTTGCTGGGTTAATTTTGAATGTTGAATATTCCTGTGTCTCCCTGTCTACCCCTTATATAGGCAGAGTGACATCATAGAATTTTACAATTCTGGGTGGCAGTATTCTGGACTTACCACTTGCATGGGATAGGCCAGGCTATGGGTGTTCCCTCCTCCCTGGGGGCTGATAGGTTCTGGGGAAGTGACTTCACCTTATGTGGGTGTACTTTTATGACTCCCTTTGTTTCATAAGCCTATTTTTCACAAAATTGGGTTATGGAACAAAACTTCATATTTACAATAGTCACCATCATAAAAATCAGATAGGCAGATCCCATATTTCACAAGGAATATGCCACTTCGAACATCAATTCTGTGCAATGTTGCATCGTCCTTGGGGACAATTTCGCCGTTTTCAGGGGAAACATATTATCTACAGTTCTGAAAATGGCTACACATATGCATAATAGTATGTGCCATTTAAGCTTCTCCCAGAAATGCATGTTTTCTGCCATTTCAGTTCACCATGTGCCAGAGAGACACACGCAGTCTTATTGTACTTGTCCAAACATCACATTAAGACTGTAATAATATCACATTACTGCTTATTCAGCTTGCGGGGGAAAATGTCTTAAAGTATAAATGTCCTGCATTGTCAGTGATGTGGATTTGCCAAAGATGTGGGTGGCACTGCCAGCCCCCACAATCCAAATTGTCTCCCCTGGGTCAGCTTGCACAAGGGTTTCAATGACTCCCCTTTGAAGTCCTGCAGTGGATACTGGGAATGAATGTAGAGGAAATCACACCTCCGAGGCAAAACACACTGCTTCACCCCCATTCTTTGTCCTGGGGAGCAGTTCTGCCTGGCAGTCTGGGAGAACCTGTAATTATCACACTGTCACGTCCATAAGAACAGGGTACATGCTCTTGCATCCTTAGTCAATGGTAGGTGCAAAATCAGCCCTGCTGCCAAACTGGTTTGACAGAAATTCCTGGGCCTCAGCCAGGATAATTTGATAATTTGGAGGGAAAAACAGAGAACAATATACATATCTTTGCAGCCCCTCTCCCCACATATACAATTGGGTGGCTGTGCGATCTACAGTATTATTTCACATTTAGCTTTCCCAAGGTCATTTTCTGCTTTGCAAAAGCAGATTTACCCATGTTCTTTTTCTCTCATGTTCATTTCACAAAATGCAGTTTTTTTCCCACACACAGCTTCCTTTGCATTTACTTTCTGAAAGGCTTTTTGTAGATCTGGTCAGTTTCTGGACACAGAGATGTACTTGAAAATGGTTTCTTGGCAATTAACATGAGGCAAGTGAAATCATCTTTCCTTTGAAGTACTTTGCATGTGTTGGTTTATTTAAAAAAGTAAATCCAAGCCGTGCAGACTTAAACAGAATTCTCTGCTCTTCACTGACTTTATTTGATGAAACAATGCTGTTCTGGGAGGGATGGCCTTATTTGATGGTGTTCAAAATGAAATACATGGACAGGGCCATGTTTTAATAGAACAAAACTGTGTGATGTTTGAAATGAAAGTAGCACCAGTGCAATGCCGTTTTAAATGTAGGTAATTTTCCTGGGCAGCCTTCAAATTTTAAATGACAGAACAGCAATGCACAGCCATTCTGAATTTGAGTTGTTTTCTCTGGATTCACGTGAATGAAAACAAAATGCAGCTATTCTTGGGGTGGCTGTGTTCAACTCTCGCCCCATATGTGCTCAGCAAACAAAGACACAGCCATTTTTGGGTGTCTGCTGAAATGCAGTTTTCGTTGTAGGGGCATTCTGCCTTAGGCCTTAAATGTACCCCACGGTTTACTCGGAGGAGAACTGTCCATGAGCTTTGAGGGTGCCATAAAGACACCTGAACACATACAACCTGTCACAAAGATGTGGGCAGGGAGTTGGTTGTTAATGTGAACTGGCTGATGCCATAGAATATCATCTGACTGAACTCATTAATTTTTTCCAGTTCGGTCCACCCTATGCAGCCAATGCTGGTAGGGGAACTGGCAAAGGCACTTGGAAGTAGTTGTTCCACCAGTCAAAATGTTCAAGGTTGACACCCAGGATGACCAATCCCTTTTTTTATTTTATTTGACAGGCTCACTGGCCATCCACATAAAGACCTATTGTTGGCACTCACATAATAGGAATTAATGTTGTTGAATTTTCAGTTACTTATTTTGAATGTTATTATTACTATTTTGAAAGTCAGCCACCAGGTTGTGAGCCAGGCATTAAGCACTTAAAAAACATATAGGTTGAGCTTCAGATAAATGTACACAGCTATCAAAGGCATCAGGCATCTTGCTTAATGACTGCTTCATAAATAGCACCATCGGTACATGTTCTGGCTCATCTTGAGCTCCTGCTCCCTCAAATCAGTGGCACTACTCAGGTGTGTGCACAACTACAGTATCATGGCCAATAACAGAACTTTGTGCATGTCTTGCATCCCAAGTAGACAGGAATGGTTTTCTTGCAGGGTGTTCATTCCCATCCTCAGTGTGAACCCGACAGAGAAGTCTGCTGCTACAAAAAGAAACACAATTCAATGATAGAACATCTGCACTATGAGTCCATGATCTTGGTAGCAGATAAACCTGAGGGATATCCCAAGACCGGCCACTTCTCCGGTTCGAGTCTGAGCATTGATTTGTTGATGGCACTGAGCTCTAAATAGTGGGCAAGAGCGGTTCAACTGGGGACACCATGCCATGCAACCAGCTAAAATTTGCCTATAGTCTGCTATGGGGATTTGAAGTGCTTATATTGAAAATGTTAAGGAAGAGGAGAATGCATCACTAAAGACCAAGGACGTTTCAGTGTCCCAGAGGGTTCCATGTGTTAATATCCCAGCAAAAATATCGGCATACAAAAGTATTGCCATATTTTTGCGCAATATTAAGGCATGGAACCTGCAGGTGACACCCTCGCAACCCCTGCATTATTTTTAAAGGAGTGGGGGACACCCTCGCAATCCCCGCTCGCAAAACCCCAACAATTATCCCCCCCAAAAATATCGCCTATGGCCGTTCCAGACGACCATATATACAGTGATATTTTTGGTGGGGATAATATGTACTGATACCGTCCCAGAGTAAGAACGTATTTCTAGTCACCTGTGTGGTTAATTCTCTTGCCTGCCTCTTTCACTACCACAAAGCAGTAGGCATTTTGCCTTGGGAGGATAGCTCAGGGGCAACCTGCTGCCTTTGTGGTAAAAGAACGCAGAGCAACACACGTTCAATCCCCGGGTCCGCACTTAAGTTATAAATAACTAATTAAAAATTACAATGTATTGTATGGTCCCTGGGGAATTTGATAAATATATAGTACTATATGTGTCTCTCCTTTACCCATGGACTTTTTTAAACAGAATAACAAAACAGAGGCATTGCAAACATGCGTTTAGATGTGTGAGAACCATAGTTGTTTTTTGCTTATCAACCAAGGTCCACACTTTAAAGGTCACCTTCTTTTATGAAGGTGGCATTTGCCTTGTTCTCATTTCTTCTATCCCAGCAAGTGACATATGCCTTTCAGTTGAATTGCCGTCCCACCAACTGTCACCCGCTGCCAAAGAAATGTCTCATCTCAGTTGACTAAAATGGTGTCCTGACTATCCCTACCGAAAACCCCTTTACGTCACCCTTTTCTGTAACTGCGCACTGTATGTATGTTTTTTCTTCAGTGCAATCACCTCAGCTGCCCCGACCAGTGCTGGATCTGATGTAGAACAGCCTCCTGGGGAAGGTGTCACAGACCAAGTCACAGGGCAATGATATTGGGTGGAAGAAAGAGCTGGATGATGGTGCAGCGGGTACGTGAAGTGCAGGAGCACACAGCGTTTGAGTGTGAGGTGGTCTCCAATGCAGGAGAGGAAGTCTCCAATGCCCACAAAGAAGCCCATCACCTGCGTAGATGCCCTCGCACCCCATGCTGCGAGATATGGAGGATATATAATCAACTGTCCAATCAGAAGCATCATTTGTGTCTCTTAAGGAACACTGTGTGTCTCTTAATAGAACCTCTAGATAAGAAGTGTGTGGGGCAGGCTGTACAGGTCCAACAGCAGGGTGAAAATCCTGGGTACGCTGGCTGGGGTCGCCTCTTTTGATACGCAATGCATCACAAAGGAAGGAAAGAAGGAAGAACAACGCATGCCTTCTCCCCTGCAAATTATTTATTTGTGTAGAAACAGCATTTAATGGGTGGGTTTGGGGGGCGAGGGGATTTATTGTCGAAAGTGTGGATTAACATCATCCAGGGCAGCCATTCCAGTCAATTCGGGATGCAACACAAGTACACAGTATGCTTAATGCTTTATGTTGGGGTAGAGCACAAAAGCGGCATATTGACATGGTGACATGTTAAGACCAGGTGGCAAGGGTTATGACAGAAATATAAGCAAAATATTGGCAGAGTTACTGTACTGGAGCCAGTAAAACAACTTCCCATTATCATACAGCTAACAGTCAGGAACATGCCATCATGGCCTATCCCATTCTGTAGACCATTACCGTGTTCACGGGAGCAGGATAATTGCCCAGTGCATGTCATATCATGTTATTACATATGATTGTCCAGAAACACACCGTGCAGGTTGATTGTTCTGGCATCTAGCCCGCCAACGCTTTGCCAATGAAGTGTGGCTGAGGGCATACTTTTAGCCGTAGATTACAGCATGCATTGTGGACAGAGCATGCATGTGCAGTCAGGATGATCCCTGTTGTACAAACCTTTTAGAATGACAAGGAGACACGGGTGGTGAAACAATGGCGTCTTGTGCAGCTTTATTGAATGCATCTTAGGGATAATGTTACATGGCGAAAAAAGACATTTTGGGCAACAAAGGCGGGTTATTTTCAAATTTCGCTCAAGCCGGAGAAGTGGGCAGGAGTTGGGGAGCACAGAGACATTACACTACACCTTTGTTTTCACCACTGTGACGGGTTGAACCATGCATTCATCGCCCTATGTAGTTTCCCTCTAGGGCTCTGTGGCTTGGACCACGTATCGGAATACAGACATAGACATTGATCTGTCACTCAAATGCAGTGGCCATTTTGAAACAGCTCGTTCATGTGTGGGTGGGGAGTTTTGTTGCCCTGGAAAGAGCAGTTAAAACAAAAATAGAAAAATGAACAAAGCCCATCCCGAGAGAATGGTTGAAGAAAACTAGAATTATAATGTTTTCTGCAAATGGTACTGGTGGAACTTCAATGAAACTCAGCTGAAAAAAGTAGAGTTCGTAATATGATAGTTCAGCTTTATGCATGCTACTTACTATTAGAGAAACTGTTTGGTTTAAACAGGAATTAATTTTCGACCATGAGGCTTTTGTTATAAATTCTTCTTGGTTTCACGTGAGGGTGTATCTTCACTACGGCTCACAGCCATCAGGCCTGATTCACAGAATTCTATTGAAAAACGCGGTGTGAATCAGGCCCATCGTCTTTGGGTGGACTTTGTTAGCCCGCTGCGCGCGGGGTTACCAAGCGCACCTACCAGCGCGCGGAATGATACGCGGGAGCCGGAGGTGCTGTGAACTATCTTTATTAACTTCATGGCGGCAACTGCTGCAAACCCGCTCCCGCCCCTCCCCTTCCCTTGACGTCACGTCCGGGACGTCAATGTCCTGGCCGCAACGGCGGCCCACCCACACAACGATGTGGGCTATCCGACATCTCCCCCCTTTTTAGCATGTAAGTCCCACCGCTGTCCTTACCCCATCTCCTCGATGAGTCGAGTGGGCTTCATACGGCTCCTCTGGGGGCGTCTCGACCTGCTCGGGGTTGGTCGTTCCTTGGCAGGCGGCGGTGTGCCTGTTTCGCCTCCTGATTCTTCCCCATCTCCTTGATAGGCTTCTTCTCGGGGATGATCATCCTTGCTGTCTCGGTCCATTGTCCATTCACCTTCGGGGCCAGGTGTGACGCGTTTGAAATGCGAGCTGTTTCTCGTCACCACTGAGCTGTCGTGTCTTTGTGCGGTGACCATAGTGCCTTTCTTATGGGTTATGAGGAGAGGGGTGGATGCGAACGTGGCTTCTTCCTTTCGGCTTTTTGGTTGTCTGAGCCACACTTCGTCACCTGGCTGCATTATGTTTTCGCGGGCTCTCCTTTTCCTATCTGTGACTTCCTTGGACATTGCTTTCCTCGCGGTGTCGTTGTCTTTCGCCACTTGCTCCAGCTGCGTCAGTTCTTGCAGCCTTGGATCTTCCGGTAGCCTCGTGGTGATCGGCCTCCGGAATAGCAGGTCTGCTGGGCATACTCCTGTCGTACTGTGCGGCGTGTGCCAGTATTCCCTGAGTAGCTGGTTGAGAGCCTGCTCGAAGGGCTTGTTTTGCATGTGTGCGATTTGTAGGGTTCTCTTGATGCTGGCCATGAACCTTTCGACCATGCCGTTGGCCTGGGGCCACCGGGGGGTTATTCGTCTGTGTTGGAACCCCATGTATTTCGCAAATTTCTGGAAGTCATGGCTTATGAATGTGGGGCCATTGTCCGACTTTATGACCTTTGGGATGCCGTATGCTGAGAGCATTCTGTCAAGTGCCGGGATGACACTCGATGTCGCACTGCTGTCCACTATGTGGGCATCCGGGTATCTCGAGTGTTCGTCCATGAGTATGACGACGTGAGTCCCATTGCTTAGAGGTCCAAATAGGTCTACCGCTAGCTCTTCCCATACTTTGCTCGGCAATGGTGATGTCTGTAGGGGGTTCGGGTGGGGTGGCGGTGCCACTTGGGCGCTGACGTGGCAGTTTCCAACGATGTTCTCTACCAGCCGGTCGAGCTGCGGAAACCAGGCTTTCTGTCGAAGGAGACGTTTCGTGGTGACTACCCCTCGATGTCCTTCATGGGCCACATGTACTATCCTCTCCCGGAGGGTTTTCGGGATGACGACTTTGCAGCCCTTTAGCAGTACGTTGTTCTCTACTACCGTCAGTTCCTCCCGGACTTGGTCAAGCCACTTGACCTCCTCTCGTGTGGTCTCTGACTCTCCCCTCGCTTGTTGTCTTATGAAGGCCATCTTGTCTTCTTGCAGGCAGTGTCTCACGATTTTGAGTGCGGGGTCCGCCTCTGACTGTGCTGATAGCTCTGCCCACCCTACTGGCATCGGTTGTAGGTGGTGTATGATATAGTTTATATATGCGTCTGCTATGGATGGCTGGGACGCCATCATGTTTTTAGGGTGGCGGGAGAGGTAATCTGCGGGGTTTTCCTCCTTCCCGGGTCGGTGTTGTATTACGAATCTGTAATCCTGCAAACGCAGACCCCATCGGGCTATTCTCGGTGCCATCCTGGCTTTCGGGCTTCCGTATATGGTGAGTAGTGCTTGGTGGTCGGTGATGATGGTAAATTCCTTGCCGAATAGAAAGAGATGGAAATATTTGCAGGCCCAGACGACTGCCAAGCTTTCCTTTTCCGCCTGGGAGTACGCCTGTTCCGTGGTTGTCAGGATTCTGCTGGCATATTCCACTATGTGTGTGCTGTGTGGTTCCTTGGAGTCCTTCTGTGTTAATATGGCGCCGAGTCCCACGGGACTGGCGTCCACGATGAGTTCGGTGTTGCGGCTGGCATCAAAGTACGCCATGTCTTCAGCTTGCAATATGGCTTTCCGTATGGCATAGAATGCCTCTTGACACTCTTTCGACCATATGAACTGAGCGTCCTTGCGCGTGAGTAGACGCAGCGGGTTGCTGACTGTGGCATAGTCTTTAAGGTATCTGGAGCAGTAGCTCGCTAGTCCCAGAAACGACCTCAGGTCCGTGGTGTTGACGGGTGGCGTGGCTGAGTTGAGCGCCTCGACTTTCTCCGGATCGGGTCTCATTCCTTTGTCCAAGAAAATGTGTCCGAAGAATCTCAGAGAACCCTTTGAGAACTCGCATTTTGATTTGTTTAGTGTCAAACCTGCTTCGTCCAGAGCCTGGCACACCCTGTGGAGGGCTATGTCGTGTTCCTCCTGCGACTTGCCATAGACTAGGACGTCGTCCGAATAGTTCAAACAGTTCGGGACGTGTCTGATAACCTTGTGTATTTCCTCCTGAAAGATTTTGGCGGCGGAGGAAATGCCGAAACTGAGTCTTTTGTATTGAAACAAACCCAGATGGGTGACAAATGTGGTGATGTAGCGGGATTCAGGCGCTATCTCGATCTGGTGGTAGCCTTTCGTGAGGTCCAATTTGGAAAAGATCCTTGCACCGTGCAGGAGATGAATCATATCGGTGATCCTGGGGGCCTGGTGCCTCTCTCATTCGATGGCTGTGTTAGCTCTGCGCATGTCTACGCATAGACGTATGGAACCGTCCGGTGACTTCTTGGGGACGGGGACGATGGGGGAAACCCATGGTGTGGGACCCGACACAGGTTCAATGACGTTCATTTTGATGAGTTTATCAAGTTCTTCTTCCACCTGCCTCTGAATGTTAAAAGGGATCCCTCGATAGTGCTGGGCAACCGGTTTGATATGAGGGTTTATGTGGAGGTGGACCTTCCTGTTTCTCATTTTGCCTAGCCCGGTGAAGACTTTTGGAAATGATTGTTCGATTGCGTCCGGTTTGGCGAAATATTTGTGCGCCATCAGCTGGGATAGGATGTGCACCAGTCCCATGTCTACCGCGGTACGGAAGCTTAGTATGCATCCACTGTTAGCCTCCGATTTTATAATGTGTAGAGGGACTTTTGCTGTGTGTTCCTTATGAGTGCACCATGCTGTGATCATGCCTCGGCATGGCAGAGGGGTCGTGGAGCCATATGGATATATGTCTACCGTGGCTTTCTTGATTTTGGGTTGTCGGCCCAGGGACCCGTACGCTTGTTCACTGATGATGTTGACCGTCGCGCCGGTATCTATCAGGAACTTTAATGGGGTGTCATTTACCAGCAACGTTAGTATGGGACTGTGTTGGGTGGCTGCGGTGTTGTCTTTCAAAGCCCACACGTACCCTTTCCTTCTTTGGTCTTCTTCTGAGGACGGGGTGTCGCTGCTGGTGGGAGAGCGAGTTTCAACGTACCTCACAAAACGTCTTCTGTGTGTGCGTCTCTTGTCTTCCGATGAGCGTCTGTCCTCACGCATGTATCGGCTCTTGCGATCGCCTTCCTCTTTTCTGGAGGGTCTCCTTTCACTGTCCCCTAGGGACCTGGCTGAGCTCTGGCGACTGTATCGGTGCCTGTCTTGATTTCGGTGCTTGGTGGGCGTGTATGTCGGCGCGTTTTTGCACATGGCTCTATAATGATCCATGCCTCTGCATGCGGCGCACTTTTGTCCTATGGCAGGACATTCTCCTATGTGCGGGTACTCATATACGCATTTAAAGCATGTGGCTTCGGGGCGTTTACTTCCTTGGCTGGGGTGTGCATACAGTTTGTTAACTGAATCAGTGTTTTCGCTAGGCTGTTGTATAGATAATTTTCCAAGACTGTCCAGTTGGGAGTCGACGGCCGCTTCCATGCACGCCAGTGCTAGTATTTCCTCCAGGGATCTTTGTTTCTGTAATAGTTGCTTGCGAAATGGTTGCGAGAGGCATCCTGCAATTACTTGAGACCTGAGGGCCTCCTTGTTTGAGTATCTATGGAATTCACAATGTTTTAATTTAATGCAAAGACGCATTACGAAATTGTCTATTGACTCACCCTTTTCTTGTCTGGTCGTGTGAAACACGTGTCGTTCATAGTCAACGTTGGTGTGCGGGGAAAAGTATTCAGATAGCTTAGCATGCAGTTCACCGTATGTGACCGTGTCCACGTTTAGCAATTCCCCTGCAATGTCTCCTACTGCTGACCCTACAGCCAAGAATAATGTGTTTTTCAGTCTTGTGTCGTCGGTTAGCCCTATGGCACCGGTGTAGAACTTAAAGTCCCGGAGCCATATGATCCATCGAGGTCCTAGATTCGACGTATCCCGAATTTCAAACGGGTTTGGCATTTGCATGACCTGGGATGCGCCTCCCTCACTTGGTGTGTGTTGATTGTTCACTTGTGCCGCATCTATGCCTGATGACGCAGGTGCTGCCGTTCCCGCCCCACCCGAGGATGAGGCTGGGGTGCTCGCCGTGTCCGACATGACTGCTGGGCGATAGTGGTCGCTAGTGGGCAGGCACGTGCGGGGTGCGGCTTCTGTGCCTGGTGCCCGAGAGTTGTGTTCACCTCAACACATGGGGCGACTTGCCTGTGTGGGCACTGTTGCACTGTGGTGCTCCATGTCGCCCAGGGGTGAGCGTTCTGCTCCCGCCGACGGGTTGTGTGCAGGGAGCTGTGGGGTCCCTACCGTGGGCTTCGTGGTTCCCTGCTGCCTCCTCGAGGCGGGCGCCTTCCTTTGCGAGGGCGTGGTGTCACACGGGAGCTGGGTTGCTGAAGTCCGCTGCTGTGGGTCGTGGCCGAGGCGCGCCGACGCGCTGCACTGCTCGACTGCAGGCCTCGGCACGACTAGCTAGGGCCCGTGTCCACTCATCGCCATTGTTAGCCCGCTGAGCGCAGGGTAACCAAGCGCACCTACCAGCGCGCGGAATGATACGCGGGAGCCGGAGGTGCTGTGAACTATCTTTATTAACTTCGTGGCGGCAACTGCTGCAACCCCGCTCCCGCCCCTCCCCTTCCCTTGACGTCACGTCCGGGACGTCAATGTCCTGGCCGCAACGGCGGCCCGCCCACACAACGATGTGGGCTATCCGACAGACTTAGTTGTTCAGAAACATATTAACCAACGAACAACCGTAGCTTCACATTACATAAGCTTGTCAGTTGCAGAACGATCTCAACTGCCCTTTGACTTACGTAAATGCATCACACGCCAGCGTGACAGATTGTTCGTTCTTACTAACCCTGCACTTTCAGTAAACGAAGCTCTCAGCTTCTGGCAGATTGCTTCACTTAACACAACTGCTCTGCGGGGCAGCACAATATTTGTGCCTTTCATCGTCCAAACCTTCTATAGCTCAGAAGGCAGTTTTGATGGTAATCCTCCAAAAAACATAATCTAAAAACGAGGACGAAAATAGCGAATTTATTTGGTCCGATTTCTTGATTTCTTTTCACTTTTTTGACAATAAATAAATAGGGGTTGGGTTAGGGAATAGAAAAAGGTGTGGGGGCTGCGTGGTTCAGGGGACGGGGGTCTCACTCCGCATTCAAAATTGAAAGTGCAAAAAGTGAATATTTTTAAAAAATGTGACGAATTAAAATTCGTTATTTTGGTCCTCACCTGTTCTGATACCAGAACCTTGTAAAGGAGCATCCGATAGCGTGCCAATTTGAATCGTCATTTTTAATACAAATTAGCCTTTTGAAATGTGTGCACAACACGCATTTCGTCCGAGCAACCGTTAGCGAATTTTTAAACATATCAGCTTGTGACACATTCACTAACACGGTTCCCTTCGACCGGTCAGCTGCATCCTGGGACAAGGCCAATTTAGGGCCCAGCACAAGACTCGGCGCTAGCACTTACTATCACGAGGACACAAACCACACATGTCAGACCCCTGCCCATGGCCGAGAGTGAGTCTGTGAGAAAATATCCCAGGTGTAAATGGAGTAAGTCTAAAACAGGCTGCTGTTGCCACTGGGCTACCCTGACACAGGAGGACATGTGTGGGAAATGACAGCCACCCAAAAACATGTGCCAAGGCCCAATAAGCCTGGGCCAGAGAACACATAACTTCAAAAAGCCCCGTAAAACTGAAGGAATATTGAAGGAACCAAGGTCACAGGAATTTCTCTCGGGATCCACTCAATCCAGGGAATAAAAATGCAGTAGTGAATCAGAGGCGGTATTACAGAAACTTTGCACCGCCGCAAGTACAATTAGCGCTTGGTCAAAATTGCACTAGTGCAAAATACATTTTTTTTCAGTGCAGTGTTTACCCTTGTCGTGGTCGTTTGCCGTGGTGCAAAAATGCAGTGGAAGAATATGTTTTTTGCACTAGGGTCATTTTTGCCTAAATGCTCACTTGCATGGGTGCCAAGTCGCATTGATATTGACACCACTTTTACATTTCTATTGTTCTCAGCTCTTGCTTGGAATAATTTAAAGCGTGGGCTTTCCTCTCAGGGAATGTACTCACGCAAAGTTTTTGCTGCAAATGTAATTGACTGTGAGGTCAAATTCCCTGATGAAAGGCTTTGGGTCATAAACAAAAACTTTGTGCAGCACACATGGGGGAACACCACACCTGCTACCACTCTCAAACTGGAAAGCAGCACATCACAACTGCCAGCAATGAAACTTGCATCTTACACACATAAACACACAACAGAAGGCGTAAAGGCAGCAGTACAGGAAGTATTCCATACGCAGGGGTAGCAGGAAGAAACGCTAGTGATGGACTATCCCACCCTCATCGTCCATCCTCCTTTTCACCACTACCATCCACTCCTTCTCACCACTTCCACCCTCCACATCCCCATCAGCCTTCATATTCCCTCACCTTTACACATCCCCACCACCCACCCAAACTACTCGGGAGGATAGTTTACGAGCAACGTGCCCGCCTTGGAAGCAAGACGACACGGACAACACAGGTTCGATCCCCGGGTCTGTGCTTAAAATCCTCTGGGTATTTAGTGCTTTATAAATAACCAATCATATCATATGATACTAACTGGCAAGCGCAGTCAGTCCTTACCATGCTAAGACTTCCCTTCCTGTGCACACAGCAATCTGCCCTTACTGTGGGAAGTCAGCATGCTGGGATCTGCACTCATTGGCCCTCATTACGACCCTTGCGGAAAGCGACTGACCGGAGCGCCACAGCGTAAATAGCGTTTCCGCCATTGCACGAAGGAGCAAAGTGCGGCCCATTCCGACCCATCGGGCACGAGCACCACGCCACGGCGGAAGTGCAAAGTCCGCGATGGCGGAAATGACCCCAAAACGGCCCACACCGCCGCCGTACGGCGCCCTAGGTGCAATACCGCCACCCCTCTTAGCGGTCACCGCAGTGTGCGCCTACCGGAAAGTACGGTGACCGGAAATATACGGAAACGGAAGTAAAAACATGGGCCCGGAACGGGAAACATCCCGGCGTACACCTATAAAACCACTAAAACCACACAACCACTAAAATCACTACCCTGAGACACACCCCAACCCGTCACCCACCCTAGCGAAACCAAGACAAATGGGAAAAGTAGCGAAGAAAGCGTGCGACCGCAAGCGGCAGGTCCACTTCTCCCGCGAGGAACTCACCGTGCTAACAGAGACCCTCCAGGAGAATGCTGCCGTCGTCTTCTCCACGCAAATGACCAGAACGGCACTTGCAAACAAGAAGGCCATATGGGCTCTGGTGGCACAGCGGGTAAGTGCGGTGGGGACCGCACCCCGCACCCCACAGCAATGCCGCAAGCGATGGGACGACCTGCGGATACGCGTCCGCAGCATACTCTCTGCCAACCGCAACATTGCCACAGCCACCGGGGGAGGTCCTGAATCACCCATCAAGTTGACCCCCTGGGAAGAAATCTGTGCCTCCACCATCGGAATGGAGAGCATAGAGGGAGTCGGAGGGATGGAGAAAGGAGTGCAGACATCCGAAGATACAGGTAGGTGGGCCAGAAAAAACAATGCCAAATCCACACAGTCCATCCATGTGAAGTACCATGCGTCCACATAGTGCAACAGAAACACATGTCCAGGAGAACGTCCACACACATCGGCCTGATAGCGCACGTTAAAACCCACAATAAATACATAAATAATTAAAAACCCCTAATACACGCACTACACGTGCAGCAGGCACACCCTAACTGCAGGCTGCCAAACAACTGCACCCTCACTCCACACACAAATCAAAGCACCTCCAAGGCCCCGGCCCAAATCACCCTCAGGTACCACCCCAATGCATGTGATACAATGCCATTCCAATTCCCACAGACCCACCAATAACCCTCGCCCTCCTCTACTCCACCACAGGGTCCGATCCAAACGACGAGCTACAGGACACCCCTACCAGCACACCTGCAAAGAGGGCCAAGACCAACGGCCAGAGACCCTCCACCTCAGCTGCACGCATCAAGACACGGCAGCAGCACAAATCAGGTGGCAGCACAGAGGAGGGAACATCAACAGGCACCCCAGCAGCCAGCATGCCCACAACACCACCACCACAGGTCCCCCCAATGGATGCCACAGAAGGCACTGCCTCCGGTGGCAGCAGCACCATAGGTGACACCCCATTGATGGCAGCATGCTCCGACACAGAAAACGGGGATGCCGAAGTCAGATCCATCCATGACCTGTCCCAATCCCCCTGTCTGTCCCATCCCGTACAACATGAGGATACCACGCAGGGGCACCCACAAGACGACGACTGGCCATCCCCCACAAGCCCTGTGGCAAGGCAACATGAGGACAACAGCCCCTCTGTGACACCCCCGCAAATGGCCTTGGCCCAGCAGAGGCAACAGTCCCTCGACCAGCTGATCGAACAACAGCAGCAACTGGCCACGCTCCTCAAGGACCATGCTGATGAATGTGGGGGCACTAAGGCAGACATAGAAACATCAACTGAGACACTTAGGGCACAAATCGAGAGTAGCACCGAGAGCCTGAGAGTCCAAATGGAGAGAAGCACCGAGAGCCTCAGGGGGGAACTGCATGCGACGGCCAAGGACGTATGTGCCGAACTTGCCGCAGTGCGCCGTGTGCTCACTGAGCTCTCGCAAACCCTTAGGGACATGCATGGACGTGAGCAGGCAGACACATCATCCGTTGCAAGTTCCGTCCAGGGCAGCCCCCAACGTAGATCTGGAAGGAACCTGCGCTCCACAGGCAGGGGTGCCCCTGATACCCGCAGAGGGGGCATGCAATAGCGACAGCCCACTGACAATGAGCATCTTTGGACACTGGTGTTCGGGGGGGAGGTAGGGGGGTGGAGGGGGTGTGTTGGGCTCACTTGGGTGGCGGGTCGATAGGGTGTTCAACATGACATCACATATGCCATAAAAAGTGCACAATCAACCAATGAGATGTGTGGACATTGATCTTTGTGTACTAGGCCATCATAGGCGTACAGTCCATATTGTGCATGTCCCAGACACACGTAGTGCCACGAGTCCCGTGTCCATGTATCAGCCACCAGGCGTGAGTGCTAGAAGCATACATCAATGAGATGCTGACGAATGTCACGGGCCTCCGGTGCCTCGCAGACTCCATGAGGTGCTGCCACATCCCCACCCTCATCATGACCATCTTCAGGTGCTTGCAGTTCTGCGTCAGGGGGCATGGGCACATTTCTACGTACGCACATGTTGTGGAGCATGACACATGCCATCACCATCTTTGCAACCTTCTCATGGCGGTACAGGAGTGCCCCGCCAGACCTGCTGAGGCAGCGGAAACGGCCCTTCAGTAGGCCGAATGCCTGTTCTATGACTACACGGGTACGTGAGTGGGCATGGTTGTAGTCCTCCTCATGCTGGTCCCGTGGGTTCCGGACTGGTGTGAGGAGCCATCTCTTCAGTGGATATCCAGCATCACCTGTATGTGGACGAGAAACGTATGATGTGGAATGCCATTGATACGTACGCACACCCCCCCCCCCCTTCCTGCCAGGTCATTGCCAATTCACATACCCCACATCATCATGCATGTAATGAGACTCACCGAGTAGCCAGGATCTGTTCCCTGCGTGTCGCTCCATGTAGCGTGGTATTGTAGAGTTCCTCAAGACCATAGAATCATGGGTTGATCCAGGGAATCGGGCGCAACAATGTGTAATGATCCTGTTGGAGTCACACACCATTTGTACATTCAGGGAATGAAATTGTTTTCGGTTGCGGTACTGGGCCTCCATGGCATGTGGGACGACCAATTCCACATGGGTGCAGTCGATGGCACCAATGCAACCCGGTATGCCGGCAAGTGCATGGAATCCCACTTTCGTGTGTGTAATTTCCTGCTCCGAGCGTGGTAGGGAGATGTAGTCGTCTGCGTGCTGCAGGAGGGCATCGAGCACTTGCAATAGTGTCCGTGAGAACAGTGGCTGAGAAATGCCATGCAACTGTCCGACTGTGTGCTGGTAGGTGCCTGTGGCCAGGAAGTGGAGTACAGACACCACCTTCAGTAGGGGTGGGATGGCGGTTGGGCTATCTATCATGCTGACAAGGTCAGCCTGTGTCATGTCCACAATGGCGGCTATGGTGTCCCGGTCCAAACGGTAGAGGGTGTGGATCTGCTCATCAGTGAGGTTGAACGGATGTGCTCGGAGGCGTGGGATTGCGGGCTGCCTGCGTGGTGGTAGTGGCTGTGCTGGTGGGCCTTGCTGGCCCTGCCTTGGCCTCCTCCTCCTCCTGCGTCTCCTCCGTGCTGCTGGTTGTAGTTGGTGTTCGTCTTCCTCTTGGAGTTGGAGCACTTGCAGTGCTATCAGGTCCCCCAGGGCCAACATCGCGAGTCCTGCCGGTAGCATTTCGGTGTGGTTGTGGGAGGAGACTGGCTGTGCAATTTATGTGTTTTCAGGCTGTATGGCCTCCACCTGTGGTGATTCATTCCACCTGTGCAAACTGCCCTCCCCTTTGGCCGAGCACGTCACGCGCACAACGCTGCAATTCGGGGAATGGTATCTTGCTATTGCTATCATGTATTTGTACCCGATGGCCGTGTTAGATTGGTTGATATGTTCATTCGGCTATGGTCCCATTGTTTCCCATTCTATCTGTGCAGTCGCGAACAGACTTGTGAAGGGTCAGTGGAACGTAGTACTCGAGTAACGGTGGGCCCTCATGCATCACTGTACCGAGTTGCAACGACGGGCGGGGCGTCCCATTCGTGGGTGAAGGCAGTTGCCATTTTCACACACAGCCGCACTCGATGGAATAATTAGTGATTTCAAACGGCCACAGATGCCTTTCCGACGTGGTGTTGCAAATGAGGAATTCGAAGGGCGGCGCTTTCGGTCTTCAGCTAGCGGCGAGGAGATGCCCACAGGTCTGACTGCAAATATAACGTTCTATTGTTCAATGTCCTTGAGACAGGGCCCATGGCGAGGGAGCAATGATTGATATGAATAGTTTGGGATGCGCAATAGCTACGTGGGCGATGAGGCCGGCCGTTCCCAAATACATGTTACTTCACAACACTGGAATTACGGGCTGGGGCACTGTGGATTTTGCAGGCTGCATAACGCACAGACTCAATGGATGTTTCTAATGTCATGTGAGTAATTATTCAGGCGTTTTGATCCCGGGATGAGGGAATGATGAATGGATGCATGGGCAGGTGATTTGATACAGAGTTTGCCATGTACAGGGCTTCTTGGGATCTATCCGCCTCCCCTACGCTATGTGATGCAGGGCTGCCATAGTGGGACCATCGTCTATCTGGCCTTGTTGAGCCCTCCCTGTCTCGAGGCGCCCTCAGACACTTGTGTCCATGCACGTTAACATTCCCATCTGATGGATTCTGTTTTGACAGACGCATGCACAGGTACACTCGTTTGTGATGGTGTTTGCACCTCGATATAGATGGTTATGAGTCGCAAGTGGTTTTGGGGTGGTGATGATCCTTTTGAGTGGGCTAGCATGCATATGGCTGTGGATTTCGTGTGATCATTGAAGTGAGTTGTTGGAATGTAGTTCTGATGGCCATTCTGTTCTTTTTCTTTTCTTTTGGTTGACAGGTTTCTCCTCCCCTTTTGCCACTGCCATCTGTATGCCACTCCTGCAGATGGGTTTTACTCCCGACACCTGCTGCTTCGTGTTAATCAGTGGAGCAGCATTACGATCTTATGGGACGATCGCCAATGGCCCACATGCCCTTACGCAGTACTGGTGGCTCGGAGCAACATTTCGGCCTTTCAGCTGGACTAGTGCCTCCCCATTGGGACGGCCCTGCGGTTCTGTGCGCTTCCATGTTGCCTTTCCGTACGTGAATGTGGCTCTGTGTACCATGAGGGAACAGGACGACACACAAGTAGTGGCTGGTCATTTCTTGCGGATGCAGCCCACAATGGTGATTGGTGTTTAGGAGTTCATGGCCTGATGGCTGTATGGGCTTGGTGGCTTTGATGTGCATTAAATTTCTATTCTGATTTGGCCCGTGTAGCGTTTTTCTTTGCAAGTGATGTGGCATATGCCTATTTGGGGGGCGATGTATTGTGAGGAGATCTGCATTGGGTTCCAGCTTCGGAGTTTAGTTGCGTGGTACTGTACTGGGCGCGTTTGCCTACTAAGCCCGTGAGGTCAGGGATGGGGGCTGCCAATATGACAGTTTGAATGTTGTCATGCTCAGGGGCGGGGGATTGGGTTTTGTGTGACAGATGCCGGTCAGCCAGGTGGACTGGTGGAATGATGTGATTCTCGGAATATGGCTGGTCACAGGTGCCTGTGTTTGCGTGCGTTTCTTGGTGGGGGACTGTGGTCATGTCCATTGGGATGGCTTCTGTATTCGTGCCATCTGTGCCCTGCAGCTCCCATTGGCCCCTCTTGTGTTTCTTTTGTTCGTTGCCATGCATGGGTGACTTGTACATTTCAATGGTTGCATTGTGGCTTCATTGCACCTACGGGGAGTTGTACTTTGTGGGCAGGGAGCGGTGTACAGGCACTCAGTGGGGCCGTTTACGGTTGATTCGCGATGCCGTACTTCTCACCATGGCGGAATGGTACATTACGCCATGCCTGATGGCGTTAGGTACATGTCCGCTAGGGTCGGAATTGGCGTACCGTTGCGCCATGGTGGTGTTTGCGGTTTCGCATGGCGCGCGCGCGCGTGCTTGGTGCAGTTAGCGTTGGCGTTCACTACGGTGTCGCTAATGGCTTCGTACTTTGCGGTGACGGGTCATAGTCGCACCGAGCGCTATTCGATGGCGGTATTGCATTTCCGCCATCGTTTTCCGATTTCCGCAAGGGTCGTAATGAGGGCCATTGTGATGACCGGTCTTGTGTAATTTGCCCTTACTGTGCATATTATTAACGCTAGCAGACCTTACAGCGGAAAACCGTTACCATTGCCCGAGCCCTCATAGGTTCGAGATTGGACTATTGCAAAGCCTTTTTTGCAGGGACCTCACAGCATAACAATAACAAACTGCAAATCATTCAAAATAATGCTCTGAGAGCAGTACTCAATATCCCTAAGCATAAGCTTTTTTCAGCCGCATAAAAACATGTACGCTGGCTACACATCCGTGAGTGTATCATCTTTAAATCCTTAGCTATTGCACGCAAAAGCCTTGACACCAAAGCCCCTAGTTATCTCTCCCAGAAATCTCCAAAATGCAATCTTCCAAATCCATCCACTCCTCTTACTCTCACCGACTCACCATCCCAAGCTGCAGGCGTAAGAGAGCAGGGGTGGGGGGTCCAGTTTCCCTGTTACTGCCTCCAAAATATGGAACTCTTTACCGCTCACCATCAGAGCTGAACAATCTTACTGGGTGTCCCGGAAACATCTCAAGACTTTACTCTCCTCTGCAAACGTACCCTTTGTATGAGCCTAACCACTCACCTACGCTCGTTGGTACCCTGCTTATGTAAATAAATAATCATTTCTGCCTTGTCTGTAGGTACAAGTATACATGTAACTAAGTCATCACATCTTCTTGTCTGTATGTAGCAGCACCTTGCTGCCCAAGGGTTTAGGGTGCTTAATACATTCATGAATAAATAAATATTGGTACCTATCCTTCCTGCACGAACTGGGCATCTCAAAGAAGGCTTTACTATACTTACTGGACATACTCAAGTCAAGTACTGTGCAAATTGCGACAACGGACTCTGGCTTTACTGAGCTAACTTGTGATGATTGAATCTGACACTACTTTGCAAGCTGGGTAAAATGAAACATGACCTCATGGTACTAACTGAGCATAATGGAATCTGGTACTACTGTACTAATTGGGAATAATATGATTGTGCCTTGCTCTGCTAACTGGGCATATTAGGATCTGTCAATGCCGTGCTAACTGGGACTATTGAAGCAGAACATTGTGTGTAATAGAATCTAGCATTGGTGTGCTAACTAGGCATAATGAGCAGGACTTAATGTGCTAGCTGGTCATAATGGAATGTGAGGCTGTTTTGTTAACTGAACATAATAGAATGTGATACTACTGTACTGAGTGGGCATAATATTAGTGTGCCTTGCTCTGCTAACTGGGCATATTAGGATCTGTCAATGCCGTGCTAACTGGGACTAATGAAGCAGAACATTGTGTGCTATTTGGGTGTAATAGAATCTGGCATTGGTGTGCTAACTAGGCATAATGAGCTGCTCTTAATGTGCTAGCTGGTCATAATGGAATGTCGGGCTGTTGTGTTAAGTGACGATAATAGAATCAGACACTTCTAGGAGTATCTAGAAGTATAGTAGAACCTGCCACTACTTTGCTAGCTAGTGTAAATTGATTCTATCAATGCTTTGCTAACTGGACATAATGCAATCTGAGACTTATGTGCTAAATGTGCATAATGTACTCTGGCACTGTTGTGCCATCTGGCACTACCCTTTTTCCTTGACTGCATCTCTAACAATGCCCCTAAATTTCTTGGCAATGGATGACAATGAAGGGAGTCCTGGGGTGTTAATAGCAATACAGGAGAATGATAAGAGTACCAGGGCTGCTGTTAATCTGGAAATTGTGTGAGTGTCTGGGCTTGGATGGCAATACCTGTATATGATAGAAATACCTTTACTACGAGTTGAGTATCAAGTATTATTATGTTAATACCTAACAAATGATGATACTCCCTGGGCATATGATGGCAATATTTCACTGGCCCCTTTCACCGAACCGAGTTTCACCTTCTGGACCAGAGCACTTGCCTGACTGCATACTAAGAGGCTGCCATTTTGGAAGTGGGAGCCAGCACCTACTGGGAAACCCAAAGTAGGGGAGGGCGGAGTCCCTCTCAGAACCTGCGGTTGTCTGTCAAGGTAGGATCCTGAAGTCTGTACAGTGATTCAGCCGTGGAGCAAATACATCTCTATATTGTCTCAGGCCAAGGCCGCCATTATGATACGATCCTGGTGTCCATATTTTTTTGAAAGCATTTTTATTACTTGACTTAATTGCATTTATACAATTTTTGCAAGACTGAACTTCCTTACATTAAAAGGTGAAAGTGGTGATGAAAGTAACAATGAATATGAAAATGAACCCAAGTGACTGTTTTAGCGAGGGTTCACTGTTCTAATTATCGTAACAGCAAGTCCGTCCCGTGTTATCGGGACTTTTGGGTTCACTTTTGGACATGGGGATTGCATTCTCATCGAGCCAGATAGCTCTTGTCCGTTTCATCTATTGCATCACCACCGGCCCTGCTCCCATTATTAGTTCAATTTCGATTTTGGGAATTTGACCAGGTAATCTATTGGTTTGTTTATTTTTTGTGTATTTTCTTGAAGATGGAAGGTCAGTTTGTTCTTCGCAGCGTCTTCTATAGTTCGAATCCAGTCCCACTCTTTCATGAGTTTTTTGTTTTTTCCGGATTATGGTATAATTCCGTCTCGGAGCTGTCAATCTCTTCCAATAAAATCCAATTTGTTTGCGCCCATCTGGTTAGCATTTGATTCTTACCCGAAATCTTTTCTTCACAGATGATCTTGTGGCAATTTTGTTTCGGGGCTCAAATCTTTCTAAATAGCATCAGACCATTTAATTCGACAATACCTTTAAGTGACACCAGGCATAGTTCCCTCCTAATTGATGCCATGGGTGTCGATGAGGGTAGATTCAAGACTTTCCTCCAGAAGTAGCCCTCGATTTTGGTCCGGATGTTTTTGGGGGTTGATGGCATTGCTTCTACACCATAGGTGATTGCAGGGATGACCTTCGCTAAATCCACATTGTAATTAAGTCCCAAGGAATAGAGGCCTCGTGATTGTCTCGGACTTAAGCCACCTGCCCCTTTTACTTTCTCTTTCAGTCTCTTCTGCTCTCACTGTAAAGGATGACTAGTGGCTCCACGTGTGCAAAGGCAAGGGGTGACCGTGGTCTGCCTGTTTACTGCCCGTCACTGCCACACCCCTGGCCTGAACTCAAACCTCTCTGTGACCTGACGAGAGACGGAGCCCAATGTAATGTGCACCTTACCTTCTTTTGCTCTCAGGCTTCCAAAGTAATTTGCCCCCTACTGCCCTGGAGCCTGGGTATCCCAGTTCAGAGTATACCCTGCTGTGATCAGCTCCTCTTTCCTGCACTTTCCTGGATGTGTTCCCTCTGATTCTGGACCAGTTGCTGCACTATGCACTTCTAGTGCTATACCAGATGATACTAGGGCGCCTCAGGATATCTTCTGCAAAGGGCATTACTACCGGGATATTGCCCTAGTGGCCCCCATACACAAAACATCTCCACAGCTACACCAAAGGGATGCTCCGAGGTGTTAACTGGGATCGCCACTATCCTCCCCATACACCAATGCCCTCACCTTCTACGCTCAAACATTCTAAATGCATATTGACTAAGTAACTCACAAATGAAAAATAGAATACCCCT
Source organism: Ambystoma mexicanum (assembly GCF_040938575.1). Lineage (NCBI taxonomy): Eukaryota > Metazoa > Chordata > Amphibia > Caudata > Ambystomatidae > Ambystoma > Ambystoma mexicanum. The sequence goes on from NC_090941.1 coordinate 757,187,545, forward strand.
CCCAACAGACATCAAGCACTAGAAGCTGCAGCTCTCCAACCTGCCTCCATATCGCAGCACTGCAGCACCACGGCCATGCAAGGCTGTCCTCTGGGCACAGATGCGTCAGTTCCCTAACTCCGAGCTATTTCATCGACAGAAAAGCAAACCTAACCTTGCCTTTTCCCTATCGCCCACTAATCTAACATACTCCCAGCCAGAGCCATGCAAATGGCAGCAAGGCATGCTATATAGAACCTAGCAACATAGTAATAGCTGACACAATAAATGGGTATGGGTATCTAGTCTTTGCATCGAATGCCAAAGCATTGAATGCCTTACCATAGAAAAGAATGCATCGAAAAAAAGCACTGAATGCTTTCTTTTCAATGGTAAAGGGTTTGTTTTAATTATAATGGATTTTGGGCTTAAAAAAAGGGGGGCTGGGGTGGACCCCCCAACCCCCATTAAAAAAAATGTAAAAAAAATACATTTGATGCTTTTTAATGCTATTTTTTCTATGGTATAAACCATGGGTATGTGATCCAATTGCCTGACTAATACCTACAGAATATTCTAAACTATTGATTTTATCAATGCTTGCTTATAAATCAGGTTTGCCCTGTTGGCACTTTGGTTTAAAACATTTACACGCATATATATGTTGCTTATGTTATGTAAACTTATAAAGCGCACGAACACCACAACTTGGCGCTAAAAATACCAACAGAATGATAGGGGACGAAAAACAAGAGCAACTAGAACAAGTAGGTTTTTAACAGACGTTTAAACTGTAGATGATTATCAGTGGCCCAAAGAGCACGTGGTAAGGAATTCCATAGCCTTGCTGCCGAAACAGAAAAGGGGCAGCGAGCGAAGCAGCGGAGAGAGGAGACCTATAACGGGTATGAGTGGCCGCACGAGCTGGAGACATTATCCTCCCTCTTATCCAGGCCTCATATCCAGACCATACATAGTCCTGCTCGCTTTACCTGTTCCCACGGTTACAGTTACGTTCCTTTTTCACTTGAAGGCACAAAAGGTATTCCCTCTCATTTTGGCCACCGTTGCCAAATGCGAACTATCCCAGATTTCCCCTCAAACCCAGCCCCTGCAGGCAGGCTGTTTCCTCTCCTTCTTGGGAAGTGGTTTCCATGCAGCCGGTCCCGGGGATTTAATGTCAAGCACTGCGCGCGCTTTTACTGTTTTCCTAAATCGAGAGCAGTACCTCGGGCCAAACCACTCTAAAAATAGCCTCAAGGACACACATTTCGCTACAAATGTGTCTAGAACAACCCTATGTCCAAGCTACATGGATAAGGCAGCTCTTAAACAATATGGATGCATGCATAGTGAACAGTCTACGCCTGCGTGCACTTTAGGCCAGGATTCGTTTAGCCTGGGCCTGATTACATTTTGAGTTCTATGCGTGAGTGATATACAGTATTGCATTTGGCATCAGCAGTGATGTGTAGGTGTGATATGCTTGGCCCTGCCGCTCTGTTGTCTGGTTCGCATACACCCACCTGTTCGTCTTTTTAGTTTTGGCTATTAGATGGGGCTTTAATGCGATTTATGTTATGCCAAGCTAGCTTAATGACTAGGTATATGGTGCTCAAATCCTAGGTGATGTAACCACAAACGAAGGAAGGACGGAGGGACACTAGGACACCTTCAGGATAGAAAATACTGATAAGTTGCAACTAATGCACTGCAGCACAGATAGGAGAGGGGTGGGATATGGGGATGGCCACGCAACCTGTGAGCGTCGTTGGGTAATTAGCGCACCCATTCATCGCCCATGGCCATGCTAATCCCTTTGGGCATTCAGACCCACTAACTGCCCCTCCTCGCCCAAAACACACCCTCCTGTGATATCTTTGAGCAACACAGTATGATCAAGCTTTGTGTTGTACAGAGTCTGCCAGTGTTATTTTTAATCAGTCTTCTGAGAGTTAATGGAGTATTTTCAGCTGAAAATCGGCATCGGGTGTAACAAACCATGTGAGCATTCAGCCACTGGATATATCAGCAATATGTATGTCCCTGCATCTGCTCTTTTGTGCTGGTGTCCTTATAAAAGAAGCATTGGCAAATCCAACGGTTTTGGCTTGTGTATAGGTATTAATGGCACATTTGCCAGGGAATTACATCATATGCCTGGGTAATGTCACTTTTTCCAGCTGGCTTTGCCAATGCTTGTTCTTAAAAGAAATCCTCAAAGATTAACGCTCCAACACGGCCAATAAGGGGAACCTCTCTGTCTTGTGAGACTTTATCAATTTAGCAACAATAAAGGAAAATACAGTGCCCCTGAACTGCGAATAAATAGCATAATATCAACCTTACTCTTTGTTCTGATCCCTGCTATGAAATCTAGTCTTAGATTGAAAGCAGAACTCTGTAGTGGGTTTGATTTTGACACATGCTGCTTTCTGATTGTCTGTCTTAGATGTATTCTGTATTGCTCAAAATTTAGTGTGCACAGTGCTACTGCTCTTAGTCTGAACAGGCAACGGGAGGAAGCCAACTGTTGGCCCAATGAAGGACTTGGTGAGGGAAAATGAAGTAGGGGATATGGTGTTGGGACGTTCTTACTACACAGACTGCCAAACTAGTTTTGGGTGGAATTCTTCTGTCATTAGTATTGGTTTTGGGGCTTTCAAGAGATGAATCTTACTGCAGTAGGCTGACAAACTAAATTTGGCAGTATTCTGCCTTTTGGAGGCATTGGTCTATATTTAATGGTATTGCGTAACACTGCATTCATCATTGATCACTGAAAAGGGGTCTTGCGTTTGACCCAGCTGCCAGAAAGCAAGCAGCGTTCTGACTTTAAGAAGTTACAAGGGGGCGTGGCTTGATGCCAAAGAAGATGGCCGCTTGAGCGCGTGGCTCCGCTCCATCCAGCTTCATATATGAGGGAATGGTTACTGTTGCAATTGTAGAAGAGGCAGCCCAACATTCTTTTGCATGTCGGAAGGTACGGAGTGCCTGAAAATGCAGAATCCGATGAGATATGTCCTCGGTAGACTGTAAAATCAGAGGGGAGACTTTAGACCCCGTGCGTGGCACAGAGAAAATGGCGGCATAGAAGAATACATGTCACAACAGCAAGAGGTCTCGGGCAGCAACTCCAGTGAAACCGCAGGGCAGTAAAATCACTTAGTGCAGAACATAACCAGTGTACAACATAAAAAAGACTGAGGTCAGAGCAAGTTTGTAATGTCCACTCCTCAATCCCTCTTTCTCAACTGCTCGGGAGCCGTCCGAGCACCGAGGCTTGATCTTGTGATCAGCCAAGGGGAAGGTGTATTTCGTTCCACACCATCTAACCAAACAAATGTTTGTTTGTGGAAAGAAACAGAATTAAGTTATGGCGAGACATGATGTTTGGAAGTCTCACAGGTGGTGGTAGCCCGCAGTGAAGCTTAAGATCATGTGTGCGTGTGCATGCAGAGAAATAATGGCGGCCTAGCAGAGCAATGGTGTAGGGCATCAAGCATGACAAGCAGCAACCACTGCATCAATGTGAGAAGATCGGTATCAGATAGTCATACAAATGTGAGTTACCTCGATACAGCTATTCAGCACCTTGTGTGTTGTGGTTAGCCCCCGCTCTATCTTATTAAAATAACCAAGCAGGAAGCGCCATCGAGCAGAGGCTTAATCCGATGACCTGCAGGAGAGACAACTGTTCACTAACAAGCATGATAAAGGAAATTCGGTGAGCACTGTCATTGGTAGTGATAGCTGTGAGGGGTCAGAAATGTGAGATGGACGCACAGGTATAGTTTTCTCACAAGTTGCCATTTTTATTAAATAAAAATGGGTGAGACAAATGCCTATCTTTCCCTAACCTAAAAAGGATGTCCCTGCCTAACAAACTAAGGCTAGAGGAAAATGACCAAGGGCCTCCTTACAAGTTTGGAGGCAGCCATGCCCTTAATAAGGGCATGGCTGCTTCCAAACTCGTGTCCGGGCCCGGGTTCCCTGAAAGGGGAATTACCGGGCCATTCCGACTTTGGAGGGCCCGGTATTTCTCCATTCAGGGAACCCGGACCCGGACAATCCATATTCCCATTTGCGCCCCCATAGGGCTCAATGGGAATGGGGAGCATGCTAACAACGGGCCCGTTAATGACAGGCCCGTTGTCAGCAAGCTAGTTTCCTCACGGGACCCGCAAAGGACGTCTGGCCTGACCAGACGTCCAGAGTGGGTCTCGTGAGGGAACCATGTAATAGGGCGGAATGGGTTTAACGGCGCCGGCACCATTACCGGTGCCGATAAACCCATTCCGCCAGGGTCGTAAAGAGGTCCTAAGTGTCCAAAAAGTATCTGACCCTCCCACTAACATACACAACAAAATTATAGAAGGGTTGTTTGGCTGTCTTAAATGCCACAAAATAACATATCAATTTGAACTCAAAATCTGTGACCAGTAATCCTTGTGACCAGGATTGGATTCTCTTTCCCTGGATCAATTCAGCAATATTTGGAACACAGTTCATTTTTAAGAAAGTTCTGTAAAATAACAAAGTTCCATTCAATGTCGCATGATTTTTGTGTTTTGCAAATTATTTTTGAATCCTTGTGTCATCGGATTGTCATTTAGCCCTATAGCTCTTTAAATATAACGTCACTTCAACCTCTCCTGGTTTTTGAATTTACAAGAAACTGAGCTTATTGGATTGTGGTGCCCGCTCCTTCCTTTCTTCTCTAAGCTAAGCAACCATAACTCGTGCCACCTCCGTGCACTGCCAAGACTAACACCCAGGCCATCAAAGATGACATCACAAACGTGAAGAAATAATGTAAACTCACCACACTAGAACCGGAAATGAGGAGATGGTTCTCTTGCTTGTCCTTTAGCTTTAAGCAATGCAGGTTACAGTTTTCTCCCCCTTGGTCTCTCATATAAGGAGGGCTTTGCTCCTGAAGCCTTTGTTCTCGGGCTGTGCAGCCTCTTGGCTGTTGGCAATGCTGGTTACAATTGTCTTCGAATTGATATCTCTTTCTGGGAGACTTGCACCCAATTTGCCTTTGTATCACACTTCTGCTGACTTAACCATGCGGGTTACAATAATCTCCCATTTGGTTTCCCTGGCTAGGAGAGTTGAGCCCAATTTGTTTGTATATCAGTCTTCTCTGGCTTTGACAATGTGTGTTATAATGATCCCCTATTTGGAGTCCCTCCTTGGAAGGGTTGCGCCCAATTTGTCTGTATATCAGTCTTCTCTGGCTTTGACAATGTGGGTTATAATGATCCCCCATTTGGAGTCCCTCCTCGGGAGAGTTGTGCCCATTTTGTCTGTGTATCAGTCGTTTTTGGTGTTAGCAATGGGGGTTATCGTGTTCCCTTATGTGGAATCCGTCATTAGGATAATTGTGCCCAATTTGCTTTATTATCACTTTTGTTTGGACTTGGCAATGCAGGTTACAATGTTTCCCTATTTGGAATCCCTCAATAGGAGAGGTGCACACGGTTTGCCTTAATTCAATAGTTTTGAATTTGAAATACATATTCTCACCTGGCGGTCACCTTCGGAACACCCTAGGTCACCTGCTTCAGGCTAACTCACCCGTATGCCTTTACCACACAGTGTGGCTTGCTTCAGCATTGCATCCCAAAGCACGTCCTCTGCATTGCTCCGTTTTCCCGACCTCTGCCACATCTCCTACAGAGCATGCTGCTGCCACCACAACACTGAGATCAGATTCGGCTTCTCCCTGCTGCTGCTGCTGTCGCACCTGAAAGTCCTTTAGGGTTTTCAAGGCCCCACTCTGATGCATAACACTTCATGGGATCTGAGGCCCTCCTCCTCGTCTCAATACTATGGGCAGTATGGGACTTGAAGTCCATAATGTTCTTGTTTGTTTGTTTATTAGTTAACCCAATCTGATTGGGTAACTGAGAGTGTTCAAACTTAAGGGAGCTTATTAAAAAGTTGATGTTTCTCCTTTGGATTTAAGACCTTGATATATAGCAGAATCATGACATCTAGAAGTTGTAATATTAACTTCCTGATGACCTAGTGTACCATTTTCATGCTTATTAAAAAGGCTTTCATGTTAGGTACTCTGGATAATTCTGGGATAGGGAACCGCACAATGACATCATGCCATTATATATTTAGGTGTTAGGGGAATCCCATCCTCAGAAGGGGATGAATACTATGTCTCTCCTAGCAGAATCACCACTTCTCCCTGACAGCCATCGCCTCCCATGTGATCCTCCCTCATGATACCACCCCAGGGTTAGGATCAGGTAGCGGCTGCCTTCCTCTGGCCACATGGGAGGAGACTTTAGGCTGGGTTTAGGGATGACTCTGCAGGATTCACCACATAGTACAGCGCTAAAGTGGAAAACTGGTCAGTGTAAGGCACTCAGTATTCAGCTCCCACTCTCCTGAAATCGGGTGGAAGATATCATTATTGAGCCTGTAAGCAGAGGCAAATCTGGGTCATATAAATAAGTATTGCTGAGACAAGTCAGAAAGAGAGCTCACTGCCATATGATGGTGCAAAATGTAAAGTACATAAAGGCGGTGTCCGTTCCAGGAAATACCCGAGACATTAATATGGCTGACATAACACCAAAGCTCCGGCTTTCTCTGACAAGGCAGGTCAGGCGAATCCCGGCAGGTCCACTCAGCCCTTCATCCTTCCAAGGCCAATAAAACGAGTACCATTAAGTTGGGTAACAACAAACATCTGTTATTAGCGCCAAGATGCCCCTTCGTAGATGAATGTCCGCTTTACAAATCCACCTGTTATGTTATGACCAGTCTAACCATTTTACAGCATAAACCAATAGGGATTGCTCTAGTCCTTCAGCAGGCAAAGCAAAGCACTTAGAAATGAGTTTTTACTCCCTCGCTTAATAATAAAATAATAATAATAATTTGCATTTATATAGCGCTACAAACCCTCTGGTATCTGAGCGCTGCTTATTATTACCCAACGCACTATACAGAATAATGTCATTATCGTGACTGCAAGCAGGATAAACGGAGCTCAGAAAGGCATTGATACTGATGCAAGGAAGAAAAGAAACATACTGCCCAGGATACAGTGCAAAATAAGTGGACATATAATTTTCAGGTTCTGGAATCAGAAAATATTTACATAACATAAATTCTTTGACATCATATTCTCTTCTTTCACACTTTCATTCATATACAACATAAACAATGCTTTTTCCTAAGTCGTCACACACAAACATAAAATAATCGTGCCTGTATCAGTGTTATTTCTTCTGTATCTTAATACACATTTAGATGTTCACAGAGTAGTTATAATTCCTCTCTCTTGGATCTACATATATTTTTCGGTCAATCTTGGACCCCATTAGGTCCGCTATTTATCCGACTTCTTCAGGATCTGGGAACCACTCTTCAGGGTTCCCAACATAACAGGAAAATAGATGTCTTCTGTGATGAATCTCTACAAATAAATAAAACAACCTATTAGACTCTCTGGCCGATTCATGGAATTAATGTGCGCCGAAAATTACGGCGCAGAGGTGCCAAAACGTGCGAATCCCAGTGCAAGTGCGAAAATCGCAGGGAAACCAGCGCACATCGATTCATGGAAGTCCGTGCGCGAGAAAATTATTGGATGTGCGCTGAAAAAGTGCGCGGCGCACGCCGGCGCACAGGTCATCCAACGGCGTGCGCCACGGCCACAGCGAAATCGCACATAGCACGGCGCACATAACAAAAGTAGGCGGAACACGGGGCGTAACACTCGGAATGGGGAACAACGCGTGAAAATATGGGCGTCACGGGGGAAGTACAGGAGGCAAGTGCGCGGAACGCCCACACGCTCGCCTACAACTCGTATTCATGGAATCAAATAGGGCAAACCAGCGTACGGGCAAAGACGCGCACAGGGCCAAACAAGTCCACCACAAGAAAGCAGGCGGTAGCGTCCCTGCGCCTGAAATAAATGTGCGCCAAAATGTGCGCTAACAAAAAGCACCTATATACAGCTATGATAAATGATCCATACTGTGGCCCTCTAGGACAAATGAGGTGCAAAGGGGTAAGCGACTAACACGGACACCCGCTGTGTGAAAAATAGCATGTGCGTGTATTTCGCGGTGCGCGGGAAGTTCCACACGCGATTTTCCTTGGTACGTGTATCCCGGGGTGCCCGTGAAGTTTCACATGCAATTTCAGCAGGGTACGTGTATTCCAGGGTGCGCGGGAAGTTTCACACGCAAATTTGCAGGGTATGTGTATTTTGGGGTGCGCGTGAAGTGCCACACGCGATTTCAGCAGGGTACGTGCACTTCGGGTGCGCGGGAAGTTCCACACGCGAATCCAGCAGCCTACGTGTATTTCGGAGGTGCCGGGGAGTACTACACGTGAATTGTCCTTGTGAGTCCTCCCAGGTGTTCCCTCTACACCCTCCACGGCCCCTGCAGGCAGCCCACACCACAGGGGACTACCCTGCACCCCTGCACATGTCCCGCAGGCAGCCCATCCACCATGGCCATGCCCCCCAGCCAACCCACATGTCACCTTGCACTACTGCCCTCCAACGCATGTCTCCCAGCACCCTCACCCCCTTGCAGTCAGGGGCACCCTCCACCAGGCCCCCACTCATGTCTCCCAGCACCCCCACCCCCCAGCATCCAGGGGCACCCTCCACCAGGCCCCCACTCATGTCTCCCAGCACCCCCACCCCCCAGCATCCAGGGTCACCCTCCACCAGGCCCCCACTCATGTCCCCCTGCACCCCCACCCCCCAGCATCCAGGGGCACCCTCCACCAGGCCCCCACTCATGTCCAACTCATGTCCCCCTGCACCCTCACCCCCCAGCATCCAGGGGCACCCTCCACCAGCCCCCCCACTCATGTCTCCCAGCACCTGACCCCCCAGCACCAAGGGGCACCCTCCGCCAGGGCCCACTCATGTCCCCCTGCACCCCCACACCCCAGCATCCAGGGGCACCCTCCACCAGGCACCCACTCATGTCCAACTCATGTCTCCCTGCACCCCCACCCCCAGCAGTCAGGGGCACCCTCCACCAGGCCCCCACTCATGTCCAACTCATGTCTCCCTGCACCCCCACCCCCCAGCAGTCAGGGGCACCCTCCACCAGCCCCCCACTCATGTCCAACTCATGTCTCCCTGAACCTCCACCCCCCAGCAGTCAGGGGCACCCTCCACCAGGCCCCCACTCATGTCCAACTCATGTCTCCCTGCACCCCCACCCCCCAGCAGTTAGGGGCACCCTCCACCAGGGCCCCACTCATGTCTCCCAGCACCCCCACCCTCCAGCATCCATGGGCACCCTCCATTAGGCCCCCACTCATGTCCAACTCATGTCCCCCTGCACCCCCACCCCCCAGCATCCAGGGGCACCCTCCACCAGGCCCCCACTCATGTCCCCCTGCACCACCACCCCCCACCATCCAGGGGCACCCTCCATCAGGCCCCCACTCATGTCCCCCTGCACCCCCACCCCCCAGCATCCAGGGGCACCCTCCACCAAGCCCCCACTCATGTCCAACTCATGTCTCCCTGCACCCCCACCCCCCAGCAGTCAGGGGCACACTCCACCAGGCCCCCACTCATGTCCCCCTGCACCCCCACCCCCCAGCATCCAGGGGCACCTGCCAGCAGGCCCCCACACATGTCCAACTCATGTCCACCTGCACCCCCACCCCCCAGCAGTCAGGGTCACCCTCCACCAGGCCCCAACTCATGTCTCCCAGCACCCCCACCCCCAGCATCCAGGGGCACCCTCCACCAGGCCCCCACTCATGTCTCCCAGCACCCCCACCCCCCAGCATCCAGGGGCACCCTCCACCAGGCCCCTAAGCATGTCCAACTCATGTCCCCCTGCACCCCCACCCCCCAGCATCCAGGGGCACCCTCCACCAGGCCCCCACTCATGTCTCCCTGCACGCCCACCCCCCAGCATCCAGGGGCACCCTCCACCAGGCCCCCACTCATGTCCCCCTGCACACCCTCCCCCCAGCATCCAGGGGCACCCTCCACCAGGCCCCCACTCATGTCCAACTCATGTCTCCCTGCGCCCCCACCCCCAGCAGTCAGAGGCACCCTCCACCAGGCCCCCACTCATGTCCAACTCATGTCTCCCTGCACCCCCACCCCCCAGCAGTCAGGGGCACCCTCCACCAGGCCCGCACTCATGTCCCCCTGCACCCCCACCCCCCAGCAGTCAGGGTCACCCTCCACCAGGCCCCCACTCATGTCTCCCAGCACCCCCACCCCCCAGCATCCAGGGGCACCCTCCACCAGGTCCCCACTCATGTCTCCCTGCACCCCCACTCCCCCAGCAGTCAGGGGCACCCTCCACCAGGCCCCCACTCATTTCCCCCTGCACCCCCACCCCCCCAGCAGTCAGGGTCACCCTCCACCAGGCCCCCACTCATGTCTCCCAGCACCCCCACCCCCCAGCATCCAGGGGCACCCTCCACCAGGCCCCCACTCAGGTCCCCCTGCACCCCCACCCTGCACCATCCAGGGGCACGCTCCACCAGGCCCCCACTCATGTCTCCCAGCACCCCCACCCCCCAGCAGTGCGATTGGCCTGGATACGTGTATTTCAGGGGTGCGCGGGTAGTTTTACACGCGATTACAGCAGGGTACGTGTATTTCAGGGTTCGCGTGAACTTCCACATGCGATATCAGCAGGGTACGTGTATTTCAGGGTTCGCGTGAACTTCCACATGCGATATCAGCAGGGTACGTGTATTACGAGGTTCGCGTGAACTTCCACACGCGACTGGGCCTGGGAGAGTGGGGTACTTGTATTCCTGGGGTGGGCGGGAAGATTTACACGCGACTGGGCCTGGGAGAGCATGTTACGTGTATTCCTGGGGTTGGCGGGAAGATTTACACGGTCGCCTACAACGCGCCAAAAAAGACGGTCCAATCCGGAAACACGTACGCCAGCATGAAGCAGGCGCACGTCGACTCGCAGGAAGCAGGCGTACATCGACCCGCGCAGCATAAAAGTGTGCGCAAACAACAAACAAGCTCAGACGCCAGGATGAATATACCGTTCCGAGCAGCAGTGGCCGTGGGATACCGCAGGAGGAGGAGGAGGATAGTCAGGGCCAGAATCTTTACACCCAGAACCAGCCTTTTTGGTATGCCTGATGACCAGGTGTATGGGAGGTACAGGTTTCCACCTCACATAATACTCGAACTGGTCAGTGAATGGGAGGATGACCTCACATCACCCACCCTGTGCTCCCAAGCACTCAGCCCCCTGGAGAAGGTCCTCAATGTACTGCACTTCTTGGCTACCGGATCATTTCAGCGGACAAGTGCCATAGTGGGTGGGGTCACAGGCCACGCAGTCACGGTGCCTACACCAGGTGTTGGCCATCATCACTGCACGGCCATCAGTCCGCAGGCACATATACCTGCCCAGAACACCTGCAGAAAGGCAGGCTGTCATCCAGGATTTCTACGGGGTGGCACAATTCCCCAAAGTGCTAGGTGCCATTGATTGCACCCATGTGGCTCAACGTCCCCCCAGGGCATCTGAGCACAGCTATAGAAACCGCAAGCACTGGCATTCCATCAACGTCCAGATAGTATGTGATGCCAAGGGAATCATCACCTCAGTTTATGCCAACTATCCAGGGTCCACCCACGACAGCTTCATTTACAGGAAGTCAACCCTAAACCGGGACATGGAAGCTGGGCGGAATGGCGATGCATGGCTGCTTGGTGAGTATAAATGCCACAGCACACGCATGCATGTCAGATGCATAGTAATGTCACTACCCCACTAATGATACCCATCACCACCTCCCCAGGGGACAGTGCCTACCCTCTGAGCACCCACATGATGACGCCAATTTGGAACTCCATCACGCCTCCCGAGGTAAGATACAACACAGCCCATATTGCAACCCGAGGCATAGTGGAGCGCACATTCGGAGTGCTCAAGTCACGCTTTCGCTCCCTTAACCGTTCTGGCGGGCAGCTGTTATACGCTCCCCCAGTAGTGTGCAGGATCATAGTGGCAGCATGTGTCCTGCACAATGTTGCAACACGCCGGGGCCTGGCTGTGGACATGGTGGTGCCCCCACATCCACAACCACATGCACGCCCGCTGCGCATGGGAGGGGAAAGGGCACGGCGTGAGGCAGCCCGTACGCAGCTGGTGGCTAATTACTTCACATAGAAATCACACCCCTGTGGAGTGCACACAGCCCTGGCACATACCATCTGACAATCAATGATGACTCAATCCAACAATTATGATGAATGAAGGGACAGTCAACTGTCAGAACCATAGCAGCCTGAGATTGTTCACCTGGAAGTATCACAATGTGTGCATCCCTACCTACACAAACACCACCAATGCAGTGTCATCAAAAGACACACTTCTATGCAGCAAAAATGAATACCCACTTGCAAAATACAACATGAGAACAGTGCCATGTCACCCAACCCCTCCCCGGCACCGCCACACAACACACGATGGCATGTCATGCTATTTGAGAGCAAACAAAGTAATCCCCACAACATGACACAAGTGTCACAAAGTACAGTGTCCCTAATGGAAACTGGCCACACATGAAATGCTCACAGTAATGCAGGACCAACAACACACATTACCAAATATTTAGCAATAATACAAATCACCTACACAACCTCAAACCTACCATTAACATGACAGTACGGATTTAAAAAATTGGTAGTCTCACTACCTGATAATGCCAGCACTTCGACCACTTCAAACTGTACAGTGTTAGCGCCACGCAAAAGTGTAGGTGCACTGCTTACAACATGGACTCCATTTCCAAAGTAGACCGCCTTGTGAAGACATGAGGAATGGACCTGCAAATTAGGAGGATGAGATGGATGCAGAGGCACATATCAATAAACCATGCAGTGTAAAATACAACAACAATATGCACTAGGAATGTATACACAGTATTGACTACAGACTGCCCACACATCAAATGGGAGTCCAACGTCACTGTGTAAGTCAATGTCACTTGGGCACACCCTTTGCAAGCCCATGGAAACGGGAAGCAGGAGGGGTGTGTGTCACACAAACCCAAGCATCTAACCCAAATTCAGGACAAGCCTGCATGTTCCCAGCCACAATACAGCGTATGCCCACGGGAGCCACACAAGGCAACACAATGTAAAAAAAATCAAAAATCAAAAATCAAAAATGGCCATGTATGGGCCAGGGGGGGTGGGGGCGGCCAACCAGGAGGTCCGAGGACAGGGTGCACACCAAAACCCACCTGTGTGGATTCTGGGAAAAAAAAACACCTCCATGGGCTCATGGCCTGCACGGCTACCCTATTGTGAGAGAATCGCTGCTGTTGCTCTCCTCACCCTCTGCAGCTGCATCAGGAGGTGGTGGTACTATGGGAGGCAGCCCACGCAAAGCCCTAGTCTGGTCCTCCATGGCAGCAAGCATGCAGATGTGGAAGGTCTGGTTCTGGAGGATAATCGTGCGGAGGTCGAGTTGCCTGCATCTCAGCTGAGAGCGTACGTGTGAGCCGCTCCAGCTGCTGTTCTGTCCTCGTGTCAGTTGAAGCCTCAAGCTCAACAAGAGTCACCCTGAGCTGACGGAGTTCCACCCTCAGGGCTTCTCTTTGGCCCTGGGACCCAATAGAAATGGCTTCCCGCAGAGTCTCCAGTGCCGCCCGTCTGTCCCTGTTGGACGCCAACATGTCCTCCCTGTGTGACTGGCAAATGGAGTCTGTTGCCTGCTGTAGTTGTTCAATCAGCCTTTCTTGGGGGACAATGGAAGTGGCCACCCTATCCATGGCCTGAGCCATCATCTCAGATGATACTGCCTGTTGGTTTGCCATACCGTATATGGATTGCTCCCATGTGGTATTGCCAGGTGGCGTACGGCCACCGCGTCGGCGGCCACCACACCTGTCTGGGGCAAGGCGAACTGCGCCTTGCTGTGCCGGCACTGCCTGAGGCTGCAGGACTGCATTCCCCCTCTGATCTGCGGGCCCAGGAACAGGATTAGATGTTGCGGAGTGTGACCCTGCATCCGTAACCACCAAAGGCAGACCTACCAACACTGACTTCCCCATTGAGGGTTCTAGCCCTGGTGCAGGTGGGTTGGACAGTACAGAATCCCTCCCAGAAACACTTACCTGCGACGGAACATAGGTCTCATCATCCGAATCGACACCTGAATAGAGCTCGGGGGAGGTGCACCCAGAGACACCCCTTGAGAGAATGGTCTGCAGCAAGTGTGGGTTCTCACCCACCACCACACCACGTCCCTCACTGGTGCCCGGTCGGGCCTGAGACCCCTCCTGGGTCTGCACCATCTCCACAACCCCAGCAGTATCAAGTGCGTCATCCCCTGCAAAGACATAAAAGAAAAGAAATGGGAACAGGCATTAGCACCATGGCACACAATTAGGGCTGAGAAGCAACAGAACCAGTACTTCATTGACACATGTCCCACATGACTATAACCCTCCCATGCATGCACCATCACTGCGTATGAGGGGGAGGCAAATGGCGCACATTGATGACACCAAGATGGAAGACCAACACATTTGCTGCATGCTGGCTAGCAGTGCCATCACACATTGGCCTGTGATTGGCATGTCCAATACACATACATGACACATGACATCACACAGATGGCATGTACCATAGCCATGTCACACATGTGACAATAGGACTGAGAAATGCCTAGTGAAAGTGGTGGAATGCAAACAATCAGCCTGAATGAACACAGAATAATACGCAACAATGTTGTGGCAAGATGACACTTCAAGGGCAACTGGCGTGAGGTTGGGCTAAATGTCTACTGTTGCCAGAAGGGATACTGCAATACCCAAATCCTGGTTCGCAGAATGTATTGGATGAAGCACATGGGTGACCCAAACCACTCAGGCACACACACCCTCACCTGGCACTCAATCAGAAGCCCTCACACACACACCATGCACATGGATGATACACACATGCATGTGCACTTACCGGACAATGCCTCGTAATCTGGCAGGTCTACCATGCCTTGGATCTGTCCCTCCGTGACGTAGGTCCAGCAACATACTCATGTGGAGTGAGTTCAATGTCCTCTGCTGGAGACCCACCTCCAGTCACTAGAGTAGCGGCATGAATTGAGGCCAGCTTTTCCTTTGCCCTGCGGTTCAGGTCATTCCAGCGCTTGTAGCAATCATTAGCTGTGCGCCTCACGAATCCAAGGGCACTTATGATGTCCGCGATGGTCTGCCAGTGTGCCAGACGTTGTGCAGGTGTGGTCTTGCATCCTGCAGTAATCACCATTTCGCTGTCATGTGCGGACACATACTCCACAAGTATATCAAGTTCGGCCTGATTGAAGCTGGGCTTCCTTGGCGTGCCAGACTGTGTAGCCGTGTCTGGGGCATCAGCCTGTACTGGACGAGCACTCTTCCTCTTCCGCTTGGAAGGTGGTGGGGATCCTGAGTGTCCTACACTGCTCTGGACACTAAGGGCAGGAGCCCCGGTGGACTGTGGACTAGGAGTGTGGGAATGAACACTCACCATGGGACTTGGTGCAGGCATTAGCTGAAGTGTGATGTAGTCACGGGGAACGTCAGCAGGATGGACTGGGACCGACACTGTTCTGGCTGGGAGACTCAGAGCTGGTGTGGATGGAGCCGCAGCTGCCCCTGCAGCCTCCCCACCCTGCCTACTCGGGGCAGCAGATGACATAGCTGCCCCTGATCCACGTGGCCTGGTGACACCAATGTGCACCGCCACACGTGGCTTAGACCTGCTGACCTGGAAGTCAGGCATGGAGTCACCCTGTGCCAGGTCTGGTGCCACAATGGGCTGGTCCAACAAGGGCTGAGCAGGGATGGTGTCAGCCACGTTACCCTCAACCAGGGGGGGGCATGGGTGTCCCTGACTGGTGGGGCACCCTGCAAGTCCCGGCAACGTCCCCTACTGTATCCACCACGCCCACCTCTTGAGGCTCGGCCACCTTTGCCACCCTTACCACGTGCTTGCCTCCCAACCATGGCACTGATGTTGTTGTGCGTATGGGAGTTGCAGTAAACTATTATCCTGGGCAATTGGGGGTCAAAGGGGTAGGGTATTAGATGGAATTCGTACCCTAGTGCTCTAGCAAGGCTGAATGTGACCCCTGGGGGAAGATGACGGGTCACGCAACGCACAGGCACCCCAAAAAAGGGAGATAATGTGCACGCACCCCCTCCTAGACCACGTGCGTGGAAAAACAAACCTGCACTACGCTGTGGCACCCAGAAACACAAAAATGAACGTATGCGTGTCACACGCAGCCTAGAATGACCTCTGAAGGGGTACGCGACACAAGGGGCAAGCACAGATGTTAAATACGTGCGCGACTCACCGTCTGCCTGGAAAAATTGCGTGAATAAGACACTCGTGTGCGCATTGGCAACACCCCCGCCAAAAGAAGAATTGTACGCTGTCTGAGGAGACAGGACAACAGAAGAAGTGAACGCTGTTTGAGGAAACAGGCCCAGGAAAAAGACAAAAAGAGAAAAAGCTGTCAGAGGTAACAGGGAGTACGAACTTGGAACGCCGTGAAGTAAATCGCGTGTGAACTGACAAGAAGTACAGATTTCACCCACTCGCTCTCCGCGAAAAGCCCGTACAAGGAAATGCCGTTCTACACGTACCTTTTAAACATGCCCACACGTCCAGCGTCACTTCCGCGTGTACACGCTAAGGCCCTATCCTCCAATTACACGAGCTGACACTCTCACGTGCAGTCATTGGACGTGTAAAATGCACCCATGTACAGGGAAACGCCCGTGCACGCATGTCACAGACGAGCATACGCGCTGAGGCCCTTTCCACCAATTACACGCTATGACTCTCTGACATGCTTATTTTTTCTACGAGCCATGGAAAACGCACGTGCGCGTAACGTCATAGACGCACCTACACGCTGGGGGCCTTTGGGCCAATGAATTCGCATATGTGTGCTGACGCGCTTATGCGCTGAGGCCCTTTTCTCGAATTACACGCAGACGTACTGGATTTTCACGTACCAAATCACTCCGTATCAAGCTGGCCACGTGTAAGCACACGGAAGACCATGCTCCTGCCCAGAAGGCCAAATTACTGCCCCCCAAAGCCCCGAGCACGCTCCCACCTGCCATCTGCTGCTGCCTGACTGCCTGCTGCCCACGTGCCCTGCCATTTGCTGCCTGCACATCAGCCAGGGGTGCTGTTGCTGTGACCACCCCTGCTGGAACCGAAGACTCCGACTGGGATTCCATCGCTCCACAGACCAGCCCCAGGACCCAGTTGCCCACCCACTCCTGCCTCTGGGGTTGTCATGTCGGGCACTGCAACATCTGGCACCACTGGCAACCCCCGGCCAGAGATGCAGAGGGGCACCAGCTTCACTGCCACCGAAGTTGGTGTCCTGGTGGAGCAAGTCCTGGGGCAGTATGATGCCCTCTTCGGAAGTTTGCGCGCCGACAAGGAAGGACAAACTCGGATCTGGACGGACATCGTGACTGCATCAACGCGGTGGCAGTCCGACTATTCCATCATGTCAAGAAGCGCTGGGAGGACTTCAGGTCCAGGACCCTCAACAAGGCCCGGCGCCTCTTGAAGGCAGCAGATGCCAAGGGGCGCCGGGACCACTTGTCAGAAGATCAGATGAGGGTCCTGGAACGCATATCCCCAGCGCTCCACGTCCAGGTCCTAGAGAGGAAGACCCGTCTGGAGTCGAGCGGTAAGTGTACATGCATCCTGATTGTAAGCTGTGCGTGTGGTGTTGTGCCAGTAGTGTGCAGGTTGCACATGTGTTTTTATGGGGCCAAGTATGGGGGGGGTGTACAGGGCCGTGAGGCTAACACATGCGAGGGCTCTCATGTGTGAGACATGGATGGTGCTTGTGTGTGTAGGCTTGCATGCCAAATGCAGATGTGTGGGCACACATGTTTGAATGAATGTGTATGTAAGTAGGCATGTTCGTGATGTCACACATGGATGTTGGTTTCATCTGCATGTATCTGCACTGTGTACATGTGCATGTGTGTGTATTTGACAAGGGGGCAACAGTGATGCAACATGGGTGCATGTGACACCGGGATGTGGAAGACTGATTGGCAGATGTGACATGGATGTCGATCTCAACACTGCAACAGTTGGCAGAGGTGTACACATGCATGCAAGTGTGGTGGTGTGTGTGCATGTGTAGTGCACTCCCTGTGTTGCATGTGATGTCTGGCTCACCTTTGCCTGCTCATGCTGTTGTATGTGTATGGATGGTGCTGGCTGTTGCGATATGGCTGTGGTATGGCTCATGTGTGCGAGTTGAAATGACATGTGTTTTGGCGATTGTGATGCCATGTCTGAGGTTTGACAATGCCACTCATGTACAACTGTCATGTGTGTATGTGTCCATTGTACAGTGCCCTGATGCCTTTGTTTTATTTCTCCCTGTCTGCAGCGTCAACTGATGAAGAGGGCGGAGAAGGTGCTGTGGAGCACAGCGGCAGGGAACGCACTGCCAGCCGGAGACGCAAGGCCCGGCTCCCCTCCCATGTTGTCATCTCGTCAGGGAGTGAGGAGTCTGGTGCCGCGTCCCAGGCCGCAGCTGCCGGGGGGAGGTCCAAGAGGCAGAGGTCGGAGTTGGACTCCTCGGCAGCAGAAGGGGCAGCTGGGACCCCACAGGGCCCAACGGGGGAAGATGGCACGGAGTCATCCAGGTTGGTGGGGGGTTTGGTGGAGGAGGAGGCCGTACAAGCGACAGAGACGGGGTCTGGAGGTGGGGATTCCACTGGTGCTAGTGGTGCAGTGCAGGACCAGGGACAGGAGGCAGCCCAGGCTGCCGCAGAGGTGCCTGTGTGCAATCCTGTCCATGATCCTGTCATTGCATCATCTTGCACCAGCAGGGATGCCTATATCCAGACCCAATTTCAGGCAGGGGATGAGCTTACAACAACTGGCCTTCCTCTGCCTGCGGACGTGGCTATCCAGGTACGGGTTGAGCCTGTCCTGACTGGTGTGGCGTTGCGTCAACAGGCCATGCGAGGTGGCCTGCAGTCTTTTCATGAGGAGACTGCACGTCATCTCGAATGGCTCGTTGACCGCGTCGGCCTACTGGGACAGGTCACCCAGGCCGGATTCCTCCTCAACTGAACACCCTATGCGCCAATCGTCCTCCGTGCCATCTTTCCACCCATTTGTCACCTGGGTGCCCTGTGGAGCTGCCTCTGACGGTGCGGCCAGGCTGGTGGAGGACACATCCCTGCCACAGTCGGGAGTCGGACGTCCAGCAGGGGTGGCCACATCAACGACTGCACCCCGGCCGGTGGAGGATGTGCAGGCAGCAGGAGCCAGGGCACGGGCACAGGCACAGCAGCAGCAGCAACGAGGTGGGAGCCATGATGGCTCGGGGCCTTCGACATCAGAGGGGCAGGCATCGGCCGGAGGGCAGGAGGACCCAGGACGGGAAGTGTCTTCCGTGTGGGAGCGGTTGGGCCAGCAGATAGGTGCGGAGCGGCAGCAGGCAGAAGAGGAACGGCTCACAATGGTCAGGGCGGAGAACTCCATGCGGAGGGCTCTGAGGCGGGCTGAGTGCCTCGAGGGTATTCGCAGGGAGTTGGAGCTGGACACTGCATTATCCCTGCGAGACCTCGGGGCCAGGGAACATGCCCGCCTCCAAGCCATTGAACAGGAGTTCGATGATGCCCTGGCCCATGACAACAACCAGTGAGCCGTCGGACTAGCCTGCTGCCCTTGTAAATAGTTATGTAGTTAGTGTTAGGTTTCCTTTGCTTTTTTATTTATTTTGGACCTTTTGGACAATGGACCACATTTTTGTATATAGTTTTTTTATTAGGTAGTATTATTAGATAGGTTTCATTTCTTCAGTTGGGATCATGGACCCTGGATTGTTTATCTGTGTATAGTTGACTGTTGGATTTTAGTATTTTTTTTTGGATTTATCCATGGAGCAATGGTTTTCGGTTTTGTTTTTCCCTTGGATTTACTTCTTTGAACTGTGACTTTGGACACCTTTCCTTTGGATTATGATTTGTGGTTTTTCATTATTTTACGGACATGCTGCTTTTGGTTTTTAATTCCCATTGTCGTTTGTTTATTTTTAATTCCATTTATGTTGCTTTTAATACATTTTTTTCATCAAACTTCAATGTGTATTATCATCTCATTGGTTTCATGCATATCATGATATGGGTTTTGACATTCACTTACACTCATTGTGTGTATGTGAGGGACATGTGTTCATTTACATACTTGCCATTGGGGTTGTATCATGTAATTGGCATTTCTAAGTGGGTGGATGCAATTCTTGGGTGGGTGTTTGGCATGTGGAGGCTGCCCATAAGGTCCAGGGATCTAGATTGTGATGACGTGTTGGCTGGGGGACATGTGGCAGGGCCTGCTGGCAGGTGCCTCGCAATGCTGGGGGGTAGGGGTGCAGGGGGACATGAGTGGGACATGAGTGGGGGCCTCCTGGCAGGTGCCCCGCAATGCTGGGGGGTGGGGGTGCAGGGGGACATGAGTGGGACATGAGTGGGGGCCTGCTGGCAGGTGCCCCGCAATGCTGGGGGTTGGGGGTGCAGGGGGACATGAGTGGGACATGAGTGGGGGCCTGCTGGCAGGTGCCCCGCAATGCTAGGGGGTGGGGGTGCAGGGGGACATGAGTGGGGGCCTGCTGGCAGGTGCCCCGCAATGCTGGGGGGTGGGGGTTCAAGGGGACATGAGTTGGTGATCAGTAGTGCAAGGAGATATGTGCCTTTGCTGGGGGGCATGCCCATGTTGGGTGGGCTGCCTGCGGGACATGACCAGGGATGCAGGGTAGTCCCCTGTGGTGTGGGCTGCCTGCAGGGGCCGTGGAGGGTGTACAGGGAACACCTGGGAGGACCCACACTGCCAAATCACATGTAGGACTCCCCGGCACCCCCGAAATACACGTACCCTGCTGAAATCGCGTGTGAAACTTCCCGCGCACCCCTGAAATACACGCACCCAGCCCAATCACGTGTAAAACTTCCCGTGCACCCCTGAAATACACGTACCCAGCCCAATCCCGTGTAAAACTTCCCGCGCACCCCTGAAAAACACGTACCCAGGCCAATCGCGTGTGAAACTTCCCCCGAACCCCAGTTATACACGTACACCACTCCCCCAGGCCCGATCGCGTGTGAAACTTCCAGCGCAACCCTGAAATACACGTACCCAGGCCAGCCGCATGTGAAAACACACTGGCACCCCTGAAATACACGTACCCAGGCCAATCGCGTGTAGGACTTCTCGCGCACCCCTGGAATACACGTACACCGCTCCCCCAGGCCCGATCGCGTGTAAAACTTCCCGCGCACCCCTGAAATACACGTAACCAGCCCAATGGCGTGTAAAACTTCCCGCGGACCCCTGGAATACACGTACCCAGCCCAATCGCGTGTAAAACTTCCCGCGCACCCCTGAAATACACGTACCCAGCCCAATCGCATGTAAAACTTCTCGCGCACCGCTGAAATACACGTACACCGCTCCCCCAGGCCCGATCGCGTGTAAAACTTCCCGCGTACCCCTGAAACACACGTACCCAGCCCAATCGCGTGTAAAACTTCCCGCGCACCCCTGAAATACACGTACCCAGCCCAATCGCATGTAAAACTTCTCGCGCACCGCTGAAATACACGTACACCGCTCCCCCAGGCCCGATCGCGTGTAAGACTTCCTGCGCACCCCTGAAATACACATACCCAGGCAAATCGCGTGTGAAAACACCCGCGCACCCCTGAAATACACGTACCCAGGCCAGTCGCGTGTGAAAACACACGTGCACCCCTGAAAAACACATACCCAGGCCAAACGCGTGTAGAACTTCCTGGGCACCCCTGGAATACACGTACACTGCTCCCCCGGGCCCGATCGCGTGTAAAACTTCCCGTGCAGCCCTGAAATACACGTACCCAGCCCAATCGTGTGTAAAACTTCCCGCGCACCCCTGATATACACGTACCCAGGCCAATCGCGTGTGAAACTTCACGCGAACCCCAGTTATACACGTACCCACTCACACAGGCCCTTTTGCGTGTGGAAGTTACCGCGAAACCCATAATACACGTTCCCCGCTTCACGTTTGCTATTTGGCAGTCCGGTAAACTGGTTTTGGGTTGTTGTATATTTCCAGGTTTATGTGATGGAATACAGAGAACTGGAGGATTAATTTTCCGGCATCAACACTACCCCTGACACCATTGTGGTTAGAGGTGAGTGTGGATGGGTATCATCAGTAAAGAGAGATACACACCGGTGAATTGTGTTGAATAAAATAATGAGGCTAGAGTCCGAAAACATTGTTTACGTTGTATATCAATGAAAGTGTGAAAGAAGAAAATAAGATGTCAAAGAATTTATGTTATGTAAATATTTTCTGAATCCAGAACCTGAAAATTATATGTGACAATATTACATTTATTTTTCTATTATAAGAATGGTTTTGTAATTGTGGAAATTTTGTCGCGAGCCTCAATTATATCTAGGTCCATTACTTAATTCTCATATACCTTACCTGGAGGACCTATGATATTTACAGGTACCCTTATATTTACCTCTGATTTGTACAGCCCGATGACTGAAAGGGAAAGCAGAATAAACTGCAGATCAGAATACAACTGTCTAATATTAAATGGAGAAGGTTAATATTTTCTCCTTCTCGGATGAGGGGACACACCAGCTTTGTTTGAGGGTCCAAAACCAAATGAGTTAATTCCAGCTGGTACGAACAAATTGAATAAATTAACACAAAAAAAAGAAGAAAGTAGTACGGACTCAGCTCCATGGTAGTTTCAAGTTGGAGTATCTTAAGGGGGGGATAATACCCGAAGGCCTCCAGGTGAGAGTTATACCTAGGATTTTCACTGATAACCCACGTTTTCTAAAGAACTTCAGTGGGGTATGTAATAAGTGTTTTAGGGATCTCATTATCCTAATCATAGAAACGGCTGAATAGGAGGCGAAAATACAGAGTGAAGAGATTGATCACCTTGAAAAAGGCTTCGTAGAAAGTGATGTTATTCAAGATGCAAAAAACAACTAGAGAAACTTGAGGATGAATTAAATAAATTCAAACAATTGAACCTAGACCGTAAAATCAATAAGTTAAAGAAAGATCTAAATTTATAAAGAAGAAAAAACATACCCATATTTACGGGAAGGCTTCTATACCGAGACAACGATCGGGCCTCAATATAGGAGACCAGACAGAGTTGTGACTTTCTATAACTCCTTGGGGTCATCGAGTAGCTCGGAGGACCCCAATACAGTACAACCAAGCACAAGCACTGGGATTCTGAGAGGGCAACAAATTGTTTTTTTTCCAAGGGGGGCCAAGAAGCCGTCCAAGATGGAGACAGCAGCAATTTGGCCCAGGAGTCAGAATGCGCCAATGGCATCAAAATCAGAAGAGGAAGACAAAATTCTAATTTTTAATTTATCTATGGTCACCCCTACAGGGGCAGAACAACAACTTCTAGCCAAAGGGCTATCTTTTGTACCTGTGACAAAGGTTGATGGATTTACTGTTGAAATGGAACTGCAGAGATTTTTCAGGAACGTAAGGGTAAAACACTATTTTGCAGTATATCTCCCTAGTCAAAATAAAAAGAATGGGAGCAGCGTAAATGAAATAGAAGTACCAAACATTACAGGGCTCAAAAATAAATCCCAGTTCACACCATCATCCTACGTGTGCCCACCTGAAATTCTAACATTTGAGAACAGAGTGACCAAACAAATACAAGAAGCAATGAAAAAACTTAATTTTCATCAAGACAATCTGAGGCGAGATGGGAGAGAGAGAGCCTGAAGAATCTATGTGGCAATGATGCTTTAACCATCAAACCAGCCGATAAAGGCAGATGCATCGTCCTAATGGATACCATCAAATATGAGGAGGAATGTCTCAGATTATTAGAGGATGAGAATTCATATAAAAAATTGGACCATGATCCCACTGAAAGACTTCAAATGGAAATTTCCAATCTTATGAAACATGCAGTCGAACAGGAATGGATATGTAAAGAGGAGCAGGCATTCCTATGCAAAAGTCATCCAAAGAGAGCAGCGTTTTACGTTTTGCTCAAAATGCATAAGAACCCACTATGCCCACCAGGGAGGCCTATAGTGTCGGCTATCGACTCTCTATTGGAACCTCTGTCGATTTATTCAGAATTTTTTCTGAAACCATTTGTGATCAGAAAGCCAGCCTTTATTAAAGATACTACTAGCACGATTAACATAATTTAAAGACTTAGTGATTGAGAACCGACACATCCTAGTAACTATGGATGATGAATCTCTTTACACGTCAATCCCCCAGAGGGAATGTTTAGAAACATTAGGCGTGATACTTAATACAAGAGATACACCACACATACCCCCTACAAGTTTCATTCAGGAGTGCGCAAGATTGGAAATGAGTTAAAACTTTTTTTCTATACAAGAGCCAACTGTATAAACAACTCAGGGGTCTGATTATGGGGGCCACATTAGCTCCGGATGTCGCCAATTTATACATGGGAAACTTTGAGAAAATGTTCATATCAGGCCCTGACAATGGCCTGAATAAACAAGAGCTAAATGGAAAGTTAATAGTCTGGAAACGATTTATCGACAATGTCTTTCTCATTTGGAGAGGGTCTGATGAATCATTGACTAATTTCTTTGAATGGCTCAACACCTGTGACCCCAATATTAAATTCACTATGGAGAGAGACCAGCAACAGGTCAGTTTTCTGGACCTTTTGATTAAAAAGAATGACTCATGGTTAGAAACGACCCTGTTTCGCAAAAAGACTGATAAGGACAGTCTTTTACATTTCTCAAGCTTCCACCCCACTGGCCTGCAACAAAATCTGCCACATGGGCAATTCTTGCGGATTCTGAGAAATCGTAGTTCAAACATAGATTTCAAACACCATGCAAATACCCTCAAACCAAGACTAATTGATAGAGGGTATCCTAAGAGGCTGGTGAAACAACAATGTAAAAGGGCAGCTAATACGCAACAAGAAATTTGCCTGACACCTAAGATCAAACCAGATAACGATAGGCTAGTATGTGTGTCTACTTTTTCAACGATTAGTAACTTACTGAAAAAAAAGCATCAACAAAAATTGGCATCTGGTAAAACAGGAAGGCAAACATTATTTGCCGTCAAACGAAGTGCAAATCTGAGACAAAAGTTGGTCCACACATACAGTAAAGTTAACACACCAGAACAAACTGTGAGGAATAAGTGGGGTCAGGAACCTACGATTGGCCACTATAAGTGCGGCAACTGTGTGGCATGTCAATTTACAGAGACAAGAAAAACATTTGAATGGGATGAAACAAAATGGAAAATGATGGGGCACACCAATTGCCTGACAAAAAATTGGCTATATATAATTATGTGTCTCTGCAATAAAATCTATGTGGGTAAAACAAATCGCCGGATAGGCCAACGTATATCCGAGCATCGCTCGTGTATTCACAACAACATTGCTGACAAACTCCTTGTGGAACACTTTCATCTTAAAGGTCACACTGACAAAGACATCAGGTGGTTTGTGTTACAAACGTTTAAACTACCAATGAGAGGAGGGGATATGTCAATGATACTCCACCGGGCAGAACAGAAATGGATCTATACCCTCAACTCTGTGAAGCAGGGTTTGAATCTTTCCATTGAATGGAACAAATTGATACACAATTGAATACTGACATATACTGTCTGTTGGTGGGGGTCTAGGATTCTCTGCCCTTATGACTATCCAGTCCCTGGCATAAGTGCTTATTTATGCACTTTGCTACATCACACTATTGGGTCTCCATTATTGTGACTTCCAATAGACAAATGCTTTTAAGCTAGGCAGCATTGTCTTGGTGGACATGTGATTCCCGGTATGGCAGCTACAGAGGTAATTATTGATGGTGAATACCCGGTACTATGTGTACTTGACACCTCTTACCCACGCATGGTTACTGACTCTTTAGTGGTTCCCTAAATAAACCCCTCTGCCCCTCCTGGATTTATCATGTGGCTATTGTATAGCCTTGTGGACACACACGTACACACCCCAGTGGTCCATTGTTTATGCCTAGCAACGGTGCAATGGAGCAGTCCTTTGTTTGTGTTCAGACACAGAATTGCAGTATGGCAACTTCAGCTGTAATTGTTGATGGTGGGCTTGATGCCGCTTACCCACTCATGGTGACTGACTCTGTAGTTCCCTAAATAAATCCCTTCCCCCCTCCTTGATTTATCATGTGGCTATTATATAGCTTTGTGGACACAGGCGTATACATCCCATTAGTCCATTGTTTATGCCTAACAACGGTAGGATGGAGCAGTCATTTGTTTATGTTTAGACACAGAACTGCAGCTAATCCAATAGTCCCCTGTCTATGTCTATTACATTGTCGCATCGTAGTAATATTAGCTGTTTCCAACGGGCTACGGACAGGGCACTCGGAAGCGAACTCGAATCGCTGCAGTGACTTTACAATCCTTTGAAAAGTAAGCGTCCCCTGGATAATAGATACGTCCATGGGGGATCACTATACTCTGATGATGCATGGCACAGGAGTAAAGGTGGACGTGTGCAATACCCAGTAGGTGGTTGCCTTGGGGTCACAACAGACACAGAAGGGACGAGGTGCAAATTAGGCCATACATACATTTATGTATCAGATAGGCAAGCTCCACAGAAAGGAGCAGAAGGGGTAGCATATGGGCACCACCGCATATCATTACACACATATGCGGACACGTATGCACCATATAGGGGTATGTGTTTAAAATGAGTATTCAGGTGGCAATGTGACTACACAAAAACACCGTTAGTGAATTGGATCATGCACTTACCAGCATGGATGCCATGACCACCGAGATTCTATTAATATGGAGAGTATTTGGAATATCTGCTGTTCTATAATAAGGTCATTTTTGCAAATTGTTGCAGCACATCTAGAGACAGTGGAAGGCGATACTGCGATTACCCTACTACCCTTTAAGATACATAGAGAGGGTGAGTAGGTTGGTTAATCAATGGTGATGTTCTTGTTCTGTAATTGTAGGGCTAACAGTGACAGTATACTGATTGATGCCACCCCTTATGCTTTTAGGTAGTGACAGAAGAGGGTGTACCACCAATAAGAATTTGATTCAATATTGCCCCATTGGGTGAGGCCATTCACGTGCCTGAGACCAATTGAAGACACATGTAAGTGTAAAATATGTTGGTAGCAAATCTGTTGGCAGATATATATGTAAAGTCAAGATATGAGGATGGGATATACATTTATCCTCGTTGTTGTATATTTCCAGGTTTATGTGATGGAATACAGAGACCTGGAAGATTAATTTCCAGCATCGACACTAGCCCTGACACCATCGTGGTTAGAGGTGAGTGTGGATGGGTATCATCAGTAAAGAGAGATACACCCTAGTGAATTGTGTCGAATAAAATAATGAGGATAGATTCTAATACGTTGTTTTATTTATTTGTAGAGAATTATCACAGAAGACATCTCTTTTCCTGTTATGTTTGGAACCCTGACGAGTGGTTCCCAGAACCTGAAGAAGGTCGGATTAATAGCGGACGCAGTGGGGTCCAAGATCGACCTAAACATATGTAGATCCAAGAGAGAGGAATTATAACTACTCTGTGAACATCGAAATGTGTATTAAGATACAGAAGAAATAACACTGATACGGGCAGGATTGTTTTATGTTTCTGTGTGACGACTTAGGTCCCACTTCTTTTGAAAGGTAAAAACATTGTTTACGTTGTATATGAATGAAAGTTTTAAAGAAGAGAATACGATGTCAAATAATTTAAATATTTTCTGATTCCAGAACCTGAAAATGATATGTGACAATATTAAATATATTTTTCTATTACAAGAATGGTTTTGTAATTGTGGAAATTTTGTCACTAGCCTCAATTATATCTAGGTCCATTTCTTAATGCTCTCCCTAATACGCCTAACAGTTCCAGGACAATATTAATACAGCAAAGTGCAGAATTTGAAATAATTTGAAATAATTTAAAAGAGAAGTTTCGAAATATTCAGTCTCTGTGGTATCACACGAAATAGCATGTGATGAAGTAAAATACTTAAAATGGATGCTGTAATTAAAGAAGGCCTATCAAATGATCACTCATTCTCTACTGACAGTTCTTCACAGCATCCATCATCTTCTATTAATACTGACCTACAAAACATACACAACCAGAGCCAACAAAATCAAGGAAAACAAGTTAAGCAACCTCTCAAAAAGGAACCGTTCAACATTAATCTAAAGAGATCCAAAACAGACCCTTTGTCACTTCACAAATCACTGAGCGATCCAGTTTCTCGAAACAGTAATGGCAGAACTCAAAAGGCAACCACTGTCAAGTTAGATGCCATTAAACAAAAACTAGATAGAATGGATCTTAAAGCCCAAGAGACCAAGAAAAGAGTTGAGAAATTGGAAACTCTCACACCCAAAATGAAAACAATGAAGAGGGAAATCTCTGAGATACAAAACTGGTGTGAAGACAGTGAAAACCGTAAACAAAAGAAATAATGTCTGCCTCTACGAAATTCTAGAAGGGGCAGAAAAAGATGATCCAAGAGGTTTTCTACAGTCTCGCCTGCCCAAAATACTCGACTTGGACTCCAGAACCAGACTAAATATTCAACGAGGTTTGGTGAAGGGTGGGCACCACAATGTTGTTAAAGTATCATAATCTCCAAATTTGTAGTGATTTTACAGCATATATAATACATTCAAGGAGTCACTTGGTAGAAAAAACCATTGGCACAAGGCGATCAGATATAAAATATAAGGTTCAAGGTTGCCCCTGAACCAACCAAGTGCTCTCTAAATCCCCTGATCACAGGCTGAATCAATCTTAATATACATTTTCAGTGTGTTAGAGTGCAGTCTTCCTTATATCGAAATAATGTCTTCCATAAACATTGTAATTATGGCTCAGCCCTTTTATTTCTTCATAGAAGGCAGTGTGAAATTTAGACAAAGGGCCTCATCATGAGTTTGGCGGTAACCCTTAAATGTGGTGGTAACGCTATTACCGCTGCATTTAAGGGTCCGACAAATCATGGCTTTGGCTGATTTCCCCCAAGCTGTAAGCTGGGGGGAAATCTGCCAAAAATGTGCCAATTTTCATCGCTATTACCGCAGGTGGGAAATCCACCGGCAGTAATAGCGCGAAAATTCCCCATTGGGCCCAATGGGGAATGAGGAATTCCCAAATGGGCCCAAAGGGGAATGGGCACTAACCGTTCTGCCAATCCCATGATCCGGCACTAATAGCGCTGGGGGGTTTGGCAGTAGGGCTATTAGCGCTGGCAGTAATACCGCCGGCATTACTGCCCAACTCGTGATGAGGCCCAAAGTGTCCTATAGCCAATGCATTTCGAATGTAATCGTCCCCAGGGCTAAACACTATTAAGCTGTGCAAAACAATAAACAAATTTGTGTGCAAGTAGATCAAAACACCATTGGAAAGATACTTTGCCACACGTCAAATAAACACAAAACATAACATATAAAGAAAACAGATGTTTATCTATGCAAGATTGCCCATTTTTCTTCATTTCTGCATGTGTTTTCAATAATAAACCCTTTTACCTGCATATATCATAAGGTTTAGTGCATGACTATAGAGAAAAAAGCGAACAGTAGAGGTGTCCACATGCCTGTTATTCACATTATATTTCCATCAATATTGGTACGGTACCTGAGTCTTCCTTGTAACTTACTAGAGTTTAATGGCCACGTTCGACTATAAAGTCCACATCAGGGTGCTCAGATGGAAAAAGGTAAAATATAGTTAAACGTCCATGTAATGGTGTGTTTGTTATCCCATCATCTCATTATCCAGTCTGTTTATATAAAGTATTTGCTGAATGCTCAAGAAAAGATCTTAGAGTCGCAGCGCTGTGCAACGTGCATGGCCGCTGCCTTACCTGTATACACTAGGATGTCGTTGCGGGTGGTGACGTCACAGACGCCTGTGTCCCGCGCAGAGGTACGCACAGGAATGACAACACAGTGAATGTAAACCAGTTTCCATAGAAATACTCTAAATGCAACATGTGGTGCAAAAAAACTGTTTCTGTGTTACAAACTCCCAATATAACATATATGCTAGATGACTTCTCGAATGCAAGAGTTACCCTTGGCCCAGAGTGTAGTGCAGTGCACCCCCAGTCATTCAAGGCATTCAAGGAGTCAGAGCAGAGTCAGTTGCAGTCTCTGCAGGTCGGACTTTTCATTTGCTCCTCTACTTTCCGAGTCTGTTCTCACTGTCTACTACAGGAAGAAGAATACAAATACCCAGATACACCGCGGAGCGGCCGCGGAGTCAGAGCAGAGTCAGTTGCAGTCTCTGCAGGTCAGACTTTTCATTTGCTCCTCTACTTTCCGAGTCTGTTCTCACTGTCTACTACAGGAAGAAGAATACAAATACCCAGATACACCGCGGAGCGGCCGCGGAGTCAGAGCAGAGTCAGTTGCAGTCTCTGCAGTCCCTGCCAGGACTGGCAGAGACATGGCGACAACCTCTGACTTCCACCAACCAGGCACTTTAAATATTTCCAGCGAGGGCATAGAAGAAGAAGAAAACATGCGCCTTAGAAGCTCACGGAAACTCCAACTGTCCTCAAGTCCTCCATTTTCCTCAAAACACCCGGCCAAACTCAGAACTCAGGCTTTATTGCCTATAAACACCACCTTGATGGGCACCTGCCCAACCATCACATCAGCCGGGTCTCAGCGTCAGAAAAAAGCGGCAGTGACCACTCAGAAATCACCTAAAAAGGGCCAATCATGCGTGGCTAAAACTCACATCCCCCTCACGGAAGTCACGAATCAACAAAAATCTAAAACCCGAGGAGTGAGTCATGAGGTCGAAGCTCTAGCCACAACGCAGCACATAACCGCCTCTCTGATTAAAGAGAACAACGCGGGAAGTGCTGAATATGCGGGAAAGGTTCCGAATACTCAGCCCGAATACCCAGCCCAGCCCTTGCCAAGTGTCGTAGGCATCCCAGTGCGGCCAGTCGGAGGACCGACCGCGAGGGAAAAGTCTCCACAGGTGCATAGGCTCAACCAGGAAGAGGCCGTAGAGCAACAGGCAAAACCAACTAAACAACCCAAACAAACAAATTGCTGCATAACACAAGACCTCCCACTTACCGTGGAAGCTTGCACTGAGCAGGCGGCTCTTCGGGGTTTGGCGGGTTCCTCTTCCCACGACGCGGCTCAGGCGGGAAGGTCGGCGCCAGAGACGGAGGACCCGCCTCGATGCCGTGGTGGGGTGGCGGCACCCCAGCCGGCGGTGGGGATCCGCGCACAGGTGCACACGGGCGGCCTCGGGGACAGTGGTACCTCTGGGTCGATTCGCCCGAGGGGTGATTCTCCGGACGGCTGCCCTTGCGCAGGCGCGTTCAGCGCCAGCCCGGACAGACTAGCTCCCCCGGAGGAGACTAGCGGCACTGCAGCCCAATCCGAGGACAAAACGCCGGACTCAGCTGAGGAATTGGAATTCATCCAAGACCCTAAACTCGGGCTTCTGACAAAGAAAAAGACAAGTTCCCAGAGACCCAATGGAGAGTCAAGTAACATCAAAAAACTACACCAAAAAAAACATAGGACAAATAAATGCCAAAAAAACTGGCCAAATGAATAAAACACAACAAAGAGCGCTTGAGGATGTTACCCCCAAAACCAGGATCTGCAACTCCATAAAAGAACTTTTCGCTAGACAAGGGAAAAGAAAGCACGATGTGCTTACGGAACTCACTGATGATGAGATACTTGATGCCCTGATCGATGTACAACCCGTAGTGAAAACAAGAAAGACTGCACCAATCCTAAAATCCAGCAGGACTCCTAAAATCACAGAAGAAAACTCAGCTGAAATATGCGCAAATGAGTCTGCGCCAAGCGAGATGAATGCTGAGAAGGGGTTGGTTGTACCCCCCTTTTTTGGGGTCTCCAACTACGACCCACCCACTCCAATCGCCCTTAAACAAGGACCGGGGAGCTGAAGTCACCGTCCCGCCACGGCCCAACGAATCAAAAAAAGTTGGTGAAAGCTTAGATTCCGCCTCCCTCCGCAATCAAATAACTTTTACGCCAGACCACCCAGAAGTCTTTATTAAATCTAAAGCCTCATTGTCCCACCATCCTAGAATATCCGCAGACGCAGATTGGCTGCTTTACGGTGCACATAGACCGGCAAGAAGATCTTCTCTTCCTCATTTCGTACGAGAGCCTCGAGAAACGAACCACCAGCAGGAACAGAGGGTTCCTCAAGACTCCTCCTTTGAGGCATCAAACAGAAACCAACCTGATTATTCTGGAAGGCAGAATGAATCCTTTACAAAAAAAACAGACCTAACGACGATAATGTCGGCTATAACAATTGGTTTATCACCATTTGGTAAACTGTACGAGTCTCTCAATGAGACAATGAGAGACCACACTACGTTATTAGCTATGTTGCACACAAAGTTGATTTTCATCGAGGGCTTCATCACTGCAAAAGAAAAGAGTCCCCAAACACCTAAAAATTGTTTCAACTTAGCAACTTCAAGTCCTAAAACGAACAATACAGCAAGGGCGGCTCCCAAACTCAAGAGCGCTTGCGTTCATACACAAACTGATTCTCAACAAGGACCAGTTCAATTTGTATTTTCTGGCATTCAAGAAATCTCAAGTGAGGCAATAGACTAGATGAGAAACCTAGTCACACAACCGCTCTCCGTTTGTACCCAGTCTGGGTAATTATATTCGAACAAACAATTCCAAATAACATTAGTTTGGTTCTTCTTAATTTGAGAATTGTTCATAGAAAAAATAATAAGTTCCAAGACTTTGTTTATGTAATATATATTCTTTTATCAAAAAAATCAAAAGAATGATCACTAATCAAATCTTAGTGAGGACGCAGCTGACATGTTACTTTATGCTAGTAGACTTCAAATGCCAATGCATTTCGGAGTATAAAGCTCCTTCATCAGGGCAAGTCTGTACTTTTAGGAAACAATAACATCATCAAAAATGCATACAATATACATAAAGCAAGAAATACATAATGATATGTAATGGTGGCATAATGATCATAAAGCGCATAGAAGAATAATGGTTACATACCCCAATGGAAGAATTCGAGTCAAGGTGTAATATGTAAAAACAGAGAAAATGAAGTAAATAGAAATTAGTGTAGATTCGCGTTTACAATCATTCAATTAATGTCATGGGCTCATAGGTAGAAGAAAATTACCTCGCTTAAAAAATGGAGTCAGGCGCGTTAAAACTGGAAAGAAACAGTATCAAACGTATGTTCTAGCAAAGAACACGATCGGATGCTGGAGGGAATCCAGTGTGCGATCTGTAAAAGCGAAATCTACTTCAGTGGGTGCGGTTGTAAAAGAGTAGGTACACGGAGTGTGAGAAGCCACAACCGAAGCGGTTACCTGAGTTCAAAGAATAGTGTCAGCGGTGGACGCAGCGAGCCGTGGTGCATCGCTAACTGAAAGCGTTGCTAGGGAAACGGTAAGTGAAATAGGCACGTGACCGCAACCCGCTGGGCGAACCCGCGCGATGCGAAATGTGATTCAAATGGCAGCATACTGCCATTGGGGGCAACAAAGGTGCAAGAAAAACCATTACGGGGGCTGCAAGGGCTGAGGCATGAATATTAAAAACGAAAAATAAAAATAAAAATGTGCATAACATAGACATAGAAAAAATACTCATCATATGTAAACATCTACATTATGAGTCAAACATAACCTATATAAGGCAAGTGTAATCAAACTCCATCATATTCAAAAAATGTTATACAGAACTGAAAAAAAGCGTCCATTACAAGTGCTATACCTAATGTATCAAGACTAATAGATGTATAAAATAATGAACATTCAGACAGCATAAACAATGTATACGAACGATCCGCAGGTGGTGGTGCCAGGTGGTACCACCTTGGGTCCCAGTCGAGTGACCAGGAGAAGCAGACCGCTTGGGGCGAATCATAATATTTGTAAAATGAAACAAGCAAATAGAACAAAAATGATAACCATGTGTATCTATGCTTATTGACTTGTTGTGTTAGAACCTATGTCATGTTTAAAGAATGAAGAGACACATCAAAACAAATGCATTTCAATGGTAACAGATTGACTGAAAGTTGAAGCATTAAAGATAGCAATGATAGTTAATCTCATCATTAAGACCATTGGGATGCAAACTCCCAAGTTTGTCAATCCAAAAGGTTTCTCTCTGGTTGAGGCGAAGACTCATATCTTCATGTGGATTAATCTTGGTTAGTACTTCCAAAATCAGGAACCTGATTTGTGCCAAACCATGTCGCTTCTCACTCCAATGTCTGGCCACTGCTGAATTAGGATTTGCATTCCGGATGCACGAGCGGTGCTCATTCCATCGTATTTTAGCAGCTCTCGTGGATTGGCCGACATAATATTTACCACATGGGCACTTAATTCCATATATTATGTTCACACTGTCACAAGTGCCGAAAGACTTCAGAGGAATCTTGTTGCCTGTGCGGGGATGGTACACAACATTTCCTTTGATCACCATGTTGCAGTTAGCACAGTGTAGGCAGGGATATGTGCCCGTCCGTTGAGTGCTAGGTTCTTTTAAAGGAGGTCTAGTATGAACAAGTTCATCACGGAGATTCCTACTTCTTTGATAGGCGAATACTGGTGTTTGATCAAATAGTTTCTGAACTCTCACATCATCCTTAAAAATACCCCAGTGTTTTTTAATGGAATTCTTGATTTTATTGCTTTGAATCGAATATTTTGAAACATAGACCAGAGATTTAAGTTCTCTTTTGGATTTGTTGATATTGGTCAACAAGGTCTCACGACTGAGGGCATTCACTTTCTCAGATGCTAAAAGTACTTCTGCCTGCTTATAACCCCGTGCCAGGAATTTGTCCTTCATTTCGATTTGTTGGGCTAGGCACTCTTCAGGGTCACTCACAATCTTTTTGACTCTCAAGAGTTGACTGTATGGAAGATTTCTCAAGAGGCTGGGCTGGTGAAAGCTGAGACGGTGTAGCAAATTGTTCCGATCAGTGGTTTTGCGGAACAGAGTTGTGCTGTAACCGCTGTTTCCCTTCTTTATTAAGACATCAAGGAATGTGATCCTGTCTTTGGATATCTCACTCGTGAACTGGATACGCGGATCAATGCTATTGAGGTATTCAAAGAAATCGTTAAATGTGGATTCGGTTCCTGTCCAGATTCCAAAAATGTCATCGATGTACCGTGACCATAAGTGAATATTGCTGTTCCATTCTTGATTCTTCAAAATGTGTTCTGTTTCAAATTTATACATGAAACAATTTGCATATGATGGTGCAATGGTGGCGCCCATCGATGTACCCGATGTTTGAAGAAAAAACGTATTCTGATATTGAAAATATGAATTTTCTGCAATGAATTGAAGAAGAACGATGATGAATTCTTTCTGAGCCCGGACCTCGGGTGTTTCCAGTAAGAGCCATTCAACAGATTCAATGCCTAGATCATGCGGTATGGATGTATATAGGCTCTTAACATCAATGGTAAACATCAAATGTTCGCATTGGAAAATCGAGCTATTAAGTTTCTGCAAGAAGTGTGTTGTGTCTCTGATGTAAGTAGAAGTTTTTTGTATGAGTGGCTGAAGAAAAAAGTCGATATATTTACCCAATGGCTGATTGATGCTGTCCATGCCTGCAACAATTGGTCTCCCTGGTGGTTTGGCCTGATCCTTGTGAATCTTAGGTAAAGTGTAAAAATTGGGTATCCTGGGATGCTTGTTGTTCAGAAATTTACGAGTGTGTTCATTTATCCAATCCAGTTCCATTGCCCTGTCTAGTATAGTTTCCAAGTTCTGTTTGATTGAGGCTGTAGGATCATGGTCAAGGGGTGCATAAACTGTTAGATCTTGTAATTGCCGGTTGCATTCTGCATCATAGTCAGAGGTATTCATGATCACCAGGGCTCCCCCTTTATCTGCTGGACGGATGGTTATATTTTTATCACAGTAGAGGTTTCTGATGGTTTGCATCTCGTGGGGTTTCATATTCTTATAGGGTGGAGTTTTATAGCTAATGCGTTCCAGATCTCTGGTGACCATTTTCTGAAAAATATCAATGGATGGTACCGATATAGGTGGTATGAATCCACTCTTTGCCCTGAACTCGTGGAAATCAGGGGCGTCAGAAATGCTTTCGTGGGTTTCAAGTTCTTCAAAGAATACCTTAAGTTTCAGTTTCCTCACAAATTTGTAAAGTTCTATTTTGGTATCAAACAGAGTCGTGCTGTATGTGGGCACAAGGCTAAGTCCCTTTTGTAGCGTGTTTACTTCTGTTTTGTTTAATGCCCTTTCAGATATGTTAATTACTAGGTTTTCTTCAGCTGCAGTCTCGTTTGAGGCTTGGTTCTGGGGTTTCCTCCTCCCCCTGCGGGTTCTTTTGGTCGCGCTCCTAAAAAAAGCGGGGTCATTGATGTTTGGGTCGAAGGGTCAGTTGTACGATTGGAACCACTAGATGTCTCGTCTATTGGTACGTCGGAATCTCTTTGTGCATCTGAATCAGAACTGGATGTATGGTCGGGTGGGTATCGGTGAAGTTTCTTAGGAGCTATTGGTCCGTATTTGTCCATCCATGTATATACCTCTTCATTAATGTAATCATAAGTGTCGCGTTTAAACTTCTTGACTTTTTTCTGTTCTAACTCTGTCCTGTATGTTTCGAGCTTCGAGTTAATATCAGTTAGAATTATATCATACTCCTCCTTTCCCAATGAATCAACAAGTTCCTTCTCAATTTCTTGGATTTCTGTGTTGAGGGAAATAAGATTTTTCGACAACTCTTGAATGGTTAATAGAATGAGATCTAAAGAGCATTTGTTCAAGATAGCTTCCCATTTACGTACAAATTCTTTGCTTTCCTTGCAGAGGGTCGGACGAAGTTGGATACGCAAGCCTCTTGGGATGCGTTGGTTTTTAAAGTAACGACCAAGGGTGATGGCGTGGAGCTTGCGGTTGATTTCTTTGCGTATTAAGTATTCAAGCTGTTTGATCCGTTTACCTGGGTCTTTGGTTCCAGTGGCATGTGGGCCAATGGTCGTTTCGCTAATCAGTTCGAGAATGGCAGCCGCCTCCTCAGTGGAAAACCCTAAGGTTTCTGCACATTTAGACGAGAGTCCTTCTATGTCTTCAAAGGACATGTTTGTA
This sequence comes from Ambystoma mexicanum, assembly GCF_040938575.1. Classification (NCBI taxonomy): domain Eukaryota; kingdom Metazoa; phylum Chordata; class Amphibia; order Caudata; family Ambystomatidae; genus Ambystoma; species Ambystoma mexicanum. The sequence goes on from NC_090941.1 coordinate 757,224,813, forward strand.
ATAATCAAATATGGATAGATAGCTTTAAGCAATGTGTGCCTCCACTTTCGTGTGACTCAAAACAGGAGGAACAAGAAAAAAAAGGAAAAATAAGTGGGCACCACAGGGTAAATATTATTATTATTTGTCGTCTTCAGTTCGTATTTGTATTTCAAATTTTAGCAAAGAGATATCTAAACACTTGCGGGAGCAGGCTGAGAAGGGTCTGGAGTCACCCTGACCCAAGAAGACAAGTGAGGCAATAGACTAGATGAGAAACCTAGTCACACAACCGCTCTCCGTTTGTACCCAGTCTGGGTAATTATATTCGAACAAACAATTCCAAATAACATTAGTTTGGTTCTTCTTAATTTGAGAATTGTTCATAGAAAAAATAATAAGTTCCAAGACTTTGTTTATGTAATATATATTCTTTTATCAAAAAAATCAAAAGAATGATCACTAATCAAATCTTAGTGAGGACGCAGCTGACATGTTACTTTATGCTAGTAGACTTCAAATGCCAATGCATTTCGGAGTATAAAGCTCCTTCATCAGGGCAAGTCTGTACTTTTAGGAAACAATAACATCATCAAAAATGCATACAATATACATAAAGCAAGAAATACATAATGATATGTAATGGTGGCATAATGATCATAAAGCGCATAGAAGAATAATGGTTACATACCCCAATGGAAGAATTCGAGTCAAGGTGTAATATGTAAAAACAGAGAAAATGAAGTCAATAGAAATTAGTGTAGATTCGCGTTTACAATCATTCAATTAATGTTATGGGCTCATAGGTAGAAGAAAATTACCTCGCTTAAAAAATGGAGTCAGGCGCGTTAAAACTGGAAAGAAACAGTATCAAACGTATGTTCTCGCAAAGAACACGATCGGATGCTGGAGGGAATCCAGTGTGCGATCTGTAAAAGCGAAATCTACTTCAGTGGGTGCGGTTGTAAAAGAGTAGGTACACGGAGTGTGAGAAGCCACAACCGAAGCGGTTACCTGAGTTCAAAGAATAGTGTCAGCGGTGGACGCAGCGAGCCGTGGTGCATCGCTAACTGAAAGCGTTGCTAGGGAAACGGTAAGTGAAATAGGCACGTGACCGCAACCCGCTGGGCGAACCCGCGCGATGCGAAATGTGATTCAAATGGCAGCATACTGCCGTTGGGGGCAACAAAGGTGCAAGAAAAACCATTACGGGGGCTGCAAGGGCTGAGGCATGAATATTAAAAACGAAAAATAAAAATAAAAATGTGCATAACATAGACATAGAAAAAATACTCATCATATGTAAACATCTACATTATGAGTCAAACATAACCTATATAAGGCAAGTGTAATCAAACTCCATCATATTCAAAAAATGTTATACAGAACTGAAAAAAAGCGTCCATTACAAGTGCTATACCTAATGTATCAAGACTAATAGATGTATAAAATAATGAACATTCAGACAGCATAAACAATGTATACGAACGATCCGCAGGTGGTGGTGCCAGGTGGTACCACCTTGGGTCCCAGTCGAGTGACCAGGAGAAGCAGACCGCTTGGGGCGAATCATAATATTTGTAAAATGAAACAAGCAAATAGAACAAAAATGATAACCATGTGTATCTATGCTTATTGACTTGTTGTGTTAGAACCTATGTCATGTTTAAAGAATGAAGAGACACATCAAAACAAATGCATTTCAATGGTAACAGATTGACTGAAAGTTGAAGCATTAAAGATAGCAATGATAGTTAATCTCATCATTAAGACCATTGGGATGCAAACTCCCAAGTTTGTCAATCCAAAAAGTTTCTCTCTGGTTGAGGCGAAGACTCATATCTTCATGTGGATTAATCTTGGTTAGTACTTCCAAAATCAGGAACCTGATTTGTGCCAAACCATGTCGCTTCTCACTCCAATGTCTGGCCACTGCTGAATTAGGATTTGCATTCCGGATGCACGAGCGGTGCTCATTCCATCGTATTTAAGCAGCTCTCGTGGATTGGCCGACATAATATTTACCACATGGGCACTTAATTCCATATATTATGTTCACACTGTCACAAGTGCCGAAAGACTTCAGAGGAATCTTGTTGCCTGTGCGGGGATGGTACACAACATTTCCTTTGATCACCATGTTGCAGTTAGCACAGTGTAGGCAGGGATATGTGCCCGTCCGTTGAGTGCTAGGTTCTTTTAAAGGAGGTCTAGTATGAACAAGTTCATCACGGAGATTCCTACTTCTTTGATAGGCGAATACTGGTGTTTGATCAAATAGTTTCTGAACTCTCACATCATCCTTAAAAATACCCCAGTGTTTTTTAATGGAATTCTTGATTTTATTGCTTTGAATCGAATATTTTGAAACATAGACCGGAGATTTAAGTTCTCTTTTGGATTTGTTGATATTGGTCAACAAGGTCTCACGACTGAGGGCATTCACTTTCTCAGATGCTAAAAGTACTTCTGCCTGCTTATAACCCCGTGCCAGGAATTTGTCCTTCATTTCGATTTGTTGGGCTAGGTTATGTTTGACTCATAATGTAGATGTTTACATATGATGAGTATTTTTTCTATGTCTATGTTATGCACATTTTTATTTTTATTTTTCGTTTTTAATATTCATGCCTCAGCCCTTGCAGCCCCCGTAATGGTTTTTCTTGCACCTTTGTTGCCCCCAACGGCAGTATGCTGCCATTTGAATCACATTTCGCATCGCGCGGGTTCGCCCAGCGGGTTGCGGTCACGTGCCTATTTCACTTACCGTTTCCCTAGCAACGCTTTCAGTTAGCGATGCACCACGGCTCGCTGCGTCCACCGCTGACACTATTCTTTGAACTCAGGTAACCGCTTCGGTTGTGGCTTCTCACACTCCGTGTACCTACTCTTTTACAACCGCACCCACTGAAGTAGATTTCGCTTTTACAGATCGCACACTGGATTCCCTCCAGCATCCGATCGTGTTCTTTGCGAGAACATACGTTTGATACTGTTTCTTTCCAGTTTTAACGCGCCTGACTCCATTTTTTAAGCGAGGTAATTTTCTTCTACCTTTGAGCCCATGACATTAATTGAATGATTGTAAACGCGAATCTACACTAATTTCTATTTACTTCATTTTCTCTGTTTTTACATATTACACCTTGACTCGAATTCTTCCATTGGGGTATGTAACCATTATTCTTCTATGCGCTTTATGATCATTATGCCACCATTACATATCATTATGTATTTCTTGCTTTCTGTATATTGTATGCATTTTTGATGATGTTATTGTTTCCTAAAAGTACAGACTTGCCCTGATGAAGGAGCTTTATACTCCGAAATGCATTGGCATTTGAAGTCTACTAGCATAAAGTAACATGTCAGCTGCGTCCTCACTAAGATTTGATTAGTGATCATTCTTTTGATTTTTTTGATAAAAGAATATATATTACATAAACAAAGTCTTGGAACTTATTATTTTTTCTATGAACAATTCTCAAATTAAGAAGAACCAAACTAATGTTATTTGGAATTGTTTGTTCGAATATAATTACCCAGACTGGGTACAAACGGAGAGCGGTTGTGTGACTAGGTTTCTCATCTAGTCTATTGCCTCACTTGTCTTCTTGGGTCAGGGTGACTCCAGACCCTTCTCAGCCTGCTCCCGCAAGTGTTTAGATATCTCTTTGCTAAAATTTGAAATACAAATACGAACTGAAGACGACAAATAATAATAATATTTACCCTGTGGTGCCCACTTATTTTTCCTTTTTATTCAAGAAATCTCAGCCAACGAAGAAAACAGAAAACCACAGGCAGGTCCAAAAACCCCTGCTGTCGAACGAAGCCAAATTGATCAAACATGCATCATCATTGACCACTTAAATTCTCCTGATAACAGTATAAAAAGAGCTTCCAACGAAAAACAAAATTACCTGGCATTCGATCACCAGAAAAGTTCATCTAATTTTGGTGAAAAGTCTGCAAATAAAATTAAAAAATCTCCAAGAACTGCTGAAGATTTTTTTGCAGATCAAAGCGCAATGAATATTACCCTCCATCCTTCGCCAGAAACATGAGATAAAATTCCCCCAAGAGCATGCAAACCAACATCGATATGCTCTTTTGAAAAAGATAAACAATCAAAAAAACGCAGAAGAAAGAGTTCAACTAATACTACTCAAACTCTCTCGTGCTCAGACCTTCTCCAGAAAGAAGCTCCGCAAAAAAGTAAACTAGAACAATCATCCTTCAGGTATAGAACTTCTAAAGACAAACCGGAACCACAAGGGCCGGCAGAAATGAAAAAGCAAAGACATCAATCTCATCAAGACAAGATCAAAGACAACAGACCATGGGACAGAAACAGATTAGATTACAGTTCTCCCCGTAAGAGCAATAATGGAATAATTCTAAAACTGGAACAATCCGAAACAAACAGGGAATTGCTAACCTTGAATAGAAGCACTATTATGAAGATTCTGAAAAACACCAAAGACCTCAAACGTTTAACCCCGAAGGAAATCACGCTCGTGGAACCATACCACATTGCTAGAAAAGCTAAAGCTTTTATTCATATAAAGGAGTGCTCTAACTCGTTTATATCCAACAGAGACTCTGAAATCCTCTCAAAATTAGGACTAATCATCACTGAATACACAAAGTCAAAGCGAGCTCCAGCAAAAAACCAACGGGAAAGGTTGCCAGAGAACCTTCGGGATAACATCAGGCAGCAAGACCATATTCGCCACCATCAATCAACGAAAAACGAAGCCTTCCCGATAAAACATCCACAACTAAACTCTGCGGAGATATTGCGGCCAAAAGAACGAAGGTGCACTAATCCATCGCAAACGGAGCCTAATCTAAGAAGTTCCAAAATAGACCTGGGAAAAAAGCTTCCCACAATTCATCACGCAAAGCTTCCTCTGTCCTTAACTAAAACAAATAGCAAAACCCCTGTTGGACCAATTAAACAACTTTGAGCATGGCTGCCAAAACCTTCATTTTCAAATTCTAGCAAATAGCAGTCAGAAGTGAGGCATACAACATCTGAAACTCCAACTCAAACAAAAGATGTAGCCTCACTGAAATTTGGATCATGGAACACCAGGGGATTTAAACACCTAACAACGAACGGAGATACAAACCTTGGGCAATTTGATATCGTGGCTCTCCAAGAAACTTGGCTAGCAGAAGCTCCAGCGATAGATGGATACTCACTGGAAATTGCACCAGCCAAAAAAGCTGTCATAGGCCGACCGTCCGCAGGTTTGCTAATAGCCGTAAAAAGCGGCTCTGGCCTCGAGATAACCAAAAAACGCTCATTTTCCCAAAGTCATCTATCAATTCAAGTGGAATGGTCAAGAAAAGACCCGACAAGTAAAAAGTCTTTAAAGTCAACATTGGCTGTAATAACGGTATATTGGAACCCGAAAGCAATCTCAGACGAGAGATTCCTGAGGATGATCGAAGCTGAGATCGATGACATTCAAGCAAACACAGAAATCACGATGATTGCGATTTGTGGTGATCTAAACGCGTCTTGTCCCGTTCCGAAAAAACCATCGACCAACCTAAAAGAGCCACATCGGGGAGACTCATGAGGACAAAAATGGGGGAAATTGATGGACTCGAGGCACATACACAACGCAGCCCAAAAGTCAACAAACGCGCAACAAATACCTATATGGGAAAGAGCTCATCAAAATGCCACAATAGATTATATCTTTACTGAACCCCTGCTAAACCTCCTAACATCGTTCAGCGTGATACGAGCAAAAGCAAGTGACCATAATATCGTGGAAACAACTTGGCTGTCTGACAACTCCTCAAAAACAACTATGGAAACAAGGGTCGAAATAAACAACCAAGGAAACCGGCTAAGGATGACAAAAGACCAGATTGTGGAACTTGCTGAATTTTACAGGCAAAAACTTGCTGGTGAAGAAAAAAACAAAAGCCAGCACACAATAGACTATGAACCCCTCTTGATCCCATATCAAAGTGACTATTCAAAAACAACCAGTAAAGCCCCACAAGGCTCACACCAATACAACAAACTCCTGGTTACAAAAAGAAGAGCACTTAGAAAACTCAAACGACAAGCCCAAAAGACAAACTCACAATCGCTTAAGAGGCAATTTAAAGAGGAGACTAAGAAATATAATGGATGGTTAAAATTCCACAGAGCTGACCTCTATCAGCAAGACGCCGAACTAATGTTAAAAAAGGTTAATGGAAAAAATTCTCGTGAGTTTTGGACCCTTGTAAAGGGGGCAGGAAATCCTTCAATCGCAGCAACAACAAATGCAGTAAGCGAAGAACGCTGGATACAACATTTTACTACGCTTTTCAAGAAACCTCTGACTCACTCGATTCAAACTTGTACCTACACCTGGAGTAGTACACTGTGTGAAGACTACTCGGACAAAGAGGACATCGAAAAAGCAATACAGACTTTAACCACTTCAAGAGCGCCTGGTCCCGATGGGATATCAAATTTCGATCTAAAAACAAACCAAGAACCATGGGCATCTTTTATCAGCATACTCTTCAAAGAAATATGTCGTTCAAAATCGTTTCCTAGCTCATGGTCATCAGCAACGGTGGTAACAATTTTCAAGAAGGGAGAAAGATCCGATCCATCAAATTATCGACCGATCGCCCTATTAGATACAATAGGGAAAATCTACGGCTCATACCTGCTCACAAGTTTCCAAAAGTGGGCAAAAAATGTGTTATGTTATGACCTGTTGCAAGCAGGTTTCACAAAAAACGTTGGAACAACAATAAACATCATGCTCATAAGCATTTTAAAAAATCTGGCAAGGAAAAAAGATAAAAAGATCTATCTGGCATTTGTGGACCTGACTCAGGCCTTTGACATGATCGATCGAGACCTATTATGGGCGAAGCTAAAAAGATGGAAGTGCCCCGACAAGATTCTTGAACCTATTATTGCACTACATGCAAAAACATCTATCAGAGTAAAGTTAAATCAGACCGGTACCCTGTCAGAAGAAATTACAACTGAAAGAGGCGTAAAGCAGGGTTGCCCTCTGGCTCCGGCCCTCTTCACGGCCTTCCTCTGCGACCTAAAAGACTCCGAAGACCAGCCCAGAACTTTTCCACCAAAACTAGGGGGCACAGAAATTCCGAGGCTGCTTTATGCTGATGACATTATCCTGATAGATCAGACCTCGATCGGTCTCCAACGGCAGTTGGATACTTTGAACACTTATGTAACTAAGAACAATTTGCTGATCAATAAAGAGAAAACCAAAATCCTGGTTCTTGAAAGAACAACTAAACCAAACCAAAAACCTAACCACTGGTCGATAGACTCCATAAAAGTGGACCAGGTAAAGGACTTTAAATACTTGGGGGTTATGATTGACTCCTCCGAAAGAGAGACAAGTATGCAATCGAACCTATGGGAAAAGACACGGAAATTATCCTCCCAGGCAAAGGCCCTAGACAGAAAATTTTGTCTTTGTTGCCTGTAATAAAATATTACAACGGAAAATTTGTTCCATCAATAACATATGGAGGAGAAGGTATGCCAACTATTCCGCCAAACATCTGGCCACAATTGGAAGCCTATTTCTGGCGAGAACTGCTACACCTTCCAAAATCGACATCCCTACCAGCAATTCGAAGGGAACTGGGACTGCTGTCACTGAAGGCAACTGTCGATTGGAATGAGATGGCCCTTTTTAGAAAAATCATTATGCCAGACTCGGCTCCACAATATAATATGCTTAAAGATGAAACAACTACAGGGAGAAGCGAAATCCTTGCAAAATGGGTGCTCAAACAGAAAGCCTCCCTGTTAAAGATCGGATGCGATGAGAACGATCTAACCCGAAATCCAATGCGGGTGAAGAAGAAGCTCCAAGAGCTTGACTGGATTGATACATTGGAAAAAGCAGCTTCCAATAAGCTCCTTGGCCATTTACCCATTCAACCCAAAAAACTAAATGAAATCTACCAAGCCTTCACATGCTTTCCGGACAAACGAAGAAGAAACATCTTCCTAAGGGCCAGGCTAAACCTCTTGCATACAAACGAGATAAGAGCTTTAAGAGGGCTATCAAACACGAACAAGTGCCGTCTTTGCAAGAATACTGCTGAAATCGGAACAATAAGACATCTTTTGATGACATGCCCGAAAACCGTCTATCTCAGGAAAGCATACTTAACCCCGCTCCTGGAATCCTTCGTCCTACGAGAGGAGGATACTTGGTGGTGCCGCCTCCTAAGTGGGAAAAAAACCCGCTGGACGATAGCAACAACTAAAATCCTAGAAGCTGCTTTGGAAAAATGCTTGAAAAACACAAATCCAACATCTTAAGGACAGAAGCAGACACAGCGACCGGAATACAGGAAAAAATCAAGAAGTAAAGTAACAAAGAAATAAAGAAAGAAATTATCAAATGAAAGTAATAAAGTATAAAGAACCAAGGAAATTAGAAACGGAACCACACACAACCACAAACAATAATGGACACAATTACGAATTAACAACCTTTGTAAAATCAATTTAATTTTGATAACACACAAAGTAAAAAAAAAAAAAAAAAATTTGTTTTCCAAAATTGATTAGCAGAGTTTGCTAATTAATATTTTTTTTATTAGAAAACAAAACCATTTGATTAGCAATGTTGTACTCATATTTTTAACGCTGCCAGAAGTTACATGTACCACAGAAATAAAAATGGCCAACAATGCAGCAGTTGTGTGTACCATTGAAGTAAGACATAGTGAAATAAGTCAGACCTTGCAAGTTCTTTAAAATTCCACTTGACCTGCGGGTCGAGTAACTTGGTTTACCCACTCGACTGAAGATAAATGCATTAGACCCATGGCAGAGGACGACAACACATTTCAATGTGCCATCTGTAAAATGGTCGCTATCACCACAATCCCACTGTAGTTTGGTACACTGGTCCTATGAGGAGGCCAGCCCTGCTCAGTGCAACTTTTATTTGATATTTACTGCAAAGTAAAGTTTAAATAAAAGTTTCAGACATCCCCTGCAAATGGTACTGGCCTGTCCTAAAATCGACTCGACTATGTGAGTGGGCAAACATACTTTGCAATCCCTGGATGAGTGGCGATACAAGGGTAGCTTCATGAATTAACACAAATAGATATGATATAAAGGCTCTGAAAACAGTTTGGCCAGCTCTCTACTGAAGGAGCTAATAGTTATTGTAATCATAATCCTAGAGCAAAGCAAGCTCTGGAGGCTAACTACAGTGATGGTAGTGCAGTCAATCTATAGATGTACAGACAAAGTAGCTGTTGATCACAGTAAAGCGTACACATTTAGTTAGCTTTGTCTATTCATTATGTAAGAGGAAAGAAAGTAACAGACTAAGCAGAGTGGATGCTGTAGCAGGCAAAGAACTGGGTAAACTAGTTGGAATATTGTAGCTATCGGCCATCTCACTTTCAGGGTAGCTGGTATAAAGCAACAGGATAAGCTCACGAGTTGAGCACCAGTTGGAAGCTGCATGGAACCAACAGGATACATAACTAGGTTTGCCATCAAAAGCATTGGCCGTGTGATCATGTACATTTTTATAAGTGTCCACTCATCAATATGATGCGTCTTCCCAAATAAAAGGAAATATAGTTGACACTATGATATTTAGATACACTAACCTACACTCTAATGTAAAGCATGGAGACAATACAGTGTTTTACTGTAGCAATGCTGTAATAATGCATTATGTAACATTACATTTTTAGAAATGGTATTGAATGACTGCATTTAAAATAAAGAAATGTTAGCGCATACTTGTCTTTGGCAGACAGGATACGATTAGCTTAATAAAGGTATTATCCCAATTACTTCTGGTTTGCAATTATTTGAAAAATAAAAATAAATTAGTGCTTGCATACTCACAGAGGCATTTGGCACATAAGGGTGGAGGAGGCTGCTGCACTCTCTCCCATTAGCCCCTTTGAACTTGCAGTGAACAGAGAAAAGAAGGTGGAGGGAGCCCAGAAGGCAAGAGACGAATGCAGGGCGATCTGTGCTTTCATTGAACAGAGTAACTTAAATAGCTAGGTTTGCTACACAAGTGCCAATTTAAATAGCAAACCTACAGACTTGCATAGCATATTGCTACGCGACACTACTTATTTTATGCCTTGCATTCATATTAAAAAATCTAATCCAAACTGCACATTCAAGCATGAAACGTATGTCAAAAGTAAGTACCTGGTTGCCCAAAACCGTCATGTTATTCGAGTTGGCAGCAAAGATGTTTGGAGCGATCACATAAACACAATGATTTATACACAAGTCCTCTCTGTAAGGACCATGGAGTACGCTTGTATTTTCTCTGAAAATTGAGAGCTCAGCCTTATCTATAGCAGGATAATAAACTCAGACCACTCCGCGCTCATGACATTTTTTTTTTAAATGGGAACTAATAGCAATTAGCATTCTGAAGTACATGTGAATGCATCTACTAGTATTGTTATCACATTTGGTGGCTGATAAACATTCTCTGTGGGTTAAATGGAGAAACTGATAAGACGATTGCAACCTGAGGATGACAAAAAGGCATCTGCTAGAATTTGGTCGCATTAATGACTACTAGACATTCTCTGCAAGATGTACAATATGTATTACACTTACCTAGGTCCAGAATGTAAATGCATATCTGAGACGGTGGACAGTTCTGATACTGAATAAATGCTCCTTAGAAGGAGTCAAATCATATGTTAATGTTACCAACTGGAATGTGGGTATATAACATCATACATGCACATTTCTGTGTGCAGAACGTAAGGTTTCCTATGCATGCAATAGAATAGCGTATATCCAAACATTCCCTATTTCATTCAAAATTTCCTCTAAGTGTGTAAGCCCGGACCTTCAAATATTCCGTTCTAAACTCAATATAAAGTGCTCCAGCGCAATTCGGATTGATCGTGCCAAGGTAAGGCTCATAGCCAGACGTCTGTTTGGAGAGCAGATAATCCATACCCTGGGATATGCTAACGCACAATCTTTGCATCTTTCTAGACCTTAGGTATGTCCAACCTTTTTTTACCCTGGTTGGAATAGCTTTGAAATCAAACTTGGGGTTGACCAGTAGCAAAAGAGATTCACTGCTGCTAAACAATATATATATATATATGGACAAATCACTGAATGTTTCACACCTCTTACATGAATTAGAACTTCTCGATATTTGTTAAGAGCTGGGTTGCCCCATATTCTGATCCAATAAAGAACTAGTTTTATGGAAGCCTTCTCGTCAATTGGCAAATATCACATTCCATGCATACAAGAGCAGTCGGAGCACTTTGAGGAAGTAGTAGGATGCCTTTTAGAAATATATGTTCAATGATAGTCAAAGTTTGGCCCCTAGTAAATCCCCAATTTTCTGTGCCATATATGGCAGCCAACTTTGCTTGTGATTTGTATACCACCAAAACTGGTAACAAGTCTCAACAAAACTAGTGCATGAATAATCAGGAACAAGGTAGCTGGAGCCTAACTCCCTATTTATCCTAAGTGATTGCCAATTTCATCTGGTTTCTATAAAATAGGTGTAAAGGGAATCTTGTGAGCTCTCATGGTCATCCTCAAGAATGCATGGACATGCATGCTGCAGGAACCCACAATGTTCATCTACATGGATCTCCTCGCTTGCCTCTACACACACCCATCCACACACAAACACACACACACCGCCCCATCTACAGAACACTACAGATCATCGTGGCTTTCCTTGAGTAGATCACAGACTCCATCATGAAAGCGTGCATCAGTCACTCAAACATCTGTCAAAGAGCCTTCAATTTCTCTGGTACCAAATCCAGGAAACCCAAATAAACACTGCTTCAGCTATTAGAAACTTAGAGCACAAAACAACTTGTTACTACACCCACCCACAATAACAGTAATACCCTCCATGTGGTACTTTCCAAAACCCTCAACTATGAAACTGAATACCTCCTCCTAGCTTGAGAAGACCATGCCACCATAACTAACCAGCTATATACACCACCACCAACTATGACAGCTAACTGAAACCTACCAAGACACTGCATTGGTTGTTCAAACCTGCATGTGATAGACTCAAGGTCTCCACCCTGACACTTACTCTCAACCCCTCAGCAAATGTAAATGTCCTGCTCAGCACTTTCAATTTCGCCCTAATGTACACAGTCAAGTAGCAACATGACCTGCTCAGCACATTTACCCCACCCTTAGGAATGACACTCCTTCAGTCCATAAACAAATACCACACCATCCACACATTCTCCAGAGTCAAAATAGATAAGATCATGTGCCACACTGACAGATCTATGATGTTTCCTCGCAGCAATTTGCTTGAGGTCCATTTGTTTGAATTATATTACCACATTTCACTGCAGAAAATGTGGGAGGAGAACCCCTTCAACCTCTACACATCCCCTGCACCTTTCTAAATACCTAAACCCAACCCCCCTCTATATTTGCGGTGAAATGTGGTATAACATCTTGAGAACAAATGGGCCTTGAACAAACTGGTCCTCAAGCAAATGGGCTAGTTTCACATTGACAGCTTCCACCCCATCACAGATACCCTGCCCTTCACACCACACACAACCCTAAAATGAACCAAGTCCAGAACCATCACACTTGAACACCTGAAAAAAAGCTTGCCCTCAAACCCTACCAAGACACCATTCTTCCTAGATCCATACTAAAATCTACCACAGGAGAGCCACTCACACCAATCCTACATCACCAAGACTTCTCTCTCTTAAGGCATCTACCCTGACACCTTGAACACCAACCAGTTCTCCCAGTACTGAAGAATCCCACACTGATGCAAAAGACCTTGTAAACTACTTTCTCTTCAAACAACTATCATTTTGTAAGGTCATCAAAAAAAGAGGGATCTCAGAACACAACTTCCCCCAAGTTTGCTAATTCAGCGTCTGACTCAGTTGAAGCATTGTGACTTCGACCATATAGGTAATTGATAACATTCTTAACAAAGATGACCTGTGGCTTCTGGTCCAACTTGACCTCTGCCGCCTACAATATAGTCACAAAGATTGCTTCGCCATCCCGGCCTTCCACAAGCGTTATGATAAAGTTGTCCGGCAATGGTTTGCATACTAACTGGCAAACAGACACCAGCTATCTCTGATGGGAACCAACAGATCACTCTGATGTCCCATAGCTTGTGAAGTCTCAAAAGAAACCCTCTTCTTCCTAGTCATCTTCAGCCCGTACATAGAGCCATTAGGAAACTTCTTGGACAACCACAACATCAAGACACGCCAATATGCTGATGATACACAGCTCTACCCATTTCAAAAAGAAACCAGGGATTTTGCCTTCTGTCATCTAGCCCACTGGATCTGTAACACTCTCTCTGCAGTCATTAGAGTCTTCCTGCCTACAGAGACATTAAATAAAAATAAATTAGCTCTTTGCACACTGAAAAGGGTATTGGCACATTCCAATCTAGTCTTAACATCACCTGCATATTCTCACAGTATAGGCTGAATAATGTTATTTACATTGGATCTTCATTTACCTCCAATTGGTTCACTATTCCTAAAGCCTTCCCTGGTGAAGCCAGGTGAACCGACTACCTATTCTGCCAGGTGAACTGATTAAATACAGCAGCCCGATGGGACGACATTGCTTAGCCATTTCTTGTGCACCAATTAGGTGACACCCTGTTTTATCCTGTACAGTGAGTGCATCTGGGCATACTTGCACTTGTCTCTTTTGAATTAGATAATTTGGTCTCATGGGTAACCTTTCTGCCTTAACTTTAGAACATATCTTTCTGATCTATGCATTGAATGCTATCTTATTGCCACACCATTCCTTTCCTGCTGCATCCAGAATGGAAGGGCTCTCATCCACCCCTGCTAAAGGAGGAGGCTGTGGTGGGATTTCTCCAAATGTTCATGTACTAGGACCCTCAGTGCAGTAAGAATAGTTTTGGAGAAGAAAGTTAGTACATGCCTGTATCCTAGCCTATCAATTTTAGCATGGGTTTTGTAGGACTTTTGAGGAACCGTATAGGCACCAGTATCCTATGCATACTAAGAACTCTTAACTTGACATTATTGGTCTAGTGGATTTGAATGTAACTCAGATGTAAATGCGCTGTATGATATAAACAGCCTTAGTAGTCTAGTGAAATATACAGTGGAAAATGATCTAACAAATACTTATAAAACTGTAGTTTCTTACTTTTTCGGATCGATCCTAAAAAAGACTCCTAACTGGTACATTGGTACTGTAAATGAAGTAAAGCAACTAAAATACCTGGGGTTTATCATAACCAGAGGACCTAACCAGGGTGTTATTATTTGCCAATTGAAAGCAAAACTAGCAATTCGTATCACCAAAATGAAAAGAATAAAAACACAATTTTGCAAATTCTCTGAAACTCCATTGCTAAATTATTACAAATTGAAAGTAATTCCTGGATTGACATACAGATTGGTGCTAAATAATGATATTAAAGCTTGTGTATTTAACAAACTAGAGGGGCTATTGTGGAGATCAGTTCTAGTTCTACACCAAGGTTTTCCAACTCCAGTACTGTATACTGAATTTGGTCTTAGATCATTATCAGCTATAATAGTATCTTGGAAAAGACTACATTTATATGCTAAAATACAGGAACCAGTGGTTGATTAACTATATAAAGATTTTGAATCCTTACAAATTACATCTAAAAGGAGTCTGTATGACAAACAAATTAATCAATGTAAAGTGAATTTAACTGAACTGAATGTCCACAAGGATACTCTATTACTTAATCCAAAAAGAGTAAAAACCGAATTGTGAGAACTTGGTTGGGAAGAGTCATTACAACAAGTAAGCTCCTACAAATTGTTTGCAGGTTTTATGCATGAGTGTGCTTAATATGGCACAACCTTAAGATATCTAAACATATTTCTATGACTTATAACACAAACTAGCATTTTAAGGTTTCATCGAAACATTCTCCCTACTAAGCAAATTACAACTATCAGATCACGAGAGACGATATCTAACCAGTATTGAAGATTTTGCAGTCCGAGCCTAAGGATAGAAACCCTGAAGTATTTAATATGAAAGTGCCCAGTACTATTGTATTTGAGAATTAAATATCTAGGAAAATGTGTATACAACCTGAATTGTGTTTTTGCTAATGAACAGCAGAAAAGAATTAGAGATGGTAAATATGTACCAATTAATTTGGCCACTGTGACATTTTTAGGAGAAGTTCTTGATAATGTCAAAGATTAGGGAAATGTGATGTTATTGTATGGAAAATTGTATGATATGTAGTTGTGTATGAAAATATTTTTATTAATGCAAATTTACATAAAAGGCACCTGATGTGCCACGCGTGTAAATAAATAATAAACAAATCAGCATCACGTATCATTAAATCACTCCTCAATTTCCTAGTTGTGAATTCTGTATTATTTCACTAAAACTGCTGGTTAAGATGATAGGTCTCTAAATTATTGAATTTCTAATCTCCCTGGTAAGTTTGTCACCAACTCATTTGACTCCTTGGTGTATGTCACCAAAGTCATGCTTCTATTTCTGTTGGTGTTGTCTACTGTGCTGTTCCTTCCTGCAAGGTGAAAAACCTTGGTGTTATCTTCGATTCCACCCTCTCTTTCTCTACTCACATTACCAACGTCTCTAAGAAGTCACACTACCAACTGCACCTCCTCAGAGGTATTCTTCCTTCCCCCAGAAGCTCACTGTCTCCAGAGCTCTGGTTCTCTCTAGGCTGGACTACTGCAACAGCCTCTTTCTAAATCTGCCTGCCTCTACTCTCCGCCCTCTGCAACTTATCCAAAACAGGACTGCAAGACTTGTCATTGGCCTCAAGCCCAGGGATCGTATCTCTCTAGGACTGAAATCTCTGTACTGGCTCCCAGTGGCGGCGAGGATTAAGTTCAAAACCCTCTGCATTGTCCACAAGGCTTTCTGGGGCCTGGGGCCTCTATATCTTCAACTCTCTCTTCCTAAATATCTTCCTTCTCAAGCCCTTCGCTCATCCGCCTCCAACTCCCTCAGGGTCAGTCGCTTCTCCAAGCAGCGAGTTGGTGGTAGATCTCTTTCTTCTGCTGGGGCCTCCCTCTGGAACAGCCTCTCTGCCTCTCTGAAACTTGAGGAGAACCATCTCCAGTTCAAGAAGCACTTCAAGACCTTCCTCTTTGCTTCTGCTTTCTCTCCCTGTATCCCCTGCCGATCTCCCAACTGAATCTGAAACAGCACTGGTTACCTGGCTACCCTCTGATAGTGGGACCAGGTCCCCACCCCGCCTGTTGCACACCCGCACTGCCTCCCTGGCAACCCTGCACTCAGTGACTGTTTCTGTATCCCTACAGCCCCTACTAGCACTTGACACCTGATGTCTGCACTTACCCTTGCACTTGCCACCAGCTGGCTGCACTTCTATTTATTGTCTTTATTTATTTTACTGCTATCAAATGTATTGCACTGCCCCCGCCCCTTTCCCCCTGCACTTTTTCCCCTTCCCGCCTCCCCTGCACTTGCGTGATCTCAATGTCACCCAGCCTAATAGGATCGCTGTCTCCCCTCTGTTTCCCCTCCCTTGCCTTGTCGCGCCTTGAAACACTTGTGTATAGGCACGTTATAAATACCATATCATATCATATATCATATCATGCATTTCAAGCAAATTTGGCGCAACCTCTCATTTTTTACTACACCACTGGAGGCTAATGGTGCATATTTTAGATTCTGAAGCAGACAACATTTTGGCTAGCAGCCTTGCACTCTTTGGCAAACTCGCACAAGAAGGCCAGAGTCTACCTAATGCTAGTTTCTGGATGAAAGTCTTAGTTCATCCCTCTAACAACCACTTATTATTCTGTACTCACGTGGCAGCGAGGGTTACACACAGCACCGGGCTATGAGAAAATGCCAGTTTTCCGAATATATCTGAAACTCAGGAATTTATCTTCTTCTCCACATCCCAGTAAATCACAAATTAAATTAAAGTTAGTTAAGATGAGACATCAATGTTTCCAGATAAAGTCCTATTTTTCTTTTTACAAACTTCAGGAGATGGAAAAAAGCTATTTTTGTATTCGAAAACTACGTATGCAGCAATCACTTTTTTCATTAAAGAATTTTGACCATGTATGTGCACGGCTAGCCAAGCGAAAATGCATTCGAATCAATCCACTGTGTGCGTTTTACTTTCATTGGTATTTATTGCTAGCTTCGCCTCATGCTTTGTGCAGGGAATAATAGATAACTGCATTGTATTATCACGCTGCGTCATTAGAGGCCTCGGCAAATCGTCTGGAGAGTAAGCAGCGATGTATGCAAATGTTTTCCTGTGGGGCGAAAGGGAATATCAGTCGGGAAACCCTTCAAATCGGCAAGAATAATGATACAAATGTACATCTTTATTCTTTAAATTTGAGGCCAAAAAGCCAGCAATATTGTATACCTTGTAATCTTACATACTTCCCCTCAGCACAGTTTACGTGCTAGTTACGAGCGCCACGAGGCCACCAAAATGGCGGGTCACCCTACTTACGTCACAGTTACATTACATATTATTACCCTCAGACAGACGAGCATCGGCACATTTGGGTCCGATACGATTTGGATGGCTGCGTATTGAAGACTCAGATGTAACATTTTTCGGTCATTCTGGTATTGCAGGTTTCGATTGCAGCCATCAGGCCATCAGGGCACCAGTATCATTATTGCTGTGCCAATGCGGCCCAAACTGGGAAAGGCTGCTGCCCTCTGCTAAATGTAATCATGAAAAGGCAGGGCAGTTCGCAGGCGTTTTTCACAGTTCTTTGCAGGGCCTACCGAATACAGCCATGCATATTTCACCTCTCTTTTGCCATCTCACTCATCTCAGACTATACAAGGTGCCCGAGGTTTGCCACATCTAAGTATATGCCAAGGATGTATCAGGCCCCTCTGGGGCTCACCACCAACGGAAATAGGTGGCCTTTCAACAAGACGGGTGAATGGGGTCCCACTGTCTCTGCTTAGTTTAGCCTGAGTTGTCTCTACTGCAGCACTGTTACAGGTTTTGAGTGGGGCCGTGACAAATAATTTAGTGGGGGCCCTCACATTTTTGTTAGCCCCCCCCACCCAGCAGTGCCACCTATGCACAGTTATTCATAGAAGAGTAATCTTGCTTTATGCTTAACGCTAGAGTTGGTGCATGGGAGGCTACCTTGGTGTGTTCTGCTGACATGAAACTCAAGTAAGTACAGAGGTGTCCCAGCCTAAAATGCCATCAGGCCCAGCCTGATCATTATCCTGAACGACCTTCAGGGAAGTCCCTGTTTGCCTCCATCTTCAGATACTTCATTCCTCAGAACCCCCTGCCTAAGGTGCCCTTAGCCCCAAATGCCATCTGACATCGAATGTCCCTCATGCTTATGTGTCTGCCCACTTCAAATTGTATGTATAGATGCGGCACCAAGACCCTTAGCCCCCCTCACCCAACACTTCATGCCCCTAATGCTCAATTGCTCCAAAGTCTAAGATGCACTTTAGCCCTGCTTGCCTTCAGATGTGGATGGCCCCAATCCTCAGATGTCTTCAGCCTGAGTAGCTCTCCTATGGGGAGTGCCTCCATTACTGATATACCCCACAAAGCCATAGGGCTTCAATCTTCAGATGGCACATCACCTTGAGTGTCACCATTATTGGCATACCCCACAAACCTGCAGATCCCCAATCCACAGATGGCACATCACCTTGAATGCCCACCAGTCCTGTGTGACCAAGACTCTCCAAGCACTGCAGCCCTCGGTTCTCCCAATACTCAGATGAACCCTACCTTTTCCTGTCTCCAACCATGGATGACTCCCATCCTGAAATGAACAAGACGGCTGTCTGCCACCCAGCAATGCACGTCCACGGGCAAGCACCTACCATGCATGCTCACCAGCCTAAGAGCTTCACCTGCCTTTCATTCAACTAAATGCTCTCTGTGACAAATCCAACAGTGTCCTCTATCCTTTCTCTGAGGTTATCTTCCCTCATCTGGCCAGCGTGAGGCAGACGCTTCTGATCCAAACCCTGTGGGTGGCTATATGAGGGAGGATCACATGGAGAGAGGTGATCCTTGGGGAGAGGACACAGCATCATTGGAGGGAGACACCTAGCCCCCTTTTCCTTTAAAGGACATTCCTTCCCTTCCACAGGTCTTGATGGCCTATTGTAATGTTCTCCCTCAACCCTTTGCCTATTCCATCTCCAATATTCCCCCACGTGACACAGGGAACGAGATATCCATAGGTGGAGCAAGGAAGAGGCAGGGAGCGGTAATGATTAACCCCAATAAGGTCCACATCAGGGTCCGCAAAATCACATATTAAATGGATTTGGTAACATCAACATGAACACTTGTGACTGTCTAACATATAGCATGTGTGACTTTAAAGCTACTGAACTTATAAAACCAAGCTTTCTCAGTAACACTAGGTTTTGTGCCTATAGGTATGGAAAGGAAGGACAGGACCATAATCTTATATCAAGCACTGACTACCATTCCCATAAGCACCATGCTGGGATGAGGAAGAGGGATCGAGCAGTGCAGAACAAGGAAAGCCACAAGCACAATGAGCGCTCTAGTGGTTCCTCGTACATACCTGGGACTGGGAGATTTAAAAGTGCAACAGCTGAGAGCAAGAGAGAAGTCTTCTTCGATATGCAGAGAGAAGTCAGCTCAGGCTGCAACGGAAGATCAGCGAAGAGCTGCTGTTGGCGAGACAGCATTTCCCCTCTTCGTGAGGCTCGAAGGACCGAAAAGCAGAAGCAGGCATGGTGGAGCTGGGTGGCTCACCAGCAAAGAGGAAGGGAGACGCTGACAGAGCGGTTCATGCTGCCGAGATGCCAGGAGCCAGGGGAAGACTCCTGGGCGTGCGTCGACCACACAAGCAAGCCCTGCTTACCAGAGCCTGAGGCAGAGCAGACGTGTGGGAGAGA
Organism: Ambystoma mexicanum; assembly: GCF_040938575.1. Lineage (NCBI taxonomy): Eukaryota > Metazoa > Chordata > Amphibia > Caudata > Ambystomatidae > Ambystoma > Ambystoma mexicanum. Next base: position 757,244,773 of record NC_090941.1, read on the forward strand.
CGCTGCGAGAGATGGGAAAATGAACAGGAAACAGCTTTGAGGGAAGCCAGGCAGTGCACCTTCACCGAACGATTGCAAAGGAGCCCGAGAATGCCAGCAACAGCCGGTGAGTCAGCCCAAAAACAGTGGGACACCGGGGAATATCAGCGACTGCACCAGATACCAATAACAATAACAAGAACCGCAGAAAGGGAGAAAATGAACAGGCTAACTGTAAAAAGGGGAAGAGAATTAAAACCCTTGTCAGTATTTTTATTTATTTATTTATAACATTTTTGTAATGCCCAGACCCAGGGGTATCATAGCGTTTGTACAGTATAAGCAGATTTGAAACAGGGTAACAGTCAAACGGAACATAATGGAAAGGTGAAGCGGAAGCAGGTATGAAATTAAACATTTTGTTATTCATATTGATTGAAGAGCCAGGATTTCACCAATTTTTTGAAGATGGTGGAGGGTTCATCTTTGATGTGTAGAGGTAGTGAATTCCAGAGTGAGGGGCAGTGACAGCAAAACGTACGCCACCAGATTTGGCCTTTTTTAATCTTGGAGTAACAAGTGCTATGCTGTTGGAAGAGCAGAGAGCGCTCAAATGTATTTCAGAGAAATACTCTTGGTTAAATACATAGGGGCAGTGTTATAGATGCAGCCATGTGCTAGTGTCAGAGTTTTGTACTCTATGCAAGCTTTAATGGGGAGCCAGTGGGCTTCACGTCTGGAAGCCGAGATGTTGTGCTACACAGAGAGCTTTAATTCTGGAGGAGTTGCGGTTTAGATACATTTGCTGCAGAGGTGCCCACGAGTAGAGCATTACTATAGTCAGGTTTGCTGATGATAATAGATCTTGCAAGCTTGAGGCAGTTGGTTGGGGACAGAAATTGTCTACGCAGAGAAATTTGTTTCACAGTTTAATGTTGAGGATGCCAGAGAGTTAATGTGCTTGGTCATGTTGAGTTCCGCGTCCAGATAGACCCCTAGGGTTTTGACCTGTCAGAGAACTGGGATGGAGGTACCATCAATGGAGAAGGGGGAGTAGGTCGAGGCAGGTTTGCTGAGAGGAAATGGGGAACCCACAATCAATAGTTCAGTATTGTCGTCGTTCAGACATAGATTGTGGATGGCGATCCAGTTTTGGATGGTGGAGTAAATCTTGTTAATGATGACGGTGTCCTCAGAGTGGTTCCCAGTGATGGGGATGAGTATGTCAAGAGAGTCAAGGATGTTGAATAATGGATTAGTCTAGCTATTGCTGATGGTGGGTAGACAAGCATGAGCCTTGGGGGACACCCAGAGGTGCTGGAATGGGGTCCAAACCTGAGTTCCCGATACAGATTCTTGAGGTGCGATATCCAAGGAAGAACTTCACCCAGGTGATGGCATCAGAGGAGAATAGGAAGTGGGAGCCTAGTTGTTGGCAGAGAATGTCATGGTCAACCAAGTCAAAAGCTGCGGATATGTCAAGGAGGAGGAGGATGTTGAGATTCCCTGCATCCTGGATGCTGTCCAGCTGCATTTTAAGGTCCAGCAAGGCTGGTTCAGTTCTGTGATTGGATCGGAAACCCAGATTGTTTTGTGCCAAGGAGATAATGGGATTCTAGGAAGAGTTGAACTTGGGAATAAGCAATACGGTCAAGAATTTTTTGAAGAAAGTGGACAGATATGATGGATTGGTAGGTAAGGAAGGATCAAGAGAAGGTTTTTTAAGGACTGGAGTAAGACAAGCAGATTTGATGCTGTTGGGCATGATGCAGGTCTTGAAGAAGGCATTCACAAAATCTGTGATGATAGGCGAGACCATGAGCGCACACAATTTTACGATGTGTGGGGAACAGGAGTCTCCTTTGTAGTTTGAGGGTTTAAGGGCCAAAATAGTCTATAGGTTGAACTCTTCCATGACTTAGGAGAATGAGAAATGGGTTGTATCTATAGTGATACAGAGATTAGATGTGGGAGAGGTGGTAAGGGTAGCTGCTTTGGTGGCTAGTTGGATTTCTTTGGCATTCATTTTGTTGTGAAGTAGTTGTATGCACCTCTAACCTACGGGAGCGGAAGCATGGGGCTTGAGTTAGCTGAACCTTCCACAAAGGAATAGACCATCTTGGACTAATTGGCACCACTGCCCCATACATAATAACATTTTTCTTTCACCAATGTGACCTGAAAACTATAGTTTGGCACTAATCACAATTTTAGAAGCACTGTCATTAACCGCACACCACATCATTAATGTGAGACTGCTGTAAAAGATAAAAACTAACAGTCTGTCTCTCAACCACATGAACGGTAAACCTACGACTGACACCAATCCGAAACACTGCTACTAAATGTGCTGGAAGTCACCAATAAAGGGTAAGATTGCTGTATAAAATATTAAAAAAACAAATAGTCTGTTTCAACGGACTAACACACATTTAACTCCAAGGCATACCACTTAGCCACAACCAAGAATCGAATACCACCTGAGCACCGGAACCATCTTATTAAGAGATACATTGGCCTCTGGGATAGAGTATGCAAATCTGCATCACCAAGGGACCAATCACATAAACAATCACGCAGGGTTCCACGTAGCAAGGAACTCCAAAGGCATAAGGATAATGCCAGAACTATAACATCCTACTAGTAGGATCTTACCTTGCACCCAAAAGTAAGCATTGTCATAATTGAACAATCTCTTTAACTAATACACATACCCATGTGACAATAATTAATAACTCCATTCCCCTTATTTCCAATCTCTGCTTACCCCCTACAGCACCACAACAACCCCGTCCACTAAGCATCATCGACTGTTAAAGCATGAAAAAAGGTATATCTAAAATGAATGCTGCTTATACAAAACAGGCAAACTTTAAAAAAAACTTTTAGAAAACAATTTTCCATTGTTGAATGAACTGCAATAATTGTGCCTTGAAAAAGCCAGAGCAAGGGCGAAACGCATGCACGTTCCTTCTAACGGAGTTTGTTGGCACTACTGTATCAACATATAACTACTGAAATGTTTATATGAACACGTTTTTAGAATTGTGAATAAACCAAGGATAATCTGAACAACTGAAATACATATACTGACTTATTTAATAGATAATAATAATTTAAAAAACCAAGTCAGGTGCAAAGGCTCATATAGAACCCACACTACTGACCTCTTTGGATCAGTCCTTGGAAGAACACAGCAGCTTTTGGATCTTGTGAAGAAAATGCAGCAGCAGATTTCTCCTCCAGCTGGACTTCAAGGAACAGCTACTTCTTGCTTCAGCTTCGACTTCAGCTTGTGAACAAATTGGGAAGTGAGAGACACTCAGATATACACATCTGTTCCCCATTCAATCTGGTTGAGCCAGGCTCAGCCATCGCACAGAAGGGCATTCATGCAGGCAGGTAGCCAATCGGGCTCATAGGCATTCAGGCCATTCACTCCACCCAGAGACCCATAACAAGAAATTTGGATTGGGGCAAGCATCCAGCCTTTCAGCACACTACACTTCATTCATATCAGTTTCCGTCAGGGCTGTCACATTCATTGGGTCATACACACAGAAACCAGACACCCATAAGACAGAATGTGAGTTCACTTCAGACTCCATTCATACAGGTATCACCCCTACGGTCTACCCACACCATACTGTCACTGGGAAGGCTCCAGCCAGTCTGACATGGACCTCCCCACAAGACCATATATGGTTCTTCCACCCAACAGCCGGGTCAGGGGAAGAGACAGAGACAGGGCTACTCAGGAATCTGGGAAACAAGGTAAATGGCAACCAAAACCAAGAGGCCACAGGGGCCATCATGCCTTCTATCAGGAATCCAGTGATTCCTATGGCAGGCACTGGGTGACACAAAAATGGAGGACACTCAGAGACTCTACCAAGTCAGCATGTAGCTGCCTTCAGCTCATACCCTGCTCTGTAGGCAACAAGCATGTGCCCAAAAACACAGATAAGGGGTACAAGAGTGTACCCCCACCCAGGGGTGCCAAAAGGGTTTCCCATGGGTTTTGTTCACTAAAGGGAAAACATGAAGGGATGCACTGCCAGAAGGCCAGACTGGACCTCAGTGGCAGATGAGCTTGGTTGGCGGTAAAGGAGGAGTAGGAGGTTGTAAGTTGTCTGTGAGTTAATGGAGTTTCCGGTGGGAGGGAGATCCGTACCCTGGTATTTGGCGGGAGTCAATACTTCTGAGGAGGAGAGTGATCTGGCAATGATGGTGCGGGAAGAGAGCCTGGTATTTCTAGCAGAGCCCGAAATGGGATACGTGGATCCAGGTATTGGCGTGGGTGTTAAGAAAGTATGTGAATGCATGGAATGTAAATACATGGGAACACCAAACTGAAATATACAACAAGCGGGTATATTATCCAACCAAGTAAATATACAATTGTGGAAATGGTTAGAAACCCCATGTGAATGCAAGAAGCCCTGGCTGAAGAATACACCAGGCAATTACACGTTTGTGAATATGAGAAGCCCTGGCAGGAAAGTAAACCAGGCAATTGGTTATGCCTTAACAGTGAGAAAACTAAACTGCTGTTGATTGGGTCGCCCACCACCCTGGGTAACTTGGATGATCAATACTGCTCCTTTACCACTGACAATATACCTATTACTGTGTCCCAAACAGTCAAAACCTTGGGTGTCTACCTTGACTCTGACTTGATTATGAATAGACAAGTGAGCACCATTGTCTCCTCCTCGGGTTACTTCTCGAAATTATTCAATGCAGCTAGATGTTAGGGAGAATTCTCTCTTTAGGCTGAATTTCCTAACCTAGTGAGTCCCCCAGCAGCTTTGCTGGAATTTTGGAGTTTTTGTTTTTTCTCCTGCCAAGAGTGAGACTCTTTTTCTCCCACTCCTGGACATGATTTATGGTGTTCCTTTGACTGTTAATGTGTTTTATGGGCTATGGGGTCCTTTACTCCATAGGTTCTCATGTGTTTTTACTATGTCTGTTACACAGCACCCTCCGTGCAGTAACACAGGGGTGTCATAGTGACCCCCCACCATAGACTCCATACCCTGGGACTGACTACTGTCTCCCAGGGCATGTAAAGTCACCTTTTACCTGAGAACTCCATGGCTGGTTTCTTCCCTGGCAGTCCAACGGACTCCTGTCTTCCTCTACAACGAGATCCTCTCTTCCCCCGGATGACGCACCGACTTGCATCCGCTGCCAGGAACAACTGCCCCCACTGGAGTATTCTCACCACTTTATGCTACCGGGTCCGCCAGGCCTCCCTTTCTAAAGATTGCTACAAGGTAATAATAATCCCTTAACCTTCTGGACTGGGCTGGCTGCCTTGACCTTCTAACTGGTCCCTTCCTTTTGGTCCAACTCTTTTTGAACCTTTGCAAGACTCTTGTGCACTTCAACCGTGTGACCTTGGACACATTTCGTTCTGATCCTCTTAAAGTGGATCCGGCCTTCTGAACTCTAACTTCACGGTTTTACTGGCCTTCCTCTCTTGTTTTGTTCTTGTGAAAATGTTGGGATCTGTTTCAAATTATACTCTGCTTTTCTCTCCCTTTTAAAACGAATTATTAGAGTGCCATCTGCGTTAAGCGCTCACCGCTGTCTGAAAATAAGTGGGGCTTTACTTAAGACTTGTCTAATATTCTTCTAAGGGAGTGTATATCTTTTAGTGACCGTGTTTTTGAACTGCTTACCATTAGTGCCTGTGTGTTTTTCTAGATGTGGTTTTAAATAAATAATTATATCTCTTTTACACCAAACTCTGGTCAGTGTTTACTTGTTCTCCTGTGTTCTTTTGACCTATTGTGAATACTCTGTATACTGCCTAACCCTTCTTGAGGGAAGTCTGACTGCTCAGCCACAGCTACCAAGTGAATCTGTGTGGTACAGACTGCTACCAAGTGGGTTTACTGCCAAACACCTGTAGTCTTAAATCTTTTGCAGTGGTCCCAGAGGGAACTGCACAGGTTTCTGCCTAACACTAGACCCTTCTTGTCCCTACCCAATTGCCTTACCATTGCCAGGGCAATTATCGGTTCAAAATTGAGCTACTGCAATGCGCTCCTTGTAGGGACCTCTGGCAAAAACATTGCTAAACTATAGGGGGTCCAAAACAATGCCCTCAGGGCTGCTACTGGGATCTCCATGAAGGACAACATTTCCGAAGTAAGGAGGCAGGTGCACTGGCTTCCCGTCAAAGAGAGGATTGTCTTCAAAACTCTCTCACTCGTGCATAAATGCCTCCATTGACCTAGCTCCCCCTCACCTGGCCCTACGAATTGAGATTCTCTCCTCATCTAGGCCTACGAGAAAGGCCTACACTAACTTGATCTCCACCCCCAAGACCAGGAGAGTGCGTGCAGGTGGCACTAGCTTCCCCACCATGGCCGCATCATTATGGAATGCTCAGCCCACGCACCTCAGGATGATTTCTGCAAAGCCATTAAAACCAGGTTATTTGTCTGACTGGATAACATGTCTTCCATGTAATCATTGTACTCTATGACTTTTTAAGTGTACCTCTAACTTTTGCATCATTGCTGTAACATGTTGTGTAACTAAGAATGTATCCCACTGTAACCCTAATTAAGCTTTCTTACATCTTCATGTAAAAGCGCCTCGATGCCTTCAGGCTGTCGCGCGCTCTACAAATAAAAATAAATACTAATAAAATAAATAAATAAATTACAAGTGTGTAAGTACAAGAAGCCGTGGCAAAAGAGTGTACCAGGCAATTACAATATGTAAGGAGCAGGATCCCTGGCAGGAGAGTATACCAGGCAATAACAAGAGTCTGTGAGTCCGGAAAGTCCTGGCAGGAGAGTACACCTGGCAGTCAGAATTGTGTAAGTACAAGAAGCCCTGGCAGGAGAGTATATCATGCAATTGCAAGTGTGCAGAGAACAAGAACTTCTAAGTAAAACAATATTAGAACTGTGTTAAGCATATGAGGAAAAGCCAAGTCCTGGCAGAAAGAATTACAAAGCTAGGGAGCTTTGGTTGTGATAGTCTATTGTGGGCCAAAAACGACACAAGGAACTGTTGTATTCATTGAAGAGAAATCCAAAGGAAGAGAGCCCCCATTTTGGAACAAAAACTCTTCATACATGAAGAAGTTTTGTGTTGGAACTGTTTATTCATCTTTTATGAAGACGTTTGCAAGAGCTTCAAAGGTTAAATATATTTCCCTTTTCACCTTTATAGTTTAGTTTTAGTGTGAGGGTCAGAATAGAACATTTGTACACAAGGACAGTTTTGATTTTGACATCATGACACAGACAGATCCTTAGTTTTGGCTTAGGTAGGGAAATTCCTCTTAGAGCAGAGTCAGATAGGCCTTTTTCCAACCCTTTTATTTTCAAAAAAAGACTTTAACCAAAAACATGGCTAACTTGTGTCCGAGTTTCATTCCTGACTCCTCACATCTCTCTCTAAACCGTTCATGCCTCACAGCCCCATCTGCCCCCATCACAAGACATTAATTTTTCCCAAAATTTTGACGAGTGGGGGAAATGTGGAATTTCATTTTGAATGTAATGAACTGAAAAGAGGCAAAACAGAGGGATATTTCCCACAATGCAGTTATAAAGCTGTACATTGGAAAGTCAACTTTAAGTATGGACACATGCTGCTTTGTAACCCATGTATACAAAAAATAAAAGCACAGTGTTCAATCATCATTGATCATAAACAATCATTGTCATTGGCTAAGGGTTCATGGCATGTTTGAATAAGATCTTCTCGTCCTCAATGAAATGGGTGGACATTTTGAAGTGCCAAATCAGGCACAATGCCACTGACAGGTGCCAGTGGCCTGGTGGCTGGCTGGTGGAGGCAAGAAGCACAAGATTGTCTGGAAGGTTCACCAGAAGAGGACCCCAGCGCTTCTCTTAGAGCACCCTGAGTAACTAAAAAGGGAAGGGTCACACCGACTTTGCGTGGCCAACATTCCAATATAATTTATTTATACATCTCTAATACCATGTACTACAAAATACCTTTTTTCGGTGAATGCCCAAATAGCAGCAAGAGTAAGTGACATATGGGCCTGCCAGCGTTAATACCACAATAAGGGTGAAGCGCCAGGTTGCTCTAGAGCAGGGGTATGCAAGCTACCTTTGCCTCGCCATCTGTTTTGTACTACAAGTCCCATCAACCCTAGCCATGTAGTCAGTCCAGTGCCAAGATCACCTGAGAGGTGTGCTCAGATCCGAGGGGCAAATGCATTTGAACTCTTTGCATCACCCTCACAATTGATTGCAAAGTTTGTGGCATTCACTTATTTTATTGATGCAGATGGATAACTCTACATGTTGGCAAATTATCTCTTTCTAAAATCATTATTATTTTACGTTCTATACAACGTTTTTACTAAAAGACACACAAAAAAGGGAAGAAGGCCACTGTTCTACGTCCAGGGTAATTATTTCTGATATAGGATGCAGGCCATTATGTATACTGCAACATAGACTATTCAGTTTTGTGATCATGTTATATATTTGCTAGCACAAAAGTTAGTGGGAAAATAATATTTCAAACTAGGAATTATGTTCTATTAATCCCAGTAGTGGGTCCTTCTAAATACTCTTTAGAAATGGAAGTTATTTAACCTTTTCATTGGATGTTACAGTAAACGGAAACAAAACAGTGCAACAGCGCATCCAAAAGGAGATGCGAGGGCTTGCAAGTGAAATGTGTAGCGATGATACTCAGTGCGCTCATGTAATAAATATAGCATAGCAAACACTGCACACGTCAAACGTGGTAATAAAAAACGACATTTCTCTTAATTCAGAGAGTGATCCCTGTTTGTGCCACAAGGAATCCAAAGCCAGAAATATATTTAGCAGCTACGTTGTCAACCGACACGTGCTTCGTGCTGTAAGGGCGTGCTTTATCAGCGCTTGTACTCAGGGCAGTTTCTGGACAATACTGCACCCAGGGCGAAACACCAGAATAGGCCCCACCCCTCATGCTGCTCCTCTACTTCTACCCCGCACTACACTACCTGTCCAATGGAAGAATGCTTCAAAGTAGGAGTGCTCCAAGGGGAGAATGTAGGAGCGTGTGAAAGAAAGGGAAAGAGAGGTAGGCGGTGGAGAAAAGGGGGCAATTTCTCAGATACATAAAGTAAGGTTAGGTTACAAAGAGTGTAAAGCAAAGCACCATCGGGTAATAGAAGTGAAGTAGGTAGGCTATGAGGTGAAGCAGTCATGTTGACATATGATGTGAGTACATAGACCCAAAGTATAAGAATATCTGCCAAATGGTTTGATCGCATGAGAGTTTACTGTCAAAATCTGCCATACATGGAAGACATTTGTGTAAGGTTTCATTTTCCTAAACCAAATAAATAAATACATGAATCAAATCTGCCATATAGTGAGAGTGCTGAGCAATGTCTAGAAACTGGCATGACTACTCAGGCATGCGATGGCAATAGGCGCCTACTAATGCGAGACCCTGGCCCTATAATGTCAATTGATGGCAAAGGCTTGCAAACCACGTGAGTACCTGGCAATGATGCGAGTAGCTCACTGTATCACAATATCTGTGATATATTGTGAGTATGTGAACACACCTTGGCAAAAGTTAACAAATGATGGAATCTTGGACATGCAATTGAAACACTCCGAAAATCATGAGGGTACATGTTCAGGCAATCTCAGTGCCTAAAATAACAAAAAAGAAAACATTTTCACTACACACAAGTCAAATCTGTTGGCTTTGTTAATATGTGTGTTTTACCTTTACTCCCTTTTTTCACAGTAAATAACACACATACACACAAGGCATTACTCCTGGACACATACAGAACTAAACATAGGGATTTGGTCCCTTAAACTCTGAACTATTAGCGTCCATTTTTGCAACTCCTGGCCCCTTTGCCTAAATCGTAAAGGAAAGCAACAAATATAACGTGTATCAATGTTGCCGTTTCCCTAGTTACTCACATTTTTTGGTTGCCTCCCCGTAAACAGTATAGTTTGGGAAGGGGACTCTCTCTCACCTGAACAAGTGTTCTCCAATCCGGGGCTTTCATAATACAGAGCAATGGATTCTGTGACTCATAGTGTTTTTTTTACAACTGACTAACCATATTTCAAAATAATGATTTTCCAAAGAAATCCCAGTAGTGTTTAGACAACATGGAGTCACTCATGCTATTGCCCTAACACATACATCACACATACAAGAAAAAAAGCCTAGTCACCTGCTACAAGACCATACATGAATGCCAATTCCCCCTTCTTCATATAGTATGCCTTCCTTTGACCATTTACTGCTGTCTTCCATCCTTGCCCCCACATCCTCTTAGCCCTGCATGCACTCTCTGGCCCTTGATTAAGCCAGAAAAAAGCCCCTTGTAGTCCTTCATAAATCCCCAGCCATCCATTTATTCTCGCATGCGAGTGTCCCTTTGTAGCAATTATCACATTGTCTAATATTGTGCGGCAGTTCAAGGAAGTTTCGTTTCTCATAGAGATGCTAATATGGGAGGTGAGAGCCTTCTTAAGGCAATTAGCAGAGTAGTAAGCCTTTGGCTGCATCCTGGGGGTAGATGGATATTGGCTGGGCAGGCTATTGTCCCCAGCCTTTGTCCACATACTGCTGCTGCCTGTTAATGATGTTAAAATGCAAAGGGTCGTTGCTCTCCCAGGTGGAGGGGTTACAGGCTGCCCCTGCTGCACCCTTGCCACTATCTGTGCCCTGTGCCATTGCCCGCTTTACTCAGCTCTACCCTGCTTGTATTGCTCAGAGTGAAAGCACTATGCAGGTACCATATTCTAAGGCATGGAGACAGGCATCCGTAGAATGCCCAGTGCTGCTTCAAGTTGGAAAGTGCTGCTTCTTTTCTTCTTTTCTTGCCACCAACTTAGGGTGCCCCGCTCAGAGCAGTAGGGGCAGTAGAATCAAATCACTGAACAGGCATTTTGAGCAGAGATGCAAACGATGGAGGGCATGTTACCCCCGACTCTGTACTAGTGGAACTGGCCATTCACAAGTGGCAATCAGTCAGAATTAACATGCCATTAACTCCACGACCCTCTTAAATGTCTAGTACTTGCACGTGATGCACCTGCCACCATAATATGAATATTTTTTCATTATTTTGATTGCTCTCCTCTGGGAAAATAACTACTCCCACAGACACACAATGCACTGGTTACAAATGCTACAGCCTTCCGTCAGGGACCCGGTGTACTGCAGGGCTGTACACGGCTATGGTTATCCTCTGGCTGCAGGACTTTGTCAAGTAACATTTTTTTTAATAGTCGGGCAGTCGTCTTGGCTGCAGGGCAGTTAGGAGTGGCTCCAAGGTCGAGTGGCTCTTGGAACCCCTGCTGAGTGAGGGGGCTTCGTCAGGGGCGTTGCTAGGGGGGGGCTAAGGGGGCTATAGCCCCTGATCTTTTGGTTGTAGCTCCGGATAGAATCTCAGGAGCTGGAGCCAAAAGACTAGCTAGCCCCCAGTCCCAACAGTTCTGACATCGGCTTAGCCCCGGGTTTTTTCCAGACCTAGCAACTCCCCTGGGCTTTGTTAAGTGATCACAGCTCAGAGGATCAACGTGTAGTAGGATCAAGACACTCCTGGGCCCCTGCTCTGTGCGGAGGCCCAGTTGATCAAAGAAAGTCAAGAGGAGTGAGCCACTAGGCCAGGCCTCTCCTCTGCCCCATGCGGCATGAGAGAGCCTAATTGATGCATCCTAGGGAATGGGTGCGACCAGAGAGAATTAACCTCCCCAGATACATGGCAAAGGTGTGTGAACATCAAAAACAGACTTATCTTTAGAATGTGGTTTTGGTTAAGCAAGACAGACATCATCCTAGCCCTTGACTCACTCCCAACTAACTAACTAAATATCCACCACTTTTATACAATTCGGGGTACATAACCCTCAAAGTTTCTAGAAGCCCTTACAAGGGCTTCCGGCACGGTACGCCCACCTCCCGCCTACAATAAGGCAGTTTGTTGCCAGTGTCCATGCTGAACGACACCACGTGACAATCCACTTCTGGGTAAATATGGCCCTCATGTCTACCTCCGGTCTTGTCCTCTGAAGGCGAGGGGACGTTAGGCCTCCACCCCCTTGATGACTTCTGCCTCTATGCTGGAGGTGTGGTGACTCAGAAGAAGGACATGGGCTCCCGGAGGATATCATGAAGTGTTATTTATTGAAAATAAACGTAGAAGGCCTATCTTTTCCTAAAGTCTGGGTGATCCCTGCCTGTTGTACCAACTAAGGTGCTTGTTTGACCGTCGTGAACATCCAAAGAAACAAGTCCACTGTCCAAATCTACCCTAACTGACCCTTCCACTAAGAGGGACTAACATAAAGCAGCATAATGACTCCCTTCTCTCAACGGTACTTCTATTACCAATCTTTAATATATGATCTGCAAATAGTCTCTGGTGACATCTCATATCAACCTCTTCAATTCCCCATTTGGGATGTTGAACCTTCTCTGTGTGTCTTGAATCCCTTAGCCAATTTAAGGTTTTGTATTTGACTTCTATGCTTAAGCACAGGGTCGTACCTATCTTTCTCTTCAATACTACAATGTTCTTGTACAGGATGACACTTTATTTTCCCACTGTCCCAGGGTATTTTCTTACACTGATTCTCTCTCTTATTGTCCAATTTCTCATCAGAATCTTACCTAAATTCGCAACCTTAGTATTTATGTGGTCTACAACTTACCTCTGTTTTATTTCTTCCACTGCGATGAGTTAACTGTGTATGATAATGTTTTTCTTTTACTTCACAATCTTTGTATCCCTTTGGCTTCAAAGTTAACTAATTTTCATATTTTGTACTGTGACGAGTTAACTGCCTGTTATAATGATTTTCTCTTTCTTCACAAGCATTATATTCTTTTGGCTTTAAAGTTAACTATAATGGTTCCCTTGAGAGTTCCTGCACCTATCGGTCTCCCGGTTACCTTCCTTCTTCGACGAGAACGGTACCGGAAGGTTTCCGTCTCGGGATTTCACTCACTCTCCGTGTCTTGAAACACCATCTTCTTCCTGACGTTCTTATCCTTGTTCCCGCTCTCTCTCGCATCTCTTCCCGGTGTCCGACTGTCTTCACGGACACACTCGGTACCACCGTTCTTGGTGGTCTTGCAACTTTAGTTGGACCTTCGGTCCACTACAGATTCATCTCTGTGGTCTTGCCACCATGTATGCTGGTGGTTGGGCTACTGCCCAGTCAGTTTACAAGTTTGCTGTGTCTTTGGTAACCCATGCAACCTTTGCAGACGAGTTTGAAACTCACGGTTTACCAGCATCTCGGTCTCTTCTTGCGTTACGCAGCTTGGGGATTCACACAGCCTGCGTCTGCCATCCTCACTCTACTCTATGGCTTCTTTCTCGCTGCTCTTCAGATTCACGCTCTCTCACATACTCGTCCCAGTGCAGTGGACATTTCTTTTTTTAAAGGAAACTGACCCTTCTCCACATGATAACGCTATGAATTTGGAGTTTCTTCATCCCAGTCATGATAGGTTATATTCTCTTGGGTTCCATAGCATCTCAGGTTGGCCATGGTATATCCAGCCCTAGGGTGTACCTCACGGGAACGGGAGTCCTTGTCCTCAAAGTTTGAGTCTCTGCCATTGAGGTCCCACTTGCCTCTACCCCAAGGGAGGGTATTGCAGAGTGGGCTCACCTCTCTAGCCCCGCAGGATGGGGCTTACCTTGGGAAGAAGGGATGAATTCCCTCGATTAGTCACAGGGCTCATTGTGCTGGCCGGTATGTACCATCAGGATCCATTGCCCTCAGTACAACATCCTTGCTCCAGTGCCATTAGGCAGACGGAAAGTCCACAGTCCGTGGTTTTGGCACGCATGCGCAGTCCAGTTCATAATGATCAAGCTTTGCCTGATGCCAATAGCCTGCAGAGAGTAAAATAAACATAAAAAGCACTATAGAGAAGAAACGTGCTGATGGGAGGGTTTGGGGGTACATTTCTGACTTGTAAATAAAAGTCCTCAGTCACACCCCTCTTTTTGTTGGACCTTGTCCCATTGATCAGCATTTTGTTTATTTACTTTATCAACTCGGGTTTGCAGTCTTCCACAACTGTGACCTCTTTAGTGAGAAGACAAGACTTTACCCAAGTCATTCTGCATTGATGACATATTACCTTGGCTCTTAAGACAATCTTACAGGCCCCAAAAAATGCAGCAGTGAAGGATACAGTAGATAAGAAGGCAGATTCTACATTGAAGAAAGCATATGCTAGGATACATCTGTCCCCCAGGATGAGGTATTTTCTCACATCTATTAAAGGATACCAAAAAAAGTAATAAGGGTGCTCGCATCCTGGCAAATCTACAATCGCAGGTGGAGCCATTAGTGGACCTTTCATACAATGGTGACAAAGTGTAGTGGCAGGGAAGTGACACCTAGGGATTGGCACACAGATAATCTCCATAAAATGATGGCAATGAAGTTCCATTTGAGGTCCAGATGTTCTTTGGACTGACAATGGAGGACAGGGACTATAAAGTGTTGAAAGCTGTCATGCACACAGATAAATTATACAGAAAATCTGTCTTCAAACATTATACAGATCTTCCTAGTAAAAGAAGCATATTAGGACCCAGCCAGCAAGCAAAAGCAGGTAGATTTGTGGCCAAAAAACAAGACAACAATCGCTACAGAAACAGCATAAATTATTCGCCAGACAAGTTACAAAAAGTTCTGATGCCAGCCAGCGGGACAATGGTCTACCGGTTCATCAAAACTGCAAATATCTTTCGTTGATTTAATTATATATTTATTTATATGCAGAAGAAACCATGCTCTTTTGATCACAAAAGAACATACAATAGATAAGAAATCAGATTTGACGGGAAGCAGTGTGCTTTTTACATTTTTAAGTGCAGATAGGCAGCACGGTAAGCTGTTCTCAGGATGTGACCATGATGGGTGAAGTACTAGAGTCCAGGCAGAGGAAGTAAGGGACAGAGGAAGTTTAGAGGCCAGGGGAAAAATGTTAGCTAGCAGGCAGATGAGAGGAAGGTTAAGAGGGTAACTTGGAGGCAAGGAGGTATGCTTTTAGTTTGGTTTTGAAAAAAAAAACAGCAAAGTTTGTCCCCACACATGATGATCTAAGGGTGATGCGGTGTATAAATTACCTACACCCCCAACGTTTTGTCTGAACGTAAAAAGCACAAAAATGGGAGATCAAGGATCACTCCTCTCTGGATGTACTAATCAATATTACCAGAAAGTGTCCCAATATTCTTTATATGTTCAAGATAACATCACATATACATAGAAGCCCGAAGTTTATACAATTATCTGAGCCATTTTGGTCAGTTTTATCACTTCACTGAACATGAGGTCTAACAAAAAACTCAATAGTACTTTTCATCATTTATTACAAAACATATATCAATTCTTTGTACAAAAACTCACAAGCGTTTTACAAAACACCTAACAGTATTGTTTTAAAACAAACTCGATTTAAAACATATTACAAAAAACCGAAAAGAAGAAATCATCTGGATTAAACAAAAGCAGAAGTGTCAATAATAATTGGATATCGACAAGCAAAGCATAAAAAGAAAAAAGAAAGAAAGAGAAAAAAGAAGCTTTCCAATGAGCATGAACTTTCACTAAATAACACAAAAGTGTGATAAATATCCTACAAAACACAGTGCTGTAAAATAACTGTTTCAACTCAACTACAATTTTGAGAGTTGAAAAAAGTCCCAAAATATCAAAAAAATAATTCTATTGTTTTAGTTGTAGAACTTGGGATTCTAGCTGGTAGAGGTTGGTTCATATATGAACACTATCCCACTCTTTCTTACAGTTCTGCTCTAGGTCTACGTATAAAGGCCTGTCCTTCCATGCAGAGGCTCATCACTCACAATCGCTGAAAAAGTCAAAATGGCGTGGTGAAGTACATTTCGGCGTGTTGATCTAAAGAAGACCGCCTTCCTCAGGACCTGGGGTCACATGTGTAAGAGCAATGCCCCTGTAACAGCACTGAATATGGGGGAAGCAACTGTATTTTCAAATGGAGTCCATCAATATATGCGCATAGATACAAACGTGGTGGAACATGAGGAGGTAAACTGTAGTGTATGCAGGCAACAACAACCGGCAGTGACTTACACTGCTGTTGTTGTGGAGGCCCTGTTGAAATCACGTCTGCCAGTTGATGCCACCTTCGAGTCAAAACCGCGGGCGTTCGCGAATATGGATCACTTTTATTTATTCCTATCGCTTCTCTTAGTTTGGTTTGGTTTTGAACAAATCCATGTTGCCTTTTTCTTGGATGTCTGGGGGGAAGAGAATTCCATCCAAGTGGAGCAAGAAAGAAGATAGAAGGAGTGGAAGTGAGAGGAAGCACAAGGAGGGCTTGGAGCTACAAGAGTAGTTGATGAGGCAGAGAACAGATTATGAGAAGGCTTGTAGTGTTGGATAAAGCAGGATAGATGCAATGGTGCCTTACAGAGGGTAGATTTGTGAACCAGGAGAAGAACTTTTAATATAGCCCTGTTTTGCCTCATCAGCCATCCAGCCTGGTGATTGTATGAAGAAGTAGGTGTGAAGTGAGGGCGTTCAAAGAGTGTCTTGGTAGCAAAGTTAATGATCTTGTTGAGAGGACAGAAATCATAGTTGAGGAGACCAAAGAGGATGCTGGCACAGTAGTCCAGTTCAGAGAAGACAAGAGTGGTTAATAGATCATTGGCAATGTTGAAAGGAAGGAGGTGCCGAATTGTCCTACTATTTAGGAGGTTCAGTTGAGCTACTGTTCCCGTTTTGGAGATGAAAGTAGAGAGGTTTGTGAGAAGGGTCATAGATGATAGTGAGCTTTCTAGCTGAAGAAGTGTAGGGGAGATTGTCAGGTGGGAAGTGGACAGGCAGAGGAAGAGATAAGAGAGAGCTTTTGACAGGGAAGAAGAACACTTCTGTTTTGGTATAGTTTAACATCAGAGAGTGCAAAGTCATCCAATATTTAATGGCAGAGAGACAGTTGGAAATTTTGAAAGAGAGATCAGAGGTGAGTTCAGAAAAAGAGAAGAAGATTTGGGTGTCGTCCGTGAATACTTGGTACGGTAACCCAAACGAGGAAATTAGCGCCCCAACAGCAGAGGTGTAGAGTGTAAAGAGAAGCGGACCCAAGACAGAGCCTTGTGGAACGCTAACAGTTAGAGGAGTGAGTTGAGAGGTGTTGTTGCTCCAGGAGATAGAAAAATGGGGAGATACAAGGTAGGATTCAATCCAGTCAAGGGCTCGCTCATGAATCTGAAGACGAAAGGGAGTATTGAGGAGATCAGAGTGATCGATAGTGTCAAAGACAGCAGACGTGAATCTGCATTTTCTTGGTTATCATAAGCTAATCCATTCATTCATTAATGTAAACTCTGTTTAGCAGTATGGTTTGTTCTGAGCTATCACGAATCAGGATTTGCTGAGAGCCATGCAGAAAGATATAATGTATTGTACTTGTTATTTTGTGTAGCGCAAATTCTAGTTTCTAAACGCCAAATGTATTCATGTGCCAATGCTAAATTCTGAAACACAGCTGAACAGTGTAGAGATGTTATTATAAGAGAGTGTCTTTTGGCAGACTCTGTTGGTAGACTTATTATTATTATTATTATTATTATTATTATTATTATTATTATTATTATTATTATTATTATTATTATTATTATTATTATTATTATTATAACATGACTGTGAGGTGGAACATTCAGAATTGGAATGTCTTGTACCAATGACAAAAGGCTTGCACAATATGTCTTGCTTTCAGAACTACATGTGATTTACGTTCTCAGCACAGTACATGCTATAACAAAATATATACGTAAGCAAAAGCATGCTGTTTCGCTGAAATGCTTCTACGCATGTAATGTACGTCACTGCAACTATGTATAAAGAGTGGATTTCTTTTCAGTAGGGAGAGGGGCTTGACTTGTTAGTGAGCAGCTGGCTTAGCTGGCTTAGCTCGAACGCTCCCACACTCACTTCCCCTGTCATGTGTAATAAACTGTGTTTCGTTTATCTATCGCTGTGTCTCTAGTGGTCTTATTTGACATCCATAGTATATATTTTGCTTTTGCAGACAGGTCAAAAAGAATTAGGATAGAGGATAGGTTGGAGTGCTCAACAGAGGCAATGAAGTTGGACACATTCATGAGGGTAGTTTCCATGGAGTGATAAACAAAAATGGACCTCGGTAGTGAGGTTGGAAGGATTATGCTAACACACAATTTACATACACAAAAGGAATTTATTACACAAAAACAGCAAAAACATATACTGTTTGCTTATAAAAACCACAATAGGTCCCAAACATTTGACATCATCAAGTTAATTCCACCATACATACACATTCTCACTAACACACATCCAATGTCAACTTTACAAAAATCTGGGTTATCACCTACATGAAACCCACTTACAAAACCACACACATTTTTCAATTCTTCACACCCATATAGACTTACAGAGCTTATTAACATAGTCTACACATGTTTCGGTCGACATAGAAAGCTTTTAAATTTGGCATTGCGTTACTGCAACCTTTTTCAGGACATAGGCGGGGCGTGGATGTCGTCTCGGCCTTACAACAAAATCCAGTGGAAGATGTCTTCAGACAAGTATTCTACAAAAGCCAACAATAAAATCTAATTACAAACCAACCTCTTCACATTATATCAGCGGCACAGTTAAGATGTGCATGTAAATCTTTTGTCATTATATTTGTTCGCACTAACCTCCGAACTGTACTTGTGGGGTAGTGCAAACTGGAATTAATCCTAAGTACTCCAATGATATAATCCAATTGCAGAGGACCCCAAGAAAGGCAGAGGCACATGGTAAATAAAGAGCTCCCTTCCCTGAGTGGTATAGAACCAATCAAATATATCAGTCAAATTATAATAGACCCTGTCCAGGTGTCCAAACACATAGTACTTACTACTGATCATG
Source organism: Ambystoma mexicanum (assembly GCF_040938575.1). Classification (NCBI taxonomy): domain Eukaryota; kingdom Metazoa; phylum Chordata; class Amphibia; order Caudata; family Ambystomatidae; genus Ambystoma; species Ambystoma mexicanum. The sequence goes on from NC_090941.1 coordinate 757,263,708, forward strand.
CAGTCTAGGCTACTGGTGTTTCTCGGTGTCCACCTTCCGTAGTAGCCCTTCTTTGATTTCACAGCCATATATCCGGTGTGTGCTCTGGAGTCAAACCCATACACTCCACTGCACTGCAAATGAATGTGATGAGAGGAATAGGTCAATTACTATTCTATCTATTTCCCTACTCTCCCCATTTTGTGGCGTATTACCACAGTGCCTGACGATGACCCATTCAGGAATTGTCAGGGTAAGTAAACTGGCAACACTTACTTGCAATATTGCAGCATCTGGTAAAAGCTACCAGTGTGTCATGCTATTCCCAGTAACTGATAGCACCTGGTGCTTTCAATTCGTTCGCACAGTGTCCAATACAGAGTCAACCACGACCCATCTGTGCTGTGGTAAAAGCAGGGTAAATTACATGGTTAGTCACTATTTCCTGCAAGATCCCTCATTAAACGACATATTTCATGTGTTAAGGAGCGCCCACCAAGTCAAAATGTATTTAGAATTGCCGTATTCCGTTACACGTTTCGGAATGAAAAGGAAATCAATTTTGCTTTTGCCAAGCGCTATTCCAAAGAGTAAAAGCGCATCAAATCAGACATACAAATCAAAAGCATTTTTATTGGCACACCGTGCCACTTATATTCTAAACTCTATATTTTTTGCATATCTCATCGGGATGAGACATGTTCTGTTACCAGTTCCAGAAACAGAAAAAAGTCAAAAAGTCAAATTCACTTAAAACCAGTGTTATTATAAAGCGTGACTTCCAGATATGAGGGTCCAGAAAATGCCGACTCATGCGAAGTGCCGCTGGAAGGTCAGCTAATTAAGTGTATCAGACCGGCTAGTGCTGTACTTTCTGTAACCATCTAACTTAAATCCACGTTGCCGCTCTTGCAGAGTCCTTACCTGTGGCTTTATACCCACTGCGTACACTGTCAAACAGGGCGGCACATATTCTGCCCAGATAATTATGCGGCAGGGAGAAGCCATAGACAATCATAGAAACAGAGATGGGACTGCGTCCTTACCACCCGAGATAGGGTGATCATTTGCACTCCAGGTCCTCAAAAGTTACCGACTCAGCCAAAATGTGGCAAAAGTGGAAATATTAATATCATAGTCACTCAGAAGGAGCCCATTTGAGTGAAAAGGTTTCCTCCACGGTGGACGACGCACCTCGAGGTGTCCAATCCTGCAATCCCAAAATCTCCTCTTCTATCTTTATGTGGTCCACAAATAAGGAACCATCTAGCTTGACCTGTCACTAGTGAATTATGAGGACCATAGTTCTGCCCCCTGTTGGCTGATCCATCAAAATCACATAGTCCAAGAGATCAGAGTATACATCTGTATGTACAGTGAGTGCCACATTATCATTATGGACCCAGAGCTGTAGGCTAAGATTTGCGAGCCTGGGATGCAGGCCACCTGCGGAAGCTCCCAGTGCCTACTGTACATTGATCACATACATCACTTAGATCAGTTTATTCCATTCCACTGATACATTAAGGTCATTTGGACCGTGTCCAGGGAATAGATTCACCTTTGTTCTATTTTATGTAACATAGTGGCTATGTTACCGCCTCGTTTTTGAGCCCTTACGGTTTGTAGCACAAACCACCTCACATCCCAATCTGTGTGACCAGCTCTGGTAAAATAGTCCACCAGAGGTTTATCAGACACTTTGTTTCTTATGCATGATCTATGCTTTGAGATTCTCTGGTGGATCTGTCTTGTGGTTTTACCCACGTAGATCAGGTGGCATGGACAGAATAATGTAAATTGCGTTCTTCGTTAAGCAATTTGTGTGTCCCTTAAACTGCCATTTTATTCTGCCATGTTCGAAGTGGTGCCTCGTTTCCGTGAATGGACAGGCAGTGCAGTTACCACATTTGTAGTGGCCAGTGACCGGGGGTAAACCCCACTGGTTCATTACTGTCTGATTGGTCTCATTTTCCATATATGTATGCACCAGATTTTGCCTCAAGTTGCTGTTATGATTGAAAGCGAACATTGATTTCTTTGCGACGCTCCCTGGTTGTTTATTGAGATGGCAGTTTTTGTTGATGCTTTTCTTGACTGTGTTGCTTATTGGGGTATATGTGGAGACACAAATGAGGTGGCCCTGTGCAGATTTGACCCTAGGGGTCAAACACACTCTCTGTGTGTGTTGGATGCCCTTTTGTCATTTTCTTTTACTGGTTTTTTGGGGTATCCTCGATCGATCAGCCTTTCCCTCAATTGTGTCGCATGGCCATGGGTGTAGGACATGGGGGGATGGAGTGTGGCGTTGCCCCTTTGAGGGATGCGCACGCAGCAGCATGACGTTGCACGCCGCCGCATGCAGTATAAATAAGGGGGGCGTTCCCGGCCACGTTAGTGTGACGGAAGCCCGAGCAGAGTGGACGTCTCCGTGTGAGTCTGTGAGTGCATGGGGGATTACGGGCATCGCGAGTAGGGGTAATGGGGCACCCATAACAGTGGCGACGAAGGTGGGATATGGGGTACAGCACAGGAAGATTACCCCCTCTGGCTGAGGGCGAATGGTGAGGCCGAGAGGCTGATGAGGACACTAAACAAGACCTTCACGATCGCCCAAGGCCAGGGACAGTGCCTGTCAAGGGCCCTTTACCAGTTCCTGCGGATGTATCGCACTACCCCGCATGCCTCCACGGGGGGGGCACTGGCGGAAGCACTGTTTAAGCAGTGCCCCCGAGGGTTGCTGCCCGAGGTGGGGGAGAAGGAGCCTGGGGTGATTGATGATCAACAGGTGGAGATGGACCGGCGGCTGCGAATCGAACAGGAGAATGCTAGGAGAGGGCTCCGCCCGCAGTGACTGGAGCCGGGAGACAAAGTCCTCATCAGGAACAAGCATCCCCATGGAAAGCTCTCCCTCCCCTACGAACCGGAGCCACTGGATGTGGTGGCTGTCAAGGGGTCCATGGTGACAGATTCGGACGGGAGGTCAGCTGTTACCCGGAATGTGAGCTTCTTCAAGAAGCTAGGGGACCCCAGAACTGAGCCTCCCCTGGAACCGGACCTAATGGAGGTGCCTGAGGATGGAGTAGGCCAAACCTCCACACCCGCGTCTCCCGCCCTGGGAGTCCCATCGGATGGACTGCCCATGCCGGAGGTAAGCGGGAGGTACCCCCAGAGGGCTGGGCGAGGGAAACCCGCTTACCTCAGCGACTACGTGTTGGGACACATTTCATGATTGGCCTGTGGGCCCGTAATGTTAGTTAAGGGGATCCAGGGTGGTTGTGAATAAAGGGGTGTGTGGGGATTGTTTAAAATGTTGTTTTAATGTGTTATTTGGTTTGTGATGTTCAGTATTAAAGTAATGTTGCTTGTCGTCATGGAAAAGGAGGAGTGTGGCGTTGCCCCTTTGAGGGACGCGCACGCGGCAGCGTGACATTGCACGCCGCTGCGTGCAGTATAAATAAAGGGGGCGTTCCTGGCTGCATTAGTGTCACCGGGAAGCCCGAGCAGAGCGGACGTCTCTGTGTGAGTCTGTGAGTGCTTGGGGGCTTATGGGCATCGCGAGTGGGGGTCATGGGACACCCACAACAGAAGGGACAAATCCCCCCCACAATTTTAAGTGGGGGGGATACAATGGCATTTATCCCCCCCCAGTTTCCCCCATGTGTGTGCATCTCTGGAGAGCAGCATGTGCAGAGGGGCACCGCAGGGCTCACGCTCACCTCTTGCCCCCCCATTGGGCAGAACTGCTCCCTTCACCCCAATTACATCAGGCTGTGACAGGAGTCCGGCTAATGAATAGCAGGGGTGGCTGGGGGATGGGAGGAACTCCACCACGAAATAAATGCTCATGCAGTTTAATTACATGTTAATCTTTTCCCTAAAACGGCTAGTTTGCCAGTTTAAATGACGGCACAGTCCATCACTGCAGCCACTTTGTGCACACAAATTGCCCATGGGAGGTACGATCGCGGCATTCGCGGGGCACAAGCGCAGTGTTTAAAATATAAAGCTATTTCTGCTGAGAAAGGAAGAGGGAGGGGGCAATGCTCCTGTGAGCGGAGATGAGGGTTTGTCAGCAAAAATAGACTTTTTTAATGTTTGCCAATCTGAAATGGAAATTAAAAAGGAGTACCATAAATTCCAAAATAGCTGCATAAAGACTGCATATGACGTGTGCATGCCAAACCTCCTTATCCCATTAGGGAGATGGGGGATCCTGTCCATTTGTTTGCTTTGCCTTATGGTACTTGCAATTGTGTATTAATAATGGGAAATTCAAAACTACAAGTCCCAGAAAGAAAAGAAAAGAAAAAATAAACACGACCCGGCTGGTGTCTCCTGAATGACAGTGGTGATGTTTGTATGCATGTGTGTGACCTCTTGAGCCAGTACCTTATTAGAGAGTGGGAAAAGCGGCACTACAAGTCCCAGAATTCATAGGGAAAAAGAGGAGTGGATCTGCACCTTCTGCACGATATGAGACATGTTTGTATGCATGTGACAGACATACAGAGCCAGTTACATATTTGAGAAAGGGAAAAGCAGCACTGCAAGTCCCAGAATGCAAAGAAAGCCAGCATCGGCAGAGCCAATAGCTTTGGCATTTGTTTAGATATTGTATAACCATTTGCCAGGCATTGTTAACACATACCCAGGTGCTTGTAGCAATGTCCGGCTGTTGCCATGTTAGTGCCATTATGTCAGTGCTATGTTGAACATCTGCAAATCCTGGTCTTTGTCAAACAACCTGTCCTGCCAAATGCCTATCCCATGCCTGCACAAAAACCAAAACAGTTGACTTTGCATACACTTGTGCTCCAGCAGCTGCAGTGCTGTGATATTTGTCATGCCGGATATGTGGCAGGACGATGCTCAAACTATGAGGGGCAGCCCAAACCCCCCTTTTCCTTACACCGCTGCTTCCCTTCAGCCCACGCCGTCAGACTCCCTTGTTATCTTGAAAGGAGTGCTGTTGTGCGAGTCGGGCAGAGGCATGGCGGTACTCGCTCCCTATAATCACCACACACGTGCAGCTTGTTCTTTCCATGACTGAAGCAAGGTTAGGGAAAGCCCATTGGGGTAGCAGGTATCAAAGCGCTAAGAGGCATGGACAGTCGATTCTGCGTCCCTGGTTACTGAATCTTTGCACTTGTGCAAGTGCCATTTTGCGTGGCATTGGCATTTGGGCAAACATTGCCCTAATGCAAAAAAAACTTTCAGTGCATGTTACACCAGTGAAAATGTACCCAACTGCTGATACGATCCCTAGTCACACTAGTAAGCACTAGGACACACATTACCCAGATGTAAAAAGTAAGGCATTGAAATGATAGGTTGTTTGCAATAGGGCACTCTTAGCACTTGCGCACATATCTTGGGAACACTGCACTTGGGCTGCTGCAAGGTTTCTGTAATTCGGCCCCATGTTTACTAGGATTCTGCATGAGCTGAACATATGGCAGCCCTCCATCCAGTGTGTACCCGTGGGGAATGCAATGGTGAGGTAAAGGGCGTGTTTCATGTTTCGTGTTTAGTTATCTGTTTTTGATGCAGTGCCTCTTTCTTGCCTTGTTTCCTCATGGAGGGTTTCTGACACAGCTGTAGTAGGCTGGAGAGAACCAATCACAACCACTCAATGCACAATGGGGCACTTCCATCTTTGTAATTTTGGAGGGTCAATCTGCGTGTTGTATGCCTGCTTCCTTCAGTATTACAGATTATATTTCCACCCAAGGAAAGCTAGCCGGTCCACAATTCGAAAGCATGCAGTGAACGCTTTTGTAAATGGTCTGCATGTTGTGGCAGCGTGTGTTCCTGTTTAATGGTCGGAGGTGTGCAGGTATCCTATTGCGCCATCGGTTCGTTTTTGTATCATACGTTTGGCTTCCTGATGTTGATCTCCAGAATGTGTACCTTAATGCCTGCATTACAGGTGGTATTCTTACTTATCGAGTTCTTTCACAAAAAAAGCAAAGTCCCAAGGTGTCCCCTGCCCCCCCCAGATTTTATGGGTCTCCTACGCCCCTGCGCATGGCCAACAAATTCCTCTTTTTTCGTACAGTTTCTATGAAGTCTAAGAAACTGACCATTTGGCAGGTGGAGTTTTAGGCCATCTGGATGGAAACTTGAATAGTGTAGGAGGAAATCCTTGCCAGTTGGTTTCCTATAAAGTGTGGTTTCGAGTATGCCTTCTGATTTGCGAATTTTGAGATCCAAAAAGTTCACTCGTTCCAAGTACTATTCGATAGGAAATCTAATGTGGAGGTCACAAGTATTGACCCATTAAAAAAATTCCAATAAGGAAGTAGTGGGCCCTCTCCAGATCAAGAACACGTCATTGATATAACATTTCCAAACAACCAACTTGTCACCAAAAATCTGTTGTTTAAGGGTATTGTCATGACCCAAAATATACAGATTTTCAAAGTTTGCCATATAAAAATAGGCCACAACTGGCGCAACTGTTGCGCCCATGCTGACTCCTCTCAATTGTTTGAATAATTGCCCTTTGAAGAGAAAGAAATTTTCCGACATCGCCTAGCGCGCGCATTCCATAATAAAACCAGTGTCAGTCTATATGAGTATGAAGAATTGAAATATTTGCGTGGTTTCGTAAGAGGGTTTCATGCGGGTGATAACCCAGATTATTGTAAAGTTGACATTGGATGAGTGTTAGTGAGAATGTGTATGTATGGTGGAATGAACTTGACAATGTCAAATGTGTGGGATTTATTGTGGTTTTTATAAGCAAACAGTAAATGTTTTTGCTGTTTTTTGTAATAAATTCATTTTGTGCATGTAAATTGTGTGTTAGCATAATCCTTCCAACCTCATTACCGAGGTCCATTTTTGTTTATCACTGTATTACTTACCTGGAGGACCTTGGGTGTTACAGGTACCCTTATATTCTATAGTTTCCATGGAGTGACAGGAGCAGAAACCTACTTGCAGCGGATCGCGAAGGTTGTGAATGCCTATGAAATTGTTAAGACGGTTGAACACAACCCTTCCAAGCACTTTAGAGTAGTGCGGAAGGAGAGACAAAGGGCAAAGGTTAACCGGTAGGTTCGGGTCAGCCCTTTGCTTTTTTTGGAGAGGGATGACTGTGGCTGTTTTGAAAATAGGGAGAAAGCAAGCAGAGTCGAAGGACAGTTTGAAGAGTTCAGCAAGGTGAGAGGCACATAAAAGGGCAATAGACTGAGGAGTAAGAGGGTCTGATGGGACGCAAGAGGGGTTAGCCTTCATCAGTAGAGATAGGACTTCATCAGTATTAGTGTGACTAAAGTGAGAGCTAAAGGCAGAGGTTGATGATAGAGTAGACAGAGTGTAAAATGTGGAAGGAGGGAGTGTGAGGAAGGACAGGAGAAAGTCTCTGATTTTGGATATTTTGGCAATGAAGTATTCAGCTAGGTCATTAACTGTGAGAGTAAGGTTGATAGTCATAGATTTAGGCGGAGTGAGGAGTGAGTTTAGGGTGCCCTGTAGCCAGCAAGGATGGTCGGAGTGAGAGTGAATGAGGGTTAGTTAGAATTCCTTGTTCGCTCTATCAAGAGTGGGCTTGAGAGAGTTCAGGGCAGAGAGGTAGAGTTGTAGGTCCACAGTATGAGTATACAGTGTTGGTGAAGAGGCATCGAGTGTGAAGGAGGAGATTGAGCACTGTGGGTCAGAGGTGTAGAGGAGGTCCCAGACATGGCCTGCGGAACGAAAAGTACCTACATACGGTCCACAAAGAGACCCCAAAGGCCTTAATGGAAGGCCAGTGGAAATGACTTAAGGGCCTGAACAGACTCGTGAATGAACAAAAGCAGCTATCGAAGACAAGCACGCCAGTGCGAGTACCTACAAAAATAAATGTAATGGACACAGAGAAGAGACAATGTTAAAACGTGAGGAAACAGTGCTACGTGACAAGATGGAAGCAACCGACCTGTTAAACGTGTGTATATAGGCTTGAAACGCAAGATGCTAAGAAATCGATACTGCTTGCAATGCTTAGTAGAAGATAGAGCGGAAACCCAGCCAAAGGCAAGAGAAGGAGCGGAATCGAAACTCAACAAAGAGCGGTTCATGCGTAGGAAATCGAGGTCAACCAGAGAAGGGGAGGAGAGCGTCAGCTAACAAGTCTCAAACTTCAGAAGAGCATACCAGCCTGCCTCATGGAGGTCAAGATAAGGGGGGCACATGCAGGTGGCGAGGCTGACACAGAATTAAATGCACTAAAAGCTGGAAACTGAAGCCGATTCATGGTGAACTAACACATGACCAGCCAGGTGCGAAGAAGTACCATCACCTGATGTCATCCAGGACCCGAGGATGCCATAACTTTCCCTATTAGAGACTACAGTTTCGAGGCCATCCTTAGCCAACTAATTGACACATCGCCCTAAACCGCTGATTGATGGAAGGGAGGCAGGGTGAAACTTGGGACACCAGGCACAGGGGTGTCCATTCTGCATGCTGCTAATTAAAAGAGGAAATGTATGTCTAGGGGTGTAACCTGCCCAATCACAATGGACCAAGTTATCTGGAGTCCTATAGTCATATACAGATATAACACCTATACTTAAGTTACCTTTCCTAGCCAATTATATTGCATGATGATTTTTCATAGAATTAGACGTCAGTGATGACAATTTTTGCCTATAAGAATTCATGTTCGACTGAGGTTCGAGGAAGTCGGAGCGAGACAGGTGATCGCAATGCTGCTGATTTCCATTTGTTTCTCTGTTTAAACGGACTTCCCTTTGCCAACTTACTGAGTCCTCATTATTCAGTCGTGTTGGAGTAAGTGAATCCTGCACCCCCTGTCCTCACATGGTGCAGCTATCTTGTCTTACAAGTTCTAGAGGGTGAGCGCTGACCTATGGGCCCCGTCAGTGATTTCCTCTCCCCCAGGACATTTGGTAGCAGAGGATGGTTTCGGCCATTAATTATTGATTATTAATACTAAGACACCTTTAGACCGACGGCATGAAGTAACTCTAGGCCTTCGGTAAGATCACAAGTCCTTTTGCCATTCCGGCTGAGTAGACTGAGAAGCTCCCCACGGACAATGATAGAGTAAAATTTTGAAAATCTGCAGTGGGTCTGAAGGAACCCGCCTTTCCAAGCATAACCCTTCTCATTCCCACGGGCAGTGGATCGGATGAAAACCTTAAAAGCGGGAAGGGGCGGTGATCCCGAAAGTTCAAGAGAGGAAAATATGCAAATGTCTTGTAGGCATTAGAGTAAGTAAGGGAAAAAGTAACAGAGGGTGGCGGAGAAAAAATAAAGTAGTTAGAAGTAGAGAAGACATTAAATATATAGGGGGTAATGACTCGAGCATAAGAAATAAAGAGTGGATACCGTGGGACACCCGAGATAAAACGTAAGGATTACCAGGGGGGCACCTGAGACAAAACGTAAGGATTGCCAGTGGGGCACCTGAGACAAAACGTAAGGATTACCAAGGGGGCACCTGAGATAAAAACGTAAGGATTCGCTTTATTCCTTCGCTTTAAAGAGTGGTCAGAAGAAACGTGAACTCATAGCCCACAGTGGGGGGACAATTTAGGCTACGGTGACGATTAAAGATGGCATCAAAGGGGTCGTTTACACCCCATGCCGGGGTATTGATTAGAAGGCAGGTATACGTGTGTCCAGCTGGTGTTCGTCTAGTCTGTCGAGTGTCTGTCATATGTGTCTTGTTGTATGTCAAATGTAAAATAATTGTATTAATGATTGGTTGAATGCCATTTTGGCTTTACGCGATTCAGTAACTAAGAGGGAATCGCCATTGACTTGATGGGTTTTGAGTAAATTGTTGGTATAAATTTTGGCGGGAAAAGATTGGATTGGAGCTTGCGTATGTGGTGCTCGCTCATACCATTGAAAGGTTAAAGAATTGCATAAATACTGTTAGTGACAAAATTAAAAATGGAGGAAGTTACCCCGTTTGCGCATTTGTGCAAGCAGCTACCCAAGCATGCACCAAAACTAAAGAAATACAGCACGGAGTGGGTCAAGGGTACCGCCAATAATATGTTTATGCCGTGGCCCCAGAATGGGTCACTCCCTAAGGCTGTTTTACAGCATATAACTACCTTCCTACACGCCACATATACGTGCAAGAAGTTAGAGAAACGTCTTGCTGTTCTAGAATTGTGGAAAATGTTTGAAGAAACGAGGGTGGAAGAACCACCCACAGACTGGATACTAAATGTATGTACGGAGGGGGGTGAGACGCATACCACACCACCAACCCCGCCTGAGCCAGTCATTGAAGGAAGCAAGTCAAAGGGTCTCTACCCACTACGAGAACTTAAGGCAGCCACGGGGTATAGCAACCCTGCATATTAGTCGCCTACTACAGTAGTGACGATAATAAGGGAAAAGAACAGGAAAACAATATTGCCTCTGCAGTCTCAAGGGACAAAGAGAGATGCGAAGATGAAGGGAAAGATTGGGCACAGAGTTGTGCACCTCCAGATAAGAAGAGAGAGGGAAATAAACATAAAGGAAATTAAGGTAGAGGTGACGAGATAGCATTCGCGAAAGACGAATGGATGGGAGGTCAAATATTACTGAAGTTGAATGGAAAATGAAGTGATGATTTGAGGCCAAGGGAGAGGTCTGATGAGACGCAAAGGAGAGAGAGAGAGAAAGGGATGGAAGAAAGAGATGAAAGGACTAAAAAGGCAAGAACAACTATATCGCGAAGAGCTAGGAATACTGCTCAGTCGCACACAGTACGCAGCCTATAAAAAGTACAGGCAGAACATGTTAAGGTTAGAGGAAGAAAGGATAGTGCACGAAAGGAAAGTAAAAAAGCGGGAAGACGAGCAAAGTAGAAGGGCAAAAGAACATAGAAATGAACCGATGAGGGAAGTACATAAGGCTAGAGAAGAAGCAAAGAAGCGAAAGGAAATAGACAAGGAAATAGAACGTAAGCACAGACAGAGGGCACAGGATGTTGAATATTTGGAGCGGGAAGTGATAAAAACCAATCCCACAGTAGAATGGGAAGACATAGAAGAATTCTTTCCTGCAAGTGATGCGGTACCAGGTACAAGCGGGAAAAATATTGAAGATGACTTCGACACCAGAAGCATCGGGGAAACGATTGATAAAATATACAATGAGATGGGGCTAGAGCAGATATCCGATGGGGGAAGGGAAGATGAGCGCTTAGAGAGCACTCAGCTATATGACACTGAGGATGTCACCCGAAGTAGTGAGAGCATGGGACGGTCCCTAGACAGGGTGGAGATTGGGCAGAACGAAGAAGATGCTAGGAGTTGTGTAAACTGGGAGTATTCAGAATCTGACTCCGGTGGGGAAACGGAGGATGTGGCACATGAAGAAGGGAGATGGTGCAAACATAGGCTCCCAGGGGGCCGAGGGGTACGATGGTCAGACGCTAGCGGGTCCACAAGTAGGGCACCGAAGTCTGCTGCGCAGTCTGGCCGACATGAAGGAACACCCCACGATCAGAGGGGGGCGTCAGCACCTGCCTATGCAGACAGATTAAGGGCATTGCCAGGTAGACGGCAAGGTGGGAATGCCATCCTGGCGACAGACTGGAGAGCTATGGGGAAAGAGAAGGAGGACTGTGTATTCCAATTCCTGATGCTATAAAAGGGGGGAGCAAGACCACAGTATATTCCATGGCCACACATGGCCCGAGAGAACCTTAAAAATAAGCTTCCAATGCTGACATCGGGAGCCAGAAAGTGGATACATGAGTTTAGGAAAATGACGGGGGGTGTCACCTTAGCTATAGGGGACATTAAGGGCCTCCTAATTGCCATACTTGGTGAAAGAGCAGATGATGTATGGAAACGGGCAGGCTATCCCAAGGTAACCCTAACTAACACCTCCCATGACGGAGCGCCATTTAATAACTGTAGGGCAGCGGTGTGGAAAGCGCTGCGAACGCTATATCCAGACACTTCTGATATGGGGGCTATAATGACTCGGAAAATGAAAGAGTCAGAGAACCCCTTGATTTAAATCCAGAATTTTCAGGATGCGTGGGTGCCCGAAACGCATGAGTCTTGGATGAAATCTATCCCTGTATTCTACCACATATTATGCCTGGGATTGCCTGAACCGGTGCAGAAGCAGCTCAAAAAATTTGGTCGGAGTAGAAGGAAAACCATGGCCAGAAAAACAATTGACAATTGCACACTACTGTAGATTGTTGCAAGAAAAGAACTGGAAAAAGGAGGTAACTCGTAAGGGCGAGGAGGCGAAGCTGGTGCAAAAGAAGCTCTCGAAGTATGCTCTCGAGGGAGCCATGCTCACCAGCCCAGCCGAACCAAGCGCACAAAAAGCGACCAACCCATCGCAGAATAATCAGGGTAACGCAGGATTTTACCCAAGAGGAAGGGGTTTTGGAGGAAGAGGATGGCAGAGTAATCAAGGAGGGTTTTGAGGTAACCAGGGAGGCTTTCAGTATAATCAAAATGGCTTTCAGAACGCGCAGATGGGCGGTCCTGCTATGCCAGATGGACAGATGGCCCGTCCACTGCCAGTATGTTGGCTGTGTGGAATAACAGGACACGTGGCATGCATGTGCAGAGCCAAGGCATGTGGCAAAACAGCCAAGGGTTGGGGGCAGGCATGGTGAATTAGCCTGCCATCCGACAACCGGGCGGTGCACAAAATTACACAGTGCAGCCGCAGGCGTCGGGCGTGCATCAAGGTGCGCAGCAAGTGGTTCAACCACTGAACATGGGGTACATGCCGCAGGGACAATCCCAGCAGGCATCACCGCAAATGTCACAGGGCACTAGCTCCAGAGGGGGAGTTAACCCTGGGCTGGGGGAAATCAACAAGTATACAGTGGGCCAAACTTATATATGAAATAGAACAGTTCACGGGGGACTCTGATGTGCTCTATCCTATCAGTGACACCAGACCCTAACAGGGAACCAAGGGTGAATGTCACCATAGGGGGTAAAGAATATTCCTTCTTAGTTGACGCGGGTGCTACGCGCTCGTGCATACGAGAGGGCACATTTTCCTTGTCCGGCTAGGCTATAGATACTCAGAGTTTCACTGGAGCTCATAGTAGAGTTCCCTTTACAGACGCACTCCCAGTCTCAGCGGGAGAGAGCGAAATGAATGTACCCCTTTTATATTCACGTCAGACCCCAGTAAATATTCTGGGCCGAGACCTGATGACTAAATTAAACATGACCATCTTGTTTACAGAGAATGGTATAGTGTGCTCCACTCCAGGAATGCATTATTCAAATGTGTGCAAAATGATCAGAGCATACTCAGGATGTATAGCCATGAGAGCTGTACCGTTAGAGCCAGAAGTCTTTGCATATGGTGTGCAGGTGTTTATGGCGGGACTGCCAGGCCTCGCAGACAAAACTATGAGAACCCCTGATGAGTTTCTGTTCAGACCAAGAATACCCATGCACGAAGAGGAGGGACAAGTATTTCCCTTAATGATACAATCTGCCGCAGTGCGAGGGAAAGTGGTATTGGTCGAAGGATATGATGACGAAGGCAGACAATGGTGTGCGATTATCGCCATCGAAGAAGGGTATCGAGTGACTGCCGTCACCGATGACGATCTGTTCGAAGAGCACCCTGACCTAGAGGAGACAAGAGTGGAAGTAAGTCTCACATTTTGGGTCAAAATGATCAGACGGGAGGTGCCACAGAGAATGATGCTGGCGCTGGTACGTCCAGAATACTTTGATGACGACCTGGCCCAAGTGCCTGCCGCAGTATGGACTACAGGGCCCTATGACGTAGGTCTCCTGAAGGTGGCAGTTGAAGTGAAAATTAAACTGAAACCAGGAGCAATTTTACCACGAGCGCGACAATATCCCATGTCCAGAGAAGCAGATGAAGGGATTGCGAATACAATTTACGCCATGAGGGAGCAGGGCATCTTAGTGATGTCAGAATCACCTTGCAACACAGTGATTTACCCTGTCAAAAAATCAAAGGGAGGGTCTTGGCGTTTAATCTAAGATTTACGAGCATTAAACGATATAGTTGAAGCCGAGTTCCCTCTAGTCCCTAACCCATCCACAATACTGTGTAATATACCGACTGAGGCAAAATATTTCACGATGATCGATTTGAAAATGCGTTTTTCTCAATCCCATTGCACCATGACTCTCAAGACTTGACATCATTCACCTTCAGACAAATGCGCCTGAAAAGTATGAGGTTGCCACAGGGGTATTGCGAGTCCCCGTCTATTTTCAACAGAGTCCTGCAAATGGGCCTAAGCAATATTGCGGTGGAGAGTGTTGTTTTGCAGTATGTAGATGACATTCGGATCTGCAGCACCACTGAAGAGCAATGCAGGTGCGACTCAATCTAGCTATTGACTATACTGGCTGAAAAGGGATACAATGTTGATAAGGAAAAATTGCAGTACTTTCAACAGGAGGTGTTGTACATAAGGCATCTAATCTCTCATGAGGGGAAAAAGGTAACCCCAGAAAGGGCTGAAACCAACATGAACACAGCCAAGCCGCGCACGATAAAACAAATGCAGAGCTTCTTAGGCCTGTGCAATTATGTCAGAGCATGGGTGTTCGACTACAGCTCGTATACCAAGCCCCTTGCTTCAGGCTTTGAAGAAAGCCAGGCAACAAAAGGAGAAATTGAATGGAGTGAGGCAATGGAGAAAGGGTTTGCAGAACTCAAGGGGGCAATTTGTAAGGCCCCAGTTCTCAGGATTCCTAATTATGCAGAGGAATTCTACCTGTTCTCACACTCTGATGGTAATTTTATGACGGCAGTGCTCGCTGGGGTGCAAGCCCCTAGCATATTACAGCGGGAGTCTGGACCCGGTTATGAAGGGCCACTTCCCATGCGAACAAAATCTAGCTGCTGTCGCATTTGCTATCGAAAAGGCGTCATCCATCGTGATGGGGTGCTCCATGACATTCTATGTTGAACATTCGCTGTTCGCCATACTAGAGAAGCCAAAGGGCACACTGACGTCTCAGAGAGCATCTGCCTATGAGGTGATTATCTGTAACCCATCGATCAAAATAGTTCAATGTAAAACTGTGAACCCTGCTACATTTATAGCTGAGCCAGTCACAGAGGGAGAACCTATACACGACTGTGCGAACTATGAGGAATTCTATGATGAGATCCCCAGGGTAAAGGAAAACGCCCTGGTGGAGAGATCGTCTTTATTGATGGTTCTTCGAGAATCGACCAAGAAGACAGACAAAGGAATACAGGCGTGGCCGTGGTAAAACACCTAGCGAATGGAGAGTTTCGAGTACTTATCAGTGCGCGAATACCCTCTCACTATTCTACGCAAGCTGCAGAACTGCTGGCAATGATACTCGCCATTGAGAATCATGCAGACCAGGAAGTAACTGTGAACAGTGACTCAGCCTATGTGACGTCCACAGTACATGCAGGTCTAGCGCTCTGGAAAAGAAGGGGCTACCTCCGAGCAGACGGCACGCCAGTGAAACATGCAGCCTTATTAGATAGGCTGATGAAAGCACTACAGCTCCCAGTGGGAATAGCGGTCGTGAAATGCGCCGCTCATACCAAGGGGACGGATTTCGTGTCACGTGGAAATCATGAAGTGGACACGGAAGATTAGCGCATGGCATCCAAAAATGAAACAATCATGGACGTGGAGGTGGCACGTACCAATGAGAGGATGATGGTAGCGCGAGCCACACCAGAAGCCTATATCAATATGGGGCAGACTCAGCTAATGGAGCTCCAGGGGGAGGCACCTCAGGAGGAGAAATATTTGTGGAAGCGTCAAGGGTGTTCTTTAAACCCCTCCGATGGGTTGTGGAGGCAAGACAGCACTAGCAAACTAGTAATGCCTGTCGCCCTTCTAAAAGTAGCATTAGTACAACTACACTACCCCATCCATATGACAAAAGAATATCTTGCTGCAACGCTCGCAGAAGACTAGTTCACACCGAATTTAGCAGAGCATGTTGCATTTTTCATGGTGAACTGCATTATCTGCCAGCAATTCACCGCTGGGCACACATTAAAAGTAGTGAGAGGAATCATTCCCAGACGAAATGGACCATTCCAGCACTTGCATATCGACTACGTCGACATGATTCAAGTGAGCAACGGGTACAGGTATTTAATTGTGGTGGTGTGTCCATTCTCTAGATGGATAGAAGCAGGTCCCTGTACACACCCAGATGCTACCTTTGCTGCCAAGTTCCAGTGAGGGAGGTGTTCCCTAGGTGGGGGGTGTGCGAAATAATGAGATCAGATAACGGGGCTCACTTTGTAAATTCAGTTTTCGAACAGATTAGCTTGTTGCTTGGTATAAATCATCAGCGTATCATCCTGAGGGGAACGGGATATGTGAACAGATCAACGGCTTTCTTAAGGAGAGGATAACCAAGTTGAAGCTCACATTAAAGAAGGGATGGCTGCACTGTCTACCATTGGCATTGTATGCACTTCGGAACCAACGCGGCTCCGACCATCATTTTACGCCGCACGAGATAGTTACAGGCGGAAGGATGAGGACCCCTCTTACCCCCCGCTAGTTGTGATGCCCAGCCGACTAGAAAGGTCCTGGGAACAGAAATGCAAAAGTACCTTCACTGTATGGCATCCAGCGCCTCTGTCATTACAGGCCAGCTGCAGCGATGGCAAAAAGGGGACGGCGCAGCACGAAACACAGCTGGAAGTGCTGAAGCAGACACCGAGGAAGGTGTACATGCGCCCCTCGTCTTCCCTGGTGACAGCATGCTTGTGAAGAACTTTACCAGGAAAAGGTGGGACGAGCCAAGATTTAATGGCCCTTTCATCGTAGAGGACTGCACCCCCTCCGCCGTCAAGCTCCAGGGTAGAAGGGCATGGATCTTCCTGAATGGAAGATCTTTCCTATATAGGGAATTAAACCCTATATAGGAGAGAGCCCTCCTGCTGCATCCAACTGTAAAGAAACCACAGACAACGGGGAAGAACCTCAGCACGTACAGACAAGATCCATGGCAAGGAAGAAGGACGCATGAGCAGAAAACCAAGACAAAGAACACGGATACAAGGTGTGGCATAAAACTGGACAGGTTCCTCAAGCAAGGGGAAATAAGGACATAACGGACACTCTGTACATCCCAGTTGCAGGGTAAAGAGAAGCACATCCAAAGCCAAAACAACAGTGATAAAATGAACTTTCGAAAGCAAAACATGCTCAATTAGTACAAAGAATCAAGACTCTGATAGACTGCAAGTAAGACATTGCCTGAGAGTGTAACACAGTATCCTGAAGCAATCAGTCTTGAGACTTTGTTCACAGACCTTATGGTATCCCCCAGTAGAAACATCACAGAGGATGTGCTTTCCTGTTTCTGGCTAGTATTAGAGAAATATCCATCACTTGTAGGGAGAGTTAGCAGTATCACAGACTTTATTCAAGATCCGGCCAACAAGAAAATAATCTGGCAACTACTGATTGTCATCACGGAAGCCTTCATTGCACTGCCCGAGTACAGTGATAAGGGTACAGATGCTTCCACCACAAGTGATCATTGATGAACTGACATACACGCTCTTCTTCCGCATCATAGAGGAATGCCCAGGACTTGTCGGGAGAACCAGAGATACCTTAACCTTTATCAGAGATCCAAGAAACAACGAATTCCTAAACCGAGTGTGGTACAAACTGAACTACGTGATGGCAATCCACGCAGCAGGAAAGTGTAAAGACTGTTCACGTCACAAGAAGGCCTGTGATCTAGAGACCAGAAAAACAGAGAGAATGTCGTTGTCACCAGAAGACAGCAGATATGCATACCATGTCTTCTTTCACCTCGTTGAGAACTTTCCAGAACTAGTGGGTAGACCCAGCAATGTTGACGTACCCGCATTCCTCAGAGACCCAGTAAAGAATGCACGATTAAACAAGCTCCTGAGAGCCACCATAGCACAACTGAGAAGTAATTATGTTCATCAACTGCTGAGGAGAGCCTTGTGAAGAGGAAGATCCCAATAAACTTTCCGCCGTGGAGCAGATCGAGGGGAGAGACACTGTTCTTCAACTTGTCACCGAGAGACCGAGTGAAAGGAGCGGACACAAGAACTTCACCATCTTATTTTCCTTTTCCTTCATTTTTCTCATTTTTTCCTATTTTTTCATATGTTCACTTTTATTTTTATTTTTGTTTTTATTTTTACATTTTATTTTGTGTGATTTTTAGCAGTTCCATCTTTTCATCCTTTCGCATTGAGCAAGTTCCAGCATGTCCTCAGGACCAAGGCAAATTCAAGGCGTGGATTGGGACATCACCTATTATCGATGTGTATAATGAATGTGATGTACCAAAGTTGCTAGCCTAACCCTTTTCCATAGTTTAGCACAGGAACTGTACTGAGTACCCAGAGACTACCGTTGTCACTCACATGAGGGGGGACATTTGGAGAAGCACTCGTCCCACTAATAGTAACAAACTCTCGAAATACGAGACCAGAGGAAAAGAAGGAATAAATAACTAACTATGAACTCATTCGAAATGGGGGCCCAGAACAGTAACTTGGTTTTACCCCAACAGAAGGGTGCCCCCACTTCCTGGAAGAAAATGCTGCAAATTGTCGTTCCGAACGATTATGTGTATATGTATAGTTATTACTATTGTTTTTCTGTCATTAACAATCAGAACTGCTTTCTTTATTGTTGCGTGAAGTGGCCCAATCTCAGTGCACCCACCAGATAATAAACATCTGGGGCCTACGAAAGCACCCAGACCCTATATAGTCATTCCAGTCCCAAGAAAACCTGATGTTAAAAATAACGAACTGAGTTTAAATGTAATAAGCAATAATTTAGACACATTTGAGGTAACAAATGAAGAGAAAAGCTGGAGACAGGGTCAGCAAGGAATGAATGAAAACGCTGCACTGACCACTGCACGCACCCACACTCAGGATGCACACAGACAAAGGCAAGTATCAATGGCTACAGGGCCTCCAACGAAGGCAGCAGAGAAGAGGAGACTGCCTGCCGAACAATCAGGTCCAGAAAACAGTGGAAGTACCCAAGAGGAGCCAAGTGAAACACTAGAGAGAGAGGGCAAAGCAAAATCCCTCAAAAGAACAGAAGTAGCCACAAAGGAATTCACAGAGAAAACACAAATGCTGATAGACTATTTGTTCACTTTCATAGTCAGAGCAAAGAAACTG
This sequence comes from Ambystoma mexicanum, assembly GCF_040938575.1. Classification (NCBI taxonomy): domain Eukaryota; kingdom Metazoa; phylum Chordata; class Amphibia; order Caudata; family Ambystomatidae; genus Ambystoma; species Ambystoma mexicanum. Next base: position 757,282,839 of record NC_090941.1, read on the forward strand.
CACGAGGAGCTGGAACCTAGAACTGCAGAGACTATAACGACAAACACGCCAGCTCGAGCACTGCAAACAAGCACCAGATCTATAACTCAGCCTCGCGCTGAGGAGATGGTGAGCCAATGGTGGCCAGAGAACCACGATGAAAACCAACAAGAGGAGAGGAAGAGAAACACAAAACCTTCTCCTACCACAGCGATGCAGTCGAGGCAGCCTGCTCCACCGAGACACCCAGAGAGGAAAAGCAGCACAGACGCATTTAGAGACATAGTCATAGCAAACTACAGAAGAACGCTGAGAATCAAGAGAAGCCCACACGAAGATAACAATGAACTTAATGATTACCTGGACAGTACAGCCCATCTCGGAAACAACATATGGTACCAGCACATGAAGGAAGTAGGACGAAGAGAGTCGGAAGGAGAATGCTTCGTCTGTGCTCTCCTAAAATACAGCATGGGAAAATCCAAGATCTTCATGGCTGTAGAAATTGATGTCCCTACAGCACACTGTATGTCACATGTAGCAATGTGCAAAACCAGAGGACAATTTATGGGAAAAGACGCCTCATTGATATGGGCCAATGAAAAAGATTACCCGGATGAAGATGGCTACATCCAGAACATTAAAACAAGAAACCAAGCGCACACCAGAAATCATGTGATCAGGTACAAGAACCCTGGCATCAAAGGATCAGGAATAAGATGGGAAGGTAACCTGAGACTGAACGTTCAAGGGAAGACTGCAGAAGAGGCTCAAATCTGGAAGAACAGAGGACAAATGCAGATCTGGGGGACAGTGGTCTCCCCAGACGGATAGGAGGACGAAGTACTAATCTGCCGAGCATGGATGGTCCTTGGAGCCTGCAAGGAAGCAATAGAGAATTTGCAGAGGTTATGCAAACCTCTGTGGCCAAAGCTAGTAAAGCTACTAACATGGGTCGAAGATAGAGGGGGACCCCTGCAGATAGTGCCACTGGAGAACCCGAAACTATGTTTCAGAAACAATGGTACAAGGAAGATGGGAGAGAATCAAAACTGCGGATAAATCTTTGAAGCTCCAGGAATGACACAAGGAACCGCAGATATTATTGACCATTACTGGGCGTGTGGATCCAAGGCATACTTAAGGCTGCCGAAAAACTGGGGAGGCATATGCCCACTAGTGAACGTCCACGTTCCCGCGCTAGTGATCCCTGAGAATTATCTGAAGTTGGACAGTTTCCCGAAAGCAGATGCTCATCTAAGAAGAAGGAGATCTGTGGAACTGGTAACCAGGATGAAGAGGGAAAATTACTTTTCTCCCAAATCAGAAGAGGCATTCCATGCAATCCCGTATGAACACAGGCTGTTCAGCCTCACCTCAACAGTATTCACAATACTACTCTTGCCCCACATTCAAGTTGGAGTGAATGCTAAATGGTTGCAGATAACCAGATGGGAGTTATAGCAGACCATCAATACCACTATAAAAGGATTCAACACAATCAAAGAAGAGCTGAGAGCAATCAGACTGATGACCCTCCAGAACAGATATGTGCTTGACATGATCACTGCAATGGTTGGAGGTGTTTGTGCAAAAATCGGAGAATCATGTTGCACATTTGTACCATCACACGATGAAGAAAACGGAACCCTAACAGAGGCCATAAGCATGTTGACAAGCCTGAAAAATCAGATGATCGATGAAAGTGATGAAGTGGACGATGACAGCTGGTTTGGAGACCTATTTGCGTGGGTCCCACAATGGATGGCAGATATATTCAAGTTTCTGGGAGCTCTACTAGCAATGGTATTGCTAGGATTCTGTGTTATCAAGATAATCATTACACAGTGCCAGAAAACTGCGAAGAAAGCCATAGGGATGAAAATAATGGTTGATGTCGAGCCAGGGTGGAAGCCCAGAGACCTGACTGATGAAGAAATAAGAGACTTTGTGAAAGCCAGCAAATTTGCGCCAGAAGAAACAAAGTTCACATACCCTAAGAAACGAAGAAGGTATGAAGGAAAATGGATCTACTGCAGCCCAAATGGACAATGTCAGCTAATGACATGGAACAAAGACAAACATGTGAAGACAGCAGGGAGTTTGAAGGGAGTGATAAAAATATGGACTCCAAAGGCTCACACATTCACAGCATCATATGCAAACGCTGAAGACGATGAACATAACACCGAAGAATCAAAAGAAATGAATGCAAAGAAGGTTGCAGAAGTGATCGATGAACCGACCAGAGGGGGGAGTGTAGAGGAGGTCCCAGACATGGCCTGCATCCCTTCCCCTCATTTCGAGGTACCAAGAGCATACTCGCCAAGGTATGTGACGTATGAAGAGCAAATGAACCTACAAAGAGCTGCACTGGGACTCTGCCCAGTATACATCAGAAGATCCATACCTGTTGAAGCACCCATAACCAGACAACCCTGGGCAGCAAGGTCCCCTATCAGACAGCCATACCAGCCGCTGATATGTAACGAAAAGTACCTACATACGGTCCACAAAGAGACCCCAAAAGCCTTAATGGAAGGCCAGTGGAAATGACTTAAGGGCCTGAACAGACTTGTCAATGAACAAAAGCGGCTATCGAAGACACGCACGCCAGTGTGAGTAACTACAAAAATAAATGTAATGGACACAGAGAAGAGACAATGTTAAAATGTGAGGAAACGGTGCTACGTGACAAGATGGAAGCAAATGACCTGTTAAACCTGTGTAAATAGGCTTGAAACGCAAGATGCTAAGAAATCAATCCTGCTTGCAATGCTTAGTAGAAGATAGATCGGCAAGCGCCAACCATATAACTACCTCAATAAGGCACATTATACAAGTGCAACTCCATTTTGTAAAAGCAGAAATGTACCCAGGCGGCCAGAGGCCTGACAGGCCAAGTTTCGAAACCCAGCCAAAGGCAAGAGAAGAAGTGGAATCGAAACTCAACAAAGAGCGGCTCATGCGTAGGAAATCGAGGTCAACCAGAGAAGGGGAGGAGAGCGTCAGCTAACAAGACTCAAACCTTAGAGCATACCAGCCTGCCTCATGAAGGTCAAGATAAGGGGGGCCCATGCAGGTGGCGAGGCTGTCACAGAATTAAATGCACTAAAAGCTGAAAACTGAAGCAGATTCATGGTGAACTAACACGTGACCAGACAGGCACGAAGAAGTACCATCGCCTGATGTCATCCAGAACCCGAGGATTCCATAACTTTCCCGATAAGAGACTACAGTTTCGAGGCCATCCTTAGCCAACTAATTGACACATCACCCGAAACCGCTGATTGATGGAAGGGAGGCAGGGTGAAACTTGGGACACCAGGCACAGGGATGTCCATTCTGCATGCTGCTAATTAAAAGAGGAAATTTATTTCTAGGGGTGTAACCTGCCCAATCACAATGGACCAAGTTATCTGGAGTCCTATAGATATTGTAACCAATAGGACGTTGTAGTTGTAGTGACGTCTATCACGGGTGATGTAGAGGGATGGGCGTAGACGCCCACACGATAAGAGGTATCCAATCCGCATGCCCTATTATCATATACAGATATAACACCTATACTTAAGTTACCTTTCCTAACCAATTATATTGCATGATGATTTTTATAGAATTAGACGTCAGTGATGACGATTTTTGCCTATAAGAATTGCTGTTCAACTGAGGTTCGAGGAAGTCGGAGCGAGAGCTGCTGATTTCCATTTGTTTCTCTGTTTGATGTCCTTGTCATTAAACGGACTTCCCGTTGCCAACTTACTGAGTCCTCATTATTGAGTCGTATTGGAGTAAGTGAATCCTGCACCCCCTGTCCTCATATGGTGCAGCTATCTTGTCTTACAATTTCTAGAGGGTGAGCGCTGTCCTATGGGCCCGTCAGCAATTTCCTCTCCCCCAGAACAGAGGTAAAGGGGGAATGGCAGAAGGTTTAAATGTCCTTTTAATAATAGGTGAAGCAAGTGATGAGGAAAGGTCAGAGGGTGGAAAGGTGATGGTGGTGGAAACAATTGAGTGATCAGATATGGATGGTGTGACAGTAGTTTTAGTTGCTGAGAGAAAGGTTGAGATGAATAAGAGATTCAAAGAGTTACCCCCTCTGTGGGTGCGTAGGTTATGGATAGAGTGGAGAGCGAGGTCACTAAAAAAAGACTGAAGTTCAGATTTCTGAAAAGTGTTTGGAGAGGGAAGGTTAAAGTCACCTAAAATAATGAGGTGATGATTAGTGGAAAGAGAATCAAGGAGTAGCCCAAGACCGTCAAGGAATTGTTGCAGTGGGACCAGGAGGGCGATAGATGGAAATGATATGAACTGAGTGAGGCAGAGCAATAGTAGATATGATGAATTCAAAAGAGGTGGGAGAGGACGTGACATTGGAAATTTGTGAGGCATTGAGTTGAGGCAGGAAAAGAGTAGGTGACTGACGCCTCCACCTCTGCCAGTCAGTCGAGAAAGGTGAATGAAGGATAGTTTGGAGTCAAGTAGGGCTGTGCCCAGCCCATGTTCATCCCAGCCCTCCCAGCCACCTCTTTCGACAGATGTGTGGAAACGATAATATGGTATGGATACAGAATAACATTCGCGGCACACTGATAACCAGTAGGCCAAGGCATAGCTCTACTACCAAGAGAAGAGTCAGGAAATTCTGACAGGAGCACACGAACTCTGGGAAAAGAATGCAATATGTTGGATTCTAACGAGTGAACAAAACATAGGTTCTATTCCATAATCTTATTGGCCGAATGGGAAGTATCAATTAATTTTGGATCCAAAGAATCTGAATGCTGTTAAGGATTTCAATCAGGCGATACACCCTGGTCTCAGCCTAGTATGCAGCGCACAACCGAAATGCTTATTTTGTTTTATATGTAGGTTCAATATTTGAGAGATACACCACACATATCACACCCCTTTTCAAATACCCCAGGTCACGATGGACCAGGAATCAGGCTGGTTGGTTGGTAAAGGTATTATTTATTTATTTATTTAAAATTGAAATCAAACATATACTTTTTAATATGTAGCAGCCATCACCAATGTAGTGACAATAACAGAGAGGAATGTGAACAATGCACTTAAATTAACCCTTTAGCAACACAGATAGAAATCCCCAAAGAATAGAACACTTTTGGCTTGTTTGGAAAGATACCACTTAAGTTAGGATTTCCCCCTGCAATATTCCTCAACCCACAATCATCAATTCTAAAGAGATATAAGGAAGCAGCAGGTAATCAGCAGCTAATCAGTAATGAGGAACAATAAACGAAATTCGAATCCAACCTTCCCTCCTCAAACAAGATAAAAAAACGGATTTGAACCTTTGCAATGTTAAAGTGACACTCTGAAATGGCTGAATCAAACAATGAATGTGTGCAAAAATCCCTAAATCCGTACAAATTTCTATGGGAGCAACATTGGAAAGATACTAGCAGTCATAAGCAATAGTTTGAGCAAAAGTAAACAAGTTAACTTTGAATGGAAGGTTTAAAATAATTTAGAATAAAAATAACACTTGTAAAACTTTGCAAAAATGTTGGTTCCCGCCTAAAATTAACCAAACGGTTTTTAATAAAAACGGGTGAAATTCACTGATTTTGGGTTGGGGTGTAGCTATAGGCCTTAGGTATAATCAAGAATTGAAATGAGGTCTCTAGCTATTAAACTGAGGGAGATATGCAATGTAGAATAAGAGGTGTTTTTATAAAAATCGGGTAGTGAAAACAGAAAAGAAACTCAGGTTGGACAAGAATAGTTTTACTCTAAGTTTTAGACTATAGTAGAGCATTCAGGCAGGAATACCAAAGAGGGACACAGTAAGCTCTAGAATTGATTCATGACTTCAACGCCAGATCCACAGCGCCCGCCCTGGCGGAACCAGTCCGGTCACTCGAGATAGGATTGATAGTTTAGGATTAGATAAAAATGACTAAATAAATGGGGCTTAGCAAGATAAATCAAGGACAGGATTGCAATAAGGATTCTGACAATGTTACAAGTTATTAAGGTAAAGATAGGATGGTTTAGAGATTGGGATAGGACAAGGCAAGGCAAGGTATGCTATGGTTTTCTATGATTCCTATTAATACTTACAGTCCACTTTAATTTAGGATTTTCGACCGTCAATGGTTCTGGTCACCACACAGATCTGGTCTAACACAGGACATCTGGGCAAATCTGGTGGGACAGGATCAGCTGGGCCATTCTGGTCACTGGACTGGCCCTTCTGGTTACTGGATACTACAGATCAACGGGGTAGCAAGTTTGCAGCAGTCATGCATCTAGTAGCAGCAAGCCAGGCTGGATCAGGATACTTCTCTTGGGTTTTGGGGATTTTTTTTTAGAATTTGAGGCCTAGCTGAAAGTAGGGTCAGCAATGCATAGGCCTTGGCTTTGTAATGAAAATCTGGAATCAGGATCAAACAGGGTGAAAAAATCAGAAACCGGACGCCACGCAGGAATTCAGGAAGAAAGTCAGGAATCAGTGTGTACCATGAGTGCTGTCACAGCCCCTTATTTATCATGCCAGATGACATCACTACAGTATATGGCAGGGCAGGCTTACTACCCACGCCGCTGATACTAGTATTGGGCAAAAGCCTAGTTGCTGCCTTGCCCACAGCTGATTGGATCACAGAAAAAGGATGTCATGTTTATGGGGTGATTTTTACAGTGTTTAGAAACCTCCCCTAGTTACTGGAACCATAATCTAATTTTGCCACAAACACATATTTATGCAGTTGCAACCTCTGAGAAAATCAGATATACATCTTACATATTTTGTGCGTCACATTTCATTCCAAACCTCAAGTCAGTGGGACCTAGTTTCGCCTTGCTGACACATTTTGTTAATCTTAAACATAAACGATTTGGCCTAACATCCCCCAATTTTGTACACAGATGAGCATTATCCACAGGGATGTCTGTACAAAATGTTATGTTCGCAACATCAATACTTTCCCCGTAATCTGTCATTTTTTATAACTTCTGTTCCTTATGCAGTAATGAGTTCTACCAAGTTTTCAAAGAAAGAGCATAAAATTAGGTTTAGAACTACGAATGTTTCATATTGTTCCTAATTCTTGCTGCAAAGTCGAACGCCTTTAAAGTTCAGTTACAAAATAGCCTTTAAAGCTAAAAGGAAGTCCATTGTCATGATCAGTTTTTTTTCTCACCCCCCCCCCCCCCACAACTGCTATCAATTGTCAGTTTCTTTGAAGCAGGATGAGGGCCTCTCTCTTGATTGAAGGTTTTATTGCCCTTCACACTTGACAGGGGAGAGTCAGAGGACTGCTACTGTCCTAGCCTGGAGCAAAGATGAATGTCTGATGAGCATGTGAAACCCCTTTGTCATGGTCCATTCAAAGACTTTCAAGCTGGCAAATAGTGCTTTCCTGTGCCAGGAGTTTATAGTGTGCCTTTCTTCCTGAAGGAAGTTACAGGGCTGTAACTTGAAGAGCAGGGTTTTTTTTTAGCTTGCCAAGTTAGCCTATGAGTTTTAGCCTTCATTCTCTCATTTTAAATCTTGACTTAAACACAATCTGTGGAATCAAAACAGCTCATAGGTGTACTTTTACCAGCAACAAATCCTTTATATTTCTAAGTAAGCAGGCCTTCACCCAACAATTTACTTTTAAATAGGCCAATTTTTCTTCAATCAGAAAAAGCACATTTGACCACATGTGTAAACAACTAATAACATTTCTTTCTTTTTAGATACGACTTGGCAGTTTCTGCCTTTGCAAACACTTCCTTTTTTCCTAGAAGCATGAGTTTTATCAGCACAGTGATACATGACACTAACCAGGCACAGAGTTCTTTGAAAACAGCTGATGTTTGATACATTGTAGAAAAATATGCACGCTTTTCCGTGCTAGTGAAAGCAGAGTCCTTGGTTGATTTTTCAAAGTTACTTTTTGACTGGAGCTGTCATTCAAATGAGACCCAGTTCTTCTGAGACATAATGAATGATCCTGGACATGGCAGGGCTTTTTCAATCACAGTAGTTTCATAAGAAATTGATGAATTTAGCACCAAGCAGCACTTTTAAGGTTGAAAATTGTGTCATTTTTAAATGGGAATTTTGAGATTTCCAGCAAGGCAATACTGCCTCTTTCACTTAATTTGTAGAAAAATATTGCAGAGCACACTGGCACACTCCTGCGGTGTATACTCTGTCCCTCCCTGCCTGAAATGTGTGTGGCAAGGTGATGCAGCCATTATTTTGGTGGTTGTAAAAACGCAATTTTGAGATCTTGGCGTGCACAGGAGTTAGCGCAGCCATTTTGCTGTTTCTTGCACCAATGCCGCAAGTGATGTGGTAAGACACATCTGAGTGGGTCAATATATCCCACAATGCGAATATCTCTTTCAGCTGATTCAAGGTGGATAGTTTGCAACAAATAATTATGATTATCAGAGATCTAGACTTTCTGGCGTCAGTGATATGCAGGACATATACTTCTATGTTTTGGTGCACAGGGTGCATCAAAAACTCTTTAGGATTTTTCAATAGCAGGGTGTCATCTCCAAGTCAAGTTGCTTACATCTGGCCAAAAGACAGTGCTGCAAGTGTTGTGTCCATATAGTGCCCTGCCTGCAGATGAAAAGGGTGCACACATTGCCTTACTTTGATGAGTGGCTAATTTGGTTATCTTCAGGAGCCAGCTGGTGGAGCATGTAGAAAAGACTAACTTACTGCCTTTCCAAACTATACTGGTCATTAGGGCCAGATTCTAGACAACCAGAGGTCAGGTGCTGATGCCAAAGAGTTGCATACTGAGACTACAGGATGTGCTATCAGCTCTTCTGAAGAGAAATTAGGCCACAGCCAGGGAGTTCATTCGGGTGCAGGCTCACATGGTAGCCACTGTCTTTGTATTTCCATAGACCAGGTTGCATAGCAGACCATTGACAGACTACCTTCTGAGCCATTTGAATCCAGAGTCGCAGGACTTTCTGTCACAGGTTTCCATATCCCAGGATTTGTTGAACAGTCTCCTCTACTGCTTGAGTAGAGACAATCTATTGAATTATTTCTCCCTTCCATGTAACTGAGACCATAATTACAACAGATGCCAGTGGCCTACAATAAGGAGGAATCCTTATGCAGAGTCAATGGCAAGACAAATGGAGCCAACAGGAAGCAATCAGGAGCATCCAGTTGGAGGGAACTAGCACCCTTTTTCAAGGCACCCAGGAAATTTCCCTCAATTGTTTAGGGAACATTATGTGAGAAACCTGAAGTTATTCTCCCAAGCAGACCTCGAGAATCCCTTATTCAGGTGGCCAGAGAAGGGTTGGCGCTCTCAGATCCCATAGCCAAGTAAGGGTAAAACCAGCTGCAGAGGGGTCTAGTGCTCACTCGATAGACTCTGGTTGATTTCCCTATTGCTGAAACTACCGATAACAGAAGGCCCTAGAAGAGCTGCAAGGAAACGGTCAAAGTGGTCCTAAGGTTCTAGCAAAACCCCCTGTACAGTTGAAAGTCTTTGACCGGCACATAATTGGGAAAATAAGGGAGACGAATCCTGCATAGTGAGAAAGGAGAAGGAACTGTGTGTTTGGCAAGAGTGAACCAGGCAGAGGGATGCCGACAGAACGGGGCAAAGCATGATGCCCCAATGAACATTGTGATGACAAGAGTGAACCCGACGGAGGGATGTCCACAGTGGATTGTTTTAAAAGAGATTAAGACTTGTGAATACGAAAGGAAAACTTTTGGGATAAAAGCCATAGTGAACCCGATGGAGGGAGGCTAACAGCTAAGAAGGGGCTCAGTAGGAATAGGGAAATCCAAGGGTGAAAATCTACCACCGGACGACTTGCGAATACCACAAGCAAAATCTTTTGAATAACATTCGAGAATGGTCTGAGCCCAGAAGAAGGGGGATCCAAGGGTGAAAAGTCATCAGCCATCGATTTGTGTGAATGAAAGCCATAGTGAACCCAACGGAGGGAGGCTGAACTTCGAAAGGGGTCTGAGTCTGGAAGAGGGAGACCCAGAGGTGAAAACCATCGACCTGTGTAATGAAATTGATGGAATTTTGTGAATAAAAAACGTAGTGAACCCGACAGAGGGAGGCTGTTATTGGAGAGGGGTCTGAACCTGGAAGAGGGGGATCCCATGGTGAAAGCCATCACCAAACGTACATACAGAAAGGAACTTTTTATTTTGCTATTTTCAACACATCAAGTTCTCGAAGGCAAAATCATTTTTTGTAGAAAAGAGACATAACCACCGAAGATCCTGATACCTGAGAACGGAGCTGTAGTCTCGTGCTGGGAAAGCCCAAGAGTGTGCTACGCTCAGGAGTCCTGCCTTGTCCCGTGCTCAAAATGTGGTGAAGGGAGACCCCTGACGATAACATCCTGACTTATCATTTGTGAACACTTTTTTCTTTCTTGTGAACACTATCCCACAGACTTTTTGTATTTAGTTGTGAGGATTGGCAATAGTTCTTTTTTTAGTATAGGCCCTTTTATTTGACAAGACACCAGTAGGACTGCCTTATCATGATTTGATGGTCCTAGCTTGCATTCATTTTAGATTTAGGTTTAGATTAGGCTTTTTTCCCCCATTTATACAGTTTAATAAATACCCTTGAATTGTGATCACTTGTGTCTGTCTTTACTTTTGCCACCATGAGTTCCTTACACATCTTTAGTAGTGAGGACAAACAATACCACAGCGGAATCATAGATAAACAGACAGGGTGGAACCCACAGAAAATCCCTAAATATATTAATAGAGGCAATAGGGGATTGGAAAGAACACAACCTGATGCTCCTCTCCTTCCCAGTGTGCTAGCCTGGATAAGGGATTCATACCTCTGGTGTGGTTGAGAAGACCATGGTTCCTGCTCCTAACAGAACTAGCAGCAGCTCCAATGTTTCCATTACTGTCCTAGCCAATCCTTAATCTCACAAGGGGTTGGGTCAAGAGGATTACACAATGGGGGATCTAGAGATAGATGGAAGGCAGGAAAAGGGTAGAACGTCCCAATTAGCTCAAGCAGTGCAGAATGATAGGGGGCCAGCCATGCAAGAGGCATATGCAAGGCAGTGAAAAACATTAGCAGACTGGTGATAAAGAAAACGTCACACACCTCCTAAAATGCTTGATTCTTTCTACGCTCCACTTCTTTTAGGAAGGATTGGAGATGGAGGTAGCCAGGTCATCACTAAGAGCTCAATGGGTGGCTATTGGAGGCTCAGGGAACCTTGGAGTCTGAGTTTGGAAGGGGAAGTATTGGTGGAAAAGCTGTTAAAAAGCTTCCCTCACTAACATTCCATCGCCCCAGCAAGGATCCCACTCTGGAATGTACCCCTAGTAATAACAGCTCTGCAGTTTACTTCCTTGTACCCTTAAATCCACTATTTCAAAATTGGTGACCATGAAAGCAGTTTTCTTAACAGCAGTTAATTGTGCAAGGAGGTTGGGGGAGACTGGCTCGCTCATATGTAGACCACAGTTTCTCCAAATTCTTTCAGATTCCCTTGTCCTGTGTTGCAACCCTGTGTTCACCCCAAAAGTTATTTCTAAATTTCACCAGTTCACCAGTCACAAGGGATAGGTTTTCAGAACCCTGTATCCTGAGAAGAAATTAAATGGCATATGTTGGACGTAAAATATTTGGACAGAACAGATGTTTTCATAAACTCAGACAGTGTATTATATCTATGGGGAAATGACCCAGACCAGAACGAATGAGTCCCATCCATTTTACCAGATGGACTAGATGGACTATCACAGAGGCATATACAGTAGCACAACCCCTTCCCTTGGTGATCCAGGAAAGATCAACCGGGGAGGTGCTGTCATCCTCAGCAGACTCCAAGGGGGCTCCTATTCAGGACATATGTAGGGCAGCAACATGGGCTGATCCCAATACCTTTATTCAACACTATCGTCTGAAGAGTCCAGGTCACAGGTTCAAATCATGGCACCAGGGTGTTGAGTGCCGGCAGTAGCATGTAAAGCATCTAAATAAGCTGGTGAGGGGGTGTGTTGGAAACATGCTTGTGGACAGAGTTGTTATTGGGATGTGGAAGAGGGATGTGGTGGTAATACATGCATTACCTACCAGTAATCTCGTTTACTCCTAGTCTTTCTCCTCCTCATCATAGTACTTGTGACCCGCCACTCCCTCACAGGCAGTCTATATGGATTCATAATGTGCTTGGGAAATTACAGCTAGTGCATTGTGGGTCTGGAGGATTGTTTATACTCCCAGAGTGGGTTAGGGTGGAGTAAGCAAACAAAATATTGGAAAAGGGTTCCTTTTCTGAAGTCTGATGCTTCAATTAACTACTGTGACAAGGAAGACTAGAACTAGGAGTAATAACGATTACTAGTAAGTAATCCCCAAAGTAATTTAATTCCAGAGGAAGGACAATTGAGTCTGCTAACTCCATGGAAATGAATGATTTACTGCTTAGTGTGGGTGCAAATGTCATTGGCCATTATCTTTCCAATGAAGGGACAATGTAGGTTCTTGTAGAATCTGACCCCATCTTGACTACCTTCCTGGCTAGGTTGGGGGTTTCACTGGGAGCTATGGATTGCTTATGGTGGCCAGGGAAGCAGGGGAGCACAAACTGGGTGATGTAGCAACAGTAATGCTGGCTCCAGGATGCGGCAGTGTGGGGTCCTGTGAGTAGTGGCTCTCTGGCACAGTACAATGCTACAGGAGAAATGGCACATGGTGTCCTCAGAGCGGAAATACCCCGTGCAATGATGACAGGCTTCTGTTGTGCTAAAATGCACTATTTCTTCTCAGTAAGCCAATCCAAGAGGGCAGCGTCACCTTAGCACATACCATTCATGGTGTAAGGTGAATGCTGATCAAGTGTCTACTCAAGACCTTAAAAGGGCATTTTGAGCTGCCAGTCTTCATAATTCGCTCCTTGAGTAATTGCATTCCTGGACGCCTTTTCTTCGTGCTCTGCACTGTCTTCTCTTGGAGGATGTTTTGACCTTTGCTCTTCTACCTGTCACTCAAAATGGAGGTACTGCCATCAAGGAAAGAACTGGGATGGCATTCCAGATTTTTTCATGCTGATCTCATCTCCTTGATGTCTACTCTGATCGATTACCACACCAGAGACACATTGTTGATCCCTTCTCTTTTAGTGGACACGATTATCCCACAACTATTACCATAAAATATACTCTCTTCCGTAACGCCTTCCCTTCACTCATGCTACACATCTTCACAGGCCTGCTGTTGACAGCTTATTATTGTTGCTTTATTTGGTGCTGCTGAATGTCCCACTACTGTGAGGTAGGCATGGTGAAACGAGAGACACACAGATAAGAGATAACAATTCGAAAAATATTTGAGGTTGGTGTAATGCCTAACTTGCCCTATTTTCAATTTGGGTTTTCCCTCAACTAAAGTTTCTAAGGAGAGTCGAGGTGCATAAGTCCCAAAACAAAAACTGTCTATGTCAAACCTATACTTGCCCTCACTCTGAAAACAAATGTTGTGCAAGGTTACTTCTAAAAGACAAATAGTGTTCCAAAGAAATACATCCAAGACTGGATTCAGGTGGACTTCTTGTCAGGATTGGCACTGTCAGTACACCATATAGTTCCACTTAAATGTATCCTTAGAACCTCTCAGGCAAGATTCTAATAGCTTCAGACCAACTTAGAAGCAATGTTCCTGCAGCCTCAAAACAACTTAGTTCACAAAAACATTTTGGGTTAGCTTGGACTCCCTTCTGCAAGCTTCCTAAAGCACAGAGTTCCTTTAGGCCTCTCAGTGTTCCTTTTCCTAAGCTTAGACCTCTAGTTTCATGATTCACCACAAAGTTCACAAAAACACAAAAGTTCTGCTTTTCAAGCTTCACTTTCAAAATGTAATTCTTCCTCTTGAGTTCAAACAGCTTCTCACAATATTTTGGGGATTTTGCTCCCACATTTCTTTCAGTGTAGCTCCCCCTTTTTCACTTTCTCTCAAGTAGTGCTCTTTGTATCTTCCTTTTAACGTTGGGTCAGTATCAGAGACTGTAGAGAACGCACAGCTTTACTTTCCCCTATGCGCGACCACTCTGATACTTGAGGCCATTTTGCTTCCTTCCATTCATGCCGCTTGTACTTTTCAGTTCCTCTCCTTTTGTTTCATGCCGCCTGCAGGCTTTTAAATTTTCCTTTTAGTCTCACATGTGCACCAGGTTTCTTGACATTCAGAAACTCACCAGTTGATGCGATGCTGTCGGGAAAGCTCACCGGCTTCGGCGCTGAGGTCATGGTCTCACCACCTGCCCCTCAGATACCCCTGGGACCTGGACTTCTCCTACGGGAAAAAGGATCTGCCTGGCCACGACCCACAGGACTGCATACGCCCCAGTTCAGATCCTTAGAGACACGGCTCGCTCGCCACGCTGCAATCCTCACACAGTATCGGGTCAGCGGGTCAGCATCTCAGCGTCTCGTTCTCCTCCGGATGTTTTGGGGATCTCCAGCTGCAGCTTCCTGTTCTCTGGCTTTCACGGCTCGCTTAGCATTCACAGCTCACTATCTTTCTATGGAAAAAACTGGTTTAAAAGCAAAAAGGGATCCCCTGCTGAACTCAGCCACGCAGTCTTCCTTCTGCTCTCCTAACTGCTGCTCTCTGCTCTGCTGAGTGCATCTGCCTTTTATACACCTCAGCCCTGTCAAGGGGTTTCAGGTGAGAGTCCTTGGCCTCCCTAGCCTGACTCCAATTAGGGCAATTCTCGTGACATGCCTGACTCTTAGGTCTCCTCTTTTCCTTCTGAGTACTAGAGTGGTGTTCAATAGAGTGCAGGTATGTATAGTGGTTGTCAAGTGCCTGACTCTGCCTGACCTCATTAAAGGAACATGCTGGTAGTGTGAAGTAGTAGGCCTCTTCATTCATCTTCCTTCTCACAGTAGTACAGCCTTGTTCCATAGGTAATTTGCATTACTCTCGGATGCCTCTTCCTCGTCCCAGTATGTGGTGGAAATGTGGTTTGGGGGATAGGATTTATAATAGCCGTAAAGGCTGAGGGGTTGGGGTTTTGAGCAAAGTATCTCTGAGGAGCAAATGTGAGGACACCACCAAGTTTCTCACACTACAGATTACCATTGCATCAGTTTCTGTGATATCCATCTGCTGATCTAAGACACACAGGCCCTCATTACGAGTTGCCCGTTAAAAGCGGGTTCATTACCGGCATGCCGGAATGAGCGAGTCCGTGCTCATATGAACCCGCTAACAGCGGGTGATTACGAGAGCGTGAGCATGCGCGTTCCCGCATGCCGGTAGTGGCACGGTAGTGGCAATACCGCCAGGCTGGTAAAGGGTCACCAACCCCCTTATACTGGCTTTGTGGGGCCCGCCCATAGCGTTACCACCTCATACCAACCCCTAAATACCGGCACGGTAATACTGGCACGGTATTACCGTGTACACAAAAAACTGACACGGAAATTACGTCATCACGCAGGAACGGGAAATGGGCCAGCGGCCATCTTTAAAAACACAATCCATTACCATCCTCCACAACCACCAGTTCTTTTGTGTTGTTCTGTGGCAGATTAGAAGCAGGATGTCCAAGGCTACCAGGAAGGCGACCCCCAGGAAGCGAAAACAGCGTTTTTCAGACGCTGAGGTAAGTATGCTCTCTGACACCCTGGCCCAGCATGCAGACACGATCAGGAGCACCGACAAGAAGCATGCGGCACAAACCAAGAAAAAAGAAGTCTGGCAGGAGGTCGCACAGAGGGTGTCGGCAGTGGGAACCACCCCAAGGAGTGTGCGTGACTGTCGGAAGTGGTGGGATGACCTCTGCCTCAGGGTGAGGAAGATCCTGGCGGAGAACAGGAAGGGCGCAATGGCGACAGGCGGGGGCCCACACTCCCCAGTGAAGTTGACGGCATGGGAGGAGACCGCCAGTACCTTTATAGATCCTGAATCCATAGAGGGAATCGGAGACCAGGAGGTGGGCGCCGCATCATCCACAGAAGAAGGTGAGTGACCCATCACATCCATGTAGGCCAAACCATGATGTGGCACCACTGATGTGGAAGTGACACTAGGCAAGGCAATGCATGTCCCAGGCCCACATCAACTTATCCAGTCAAGAATGTGTGCCACATCCTGCAACACACACATGCTGAGTGCCAATCCCAATCCCAACACAAGTGCAACATGACCCAACCGTGCCCATGGAACTCACCACACAGACACCATACCAATGCCATGCCACCAGCCATGCATTGATTGCCCACATGTCCCCTCAGAACACCAAATGCCACATCCCTGAAATAAATTGATGCATGAATGTATGAACACATCACAGCGCAATACGTTATAGCTGTCATGTGACACCATCACTGATGACCTGCATCTCTTCTATCCCCCAGGCACCGATGAGGAAGATGGAATGCAGGACAGGTGTGCAAGTTCATCCACTGCACAGCAAGGGACCAGGGCCACCGCCACCCCCCAGCCCAAGAAACTGCCCAGAGCAACAGGCAGTGTGCCACACCGGGCAGTAACCCTGCAGGAAACACCTGCAGCCACAGTCCAGCAGCAGCCACCCACAACAGTGGGAGGCGTTTCCATTCCGGGTCCGCCAGCCACCGCGGATGTTGTGGATACAGAGGTGGAGAATGAGGGTGACATCATGTCCGGCACACCCACCCCAAGCCCCATTACCAGCCTACCCCCCCTACAGAGGCCTAGAGCATCGACGATCCCTGCCTCCACGACTCGGACCTTGGAAACTCAGACATAGGCCTCTTTGAGGAGGACTGTGCCCTGGACATGGGCCCCACACAGGTGCCATCCACCACCCTGCCTACCACCACCCCGGTCACCAGCACTCCTGCAGCCAACGACTCCTTCGAGGCTCGCCTGTTAAGGGTTGAGGCACGACAGGAGTCGATGCTCCAACTGATGCGGCAACAAATATCAGATGGAAATGACTCCATGAGGGCCATTGCCACAGCCATCGCATCCAAAACTGCTGCTGTTGAGGCATCTACAAGTGCAATGAGGGAGTGTCTGGGGGCACTTACGCAGGCCCTGCTTGTAAACCTGCCTCATATGCAGCGCCCACACCTTGGGGCAGGCATGGGACTGACCATTGACAACTCCACTGCCACAACCCCTTCTACCTCTGCCCAATCGAGCCCCGTGCGGTTGACGCGGAGGAGTGCACGGCGCTTGACCATGGCACCCCCAGATCCCAAAATAGCAAAGAAATAGAGTGGGCAGACAATGACATTTGGAAAATGTACGTTGGTCAAGGGACCAGTGTTTGTTGTACATATGGGGACATTTGGGGTTTGTAGGGTGGGTGAGGGAGTTTACTTGGGTATTATTGGGGTTTGTAGGGCGAGTGAGGGAGTTTACTTGGGTATTATTGGGGTTTGTAGGGTGGGTGAGGGAGTTCACTGGAGGTTGTGAGGGGATTATGTTCACATTATCACGTGTCTGGAAAATACACCCGTTGTGTGCAAGAAAATCATTGGCTGGACATACTTCTTTTTGTGCATGTACATTTGATGTGTGATGGTGTACAGTGGAGCACTTCTGACAAAACAAGTGTGCATGTCCACATGCAGCCAGTGTGTCACAGGCAGATTACTTTCATGGTTCCTGCGTTTCAAAAGTATTTGTCAATTAGTGCTTGACGTACAGCATGGCCATCCCATGCATCACGTACTGGCAGGGGGGCTCCTTCGTCTTCGTCTCCATCCCCTTTATCCTCACCCGGCCCATGCATGTCAATGTCAGGTGGCAGTGGTACATTCCTTTGGACGCACATGTTGTGCAGCATGACACAGGCCATGGTGATCTTCGCCACCTTCTCAGGCCTATATAGGAGTGCCCCACCAGACCTGCTTAGGCAGTGGAACCGCGCCTTCAACAGGCCAAAGGTCTGCTCATTCACAACACGGGTATGAGTGTGCACACGATTGTACTCCTCTTCATGGCTGTTCTGCGGGTTTCCGCACAGGGGTAAGTAGCCACGGCCTCAAGGGATATCCTCCATCACCTGCAAGCAGATACAAATAGGTGTGTGTCACTCTGAACTGCCACCTTCAGGGAGCACAGTCATGGCAGCAGCTATTTGGTGTGGGCATGCACATGTCCCAGTACGTGTACAAAATAGTCACCTATATGCAATGTATACTGTAAAGAGGTGCGGTACACTGGATGGGGTTCAATAGATGATGCAGGGTGTAATCATGCATGCTGAGGCAGATGTGCTGTGGTAGTGCAACAATGTTTAGCCTCCAATTCATGCTGTATATTCTTTACTATGCATGGTCACCCTAGCCGCATTGCCACAGTTGCCATCATATTCAGTCATGCATTGCTTGCCATCACCATGGTGCCCTGGTTGTGCCACTTACTTGTTGTCATCCATATGCATTATTTGTGATAAGTGGCCCAGTAATGTGTCATGTTCCGTTTGGCTGGTTCATGTGAGGTGTGTTTAGATCTGCATGCATTCTCCAATCACTGCCTATTGCCACCCAGGTGCACTATCCCCCCCTTTCCCACCCGGGTACAGTAGCCCCCCACTTCTGCATCCGCACACATCAGTACCCCACAGCATGGCCATGGGCCTGTTGTGCAACTCACCGAGCAGCCAGGCACGTGGTCCAGCATGCTTGAGAATAGTGGTTGTGAAATGCCATGCAGCTGGCCCACTGTGTGTTGGTAGGTGCCTGTGGCCAGGAAGTGTAGCACAGACAGCACCTTTAGTAGTGGGGGGATGGCAGTGCGTATTTCTATGTGGCTGGCAATGTCGTTCTGTAGCATGTCCACTATGGTGGTGATGGTGTCATGGTCCAACCGGTACAGGGTGTGGATCTGCTCAGGGGTTAGGTTGAATGGGCTGGGTCTGGTGCGAGGGATTGTTGGCTGCCTACGAGGCACTAGTGGCTGCGCTGGTGGTAATTGCTGGGCCTGTCTCACCCTCCTTCTCCTCCTGCGTCTCATCTGTGCTGCCTGTTTTTGCTGCTATAGTTGTTGTTGCTGTTGTTTCTGTTGTTGCTGTAGTTGTAGCAGTATAGGCATGTCCACCAGCGCCATGATTGCAACTGCTAATGGTAGCATTTTGGTGTAGGAACTCAACATTGCCTACACCTGTGGGGGGGGGTTGTGGTGTGTGGGTGTGCTCAGTTTATACTGTCACAGCTTCCATTGACTCCACCTGTGGGGATTGTGTGCACCTGTGGCAGCTGCCTTGTATCCTGCTTGCTGTTTGCAGGTGCTCCGCGATGCCTGTATGGCCGGCATCGTGCAGCCCGTGATTACCGGCTTCGCGATGCCGGTATTTGCATGTATGCGTGGGTTGGAATTACCATTCGTGAATGGTGCCGGTGCATCCAACATGGTCTGCGAGCGGGTTCCGTTCCGCCCGGCAGGTCAGACGTGCCGGCAGGTCAGACGTGCCGGGCTGAAAGGCACCCACTCGCAGACCTCGTTGTTTGCCGTTCTGGTAACAACGGTACCAACAAGATTACTGGTACCATTGTTACGGGACCGGCAACCTTGTTATGAGGCCCAATGAATCTAAAGTATCACGAAGAAACATAGTGACGATAGCCTTGAATGTAAAGAGTGGTCCAGTACATAGAAATCCCCAAAAAGACATATGGTGTCATTGCATTTCTATGTGGGTTCATCTAAACAATTTTGATAGTTTCACTTTGTTCTTTTTTTCTTGCCATGGGGTCACCTCATAACCCCCTTCTTTGCCATTACAACCCGCTTATATTAAAATAAAATAAAAAAACACACACACCATCACAATTGTTTCGAGGAAACCACTATACACTGACAGTACTAACCTAATCCATCACATAGCAGATCTGAAGGCCTGAGTACCAATATTAACTCAGCCCAGTAACTCCCCTGCCAAGACTCTCACCAATATTAGCATGCCCAACAGTGCTACAGGCCCCCATTCCTCAGATGCCAGCCCAGTCTCAAATGCCAAGTCACTTTGCATGTTCACCAGCCCTCCACAATACCTTCACATGGCTCTCCCAGCACGGCATGTCTCCCTAGCCCGGGATTCTTCAACTGTCAGATGCACCATCACCTTGCATGTCCCCGACAGTCGATGCCCCATGGCTCTCCTAGCGCAGCATGTCTCCCTAGCCCCGGATTCTCCAACTGTCAGATGCACCCTCACCTTGCATGTCCCCAACAATCGATGCCCCCATGGCTCTCCTAGCGCAGCATGTCTCCCTAGCCCGGGATTCTCCAACTGTCAGATGCACCATCACCTTGCATGTCCCCAACAGTCGATGCCCCCATGGCTCTCCTAGCGCAGCATGTCTCCCTAGCCCGGGATTCTCCAACCGTCAGATGCACGATCACCTTGCATGTCCCCAGCAGTGGATGCCCCAAATCATCAGATAGACTAGAGTCCTGCATGACCCTTGCTTTGTACATCACTTGTAAGGCACCCCACCTTGCATGCCCACCAGTCCAGAGTTCTCATAGTCTTTCTTGCCCCTCTTAATGCTGCACCCCTGACCATTCATGCCTCACAACCCACAATGCCCACAGCACAGGAGAATGATTTCCCCCAAATTATTTTTGGGGGTAGGAGGAAAGATGTAGTAGAACCTTATTCCGAGTGAGATGAATTAAAGAAGGGGACAAAGAGGAGAGGAATTTCCCACGGAAAATGTTCGGGAAAACTACGCGAGCTGTGCATTTTCAGGTCAACATTTAGTAAGGATTACGTTACCTACCTGTAACTCTTGTTCTCCAGCATGGGTCTGGCATGGATTCACATGCTCAGGAATATTCCCCGTCGTCAGGCTGGCAATCATTGGTAAAAAGCATGTGAATCCATGCCAGACCCCATGCTGGAGAAGGACACTTACTGTTGATAAAACAATGTGTGCGCTCACAATAAAAACACATTGCACTATCAGAATTGATTTAAAAAGTCACTGCCATTGAGTAAGGATTCAAATACGTTTTGGGTACGGTGTTCTTGTCCTTATTGAAGTGGGTAAAAATGTGGTTTCAATTCAGGCGTAGTGCTGCATTCTTACCAAAACAGAAGGATCAGACAAGGGGTGAACCTGAGAGCCACAGAATAAACTACACGTTCGCATTTTCCAATAATCAGTACCACACAGTGCTCATAAATGGCACTTCTTGCTATTTTGTGTCAGTATGAAACAATAGGATTAAACAGCCTCTCTCGTCGATCCTTCTCCATCTCTTGGAACAGGGGCACCTTCGTTCCAAACCCTCTGCCTATTGGCGGCCCTCAATGCTCGGTCCTTGGTCCTTTACTGCTCACCCTCTACACCTCCTCCTTCATTAAACTGATCTCCTCCTTTAGGTTCTCCTGCCACCTCCTGCAGATGACATGCAAACTTTCTTCTACTTCCACACCTTTAATCCTGACCTCTCTGCTGACGTAACTGCGTCTCTTCCTGTGACCCCTCGCTGGATGGGACTTTGCTGCCTTGTGCTTCTTTAAATCGATAGATTATTTACCAGGTGCTTTCCCTAAATGTAGAAAGTGTCAGCCTTTTAGTAGTTGAGAGGATCTTAAGGTTCTTGAAGGCTGGCATGTGCTTGATGCAAGCAGAGGGGTATTCGTGTCCCTTGCTGTGCAATGCTTTGTGGATGAAGCACAAGGATTTAAACCCAATTCTTTTTGTTCCACTGCAAGCCAGAGTAGGTTCTCTTTAGGGCTGGTTTGACATGACTGCAAGGTTTAAGTCTTTGGATGAGCCTGGCAGCTTTATTTTGATCCGTTGATGGATGTCGATAATGAGTTTTGGGAAGCCCTGTTAGCAGTCTAACATGAATAAGACGCCAGATAGGCAGGATCTGATCGTGCATGTGCAGGTGGAAATGACTTGATTTAGAGTGTTCCCAGATCTGCTTGCTGAATGAGGGTTTACAATAAAAAAAAGTTGCCTAACCTTTTAACTTTGGGGACCTAGGTAGGAATTGGGCAAGTGGCTGTAGGCCAAGCAAAGCAGAGAGGTGCTCATGACTAGGAAAATGGTCATTGTTGTTGTAGTATTTAAGCATAGGCCTGTATTGATTTCCAGTTTGCGGGGCGACCAGGCATTTAGTGATGTGATGCAATGAGATGGCGGAGTATCAAAGCTTGAAGATCTATGCATCATTAACGTACGGCTGGAAAGGGATGCTGAATGCCTCCAGTATGTCAGCGAGTGGCTTTGTGTAACAGTTAAGAGAGCAGTAAAGTAAGGAAATAGCCTTGGTGGATGCTGGATGCAGTGATGAAAGGCTTAGAACAGATGGAAGCCTAATTTCATGCAACAAGCTCAGGAGATCCATTGAAGCCCCAATGCCTAGATGCTCATATAAAGCTGACATCTTTGGAGCAGGCTAGTGTGATTGATTATGCCGAAAGAAGCGAACAAATGAAATGAGATGACCACAGACAGGAGAGCCGCCTTCACATGCAGCAGTGGGGTGTCCATGCTATGAGCTGGGTGACATCGCTGAATGCGGCTTGCGTAAGACATTCCTGTTTCGCAGTAATCTATACGCTATTTAGGCAGGGGAGCTGAGAGATCAATCTAAAATTACCTCATTATTTGGGGTCCATGGAAGGCTTCTTAAGTAGGGGGCAGAGCATTGCAATGTTCTTCTTAATCATCACAGTATATTACATCTTTAAACCAAGAATCTTTTGTTGGTGCAAGGGCTTTGTACCATCTGAGTGTGATCCTAAATCTATAACCTAATGTGGCTATACATAAAACTCTACACGTGACAATTAACTTCTCTTTAAAAGACCTAAAACCGATATTTGTGAGAGTGAAGGTGTTACAACTCGAGTAATTTCACCAATTGTATCCCTAACCTGCTTTCAGACCTGCTGCACTGCAGTGCAGTTTCAGGGTAAACAAATGAAGTCTGCATGTGTACTGCCTTATCCCTAACATACATCTGTAACGTTGTGCATGAAAGAATGTAGTTTGTGTGGTGTGGTGTGTAATGAAGTTGGTGGGGTACCTCTAGAGAATGTACTTGTGACAATCATTTTATGGTCTTTTGGTTTTCGCTTGCCCTATAGGCATCCTTCCAACCCTCATCAGATTCTGACTGACAGGTCGCTTCCCATTTAGTGCTGTCACTCTGCATATGTTGCTCATGGGATTGTGCTGCTAGTGCATGTATAGTGGATATCAGGTTGTTGAATGTGTAGGGGTTAATCACAAACTCAAGCATCTCCATGGCTTTTGTGGGAGCTGGAATTTGCCAACCATAAGGAATATGGTTCATGGGTGCACCTCCCCATTCTAACGAAGCTGGTTCAGGCTCAGGAATGAGCTTTCCATGAACTTATCCCCCAGAGCGTGAATGTGAAGTTTTTGATGTTTATTTCGGAACTGCGTTTCAAACCTCAAGTGTGGCCTGAGGGGCAAGGCCCAACCTCCAACACCCAGACCCAACCTGCCACATTCTATGCAGGTAAAAGCGGGAATGTGGGTATGACAGCTGCTACTGGTTATGGGCTATATGAATACTGCTCGCAGTATTGCCCGTTGTGCCATGTCAGGTGTAAAGAAATAAGCCAGACATGGCTTTGAGGTATACATCATATTGCATTCTGGTAATGTATGCAGGAATGCAAAAAATGCACTACAAATGCCATGAACATAATTTGAGAACTCTGGTCCAGCATATATTACAGATACAGGAGTGTGCATGAAGCAGAGATGCTAGGAGAGAAAGGTGGGCTTCAGTGTTACCCCAGTATTAGCTTGAGCAGGCTTCAGAACCTTCATACTCATTGGTTAGTTTGCATGCAAAGTGGTTGTGTGGCAGATAAGGAGACCTGCATGCTCGAATTTGGAATCTTGCTTTAATATTAATGCCTCCCATAACATGAATGCCATTTAGTTGAGAATTAGTACAATATTTGTTTTATTAACTCTGTGAAGCTGATGGAACTCGCTGTGATGAAGTGAAGCGTACTCCTTTACACGTGTTCCTAGAAAGTGTGACTGATTGAGTGATTGGCACTGTGGCCATGTGGCCTCAAAAGTCTCCATGATGGCCGATTAAGCAATCCAAGTACACCAGTAAAGCTGAGAAGAGATTTCCTTTTTTTTTTGGGCTCACATCGCTTTGAGTTCTGGTACAGTGATAGGTGCTACTAGGTAGAATTGGGTCCTTTAGGTTTTTACTTAAAATTATCAAAGAGATTATACAAGTCCAAACTTTGGCGTGGTCCGTGGGCGCGCATAAAGAAAATTCTCTGATATAATAGATATATCTCCTTTTGTTTCGATAACCGCAGGCCCTGGGCCCACACCCACAATGAGAAGGCCTGGCTACACCACTGCCCATCACATTAAAAAAAGAAAACATTGGCTTATAGACAATCTTAAAATCTGATGTATGCTTAGTCTTCTGCCTTGCAACTCATGCATTGTGACATGGCTGTATCTTTTTCCTGGGAAGAGTGTTCATGTCCTGTGGGAGTTTCTCAAAGATGGAGAGATATGGGGAGGCCCTTTCTATCTGCACATGTAAAGTAGCTCATGATTTGCCACATGCCACGCTTTGTTCCACACTTGGGCTGCATTCAAATAAAGCTCAAGGTCAGGTAGAGGCACCGCCGCCAGCTCATAAGGGTAAGTAAGTACTTATAGGGTGATGGATGGTTGTGTGCCCGCCCTGAGCAAGCATGCGATCATCTTCCTGAGCTGAGCAAGGTACAGTCTGCATGGTATCATGGGCACACGTTGATAGACATATATACCTTGCGGAACTAATCAGGAAACTGTGCCCCATCATCAATATTGCCGGTGTTAGCCAACGTTCCACCTTTTCTGCAATACCTGCAGTGGTTTAGTATAATTATTAGATTTTAGATGTCAGTGTTTGTGGACATTTTCATACAAGGATACCTATTCCTGTCCTTCCTTGTTTTGGGCATGGCTGCTATAAGTAGGTGAAGTTTGGACTCCCCCGGCCCCGGCTCATCCGTAAGCCTGCCATCGTCCTATAAAAGTGTATTTATGCCACCACTGAGGGAAGATGATTAATGAACAATAAGATATCATCAGATAGAAAGAGAAATGCTCCTTTGAGAGGACATCCGGAAGCAGCAGTCGGCATGCGTTTCCCTGAGAAGGCATGCTAGCGGTTCTATAACCACGGCCAATAGAAAGGGCGATAGGGCAACCCTGCCTGGTCACTCTAAAAATTGGGGAGCAATCTTATTATTTGCCAGAACCATTCCCCTGGGAGTGGTGTATAATAATGGAACCATTGTTATACAGTGTTTTCCCAATACTGACCTCAGCAACACTTGGTACAGAAATGGCCATTCAAGAGAATCAAAAACCTTTTCAGCGTCAAGTGTCAGTACAACGCAGAGTGAATAGCCTCCTCAAGTTGCTCTGAGCATCCCTTCCTGGGACAAAGCCCACCTGGTCTGGCAACACCAAGAATGGCATAAGTTGCAAAAGACGACCTACTAATATTCTTGTGCGCATTCCATTGTCAGCAGTAATTAAGGACTGGTGGCTCATCAGGTACTGTGATTAGTGTCATGTTTGTGCTCTTGGAAAGAGGTCCCAAGGATAGTGAGGCTTCGTGTATTTCAGGGCTGGCTCGAGTATAATGTACTCTATATAAAATGTAGCAGTAAGTAGGGCTGTGCGAAATTGTGAAATTCTGTTCCGCCCTACAGGTAAACGAAATCTGAAAGATTTAAATTCAATCCAAATTCTGGCCACACCCCTCCATCATATCGAAAAGAGCAGAATGAAGTTCTCATGCCGCTGTGCGAACCCAGCATGAATCGAAAAGGGTGGAACAAAGTTTCCCATGCTACTGCGCAAACCTAATACAAATCGAAAAGAGCACCACAAGGTTTCTTGTGCCGCTGCTTGAACCTAGTACAAATCGAACAAAAAGCTGCACAAAGTTCCTTGTGCTGCTGTGTGAACCTAGCGTCAATCAAAAACAGGGGCACAAAGTTTCTTGTGCCATTCTGCAAACCTACCATGAATCGAACAAAAAACATGCAAAGTTTCTCGTGCCAGTGAGTGAACCTAGCATGATTTTGAAAACTCATGCAAAGTTTCTCGCACCGCTGTGCGAACCTACCAAGAATCGAACAAAAAAGCTGCAACTAGCACAGATCGTGGAAAAGTGTGCTAAGTTTCTCGTGCCACTGCACACTGCACAAAGATTCGACGAATCGATAAAAAAAAACTTGCCGCTGCACAAAATTAAAATGGATCAAAAAAAGACCCACACAAAGTTTCTCATGTCGTAAATCTAGCACAGATCGATAAAAGACCTGTGTAGTAATCTAGCTGGTAGGCTGTGATGTCACTAGGGCTGTGATGTTGGCCTATGTGGAATGTGGTGTGCTGAGTGTTCTAGAAGTGACGGTTGGCAGATCAGAGAGTGAGAGTGGCTGTTTGGGTGTGGGGCAATCCCGGTGTTCCTCCTGTGTAACATGTCTTGTGGACCCTACCATCCCTGTGTGTACTACGGAAGTTAGCACTGGCTTGGACAATAAACCTTATTAAACTTACCTGCTTCTCCTGCGACCCACGTTACTTCACTGGCGACGAGGATGGGATGGTAGGTGTTTCCACATGATGTCATCTGGCGCTGCTGGGGGGGTGCAGCAAGTTGAGGACACCGCCCCCGCCATTCTGCCCCACACCCAGGAGTTTCCCAGCTGCAACCTGGTGTGGCTGCGAGGGAGGACTGAAGGAATGGAGTGATATGGTGCCTCCTCAGTTTGTTCGACTCTATCTGGGTGCCATGTTTTAACTGCGGCCAAGTTGTACTATGGAGTCCACGTCCAGGACCTTGGTGGTCTGTTTCCAACTGAGGCACCTTTGTTTCCGATGGCAAGCTGCTGGTTGCAGTTTGTGTCCCGGTAGAGACACAAGAGACACAAGAGTTTAGAGTCGGAGCATCATCCGGGAGAGCATATGTCATCCATCCAGGTCGCAAGAGTTTCCAGAGCTTGTCCGGCCCCCAGCGTGCGGAGTAAGCATGGGGCTTTAGCCGGTGAGGGTAGTGGTGCTCTCACTGTGTCCCTGGATGTTCCTGCCATCGAGTGATGACGTCAGGTCAGAGCAGCGTACCTGAGTCTGGTCGCGTGCGTGGCCGTTGATGCATTTTCGAGAGGCGTCCGGTCTACGCCAGTGTAGTCACGTGGTGCATGGCAGGATATTGTGCAAAGACCCACGGAAGACCGTTCGAAGAGGAAAGCGGCGACTGGAACGTCCTGAGTTTTGGCAAGGATCATGATGTTTCAGCACAACAGGAGGTGCTGAGCCGGAGACTGCCAGAGTTCCTTGCGCATAAAGCGGGAAGTGAGGAGATGCTGTTGGAGTCCGAGCGGAACTCGCATGCGGCAGAAGAGTTTGCGTTTCTGCATGGTGTTCTGGGTAGTTTTCATGAGCCAGGAGGACGTGAGCCAGGAGGACGTGAGCCAGGAGGACGTGAGCCAGGGTAGAGACTCTATTCATTAGGTGAGTCGTCACGGGCCTGTTTTCTTTTATTTGTCTTAATGTTGTGGCCCATTGTTAGGGGTGTAGATCTGTTTTGGGTTTCCTGGGTTAGTCGGGCTGATGTTGTTTAAGGCCATTGTCCTTTTCTGTCTCATGTCTCTGTCGTGGCCTCTGTGGGTGTAGCTGTCCTGGGTACTTGATATTGTATTTTCCTTTCTTCGGACATGAGGGAGGGGTGTTATGAGTAAGGTTGTATTCTTGGGGGTGACAATATTTATGCACTCATGTTTCCAAACTGGAGGACATTGGCAATTTTTTTTTTTTTTGGATTTCCATTTGGGGACATTTTAAAGAACCTGGCGGATTAACACAGGATGAGGTGTTTATATGTAATGAAGATGTTCTCTGCCATCTTATTAGATATTGACATTTCACCATGCGTCACCGAGGTGTACTGGTCTTACATCGAGGGTGTTTAGTTAGTTGTATGAGCGGATGAATGCAACTATGTGCGGCCGATATGGGGAGTGTGGAGATGGTGTAGAGTCGTGAGTGTGTATGTATTTATTGTTACTTGGCCTTGGCGTTAACAGGCCAGTGTGGGCACTATATGTGTCCGTAGTGTTCACCAATAGGTGTGGTTGCTATTGGACGTAAGTTTAATTATTAATGCAGATGCCGGGTGGGTCTGTATTGACTTGGGCAGCTGTGTAGTTTTCTGTGTGTTGCAGTACCTGTGTGTTGCCAGTACAGATGCCGGGCGGGTCTGTAGTAACTAGGCAAGGGAACTGTTGAGTATCTTGTGCTGCTGTGCTGTTGTACGTGCTTGCTAGTACATATGCCGATTTGTGTCTGTAGTTACTAGAGCTGTGGTGCAGTTTTGTGCGTTTTGTGCAAAGGCATGTACTGTCATTGTTGATTGAACTAGTATGTAGTTACTAGGGTTGTTGTGTAGTCTTGTGCTTTAGGGCAAGGGGCATGTATTGTTGTTGTGGATTGAACATTAATGTGGTCGCCTTTGGTTGGCGTTGTCTAAAGCAATGGCTGGTTGTTATGTTCACCGAGTTATTGTTGTTGTTTCTCCTGAGTGTGCATAGGGTAAGCATACACAATTGGGTGCAGGCGTTGGGAGTTCTGTTGGGCTTTTATGTCTGTTTAGGTGCATGGTGGTTAGTGAATGGTGTTACCACTGTGTCGTGGTGTTACCACTGTGTCGATTTGATCAAAACCTGTCTGATGATGGGTTAGTGACTGTGTATGGGGTACAATTTTCTAAATATAGGGTGAGGTTGTAAGTAAAGTTAACTATTTTTATGCAGGATAGGGTAGAGTTGGGGGAGGTATTATGTCTTCATTCCATCAAATTAAGGGTTCTCGGCAGGTGTTGGGCATTTGTTGTTGCTCTTGGTAGAGCGGGGTAGTGCTCAGCGGTGGCAGTGCTGAGATTCTGGGCAGCAGCCCAGAGCATAAGGAGTTAGTGCGATGTTGGTCAGGTATGTTAGTGATTAGAATTTTGTCTCCGGACATTAGGTAGTGATAAGCGTGGCAGGCTTATGTTCCGAGGGGCAGCTCGGGACTGGTGGAAGTGCTGTTTATTATTTTTAGTCCTCGAAGGTTCTGCCGAGACGGTTCCAGGCTATGGGTTCATGTTAGGGTGTTTGTGGGTGACCGGTTTTGGTAATTTGCACGGGTCCGGTTGGCTGGTGAAGGTACCTTATGTTTCTTGGTGCAGGGCTTCTGATCATGGACGCCGCTCTGTAATTGAAGTTAGGTTCTTTAGTATTTCGTTCTTAGGGAAGTGTGGGTTAGTGCTGGTCAGTGATCCTTCCACTTCCACTATGTGGTGTCTTGCCTTTGGTTTGTTTGTAGTGGTGTTCCCCTAGTGTGTGACAATGTTCCTCTACCTTTTTGTGGTTCTCTAGAGAGGGAGCAGTGTAGTAATCTGGTAGGCTGTGATGTCACTAGGGCTGTGATGTTGGCCTATGTGGAATGTGGTGTGCTGAGTGTTCTAGGAGTGACGGTTGGCAGATCAGAGAGTGAGAGTGGCTGTTTGGGTGTGGGGCCATCCCGGTGTTCCTCCTGTGTAACATGTCTTGTGGACCCTACCATCCCTGTGTGTACTACGGAAGTTAGCACTGGCTTGGACAATAAACCTTATTGAACGTACCTGCTTCTCCTGCGACCCACGTTACTAAAGCCCTGCATGCTGTGTGAACCGGTCACAAATTGAAAAACTGCGTGAAGTTTCTCGTGTCGCTGCACAAATTGGAAAAAAAAGACACGTGCAAAGTTTCTCACCATGCAACATGAAACTAATATGGGAATGAAACGCTGTGCACCCCACGAAACCAGGTGAAATTTCAGTGGCAGCGGAAATGTAATGCTGATTTTGCGTATCAGGCAGAAGTGGAATCCAGTGTGGATTCTGCACTATTCGCTTTGCCGGTGAACATTTCGCTCACCCCTTGGCGTAAGATCATCAGTACCCATCCCTTTATTAATGAGAAATTACTTAACTACTTCCTTAAAGGAATAGTGCACTCAAAAATGTTATTGTCCCAAGCGTTCGGGCATGTGGTTTTAAGTAAACTGTGATCAATCATAAAAACATTTCAGATGCACCATACCTATTTTTCCGCACTTTTACACATGCGAAATCAATGAGCAGGCCACAGCCATCTTGTGCTAATCTTATCCCTGGATCGATCGCCCTAATTCTAAGTGCCTTGCGGCACTAAATCGTATCACCCGCCCCTGAAACTGACATCACTAGACGCATACCACCCATTTCACAATGCAAA
The DNA here is from genome assembly GCF_040938575.1 of Ambystoma mexicanum. Taxonomy (NCBI): domain Eukaryota; kingdom Metazoa; phylum Chordata; class Amphibia; order Caudata; family Ambystomatidae; genus Ambystoma; species Ambystoma mexicanum. The sequence continues at coordinate 757,313,100 of NC_090941.1, forward strand.
TGTATGTCTCGTGTCAATGTTCTCTGTGTGCCAGCTAATGACGTGTCTCCATGGAAATGGCAGGATGCCTCTTTCCTCAATAAGTATAAACAGACCGTTTCTCATCAGACAACATCAGAGTTGCCTTTTCAATCGTTTCACTGTTTATTTTTTGTATAGCCTGTGACTCGTTTCCGCTGTGTTCAGCTATCTTCATTGCACGGAGCCCCTGCGAACAGATACATATACTAGCATTACTATTGATTTCAATTTTGTTGTATAATGGCAACAATACAGCCCTACCAGTACGAGCCGGAGTATTCCGAGGCAGAATTACTTGATAGAGAAAGATGCTGAAAATATTTGGGGCATCAGACGACAGTTGGGAAGAGGAATCAATGGATCCTGAGCCAGAGCCTAATCGCGTGGAAGATGTTTCCACATGGTGTACCTGCAATCGGTGCAAGGTCATGCCAACCGAGGAGGAGAACCGCTGCTGCCGAGAAAACTCTGGATGCTTGGCCTACATATCAGAGGAAGACCCACCGCCACTATGCGTTACCGAGCTGCATGACTTCAGGGCAGCCTGCCTCACAAGGTCCGTGTTGAGGATTATAATGGTGCTTATGCATGAACTTTGCGCACAGTTCGCCCTCACAATCCAAGTAACGAGTAAGTGTACTCTAGGTGTGATGTCATTTTGACCACTGACACGAATAATATTTCATGTTTGTCTCCTATAATGTCCTAACTTTGATCTATCACTTCCTAATGAATGTAGTCTGACAATTGAATACATTTCTCGTGCTTTGGGGAAATAAGAGTGTTCATTTTATGTGTCTTTCAGGTTCAACTAAGAAACAATATTTCTCTGTACCCCAAACGTTATGGATTGCATGGGTGTTCACTGTTGTAATGTGTCTACACTTCAAAGCCCAAGTTGATTGATCCATGAAGTAACATTTGTACGGGCAACTATGCCATAGGATACCGGGTGCATTTTCAAGTAAGGTGTGTACACTTCTCAGGCCCATTTAAATGCAGTATGTGTGTTTCTCTTCCACAGGTGGTACCGGCTGGTGACCTACCGTTCATTTACATGATGGATTTATGGGAGGCTTGGATTTTGCGTTCGACGAGTAATACCCACCTGTGACATTGGAGCCATTCGTGCCAAATTCCCCAGTGACAGCGGACAGCACATGGGATTGTCACACACTGTTCTGCAACCCGAAGTATACTATTTGTAGTATATTTGTGCCATCAACAAAATAAAATACAAAAGAGCTTTTCTAAATAGTTGTTTCAATTTTTCAGTGAACCAAGTACATGCTCACCTCTCTATGAGGGACATGAAAGAATGGTTGGCGCCCTTTTACGCTCACCTCCTCTGCAACAATCCACCCCCCCCTTTTACTCTCACCTCCTCTGCAACAATCCATCCCCCCTCCATTATAAAAGGCCAAGGTGCCAAACACCATGTACACTTCAAAGGCATCTTCGGCAAAGGGGCCATTGTTCACATGGCCTCCCCAGGCCCAGTGTCTTCAGGCTCCCCTGAATCAGTCCGTGCCCCTGCAATCCACATAAGTGTGTCTACTTTCAGCAGTGTTCCAGCCCTTTTCCGCACGCCTCTTGCCCATCCATCCCCCTCCACTATCAATGGCAGTTCGCACCTGCGGCCTTGCGCTCCCAAGGGCTCTGGCAGGGTGGGAACAACCAAGGTGCCAAACACCATGTACACTTTAAAGGTATCTTCTGCATAGGGGCAATTGTTCACATGGCCACCCCAGACCCAGTGTCTCCAGGCTCCCCTGAAGCAGACCGCACCCCTGCAATCAACATAAGTGTGTCACCCTTCAGCAGTGTTCCAGCCCTTTTCCGCACGCCTCTTGCCCATTCAACCCCCCACCACTATCAATGGCAGTTCGCACCTGTGGCCTTGCGCTCCCAAGGGGGCTGGCAGGGTGGGAACGGCCAAGGTGCCAAACACCATGTACAATTCAAAGTTATCTTCAGCACAGGGGCCATTGTTCACATGGCCTCCCCAGACCCAGTGTCTCCAGGCTCCCCTCTAGCAGACCCCACTTGAAACATGTCACACATTCACATACACACCCACTTTTCAAATCCTTTATAAACCCCTGGATATTTATCCGGAGAACTTCTCTGAACACTGGAAGTCAATTCTTGATTGTGCTACCTGTTCTCCTGCTACTAACTCCCCTGCTTGCTGAATCGAATTGTTTGTTAGTCAACGTAAGGGCAGGTCACCTATTAACTTTACAACTTCACTATATTTATCTCTTTCTGATCTCAAATGTTCTATCTATTTTGACAAAATGTACCCAGTAGTGTAATGTTCATTCATCTCAATGACTTTACCATTGTCTAATGTTTCAAGTGTTCTGCTCTCGATATATAGCACATTTCATCAGTGTCCATTGTAATAGAATCGCATCTTTCTCGGACCATGGCTATAAGCATGTTTGCTTTTGATGCATGAACGTACATTCAACGGACGAGTAACACGTTACAATTTATATCATATCAATCAATTCTGTATGAAAGTTATCACAGTGTATATTCGACTACGCTACACAGGTTTTGCTTCTTTGACCAAAACAAACATTGCATAGAAAGCTGTGATATGATTCCATCAATCTCGTGCATACAGTACAATTTTTTCTAATTATTTATACTTTCTTTATACAGATCTTATAGATTTTTCAAGAATGCCTGCTTGTATTGTTTTGGGTAGCCGTTCTAGGAGCCATGTCAAAAGTCAGGGCACAATCCTGCAAACATTCCCGAAGGATATTGATTTAATAAGGATATGGGTTCGAAATTGTGGTTTTGCGGTGGACGAGATTGAAAGTAGAGCCCAGGCTGTCTCGGGAGACTTGACGGCCAATGGATTCCACATCTGCAGGCTGCACTTTACCGTGTAAATGTACGACCAATTGAAGCACACAAAAAAGCGTCAAGCCAGAATGTTTCATAAATTGCTTCCAAATGCAATTCCAACTCTATTGATGCACATGCTGCCTCAGGTGAGTCCCGGATGATGAATTAGCTGTAGGCGGTGTGTTACTGAAAAGGTAATTTCATGAACGGATTGGTGCTTTCGATGTAAATGTGTCTTACTAAAGTTTGCATATTTACCAGTATTACATTTTAACTATACCACATTTTACTGTACATCTGTCCCTGGTTTATGGAGCCTCAAATCAAGTAATTATGTTCATGGAAAACAATGCCATAGTGCCCTTCAAAAGAAGCATAATGTTTTTGTAATCAGTTGCTTGACATGTCCATTTATTTAAGAGAGCATACTGACGGAAGCACAGCCCCGCGCAAGTGACGAAACCACTGACACGTCCAGTATACCAATGGGGAGCCCTACAGACATGCAGATGTTTATATTCTTCACAGTTGGATCTTCCCACATATCTAATGCAAATCTAATTTTCCCTTTTACCACTTCATGACAATGCACTGAAAATGAAGGAGCAAGATTCTGCATCCATTTCTTTTCAGGAATCATCAACAACAACAAGTGCCTATCAGGTATTTTTATTTCACTTTTCAATTACGTCAATGTATTATGCTTGGAATTTCAAATAATATGAAATCGTTTATGTATCCTGTCAGTTGTTTGCACTAAGTGTAATTTATGGGGTTCCCTTTGTATGTACCATTGTCTGCATCCCATTATCTCCTGTTCCATTTTGCTGTTTTCATTCCGTACTAAAACAAGTACTGTGTGACAGGGGGATGCTGGTACTTCGACTACAATTACATCGTCCTTTGCAGCTGGTCCAGAGTATGAGGTATGCATACTTACAGTTCCCTTGAATGAAAGAAAGTAAATCCTACATAGGATACTATTAGACAGTGACATTCATATAAACGTGCAGTGTTTCAAACGTTTAAGATTTCAGTTCTAAGGTTACACTTCCTCCCTAATGCAGAATACATTGCAACATGTTTGAGGGCAACGTACAATCAGTATGTTTTGCATAGTGAAGTTTGATCAACTACACTTGCCATCAATCAGGTGAAATGTGAAATGTATATTTTGACTAAATGACGTAAACTGTTTGCGAGGGTATGTGTGCAAGCGCTGTGTGCGATGTAAGATTTTAATTTCCAATACGATTGACTCTTGTTTTTCTTAATGAATATTCTGTTCAAGGAATGTACACAAGGTGTGGAAGTGGAGGCACATGGATAAGAGGAGGTGGATCAACTTGCTGGTGCGGTTGTTACAGAGAAGACCACACTTTCACAGAAAATCTAGAAAACAAGGGTAACTAACAAACATTTCCATTTTCTAGAAGTGTTTTGGGCTGGTGTTTTCTTCTTCACATGTTTTTTGTATTTATAGTGCTATCTGCTATATGTGTGCTATACATTGAACATATTTTTACAACACATCTCCTAGAGGCCTAGAAGGAAAAGAAGTATAAAGACACAGACAACAAATGAAACCAAAGATGTTGCTTGCCAAACAGATTTCACCATGGAGCAACTACTATTTGAGGCGCAGCGTGGTACAGTCAATAAGCAGACTCATGATGCTTATGCCCAATGGCCTGAAACTGAATTGAATGTGACCGGCGAAGCCAGCAAAGTGTTCTTGCACCATTGCTACAATGTGAGATCTTGACAAGATGAAACTGAATATAATGAAGATGCATTAGAATTCCTCGCAGACCACTTGACACAATCTACACCCGCAAGAAGGTCCACCCAATAAACATTCGAATTTGACTGTTTCTCCAATTCAAGTGCAAATAAAACAAGCTGAACTAACAGACACTGAAGCTTCAATGCGATTGACTGATGAACTTGCCAAAGATCTCGACTTCAGTTTGGCTAGTTTGGGCGATTTGTCCACCATAGTTGAGTCACAAACCACATTCATGCAGCTTTACTTTTCAGTGGTTCGACTTTCAGTAAGATGTCCAGTTTCTGTCAATTTATGGGGGTTTAGTTCCTTTCTAAAACCCAGTACTACAAATATCAAAGGGAATACTTATTCCCCGCTATTAGTCGAGCCTGGAAAATTGAACAGATGTCAATTGAAAGCACATTCTCTGTCAAACGGTTCTGGCTAGCTGGTGACGGACAGTGTGACAGCTCCAGATTTTCAGCAAAGTACTGCACATACCACTTTCAAGACATGGAAACTAAACAAATTGTGAGTTCATAGATTGTGCAGGTGTCCCAATGTAAATCCTCAGTGGCCACGGAGAAAAATGGTTTCATAAAATCCCTCGAACATCTTCAATCGAGAGGAACGCAAATAGACCTCATAGCCACTGACAGACATGTTTCAATAGCCAAGGCCATGCTAGAGCAGTTTCCAAACATTCTTCATCAATTTGATGTATGGCACGTTGCCAAATCAGTGAGTAAAACAATCACAGCTGCTGTTAAAAAAAGGGTTTGGATAATATTTTACAGTTGTTTCAGTCCTTCAGCAACCATCTTTGGTGGAGCTCCAAAACTTGATGAATCTGTGGAAATTCTACTTGAAAAACGGCACTCATTGATGCACCACTGTTGCAACATTCACTCATTTCACAAATGTGCACATGGACCATTATCAGAGGAGCAGGAACGCAAGAAGAAGTGGTTGTTGCCATGTTCACCTCCACACAAAGCTCTTGAGAAGATAGTGTATGACAAAACTCTTTCAAGAGACCTAAAGGGACTTACAGAATTCTGTCACACCAGAGATTTGGAGGTGTTCCACAATATGTGCCTAAAGTACAGGCCCAAAAGGTTGCATTTTGGCATAGACTGCATGCAAGCCAGAACATTACTAGCTGTATTAGCATATAACAAGAACATAGGAAGAGAGCATTCGAGAACTGCCAGAAACTTTGGGATGCTTCGTTACACCTTGGCCTTTGCAAAACGAAGCACAAAATGGGTGGCACAGCCAATATACCAAGAAATTAAATTCGATTTTGTGAAAGATCTCACTTTGACTGTGTTGGCCATGTATACTCATTGAATGGATCCTGATTTTGTTCCTAGGACACATAGAATGCCACAAAACATTGCAAATGAGCCCTGTTCACCTAAAGCTGAACTTGTTGAACAACTGACTTCGTGGCATAAATGATTTGCAGCAGTGTTCTTAATGTGCTCACTATAACTTTTGGGATATGTTCCCCACTGTTTGCACTTTGTACGCCAACAATGGAATGCGATTAAACTCGAATTTCAATGCTATAAAAAGTATTAATATTTATATTACTGGTCCTCGAATGATAACATACATGTCTGTGGTTGCTAGGTGCCTGTAAATCCCTCTGCTAGACCCAAACCACATCCACACATGCAGTGCATGGCTCTGGCATTGATGGCCTAAATTGTCTTTTCAAATGTGTCCTCTTTGTAAATGTTTTGCTCCGCTCTTTTCCCCTTTCCCCCTCAACTGGACCTGCACGATCATCTGGCCTGCTTGGGTCCTCGGGATATAGGTAGACGTGTATTGCTTTTTAGGAGAATATATTACTACATGGGATAAGGGCTGTGATGTGGGTCCTTGACTGATCAGGGCATGGGAGGGTCTGATGGATATCAGCATGAAAGGAACTGTGGGGTCTGAGCTGGTGGGCTCAGGCCTAGCAGGGTGGAGGTTGTTAGTGCACAGGAAGTTCAATGGAGATGAATGGGCACTTGGATTTATGGCTTGTTAGTGTCTAACGTTATCCGCAGAGCACAGTCCTCCATGAGAGCAGGGCACATGCATATGTGGCAATGGGGAGGAGATGGTGTGGGCAGGCTGAGAGAGGAGATGGGGATGGGAGAGCTGCATTTGTACAGAAAGCTGGATCTTTGGGCCTGGTAGAAAGATGTCATTCAGGCTATTTTGAAATGGTTTCCTAATGCTGGGCTTGAAACTACAGTGTATGTGTTATTTGCAATGGGTTTGTGGTGTAACGGGATGTTGTGGGGGTTGGCTTGACCCCCCCCTGGTTATTACATTTATTATGTTTCGAGAGTGATGAACGAGGGAGGTAGGGGGCAAGGATCGTCTACTTCCCAACACTAGTAAGATTGTTGCCTCTGTCTTCTCTCTGTTCCCCCTGCATTGCTTCGTGGCACCTTGAAGCACTTGTGCATTGGTGCATTATAAATGCAATATAATATCTTCATATGCTATCATGGTCTGTTTCAGACAGACACCAATGCAGTCTAAGGTTACACCAGACTTTCAGTGGCTTGTATTATCTGTTTTACTGACCTTTAGTGTAACTGGTGGATGCCAGCAAACAATTTGTTTATTTCCTTAAAATATTTTGAATGCCACATTGGTCGGCCGGGTTCATCGCTCCCATTGAGTGATGGTCACTTTGTTTGATGTTGCATGTGGGTAGTTCACACCGACGTGTCTTGTACAGTATTTTTTAGATGTATGGCTTTCCTTCACAAAAACTAAACCTACCAGGCATACAAGTTCTAAAGACGCTTCAATTGTTAGTCGACCTTGGACGAAAGGGAGGATTCGCTATAGCTTGAAGGGCGGAAGGTGTCAATACCCAGCAAGAAGCTGATGCCGAAGCCTTGCGATTCAAGGTGCGTTGAATGCGTATCTTCTCCTGACAGGAACACCGTGTGACTCATGATAAAGTTTTGATACTATAACCCAAGCACTTTCAATAATTGGTGGTAAATTGAAATTACTGGATGTTCTCCAAGCGTTTATTGTGAAATAAAAGCACATTGTAAATTGCAGAGCATTGACGTTTCCTTTAAAAATAGTGTTTTCTATTCCGATTTGGCATGCGCTGTGCAGTGAGAGGATGTGTGTGTTGATATTCTCGGTTCTGCGTCAACTGACGATAAGACGTAGGTAATGACTGGGCACATTTGGCTATGCTGCCCACTAACGTCATGAAAATAGGTGAAGAATATCGCTAGGAATAGGGATGTCAGCTTCAGGGGCAGGTTCTATGATTTAGTGCTGCAAGGGCACTTGAACTGAGGGCGATCGATCCACGAATAAGATTAGCACAAGATGGCCACGCCCCGCTCATTGATTTTGCATGTGTAAAAATGTGGAAAACTAAGGTCAAGTGCCTAGGATTTTTTTTTACGATCGATCAGCGTTTGCTTAAAACCACATGCACGAAGACTCGGGACAATAACATTTTTGAGCGCACTATTCCTTTAAGCTACCTCAACAGCGTGTATTCAGCCATATGACCTGCTCTTGTGACAACCGTCCTAATGTGATCTTGTCCCAGTTTTGTTTGATCTTGTGTTCTGTCTGCATAAGCCTTAAAGTATAGAGATTTCTATAAGTGGAGTGAAAATCTCTACTGATAGATTCGTCACTTCTGTCCCTGCGTTATACGTGTTTTCACAGTCATCTTTTTAAAGGTGTGCGCTTTGTGAACTTTTGGACAAAAGCAATCTATTAAATACACTCATACATGTATAGGTATGTGTATGTAGGACTAGGGGGTGTGGGGTGTGGGCTAGGATGGAGTATAACACCCATTAAAAAAATGGTCGAATTTAGGACTACCAAAAGAACACGAACACAAATGCACACGTTTAAAAGGATTTGGACAAAAACAGTAGAACCATGTCGGTTTCCTATTAACTTCCACATCTAGCACTGCGGGTATGTTGCTAGTAACTCTCTCTGGCCGGATTTACCAGACCAGTAACCTACCATAATGCTACCAATAACGCCTTGCTGTCAGTTTGTATTCCAGGCATAAAACCTCTCTTGTTTCCGCTGCTTGGAATTCATTGGGAGCTTTGAAACACTATTTGCTTCCTGTATAAGCGCCTAACAAGTGAACAATAAATAAATAAATACATAGAGATGTTTCTTGATAGCCCCCCGGAGCATTCTTGTCTGCAGTTAAGTTATGCTTTTTTTTTCTAAATCTTTGAGTTCTATTTTCAGTTTCACAAGCTCATTTTGTGTACACTTCAGGATGTCATATTCGCGTGAAATGCATGCACCCCAATAAAGCATTGATACGCCTCCCACAACAATCTGCCCCTTCACCAAACTATTATTCTTTTCTAAATATACAGCACAATATGTTGACTGTTCCCTAGATCTGAAAGCGCATCTTCTCTGAAACACTTATACTTGGGCTGTGCCAGGAGTTGGCACTACATAACAACCGGGCAGTGTACTTAAAGCATTCTCCGTAGGATACTGCATAGGGTGATTGTGAGCCTCATCAGGGGTTGGGCGGAGCTGCAAAAATGCAGCGGCAACGCTGAGTTTGGTCGGAAAGCTTGAGATTTACCTCCAGCTTTCCGCCCATTTTCAGCGCAATTACCACTGGCAGCAATAGCTCTAAAAATCCCCATCGAGTCCTATCGATTCTTAAAAATGGGGATTTACGGCCATACCCCAACTCAGGGTCAGACCGAGTTGTGGTAATGCTATTTGCATTGACGATATCCCGGCGCAATTACCGCCGGGATACCGCCAAGGCTGTGATGAGGCCGTATTTAAAGAACGTATAATGTTAGCAATGCGTGAGGATGCATCATATACCCTGTAGATAAATAGGTACAATTTCTGTGGTTCGAGTTGCAATGCTGTCATACACCTACTAACAATATGATATCCTTACATGCATTAACCGGTCCTGTGCATTGGTTTGTAGAAATGGATGTGTCATGTGCCAGACTTCGTGTCATTTTAAAGTTTCTGGCCAAGATGATTTAGTAATCATTAAACTGATTAACACATCGGGCAGCGGCATAAATAAAATTGTGATCGTCCAAATTGGCGCCATACTTATTCAGTGTTGCCGTTTTCACACCTTTTACCAGCAATAAGCAAGAGCTGTCCCACAGCCAGGGTGGGACTGGGGCACATCTTTCTCCACTCTCCAATTTGTAGAATTTAAATTAAGTTGATTTGTGTGCAAAGGTAGATGCACACATTATTTTATTTATTTATTACATTTGATTTTACGCCCCAAACCCTGAGGTATCACGTTGTGCCTGACATGTATGACGCGTAGTATGTATACATCCCCCTGCTGGGTTTGAGCTTCATTGAACTCTCTGGATGCTATTGCAATATTAACTTGGGGTGTGGGATAACAGGAAGGCACCATAGACTGTAGAATATTATCAACATTGTCTGTTAGCGTATTCTAGAATCTGTTGTGCCTCCCTGTTGTCCCACACCACTTGTAAGTGCCATGCTCTAACTCTTAGGGGTACTGATCTTTGGGCAGGAGTTATATTCCTATTTCGAGAGTGTGCTTAGCGCTGTTTCTGATCTCATCTTATCAAGCTGTTACTTGTAACATAAAACCTTAGACATGCTCCCCTGTGATATATTTTCATTGGTGTGCCCAATAGTGTTAAAACAAAATAACATTACCCTCAAAACCATTATTGACCAAAACCCATGCTGGCCAACCCAAGGTAACCAGCGAATCCCAGAAGCGTGCAACAATACATTTTTGAAATCATGTGTTAAAGGCTGCGGGCCAGCAAGAGAGCCTCATCTAAGCACCACTCAGTGTAACAGTAGGAGGCTCCTTGTCACAACAGGGGTGCCACATGCAGTCGGTCGCTGCAGGTTCAGTGATTGGTGGCAGAGGATCATCATGTTGTGCAAGGACTCTCTTTGATGAACTCAGTGGCGGCTGCTAGATCAGTAAAGCAGTATGAGTGTTTGCCAACCAGGACCTTAAACTTTGCTGGATAAACCATAGTTTATGCGATTCCCTGCTCCCCCAGTTGCTGTTTTACTCTTAGAAATAGTTTCTGGTCCGCCTGCACAGTTGGGTCTTAGTCCGGAAACATCAGCAACGTGCTGTTCTTGCACTCTAGTATACCTTTTTCCCTGGCAGTGATCAAGATGATGTCTATATGGTGCCGAGAGGTGACCAGCAGCTAGAGATTGTGCGCTTGTTTGATGATGAAATGTTGCAGGACAGGGACTTGTGGAAAAAGTTATGAACAACGGTCCCTTTTTTTACTTTTAAAATGAGTGGAGACTAGCAGGCCAGTAATACTCATATTTTTCCTTCTTGACCTTTCTTCTAAGTCCTCGTTTTTCCCTTTTATGTTCTGCCCGTCTCTCTGGAGATGAACAGACTGCTCTTCCACTCCACATATTCTCTGCTTGGCCTAAAGCATTCTACCACATAACTTACTCCATTTGTACTGAACAGATATCAAACGTTTGTGTATTTAATTTCAGGCAACTATTTTCTACGCTTATTTTCAGCCATATTTTTTAAGCTGATTTTCAGGGTTTGCAGCAATTTTACTAGATTTCTTATGTCTAGTGCCAGGGGGGCAGAAGTAGATGTGAAAAGGAAGTGTTGCCAGTGGGGTCATTGTGTTTTTCTGGTTGTTGAGAAAAGCCATCTAGTTTGGCTTGTTTCTTATTTTTTACATGCAATTGTTTGTCAATAACAAGCGTGAAACCCCAGATATCCACACAACCATCTGTCCATCAGCAGTAGCTAGGTCCACAATAAACAGACTACTGTCAGTGACTTTATCAGGAGTGCGAGTGGCACCACACTTGCACCCCATGGATGTGATAGAAGTTCCCTAAAAGTAGAATATTTCTTCCCTTTGAATCGTACCTATTAGGTTTACTTCGTTATTTAGTCATCACCAGCCTGAGAGACAGATGATAAGTGCAGCCGCTATTCTGGCTCACTCACACTTGCAGACACAAAGGACACACTAAAAGAGAGCTCTCACGTCCAGCACTGCAAGCTCTGAACTACCCAATCCAGTGATCCAAGCTCTAATCCTGGCAGTAAGCCACAACTCAGGAATGGCGGCAGACCAGGAATTTGCCCGATTACATGCCGGTGTGCGTAGTTTTAGTCACGGCAGCGTGTTCACTAGGAACAAAGGGATCCCACCTCAAACAGCCACTGTCAATGTATCCATACACAATTAGAGGGTCAGAATTACATTCTGCTGTATATTGTTAGGATTATCTCGATGGGATCAAGCTCCTACTACAGAGCCTCTTCAATTTGTAGTCATCTTGGCTACTGCAGTCTAGCACCTCTGCCCTTCCTATTAGATTAACATTATTAAAATACATGCACTTTTTGCGTTCTGCAATTTTCTTTTCATTGCATCTATGGATTTGCTCTCCATTTATGCTCTTGTGGTTTTCACGAATGTGTTTAACCTTTCATATGACACATGATGCCCGCGGTTAAGAAAACATGATTAAGGCATTTGTCAATGGCACATTTGCACAACACATAGTAATACACCATTAATAATCTCAGCCACTAGCCAGCTTTCTGTTTTCCATGATCTTTGTATCTTCCTCTGAACCTTTTCCGTCAATCCCCCACTATGTAGTGCCCGATCTGCGATTGCCATTGTTCTGGCAGACCACCGATTTCAAGATGGAGAATGCCAGCTCTAGTCATGTGCAGCATTTGTTAAACAGTGGTAGTGGTCTGAGGTTAAGTTTAGTTACTAAACCTCTGGACTCTCCTGCCGTGAATGGGGGGAACGTTCATTTCAGACGATCACAGTTATCAAGACAACTAGAAGCATGAACAGTCCCGGTATGTTGTCCTGGATTGTGGGTATTACAAGTTTTATAAACCAGGCAGGGGGGTTTACATGATCTTCTGCTACCCCTGTGCCTCCTGATTCATGAAACACCTCCTAATATTGAGGTCTACCTGGCATCAAGGCAGAATATTTTAAAAAAGAAGCCCCTCATCCTTTCTAACTCTCCTACTAGCAGGGCCAGAGAGATGGTGGGCTTACTGGTGGCCCTCTTGTTTTTTCTACTGCTTTTTGACAGAGACAAAGAGCTATACTTGTGGCCCGGCATGCAGGTACTCTGGAGATCTTGGTGGGGAATACTATTTTTCAGAGCTGATGCCTGAAAGAATTTGATGAGGCCCTTCTCCAAGCCTGATATCAGAATGGATTTCCCCACTTGGAGGTGGCGCCTTTGTGTGCCAGTCTCCATTTGGAAGAGATCAGCGGGCTGTGATGGTGTCATAAGCAAAACCAAAGACAGCATCACTAGAGCATGGTAAGTAGGCACATATTCAAACAAACAGAAGGTAAGTACTTTTGTTGGTATCCTGGTCTGGCCTGGTGTTCAGCGCATGGAGTCTTAGAGAATAATTGACAGAATCTGCAAGGCCTTGTACCGTACCAGACTTCCCCAGATGAGCTAAAACATCTCCTTCCCAATAGACCCGCCACAGAGGAACGAAAATCAAATCACCCTCCAGCCAGTCAATGGTGCAAAAGGTTGAAGGAATGTGACCCGGCTCTATACTAAACTGCAAGGAAAGAATTTTTCAACAGGGGAAAACAGGTGTACGTGTGTCAATTCACCTCTGTAGCCCTCCTGAGGACATCCCACTGTACCTGTATATTCCAATTAAAGGAAGTGATGTAAGCAAATGGGTGTGCAGGGGACAAAGGAAGACCGCCTGATGAGCAACACAGTGGATAGAGAAAAACAAAATAATCCCTGTGAGAACTTCGAGGGGCCTCTCCCTGGGTAGCAAGAGGACACTCCTAAATGTGACAACCAGTTGGAGGTGGTGGCTACAAGATTCCCAAGTCTTATTTGAGTCAAAGCAATCAATCAGTAAATTCAAGAAGAATGTTTCCAGACATGCCAAGTCTCAAACCAGGAATCTACTGAGCTTAGTCTTTATGCAAAACCAATAGACAACAAGTAAATCCAAACTCAATCCAAGTACACATTCCAAAGTTCCGGTCCAACAGAAGTAGCACAAATGACCAAATCAGCTTCCAATACCGCACAAATGACCAAATCAGTTTCCAATACTGCGGGGTGCATTTACAGACCCTAAGCAGAAATCCATATCACCTAAAGAAAACGCATTTAAACATTGCCACCGAAAACGGCTGTGCTTTGCTTTCCCTGGCATATGTGTGGCAAGCATTTGAACATTTCACCACGAACAGCTCTGTGTTTGCTTTTCTTTCATCTGAATAAGAAGTTATGCCCTACATTCAAAAACAGCCCTGCGTTTGTTTTTCTTGCATCTGAATAACAAGTTACGCACTGCATTCCAAACGGCCCTGCGTTTGCTTTTTTTAAATCTGAATACCAAAATGTTATACAGTGCATCAAAGTTATGCACTACATCCAAAACAGCCTTGTTTTACTGTTAATTCACATGAGGGGCAAGGATTTCAACATTGCAGCCCGACACAGCTTTTGTTTTCCCTTTCATGTGAATAGCAGCGCTCTAAAACACTGCAAAAGAGTTCCTCCTGCATCCACTACCAAGGACAAACTGACAAACTTTAAAGGGTGTAATAAAAATCTTTGGTCACCAGCTGTGGGGGATGAAGCACCGCCCTCCCATATGTCACAGATCCTCCGAAGTGACATTAACCCCATAAGTGCCAAGGACGAGGTATCTCGTCCTTGGCATTACCTCCAGGTTGCCAAGGACAAGATAGCTCGTCCTTTTAGGCACTGTTTTTTGTGTGATCCCTGCAAAGCAGCTCTGCGCGACGTGAAACTGAAGGTAATCCAACCCCCGGGTTATGTGAGGCGGAGGTCCCCCCTCACGGCCCGGGGGTTGGATTACCTTCAGTTTCACGTCGCCGTCCGTAATGCATGCCGACGTGAAAGTGAAAGTAATTTCACTGCGGCAGCCATTTCAGGCTGCCACGGTGAAAGAGAGAAGGTGAGTGCCCTTCTCTCTCTCCCTCGATCTCCGGCTGTATTTCAAGCCGGAGATCGAGGGAGGTGTTGTTGGAAAGGGGAGATTCTCCCCTTTCCAACGACAGCTTTTGTGAAAGCCTTGCTGGGCACGGATCGGGCGCAGAGCGCTCGGTCCGCGCCCAGCAATGCCCACTAGACCACCAGGGATTTGTTTTGAAAGCAGGGGGGGGCTGCTTACAGTAAGCAGCCCTCTCCCCCCGATCCCAAAGCATGGGGGCACATATATGGATTACCCTGGGGGCAGATGGCTGATCATCTGCCCCAGGGAAGGGGGCAAATAAAAAATAAATGAAAAAAAAACAAGCAAACAAAAGAATTGAGATCAACCCACCTTTACATTAGAACATTCCCCTGAGGTTTAGGGTGCCCCTCAGTCTCCCCTAAAGTGTAGTGTACCATTTTCAGGTTTTTTTTGTTTACCAAACTTCCCTTGGCATAGATGGGCACATTGGTGTGCCAATCTGCCCCCAGGGTGCCCAAACCTTACTGCCCCACCCACTGGGGGGCCTGTTCCACATTTTTTGGTAGCCCTCCTCCCCCCACCCCAAATGGAGGGGGGCACCTCATGCAGGCCTCCCTGGGGCTCCGTCGAACGGCTCCATGAGGTGCCCCCCTTCCATTTGGGGTGGGAGGGAGAGGGCCAACAAAAAACATGGAACTGGCCACCCAGTGGGTGGGGCAGTAAGGTTTGGGCACCCTGGGGGCAGATTGGTTTGTTGGTAATACATTCTGGGCCGATTGGCGCAAGTCAGACCTCTGCAGATTCACACGGGTGTCCTCTTTTCGGAAATGCCTGGGGTTCCCTGTTTTCCTTGGAGGCTTGGACACCCTAGTCCCATATCTGTATGGTGTTTGCTTCAGAAAAAATCCTGAAATTCAGCTGTCGGAAAAGACTTGGGGTTAGCCGTGTTTTAAGCTTTCCCCTTTGCGCCCAGGTAGGTGCACCCACACATGTGAGGTACCGTTCTCATCGGGACATGTGTGGAGACGTGGGAAGGTAGGCCATCTGTTGTTGGCGGAGTGTTTCGGTGGGTGAGCCAAGTGAAATGTGCGGAAATTGGGATTTTTTCACCACATTTCAGACTTTGTCTGGATTTCTGGGTAACACATTCTGGGCCGATTTGTGCAAGTCAGACCTCTGCGGATTCCCACGGGTGTCCTCTTTTCAGAAATGTATGGGGTTCCCTGTTTTCCTTGGTGGTTTGGACACCCTAGTCCCATATCTGTATGGTGTGCGCTTGAACAGAATTCCACAAATTCTGCTGTCCAAAAAGACTTGGGGTTGGCTGCGTTTTCGGCTTTCCCCTTGGCAATCAGGTAGCTGCACCCACACATGTGAGGTACTTTTTTCGTCAGGACACCTGTGGGAACATTGGAAGGTATGACATTTGTTGTGTTTGCGTGGTTTTCATAATGTTTCGACACATTTTCTGGTGCCCTTTGTCACACAACCCTTTCATTTCCCAAATGTGCCCTACATTTAGTTGCTGCTTTAGGCAACATACACTTTTGTAACCTGCACAAGTCACCTACCCTTGAAAAGGTCTGCCTGTGCTCTTTCAAAAAATGTATGCTTGCTGTTCCTCACCACATTGGTTTTTCTGATTTACACATGCTAAGTATGTCTGTTCATGCCGTAAGCATAAAACTCCTGTTGGCTTGTGGTAATGCTTGTTTTGTGAAACACTACAAAAAATGTGTGATTTCCTAACTGCAAGAGTCGGGGGAATGTAGCGGAGCATTGTTTTTCTAAAAATTCATAGAAGCCATTGCCGTACCAAGCCAACCATGTCCACCACATACTAATTTTCCTGCTTTTTCCCCAAACTATGGAATTTTCCCCTACCTAGTTGTTGCCTGACCTGCGCAAATCACCCCTTCCTAAACTTGGAATTTTGTCTACCTTTCAGAAATGTATGACATTCTGTCCTCCAATTCGGCTTTCCTACCCTTTTCTTCCATTCCGTCAATGCATGTCCAATTGGCAAAAATGGCCATAATCGTCTACCTCTCACAAAACGGTTGATAACCACACCAAAATATTTTATTTTCGCTTCCATTCATCCTGTTCTTGAAAGCCAGGAAATTGGGGAATCCAGCACAGCAAACCATTTGTTCCTAGCTCTTACAAGGAAAAAAACCACAGGCTTCTTTGTACATCATTTTCGCTCTTTTTGGTTATTTTCTCTCACCCCCCTCCAGCAACCTAGGATTCCTGGGTGGCTTATGACCGCCTACACGTGGGAAAAAAGGGGCCAAATTTGGGCGAGATATCTCATGTAACAAAAAAGTTACAAGGCATTGAATGGCGACATACCAAAATCACAGAAAAAGGGGGGGAAACCCATGGCACTTAAAGGGTTAAAGGATTCAATCATTTTAGGCATTTTTCGCAGCACTCAGAATAATAAGTAATTTTGTTGTCTGCTATTTTTCCATGTGATTTCCAGGCGGTTGTTTAGAGACTAAGTGCATGTTCCTAGGACTCTGTGGACCAACATGGCCAGTAAAGACTAGTTTCTGGCTGAGTTAAAATGTGACAAGCATGGTATTTGATGGAAAGATGGAAAATGACATTATGAACATGCTTAATCAGTTGCAGAGTTATATATTTTATAAAAAGGACATAAATACACCAAAGGGCCATGCTACCTCACACAGAGTTGGCGATCGGCTTACCTAATTCCCTATGACTAACTGAAACTGCATATCTATTTCTTATGGTGGTGGCTAGTATAAATATCAAGTTAGGAAACTTAACTCAGTTTTGCTAAAAAGTTGACTTGAGAAACAAAGAACTGTAATAAATGCCAAACAGACAGATGGTGCTCCCTCCCCTTGAACCAATGATGCCAGGGGGCGGGGAGAGGAAGGGTAGATTGTCCTATCAGAGGATAGGGGTAATCATAGTATACTCCCCCTAGATTGTGAAGTGAATTATGTCATTTGGGCTATATAAGGGGGTCTGTACTAGACAGAAGGACACACAGACCCACACACAAGAATCCAGGGAGACATGAGAAGGACAACAGAGAGGAGGCAGCTGAACCATACCAAGGCAGAGCGCAGAGACCAGACACCTTGCCTAGCAGTCCAAAGGGTTATGAGATCAAGCTGGCTGTCCATAATCCCATCCAGGAGAGTGCAGAGACCAGACCCCTTGCCTAGATGTCCAGTGTGCCCTTAGATCCAGCTGGCTGTCCAGAATCCCATCCAGAAGAGTGCAGAGACCAGACCCCTTGCCTAGCTCTCCAGAGTGTCCTGAGATCCAGCTGTCTTTCCAGAATCCTAAACCAAAGCTTACTTTGTAAGTAGCAAATAACCCCATCCCTAAATTGCAGTCTTTTCCTTTTTGCAAAATAACCCCATTGAAAATCCCAGTAAAAGTCCCAAATTGCCAGTATAATTCATTCACCTTTCCATTGAAGAATCTGTATTAGCCTGTGTATCTTAGCGTATTCCTTTAATAAATCTTTCAGTTGTCTGTATAAATCCTTAGTATCATTTAGAAACAACTCAATTAATTCCCCTATTGAAATTCACGTTCAAAATTGTTGCCATTCGAAATCAATAATCTTGTCGAGTGTTTTTATTAATTATTCTAGTCGTTAAAGTATAACCTCAACAGTTAGTTTCTGTGTGACTGAAACCAGACTTTACCCGTGTATTGTGTGCATTACCCCATGAACTCCAAATTTGATCTGTCCTATTGAAAACCCCAAACCGTAGTCCCATTGAGAGCAATCCCTTTTGCCTAGAATCCTATCTGTTATGTGCCTCTGTCCTTATCTTTGAAAACCGATTTCCGATTTTTAAAACTAAACCCTTTCCTTAGCTACCTGTCATTGGAAATCCTGTGTAAAATGAAAGAGGAAAAGAACAGTTTTTATGGAAGGTACGAGACCTACGTATGGATGTGGTGGATACCATCATATACTTGGGCATAAAATTTAATAGAAATGCTAATGAAATTGCCCACGTGACCTGGTTGAAATCGAACTTTCAATCTTTGATGAATCAGGGAATTGCTATCCAGAGACGATACAGGGCCTTTTCTATGTTACCAATATTGACATTTTATCGGAAAAAAGTCATACAAGTCCTCACCTATGGTGCAGAGACTTTACCTAATCTAAGTAAAAACTTATGGCCTCAAATGGAAGGTCATTTTTGGCGGAAAATTTTAAAGCTACCTTTGTGTCTATCTACAGCTAAAATCCGCCATGAACTACGACTCCCATCAATGGCCTCTATTGTCTTGTGGAAGGAAATCTCTTTTTTCAGAAAATGTATTATGTTAGATGCCCCAGGCCCTTTGTCCTTCCAACGTCCTATGGAGGATTAAAATGAAAAATTGTTAACCTGTTGGTCTGAAGCTATGTGTAAGACACTACATTCCTTGAAGGCAGATGTTGACTTATTAAGGGGTAACCCTTTAAAAGTAAAGTCTCACCTGAAAAGAGCTGATTGGATAAAGACATGTCAAGCGAGACCAATCACTCCA
The DNA here is from genome assembly GCF_040938575.1 of Ambystoma mexicanum. NCBI lineage: Eukaryota > Metazoa > Chordata > Amphibia > Caudata > Ambystomatidae > Ambystoma > Ambystoma mexicanum. Next base: position 757,332,326 of record NC_090941.1, read on the forward strand.
TATTCATTCAAATGGTGGATAGAAAAAAAAGCTTAAATGAACCCCCACGTAGATTTACACAAGTTCCCATTCCCATTTTATAGAGATATTCTTTTTCGTTGTTGCATGAACATTATGCCAACAAGAGAAATCCAGTTCAAACGCCAGCAGAGTGGGATTGCAAATAATATCTGTCGGTTCTGCAAAAGGAAAGACGAGGTTGAATGATCTGTGAAAGTCTTACTATGGAACGATCAAATTACATGGGAAAATATAGGAATGGATCTTTAACCCTGGAAGAATATTGGGACTGGGTCCTGACTGGACAACAAATGGGGCCTACTCTGGCCATGCTTAAATTTGTTAACGCAGTGATTGGCTAAATAAAAGTGGGAGGGTAATAACTAGGCCTATTTGGATTGGGAAGATTGTGAAAAGTTTTTTATTTCTTTGTTGCTGGAACCAAGGAACTATGGAAATACTTGCTTTGTGGTCTTTTTTATACTGTTAAAGGTTTTGTTTGTACTAGAACTTGCTTTTAGTTTGAAACCAATAAAACTTTTAAAAAGAAAAATAAAATAAAACAAATTGCCATTTGCAGTTTGAATTTTTTCATTTTGCATTTTCTTTCTTCCCAAAATCAAGTTTCCTAACTCCTTTCTATGTTGTTCTGTGTACTGATTAGTAGTCTCTAAGCTTCCGTATCTCCTGAAGTGTAGCAACACAAATTTCCTTTATTCTGTCCCACAGCAGTTGTGAGTAGCAGTGTGAATAATAATCCAAGTCCGATTCGGCTGTTTTGTACCAAAAACAGGTTTTCACTTTCTTTTCTGGCTTCCCATCTTGGGGTGGTGGGCTTTATTCTAAATCTGATTTTTCTCTCTATCCTTACTCCTTGCCATTGCCTTCCATTCAAAGGAATTAAGTTAGCTGATGTTTGGGGGTGAGTGCTAAACTGTGATGCTATCACTTGATTAAAAACTGTTCCTTTTCCTGTTTTGCTATTAAAGATCCATGTAAACTGTGATAGGATATCCAAAACGAATTGTTCTGTAGGAATCATTGCATTTGTGTTGCCACATATTAGTGGCTGTTGTATTTTGAATATGTTTCCTTTTCAGTAAATAATAAATTAATAAATATCTTATTGATACACATCGGCCTGGTTCCTAGGCCATTGTGACAATGGGTGTTTGTGAAGGTTGGGTGCGAGACGTGTTTGAGGCCTACTTAAATAAAAGCACCTGTGGTTTATTAAAAATAAAAAGCGCTTCATTTTATGCCACATCCATTGTCGGGAAGGAGTCGTGTGATAAAACTGTGACAAAGTGGGGACCTGTACCTTGATTGAGGTTAGAGTTTTCACACGTGACAGTCCAACACACCAGACTAACCCATTAAAGGCAGTGTTACTTTTGGTGGTTATAAAGCAGTGTTACACTGTAAAGGTGCAATCCAAAAACCTGTACCCTAGGTAGAACGCCTGTCTCAAAATAAAATATTGTAATCATAAACTAGGCAACAGCAGGGTAGAGATGTTGTCCTTATATAGATAACCAAAGGAAGAACACTCTTCATAATGAGCACTGTGGAAATTAACATGGCTAGGCAGCACCTTCTGTCCAAATTATTAATTAGAGGGGAATGGGCAGAGCAGGGGCAGGAGGTCTGGCTATCCAGTATGATGCAACAGATGACCTCTATAAATATGGAAGCGTGGCAGGACAGTGGTCTGTTACATCAAGCTCTGAGTTCTATATCACTCAGAACATCAAAGATTAACAAATTAAAATGGTCGCACTAACTGCGTACATGTGCTTACACATGACAGTCATGGAAGAAAGGTACCAAGAAAGTATACCCTCTGTGCAAAATCAGTCTGAGATTTTAAATCAAACACAGAGTGAGTTAAGGCAGGTAGAGGAGAAAATGCGAGAGAGCCAACATTCTGAGTTAGAATTCAGAAACCTCATCAAGCAGCTCAAGGAGGAGTTGGCAGTACAACAAAATAATTCAGAGCAGGAGTCCCAATTGTCTGCACTAAAAGAAGAGTGCCAAGAAAGGGTTGATTCCCTGAAAAAAGAGTCAACTAAAATTGAACCAACAAGTGGTATACAATAGAACCTGCTTAGAGGATATGATTGCATTACAAAATCAGATCAAGCAATTGGAAGAGGAGAATAGTAAGTTAATCACGAAAGAGGTCCATTCCCAAATAGATTTTGACCAGGAACGCCAGAAGTTAGGCGCTATAAAACAGAGAGATAACCTTAGTGAACAGAAATGTGCACTGTATCAGGAAAAAGATGCCCTGTGCTAGGAAGTGTGCAAATTAAAAGAAGTGAGTCATGTTTACAGGACCTGACTAATCTAAAAGTAGAGCATGAAAAGTTAATGGGGCACATAAGGCAAATAGAACATGATCTAGAGCAGACAATACAGACATAAAATGCTCAGAATGAGGTGATGCATCTCCTGCAACAGAAATGGTCTGAGTACAATACAGACAATACAGTCCCAGACAATACAATAGGCCCAGAAAAGAAGTGAGACCCTTGGTGATAAGAACATGGGACTCCAGAGCCAAGTAGTAGCACAAAGGAAGGTCATAGAGGCCAGTCAAGCCCTGATAACAGAGCAGCACAAGCCTCAGGCCTTTGCATACTATCAAGCAATAGGGGCTGAGAAAGAGAAATTTGAGAGGTTAGAAAAAGAGTGTGCTAGATTTAATAAGGACTTGAGGAATCCTGAACAGTTAGAGAGTGGCGGGACAACCCCTAATCACAGTGTGATGCCGTCTGTACCTAGGGCCTCAAGCCAACTAACCACCCTATATCCGCAAGGCACTGGTAACTTCATGTCCACGGGTTCACAAGAACCAGGAACCACGAGTCTGCTAGACTCAATGAGGCCCAACATGATTGAGCCAGCAGGCCATCATCCATCAGAGATTGATGGGCGTGCTTCTCTGTTCATGTTCAAAAATATTGTGGCCAATGTATCTGACCAAGAAGACTCCTATGAAGATAAAATGAGGGAGTTAGACTGGCAGAAACATCTGTTACAAAAGGAACTACCTGGTTCACTTTGCAGATAAGGAGTCTGAGTTTAGGCCCCAAAAGAGTATTCTGAAAACCTCCACCCAATCAGGGAGGTGGGGGGCATTCTCCACCAACCCCACCAACCCCAGAAGTAGGGAGGAGTCAGATGACCAGACCATTCCCCGGTGCGAAAGAGGAAGTCCAAGGGAAGTGACCCAGAGAGCCCACAATACAACAGGGGAGAAGAGTCTAGGCCCCATCATTCTGGGAGAGGTGCCCAGCCTCAAAGAATCAAGGAGCACCTACAGGATAGGGATGGGACCTCAAATAGCAGCAGCTCTGAGTCTGAGGGCGAATGGACTCAGGTGCAGCGAAAAAAGAAGGCTGCCAAACAAAATAATACTTTGGTAAAAGACCTCATTAGACAGATAAAAGCCAGTTACATGACACTCTGCCACAAAAATGGCAAGTACTCAGTCTGGAAGCATCTGGAGCTGTATGACCAAATGATGACATCATTTGACATTAACAATGACCAGAATTCTATGGAGTTTGTCAAATGGATATTCTCCCCAGAATACTCCAGCTTCTTTGCCGGGCTGGAGGATCAGAACCATTCAAGGTGGTCTTCCTACAAGGCGGCCATCTTGAAGCATTTCTCCAAGCGCCGAAATCCCCAGGAGGCTTGCAAGGCAGCCTACAGCCTGCAGTGCAGAGAGGATCAGGCCCGAGAGACTTTGTCCAGGAATTGAAGCGGGCATTTGCATAAACCACTAGGTGGGTGCACACGAACAGTAGGGAATTAATTAACACCTATTTCCATGCACTCCCTAAGTATATTATGACGCAGTTGGTTAGGAACTTCCACAATGAAAGGACCCTGGACTGGGTAATAGAGCAAGCTACCCGAATCTATGAGGTCCAAAAGCCAATAGAAAATAAGAATTCCCCCAAAAAACCCAAACAAACCAACAACCCCACTGCTCCCAAGGTGGCGGAGGTGAAGGTTACCCCCATTTTGGACCTAGAAATGGGGGGGGCCTAAAAATACACCTCCCACTAACCAATCAAACCAGAGGCAGAGAAGACCCTCTGACCAGTCCCAAGCAGGTGGTAGCCAGGCAGGGTACCCCACACAAATGTGTCACCTGACTCTGCCACCTACATCAGCCCCAGGTACAAAGGGAATAGACACATCTTGGGGTACGTATGGACTCTCCCGGCTCAGGGGGGTGGGCGGGTCCAATCAGGAGTACGGCCCCAGGAAACTTTCTGCCAAACTTCCCTCCGGAGGGCAGTAATCTTGCACCCTCTATTTTAAGTTTCTTTCCCAGGTACCCTCAAAACCCCAATGGTCAGAACAACCCTCTTTTCTCTCCCCGCTTTCAGGAGTCTAGACCACCAAATCAGGGAGAAGGGAGATCAAGAATGGAGGGGTACCAGGGAAACCTTCCATATCAAGGCTACTCGGGGGGAAGGGACAGTTACCCTTCCCGAGAGCAGCAAAGATTTGACTCAAGACCCCCGTATCAACCAGAGAGGGTGTCACAACTGGAGCGCCAGGTCCAGAGCTTGACCCAAGACCTGATTCGCATGTTGAGGGCTCAGCAGAACCCTTAGAAGAACATGGCTGCCCAGAACAGCTCATACCAAGGGTCTGGCACCCCAGAACAATGACAGGAAGAGAACCCTGACAACCAGCAGGTTCCAGAGGAGAAGGCTCGGGAGGAGGGGGGATGCAAAGCCCAAGAGGAAGCTTCCTTCCTCACCCATGAAAAGCCCCTAGAAGCCTTTACAACCTGATACCAAATCTCCTAACCCCGAAAAGCTGCAACCTAGGGAACAGAGGGTAAGTAGGAGAAATAAAGGGACACAGAAGACCCATTTTGTGGAGAAAGTCAGCGTTCTCCAGTTTGAAGGGAAATAATCCTTGGAGGATTCTGGGAAGAAAGTCTTCTCTTTCAAGGATGGGGGGAATTCCTCCCAAAGAGAAATGGGTACCAAAAGACCATAACTCAGACTGGGAAGGTATGGGGATTGACCTAGAACCGCCTATACCTGAACCCCAGAAATGTCATCCTGAGAACTTAAGAGATGAATGAGGGATCCTCCCCACAACCTGGTTCCAGTGACTGTCTACAGGAAGAGGGAGACAGCACAGAATCAGAGGAAAAAGGGGATTCCCAAATCCCCCAACCCGATTCAAGTGACTGTCTCCAGGAACAGGGGGACAGCACAGAATCAGAGGAACAAGGGGATTCCCAAATTCCCCAAACCAATTCAAGTCACTGTCTACAGGAAATGGGGGACAGCACAGAATCAGAGGAAAAAGGGGATTCCCAAATTCCCCAAACCAATGCAAGTTACTGTCTACATGAAAAGATGAACAGCACAGAATCAAGAGAGAACTCCCCAAATCTCAGAATGCCAAATTTTATTCACAGATTCCCAAACTCCGACACATAAAACTGGCCAAGACCCCACAGTGTTGGAGTCCAAAAATATAGAAGTTCACGCCCAGCTGGCCCAAATGCCAATTTCATTTGCCCACTAGAGGAGAAAGAAGGTAGGTTTAATGTCCCCGTCCGGGTGCAAGGGCAGTGTGCATTTCCAGCACTGGTGGATACCGCATCACAAGGCACCCTCCTGTATGAAAAGGCATTTGAACAAATCAATTCAGGAAGGGGGAGGGGTCACCAAATTCCTGTCACACCTCTTCTTGGGTAACTCCAGAACTTCGATGGGATTGGCATTCCCGTCGAGGGGACTGCGGATCTGGAGATCAAAAGTTGCCATCACAAGGTGAAACACCCGGTTATAGTCGTTACTCCAGAGGGGACCCCCTGTCTCTTAGGGAATGGCTTCCTTCGGCGGTTGTCTCCACTAATAGACTGTGTGAACAACGTCCTCTGGACTCAGGCTAACCGGCCAATAAAATTAAAAAGAGCGCCAACTATGTGAGCCTAAATGGCACATGACACATGGTTGAGCAGCGATCTGACAAAATTGAGTTCCATTTTAGCAACAATCAAGTCCCTGACATCACTGTAATTGCTGTAGGACAACAAACTGGTGATGGGAACGCTTCTCCATTCCTGAAAATCAACCTTCCTTCCAGTTTTAAGTGCCATTCCACACTGGAAGGAAATACCCTGAAATTTTATACTCATCCACAATTTGAAAAACCCAAATTCTATGATACAAGGTGATGAAAAACTGGCCCAAAGCTTGGCCGATATTTAGAAAAAAAGGGTGAACAGCTGTTCCTCCCCAGTCAGGTAAATGAGGGGGGGAGGGGAGCATGTCCTCGCCAGAGTATGCCGGATTAATGTAAGAAGCTTCATCAGCAAAACATTATTCAGGAAACTCCCAAGAGATCAGACCATTCCCTCATTTAAGTTGATTGATAAATGGGAAATGGGCCTGGAAACCCCTGAGTCTAAACATCTCCTTAGCAGGTGTGTGTTCATAATTTCCATTGGTAAAAGAAGCATAGAGCATCATTGTGGGATGTGCGAGATGTCCCTTCTGCCTTCTACTTAGGCAGTGACATTCTGAATCGATTTTTCAATTAATTTGGACTCAACGTATTCCAACGTAGGTGTAAACCCCTGGGCTTTAACAATCCTAAAAAAGCATCTTGGTTCGCTCAATTGCTACCAGAAGCAGATGAAATTCAAACTAGAGAAGAGGTCACCATCCAAGGACTGGCCCGACCATTTACCCTCCCCATAAAAAAGGCAGGACTTATGGCCGATTGAAGGGCCCTGTGAGGGTAGTGCCTAGGGATCCTCTAAAGGATACAGGTAAGGAACTGGAACCCGGATTGAAGAAAAGCATATTTATATAGATAACAGGTAGTCATTTTCGTGGTGTTATTGTAAAAATGAAAAATAAATATCATGACAATTGCCAGTTGTTGTCGTTGTTCCATTGTTGTAAATCTTCCGGGAAGAATGTTTGTAAAAAGTGCTAAAACTTGTTTTTGTCTCTCTTCTATCAGAGAATTAGCATCCTTACATTCCAGCCTGGAGAGGAACAGCCCGGGGACGTGGGAAGGAATGAAAAGAGGATGTTGCACCACACGCTCCAACCTAAAGACAGAAGGGGATCCTGGAGTGCCACTCCCTGATAAAGGAAAATTACGCTGAAGGAAACCGCACTCTGCCCTACTCTTCCACAACAAAAAGTCATGGAAGCGCAGGGGGGATCTGTGGGGTGCATTTACAGGCCCCAAGCAGAAATCCGTCACCTAAAAAAACACTGCAAATGAAAAATGAACGGCTTGGCTTTTGCTTTTATTCCATGTCAAATCAAAGAACCCTGTGCAGGGGGCCTACCTCTCCATGTCAATGGACCAGCAGCAGATGCAAGCTCACTTAAAAAGGACAAATTAAAGAATTCCATGACCTACAGAACAGCATTTCAAATATTAGATGAAAAACGGCTTGCACACGTGTGCAATAAAGAAAAACTAATTTTAAAAGCCACTCTGAAAGGATAACTGTGCTCACACAGAAAATGTCAGTGAAATATGTTGTGAGTGGGGTGTTGACTAAAGCCATGTACATTATGTTTTCCCCCACAAGACTTCAATCACCTTGGAAGAGGCTCAGAATTCCAGAAAAAACAGCTTTGAGCTCAGGCACAAAACTCAATTGAAATCCTTACCTCTCACTGGAAGTCACACCAATAAGTGAACTATTCCGCAATGACATTTGATGTGACTGAGGGCGTTATAATTCCCTGCTCTGTCAGACTTGAAGGTAGTACTAGCAGGGAAGACAAAGAAAGTAAGTGTGGCTAGAGTTTGACCAGGAAGTGTGAGTTCCTCCTGCACCCACTACCATGGTCAAACTGACAAACTTCAAAGGGTGTAATAAAAATCTTTGCTCACTGGCTGGATGAAGCAACGCCCTCCCATATGTGACAGATCCTCCCAATTGACATTAAAGGATTGATTCATTTTAGGCATTTTTCACAGCACTCCAAATAAGAAGTAATTTTGTTTTCTTCTATTTTTCCATTTGATTTACGGGCGGTTGTTTTGAGCCTAAGTGCATGTTCCTAGGACTCTGTGGACTGAAATGGCCAGTAAAGACTAGTTTCTGGCTGAGTTAAAAATATGACAAGCATGTGATTTGATGGAAATATGGAAAATGAGATTATGAACATGCTTAATCAGTTGCAGAGTTATAACTGTTATATATTTTATGAAAAGGACAAAAAAGCACCAAAGGGCCATGCTACCTCGTACAGAGTTGGCGATCAGCTTACCTAATTCCCTATGACTAACGGAAACCGCATATCTATTTCTTATGGCGGTAGCTAGGATAAATATGAAGTTAGGAAACATAACTCAATTTTGCTAAACGGTTGTCTTGAGAAACAAAGAACTGTAATAAATGCCAAACAGACAGATGGTGCTCCCTCCCCTTGCACCAATGATGCCAGGGGGTGGGGAGAGGAAGGGTATATTGTCCTATCAGAGGATAGGTGTAGTCGTAGAATACTCTCCCTAGATTGTAAAGTGAATGATGTCATTTGGGCTATATAAGGGGGGACTGTACTAGACGGAAGGACACACGGACACACACACAAGAATCCGGGGAGACAGGAGAAGGAGGAAGGAGAGGAGGCAGCTGAACCATACCAAGGCAGAGTGCAGAGACCAGACCCCTTGCCTAGCAGTCTGGAGTGTCCTAAGATCCAGCTGGCTGTCCAGAATCCCATCCAGGAGAGTGCAGAGACTAGACATCTTGCCAGGCATTTGAGATTAGGGTAAGTGTAGTGAGCTAAGGGTTGGGAGTGCAATGTTTGTAGGGCAAAAGAATGGTTTACTGTTTGGGATGAGAGGGAGGAGGGTATTTCCAAACCACTATTAAATAGAATACAAAAAAGGTAGCAGGCGCCCCTCTCTCGAACGAACAAGGCATGATAACCTGTTTAGTGGTTATTAACCAAATTGAGAGTTCACAGCCATTGCTTTTTGCTCACTGTACCTTCACAGATGAGAAATATCCATTTGCATATCAGTCTTTGTCCCACCCACAAGGGCAGTCCAGCACCGAAATGCTATGGCAATTCCTCTCTGAACAAGAGTACCATCAGCAACCCCATACACGTATTTTAGCCTTGTTGGGCATCATCAGTGAGGTGAAGCTGAACCTCTCTAAGCACTATTAAATACACATCAACTCAAGGAAAAAGGTACTCAGTGAAAACATTTTGACGAACATTGTAAATTAATTGTAAAATATAGCAACTCTAAAATAAATGCACTTGAGGAGAAGCCTGTAGTGATAAAAATACTCTAAGATAAAATGGAGCCTTCTCACATGATGATGTGGTCTTCTACAATGGTTTATGAATAATATGCAGTACATAGGTTTAGACACGAAGACCTGCCTGAGACAATGATCCTTTCAACTGGACTTTGGGGTCCTTAGCATCTGATGGGGAAATGCAAGCTCGAGTTAAGGGATGTGCAGTGGTGTCTGCTTTTTGCTCTCATTGGATCCAGTGTTGCCCTTGAAGCTGGAAAGCCGCTTGAAAAGCAAGGCCTTCTTTGTACAGGTAGAGAACCTGGCAGCATAGGTTTCAAGGCACCTTTGGCTGTTTGGACTCATCTATGCTTTTGGATTTTCACTGCCATATACTTCTGTTGTGTTTAGCTGCCAGGTTAGGGGCGAACATGAGTCAAACAAGGTATGTGTAGAAATACACACGTGTAGACATGAATAACCACCCCCTTGAAGAATACGTGAAAGTCGTAGCAGCTGCAAAAGTCTACCTTGTCTTCTTAAATATTAGCTCTTTACAGTTGACGCAGGTATAAAGGTTAACTCTTTCATGGATTGGAATGTCATGGCATTTATTCACAAAAATTCACCTTGCGTTGCCTGAGAGTTAAAATTAGTTCTATGCAGATCACAAGCAAATAACACACATTTGAATGTCACTGCACTGAAAACCTTTTGCTAAAATGCATAAACAACACAGGCGTGGTCCGAAACATATTGAAGTCCCTATAGCCTCACTGTTTCAGCTGAATTGTTTACTCACATCTTCCCAGTTGTTCAACTAAAGCAGGATCTGCAACCTTTGTCTCGCCAGATGCTTTGGACTACAACTCCCATCACCCTTAACCAGCATAGTCAAAAGCCAGATATCATGGGAATTGTAGTGTGAAACACCTGGAGAGCCAAAGGTGGCTGAACCATATATATATATATATATATATATATATATATATATATATATATATATATATATATATATATATATATATATATATATATATATATATATATACACATATATATATTTTTTTTAAACACAGTTTTGAAATGCAAATGCCAGTAAACTCAGTGGTTACAAACAGGTTATACCTAAATGATCCCATGCAACTGATGTTATGCTGAAGGGCAGACAAGGTGCTTTCTTTCTCGAAGCAAAGACTTCAGACACACGTTTTGCATCCTCGCCCAGAGTGAAGTTAAATGTATGCCTTGCCTTCTCGCTCAGATGGCAATGGTGACGACCAAACAGAAGCAACTTCAAAGCGGTGGCCAGCATATGGCATGATTTTAGGAGAGCGAGCCTGCTGACGAAAAGCACACTCAGTATGTACAGAAAAACACACCAATGCACACATTTATCAGAGAGAAAAAACAGACTTAAAGGTATCATTGCGTTTGCCGACATTACTTCTCTGCGGGCACTGCAATATAAATACGAAATTCCAAAGTTTCATATAGAGTTCAAGTGGAAAATATATTTCATTGGTTGTCACTATAGTTTCATGTTGTGAAAAAATAGCCGTTGCCATCGCTGAAATGCAAACTTATGCCAGGCATAATGATACTCTGTATACAGATTGCCGACATTGGCTAATGTAAATACGATGTGTGGTTTGCCTTTGCAATCACATGTTTTTTTAGTTGTGGTACTGTGTGGTTTGGTCTTGCCGGATGCGTCCTCGGGCTAACTATCTTACTTTTACTTTAATGTGATACAATCCTAAATTAGGATTTTACACAAATGCAAAAATCATAAAACACATACAAACACATAATAATAACACAATAAAACACAATACGAAGGAGGAGAAAACAGCAATAAAACATAAAATAATCCATAACGTATCATATCATATTGAATCCTAACCTAGGCATATGATGTTATTTCAAGTCAAATCAAAAGGATGACAAACGACATGTTATTAGAGAGCACAGAACACAACAAACACCGGCGTCATACTCATGCCCACCAGGTGAAATAGCAACATACGTTAATGGTAGTCATTAAATCAATTATGAAGGCAGTTTCCACAGATATATAACAACATCTCCATGTTTCAGAAACCAAAGCGAACAAGCGGACAAACCCCTCAGGCTTTGCATACATACTTTAATCCAAAAGCAAGATTTTAACATGGGCCCATACCTTATGAAGGGCAAGCTGAAATCCCAAAGATTCAGAATTTAAGCATAGATCCCAGAAGGATTCCCCAGTTATTGCCTCATAACTATGAACCCATTACCCGAATGAGCACATATACAGTGATCCTAATTTGGGGCAGAGGGTGAGGACGTGTCTGGTTGACTCCAGCACTCCTACTATCTATAATTGACTCTGCTGGTCCAGCTGCTAGAATATGAGGCTTTGGTAGGACTGGGCATTTTGATCCACTGAATAGTAAAATCCAATCAGGTTTATAGAACAACCAACAAATATGCACATTTAATAATGTAAGTGTTTTAATTAGTGCTTCGCTGCTTCCTTTTGCAGCTTCTAGGTGCAGCAATGCACCTTTGGAATATTGAAATGCAAAAGCAAGCCGGGCATAGTGGCAGAAGAAGGTGTGCGCCTCAGTGCACCACCAGTAGCCACGGGGCCCAGGGGGGCCTTAGAGGACCCTTAGCAAACACACTCAGTTAACAGAATAATTTCCAGTGAAATTCAACACATTCAAACCTGTGTCAGACCTCGTCATTGTAAGTGGATTTGAGGACTACTTGTTGGGTCAATGAGGCTACATTTAGTTTTTGAGGCCTCTAAAGACCTACACAAGAGAACATTCCAGGTGCTGCAAATTGCATCTTGGATACGTTATGATAATTTACCGGTAATCCCATTACACCGAGTCCTCTTCCTCGTCCCAGTCCTTACCTTCAGGTAAGCAATGGGACGAGGAGGAGGGACAAAGAGTTAATGGTAATTGACGTCGAACAGTTCCTTGGGTTTCAGTTGCTAATTTTATGTGACATGGAGAATTTCTCTTTTCTTTTTCCGTTGGCCTACATTCATTGCCCAAAAACCCAAGCGCCACAACTAAATCAGTAAAATAATTGGTAGAATTTGGAAAAGGTCAACTGGTGTTTTCAGCAGAGGTAGAAACTGCAGCACTGCTAACATGTCCTCTTCATCTTTCTGCGTGTAGAAATCCTGATTTCTTTTGCAAATACATTCGCAATTCCAGATTTTGACAAAGGCCTGGGTCTCATTTTGAGGGTTTGCCGCTTGAGGGGTGCCGGCGAGTGTTGGCTGAGATGTGAATAGTAACAATCATAATAATACATTTATAACATCAAATGGTTTTCACATTAAAATGGGAATGGCGGATAAATACGCTTACAAAGCAAAGCGAGAGGAAAAACAGTTCTTCAGTGGTGAATTATGGGAAACAAATCTAAAAAAATAGACACTTTTCTTCATACATCAGTTGGGAATTTAACACTGCATAATGCCACAATATGAGCACCCATTTCATGTGAAATCCGCTAGAAATATTACCGTCTAGGGGATCTAATCTGTGTGAAAAAATAGATGAATACTGCACCAAAAAGCATGCATACAATCACCATGGTCATTCATTATGAAAGCTGTGATCAAACACAATAGTGAGGCAGTGTTTTTAGGATGAGGCAACATGTGCAACTACAGATTGATAAGGTTGTCTGAGGCAGCAAAGTGAGGACACAACGCCATGTCAGGATTCTGCAGCTGTTTCAAAATGTGCCTGTGGAACTTTCCCCGCACACGATTGAACTCCATTATATCCACGGGATCCTCTTCGATCCAGAAGTTATGGAACTCGTGCATCAGGTAACCTGTCAAGAAAAGCACCCAGTGTTTAGAGATCGGTCAGCCATTTTGAAGCTACTTATCTGAGGCGCTACTGTTGGAGCTGACACTTTGAACACCATGCACACTATGCAAATTCTCTGACACTCTGCACTCGGCTTTTCTATTTGTTTAGAAAGACTTTCCTTTGGAAGTCTGCAGTTTGGTCAGACACTGTCGATTTGAGCATATAAATATATGTGCAAATGAATATATGTATGTAGGAGTAAGGTAGTAGGGGTGTGGGGCAAAGGGTATGGGGACGGGGCCATTGGAATATCCCCACCCCATAACAAAAAAAAATCTAATTCAGTTCGATCAAAACTAGTCGTCCTGGCTGCAGACTTTCAAAAGAAAGTATTTTAAACAACATAGAATCTTTCTATTTACTAAAACAGCAATAAAACAAACAAAACTAGAGCTCCCAGAATGCCACTGTAGCGTCCCTTACTTCTAGTCTAAGCCCTCTGTCAAGTTCCAGTTCCAAAACATGTGCTCTTTTCTTACTCCTACCTAATGTGCTTGATATGAGCGTGTGACACTCAGCAGGTGTTCTGGAAAGCTTTGCCTTGGGAATTATTCTGTGCATTTTTTAGTGTCAGCATTTCTGCATCCCTCCTATTTAGAGGCAGTCTCGAAGAAGGGAACACGTGCTTTTCTTCAGCTCTGACGTGGGTGGCGGCATTCCAGGCAAGTCGCGCTGGCACGCGGATAGAGGCAAGGCCGCAGTGTGAGCTGCTGCCCGAGGGCCTCAAAATGTCCGCAATTGGCTCCATTCTGCCTGAGGGGGTGGAGCTAGCTAGAGTAAGGTTTTCTGTGGTAGCAGGATGCTATTTCTTTTTGTATACCACGGTGGGACACATTTTAAGAATGTCAAACGCAATAGACAGCTCCAAGTGACACACGCTATGAAGAGGCTCTGACACAGAAAGGGGAGCATTTAATTAATGCCCCCTACCCACGTCTGCTGAACACATCAAATTCCTACCAGCCATCCTGTCCTCCCACTTGTAACTATGTAAATATTGTATCTATAATAATGCATTCGAACTGTATCTACTGTGCCTTTGTTTATATGTAACCTGTGCAACAATTGTAACTTTTTCTCTGTTAGAAAGTGCACAGATGCTTTTGGACTTAAAGCGCTATATAAGCAACAAAATAAATAAATAAAATAAATGTATTGACGCTTCTTTATCCTGGGTAGTTGATAAAGCCTTTGAATTCAACATGTCAGCTAGTACCAAAATCAATTAGGAAAACAGCTCCAAAATCACTTAGGAAAACAGCTCCCAGGGTCATGGTCCATAGAAATCCCAACACCACATCCAACATAGATCAGCATGCAGGGGCCCTACATGGAAAGTGGGGTTAATGTCCCAGGGAAAAAAGACCTCTACTAAGAGGAACCAGCTAGAGCAAGCAATATGCCACTGGGGTGACCTGCGCAAGCCCAATAACCCCAGGGCTTTGATGGTGGCTGGGACCTTCAATGATGGAGCTGCTACAAGGATCACCAAACCATCAGGCCATGAGGAGGGATAAAAGTAGCCCAAGAGAACCAAAGCTTTGGTGGCTTTGTACTTGTTGCCTTGAGATCCAAATCTGGACTCTGCTCCTACATTTACAGGGGATGATTATGTTGAATCCCCCCTGCTCCCCCAACGATAAAGATGCCTTGATTGAGGATAAAGAGGGAACATTTTGGGTAACAATGTTTTGTCTCAATTCTTTTTCACACCAAACGTCAGGGAGTGGAGTCCAGTTCTGTTATTTGGGGAATGTGCAGATGCTTTCCTATGTAACCTGCTGGAATCAGCCACCAGCAGCAACATGAAGGCTGGGTGCCCTAGGCCCTCTCCCACTGGGAAGTCAGTAGTTACTCCATCCATGCATCCTATGTTTGCTGCGTTTCTCACTAGATTAGTCATGGCAGAAGTTTCAAGACAGAGTTCTTGATGCCCAGGGCCATACAGTGGGGATTTTATACTGGTGTGAATAAGCAACATTTACTGGAAGGTCACTAGACACGGACAGGTCAGCAATTGGGCCCCAAAAGCCCTATGCTGTTTGGGTGATACCAATATGTCTAAAGCACATGAATGCCACAGAGGTATTTTACTCAAAATGAGCCCTCAACTAAGGGGACAGGTAGAGTTCAGAGGCCTACATGACATTGGATTTAATCTCTTTGGCAGTGAATCTGTATTTGAATTATATCTATGCTTTTCCCTTCTTAGATCAGGCAAAATCTTCCGTTCTCAAGATCTTCACAACTCGTCTCTCTGCCAGGGCCGGCAGTAGCAGGCATATGTCTGCCTGCTGCAGCCCACGCAGTGCGGGTCCCTCAGGAGAAAGATAGAAGGACTTCCAGTTCTCTTCAGTATTCCTCAGAAGAAACTTAGTCATCAAGAAAGAACTGAAGAGAGTGTAGTCCTTCTCTCCTCTATACAGGCCTCTTCATTACAGTGCCTTTCAGAGGTAAACACGTCAAGCTTTTAGCACGATTTTGGTTATTCAAGCAGTAAACCGCTTTCCACAGATACAAAAGTGCAAATTGGTCTGGTGGATTATTCACACGGACACAGATGCATGAGATGAAAGAGAGATCTTTATCCCATCCCCCATGCTTCATTTAGAATCTGTATAGAAACAAATGCAATCACACTGCGCCAAAACTAAAAATGTTACATGCTTGATTGCATGCAATTTATTGTGTGAAAGTCAGCCTGACATGTGTTTCGAGGCACTGCTCTTCTTCTGATACTTAAGTCCTCTTCTGTTCTTGTGTATGTCTCAGTGGGTGGTTACTTGGCTGCAATTTGCTTGGATGCTTAGTCAATCTTTGGCTTTGCAATTGCAGCAAGGTAGCGATATAGCTTCCTGGTCTCTCACTACGCAGAGTAATGAAAAATTGTATTACCACCCCTTCCTGTTCACCACACCCTCAGTGCCTGATTGGATAAGTCCCACACTCCCATTTCCATTGGCCAGTATGGTGAAAAGCACAGACTGTGGCACATGCGCTTCCCCAAGTACTGCGAGGGCCGTGCCGCTGTAAAGCAGGAGCAGTCCTTCTTCTCTTTGCACTATTTTTTGTCCAGCACCTCCTCAGTGGATACTGGTAAATAGTCACACACACATCCACCAATCACAGGCAAGACCTCTGCACCCAACACTATCATTTCTACACAGCACTCCATATGTACCATTAAACATTCAGAGTGCAAGTCTCGGTTGATTCGCAAGCACCTCCAGTAGAAAGTTCTGTGAAACTATGCAAGACTTCTGCATCCAGATTCATCCACATCGCCAGGAGTGTGGGAATACATTTCAACCAGGGTAGGGGATTTCATCTGTAATGGTGGCTCTGAAAAGAGCCTTTTTAAAAAAAAGAAAATGTAACGTGCTTGCACAGAACCTTGTTTCTTTTTGCTCTTTATCTCAGTTTCTGTTTTCTTTTCCTCCTTACATTTTTACAGGAAGCTCTTCAACGCTTCTTGCACAGTGTAAAACAACCCAGCATTGCCAATGGCGGTCAAAGAAATGCCATTTTCATGGAACCAGTGCAAATTTCATTCATTAATGATGTCATAGTCGGTGGAGAACATCCCAGCAGTGACACATGCTTCGGTTTATAAAACACCTTCCGACCTCTGGCTAGGGACAAATTACACCGGCATGGTCCCATGCTCCTCTTGGTGGTATGCTTCAGAAAACCACCTTCGCAGTGGGAAAAATCTGCATCACTGCTTTCATCATCTTCTTTAGGTGATGGAGAAAATGTCGACACGATATGTACCCCAAATGTTCAGCTCCATAATGCATGAAAACAACATCAACAGCACTGACAGAGGCCACACATCTGCAAAGGTCAACCATACTGCCGAAACTGCACTCAGAGAGTGCCCCAGAAAGCCTCCACTCCTTCCAACTCAAAACTAACAGCAATGCCTCTTTGCGTGGCATACCTGTGCAGATCTTGCACAAAGGTATCACCCACGATGAACTCTCTGCGTCTCTCCATCTCTGCCAACCTCACAACACAGAGTATTGGAAAAGAAATAGTACCGGCCCTTCCTGTGAAGCACACCCTCGACACCTGATTGGATAATCCCCACAGTTCCATTTCCATGCCCACCATGCTGAGAAGGGCAGATTGTGGCACGTGCGCTTTCCCAGCTACAGCGAGGGCCACGCCCCAGTAAAGCAGGGGCAGTCCTTCTTCCCTTTCCACTATTGTTTTTGCAGCACTCCTTCATTAGGTACTATCACATAGGGCCTCATTACAAGGTGGGCGGTAAGGGATTACCGGCAACGGTAAGGGCACCGGTGCCGGTAATCCCTTACCGCCCTACTACGAGGACCCTTAGCGAGTCCCTTACTTAACGCCTGGTTTTACCAGTCGTTATGGAAGGGACCCGTTAAGGGACTTCAGAGCTAATAACGGTACTGCAATTTGCAGTACCGTTATTAGCACCTCCCCCCTTCCCATTGAGCCCTATGGGGGCTGAAATGGGAATGGGGAATGGCTTTTTCAATGGGGATTTACCGGTCCGGTCCCGCAAAGGTCGGAATAGACCGGTAAGTCCCCATTGAACGGGACCGGACACGGTACCGGTATTGGAGGTAGTCATGGCACTAATAGCGCCATGACTACCTGCAACCTCATAATGAGGCCCATAGTCACAAAGGAGTCTGCATTGAACACTCATTTCTGTACAGCACTCCATATGTACGGTTGCACACTCATAGTACACTCATAGTACACATCTCGTTTGTTTTCCAAGCACCTCCAGTTAAAGGTTCTCGAAAAGTATCCACGCTGTCAGCATCCACATTCACCCAGAGCGGCACCCATCACCACTAAGTACAGGTAGCAATATTTTTTTCCTCTCAGCACTCCAGTAAGTTCAAAGAACCAATACTTCAAATTGCAGTACAGTAGTCAGTAATCTGTGCAATGCTCACTACCCAAGCACATAAAATATCCAGTTCAACCCTACCCACTTCTGTACACAAAGTATTTCAACAAAGCACTCAGTGGACACACTGCAGGAGTGTTCACGCCATAAGCTGCAGCCATGGACTAAAAACTGCAGGATGTGCTATCACCACACCCATGGAACCAACAATGTATGCAGTGCGCACAAACCACACACAGAATGTGACAATGTGAAACCTACTTGCAAGCAGGCCACATAGTTGTCGGCACAAGGGCTCCAGCCCTGCATTCAAGATGCTAGGGCCTCACCACACAGAATACACCGTAGTACACCCTATGTTTACATGCTCATGTCATGTGCAATGCACTCCCCATCTGCAATTGGGCCTGCCAACTTTCACCCTGGCCACATGTTTGCATGCATGGCTGCATGACGTTCCGTTGGGTGTGGTGAATGGTATGTGGGTGGCTGTGTACATTATCCATATTTTAAATGTGTGATGCTGAAGACTTCCTATCATGGCGCAATATATTAAAGCACTTCCTACAGCAAGGGTCTTATAAGAGGCAAACCATAGCAAACGCAAATGGTCACATGTGGCTCCCTAATTTATTTATTTATTTGTTTATATAGCGCTAAAGCCCGCAGGCATCAGAGCGCATTCCAAAAAGACAAGACAGTAAAGATCAAAGACGGGACAAAGATGTGAACCGGGCCGTTATTTCATCGTTGTAGGATTGACTTAATTCCAAGATTTATTTGAATAACAGTGTTTTCAATTTCTTCCTGAACTGAATATAGTTGGATTCAAGCCTCAGTGAAGTTGGTAGTTCATTCCATTTTTGGGTACTTCTGGTCGGGAAGGCCTTGCCTAGGCCATTTTGCTTTTTCGTTGCGGTAGTTTGCAGTAAACCTATATTGGATGATCTAAGGCACCTAGATGGCGCATGCCACTTAAACTGTTTCTTTAGGTAAGCCGGAGTGTTGCCATATAGGCATCGATGGACCATGGTGAGTGACTTGAAAATAATTCTCTCTTCCATGGCCAACCAATGCAGATCTTTTATGTCTCCTGTGATATGTTCCCTCCTTGACCTGTCTGTAATTGTCCTGATGGCATTATTTTGGATCACCTGACATTGTTTCAGACATTTGCTGTTGGCTCCTAGGAGCAAGGAGTTTCCATAGTCCAGTCTGGATAATATTGTTGCTCTGGCAATAATGGTGCTGTTCTTTTGATCGAGCAAAGGTCTAATTTTTTTAAAGAGTATTTGATGGTACTGGCAATTTATCTTTAAGTATGCTGTGTGTGCCTCTGCTCCTAGGCAGGCTTGTAGATAGACTCCCAGAGTCTTCACTTTTTCAGATATTGGGATTTGGGTGTTTTCGATACAAAATGAAGAGTATAGGGAACTCAGTTTCATTCTGGCCTGTGTGGATCCGAAGATCATAAGCTCGGTCTTAGTGCCATTGAGACACATCCAGTTGTCCTTCATCCAACTCTCGATGATGTTGTATAAGGTTGAAAGTTTGTCGCTGTCCTTTTTGTAATCCCCGCTGAACTCGAAGACCAGCTGGGTATTGTCAGCAAAGTTGGTAAAAAATATACCCATTTGGGACAGCATGGTGCAAAGGCAGCTAATATACAGGTTGAATAGCAATGGAGAGAAGCTAGCTCCCTGTGGAACTCCACAGTCCACAGGTTTGGTGTTTGAGGCTTTATTTCCCCAGACAATCCTGGATTGCCTATCATGTAGAAACAAAGCTATCCACTCAGTTGTCTCTGGTGAGCAGTTTCCTGAGTTTTCGAGGGCCTCTCGGAGTCTTGTATGATCTAGCAGATCAAATGCTGCCGAGAGGTCCAATAAAATTAACAAGCCTGATTTGCCCTTGTCCAGAATGGACAACATTTCAGTCTGAAGGTCTAAGAGAGCTGACTCGGTACTATGACTGGACCTGAAGCCAGACTGTTGGGGATGTAATATGTTGTTGTCATCCACGTAGCTTTGGAGTTGTTCGGTAGCTATTTTATCCAGAATTTTCAGCAGAAAATTGCAGTTGGTTATGGGTTTTAGATTAGCTGGATCTTGTTGGTCTAGGTCAGGTTTCTTAGGTAAAGGAGTGACCATGACTGTTTTAATTATAGTAGGTACAGTTTGGTCCCTAAATGAAGCATTAACCATTCTTCTAAAGAAAGGGACAAAGATATCAGGGTTGTCTAAGATAAATTTAGGTGGTAGTACGTTTTCCGAGCATGAAGTGCATCTCATGTTGGTGAGTGTTTTCTTCATTTCTTCTAAAGTAATCGGCCTGAATTGAAATTTAGGATTTTCTAGATCTTTCTTGTTTTCTGTTGGATTAATCTTAATCGGTATGATTGTGGTCTGACAATTAAGAATGGTCTCTCTGGCTTTAATGATTTTGTTGTGGAAGGCAATTTGAACTTTCTCACAATATGTTTCTGTGGGCTGGAAAGGTGGAGTGGGTGTTATGGGTTTGTCTATAGATTTAAGGATCTGAAAGAGCTTTCCCATGGAGTAAGCTGCTGTACTAATGAGCTCGTTGTAATAGTTTTTCTTAAGGTCAATAAGTTTGGATTTGTATATGCGGTCGACATTCTTCGAATTCATTTTATTTGTTTCAGTGGGTTCTTTTAACCTTTTCCTCTCGAGGTTACGTTTTTCTTTTTTGAGATCAATAGCTTCAGCATTGAACCATTTTTGGTGATTGGTATTAGGCCTAACTTTCTTGTTTTTTAAAGGGGCTTGGAGATCGAGTAGTTTTTTCATGCCTTGATTGTACGTCAATATGATGTGTTCGCATGAGTCCTCGTTTTTAGTGTCAGTCATGATTTTATTCATTTCTTCAGAAAGCATATTGCTAGTGATTTTTTTCAAATTCCTGTCAAGTACAGATTTAGGTGTATTATCTGTTTTTTCCTTTTTTTGTTTCAGAGTCAGGGAAATTTCAATTTTGAAGTGATCTGACCAAATATGGTTCCATGTGATAATATCGCGGCAAAAATATCGCTGTACAAAAATTTCGCCATATTTTTGCAGCAATATTACCCCCTGGAACCTGCGGGGGACACCTCCACAACCCCCATATATTTTAAAAGGGAGCGGGGGATACCACGCAACCCCCCATCCATTTACCCCATAAATTATCCCCACCAAAAATATCGCCTATGGCCGTTCCCGACGACCATATGTACGGCGATATTTTTGGTGGTGATAATATTACCTGATACCCCAAATACATGGATAAATTCGAAGCATGGTCACATTGGAGCTGTTTGTGACAATCCAATCAAGCTGGTTCCCTGTGACTGCTGTAGGGCCCTTGTTGATTATAGAGAAATCGTTGTTCTCTAGATCCTCTTCTAGGGTTATGGCCTGTTGGTCGTTTTGATTACCCCTCCATCTATTTATATCGCCCAACAAATGGTCTCCGTGTTCAGTGATTTGAGTTTGTTAAGAATAGTAGTACATTCATCGTTAAAGTCAGATATTAGGGATGGAGGTCTGTATATGACAATTATGTTAATACAGTTATTATGGGTGGGTGTCAGTTTGAGGTGAATAACCTCACATCCTGTACACTGAATCGGAGTGGTAAAGAGTTTGAGGGTATGTTTAGCGATTATCGCCACACCTCCGCCCTTTCCAATTTCTCTTTTTTTTTAATAGATATTGTAGTTAGGTGGTACTGCGATATCTATTGCGGGGCCCACTGGGTCTTGTAACCATGTTTCAGTTAGGCATAAAATGTCTAGCTTCTCATCTACAATGTAATTGTGGATCTCCTGTGCATGTTTTGACATTGACCTGGTGTTAAGTAATACAATTTTAAGTTTAGCATTTTCTGGTACTATCTCCGGGGCTGTTTAATGGGGGTCCGTTTTAGGTAGTGTGCTTCCGATCTGTAGGGTGATTGGATTGGGTAGATCAGGTCTGGATCTAAGAAAGTCTTGGACCAACCCTTGATGCTGTAATTTAGTGGCTTGGGACAGTAACTTGCAAAGATTTGAGTAGCCCAGTAGTATTAGATGATGGCGGGCTTCATATGTGATCCAGCCGCGTTTCGTGCCGTATGCCGTGGGACGCCGTAGACCGGCTTCGTCACGGAAGCGCCGGCGCTGAAGCGCCTGACGTTTCCTTAAGGTGACGTTAGAGAATTCTGGGAACGGTAGTTCCTAGGTGTGTGTGCTTGTGTGCCTGCGTCAGCTAAGATGCCGGAAAGCACACGAAGCGCTCGATTTAAAAAAATTACGTTTCACAATGTATTGAAGTCTGATCACAAACGCAAGACTTAAAGGGCAGCAGAAACAAAAATAGACTAATTCAGTCAAAGCAATAGCCACTCAAAGCGGTCTATGTTTCTGCAAAATTGATGGCTTACAGTCAGGTTTCAGTGTTTCAAGAAAACAATTCACTAATAACCAAATTGCTAAGTCAAATGCAGGTGCTGCAATCCTTATGGGACTGAGCTTCTATTTCTAGTGCACGTTACAAAGGCACAGTGTTTCAAAGCAATTTAAAGTGAATACAATGTTCGGTTCTTTACCAAATTTGTTACTACAAGATGGCGCGCTGCGCACACTTACTTACATGCCACTTAGGGCAGACTAACCTTGAAGAGGTGAAGTACTGCAGTGGTTAATGTAAGGGTCTGCCGGGACCGGCGTAGACCGGCTTCGTCGCGGAAGCGCCGGTGCTGAAGCGCCTGACGTTTCCTTAAGGCGACGTTAGAGGATTCTGGGAACGGTAGTTCCTAGGTGTGTGCTTGTGTGCCTGCGTCGGCTAAAATGCCGGAAAGCACACGAAGCGCTCGATTTAAAAAAATTACGTTTCACAATGCATTGAAGTCTGATCACAAACGCAAGACTTCAAGGGCAGCAGAAACAAAAATAGACTAAATCAGTCAAAGCAATAGCCACTCAAAGCGGTCTATGTTTCTGCTAAATTGCTGGCTTACAGTCAGGTTTCAGTGTTTCAAGAAAACAATTCACTAATAACCAAATTGCTAAGTCAAATGCAGGTGCTGCAATCCTTATGGGACTGAGCTTCTATTTCTAGTGCACGTTACAAAGGCACAGTGTTTCAAAGCAATTTAAAGTGAACAAGTGCAACACGTGCAATACCCTACACCATATGGTAATGTATGCATATCAGCTCACTTCTGCTGTTCTACCACGTCTAAAATGTCCTCCACAACTATTCTTTAAAGGTCACCACCCTCAGAGAGATGCAGACTTAAAACTACATAGCTGTATTATGTTGTGGTGGCTATGGTGAAGGCCTAGGCTCTTGGGTGTATGGCCTACGGCCTATTGCCTTTTGTCATGCATCCAACAGTGTAGGCCTTGCCCACACCGAGCACAACATAAGGGAGCCATGCAGGCGAACATGTGACCAGATACTCCAATCCACAAACGACACTTCTACCCAATCCCCGCACCATAATACAGCGATGCATGCACCCATGTAACAGTTACCACAATCCACAAACATGCCACAGTGTCTGGCACCCCTACCCACTTCTATTCACAAAGCATTGTATTACTGCCAACCCAACCACAAACTCTTCACCACAGTGGCCCTGCTCCCAGCACTCTATTAAGTGCACAAAACCAATACTTCATGGTGCAATACAGTAGTCAGCCCTCTGCACAATGGACAGTACCCAAGTCGATAAAATATGCAGTTCAACCCTATCCACTTCTATGCACACAGTACTTAAACACTGCACCCACTGGACACACTGCAGAACTGAATCCTGCCATTGACTACACACTGTAGGATGTGCTAACAATCCCCACATCCATGGAACCAACAGTGTATACATTGTTGACAAACCACACACACAAGGCAACAATGTGAAACCTACTTCCAACCTGGGCACACAGTTGTCGGTGCAAGGCCACCACCCATGGATTTAAAGGGCTACGGCCTTACCACACGCAACACACCATAGTACACTGTATGTTGAAATGTTCATGTCATGTGCAATGCACTACCCTTCTGCAATTGATCTGCCATCAGTCACCACGGAAAGAGGTCGCTGCACCAACTATCGTGCCATAACACAGGCTGCCTGCATTCACCACACAAGGTGAATGCAGTTGCCTGTGGAGGTACCCGCGATTTGGCGCATTACGCACAGATACTGCAGGCACACCACCGTCTTCTTCTATCTAATGAGAAATATCATATGAACCACTTCTTACTCCCCCACCCTTTCCATCCCTTCTTCCCTTCTTCCCACCACCACATGGCGTAAAGTATGTTTTCCGGGCACTTGCAGTGCTGCACTGTCCTCCGATACACCATGGCAACATTTCTCAAACATTTTGACGCACAGCACGCTTCCCTCCAGCCAACCACCGGCTGCATCCAATGTTTGCTGACATCACGGCGTACTGCAAGCCAATGAGACCTTTGTCCGTGGAGCGAACAGGGTAATGGGTCCGCGGAGCGAAGCCAGATATCACTAATTTGTTTAGACTAAATTTTGGTTCTTTGCACCAGAGGTACTGGTCGGATTTCCACCAAACACACAAAAGCATGCTTTTGGGAACCAAGCACCCTCTCCTGCAGCAAATTTAGTTAAAATCCATCCACTCGTTTGGCATGTAGGCATGCGCAAATTTGTTGCCCATTCAGTCTATGGAGAAAAGAAAAATTGGGACCCCCCTATAACTTTGGCCCCCCTGCACCAAACCTCACCAAACCCATATACTTTTTCTGCAAAGTTTGGTGAGGATTTGTCCACGGGGAGCTGAGTTATGAGCCGTCCAAAAAGTGCTCTTCGTATGTAGTTAACCATAATATATATATATATATAGCATCTGGATATTCAATGTCGCAACATTAGTAAGCCAGGACCTGTGAAAGAGAATGACTGAACGTGTTGTGTAGTAGAGAAAAGGAGCTGAAGAACATGAGAAACAAGGCGAGCTCCTTTTAAGGTGCAATGGAAAGTTACTATGAGTGCCAAGTTGTATTACTTTAATATCATTAAATGAGAAGAAAAGAGCTCAAACGCAGTCTGCTGTCACGTGGGATGGATGGAAATAGAAAATGGGCAAGCTGCATCGAGACTTCACGATAAGAACGTGCTCACACTCCCTTCTATTCTCAGCAGTGATACTTTGCAAGGCTGAGTTCAAAGACAATCCAAATGACAGACAGTAGGAGTGATGATGGATGATGGGCTAATTGGGGGGAGGCATTGTCAAGTCCACCCACCAGCTCCTGGGGTACCAACTTATGTGCTGCTAGTGAGTCGAATGATTCAGAAGGGTACACGCGTGCCAACCAATTATAGAGAGCCCTGTATTGAAGAGCCCTATAGTTTGAGAGCCAATGGTGTGTCGTGTATTTAACAAATATTGAGGATGATGTTACGACCCTCACCCAAAATCCCCTCTGGCAAACCCATTGGCCAGGTGGAGTCAGTACTTGGGCCTCTAGAGCCTGGGATCCTCTTCAAAAGCCCTTATGGGGCCAGTCCTGGCGCCTATGGCGCCATGCTCATACACCATGAAAAACAATGTGCTTGGGAACTACTTTATTGTATTGTCAGCCAACATGGAGGCATCCACATAGCTTGGTTCCTAAGAACCAAGCTATGCGGACTAGTGTTTTGGGTGTGGTAGCCTAGGGACTACTTTACCAGGACTATTTTGTTGGGGCTATTTAAACCACACCCGAGCAAGACAACACGCTTCGCGTTACTTTGCAGCTTGCAACGTGACGCTCACCGTGTCCAGCTATTCCCTCGAACCTCGGAGAAGCAGACCTGCAAGGAGACAAAAGGAACATCATTAGCAGCAGCATCTTACCCTACAGTCTTCATCTTCAAACAATCGCAGCTACTGAGAACAGCTTCCTCGAATCTGCACGCCTCCCAGACAGAACGACCTGAAAGAGGAAGATTGAGGCAACATTAAAGAAGGCAGTAGAGACATTTACAAATTACGAACTGCTCAAAAGGCTTACCTGGCTGGTGGCCTCTCGGCTGCTACCACTCTGGACATTCCACTCGCGCTGAAGAACACCGCGACCTACAAGGAAGGAAAACACAGGTTAGCAAAGGCAAGACTTCGCAGCGCTGCACATAGCGCTTACTTACCGCATCATAGTGCTCTTAATGCGCGATCATTTGCCAGCGGGGCTCAACCAAGCCAGTTTGCCGCGCTGAAGCTCCGCATACCCAAGGGAGAAAAAGGAGACATTTTAAACAAAGAAAGGCATGCAGGAGAGCAACAAAACTAAAGAACAGCAATAAAACCTACCTGAACAATATCAACGGGCCGGCGTCAGTGAAGTAACTGGACCACACTCGCCCATGAAAGACAATGCGCCCCTGCAAAGAAGGCAGAACGGAGAGCACGCCTAATTCTACCACAAGGTGAGGAGTGGGCACCAGAGGAACTGAAATCATACGGGGGTGGAGGGAGGATACTTACCCCAGTCGGTCAGTCTTGAACACTGTCCTCCTGTATTTTCAGGCAGAACCTTCCCCGCAGACCACATCAGGGCAAAGCTGAGAAGCATACCAGCGAGTAACCCGGCTGGTCGGCGTCCCTGTGGATACCAGGTGAGCGTAACAGATGTCTTGCACAAGCAGTGAGCACAAGTTGTCCACCTGACTGTAGAAACCCAATCACAACCCATCCCTATATAGAAAGTATACCTAGATGTTCCCTGTAGACCTATCACAATCCCAAATAAGTTTTCCAAGTTTGCCACATAGTAGGATGTCACTTATGATGCGTTTTTCCTATACATGGATGTTTTTTCATGTGATGCTTTAAGATTATGCTGCAAGACGTCCGTTGATGTTGGTTGTACTGCCTGTTTTAGACAATTGACAATTGACAATAAAACTGCTTTTATCTGCCAACTTCCTGAGTCGGTCTGGTTATTGGTGTGACAGCTATACTGCAACCCCATCCATGTAATGAAGCGCTTCCTCATTTAAAAGGACCTAACGGTATACGTGGTAGCATGTCGGATGGCTACTGGCCCATCAACTAAGTAGAACTCTAGAGTTTTGGACAATTGGATACACTATGCCATCTAGCCGGAAGATCGCAGGGTTTCCTGTGGAGAGCAACTGATATAGAATTCTTACAGGTGGGATGGGCCCCTCTGATGAAATTCCCTCCTGATTTCCATAGGCGCTTCACGAACGGAAGGCGAAAGTGCTTGATTGGAGAGAGGAGGTGATACCGAAGGCCTCACGCAGAACAAGCAAATGTTGAGTAGACTGAGGGGAATGGCAAACTGTGGGGATGGGATTGTGGTAGTTTAGAAAGGCAATGAGGGAGTGTATATGAAGAGCATTTTAAGAGATAAGGCTCAGGATTCCTAACTCAGAGTTTAGAAGAACTCGGCTCACACACCAGTTGGGGTAAACTAGGCTGTGCATAAACAGGTTTATGTTAGGAGACGAGTTAAACTCTAGTCAGAGTATTTTTAGGAGCAAGACGGAGAAAAGGAGTACCATGGTGTACATGCAAAAGAGTCGACTAGCCTGTCCGTCTGTCTATGTGCTTGGTTTAAAAAGGTGTTGAAGAGCAACAAGAATTTGTTGTGTAAAGTTGAAGTCGAGATAAAAAGTTATTGCCTTTTGAGAAATAGAGGTTTTGAGCGGCGAGTATTGGAGCACGCTCACATTTGTTGTTTTTATAAACGTATCTGTTTAAACGCCATAAGTATTGATAGTCAATTGAGACTCGTCATAATGGGATATATTACTCCACGGATGCACCTGTGCAAAACGCTGCCAAAGCACATGCCTGAGCTCACACACTACAGTGCCAAGTGGGTAAAGGACACAGCAGACAAAATGTTCACGCCATGGCCGCAAGGGGGATCGCTGTCAAAAAGCGATATTGCAACACATGACCACATACTTGCATGCTACGTACACGGGGAAAAAATTGGAAAAGAGGTTAGCTATCCTAGAGTTCTGGAAAATGTACCAAGAGGAGAAATAGAAGATCCACCGCCTGAGCAGTGGATGCTTACTCAGTGTAGGCAGGAAGGTGTTGAGCCTTCTGCTCCCCTTACCTCACCTGAACTGAATGGCAAAAGTACAGAAGATGTAGGATTGTATCCGTTAAGTAACTAAAAGCAGCGACAGGATATAGTAATCCGATATATGAACCGCCTGCTTATAGCAGTGATGATAGTACAGAAGAGACAAGAATGAAGGAGGAGATCTTTAAGAACGTGCAGAACAAAGAGGAGGAAAGTGAGCGATCGAATATCACAACAGACATTGAAAGAGATATTAAGATATGGAAAGGAGAGAAGGATAAAGCTGACGAGGTAACGCTCATGCAGAACTAATGGATGGGAGGACAGATATTGCTTAAGCTTGAAGGAAAAAGTATCGAGGAGGTCAGGCAAAGGGAGGTTCAAGAGGAACAGGACAGACAAGACAGGGAATTAGAAAAGAGACTGACAGAAGATGAACATAAGAGAAAGAGCAGACAGAGGCAAGAACAGATGTATCAGGAAGAGCAACAAAAGAAAGAAGAAAGGGCAGAGGAGCAAAGAAACTATGGCAACAGAACAGGCAGAGAGCAATTGAAGAACGAGATAGGTAAGAAAGTAGAAGAGGAAGAAGTGCAGAAACTAAGGGATAAAAGCATACAAAGACAAAGGGGAGAGGAAGAGCAAAGAGAAAATGAAAGAAGAGAGTAGAAAAGACAAGAAGAGGAAAGAGTTAGATGGAAAGCGAGAAAGCAAAGAAAATTAGACGAAGAATTGGAACGAAAAAGGAGACAGCAGGAGCACGATATTGATTGCATTCAGAAGGAGTTAAATGAACTGAGTCCAGTGATATCATGGGGTAATATAGAGCAGTTTCTTCCATTAAAGGAATCAATGCCAGGGCTATCTAGAGTAGCACTAGAAGAGAATTTTGATATAGGGAGCATTGGAGATAGGATCGATAAAGCCTATAAAGACTTGAGAGAAAGTAGTAAATCAGGAAGCCGAAGGAAGGGAGATTAATCACTGGTCTTCCAATCACGAAGTGAAGAAAGAGACCCGTTTAGTCTCGAGCATAGAGCCTTGCCCTAGACAGGCTGACTTTAGACAAATATTAAGGTGATGAGAGCCATACGAGTTGGGGACTAAATATGTCAGATAAAGAGAGAGAAACCTTCTGGGGGAAGAGGGATGAGGTGCATGCGGCCCTGTGGGATGTCTGGAGGCAGAAAAGGAAGTGAGATGGGCTGATCTAGAGCAACCTAAGGATAGGCCACCAGATCCTGTAGCATATCCATAGAATCCTAGGGGATGATCGTATAGCGAGAAAGCAGAGTCACCGCCATATGTGAGCAGGTTGAGGTAATTGCCAGGTAGAAAGCGATCAGGAACCATTTTCCCCACTATGTATAGGCAGACGATGGGCGCTGACTGCGGGTTGGGATTCATGCAGTTTCCTTAATTGGAGAAAGGAGGGGCCAGACCGCAGTATATTCCTTGGCCACAAATGGATAAGGATAAGTTAAGGTGTAAACTTCCCAGTTTAACGACTGGTGCAGGGAAATGGATTTATGAATTAGAGAAAACTAGCTGTCCCCGGCCATGCATTGCTGTGGCTCAGTCTGGTTAAATGGAAAAGAAAGAAAAGAGAAAGCGAACGTTTCTAATATGTTTAATGTGACAATGCTTGTGGTTCGTTTTTAATGGCTCTGGTGGTTCTCCAAGTTGAGGCAGTTTAATTTTCCAGCAGCGCAACACATTCCTTTCATTTCTCCATTAAATTTCAGAGCCTTGCAATAAGGACACACTTCAGTCACGGTGCCGATGAGAACATGCCGGTTCAAACTATAATTATCAGCTGGGTTGTACCGGAATGCAAGGCGATTCTAATTGTGTGATTGCTGTGCACGGAGTCATGTTTGACGCTGATCTGCTGTTTCTCGTTGACTTCTTTCAGCCACTCTCAGCCTGTCGCGTTCATTCTGTTGAGAACAAAGCAGATCTGAAGCTGCAGAACGCGATCGCTGTGCTTGCAACCGTGCATCCTAAAGTCTGGCTGCACATCGCTCTGCTGCTTCCTTGGCACGTATTTGAGCCATTCTAAATCGGAAACATTGAAATGGAATCGTAAAATAGCATGTGTGGCTTTTACGTCCAACAGATGGCGCTGTTTTGCAGTAAAATGTTCAGTATAGCGTGTGTTGCTTTTACGTCCAACAGATGGCGCTGTTTTTCAGAAAAAGCATGTTTTTACCTGTCAAAGGTGTGAAATCTATGTATAGTAGGTATATAAAAACATGTGCCTATTCTAATGCAACGTTGTGTCAAAATTTCAAAGCAATCGGTGAAGAACTTTCAGGGATTTAAGATTTTGAACAAACAAACATTTACATTTTTATTTTTATAGATGACAGGGGGAAATACATTGGCAAGAGGGGACATTAAGGGTCTCCTAGCAGCCATCCTTGGGGAAAGAGCTGATGACACTTGGAAGAGAGCAAGCTATTCAAGTGTCATGGCACAGAACACAGCGCACAATGGAGCACCATTTAATAATTGTAGAGCAGATGGCTAGAGAGCTCTCAGAGTGCAGTATCCTGACACATCAGATGTGGTTGAAATTATGACACGTAAAATGAAAGAAGACGCAGATCTGCTTGCTTACATTCAGGAACGGTGGACTCTTGAAACTGAAGAGCCGTGGGGAAAAACAGTGGCAGTATTTTGCCACATTTTATGTCAGGGGTTGCCTGACCAAGGACAAAGGTAGCTCAAGAAACAAGTAGGAATGGAAGCGAAGCCATGGGCAGAGATACAGTTGACCATAGTGCATCACTGTCGGCTGTTATAGGAGAAGAACAGGAAGAAGGAAGAGGCTAGAAAACTTGAGGAAGACAAATTAGTTCAGATGAAATTGTCAAAATATGCCATAGAAGGGGCAGTATTGACAAGTGGAGAGGAACTGAGAATGCAGCAAACAGTGGGCACATCACAGGCGAATAATCAGCGCCAAATGGATTAAGGAGGGAGAGGCCACGAGGCAGAGGAATGGGCTACACAGGAAGGGGTGGTTTCAAAATAACCAAGGTGTTTTTAAGAATATGCAGAACGATAATCAGAGTGCACAAAGAGGATGTAACCAAAGGGAAATAGCCAGAAGGGCTCCTCCAGTATGTTGGATTTATGGGATGACAGGGCATATTGCGTGTGCATGTAGAAGCCAGGGGTATCTACAGAATGGGCAATTCTCAAGAGGGGGGACAGCTTATCCTCCAGCATATAGCTTGCAAGCTAGGGATGGGTTTTCCCAAAATCAGACAATGTATCAGGTACAAGTGCTATAAATACAACAAGCATTACAGCCACAGCAATCACCATTGAGCCCTCTGCAAGGGCAGTCACAGCATGCACCCCTGCAGATACAGCAGGACGCAAACACGAGAGTTACTAACACCTAGGATAGGTGGTGTCACTGTGGTGGGGGGGGTCCTTTCACAGGTACAGGGGTATGCATGTATCCACACTGGGACAGCTCACAGGGTGACTAGATGTGTTCAGTACTATCATTCACACCTGACCCCCAAGAGGAACCAAGGGTTGATGTGAGGATAGGAGGCAAATCTTTTTCTTTTCTGGTAAACACTGGGGCTACTCGTTCATGTAAACGAGAGGGAAAATACCCAATGTCAGGGACTGCCATGAATGCTCAGGGATTCTCTGTAGCTGCGAGTGGAGTTCCTTTTACAGATAAATTACCAGTCTCTATAGGAGAGTGTGATATGTCTGTTCCATTATTGTATTCAAAGCAGACACCAGTTAAAATTTTAGGACGAGATTTAATGACGAAGCTTAACATGACGATTTCTTCACTGATGAAGGCATAGTGTGCTCTACTCCAGGGATACATTATGTGAACATGGGCAAATTTATATTGGCCTTTACAGGGCAATTGGCTTTGCGAGGAATGCCAATAGAGCCAGAAGTCTTTCTTTACAGGGTACGCTTTCTGTTTACATGGCTACCCGGCTTAGTGGGAACGATTATGAGAATACCTGATGAATTCTTGTTCAGGCCACAGATACCTATGGACGAAGTGGGGGAACAGACTATTCCCACAGAGTTAAATGCAGCCATAGTACGAGGAGAAATGGCAATGCTCGAAGGAACAGATGACGAGGACAGGCCAGGGAAAACAGTGGTTGCTTTTGGGGAAGGGTGTAGACTGGCTGATGTCCCTGAAGATAACATGTTTAGAGATGATCCGACAGATGAAGTAATATTCGAGATTAGTATTGCATACTGTATTAGAATAGAGAAAAGAGAGAACCCACAGCGAATGGCAATAGTGAGGCAGAGGCCAGCATTTTTGATGAAGACTTGGAAAAGGTGCCAAGCACTTTACGGAGTCGAGGCCCCTATGACATGGGCCTATTAAAGGGGATAGGGGAGGTTAATAAAAGGTTGAAGCCAAGAGCAATTTTACCTCGAGCAAGACAGTACCCTATGTCTTGAGAGGCGGATGAAGGGATTTTTAAGACTATTTCAGCACTTATGGAACAAGGTATTCTGGTACCATCAGAATCATTGTGCAATACCGCGTTGTATCCTATGAAGAAATCAAGGGGGGGGTCGTGGAGATCTATACAAGATATGAGACCAATTAGCCAGATTGTAGAGGCAGAGTTTCCTTTAGTTCCTAATCCAGCAACAATACTATGCAGTATCCCAGT
Organism: Ambystoma mexicanum; assembly: GCF_040938575.1. NCBI lineage: Eukaryota > Metazoa > Chordata > Amphibia > Caudata > Ambystomatidae > Ambystoma > Ambystoma mexicanum. The sequence goes on from NC_090941.1 coordinate 757,365,160, forward strand.
GGAGTCACGATATTTTACGGCGATTGACTTGAAAAATGCATTTTTTTCAATCCCGTTGCACAAGGATTCCTAAGACTTGACTTCCTTTTTGTTCCGCCAGACTCATCTGAAACATACTAGGCTGCCCCAATGGTATTGTGAGTCTCCATCGATTTAATAGGGTCCTTCAGATGGACCTAGGCAACATTGATTTGAAGAGCTTTGTGATGCAGCACAAAGATGACATTCTGATTTGTAGCACTACAGAAGATGAGTGCAGGTAAGACTCGAATCAGTTAATGACTATCCTAGCAGACAAAGGCTATAAAGTAGGCAAAGAGAAGTTACAGTATTTTCAAGAAGAGGTGTTGTATATTGGCCAGTTGATCTCCCATGAAGGAGAGAGGATCACACCTAAGAGGATTGAGGCAATTATGAAAACAGAAAATCCACACACTGTAAAGCAAATGCAGCAGTTTTTGGGACTATGTAATTATGTTAGAGCATGTGTGTTTGATTATAGTTCATACACAAGGCCTCTTTTGCAAGCTCTAAAGGAAGCACAGGTACACAATGAGAAAATAAAATGGTCTGAAGAAATGGTGGGAGGGTTTGAAGAATTGAAGAAAGCAATTTGTACAGCTCCAGTTTTAGGAATTCCCAATTATAATTAGTTTTTTTCGCACACATATGGGCAGTTATGATAGCAGTATTTACACAGAGGACTACATTAGCTATAAACCTTTGGCAGATTAAAGTGGGATTTTGGATCCAGTTATGAAGGGGCACTTTCCTTGCGAACAGTCGCTGGCAGCAGCCAAGTTTGCAATTCAGAAGACTACCAGTATTGTGATGGGGTGTTCTATGACACTCTTTGTGGTGCATGCTTTGTTTGCTCTTTTGGAGAAACCTTAGGGTACATTGACATCTCAGAGAGCCTCTGCATATGAGGTGATCATATCAAATCCAGCGATTATAGTAGAATTGTAATAATAATAGAATTATAATACTTATGTAAAATAGTGAACGTTTGTAACTGAGCCTGTGACAGAGGGCAAGCATGTGCATGATTGAGCGAACTATGAAGAATTCTACGATGACATCCCGTACGTAAAGGAAAATGTGTGAGTGGGTGTAGCGGGTGGGAGATTATTTTTATTGATGGTTCTTCGAAAATTGATCAAACTAATGGGGAAAAGCATTCTGGCGCAGCTGTGGTGTAGCAAGTGCAAGACTACCGTCTCACTTTTCAGCACAAGCAGCAGAATTGGTGGTGCTTATTGTCACGCTCGTAAATCATGCAGGGCAGGAAGTGACGATGTACAGTTACTCCGCCTACGTGACATCAAACGTGCACACAGGATTAGTACATTTAAAAGGGGGCTACCTCTGAGCGAATGGCACTCCAGTGCAGCATGCAGCATTATTGGACAGGCTTATTAAGGCACTACAATTCCCAGTAGCCATAGCGATAGTTAAATGCGCAGCACATGCTAAGCAAACTGACTTTATTTTTCGCTGGAACTAAGCCACTGCCGAAGAGGCCAAGAGGGTTGGATACCCGCCAGATATTTCAAGTTTTGATACTCCAAATGTAAAGGAGAAAGTAGTCACGATTATGGTAGCGAATGAAGGGTTTAATCATTTACTGAGAACACAGTTGATAGAAATTCAGGGCAGTGCACCACAGGAAGAGTTATGGAAACAAAGGGGGTGTTCTTTATCCCCCTCCAAAGCCAGTGATGCCAGTAGCATTATTAAAGGTAGCGCTTGAGCAGCTGCACTACCCTGCGGATGTAACTAGGGAGAGCCTCGCAGTAACTGTTGCAGCGTAGTGGTTCGTACCAAACCTGTTAGAACACGTTGCATTTTATGAAGTAAATTGCATCGTATGTCAAAGGTTTACCACTGGACATACACTGGGAATGTTTAGAGGAGTGATTCCTTGACCAAATGGTCCTTTTCAGCATTAACATATGGACTATGTTGATATGCTGCAAGTATGTATGGATACAGATATATGATAGTGGTGGTGTGTCCCTTCTTCAGGTGGATCAAAGCAGGTCCTTATACACACCCTGATGCCACTTGCACAGCAAAGTTTTTAGTGTGAGAAGTCTTTCCAAGATGGGGAGTGTGTGAGGTGCTGAGATCCGATAATGGGCCCCATTTTGTTAATTAAGTATTTGAACAGATTAGTCTATTATTGAATATTAAGCACAAGTGTTCTTCTGCTTATCACCTTCAAGCGAACAGGATATGGGAGAGACTCAACAGTCTTTTTGAAGAGAGGATCGCAAAACTTAAATTGACACTGAAGAAGGGATGGCTATATTGCCTACCGCTAGCCTTATATGCATTAAGGAACCAGCCTGGGTCAGATCACCACCTCACACCCCACAGGTAAATGACAGGGAGGCAAATGAGAACGCCTTTGTCTCATTGATGGAGCAGAAGTGATGCCCAGAAGACTGCAGAAATGTTAGGAAATTAGTTATGTGCATATGTGACATGTATGACCGCTAGTAACTCTGTCATTTCAGATCAACTCAAGCGCTGGGGGGCGGGTGGTCAGTCTCAGGACACAGGTGAAGACCATTCAGCAACCAGAATTTCAGAATTACTACCTGTACTTAGACTTTTTATTGGAGATGCAATTCTAATACAGAATTTTACCAGAAAGTGGCATGAGCCACTGTTTAGTGGACCTTTTTTAGTGGAGACATTACTCCCTCATCAGTGAAAGTCCAAGAGAGATGTGCTTGGATCCATTTGAATGACATAAAGCCATATGCAGATGAGGCCGACGCACCCCCAACGATCGATTCGGAAGCAAGACAAGGAGAAGAAGTTCAGCACGTGCATAACCAATCAATGACGAGGAAGAAGGACACTAAGGTTGCTGATGAAATAAATGTAAGTGTGCATTTGGACTGTGGCACACTCCAGACACTCTCCATAGATATAGCAGGAGTCTAAACTCAGTTCTTGAGTAGCAGGAATCTTTTAAAATTTAACTTTAGAAAGTTGTTCACATGTTGTGGATAGGTTTGAGCGACGCCATCTAATAAGAGATTGGAAGCATGTACAATACGCTGATTCCTTTTATACAACACAATTGTTTGGTTTACTCTATGGTTTTGTCAAACGACGATGCCCATAGGATCCTTACCACTGTTTTCATATTTATTCTTAGAGCTTATCATGCTCTTGTTGGGCGTAGTGTTAACATACCTATTTTTCTGCATGATCCTAAAAATGGCCCTGCGATAAGAAGACTACTTTTAGAAATAGTTGAGCAAATCCTGCAGCTAACAACAGATATACCAGAATTGCCTGATTCAAAGGTGTTTTCCTTCCTTAAAATAGTACACAGGCATAATGAGGAACATTGAAAATGGTACAGTTTTGGAAAGTCCAACAATGTTCAGAGAATCGTAAATGGTGGGATTAATATATTGGGGTATAATATATGCATGCTCAGCATTCACCCTTATCTTCGTGGTTCTTTTGATCCATACTGTTTATTTCATTGGTCTAAGCAAAGTACAAGTACCTTTGATTCTTCCCACTCCAGTGACTCACGCAGAATTGTCTATTATTGAGAGGCCAAGACCATTTGTGATTTTCACCACACCAGTAGCTCATGTAGGGTTATCTATTGTAAAAACGAATGTTCTATGGTCTCCCCTATAGGGAGGACCATTACTGATATGCTTCCTGAGTATTATGAAAGCACTCACCTTGCAAGAGGGAGACACAAGAGAAGCACAAGGGAAGATGATCATGAATTAAACAATTTAGACAGTACAGCATACTTGGGTAATAACATGTGGTATCAGCACATGAAAAAGGTAGGAGAAAAAACATCCAAAGAGAGTTGCTATGTTTGTGCTCTCATGCCGTATGCTATTGGGACTTCTAAGATATTCATAGCTATAGAAATAGAAATCCAGAGACCTCATTGCCTGAGGCACCTTGCACTCTGCCAGATGAGAGGTCAATTCCAGGGTCGAACAGCATCCTTGATATGGGTGACTGAGAAGACGTCTCCAAGAGAAGATGACTATGTGCAAGATTTAAAGACAAGAGAAAAATTAGAGACAAGGAATCAAGTAATGAGATATGAACAGCCTGGAACAAATGGAGCAGGAATCAGAAGAGAAGAAAACAAAATGCTCAAATTGTCAAGGAAAAAATCACAAAGAAATACGAAGATGCAAGGAGAGAGGGCAGCTGCATATCAAGGGAACAGTGGTGACTCCGGAAGGATGGGCTGAGGGCCTGATTGTATGTAACGTATTAGCACTAACAGGATACTATGAACCAGTCATAGACAGTGCAGAAATTGTGAAATTGCTGATGTGGGTCGATGATAAAGGAGGACCGTTGCAGATAGTACCTCTGGCTATTGCATCCTTGTGTTTCAGAAACAATGGCACAACAAGGGTTGGAATGAATCAGCAGTGTGGTCGAATTTTTGATGTACCAGGAATGAAGGATGGAACAGTAGTGTTAATGGACCACTACTGGGCCTGTGGATCAAGAGCTTATACGAAGTTGACCAAAGACTGGGGAGGGCTGTGTTCCATGGTACTTATTCATGTTCCAGCATTGGTGATTCCAAAGAGTGACCTGAACATTGGAAAGTTTCCAAAAGCAGATGCTCACACGAGGGAGTTGAGGTCATTTGGATTCTTCAATCGGATAAGCAGGGAGAATTACTTTTTAGCTAAGTCAATAGAATCTTTCGGTTCTATTCCATATGAACACTGGTTGTTCAGTCAGACTGCTGCAGTATTCACAACTATTTTTATGCTAGGGATTCAGATGATGGAAAAAGGCAAAGTGGTTGCAAATCACTTGCTGGGAGCTCCTGCAGATGATCAACACTGTCATAAAGGGATTCAATGCAATCAAGGAAGAATTGAGAGCCATTAGATTTATGACCCTCCAGAATAGGTATGTCCTGGACATGATTACGGCAATGTATGGAGGTGTTTGTGCCAAAATCCAGGAATCCTGTTGCACATTCATACCTTCTCACGATGACGGGAATGGGACCTTGACAGAGGCCATAACATTGCTAACAAACTTGCACATCAAGATGGAAGATGAGACAGAAGATATTTCAGATGACGGCTGGTTTGCGTCTATCTTCTCATGGGTCCCACAATGGAAGGCAAATATTTTCAAGTTTCTTGGAGCACCACTGGTGATGATCATGTTTGGATTCTGTGTGATCAGGATAATAATTGCACAGTGTGAGAAGACAGCAAAGAAAGCCGTAGGAATGAAGATCATGATCGATGTTGAGTCTGGGTTTGGACCCAAGGAGCTGACAGATGAAGAAATCAGAAAACATATAGAAGCAAGCATTCTAGCACCTGAGGGAACAAAGTTCATGTATCCGAGAAACCACAAGAAGTATGTGGGATGATGGATCCACTGCAGCCCGAATGGACAATGTAGCCACATGACCTGGAGTGTTGATGACCATGTAACATCAGCAGGATCTCTGAAAGGAGCAGTGAAGATATGGACTCCTAAGAAGCCCTTTTTCAGACGAGGATGTCTAGATGTGAAGACTGATGGGAGAGTGGTTGAAGAATCAATCAGAGGGTGGAGTGCAGAGGAGGAGCCTAATGCCTCTAACGGAAATCCCACCCCTATTCTGCCTATATGTTGGAAGCTGGAAATTGCGACATGCACATCGCCGATAACGATCCCGATACCGCGAAAGGTCTTCGAAACCAGGTATCCATTGAGAAGGCCCTATAAGATGTACCCCCAGAGAGATGACAGCCTCTTAGGGGAGGTCCCTGAAGAAGTGTGAAGCAGTGAACGCAAGAGGATGGTGACATCACAAGAAATGAGAGTGACGCACTGAGAAGGATGATCAAAGAAGAGAATGCATAGACCTTATGGAACCTGATGACGAAATAAGGAATCGAGTAACAGTTTATGTGCGAAATGAAGATTGCACATACAAAGAACACTGAAGAAAATATAAGTTGCTTTATAACTGTACAAATGCTGCAATGCAAGTAGACTAAGTAATCATGAAGGCTGGCTATACGTAGTGAATGGACTGCAGGCGGGGCTGCCAATATATATATATATATATATATATAGAGTCTGGATATTCGATGTTTCAACCTTAGTAAGCCAGGACCCATGAAACAGAAGGGCTGAAAGTGTGGCGCAGTAGAGAAAAGCAGCTGAAAATCATGGAAGGATCGAGAAGGCTGTCTGGCCCAGTGTTAATGGTTGGGGCAGCCAAGAACTGGTTAACAATTCGAGGAGATACAAAGAACGTGAGAAACAAGGCAAACTCCTGTTAAGGTGCAATGGAAAGATACATTGAGTGCCCAGTTTTATCAATTAAATACCATTATAAATGTGAAGAAGGGAGCTCAAAACGCATTGTCCTGTCACGTGGGATGGATGGAAACAGAAACCTGGCAAGCTGCATCGAGACTTGAAGATAAGAACGTGCTTGCACTCGGTTCTATTCTCATGAGCAGTGATACTTTGCAAGGCCGAGTACAAAGACAATTTGAATGGCAGACAGCATGAGTGATGATGGATGGTGGGCTAATTGGGTGGAGAGGCATGGTCAAGTCCACCCACCAGCACCTGGGGTACCAGCTTGTGTGCTGCCAGCGAGTTGAAAATTCCAGAAGGGTACAAGTGTGCCAACCAATTATAGAGGGTCATATATTGAAGAGCCCTATAGTTTGAGAGCCAATGGTGTGTCTTGTATTTAAGAAATATTGAGGATGACTTGCACAATGGATGGGTACAAATTGTCCACCTGACTGTAGAAATCCAATCACAACCCATCCCTATATAGAAAGTATACCTAGGTGTTCCCCGTAGACATATTACAATCCCAAATAAGTTTCCTTAGTTTGCCACGTAGTATGACATCACTTATGATGTGTTTTTGCTATATTAGGATGTTTTTTCATGTGATGCTTCGAGATTATGCTGCAAGACGTCCATTGATGTCCGTCGTACTCCCTGTTTTAGACAATTGACAATAAAACAGCTTTTGTTTGCCAACTTCCTGAGTCGGTCTGGTTATCGGTGCGAGAGCTATTCTGCACCCCCATCCATGTAATGACGCGCTTCCTCATTTAAAAGCACCTAACGGTTCACACGTATGTGGAGTTCATGGGCAGTTCGTACCTAGCAATAAATGCATCCAAATCAGCTATTCGCTCAAAGTCACCAGATTCTAACATTGGTAGGGATATCATGTGTGTTTGTGATGACTTTAATTAGCTCAGCATAACATTTACCCCCTCAGAGGGACAAAAACATTAAAACACAGAAAACGAACATGACACAGACCTTGTGAGGCATTTTCCGATGCACAAGGGCCTTTAAAGCTCAAGTCTATTGAAATGATTCTTAAAATGTACATTATGAAAGCCAAAGCGGTAGCTCCACATGGCTTGGGCCTATTGGCAAATGAGGTCCTCCAAACCATAGAAAATTACTTTCCCAAGCAATTGCTTTGCCTACCAATCTCGGCTCCACCTTCTGCCACCCACAGAGAACCAGGAATGGATTATTTAGTTGTCGATTTAGCGAAAGAACATGTTAACATATGGTTGATGTCCTGGGCAAATGAAAAGGTGATGGTTACCCGACCAATTCTGTCATAAACTCGCATCAGAAAGTAACTGCCAATTGATCCCAATCTGTGCATTTTGGAGAAAAACCTTATAATGGCAAATGCCTCTGCATGCTTTTCTGATCCGTTTTTAATTTTCCAGTAATGTGCTAACATGGTAATACATAATTTAACTTTGCAATTGCACATGGACAAGAGTATAAATATCTCCTTAAACCAGCAAACACATCATCTTCACTATAGATAGAATATCAGACTACTTAATCTGGTCACACTTCAAGCATGATCGCTCTCTCATTACAAGAGCACAATGGAATTGCTACCCCTGAGAGGGGTAACAGGCAAATGGTTATCAGCTGATACCGATAGAGGGAGAGGCTTTGCATCTCTTTTATGTGACACGTCCCATGAAGAATTGATGCACGTTTTACTTTTTCCCCCAACCTACTGTAATATTAGAAAAAGCCCTTTAAATGTGTTGTTACGTAACACACACTTGAGCAAACTCCAAGGTGGTAACATGGACTTTAGTTGGGTAGCTTCGTGGAGCACTAAAGCACAGAGACTTTCAATTGTTTGAAATCATTAATTTAAATCGATTCAGAACTGTATGGTTAGGTTTTTAATAAGAACGTTATTAATGTTGATGATCTTGTATGATTTGTGATGCTGATGTATTCCCTTGCATGGATAACATTTTCGTCTGAAATAAAGCACACTACTCATGATAGCTTTGTCCGATAAAGCCAGTCCTTTCTCTGTAAATGCACACTTATGTTGCTTTTTGACCACTAATGCCGGTATTGTCACTGTAAGTATTCAACCGCATGGTCTTACCTAATAAAGTGAGTACTGCCACTGTTAGTACACAATGATCTTGCCTTTCTTCCATAATGCCACTATTGTCACTGTAAATGCACACTCATATTTGGAAACCCCCTCTACGTACTTGGCCCTCCATGACTGGGCGATCATCTCCCCCTCGTTTCCTCCACTGGTTCCTTGTATATCCCTTGTTGCCAAACTGCTCTTCCTCCCCCTTCTCTGTAGTTAACGTCATGCTTCCTTGCATTGATCCCTTGTGATCTGCTTGCCTCGCTGTATGCTTCCTCCTGTTCCCAGTCATGCGCTTCTTTGCTTTCCAAAGCTAGGTCCATGCTCAATAAATCCCTTCATGTGAATAATAATGTTAATAACTGGTCAACTCCTCACTTGCCCCTGCACACATGCGCTCCGTGCATATGCAGGCAAACACACACCCATACAAACGTACACAGGCTCACATCCGCATTCTTACATTCACACATTTAGACCGTTATATGTGATCTTACCGACCACAATTACAGAGTGGTAAATTTCATTGCAGACAAAATACCAAAATACTCTCCAGCCCCGTTTGTTTTTTTACCCTTATAACGCCACCCCAACCCCACCCCATTTTAACCCCACTACCCTTTATTTAATTAAAGTTTGCATTGTTTTTCGGTATTATGGTCCACTCTGAAATGTACCACTCTGTAATGTTTTAGATATATTGACTGCAGGGCCGGCCTTAAGGACAGCAGCGCCCTGGGTGAATTGGCGCCCCTGGTTAACAGGGAGTGGGGCGGAAGGGAGCCGGGCTAGGATGGGCCACTTTTTATTTTTATTTTTACCTCCTCGCTCTGGCGAGGAGGTTAAATAGGGCGCTTCAGCACCCCATTCTCATTGAATGAGCCCGCCGCCGCGGGTGCATTCAATGACAATGAGGCGCCTGCCACACCTTCTGCCACCATGCCAGCTCGGGGGAGCCCTTGAAAGACTCCCCCGAGCTGGCGTGGTGGGGGCTAATGGCACCTTTTGTCATTAGGGGCGCATTCAAATGCACCTGCCGCCACGGGTGCATTCTACAGCAAAAGGCTGCCTGCCACGCCTTCTCCCACAACGCCATCTCGGGGAGCCCTTGAAAAACTCCCCCAAGCTGGCGTGGCTGAGGCTAAAGGCGTCCTGGGGGGCGTGGCGCCCGGGCGTTCGCCCCGGCTGCCCCCCCCTAAGGCCGGCTGGGTACCATTTAGACCACTCACATCAACGCATGCCGTTTTTTTTTTACTTATTTGGAACATTGCACCTGCTCCTCAGGTCCTTCTGCTCCTCAACCCCGCTCGGCACAAGTCCCGAAGAGTATCACGAATCAGAAATGGGAGTTGTTTGACACTTCCCCCCATTAAATCCTGCCTCTAGCACAGCCCAAAGAAACATAGCAGCAGAGCAGTCTAATGGATGCAGTCAGTCGCGCACTATGGGCCATGTTACCCAGTTCCCTCTGCAGGGACAATGCCTTGCAGTCCTCTCTTTGAGACAGCACTCCGAATGAGGTCCTGTAGACAGTAAGCCATCATTGTGCATTGTTCAATCACTGTTTCTGTATCCCTGCAGTCCCCCTACCAGCACTTGACTCCTGATGTCTGCACTTACCCTTGACACTTGCTGGCCTTTACCTTACTTATTGCTATTTATCTTTTCCCATGTACTGCACTGTCCCCCCCCCCCCATCCAATGCACTTGTGCGATCTGAATGACACCTGGCCTAGTAGGATCGCTGTCTCTGTCTTCCCTCTGTTTCCCCTCCCTTGCCTCGTCGCGCCTTGAAACACTTGCGTATAGGCGCTTTACAAATACCACACCATATCATATTCATCATGCTCAGCATTAGAGAAATGGATAGCGGTACGTGGCAGAGTGAATGATGGTCTCAGCAGAATGGGATGGGCTGCGCAGGCCGCCGCTGTTTTAAAGTAGAATATTTTACAACATATTATATCACACCCTTTGGGTTTAGTATGCTATGTTGGAAGAAAAAGCGCGGACACTTACAAAATGTCTGCTGGAAGTGATGCAGCTCTGGAGCTTCTGGGGCCACATTGTAGAAGTGGGTTTTCAGGGCACCGCTTATCAGAAGGTTGTAGGCCAGGTCGGTAATGTTAATTCCAACAATAGCAAACGAGTAGCTGCAACACAGAGAAAGAGACATCAACACGAGACGGCGATATCCGCCCCTTTAGAGTTTGGGTCATGTGTGTGATATGCGTTGGGCTCAGTGCCTTAAGTGGGATGAGAAATCGTGGGGGAGCTCTAAAACTTCACAGCATTTTTTATTGGGACGTGGCCTACATGGTGCCGGGCGGGGCCTAGCACGTACACTTGAATTAAAAATAAAATCAACAATGTACCTGCTATTTATATCAATGTACACATTTTACGATCTGATCTAAGCACATAATTCTATTTGTTTATCTGCCTAAAAAACAAATGTTTATGAGATGTGTCAGACATATATAATAGCATTACCCACCACTCAGCACCCCAACAGCAAAAGAAAATACATATTGTGTTCTTTTGCCGTGCTGGGGATCCCAACCCGATCCCTGCCGGGAACCAGCCAGTGTCACGTTGCACTGGGTTTCCTTTGTTTCATTGAATAGACAGCTTGCCAAATAAAGCCACTTTACGGCAAGCAGGCTTCAACCTGAAAAGACAAAAAACATCCAACGCCTACGAAATGGCACAGCACTGTGCTATTTGGTAGGTGCTGGATTGCATTGGTTTTCTTCAGTAGACTGCTTGCCACATAGAGCCCTCAGCGGGCCTTTCAAGCAAGTCCAGCACCTAGCGAATAGTACAGCGGATGTGACACTCGCTTCTTATGGGCAGGGCTTGGGTTCGATTCCCGCCAGTGCATCGAAATTGCCACGGGAGTTGAGGGAACCGACAGGGCCCCGTTCGGCAGAACTTTTGGGAGACCTGCGGGGTCAGTCAGCTCCACTTGCTTTTCAGAATGGTACCCGTCTTAATGGAAAGATGTATAGAACAATGTACCCTCAACTTCACATTATAAGCATACAAAAATAGAGTAGTTCTGTGCCATGTAGGCTCCAGGCTGAGTGCTTTATACGAGAAGAGAACTCTAGGTCACTTTTAGTAGCCCCATGTGGGAACGGGATGGGGGGGGGGGGCATTATTTATAATACTTAACATAGGACATGAAAAAAATACCGATTTCCCCATGTCATTTTCCAAAATAGCAACATAACAGGAAATAATTTAATTTGTAAGCTTTAGATAAACTCGCATTTTGAATAGTTCCCAAGTTCTGATCCTAGTTAGGCTAGGGGTGGGCATGCAGGCATTGATGGGCATGAGGGCAGAAATAGTCCTCCAGCGAGGATGGTCCCTTAGAAAGGTCTACTATGACATGCCAATAGTTCGCTTTGTGATAAGAATGTTCAGACAGCATTTTTAAACATACTCTTTACTTACCCAATGGCTTTATCAAACTTCTTCTTTTCCCATTCGGATTTGCTGAAAACGAAACCAGTCGCAATCAGTCTCGAAGTATCTGCACAATTCAAGCATTACACACTTGCTGCCCCCTTGGGCAGCGCCCTGAAACTCACTGAGCTATGCACAAGGGGTTAACATGTTGAGTCTGTAAGACTCTGAGGGCCAGGTTCTCAACATCTCCTCCCTCGTGCTAGAATAAAGTGGCAGCCCAATTTACAAAGCGCATCTAGATGAGCGCACCTTAGATGCGCTCATTCAGATGGCCTTTATCCCCCTTTGCGCATTTGCACAAATAAGGGGGTACTTCTGGGGGTTCCATGTTCATTTATCGACTGTCATTTTTCGATAGGTTTTTTGCTTATATCTTTTCTGAAAAAAACTCTTCGGAAGTTATTTGTTTTCTTTTTGGGAGGGCTCCCCCCAACCCAATCCCCATTAAGTTAACATCATTGCCTGCCACCCCATCACGTATGTACCCTTCCCCACACCCACCTGGGTTTTTAGATTCCTTTTTTCAGGTGAAAAAAATTAGGCAAAAAACCCATCGGAAAAATGGCTGTCGGTAAATGAACGTCTTTACCGCTCTGGGCATTTTAAAGTGCATCCTGCATTCAGGAACGGGATGAAATCAGCGCATTCTCTGCGCGCCTTTTATTTGCGCTATTTTTGGAGACTCTGGCCCTAAGAGCGCGTTTCATTCACAGATGATGGGAGCTTAGGGAACTTGGAAACACTGCTGAGTGCTCATCTTCTAAGACACTCCTTGTAAGGGAGCTGCATCCTTCACTCGGCTGCCCAGTTTCCTAGGCCCCGGCTGCCAAATACCCGGGGAACACCCGTGGAGGGAGATGGGCAGCAGCATCACACACATGCCTTCCCTCTCTAATGCCATTGCTGTTCTACCCATACATTATATCACGTGCTCCTTTTCCTGCAGTGGCTCCTGTGACCCCAGGGGGATTTTCCAGCAATCGAAGGCATGTATATAAATAACAGCTGGAATCTTTTTTTATGGCAGATGTTTTCTTGCAAGGGCCTAGGGCTGGTTGCACTGGTGTCCATTCAAGATGTATGGCACTCCTTGGGAAAGATGGCAGCAATGGCATTCGAATGATCATTCATTATTTGGATTCCGGGGCAATCAATGTTATGACTGGGCAGGAATGGCTCTCTGTTCAGATTGGTTGGCAGAGCTGTTACCTGAAGGTATGTTCGCGCATTACAAATAATAAAACAAACAAACAGAGCTGGCCTTCACCAGTGGGAAACCACTGCCCGTGGAGACCCCTTCTTCCCTTGCCCGGCAGAGCAGTGCAGATGTGTACAGCCCATGTGTGAAAGATCCAGCACAGCGGTCCTAGCCATCTAGGTTCAGTAAGTCACTTGGTCAATCCAGTGACAGTCCCCCTCCAATGCAGCACGTAAAAACAACCTTCAGAATAATGGGCCACTCTAATAATGAGGTCTTTCTTGCCTTCCTTCCCTGGTGGGCTGTGATGCCTGTTATTAGACGAAGTTAAAGGCCTGAGGGAAAGGTGAGGGTGCTTAATGAGGGGAAAGGGACAATAACACGCATATCAGAATGGCTAAGGCAGGCCGGAACGCCATAATCACATTAGCGAAAGGCTGAAAGGTAGTGAAAATAAGTAAGAAACTGGAAAAAAAGGACGAGGCTCACCAACGGCCAACCACAATCACTGCTGAAAACCATTCTGGCGTGGCCCGTGGGGGTGGGGCAAGCAGAGCTTGTCGGGAGATGTGGGTGGCGGAGGCCGGAGGTGGACAGGGATGAGGGTCTTAGGAACGCGGGCAGAGGCGGTTATCAACGATGACAGTGGATACAGTTGCCCATACCGCTGAAATTACATGCTTTTGGCGGGTTTCACCTGCCCTGTAAACAGCAACTCAGCCACCAATCCCCCTGAATTTCACCTGCCCTTGGGACACAAAAGGTTGTGAGGTGTGGTCTCCTCAGGTTGAAGAAGCAGTAAAGGAATGAGAAGGGGGCCTGGAAGAGTCCCGCCGAGAACACAGAAGGGGACAGGTAACAGGCAATGGAGGATGGGGATGACTGGGAGGAAAGAGCAGGCACATCACAAAGGGATTGTGGGAGGCTGGCTCTGAGGCAGGAGTGTGCTTTATATCAGTGATGAAGGCCCGCTCCAGCCCCCATAGTCTTCAATAGAAGAGCTAACATTTTATTTATTTTAGTTATTGAATATTTATAAGGCACACTACACAGCAAAATTTTGTTTCCAGGCGCCGCAAGACAAAAAAGGAGGGCGGGGGGGGGGGCAGGGGAGATGAACAACAATAACGGTCCTACTAGGCCTTGTTACATTCGGATTGTGCAAGTGCAGTAACACAAAGTGCGAGGGGGTGAGGTGGTAAGTGACGGTCAGGGGAGGGGGCATAAAATGTAGGAGGGGGAATGAAGGAAGAAAGGGCCCAGGGGTTAGACAAGCGCTGGGGACCCTAGGGGGGGGCAAGTGTCAGGGGATGGGGGGACAGACCACTGTCTAAGTGCGTGGCCGGGGGAGGGACCAGACCCGGGAGGGATGCCCAACCCACCAGGCAAGTCAGGGAAGGGGGCCCGGAAACGCAGTGCTGGATTGGGGGGGGGGCTGCTGGTTTGGGGAGGGGTGCTGGGATACACTGGTCAAGAGGGGCCTGGTGTCACATTCCATTGGGATTCTAGAAAATACCGTATGGAAATCTCAATAGTCAAGCAAGGACATGCTGTCATTGCGTGCATTTTCCCATTCTGCAATGGACAATATTTTACGTTGGGCAGCAATTACCACGACATCACTGGTCTTTTTACTGCTATTTCCATAACGAGAGCAACTGTGTCTTCTGAGGGCCTGGGCACGGTTGTAATGAATGAATGAACAAATAAGCAAACGAACGGATGGATGAATGAATGAATGAATGAGGCTGTCTGCTCTCCAATGAATATACTCGACCTTTAATTAACACAGGTGATTGTTTTAAAGATATCTGATTACATGTCATTTTAATGTGTATTTTTCAATCCTCATTTAAAAAAAAATATGTCATTTTCAAAGGTATTTTAGAGGTATATAATATTCGTTGTTTAGTTTGAAACATGATTTTATTCATAGCAGAGGCATGCTTCCATCTTTCATCCTCCATTACACTTCCCAGCAAGTCCTGCGTGCCGAGAACGAGCCGTGGCGCTGAAAATAAAATGCACGCAGGGCTGGACAGGGAACTAAAAGAGGCCCTGGAAATAATTACTGGGGACCAAAAGAGGCCCTGGAAATAAAGTTCAAAGTGGCCCCACTTGACACATTTTCAGCAAGCCCAATGCTTTTCCTATGAGAAAATTTGGAAATACCACAGAAAAGAGGCCCAAGATGCCGAGGCCCACCAGGAAATCTCCGGAGTTCCGTATAGGCCAGTCCACCCCTGAATGCACGCCATGTGTATTCATCAATCCAAAGGCACATTTCTAGCCTTCACGCAAGTAAAAACAAGCTGCGCAAGGAAGGCCCACAACACGCCCCCACACGCACCAAAAAGCAAGCAAAATCCCAAACCAGGGGCAACCCTCTGTGTCCACCCTTGAGATACGATCCAGTAACCCTGCGAAAAGGTGCGCCTTCCCTCGCAAGCCCACCTGAACCCCTGCAAAAACACGCACCTTCCCTTGCAAGCCCTGGCTGCACTCTTGCGAGAATGCGTGCCTTCCCTCGTAAGCCCAGGCTGCAACCCAGAGAGAATGTGCGCCTTCCCTCGCAATTCCAGGCTGCACCCCTGCAAAAAGGTGGGCCTTCCCTCGCAAGCCCAGGCTACACCCCTGCAAAAACGTGTCCCTCACTCGTAAGTGGAGGCTAGACCCCTTACAAAAATGTGAGTCCCCCCCCTACACCTTAGGCACCCATTCTGCTGGCCAGACACCACACAGTAGCCCCCCTCACCTCCAACATCAACCCACAGTACTCTCCCATCCCCACACCTGTGACACCACCCCCAGGCAGGCCCCTTCAGTCTGGACACCACCCACCAGCCCCCCTTACCTCTGACAATACCCCAGGCAGCCTCCTGACAATACACTCCCCTCCCCACACCTCCCTCACCTGTGACTCCACCCCCAGGCAGCCTCCTCCAGTCTGGACACCTCCCACCAGCCCCCCCCTCACCTCTGACATCACCACAGACAGCCCCCTGACGGTACACTCCTCTCCCCACACCACACACCAGCCGCCCTCACCTCCAACATCACCCCAGGCAACCCCCCCTCGACAGTCTCCCACGCATGAAGTTCATGTATGGCTGCAACTTACCTGAACCTCTGTGGTCTGCCTCCACCATGAAGCACTGAAGACCAATCCTGGACTGGAGCATCCACTGTTACTATCTGGTAGATTGGAATATGAAGCTCCCCAGCCAGACAGCACTACATTGCATCAACAACACTGGCCACCCAATCAACATGTGACAAGTGAATGCAAAGCAAAGTGGCATGTGACTGTTGGCCATGGGTCATTGCAAAGACATCAAAGCATACCAACTGAATGCGTGCTGAGGACAGAAGTACACATATTCGCACATTGGCCAGATCCACAAATAACAACCAAGCGCATCACAGCTCGAGCACAAGTGAACTGGGTAGAGGTGGTGTCAAAGTCCCTGTCAGGGACCACAAGATGATAGGCCCATGGTGTGATGGGAGGGAAGTTAGAGTGCATAACTCACTGAGAAAGGATATATATGCTGCCACACAGGAAGAGCAAATATGGCACGCAAATGCATTCCAGTTGCAGAGGTGGAGCCAGACATGAGAGCAGGCAGTGTGTGACTGCACATGCTGGTGGGCGTGTCCGCATGACATGGGTTTAACACAGAAATGACAAAATGTGCATGTAACGTGACCATGGCACACCTCCACAGTGAGCCCCACTCCCTCCACCCCAACCACACTGATGCCAAACACACAGTGATGCTGCACATGTAAATGCTAATGAAAACATACAGTGCAGACCCAGTCATCTGATGGTCCCATCCCCACATGTCAGGCACATGTGCATCCTTCCAGCTGCAACCATTACAGCAACAACAACACACACGCAGGCACGCCACAAGACACATGACTTGTAATGAGAGATGAACTGGCTGAAAAGTGAACTATCAAAGTTGCATACACACAAAAGAACTGCATGAAGCATGGAATGTAACAAAATGGAGAATGACGGTCCAAGCAGTCCGGGGGAAAATATCGAATTACAAAACAACCCTACACCTAAAAAACTATATACAGGAAAAACAGGGAAGGTAAATCTGCAAAGTCTGGGGCAAATAATAAATAAAAAAAGGAAACCTACACCTAAATAACTATATACAAAGGCAGCCAATCTCACTCAAGACTTCTACCAGGGCTGAGTCCAACTCCACATCCTCCTCCATCAGATGGGCCTCCGTTGTTGCCGGTATCCACGCTTTGGAATACCGCACCACCCTACAAGTGGCCTCCAGGCTGGCAGCCCGCCTCCTTACCTGACGCAGCCCAACCTCCGCCCTGGTCATCATCACTCTTGCTTCCCGTGCCCGCTGCCTCTCTGCCACGATCTGCCGTTAATATCGCATGAACACGAATGTCATTGAGCGTCTCATTTCCACTTGTCCCTCCTGCCTCACACTTCCCACCTTCCTCCTTGGGGTGGTCTGCCCTGCATCATAATGCCTCCTCCTTCTCCTCATTGCCACCTGCAGCCGCAGTGCACAGTGCCTGCTCCATAGGTATGTCCTTCAAACAGATGCTGTCCCTCCATTGCCCATGACCCTGTCGGTGCCTGGGTAGAGATGGTGACCGGGTAGAACCTGTCCAGGACCCGCATGTTGTTGTTCGACAGCCTGCATCTGCGTGCATGGTGCCGCTCCACGGTAGTACCGGCCTTAATGTAGCGCAGGACCTTGCCGTATTCCTGGATGTCAGATTCTCCAGTGCTTATGGACGGTCTTGAATGTGCGGACTGCCACCCCTCCGCATTGATGGCATCCGTGATCTCGTCCTAGATTTGCTGACGTGATTCCTTGCTACGTTGCATTACTAGGTTGAAGAGGGCATCCTAATGCTCCAGGACCTTCACTCACCACCAGGATGTCAACTTCATTGCCGCTGAAGTTGACAGTCCTCTACCTCGCTGCCATGGGGTTGGCACCCTTGTCATATGATGATGGTGCTAACATAGCAACCCCCGAGTCAGGTGTGGGTGGGAAAGGTGGCCCTGGAGATGGGCTGTGGAGCGGTGGTGGTGGAATGGCACGTTGGGAGTCCAACAAAGCATCTGAGGTGGTCACAAGGCTGGAGACAGGAGCACAGTGTTTGGAGTGCCTGCTGGATAGCAGGCACTCCAAACGCAGTGCAGTTGGGCAGCAGGCATACACACTGTACAGGCAGCAGCAGATGGCAAAGTTGGAGGTAGCACAGGGCAGGAGGAGGCAGGTAAAATGGGATGGAGGAAGGAGTGTGGGTCTTCTGTGTCTCGCAATGAAGGCAGCCGGAAACAGAGTGAAGGGACTTTGCACGTGAAAATGTAAAAACAGAGAAAAGCATGGACACGTGAAAACAGAAGAAAGGCCCTCAGCACGTAACTTACGCGACACAAGCTGCACGCACGCATTGACCAAACCATAGTTGGGAATACATCAGGATGTGGAAAAACAACTCAGAACGTGTGTGCGAAGGGGAGGAGATGGACAAGTGTACTACACACATATTTTGGGGAGCCACGCATTCAGTTCACTTCAGGGACCGTACGTACTTGTTATTTTGGGGGGGGGGCTTTGCCTCCGTGCATTTGCGCATTTACTTTAGTTTTTTGCAAGTCTAACGGTGAGTCGCATACACATTTGTTTCATCTCTGGGTGCCCTGTGTATCGCGTACCACTATTATAACATTTCTTTTAGCTTTCTGGGTTTGGCATACGCATTTTCTGTGTGGGTGGGTGCGACTGCATATCGTGCAATACTTTTTTTCTTATTTCAGAAGCTATCCTTGTATCGCGTATGCATTTCTTTTTCTTTTCTGGGTGCCTGTGCGTTACTCTTACCGTACTATCCACATCTGGGGTACATTTGAGCCTTGCTGGACCACAGACCTACGTCTGACATCACGTAGACTACCCCCTCACTCATATTGCCCAGGACAATAACTTGGTGTGCCTTCGATATTTCAGTTACACCTGTGACATGAGTGGAAAGGCCCCAAGAGGGAAAGGGGGCAGACAGGGCCGGGGGCAGGGGCAGCAGGCCCGGGGTCAGGGACGTGCTGTGGAAGCAGCTGCCCCTGCGCCAGGGGGTCTGGGACATGCTGTGGAAGCAGCTGCCCCAGCCCCAGGGGGTAAGAGACGTGCTGTGGAAGCAGCTGCCCCACCATGGGTGTAAGTGACGTGCTGAGGAAGCAGCTGCCCCAGTTCAAAAGTGTAATGGACATGCTATCGAAGCAGTTGCCCCAGCCCAAAATAACAAGGGACATTCTGTGGAAGCACCTGCCCCAGCCCCAGTGGCCTGGGGCATGGCATGCCCAGGGCACTTGTGGTCCGGCATCTGGAATCCAAAGTGGTCCCAGCCACACAGGGGTGGCACCAACACCTTGTGGCAAGTAGGCAAAGCCTGCACAGCAGAAACAGGCTCAACCCCATAACATGGCACAGGACACTGGCACATTGAGGAGGAAGAACTTCCATGATGAAGAACTCCAGATCCTCATGGACTACGTGACCATTCACCACTATGACATGTGCCTGCATACGGGGAGCACCCATGCAACTGCTTAGCGTATGGTGCATTGGCAGCATGTCACTGACGTGATCAATGCCTTGGGGTTTGAGAAGCGCACTGTTGCACAGGTAGTGAAGCGATGGAATGATCTCACCCTTCGCACCAAGCACAAGCCGGGTGCCAACCCGGCCCCTGTCTGACAACTGGAGGGGGATCACCAGAGGAGGAGGAGCTGACCCAGCATGAAGAGGCTATGAGCCAATTCATAATACTGGAGCAGGTGTAAGGTGTGGGGGAGGCCTGGAAACTTATGAGGACACATCCGTTGAGTGACCAACATTGCGCATCCTGAGTATGTGAAGTAATGCATCACCAAGATGTAGGATTGTGGTGCACATCTGACTACATTGGAATGACTGCCCTGGGTGAACCACGTCATGTGGCGGACTGACTCCTGTCCAGTGGACACAATAGTGGATACAAACCATGTGGTGTACAGCAGTGGAACATGTCCATGTGATACTACTCATACCCGACAAGCATCCCCCTCCCACCATCTGCAACATGATACCACAACGTGCACTGTTTGCTGCATCCTTGATGAGTGTGACTCTGCTCTGCTAGACATGTGCATTAGTTCTAAATCCTAGTTACACTTCATGTCATGCAGGGTATTGAATCTCTTTTCACACATGTGCATATGTGCTGCCATGCCACATAGACCATCCAAGCTGACACACAACACGCCTTATGGCATGCCCTGAGTGAGTGTGCATATGTTCAGACTGCTTACATCCCCACTGCCCCAATGGCAATGACTCCAGAGTCAAATCCTTGTGACACCTGCGCCCTGTTACCCTCTCACACTGAGTCCACACTCGATGGGACCACACCCCTCTCCCTCTCGTGGGTCACTGTACCTTGTTTCCATCTACAACTCCATTAACTTACTCTCCCCACTTTACGGACCTTGACTAAGTGGTCCTCTTACAGCCATACATCACCTCCTGAGACTATTTCATGTTTCCCAAACTTACGGCATGTGCTTATTGTCTCCAGTCCCTGTACCAAGGCAATGTTGGTGTGGCATGTGATGGCTGCAGCCTTGAATGTGAATAAGTGTGGTTGCCTGATGCCATGTAATCTAACTACACATCACCGAGACACATGCCCATCACCATTTCACTGGTATTAGTCATCAGTGGGCTGTACTATGGCCCATAATTAGTTTCCTAACCACCCGGTTGGTTGGCAATGTGTCCACTGCCAGCATGACCCTGAGCAGGGGATTTGGTGACCAGTCTGCATATGCCATGCTCCCATTGCTTGTTGGCCATAGTGTGTGGATGCTGTATTGCCTATGACTACATTCCGTGCATTTTGTTGCATGACAGCAATGTGATAAACATGTTTACTTTAGACACGTTGCACATGGCTCCACATGTCTTTTTCTGTCCATGTGCAGGTGAGGATGCACAAGATGCAGAGGAGGAGGAGGATGAAGAAGAGTTTGTGGTGCATCAGACCACCAGTGGAGGACATGGCATGGCAGGCCGTGAGTAGCCACTGGTGCTCCAGACCATCCTCAGCCATGCTGCACATTCTTCTGACCCTTTGTACTCAGCTGGCTCTGATGCTGAACCGGATGTGCAGTCCTCAATGCTGGTGAAGGTGAGTGCACCAATGGGTGGAGCAGTTGCGGCCCGTGAGTCTGCAGGGGGTCAGGTGCCTTCACAAGGCCAGTCAGTGGTAGCCTCCCCGTCTACTGTGGTTTCGGCTGCAAGGTCACCCTTCTATACATTCGTTTCTGGTCCTGGGACAGATGTCCAAGGGAGGGTTGCTGTTTACAAGAGTGGGCTCCCAACAGGGACGTCAGTTAAGGATCGCCAAAGGTCACAACTGCGACCTCTGAGGTCTCCCTTGTGACCTCTAGAAACAAAACAAACAAAACAAATATTTTTGTAATGCAAGCTCCTGGGCTGTGGCCAGCACCATGTGGCTCTTTACTTCTGGGGTGGCTGACTTTCTTGTTCAGGCCCCTTAAGAAAAAGAAGAAAAATAAGAACAGGAGTGCCACAAGTCTAACACTTTCAGCACTGACCCCAAATAAGAAAGAATAGGAATAGCAAATAATGTGTCTTTCTGGAATTCTATACAATAATTGCTAGACTCATTAAAGGTTTATTTCAGGGACACTTCAGGGGGTGAGTCACTGATTTAGTCTGTTCTTATACGCCCAAACTCAGCTTTTCCTCCTTCTGAGGTCAATAAATGAGTACCAAAACAGGTTGGGTGATATTGGATGTATATTATTTCTATATAAAACGCTTAAGCGCCATATAATAACACATCATTATCATTTGGTCACCATGGAAGTCTGCTTGCATTCACAGTAATTTGGTAATATGGGCCTATACACACTGATCTTAACGATACATATGGCGATCCATTCCTGTATGAAATGTACATCACATTATAGTGATATCGTAACTATATTTTTCATAGTGTACAATGCTATGTGATGCCGCTTCCTGTTTGTCAACGGGTCAAAGGTTGTGTTCCATCGCTTGCCGCGATATCACTTTGGGGTGGTGTCAAATGACATCACTTCCTGTGATGTCACTTCCGCTACCCCTGGCATTCTGGTGAAATAACATCCCTGGCTCCTAACGTTTGTTGCTCCTAACGTTTATTGACATATATTTTCAACTGGTTGAATGTGTAGACAATAAAGTGACATTAACACATGTGTGAAGAACCCAAAACCGTTGGGGGGAAATACCTGGCTGTGGCATTCCCTCCTGTGTATGTTGTTCCTGAGGAGATATATAACCTGAACAAGAGTGCGTATCAAAAATAAATATACATTTATTCGTTATACCTTCAAACACACATCCATTCATAACATGACATACTGGTGCCACACGTGTGTGCAATACAATGAAACAGAACACTTACTCAATTGTAGTGAGAACAAAGAAATGCATGAAGAATTCAAAGGAATATTAGTAGGTACACTGTATATTAAATACTAGTGTGGTTTTTCAAAAGATTGAGACTATGCAGGAAGTGGTTCCATCTTTAGACCACTGTCTGTCTAGTCCAATTATAGATTTGATCATATCGCAGGTGAGTGCACCAATGGGTGGAGCAGTTGGAGACTGAGTCTGCAGGGGGTCAGGTGCCTTCACAAGGCCAGTCAGTGGTTGCCCCCATCTGCAGTGTTTATGGCTGCAACCCATATGGATCCCTCCCATGTATTTGTTTTTAGTCCTGGGACAGATGTCCAAGGGATGGTTGCAGACCTGCAGTCAAGGACAGGGGCATCACAGCAAGGGCCATGCCCCCTTGCATCAGGCAGACGTGGGCCCTGCACACATGGGGAATGTGTGCAGGCTAGGCAGACAGAGTGGGAGCAGTAGATGTTGCGATCCGCACACCAACAGGGTGATGATTTTCTGAGGTTGGCTGAGGGCATTGATAGGGTGGCCACTTCCATGAGCCCCCCAGCAACACAGGTGGTGCAACAGCTGCAGGTGATGCGGTCCACATGCTGCTCCCACAGACTGCGCATGTAGGCCAACAACAGGGGGCTACGGGCAGATCTGCAGGGATCCCTTCTTGCAGAGGCTCAGGCACACAGGGATGCCCTGAGGCGTGAGATGTTGGCCCACAGGACTACAGTCATTGAGGAACATGCAGCCACCAGAAGACACTTCCACCAGAAGGTGGTTGCATTGAGACAATCTTTGCGGAACACCATACCACCCATGCTGGTGCATTCATCAGTGTCAAGCCTGGCGGCTGCCACTGAGGACCAGGCCAGGGCACTGCATGGTCAGCCTCTGCACCACTTCCACCTGCAGATTCAATGCAGGAGGGGGGTGCCAGCACAGACATGCCTGCTGGTCCACCATTGTCGTGAGGTCCATGAGCCCAGAGAGGGGATATTTTTTTTATATGATTTTTGTTTTTTTTATTGGACTTCCAGCCATGTTGACGTTGACATGTACCCTACCCAAAGTCCCCAAACCCTGTCTATGATGGATATTTTTAATTTTAGTTTTATTTTTGGTCCCTTTTGTAGACCCCAGGGCCGGATGTTGCCATGTTATTTTTGATTTGGCCTTTCCAGGTTTCTTTTGTTTTTCTTATATTTTATTGTTGCTACTTACATTTTTAACTTGAGTTGTGCAGTTGCCCTCTCAAGGCCATGACGTATGCAGTGGTGGGCATGCAATCATGCAGAGTGAGGTCAACTTGACTGTTTGTATGGTGGTGCTCAGGATGGCATGTGCAGGTAACTATGGGTTCAGTGTATCCTGACATGTGTGCTGTGTGAATGGTGCTGTACTATGCCTGTTGTAATGTCTTGTCCCATGTTGTTTCAGTAATCTGTAATGAGGTGGTGACTGCAGCCCCGAGGGAGGCACCCTGCACCCTTTGACGTCCAACGTCCCCATGACTCCTCTCCATGCCCTCCCCCAGGCACTGTCCCTCCTCTCACTCATTTGAAGGCACAGTTCCCGGTGGAAGTGATGCAGGGTTCACATCATGCCGGCTCAGTCAGCAGGTAAGCATGAGCACTGTCTTGCATGTTGAGCGTGTGTCATTGTTCCCATGTTTACTGCATGTGGCAGTTTCCTTATATGTGCTTTGCATGCTACCAGGCCAGGATGGTTTTTCAAGTGGGATTCATGTCACTGTCTTCCTCCCTCGGTCAACTCAGCTGTGCCTGCACCTACTGTGGTGTTGTGCATGTCCTTGGCCATCTCCACTCCAGACAGTGTACTCCTTGATGTGTTTTTCCCTTCGCCTTCCATCTCACTCTCACTTTCTCTCTCTGTTGTGCTACGCTGCACTCATGGGCAGATCACAATTTATGTCCTGTCACCCTCTTGCACCCTGTGGCCCTTCTGCAGTGGGTGTCCCTGCATATTTTCATCATCCATTCATATGTTGTCATGAATTTTCAGTTTCTTTCTGTTGTTACTATGCATGTCTTTACATTTAGGGGATGTGTCTCCCGGTGGGTTGCATCATATGCAAGGCAGGTGGGTATGCTGTGCAGGTAACTGAAGGGCATTTGTAGACACTTGTGTGGTGTTTGGCTGGGAGTCTTGCACTGTGTGTGTTCACTTTAGATTGACTTGTCTTGTGGGGGCACGAGTACTACTTCACGGGTGCATGTGTCACATGGCGTGATTCTGGTCATATGTCTGGGCATGGTGTGGCTTCATTGGATTCATTGTGCCACAGGTTGCAGATTCCAAATCGTGGATATTGCACCTTTGTGGGCCTTTCTTGGGTGGTTGTGAGTGGGTGGCAGGGCCAGCTGTTTGTGGCCTGTGACATGTGTTTATGGTTGTGCTAGTGTGTGTTTCATTGCACTTTCCACATGTGTACTGAGTGACACTTCGCATCCCATGCAATGTTTGTGGAGTAATGGTTCAACGGCACCTTTGGCCTCTCTTGCTCAGGGTTCCCCATTGATGTTGTGCAGCCCCAGTTACGATCCACAAACATGGCACCATTGATGCACATTTTTGGGATGCTATGTTGCGAACAGGCACACTACATTGTGCAGTGTTGGGGTTTTCACATGCATGTCCCATGCATGCTGCACCATGGGGTTTGCAGCTTCAAGTTGACTGCAGCTGGGTGCATGGTGCTGATGCATTTACTTGAATGCACAATTGTACCAATTGTATGCTGTCACAATGAAGTCTGCATTGACCTTGCACTTTTCCCTTGCATCCTACCTTTTGTGTGCATTTATCCTTGTTTGCATTTTCACATTGCTTTGTCAGGTCTGCTTATGTCTTCCATGGCAGTTTCCTCGGTGGCCAGCCTTCCATTCTGACATCGGCCTCTGTGAAACGCTGCCTCCAGCATGATCCTGCCTGGAGTGCAAGAGGTAAGTATTTGTGTTCAGGCCTTCTTGTGCTTTGCATCATGGGCTCTGACTTTGTTCACTGCACTGTGCCACTACTACGCTGGTGATGGCTTGTCTTGTCATGTCATTGCTTGACTTCCAGGGGAGTCCCTGCTTTTTTGGGGTCTTAATTAGCAGCATTTCTGATATATTCTCTTTTTCATGCAGGATGTTGACTGTTGCATTTGTAGTGTACATGCCATCGGCTTGGAAATGGGGATCTGTGACATGCACATTTACTGCATGGCATTCAGGGAGACAGTGCAGAGGTTGTGGTTGTTTGTCTGTGTGTGTTTTGTGTGTTTGAATTGCATGCAGTGAGCAGGTGTTGCTGCATGTGAGTTGGCATGGTTGTCTTGTGAGTTGTTGTTTCCATGTGTTGCATATCACTGAGGGTGGCACGTGTGTCTGTACTTGTTGGGTGCATGGATGTGTTGGCTGCACAGGGAATGCTGGCTATTTCATGTGATGAATTTTGACTGTCGACTGCATGCCCAGGGGACAGGTAAGATGTGCATTTATCGTGATCCATATAGAATAGCTACATTAGTTGCTGAATGTGTGGATGTGGCCATTCTGGTGTGTTGCTCTCTTTGTGACAATTGTCAGTTATCTCTTGTTTGGTGGTTCATTTGGGATGGGGTGCATTGTGGTCATGTTGCCGGAATCTATGTCACATGTGGATCCTTACTGCACTGCATTTCCACACACCATAATAGAGACATGTTTGTGCACATCATGCACATTCTCAAACAGGTGTGCAGCAATATGTGCTTCTGGGATTTTGGGGACATGTTACTTTTGGAGGCCCTGTATGGCTCGCAGCTCAGACATAATGGCTGTTGAGTTTATGGATTGATTGATGGTTACAAATGTGATGGGTTTGTTAATTAGTCATATGGGTTGTTTGCTGTGCCTAAGGGGTGATTTCATGCAATGGGTGCCATGGTGGTAGTGGTGCACTCCCTCTTCAATGTGTTTCTTTTGGAAACACAAAATGCATGACTTTTTAGTTCTAATGGATGAACACAAATATGCACTTCCAAGGGCACATTATCAGGGTGGTTTTGTGGGCACAGTGGATTGGCCCACTGTCATCACTAAATGGCACCTGGGAATTGGCTGGATTGTGTTCACTCCACAGGGGAGGGGTTTAGGGGAAAAAAGATTGCACAAGCTGGGTACGGGCAGCCTCTCCACATGCCCTTTGACCAGTCATATGCAAGGGGGGGTGCCTGTGGGTCTGGATGGTGGGCCACCACCATGTCCACTGGGACGCCATGCCGCGTTGTGACATTGTGCAGGACACATGCTGCCACAATGATCCTGCAGACTACTGGTGGTGCATATAGCAACACACCACCAGAGTGGTCAAGGGAGCGGAAATGTGATTTGAGCACTCCGAATGTGCACTCCACTATGCCCCGAGTGGCAATATGGGCAGTGTTTTGCCTTACCTCAGCAGGTGTGGTGGGGTTGCGTATGGGCTTCATCATGTATGTGCTCAGAGGCTAGGAACTGTCCCCTGTAGAGGTAAGAATGGTTGTCATTGGCATTTGCTGGCAGTGTCTATTTTTCTGGGTGCAAAGTGCTTGCATGTGTATAGCCATTCATACTCACCAATGAGCCATGTGTTGCCATGCTTCCCAGCTTCCAGGGCACAGAGTTACATCTTTAGGATGTCCCCGCTACAATCATGTGTGCTACTAGGATAGTTGGTATACACTTCAGTAATGATACCCTTGGCATCACTCACAACCTGAACATTGATGGAGTGCGAATGTTTCCAGTTGTGGTAGATGTGCTCCGTTTCTCTAGGTGGACATAGAGCAACATGGGTGCAATCAATAGCACCTAGCACTCGGGGAAAGTGTGCCACCCTATACAAATCCTTGATCACTGCTTGCCGGTGTTCTGGGCATATGGCTATGCGGGCGAACAGAAGGTCGAGTAGTAATGTATGATAACACCTAGTTTAGGCAGTGAGACTGCGTGCCTGGGAGATACCACCTACTATGGTGATGGTCCACTGGAATGACCCAGTGGCCAAACAGTGCAGAGCAGTGAGCACCTTTTGCAAGGGGCTTAGCGCTTGGGAGCACATGGTGGGTGATGTGAGGTCATCCTCCCACTAGGATGATATGGGGGGCCCTATACCTGCCATCGACCTGATCATCAGCACTCAAGTCTCTTTTATTCCCTGCAGAATATTTCATGAATCAGGCCCAAAATGTGGAATTTTTTTTAATTAGGTGTTATAATAATAACTGATCACAATTAGCCTGTACATATAATGAAGATGAAAAAAATAGGAATGTAAGATACATTACAAACTAAAAATATTTTATTAAAGAAGCAAGTAAAGTAATTTACCATACTAAGATCTGACAGAAGCAGAGCCCGAGGAGGTGGTTTAGCCCTTATTGTCAACTCGAACTTGTCAGTTAGGCTAGCCCTTTCTAACAATACTAAATCTTGTGAAAGCCTCACAGCTAAGCAACTTATTAACAATTCTCAGACACTCACTATCCATCTGATTTACAGACCCCCAATCCCTATTGGAACTTTTGAGGAAGATATCTCCACTATTCTGTCTCATAACTTAAAAAATTTGTCACAGGTCATCCTTTTAGGCAACCTCAACCTGGGATTTAACGACCCTAATGACCCACACGCATCCAATGTAGGTAACCTCTTCTCGGAACTAGGTTTCTCTCAAAGGGTGCTCCACCCCACCCACATCAAAGGAAGAACACTTGATTGGGTGGCAGACCACAAGTGCAATGCCTCTATCTTATCTATCTCTCCTCAAATTTGGACAGACCACCACCTTATAACATTCGCTCTAGAAACGAACAGATCTACTCCTGCTATTACTCAAATGGCACCTCCTATTCCGACAAGGAATAAGAAAAATATCACTCTGAACAATCTACTCCCATTGACCCTTCCCACACTTAATTCACTGACAGACAATTCGGACCCTGAAGTTCTAGTGAATGAGTATAACAAAATAATGTCCACCGCAATCGACTCAATAGCACCTCTCAAAATGAGACAAAGCAAACCCAAAGCCCACCTCAATTCCTGGTACACACCGCACTTGAAAACTCTTCGTACTAAAAAAAGACAATGCGAGGTAGCATGGAAACTACAACCTTCTGATGTAAACAAAAGGATTCTTAGGGATATATCCATACTCTACAAAAAGGAAATACTGCTGGCAAAACAGGAAACCTAAAACTCCAGAACAGCCCAAGCCAATTCCAGTATGAAGGAACTCTTCACCATCCTAAAAGAAATAGAATCCTCCATTCCAGTGTTAAACATCTGCGAAAAGATAAACTATGGTGCACTAACATTCAGCAAGCCTTGGCCAATAAAGGTACTACACTCCAAGCTAAAAGTGCAAAGAAAAAAGCAACACTTAATCCAGATACTTCACCTAACTCCACCATTCCTAAAAACATCATTGACACCTCTCGCTTCAAGTTCTCCAAAGTGTCCATTATTGAGACAGAAAAAATCATATTGTTACTCAAACCGTCAAACTGTCAGGGAGACCAATGCCCAGCCCAATTAATAAAGGATGCAGCTAGAGACCTGGCCCCCTTCATTTCTAAACTTATTAACGCCTCATTCGCTACGGGGTCTATACCTGTGAACCTAAAAGAATCTTGGGTACTCCCCCTGCTCAATAAACAGACCTTAGACCCAGCCATCCCGACTAATTACCGCCCAATCACCACAGTGCCATTTCTCTAAAATGTTTTAGATAAAATGGCATACTCTCAAATACAAAAACACTTAGAAACTAACCACTTGCTAGGAGTTCATCAGTCTGCTTTCCGGCCCCAGCACGGGACCGAAACAGCGGTAATTGATTTTAAGGCACAGATTGACGAGCTTAGACATCAAGGGAAACCTGCCTTATTCCTCCTCCTGGACCTATCAGCTGCATTCGATTTAGTTGACCACAAGGTCCTATGTAGCCATCTGGACATGGCTGTCTGCGCACTTCTCCAAAGAAGCCATAGTTTGGATTCAATCCTTTCTCAATAACAGGACCATGAGAGTCTTTTCCACCACAGCGGCGGCAGACTACATCCCCATAACATGTGGAGTGCCTCAGGTTTCTTGTGTTTCTCCCACCCTTTACATCATCTTCACGAAACCCCTTTTTGATGATCTGGACCTTCTTGGTATCACCTACACTAACTATGCAGATGATACTCAGGTTCTCCTACCACTTTCTGGATTGATTGCCACCCATGGACTATGCCTGAATGATAAGACTAAAATCATCATCTTCGGCACATCCCCTACCCTCAAAAAATTGGGTCCCAACTACACTTCTTTCAACATCGACAATAACCAAATCTCTACCGCTCATGAGGTAAAAACTTTGGGCTTCTACCTGGATGCTACCCTCTATTTCAACAAGCAGGTTAACGCGATGGCCTCTGCCACTGCGTATACCTGCAAATTGATAAGAGCAGGCAAACCATTCCTATCCAACATCAGTTGCAGTACACTTGCTAGAGCACTCATTCTATCGAAGTTGGACTATTGCAACTCTCTCTACATAGGGACCAATAAGGGCACCATCAAAAGAATCCAAATCCTGCAGAATAATGCTCTTAGAGCAGCACTAGGTATACCTAGGAGAGCACACATTACAGAATTCAGAAAAGACATTAACTGGCTCTTGACTCAGGAGAAAATCCAGCTAAAATTGGCCTCACTTCGTGATACCTATCCAAAAAAAAAACCAGAGTAAGTCCAACAAGAATTACTAGGTCTGTCAACTCCAACGGTATTTCAATACCTAGATTTAATCTGTCTAGAGTCGGAGGCTGCAGCTTCCAGGTCAAAGCAGCCCAATTATGGAACTCGCTACTAGATACCTTACGGTCTGACCAACCATACCCTACCTTCCGACAAAACCTTATAAGTTGGATTAAAGAGGTGGACAAATAAACTTTCTACATTTACCCCTGACTAACCATGCCTGACCTCCCACCACCTAACCAACTTATATTTTTGTACATACTTGCCCTCAGTATTTATTGTCCTACTGAGCAGATACTGTAACTATTGTACATTTTGTGCCTGCTATTTGTATATATTATTTTATATGTACCCTGTGTTATTGTAACTAAGCTGTAAAATGCCATATGCAATGCGCCCTGCTACCCTTGGGTCTGGTGCGCAATACAAGTAATAAACAAACAAACAAACTAAAATAATTATTTGACTTGGTTTTTATTAAAAAACGAAAATGTGTCTAAATATGTGCACTTAAAAAAAAACAAGTGTTACTGAATTGTAACTGACTTAGTAGTATTAGCCCATCACCAGGCTCCATTATTAATATAAACATGAACTATTTCATTATTTAGTGATGGCTTTCTTTATTTCTGGCTTCTGTATTTTCACTAAGCATTATTTTTACCTCTTTATTTTGCCTGTGTCCTGAGTTTGACTTAAATCGGGTTGAAACGGGGGCAACTTGGTATTGGAATAAGTTACCTTTTTAAGGTGTGGGGCTTTGATAACAAGGTTGCACCAATACTTCCCCTCCAGACACACTCACTTTGCATATGCAACATCAAGGTACCCCCCTCTCTCACCCATTTTTTTCCTTCCAGGTCTTTAGGTGAAAGTGCAAGTTTAAGCAGTACCAAGCCTAGCCACGTTCCGATCTAGCGCCAATTTCTCGCGGTTCTTTGAGTGATTTCAGACCTTCTAGTCCTGGCCAACTTTGCCTGGTGCAGTGGTGCTAGATGTAGTCCATTTCAGTGATTTCTAGGGGTTGATAGTTTTTTGCCCTCGTCCACTGGTAAACGAGTAAGACAAGCCTGAGTTTCAGAGGGAAGTCCGCCAGGTAATGGTGGCCTCTCCCTGACCACGAGTGCGGGATTCACACCATTGCAATGGCATATGCTCTCCTTCCCTACATCCAAGCTGAGCATTTGAAAACACTGCCCGGGACCTTACTCTTAGCCGCTGTCTTCAAGGTTGTTTGCAGTAGCGGTTGGAGGGAGATAAATGTATGTGCTCAATATTTGTTAAGGCAGCTACGGAGCCTGAACCAAAAAAGGGGCATTTGGGGGAACATCTCCCCTGAAGACATGTAAGCCACACAGTTTGCAATCTATTTTGTAGGGTAGCACATGAAAAAACACAATAGATGTAAATAACCAGCAGTGCCAAAGATAATTTTCCAACGCATTTTCATGATGCCTTTGCCCCCAAAATATGCTAGCATATAAAGCATTTTCATGCTGACTTTACCCGTACATGTCCATGCAGGCTTCACCAATATATGCCAGTATTATCATAAAAGGACCCCCAGGCATTAAAAAAATGTGATGCCACTGAAAGAAAGTACCAGATTGCCTAAAGTAACATAGTCCGGTGTGCCCCATGATCACACTTATGTTTGCGTTTAATGGCACAACATAAAAAGAATATATGGCCACAGTGGAGCCACCAATTTAAGCCTGTCTCGCCATGTAAAATACTCAACATGTTCACTTTACCCTTGATGCCAAGTAAAAAAGTATCAAATGTCATGCCACGCAAAAGTAATAAAGTAAATGCACACTGACACCACCAATGAAGGCCAGACTAGACATGTAATAACACTCGCTTTACCTTTGATACCAAGTATAAAATGTCATGCCACAGTAAGAAAGTATGTGGAGACTGGCACAACTAATGTAGTCCAGTCTAGCCACATAATAACACTTATCATATTTGCTTTATGCTTGATGCCATGTAAAATATTTCATGCCGCATTAGGAAAGTATATGCAATCAAACACATAGCACATACCCTGATTATGCTGCGCTTTTATTTTGCGCCGTAATCTTCTTTACGCAAAGGTGGCAGCGCATGCATGCACTTCCTGTTTACATAACGCCGAAGTAGCTATTTCCTAGTGCATGCATTAAACATGGGTTGGCAGCCTCAAATACTGTGTGATGCCAAGGTGTCTATTTTCATTTTACAGTCATGCAATGAAGTTGTGGCCTTAAACATCATTAAAAATCCAACTGGTAGGTCTTTCTGAAGATTAACTTTGCCAACTATCTTCAGCCTCATGTTAATTGAGGCTTTAAATGGGATGGAGAGATGGCAGAGACGTGCCCGCTGCCCTTTTTTCTGATCGTCTAATTTCTGTCAGGATTCCCCGGATGGAGCAGAGCAGAGAGCAGCACATAGGCTCTCCGCGTTCCCCTGCTCTGTCAGGGGAAATCAACAGCGTGTCCACAATTCTCACATCTTGATGCAGCAGAGAAGCATGGATCCTCATGGATTGCTGCCTGGGTTTTAAACCTGAACTCAAGTAGGAACAAACCAGAGAGAATTATAGTAATGATAGCCTCCTCAATGCATATGTTTGGTGGCCACCACGACCGCACATTTCCCTGCTGCAGTGGCAAAAGGCACTAGAACCCAGGAAGCGCACGGATTCCTGTGCCAGTGTACCACTCCAGCAAGGAAATGATCATACTCCATCGGCACTGATTGCCATCCCTGTCCTTCCGCCGGATTATGCGGCTCACTCTGATTCACAGAACGTTTTCCTATGGGATTGCACCATTATAAAAGGCTTCTGTGAATAATGTCTCACTTTTCAAAGCAAGTATGATGCAAACGAAGTTAAGGAAAGCTACACAAAAACACCTTGTTAAAAATATGCTTATCACGGTATAGTGATGTTAACGAATCCACAATAACGAACTATTTAATAACGAACCCTAAATAACGAATTATTTGATACAAGTATGTATGGGGTTTGTGGTAAGGGATAAAAACGGGTGAGAAGGGTGCTGGGGTGGGGTAATTAAGCTAGGGAAAAAGCAATTTGGTGGTGAGTGGGACCCCCAAATTGAAAACCCCCCAAAAATGCATATTTCTGTTATTTTTAATTAGTTAAAAAAGATTTAGTTATTTTGGCATTCATTAACATCACATGGAACCGTCTATATTTATAATTTTTGTAACAAAATGAAATGTAAGAATGCAAACTTAAAATGAATGAAAAATGAAAATACCTTCGTTCCTCTTTAGTGAATTCCCTTAAATGTGAAAGAAAAAATAAATGTAAAATGACAAATGAAAAGGTTTACTTAATCAAATAATGATGATGTAGGACAAAAAAAGGATTTATGAACGTTTACCAAATTTTCTTTTGCCGAATGCCAATTTCGCAGAATTTGATTTTAGCCGATTTTGCGGTTCCCCCCTCCCACAAAGAGCCGGATGACGGGAGACACCCTCCCCTTCTACCTCCACTCATCCTCGCTATATATCTTACCCCAATTTACCATCTACATGTAAGTGGCAAAGAAAAGCAGCAAAAAATATGGCAAAAGTGAGTAACACCCACCCCAAAAACATAAAACAGTTGGCAAATGCAGACTGCCTGTTACTGTTGTGTCGCCTTTTGGCAAAACTGAAAATGTGCACACAATCATTTCTTGCTATGATTTGTTGCTACTGCCCACAGGTGTGGACTACTTCTTCTCTTTCTAAAGAGGCAGAGGGTATGCCAGGAAAAATAGCGGAACTGTAATGAGTACTCCCTCAGCTCATTCCAGCCGGGGAGGAGGAGGACCGGGTAGAGCAGAGAATATCAAAGGCTTGGTCTTCTTGCTCCTCCTTGGCGTGCACAAGCACCCTCACCACGGCACACGTCC
This sequence comes from Ambystoma mexicanum, assembly GCF_040938575.1. NCBI lineage: Eukaryota > Metazoa > Chordata > Amphibia > Caudata > Ambystomatidae > Ambystoma > Ambystoma mexicanum. The sequence continues at coordinate 757,399,497 of NC_090941.1, forward strand.
TTCCTCCCTTTTAAATCCGGCAGACACACTGCACAGCCTGAGAGAAGGGAGCGGAGGGACATTATTCTATTTTGATTTCATTTTATTTGGGTATCTATTGAGCCCAAACCCAGCTTCAGAGTCCTATACATTGGCAGGGCTTACAAGCACACATTAGAAAAGTCTTACAGGTTAGCATTTATAACCAGTATACCATTTGAGGGAACTGAAAAGAGACAGGGACACCAGTCATTTAAAAAAAGAAAGAATGAAAATGTAGAAAAAGTATGTGTACATGTTCATTTGAAGAAAAAAAAAAGAATTGAAACCCATGGTAGTTTTTACAAGAGGTGCTTCAGTATAAGGTGGATCTGTAAGTATGTTAATAGAGATCGCAGGTCTTTAAATGAGGGTGAAGCTGAATGTTTTGCTGTGAAACAACTCCCTCATTGAATATGGACAGAGGTGTTGCTAGGGGAACCTGAGGGGGCTATAGCCCTGGGTCTTTTTGTTGTAGCCACAGATAGAAGCTCAGGGGCTACAACCAAAAGGCTAGCTAGCCCCGAGTCCAGAAAGTCCTGACATTAGTGTAGCTCCAGATCTTTTCCAGACCTAGCAACACCCCTGATCATGGATGCCTTCATTTTGTCATTGAGAGGGCACCGTACTTCCTCACAAGAGAAGATCAAAGAGCTTAGTGTAAGATACTCAATGGGCGGGTGAGAGTAGCCACCTACATATCATGCTCACAAGATTTAGGCACATGCTCCAACAGCTCCAGGGGTACAGTTCTTGGATAATGGGCGCAGAGAGAGACATTTCCCCACTTTCTTCACAATAGGGGCTCTGAGCTTTGGTGAAAAAGCTCACAGCAGTGCTGGCTGTGCCCTAATCTACAACCCTCCTCAAAAAGTGTAGTTACCCTGTGAGCTCTGTTATTGCAAATAGAGACATTTGTGAAAAGTAAAGGATGTGCACCATTGATATGCATTTGCAACTATGTCAATGCTTCATTGCAAAGGCATCCATTTTGTTCAGTGCACTAACGAGGAAGCCCCCATGACCTCTCTTTTTTCAATTATGTTGTAACCATGTATGTAGAAGCTGCAATAAAAAAAGATGTCCTTGGACTGATTCATTCACACCATTGCAAATGCACCGATGTAAGACCAACGACCAGGCGTAAAACACATGCCATGATGATGTACGCTTTAAACAGGAATGTTGAAAATAGAGGACTAAAGTGTATTGTATGTACAAATAGTAACTGAAAATGTGATGGGTTTGAGGAGAAACAAAAAGATTGTGAGTGAAATGGTCAGAGAGATACAGAACAGCCTGTTAGTATGGAATGCATGCCAATGTCTTACTAGAAACCTGCTGGCGTGACATTTCTGTCAACATGATCAGGCTATGGAATTACCTGCTCCTCGGCTGGAGGGAATCAGACAGGACTTGCAAGGCAGCCGCAGTATCCCGTTCTGCAAAATACCTGCGGAGAGAGGCAAAAGATCAGCAGACAGTTCGCTCTCATACCATTGTAATAATCAGTATGAGCCCATCTTTGAAGAGAGCATACCTCAGAACTTTACAGCTATCAGGGTAAGTTTGTCTGAAAGACAGCATTATGCAGTTTAAAGACTGCAGAGATCTTGGGGTGCGGATGGCTCCTGGAAGTTCAATCTTTCATCTCACTCTCCACCTGTGGTGTCCCCCAGGGCTCTATCCTCTCCCTAGCTCTTCGATATCTACATGGCCCCTCTGCCCATTTGATCTCCATCTTCTCTCCCAAATTCCAGTGTTATGCAGATGGCACGCAACTCTCCTTCAAACTACCTTCCTCTTCCTCCTCCTCTTCCTTGCTCATTCCTGAATGCTTCTCTGCTATTCAGGAAGGATGCACTACCAATGATCTCTGCCTTAGTGCCAGTAAGACAGAGATCCCTCCCAATGGGACCCCTGCTCCCTCTTTTCCTCCCACACTCTGGCTACCCTCCATGGGCCCCCTCACCCTTCTGTGAAGCACAAAACGTTGGTGTCATCTTTGCTTCCTCCCCTTTCTTCTCCCCTCACATCTCAGACCTTACCAAGAAGGCCCACTTTCAGCTGCCCCTCCTCATAGGCATTCTCCCTTTCCTCACCTTCCCCCAGAAACTCAATGTCTCCAGAGGTCTGGTTCTTTCCAGGCTGGACTACTGCAACAGCCTCTTCCTCAATCTGCCTAACACTGCCCCTTCAACTAATCCAGAATAGGACTGCAAGACTTATTCTTGGCCTCAAGCCCAGGGACCGCATCTCTCCAGCCCTTAAGTCTCTCCACTGGCTCCCTGTTGCTGCAAGGATTAAGTTCAAAACCCTCTGAATCATCCATAAGGCTTTCTGGGGCCTGGGACCCCACTACATCCAACTTTCTCTCCCAAAATACCTCCCTGCTAGAGCCCTTTGGTCATCGAGCTCTAACTCTCTGCAGATTAGACATTTTTTCCAAGCAGAGATGGGGTAGATCTCTCTCCTCCGCATGTGCCTTGCTCTGGAATGGCCTCCCTGCCCCTCTCAGACTTGAGCCGAATCTCCTTAAGTTCTGGAAGCTCCTCACGACCTTTCTTTTCTCCTCTTCCCTCCCTCTCCCCTGCTAATTTCCCCCTCTGCCTTTGACTGGTGGCCTGGCACATTCAGAATCATACAGGGAACCAGGCCCCCACCCATGTCCAGTCTACCCCTGCACTTGGTCTCCCTTGACCCACCCCCACCTTCCTCCTCATTTACACTTTCCCTTACGGGCCCCTCTGCCTGCACTTGACTGGCTGGCCTAGGACCATTCCAGCCCCCTTCATCGCACTTAGCTTTTGGTCCCCCTTTCCCCTGCTTCTCTTCCCCGGCTCTATCCTCCTGGCCTCCCCTGGCACTGTTCCTGCACTTTCCCCCTAGAACTTCTCGTTAATGTACTTACACGATACGATCTCACAAGGCCTAGTAAGATCGCTTCCTTTTGTCTCCCCTGTTCCCCCACCCCCTAGCCTTGTTGCACCCCGAAACACTTGTGTACATGTGCATTATAAATAACCAATACAAAATAAATAAATAAATAAATAAATAAAGGCAGGGATGCCAATACGGAGTGCAAAGTGCTTGGCTGGAAGAGTTCCTGCTCTTTAGTGCCTCCAGGAGTTCTGTCTTTCCTCTCGCAAGGAGTCCAGATTACCCGCCTAGATAAAGGGCCTCATCACGAGTTGGGCTGTATTCCCGGCTGTAATACCGCCGACTGTAATAGCCCTAGCACCGACCGGTCCTGTGGTATTACCACCGGATCACAGGTTGGGCCTTAACGGTAAATCCCCATCCCTGATTGGGGCCATTGGATGCAATGGGGAGTTTTCGGTGCTAATACTGCGGGCTAATACAACCGGCTGTAATACTGCCAAAAACAGGGATTTTCACCTCCAGAAAAAAGCTGGAGGGAAAACAGTCGATTTAGCGCCCAACTTGTGATAGGGCCAGCCCTTAAATGCAGCGGTAATACCGTTACCACCGCATTTAAGGGCTACAGCCCAACTCGTGATGAGGCCCAAACTCTGTAGAAGGAAGACATCCATCATCTAGTGGCCAAAACGCGAATGCATGTTCACTCTCCAAACTAGGGATAATAGAAAAGTCTTGCAGGTGTTTAAAACCTGATTTAACTTTTCATGTGCAGACCTCATATTGAGTAGTGGACACATGAAAAGCACATCTTGATCTAAGTGGAAATAATTAAAGGGTGACTTGGGACTACACCTTAGTAGAGTTAATCAGAAAATGCCAAGTCAGCAATACCCTTTTCATCCCATCCATCCAAGGCCAGGCAAAGCTGAATTCCTGGGGAAATTGCTGAATATGATACTTAATATGTTGGTCTTCGTTGAAAAAAATGTAAATCACTGACACATGAGTCATTAGAAGTCAAAAAGAAGAGGAGGAGTTCTGGGGTCCAATGGGCAGAAATCAAGTATTGGGCAGGAAAAACGACTCCACAAAATCAAAAATCAAAAACGAGGGCCATCAGAAAGTGTCTTGACATGAAAAATACTTGTTACAACCCACAAGCCCTGGAAGAAGACCTCTTAACTGTGGAAACTACTCAACGAAATCCAGCTCTTGAAGACTCCTTCTCGTTGTTCGCTCTAATGGTGGTAGAAAAGGTTCAGAGTCTCAAGGCCCCATCATCTTCACTACCACCTTGCCCAGCAAGTGCTATCAAATTCCACACCTCCACACACACCCAAGGAATAAAATGCATCATCAATGCTTCTCTGGGCTTCTCTAAACAAGGCCAATGCCAGCTCAACACATATATAAGCAATCACGTTAACTCACAGCCCAGACACATGCAACACTATGAATCAATGCTGTGAACTCAATAGGGTTTCTCAAGTCCAGAAAGAAACTACAAACTGCACTACTTTATCAAGCCTTTACAAACTAACCCCTATGGGAAGGTGCACTACGGAACACTAATTGCTGAATAGCCTTTACAATAATCATTTATTTCAAGGCGCTAGGACGCATTTCCAATTGGTGGTTTTCCATATTTTCCGTATTTTATTCGGTTTGAGGTTTTATTGCTTCATTTTTACATTAGCTATTGTCTGCTTTTAACTTATGTAATTTTCAATCACAATGTCAGACGGATTATAAAGAGCTATAGGCATTGAGTGACGCACCACACCATTGCGTATTGGCGGCCACATATATACAGAAGTCCACAACTTGCATTTTCCTTCCTCTTGATGGCATCACCATGCTGTACATAGGAAATCTTATTGTGTGTAGGAGATGCAGGTGAGCACAGCCTTCAGTGCCTCCTTCCCTTCTAAAAAGTGCACTCCCGTTTCCCTATACAGTACATCATTTTGGTTATGACGGAAAATGTGTTGGTAGGGGCTGGTCTGTGACTGTGTACAGGAAGGCGGAGCGACCTCTGACGGGCCCATAGGATCAGAGCTCGGCCTCAAGTACCTTAAGATGAGATAGCTGCACCTTGAGGAGGATGGGGTGCAGGATTCTCTTATTCCAACACCAATCAATAAGGACAAGTCAATGGTTTGGCAAATGGAAGTCCGTTTAATGACAAGCACAAAAAACGGGGAAACAAATGGAAATCATCAGAGCTGCGATCGCCAGTCTCGCTTCAACTTCCAACTTCTTCATGCAAACAGTAACTTTTATAGCAAATTCTCGTCATCATTGACGTGTAAAACTCATAAGTTTGACATGCAATTCTATTGGTTGGAAAAGGTAACTTAAGTATAGGTACTATATCTGTATATGGTAACAGAGGGTGGGGATTGGATAACTATTATCGGATGGGCGTCTATGCCCATCCCTCTACATCACTCGTGATAGACATCACTAAAAGTACAACGGCTCATTGGTTCTACTCGCTATAGGACCCTACATTATTTGGTCCATTGTGATTGGGTCGGTTACACCCCTAGACATAAATCTCCACTTTAATTAGCAGCATGCAGAATGGTCGCCAAGGTGCGGGATGGCCCAAGATTCACCCTGCCTCCCTTCCATCAATCAATACCCTTAGGCCTATGTGTCAATTAGTTGGCAGAGAGTTGCCTCGAAATGTAGCTTCTTATCTGGATAAGTTATGGCATCCTCTGGGTTTGGATGACATCAGATGTGGGTACCTCTCCGCGCCAGGCTGGCCACGTGTCAGTACACCGTGAATCGGATTCAGTTTCTCTCTATTTGTGTATTTGATTCTTTGTTCGGCCTCGCCACCTGCCTGGGCATCCTTATCTCGACCTTCACGGGGCAGGCTTCTATGCTCTTAAGTTTTGATTCTTCGGAGTTGCTGCTCTCCTCCCTTCCTTGGGTTGACCTCAAATTCCTAGCCATGAGCTGCTTCTTACTGAGTTTCGATTGCACTCTTTCGTCTGACTTTGAGCTAGTTTATGAATCCTGGCCTGTTTGTCCTCTATCATCCTAGGCTTGATTCTGCTTTTTTAAAATGGAGTCGCACTTGTATAATGTGCTTCTTGAGGTAGATATATAGTTGGCACTTGCCGCTCTATCCTCCTACTAAGCATTGCAAGCAGTATCGTTTCCTTAGCTTCCTGCGTTCCAAGCCTATTTACAGGCATTTAGCCAATTATATATTTCCATCCTGCTTCCAATGGTTACGTTTCTTTAAAGTTCAGCATTGTTTCTTCTTCTATGTCCATTACATCATTATTCGCAACATTTTGTCTTTGTTTATCACCTTTTTGGTTGTCGTTTCTTTCATCTGTGAGTCTGTCCGGGCCATTGTGTCATCACCATTCACCTCCAATAAGGGCCCTTTGGGTCTCTTCAGGGGCAGTTATTAAGTGGTCTTCATTTTGTGTCAGCTGCTGGTATGGTTGCCTCAATGGGTACCATGCAGTCCATGGTTGTATGGTTATTGGCGCTTCAATAGGTATACAAGTCCTTCTGATGGGTACTGGACAGAGCCCCACTGTGGCTCCCTGTTGGTTTATTTGCTCCTTATAAGTCACATATATTGGCGAGTATGCTTCTGGTATCTCAAAATGGGTGGCTGGAATGCAGGCCATATTTGGGACCTCCTCTACAACTGCTTCCACTGCCCCCGCTTCTGCTGTACACATGTTGGCATTCACAACATTTTGTGGTGTAAGGCATGGAAGCACGGCATTTTGGGGGTTTCCTGTACATTACATCATGCAGCAAAATCCACTGTTGTGTGTGTATATGCGTGCACAACCATAATCCGTAATGGCAACTGCTCTCTATCCACATTCAAATGTGAAGCAGGGTGAGGCACATGGGAATTCCCTTCTAATATCAGGGAAAATGTAGAGTTCCATGCCTAGTTTCATCCAGGAGATCAGATCAAAAATTACATGGCTGAGTAAGAACACACAAGGAGTTTGCCTCCTTTTGTTTTCTTCAGTGCTATTTGGCAATCAATTAAAAAAATGCTGAGTTTAGTGGCAAAAGAACACTATAGATGAAAGGACTGTCGAAGGTGCTCCTCAGATGTAGTCAGTATTATCGACCATCATTGTGCGTGAATCCAGGTGGGGAAAATGAGCACCTTCCACACAGGTTCTACATGGGGCATCCCCTTACACCTGCTGTTTCCTCCCTCTACCCCAACCCCCACCACAACCCTTCATACATACATATCTAGCTCTGACAAACCAGGACTGCAACTCACTTCTCCGGAAACTCAACACCACCCTCACAAACAAAATCAACTGCCATTCCCAGTGAAATGGCGCACCCTCAAGACTAAAACGTCTGCACCCTGGTGCACTCAAGAATTCAACCTGAGCAAATGAACCATCAGAAAACAAGAAAAGAATTGGCAAAAATCCTGCAGCGCATCTGACCTCGCCCAGTTCAAGGAACTCTGTGCAACATGCAGATGATTGAGCAACACTGCCAAGGCTAACTACTACCAACACGCCATAGACAAGGCAAACAGTGAAAGCAGAGCCATCTTCAACGCCATCAAGCACTGCAACAACCCTCTGCCCAACCCACCTGTATAATACTGCATCGAAAAAACCGCTTCCATCAACTCTTTCTTCATCAACAAGATCAACATGATCTGCCAACACATGCACAACAACCAACACCTGACAGCACACTACACATCCCAGCTAACAAAACCACAACTGTCTGGACAACTTTCAAGACACTACTATGGAAGACCTCACTGCTACCTTAACATCCCTAAAGGCCACATTGTATTCATACAACATCCTCCCTGCCTCCGTACTCAAGACCATTCTGACTGAAGCATTCCTCCCTTACCTGACAATCATCAACAGTTTGTTAACTCAAGCCACCTTCCTCTTGGCTCTTAAGACCGGACAAATCATCCCTCTTATTAAGAAACCAACACAGAACCCTGATGATCTCAGCAACTACCGCCCCATCACCCACCTTCCCCTCCTAGGTAAGATCCTTGAGAAAGCATTAGCCACACAACTCCTCCAACACATCGAAGCCAATAACCTCCTTCATTCCTACCAATTTGGCTTCAGACCCAGATGCAACACAGAAAAGGCTACCATCAAGGTGATTGACAATGCCCTTAAAGTCCTCGATGATGGCCATTCTGGCCTCCTACTTCTCCTTGACCTCTCAGCAGCATTTGACACAGTAGACCACCAGACACTCACTGACAATCTACACCGCTGCGTGGGGATCAGCGAGATCATCGTCAGCTGGTTCAAATGATACCTTGCTAATCGCCAACAGTTTGTACAAATGGATTCTTACAGATCACCAACTCTATCCATCACTTGTGGAGCACCGCAAGGATCCATCCTGTCCCCCGTGATATTCAATCTTTACATGAAACTGCTTGCAACCCTTCACAGTCCACCCAACATCCACCAATGCGCAGATGACACAGATCTACCCATCCTCCATCGAAGACATCAACAGGGTCAAGGCTTGCCTGAAACTGATCTAGTCCTGGATGTCCAATGCTTACCTGAAGTTCAACCCCTGCAAGACTGAATTCCTACTGCTGATCAACAACATCGAACACCCTGACATCCAGTCCTGGCTCTCTGCTTTGAACCTCAAGGGCTTCACACTCCAGCTGGCACCCTGTGCCAAGTCCATAGGGTCCAACATCAATAGAAACCTCACATTCAAACAGCACATAACAAGGAAGACACAAGCGGCTTGGTACCAAATTTCTCTCCTGCGGAAAATGAAGCCCATCACACCCATCACCCCAGAAAACAACTTCAGAACCACCGTCCAAGCCTTAGTCCTCTCCCAGCTGGATGGTGCCAATGCCCTTTTGAAAGCCCTTCTGGCAACTACCCCAGCACCTGTGAGATGTGTTCAGCATGCTGTAGCAAAGACTCATTAAATGACTGCAAATTCGACCACATCACCCCAACCCTCATCGAATTGCACTGGCTCCTGCTGCAAGCCTGTATCATCTTCAAATCCTGCTGCATCATCTACAAGGCGGTCACCCTGAGTTCCCAAGCTACCTCACTGATTAACTGAGTGTCTCTGGAGGCCTGCGATCCACCCAACGTAAAGCAATGTGCAGACTTGAACTCGGACGGTGCAGGAAGGAAAGAACCAGAAGACAGGCTTTCTCTTTGTACGCTCCAAGATTCTGGAACCTCCTCCCCGTCAAAATCAGACTTGCCCTATCACTTCTACAGTTCAGGACAAAGCTCAAGACAATCTCCTTCAAAGAATGCCCCCCCTAAAACCTAGGCCCACACAGCCTGCCCTGTGTTCTTCCCCCTATGATTGTAAAGCGCTCTGCTGCTTTCTGAAGCTAGGTCCTTGCTCAATAAATACCTGAACAATAATAATATCTTTACTCAGCGAAACCCTATAGGAATTAACTGCCAAATATGCATATTAATGAACTGCATGGTACAGAATATCTACCTCAAAATGCAATTTGTTGTTATTTTGGTATTACAATTGCAGGATATCTGTTCCCCCTGTATAAGCAAACCTTAGTCCCATGGTGATCTTACATTTAGAATTGCCTTTGAGTAACACAATGTTTCAGAATTTGACAGAAAAAAGGACATCAAATGCATCATGAAAAAGGTATATTTATTAGGATCACTAAATGCCTATTTTTTTAAAAATGTATTTATAAACAGGGAGGAAGAATGCACAATAGATAATAAATCAGAAGCAGTACTACAATGTAGTAGTAACAATCTATCACATAACGTTGCAAAACAATAGGTTTTGAAAAACACCCAAAATTAAACTACTGCAGTTAGAATGCGAAAAATGTGCATATGTACTTACAGCAAATTGTGTAATCCGAGCAAGCCCATTCCTCTAAAATCTGTTTTCGGATCGTCACCCTGGAAACCGATTTCACACCACTGTTTTGAGATTCGACTTTGCAATGGGACACCAGGTTTCAGACTCTTCCACAACTAAAAGTTAGACAGACAGATGCAGTTAAAAATGTTTTTTTGATTACATAAAAATGTATGCCTCAATAACCACAACTGCATTGCTTGGCACTGTTATCCTTACCAGTCACGGCCACTCTAAAATTGAACTATATTTATACTTTCTACGCAAGGGGTCTCAGCGTTTAGTAAATATAGGGAGGCAACTAAAAGGGGCCTGGAAGTCACTGTAACCTGGGAATATAGTATTTCTGGAAGAAGGATTTGGACAGATATAATCTTGGGTACCTTTCCTGGCAAATACTTGGAAGGCTGTTGAGTCTTTCTATGATAGTACATGCAGGTGTTTTATGTGTGAGGTGTTTTATTAATAACCTTATGAATATCCACTTTGCTTCCCGCCTTTTCAGTGTCAATAAAGATGGGACGGGAAGTGAGTAAGAATAACTTAAAGCTTGAGAAAAATGTTGCTGAATTGGTGAGCATTCGTTGTCAGCAGATCCTCTGCCTGGGAAGCAGATGGGCCAAGGGAATTGAGAGTTAGGGATCAGTGACTGTCAAGTCGGATACCATACTGGAGAGTCTCAGAAAACTATAAACCTATAACTTCTTGGCATTTGGCACATAGATTGCTCAAGTGTGTTCCTAGTGTACGGTTGACATGGTTGTGAGAAGTGTCATTTTGCAGGTATGGTAAGGACTGTGAACAGTGAGATGTGAGTCGACCCTTTGTGCTGCATTTGGCCATCTCTGTGAAGCAGTGCACCACAGGTTGCTGTGGCAAAGGCAGGTACACATGCACCACCGTAGTGCCAGCACCAGGCCTGTAAGCCAGAGTGAGAGTGGCACAACATCTAAGCGTTAAGAAGCTGACCTACTGAAGTTATCAATATCAGGGTTTCCCACATTTATACAAGTCCAACACTAAATGGAGCATGTCGCTGACTAAAATGCATATGTGTGGCAACAATGGGATCCTGAACGTATGACAAGGGTCACTGACTTTCATTTATTTAGGACTTCTGTAGAGCGCTCAAATAGGCTTTTGAATGCCTCGGCACGTTATCAGTGTTGAGAAGGAATACAGACAAGCAAGGGGACAAGGGCTAAGTGTGGGATTTGGCTATCTGAACTCAATCAGAAGGTTTAGCAGATGGCTGCTGGATTCTGATGAGCTTTTGCGTTAATTTCCAGTGTGTATTTTTGTAACCCGTGGGTTGGACGATTGAGGAAAGGACCGTGGCGTGTGAAGCCACACCGGGGATCCCGAAAAAAGAAAGTCAGGTGCCTGGCACGAGAGCCACGCAGAGACAAGGAGAAAACAAGTTAGAGTAAGGGACCCTTGCTAGTGTTTCTTTACTCCAAAAAAGAAAAAACATTGCTGAGCGAGCAGAGTGCCTGTCACTTCCAACCTTCAAGAGGGTTGGAGGTGCTCCACTCAGCGCCTGTCACTGCTGTGACCTGGGCCTTCATGTGGCGCTTCCCTGACAAGCAGGGGATTGCCTATGAGCACAGTCACCTCTCAGGTGGCAAAGAATCAATGTGGCCTGAGCACCGCATAGCTGGGGAGCGCCCAAGGTGTATTAAGCCTCCTGAATCTGAATTTAAATCAAGGGGCCACCCCCTGTCAGGTGGCCCACAGGACTCCCTGGGCCACAACTGCCAGACGTGGCCCAGGTGGAGTGAGCTGTGTGGGGGCTTCCCACACGTAGCCTCTGAGTGCTCCACTGCATCTGATATATGCAGCCCAGCCAATGTAAAGACTTTTGGGGCCCCTACACACTGTTGCCACTACTGCCTGCCGTTGCCTACTACCAGCCCTTTAAAGACTGAAGGGGTCCCCGCACACCCCTTGCTGCCCCAGACACCCCTTGCTGAATCAATTCCTCGATGTTTGATGCTCTGGCAGCATTATGTTGGGAGATGGCTGGACCACGATATGCCAGCACGTTGTCCATGCATCCCATGTTCCAACAGGTGTACTTGCAGAGAGAGATCCGGTCCAGAGCTCGACCTGATGGACCCATTGGAGATGTTTGCATCACCCGGGTGGGGCAGATAACAATCCCGGCACATGCCACTGTGATGGTTCCTGGCAGAGTGCGGCTCAGCGGGGAGCAGCGACCAAGATGTATGGTGATGAAGGCACCAGAACATGGTTAGTTCGCACAGCGTTTACTGGTACAGCAGACCCTGGTGACAACGGATGGAATGGACCTGAAGACCATCAAGGTACCGGTCATTAATGTGACTAATAGGACCATCCGTATATCAGGATGCACCCTCATCGCACAGTTCCACCTGACCCCATCTGCAGCCCCAGCGAGTGTCACCACCAGCTCATCTGAGATGGTGTTGGATCTGAATACCTTGGACTTTGAAGACCCCCCGACCTTGGAGAGGGACAACGACCACCTGCGGGAGCAGCTCATCCTGAGCGCCAAGACATTTCCCACAAGTCCCTGGAACACTGGCAAGGGCCATGGAGTTGGGAGGATGTACGCCGCCATCTCGATGATCTTCTGCAGGCAGGGATTTTTCAATCCAGGAGCCCCTAGACTTTGTCGTCGCCCAGAAGCAAAAGGGGATGTCCGGATGTGCATCAACTACCGTCGACTCAAAACCCACACTATTCCAGGGCAGTACACCATGCCCCGGTGGACAAAGCACTGGACTGCCTAACTGGGAGTACGTGGTTTTCAGTCCTGGACTTGCAGAGTGTCTACTACCAGAGACTGATTTAATCTGATTAATTTGATTTTACGAGTTTGTCAGGATGCCTCAGGGGATCTCTGGTGCGTCAGTGACTTTCCAGCACCTTATGGAAAAAGACTCAGCGACATGAACCTCCTGTTACTGGTGTACCTGGATGACATCATTGTATTTGGAGGACCCTTGAATAACACAACAGGAGGCTCATAAAGGTGCTGGATTGTCTGCAGAAGCAAGGGATAAAGGTCAGTGTGGACAAGTGCCAGTGTTGCCAGACAAGTGTCAAGTACATTGGACACATCTCTGTGGATGGTATCGCTGTGAATCCAGCAAAGATGGATGCCCTCCTCACCTGGCCAAGACCTCAAATCCTCACGGAGCTTCAGAGTTTCGTGGGATTCTGTAATTACTACATAAGGTTTGTCAGGGATACACCAACATCGCCCAACGACTTGTGGACATTATCAAAGGGTACCCAGAGGAGCCAGAGTACCACCAACTCTGCGGACCATCTATATCATCCACGGGAGTCCTTTGATGAATGTGGACTGACTGATGCCATCGGGCCTTCGAAGAGCTGAAGACCTTTGGGACCCCTATGCACTGTTGCCACTGCTGCCTGCCTCCACGTACTGCCAGCCCTTTAAATATTTTGGGGTGCCCACATACCCATTGCTGCCATGAAAGCCATTACAGAAGAGCGCAGGAAGAAAGAAGATCAAGAAAGCAGCAGCCAGAGACCTTGAGACAGGTTGTCTTGCAAGTAAGGTCTTTTTAATACAGTGCACTGTATAGACTTGTATATATTTTTTAAAGGCTTTTTTACATTTTTAATATTTTAAATACTCTCTTTTATATTTTTTGTGTTTTCTTGTAGTACACAGCTGTATAGGAGTAACATGAGTTCTATATAGTGTCTTGTGTTTGCCCCTTTTATACAATAACTCACCAAACCCTGCTGGTGTACCAGAAAAGTATATAAGTAAGCTTTTACCAACTAAAAAGAACTGTACACCAGTATTCATTTTGTCCGCCTTTCCATTTGTGCTCCAGTTACTCAAACCTTGTGTTTTCTCCTTAAGCGCATTTTGGAATTCTGCCCTAACTTCTGACCGCTTCCTTCCCTCATAGCGAGGTACATCAAGGTGATCTTGAACCCAGGAGAGCGGGATTTGGAGACAGGTAAGAGGTGGGTCAAGTTATTTGAATGAAGGCTTAAGCTGTCTATTGTGTGCCCATCTACACCTGTCTCCCAATAAGGTGCGATAGACGATCGCACCACTACATTTCTTCTTTGAATATATTTGTTTTTAGGCCTTTTTCAGAATTTTTAAATATAATTTCAATCTAAGGTTGGAAACGAGGGCATTCCTGAGGAAAGAGCCCTGATGGTGTAGGCTTCTCACCATATCAAGTAATTTGTGGCAGGCTTGCAGGGTTGACTGAGATATTCTGGAGGCTTATTTTTCTGGATGTTGTGACTAATGGGTAGTGCCTTGAATTGAGACCATTCCTTTATAGTGAGTCAATGCAGTTACTTCTGTGAAGGGGTGATGTACTCATCATAGACCAAGAATTAGGTGTGCCATGTAGTTCCAAGAACCCTGTAGCTTGAGTAGTATTTTAGGAGGAATTCAACTGTAACCTGCATCATAGTAGGCTAGAGGGGAAATCACTAGTGTAGGCGGGACATCACTAGTGTAGGCTAGGCACAACATCAATAGTGTTAGCAATAATGCAATCTTCTAAGGAAGATGCAGCAAGCATCCACCATAACACTTTAAGGCATGTTTGGGAACTGCATATACTTGTGGAGTAAAGGTGCGGCCACTCTCAAATATTAACAATAGTATTAAGTGAAATGGTCTATTTTCTCGAAAATTAAATAGACCGATTTATAAAGGCTGATCTGAGACCAGTAAGGGTTCAGAAGGAGGAGACTGACACACAGGTGGCACCCTGGTTGGTATATATGTTTATTGATAAAATATAGAGGAAACCTAACTATCCCCTCTAAGAGGGGTATCCCTACCTCAACTAAGGAACTAGGGGTTCGGTCAGAATGTCCAATTAAATGAAAAGAGTCCACCGTTGTGTGTCAAAATGCCTACTTCTGTCCCTCACACTTGTAACTAAACTAAAGTGGATCTTCTTATTCCAGAAGAATGGACAACAGATTATAGTTCCATTGGCAGGTGGGTACTTTGCCTGGGAGAATGACTCTTTTCCCCAGGTCTCAAAGATACAAAACAAAGTTCCAGGTTGTGGTGTTGTTAAGTTCTCTGTCAAACTCAAAAGATAAAGTTCCAGCTCAAACATCAATATTCCTTACTGCCAATAGTTTCTCTCACTATTGGGTTCCTGGAGAAGGTCTACCTTCTCCAGGTATTTTGTTCTCCATATTTTCACAGTGACAGGGGAATGATTCCCATCCACAGGCCTTCCCTTTTTCTGTCTGTGTGTGTGTACGTTGTGTTTGACAGTGTGTATGTATCTGTCTGTGAGGGGCCGGGGGGTTGGCAAGCATAGTTCTGGCAGGAAGAGTGCATGGGATTAAAGAGGGGTTTGGTGGGAGGTTGGTTTTCAGGGGTTGGCGGGCTGAATAGTGATTATTTTGAATATTAAAGGCTGCACCAAATCGGAGGGAAAAAGAAATCAAATCGGCCATTTTTGTGTGCAGCCTTTAATATTCTAAATTATCACACAGAACCATTACCAATGCCTGCATTCTTTTTGAGAAGGCATGGGATGTGGTCAATTGAGGCTGGTCAAATTTGTAGAGATGAGGGGTTCCCCATTCTATGAAAAGGGTTTTGATTTTGGTGCAGAGGTAAATCTGGTTCCATCGTGCTAAAAATGTGTTGCCCGTCAATATCATGTAATGCTTACCACCCCTCCCATTGAAATGCATGTGTACTCTTCTGTATAAAAGCACTGGCCACCAAGGGAAGGGGTTGCTGTGCCAAGTCTCGTTCCGCTGTTGGGTTGCTGTTCGTCCTGTGTATGCTGGCTTTGCTGATTGCTATTAATGACATTCACCAATCCAACTAAAGAGGCTGTGGTTGCTGATCCACAACAAGGTAGGTGTCTGCGACGTCTGGTTCGCGCTGCCCTGTGGCGAACAACCCAGGGATGGCCAAATACGACTCCCAGTTTTCCCTGCAAGGAACTCATGGTGGCAACAGTAAAGACAGACACAAATGATCACAGTTGAAGGGTTTTTATTAGACTGTATTACGGGTGAGAAAAACGCCTAATCTAAACCTAACTCTAAGATGGGAGCAAGCTTCACCATCAAACAATAAGGCAGTCCTAGTGGTGTCTTGTCAAATAAAAAGGGTCTATACTAAAAAAATAGAAAACTATTGCCAATCCTTACCGCTAAGTTACAATATAGTGTGGGGTAATGCTCACAAGAAAAGAAAGAAGTGTTCACCAAACGATAAATCAGGATGGCATGGCTGGGGTCTCCATTCCCCATGTTTTTAGCACAGGACAAGGTGGGACCTCTGAGCACAGCACACTCCTGGGTCTCGTCAGCACGAGGTTACAGTTCCTTTCAATCATGCCAGGACCTTCTGGGGCTGTCTCTTTTCTGTAAAGTCTCTTGCCTTATTAGGCCTGCAGGACCATAAACAACAAACACACAAAAGTTCCTTTAGCAATCTTTCACGTTGGGCATGCCAAACAAAAGTTCCTTTAGTAATCTTTCACATTGGGCGATTGCTCCTCATTCCTTGGATCCCCCTCAGCTGGGCTCTGATCCTTCTTGCAATGTTAGGCTCCCTCAATCGGGTTCACTACGGCCTTTTACTCAAAAACGTATCATTCATTGTGGACATCCCTCAGCCGGGTTCACACTTGTCGCCACAATGTTCACGGGTATATCACTGTTTAGCCCCAGTTTGCAGGCATCCCCCTGTCGGGTTCACATTTGCCAATTTCACAGTTCACTCAGTTTTATCCAATGTGTCAAAGACTTTTGAGTGTATGATGGGTTTTGCTCGAACCTCGCTCGCAGAACTGCTTTGCAGAACCACTTTGACACTCCACGTTAGCCTGTGAGGCCGAAGAGTGTCAAACCCCAACAGGTTACAAAAAACGAAAAAAAAGAAAAAGTCTGGATGAAAACCAAAAGCACTTCAACAAACCCAGATGGTATGGAAGGAGGAGATGGAACAGAGGTAAATGGGGTCAATAAGAACAAAGGTGCAATGTTTTCCTTCCCCCAGGGTGACATGTCAGGGGTGACTAGGAGTGGAAATGACAGAGTAGAACCGGCTTCACCCCCTCTCCCCCTGAGATAGACTGGTTGGTGTACTCTGTGGAAACCGAAGAAGTGTTCTCTGCACCTGCAACCGCCATTAATACTGAAGGGGAAAAGAAAGGAACTCAACTGACAAGAGTGCAACTGATGGTTGGGGAGTCGAGCACCCCCTTCTAAACCCTTGCGCAGTGGCAGATGCCAAAATCAGAAACCAGCTCGGAAAGAACGCACCCAGCAAGGGATAAAGGAACCTCAGGTGGAATTCGGTAACCATTTGTCCTGGCAGGCGAGTATACCTAGATAGGGACCTTTTAGGGGTAGTCCTTGCAGAAGAAGAAGTGGCAATGCCACTAAAGTGTTTCATGAATTGTTGTGGAATTATCCTGACAAAACATTGTTGTTGATACAGAAGAATTGTAAAAGGGATTTGTTTCTTAAGAAGAGGTTGTGTTGAACTCTTTGCTATAAGTGAGGAGAAAAAGACTTGTTGTCTGGTTGAACTATTGGTTAAAGTCCAAGTGAAAGACTTTTGGAGCAAGAAGAACTTTAAGGTCAGAACTTGGCTACACAATGGAACTTGCGTATTTGAACTTTTGATTGAAAATCCTGCTTTGCATCTGGGGAAGGAGACCCAGGTTACAAGGATACACAGTTATTAGGTTTATGCTGAACATAACTGTTATATCAAACTCATGGAGGGAATATGTGCCAATTCAAATATAACAGAAATATGTGTAAGTGTGAGGGACAGATTCCTTTCGTTAGAGTGTTTTCCTTTAGTTTATTTTGATAGGCAGGACTTATGAGTTAATAAAATATCTTCTAGTGAAAAACCTTTACCAAGTTGTCCGCCTCACATTTTTGACCCCTCAAAGTAGATATATGTACTGCTGTAGTGTAGGAGAAACAACCACAACAGAAAGTACCCAGACGAAGAAGAGCACAGGACACATGGAGATTACTTACTTTGCTAGTACTCGTACGAGGTGGCCCCGAGGATGCAAAAAGATCAACCCATCAAGAATAGCAAAGGACTTTGACAATCCACATGGGCTGGACTGGCAACAGTGTATAAGAAGAGAAGAAGGACTGAAGACTTTGTCAAGCGCAGCCAGGAGAGGCTGCGGGTGTAAGCAGGTGTCTCTAAGCCTGGCGGCTGACCGGATTGCACAGCTAACGGAGAACACCAGCGAGTTGCTGAGTGAGTTCTACATGGGTCTAGCTAGAGCAAACCCAAAGCAGACGCATAAAGAAGAAGCTTAGCAATCCAGGAGAACGCGGGGCCACCGCACTGCTGCAGCAGTGGAGACAATAAGCCTGAGGAGCCAGAGAGACATGCCCCAGTCCCAGGAAGCCCTGGTGGCATACCAAAATCCAAACAAAGGTAACAGGAGGTGCAAGAGACACAGAGGGGACATGGGGGTGGAGGAGAGGCATGCTCCGCCAACCCAGTTGTAGCAGTCAAATTACCGGGAAGGGCACATTGAGCACCAGAGGAGAACATCCTCATCACAGTGGCAGCAACAAGCCAAATGACCACCAGAGAAGGGTCTGGGACCCGAACACCAGTATATTGGGCATCAAAGGAGAACTTCCTCATCACAGTGGCAGCAACAAGCCTACTGACCACAGAACGGTCTGGTATCCTAAGCCAAGTATATTGAGCATCAGAGGAGAACTTTCTCATCGCAGTGGCAGCAACAAACCCACTGATCATCTGGGACCCCGACAGAAGCATATGAAGTATCCGAGGCCCACCATGTTTTCCCAAATTAGTTCACAGGGGGGTCCATCCTGGTACAGTATGTAGACAATCTGCAGGTGTCATATCACAGCATTGCATTAGTTCCAGTGGCCACTGGATTGTCTGTGTGTTTATGTGCTGTTGCTGCAGCAGCACAGTTCATAGAAAAACATGTTCATTGGTACGCGGTCACCTTGTCATTATTTCTGTGCCTCATTCAGTGTTAGCCCTGCTGCTCAAGGGGAAGACGCAGCATGTGTTGAATTTAGGTTAACTAAATATGAGCAATTGCTCATTTCTGCTGCTAATGTTACTCTAAATCGCTGCTCTGTGCTAAACCCTGCATCCTTGTTGCCGACCCCGCAGGACAGGGAACTACATGATTGTCTTTGGCTGTTGAAATTCTCACCTGCGCAAATTTACGGGACATCCTGAAATTATACTCTTCGTAGGTGACTTTGTCTCTGTAGCTCAGGGAGAGGAGAACTTGTTTCTGGATATTTTGTATGCACCCCCAGGTCATCCCCAAAGCCTATTGTTTGCCATGTGCTAAGTCAGCACAAGTAACTGAACTCATGGCTCTCACTTGAGCGTGCATCCTAGTAAAAGATAGATTGGCTATCATATACACGAACTCCTGCTACACTCATAGAACAGTGCACGATTTCGGTGTCCTCTGACGGCAATGAGCTTTTCCAACTTCCACAGGTGCCCCCATCTCAAATGAAAGTATGTGTCTGCCCTTCTACAGGCCCTACTACTCTTGCTGCCCTGGACATAGTCAAGTGCTGAGGCACAATCACATGCAGTCCTTCATTGCCATAGACAATACCCTAGCTGATAACACTGCTTATTCAGCGGCCTTAAATGGGCTTCTGGCTCCTAATGAACCTCTTGTTTGTATTGCAGTCCAACAGTCACCGATTACCTGCCTTTCCAGCCTGGCCGTGTTACAAGACCAAGCCTCAGAGGTAGAAAAGGTGACCTGGATGAGGCAACTATGTAAATTGGGGCAGGATTCACTTTAGCGTTCCTCAGATGGCTGCCTGATGGCACCTAAAGCACTCCTACCTTACCTGGCCTGAGTGTCCCACAACATTACACATTCAGTTAAAAACTCTATATGATTCTCAATGTAAACCGAGATTGAGTTGTGTGGTAGACCAGAAGAAGGAGACGGACCAATAGATGGCATTTCTACAGGTCTATTGTTTGCCCTACCTAACACACAACTAACTAGGGTGCTGGTCATCAGAGAGATTGTCCAAATCAACCATTCATCCTGGCCCCAAAACTATCCTACTCTGTCCCTACCACTATCATGAAAACTCAAAGAAAATTGGGGTCCAGGAGAATGACTCCCTTCCCCTGGACAGGCTTCTATAGCCTCAACAGTTCTGTCTTAGGTTGGCTTCTGAGAATGTTCTTTAGGAGTTCTTTTAATTCTCCAAGGGGGCTTTTACCTCTCGGGTGCTTTGCCTTGCTGTCTACATAAATAGTGCTGTGATTCCACTAAGAAAGGTATGTTTCCTGATTCTCCTTTAAACCTCGCAGTTTTTCCATTTTATCTTGGAAATGCCCTGAATGGCTTTTGTGGCTTTCTTTCCTTGGTTTATCGTATTCCTCTCTGCTGGGCCGGGTCTGAATGGTCGATTGGCAGCCTCTATTCTCTTTCCAATATTGACATACACTGGGATGAGTATGATTGGTCCCTTGGTAATCTTCACTCTGTTTTCAATGTTCACATATATTGAGACAAATACGATTGGTCCCTTGGTAGTCTTCACTCTCTTGATAATTTTCACTTGTGCTACTGGGACAAGGATGATTGGTCCTTTGGTAATCTTTCTTCTCTTGATAATATTCATTTGTACAGGGATGAGTATGATTAACCCCTTGGTATTCTTCACTCTCTTTCTGTCCTGTCCCCCACCCAGGTCTCCCACTATTCCTGTTACCACTTCTGAACCGGGTAGGTGTCACCGTTTTTTCCCATGGGCTCAGGTTCCAGTTTCTGGTACAACCGCTTCGGTCATTTGCTTCTTTCTTCTTTCTCAAGCAGCTCCATGGAGCCCTTCCTAGTACGGTCTCAGTGACGTTCGAGGACCACTATCTCACCCCCTCTGGGTCATGCCACTGCCTCCTCCAGGTACTTCCCAGGTCGGCAGCTCAACTCTCTGCCTTCCCCAGGTCTGCTTCTTTGGTTCTCCAGCATTCTCTCAGTTCAGGACGTGTTGGTATCTCCTGGCTTCTTCCACAGCCCTGGTTTGAAATTCTCAGGCTCCAGTGACACTCTTCTGCTCCTTCTTCTGTTTTCATTAGAACACGCTGGGTCCCCCCCAGCGTAGATGAACAGTCCCTTGTTTCTTTCATTTAAGGACTCATGGCTTCTTGATCTATCTTCTTTGTCCCAGTGCAGTTGGCTGCCAACCAGTGTGTACTCTGCCTGCATGGTTCTTCCATTCATCTTCTTCCCAATACATTTGACCCGAGGAGATGAATTCTTGGAACTAATTCAGTAACAGATAGAGACTGGTTCGGAATTACTTGAGTGGTCTTCAGATGTTCTTGTCAACTCCTCATAAGGGTAGTTCCTGGACAGAACGGGAGTCCTTGTCCCCAAAAGGGGAGTCTCTCCTTGTGAGCTCCCGCTTTCTGCCACCCATAGGGGGTATGTTGTGTAGCAGGCTCACCTCCCTAGCCTCACAGAGAAGGGCTCCCCGATGGGCAGAAGGGTCGAGATCATGTAAATCGTCACAGTTGCTCCCAGCTTTGCGACTATTGCACAGATGTATGGTCAGAATTACACTGTGTGTCTGATCCATAATGTAGGCTGAGCATTGAAAATTAAGTTGTCTGCATGTCCGGTAATAGGAGGACCATTCTTAAATGTACAGACGTCATACTGAGATTTCTCAGCCGTTTCACTGTGCTTACCACCCCCAGTGGCGCGGCACAATGGAACCCCAAAACAGTGATCTAAAGCTCAGGCTCTCAAAGGTATGTCAGGAAACTAGGCTGAAGTGGCCCCAGGGGCTGCCCCTAGCACTATTCCATAAACTGAACTTGAATCCCCTTCAATAAACTTAGTTACGGCAGCATGGACATGGCTTTGGTCCTGGGCACACACTAGGTCTGGTTACCTGATTCCAGTTATTTATGTTGTTAGCGCACTAGTTTGTCTCCGACTCACTGGGATTGCTGCTTTTAGATCCACTTGTTATAAACACAATGTTCCATCTGCTCACTTTTGGGGGATCACAGTGAGAATACATACCTACACCTAGCCTGCCAGTATTACTGCATTTTCAATGTATCAGATTATCGAGTTTTTGCACACCTTCAACACAATCAATTTGTCCTCTGAGCTTTCTATAGCACCCTGGACCCTGCAGTGGATTCTCTGTCCAATGTGGGGTGTACTGGTTCTCCGAATTTTCCCACCCCAGACCAGGTATCAACAAGACCAGAAGCACTCTGCCTTTCCTCTCATGCCTTATATGTTACGTCAACCAGGCTGCACTATTCATGGGAGACATTAAGTGTCGATATTACCTTTCAACCAATTGCGGTATAGTCATCAATAATATCACATTCATGTTTGACCCCAATTTCTCTTTCGCTCAATCCAGGTACATCATATATCACGGAACATATTTCCTTTGTGGGAATAAAGCCTATCCACGACTACCCATTAACTGGGGAGGACTGCTACATGGGCTATGGTTTACCTACCATTCAGCATGCCCGCACCCTCCTGATGTCTGCACGTCCAAAGAGAAACTCGGAATGGGATGAGTTTATTACAGAGATGGGTTACCTCATGAAGAAACCGAGACCGACTGACTCAGTTGTCACAAATGATCGAAGATATTGCAAATGCTACGCGGCATCCCTGACCTTACTGCCCCGTGAACAAGTGGCCATCTGGGCCATGGTCCTCCACAACTGCCTATTGTGAAGAGTGAATGCTGCATGTTAATACCAAGTTACACCAGCTACTTACTGACATTGGTGCTCACATACACCAAACTATAAGCGCTCTCCATGTAAGCTCTGAATCCACTTTGACTATCTGGTCCTGGGTAATGAGCAAATCGGGACACTTGGGAGCTTACATTGTTCAGGTCGTGTTATGTTATGTTATGTTACTTTGCATTTATATAGCACCTTATGTACCATTGGTATGGTCTGAAGGCACTGGTAGGTTGAACGCCCTCGGGAACCGAAGTTCAAGTCAGTAGAGAGAGTAAAGAGAGTCAAAGGTGCTTGTGAGCACCGGCTATGTGTGCAGCTGATGTGGCATTCGTGTATTAGCTGCTTCATAGCGGTAGGTGTGGAGGCTGAGAGATTAGGGGTATGTGTTAGTTCTGGCAGGTTTTATCCAGACCTGTTCTGGCTGCGTTAGGCCTGAGGAGAACGCCTGGCTGGCGGGTGTGAAACCAGCAGTGATTAGTTAGAGTGATGTGGAGTATGAGGCAGATGTTGGTATGAGAACAGCTATACCGAATGGTGTCATAGTATCTCTGTGTTCTACTTGAATGGTGGTGTAAAGAGGAGAGTAAGCATGGTGATGTGATAGGATGGTTTACATGCTCTTTTGAATGTTACACGCACTCCGAACCATTCCGCGCACTCCGAACCATTCCGCGCACTCCGAACCATTCCGCGCACTCCGAACCATTCCGCGCACTCCGAGCCATTCCGCGCACTCCGAGCCCATCCACGCACTCCGAGCCCACCCACGCACTCCGAGCCAATCCAAGCACTCCGAGCCATTCCACGCACTAAGAATCTTTCCACGCACTCCGAACCATTCCACGCGCTCCGAACCATTCCACGCACTCCAAAGGGTGTCCATAATACTGGTCCTGAGTTTATGCTGTCTTGAAGTGATTTGTCGATGCTTCTTTTACAGCGCATATGCACAGTGTCAGAAGGCCTCTCGAACAACTTGAATACTGTATTTGAATACTACAGAAGAAGTACACTGTTATGATTTGCCAAATTAAGATGTATGCTTGCCCAATGTTATGTTATATATCACTTGTATTGCGCCTACTGTCATTGGTATGGCCTCAAAGCACTGTAGGATTGAACGCCCTTTGGAAGACCATAGTCCGAGAAGTAAAAGGTGAGGAAAGGATTTTTAAAATGTGTGTGTGCATTTTTAGCCAGCACAAAGGTGGGTAGGGAGAATGGATGCTATGACAAATTGTGAGGGGAGTGTGATAATCTGAAGGGTCAGATTTATGTGAATGGCTGGTCCGAATTTTGCATGGGTCTCAGCTGTTCAGGAGCTCAGTTGTTGAATGAAGTGATGCGTGTTTTGCATGTGTCTAATCGAGTAGTGTTTATTGAGAGGTATGCAGGTGAGTGTGCCATGCAAGTGCAGGATACGGTTATGTTTTGTGGTATGCAGGTATGGTAGTGAAAAGCCGTAGCAAACTACAGTTGGGAAACCCACACCCAGAACCCTAAGGGAAGAAAAGTAAGTACGGCAGTCAAGAACAGTAGCAAAATACATTTGGGAAACCCATATCTTTGACCCTATGGGAAGAAATGCAAGTATAGCTGTGGAGAACAATAGCAAAATACAGTAAGGAAACCTACACCCTGGACCCTAGGGGAAGAAGGCAAGTGAGGTGGTGGAAAACAGTAGCAAAATACAGTAGGGAAACCCACACCCTGGATCCAAAGGGAAGAAAGGCATGTATGGCAGTGGAAAAAAGTAGCAAAATACGGTTGGGGAGCACTGTCGGAAGATAGTGCAATGTGGTGGAACAAAACAGCAGGATTCAAAAATGCAAACCCAGAAGCACTGTGGGAAGATAATGCAATGTGGAGGAACAGACTAACAGCAAGATTAAAAAATGCAGCAGTATAGCAATGGCGTAGTCTCCTACCTGTTTGTAGCTGCAGACTGAGGGTGGGACCTGGCAGGGCTGTGGCACCAGGGTAAACAGGCAAACAGGGATGGAAGGTAAGGTGCCCAAGGAAGGCATTCTTTGCCTGAGCCCTTAGCCGGCTGTCTGGGCAAGGCTGCCCTGAGGGGTCCGGTTACGAGGATTGTGCAGCTGGCTCAGCTGACCATGGGCAAGCTACCAATCATGGGCAGGGGGGCAGACAGAGGTAGAGAGCAAGGTAGGCGTTACGGGAGGTGATGGCGTGAAGGGAAATGGATGCTGATTGATGAGACTGGAGTGAAGGTCTCAAAGGAGGTGATTGTGGCGGGAAAAAGAGAATTATTAAATGTTCCAAACTCTTCAGATGCCCCAGTTACACTACTATCTATGTGAGCTACCGGCCAAATGCCATGCTTAAAAGTGTCTTATGGCCATAACGGCATTTGCCCAATGTTGTAGTGTGCATTTCTTAACCACAGAGGCACTTGGATTCCACTGCTTTTATGCCCTCTTCTGTAGCCCTCGCTTCTGCTGTATTTTCTATGTGGCATATCTAAGCGTGTTTCAGAGAACCGCTCTACAGGCAAGCGGCTTTAGCAGGCAGAACTAGCAACATTAGGCGAGATATCTCACACTGAACCATGTGAGAACCGTGAAAGTAGCATGCACAGCACAAATTATGACTGTATCTTAAAAAATGTCTTCCACTAGTAGATTGTCCTCTCCCAGGTGTGATACCGTAGTGTCAGTCTAAAACTCAACGCTAAGCGCCTGTGAACATTGTGCTGAACAGTTGTTGCCCGTCAATATCATGTAATGCCTGAACCACCCCACCCATTGAAATGCATGTTTACTAACAAAGCACTGTGCACTGAGGGAGGGGGTCTGCCCCGCTGAGTCCTGTTCTGCTATTGGATTCCTGCTTGTCATTTGTATGCTGGCTTTGCTGACTGCTATTAATAATGTCCACCAATCCACCCAAAGAGTCTGTGGTTATATTTCCAAAACACGTGCAAATGGATGGATTGAAAGTCCATAAATCATGAGATTTATTGGTTGGTTCTTTCTAGCAGGATATGGGAGAACAATTTCAGGATACCATAGCACACCAGGGACACCTTTTATATAGGACGAGCAAGAGATGGTTTGGGGGAATATTACTGGTGGCCTGGAACACAGTTTGGATTGGTGTTAAGGAGTGTGTGGCCTGTGCTACCATAATGAGGAAAAGACTATACAGCTCCCATAGTCTCAGTCAGTGAAAGCACCCATAATGATATGAACTAAGTGGGTTTTGGCATTATAGAGCATGTTTGCAGTGCTGGGTTATGTAAGGGAGGCATGATATCACAATTATGACAGTGATACAAAAGGTACAATTTGTAAAACCTTTATTGAAGTTTCAGTGGGGTTGGAGAAATTCCTGCTCTGCCCTATAGCTAAAATGGGTGTAGTCACAACCATCAAATAATACATAAAACAGTCCTAGTTGTGTCTGTCATAGCAAAATGGCCTCTACTAACAAAACCTAATGCCTTCCATATATCTTGTACAAAAATGTGAGGAGAATATGTATGCAAAGGAAAGTCAGTGTTCAAATATAACTAATAAATGTGGCTGAGTTAGCTCTCCTCCCCACGTTGGACAGTACAGAGTAAGGCGGTCTCTTTAGGCAAGGTGACGCACTCTTGCTCAGGTTCTGAACACAAAAGCAATTCAAGACGTAGATCTAGGCCTGCCTGGCCTCCCACGTTAAAGTCTTGTTTTCCAATTCCCAAAAACACAGTTCAACAAAAAGTTAATGTCGGTCCCCCTCTGTCGGGATTGGAACATTCACAGTACAAGTTTACGTCGGTCTCCCTCGGCCAGGCTTGGACCATTCCAAAACACAAACAGTTCAAAAGACAACACTTGCAGGAATTCCCTTCCCCAAGCTTAATTCATCTCCTTTAGGGTTTACCTTCCCCTAACCTAACGTTTTACACCTTCGGTCTCCCTCTGTCGGGCTCGGACCGTTTCCTGATGTCTAAGACTTTCGAATGTATGTGGCCTTTTTCTACAGACCTCTGCAGGACCATTTCGACTTTTCAGCTTCCAACTCATACTCCTTTGTTATTTCCCCCAGTGCTTTCTGGTCTGGCTATTTCTCTGTATCACGTATCAAAGTTCACTTTCCGCTTTTCTCTGGGTCATTTTCGACCACTTTGTTTTTTACAGTTCATTCACTTTAACGCTATAAACCTTTCACCTTTCATGGTGACTTTCGAGTTGGCTGCTTCCCTTCGCCGGACCACTCCGTTACTCAGTATCGCTGACTTTACTGCTATCGGTACTTCAAAGTTCATTCGCAGGTCTGCCTTTCTTCACGTCTCATCCAGACACGTGCAGCCTTCAAATGTGCAATATAATGTTGACACTTCAATCATTCTTTAGCACACATCGGTCTCTCAGGTCACTTGACAACTCACCGGCTGTGTGCGTTTCTCTCTTATCTTTGCAATTTTAGGAGTCAAGGCTAGTTCCACAGGCTTGGCCTCACCTCCCCAACTCTGCCGTTTACCTGAGACGGTCACTGGCGTCCCTGGAAAACAATGCAGCCTTCTTGTTTGGGACTCGGCCTTCTCTGCATATCTCTTGCAGCCTTTTTGAGGCAACTACCTCCTGCAGGGAACTCCTGGGTTTTATCACATGTGGCTCTCAACCTTAGGTCCGTTGCTCTGCTCCAGTAGGTTCGACTTTTCCCGGGAAGTTCTGCTCGTGCTCGTATTCCACCTTGATCAGAGTGTCTCTCTATGTTCCACCTTTCATCCGTGTGATGAGAGCTAATTGGTACCAGATGGATGCACTTAGAATCAAGTGCCTGACTTGGCCTGACCCAATTATCGGGACACATCCAATGTTATATGTAAGAGTTAGCAGTCTTACTCTCAATTGCCCTCCTCGTCAGCCCAGTGTTTGTGTGGAAAAGGGGAGACAAGTTGGGACACCAGAAAATCCTATCAAATAGGAGACATCATGGGGACAGGAAGGGGGGACTACCATGTCCCACCATGGGCTATCTCACCCCCACTCCTGGAAGACCCTTCACCCAGGTGATCCTCCCACACTGGTCCACCCCCAGGGTCTGGATCCAAATGCGATTGCTGTGCCCTGGCCATCTAAGAGAGAGATCACCGGGGACTAGCAGGTGAGATACCCTCTGATTTCTCACAGTTATCAAGCAATGCGAACATGGGTTTTAGTCGACTAGTTGTCCGGCTTGAAGTACCACAGTTAACGATGGGAGGGGTAGGCAATCTTGTAATAGGCAATCTTGTAATAGGCAATCTTGTAAGAGAAAGATTGACTGTATAATTAGTGAACAATAATGTGGTGCAACTGTGCTCCTGGTTTCTCTGTGTGCCCACCTCCCTCGCTCCTGATTGGGCCTTAGGCCAGAAGCCCCTGCTTCTGATTGGGCCTTAGCCCCATTTAGGACCTCCACCCAGGGCAGTCCCACTGCCCGTCCAGCCCCTGCGGCGAAGGACGTCAAGGAAAAGGACAGCTCCAGCAGAAGTAGCTCTAGACCGTGTTGGCCAGTGTTAGCCTGAGGAGCCTGCAGCTGTCACCCAGAAGCCACTGCCTAAGTGTGGTTACAGACAGGGGGTGCAGCTATTACTGCCCCCCACTGAACTTAGTAACCCACCTTATTAATTTTGTCTGTTTATGGCAGATAGCCTGATTGTGCCAGATAGCCATTTTTGCATTTAGCCTGTTTGTGCCAGATAGCCTGATTGTGCAAGATAGCCACATTTCACATTTAGCCTGCCAGATAGCCTGTTGGTGACAGATAGCCTGTTTATGCCAGATAGCCTGATTGTGCCAGATAGCCAGTTTGCATTTACCTTGTTTGTGCCACGTAGCCTGATTGCGCAAGATAGCCACATTTCACTTTTAGCCTTTTTCTGCCAGATAGCCTGATTGTGCTAGGTAGCCGTTTTTGCATTTAACCTGTTTCTGCCAGATAGCGTGTTTGTGCTAGATGAGCTGATTGTGCCAGATGGCCATTTTTGCATTTGGCCTGTTTGTGCCAGATAGCCACATTTCACATTTAGCCTGTTTGTGCCAGATAGCCATGTTTGCATTTAGCCTGTTTGTGCCAGATAGCCTGTTTGTGCCAGATAGCATTATTGTATTTAGCCTGTTTGTGTCAGATAGCCAGATCGTGCCTGATAGCCTGATTGTGCCAGATAGCCTGACTGTGCTAGATGGTCATTTTTGCATTTAGCCTGATTGTGCCGGATAGCATGTTTGTGCCAGATAGCATGTTTGTGCCAGATGGCCATTTCTTGCATTTAGCCTGATATCACCACATAACCTAATTGTGCCAGTTAGCTACTCTCAGCATTTAGCCTATTTGTGCCAGATAGCCTGATTGTGCAATATAGCCTAATTGTGCCAGACAGCCACATTACACATTTAGCATGATTGTGCCAGATTGACTGATTGTGCCAGAAGCCACTCTCTGCATTTAGCCTGTTTGTGCCAGATAGCCCCATTCTGTCAATTAGCCACTCTCCGCATTTAGCCTGTTTGTGCCAGATAGCCTCATCTGTCAATTAGCCACTCTCCGCATTTAGCCTGTTTGTGCCAGATAGCCTGATTGTGCCAGATAGCCTGTCTGTGCCAGATAGTCTGATTGTGCCAGTTAGCCACTCTCTGCATTTAACCTGATTATGCTAAATCACCACATTTCACATTTAGCCTGATTGTGCCAAATAGCTTGTTTCTGCTAGATAGCCTGATTGTGCCAGAAGCCACTCTCTGCATTTAGCCTGTTTGTGCCAGATAGCCTCATTGTGTCAGTTTGCCACTCTCTGCATTTAGCCTGTTTGTGCCAGATAGCCTGTTTGTGCCAGATAGCCTGATTGTGCCTGAGAGCCTGACTGTGCCCGAGAGCCTGATTGTGCCCAAGAGCCATTCTCTGCATTAAGCATGCTTGTGCCAGATAACCTGCCTGTGCCAGATAGTCCGATTGTGCCAGTTAGCCACTCTCCGCATTCAACCTAATTGTGCCAAATAGCCTGATTGTGCCAGATAGCCATTCTTCGCATTTAACTGATTGTGCCAGATAGCCTGTTTGTGCCAGATAGCCATTGTTCACATTTAACCTGATTGTGCCAGACAGCCTGACTGTGCTAGATGGTCATTTTTGCATTTAGCCTGATTGTGCCGGATAGCATGTTTGTGCCAGATAGCATGTTTGTGCCAGATGGCCATTTCTTGCATTTAGCCTGATATCACCAGATAACCTAATTGTGCCAGTTAGCTACTCTCAGCATTTAGCCTATTTGTGCCAGATAGCCTGATTGTGCAATATAGCCTAATTGTGCCAGACAGCCACATTACACATTTAGCATGATTGTGCCAGATTGACTGATTGTGCCAGAAGCCACTCTCTTAATTTAGCCTGTTTGTGCCAGATAGCCCCATTCTGTCAATTAGCCACTCTCCGCATTTAGCCTGTTTGTGCCAGATAGCCTCATCTGTCAATTAGCCACTCTCCGCATTTAGCCTGTTTGTGCCAGATAGCCTGATTGTGCCAGATAGCCTGTCTGTGCCAGATAGTCTGATTGTGCCAGTTAGCCACTCTCTGCATTTAACCTGATTATGCTAAATCACCACATTTCACATTTAGCCTGATTGTGCCAAATAGCTTGTTTCTGCTAGATAGCCTGATTGTGCCAGAAGCCACTCTCTGCATTTAGCCTGTTTGTGCCAGATAGCCTCATTGTGTCAGTTTGCCACTCTCTGCATTTAGCCTGTTTGTGCCAGATAGCCTGTTTGTGCCAGATAGCCTGATTGTGCCCGAGAGCCTGACTGTGCCCGAGAGCCTGATTGTGCCCAAGAGCCATTCTCTGCATTAAGCATGCTTGTGCCAGATAACCTGCCTGTGCCAGATAGTCCGATTGTGCTAGTTAGCCACTCTCCGCATTCAACCTAATTGTGCCAAATAGCCTGATTGTGCCAGATAGCCATTCTTCGCATTTAACTGATTGTGCCAGATAGCCTGTTTGTGCCAGATAGCCATTGTTCACATTTAACCTGATTGTGCCAGACAGCCTGATTGTACCAGATAGTCATTTTTCAGTTAGCCTGTGTGTGCCAGATAGCTTTGTTTAACACTTAACTTGATTGTACCAGATAGCCGTATTTTGCAGTTGGCCGTATTGCACCATTTAGCCTGATTGTGCCGGATAGCATTACTTCGCACTTAGCCTAATTGCACCAGATAGCCATATTCTGCCAGATAGCCTATCCGCAAATTTAACCTGACCGGGCAAGATAACCACATTTAGCATCTAGCCTAATTGTACCAGATAGCCCGGCTGATCCTGATAGCTATAATCTGACTAGGCAAGAAACTCAAATCTTGGGGTGTCTCTCAAACTATTGTGCTCTGAAACGTATGCATTTCCCCCCATTGTCCAGGAAACACTAACCTTGGTCTCTCTCATTAACTACTATATTCTGAAGCTTACGCAACCCTTTACCAAGACAGCCAGACCCCCACCCCGCCAACCCCTAACAACAAGCCTCGAATCCCAGCAAGCCTGGGACTTCCCCACCAAACTCTGTTGCCAAACAAATCCAGCGGTAAGATAAGGACTCCACAGCCACCTCCCCACAGAGCCTTCCTATCCCACAACCCCACCACATATCAAGCCACAAGACCACCCAGCACTAAACTGCTACACCTACAATGACAAACGTGAGGAAGCCAAGAACTGTCACAATTATAATCCAAAAAACGTTGCATGTGGGCTACTGCCCTTGCAACCTAAACGCAAACTATCTGTTAAAACCAACTTACTCCTAAGGATCACAAGACCGACAACCCAAATGCAAACAAACATTTATAAATCAACTTGCCCCTAGGAACGCAATATGCCGCGAAAACAAACAGTACCACACAAAAGATAAACAGGAGAAGGAAGAAGCCAAATGGAACCACACCAAATAGTCACAACTACGGAACCACACCCCCACAAACATGATTGATAACTGAACAAACACCAGGAGAAGAGAAAAGTCTCCATACCTTACACTTTACCTCAGAACCAACCACTCAGCAGAACAAATCGACTCAATCAATGATGCGAGACGTACCAACATTGTACCAGAACTGTGCAAGAAAAGAACAGAAACACACAGAAGAAATAGGAACAAAATCGATGCCCTAACACCATATATCAAAAAACCACAGGGACACCTCCTTCATCTGCAACAAAATATAGAATAGGAACCGGAAGAAAACAGGAACCCAATACATAACCTAGCAGACCTACTCAATGATGACAGAGAAGTCACTGAACTACCATCATGCCCTGAGAGGAACCTGGAAGCAAACCAATGCGACAACCACAAGACAAATACAATATTAAACAAAATCAACCACACAAAATAAATTCACTGCAACCTAATCAATGCAAGATCAATGTCCAAGCATGCCACAGAAATATACTACCTGCTATGCAATGGTGGCATAAATGTCCTATTCATCACAGAAACATGATTAGATGACAACTACAAAAATCACACTCCACAGCTGCCAACCCGACAACTTCAAGTGCGCACAGTTAAACAGAACACAAAAAAAGGGGAGGGAGTCTTGCAATAGCATTCAAGGAACACCTGAAAATAAAAACAGGCGAACCACTAAACACCAAAAACTGTGAATCGCTAGTCCTTCACCTGACAGTAAATCAGAAAACAAACAAAATTCATACTGGTCTACAGACCACCAACATACAACGCAACTATCGTCAGCAACTTCATAGAAGCCATCACCAACATAGCTATCCAACATGAACATCTGATAATCCTTGGGGACTTCAACATCTGGTTTGAAGAAGAAAGTGCAAACTCACAAAACCACTAGTCGGGCAGCGAAAAACCATGAAACTATGACAACTGGTTAAAGGAGTGACACACACACAGTGGGACACACGCTTGATGCAATCTTTGCCAAAAAATACCTTATCACCACTGCACCACCAATACAGATACTCTGGAGCGATCACCTCATCATTCCAATTGTGATCAAGCTACCAACCAAGGCAGCCAAACATCCCAATTAACTCCCAACTACCACAAAAAGAAACTGGAAGACCATCAAAGAGAGCAGCTTAATATAACAACTTGAACTCACAAAACCACCAACCACTACCCTAGATGAAGCCGACCTCGATGAAAAAATAGAGCTACTTCATAAATGGATCTATGAAACAATCAATGGCATCTCCCCTGAAAAACCTTTCACCCCATCAAGAAAGCGAGCATTGGCAAAATGGTTCAACCCCCCCCTACTCGGCACGATGAAAAGGAACAACAAGAAGCTTGAACTAGAATGGAGGAAAGAATATGACCAGGCAAAGAAAGTACAATTCCAGTGACAACTCCGATCATAAAAAAAGAAATCCAAACGGCCAAAAAGACTATGACAACAGAATCACCAACGCAACCAACACCCAAAAAGAACTGTTCAACATCATAAATGAAATTAGGAACCTGCCGGGATGCAACAACACTCCGACACCTTCACAGAAACCATGCAACGACATTGCAGACCACTTAAAAAAAATTTAAAATTAAAAATAATCAGAAACACCCACCAAATCATACAAAGCAGACCAGTCAACTAGAACACAGAACCAAACCCACCAAACATGAACCCACAATATAAACTCCAAAGCTTCCCACAAATATCTGTAGAGACATTTGTCAAGCTGGTAAGACACCGCAACAAAGCAAGCTCTCCCATAGACTCTTGTCCACCACACATCTATAAATCAATCCTCACACAGTGCACACCATTGGAATACTACAGAAACCTCTAACTTATCACTCGCAACAGGGAAAAGTACTATAGTCATTCAAATCGGTGCACATCAAACCACTCCTCAAGGACACGAGAGGTGACGTGAAAGACCGCCCAACTACAGACCAATGTCAAACATTCCCTAGCCAGCAAAACTGCTAGAAAGCTACGTCTACAAATTAACACAGGAACATGTAGAAAACATCAGCTGCTGACCAGGCACAAGTCAGCTTTAGACCGGTGAGAGAAACAGAAATGGCACGCCTGTCTATCTGGGACTACCTAAAGACAAACCTAGATTCCAACACAAACTCTGCCCTGATACTACTCGACCTCTCTGCGGCATTCAACATGATCAATCATGAGATTCTCATCAAGAGAATAGAATTAATAGGAATAACAGACTTAGCCCTACTCTGGATTAAATCACTCCTATCGGATAGAATGAAAACTGTCTGGATAAAACCCTTTGAATCCGCTCCACGGGGAACCAACTGTGGACTACCACAAGGATCATCCCTATCACCACTGTTCTTCAATATCTACCTGAACCTGCTAATCAAGATCATCAAAACACACAGACGTGCTACAATTACGCGGACGACACAAATCATCTATAAAATCGAAGGACAAGAAGAGAACACAACGCTGGGAGAATGTCTCAAAGAACTCTACAACTGGATGAACACAAACAGCCTCAAACTCAACCGAGGCAAGACAG
Source organism: Ambystoma mexicanum (assembly GCF_040938575.1). NCBI lineage: Eukaryota > Metazoa > Chordata > Amphibia > Caudata > Ambystomatidae > Ambystoma > Ambystoma mexicanum. The sequence goes on from NC_090941.1 coordinate 757,433,609, forward strand.
AAATCATGGTTATATCCAAAAACATGGAAAATGACATCTATATCCCATGGCCCAGAGAGCTAGGAACAGCACCCACACCATTGAAAATAGTCAAAAACCTTGGACTCCTAATAGACAATGCGCTAACATTAGAACCACAAGTAAACGCAATAATCAAGAAATTCTCCTTCCTCCTACACATGATAAAAGTAATCCTACCTTTCCCGTCCTTCACTCATAATACACTGACAATCATCTCCCTCATCATGTCAAGAATAGACTATGCAAATAGCCTCTACCTTTGAATGCCAGAACACCTGCTGAAGAAACTACAATGGATCCCAAATGCAGCGGCCAGACTCCTGCTTAAACTATCAGGAGGGGACAACATCACCTCAGTGCTAAAAATGCTACACTGGCTGCCAAACAATGAATCACGTTCAAAACAAAGTGCATAACACACAGAGCAATCCACGGCCAAGGAGCATAATTCCTACAATAGAAAATAACCACTTAACAACCAACAAGAACACTCAGATCAAGCCATGACATCTGCTGGAACCAAAACCATACACAAGAAAAACACTTGGGGAATTCTCTTTCTCCCACCTGGCAGCAAAAACGTGGAACACACTTCCAAAAGAAATACGCAATACAAAGGACCACCTAAAATTCAGGAAACTACTCAAAACATGGTTCTTTACCTCAGAACCGGATAGAATCAACAGACACCAGTGGAAATAGAACACACCAGAAATAATCGCATGTGGCAAGAAGAATCGGGCAAATGAGAAAACCCAGGATTCACCCTCTCCCAAGCCCCCCACCAACTCAAAACCCTCTGCTAGGCAACCCCCAAGGGACAGGGATCATAGCAGAAGACGAAGGAGCACTAATCATTCATCACTAACCATCATCCAACAGAACAAGGGGCCCTTAGGATTCAGAGGGAGGAGACAGCACCCCAAGAGCTCAGGCAGGCAAGGGAAGGCGGACCCCGCTGTCAAACAAAGAGCAACCCACAACCTTAGCGATCTCAACCCTAGGCAGGGAAGGCCTCTTCCCACCCACAGATCACCAGACAGTCAGAGACATGCCACTGCCTCAGGCAGAACCAGACAAATGAACCGCCAAAGGAATTCTCCTGCAGACAGCAAGCAGAGACACCCAACACAAATGCCCAAAACAAAGAGGTAACCCCACTAACCCATCCGCTATAAAACCTGAACTCTCCGCTTACACCTCTCACACTCTAAACAAACATAACCACTTTCTATCACAGAAAACCGCATGCACTTCAGTACACTGTAACAACAAAACAAATCGCACACAGTCTCGCAGAACAGCACATGGGACTCTACCGATCCATAAACCACACCCATGCTCAGTGAAAGGTGTTAACCGAACTGAAGCTGACAACAGGACATCACCAATCTCGCTCGGCCTTTATCCCGCTACACCCTACTAACCCTCCCTGCCCTCTTACCTTCCAGATCGCCAGAGTTCCAGGGGATCACTCCAGTGGTGATAGTGCGTGGTACAAATGCCCTTTAACATTAACATCAACATTAACATATATGTCTTATGATGTTATAGTAATGTTCTTCATCAGACATGGTAACACTGGAATTAATTGTTGAAAATGAATGATCTTGTAGGTCGCTGTTCTGCTTTACCCTGGCGTGGTGCAGTTCATTGGGGTGCATTGCCGTGCAAATCTCTCAGAAATTGTGCATCCTAGGGCATTGAAACATGGGACCTCGGGTTTTGTTCCTCGTGTCGGGACCGGTTAAGAAAACATTTTTTCGTTCCCTTCCAGTTTAACATGTTTTAAGTGTTTGTTGGCAGGCACCATCTCGCAAAAATCCTCTGGAAAAGTAATTTCATGCGATGCAGCAAACATTTTGAAACTTCTGGAATGCTACCTGCCTTCACCTTCGCCTCTCATACATTTTTTGTTTCCCGATCCCTGTAAACATGTTTTGCAGCTTTGTCGGCAGGCCACAAACACATTCTAGCTTTGGATGAAATCGGGGGAAAGGGATGGTTTGTCATGTAGCCAATAATGTCCAGAGAGTTCTAACAGGTATCTATGCAAAATTTGGTGCAGATTGGTGAAACAGTGTGGAATTATATAAGGAACAACCCTTTGCTAAACCACAAACTCATTTTGACTTTTGCTGAAATCAGGGGAAAGGGGTGGGGTGTCCAGATGTCATGTAGCCAGTATCCTAACAGGTAACTATGCAGAATTTGGTGAAATGGTGTGGAATTGTATAAGGAACAATGCTTCGCCACAAATCCCCCCCTCAAACAAATGTTCACTTTTATAGATATATATAGATATATATAGCAAGTAGAGGGTAATTGTGTTGGTTTCTAGGTAGCTAGAATGCTGACAAAGCATTGCAATGGGTGGATGCTTGGGCAGGTGAGGATCTTTAGGAGGAAAAATAGTACTATTTAAACAGTGAATAGAGTGATAAATTAGGGAATAATGCCTTCAGTGGTCATTGTTGACGGGTAGTAATGGATGGCACACTGCGCAACACGGGAAAACAACCAGGGTGGTAATAGCGGATCTGCGTGATTTTTCCGTCACGGAAAATCAGTGACAGAAAAGTTTGCATGAGAAATGTGCAAGCCACAAAACACATTTCCCATGCGAACACACATTCAAAACCCCTTCATACCCACACCCGCACCCCCACCCACAACATACCCACAACACTCCCGCATCCACACCCTCAACACACCCCCACCCACACCCCAACATAAACAAACCCTACTTACCTTTTTTACACGCTGAGTCCCTGCGCCGCCAGTTCACTTTCACTTTCGTGATCGGGAACCAGCGCTGCAGGGTCCTTTACTTTTTTATTTTTTTCCGCGAGCTGCAGGGGTGTCCCCCGCATCCCCTGTTCACTATACCACAGCACAGTGAGCGGGGTGTTGCGGGGACACCCCGCAGTCCCAGTTTATTTTGTTTTTTTTGTTTTCGGGTGTGCCCCCCGCAACACCCAGCTCACTATATCACACAGTATAGTGAGCAGGGTGTTGCGAGGGACACCCCCGCAGTATTTTTCTTTTTTGTTATACTTACCTACAATGCTACCACCAAAGGTTCGAACTTTTGGTGTTTGAACCTTTGGTGGTAGCATTTTCTGGCTTTTTTGTACGGTCGGTCCTTTTTTTGGTCCGATCGTACAATTCGGCTAATGGCTTCTATTATAGTGGAAATAATTGCTGCAGGGAAAGGGATGCTTTCTTAAACGAGTAAAAAAATAAATCAAGATGGTCGCTATGGGAATAGGAAAGGGTGCTCCTGGAAAAGTCACATTTCTATTTCCATGGCACGAAACAGGGTTGGAGCGAATAAAGTAGGAGACAGCATGCAAGACAAATAAGGTTTTTTTGACTGGTATCAGGTGGGACGGGCATGGTAGCGAGGGCAGGATTGGGGGAGCGTGATAAAGGAGCAAACTGCTTGCTTGTAACGGATGCCTTTACCATAGGATTCAGCACGCGTTTCGCTTTTGCACAACCTAATTGGTTGCTCTCACTTCCCAGGGTGTTCATGAGTAACATCTTTACAAACGTTTACACCACTTTGAATAAGTTTTCTGTGCTTAAGGATCCTCTTATTTAGAGGCTGGGTTTTTGATGTTAGTGAATTATAGGGAACAGAGGACTTCAACTTCTAAATGTCAAAGCTGTCAGTTCCCAAACTTCACTTTGCAACTATTTTAATATTCATTGTTTTTCGCTGTAAGTACTCTGGGGGATTCAGCTCATTAAATGAAGATTTCTGAGCTGAACACCGAGTGCCGGAATGCGGTGAGCAGCGAAATCAATTTGCTGCGATTTCGTCCCCAGAGTCATAAAATTGCTCAACACCGCAGAGGCATGTATGAAATTGTATTTTTTAACGTGCCGTTCTACAAAGAATTTGATAGGATGAATTTCTCAGATAAAACCTTTGAGGGCTATTCCGGCATGTCTGCTGCTAGCGCTAAAAGGTGGCAAAGCCATGTCTTATGTTTGCTGATCAAGTCCCCCATTGTCAAGATTTTTCTGTGCAATGTTTTTCTTTCAGTTTGGGGCAGTTCTTAACAGAAATCACTTTTTAACAAGATGTTGTAGCTTACATTTTCGGGGGTACCCCACACGTGTTCGCAATGGTATAACCTACCCCTGCATACCTTCTTCTTTGGGTAACCCCACAAGATAAAATGCATCTGACTCTTTACTTTCAAGAAGAATAACTCAGACAACAATGTGTGTTCATTTGTGCTCATTGGTGTGTCATTAAAAGTCTGTCATGCATGGTACTCCTGCAGGTCTGTGGGGCGTTTGTTCTAGCTGCCATTTTTAGTTTGCTCAAGCAATTTCATTGCCTCAGGTGTTGCATTTGTTGGTTACCTTTTTACACAGATCTTTTAACTCATCAGCGTTCCAGGGGCAATCTAAAGGCTATCTGTCCTAATATTTCCACTAGAAGTTTATTTCTTGGTGCAATTCATAGTTTAAGTGGTGCGTGTTTGTATGGCACCAGGTGTGTTCTGCATTACATGGAAGGAGCCATGTGTTCCACACACTGCAGTCAGAAGATAACATATATTCAATCTCAGTATGGTGTGACAGGGGAGGGGAAGTGGCCTGATCCTGCCAAGAGTGGCTAAGGGCGCCTCTCAACCTGGAGGGAGGCCTACCAGGGTTTTCACCAGTGCCAGACCTGCCCCAGAGGCAGGGTTTCTGAGGTGGGAGGCCCCCAGTCCCTGTCCCTTCTACCTTTGCGTGCATGTTTTAAATGTGTGTACCACTTCTTTCTGTCCAATGCCATTACTGCACAATGCTGGCCAGTTTCCTTGTCCTGAGAACTTCAAGGACCAGCATGCACAGTGGTGGGAGAATGAGCAAGCAGCCAGCCTGGGAGACCACAGAGACCCGTGGAGCCACAGAGAAATGAACACTGCAGACTACAAAAACTGATAAACAATGCAACATAGGTCAGCGTAACAAACACAGCTTGAGCAGCAACGAGGACGTGGAGCGTTCTCCTCCACGGAACAGCAAACCTAGGACGTGTAACCAAACCCACATGGACAATCCTTTTACCTGCGACGGGGTGGTGGAGTGCTCCCCCTGGCAAAACAGAATCTCGCATACGCCAGGAAGCCCTCCCTGGGACATTGATTCATATTAGCAGTTGGCTGACATTGATTTCTGTCGACGGACCCACCTACAACAAAGGGGCAGGGCTTAAGAGCCCTTTTGTGCTTTTGCTCACCTATAACACGTACCCTGGGGAATGAAATCCAGTGGTTGGCCCGGGGGAATCATGTGAGGGAGAGAGTCGAGTGAGGAGGAAGAGGGAGGATAAAAAGGGGCACAGTAAACATGAAAGTGTGAATTATTCGGGTGAGGTCAAGAGAGGAGAAAAATTACCAACAGATGAAGTGGAGAAAGGACTGGGTAGATGAGCGAGGAGGAGAATTGCGGAAGGAGTGTGAAAAGTGAGGTACTGGTTGGTGGGAGAAAATGGTACTTTGGTTTGAGTGTGTGTGCAAGGTATATGAATTAAACTAACAGAGGGGTATTAGGGACTGAATGAGAAGATGATTGGAAGAGTGAAAGGAGGGTGACTGTGGGAGAAGGTATGGGTGGTTGTTAGTAGTAGTGTCGAGAGGGAAGAGTAGGAGTAGTGTGGAGATGATAGAGGGGAGGGGAGTAGAAGTAGAACAGAGGGGAGCAGTAGTAGAGTGGAGAGGGGAGCAGTAGCAGAACACTGAGGGGAGTACTAGTAGAGAGGAGAAGGAAGTAGGAGATCGGATAGGGGAGCAGTAGTCCAATTAAAAGGGGAGGAGCAGAGAGAGAGGAGTAATATAATATAATATAATATAATATAATATAATATAATATAATATAGAGGAGAGTAGTGGTACAATGGAGAGGGGAGAGTAGAAAAGGGTACGATCTGAGGGCGAGAGGAGATTGTTGGGTGGTGTGGTGAGGAGGAGACTAAGAGGATGAAAGTCAGAAAGACATAGGGAGAGTAATAAAAAGGTGTGAAAAGAAAGGGACAAGTGGGGCCTGATTATCTGGATAGAATAGGCAGTATAAGGGAGAATGAGGAGAAATGGTTGGTGGAGTATTAAGGAGTAGTTTAGGGGGACGAAAGGGAGAGAGACAAAGAGACATAGGGAGAGGAATACAAGGGCATGGAAGAAAAGAGCCAAGTGAGGCACAAGCATCTGGAAGGCACTGGTCATTGTGTTACACTACATAGGGGAAGCTAGATCGGGGACCACCTACATTGTTCCCAGAAAGAGTGAGAAAGAGAAAGCATTTGCCTTTCGGCCATCATGACCAGTCAGACATCTTCTTAGGTAGTAGGGGTTAACCGATCTCTAGACGTAGACACAAGCATGGGATTGAGGAAAGCCTGGGCTAGGGATGGTGCTTAGCAAATCCCTCCACTAATGTGAAAATAAAAATCATTGAACTGTCTTTGAAAGTTGGTGTGTTTATGAGGCCATCTGTGACATGGAAAAAATTGAATCACTTATGGAAATTAATATTGGATGTCCGGAAACTCCTCATCTTTTTAGGCTTCCTTGATTTTCCCAACTTCCAATAAAGGTCAGAATCATATCTTGGATTTTGCAGTCTCATATTCAGAAACTTGTGCCCGCATTAGTACACCTATGGCTGTCAAAATAAATACGCAGGACATTGTCAGAAAGTATAGAATTGCTTTTATTGCCAATGTTAGCCTTTCCGTGGTTTTGCGTGTTGTACCAAAATGCAGGAATAAGCTTATGGTTACTCTACACTACAACACAATCTTAAGAAACTGTGGATTCTGAAGCGATCATGTATGATTACTGACATAGTCTATATTTTAACTGTCTAACTTTGTGATAGCATAACATTTGACTTTATTACTTTTGATTTCCTTGTACAGCACGCTGATATACTTTGTGTTGTGGTTAATGCCAAAGAAATTATTATTAACAAAATCATTAAGAACAACATGCAATTCATTTCAAAATAGTATAATGTATGTTTTGTGATTCTACGTGATTACACAGTTTACATTTTGAAGGTAGTAAATTTGGTTGACTTTCTTTGCTCAACCTAAAATCAACCCTTTCCTTCTGTCATGGGGGCTCCTTCTCCAACCCCTCTAATCCCTTACTCCCTTCCACTCCACTCGCCTACCCCCATACATGCACACACAGACACGTGTATTTGTTCAACTCAACCAAGTCAACGAAACCTCTGCATTTGTGACCTTTAAAATGTAGTTTGTGTAATCACTGCCCACCATATTTCATGACATGGTTAAAAATGGCTATGATTGCACAACAGGTTTGCTGGGTGACACGCTTTTGCTTGACGTGTACGGCTTTCACTACTTCAAAAGCAGGTAATTCAATATTAACTTGGGATTAGACCACAGTTCATGGTTTAACATCTTCTTCAATGCACAGGGACATTCCATGGTGATCAGTGTCCTTTGATTGGGTGTTTTACACACTCATTTCTAAATTGTTCCATTGCTTTAAGAAACTGGGCACAAGTGGGGAGGATCTAGAGGTCAGGAGGGCTGTAGCCAAGGGACCCACTGCACACTATTAACAAGACAGCACAGCTTATTATGGGTTTTCCACAAAGGAAGGAAGGACAGCTCGGGTATTGATTGATGGAGGTGAGGTTTCTTATTTATAGTCATCAATGAGTTTCACAGCATTAATGTATTAAAGGACCAACACACACATACATTGTAAAAGACCAGTGCTGCACAACTCTGCCCACAGTTCTATAGACCTTTCGCTTTTTCAAGGTAATTATTGACTATTTCAACCCAGTTATCCTGAAAACGTAATTAGCAACCACAATACAGGTTCTTTAAAAGTATATCTCCCTGCGCTAATTGAATAATGTTTAACTCTTGGGGCCAGTTTCATTAGTCATGTAATGCTATTCTAATAGCACAAAAGAAGGCAGCATGGTTCTATTGCAGTCCTGTCCCGTTCAGACTATCAGTCAAACACACCTAAAGCAATAACAACCTTGGGTGTGAATAATATTATGTAATTGTGAGAATAGACATATTATGACTTATATTTGGGTGATTGAGAGTTTGTACAATATTTGTATACAGATAAGTGAAGATATATCCATCAGGTCAGAGCCACGAAGAAGCTCGCTAGCCTCTGCCAAATTTAAGTCGGGTGCTGAGCGAAACACGTGTTGGCTATTGGAATATCTATGCCTGATCAAGTGTTTGGAATACATTTCGAGAAGAAGCCTCAATATATCCTTTTGATAATGTTGTTGCTTTGTGTCTGCAATTGATTTTGATATGTACACCATATATTGAAGTCTGATTCTTTATCATTGTACTATTTGTGCTCACTACATTTTGTTGTGTCACATTGATATTCGAGGCGCATTAGGGTTGTCATTGCTTTAGGTGTGTTATTCTGAAAACCTGACCTGTTTGCAGCCCCCATTGATTGGAGTTTTGCATCCCTGCAACACTAACCTTTAACAGCATTTCTTCATGGTCAGGATTGTCGGCGTCGTATGGCTCTCTGCGCAGCTTTTCAATTTCTACAGTCAGGTTTCTGTACCCAGCAATCTGCAGGAGACATGACTGGAAAGATACTCCCAATCTTAGTGGACACAAGGGAAACAGACTCGTCAGATATGTCATTCTCCTGCAACCCTTGTTTGCATGATATGCCTTCATGTCATTTGTTTCATAACACAATCTCTGCTTAGGAAGTAGTAATTTAACTCGGTGCAAGACAATGAACAGAAAGTGTTGAATAATCAATACTTTATCATGGGAAGTTCATAATGATATTTTTTTCATTTGGTTCCCCAAAATTATGTTCAGACTATAGAAGATACACTGTGGCTCTTTATGACTAATTTCCCTTATAATAGTAATGCATACAATGTTGAGGTGTTTGACCAATTCATGTGTGGGAAATAAATAATAAGGCAGACATTATAAATCATAAAACTGATAGATGCATTTCTTGTGCACAAAGAAAAGCAGTGGGGGCAACAAATGAGTTGAAATTCCCATCAATAGCAAGAATTAGAAATCATGGGCACAGGCCCTCTATAGTCACCCACATCAATTCAATTGACATTGATGTCATAAACTTGGGTATTGCACTTTTTAGATGAATAACAACCACAGTGTAACTGTTGCACGAATTCCAAGCTGTGTTGCTTTTGAAAGACTTTGTTTTATGAAAGGATATCATTACGGCCCATAGTCTATTTCCAATTAAGGGTCTTCATCTAATGAAAGAAGCAAGTGTAGAAAACAAGTGTTCATCGTCCCAATATATTCCGATCATGCAACATGTCTTACCTTAGTTGACTAGAACAAAAGGATGGCCTTACACCCAGGATAAGCACTGCTCCCTTGTACCGTGTCTGATTTCTTAGCTTTCAGTGGTGTCGTCTAGCCTTACTTTAGCATTCATTAGGCATGTCATGTTTTTACCTTTTACTGTGTCTATTTTTCTTTGTTGCTCATTTTATTTTGTGTGACCACTATATGATTAAGAAGTCTCTGGTACCTCGAAATCAAATGGAAATATAATCTCAGCATAATACATTTTTCAGTTGGTCCATTAAAAGGGATCAAAAACCGGATTGTGTTGTATTTTAAAAAGTGGGCCAACACAGCACCAAACCCTTTCGCTCTAATTTTCATAGAAACACCTGCTCGGTCCTGATTTACATTTATAAGAGAAAATGATAATCACAAAAAAATATTTTAAAAAAAGAAAATGTTTTTTGGTATAGTCCACATGGTGCCTGCCACTACGAAAATGATGACTACATTTTTAATGGCCTGCAGCAAGACTTACAGAATTGGGTATTTTTACCTTGTACCCATATTAGTACATAAATTGTAGAGAATGCTTTTTATGTAAACTTTTAAATAATTCCTGATGTATATTTTTTTATATTACTACATAATCTATAAAGCAGGCACCTACCAAAAATCAAAACATATAATTAAGAAATATTATAAAATATGCAACTTATTCTCACAATACATATAGAGATTTAGCATTACAACTATTTAACTAAATTTGACTAGAGAAATGGCAATTTTTCTTTCTCAGTAGTCTCACATAATTAACTAGAATAAACAATTCTAGATAAGTCCATACACACATAGCCACCCAAGGGAGTGTCCATCTCTATTCGTGAATGCATCCATGCACCCGCAAAGAGCCACTCCATGGGTCCTTCAGATGCACATGGCCTAGTAGATTAAAGTATGTTGGGTTTTCCTTTAAAGTCCAAAGGTGCTGAAAGAACCATTTGCAAATCTTGTTTGTTACTTGATAACAATGATTGATGTGTTCTTCCCCCACTTGACACAGGCCCTACTAAATTTAGTGAAGCTACCTCTGTTGATAACCCACCTTCTTTTTCCGTACTATCCTGGAAGATAGCGTGTTTGGCAGCAAAGATGGGGAATTTAGATTGGCTCGATTTCATTGTCCAGGAAACCTTCATTTGTTTTTAAGAAACATGGTCAGTGGAGGTAGTATTTAAATCTGGCTTTCACTGTTTTTCAGCTAATGCTGTGAAGGGCTAAACAGGCCATGCAAGTGGGGGATTGACAATATGGGTTTCATCAATTTATAGTTTTCGATGTGAACAGGTGGTAGCTAACTGTTCTAATTTATTATGCCGACAAATCTATGAAGGAGACAATGTAAAATAGTTGATATTTTAAAGACCCACTGATGGTAAATTCAATTTTCATCCACTTGAAGTGTTGGAACAAATTCCATCAGACTACCGATCCTCGCCAAACTGGAATAGAAAAGCTGCAATTATAGTGGCTGGCGATCTGGATGTTCACTTTGAGCCTCTAATTGAATGTTTAGAAGTGATTAAGGATGAGGGCATAGGGTGGAATATACCAGATATTTCGGCTGGTCCATCTCATTGCCATCATTCAGAAGTGCTAAACCTATCAATGTTCCTTACAGAATTAGGACTAAGAGCTGCAAATGGGAGGCTAAGTGGAGATAGCCCACCCATGCCTACTTTTAGGAGAGGCTTAGTTAGATCGCATTTAAATTATATTTTACTGTATGTAGAAAGGTGGTATAGGGCGGAAGACCTAGAGTGATCCTAAGACCCGAAAGCAACCATGACCCTGTATGACTAACTATGCATAGATCAGTTAGTGGTCATGGATTAGGGAGTGACTGTGCCGACAAACAGTTTAAAATTTAACCCATGAAGAAAACAATACAATGGCAAGATCTAAGCCAGAATATAGTCATTCCAAAAAATGTATTGGGGGCTTAGCCCGGTCTCTGAGAACATCTCAAACATAACAATGGGTAGAAAAAATATGAATCAAACTTATAATGAGATTTGTGACTCAATTATCCCCCGTGTAAAAGAAACGGTGCTCGTCCCACAGTCAGAATTGAATCAGAGTTTGCAATGCTTGCAGAATGAGGCGATTTAATCTTCGGAGGAAGGCTGACCCAATCGGTAATTGCCCACCAGCCAGTTAAGGCACCAAGTGAAGTGTGGGTCACTTAATGTGGGTGGCAGGCTGTTCCCAGAGGGCGGTCGCCTCGCCCAGGAGGGTTATATAGCCATGAGCTCCTGCATAGTTTCTACGTGGGTGCTAACCATGTCTAATAAATAAAAAATGTCAAAAAATTACCTCATGGTGCGGTGTTGCACCAAAGTTCCTGAGGTCCGTTTTCTATGTTAATGACGTCATTAACAAGTAAACAGATATCAGAAACTACTGCACATGGCCACAGCACACTAACAGATATAGATCTTATTTATTTATGGGCTAACCCAGCAAGATGCATGGCAAAACCAAGAAAACTTAAAAAAACATTCAACCATTGGGCACTTATTCATTTCCTAAATCCTGGGGATTTAGGTGTCAAGATGACACAATAAATGAATGAAAAACTGTTTGGGGTTTCGAAGGTTATTTGAATTGGCTGGAAAAGCCAGCATACATGTTGTTGTTGACAGAATTGCGTTTAGATATACTTCCCTTGGCTTTTTTTATGTGTAAATAGGACCAAGAAAAATCAAAATCAGAGTACTGCCCATTCTGTAAGAATACAGTTAAAACAGTTGGTGGATTTATGTTTTTCTGCCTACTATTGTCCTCTGCAAGGGAAACATGGGCTAAACCGGTATTAAGGGCAAATGGGTTCAGGCCGATGGAGGATGCACTGGGAGGTTTTAAAAGCATGCAATTCAAAACAAATATGTATTTGCTTTAGCTAACTATTTGCAAACTGCATTTGTAATATGAAAGTCGGTTTTACTCCAGTAATGCTGAGTCTGCCTTTTAATGCTTTTATACTAAGATATATATATTTGGAACATGATCAAATGAGCACAAGGCTGCTATTTACAGGCAGTGGTCTGGATCCTAAATGTATTTGTATATATTATTGCAGCTGTTATATCTCAGTTTTATTGGTATCAAAGGTGTGCTAAATGTATGAACATGTATTGTTGCACTTTGACGGCTTTTAGTCGAATACAGTTTGTTGACCTACTGGATAGGTTATGGGCAACTCTATCGTCACTGAGGAGTACAATGTTTGGTTAATTGTATTATGCTATATTTCACAGGGATCCCCCTCTTTAAAGAAAATAGGAAAGAAATAAAGAAACAGCACAGATCATTATGCCACATGGAAACTTGACCAACATGAACCAGGGTAAGACACCCTGTCATTTGTTATCTAATAAAGATGCAATTAGGATTCAGATACCATATGGCTATTGAGGCATTTTCACTGCCTCCTTATAGAACAATTCCATACACATGCCTGAAAATGAAAGCATAAGAATGAATTTGGTGACTAAACCAATGCAAGATAATGGGCCTCATTACAACCCTGGCGTTAAGGGGTTAACGGTGCCGTAAAAGGCTGCGGCGCTGTTAAACCCTTAACGCCAGATTCAGACTTTAACGCCTGCTTTTTGCACCGTAATTTACGTAATTAGCGCCTTCCCCATTCCCATTGAGCCCTATGGGCCAAAAATGGGAATGGGGAAGGGGCCATGGTGAATGGGGATTTACCGCCCCGCCAACCTTGGAATGGGGCGGTAAATCCGCCATCCACCATGGCGGAATCCGGCATGGACCATGGTGCTAATTGCACCAGGGTCCAAGGCCAGGGTTGTAATGAGACCCAATTAGCTAAGAAATAACACGCTTAGGTCTGTGTAATGAACGATTTTGAATGTACATTTCACCATTACGTTGTGATATAAAATAATAGATATCAGGAATTATTTCAATAATCCAATTGGACCTTAACAAAACCCAATGTCCAGCCTGGGACAATGTATAGAAAATAGTTACTCTACAAATTACTGATTTATATTTAGCCTTCATTTATTTTTTTATTTTAGTTCTTTTGTAAAGTTCGTGTACTGCCCGACAGCCCCTTAGGAGTGGTCGTTTTAAAATCAACATTATAGGTTAGGTCAGAATGGACGAGCACTACAGATGGTTTTGGAAGCCAGCCATATTGTAGTGTTCGAGTCTACACGCAGGAATCACAAGCCAGACTGGTGCATACAACAGTGCTTCACTGTATATTTAATTATGTAAAAAGACTCGTAACTAATTAAAGATGTACTGGAAATAGAGAAAAGGAACAAGACGTTACAGAAGGAGATTACATATTTAATGAAAGTTGAATTGTGTAATTTTCTTACTGCGGATTCGTATCAAGGTTTATTTCTTTCAAAGCCATGATGTCATCAACAGTCTTCTCTATTGCGTCCGGGTGTGCACTGACTGCAGTTTGCAAGAGCTGCCAATGATATGAAAATGTCAATTACTCATCTGCAGGACTGGTATTTAGTGAGCATGCTAACTGAGAACGTTCAATGCATCATCCTGATGACGTCACATGGCACATCTGATTGACTATGGTAAGAAAGAATACAAAATATAAAAGCAGAACGTGTCACATTCAGAATGTTGCATTCCTGCCTGACTAAAAAAAAGAACATTTCATTCATATCGTATAAAAAAAGATAATAGCCTTACTGACAAAAATATAACCTGTTTTGCAATGAATAGCAATCATAGCTCATCTTGCTCAAGACAAAATATTTTCTTTCCTTTGTACTCACCCACACCAATTTTGATGTTCCATTGAAGCACATCACGGGGAACTTCCCTTTCAATCCCTGATAACGGCATCCATTCCCGCCATTTACTCATCCGATCATTTTGTCCCACAGGCGTTGTCATTTTCTATGATGCACTTGGGTTTGTTTTCCTACTCTTATGCTTAATCTTATGTTTTTCAAAAGCAATTCCGGATACAGATTCATCATTTTAATGTCTCTTGAATTCTATTACTTTTTTCTCCACAGCTTTACCTTTCTCACTGCCCTGTAGCTGTATTAGAACACAGAGATCACTAGTGGCCACCGCTTAGCCAACCAAAATGTTCGGCGTGTAGTCAATAATTACTGCTATTGACTGCATACTGAACATACGGACTTCAAAAGCAGACAGGGAAGCAACTGTGCAATTTGCAGGCAAGATTTCTTTCAACAAGAAACTCCATCTTTGGGGGGAATAATATTTATTTCACAGCAACATCCAATTTAATGCATAACAGGGAAAGCTAAAGCCCGGGAAAGTACATTCCCTTTCTTTTAAAGTAACCGTTTACATTTACATCACACTTAACATATGGTCATGTTAATCCTGATCCAGTTTAACCAATTTTGAAATTAAAATGTATAAGGAAGGCAGGGTATCAATAGCAGACAGAGACAAAATAGATGCACCTTTCAAAAACCTATATTTTGGTATTTTGGTTGGGTTAGTAGAATTCCTAACTGGCCCTAACTCTAGAATGGAAATAGTCTTGACAATTAAACAAATAACAAACAAGTCCAAGTCAGTCTAGTCAAAATATAAAGGCCTGTATACTAAAATAACTAACCTTGCCCTCTTTCTCAAATGACAAATGTATAAAGGGAATACAAAAGGAAAAATAGTGTCTTAAAAAATGTCAGAATGGCTTAGGTAACAACTCCCTTCCCCACGGTCAAAAGCACAGAGTCTCGAGAATTTCTTAAAAAGAATAGGTGGATGGCACAGTTCTATCAGTCTTACACACTTTGGCCTCACTGTTTCAATTCAACAGTTCAGGCGTGGGCTTCCAGTTTGACAGTTCAATTAGTTATTTTGGCTTTGCTCGCCTTGCCACAAACACACAGTTCTACTCTTGACCTTTACTTTGCCACCATTCAACACAGGCTTCCCTCCGTCGGGCTCGAGCGTGTCTTTCGTTTCACATTTACCTTCCATTTTATCACAGTTCCCTACAGGCTTCGCTCTGCCGGGCTCGAGCCTGTCTTTCTCTTTGTGGGTGTTCTATTTGGGCTTTCTCTTTGGGGCGTTCTGTCCTATTCACAATTTTGTCAAAGACTTTCAAAACGGCAAGGCTTTTACGTAGACTTCTGCATGACCACTTCGACCTCTCTTTAAACAAACTTATAATCAACAATCTTCATCACTTTGCAACACCAATGCTTCTTGGTTCTTGTACTTTTAACAACCAACAAGCTTCTTTACTTCTCGCGCCTTGAAACACTTGTGTATAGGTGCGTTATAAATGCCATATCATATCATACTTTGCCCTCTTGGCATCTTTCAAATTTCATATACTTTGGCATATTCAGAGTTTACGTACTTTGCTTTTCCCTAGTTCAACTTTCGTTCGGGATCACAGTTTCTTTCCTGCTTTTGGTTCCCATTTTAATACAATTCAACTCAGAACATTTCACAGAGACTTTCGAATGTGAGAATCTGCCTCGCAGGACCACTCTGTTACTTTGTATCACACCTTATCATAGTTCCTTATATCTAGCCCCTCTTTGGCATACAGCATCACATTTAAAAAGTTCTCATATTTTGCTCCCACTTCATTTGCTCCGCTTGGCAGCACTTTCCCTTTTTCACACATTTGGGAGACTTTCCTCGCAACTTTCTTTCAACACTCGTGTCTTAACACCTGGTCTCTTTCCTCCCTCAAGGATTCCCCGGCTGTGATAGACTGTCTCTTTTATTCCCTTAAACCTCAAGTACCATAATGCCGTGCTTCAGCACTCTTCCGGTGTCACTTGCATCTCCTGTCTGGTTACTTTCTTTCCTTTGTCCGCTTTATCCCTTTAACCGCTCCAGCCACCCACATGCTAGGCAGTTTCTCTTGCTTCCTCATGAACAGAAACTCACCTGTAGTGCTGTGCTGGCAGTTTGCCTGTCTGGGATACACGTCTCAAGGTCATGGTCTCATCCGCTGCCCCTCTGACATCCCTAGGACCCGCATTGCAGGGGAAGAAGCAATGACCTGGGCACGGCCAGACAAACACAGCTTTCTCCCTCCAGGTTCCTTGGAGACACTGTTCCCTCGCCACGCTCTGCCCCTCTCTGCACATCGGGCCAGCGTTCTCATTCTCCGTCTCCGCTTTATCCCTTTAACCGCTCCAGCCACCCACATGCTAGGCAGTTTCTCTTGCTTCCTCATGAACAGAAACTCACCTGTAGTGCTGTGCTGGCAGTTTGCCTGTCTGGGATACACGTCTCAAGGTCATGGTCTCATCCGCTGCCCCTCTGACATCCCTAGGACCCGCATTGCAGGGGAAGAAGCAATGACCTGGGCACGGCCAGACAAACACAGCTTTCTCCCTCCAGGTTCCTTGGAGACACTGTTCCCTCGCCACGCTCTGCCCCTCTCTGCACATCGGGCCAGCGTTCTCATTCTCCGTCTTCTCACAGCCTCTCTGCTCTGCTTCTGTGGATCATACGGCATCCCAAACTCGTTCAAACTGCTGTTTCTGAATGCTGCTTTTATACCTCCAACTAGAGTTGATAGCTTTCAGGTGATTGTAGTCAGCTTTAAGTGCCTGGCTCTGCCTGACATCATTATTGGGACAATCAAGTGTTGGAGTATAGGAAGTCTTTCCTTTCCCAATGCTGTTCCTTTGGGTAATCCTCAGCACTCCTAGTTGCCTCTTCCTCATCCCAGTACTTTGGCAGTCAAAGGGAAAACAGGAATTATGGGACTTGTAGTGTCCCACTGAAATGGAAACAAAGTTGTGTAGATTACTGTCAGGGAAGGGGTGAAACCATGTCTCACCCTTAGGCACTACCTCTTGAATACCAGAGGACCCTCTACTGAGGTAGTGCTCCCTCGGTAGTCCGCCCCCAGTGTGGGATCCAAGAGCAATGGCCCGTCCCTGGCCACCTGTGAAGGAGATCCCCAGGGAGTAAGGTGGGAAAAGCCCTTAGGATTTTCACAAATGCTGAACTTAAACAGACAACTTCGTTATGTAAATACTGCAAAATAAAACATTTAATTTGCTAACAACTTGTCTATTTACTTAATTCATCATAATACTACCGTTTTTCACTTACCCATCAAAGCTCCAAGACATATATTCCTATTACCGCTATGTGCTAATAGTCTTCTAGACTCGGGAGCTTTTGGAGTTGTGGAAGGGTCATTTTACCTCAGTAAGGACCCTTCCCCTCAGTCTATAAGGCTATAAAAGGAATCTTTTCCTTTGATGACAAGGACCTTACCATATTATACTGATTTTTTGCTAGGAATCATTGAAGTTCATAAGTGAGCTTTCTCAGTGTAAATTGTCATATTCAAACCTTTGGGGGGGGGGGGGTGTGTGTGTGTGTGTGTGTGTGTGTGTGTGTGTGTGTGTGTGTGTGTGTGTGTGTGAGTGTGTGTGTGTGTGTGTGTGTGTGTGTGTGTGTGTGTGTGTGTGTGTGTGTGTGTGTGTGTGTGTGTGTGTGTGTGTGTGTGTGTGTGTGTGTGTGTGTGTGTGTGTTTTTTCCAACTGTATTTTAACTGAATAGTGGTAAACAACTTAATACTAACGGCAGCATGAACATAGGCTATACATAAATGAGTGCTGAATCCCTTAGGACATAAAGATAGGTTGACAACCTGCAGCTCCACAGATGTTTTGGACTACGCCTCTTATGATCCCTTACAATTGACTACTCTGGCTGCAGCCACAGGTTGCAGACCACTGACTTAAAGCATTGTGGAAACTGCTCAAAACATGGGATGAAAATGGTTAGAATGGTGACAACTGCGACCTTGAGAAGCACCAAACCAAATGAGATGGAAACTCTGAAATAGGATGAAAATATTGCATTAACGATTCAGACAAAAAGCGTATCTAAAAAAATCAGAATGACAGAATATGGGCATGTGCTCCTAGTACTTATTTATATAATTATAGCAGAAGCTCGATTATCTGGCATC
Source organism: Ambystoma mexicanum (assembly GCF_040938575.1). Classification (NCBI taxonomy): domain Eukaryota; kingdom Metazoa; phylum Chordata; class Amphibia; order Caudata; family Ambystomatidae; genus Ambystoma; species Ambystoma mexicanum. Next base: position 757,451,971 of record NC_090941.1, read on the forward strand.
TATGGAAACCAATGGTTCCAGATAATGAAGTATGCCAGCTAACTGAATCCTGGTTATCCGAACCAGATACCGCAGCAAAAAGGCGGGATACCAAAGCTACCGGGACCTTTGGCTCGGTTATCCATTTTCAAACCTTCATGCTGCATTTTCTGAACTCGAACCATCACCACAACCAGCCCTACTAGGTGGCAGTAAATAGAGTGTTCCTTGGAACAATATGCGGCATATAAAACGCTTATTACTGGACCATCTTAAATGCTCTATCGACAGTTTGAAAAATGATTATAATTGTGGAATGCTTTTTGGAACTGCCTGCTCTAAACATAATTACGTTATTCTTCTTGGCATGTATCAAGATAACATTTTTACAACATATAGTGCCTATTACCTTGTTTTTGGAGTTTTTCAGCGATCTCTCTGCAAAGAAATATGCAACAATTAGATTTCATAGGACAATGTTTTCTGAAATATAGAATATGCAATGAAACAATGTCTTCAGTATCATTACGTCGATTGGTATTCAAACATGCGGCACACAAGCTGAGCCCATCTGAGAGGCGAGGGCTTAATGTGCGAGCTATGCTCCCTTTTAAAACAAGATGGTGAGATATTGTCATGGGAGTAAGTTTTAAAGATGATATTGCTAGATATCTAAGAAGAATCCAGAAGATTCCCTTCGCAGGCACATTACTGAGATGTAACATTGTAAGAGAAATATTTTACAAAATTTTCCCAGACAACTTCATAAACATTTGTGTTCCTCAAGTGATAACACAAAAAAGCGAAAGAACATAGAAATGGAAGAATTGAGTAATGGTAGTTTTGGAATCTCGGAATGAATCGCCATTCATTACAAGTCGCTGGTGAGTCTTTCTGAAAGCCACAAATAATAAACAAATTATCTCCCTATGCCCAAAATACAGTTTTCTATAATCAGTCCTTCGTAACGGTTGAGCCATAGAATGAAGAGAGCTATGGGTATGTGAAAGGTCAGCTATTTTGTACAATGTGTTTATTTCATTTATGTGCTCCTGCAATGGCAGCTGGTGAATTTTCTAATTGCAGGGGTGTAAATATTTCCCACCAATATGCCAGCGGGGCTGAGCGTAGTGAGGGAGCCTGAACCAACCAAGGGAAGTTCGGGGGCCCAAGAATTTCTTTTTCAATATTGGGTTAAAAAGGTGCATTATACAGTACACTTTCTGTGAAAAACTGGGTAGAAAGCCCGACAGTTTGCAATTGGTTTTGTAGCGTAACTCCAATGCAAAAATGCAACAGATGCAAGTCACCAATAGTGTACAGGAGCATTTCCCCACACATTTTCATGATGCCTTCGTCCACAATGTATGCAAGCAGGATTTGGGTTGTTTGAACAAAGTAAAATGATTTGCAGTGGAATTGACTGTAGGCAATTTGGCCGCAAATCACTTTTTATTTCGGTAAAACAAATCAAATTTTGCCTTACACCACCCACCGCCTTTCCCCATTTTACCTGTTTGCTCGGCGGCCACCGCTTCTCCTGCACCCCTGCAGTGTCTAGCCATGTAATAACAGATCATCCTTCCTTTATCAATACTGGTTGATAAAAGAAAGGATGATGCTATTTTATGAGGTATCTATGGTAAATGCCCAGTAAAAAATGCATTGTTGCGACTCCTCCAGCCCCGCTCGCTCTCAGGCCTAGCACAAACATACACACAACATATTCACACTCTAATTCCATTCACACAGCTTTCAATCATTCACACACACACCCATACATCACACACTCACTGATTCACAACGTATAATGCATTAAAAAAAAGAAAATGTTACCTGCACGCAGTCAGATACTCAAGCAACTACGCTGCTGACAGAAAGCACTCTGGCTCCCGCGAAGCACAAACAGGAACCAGGAAGCAAAGAGCGCTTCCTGGTTCCTGCATATGCGCACAGCTAGTATGTGCAGGGAGGTGCAGCAGCGCCTCCTCACACATGCAAATGTGCAGTCCTGCATCCCCAATGGGCCATACAAGGCTGGAGAAACAATATACCCCTAGCCTTACATGGCCCACTGGATATGCGCGTCTGTTTCCCATTGACACTTCAACCCAGCCCAGGACCGCCTTCTAAGCTGAAGAAAGTAGCTGAGAGATTGCTCCTGCGCTGGCACAGCTCCTACATGATGGGTGAGGGTTTTGGTGGGTCGGTGGCCTCGCCCATTATGAATGAGCTGCCCCCAGTGATGATGGGTTCCCGGGATGCAATTTTCAACTTTTGCAAAACGGTGTGCAAAATTAAAGTGAAAAACAGGCAACACAGCCTTTACTCTTTACTTTTAATATAGTGATTCAAATGCTGCATGCAAATAATAACACTTCACAGCCGGTGCTAAAAGCAGGCAGATTCCATAGAAATCCATTATTTTAAGGCCTGCATGAAAATCTTATGTAGGCGTAAAAGCGTGCATTTATAGATGTCAGAGGAAGCATGCATGGCGGAAATGTAAATTCTGTTCCGTGCTCCTTCTCTGACTTCAAAAGGCAGCAAAATGGCTTGGAAGGTAAAATAACGTGAACATGCCAGTGCCTTGCTTTTAATTCTTACATTTTCACTCAAGCAGTTGTAAAATGACCCCCTGTATCTCCATAAAGGATGCATCCTCTATCAGCCTAAAGGTACAATTAAGAAATCTATTTAAACTAGCTGTTCCTGGCGTAACGGTCAATTTCAGTCGGTAATTCATAGGGTCACTTCTGTCCCCATCTCAAATATCAGAATTACCACCAATCGCTTCCAGGAAGGTCCCTGTGACTTATTAATGGTCATTGAAAAGGCTAAATGTATCAGATGGAATGGGAGGTATGCGCAGTATAAGAACAGTATCTAAGTTCCATCAATCACACAGGCCTCTATGATGTGTTTTTGTGGACACGTAATTGTCAACCTTGTTCCATTGCAGAGTCCCAGTGATTGCATAAGATTACGTAGGAGCATAATTACAGCACCTACTTTCATGAGGAGGCATTCATCCTATAGCATTTCGTTCTTTGGAGACTGAAGCGCTAAGCCGGTATTTAACTGTTCATTGGCACTGGATCCTCTGAGCCCTGTGTGAAGAGAAGTTTGGTGGAAAGAAGTAGCTTCCCAATGTTTGTGATAGTGGAAGGTGAAAGTGAGCATGCAGAACCACGCTCATTCTGTTTGTTGACATTGTAGCTGTTGTTGAAGTGGGTACACTTTGCCATTTAGACAGCAGAGGGTAACCTAACACTAATAAATTGCATCAGCTGGGTACAGAAACATACCTACGCGTTTTATATATTTAGATATAATTTGGAGGTTGGGTGTTTCTCCTTATTGGTTTCTGACACTGTGACCACTGATTAGAGTGGAATATTTGGTTGTGTATTAACCTTTAACCCTCCACCAACTCCCTTGGAAATCCACAATTGAACACAACTTTTTCAAAGCAATGCATATTACTTGTTGTGTCAACTGGCCTGGAATTAGCTGTCACAGTCCCAGCACCAAGTGATCAGTTCGGGTGAGTGTATTACTGAGGGGTTTCACTATAGCATGAAGTATATTATCCCACATACAAAATTAAACAAAGCAATCGACTAACTGAACCGTGACACAGTTCGCTCAAGCAGATTTCAACACAGGAAATGGGAAGTTAGAATGACCTGGGATAAACTCTGCAACACTTTACATATGCTTCTTAGTTCTTGGATCCCATGGACATTGCTTTGGGTGATATGGAAATGGAAATCAGACTCTAGAAATCCATGGAAGTTTGGCAATATTATCAATATCAGCAATCCTTCGCATTCCCTAATTATAGATGGATAGAAGAAGAAAGGCAAGTTAAAATACCACCCTCTGGATGACATCAGAGGAACGAGGCTCAGGAAAACTGCTAACAAGGCAAAGGAAAGGCCACAACACTTTCATAGGCGGTATGGAACAGAGTGCCAGAAGGACATCAAGGCAGAAATGCAAAGTAGTTGGGGTTGTAGTAGAGCAGCAGGATGTTGCCTTGAAGACTGGAGGAACAGAGGAACTGCACACACAAAAAGGTGTGTGAGCAGCCGGACTTTCATATGAGGGCAACCAGCAGGTAGAAATATTGTTGAAAAGATAAAGAGAGGCCACTGAATCTTTCCCATGACATTTGCCTTATAATTTCTTTGTTTCCAGTGACTACATCAAACAGCTTTAGTTGATAAAGAATATTGAATAAAAGAAATCCCAAGTCTCTGACTGGCTCGTTAATAGGGATCCAGGCCTGTCCTTTTTCTTTCCCCTTTATGAGTTTATCAACATGTATTGCTGCGCTTTCAGTCTGCCACTGAATCTGTCCTCACCAAAAAAAGCAGAACCTTCTTTATACCTAGTCTGCCTAGTCCGCTTAATGCCTCCTACTTCGGAGCCCATAATTGGGCCGGCAGTGTTGATTAGCTACCTCTGAGAGCAGGAACCGTGTGAAACTTTTTAGCACTGCTAGAAAGAGGTAAATGTCGACTGATGTGTCACCTCTGTGGCTTCAGCCATGTCTCGTGGCTATAGCCCTGAAAATCATGATTCCAATGTGGTTCCTCTTTTTTTCGTTTCTGTTGCAATTCGTTTATGAGGGAGGCCCCTGTGACCGTTCATTCCCACACTCCTTCACCCAGCTTCCTCTTCCAGTCCTCACCCCAACATGTTGCTGTTACCCCCAACAATTATGTTTCAACCCTTAATGAGAGTGGAGCCATAATATTCCTGCCCACGGTATTTACCGTCGCAATGAGGTGGCCTCTCAGCCTTGAAGAAAAACTCAATATGCTTCTCGCAAAAGATTATCTGAAACTAACCATGCTCCGCAATTCCCAAAGCGGGCCGGTAAATTGGCAACTGGAAGATCCTGGATGTAATCCCAGGACACCTCCATTTATGGGATGAGAGTCCTTCCCTTTAAAGAATAATTGCAGCATAAGGTACTGTCCAGTCCTATAGAAAAATTGTATCATTATTAATATTATAGTGCAGGCTTCAAAATTGAATGCTCCTTGCACCTAATATCAGGTATTACCCAACTTGATGAGGAACATTTGACAGAAAGTGGGCGGATGAAAGATCAAGCCAACCTTCAAAGATTCCAAACTCTGATCTTCAAGTTACACCCACATCACTGCAGCAAGTGCATTAATCCACTGGCTTCCTTACAGAGTACAGAATACATGATCATTCGCACGGTCGCTGGGCAAAAGTACAAAGAGAACACTTGTGGACCTAGGGAAAGGTATTTGAATCACAGAAATGCACTAGAAAAAATAGAGGGGATGATCTGATCTTTGCTTTATACCATGAAACCAGGAATCAGCCTGACCTACTCGTTTCCCTCACACCGATTGAGAATTCCTGAATATAACCAATAATCACCTAGGTGCCGATTGCAAACACAGAGAGAACAGCCATCATGTCTGTCTGCGAAAGAAAAAAAGACCTTGCTAATTGGATCCTTTTTATATTTCGGCCCCAATTTACAAAAGTAAGCATTTGCAAGCGCAAGTCACGTCGTGCGTAATTTATACGTGTACACACTAACCTATGTGTGAAATTGTGTACCCCTCAGTGCGCATGTGCAAGGGTATGATATGCAAATACATTAATGCTTCATGACTTCAGTATGCATGTGTAGGCTGAACAAATATGAGGAATTTAACAATCTTTTAGTGGAATACTTGTTTTTCTCCCAAAAAGATATTTTTTTACATTTAAAGCTTGGTACATTTGGGTGGAGTTTCCACTCCCACTCTTCTGCACCACTTATAGGAGGCCATTTTCAGTATAGGTTAATTATGAAGATAAGTATAAGAAATGCATTACAAATGCCTGTGATTACTTTCCAAGTTACTTCACCGAGTTATTACAATGTGGCTGTTTACCTATTTCAATGTCATGCACCCTGAACCCTCCGTACTTTATTTGTATCTTTAATGTATGCAAACAGTGTGTACACTGTCATACAAAATCTAAAACAAATAATGCAATCACATGCGTTTTTGTGGAGCAGAAATAAAAATACAAAGCTGACCAATTTCCAAAGGCACATTTGGCAGTGCCCCACAAAGGTGAGAAGACCTGGCACGAGACCCCAAAAGTAGACCAAGCCAATGGATAACCTAAAAAAATGTTTTAGGTCCAAAGTTAACAAAAATAGTAAATGCGATATAATATAAGCCATTTAATATGATTTGATATAATATGATATGGCATTTATCATGTGCCTATACACAAGTGTTTCAAAGCGCGACAAGGCGAGGGGGTACAGAGGGAAGACAGAGTCAGCGATCTTACTAGGCCAGGTGACATTAAGATTGCACAAGAGCAGGTAGGCGGAGGGGGCAGTGCAATACATAGGATCAACAGTAAAATGTACAGAATAAATAAAAACAGTATGTAGCTAGTGGCAAGCGCAGGGGTAAGTGCAGACATCAAGTGTCAAGAGCGGGTGGGGACTGTAGGGAAACAGAAACAGCCCCCAAGTGCAGGGGTTGCTGGGAGGCAGTGCAGGTGTGCAGCTGGCGGTGGTAGGGACCTGGGCCCGAGATCAGAGGGTAGCCAGGTAACCAGTGAAGTTTCAGTCAGGAGTTCAGCAGGGGAGAGGGTGAGAGAAAGCAGAAGCAAAGAGGAAGGTCTTGAGGTGCTTCCGGGAACAGGAGATGGTTCTCCTCAAGTTTTAGGGAGGCAGGGAGGCTGTTCCAGAGGGAAGCCCCAGCTGAAGAAAGCGAACTACCACCAACTTGCTGCTTGGAGAAGCGACTGACCCTGAAGGAGTTGGAGGAAGATGAGCGGATGAGCGAAGAGCTCGAGAAGGAAGGTATTTAGGAAGAGAGAGTTGGAGGTATTGAAGCCTCAGGCCCCAGAAGGCTTTGTGGACAAAGCAGAGGGTTTTGAACTTAATCCTTGCATCCAGTGGGAGCCAGTGCAGAGATTTCAGTCCTGGAGAGATACGATCTCTGGGCTTGAGGCCAAGGACAAGTCTCGCAGTCCTGTTCTGGATGAGTTGCAGAGGAGAGTAGAAGCAGGCAGATTTAGAAAGAGGCTGTTGCAGTAGTCCAGCCTAGAGAGAACCAGAGCTCTGGAGACAGTGAGCTTCTGGGGGAAGGTGAGGAAAGGAAGAATACCTCTGAGGAGGTGCAGCTGGTAGTGTGACTTCTTAGAGATGTCAGATGTGAGGAGGGAAAGAGTGTGGAGTCGAATATGACCCCAAGGTTTTTAGCCTTGCAGGTGGGAGCAGGAATGGGGCCAGGAGAGGCCGGCCAGAGAGCTACAGGAAAGGAGGGAGCGGGTGTGCCGATGAGGTGAATCTCAGTCTTACTGGCATTAAGGCAGAGATCATTGGTGGTACACCACTCCTGGAGAGCGGACAGACAGTCCGAGAAGGAGAAGAGGTGGCGCTAGGTAGTCTGAAAATGAGCTGAGTGTCGGCCACATAGCACTGAAAGTTGGGGCAGACAGCGGCAATGCAGTGGGCAAGAAGTGCCAGGTATTGGTTGAACAGCCAGGGAGAGAGGTTAGACCCGTGGGGAACACCACAAGTAGAGATAGAGGAGTGGGAGGACCTACGTTGGACCTGGGAGGGTCGATCGGAGAGGAAAGAGGACAGCCAAGCCAGAGCCTGATCGGTGATACCCAGGTTATCACAGAGATGATTGAGCAAGATGGCATGGTTGACCATGTCAAAGGCAGAAGAGAGATCAAGTAAGATGAGGACACAGGGGTATTGGAGTCAAGGTTGGAGAGCAGGTCTTCACAGACGTCCAGGAGAGCAGTTTCTGTGATTTTGACAGCTCTGAAGCCAGACTGATGGTCATGGAGACAACCAACCAATTCAGTGTGAAGATTAAGCTGGGAGATGGCCAGCTTTTCCAGGAGTTTGCCCAGGAAAGAGTGATGGAGATTGGGCGGTAGCTAGCAGGGCAGGAGGGGTCGGCTGAGGGTTTCTTAAGAAGAGGGTGCACAAGGGAGTGCTTCAGTGGGGAAGGGAAGACTCCAGTGGCGAAGGAGTGGTTACAGAAGTGTTCCAAAGCAGGAGTCAGGGTGTCAATGTGGTCCTTGATGGTTTTAGAGGAACAGGGGAGAACCTGTTTCGACCAGACTTTCATAGATTGGACTTGTCTAGAAACCTTGTCTGGGGAGAACAGGGGAAAGGCAGAGAAGGAGAGAGGAGAGGTGGCCACAGAAGGGCCAGAGGAAGAGAGGGGAGTAGAGGTAGGCGGAGGAGAGGAAGAGAGATAGCACACAATATCCTGAACTTTAGAGATGAAATCAGAAGCCAGGGCCATACAGAGGGCCTCGGAGGGGACAGGCGATGTAGAGACTGCAGCAGGATTGGCCAGCTTCTTGTAGATTTTAAAGAGTTCGGCCGAGTTGTTGGATGGCGTAGAGACGCGGGCTTGGATGAGGGCTCTCTTCTTGGTGCAGACAGAGAGCAGGTATTGCCTTTGGAGCAGGCAGCAGGCCAGTTTGTCAGAGGATGTACAGGAAGCACACCATTTCCTCTCAGCCACCCTGCAGTTGTGTTTAAGGATGATGAAGTCTGAGTCATACCAGGAATTGCACTTGGCTTTGGGCTTCAAGCAGATCCTCAGGCCAAGGGCAAGAACATCAAGAGTATCAGATATAGCAGAGTGGAGCGTGGAAAGGATTGTGTCAGGGTGTGAGTCAGCCGAGGGGGTGGGAGTGAGAAAGTGGCAGCGAAAGCCACAACAGACACATGCTTCATGGGTCGATAACCGAGAAGGTAGGTGGCAGTGCTGGAGTTGGCTTGGCCTGAGGGGTGGAGAGAGAGAGCTGGGAGGAAAGAAGAAAGTGATCACTCCAGGAGAAAGGAGTGGTGAAAGGGATAGAAAGGGGAAGGTCTGTAGATATCAGAGCATCCAGAGTGTGCCCTGCAGAGTGAGTCGGGCCAGAGGGGACGATAGAGAGTGAGAGAGAGTTGCAGAGGTTGCGAAAGAGTCCAGAGGAAGGACATGAAGCATCCAGGTGGATGTTAAAGTTTCCAAGAAGGAGGAGAGGTCTGCACACTCAGAGGAAGAAGGAGATCTGACCAGATGGCCGATAGATGGTAATCACAGTAAGGGAATGGCTAGGAGAGAGAGAGTGAGAGAGCCTGCAGATGATGAATTAGAAAGAGGAGCAGGCCTGCGTAGGAATGACGGAGTCAAGAATACACTCAGGGAAGATCAGCGCTACACCCCCTCCGGAACGATTGGACCTGGGCGCAGAGAGGATCTTATAGCCATCTGGGAGGAGAGTGTCAAACTCGTGACAGAGCTGGCCGTGAACCATGTTTCAGTGAGACTGAGGACATCGAGTTCAAGTTCTTCGAGGAGGCGGCAGGTGTCAGAGGAGTGTTTGACAGCTGAACAAGAGTTTAGAGTGGCAATATGGAGATGGTTGTTGTCCTTGAAAGACTACCGGGTAGGGGTACAAATCAGAGGTACGCTGTGCAGAGGTGTAGAAGAAGCCGAGGTGGGACAGAAGAGGAAGGAGGAGGGGGCAAGGCAGCCACAGAGGAGACAGCGGGGGGGAGGCAGCCGTGGAGGGAAAGAGAGAGGACAGTAGGAGAAGGGAAATTGATGAGGCATAGAAAGCGTCTATCAAAGAGGAGAAGTTTGGCCTGAGGGCCTTGGACCAAGACGGTACCATTCAGGTAAACATTAATGATGACCTTAGAGGTGTGGAAGAAGGCCAGGAGAGCCTCCCACCGGGTGCTACCAATAATGGGAGAAGAATAGAAAGGAGAAAGCACAGAGACCATATGGAGAGTCCATAGGTCTGGCGAGGAAAGGATAAAGAGGATGTTGGTGAGGGTTTGCCTGCAGGAAGCACTGGTATAGGTGTCCGCGATAGGGAGGCCTGGATTGGAAACCAGGATGTCTTTTAAACTTCTTTCTACCAGATTTAGTGAAGAGAGCAGGATAGTCGACAGAGAAGCAGTTAGAAAAGATAGGGGAAAACAGAGAGCACCATAGAGTAGGTAGGGAGAGGAGAGAAGAGGAAGGGTGTGGGAGGGACTGTGCACAAGTGTTCAATTATTAGGGACAAGGGCAAGTGAAACAAAAGTACACACACTTTTGAAAAAGTTAACGAAGAGAGAAAAGAATGGAAAAGGGTTGGTTACGGAGAGGATGAAGAGGCTATGGGGATAAATCCATCAATCCTAATAAACTTAAAGGAGCTCCATCTTATCAGTGGAGGAGATGGCTGGCTGAGACAGGAGCGCCTGCGCATGTCTCACTCTACCTACCTCCCACTCTCATCTCGGCCTCTCTCAGACCACATGAGGTGAGATGAGCTGCAAACACCTCACCTCCCCCCTGCAAAGCAGGGCAAGTCTACAAAAGAATCCTGGTGCAGCTTTGCCATGCAGCTCGGTGGATATGGAGAGTCCAACTAAACCCCTCAAGATAAACAGGTGCTGGAGAACTTGTTGGGTGAGGTAACCTCCCTAAAGTTTAGGTCGTAGCTATTGATAGTTCCCTGGGCAAACCTCTTTCTGGGTGAAGCAGAGAGCAGAACATACGAAGATCGCAACACAAAACATATTCTTAAAGTCGCAGTTGGTGGAACACTTTAGCAAACTGTCTTGGAAAATCAAAGGAGAATTAATAACCAGCAGATGGATTTTCCCCAGAGGGACCCGCCACTATTGTTGGACCTACATCCAAATGCTATTCAGATTGAAAAAGCCCACAGAATGGAACCACAGGAAAATAATATTCCACGTTCCTTCATTCTTAAATTTATGAGGCACACAGTATGTCACAACATCCCCAGGATAGCAAAAGAGAAAAAAGTAAATCTTGTGGGGGTCCAAGAGAGTAGATAAAATACTGGGCTTTAGTGAGGTCAAGAAATTAGCACAAAAAGAAAACCTGAACTACTTCATGACATTACCAGAAGTTATATCATTCCTGCTGGCAAATGCTATTTATCCTTTCAGGGAGCCATTACGTGCAACTTCAGTAAGTAGCAGGTGAGTGAGCATGTGTATGGATGGTGCCACTGTGCATACAATGGATACTGATCTGCTTACATGTATGTTCACTGTTAAGGAAGTTCTGGTTTAATAGTTGAACTATATGAGTGTGATTTTGTGGGATAGGTGGGGTCTCAAGTTACTGTTGAAATTCGTTTAAAGAAAGGTGCCATTCACATTGGAATTTGGAGGAGAGCAGGGAATTCATTTTGTATATTTATTTTAAATTGTAGGCAGTTACTGGACTGGTGTGCCATATTGTAGGCCATCTTTGACTATTTTAAATATGGCGGCAGCTGTCTAGGACCTTTGGTGCCCACTAAATGTTCCCCATGCCGCAGATGCTGCCAGCCATATTTCTGAAGGCTGTTGCCCTGGTGAAAAAGGCCAGTGAGGATTCCTGCAATAGCCAGTAGCAAAACCAGTAGCGAAATGCAGAAGATGATACATTACTGCAGGGTCAAGTCATGAGAATAGCAGCATGCAACACAGAGTGCTTGGTGGGTGGGGGCCTGTGACCAGCACATGTAGAATTACACAACTGTTGGTGCTGCTGCATCATGGGGCATGGTGCTACTGAAATGTGAGCTACCTTCAGCCGCGGGATGTTTGGAGGTACTGGACTGGGTGTTCATATATGGTTGGAGTGGGCCAATGTAGATTGTCCAGATAGTGGTATCAGGAAGCACTCCAGCCCCTTCAGCACCTAACAAAGGATTGCCTAGTAAGTGAGGGTGCAGATTGCACAGATCATGGTTTTGCGGAAGAGATGTACATTACTCATGCAAAGCTATAGCATTCTACCAAACAATTGTGTGAGTATAATTAATCTACGTAATGTCTTGCAAACTTGATGGTGCTGGATAGGGTTGCTGGTAATAAAGCTTCACTGTGCATTGCATGTAATGTGGGAAAGCTTAACCTGTACTGCCCCAAATATACATGACTCTACACGGGGTGCAAACATAGTTGATCTATATGGTGTAGATACTAGTTGTGCATGCTCCATTTTTGCAATAGATGCATCAAACTAAAACACTGCCTGACTACCCCTGAAAGAGTATCGGTACACATGCGTGGGTGTCTGGGGCAAAATGAGAGGGGTGGTTATGGATGCTTTTGGGACCCATGTATTGCCTGTACCAGCTCGTGGCCATCAATGAGCACTTGAATAGTTCTTGTCACATAATTTTGTAACATCCTGTGATTTTTGAGGGTGCAGAGCTGATGATGGCGTAGATTCCTGTCACAACTCTGGGATTAATATTCTTTAATGGCAGAACCCCTTGTTGAGATAAATATCTCAACAGCCATGCCCCTATGTGAGCTGTATCTGCCCAAGACATGGTAGCTGCAACATGGTCACGCTGGTTGCTCAATCAGTGGTGCAGCATTTGCTACAGTAGATTGATGTTGTTAAGACTGCAGTGATGGGCATATTCTGCTTTCACTGCCTAGGATCTCAATCAGCTTGACCTAAGGGCCACTATCATTATATTGGCCCCTACATTTAGTGAAGAGCAGTGATAGGTCCAGTGTCCTCCTTGGTGACCTGGATGGGGCAGTTGGAGACGAGTATGAACTGGGTGTAGGTAGGTGTGTGGAGGATTAAATCACTGATGGCCGGGTGGTGGTAAATTGGTGTTAGAAGATAGGGAAATGCAATGCTTGGTTAGTGGGGAAGGGAGCACACCATCATTGGCTTAAGTAGAGTTATAGGAAAAGTAAACTATCCATGTTGATATGATACAGTGCAGGCGGTTCCAACAGGGTTGTCAATCCTGACGTCAGCGACGGGGGTGCGAATTGACTATGTACATTGTAATGCTACTATTAATGTCATTCTTCTTGTCTTTTATTTCTTAAATTGTCTTTTATGGTACCCTTTTAAGTTTGTCACCATTATGACCTTCCAAACAAACCTGTCATATATACATGCATGTAAGTATTGTCTAGCAGCTGGGTATTACTTGCCCCGGCTGTAGAACGATGATGGGTGAATGTACAGCTTGTTACTGAATGGCAGTATAAATGGCAGCTACACCAGTGAACACCTAAAGGGCCAAATGAATAGGAAGAAAGTCCTTTAGTATTTACAGAAAATCAATGCAGATGTAGCCCTCCTGTAGGAGACCCACTTCACTGTTGAGTATAATGACAGGTTGTTAAAGAGCTTGTCGAAACAATAATTTCAGTTCTTAAACTGTTGCAGGCTTGTAAAATGTGTATTCATGTTAATACAAATCGCGCTATGAAACACTTGTGTACGAGCACGATATAAATAAAATATCATATCATAAAACACAGGCTGGTTTCAGAGTACAGTGACACTGAGGACAGAGTTTGTGAAAGCAAAAGTAAAGATTTATAACACTAACTAGACAGTGGTATTCGCATTTGGCCTGACTTTTGACAATGGCAGCTTGTTTGTATAGCAATTTTGAGGAGGTTATTGAGCATGCAGGGTGACAACATTGCACCAGCTGAGGATCTGAACGTTCTCTTAGATTAAACCATGGGCAGATCATCAAAGGGATAAACACAAAGGTCTGCACAAGGACAGCAGTGACCAAATGACACCAGACTTGGTCCTTTGTGTAACAGCATATTGAGAGGCCATCCTCAAGACAGGGAGCTCCTTCCCGCCCCAATCAAGGTGTCCCACAACAAACTGTTTAATATCAGTTCTTTGTTCAGCCCTATTGCCAAGTCATCTCATACCCTTTGGATCCCTCTCCCTGAGCTACCAATGAGCCAAGAACCAAGCCGTTGTACAGGAAATATATTTGTATCTATTTGAATGATAAATAATGGAAGTCACACTAAAATGACACATGACACCTTCTTTGTGGCTCACAAATTAAACTTCTTGTTACAGAAAAGAAACACATACGATGGTTGGGAATAACACAAATCAAAATACTTTATACAGATTTCACTTCAGAAATACTCAATACTGAGCAATGAACAGAAGAAATGTACATATGTAGTGCTGTGCAATTTTGATTTTCCTGTTCGCTTAAAACACTAGAGGTTTAGTTCGTAGATTGGTATCCATGCATATGGCAATTATGATTTCACCCACGCTTTTGCTTTAAAATAAACACAGGGCGATTTAGCGGTTTGTTTTCAGCACCCCCCTCCCTCCTTCACTTAAAGTCTGTTTTGGGGAAATTGGACAGCAAACATTGGGATGATTTAAGAATTTTAGATTTTAGACCCCCCTTCCACTTAAAGGCCTGTGTTGGAGATTCTGGACAAATATGATTATACAATTAAATTACAGTCTATAGTGTTCAGCACACACTGGGAATGAGCTTTGTTAATTTTGAATTTTAACAAAAATCAATCTGTGGTGTTCAGCCAGAGGGAAGTAATTAAATACATATTTTTAGTCAAATAGGCTAAAGATCTACATAGTTTTGTTTTCTTCACCCCCCCCCACCCCCGCTCACTATAAAGGGAAATGATTTAAGGCAAGCAGACTCCCCCACGTTTGTTTTCAATTGGCTAATTTCTACTCACATTGAAAGCCTCCGTTTAAATTTCAGGAAAACCAGCTGCATTTCAGGACCCTGTGGGAGACAGGTTAGGGGTCTGTTCACTCCACTCTCAAAGATGGTCCCCAGCTCTTCGCCATGGGACCCAGTCAGCTTTTAGGCCTCCCCAGCAATAGAGGGCTCCATCCAGATGCAGTTTCGACCAAAATCTCCTTTTGGTGTTTCCGTGTTTTGTTGTTTCCTTGTGTCTGTCAGATGGTAATTTTTAGCAGCTCTCTCCCTTCTCTCAGAGTGCATCCACTTTATATACCAGTGATGACACCATCAAGATCTCAATATTGGGCAGTGCCCTGCAAGAATTCACGCAACCAGGATTGGACAGTTACCCTTCTCTCTCCTCCCAAATCCAGACTCTCTCGAAGGATTGGTTTAGGAGTCTGGAACAGACATATGGCAACTTCCATGTGAAACCCACTTTGCTCCCATGTTAACTTTTTGGCAAAATGTAGTTAGGTGACAAAACTTCATAATTTACTGGTAACTGCCACAATATATATATTGTCTGATTCAGCTAATCATGGGGAATGAAATAAAACGACATCCAGGTCTGCACCATTTTGCATGGAGGTTTGGCAATTTTCTACTGGGATGCAAGAAGGCTTTCAGTGGGGGAGTCCTTTGTGACAAGTATTATTATATTATAATGTATATGTTTTAGTTTCATAGAAAATTTACAAAATGTATTCATTTAATACATCTTATGACAATCAAATGTAATCTTTAAAACAATTCTAAAATCACTTCATCAAAAACCATGTATCAACAAAGTTAGAAATATAATCCTTAATACCTTGTTTAAAAACACCATCTCAAACAAATTCATTTTAAAACAATGCCTATCTAACCAATTTCCCTTATCGCACAATCTAAGCGTTTTTTTAATTATTACCCACAACTGATACATAGCAATATGCACCTTTTGGTTATCCATGTTCAGGCAGAAGGCCCAAAAATCATCACTCTTGATAGATTCATAATTATGTACAAAAGGGACCAAACAATGTCATATATTAGGTGCCTAATGTTATGCATTCTGTTAGGATATGCTTTGCAGTCTCAGGATGTTCAGGGATCTTACACATCCGGTAATGTCTATAATTTCGTTGGAGCCGAAGCTGCTGTTAGTGCTAATATTTGCAGCTGATTTGTCCTCATCCTCCATCTAAATGATCGCACCTTCAAACTTGGAAATTGTCTGAGGTATAATTATGGCTGCAAGTATCTCTGCACAACCACCGCCATGTATACATGACTACGCAGGTCCTCCACATGAATATAATTGGCCGCCCAATCCCATTTCTTGACTTTTCTTGAGAAAACCCGTTGCAAGGTTTCGCAGGAAGAGCCCCTTGTGAAATCTGGATGCCATCCCACAGCCAAACTTTCAAAGCTATGTTTTCCATATCCTGGAACCGCCAATAGAGTAATTGGCATCTGGGATTTGAGTGGATTTTCATGTATAATATGCCATATCTTCTCAATAATTCCCCTTCAAGGGATATCAGACCAAATTCTAGTCTGATATATTGAATGGAGTCCGAGGCCTTTAACCTCAACACTTGTTTCCAAAAACTACCCTCCACAGTATCTAACCATGTTAAATCGGTCATAACCAGGGCCTCCAGTCCATAGAGCACCATAGGGCCAAAACTTTGTTTATAAAGCATTAATATTCCCTCCAAGGAGAACCTAGCCATGTCCCTAGCAAATTTTAAAACGAACTGGGTCATCCTACGGGCTTTGATCTTTTTTGCTTCCATTATTTGAGTATACAATTTGGTGCTACTTATGTCCAGACCCAAATATGGGTAAGAGACAACATATTCTATGTTTCCAAGAGAAAAGCTAAATGTAGGTCTTTTCACATTTTTTGTGGACACTACAAGAACTTTGGTCTTTCCCATATTTATAGTTAGTTTATTCTGTGTCGTGTAATTACATAAGGCATTGAACATGGCCTTTACCCCCAAGAAAGTGTGATTTAAGAGGATTAAATCGTCTGCATAAAGTAAACATGGCAAGGGACAACCTCCAACCCTTGGCCAACATCCTAACTCTGGGATTAGCCAATCTGGCAGGTCCGACATATAGAGGTTATACAGCGTCAGGGCCAGAGTACAGCCCTGTTTCACACCTTTCTGTATCTACACCATATCCGTAACCATACCGTCGTCTGTAAGCCTTACAGCTGCCTTTGTATGTTGGTGAAAGCCCTTCAATATATTAATTTGTGATAATTGCCCCACTACAAGCAAAAGCCTGTGACCCCTGGAAACAAAATGGGCTTTTCTTTTCAAATGTTTGTCGGTATTTTGCATAATATACATTACTTTTTGTCAATACACATGTCTTTTCCCGGCCATCGCTTTGTTAGCAGGGGTACATATTTTTCATGTCTTGCTTTAAACTGCAAACGCCCATGCAAAGTCATTTTTGTGTTTGAAAATCCTGCTTTCCAATTGAAAGGGGTCTTTGCATTTCTTCTGCCACTGTGAATTAAAATGGTGCTTTTTCCTTTTGTAATGACAGGCAGGCCTTTTTGACATGGCACTTCCTTCTATTACTTGCAGAAACCCCACAGTCTGCCTTAATAGGCCCATTTTCAGTGTGAAGTTTGTGTTATAAAAGGCTGGCAGGTCATTGTGTCAGTGGGCCCATCAGTTCCGTTGATTTGGGGCCTTTGATACACCTCTCATTTGCTACATATGGCAGCTTGGACCCCCAAACTGAAAGATGCCAATCCTTTCACTCTGCGACCCACAAATGTTTTTCAAGCAGAGACATGTTCTTGATCAGAACATGCCCTGTGCCAGAGGTACGCGATTACTCAAATGACAATATAGTAATCTTGAACTATGCTCTACACAACCTAAAATGAATAAATATCCACAGTCAAGGAATTGGTTCTTCAACAACCTGGACGACTGTTTCCCAGAAGTAATGGACTCAGCTTTTGACTTCTTCAGAAACTAATGAAGGGAGTGTGACCTCAGCTGGCATCTTTTGAGAGGCTATGAAAGCATGCAAAAGGTCCATATAAATTCCTACTCCTCAAATAGGAAAGCAGGGTAGGCTCATTCTCTAAAGAGGTTTGTATGTCTAATAGAAACATTTTCCGGTGTGACCCATCTGAGGAGAACCAACATAAATGTATAAAGTTAAAACATGAAATGAATGAATAGTACACTCTTCGGGTAGAGAAATACTATCAGAGTCTCAATCATGGTTACTGGGGCAATGGTCAAATGGTGAGGTGACACATAGTTCTGAAATGATCTACAAGGCGCTCAGAGACTTCTATAACTACCTCTATATGAAGGAATGTGCAGCTGAAATGGCTTGCATCAAATACTATCTAGATAGGTTGAGCCTGAGGAAAATTGGGGCAGAAGAGGAAACACGCTTAGACAAAATGATTGAGAAAGTGGAGATCTTGGCAGCCAGAGAAGGCATGTGGAATGGCAAAAGCCCAGGGCTGGTTGACCCGACTGTGGAATATGATAAACATTTTAGTGGTTGCCTTGTGAAGGTTTGTTAGATGAAATGACTTCTGCCCTGCAGGAGTACAAGGATCAGTAGTGGCCAAATCACCTATTCAGCCCTCACACTGCTACAAAACAATAGTGACCATAATTCTAAAGGTAAAACAGGCACAGTTACAAGATATATCAGCTTTGCCTTTGTGGTAATGAGGGCAGAGGGAAGGCTATACTCTCAAGAGGGATGTGAATGTGATTCAGTAGGAACCCAAACAGCAATAGTACAACAGTCCAAAATAAAGGGACTGAACAATGAAGGTTCTATAAACATGAACATACTTTATTTAAATGCATCATCTGCAACTAACTAGAAAAGCACTACACAAAATCCACCCCTGAGGAAAAAACACAGACTATGTTCACATGGAAAAATATCAGCTCTCTGTGTAATGAATCAGAGATGAAAGGCAATAATACCACAATGTTTGTGAAAAGGCTATGTTCTGGTGCAGAACAGGGGATTTAAGTGACCTAACCAGTCTCTAGGGCCCAAAGATGGAGCAAGTAGGCAGGTAATGGTTAGTAATATGTTTCCGTGGTTCTTGGCGGCTTGACGGCATTGAACCAGGCTTCTTAGTGCTGTGTGTGCCTTTCAAACCAAGATCGGGTGCAGAGGTTTGTGTAGCCCCAAGTGGGGAGCAGGTATCGAGCTGGTTGGAAACAGTAGCTCAGAGAAGTTTGGATGGCTCATCAGGGTCGGTTCAAAGATCCGGTCTGGTTTGAGTCATGGGAACTGCTGGTTAGAGTCGAGGTTTGACACTCCTGCGGTTCAAGTCATGGTCTGGTGATGGTTCGGAACTTTAAACCTGGTTATCGGAGGAGCAGTTTTACGAGATGGCAATTCGATGATGTGCCGGTTCAAGTTGTTGGGTGACCACTGTATGGGGTGATGCGTGACACGATGCTTCCAGCAGTTCAAGATGAGTTCCGGCAGTTGAAGGACTCTTGATCTGAGGTTTTGCTACGGTATGAAGAGATGCTCAATGAAGTGCGGATCATGAGGGCCACCAGGGTCCGTCTAACTGTCAAAATTACTGTGAAAATGCTGGTGACTGGATGCACAATTTGAGTCTGGCTGTTCAATGCAGTGTTTGAGGGTCGCAGTTTGAAGGGTGCCCTAAGGTCTGGTCGACTATTGATGAAGATCGGCAACAAAGATAATGGCAGTTTGAAGAGTGGTTTAACCAGTGTGGGTGCATCGGTGGCTTCTTGTTCGAGCTGAGACAACGAAGCTCTCAGCAGGCATGGTGGTGAACTGTTCGAAAGGTATGGCACAGCGTTTCGTAGATTAGGTGAGTTCCAAATGCAGCAACAACTGGTCCTGTTGGTTGGAGTGGGTCGAACAAGCTTGAATAATGGTTTGAATGGGTTTGACGGCAAAAACACAGGGGTCTTAGTTGTCTTGACTCTCAGGTTGCTGTGAAACCCAATTCAGGGAATCAAGGAGAAGATTAGTCCTTGTTCTCTGGCTCACAGGCACAGGGCAGGCTGGCACACAACTACAGGGGCCCTTCAGCACGGAGAGGGCAGGGGTACCATTGTGGCTGGCAGAGAGGCAGGTCTTGTCCCAGCAGCAGTTCACCACCAATGGTCCTTGTTGATGGTTCGGGGACAGAGCTTGCCTCTGCCATGGACACTAAGGGCTTAATTCACAGTGTTTTCCAATAGGATTGTTACATTATAAAACGATTCTGTGAATAAGGCCCCAAGTCTTCACCTCACTGGCGGAGGACTTTGGAAAAATCAACTTTTCCAAAAGAAGTCCAATGGATTCTTACTTGAGTGTTTGTCCAAAAGTGAATCAAAGAAGGAGTAAAAGGCAAAAAACCCACAGGTGGTTGGTTGGGCTACAGCTAACCAGCTGCAGGTGTCCAATCTACTTTTCCAAAAGAAGTCCAATGGATCCTTACTTGAGTTTTTGTCCAAAAGTAAATCAAAGAAGGAGTAAAAGGCAAAAAACCCACAGGTGGTTGGTTGAGCTACAGCTAACCTGCTTCAGGTGTCCAATCCCTGTTCTTAAGATAGGAGTAATTTGTCTTGTGACATCACACCCAAAGTGCTTTGTGCTCCAGGACGTGGAGGGACAGGAAGGAAACAGCGGTGGAGATAAACAAGATGATATCCCCTTTCTCCAGCTGTCAAGAGTTCCATCTGTCTACACTAACCCACCCATTTCCCTTCTCAATAGAATCATAGAAGCAAAGGCTCTTTTGGTCTGCAGCACCCTAGTGTGAGGCTACTTTTGGAAATGGGTGTGCCCTTTGATTTCTGCTCCCAGGAGAGTTTCCTGTAGCATGGCTGGCTCCCCGGAGAGTGTGTTACCTGCCCTCACAAAGGAAACCAGTTTGACGTGGCTGTTAATAATTTTGGAAATACCATTCACCATACCTTAAACCCAGGTGTGGCTTATCTCTAAAGTTTAACATCCCACCTTTACAGTGGGCTCATAATTGTGGGGTTTAGGAACAGAGGTGCATATCTTAAATGCAGCTCCCATGCTGCAGAGACTTGGCTGTCAATGCAGCTTTCAAATGGGCAGCTGTCATCGCTGAACCCGCTCTGTGCCAGTGGAGAGCAGGCACTGCAGGTTAGGATACTGATCCAGCAGGGCACAAGTGTATGCTATGCTTTGTCAGGGAGCTTATGAAAGGGGAATATGATTAGCAGATTTCCTTTCCTGGGATTGAATTATCGATATCATTTCATCAAATTAATTTAAAAAAGCCAGGGCTCCTACACCCTCGCCACATGGCACTCCATCACAAGACCCTCCCGAAGGTGTTTTCTGGGGATGCGTAGAAGAGTGAAATGACATGATCACAGCGACTGGTGGTAACACAATGAGCCCTATCCATAGGCTGATCTCACTGATGAACATTGATGCAAATTTATATGCAAAAGGTACTGGTCAGCCATCTGCAGGAGGCGGTGAAGATTTTCATCAAACTGGATGAAATGGGGTTAAATCAGGGCAGAGATTTGTGGGATACATTGACCCACTCAGCAGAATTCCCATCCATAGCCGAGCTGCACTTCAGCAGTTAACAGCAAAATGGCTGCACTGGCTCCTTTGAGCACCATTGCCTCACATCAAAACTGTATTTTGCAGCTACAAAATGATGGCTGCACTGTCTTGCCAAGCACCTATTGGGCAAGTTGGAACAGGGAGCACACTGGGAAAGGCTGCCAGTGTATTTCTTGTGTGCACCAAAGAAGCGAATTGAAAAGCAGCGCTGCTCTGCTGCTTGCTACAAAGTTCCCATTGAAAAGGGAATATTTTACATTGAAAAAGATGCTGCCCTGACACTCTTTTCATCTGTCCAACATCACACTGCTTTTATCAAGGATACCCCGCCATCCCCATCCATATTCAGATCGTGCTCCAGCAGACAAGAGCCTTATTCCTGAATGGCAGGCTATGTCAGAGCAAGTGTGGGAAATCAACAGAAACTTTACTCTCAACCACACGAAAAAACACTTGACTTTTTCGGATACAAAATGTCAAAAATCAAAGCTTCAAAAGAAACCCTAGCTCTATGAGCATATGTCAATTTCAGTGGACCTGTGTCTTGAACAGGCTGCTGCATAAGAGAAACTGACTAGGGCTGCAAAACAATTTTGAGAATTCAGATGGAAGAGAACACCTTTTGAAAGGGACATCCCAGCAAACTTCACCACGTGTAAAAATGTGCTTTTGCAAATAAGAAAAATACCAGTTTTAAAAGTGTAATGTTGAATAAGGCCCTGTCCTTGCCTACCAATGTAAAAGGGGGTTTTGCTGGGAAATATATATGGGATGTTTTATTTCAACAAGCTTGATTTTGATTCAGAACTAAATAAAATAAAGAAATAAATGTCTTGGCTGTACTGGGAAATCAGCCCAAACAGGTTTTCTGCCATGGCTCAAGGGACATTTGGGTGCTGACAACAGGAGCGGCCTACCCCCAAAAGAAGCCAAAACAGATTCTGGGACACCTACATGCTAATGTTGCCCTTTGAAATTCCGATTGGACCAGGAGCCAGCATATCACACGCTCGTCAGACTTCTGTCTGTGCTCCATGTTGAGACAATAGATTCTGGGACGCCTATGTGTGACTTTTGGAAAATCACCTCCCAACTTCTACTGGGGAGCTTCAAAGCCAACTCCAGAGCAGCCTTGGTTGTATGCCCTTATTTGGTAGACAATGCTGGCCATCTGGCTCAAAACACTATTTTATTAATAAACTTTTAAGACTTTTATCTCTGCAACCGTATCCACAGGAATGTAAAAGTGTCACAATTTAGATGCAATTTTGGTGGCTTTAATTTAAGATGTGGTAGCCTTCACTGGCATATTGGGGACAGAAATGGCAGAGAATTGGATATTCTGAGGAAAGTGTATATGATGCCACTTTGAAATTCAATACTTACCTGCCTTATGATAATATCTACACATGTATAAAGTTATAGAATTTTAGGTAAAATAATTTCATTGAAAATGACAAAAGATTATTAGACGGACGAGAAAAAGTTTTACAAACGTGACAATTGGACTGTAATGCTCTGTGTAAAATATGTAATCTGCTTATATAATGTGTCAAAGTGCCACAACTGTACAAATGTGTGATTTATGATAAGATTGATTTTTGACAAAAAGGCCTGTGGGTTGGCTTTGCACCTCATAAAATATAAACCCATAAACTGAGTCATCTCCTGGAGGAGGCGACCAACATAGGCTGACCTATCCAGTTATTGGGGGTAGGCCTAGCTTAGTTCTGCCCAACAATATATCCGGTGATGTCACCCGCTTTATATAAGGGGTGGGAGCGCACAGCGACAGGACACTCCTGAATTTCCAGCGTCTGTGTATCCAGACATTCCAGATCCACCTTTGCAAGATTCCAGACTCTACTGCCAGGCCAAAGCATAGCGGACCCTATCTCAGCAAGGCCATTGATCCAGAAACCCCACTAAAAATCCCAATAACAAGGGAGAAAAGCTGTGATACCCTTTGGGGAGTATCCTGTGACCAGAACGGCTTTTTGCCCACTACCTGCATGCCCGCTGTACCCTTGCCATCCAGTGACCAAACTTGCCCAGATGTTTGCTGTAAGGGGCGCTCGCCGGCGGTGACCAGAGCCCTTTGCGTCTAGAACCCGG
Organism: Ambystoma mexicanum; assembly: GCF_040938575.1. Lineage (NCBI taxonomy): Eukaryota > Metazoa > Chordata > Amphibia > Caudata > Ambystomatidae > Ambystoma > Ambystoma mexicanum. The sequence continues at coordinate 757,475,224 of NC_090941.1, forward strand.
TTGGCTGTCCCAAATACCAAACTGAAGTGCTGATTGTATTTCCCCCATCCCATAGCAACACATAGCCTACTCCATCTTGACCCTTTGTCTTTGTCCTACCCTCTAAGTAATCCTATGCATACCCTGGTGACTTGTTTAAAACTGTTAGAATTCTTTGTGCATCCTCTCCTGGATTTCCTAGTGTTCGCGCCATTCTTTCATTCACCCCATCTTGTAACTCCTTTGCAATATTTTGATTAACAAAATTAATATTCCCTAAAGTAAAGGGGTACACTGTGTGAAGGGTTACAACTGCAGCGTATCTTTTACATTCACGGGTGGCATTCCTCTGTTCTAGCCATTAAATCTAGTGTAAGTGAAACTTGTCCTTTTTCTTTCCAAACTGATTTTCTCTTCTTAACTGCTTTATTTTCCAAAACCAAATTGCTTTCACCTTGAAAATCTCATTCAATTCTTCAGCTATAGTCACTCTTTCACTTCCATATTGTCCCTGTGATGTGCATCTATTCCCCAGCCTAAAAACAGCATTCCGATTCTGTATATTTCACCTGTTTTAAAATAAAAACGTTTTGACATTTAAAACTGCTAAAAGTGTAAATTGCAACTTTTCCACGTGTGATTCTCACTGCACTGTGTTCTCACTTTCCAGTTGCTTTTAAACTGTATGCCTTTTGTGATACCTTACCTTTTAGTTGCTAGTGATATAACATCCCTGATACTGTATTAAAACATATGTACATCATTATTTAACCACACATATAACTAATTATTTGTCAAATTCCGGATGTCATTGTATGTCAATGCAAAGGGTTTTTGCCTCTTACTTTGTGAGGGAAGGTTGGATTTTGATTCTGCCTCATATCCCTGACTCCCTGCTGCTTCTTTCTACCCACTCAGAAGTTGATTAATTGGGGTTTGAGGGAATATTCCAGGGGGGAACCTTAACTCGAGTGCTATCTACACAAATAGAAAATGTGATCCTATTCATTTGTGCTTTGGATATGTTCTTGTAGAATTTTACCCAAGTGTATTTCAGTGGTTTTCATTATAATTATCACCCCATTGGTGATTGCTGCCCAATATAAAAATTGTGTGATTTCCTTTGAAAGTAAAATGAATAAATATTGTATTTCCGCCCACCGGCCTGGTTCATGGTCCATTGTGACTGGGGGTACTTCTAAAAGGGGGTGTGATACGGGTTGGGTATCAGTTCAATTCGAATTCGTTGAAAATAAAGAAAAATTATTCCCATTGAGCACTACATCCTAGGCTAACACCAAGGGTCCGATTGGAATCCTTCACAGAGGGAATTCATAACACTCATCTACTTCTGGTCCTATAGAGACTGCCCAGAAGTGGGCCGGAGCTTATACCTGCCATTTCAATTGATGCTAAAAAGACATTTTATTGTTTGCGCTGGAGGTTCCCATTTGAGAAATTGCTTTAAAATATGTTTTTTGGACAGGGCATCTTGCCGATGACTGAAGCATTATACAAATCCCCTGATGCATAAGTCTTAGTCAATTGTATTCAAAATGGTTAGGGGCACAAGGAAAGCATTTCCGCTTTTTCCCCTATTCTTCAATTAAGCGCTGAAATCACTAGCAGAAATTATTAGATTGGAAGCAAGCACCAAGAAATGTAAGGTGGTTCTCTATGCTGATTATGACCTATTAGTGATTGCAACCTTTACCACCTCTCTGCCTGCATTGTTCACAATGCTGGGATGATAATGGGCACACATCTTCATGCATTGCCACTATCGAATTGCTGTTAGAGAGCATTTGTAGAATTGGCCCATGGAAGGGGAGGCACATCATTTCAAGCATCTTGAAATGTGTTGCCCAGCGAGCCTGGATGGCACAGAGAAGCAACTGAACATCCTGGTGGACAGGAGGGAGAGATTAGCCCTCAATCTATGGAGGAACTATTGACCCTCGGCCAACTGCTCTTCAGATTGCGAGAAGTGTCCTTACCCTGCCCAATGCATTACTGGAGAAGAACGGCAAAAGCTCTCATGAAAGCTGCTAAGGGGGAGACGAGTAAAGGGATGCTGAGCCGAAGTAGGATGCAGTTTTCTATATAAAAAGGCATCTTTCATCTCCCGAAAATGAGGGCATACCACCACGCTGTGGTTCTACAACAGGCCAGCAGGTGGAAAAGGGGGCAGAGAGTAGAGAACTGACTAGAATAAATTATGCCTACATGATACTACATGATACAGCCACAGAAGTGTACAGGCGGATTGTAGAAAGGGGGGCGAGGAGATACTTCCCCACTGTAAAGCAAGCAGGAAGTGGACTCGGCTTGCGCAATGTTACAGAATGAATGGGAACACATCTTAGGTAACATTCAAATTAAATAGCGTTCTAAGGACTCCAGGATCGGGCTGATGCAACAGAAGACTATCTTCAGACTAAAGGCTCCAAGTGAATAATGGCACTGTGCTGCACTTTAGATCATGACATGTTTCTGTCAGGTTAGTCCCCCTTCCCCTATCGCCCCACCCCTTCTCGTTCCACCTCATTCCCCATTATGGTGCCTTAGCTTTATGAGTTTGTTGATCCCTCTATAGGCGGGTAAAGGATTTGTGGTGTCTTTGTTGTCTCCCTTTTTGTGTCTGTAATTTTCTGTTCACCGTGGGAAATTTGTAATGTAAGATTAGGTTTAGAGTGATGTTGCGACAGCTCTTGACCTGTTCTAGAATGCCATGTTGACATGATAGTACAATTTACAGTAACATTGTGCCTTGTTTCATACGCTAATCAGTGAAATAAATATTCTGCACACTCAGGAAAGGGCGCTCAGCCAATCAGGTGACTGGGAACGCAGACGGAATCTGATAGTGACTGACCGTTCCCTCAGCCACATGAGTGCATCCCCCAGTTGCTGCCATTTTATTTTACCTCGCCGACGGCTCACTCCCTCCTTGCCTGCCCATGCACCTCACAGCATCTTGCCCCCTCCTCTCGCGCCCAAAACCCACTCTACAACTTACCTCCTGGCATCAGGGATTCCACCTCCCGGCTGCTGCGCTCCCGATCTGTCAGTTCTTCCATCACCATAGAAGTAGAAAAGAGATTAAGTCCCTTTTCTATTTCCTATGGCACCAGCTATCTTTGTTTCGTTTGTGCCTGCCTAGTCTCAGACTGATGGGCCGTTACTAGCACTGTACACCCCTGAACACAGGGTTGATTGCTATTTTGACAAAAAACTGTGAACAATATTTATTTTAATGTTAGAGCATTTTATTGTTGTCTTGGAAAGTGCCTGACTGGAAACAAGTGCAGGAAAGGGAACAGGGTGCGTGGAGAGTAAAGAGAACAGAAGAGTAACTGGAAGGTGGAGTGGGAAGTGGGGAGTGCAGAATACACCCACAGTACCAAGATATCAGAGTCGCCACATACACAACAACAACTTATCACATATATAGAGGGATAGCCAGGATTGTCTAACAAGTGGGGCCTGAAACAATGTACTGAGGCCCACCGCAGTGCCATTAACATCTGTAAATGCCCACACAGTGCTGCTGAGTGCGCACTTACAGATTGTGGGTGGGCCTTGCCAGCTCAGGCCCTACCCTGTCTACACCTCTGCACATATAGTTAAGGTCGAATATCTGTTTTTAAAATTGCTTGGGCTATACAAGTGGGAGTGAGTAAGGACCATAACCCAACCTAGAAAATCCTTGAAGGAGGAAGCGTGAGGGCTATTTGTCATAACGAGGAACGGAGGGACCGAAAAGGATTTGAAAAGAGTAGACTTTCCAAAGGTTTCCCTTTCGTAAATCGACCTTAAGAGAAACAATATAACGCCTAGGAAACTGACACAGAGAAAGTCGCACACTGTAGACCTTTGGACATGGAACAAATTCTCTGATGTTCATTAAGAAAAGTGGCCTGATCGTAATGAACAGTGAGGAAGGAGGCTGATAAGACTGTACGGCACCTACCTATCTTCATTGTCCTTCTAGCGCCCGGCTTAGTGCTGTAGCAGATCCGTTGCAGCTCACAACGTCCCGTGAGTTTCCTCGCCACAAATTTCAGGAAGCGCCACAAACATATGCAGTAAAAATAAAGCCAGACTTGAACCACCATTCTGAAAGAAAAAGGTTGCATTTCAAAATTATGCAAGATAAACTCTGCGAAGCAGTGAATTCCTCCTAAACTCTCCCAAGACCTTCCTTGGGAATACTGAAGGCCAAAAAGGGGTGCCAAGCATCCTTAATCATGCACATTTGGTGTATTCGTAATCATGCGTGTTTGGAGTTTCCTAATCATACGCATTTGCAGTACCCATAATCATGCGCATTCGCAGTACCCTTAATCATACGCATTTGCAGTACCCATAATCATGCGCATTTGCAGTACCCTTAATCATACGCATTTGCAGTACCCATAATCATGCGCATTTGGAGTATCTTAATCATATGCATTAGGAGTATCCTAATCATGCGCGTTTGCATTACCCTTAATCATATGCATTTGCAGTACTCTTAATCATGAGCATTTGCAGTATCTTTCATCATGCGCATTTGGAGTATCCTAATCATGTGAATTTGAAGTATCCTAATCATGCGCGTTTGCAGTACCCTTAATCATACGCATTTACAGTATTCGTAATCATGCGCGTTTGGAGTTTCCTAATCATGGGCATTTGCAGTACCCTTAATCTTACGCATTTGCAGTATTTTTGATCAAGAGCATTTGCAGTAACCTTAATCATGAGCATTTGCAGTATCTTTAATCATGCGCATTTGCAGTACGCTTAATCATACGAATTTGCAATACCCTTAATCATGATCATTTGGAGTATCCTAATCATGTGCATTTGGGGTATCCTAATCATGCGCGTTTGCAGTACCCTTAATCATACACGTTTACAGTATTTTTGATCAAGCACATTTGCAGTACCCTTAATCATACGCATTTGCAGTATTTTTAATCAAGAGCATTTGCAGTACGTTTAATCATACGCATTTGCAGTATTTTTGATCAAGAGCATTTGCAGTATCCTTAATCATGCATATTAGGAGCAGCCTTAATCATGAGCATTTGCAGTATCTTCAATCAAGAGCATTTGAAGTATCCTTAATCATGTGCGTTTGCAGTACCCATAATCAGACTCATTTGGGGTACCCTTAACCATATGCATTGGTTAGCATTGCGCCATGTTTGTGTCTGACTGATTTTTTACGATTATTTATCTACAAGCTTGTATTAGTTCATCGGAAATACATCAATACTTACAGCAAAAAAGAAAAAAAGGGGTGATTTATGCATTATTCCTTCCTATTACAGTGATGCTCCAGTACTACACATTTACTTGACAAATTTGCCTGATTTTACCCTGGTCATGAACGGATGACTAACATTTTATGAGCACGTTTTTAGTTAAGATGAAAAAGCTTCTATGAAAGGTAACCCCGTTCTCCCTCTAGTCTTCTCTGGAATGCATGCTCGAGAAATACCACAGGTAAAGAGATGCAGCCAGGAGTTGCAAAGGGAGCCAGGATAACCTCTTCAAAGGAGTAATGTGCATGGCATTGTGGGTGACATTAAGATAGGTTTACAGTATTTTCACTGAAAGCAGTTTCCTCGAGAGATGTTTAACCGAAAAATGTTAATTGAAAGATTTTTAATTGAAAAAATCTTACAAAGAATTTCCTTATCGAAAAAATATGTATATATGTTTGGGTGGGGTAAAGGGTTACATTTTGAAAACCGGGGTTGAGGGGGGTATCCCCCTCCCACAATTTAAAAAAAGAAACATTTGGTATACAGGTTTTCAGGGATTCGTGTTATTAATTTACATTAGATGAAAAAAATTCGAGGAAAAATTCCTTAGGTAAAAGAAATTTGGTGAAAAGACAACAGTTAAGATAAGCTATGTTTCTGTTTTTCTTGCTTTAACTAGTGGGGTGGAACACTGCTGGAGTCCTTAAATTCTCAATTATTTCTCTGAATATATTTCCCTGCCACCTTTCGGGCTTTTGTGCATCTGCAATACTAGTCACATGCCACCCAAACCGATAGCCATCGTTATTGCTCAGCGCTTGACCGTGTCATTATTCCCGGGGAGTAGGATTTTCTATGGCACGTGGCCTTTTTAGCTCTGGTAATGACCTGGAGATGGGTTCCTACCAGCTGGGGAAGGACAGTGGGAAAGTGGGGCAGACTTTTACTGCCCCCTTGGCTGTAAGAAGGAAAATCAACGCGTGCTATCATTCCTCACCTTGACATGAACTATGCATGAAACCACCCATCCATATGCCAGGCCTTCTTCCATCACAGAAGGGGTGGGTTCCAGCTGCCTCGGGGCACATACTGGGAAAGCAAATGCGTATTCTCTTCTAATGTGCACGGGGGCGGGGGAGGGGTTGTACTGATGCTTTCTGTTGGCGTGTGTGCAAGGTCAGTGCAGTCTTCAGCAATGCCTTTATTAAATCTAGATAACTATCTCACAATGCATCATCCATTCACAGATTCAACCTTTTTCCAGTAGATACTGAAATAGCTTTGTCTTGCCAGAAACACTGATTAATATTCTTACAATCCTAGGGATGAGGGGCTTTTTTCCTTATTATTGAGACCCAAGCGCTTTGCCCACAAATGCCAGGAGGCCACCCTTTAACCTCTCCCCTATGCTTTGAAATGCCTCACCATGTGGAATTGGCCACCAGCATATGACGCATTTATTGTGTACTGCTAGCCCTCTTTGTCTCGGGAGGATAGCTCAGGGGCAACACGCGCACCTTGGAAGCAAGACGGCACGAAGCAACACACGTTCAATCCCTGAGTCCATGCTTAGAAACCTCTTGGTATTAAGTGCATTATAAATAACCAATTACAATTAACTCTAAAAGTTGCCAAACTGTGGGGTTAAGCTTCTTTGCTGTTTTTTCATGTATACTATATAGATGCTGAGGTCACGCTAAAGGGCTTTCCTTTCACTATAAAGGCATATTCTTATCTGATGAAGTTAAATTCGTCAGCGATTCGGTTAGGGTAATTTACTATGTGGTGGTTTGTGAAGGCAGGCAAAGTGATAAAAGGCAGGAGGCATGGACTTGCACAGGTACACGCTCTGTTGGCTATGTGTGGTCATAACACCTTGCATGAGATCTCTTGGTTCAAAGCACATTCCTAGTGCCCATTCATGACTTCCCAGTACTACCATCCTTAGCCACCTGGGTGGGTCAGACTACATAGTTCTTACAAGAACTACCTTGTTAGAGTAATGGGCATCCTTTGCATCTTGTGCCCAGCCAACACAGGATGTGCAATTGCGACCCCTGAGGTCTCCCTTGCTACCCCTGAAAAAAAGAAAAAATAACACTTTTTTTACATTTAAAAGAAAAAAGAGGATCCTGCACTGTGGCCAGCAGCATGTGGCTCTTTGTTTTGTGGCTGGTTTTCTGATAGCTATAGCCGTCAAGATAGCTCATTGGGTTGAGCGATCGCTGCTGCAATGTGCGTGTGATCTGCAGGTTGCAGTTTCGGCTCCCGGCAAGGTTAACTCAGCCTTTCATCCTGCTGAGGTTGATAAATGAGTAGCAACACAGTTTGGGTGATATTGTATGTATATTTCTTCTATATGAAGCGCTTAAGCCTAAGTGCTATATAATAACACATCATTATCCTTTGGCCTTGGACGTCTGCTTGCATTCACAGTAATTTGGCAAATGGGCCTATAAGCACTGATATTAACGATGCATATGGTGATCCATTCTTGTATGAAATGTATACAGTGATACCGTAACCATCGTTTTCACAGTGTACTTAGAAACAATGCTATGTGATGCCACTTCCTGTTTTAGCAAGGGGTGAAAGATCATGTTTCATCGATTCCCGTGATGTCACTTGACGGGGTGGGATAAAATGACATCACTTCCTGTGATATCATCAGAGGTCAAGGGTTGTGTGATGAAACTTCCGCTACCCCTGGTATTTTGGTGAAATGAAGTCCCTGTGGTCACTGGTATTTAGGTACTGGGCATGTCATGGCTGGCTACTTTCCCACAGGGGGTATTTCCATTTGTTTTTTTTGGGGATTATTAATGCACTGTGAAACCTGGCAGAATACCCTGCATCTGGGCACAGATGGGCAAAGCAATGGTTTTGACAGGCACTAAACTAGTAGCAATACAAACCGGAACTTATACAAAATGGTGGGCTGTGAGGGCTGTTCCGAAATGGGAGAAGGGAAGTAATTTCTCTGGGAAGGAAGAAAATTCCACACGAGGGCCCAGAACTGCGAACCGTCTATAGCTTCTTCACTTGCGGCGGGCGCTAGCAACCAACAAACAGCCTTGGCTGGCAGAACAGGGCATGTGTGTGGGATTATACAATTAGACCTTTCTTACAGCTATGATGGTGTCAAACTGTGAACACATTTGAAGGCGAGGCAGCGTATCTGAAAAATAATTCTCTGCCTAACTGGTAGCCAGCGACGGGATTTTCGAAAACCAAAAGACCATTTAGGCAGATAGAAAGTATGATATGACAAACTGCACCATTCTGGGCCGACTGCAAGCCAGCAAGTTGGCATTCTGGAATCCCTGCCAGAAGTGCATTGATGTGATCCAGTTTAGAGTAGACCAATGCACCAACAAAAGCAGGAGGGTCAGCTGTCGATATCAAAGAAAGGGCGTGGCAGAGCAGGCCAAGCCTGAACAAACAGAGTGCACAATATCTCCCTCCCTCTATTCACACCCCAAATTGGGACTACCTAAATGACCTCCATGAGTTACCCTGCTAGCAAGCGTAGTAGAGAGGGTGAAACGGCAGGGGGATTGTGGAGGCCGAGATGGATTGTTAAGTATTTAGGTCCGAGTAAGATCACCTTCGTTTTCGAAGGGTCTAGCAGCCCTAGCTGAAGCCAATTCATAATCAATCAAACTTTGACTTTATTTAAGCTACTGGAAACACTCAGAATACTGACAGCGGAACAACTACCGTGGACATAAATGTAAGCGTCATCATACAAATGATATTGAAGATTATATTTGGTATAAATTGACAGTACTGCTTGAATATACAAATTGATAGGAAGCCCTGCAGCACAAGCCAAGATGTTCAAATAGGGCTAGACAGGGAGGAGCCCACATTTTACCAAGGTGGCAGCCGCCTTGCAGGAACGAGCGAAACCAGGCCAATACCTGGACCGCCACTCCAGCAACAACGGATAAGTCGGAAAAACGATGCCGAAATCAACCCCATCAATGGCTGCAGATAAATCGAGCATCACTCGTTTTGCAAGTGAGTGAAACCTCTACCAGTCAATAACCAGATAATGCGGGTGATCCTTGAGACTTGTTCATTTCCAAACAAGGCACGCAAGACTCCCAAAGGCGGGAAAAGCAGGCCGTCTTGGCGGTTTGACAGATACTGTACACAGTAAAACATCTCATCTTTTCAATGAAATTAAACAAGTTCTACATCCTTCAAAGAAAGCCCAAACATGATCCACCTACAAAACAATGGATCAGACTAGGAAATGAGAAAATGCAGCCAGCGCTTGAGACACATTGCTGAGATGACTGAACGGGCAGATGCCTCCGTTTTTCTGCTTCTGTTATCTAAGGGAATGAAATATGACAAACCCATAAGGTGGAACTGCAAAAGAAAAGTGGACATTTCAATTACAGACTATTTACTTCGTTTCTAAAGAAGCCTCTCATTCTGCAAATCTGCCTCTACTGAACCTCGTCCAAGCAGCAAAGACATTGTTAACCCATTAGCAATAACTCAACACAATGTATACATCCTATGAGAAGGGCAATAAGGCACCAGACCTAGACTGCTTCTCCATAACTACAAATCAAGCATTCCATGTTGGCCCCATTCATTCTGAATCAAGTGGTGGCAAAAGAAAGTAGGAACCTGAGATCTTGGTAAACAAGCATTTGTGGTACTAGTTTAAAAAAGAAAAGTGGTATTCATGAAGCCATTGTGCAACTGTCTTATAGGTTGTATACGAATTGTTTGAATGTCAATTGACCTTCTGCACAATTGACCGAATTTAAACGGTTAATTAGGACATAGATGCGAGGGGAAACCCCCTGCTGCCCCCACCCAATCCAACCCCCAAACTACCCCCCCACCCAATCCCCTTATATTATTATTCCCCCAACCCAACCCATTATATATATAAAAATGACCATACAGTAAATTGTGCAGAAGGTCAATTTGGATCCCTGTAATTCAGACAATTGTATCATTCGAACAATTGTACTCGAGCAATTCGGATAATGCCATCTTATATTCTTCCTTCATGCACATGGATAATTATTGTCAAAAAGGTTATGTGAGAAGTTGTCCAGGGTGGAGGAAAACACAATCAATTCTGAGGTCCAATTGATATTTTGTCCGAAGCTGACCACTGTTGAAGGTTTCGTCTAACCTAATTTATGTTGCATGTGCTGGCCAGATAAGGACACCTGTATCTGGTATTTATGTACATTAAGACACCTTTTGGTAAGTTGTTGAGGACAAACCCGAAGGACCATTAGGGACCAGGTGGAAGCAATGGACATTAATACAGCACTGGAGAGTAATGGCTGGATGGTTATTAAACTATTGGCAAAGCTCTGCCCTGCCCTCCAGACCGTCGTTGTTCTGCCTGCCATGCCATTACAGAAGCAGGAAGACCACATGCAAATAAGACATGGACCCACACCACAAGGTGCAGTCCAACACAAACTGCTAGCTCACATCCCTTCTGCAGGAGACCACAAGCAAACACCACACATGTTTCAGCTTCATGGGGCCTCACCGGTCAAGTGTGAATTTGGTATGCAGACACAGAAAACCTGGCATCCGGCCACACCCATCTGATTTAGAGTGACTTTAATAAAACTGAACAGTGACAGCTGCTGGTTTAGTCATAGCATCTGCCATTGCTCTGGGCAACCCTCCAGACCGTTGTTTTTCAACCTGCAGCCCCATTACAGAAGATGGAAACTCTACATGCAAATCAGGATTGGTCTCACCCCAAAAGGGACTTTCCAGCCCAAACTGCTAGGTCACATCCTTTCGACACAAGATTACAAGCAACCCTAGAAATGTTTCTGCCTCAAAAGGCATCATCGGTGAGGTGGAGCTGGGGTCTCTGAGCGCAGAAAGCAGAGGTGCTGTTCTATGCATTTTATAACAATATGAATTAATATTATCAGTGACATCCATTTATTCACTTTTAAATTGTGGTGTTGTGTGTTTCATTCGTCTACAAGTGATAAATAATCTAACAATACTATGTGTAATATCACCGGAACCTATGCAGGCGGACAGAGCTGGTCCATCGTATAGAATGTACATGGCAATTAAAGTACAGTGATAATTGCTACCAACTCGTACATTCTATCTCCCACTCCATTCATGTAAAGGGGTGAATGCTTCTCAATGCAATTATCACTGCAAACATAATGCATACATATTGCTTCCGGGAAGTATGCCTCACCAACACAGCAGCCAAATGACGTAAGTGAATTGGGAGTTGCAACACTGGAAATTAATACAGCAGAAACTGACCTGACAAAAATGTACTAAAAGGAAACACATGTGTACAGCGCGTTACAAATGCCATAAATCATATCGTTTCACATCTATGTGCACACTATGAATGCATTTTTTCGTTCTGGATCAGGCCTCTATACGGGACCATTCATGCACTCTGCCCTAAGCAATATTCATCTAACTTGTATAAATTCAGTTCACAAATATAATATACTTTAAAGTGTGCCCTTTGTATGGTCGCCATGTTTTTTGGGCTCACAGTTAGAACTTGCCCCTAAAATAAAAACATCTGGGTTGTATCTGGCAGGAGGACCTGGGGAGCAAAGCCCAGGTAAGTGCCAAGGTGCAGTCCCTTTTCAGCACCTGGCGCACGTTTATTCCACCAAAGATCACTCAGTGGAGGTCGGCACATTGGTGAACTCACGCCTGGATTATTGCAATGAGCTGCTGGCAGGCATCCCTTCTACACAAATGCAGAGATTGCAAAAAAGTCCAAAATGCAGCAGTTAGACTTATCTTCAGAGTAACAAAACCCTCCCTGATCTCAAGCCTGCATCGATCTTTCCACTGGTTTATGGTGAAAGATTGTATTGATTTTAAAATTCTTTGGCTGGTGTTCAAATGTGTAAATATGCTGGCTCCCAGCTATCTCTCAGAAAAAAAATAACCCAGTACCAACCAACCCGACCGTTGCAGTCTTGTGACAAATTGTTGTTGCCAACTGCCCCCTCAATTTGTGTGTATAGGGGTCAGCGTAGGTTTGCAATATACGGGCCAAAGCAATGGAACAATCTTACAGTGGAAATTTGTGCCATAAAAACACTGTTTTTTTTGTAAAGTCTTGAAGACCCATCTGTTCAAGTAACTATAAGAGGATGGTCCAAGGTAGGAGCTCTCTAGCATTAGGGCTTGGAATCCGGTAGGGGTGTTTTTAGATTCCCTCTGCACCAAGATACAATTTGGTTCGTCTAGATGCGCGATATAAATGACGCAGAGTCAAAATCAAATAAGGGAGAATACCATCCATCTGAATAGGCACCAATGCAAATTGCAATGAAGATCCAGAAACACTCAATCATTGCAGTTGAATTCACTTCAATAGTTGTCATGGCAATCATCTGTTTTTTACACTAGTAGCATACATTTGCAAAAAATGGTATTTTCCAATGATTGGTAAATGTCACACAAGGAAATGTGCAAATAAAAACAAATTGCAAACAAATGCTGAATATGAAAAGAAAATGATGAATGAAAAATAAACGAGGTTTGGATCATGCCAGACCCAAAATAGGACATGTTGGAAATTAAAAATCTTAAAACAATGTGGTTTATTCAAAAATACTACAACTACTTCTACAGCTAATAATAATAATAATAATAATAATGAGAAGCTTTATTTGTATGCAAAGGAACTTCAAAAATCTAATGAACACACTACATCCATACGTTGCAGACTTGCAACTCATGCACGACTGCTGTGCATTGCACAGAGGGGTCTATGGGGTCTCCGACTATGTTCATGAGACAGGAGTATGGTGATCGCAGGAAGCAGAAACTTTAAGGGCCGGTAGGTTAAATGGGATAGTGAATGGAAAAACTGGGGGCTTGCACCGTCTAATTTAGGGTGATGTTACATTAAAGCAGGTATGGCAAATGCACTATACACAAGACGAACGACACCGTAGCCTCTTTCACCAAGAATAACTTTATTGAGAGACGTCTCTCTTTTAAACACACAAGTCAGACCCACGTGTCCATACACACGTGGGTCTGTTCTAAAAGGTACAGGCTTCCTACCACCAGCCTGTGACATCACCCCCTCACAAAACTCTAAGAGCGACTCAACACTCTTCTATTAATCATTGTGGTAATTTAACAGTCCTCTGGGGTCGACCTCTTTCTGGTATCACTGCTTGTCTCTGTAGGGTTCTCCCTAAGGCTCCTCCACTCAGCCCTTCCTCCACCTGGGGTATCTCTTGTCCCCCTTCCTGATCCACACCAGGTTCAATCTCTCCATCACCTCTGACCAGCGTTTTAAAGTATGAGGCATTCCTAGTGACTGCCTGAAAATCATTTTCTGCTGTTATCATAGACCCTTTTACGGATATGAGGCTAAGAGGGTGAGGGGTATATGGCGAATCAATCTTCCTCCGACACCGTTGCTTCACCAACACCTCATCCCCCACATCTAGATCTTTAAGCCGCGCTCCTCTTCTACGATCACTTACTTCCTTACTCCGACCTTTCTGTTCAGTATCTCGTTCCTTGATCTCATCATCACGCACCCCCCTATCATCAGGCAGCATAATCAAACGAGTGTTAACTTGATAAACCAGCAGGATTTCAGCAGGATTTTTCCCACTGGCCTCGTGAGGAGTATTTCGGTAATCCCGCAATAAACTACAAAGGGCTTGATGATAAGAGCAACCCTCAATCGATGCCCTCTGAATGGTCTTTTTAATGGAGGACATATATCGCTCAACCATCCCACTTGCCGCAGGCCACCTCAGAGTTACCTTCTGATGTCTGAAACCCATGTGCCTAGCGAATGTTGAAAAATCTTGTCCATTGCAAGGGGGCCAATTATTCGATTTAATAATACTAGGTATACCCCATTCACTAAGCACCTCGCCAAACACCGCCGCAACCTGGGGGAAAGCCGGTGTCACCACCTTTTTTACTAAAGGAAACTGTGAAAACTCATCAATAAAGACAAGTAAATACCCTCCAGTGCTCAGAGGACCTTAAAAATCCACTGCCACTCTATCCCAAGGTCTTTCCGGAATCTGAGTAGGTTGCAATGGTGGTGGAGAGTCTACCCTCAATGTGCAGTGGCAGGGAAAACATTTCCTCTCTAACTCTTCCACCATTTGGTCCATATGAGGAAACCACACATTTCTCCTTAACTGCTTTTTAGTATTTTCAATACCCCTATGACCTTCATGTGCTGTCTGAATAACCATTTGTCTGAGGGTGAGAGGAATCTCCAGGCAACACCCACTTAACAGAATCACACCATCCATTACTGCCGGCTCAATGCACACCTTTGCCAGCCGATCCATATCCTCCATACAGACTCCAGGCTGATTCTCACAATATCTCTGATAGTCTTTCCACTGACCCTGATTCGTAAGCTGGACAGCCACAACCACTGAGGGATCCTTCCCAGACTCACATGCCACTCTCTCCAAAGTAAGAGCAGGTGGCAAAGCATTCACCACAACATAATTGAGGTACTTCTGATCACCCACTCTTGCCATAGGATCACCTCTGGGATGCCACGAGATGTAATCAGCCGGGTTTTGACCACCTCCAGGCTTATGTATGATAGAATAATCATACTTCTGCAGGTGAATCCCCCATCTCTCGATCCTATGTGGCATTTTAGTACGAGGGTTTCCAAACAAAAAAAGAAGAGCTTGATGGTCTGTCACCAACTTAAAACACTTTCCAATTACAAAACTGTGAAAGTGCTCACAGGCCCATACTGCAGCCAGACTCTCCTTTTCAGCCTGGGAATAGGCCATCTCAGTACGAGAGAAAGCCCGGCTGGCATACACCACAATATGCCTATGGTATTCATGAAGCTAGGCTAGCCCCCAACCCCACAGGACTGGCATCAACGGTATTTCTGTATGCCAATCGTGGTTGAAATACACCAAATTCTTGGCCTCTGCCAATGCCTCCTTTTTTCCTTCAAATGAATCCTGACATTCTTTAGTCCATTCAAACCTCCAGTCTTTCTGCAACAACCGCCTCAGTGGCTCCGTCTGAGAAGCATAATGCAGCAGATACCTAGCCCAATATCCAGCCATACCCAAAAAGGATCGTACATAAGCCACTTGCAGAGGAGGTGCCAACCCCACAATAGTGCTAACCTTCTCAGGGTCAGGAGACATACCAGCATCAAAGAATATATGGCCAAAAAACCTCAGTTTTTGCCTGTTGATGTTACACTTAGCAGCATTAAGAGTCAACCCGGCCTTTTGCAATGCCTCACGTGTGGCCACCAACGCTTGGTCATGTTCTTCCTGAGATGACCCATATACCAGGATATCATGGCTGTAATTCAATGCAGATTTTATAGGCAGAATCACTTGACGAATGGCTTCCTGAAAAACCTTGGCTGTCGAAGAAATGCCAAAATTCAATCTCCGATACCGAACAGGCCATCATGCGTTGAAAATTTTGTAATGGCCCGAGACTTAGGATGTAATTCCAACTGATGATAACCCTCAAGTTTTGAGAATACAGTAGCATGATTGAGTTGCAAAATCACATCCTCAATACTAGGCCCAGGATGTCACTCTCTTTGGATAGTGGTATTTGCAATCCGCATATCAATGCATAGCCAAATCTTTCCACCATCCTTTGGGACTACCACCAACCGAGATATCCATGGAGTAGGCCCGGTAGCCCTCTCAATGATGTTATGAAGGAGAAGCTGCTCCAGTTCCTTTGTCACAGCTGATTGCAAATGAAACCCCACTCTCCGGGGATGTTGAGGAACGAGTCGGACCGACTCATCAATATGCAATTTAACCACCATCCCTTTGAGTCTGCCCAACCCCTCAAACAACATTGGAAACCTAGCTTGAATAGACTTTTTAGGCAACAGCCCAGCAGTTGTCCTTATAGCCATTCCCAAGGGACTTGACATTCTCTGTTGGACGTTCAATTTTGTGCAACACATCACCCACCTGATAATGAATGTCAATCAGTCACACCTGATGAGATGTAGCACAGCTAAGGAGACATCTCCCCTTTGTAGGACTCCCAACAACATGAAAGATGGAATCCGTCGATTTGTTTTTATAAACCAACCTCCTTTGAAATTGCCCCACAGACTGCAAAGGTTGTACAGCCCTCCCACTAAAAAATCTTAGTCATAGACCTAGTCAACTTTAAACCCATTTCCATCGACAAAGTCCTGTTCTCCCAAAACATTAACAGTTGCCCTTTATCTATCAAGAACACGTGGGCTAACTCCCCCAATTCAATCAATCAACACCCTTGGGGCCTCCTCCACCTCCCAACCATCCTGTACCAAATTCACATACTCATTGGAATAACCCTGCTCCCCAGTCGATTGAACCTCATAAAACTTGGTATTATTATCATACATCCCAGGAAATCCCTGTGGATCCAGCCTGCAATTGTATTCCGGATCAAGAACCAGGCCATAAACATAGTCCTCCGTAACTTCATCAATGGCCCTGACATAATTCCAAGGACCAAAAGCATCCCTCTGTTGCATCCGCCTCGGGCCTTGGAACGAAGAATAAGAACTTTGAGAGGCAGAGGATGGATGCCCTGACATCTAATATCTTTGCCTCCAATTATCAGCAGATGTGGCCCTAGACGCAGAACCATACCTTCCAGCCTGACAGACAGCCTGAAAATGTCCCTCACATCCACAATTAGAACACAATTGTGCAATGACTGGGCATACCCCTGCATGTGGAAAAGACAACCGACACCGATAACACAGTCTTTGGGCATTTGACTACCGATATGCAGACCGATTCATGACTCTCATTCGGCCCCTCTCATCACGGGTCTGTACCGCAGCCATCATATCACGATCACCCTGCCTGCCTGCAGTACCCTCCATAGCCGCCGCCTGGACATCCACTCTCACATAAATGCCCACCATCTCAATGACTCCATCAATGGAAGTTGGCTTTTTTAACAATTGCTTCCTAAAAGCCGATGAAACACACCCCTCAATGACATGTAACCTTATAGCCTCGTCATCAGACAACTGAGCAAACTGGCAATGTATCAGTTTATGCCGAAGCCTGGTAACACACTCACAAACAGTTTTTTGTGTTTGCTGGGTACACTGATTAAATAAGTATCTTTCATAATCCCTATTGGGCTGAATCACAAGTTTCTTATTCAATTCCTCAATTAATGTCTCATACGTGTCTCTTTCACCCAAAGGAATAGTGTTACTTAAGTCTTTAATTTCGGTTCCAGCAAGATTAACAAAAATGTCAAGTAAAGCCGGTGATGCCTCTTCACCTGCAGCTTTAATAAATCCTTGAAAATCCTCCACCAATGCCAGCCATCTGGGGCCCTTGTCATCCTGGGGAACCAGTGAAAATGGGAGTGGCTTATGAAGAAAAGCCACCCTAGCCATGGAGGCTACAAAATTATGTCGTGCCTCTGGCTCCACACTCATTGTGCCACTCACAGGACTGCACAATGTAAAACACAATCCCAATCACAGTACCTTTCAGCAAGATTCCATGTTCAGTCACCCCAGGCTACTTGGAAAATTCCACCTATTGAAGGCTTCTCCTTTCCACTCCGGGTACAAATAATCCAGCACCACACCGGAGTCTTCAACTTCCTGCTCCTAGTCCTACCAGCACAAGAGAAAGCAACGTGCTTTTTTCTTCCTTCCTCTCCATGGGCAAACACGCAAATCCGCTGCTCCACAGCTCCTCCTCACAGCTGCCTCAGCACAAGAGCCTGTATCACACACGGCAGCCGAGTCCAGCACCTCTCTTCATGGTGAACCAGTCACTGCAGCAAAGCCGCAGCAGCGGCGAGCAGCCGCACGGGACCCCCAGCAAGGGACCCAGCCACATGTAACCAATACACACACAAGTCAGCAAGCCCTTTGTCGCCAGTTGTTACTTTAAAGCAGGTATTGCAAATTCAGTATACACAAGACGCACAACACCGTAGCCTCTTTCATCAAGAATAACTTTATTGAGAGACGTAGAGACGTATCTTTTAAACACACATGTCAGACCCACGTGTCCATTCACACGTGGGTCTGTTCTAAAAGGTACAGGCTTCCTACCACCAACCTGTGACAGGTGAGTAGAGGTGCCTGATCTTGCTGCAGTAGTAGAGAGGGTACCCAATGTGCAATGGTGTGTGGGGGGTGTAGTATCTTGTGTTGGGATGTGGCTGCTCTGCATCAAGTGCACTGATGCAGGCAGTAGAATGTATGAGGTAAGCATGGAACTCTGCTGGTTCAAGATTCCATGAATGGCAGTTGGGGATTCAGGATGGGAGATTGCATGAAGTAAGATGTATACCTTACAGCTCCTACTCCCTCTTCATAACTGTACCCTCAAACTAATAAAGCCTACTTCCATGTGTATCTGCCTGCCTCCTGACTGGTTCCTGCCTACATTAAAGAACCCCATTATGCTACAAGTGGCGACGAGGATGGGATATAAAGAACCCCATTATGCTACAGGGCGTTAGGGGTGGAAGTGGCAACCTATGGCAGGAAAGAAGGCTGCATATGGTGGCCCATGCAGTGCTTAGCAACAAGGGATGGAGGCATCAGGCAAAGTGAGAGGGTGTGTCCTGACCTTAACAAGAAGACTAAAATCATCCGGCAACCAAAAGTTTCAAAGATATTTTCTTTTATAAAATATTAATAATTGCTGCCTAGAAATGAAATTTGGCAGAGAAACCGGACAGTCCACTTGGTGAGAGATGCAGGCAAGAGCTTCCACCTCGCCCATATGCAACCAAGCAATACATTAGCCTATAGAATCTTACACAGACAGCACCTTGGAAGGGCCTGGCTAGCAACAATAGTCACTGGTGCTCCACCTTTTATGAAAAGGGTGTAATCTAAAAGCCGAAACAGTGATATGCTACATGTATTGCCGGGATGTCCGGAGATTAGCAACTATTGGAAATAGATTCTGAAAGAATAAAATACAGTGTAATCATCATTAGAAACACTGCCATGGGGCTGCTGGGGTGTCTAGCTGATGACTGGGTGGGTTTCCAATGCATCAGTACCCCCAATACACCCAGCTTTACCAGCATGCAACTTGCATGTCAACCTGTTCCATCTTTTCTGATCACTCTAATGCACAAGTTTCAATGCACATCTGTTTAATAGAAGCTTCTGTTCCTGCTAAATCAGGAATTTCCTCTGTAAAGACTGGAGGGGGTATCTATACTTCTGCCCACAATATGGTTAGGGCAGGGGCTCAGAGCACCCCAGCCAAGGCTCTCGAAGGGTAACAATGGAAGAGCAACCAAGGCTGAGAGTCTCAGGAGGTGATACAGGCTGAATGAATACCAAAACCCTCACCAAGGAATGTCCACAGGAATGTCCACACACTATATTATTTTTTTATTTGTTTTGATTGAATAATAGTTAAAAAACGTAATTTTTGCAATATTTACAATTACTAGTACTTAACATGCGTGGCCCATATTATGTTACATAATAAAAACTTTTCCAGCACTTTAAAAAGAAATAATAAAACATCAGATTAAAGAAAAGAGAAAAAAAACGAATCATTGTTCAAAAATTACCCAGTATCCCACGTGTTAGCCACCGCGGCACACATTTACCGGGGCGGGACACCACCCAGGAACATCCCAGTATTCTGCTCCTTGCACAATGCAGGCTAAACCAACAACTGCATCACAGTCTTCCAGACCCTATAGAGGGCCAACAATTCTGACGATATCTGAAGTGTTTACACAAAACATCCCGAACTCATCACTTTTAAAGGAATCTAAATTGTACACGAGATGACCCAGAGCAACCATATACAGAGAACCCAGTCTCGGGCATTCCATTAGGACATGTTTAGCTGTCTCAGGGTTGGTAACAATTGGCCAAATCCTGCAATACCTGGCATTACAGGGAAGCTTTTTCCTAGCGCCACAAATAGCTAACACAGGCAATTGATTCACACGTAGCCGCAAGTAAAAATCATGGGCTTTCGGGTCGGGACAAAGTTCAAGGTAACTTTCATGCTTCATGTACCGGTGTACCACTGGCGCAACGCTCAAGTAACTCTTCAGGGAACTGAGGTGATTATAATTGCAAACCCAATCGTATTTTTGTACCGTGCACTTGAGGGCACCTTTTAAGGTATCAAAGTTGGAGCTGTGATTATAGTCAGATAGCCATCCCACCTGATTACATAACTCGTGGAATAAGTGGGAGTGAAGGCAATGGTTTCTCCCGGCCAGTTTTAACTCTTAATTTATGACCAGCATGTCCAATAATGGACAAAAGGGGGATGTTCTAGATTTCAGCATCAGGCAGCCTCTCCGTATTAACAACTGGGCTCTAAGAGATAAAAGTTCCAGTTCCAAACAAATATATTCCACTGAGGTTGACCTGGGTACATGTAGTATAGTTCTCCAAAATCTAGCCTCCACACCATCCAACTATTTCAAGTTTTTCATCGCTGACGTTTCTAGCCCATACAACATTTTCGGACACAACCATTGCTTATAAAGCGTTAGAACACCTGTCAGTGAGAAGCCTGAGTGATCCTTTACAAATTTCCTACAAACCCCTGTCTGGCCCTGCTTAACGTCGTGGCTATGATGTCGGTGTAACCCTGAGACCCTGAGATCACCAGCCCAAAATATTTGTAGCTGTCCAACATACTCAATAGTCCCCATAACACAGCTTCTTTATATAGAATAAGGTTCAGATAAATATGCACACGTAAATAACACACTCTGTACTCTGGCAACACTATTCTAAAAATGGTAACAATACCTATATACTCTATGTGGTACCACACCATACTAAGATTCATTAAAAATGCACCAAGTGCTGACAGTTTTTTAAAAAGCATGAGAATTGCTAAGCAAGGTGTAACTTAATAGAACAATGTAGAAAGGCTAGTTGGTTTAGGAACATTGGTAGCAAACTTTATTTAGGCTTAAATAATGATACTGTGTGAGGATCAACCCACCTGGGCAATGTGTAAGGGAAAGGTTAGGGTGTACCTTATCTTGTCTATTACAGCCCAGTCCATAACTGTTCACTAATGCTCTGATTTTTTTTCATAGGTACCACTACCCCCTATGTACCCGAGATGCCACAGGAGAACATCTTTTAAGATGAATCTGGGACCCCTAGATGATTCCTGAGGATGGAAGATGCTCTTCTTCGTCACAGTACCTTAGGGTGCCTTGGCAGGCGAAGTGGTGGAGTTTCTTGGTTTTACTCGATGAGACCCCTTGAGATTAGACTCCCCCTTGGAAGAAGGAGTCGCTGGGATGCGAAGGTCAAGAGAAAAGAAGGAACCAAGCAGTATCGGAAAGGCAGCACTTTCGGTCTTCGCGGTGGTCTCCGTTGGCAGGTCGTTACTCAGGCTGTGGATGTCCCACGAAGGTGAATCTTTGAAACTCGTTGTGGACCCCAACAAGGCCTGGCTGAAGAAGATAAGACCCTTGGGGACCTTGATGGGTGCAGTGGCAGAAGTAGGTCTCGGTTTTTCATGGTTTACTGACTTTCGGTTCTTCAGTGCTTCTGGTGATCTGAACTCAACCACTGGATTGGTCTGTAGAGCCTCGCCAAGTTTGGACCCTGGGGACATCTTTGGATTTTGGTGGTGGGAAACCCACCAGTGGAACCTCCTCTGCACAAAGTGACCCTGGATCTTCTCCGGTGGTAAAAAGTGTTCAGATGTTGTGACTGGGATGTCCCATTAAGGATTCTTCAATCAAATGGAACTTTCAAAGCTCTGGGTGTAAAGCAGCAGTATGCCAGGATATCCCCTCTTCTAGGCGATATGCAGCAATCTGGCTTCCAGCAGTCACAAACACTCCTCCAGACCCTGGGTGACAACTGGACTTCTTCGGATCAAGATGTCCAGGCACTCCTCTTCTGAACTCCCAAGTATCTCTTCTTTGGATGGCAGGCACACAGGATTGGCTTCCCGGCATCAACAGGTGCACAATGATCCCTCATAGCTCGGGAAGAGGTCAGGAAGAGGTTGCCTATCCAGGTCCTTTCTTGGATTAGTCCTTTCGGATTTCAATGAAGGGCAGCAGCAGCAGACCTCTTCCTCCAGCTGGGCTCCAGGAAAAGCTTCTTTTTGCTTCAGCTTCGACTTAAGCTTCTGAACAAATTGGTAAGTGAGGGGCCCCTAGTTATGCATATTTGTTCCCCATTCACTCAGGCTGATCGAGGCTCAGTCAGCCAATCACACACAAGTGTTTTCATGCAGGCTGGCAACCAATCAGGCTCACAGGCAGTCAGGCCATTCATCCATAAACAGACACCCTTAACACAGAATGCATATTGCCTCCTCATTCCATTCATAGAGGTCCCACCTCAACAATGTACCCACAACACACAGTCCCTGGAAAGGATCAAGCCAGTCTGGCAAGAGTCAGCCCCAAAGCCATAAATGGTCCTACCACCAAACAGCCATTCAGGGGGTAGGGAACAACGTCTGTGCTTCCCAGGACTTTGGGAAACAAGGGGTGAAGGCAGTAGAAACCAAGAGGGTACAGTGGTCATCTTGCCTTTGTTCAGGAATCCATCAATTCCTTTGGCAGGGCCTGGGTGTCCCAAAAATGGAGGACACTTGTAGCCACCGTCAAGTCAGCATGTAGCTGCCACCAGCCCATTCCCTGCTCTGTGGGCAACATACATGTGCCCAAAAACATGCACTAGAGGTACATGGTTGTACCCCCACCCATGGGTGCCATAAGGGTATCCCAGGGGTGCTGTTGCCAAAAAGGAAAAATGAGGAGCTGCACTGCCAGAGGTGGACCTCAGTGTCAGAAAACATACAGAAAACACACCCAGAGAAGTGGGAGGACAGGCAAGATCCAGGAGGTCTTGTGCCACCAAAAGGCATTTCCAGCATCACATCCTCTCGCGCTCTTTTAGTCAAATCCTTAGAATGTTTACTAGATGCTACCCTTTATTTTGTCTTGCACATTAGCTCTATATTGGCACTCTTTAAACAACTGTTCTGTGCACCAACCAGGATGCAGAAATCCTGGGCACTATTAACCGACAGATGCCCAGAAAGTACACATTGCTGCTACTCAAAGCACCAAATGTTCTCTCTTTCCATATCTGAAGCGCCTCCCTTTCCCATCAGTGCCTCTCTTCCTTCTGTGGCTCCTTCACCCTCGGCAACTCACCACTGTGCCCCATCAACTTCTGGTTCCCTTCTTGGTGCATGGCCAGCTATGCCACTCACGATTGTTGTGCCAGCACCCGGTGTCTGACTGCTGGCCTAGAAGCTCTCTCTTCCACACAGTCAATCAGCATAAGAAAAATTTCCTGGACATGTCCCTTTTCAGCTGCCGACTTCATGTTTTGTATATGCTGCACAATTTGTAGGAGTGGGGTGGCACTGCCACGTTCCTCCACCTCTGCCTACAACTGCTGCCACTGATTTCATTCTTCGGATCTTGAGGTGGGCAGGTGCCCTGCTTCTACCCCACTCAATGGCTTTCAATGTGTCTTCCCTCACCTCATTCAGTTCACCATGGCAATACACTGCAGTGATCATGTTGTGGACAATTAAAAAAGGCATTGATTTGCATTAGATGTAAAGGCCGTCCGCAATCGCCAAACACACCTACATGCTAATATACTTATCAGTGAGGGGCAGAATACCTAGCCATTATTTGCCCTCAGCCTCATTTAAGGCCCTCCCTAGACGCAGAGCCATCATGTCGGGCTCTCCAAGCACCGAATGGCCAGGAACCCCGCTCCTGCTTGTCCTAATGCTTAGAGGAATTTGGAAAATGTTCATTTGCTACCAATAAAAGGTGTTAAACTGATTATTTCGTCCTATAGCTTTCCACTTTTAGTTTAGGTTTTGGGATGTCCCAGACTGACACAGGGAATTCAGTCTTGGCTGAACGTCTTCAGGCCACCCTTACTTCCTTGCAGGCAATCGCTCAGTCTTCAGCCAGCTTGGTCACCAGGGTCTGGAAGTTTTACCATATTACCCCCATTCTTATACAGCTCCCCAGGCTTTTTAAATTTTTATTTAAATTGGCATGTGTGACTCAACATGGGCAGACCACCCAGAATTCAACACTTATAGACCCATTACTATCATAAACAATGATGCAAAACATTTTTTCATAATATTTAGCCCGTATATTAATGGAGATACCAAGATTACTCACGGATATGGGTCAAACTGGGTTTGTAGCCAATAGGACCCCCATGATAATAATAGGAGGACATTGAATCTAATTGAAATTTCCACCATCATGAATTAGGTATTATCTCCCTAGGTGCTCATAAAAGCATTTGACATGGTTGACTGGGGCTATATTGAGAAGGTGCTCAATCATAGTCCAGGTCCCCTCTTTAAGAGATGGATTCTTGCAAACTACCAACAACCTTCCACAGTGATAAGAGTCAATGTAGCATTAATACCCAAGATAATGATACCACATGAAACCAGACAGAGCCGCCCTCTCTCTCCTCTGATATTTGCCCTTACTGTAGAACCGTTTGCTACAAGAATCAGAGCAAATGGAAATATATAGGGGATCCGGGTCAAGAGCAAAATTTATCAAATATGATATGCCGACGATGTCATGCTTACGCTATGGAATATTGATACCTTGCTTACAGCCCTGATGGAGGAAATTGAGCAATTTGGCTTCGCCTCGGGATTCTCCGTTAACTATGCCAAATCTAGTGCACTGGGGATTCTGATTTCACAAGAACGCCAGAGAGAGTTAGCGAAGATTAGTCCAATTATTTGGGTTAAATCTAAGATGGTTTATCTTGGGGTCCCGGTCCCAAACAAAACCTCGTACATGTATCTCTTTAATTTCCCACAATTATTCAAAGACCTATAAAAGGATTAAGACTACTGGCACAAGCAGGAAATCTCCTGGTTTGGAAGAGTCAATTAAAATGAACCTAATCCCCAGATTCCTGTACTTATGCCTCACCTTGCCAGTTAGGATCCCTGACAAAGAACTGACTAAACTTCACAGACTAATTATGGCTTTCGTATGGGATAAGAAAATGACCCTGTATCTCAAGGAGAATCATGCTTAGAGTGATCAAAAACAGGGGGCTAGGGGTCCAAACCTCCCACACTTAAGAATTACCAAACAGAACCCTGAGATCAAACTACTAGCTTCTACAGTGAACTCTATTACTGGCAAAGGCCGGCACGCAGATAGGGTATGAGATCCATAGTAAGTCTTTTCTCTCCCCGATTTGGAACAACCTGAACTTCCTCCCTGGCTATGACACAATCAGATTTAGCAAATGGAAGAAAGGGGGCCTGGCACTCCTGAGAGACCTCTGATAATGGGAATGCCCTATCATTTGAGAACTGCAAGACTACATTTCAGGTAGAAGAGAAAGAATGTTTTCACTATACTCAACTGAGGCACAGGGCAGCCCACCCAGACATCAGAACACATGGAGGCAGGGAACCTAGTGGATTAGAATTAACAATAACATGTAACACACCCTCTGGTAAAATGTCTGTCCTGTACTAGACAGATTTGATCCATCAATTAAGGAGAAATACATGGGCAAATTGGAAGACGATTTGGGAAAAGAACTAGATGCAGGCGGGTGGAATCGTATTTGGACACAAATGTTTGGGAGCGCCAGATGTCTAACTAATAAAGAATGTGCAGTGAAGGTCTGTTACAGATGGTATAGTACCCTAGAGAAATTACACAAAATCAACCCTTCGTGCTCCCCACTATGCTGGAGAAGTTGTCCAGTAGTGGGCTATCTTTTACACTTGCTATGGTCGTGCGATAAAGCCCAACTGTTTTGGAAAGAAGTACTTGCACAAATGAAAAACATTAATGGACTAACATCCCAAGGCACCCTGCAATCGTATTATTAGGGGACACAGGGCATTGAGCTTTCCTGATGTCAGGCTCAATGGCAGTACTGAAAACCCATCTACTAATCACCGCAAAAATGATGATTGCCTGTCAGTAGAAAACTCCTGAGGGGCCTATAACAACCATGTGATGGGTTAAGTGTTGGGAGGCTTGGTGGTGGAAACAAATCACAGCCCTGAACCTAGGATTGATAGGGAAATGCAATAGCACATGGTCCCCATTCTTGGAAGATGCAGATCAGGTCCCAGGTATCACATGTAAACCCCCCTCTTATCGTTTGTTCTCCATTAGTACCTGGCGAGGGGGATGTGGTGGCCTCCCAGTCAATGGGGAGGCTCAGAAGCGGGCGTTACCAGACGGTAATCCCATCGCCCTGAGCCTCCTCAGGTCCGGCGGCCACCATCTCCCCTCGCTGGGGAATCAGGTACTTCCTTCCCTCCCCCATCCAAAGAACTCCCTCTCCGCCCTCTCATCCCCACGTATCTTCTTTTCTGTCCATTTTGGGAGCAGATGCGCTGGGAACACTTCTGTCCCCAGCGTGTCTGCACCCGATCTGTGAAAGGCGATCATGGAAAGGGAGAAGGGACTACAAGTAGTCCCTTCTCCCTTTCCATGGTATAAGCCATTTTGTTTGTTTACTTTTTTCACTTATTTTCAATGGCCGCCATGGAAAGGGAAAACAGACTTTGTTTTCCCTTCCCCGGCGGCCATTGTTTTTACATTTTGTTTCTGTTTGCAAAACACCAGAGCGTTGCACAACAGAAAAAAAAAATGCTTTTAGTAACCAGGTCTTATGGGCTGGGGTACTAATAGCAACAAGCCTCTCGCAGTGGGGGCATTACCACTTCAGGTAATGCCCCGGGGCCTTTGTTAAGGCCCTCACTTCACTCGGGCCTGTAACTATGGGGATCGGGGCATTAACTGAAGTGGTAATGCCCCCCCCTGCTTGGGGGTTATTGCTTAAATAGCTAAGCATTGCTGCTTTGTGCATTTCTAACTATGCTGATCAGTGTTTATAGAGGTGACAAGAACATGATGACAGATTTTCCTATCTTCATACACTTGGTTTCCTAGCTATTAATTGTATCTACATTGGCTATATTGAGCTGTAATTGTGACCAGTATATGCAACTGTCACTGTGTTGGCAGAAATTCTTAAATAAGTAAAAAGATTTGATTGACAAAAAAACTCTCATGGACCATGCCCTACAGAAATATCAAAATGGATGCCCTTCTTCAAGTCTTCTCGGCCACTGGAATCCCTTCAAAAGAAACCCGTGTGGCGATACTACCTCTGATTTAGTGTAGTACAACACTCATCCGTGATCAGATGGTCCCTCGGAAAAAAAACAACATTGAAATGGCCAAACTGCCAAGTAATAGTTTAAGCCTGAAAGAGACAAGAAAGAGCTGTGGAAGGACTCTATCGGAAATCAAACCTTCCTTCTGGCCACTTAGCAAGTCGCGTTCAAGATAGCGAACACAAAAAAAGAAGTCTCAATTGCTCATAAATCTTACTTTGAGGCCTACATTGATGTGGCTGCTAACACCACACCCAAGCTCTTCTTAATCTGCCGTGAGCTGACCATCACACTCACTAACACTGAAAATGCCTTCATCCCCCAACAGCTATGTGGTAACCTTGTGTTCTTCTTTCAAGAGAAAATTAAATAATTTAACTCTGAAGCCCATAATGCAGGCCTTATCGATACAGTGCCTACAGTCACCATTCACTTGCCCCGATTCATAAGAGATTGAGACGCTGGCATCAAAATCATAAAAATACTCACATCCTCCACCCCATGAGCTGTCACTTGAAATGCTAACGTGAACAAATGTTGTCAAACAATTATAACATCACTCATCACTAACCTTATCAATGCGACATTCAAACACAGTTAAATCCTAGGCAAACTAATGCCTAGTGGCTCAGCCAACTGTTTAATAAACAAACACTGACCAAGGAATCCTGGCAAATTATGCTCTATTCTGGCGTCCCGTGGCTGACTAAGATCTCAGAAATAAAATTAACCACATAACTACCTTCTTACTTGGAACTTAATTCCATTTTGGATCCCCTCCGACCTGGATTCTGGCCTATGCAAAGGACTAAAACTGCACCTATTGTCATCAAAGAATATCTACTTACCCTCACTGATCAAAGGCTAATCTTGAAAACTAGGTTTTATACAGTAACAGAAGATGGAGCCACCCCTTCAAAGACTAGGGATAGGGATTTGTAAGTTTACATTTTGTATAATTACTCAAGTGTTGAAATATGTAATCACAAACACAAAGGTCTGGTTAAAGAAAGAATCAAATCTGATGCACCCAACCTTAAAGGAAATGAGACTGGTTGGGCGAAGAAGTACAGGATAGAAGAAAGAT
The DNA here is from genome assembly GCF_040938575.1 of Ambystoma mexicanum. Lineage (NCBI taxonomy): Eukaryota > Metazoa > Chordata > Amphibia > Caudata > Ambystomatidae > Ambystoma > Ambystoma mexicanum. The sequence continues at coordinate 757,503,744 of NC_090941.1, forward strand.
ATACTATGTATTGCCGAAACATGTAATTTTATTGCTTAATAAAAAGATTATCATAATGCATTATAATTATACCTTTGAAACAAGTATAAGTAAATATAGGAATTACTCAAATTTCGGTGGTTTTTTGCAACTCAATGATAGGAATTTGTTATTTTCATTTGGGGTTTGTGTGCATGTATTCATTCATACCTTGGACTGGAAGTTGTGCTATTATGATTTCTTATTTTACAAATTTAGAATCGCAGTAGCAGTTATCTCTATCTTATAACTACACTACGTATTCTCCTTTCACTGCTGTGCAAATTAAGTTGCATCACATGCACATAAGTTCCACCGGATCCCTTCTGCAAAGGATCCACTACAGACAACTCCCCCTCCTGTATTCCCTGAGTTGTATACATAAACTAAACACTGTATGATAATCTGGCACAGTATCTACATTTGGAAAGCAACACAGACTGCTTCAGAGGTCCTGAAGCAAACTGTACCAATTGTCAAACGTGTTTCACTCAGACAATTTAGTTAGCTTTTTAGGAATATGCAGCAATGGCTGTCTAGATCTTTCTTTACAAATGTGCTACTGACAAAGTTTCATTTGTTCTTCCATGGGCTCGTTACTCTAGGTTCCAGTGCAGACACTATTGGGTTGCACCCACATCCAATCATACAGCAAGGCAGTTCTAGGAGGCCACCTATGGCACTACCAGCATGGGGACACCAGTGGGCGCTACCAAGTCCCTAATTCAACTTCATCTGAGGAAGGAAACATCATTGCACAGTCTGGTGCAACATGGATCACTTCACAGGCTGATGCTGTGCCAGGCGTCCTAGCATCTCCTTTTCACGCCATCAGAATTGACATCTGGTGTACTGCCTCAGTGTTCCAAAATCCAGCAATGCCAGAGTATTACTAGCTGCCCCTGTTGCAATAAAAGAATAATAAAGTAAATGCCATCTCTTGTGACACATCTACAATCACAACCATGATTAGCACCATTTACTCAAAAGTCTAGGACTACAAACACATAAAAGTACTAACCATAATCTGAGTCCCAGTAACTATATGAGTGGTACAAGTTCCTTGTCACACTACACTGGTACAATGCTATCAAGACCCCATCCTTCTGCCAAAGTTCCTCTGCATGATGTGATGAATCTGAGGATGTTGTCCCTTGTCCCCTAGGGGGAGACTTTTCCCATGGGGCCAGGGTGATGCAACCACAGTACAATAGTCCCCCGGGGGTGATGCAGTGAGGGAGGATTTTATGTGGAAGAAAGCCCTCAATGGGATTGGGGATGACTATTCTCAAAGAATGCGGTATGACCCTGCGTCAATACACCCAACCCCATCTCCAATGCTAAATCCTCCTTCCCCCTCTCTGGATAGAGCCAGTGTGCTCTATAGTCAAGTATGTCAACCTGATATACTTGACAAGACTAAAATACCAAAGAATACCAACTATGTTGATTCTGGGTTTTAAAAAAAGTACTGTGAAGAAGATGAAAGAGTCCGAGGATCACTCTAGAGAACCAGAGTGAGCCGTCTAGCTTCTCATAGGATGTAACTGGCCCAGAAAAACTGAGCATGCAGCACGGGAGTTCAAAGGTAGCTCCGCTGGAACACTAGAGGAGAACAATCTTCTGAGGAGGAGCTGGGGGAGCCGTGTACAGGGCGAGCAGATGCGAGCCAAAAAGGAAGCCGTGAACGGAGGAGAAGAAGAATCCGAATGTGGTCCAAGTTGGACAGACTACTGAAGCTGCTCCTGAGACTAATCTCTGGACACCCCATCCCCGGCGAAGTGCCTGCGAGAGAGGATGCGTAGCCAGGCAGAGTCAGACATCTGCAGAGCTGCTGCAGACTCTGCTGGTTACCCGAATGCTACTGGAGCCTCGAGAAGCAACGCAGCTGCTCGGGAAACATTGGTACCTGCAACGAAGAAACAAACAGGCACGTGGGTTACCAGAGAGGCATTAGAGGTCCAGGGAAGCAAGTGTGTGAAAGCAAAGTTGGTACAAGGGGGCCTGCCATCCTGAGAAGACATTGCGAGTCTGCGACCCGTACCCATATGGAAGTCAAAGTATAACAGGCTCTGGAACCCAGAGAACAATCAAGATAGAGAAAGGAATCATATGGTTGGTTGAAGAGTGAACAAAATGGATACAATAATGAATTGTGAGCCTGGGACCCGCTCCCATATGAAAAGTCAAGAATGAGAGGTTCTAGGACTCTGTAAAAGAAGCAAACAAGAAAGAGTTGTACGCTTGGAAGGAAAGTAAATCAAGCAGATACAATGTTGCATTGCGAGTCTGGAACCCGCACCCATGTGAATGGCAAACGCCTAAAGTAACAAAGAATAAGATGGTCTTGGATTCTGTGAGCAAAAGAGACAGTCCATGAGAGGACAGTTGATTGGCAGGAGAGTAAATCAAGCCATGCAGAGTATTGCGAGTCTGGGACCACCCCCACATGAGAAGGAGAGTCTGGGACCCTCTGAAAGAAAGAGAAAGTCCATGAGAAGACAGTTGCTTGGCAGGAGAGTGAACCAAGCCATTCTGAATATTGCGAGTCTCGGACACGCACCCACATGAGAATGTTAAGAATAAGAGGGTCAAGAACTTTGCAACTGAAAAGCACCAATTAGGAGGAATCCTATGCCTGGTAGGGAAGTGTGCCAAGTTGGTGGGATTAAGAACTGCGAATCAGAGAAGTATATCCTTGTGAATTGCCCAGTGGCATTTACCTAAAAGTATATGGGGCTCAGAAGCCCAAAAGCAAGGAAAGTAGAATAAGAAGTTGTCTAGGGAAAAGGAGCACAACCCTAGTCTTGGAATCCTATATTTGTGAACATTGTTTATTTGATCAGTTTTGATTACCCAAGTGACTGGCAACTTTTCTGTTGCTTGGAACTACCATGAACACTTTACTTTGGGAAGAGATCATCCTTGCACAGTTGGTTTAAGTTATTAGTGTTGGGGACAGAGGTAGGCATTTGAGACACGACAGCGATGGACTTTTTAGTTTTAGACATCCTGACAATTTCACTAGTTTTCTTTGAGGCAAGGAGCCCCTTTTAGCTTTACAAATAGAGAAACATGTTTTCAATCCTTTCCTCATCAAAGGTCTTTACCCAGAAATATGGCACCATTGTGTCTGAGCCTTACTTCTGCACCCTTACAATGAATAGTGGTCTTATCACTGCTGTTGAGCCTCTGGCTTACTTGCTTGTTATTTAGTTCTTTAGGGTTTCTGCATATACGATTACCTGGGGAGCGCCTACATAATCAGAATGAAGATACCATAAATACTCACAACTCCGTAATGCATTCAATACAGCAGCATGAATGTTCACGCATAGCTGGGCATTCCCTGTAATCTTGGCTCCATGTACTTTCTCTTGGCATGGCAGGCCCTACCATTGTCATCACTGTTGTGTCACTATTTGTGGTGTTTGAGGTAGTTGGTTAGACCTGATGGAATATCTGCTCCAACAAGTGTCTTCCTAGCTTCTTTCAAGCTACTCCCAACTCTCTCACCAACTGACTTGCCTCAGAGCCATTCCATATAAAGTCACACATTCCAGACACTTTGCCTTCCATGTTCCATTACTTTATCTTCCACATTCCAACACTTTACCTTCCATGTTCCATTACTTTATCTTCCACATTCCAGACACTTTGCCTTCCATGTTCCATTACTTTATCTTCCACATTCCAACACTTTACCTTCCATGTTCCATTACTTTATCTTCCACATTCCAACACTTTACCTTCCGCATTCTACACATTACACTGCTCTGAGTTTTAAGAACCAAGAGCGAAGTGCACTTCCTGGTGAATGATGTTCAACTATGTCTTCTCATTGTTGTTTCGGTTTGATAGGATAATAGGGCGCTTTGTGGGATGCTGCAGACCACCCTTTAAATTATGTCAGTGTCTTTGTAATAGCAATAGGCATCACTGTAAGCATTATTAGGGCTCTTTTAGAAACCAACTGCATGCAATATTGCATTGACTAGATTTGGTGCAGGGAAAGCATCCAGGACTTGATCATGGTATAATCATACTTCACTGGGGTCCCTACTTTCACAAGATGTCCAAAGAGCTGGATGAATCAGGACAACTGTTGAGGAAAATCAGCGAACAGAAAAATGGAAACGGACGGTAAAGATTCACATTAAGAATTGGGCTTGTTGGGTTGATGAAATGTGTCAGATAAAGATACTCAATAACACTTCAAGAAACAAGGATGTCACTTTCAAACTGAATGGGGCATTGTATTCAGTATGAGAAGATTATAACACTGAATGTCTTAGGTTGTTCGCTCTCAGACTTCTTCCTGTGTCCTCTTCCATTTGGCATTCTGTTAGTTCGTGAATTCATGTACATTTGTTAATAGATGCATCACAAAATAGTAGCATATAGTGTGTTTAAAGGTATTGAGTTTTGTTAAGGGGGTACATTTGAATCTAAAAAAAACGTTTAGAAAAAACTGTATTTTTGGCTCAAGGACCCTATAAGTAAAGCGTTTTGCTCTGGCACACAACAGCTTGAAAGCATTCTCCTGCATACTTAACCAAGCATATGCTCATATTGTCTAAATATCTGACATGACTATTATATGCTTTACAAAACCTGGGTTTTAAAAAGGGCTTCAGTGGCAAAAAAACGGATCTTGCGAAATTGGAAGTCAACAAGCTTTTTGACATGGAACAATCGGTTGGAAGAAATGTATAATTCTTGCAACATTGAACGAGTGGTTTTATCAATGCAAAAGAAGGAGCCACTGTTTCAAAGAATGTGGGGGGGGGCTTCTTGAGCTTGGACTTGGTCTGACCATGTATCCTACTGAGATGTTTGCTGCCAAGATAAGTAATTCTTTCTGTTATTCCATATTTGTGTGAAATAGTCGTGTAAGCTAACATATACCGTGCATTCTTATAGTTGAGTATTGTGAATCTTTGCATTATATATTATTTTTCCAGGTTTGTTTGATGTGGGGGGTTTCCCTCTCTGTTAGATATGTTCATTGTATAGCAGTTGCTTGTTGGGGGTGGGTTTTAATTAAATATGATGTTCTAATTTTGAGGGGTTTTATTTATAAAGGTGCAAGTTGTTGTTTTTATTTGTTCATGTTTATTGTAAATTTTGAATAAAATGGTTCCAAAAATAAATAAATAGAGTTCACCAAACCAGTGAACAATACTAAGGTGATGTTATATTCATCTATTCATACGATATTGTGAATTGAGTGTAATATATAACTTTGAACCTACGGATGGTCATTTGGAATTCGTGTCTTACTGTGTGCTACTGATTTATTTGTAGACTTTTAAAAGTCAAAGTCGGAGTACAACCATCACTATAATCAACTAACATTGCTCCTGATGAAGGGATTTATATCCCGAAATGCGTTGAACTCATTATTTTTGTATAATCTTTGTTGATGCAATTACTTTTTGTTCATTCTGGATGTACTGTATATATTAAAAAACTGACCGTGACTATTCTATGCCTTAAAGATGTCTATTTCAGAATAAAGCTTCACTCCACAGGCTCTTCACAGTAACTAATGGCTACCTTTTTTGCACGTTTACTTATTGACTGAAAATATTTATGTGGGTATTCTTCAAATCTGCTCAATTAGTATGCAACATGCGCAAGCGCAGAATGTACTAATGGCACTTGTTAGTTTGTGGGAGCAGTCTGTCATGCAACAATTATGTTGCTGTCATTCTAAGAAATTATACAGGGGCAATATATTACCCAGGCCATATAGATTTCTAGGCCACTTTGTAAAGACACAGCAATAAAAAAGGCCTGTTGTGGTATTGCAAGTGGTGAGGCATGAGAGATGAAGGCTCCAGTTTCGTCCTGAATTCCCATAAGGAATCATTGTAGGCTCCGGTCACTCCAGCAGTTAAGTTGTTAAAAATCCACAAAGACGTAACGGGTCTGTCCCCATGATCTCAAATAGGATAATTTGGTGATCATTTTAGCTTTGGCGCCTAGGGGATGCTTAATCATAGAGTTACACTATAGGAGGAATAAGGCTGTGGGATGCACTGGACAATGCGCTTTTTGTTATTTTCTGTGTGCCTCTGCTGCACCCCATCACCCACGTCACATCTGCACAAACACCAGACAACAAATCAGTCTTAGAGTTGTTTTGCTTGGAGAGAGGAATACAGTCTGTTCCCTAACTTCATTACTTAATGGAATGAGGGGACTTACTGTAGGTTCCTCTCCAAAGAAAGCACTAGTCATGGATTGTTCCTACTATTCGTAACACTACATAATGGGGGAGAAAGCAGGGCCCTTCAGGCTGGGTTACTAATGAACAATGAGGGACGAGACGCCTGTCCATAACAGTACATCACTCTCCCATCAACCACCTCCTTCAGGAGGTCCCAAACCATATGGAATAAAAAATTAGAGTAGCATTGCTACTCTTCACTCTCCCCATGTTCAGCCCATCTCCCAAGCCTAGCTACCTTTTGCATCAGGACAGGAAACCGGGTAGGAGGTACTGCAGCCTGCTTGTTCAGTCCTCATCCTTTGATAAAGGGGATCGAAGGGGGCAGGCAGTGGTGAACAGGGACACTTTGATTCTCCTTTTGCCAGTGAAAAGGAGAGTGAGAAGAGTAAACCGTTCCTGCCTTTCCACCAGTGGTGGCTCGTCCATAATGGGTGAGGGGGCATCGACCCACCGGGTCTTGGCCCCCTCTTGCCCATTATGGAGGAGCCGACAGCCAAGGAGCCAGCCCAGTGAAACACTGAGTGCTCCCTGAACTGCTTTTTCCAGCTGAGGGAGCACTCCTGGGCTGGGTCTGGCTGAACCGTCAAAGGGAAACGTTTTTTCCCTTTGACAGTTTAGTTCCCCAGCTGCACAGGCTCAATAAGCCAGGCAAGGCTGGGAGCATTTCGCTTCCCTAGCTTTGCATAGCTCATTGGAAATGCTGGCTGGGGAACTGCATGCATGTACGTGCAAGGGGGCGCTCCTGTGCCTCCTTGCACACACAGATAGAGCCGGCTGGAGTGAGGCATCTTGCCACCCACACTCAGGCCCCTGCATGGATGTGCAGGAACCAGGAAGCTTCCCAATTCCTGTTCATGTTAGCAGGGGCTGGAGCACTGGGGAGGAAACTTCAGGACTGGTGGCAGAAGGTAAGAGTTTATATTTATTATTTAAATATGTGTATGGATGGCGTGGTTGTTATGAGCAAGTGTATGAGGATGGATGCTCGAGTGAATGAGAGAGCGCTTGCTGTGTGTTGAAGAGGGAAAATGGGATGATCCCTTCCCCCGATTCTCATCTAGACCATGGCCTATGACGTCACGACCCAAGCACCCACTGTGAGAGGAATTTGACCCACTCACGGCCACCCCAGACGTCAAGATCCACTGTGGCCACGCCCCACACAACCAAGGAAGCTGCCCATCAATCAAACAACATGCTGGAACCCCAGATGGAGCCGACATCGGCCGTATGGATCAACTCGACTAGACAGCAACCACAAATACCGCCATTGCTAGAGATGCCATGACGACATAGCCAGCGGACAAGAACACACGTGCCACCAAGCACAAGGTCATACACACACCAATCCACACGAAGAACATACTTAGTGCTGTGAAGTAGAGGAACACTTACACTCACACATGCATCGTTATTTTTCACATAGGCCAGCTACAGCACCGCAGAAACGCAAGACGCAAGAAGAGCTCGTGTACATGCTTGCAGACGCTTCCTTGCCACTAAAACCCTGAAGACGTAACCACTGCATATGGACTAATGCATATGACTCTCCGTCGCCCGTCGCGACCCCGATATTATGGACGATGTACCACCACCCATAAGCCAGGCCATGGTAGGCCGCAAAACCAGAGTGTCCAGGCCGGAGCAGCTCAGACAAAGCTGCAAGGTGATGATCGTGCAGAACGGGGCCCTGACAAGAGCCCCCAGCCAAGGCCGCAATGTTGCAATCTACATACCGCGCTCCCCGCGCCAAGGTTACACCTGCCACTGCTAAACGCTCCCCAATGCGAAATACAAATCAAATGCTCATAATTCTGCTCCAGCACGGTCTCGTAATACGTGACCAGACCGACCTGAAACGATGCCAAGCCCAGGGACCAGAGAAGCGCTGGGGTCTCACGTCTGGGACACAGACTGCAACAACGAAGTGACAAATTGGACACCTACAGCGATGGGAAAGACATGCACACCAGCTAATGATCAGACCTGTCCATTATCTGCCACTGACACATAGTCATACTTTGTTGCCAGCACCAGGTACACCGCAAGCTGGGAGCAACGATGGTCCCAGGCTTGGGGGCTCGCGAGAGAACCAATCAGAATACGAGGGGCACACCACTGATGCCATTATTGCTTAGCCAATCACTAATCGTCCCCATGTAACATTTGACTTGTAGCGATTATTAGGGACAACCCAAGCGTACCACCTGATCCTTTCTCAACCACTAACTACCTTTCCTATATGTGCCTATACTAACTCCACCACTCGGAGAGCCAATCCAAGGTGGCGTTAGGTTTGGGGGCTAGTTCTCCCAGGTGATGTACGTAACCGCGTCATACAGCTAGAAAAAGGGCCTGCGAGCCCACCAAGAACGAGTGGTCTCTCGGATGCCTATGACCTGATAGCCCGTCCCTGCCTGTTTTGTGTAATAAACAGCAGTAACTCTTTGCTCTTGTGTGTGCCTCATACTCTGTTGGGACACGGGAGGAGTTGGAGCCTCCCCAACCCTGGAGGTCCGCAGACGGCCCTGCCGGCCCCGGGAAAGATACCCCGACAAGTTGGAGGCACTGCTGAGATCTGCTGAGGCTGGGTAAGATCACGGCAAGGCCGCTTGCGTCAAGGTGGCCCGGCAATGCAGCCCCCTCTGCCGTTGCCCCCTTTGGAGGAGAACAGGACCATCACGGAACTGTGAGACGACCGGACAGCGCAATCCGGAGAGTGGCCATTGGGAGCCGAATTGAGAAGTATCCCGCCCGCAGTTGCCGAGTGTCCAGACGTGGTCCAGACGAGGGGAGGCGGCGAGCTGATTGGGAGGGGTGCCCGCGATTGATCGGCACCGGCAGGCGAGAACTCGATGTGAGTATGGCACACACAACCAGCAATACAATGTTGTACGGGAGGTGGGAGGAACTATAAAGAGGGTGGTGGGTGGCTCTTACAGGGTGTTAAGAAAAGCTTTTGGTCATCGAGTGGCGATCGGTGTGTAAGGTGTAACGGGGACCGGCACGAGGGCCGTCCCCTCTAGCGTTGCAGAGTAGTCTGGGTGGGGCTTCAAGCTCCCACGTGTGACTAGCGGATCACGCTGATTGGTCGAGATCGCTGACACCTGTATAAGGGGATGTGGCATTCCTATGAGTTGGCGTTGTAGATTAATGAATAGATGGATATTCCTATTGATTGAGTGTTTTAACTCTGTGAACAGATGACTTATTCCCGCAGGAGGTAGCTAGATTGTTTCTCAGTGCGGAACATAATTGGCTGGTTAAGCTCCCCTAGACAGGGGGTGTATGACACGCGAGGCAACACAGCGTGCGCAGTCTGATTATAATAACTTAATAATTGACTGATACTCCACTCCAGGTGTGGTGGGAAGACAGCTGTGGGGATAACGGGGAACATGTTTGTCAAATACGGTGCGCATTCATCCTTTGTTGTAATTGTACGCACCGGGAACCCTTTGTAGTAGTTGGTGACGTCACCCATAGGACTTGCATAGGATACCGCGGTCTTCTTCCTCCAAAGTGGTCGGGGATCGGGGCTGGAATACTCGGTAAGGGAGGGGTGAAGGGGGAGAGGCGGCCATGCACGGAGAACGCCGGCAGGCGCCCAACAACTGGGGTGGGAGGGGGATCAGAAGATCCTACACTGTGCAGACATTGAGGACAACGGAGAAAGAGGAGGAGCTAGAAGTACATTGCAGGTGTGCCAAGTAGCGGCGGCACAATAAGGGCGGGGCAGCTCAGAAGCACGCTGTGCGGGGCACGCAGCCGCAGGGGGCTGGTGCACCACAGGTCAAAGGGAGCCCTGGCTCCGGCAGGAGAAGCATAAAAGGAGGTGACACTACTATAGGAATAACGAGGGCGGTGGCGCCCAGCACAAAAGCATTGTAATAAAAGATTGTTTTCATTGCAGCTCAAATTCCGGAAGACCCCATCTTACGGGGTCAGGTAACGGTGGTGCTGAGAAAGTAAAGTTTTAAAAATGTCTGCGTATTATGGGATAGGGGCAGGGTATAGAGCCAGCACCTTAACAACACCACTCCAACATATCTGCGCAACACTAACACCGCACACAGATAAAATAATAAAGCATTGAATGTACACAAGGGTCAGATAACAAAATAAGGATTGCAGCAACAAACAGGAGTTACAGGGGATACCAGGCTTATCTCTATTCTATGATCTGACCTTTACAAAACCAATATATTTACTTAAAAATAGAACATCATAGAATTGGTGATTCTGTGTTGGTGAGCTCTCGTGTGCATACGCCTATAACACCTTCATTTCATACCAACACATCATGGAGGACCATTTGTCCATACATAACAACTGCGTGAGGTTAAAAAATTCAATTCAACTCACTAGACACAATGAAATATTTAACATTTTATTAATATGTAGAAAAAATATAAAAATCATTTAATCTTTAATAAAATTCATCAGTAGTGCCAATCACAATACATTTCCAAATCCAATAGGTAAATTAATAACCTGTCCCGAAACACATACACCAGGCATACTACATTCATACTCAATCAAACAACCTCACATCACAAATTAATACATTCTAATTTTAACATTTGTATCCAAAAGGTAAAACAAATATATAAAATACAATCACTATTCTTTATCAGCTGTGACGCCGTCCTTGGCCAACTTATATGTAGACTTTGTCGAGCATATGAGTATCTACAGTGATAATAACATCCACAAACAACATATCACGGTGTGGAGGAGATACATCGATAATGTGCTACTGGTATGGCATGGAGATGAAGTGACCCTATTGGCCTTTTTCCAGTATTTGAATGGTGTTAACCCTTTTCTCAAATTTACGATAAATCACCACAGGGACCAGATAGATTTTTTAGACCTCATGATCATTTCTTACCAGTCTACCCAACGATTGACACTTAAACCGTTAAATAAGGCCACCGACCGTAACTCGTTATTGAGGTACAATAGCTTTCATCCAAAAGCTTTGAGAGACAACTTACCGTTTGGCCAATTTTTAAGGGTTAAGTGCAACAGCAGTAACAAAGATGTTTTTGTGTCCGAAGCATCCTTATTGAGCCAGAACCTGATCCACCGAGGCTACCCGGACAAAATTGTGAGGAGATCTCTAAAGAGGGCATCTAACACATGTCCAAGAGGACCAACTCACTAGTCTTTGTCAGCACTTTTAACCATCTATCCAACCATGTGGTCAGGATAGTGAGGAAACATTGGCATATGTTGGCACAAGCCAAAATACCTGTTGCAGTCCCTCGATGTGCCTTTAAACGGGGACACAATGTCAAGGAACTGGTTAGCAGGAACGACATCAGTAACAGACACAATGCCCAAATTACCATCACTCAACAGTGGGGTATGCCTAAACCTAGAGGACATGCACCTTGTGGTGCCTGTGTTTGTTGCCAATTTACTAGTCGGCACACGTGAGCTCACCAACACAGAATCACCAATTCTATGATCTTCTATGTTTAAGTAACCAAAATAAGGATACCATGGCCACCCAACAGCAGTTTTGATATGACCACCCAACATTCACTTCTAGCGTATTTACAAGGGATGTTCACAATGCAGGGAGTAAAGGAGGAGAAGGTGAGTGAAGAGGGTGGATGCAGTGTGCTCGGAAAAAACCCAGTGCTGAGGAGAATGAGGAGGAATCAGAAGGATCGTTCTCGGTCACAGAGGTGAAGAAGGAACGTGAGGAAGTGACACCCACAAACAAAGAAATAAAGAAAGAAACAGAGGGGCTGTATCCAATGAGAGAGTTGAGAGAAGCAACACAAGCACAACTAACAGCAGCCAAGGGATATTCCAACCCTGCATACAGCCCACCACCCTATGCGCCGGCAGATAATTATCAAAAGGGGGCGGGCGCGAGAAGTGCAGTGGATACGAAACAAACACAGGTAAGCACCGGAGGCGGAAAAAGGGTGCAGCTAGACTTAGCAAGTATAGGACCAGATGAATGGATAGCAGCACAGGTGCTACTGAAGCTTCGAGGACCATTAACTGGGGAGGAGGAAGACGCGGTAAAGAAGGCAAGTAAAGAAGAGACAGAATACACACAGAAGGGGTGCGAGGTAAGTAGAGAGGAGGAAGGGAGACTGACACCGGAGGAAGAGGAGATGCTAGAGATAAGATTAGTGGAATTGTGGGAAGCACAGAGCCCGCTGATGAAACAGTTTGAGCAGGAAGACCGGGGAAGGAGGGAGAGGAGGAAGGGAAGCAAGGGGAGCAAGGTGGGGTTAAAAGGGCAAGAGGAAGAACAGAGGAAATGAGAAGAGGACCGTATAAAAGCGATCGCAGAAAGGGTGGCACGCATGGAGTAGCGGGAGGTTAGGAGAAAAGAAGAGGAGCTAGAAGCAAATGACAGAGAAATGGGACTGTGGAGGAAGAAGATTATATCAGAAAGTGCACGAAAATATGAAGAGGGGAAAGTTATAGAAAGTATACTGGCAAGGGAGGGTGGAATATGGAGAAACAAGGAGGAAGAAGAGAAGATGCTAGAGCAGGTAAGTGACGCAATAATTAATGAGCTTTGCAAAGTACGAACGGAAGTAGGTGGTGAAGCGGGCAATCAAAACAATATAGCACAAAGAGAGGTGCGCAAGGAATGCAGAGCCAAGACATACACATAAAGCAATAAGCAACAACACCGCAGGAGGGAGGCAGGGAGAAGAAAGGGGAGTACCAAGACATAGACATAGGGACAGTTACAGTAGGAGGAAAGCACCTAAGCCCAGGATTGACATTCTCAGATGGGTTCTGCAGTGAAGAAGAGGAGGGATCTTGTGGGAGATGAAGTGATGGAAGCGGGGAGGGGTTAAGCAAATTATACATAACACGCACGGACTGCGGGTCATCGTGTGAATGTGAGATGCGGGAAGAAGGAAACACCACGAAGGAAAAGAAAAGGCAACTAATAGGAAGAACGCCCCAGCCACTGACGCTGCCAGCGCAGCACACACCATATGTTAACAGACTCAGAGACCTCCCAGGACGCAGAATGGAAGAGCTAGCTAATACACACAGGGAGGGTCACGGGGGTCAGCAGAGAAGGAACAAGAGCATAGGAGGTGATAGAGTAACACCACATTACTGATTTTATTGAACAACTTTCTGACATGGAAGAGGACAGCAAATACACTCACACATCCCCCACACAGACGAACGCCAGGGGAAGTGAAGGAGTACACTCTAATGCCATTACTAGAGAGAGGGGGAGCAAGGCCACAATATGTCCCATGGAAACATGCAGACAAGGAAAACATCAAATGCAGACTCCCATCGCTGAGTGGAGGGGCTGGGAAATGGATATATGAAATGGAAAAACAAACTGCAGGGCAAAAACTAGCAGTGGGAGATGTATAGGGGTTGCTAATTTCAATATTGGGTGACGCAGCAGATGACATTTGGTAGAGGGAGGGATTCCCGGGAGTAACTATAAGTGACACATCACATGATGGGGCGCCATTTGCAAATTGCAGACACACACTGTGGCAGGCGCTGAGGGTGCAATACCCAGACACTTCAGACATAGGAGCAATAACATCACGCAAAATGCGTGAGAATGAAGATCCTGTCGATTACATCCACGACATTCAGGAGAAGTGGCGCGTAGAAACGCGGGAATCGTGGGACAACACACTGGCAATTTTTGACCACATATTGATTCAAGGTCTCCCAGAGCAAGTACAGAGATAATTAAAGAAATGGGATGCTGGCAAAGGCATGGCCCGAGATACAGCTCAAAATAGTTCACCATTGTAGACTATGGCAGGAAAGGATGAAACAGAAGGAGGAAGACAGAAAGGCAGAGGGAAGCGAAATTGGTACACAAGAAACTGTCCAAATATGCCATGGAAGGTGCACTGATAACGGGCCCCACACAGGCAACACCGACACAAGACACTACACAACAATAAACAGCATCACTACAGCAAGCACAAATGACAACACAGCACATGCCACCACCCCCACCGTACACAGCACAATACTCAACACAAATGGGAGGTGGATACACTCAAATGGGAAACGGGTACATGAACAACTACAGGGGGAGGGGCGGACACACAAGAGGGAGGGGATTTGGGCCAGCAGCACCACTACAAGCGGGAGGGTTCCGAGGACAGAACCAATACGGGCAACAGGGATACTATGACAGTGCTGGGGGATACCCATGGCAAGCACGGGAACCACCAACGTTCCTGACAGGACACATGTCACGCACATGCAGAGTAAGACTGACACAAGCAGGGTGGGGAGAGCAAAGGCAGCAGGGCTACAATGGGGGACAACATTTATGCCAACAGCAACAGCCGCAGCAGGGGACAGAAACACTAATACAACAACAAGCACCACCACCACCGCCTCAGCAAAAACTACAAACTTACCACAACAACAGGCAGCAACAGCACAACAACACATCCAGACAGCACAACAGCTCACACAAATACAAGACAACAAATTACTACCCGCAGACATACCAATACAACAGACACAACTGGGAAGGGTGACAATACTGGGTCACAACCCATACACAGGGAGCGGACAGTCACTGTATCCACAATAGGACAGCCCACAGATGTCTTTGATGTGTCCCATCCTATCGGTAACACCTAACCCTGTGGAGGAACCACGCATAAAGGTGGCGATAGGTGACAAGACATTTTCTTTCCTAGTTGACACAGGGGCCACTAGGTCCTGTATTGGGGAGGGGAAGTTCAACTTGTCAGGAGAAGCTATGCAGACTCAAGGATTCTCTGGGGCTTGAGGACTGGTTCCTTTCACTGATGACATCTCCTCATCTGTTGGAGATCACGACCTGTCTCTACCACTGCTATACTCAAATCAGTCGCCAGTACACACACTAGGGAGAGATATCAAGAGCAGGTTGAACATGACTATATCCTTTACTGATAAGGGAATAGTGTGCTCCACACCAGGCATCAACATGCTCACAGCACGACACATACTTCAGGCGTACTCTGGCAAAACAGTAGTGAGGGCAGAGCCCGTGGATGGGTACCTCTTCCAATATGGGACGGACAAGGCACTAGCATGGCTACCAGGAATTGAGGGCAAGGTATGGAGGAGACCAGCAGCTTACCTTTTCAGACCAGAGACACCGACCAGTGAAGGAGAAGGGGCTATAATATCAGTGGACATAGAAAGCATTGTGGCAACCACAGACTATATTGCAGTTCACGCACAGGACGGGGAGGGGACAGCATGGAGAGCAGTAATAGCACTGGCATATGGATGCAGGCTAACACAGGTGTCAGATGAGGAGCTGTTCTCAGACAAAGCAGGAGATGGGGAAATGGTGTTCCAAATGAACATCTATATTTGGCTAACAGTGACATACAAGGAGGTAGCACAAAAAATAGCAAATGGCAATAGAAGCACCTGCCACTACCCAGGTACCCTTCTACGAGGAAGATTTAGCTGCAGTACCCGCCTCTTTATGGACCACTAGTCCATATGACGTAGGATGCATAACGAGCATTGGAGGAGTAAAAATAAAGCTAAAGAAAGGTACAATGCTGCCAGGGTTAAACAGTACCCACTATCCAAAGAAGCTGATGAAGGGATCTATGAAACAATAACTGCTCTAGTGGATAGAGGAATATTGGTACCTTCAGAATCACTGTGCAAAACTGCAGTGTATCCGGTGTGCAAGGCAAAAGGAGGGTCATGGCCTTTCATACAAGATTTGAGGCCCCTCAACCATATTGTAGAGGCAGAATACCCCATAGCAGCTAACCCAGCCACTATGCTGTGCGGGAGACCAGCAGAGGCGTCATGTTTCACTGTGATCAACCTCAAGAATGCTTTCTTCTCAATACCTCTACACCCTGATTCACAAGACGTAACAAGCTTCACATACCGCAACACAAAGTGGAAACGCACTAGACTACCACAAGGGTGCTGAAAGTCACCGTCCATCTTTAACAGAGTAATACATATGGACCTGAGGAACATAGAAATGGAAAGCACGATGCTACAATATGTAGATGACATCATCATCTGCAGCACCACCGAGGAGAAGTGCAGAAGGGACTCTGTAAAGATGCTCACAGTGCTGGCTGAGAAAGGATACAAGGTTGACAAGTGGAAACCGCAGTACTGTCAAGAAGAGGTGCTCTATATAGGGCAAATTATTTCACAGAAAGGAAGGAACATTGCACCACAAAGAGCACAAGCAATAACAAATACACAACAGCCGCAGACAATAAGAGAATTGCAGCAGTTCTTGGGCCTTTGCAACTACTGAAGGGCATGGGTCTTTAACTACAGCTCACACATAGGACCACTACTCGAGGCTCTTAGGCTCTTAAAGAAGCACAGAGCGGAGAAAAGAAGCTGGGATGGACAAGGGAAATGACAGAGGCATTCAATTAGTTAAAACATGCCATCTCAACTGCACCAGTACTAGCTAACCCCAACTATGAAGAACAATTCTACATATTTTCACAATGTGATACTGCAGTAATGAAAGCAGTACTGACACAAAAAACAAGCATGGTACCTAAGCCAGTGGCATTTTACAGTGGCCATCTGGATCCTGTAATAATGGGTCATTTCCCGTGTGAACAGAGCCTGGCCGCAGCAGCATTTGCGGTAGAAAAATCCTCCTCAATAACAATGGGATGCCCCAAGACACTGTATGTGGACCACGCTCTCTTTGCAATACTGAACAAGCCAAAATCCACACTGACCACACAAAGAGCTACAGGGTACGAGATTATACTGTCCAGACCAGAGCTCAAAATAGTAAGGTGCAGAAAGGTTAACCCAGCACGGTTCATCGCAGAAGTAGTGGAAGATGGACAGTATGCACGTGACTGCACCCAGGCTATTGAAATTTACTCAAGCACAAGGAAGGTGGAAGAAAATGCCCTAAAGGGGGGAGATATAATGTACATAGATGGGTCATCAACAATTGACCAAAGTGGTGGGATAAGAAGAACAGGAGCAGCAGTAGTATGTTTGAGGGAAGACTGGTCCTACGTCCCAGTGAAGTGTGTACAATTACCCCAACATTATTCAGCGCAAGCAGCGGAGCTAATAGCACTCATTTTAGCATTAGAAGAAAGCAATGAGAAAAGAGTAACTATATATTCTGACAGTGCATATGTTACATCAACAGTACACTCAGGACTAATAAAATGGCAAAGAAGGGGGATCAGAAGAGCAGACGGTACCCCGGTACAACATGCTCTCCTACTGGCTGAACTAATTGAAGTAATTAATTACCCGGAAGAGGTAGCATTGGCCAAATGTCAGGTCTACACCAAAGGGGATGACCCAATATCAAGAGGTAACGAAAAAGCAGATGCACATGCGAAACATGATGCGTATGTTGGCGAGACATGGTCCCTCCCAGAAAAACAAAAAGATAAGGGGGGGTTAGACAGATGTTGATGAAGGATGGGTAAACACACATCCCAGAGACACAGATCATGGAATTACAGGCAACAGCACCAATGGCAAAAAAAGAACTATGGCTTAAAAGAGGATGCACCATGTCCCCCATAGATGCATTATGGCGGCAGAATAATACCGGAAAGGTCGTGTTGCCCCTGGTACTATTGAAAACAGCCATGACCCAATTACACTGCCCCATACATACAGGGAAAGAAGTAATTGCTGCACGAATAAAAGAATCATGGTTCTGTCCCGAGCTAAACTCACATGTTGCAAATTTCGTTAGCAACTGCCTCACATGCCAGCAATTTACGGCCGGTCACACGCTGCAAGTGATCAAAGGTACAATACCCCGGCCTGAAGGACCCTTCCTGCACTTACACATAGACTACGTTGACATGATCAATGTATGTCAAGGCTAGAGATACATGATTGTAGTAGTATGCCCATTTTCAAGGTGGATCGAGGCTGGTCCCTGCTCCCATGCAGACATGTGCAGAGCAGCCAAATTTTTGGTGAGGGAGGCGTTCCCGAGGTGGGGGTATGCAAAATATTACGGTCAGACAATGGCCCACGCTTTGCCAATGAACTGTTCCAGTACGTAACTGCCCTTTTGGGAATTAAACATAAGTTTGCATGTGCATATCACCCGCAAGCAAATGGTGTCTGCAAATGCATTAATGGCTTCCTAAAAGAAGAGATAGCAACGATCCAACAAACCACAAAAAAGAGCTGGCTGTACTGCCTCCCTTTGGCCTTATTTGAGTTGAGAAATAGGCCAGGGTCGGACCACCACCTCACACCCCACGAGGTGGTGACCGGACGTCAAATGCACCTCCCATTCATACCACCATCAAGGGCCACGACTGACTGCCATGCCACAAGTACTGTTTTTGGTGAAGAAATGCATGAGTATGTCTCTTCCTTGGTTACTAGTGCTGCTTTAATCTCTCAACAGATCGAACGGGCACAGGGCGGGTCGAAGAACAATCAGCAAGGAGAAAAAACCAATGAAGAACAAGAACAAGCAGCACACTGGACCAGTGAAAGAAGGAGACCAGGTTCTCCTACGAAACTTCAGCAGAAGTTGGAATAATCCGTGATTCACAGGTCCATACTTGGTGGACAAAATAGCCCCTCAGGGGAAAAGACGTGTGGACGCACATCCACAACATCGAGCCCTACAAAGCACAGACCCACCCTCACCTCAGCAAAGGGGGCAACGCAACAACAATGAAAAAGTGCAGACACTCGATACCCCAAAGGACATAACCGACCAATCACCTATAGCCCACCCTATGATCACATCCCAAACAAAAGCATATGAGCTAGCTAAAAATTAACTACCACCACCACCAACTAATGAAGAACATTGTCAAACAATTTGCAAAATACACAACACTGTGTAAACACGCGCATGTTTTCTTCTCATTTTGTCTCGCACATGTAGGTATTGCGTATTTGCTACTGTGTATATAAGAAAGATAAAAAGTATACGTCACTGCCCAGGGGTAAATGCTACCCGCGGACGATAACACCCCAGAAGCACTATCACACCAGTTTGTATATGTTATAAAAAGACCAAAATACTTGAGAAGAAGAAGAATACATGTATATTATAACACGTTCCTTATGATAATAGCTCAATCATTTCCACATCGCCACGCATCACTACCCGCCCTAAGAGATAGGACGGTAAGGAAAGTGTGGGAGCAGCTTTTCGCCTGGGCATTGAACGATTATTTTATTAGCAGGGCTTGACTAAAAGATACTAACAAAATAATGCATATTTTGAGAGATTTTCAGGCGGGCACCGATATCATCTAAAGTAAAGGAGCTGCAGGACTGTAGCAAAGGTAAGAGGTATGCCAGTGGTATTAGCAACTGAAATACAAATGTTAGGGATATTCTTTACCACTGGTCTGATTACTGCAGCTGTTTGCCAGTCCTACTATGCTTTTTACGTGATGGCATCTCCCTCCCCTAACATGGCTGCAACAAGCACGGTGTCAGGTGGTAAAAGTAGTACGGGCCCAACATAAAGAGGGATAAGCGTAGTGTTTCTATTGATGTACATGGGGTGGACACATATCTTACAGAATCAGCACACGTTTCTAACAACAAGTGGTACAAGCACATGTCCAAAATTGGCAAGGATACAACTAAGGACAACTGCTATGTGTGCTCGTTGATCCCATATGCCATGAGCGCCTCAAGAACGTTTGTGGCAACTGAAGTACCTGCAACAACTGCTGAATGCTTGGTGTATCTAGCGTTTTTCCAAACACGGGGCGATTCCAAGGGAAAAGAGCTACACTTTGCAGGAAATCAAGGTCAACGTACCTCTATGAAAATAATTTCATTAAAACACTACCAATGTATGACGAATCATGGCAACTGACCAACGGGCTCAATTACATAACAGAGGGACCCAACAAAGGAGAGACAGAAGAAGTTACACTGAATTACCTACCATGCAAGTGGTACGCAAAAGAAGTTGCTGGAGAAGCAGGGTGCTGGGAAAGGCCACTGATATTAATATAGGGTCGGGGAATGTACTGTTATTTGTAAACAGTTTTAAGTCATATTCGCCTGGGACAGAATAGACCATATGAACAAGAGACTGGCCCAGTGGTGTTAAACTCATGGTTCATACTAACAATGGACTAGATATTGTATAATTGTGTTTTAGTATGTTTGTTTTTATTGATGAAATATTTGTTACAATTGAATGATTTGCCGAATGGTTTGAGTATGAATGTAGTATGGTTGAAGTGTGGTTTGTTGCGATTTTTAGATGGGAATGATGTATCTGGTCAGTCCAATGATGAAATTGATGGATTGATTAACAAATTTATTGATACTAACATTGATGAATGTTTTTACTATTGAGAAATCAGTTTTTTATTGATTTGTTCGATATATGTTAATTAAAAATATTGAATTATGTGTGAGTGTCTACTGGGTTGAATTCAATTTGTTTCACCCCATAGTCTGGTTTTTTGAAAGACGCATTTGTTCCATAGATGTTCAGTGGATCGTGAAGCTATTATGATTATGTAGATAGGTGTATTACACTGGGACTCGCCACTTGAACACAACAGTACTCTGACCTTCTATGTTAATTTTGTATATGTTCTATCCAGGCTAGGTCACAGTACTTGTTACTCTTGTGTTTTGACAATGAATTATCTACCATGCGAGTGGTACGCAAAAGAAGTTTCTTGAGAACCAGGGTGCTGGGAAAGGCCACTGATATTAATATATGGCACGGTATACACTAAAGATGGATGGGTGGACGGAGTTGTGGGAAGCAGAATATTGACTTTGGCAAAGTCTCCGGACAGTGCAAGTAGAAAACAACAAATGCTACAAGGAATGGACAAAGAGTGCAGCACTGGTGACATGGTTAGATAAAGAGGAGGAACCTATAACAATACTTTCACTCAATGCGCCCACATTGTGTTACCAGCATGATGGAGAAGTAGACGTTGGAATAAATGAAGGTTGCAAGAGAACAATAAAGATTCCTGAGGGTGGTGCAGGAACAGCAGTTCTGATGCACCACTATTGGGCTTGCGGATCAAAGGCATACCACAGCCTACCACCGTTGTGGAATGTAGTGTGCACAATGGTACACATCAACGTACTGTCACTGGTAGTACCACAGAAACACGTTAACATAGAGAGCTTCCCTAAGATGGATGAAGGAAATAAAAGGAAGAAAGGGTCACTGAAGATGGGAGGAGGAAAGAAACTGAACGACACTGCCGATCTATGAAGAGTAAAAAGACAAGGAGAACCACTGACAGGGAACTACCTGTGGGGAAAGTCATAAACTGCCCAAAGCGACATCCCACCCGCACATAGACTATTTAGCAGAGCAGCTATGTTCTTTGCATCCATCATACATCCAGGGGTGCAGGCATACGCAAATTCGAAGTTGCTCCAGATCACTAGATGGGAACTAATAATGACAATAATTTCAATGCTTAACGGATTCAACGCAATAAAGGAAGAACTAAGGGCGATCAGGATGGTGGCCCTTCAGAACAGATATGTGCTGGACCTCCTCACAGCAATGGAAGGAGATGTTTGCGCAAAAATTGAAAGTTCATGTTTCACGTTTATTCCTGCCAATGACGAGGACAACGGCATGCTATCTGAGGCAGTGTCACAGCTGGCCAAGATGCACGCCAAGATGGAAGAAGAAGCTAAGGGACTGAAGAAAGACGGCAGCTGGTTCTCTTAAATCTGGTCCTAGATGCCATCTTGGCTCCCAGATGGCCTTAAGGTTATGGCAGGATGCATAATTTTAGGAATGGCTTTTGTGATGGGGATAAAAGTATGGAAGGAAAGATCCAAACGTACTGCTGAAGACATTATTGGTATGCACGTCCTAATGCCAGCTGAAGATGACAAACACACAGACATCATTATTAAGGAACATGAACAACTCCGCCAACAGATAGTAGAAGCAGACTTGTACCCCCCCATCAATAAAGGTTGAGAACTCAAGGAACCCGAAAAGCTACGTTGGGAAATGGGTTTATTGCAAACCCGGTGGCGGATGTGTTTATATGTATTGGTCATTTGAAGATCAAGTGGACCGGTATGGACATTTGGCCGGAATAACGAAGGTATGGTGAGTACGAGGAGACAAGAGAGTGGATCATTTTGTGGTCGACAAGTCGACCACAGGGGGGACTGAAGAGGGAAAATGGGACGATCCCTTCCCCCGATTCTCATCCAGACCATGGCCTAGGACGTCACGACCCAAGCACCCACCGCAAGAGGAATTTGACCCACTCACGGCCACCCCAGAAGTCAAGATCCACCGTGGCCATGCCCCACACAACCAAGGAAGCTGCCCATCAATCAAACAACATGCTGGAACCCTAGATGGAGCCGGCATTGGCCGTATGGATCAACTCGACTAGACAGCAACCACAAATACCGCCATTGTTAGAGATGCCATGATGACATAGCCAGCGGACAAGAACACACGTGCCACCAAGCACATGGTCATACACACACCAATCCACACAAAGAACATACTCAGTGCTGTGACATAGAGGACCACTTACACTCACACATGCATCGTTGTTATTTTTCACATAGGCCAGCTACAGCACCGCAGAAAAGCAAGATGCAAGAAGAGCTCGTGTACATGCTTGCAGACGCTTCCTTGCCACTAAAACCCTGAAGACATAACCACTGCATATGGACTAATGCACATGAATCTCTGTCGCCCCTCGCGACCCCTATATTATGGACGATGTACCACCACCCATTAGCCATCCCGTGGTAGGCCACAAAACCAGAGTGTCCAGGCCAGAGTAGCTCAGACAAAGCTGCAAGGTGCTGATCGTGCAGAACAGGGCCCTGAGAAGAGCCCCCAGCCAAGGCCGCAATGTTGCAATCTACATACCGCGCTTCCCGCGCCAAGGTTACACCTGCCACTGCTAAACGCTCCCCGAGCCGAAATACAGATCAAATGCTCATAATTCTGCTCCAGCCACGGTCCCGTAACACGTGACCAGACTGCCCTGATACGATGCCGGGCCCAGGGACCAGAGAAGCGCTGGGGTCTCACATTTGGGACACAGACCGCAACAATGAAGTAACAAATTGGACACTGGCAGCGATGGGAAAGACATTCACACAACCTAATGGTCAGACCTGTCCATTGTCTGCCACTGACACATAGTCATACTTTGTTTCCAGCACCAGGTACACCGCGAGCTGGGAACAACGATGGTCCCAGGCTTGGGGGCTTGTGAGTGAACCAATCAGAATACGAGGGGCACACCACTGACGCCATTATTGCTTAGCCAATCACTAATCACCCCCATGTAACATTTCACTTGTAGCGATTATTAGGGATGACCCAAGTGTACCACCTGACCCTTTCTCAACCAGTAACTACCTTTCCTGTAAGTGCCTATACTAACCCCACCACTCGGAGAGCCAATCCAAGGTGGCGTTTGGTTTGGGGGCTAGTTCTCCCAGGTGACGTACGTAACCGCGTCATACAGCTAGAAAAAGGGCCTGCAATCCCACCAAGAACGAGTGGTCTCTCGGATATCTATGACCTGTGTGCCCGTCCCTGCCTGTTTTGTGTAATAAACAGCAGTAACTCTTTGCTCTTGTGTGTGCCTCATACTCTGTTGGGACGCGTGAGGAGTTGGGGCCTCCCCAACCCCGGAGGTCCACGGACGGCCCTGCCGCCCCCCCGGGAAAGATACCCCGACAGTGTATGTTGTGTAAATGTGTGTTTGTATGTTCATCATGTATTTATTATTTAAATAGGCATATGGACGCGTGTATGCTTGTGTTTTGAATGAGTGCATGATGATGGGTGCTCATTTCAAAGAAAAAGTGCTTGTTGTGTGTATGCTGTGAAAATGTGTGTGTTTGTATGTTCATCATTTATTTAATATTTAAATATTTGTACGGATGCGTGTATGCTTGTGTTATGCGTGAGTGCATTATGATGGGTGCTTGCTGTGTGAATATTGCGTGAATGTGTGTGTGTTTGTGCTGGTCCGTGAAGCTGAGTTTGGTGAGTGAGGGGAGGAGGGCTGTACAACAAAGGCATTTCCCAAATGCCTTTGTTGCAAAATCCCCCTCCGAACCGGCCAAATCAGCTCTCCTTCTGAGGCACTGTGGGGCCTAAGTGACAGGGATGGTATGTGTTTTACTGGACATCTATGATAGCTGTCTAGTAAAAAATACCATACCTGCCACGTGGGCCCCCAGTGCCTTGCATACACACATAATCACTTTGATTGTGTGCGTATGTTAGGCACTGTGGGGCCCAGGGAAGAGGGATGGTATTTTATTACTGGACATCTATCATAGATGTCTAGTAAAAAATACCATTCCTACACCCTGCGGCCACCAGCACCTCGTATAGACACATAATTATGTTGATTGTGTGTATGTGTTAGGCCCTGTGGGGCCCAGAGGGCAGGTATGGTCATTTAATTACTGTACATCTATTATAGATGTCCAGTAAATAATAACATGCTGCCTCCTGGGCCCCCAGTGCCTGGCATACACACATAACCACATTGATTTTGTGCGTGTGTAAGGAGCTGGGGATCAATGGCACAGGCATGTCATTTCTTTTTACTGGCATACTTGCTTGCCCCTCCCCCAGCACCTCGCACGCACACACTTGATGCGTATCTGTGAGCCACTTGGGACCCCAGGGGGCAGGCATGGAAGTTTTTACTGGGCAATTATGCCCAGTAATAAATGCCATGGCTGTACCCTGGGACCCCACCGCCCTCTGTGCCTTGCACTCACATATACTCAGATTCATAATTAATGTGATTATGTCTGAGTGCAAGGTCCTGGCGCACCACTGGGTAAGCATGGCATTTTGTAATGGGTATGGCTGACAAAGTAAGCATTCGTGTTATTATGTAGCTAGACTGGCATTCTAATGCAACAAATCTAGCCATTTCGTATTGTGGTATGACATTTCGTTTTGGGCATCTTTGATAAAGCAAGCGTGATCAGTGGTATTATTCTTACTGTGGCATGACATTTTGTATTGGGCATCTTTGGTAAGAAAGCATGGCAAGTGTTATTCCGAAGCAAGACTGACATTTTGATGCAACCAGTCTAGGCATGTGTTACTGCAGCATGGCATTTTGTATTGGGCATCTTTGATAAAGCAAGCATGATACGTGTTAATATGCAGCTGAACGGGCATTTCAATGCAGCCTGTCTAGTCATTTCTTATTGTAGTATGACATTTTGTATCATGCATCTTTGGTAAAGCAAGCATGATATAAGTGGCATTACGAAACTAGACTGGCATTTTATGTAACCAGTCTACACATTTCTTACTGCATCATGACATTTTGTATTGGGCATCTTTGATAAAGCAAGCATGATAATTGTTATTGGCATTTCCATGCATCCAGTCTAGCCATTTCTTATTGAAGTATGACATTTTGTATTGGGCATCCTTGATAAAGCAAGCATGATAGGGTTATTATGTAGCAAAACTGGCCAGTTTACGCACCCAGGCTAGACATTCCTTACTGCAGCATTACATTTTGTATTGGGCATCTTTGATAAAGCAAGTATGATGAGTGTTATTACGTAGCAAGACTGGCCAGTTTATGGATCCAAGCAAGACATTCCTTACTGCGCCATGACATTTTGGATTGGGCATCTTTGATAACGCAAGCATGACAAGTGTTATTATGTAGCTGGACTGGCATTTTAGTGCAGCCAGTGTGGACATGTTTTAATTTTTAATGGTAAAGCCAACTGGAGTCTGTGCTGTGATGAATCCTTCAGAGTCATCTGATCCCCAGCCGGAGAGCCCCTCCCATGTGGCCATGGGATGGCAGCCGCTACCTGATCCTGACCCTGGGTGTGGTATTATGCGGGAGGATCTTATGGGAGGAGATGGCTGTTGGGGAACGGTGGTGACCCCAACAGGAGAGATGCAGTATTCTTCCCTTCCCAGAAAGTAAGACTACATAATTACTGAATTCCTGGTGGCTGATTGTAAGTTTAAAAATCCCTCCCATTGTAGGACCCAAAGACCCCTTTGTGCAAAACACAGAGCAGAATACCATTCAGACCTCATAAACATATAATGCACATTTAACATCTCCTGTCTCTGATATTTTTGTTCTAAACAAAAATACTTAACAAAATCATTTTGGAATGCCTAGAAATCCTAAGGACTCTAACTCCCATAACGCGTAAAGTACTGAGACGAGGAAGAGGAAGAATGAGTTAATATGTATTGAAAGAAACCCCAAGCTAAACACGCAGACTAGTTGTTACAATGAAGCTTTGCTGTGTGGGCCATTTAAAAATGGGATACGCCTTCAACTGGAAATAGGAGAAGAGAGAAGCAGAGTGGGCTAAGTGGGAAGCAGAACCGCAGGTGAAGGCAGACACACAGGAACGGACCATTCTGAAGAAGGAATGTGCTTTAAAGCTGCCGCTTGTAAGCATTACCTACCAGAGTGGCAGAAGACATAGGGAAGCACAGCAGGCATCGAGGGAGAGCCACTGAGGAGCCGGCAGCAGCAGCAGCAAAGCTGTCGAGGACATGGTCATGCCAAACAACCGCAGCCGACAAGTGAATGCAGAGCCAGCGTGAGAGCAGTTAAACTCTCTTTAGGACAGGGACAGAAAGGCCTTCATCCAATCCCTTTATTTTAATAAAGATGTCTAATGTTGAAAACATTACAACTTTGTGTCTGCCTCTCATTTCAGACCCCTCACAGTTCTTATGTTGGGAACTGCCATATATTGGCAGTACAAACATGGACATTGTTGCGTAGTGACTACGCTGTAGGCGCATGCGCAGGCCATAATGAGGCTCGCGCATGCGCGTAGACAATAAAGGAAGTCCCGGCCGGCAGTTGCGGCCAAGACCCCGAGCTGACAACACGCATCCCGTGTGCGTTCTTCTGCCGGTATGCATGTGTGCGTGTGAATGCCTGCAGGGGGCCCCGAGGGTCACACGCCCCCACAACACTGGCGACGAGGAGCGGCGTTGACGGGGAAATAAGACATTGTTCCGAACGAGTTGGATATAGTGTCTTTTCCTCACATCGTCGCAAACCTATGCACTTGGCCGGCGGCCATCTTGGTTGATACGCTGATCGCAGCGGTTGCGGCCCAGGCGGGTGCTCGTGCGCCGGCTGCGATCCATGTGCTGAAAAACAATTTTTGGACACTCCATGGCCCTTTCTGACTGAAGGGCCGTGGCTCATACAAAAAAAATAGGAAATGATTCCAGACGGCTGGAGGCGTCACCATCTGCTGCTGCAGGCCCAGTACTCCTGTGTTTCCACTGCCTGGGCACCCATCCTGTGGTTGGTAGACCCCTGTAAGCAGTCAAGAAATAAGCTGACTGAGATACCCTCCACCCTATCGTCATCATGGGTGAGGAAGGGGTAGAAGACGGAGCCCTTGCGCCTGTCCCACGCAGATTGCACAGCACCCTAGCCCCTATGCCCAAATTCGACACCACACGCCCACCATCAAAGCTAGGGCCGAAGTGGCTGCTGTGGGTGAAGAAGTTGGAAATGTTTTTCAGGGCATCAGGGGAGACGGATGATGATGCGAAGGTTGCCAAAGTGGTATACTCTGGAGGTCCACAGGATCTATGACTCCCTAAACCTTCAGGTGGTCACCTATGATGCAGTGAAACAGGCCGTTCAAGACCACTTCCTCCCCATGGCGAATGTCGACTTTGACAGATTTGTAATGTGTGCGGAGAAGCAGCAAGGTGAGGAGTCGCTGGACCAGTTCTGTGCACGGCTGAGGCACCTCGCAAGTACCTGCAGGTGGGTGAATGAGGAGGAGATGGTACGGAACCAGCTGATTCAGGGGTGCAGCTCGGGGAAGTTGAGAAGGCAGGTGCTCGGCGAGCCAGGCCTGATGCTGCAACAGATCCTCGACACATGGAGAGCAAATGAACTGGCGGAATCCAGAGGGGCGGAAATGGACGCTGCTATGCACCCCGGGAAGGGTGAGGACGCTTTTGCCATCGGGCGTGCTGCCCCTGGGAGAGCGTGATGGACACCTAGGAGGGTGGACAGTCCTGCTGCGCTGGGCACTCCGCAGTTGTGTCCATATTGCGGGTATGACCTACCTCATGCTGGGGAACACCAGGACACTATGCAAGGGTATGCAGGGCCTCGACCCCCAGTGATGGCATCAAGGGGGCCGGCGAGGGCTGGCAGGAGTAATGCCCAGAGAGTGAGGGGTGTGTCGTTGGTTGAACAAGGCATGCATGATCTGGACATTGCTGAAGAGGAGGAAGAAATCTTTTTTATATCAAGCATTGCTAGAGGGTCCAGGCTGAGCAGACAGCCGAAGTTCACGCTGAACATTGGTGATGTGCCAACCCCTGTCTTGATAGACACAGGAGCAACGTCTGTGTGCTAGCAGCTGAACACTATGAGGCTCTCCCAGACCCTCCCAAGCTAGAAGAGTCCAAAGCCCGGATAAACTTGTTCGGTGGGGAGACACTGCTACCGATTCAGGGAGTGTTTGTAGCTCTGGTGTCACATGGGCCGAACAAGATCAAGGTGAGGTTCTTTGTGACGAATGTGAGCCCGCACTCCCTCCTAAATTGTGCTGCTTCTGAAGCCCTTGACATTGTGCATTTTACGCTGGCCGTATATCACACTGACATTAATCGCCTCCTGCAGCGCTTTGAGGGCATCTTTCAGGGGTCGGGAAGTTGAAGGGTGACCCCATCAGGCTACACATTGATGGGTCCGTGAGGCTGTGACAGCCCTCAAGCATCGAAGGATACCTTTCACCTGAGGGCACAGGTGGAGAAGGAACTCCAATTGCTCATCGACCTGGACATTATTGAGAGGGTGGAAGGTCCAACCCCGTGGGTCTCCCAATCGTCGGTGCCCCTAAACCCAAACAGCCAGGGGCCGTCAGCATTTGCATGGACATGAGACTGCCTAATATTGCCATTAAAAGGGAGCGTCATCTCATGCCCATGCTGGATGACATTGTCGGCGAGCTGCAGGGAGCGAAGGTCTTTTCCACTCTGGACCTGAGGTCTGGCTACCATCAGCTGGAACTTCACCCGGAGTCGAGGTATATCACCACCTTCACGACGCATGAGGGGCTGTAGCAGTTTAAAAGACTGAGTTTCGGTGTCTCGTCGGCGGCAGATGTTTTCCAGAACGCCATCCGGGGAGCCCTGGCGGGACTGAAAGGTGTGATCAACATGTCAGATGACATTTTGGTCTTCGCGCAATTGGAGGCGGAGCACCTAAAAAGATTGGATCGGGCACTAGAGAGACTCAGGGGCTTGGGGCTGACCCTGCACCGAAAGAAATGTGAATTTCTCAAGGACCGGATTGAATTCTTCGGGTTTGTGTTCCATGCAGGAGGCATCTCGCCTGACCCTGAGAAATTAAGGGGCATACGTGAGGCGGCCCCGCCAGAGTCGCCAGCCGAGATAAGGAGCTTCCTCGGCATGGTCAACTATTGTGGACGATTAGTTTGCGACCTGGCGTCTCTGTCTGAGCCTTTGCGGGCCCTGACGAGGAATGACGCAGCATGGGCCTGGACGTCGAAGGAGCAGAGGGCGTTCGCTGAGAATAAGAATGCCTTGTCAGGCCAGGAGACCATGGCGTATTTTATCCCTGACCGGGAATCGGAGATAGTGGGGGATGCCAGCCCGGTGGGGTTGGGGGCGGTGCTCATGCAAGCAGATCTGCAGGGGGTCATGCATCCCATCGCCTATGCTAGTAAAGCGCTCACAAAGACAGAAAAGCGGTATTCACAAATTGAGCGCAAGGCCCTAGCCATCGTGTGGGGCTGCAAGCACTTTAGGATCTACATCCTGGGGAAGCCCGTGGTTGTGATAATGGACCACAAGTCACTAATTCCGATTATGGCTGGCGCCTCCTCCAAGCCACCGCCACGCATCGAAAGGTGGATGCTGTCGCTTATCGAATATGGGGTCAAGCTACAGTATCGCCCCGGCACCCACAACCCTGCGGACTATCTGTACAGACGCCCGGGGGCAGGGCACCCTCAAGACTCTGCCGAGGTGGTGGACTGCATTGAAATGGTTCAGAATGTGGTCGAGACAGCCTTGCCGGTGGCCCTGGCACGCCAGGAAATCGCAGATGCGTCGAATGTGGACGAGGTGTTCCTGGTCATCAAGGAAGCCATGGACAGCGGGGAGTGGCGTGAGGTGCTCACGAACAACGCCAGGAGGGCGATCGGGGCTCAACGTGATCTCCAAGCATTGTGGAAGGTGCGCAACAAGCTGTCGTTTGCAGATGACGGCCTTCTGCTGAGAGGGTGTCAAATTGTCACCCCACAAGTCTTGGTGATGAAAGTGCTGCAGCTCGCCCATAAAGGTCACCAGGGGACGGCAAAGACGAAGTCACGTCTAAGACTGAAGGTGTGGTTCCCAGACCTAGAGAGCAGGGTGGACAAATTTGTGCGCTCATGCGTACCATGCCAGGCTGCCAGCCCAGTGGAAAGAGGGCCGCCAATCCAGGCAATGGAAAGGAGTGAACTGCCATTAGGGGATGGTGCATGCTGACTTCAGCTCCACGGGCAGAGGAATGTACTTTCTTGTAGTTGTCGACCAGTGGTCACGCTATCCCGAGGTGGAGCTGGTAGAATCCACGGCCAGCGACCACACCGTTCTGGCCCTGGAGATGATGTTCGCCACCCACGGGTTTCCCACCGAGATTTGCTCCGACAACAGTTTGCCATTCCAGGGTCAACAGTTTGCCCAATACTGTGAGGAAAGGGGAATCAAGCACTGAAAAGTTACCCCGCTATGGCCCAGGGCGAATGGGGAGGTTTAGCGCTTCATGCGGACACTCAACAAGGTCTTCAGAATCTCGCTGGATGGGGAAGGGGAACTATGCCGAAACCTCTTCGAATTTCTGCGTGAGTACCGCACGAACCCACATCAGTCCACCGGGGTCGCACCAGACAAGGCCCTATTCAGGCGGTGCCCCAGAGGACTGTTACCAGAACTAGAGGTGTGCAGCCCTGGGGTGATTGACAACAATCGGGTACGTGTTGAGAGAGGGATCCAGAACGAGTGGGAAAGTGCCCGCCGGAATCCGCCGGAGAAAGCGATCGCAGTGGGGGACACTGTTCTGGTCTGGAATCGGAGGCCGGAGGGAAAGCTATCTCTCCCGTATGAGGCCCAGCCGCTGGGTGTGACCCATGTCAAGGGGTCCATGGTCACCGCGGCCAATACCAGGGGCACCATCACGCGCAATGTGTCGTACTTCAAGCGGATCGAGGCTGCGCCCCCTGTGGTGCCGCCTGAGGCACCCAGACCGGGGCCCGGACCAGGGTCACCGACGAGGGACGAAGGATCTCCAGAAGATCCAGGGACACCAGAGACACCTCGAGAGGAGTCCAGGTGGTACCCGAGCTGTGAGGGGCGGAAGCCTCCGCAGAGGTTCCAGGACTTTGTCATGGACCCAGCATCATAACAGGTCGAGAACTGTTTGTGAAGTCCAAGGTTGTTATTGTTGTGTGTTAATGTTTTAGTTGTTTCTTGTTTGGGGAAAAAGGACGGATGTTGCATAGACAATGAAGGAAGTCCCGGCCGGCAGTTGCGGCCGGGACCCCGAGCTGACAACACGCGTCCCTTGAGCGTTCTTCTGCCGGTATGCATGCATGCGTGTGAATGCCTGCGGGGGGCCCCGAGGGTCACACGCCCCCACAACAGACATGTTATTTTATAGTATCCATAGCAAAAAGTGTTAGTACTTCACACACGTTCTGTAGACAGACATGATAACACTGTCATCAATTGTTGACAATCACAGAGAAGACGTGAGCGGAGAATTTGCACGCTGCAACGTGATGGAGCCTTCTGTGCTCTCCCCCCACCTGTCTCCTCACCCTGGCGCGGTGCAATATGTTGCGGTACGTTGCAGTGCAGATATCTCGGAAAAGGTGCGTGCTAGAGCCTTGAAATGTGTTTTTTGAGTATTCAAGTTTTGTTCCTGGAATTGAGATGGTTAAAATTAGCTTTGTTCGGTCCTTCTATGACCGCATGGATGTTTTGCGCATTACTGTGCAAATATCTCAGAAACGGATGCTGGACTTTCATCTTGATTGTACTATGTTTCATCAATTCATTTCTATCTTTGCTTGGTTTTCTCCTGGTCTATTTCTCCTTGTTGTATTCTAGCACTCATTATCATCATCATATCTTGTATTGTACCAATCAATTCATCTTTGAAAGCATCATGGTGTAAGGCGCTAGAGAAACAAATAAAGTACAAATACAAATGATGGTGGCCTTGGGGTATTTGAATTTTTGATGGCAGTACCTTGCCTATGCAGTAGATAGCTGCCATTTGTTGCCAATTCATGGCATCTGAGGCAAGTACATACCATCTCTCATGTATGTGCAAAATCCCTGAAGAGGGCCACTCACTGCTGGAGAGGAAGAGTCGGGCAAAGGGTGTGCTCCCTGTGAGTTCCACCTCAGCACACTGCCCTGTTATGAAACTAGCAGGGCTGCACCCTACTTACTAGACACTTACATTCACCATGCCAATATGTTTTGTGTGGCCACTGATTTCGTATGTGCCATTTAATGACAATGGGCCTCATTACGACCCAGGCGGTAAGGGATTACCGGTACCGGTAAGGGTACCGGTACCAGTAATCCCTTACCGCCCTATTACGAGGTCCCTTTGCGGGTCCCTACCATAACGGCTGGTTTTACAAGCCGTTAAGTACGGGACCCTCAAAGGGACTTTGAAGGTAATTACGGTACCACAATTTGCGGTACCGTAATTACCGCCTTGCCCATTCCCATTGAGCCCTATGGGGGCAAAAATGGGAATGGGGAAGTGCCATGGTGAATGGGGAATTACCGCCCCGCACACCTTGGAATGGGGCGGTAATTCCCCCATTCACCATGGCGGAATCGGTAAAATACCGGCGGCAACCATGGCGCAACTAGCGCCATGGTTACCGCACAGGTCGTAATGAGGCCCAATGTATGGCATGAGAACTGAGTGCCCGGGCATTACATGGCAAAACAGAGCATATAGTAGAAAGGGTTGGTCATGGGATGGCAATGCATGGCAAATGGCTCAAGTGGCTGGCCATTTGATGGTGATACTACACCTGAAATGAATACCATGTAGAGATAAAAAAATACATGCAACTTTCTCAGCCTGGATGTATATCTATTGCTCACCAAAAAACGGCCGCTATACATCATAAAGTGATCCTGTTGTAAACTGACATGAGTGAAATAAAATAAAAACAACTGAATGATTGCCACCTGGTGGCCGTGATGATAAACTGATCGTCAAAACACAGGACATTATTGAAAAGGACCAAAACGGATTTCATTTTCTGATGGGGACTATACTATCCAATCCGCATCAACCAAAACAAAAACGAATGCAGGCTCATTTTTGAGGCATTGCTTTCTTTGTAAAGGTTGTGCAGAGGGAGAAGAATCTGCAATCCGTGCACTAAAGGACTTTCCCTTCACATAGAAAGAATGGCAGGAAGCCAGCAGAGTAGTTGTGAAACACATACTTTGGATCAGGTTGGCCGAAAGAGTGGCGGTTCAAGGATTGTACCACACCCAGTCCTTAAGCGGCATGAAGAGTCGTGACAGCAAACTAGTTAACATACTGGGAGGACACCTTTTCGTCCAACTAAGTGCAATATTGCAGAGGTTATGTTACTTTGGTGACTAAAGGTATGAGGCATTGTATTGTGAATACAAGAGCTGGCCCCTTACAGAGTGGACCATGCTTTGCGGGATTTTCTCTTGCACATCATACCTAAAGAAAATAAGTCATATATTTGGATATGACAGATCCCTGCTCCTCTAACATCAGGTAAGCTCCCTTGAATATGTGTTTCACCCCTCTCTCTCAAACGCCCAACACTACAATCACCACTTGCCAACCATGCTGCTCACCAGCAATATCATGGACAGTGTCGCAGCAACCTCTACCACATCGCCATAGATCCCATCGGCACACCACCATCCACCACTAGACAAAAAGTGGTGGCTGCCAATGTCCTCTCAGCAATCACCCACGCAGCAGACATCGCCGACCTCATCACCACACATAACTTGGATGCCATCTTCATTACTGAGACTTGGATGACATCCACCTCCACCCACATTCTGGATGTCCTCAACCCCAACAGCTACAGAATTCTACAATGAGATCATCAAAACAAAATTGGTGGATGCCTCGCCATCATTCACAAGGCATAATGGCCTTGCACCCAACTGAATGTCACCACCATTGGCTCTTTTAAAAACCTTTCCTGCCACTTCCCGATCTCCCCAACAGACACATTCACTTTTCACCTCATCTACAGACCATCCAACACCTCCTTCATCGAAGACCTCACGGACTTGGTCACCATCATATCTCTCATGCATGCCAACATCTTCCTCAGCAACTTCAACATCCCTGGAACCCAGCAACCAAGTCAATGAAGAAAGATTTCCACTGCCTACTCAACACTGTAAACCTCACACAGCACACAAAAGGCCCAACTCACAAGAAAGGTAATATCCTCAACCTCATCATCTCCCCCCTGCCCACCCTTCATCACAGCTCTTTAATCCCACTTGACTGGTCAGGCCATCTGACAATCCACTTTGACATTAGTCATGTCACACCAATCAAGCAAACCCAGCAATCAGATAATTCAAGAACTTCCAGTGGGGGCTCTCAGGGAATACCTCGTCAAACAACACCTCACATGGGCTGATCTATCTCTGATGAACCAGGGCTGTAACTTGCTTCTCCAACTCAACACACTCACAGCAAACATCAACTGCCATGCCCCAGTGAAACAACACACCCCCAACCTGAACCTTCTGCACCCTGGTACACCCAAGAACTCCACTTCAACAAACCATCAGAAAACAAGAAACGACTTGGCGAAAGTCCTGCAGTGCATCCGATCTCGCGTTGCTCAAGGAACTATGTGTTATACATAGATGACTGATCACCACAGCCAAGGCCAACTACTACCTAAACATGATAGCCAAGACCAACAATAAAAGCAGAGCCCTCTTCAAAGCCATCAAGCACTGCATCAACCCTCTGCCCAACCCACTCATACAGCACTCCATCGCAAAAAGTCCACTGCCATCCATCTTCATCAATAAGATCAACATGATCCACCAACACATAGATGCCAATGCCACAACTGGCAGCACACTACACAACCCATTGTGCAAAACGACAACTACCTGAACAACTTTCAGGACACTCATATAGAAGACCTCACTGCCACACTAGCATCTCCCAAGGCCACATAGACATCGAAACCAACAACTTCCTTTACTTCAACCAATCTGGCTTCAGACCAGACACAGCACAAAACTGGCTACCATCAAGGTGATGGGTGATGCACTTAATATCGTCAATGATGGCCACCCTTGCCTCCTTGTACTCCATTGACCTCTCAGCAGCATTCTACAAAGTACACCTCCCGACACTCACCGACAATCTAAATTGCAAGATGGAGATCAGCAAGATCTTCCTCAGTTGGTTCATATCTTACCCTGCTAAACGTCACCAGTTTGTACAAATAGATTCATACAGATCAGCAACTCTACCCATCACCTGTGGAGTCCTGCAAGGATCCATCCTTTCCCCTTGATATTTACCATTCAGAACCCTCCTCGCTCCACACAACATACACATCACAGATGACCTGCACAGTGTTGGCTCTACGTCTCCCGGCAACCCCTTTTGAGATTTTTAGGTGTCCCCCCGCCCCCCACCCCTGCACATTTTGGCCCATATGCACATTGTATGCATGCAATTCAATACCAGTCAAGCCACGTCATAACACATACCATGATTAGTTTATTATCGCTCATTTACTCAAATCATTTACTTGCTCATTCAAACACGCACCCAGCTAGTCATACACCATACACTAACTCATTCAAACATACACATTACATATTACAAACACACCCTTGCATAAAAACATCATATGTATGCAGCACAAATGCACACAAACACAATTTTCTTTTTTTCTTACCTGCTCTGGACCCAAATCCGTCTTCCCAGGAAGGCCTCCGCTCCAGGTGACTACCACACTCCAGGCTCCACTATGCAGAAACGAAACCTGGAAGCTGGTTTCCTTTCATGCGCCGAGGGGCCATGCAGAAAATAATGTTCTAGTTGCAGCACAGCCCTCCGGAGCTCCGAACTCCAACTAGAACTTACTTTCTGAAGTCGGAGCGCATGTGGTCTGACTTGAGAAAGCTTGGCAGGGCCGGCTTGAGGGGCGATGTGGTACGCCCATTATGTTTTGCGCTGCTGTGCGGCCACACCACTCAATCACCCCTTAAGCCAGCCCTAGACACAGCAGCTCTACCCCAAGCTATGCTCCATCAAAGACATTAATTCGCTCAAGGCCTGCCTCACATTGATCCAGTCCTAGGAGTCCAGTGCTTACACAAGAAACTCAACACCCCCGCCCCCCAAAACTGAATTCCTACTTCTGACCAACAACACAGAACACCCTGACATCTAGTCCTGGCTCTCTGCTATGAAGCTTGAGGGCTTCACAACCCAGCTGGCCACTTGCGCCAAGTCCCTTGGGTTCAACATCGAAAGACAACTCTCCTTCAAACAGCTCATAGGAAGAAAGACACAAAGAGCTTGGTCCCAACTTTCTCTCCTGCCCTTCAGCACAGAAAACAACTTCAGATCTGCTGTCCAAGCCATGGTCCTCTTCCACCCGGATGGTGGCAATGCCATTTTGGAAGGCCTTCCCGAGACTCACCTACACCCCTGAGATATATCGTGCATGCTGCAGCATTACTCCACAAAGGAATCTGCAAATTCAATCACATCACCCAAACCCTCATGGAACTGCACGGAAAGCCTCTATCATCTTCAAATCCTGCAGCATCCTCAACACAGCTGTCACCATGAAGTCCCCAAGCTACCGCACTGAAAAGCTCAGCATCTCCTGAGGCCTACATTCCACCTACATTCCACATTCCACCAGATGTAAGGACACATGAAGACTTGAACTCTGCCAGTGCAGGAAGGAAAGAACCAGAAGACAGGGCTTCTCTGTCTATGCCCCAAGACTCTGCAACCTCCTCCCTGTCAACACCGGACTTGCCCCCTCACTTTTACAGTTCATGATGAAGCTTAAGACCCTTCTCTTCACTGAATTGCTCCTCCCCAACACCTAGATCAACATACCCACAACTCCCCACCCTACATGAGACTGTGCACTCTGCTCCACACTATTTCCTCACCCAGGTGCTTGTAAATCCCTTGCTGCCAAATTGCCTGCCCGGCTCTCCTCTTAGCTTCCCACATCCTTGTTCTCTGCTTCCTTCACCGTGATCTCCCTATCATTGTAAAGCGCCCCATTGCTTCCTGAAGCTAGGTCTGTGCTCAATAAATACCTTAATAATAGTAATTGCTCACCATGTTGTTATGCAGTGACGGTATCTTTAGAATGGGGGGTCCATCCAGTGCATGGGCCTGTGCATGGGGAGTCGAGGGCTTCCTCTCTTCACCCCTTACCATCATACTCCACTTTCTCCCTGCACCTGTCACCAATTCACTAATTCAAAGCCTCCCCACCCCTCCTTTCACCCATGGCTCTGCATTCCACGTCTTTCAGTTCCTGGATTTGCTGTGTCCATGCACCAGGCCATACTTCCTTGCTACTGCCACCTCTTCTTGGACACCTCCTGTTGCATCCTTCCGGTGACGACTCCCGTCTGTTCTCCCCTTTCTATATTCTGTATGACTATGTTCTTGGGCGGTAAATACCAGTGTAGCAAGCGTGAAAATCGATACGCACCAAAGCCATGAAACGCACTCATAATAATTCTTTATAAAAACAAACCTCATCATTATGTTCATAGAGATACACATGGGCATTGTTTGGTAAGTCTTAAAATCAAGTTCTGTGCAAGTTCTTGACTGAATTATCGAAACTGATTAAAAAAGAATTTAAGAAACTGAAGCTCTTGAATGACAAAGTGACAGGGTTTGTTTTGGTGACAAATGTCAATCAGCTTGGTATGTCAATTCAAATTGAATGCCTACCAGTTAATGCTGATGAGCGACCAGTTGTGGTTGTGGAGCAGTAGACCCAATTAGCTGAACATTTGATGCCACTTACTGCCATAGGATGTGAGCCAATGGACATTTTAGCTGAAACCTTAGTATTTGGGCACCGGAGCAAGTAATGGTGATAACCACATGTATTTGGTCACATCAACTGTTATATGATATAACTATCTGGGACAATTATGGAAAATAAACTGGCAAATGGTTTTAGTACCTGGGTATTTGAAGGCAATATGTGGCACATGATGGGATTGCCTGTCAATACCTGGGAAAATATGTGAGTAACTGGTTATTTGATGCGAAGTGGTGCAGGTAGATGGGCTCAAGATGACAATATCTGGACAATTGAACAATGGTGTGATCACATGAGCATTTAATTGCACTATCTGGCAAATATTGCGAGTAGCTAAATGAAAAATAGCAATAGCTGACAAATTGGGGGAGGGGAGACCTGCACATATTATGCAAATATCAAACAAATGATATGTGCTCCTGGATTTATGGTGCCAGTGTCTGGCACATGATTTGAGCACCAGGCCATTTGATACTAAAACCTTTTGTCCATAAAACAATTTCACTAGATAAAAGTAAACAATGTTGGCTTTGCCATTGCTTATTTAGACAAGGCCACTGGTAAATAAATAGCAACATATGGTAACAGTAAATAGGAAAAGTTCCCATAGATAGGGAATGTGCGTCCCCTGCAAACTATCACAGGCCAATGAATAGCCAAATCCTTAGAAAAAGATCTCTAGAGTATTCTGGATCTATTAGTCTGCTTAGTAAAACATGTCATTCAAACATATAGTATTTCAATGTGAATTCATACATCTGGGTAGACTTTCGTATATACAAAAGGATAAGTTTATTATTGTGACCCAATGCGTTTCAAGAACTCATCTCTTCATCAGGGGTCTTGATAAGGTGTTATCTCTACAAATAATCAAACAAAGAATAATCTTAAACAGATGATAATGTCCCATATAAGGTCAAAATAAAAGTCACTTCTAGTCAGTGTTTATCCAACATAGTTCATGAGTAATCATCAACATTTGCTCAAAATCAATATCTTTCACAACAAACTTCAATCAATGCTTGAAATCGAAGTAGCTTTCACAACAAACTTCAATCAATGATTAAAATCAAAGTATAAATCGTGGAGTTATACATATACACAAACGTCTACCTAAATATGTCCATGGTCCTAATGGCATCAGTGTTCCAGGGGGTGTCTCTCAAGGATCTTAGTGATGCATATGTGTAGCATTGCACCGTCCTTGGTTTCCTAGAAATAACAATACAATCAGGTGTTCTGTCGTATATTATTACTATAGCAAGGGTAAGTGTCATAACTCAAATAATAAGTGTTTAAACCACAATCAAACGTCATTACTGAACTAGCCCCTTGGCAATAATACCATAGGATGGGTAAGGGTGGCTGCGCTGGACATAGTCTGTGTCTAAAAAAAGGTCTGTCTGAAAAATGAAATGTTACCATTATAACGTGCCATCAGCAAAACGACACAGACACTCACAGTATTGTTCACAGTTCCCTAATCTGACCGCTCACCTCCTCTGAGATGTGCTGGCTTACACGATGTGGGTGCAGAGTTAGTGATTTGAATGAGGTCCTAATGTTCTTTCACCTATAGAGCCAAAATGTAAATTTAGATTTGCCATGTCTCAATTGGATATACTGTAGAGTATTCAAATACAAGAACATTTAATTCCCAATTTAGCAAAAGGGTTCACAAATGTATCATAGTTTTCCTTTTGAGTAGGTCAAAAAGCCCAGAAACAAAAGTTCCTGATTTCTTTGTAAATTGGCGGCCAATAGACAAGAAAACAACAAAATGGACGCCTAGTATAGGGGTGTACTTTTTTTGCGTGATGATTTCATTCATGTATACAAGTCCGGCCGCTATGACTAAGTCGCGGATCCCATTTTCTAGGTTATCAATGAGCAATTCTATTCTAAATGTAAGTGAGTACCTAATGTAAAACCACAGAAGGGGTTCGCTATTGAACCCCATGGTATATCTGGATAAGCAGATTCAGGATGATGTATGTCTGGACTCATCTGGTAATGCATAATACTACATAATCAAACAATCCGCTCCAAACTGATTTAACCTGATCGATATGTCAGTCCCGTTATAGAGTTTGGGAGTCAAAGAAACATTTCTTATTCATAGAATGGAATATCTATCCATGACGTATAACCCCAGAGCGTGTCCAAAGGTTATAGATTCAACCAATCACAGTCTGAAATTACTAAGCTTGATCAAATGATGAATTTAGGAAGTCCTATTATCTAAACCAATCTATTCATATAGTCTCATCCCTCTGAAGGGCGTACAGTCTGAAGACTGACGTTATCAGAATACAATAATGAATTTTCTTACAAACAATATAGTTGTATAGATCTGCCTCCTTAGAGTGTAGTAGTATGTTCAAGTTAAGTTATTGCTAACATTTCAGAAGGTAATTCAAAGCACTGGCAACAGTTACTATTTGATATTCTCCACAAACTCTGAGGTGTGTTTTTTTTGTAGTTAGTGACAACCAATGGATTCTAGATCTGTTCTGTCTGTTGTATGGGTGTTCTAAAGGTATGGTCCCAAATCAAATTCTTCATTCATACCAAAGGGGGTTGTTGCATTTATTGCACCACACTGATCTCTGCACCAATGCACCATTAAGCATGTCAAACCATGGTGCATTTATCAATCCACCCTCCTAATGGTCTCTGCCCAGTTGTGCTCCTGCTGAGAGTTCTTTTGAGGGCTCAGCCGGAGGCTCTCAGGCAAGCCACTTCCTGCTTCACCAGACTCGTTCCACCCTAATTACTGGGCTGGGGAAGTTGGGATATGTAGTTCCATATGGCTTGATCTGCACTCCAGCAGCAGCTATGGAGAAACATGCACTCCAGAAGCAGCAGTTATGGAGAAACACGCATCAGCTATCTCAATCTCTTCCAGACAAAAGAGCAGACAGGGCAGGGATGTACTACACAGCTGATAGCTGCAAAAGGTACTTGTATCTGAAAACACCTGTACTCTTAAAAAGATCAAGATTTGAAAGTGACTGCCACATGCTTTTTAGGTTCAGATATAAGTGATGTCATTGAAGCCATGAATGTGGAATTGACTTTTAGCGCATGAATGATCATGAAAGAAAGTGAATTTGCACCCGGAGAAGAGCCATTAACCAATCAGGTGACTGGAACAGCGGGTGAGAATATACAGGTCCTTCCTTGGGTAGTGCCATTTTCTTTTTTCATGTGGGGAGGCAACAGGGATGCTCTCTCAGTTGCCTCTCTACCCCCATAACCCCCAACCAACTAAAACTCTCCCCCACCCCATCCCTCCCTCCTCACTTACCTTCCTGACTAGAGCTTTGAGCTCGGGTCCGACGCACCAGCTGCTCCGGCTGCCGTAGGAATGGAAAAGGAACTTAGTCCCTCTTCCCTATGGCGGCAGCCATCTTTGTTTCTTCTTTTGTTTTCCATCAGAGATTGGTGTCGCTTGCAGCGCC
Organism: Ambystoma mexicanum; assembly: GCF_040938575.1. NCBI lineage: Eukaryota > Metazoa > Chordata > Amphibia > Caudata > Ambystomatidae > Ambystoma > Ambystoma mexicanum. The sequence continues at coordinate 757,545,618 of NC_090941.1, forward strand.
AATCTACGGAGAGAAAAAAAGGACTTTGCATCCCGGATGAACCCTGGGGTGCAAATGGCTCTCCCGCCCCAGCCGGAGGGCGGATATGGCCAGTAACGGTGACAGATCGGGCCTACTGTTGCATCGTCCCGTGCAACCAGGAAGGTGGAAGGATGAAGAGAAGAACCAGAGACAAGCAAGTAAGTCAAAAGGGCTTTATTAGTACAAGCCTGCTCCCAACACGGGAGCAGCACCTTTCTCCAGTCCGACAGCAACCATCTCTGGGTCTGACATGTGGCACCTCATACAGAAGCATTCAAAGGATGCTCCTGCATGACCCCCCACAAGGGGAATACGACAGGCACCCACAAACCCACAGAAGTGATGGGCGCTTGGCCATAGACCCTGCTACACACCTTCCCTTAAACGAAACAAACTCAGCACAGTCCTTGAATTTGACAGGTGGTCATCATACATGTGCACCACACAACACATCTCCTGGGTCAGCCTGCAGCCCACCTCTCTTCTGCAGGCTGACCTCAAGTTGTGTCTCCAGAGTTCCTTCTTCAGAGATGCTTGCACCCACATCTTTAACTGAAACATCACAACCTTGAACTGAGAGGTCACTGCTGTCATTCTCACTTCAAACTGAGGGGTCACCGCTCTCCACAACCACAACAGGTGACCTCTCACATCCTTCCCGAGACCCCACAGAGACATCTCTAACCAACATACCACCCCAGCCACCATCACTGGGAAACACTTGAAACACCTCTTGGTAAACAACTCCATTACCATCACGCACACTGCGCTCCGTCTCATGACACTTCACAAGCTGGATTAAACTCCACTTTGTCGATCCTCCAACATGACGAGAGTGCCCATGACCCTGCACATTTTTCTCGGAGCAGACCGATATGGTGTACCCAGACCGCTCAGTCTCTGGTTTCTCACTCTGATTAAGTCACCAACCTCAAATGGCTCCGTATTCACACATTTCCTACTATCATAAAACTGCTTGTACCTTTTCTGGCACTTGTCTGCCCTACTAATATGCTCCTCCCTGTTCATCTAACTAGAGTAGAGGTCCCCAGATATTCTGGTGTCATCTCATCAACCGGTTTCCTACCCCTCATTGCCACAAAGGGCATGACTCCTGTAGTGGAATGGGGCGTTGTCTTATAAGCCCAGAGCATATCATGAATTAAACTCACAACATCTAAATTAGAAATGTTGGCTAGCTGAAGCCTTCCTTTCACCACCCTGTTGAAATGTTCGACCAATCCATTTTGGTGCGGACAATAGAAGTCCGTAGTCTCATGACAAACTGCAGTCCCCACCCCCCACAAATAATCAGCCACCACATTGGACAGAATTGCACACTGGGTTGACGGAAACCCTTGCACCTTAAAAAGGGCATCCAGAAACTCCACCACAGACTTCACTGTGGCTTCATCTGACCATCCACACAAGACCCCTTGGAATAGTAGTCCATGAGTACAAACATGAATTTGTTCCCTTGATAACAGCGCAACCCTCTCCCAGGGCTATGTAGGGAATTTCAAGGGACACAACAGAAGTTCTGACCTATCACTAGATGCACATGGTACAAAATGCCTAACTAAGGGAGACGTATTGGTGGTCAAGCATGGATGCTGAGGTGGAGCATCTATTCTCTTTTTAGCAAAATTCCTTCCTAGATGTCCTTTGTGAGCGATCTCAAAAATTAGACTTCTCATCCCCTTCGGGGGAACGATTTTCTCACCTCTGAACAAGATTTCCATATCCATCCACAACTCTCCTTTGGCCTGCTTGAACTGTGCACAAACCCCTGTGGCCCCCTTGGGCCAACCGCCGTCTAATAGCATTTCTGCACCTGCCTCATTTTCCTCACACCATTTGGCCAAGTCCAACACTCCATTCAGACTAAACACTGCAATCATAGACTACCCCATCTCACAAATTCCCCCCTTCAAGGGGAAGCCAGGAAAGGCAATCTGGTACCACATTCTGTGAGCCTAGGACATAGACCACAGAAAGGTTATATTCTGGAAGGGCTGTAGCCCAACGATTGATCCTTGGACAGACTCCCACACCTTTCCCACTCAACGCATGAACTAACTGTTTATGTTCAGTCTTCAAGGTGAATGTCACACCCGACTTAAAGTGGTTGATCGCACAAAAACAAGCCTATCCCTCCACAGTAGAGTAGCTCCTCTCCGGGACTTGTAGAGTTCTGGAGGAAAACACAATTACACACTCCCTGCCCTCATGTACCTGCATAAGGGCAGCCACCAGCCCCACCATGCTAACGTCAGCCATTAGGATGGTCTTGCAACATGGATTGAAAATTCTAAGCGTGTGGGCATCTGCAATACTGTTCTTCACTTGGGAGAACGCTCCCTCACACTTTGTGCTCCATACAAACTTGATATGTTTCTTCAACAGTATCCTCAATGGGGCACAAACGATAGAAAACCTTTCTATAAATTGAGAATAGCTGTCAGCTAAACCAAAGAACGCTTTCAGCGTGTCCTTACTCTGAGGTGCTGCGGCCTTCAGCAGTGCCTCCACTTAGTTGGCCTTGGACCTGATGCCTTGCCAATCAATAGCATGCTCTAATTAAGACACCTCTGTCATCCTGAATTTACACTTCTCTTTTAAACAGTGAGATTAGCATAGTCCAAAATCCTCAATACCCAACGCACATATTCCTCATGATGCTCAGGATCGGGAGCAAACACCAGAATATCATCCTGGAAGCACTTTAAATGGATAAAACCCTTGAACCACCATCCCATGACTCTTTGGAACACTGCCGCAGCTGACGCCATTCAGAACAGCATTCTCTTGCACCTGCAGGCCCCAAACGGTATAACAAACAAGGTCAGAGGTCTAGAGTTGGGATGTAATACAATTTGATGGCAAGGGCTAGATAAATCAATTGTGGGAAAATACTTGGCTTTGTGCAGGAGGATGATCATTTCCTGTACTTTGGGCAAGGGTTGTCAATCCACCAAGATATTATTTTTGAGGGATCTGAGGTCCACACACATCCTTATATTGCCACCCCTCTTGTTTGTGATTACCACAGGTCATAACCACTTAGCAGCTTCAAAAGGTTCAATGACGTCATTCACCCACAACTTGTCAAGCTCAGATTTGTCCCTCAGTAACAGAGGAACCGGCCGGACATTGTGAACAGTAGGTTTCGCCCATCTTTTTAAAATTATTTTGTGGCAAAACTTTTTCAGACAACTCAGATGGTTGTCAAACACATTGTGATGCTGAGCACACAATTCATCTTCCACTAACATAAAATGTAAAAGGGATCTAAGATCCTTTCTAACCTTGGGAACTGAAGTTCTCACAAGGTTAGCAAGAGAAAGTTAAAAGGGGAGCCCCAAGGGAAACCCAGCAACAATAGGCACTATGCGCTAAAAGTTGTCAAAGAGGATAACATTCAAAAGACACTAAAGGAGAGTCTTAAAAATGACACCCATAAAGCGTAAAAGATTATGTGAGTGTGGAAAAAGGTTCCTACTCGCTGAGGTATACGGAAAAATAATCCACCAGTAAAGCAAAACATTCTGGGGTTGACAGAGGTCAGGAAGATTTATCATTGCTATGAAAGTCTTACCTACAGCCTTCAAGTTCAGAACAATGCAGAGCAATTTCCGATGCTTCCAGATTGGCAAGGGCATGCCCTTGTCAGCCATGTACAACACCACTTTTATAGCTGTATCCTTAAATGCAATCTCAACAGACTTTGACATCAATATATTGATTGGTGAGCCCCCACAACGCCTTGGGACATATGTCAGGGGCATCCAAATCACTCACATCAACACCTAGTGTCCTTAAAGCAACCACCCCTTAACCGTGTATCTGGAACTAGGATCAGCCATCATTCTCAAGTTCTGCCCATCAACCTACACTTCACACCAAGGCACATCAACATTCTCACCATCACTCACACGCTCTTGGAACAGATTATCTTCCCCCTCAACATATCGCACTTCCCCACTGTTCCTGCACTCTCTTGTCATGTGCCCTTTCCAAATTGTATTTCTTGCAGTCAGGATGGAAGACGAAGGCTGCAGAATTGTAGACTCCTGCCTCATTTCCTGCCTTCACAGACACTCTGGAGCCTGGGCGGGGAATCCACACATTCCCGCTGAAGCAAAAATTGACATAAAGGTTTTTCCCACCCTGGAAGTCAGGGGAAGGAACATGAAAGGACAAGGAACACTGAAATGGCGAAAAAATAAGACAGGGGCAATTTTGGTAAAATGAGCCCTTGGGTACCTTTATCGGACTAGTTGAAAGGTTCACTGCCACCAGCCAATAAAGGTAAACTTGATCCTGTAACAGAAATGTTACAGTTAGAATGATAAAGGGGATACAATGGGCCTCATTATGAGGTTGGCAGTAACCCTCCGGCGGGTTGCTGCCAACCCCATAATAACGTTTCCGGCATCTGACTTCCCGGTGCCACCAGGACATTACAAGTCCCGCAGATCGGGAAGTCAGGTGCCAGAAAATGTTAGCCCCCATTACAATGGGGATTCTGAAGCACCAGCACCCTTGCTTACAGTGCCTGTGCTTCCGTGACAACTCTGCTTTCTGGGGCCTTTGCGCCCGGCAGGTCTGCCAGTCCGGAAAGGGTGCCGGTATGTTGCTACCGGCACCCTTATTTCCCTACCGGCAGACTTGTAATAAGGCCCATTGTATGTCCCCAGCCCTCCACATAAGGTGGGGGGTGCTGCTCTCACCTAATAAAATGTAAAAGGGATCTAAGATCCTTTCTAACCTTGGGAACTGTAGTTCTCACAAGGTTAGCAAGAGAAAGTTAAAAGGGGAGCCCCAAGGGAAACCCAGCAACAATAGGCACTATGCGCTAAAAGTTGTCAAAGAGAATAACATTCAAAAGACACTAAAGGAGAGTCTTAAAAATGACACCCATAAAGCGTAAAAGATTATGTGAGTGTGGAAAAAGGTTCCTGCTCACTGAGGTATACGGAAAAATAATCCACCAGTAAAGCAAAACATTCTGGGGTTGACAGAGGTCAGGAAGATTTATCATTGCTATGAAAGTCTTACCTAACATGCAGACACAGAGATCACGGCAGATATTTGGCATGCGCGAGTTGGTGGGATCATGTTTCTGGCTGCTTCCCCACATGCATTGAGTGTATCCCAGATCAGTCTCTAACACCAAGAAAGATGTCTCAGAATTGAGGGACAGAGCCCAGTATACCACTTGGAGATGCAGAGCATGTAAATGAGCAGAAATGTTACATAGTTGGATTCAAACTGGCGTGTTATTTTTCCTTGCTCTGTGTAGAGGTGGCATGTCCTCTGGTCTTCTGAACCACGGAGTAAACGTGCAGAAATTACAGGCTTTATGCTCCCCTTTGCAATTCCATTAAGCATTTTAGAAAAGCAGGATATATTCTGCCCCCTATTGGGGGATTTAGCAGAACGCACATGGTCAACATTCTGAACAGTCATAACACACTGGGCCTCATTACAAGAGTGGCGGAATGGGTTAAGGGGTGCCGCAAAAGGATGCGGACCCGTTAACACCATTCCGCCACATTACGAGGTCCCCCTACGGGGGCTGAAATGGGAATGGGGAAGGTCCGGTCCCGGGTTCCTGGAAAGAAGAATTACCGGGCCCTCCGAACTCAGAATGGCCCAGTAATTCCCCATTCTGGGAACCCAGACCCGGACACAATTTTGGCGGCACCGCCAAAATCGTAATGTGACCCACTGAGTGTTACACCCAATCAGAGTCATGGAAGGGTTAGTGCACTTTGCAGGGGCGAATTTTATATCAGCCCATCAGGGTGGCAAGAACTCTGGAGCCACACCGATTGGTCAGAAATCACTGTGTTCAGGCCCATCTGCATTGTGCCACCCCCTGCAAAGAATACAGAAGAATCCTGTAGTGCACTGCAGTTACCATAGTGGAATCCCCATGGCATTTGAACCATTCTACTTCGGGCCGGAAGTTTGCTCTCACACCTACTCCTCTTGTTTTCCCTTATGAAGTCGCTTTGCTAATCTATACTCCCATCTTCCAGGGTATACACCCATGTGTCTTCCTATGAACAGTATCTCACCCTTTACATACATCAGAGTAATGCACTGCACTGATGGTTTGAATTCTGGCTCTTATTTGAATCAATACCATTTGGAAGTTCCTGGTGCATAGCACCTAGATTATGTTAAGTGATTAAATGGTAAGGAATGCTGCGTCTATATCTCAGGGTACAGTGACACTGCTACTACTACACGAACACAAGCTGCATAGTTGGAGTTACTTTCAAGTCCCACTGTACCTTATCATTGCAACACACCGCGAGAGAAACTACCATATATAATTATATCTATGGCTTTAACATTCATAATATATCAGCTCCTTCTTTGTCAATTGCCATGGACACAGACATGATGGATTAATCTCTCTTTAAATTTGCATCCTCTTAAATTATGAATGTGGATACATTTTCTTGGGTCTTGTACTAGATGTACTGGATTATAAATCTCTACCCCCCTCTACCACTGGGCTACAAAAAAAGCTGTATGCGTGTGCACTCATTCTAAAATGGCTGCTATGCACGGCTCTGAGTGTGTCATTAGCACCTCTGAAATTATACATTGCGCTTCAGCAGTCGCAGCATTGCATGTTGTGCTATGAATATTTATGAAGTGTTGCTTTACTGAAGCATTAAAGACCCAACTGCTTATTATCACCTCCAGACGCATTACTTACGTGTAAACCTGAGATATGTAGACCCTTCACAGATCCCAAGCCTAAATAGTGGAAATGGTGGTTTTCTAATTACCAACTTGCTCCTGAATTGCATTTGTCAGAACCCAGTGTGAAGGAGCGCCATAATATATTAGGGAAACATCATTCAAGTCACAATCAAGGAAGAGCTTGCCATTGGTCCATCGCTCACCTCAAATTTGTCAATAAAGTTCTTGCCTCACCGAAGAGTTGCATCTACTTTCATGTGTCTCTTGCACTTGCACTAGTTCCCACTTTCTGTACACATTGTTATGACATGTCCCTGCGAAAACTCGTAAAATATTTCTTTTTATTTGTATAGTTAATTTATTGAACGGGTGCAGGGACCCACACACTTGATATTTTGGCTCAAAGATGTACTTACCAGCTGGTTGAATACTCCCTAAAGTGTACATTATTTAAGTATTCGGGCTTTAGGGGGTTTATTTTTCTGCCATTTCCGTCTGTATTTATCCATATTTATTATCCGGCATTTTGTTTCTGTACTTATCCACATTTATTTTTTGTCATATAAAAAGATAATTTGCAACCAGTATTTTTCTGCATTCATTCTAATAAAAACATGGATTTATTAAAGCACACGTCACATGCAGTCACACAGGAAAGAAATGCGAGCTCAATTTTTTCCACAACAACAAATAGTTGCTCCTGTGACTGCTGCTGCCTTAAAATATATGCTGTCAGCATTTTGAAGAACGTTAATGCTATTTTTATGCAACTTTTACACTCTCCATGCTGCCAACCTGCAATGTGATTATCCAATGAGATGTATGAGTGACATCACAGAGAACCAGACAGAAAGACCTGTTTTTCTGTTGATTCAATTTTTATAAATAAATACAGACAGAAAACAGATTGATTTCCGTCTGTAGTTATGTGTAAAATCAGTAAAAACGGAAAACTGGAAGCCTTAATTATGATACATAACATCATCAATGACACTGTGCCAAAAGTAAGACCCCCCATCGGTACGCCCCCCTGTGTGTTTATGTGCAAGGGGATAAGCAAGGTTTGGCTTTTTGCAATAAATAGTAATCTAAGTTGCTGCGCCCATTACTCTCGCAGTCTGAATCAGACCGCCATCTTGACACCACTTTAGATTGGCTGCACACTGACCAGGGTCTATCTCGCACCGGACACCATAAACGTTACTTGTGATTGGTAGGACTCCTCCCCTCCTACTGATTATGTGTGATCATTCAGACATTATCCACACATCTTCTTGTGCCTATGGCTACATCCGTTGAAACAGGAGCAGGTTCTTCTCTGCTGAAATACCTTAGAGTAGAACGGACAGTGTGTGCCTGTTAATGGTCTATCCTAAATTCCCCATTCACAGCCATAGTCCCAAAGCAAGACCCGGTGGCAAGTATTATGCTACACTTCCTTTACGTTTCCTTCAGCAGCAAAGCACAAACCATGGCATCCAATCCTGCCCCTTCAGCAGATAAGTAACCTTTTGCCTTTGCTCTGAGTTCTGAAAGGTTTCTTTTTGCTTGTGGGCTAATTTATTTGCCAATTTAGAAGGACATTAAAGAAGAAAGGAATTAATAAATAACAGCCTCTTTGGTGTATTTAGCATGGACATGTGCATACTACTCAAGTCCCACCGGCCTGCTCCAGGGATTGTTCAGTGCTCGTCTTCCACAGGTGGACGACAGTGTGCTGTATAATGAGGAGTGATATGCAGTGGAGCAGAACACAATCCCCGTTTCCCACTTGGAGGACAATGAATATGTCCACTTGTCAGAGCCTGGCCAAGGCAGCCCTGAGTTGCAGTGGAATAACCCTGCCCCTGGTCCCACTCTATGAATGTGTCAACAAATGGTATTGGGCAGAGCTTTGATGTCAGCAGCTAAAACCCCAATCAGAAGATTGCATTCAATCAAACATTTTTCATCCACCGAATCAGTGGTCATCACTGCATTCAGCTTTTGTGGGCCTCTTCCCCGGGATGTTCTCAGAACGTAGATCTGCTCAAGACTGCAGATGTCCCAATCATCATGGCTGCATCTGTTTTGGACCTGTATTACCTCTGGATGTGCAAGCCAAGTGGGCTGTGACCATATATGGCCACATCTGTGGTACGCACTCTCTGTCCATTGGACCAATGTCTGGCTGAAAGACCTAATCACTAGATTTTACAAGGGATAGTCAGTAGGCTCAATTCCTTCAGTACGTCATGCTGCATTCCCTGGAATTGATTAAAAACTGCCAACAACTAGGATAGTCTTCTTGCAGTCAATCAACTAGGCGAGATGAATTTCATAGGACAATTAAAAAGGTGCATTGTGTTAACATTTTCCTCTGGTGCTCGGGTTTTGGGTGGGCGCATCAGGGGTTTTGCTCATGGCGAGCTCTATGGATTAGGGCTCACAGAGGAAAAACATCAAAACACTGGTGAACCATGCAATGAATTAAAGGGAAATGTAGAGACGCTTGGAGAGTGAAGCATGTTGGTTTGCTCTATTTCCAATTATGTTTTCTACATATAAGATCTCTTGCATTAGAAGCACAATGTCATTTAGTATTGAATGATTGAGTATCACTATATAGTATAAGAAATAAACTATTCCCTACTGTATGTAAAAAGGTCCATTGTTGTTCGATCCTTTGCCCCAAACCTCCTCGGTGCCTTGTTATTCAATTAAACAAGGCACCGAGACCTTGATTGATTATCTTTGCTGACAGAGGGTTTTTCCCCCTGGTTGGGGTTTTTTCCTCTCTTTTTGGAGATCCGCTCAGGGTGCAATCCTGTCCATTGAAATCTTGCTGGATGGCGTGGTGTCCTGAGAGGACCGTCCTTATCTGCAGCAATCCCGTTTGCAGCACAAACACTGACCTAGTCCACCTGGTAAGCCATCAACCAAACCACTAAACCTGACAGTAACCCACATAATATCTGTCCAAGAAGTTGTTTTTTTTGTGATATTATTTACAGCAAACCTTACACAAAATGCAATCGAGAAGGACTTTTTTTACATAATTCAATAGACAATAAAAAATTACATAAATTATATTGATGAATCTAAAGCACATTATAGGATATATCACCGTATAAAACTGTAAAATAAGAACTTTCTTACTAATAAAAATCATACCAGTTGTACTAAAACCCACTGTTAAAAAATGGTACAAAGCGATAATAACTGACACATTTTCCCCCCACATTAACCTGGACAAAAACAAATTTATCGAGTAGTTCTTGTCTACACAACCCACTCCTCTATTGGTATTGAGAGATGGACAAGCCGTGACCCAATGTTTTAGGGTTTCAATCAAAATGGAACTAGTGCAAAATCTACAACCCTGTAAAGTGCTTAGTGCATTACTGCCTTTCCAATGTTTGGTCCTTTCCCTAGAATTCAAATTGATTCAACTTAAAATGCATATTTATATTACGAACCTTACAGCAAGGCAACCTCTGCAGATACAAAGGTAAACATTCTCTCTTCAAGTTACTACTAAAGATTCATAGCTTCAAAAATAAATATGTAGAAGGAAAGTTGTTAAACGCATTGGTTCTTTCAGGATGGAACAAGAGATCACTTGTATCACTTGTAAAATGAGATGGTAAATCAGTGAAAAAATATTGAAAAATGATTTTTTAAATGTCTTTCCTAGTGAGCTAGTACAGTATGTTTGCTTGGTACAACAATTCAGCAGGCAGCGTATGATTGCAGTTTACAGTTTAGGCGCTATGCAATTAAACTGTATCTAAGAATCTGCTTCATTGGCACAAGCCTGTATTCTTTTAAAGGCATCAACCGTTAAAGGAAGATGTATTTTTTTTAAATAGGATGAGTCTGCTGGCACAAAAAAAAATATTTGCTGCTTTTTCTGAATCTTGATCTTCCAACCCGCTTATCAGTGCTTTCAAAGTGATGGCACTGTATGGTGACAGTGTTCGATAAGGTTCTATATCTTGGTTCTCGAAAAGCCACATCTTGGTGAGTGTGAGCTCGATATAGTGACCCGCTGAGTAGTTCTGGAATGAATAATCAATTTGTAATCATCACGCTCTAGTTATTTTTCTTGACCCTAGTCTACTGCCTCCCTCCGAATGGTTTGATGCATTCAGCGAGCAATCAGGCTTTCATTATTTCGCCTTTTCTGCCCATGCTAAATAATAGAGAGGATTATTTTTAGAAATGACTATATTCACAAATATTGATTTTCCTTGATAAAAAGGTCCTACAATTTGGAAGATAAACGTACAATAAAGAAGTCGGAAGCCTATTCTTTCAACTCAAATGTATATGGATTAATCTGGCCATACCTGCCATTCCACATTGAAGCATAGCAGTTATCGACCTAGTACTTTCCAGACTCTATTACACCAAAAGCTTCTTCGTAGATCATCCCGGATATGTGCTAAACAGCCAACCAAGAGTGCTCAATTCAGCAGCTGTACTTGCGTAAGACTGAAAAGATAGAGGCACATTACCCCTGCTCTGAGAACCCTCTGCTGACTCCATAGTCAAAAGCAGAAGGCAATACAAAACCCTGCGCATTGGCCACTGTGCCTTCCTTAGCAGGGCACCAGAATCCACCAGGAAGAAATGTATCCAATACATGGCTGTCAGGATGCTTCAGTTCAACGATGCAGCCCTACCACCAGTCCCACGCTTCAACTGGAAACAAAGGCAAATCATCCTTTTATTTCCTGGCAACCAACCTTTGGAACACACATCCTCGGCGATGGAGCACTAACCGGCCTTGAGAAAATCTCTCAAAACCCGGCTCTTCACTGAGTTGTTTGTCACACCACCGGTGCCAAACACGATACATTATGGGAGTTGATGCCAGCTATTATGGGCGGATTAAAGGACGTCCCCCGAGACTTAATGCGCTTTCTGCGGATTATGACAGTTTAAATGAACTCATGTTCCATCTACTTAAATAACTACAGACACTACCAAACAATGAAAACTTGGGATGACTTGCCATTATTCACTTTTCAAATATCGTTCAACCTTAAATTCAATGTAAAGAAATAAGAGGGATTGATCTCCTCTGTCTATCCTGGAACTTAGATGTGTGATTCAGCAACACTGATCATGTTGGAGTTTTCCAATGAGCATTCATATGCGCAGCCAAAGGGTGATTAGCCCTGGGATTTATTCTATTGGTTTCTTAATTGGGTTTGCAAGGGATGTTTCTTTATTAAGAAATGTATCACTTTACATCCTTGCTAGGCCCTGATGAAGACTTGACCCCGTTTGAGGTTCCGTAGGGCAATGTGGCCAACACTAGTAGACCCTGGTAAATCTTTTAAAAATGCTTTAGCAGTGTAAAGTATGTCCTGAATAAATCTAGACTTATGTTGACATTTGAATGGATTGTTAGAAGTACTTTCATCTTGATATGCATATCGAAAATGTTCTTTGTATTGCATATATATAAATATATGTTTCTGGGGTCATAGGCATCTCTCTCTAGGATGTGCATGTGGGCAGATAGATATGTTGTACATGATAGCTGCTTAACGCTTAATGCTATCAATACCTTAACAGGGTTGGAGAGATCTTTGGTAGTGAGGGGCGCCATGGAAAAGTATCATTGGGCCACTGCACAGCTGCTACTTCTCAGCTGATGAATCTAGGAATTCTGCTTTGTAAATAATTCACTAGTATCTTGATGCAATGCCATAGCTAGTAACAGCTTTCATAACATGAAAATACCTAGGGGTATTCTTTTTGCCGTCCCATTATCCCTGCTGGATTACTGTAAAAATCCTTTCTTTTGGCATAACTGCTGGGATAGCTGAAGAGGGTGGTAACAATGCAGCTGCCCCTTTGCTGACCAGAACCAAGTGGCATGGACACATCACCCCAGCGATTAAGAAATGCATTCATTTGCCATCATATGGCAGAGCAAACCGAAGTTCCTATACATGGCCCATCCATCATTCTATCAGAAAGGATCCCCCTTTCCTGATCCCGAGGCTGAATATTGTGTTGCCCACTCACATCCTGGGATCACGTATTGATAGTTGTTACAGCTTTGCCAAAGGAGAAAGCCTTCTTGGTACTGGTCTCTTGGATGGGAAATTCCATCCCTCTGGTATATAATTGTAATTGGTTATTTATAACGCGCTTAATACCCAGAGGTTTTAAGCCCGGGGATCGAACCTGTGTTGCGCTGCGCTGTCTGGCTTCCAAGGCGAGCGCGTTGCCCCTGAGCTATCCTCTTGAGACGATTTTGTGGACATATGGTTTCTCCCCGGATAGTTCTCCCTAGTCCCATAGGGGAGATCCCTCCCAATGAGATCCACATGCTAAGTAACACCCCCCAGGGGGGCTATCGGGTAGTTGCCTCACCTCCCTGGCCTCATAGGAAGGGGCTCCCCCTAGGGGAGAAGGGGCGACATCCACACATTCGGCACAATAATCTCCTCTATTGTAATGCCAATGAAGAGACATACTCTACCTTACTTCCGCCCTTTCCCAGACCAAGATACATCTGTCAGGATTGGAAGATTTACCTTGCAAACGAAGATAATGGAAAGAGGACAGGTATAAGGATTAAATTACCGAATGAGAAACACGGGATGATAAAGATGTATTTTGTGGATGCTCTATGCAATGTATTGTTTTGGACTCTGACTACTCACTTCTCTCTGTGGAGAGAGTTCTTCAATGTATGTATGTGTTGTAATAATGTGCCTTGCTTTTGTACATCTTAAAGTAGGAATAATTTGAGCTAATTGATGCATTGTATGAGAGTGAATTGGCCATTTCTCAGTTGGGTTTTTTGGAATCAAAAATCATAACAGAGGGCTAACGTCATATGTTCAGGGGTTCTTAAATGTAATGCTGCTCGCTGAGGGTCCTGGAAGTGCAATCGAAGGCGAGTACAGGATGAGCAGGCTAATCTCCACCACAGGACTCCAAGCGGCAAAGTAGCAGTGCTGTGAGGGGATTCACAGATGCAGGGGCCCAGAATGAGGCAAGTGCCAGTTGGCATTGCTGCCTGAGTGGGCGCCTTTCCACAATTTGGTGAAAGTCTCCTTACCCCTAGTTGTCAAATGTGTGCTTGCAGAGCCAAACTTTCAGTAGTTTTCTAAATCTGAGGAGATTTTCCTCTTTCCCTACGGTTGGAGTGGTCATCTTGCAAGATGGTGCCATTGTGAGCCAGTGTTCTGCCACCTAATCACTTCATTTAGCTGGTGTAGAGGGTCATTTCTATAGTGCTGGCTGATCTGAGGTTCTGGGCTCAACAATACTGCCTGATCTTCAAACGTTGGTACAGCGCGCCGTTTCTCCAGACAGAGCACCGTTTCTCCAGACAGCACGCCATTTCTCCAGACAGCGCGCCATTTCTCCAGACAGCGCGCCATTTCTCCAGACAGCGCGCCATTTCTCCAGACAGCGCGACATTTCTCTAGACAGAACAGTGTATTCTACAGGGGGACTAAAGGTGAGGCACTACTTAATCAGGAGCCAGTGAAGTGATATTAGTGATGCGCTCATGTGGGCTTCAGTTATCAGGCCCAAAATCATACTAGAGCATTTGTTCCGGATGTGTAATGTGGATCTGTGTTTTAGGGAGACTCCAGGTGTTTGCAATGGTCGAGGTGGGCTATGCTCATGGCCTTTATTAGAGTAACTCATATGTTTGGCTTCTATTTATAGTGTAAGAACGCTTTAAACTCAGGGAAGAGCAGGCAGATAACACGCTACAGAATATGAAAAGTGAATCTGTGTTAGGTGAGCACAGGAAAGGAGGAAACATGTATGCATTTTATGAGGGGCAAAAGGTAACTGCAAGATTGGTCAAAACATACATTTTGTTATCCCTATTTCTTCTGTTCAAGCTGTACATTTTATTAGCATCTTATAGAGTGTAAGAGGTAGAAGCAGGTTTGGCATAGACAGAAAAGGGATATTTTTGTATTCATGTATATTGAATTCAGTTGCCCTTCAGAGCAGTTACCTACCCAACACTTTTAGTGATGTGCACATAATACATAAGATCAAAAGAGCATTGTTCGTCCCTATGTTCCTAGAAGAGAAGTCACAATGAAGCCTATTATGCAATAGCTTGAAGAGTCGCTTCATCCTTCATCTTGGAGCAAGCCGATCCGCTCTGTGCTGTTTTCCACATAAAAATTCTAAGCTGGGGGGTGGAGGGCAGTCATACACTAAGGGTTCACGTTTGGCTGTAGGACATACATTATCTGTCCCTAATTAACCCTGTCTGGAGGACACTAAATGCTTGCTTACTCTTGAACTCAAATGTGTGTCTCTTGTGTGTTCAGGATCCATCCAGGGTTGTCACACTCATGTCATCAAAGGCATGTTGTGGGCTGGAAAGAATGTTCCCCAAGAGGTGTTTTTTCCTTCCTGTGGATAGTGGTACATGTTCATTCGTTGTCCGAGAGGATGGTGCTTTCCTCTAACAAAAGTACTGCCAGGTGTGTGCACTCAGACACTACATTGGTGGATGTGCGGCTGAAAGAACCTTGTATTTAGGAAACGCGTCGTTGTGCAGAACTTTGCATTTGTCTCTTGCAATGATATGATAAGTCATTTATAACGGGCCTGTACACAAGTGTTTCTATTGATATATGCATACGTTTTACACAATTGGTGTAGGTAGAGGTGTGTTCCATGTACTGTTGTTTGAATTGTTGAGCCTGCTTTGACAATCATCTTTCACAGTGTCCAATGGCGTGTGATCAGGTTGCTGGGGAGAACTCTTTTAGCCTTTATCTTCCAGGAGAATGGGTTCAGGTTCCTAGCAAACTTGTGGGGGACTTGAGGATGGTCCCATCACATGCCAATACATGTATGTTTCACTTTGAATATCAGCATCTAATAAATCAAGCATATATCCATGACTAGCTAACAGGCTTAGAACCACTTCATTGGTGATGACATCAGAATTTGGCTAGGAAGCAAACTGGGAATATTTGCATTCAGATATCCTTGAATAACAATTCATGACCCAGTCGATTGTACTATGAATATTGCTGAAACAGGAAAAACGTGACCTTGATGTGACACTAGAATGGAAGAGTGACAAATGTGTGACTTCTATTTATGGACAAACAATAAATCTCCACAGTGAACTGTCCCAAAAAACAATTATAAGATTACAGCTTGGTCAACGTCCAACTTCCAAGTGTATTATGTAGAATATAGAAAGAAATTAATGGACATGTTGGAAACATTTAAGAGAGAGATAATAGAAAATATGCACTCATCACCACACTACAGGATTTGTTTAAGAAACTGTGCACAGAACTTTCCACCAATTCAAACTGAAAAATACTCCAAATTCAATTCACACCTCTGCTGTATCATGAATGAAAATGCACCGAATGGTGATTACAGAGACCCCTGTTGATCATCATGAATTAAGGGGCAGAGAATGCGTGCATGCATTCCCTTAAAGCACAACAACATTTTAACGTGGTGGGGGTGCAGGTTACAGGGGGACATTTTACCACCATATTTTTGGTGCAGTTAAATATTTGCAGAATTCCTACATGGAATTGTAAATGGTAATCATACAGAACTTTTTAGAATACCTCATGACCCACAAATCTGTGAAAATTAAAAATAAGGGCTCGTTAAAATACTTAACTTTTTCAATATTACTGCCTAGCTGATAACGAACCCTTATGTAACCCAATGACAGTTGTTATTTTGGAAGCAAACTAATGTAGGAGGAGCTGTTTGATTTAGCGGATGGTAATTTGCAGTTCCATGTTCAGGTGAGGATTGAAAAACCATTACTATTCGTGTTGTCCACTGGAGCATCTTCTAAGGTCCGTCCAGTTGTTAACGGGTGCTACTAAGATAACTAAAAGCTACGTTTTCATCCTACTGTGAAGACATTGATATCCATCTATAGTTGCATTGCAAAATAATTTATATCAGTTTAAATCACAGACCGCCTCTGTTGGGGATGTGCAAAATTGGGCAATTTTGCATTTTCCAATTTCATGAAATTGTACATTAAATTTAGCCAATTTCATTAAATTGGCGACATTTAAAAATGAAATCGTACATTTGTTGTAATAAACTCTATTAAATAGGTTTTACAGATTTCAAAACCTGAAAATAATTGCCACTAAAATTGCTAGATGGACTGTGGTGGGAGATTTCCTCAGCAAACTAAGTGAAAGGAACACATTGTTTACCTGTAACTGTTGTTCTCCAGCATGGGTCTGGCATGGATTCACATGCTCATGAATATTCCCCGTTGTCAGGCTGGGAATCCTCAGTAAAGAAAAAATCAGTTTCAGTTTTGTTTCTGAACTCTCTTTCTCCTAATACCCAATCACTGGTCTCTGAGTCAAACTGCCCCAGCCAATGACTGCCCTCTACCTAAGCCCCTCCTCTGGCAGCCATCTTCAGATTTGGTAGGACGTAAAGTGGCAGTAGGACCAAGAGAAGAGCCGCATATGGGTAGGCAGGAGGGTTCGCATGTGAATCCATGCCAGACCGATGCTGGAGAACAACAGTTACAGGTAAGTAATGTGTTCCTTCTCCAGCATAGGCTCTGGCATGGATTCACATGCTCATGAATAAAAGAATAGATAACAGTACACACATGCACAACCACGGGAGGTTGCAACGCTCAACATTAGGCATTACAACAACTTCACATTGAGCATCTCTTACCTCCTCACCAGGTTCACCTTCAAGTGAACAGGTTGCGCAGCACTGCTTGGCCGACTCTGAACTCCTCCCTGAAATCCAGGTAAGTAACGTGTTCCTTCTCCAGCATAGGGTCTGGCGTGGCTTCACATGCTCATGAATAAAAGAATAGATAACAGTACACACATGCACAACCACGGGAGGTGGCAAGGCTCAACATTAAGCATTACAACAACTCAACATTAAGCATCTCTTACCTCCTCACCAGGCTCACCTTCAAGTGAACAGGTTGCGCAGCACTGCTTGGCCGACTCTGAACTCCTCCCTGAAATCCCGGTCGACGCAGTAGAATCTCGTGAAGGTGTGTGTGGACCTCCATGTAGCAGACCTGCAGATGTCCAGCAAGGGCACAGCAGACAGGAATGCCGTAGTTGCAGCAATCGCACTGGTCGAATGGGCTCTCGGACGGCTAGGCAATGGTTGGTTTGCCAACCGATGATAGTGCGTGATGCAGCCAGAGAGCCACCTGGAAATCGAAGCCTTGGAGAGAGCCTTCCCTTGGTTCACAGGTTTAAAATTCACAAACAGCTGTGATGTCTTCTGAACACTCTTTGAGCGGTCCACGTAGAACTTCAGCGCTCTAGCCACATCCAGCAAGTGCAAAGTCCTCTCAGCTGGCGACAAAGGCGACGGGAAGAAAACAGGTAACACCAAGGGCTCGTTGAGATGGAAGTCCGACGGAACCATGGTCATGAAGGAAGTGTGCATCCTCAGCACGATCCTCATTCCGTGGAATGTCAAGTACAGAGGCTTACATGAGAGGGCCTGGATCTCTCCCACTCTTCGTGCAGAGGTGATGGCCACCAGAAACGCTGTCTTCCTCGATAGGAATTTCAGAGGCGCCGAATGTAGAGGCTCGAACGGAGGACTCATGAGCCTAGTCAGCACCACATTGAGCTCCCACCCCGGGGCTGGAGACTTCACCGGTGGGAATGAGCGGAAAAGTCCTTTCATGAACTCCTTAACCAGGCGATGCGACCACAGCAACGACCGCCCCGGAGTTCTGGTGTAGCAGGAGATAGCCACCATGTGGATCTTGATAGAAGTGTGTGCTAGCCCCGCCTTGGCCAGTGACAGCAAATACAGCAGCACTTGAGGGGCCGTAACCCATAGAGGGTTTATCTTCTGTGCACTGCACCCGACGGTGAACCTCTTCAATTTATGTCCGTAGCACTTAAGAGTCGAAGAAGCCTGGCCTTGGCAAGTACCTCCTTGCAGTCCGCCGGGATCTCATATCCTCCAAACTCTAGCGCTGCAGGAGCCAGGCCTGCAGGTTCAGCGACCCCGGGTCGTGGTGCAGAATCACACCTCATTCCCTGGCGAGAAGATCTGCGTCTGCCGGAAGCTTGACTGGAGGGGACGCTGACATGTCCAGAAGGTCCGGGTACCATATCTGCCTCAGCCACGCCGGTGCAACAAGGATCACCCTTCATCCTGCACGGGGGCCGTCTGAGTTGACTGATGAGTCGCAGGAGCAACAGCAATGGTGGGAACGCATAGAGAAACAGGCCGTCCCAGGGGAATGAGAACATCCCCCATGCTCCCCGGCTGGGGAAACCTGCTGGCGAACCTCCGGCACTTGGTGTTCGTCGCTGTTGCAAACAGATCGATCTGTGGATTACCCCATCGTCGAAACAGTAGGTCCACCTGATCCTGCCAAAGTTCCCACTCGTGGCAAGAGTGCAGCTCCCTGCTGAGTGAGTAGGCTACAGTGTTCTTCACTCTAGGTAGATGAAAGGGTACCAGGAACATCCTCTGGGCGGTTGCCCAGTGCCATAGGTCCTGCGCTTCCTTGGAAAGAGCTGGAGATCTGGTGCCCCCCTGCTTCCGAATGTAGAACATCGTGGTGGTGTTTTGTCGGTGAAGACCTGCACCACCTTGCCCTTGAGGGATGGAAGGAATGACTTGAGGGCCCAAAACACAGCTCGGAGCTCAAGAACTTTGATGTGCAACAATCTCTCCTCTGATAGCCACAGGCCTCTTGCGTGTAGATTTCCCATATGTGCGCCCCATCCCTCCAGGGAGGCATCCCTCATCACCGCCTCCTGATATGCTACGGTTTGAAAGTCTGTGCCTACCGCGAGATGCGCGTGGACACCCCACCACCGAATCGCTCGACGGAATGTCTCATTGAGGGTGATCTTGTCCTCGAAGCTTCCTGCCACTTGCATCCAACGGGCATCGCCGAACTCCTGAAGCGGCCGCATCCACAGCCTGCACTTCCGATCGAGGTAGATGCATGATGACATCATGCTGAGCAGGGACTTGATGGACCTCACCCTGGCAACTTCCATGGTCAACAGCCGTTGCACCTTGCCCATGATGGCTTGTATCCTGTCCTCCGACGGTGAAGCTAGGCGCGCCACCGTGTTGAGTCTGGCTCCCAGGAACTGCGCGTCATGCAATGGCTCCAAGCATGACTTTGCACAGTTTACCGAGAACCCTAGTTCCATGAGCAGGCAGACGGTCCTCTCTGTGTGTTTGACGGCAAGTTCCCTTGACTTCGCTCGGATGAGCCAATCGTCCAGATAGGGGTAGACATGGATTCCCTGCAGACCCAGTCGCGCCGTCACCGGTGCCAGGCACTTGGTGAAGACCCTTGGGGCCGACTTCAAACGGAAGGGAAGGGCCTTGAATTGGTAGTGCCGACCTTGGGCCACGAAGCACAGAAACCTTTGATGCCCCTTGTGTATGGGGATGTGGAAGAAAGCATCCTCCAGGTTGAGCGAGGACAGGAAGTCTCCTTCCTCCAGCTGTCCCAGCACGTCCTGAAGGGTGACCATCCAGAACTTCTGGGATTTTATGTATTTGTTGAGGCAGCAGAGATCTCGAATGGGCTGCCTACCGCCGGTCTTCTTTCAGACGAGGAAGCAGTGCGAGTATACTCCGGAGCCCTAAAGCCTCTTTGGGACGACCTCTACCACACCCTTTTTCAGCATTGCTCATACCTCTAGAAGTAGTTGTTGGATGTGGTTTTCTTTCCTGGCCACAGGTGGGAAACGGGGATACTTCCTTTGGAACTCCAGGGTGTGTCCATGGGCCAGGGCATCTAGCACCCAATGGTCGGTGAAGATGGACTTCCACACGCCGAAGTTTGCCACCCGGCCTCCCACCAGGGTGCTCGGGTGGGGGACTGATGTCACAGCTGATTCAGTCCTGCTTCGCTTAGGCTGTACCACCTTGGGTCCCTTCCCGATGACGACGATTTCCTCCGATCTTGCTGCGGCCTCTGTAGGCTTCCTGGGTACGAAGACGAGCCGCCACCGAATCCTTTGGAGGCATCCTGTGACTTGCCTCCCGGGGACCGAAAGGACGGCTGTCGTTTCTGGAGTGTGCCCAAGGCAGGGGCCGTCTCGGTGTCCCCCTTAATGGCCTGCAGTGACGTGTCCATCGCCTTGCCGATCAAGTTGTCTCTGTCGAAGGGAATGTCCAGTACCCTCGCCTGGACGTCCTGACGGAAGTTGGTGGCCTTGAGCCAACCACGCTGGCGAAGGCAAACGCTGTGGCCCATCTGGCGGAACCCAGTGTCGGCGATGTCCGTGGCCACTGTGATGGCATGGTCCGAAGCCACCTCGCCTTCTTGTAGGATTTCAAGGGCCTTTGTCCTCTTGTCGCCTGGGAGGAAGTCTAGGATAGGGGCAATTTTATACCACAGCTCCTTATCGTAGCGGCCCACGATTGCGAGAGCATTGGCCGCCTTAATGGTCGTTGCCGCCGACGAGATGACCCGTCGTCCCATGGCGTCCAGCTTCTTCTGGTCGCCGTCCGGTGGGGAAGTGGAAGTCGATGCCGCCGACCCTGAAGATTCATTCCTGACCACCGAGTCCAGGGACAGCTGCGCTCTGAGGCACATCAGTGCAGAGTCTGGAACCTGGTATCTCTTCTTGTACCGGTCTCTCTTTGCCGGGGTTGAGGATGGGTTCTTCAGGAGGGACAGCCCTTTGTCCCAGATGTCGTCCAACAGCGGGACCGAGAGTACGGTCTTCCTCTTGGCCTCTCATCGCTGATTTCCTCGGGGTTGAGCTGGAACAACTCTGTGGTCCTGGAGATCATGGCATGGAAGGATCTGATCTCATCGGGGGGAGAGCCTTGGGTACCGGTGACGGGAGATCCATTCTGTTGTCGTCATCGTCCGTACCCATCGTTGCCGTATCCGGCTCTGTCTCGTCCCACGGCAGAGGGTTGGGATGGTACGGTGGAGGAGGATGGACTGGTCTCCTCATAGATGGTGGATCCTCCAATAGTCCATGCATGGTCCATGCGGCGGATCGCCCGTCGGCATGGGCAGCCTTGTCCTTATCTCCGTGCACAGAATGTGCAGTGCTTGAAGGATGTCTTCTGTCCTGTCCGTCGGTGGTGGAAGTGGTTGCGACGGGAGTGGCCTGGGGTCCGGTTCCTCCCCACCCTACCGTTCCTCTTTGGTTCCCTCGTCACTCTCCTAATCCTCCTCGCCGGGGTCCTTCCGGTAAGGCCTGGCCTCAACTCCCTTCTTCTCAGGCACTGTCAGGCCCAAAAGCTCCTCCTCATAAGTGATCTCCAAGTCTAGCTGGACCACTGCCCCCCCCCTTCTTCTCAGCCAGGGGCGACAGTCTCGGGGAGATGAGAGGCATCTTCACAGGAGTTTTTCAATGGGTACGAATGAGGATTCCCTCCGGGCGGGCAGGGGAACTCTCGTTTTGGTGGATGCCTCCTGAGAACCCGTATCTGTGGCCTTCGCCAGGGATGCCACCACTCCCTCAATAGACATTTTGGCCTGGTGAACCTGGGCCTTTACGACCTTAGGCACGTCTGAGGCCTTCACCATGGGGGGAGGGTCAGCACCTCGCTCCCCTTTGGCTTTCTCCGACAGAGATGATCGGGCCTTCTCCTGAAGTCGGGCCTGCTCCGACTTCCTTCTCTTCGCTGAAACAGATTGTTTGCTCATGGTTGACGCGTCGGTGAAGCTGCGCCCAGCATGGCTGCCGAGGAGCCCGTACCTACGGCACTCCCGGTGCCCGCAGACTCGCAGTGCTTTGCTTTTTGCTGGGCACCTGTCGCCGGAGCACCCTCAAAGGTCTTAGAAGACCACTCAGAATTCCTCTTGGGAGAAAAACGTTGCCGGGGCTCTCCTGGCGCCGGGTTCCTTGTCTCCAGCCACTCAGCGAGCCGCTTGTGACGGTCCTTCATGGTGCGGGAGGACATGTCCTTGCAGAATGCACAGGCCTCCTCCACGTGCGATTTGTCTGAATGTAGGCAGAAAACGCACCAGGAGTGCCCATCCTCCATGAAGACGTTCTGTAGACCACATCCTGGGCAGATCCTGAACAGAGGCGTCGAGTCTACTTTGTCTTCGGCCATGTCCACGCGGGGTAGGCTTCAAGGATCTTCTGGAATCCTCCAAGAAGTGAAGTTCGATGAAAATGGGCCCTTGAGGGACGTAGAAGCTTCTGAAAACGGGGCCCCGTTAATCAGATGATGAATCGGTGAGGCTTGAGGCTCAATTGACTGAAGAAAATAGAGAAAATTCTCTGAAAAAACACAATACGCAGTAGAAGCTTGAGAGCTATAGCACGAGGAATCCCAACACTTGAACATGTGATAAAAATCTAGAGTGCAGTCATTGGCTGGGGGCAGTATGACCCAGAGAACAGTGATTGGTTATTAGGAGAAAGACAGTTCAGAAACAAAACTGAAACTGATTTTTTCTTTACCGAGGATTCCCAGCATGACGATGGGGAATATTCATGAGCATGTGAATCCATGTCAGACCCCATGCTGGAGAACCATCTTACTCCGCATGCTGAGAAAATCACCATCAAACGTTTATCTCCATTTATTTCCAGCAGTGTAAGTGGAAAACTAATGCCAACAGCTTAGACCCATTTATTTCAGTACTCCAGCTTAGACCCATTTATTTCAGTACTCCACTTATGTTGCTCATAAAAATAACCTCCATATTATTTTCATATTGGATTTTCAAAGGTGCCAATGAGGTGGTGAGGGGGTGTTAATTCCCTCACTGAGCAAAGGGTAGAAGGCGTATCCATCCCCAGGACCAAACAGATTTTACAGCATTTTTTGCATAAGGAACTGGAAAAAGCCATAGCATTTACAGTTACCCCTTCAAATCTCAGCAACAGTAAAGTGAGTAGCACTTGCTAATGTTACAAGATGCATGCTAACACTCCTCCAAGCCTGAGCCAGAAGCCCTGCCAGTCCTAGTTATTTAGAAGAGAGGGTACAGAACCCAGATTTATTTGTCTTTGCTTTGGTTTGCAGAATCTCCACGGGGCAAAATTACACTACTGCCCCCATTTTTCAGGAGAACGGGGGCTAGTGTCCCCTCTGCCCTCATGCACTTGGCGCTTGTGGTGTCAGAAGCATAATTGGAAAATACATTCAGAATTTCACACTTCACAAAGAGAAAAAAGTATGAATTTCACCCAATTGTGCTGCTGGAGCTTAAATTTCAAACACCTCTGGTGTCTGGAAACGGCTACTTTGAAAAATGTTACCTATGTCCTGGTCAGTGGAAAAAACATAAGATCATATACAATCACTTTCAAACTATGTGTACAAATAAGTGACACTGACGTTTTCATGAATAGGTGTCATACATGCCCCTCTCAGTCACTCCAAAACAGTAATAGTTTACTTATACGCAGACGATACGGTCAAGATGGATTACACTCCCATCGGTCCGCCACGCTAACTTGTGGGTCTCAAGGATTATACTAAGAGTAATAACGTGATTATAAATGAAAACAAAACAAAGGTTTTTCACTTTAGACCAGGAAGGAAACTCTGTTACAGCAATTTAGGAAATAAAGAACTGTAACGTGTCTCTAATTTTATATACCTGGGTTTTTATTTATTTGAAGACGTTAGTAATAAAAAGCTTTTTTATTATCAAAAATCTAAAAAATTACTTCATTGTCAGTCCAGGCCGCCCAGATAAATAAAAAATTGGGTTACTTTTTCCATGATTCCTGTGATGGAGTACTACAGCAAGAAGGTTGTCCTGGTGATTACCTATAGTGCTGAAACCTTACTGTTGTGTTTGTCATCCAAATGGGCTAAACCGGAGGGTGGTTCTTTGGCAGAAAGTATTGAAATTACCAATGGGAGTTCCAGCAGCTGTCATTAGGTACGAACTGGGTCAATCCTCTATTGCTGTCTGCATTATATGTAAAAACCGGATTCTGTTGTAAAAAATTGTGTCTGCTGAATATTTTACGATTTGGTGGGAACTAAAGCAGATTATGGATAAAAAAAACGGTTCTCTGTTTAATATATGGGTGTTCCAGTGTGGTGAAATCATGGCACAGTATAAAGTAACTTTAAATTGCATCTTTATGATCCTAGAGATCCGTAAATACCACTTGCATTCAGGAATTTTGTTAGTTGTGAGGCCTCTGGGTGTCATAAAATTATTTGAAATACATTTCTGACTGCCTTTTGACGCTCTCAGTTTCTCTGATTACGGCTAAACCTTTTCCCTACAAGAGAGATCATTGGGGCTCGAGAGAATGTTGAGCGTGACTGTAGAACTTGCAGATTTTGTCAAATAAAAGGGACCATTGAGACAATTCATCATCTATTATTAGAATGCCAGTTTTTAACTGATCGCCGTTGGTTTTATTTTTATCAACTTCTAAAAGATTTTATGATACTGTCAAGGGGTTTAGCGTGGCAATATATTATGACCTCAAGGATGAATGGCCGTCGCTTTGCGGAATCACGCTTTTTGAGAGAGCTATTCCCTTAAGGGGATAACCTGTGTTTATTTTTTGTATTTTGCTTATGTGAATATGTATATTTATATTTGATTATCTATCAAAGAAGTCGTTTTATTCTTGAAATAATGTGTGCAGATTTGACATGTACTAGTTGTACTGAAGTTTTTTATGTGCTGTGAAAAAGATCTGGATGTGAACAAATTTCACTAATAATAATACTTAAATAAAATAAAAACGAATAGTTTACTTATGAAAAGCAACCAAAAGAAATAACGCTGCTTGTTTCTGAACAACACAGTGCAAGGAGTCCATGCATATCTCTTATCTATACATTAAAAATTCAATTAGATGTCCACATGCACCAACATATACCTCTGTAAAAAGGCAACATAGAAATTTCAACTTTTACCAAGTTTCCTGAACACCTACATCAAAGAGTAAGACTAAACTTCTTTCCTGGATTTCTTTGGGTACACAAAATGAGACAACATATGCTTTGTGTTCCGTCTGTTTGAACAATTGTAACCTCACAACACTAGTATGTGATTCCAGGTAATCTTTTTTTAAGTTTCATGGATAAATACAGCAGCAGCCTCCTTCTCACAGACCTTCTTTCCATCACCTCTCACAGTTTCTCCAACCCTTCTCTCCATAACATTCTAAGTCGTGCGAGCAGGGGCATTCTTATAATAACATTCTACAATAACCAAGCAACTTAACTCTGTACCGGAAACTTGACCCCAACTATCGACAATGCTGTATCTTTATCACACAAGACATAACACTCCTCCTTGTCTTCACACAACAAACATCATGCTATGCCAGCACGCCATGCGTTACTAGAGCTACTACACTTTTGTTACATATACTACCTCCTTGCAGCCTGACTGCATTACCAGTCTTCAGCATCTATCTTCCTACTCGAGTATCTTGATTCCCTCTTCCTCACATGCCTGGGTAACTTAATTGTTGCTACTGATCCTGACTCAGGCTGAATCTCACACAAACAAGTCTTTATATCATACCTTTATTTGGCTGTAGATCCCACCCAACTCATCCTTTCTTTGACCTTTACCAAATCAACATTCATCATCTTGGATTTACCCACCCATGCGGAACACAAATGAGTGTTGGACTTCTAACCTCCGAGTAACTCAAACGGCGTAACCCCTGTGACGCTATGTGGTGTAATTCTATACTGAAACACCTTAACCATTATTTCCTGCAACCAATCCTTCTCATTGTTCACTAATGCTAGCCATAATGGCCCTGTTAAATCTTACCACAAATCCGTTACTTTTCTGATCATAACTCGCTGTGGTGCTTTGTTTAATACCACAATTGTGCAAAAACTATCGAAATTCTTGTGATACCATTTGTGGTCCTTTATCTGTTAGAATTTTCTTGGCAAACCCTTCCCTGCAGACAAATTTGCTGACGTGCTATCCTTTAACGCACATATTGCTGGCCATTTGGAAAATAGATCAATAATCGTTAATAAATATCCATCTCTGGCACCTCTAAAATTAAATGGCCCCAATAAATCCACAACAATTTCTTCCCATGGCAGATCTGCAACCTTATGTGTCACCAAGGGTGGTGTTTGAACCTTAAGGACTTTCTGCCTCATCGGGAGTTTGGCGGTAACCCTGAAATGCGGCGGTAACGCTATTATGGCATTTAAGGGTCAACCAAATCACAGGTTTGGCAGTAAATCCGCCACGATTTTCTGATTTTCGGTGCCATTACTAGGCGCTAATACCGCCGACGGCAGTAGCGCCGAAAATTCCCCATTGGGCCCAATGGGGAATGGGGAATTACCGTTCTGCCAAACCCGTGATCCGGCGCTAATATGCCGGGGGGGTTGGCGGTATCGCCCAGCTCGTGAGGAGACCCTTTGTCTCCTTCCTTACATTCATCACATTCTTCCACTCTCCTCCTGATGAATGTATCCATACTGGGCCACCAAACCTCTGTGTAAATAATCAATTTAGTTTTTCCTATACCCAAGTGAATTTGGGGTCCCATTTCCACAATATTGTCACAGATTTTTTCTGTTACAACCAACCTCTGGCCTCGACATAAATAACCATCTTGTATGCCTAATTCATCACATACTCTCATAGGCTTTATTCACGCTATCATTATCAATAGTGTGCAACCTTTCTCCACTCCCTTTTTCAACACTTGATAACCTCATCTTCCTGACTTGCTGCATCCTACCCACACCTTCTTATTAACTTCTCCTTCAACAATGAAAATCTCCCTTATGTTCTCACCTACAACATCCATCTCCAAATCCTCTTCTTCATGCACAGCATTCCTCAAGAGACCATCAGTTACATTGCTCTACCCTTCTACACGTTCAAATACAAATCTCAAACCTTGTACTTTTGTAATCAATTTTGAAATCCTTCGTGATACTCCACCAATGCCGGTCTTATTAAAAATGGCTACAAGTCTGTATGTTCGACAGAAGGTATTATATATGATCTTCTGTGAGGAACCTGAGGGCGTCCTCACTACTTTTTCCCACAGATGCTTCTCTCAGGTGTCCAGGGAAGGGCCATTGCTTTTGGATCCCGTCCCTAGGGGTGGATATGCGCGGGAGGATAGCTTGGTGGAGGGACCATGGGGAGAGGACGTCCTTAGGTGAGACATGGTAACCCCCATTCACTTTGCAGACTGAACCCTCTGTTCCTCGAGCCTTCCTAGGCTGTCAGCCTTTTTCCTTTTCTCCCCCCAAAATGTCCCCCAGAAACATCACCTCAACTCTGGGATGAGGAGGAGACAACACGGAATCATGAACACTTCCTTTCTTAAAAGGAACTTCCCCAAACACCATATTCGGACTGTGATGAAGAAGAGGAGTTAATGCAGACTACTTGTGACTTGTTCCAAAGCAAGCAAACTAGCTCTAGTGATCCCAAGCCTCAGCACAAGATATTTAAAGGGCTTGATGGAGATCAGCTGTGTAGTAGCAGGAGAAGAAGGCAGATAATACAAAGCGACTTCATTGACCGGAGCAGAGAGAAAGAGCCAGGGCACGAGATTCGATGGAGGACCGAGACGAGGTGCAGATTGAAAGCAGCGGAAGGCGAGGCTGTTGGAAGGCAGAGGCCTGGGTTGAGCTCTGAGGAAAAGGCAGTCACCAGCTGGGGGACTCACACCAGGAATCCGAACCCACTGACAGCACGCCGACAGTGGGAGCGAAGCCACAGGATGCCGCCGCAATGCTACAGCAACTTTGCCCAGGAGGAAAGTAAGACTGTGGCTGCCTGGGACCTCACAGAAGTGCTGTGGAAGGCATCCAGTGAGTCCGCCTGGGAAAGGGGGCCCAGACATGGCAAGAGGGCAGTTTTGTCCTTACATGCAATATATTCATGCAACCTTTGAGCGGGTATGTAAGAGAGGCAATTATAAATGGCGAAACAAGAAGTTTTAAATAATGAGAAAACTGAAAGACGTTATAAGCACTTTCGATTGCCACCCAGAGCAAAAGCAAGCTGTGAGCACTCGTGAGTGGAGTGAAAGAAAGGCGGTACATGTGGCAGACACCATAGAATGTGTTGTTTGAGACCCAAGCAGGTACAAAAGTCAAGAACATACCAAGAAGGGTATGAAATGAGAAACCAAGTATTGGGCTAAGCTAAAAGAGCTCAAGGAACTGCAGATACAGAGGAAATCTATATTGGCAAAGCCAGAGGAATACAGAACAAGGGTAGCAAAGTGCATGCTGGCCCATCAAGTGTTAGAAACCTGAAGGTGTCTCCCGGACTAGTCCCCGGGGATCTGTCATCCAGGTGGCCAGGACACGGCCATCGCTATTGGATCCAGTTCCTGGGGGTGGACCAGTGCGGGAGGATCACCTGGGTGGGGGGTACTCAGGGAATGGAAATGGGACGCTGACGTGTAAGTCCCAAAATTATATACTTTGGAAACAAAATAAGATCACAAGACAAAGAGATAGATATTTAAAAGGAAAACAGTTTATTATGCATGGCAGGGGAAGTCAGCTGCTCACTAACAAGCCAAGACCCCAGCTGTCACACTAGCACTAGCAATGAGAGCCCTAGCACACCGACCCAGCACACCATAGCACTGAGAGCTCTCTCATTCCTCTACTGAACAGAAATGCACTGTTTATACATAGTGGCATTGACGTACATTAAATGCGTAAAAGCATTCTATGGAAACAGCATGCTTCTACCTACGTGCATACATTTCAACATAGCCATGTACTGTACTGGACATATTCTAAGGAAGCAAGGCATATTGTGCCAACATTCTTTCTCTCGTACAAGACATCCTAACTCAGCATGACTGAGGTTTTCGTTTCTGCCATCTCTTCCTCCCGCAATCAAGGCTGTATTCTCTGCTCGAGTAGCACGGTCATCGCTATTGGATCCAGTTCCTGGGGGTGGACCAGTGAGGGAGGATCACTTGAATGGGAGGTCCTCAGGGAGTGGAAGCAGGACACCGACGGGTGAGATGTGGTATGCCCCTTCTTATAACACCTTTTCCCCAGCCTACCACGTAGGATACTCAAACACTCTAGGTCCCCTTTTCTGACACAAACACTTTCTTACACCACAAAAGACAACAGACTAAGACTAGAGCCGTTTACCGGACATGTCCCAACACAAGGGTACTGCAAAGTCGGGTTTCCCTTCCTCACAGGGATAAAAGGCGGAGCACGGGAGCACAATACGAGCAAGGCAGACTGCACGACGACTCAGCTATCCAAGTATGGCAGTTCAAGAGGAGGAGAAAGGTGGGCAAGAACCAAAAGGGTGACAAGGAGAGAAGCGACCTTGCCCTTTCTGACACAGACCTGTGAAACCTCCAGAGAAGGACTCGTAAGACCGCGAACAATAGCCAGCGTGTGTTTTGCAGCAGATGTCAACAGTACACAGGCCCTCCTCCGCTGGTTAACAAGACAGGGAGAGACGCCTGCCACCGTGGTACCAGCCATAACTCCAGAGACAAGAAAAGCCAAGCAGTTCATCACAGCCGGTGAGTAGAGGTAAGAGCCATTTAGAAACCAAACTGTACTGAACAAAGGTAGCAAGTGGATAATTGAAGAAAAGTGAAAAGAACTGCTAATACGTGAGGGGAAAACCAGCTGCAGATGAGTCCGGCACCACGTGGGTGTTCACTCGAGAAACTCTGGATGATTACCTTATTGTTGAAACTGCCATTACAGAAGGCCTTGGGAGAGGTGCGAGAAAGAGGTCAAAGTGGTCATACAGGGGTCTAGCAAAATCCTCTGTACAGTCGAAAGTCTTTTACTGGCAGATGATTGTAAAACTAAGGGAAGTGAATCCCACGCTGTAAGAAAGTAGAAAGAACTGGGTGATTGGTAAAAGTTGGCAAGAGTGAACCCCACGGAGGGATGCCGATGGGAAGGGGCAAAGCCTAACGTCCTGATGAAGAGTGTGTTGACAAAGGTGAAGCCGATAGAGGGATGTCCACAGTGAACTGTTTAAAAAGACATTAAAATTTGTGAAGCATGGTTTAAAAAGACATTAAGACTCCTAAACGTAACAGGGGAAAGCATTTGTGAAAAGCTGCAGTGAACCTGATGAAGGGAGGCAAACAGTTGAGAAGGGTCCGAGCCCGGAAGAGGGGGATCCAAGGGTGAAAACACATCACGTGAATGCAACAGAGAAAAATGTAACAGAGAGTCCTTTGAATACATGCAAGAGTGTTCCCGACAAAGGGAGGGGTCTGAGCCCGGAAGAGGGAGACCCAGGGGTGAAGAGTCATCACCCAAGCATAATCAGAAAATAACTTTTGTCTATAATTTTGAACATACCAGGCCTTCGGAAGCAAGAGATCTATCCCCTAAAGGTCCTGATATCATTAGGAACGTTTTTCGGTTCTGTGCCCGGAAGAGGGGGATCCAAGGATGAAAAGGCATCACCCAACGTACAAGCAGAAAGGAACTTTTGTTTATTATTTTAGAACACATCAGGTCCCCAGAGGCAAGAGAATTTTTGTAGCAAAGAGACTTAGCCACCAAAGGTCCTGATAGCTGAAAACGGAACTGTCGTCTTGTGCTGGGAAAGCTCAAGAGTGTGCTGTGCTCAGGAGTCCCGCCTTGTCCCGTATTCAAAACATGGGGAAGGGAGACCACCAGCTACCACATCCTCACTTATCATTTGTGAACACTTCTTTCTTTATTATGAACTTTATCCAACACTCTTTTTGTATTTAGTGTAATGATTGGCAATAGGTTTTTCTTAGTACAGGCCCTTTAATTAGACAAAACGGCACTAAGACTGCCTTATTATTATTTGATGGTCGTGGCTTGCTCCCATCTTAGAGTTCGATTTAGATTAGGCATTTTTCCAACCTACCTATACGGTTTAATGAACACCCTTGAACTGTGATCACTTGTGTCCGTCTTTACTGTTGCCACCATGAGTTCCTTACACAAGCCACAGAACAGTGTTAGAAGAATGTGACACTGATGAAAGAACCAAGCTGCACTGTCAAAGGAAGGCAGTGGCCAATTGTTGATGGACAACAGTCAAGAAGGAGCATCGGTTGTGCGACCTGTAATGGCTTGGCAGTGTGGTACAACAACTGCGCCTACACCAAGTGCCCCCTGTATGGAGAAGCCAAGGAAAGTATCCATAAAGAAGCCTGTGTTTTGTACAGACGTCTTTGTGATTTGAGCGTTAAGAAACAGAACTATTTATATAAGCCAGTGAAAAGTATTAATGTCAAGAGAGCTGGGAAGTATCCCAAGGAAATGTGTTGTTTTGTTGAAAGCCGGAAGATTTGAACTCTTGGGGAAGGGAACCCCTGTGTTGTATGAACTACTTTGAAATTGGGGAAGGCAGAGCAGATTACAAGCCCATAGCTGGAAGAAGCTCAGAACTTCATTTTGAACACTATTTCTTTTGATGCTGATATCTCTACATATTATATTAAGCTAGTATAGGATTTTGACATAGACTGTTATTTGATATGGACTTCCTGACACTGACTATCCTTAGTTTTCTTTAGGTAGGGAAATCCCACCACTGAATAGGGCAAGATAGGCATTATTCCACCCTGCCTTTTGAAGTTAGTAAAAGATTCATTAATAAACTTGAACCGGTTGTCTGTGTCTTACTCATGATGCCTTCAGACTTCCCCATTAATTTGTTTTAAATATGTCAATTACCCAAAATGCATGTTAAAGCTCAGTATTTTGTCTTTGCCTCCCTCTGTGCTGTTTCAATGTAAACACTACAGTGTGTTCTTCCGTCCCATCACTCTGCATCTGTGTAGACTATTGTGTTTTAATCCTCTTTAAAACCTTTAGGAACTGGCAAGGCATCCAGTTCTTATTTGATATGATTGAATTCTTGTTCACATTCCGAGGCCCACTCGTATTTCATACTCTACTTGTTTAAATCTCTCATACTTCTTGTTTTATTCAACAGGTTTCTCACAAACCTTGAATAGTACTCTATTTACCCCAAAAATGACACTGGTTATGATTTACTCTTAGGGCTATGCTTTTCAACTATAGCTTTAACTGTGTTTAACTTACGACAAACTATTTCCATTGATAACCCATGGCCCAACTAGTTTACTTTAGCTTGTCTAAACTTGCATTTTTCTAATCTGAGGGTGAGTCCTGCCTCTCCCAACTTATTTAATATTTGCTCAGCCTTCCATTATGTTCTTCATTGCTGCAACCCCAAACTAGAATGTCATCTTGGTAATATTTCACATTGCTTAATCCATATAACTATTTGTGCATGATCTTTTGAAAACAATGGCAACAGAACTACTCTGAATGGCATATGCACACACCTAAACAAACCCATTGGAGTTATGGAAAGTGGTGAGTTCTGATTATTCTGGGTGTAATTTCACCTGGGAATACGCAGACCTTAAATCCAAGAGTGTAAACACTTTTGCACCCGATATTTCTGACACCAACTCGTCATTCTTGGGCAATGGAAACCTTTCTGCTACTATGTTTTTGTTTACCCCTCTAAGGTCTATACATAACCTAATCATGCTGTTGGACTTTCCGACCACAACAGTGGGACTCACCCACTCGGAAGCTTCGGCCACTTCGATGATTCCTTCCTCCTGTAATCTAGGCAGTTCCTCTTCCATCTCCCTTCTCACTGCTAAAGGAATTGTCCTTACCTTGGACATTGTCGGCATAGCATCCTTTTTCAATTTAATTCAATGCACAAATCCCTTCAAACCTCCTACTTCGCCATCATATACACTTGGTACCCATTACACTATATCCTCTTCCTTAACCACACCACTTGATTGCACAGCTTCCTACAACACATAAACCTGTTGAGTTCTATTGGAGTTTCATGATGCCTACCCCCGGGCATCCGGACCAAGCCCATCAGCCCCGGGAGCAGGCATCCAGATATTTATTAAAACCCCAGCATCCCCGGCTAGGGGCTGTCTGAGTTCAGTCCTGGCGCCTTAGGCACCAGGCTCATAATAGAAATCAGTCCTGGCGCCATGGACGCCAGACTCATAGACATTACTTACCTCATGCAGACCATGCTGCAACTGAATCCAAGCCAACGTGAGGCTTGGATGGGACTATTTTGTTATAGGGACAATTTTTTACTCGGGTGTGGTTCTGGGGAACTTCTTACCTGGAACTACTTTGGAGGCTATTTAAACCACGCCCGATCAGCAACACACGCTTCGCATTATTCTGCATCCAGCAGCGTAACGCTCACCGTGCCTGCAGTCAGCATCCAGTCTTCAGCCACGCCCGTCTCGAATCCAGAGCTCCTAGCAAAAGAGGAAACAAGAAGGAAAGGTTAGAACACCGACCTTATTTCAATTCTTACCTGATTCCGGATCCATCACGTCTTCGAACTTGAACAGGACATTATATCTGCACGCGTCGCATCGCCAGCTGCAGCGCCGCGCCAATCTCACCAGTCATCACAGCATTTTTCGATCCGGCGCTGCCTCCATCATTTTCTTTGCCGAACTCCAGCACCTGGAGGAAAACAAAAGAAACAACTCGGTGAGCTAAGAGAGCTGACAAATACAAACTCTTACCACCATAGGCTTACCTGATTTACCACCGGAGGCATTACCCTTTAATACACCTCATCTTCATTTGCCGCACCTATAAAGGGAGAAAACAACAAGCTAAACTCATGCAACTTTTACCAGACAGTGTTGGGTAATACAGACCCTTACCTGAACGCCATCTGCTGCCTCCAAGCAATATTCTTTTGAACCAGTTGCAATTCAACAAGGGAATGGAATAAGAGTGATCATCGGACATATTGAACTCTTTGCACTTTATAAACCCCGGAGTCAATATTCCTCCGGAACTCCTCCAGCACCTTCAAACCAGTTAAGTTACTGTTATCTACGCGCCCCTGCATGCCATGCAGTATGGAGAGCTCATCATTTAAAACCAAAAGGTGTGGTTACTAAAAGGGGATATCGGAGGTAACAAGAGGGGAGAACGAGAACAGTGGGAGGGGGCCATCACTAAAATCCACGGGTGGCTAAATCCCTTTATCCACCTGCAGGAGAATACTTCTACGGATCAGGCAGATGAGATTAGGCGGGCCAGTCCAGACAGTCCTCTCGGCACTACGCATCACGTTGGTGGAGACCACAGCTGTCCGGGTCCTATCGACGCCCCTGTGGGAACCAGGTGAGCGTAACATGGAGTCTAATTTAATGATCACAGGACAAAAGATTTCCACCGTAACTGGTCACAAGAACCATTGCTCGCATGCATC
The DNA here is from genome assembly GCF_040938575.1 of Ambystoma mexicanum. NCBI lineage: Eukaryota > Metazoa > Chordata > Amphibia > Caudata > Ambystomatidae > Ambystoma > Ambystoma mexicanum. Next base: position 757,580,566 of record NC_090941.1, read on the forward strand.
TACCACAAAACTCTAAATCTTGTTATAGCTCTCCAATGATAGTGATTGGTGCATCTCCATAGGTGTTAGCCCTTATCTTAGACTCCTTCAGTGTACTCCTTCAGTGTACAGCATCTCAACTGTACATTCCATGTGATATAGCTTAATAGTGTGTAGTTTGCTCCACTGTCTATCAACATGTCTATCCCTATTCCCTATTCCCTACACCCATTAAACTTGATTTGTGTGTGTGGTTTCTTTCTCTTTGCCCCATTGATCGCATAGACCAAATTAATTTCTTCCTCCCCTTCACTTCACTTCACTTCCACTACCAGTTCTTTATCTGCCCTCTCCAACCTCATTAATCATGCTCCTGCGACTATTCTGAAGCCTGCAACATGGGGCAAGATTCCCCTGCCTTCCACATGTTCTGCATTCTATATGCACTGATAAACATTCTTTATCCATGGCTAAATGTTATTTGTTCCTGCATCTGTAACATCTTTTAACATTACACCATATAGCAAAACCCCAATTGTTTCCACTCTGTGACTGTGAGAACTTGTTGCTCCTTGACTGTCATCACTGTGGCCACCGGACGGTATCTCGCCTTTGTCCGATGCTTTTTTCCGTTGAAACATTCCAAAGACCCGTCTTACAAATTGCAATGGCTTCACCTTTCTTGCCTTGTTCCCTGAAGTCACTCTGATTAAGTTTCTTAAGGCATACTGCTGTGTGCTCCAAGTGTTTTGCTATTTCTATGGCTTTGCCAACAGTTTCATAGTTCTTCCCTAATTTTGTCATCAATAAACTTAAACATCAACTGACCATGTATGTGTTCTTCATGTCATTGACCAAAGTTATATTTGATTGCCAGTCCATGCAGGGCTGTTACAAATTCCTCTAAGGACTTCCCTCTCTTCTGTTCTCTGGTCCCAAAACAATAGGATGCAATTATCTAATTCTCTTGAACTTCAGAATGTTTATCAAGCTTAGCTATACTGCGATCAAAGGCATTTGCGATATCATTTGATATGCCTGAGGTTCTGGCAATCTCTTATATACTTCTTGACTAACATGACCTAAACAGTGAAATAAGAGAGCATCCTTCCACTCAATTGAATATGTAGGCCCATACACTGCCATGAAGTATTTTAGAAATCCCTCCTTACAATCCTTCCACCAAATAGTGGGCCCACCTGGGGACTAAAGAAATAGTGCTGGACCTGGTAGATTCACCATGATTTCTATACTGTCCAACCACTCCTAGGACTCAATCGTGCCATTTCTCCCTTCCTGGCTGGTTTAAAGACCCCTTTTCTCTCTTTGTTATTATTTCTCTTTTATCTCCGGTATTATAACCACCAGATGGTCTAAGCATCTGTGCCTTCCTCTAATGTTCAAAAGAACATGCCAAGCAACTTCTCGCTCACATCCATGTTGAGCCGAAGCATGCAACACAATGCTGCTGACGGAGACACATCAAGGCACCCAGACCTAGCACCGAGCCCAAAACAAGCTGTGCGGTGCTCACTGTAGGAGCGTTGTCCAACGGGCAATGAAGGAGTCCACAGCACGCTACACTGCTTCCTGATCATGGCATTCTCCCAACACAGCTTCCGGCCGATGGGATGTTCCACACAACGATCGCAGCAAAGCCTACAGGGATCCTCCATGAATATGTCACAGGGAGAGCAGCAGCAGACGTTGGATAATCCAAGATGGCATGCTGTAGCTGTATGCACACCAGGTCACGGCTGGGTTCACTCGTTGCCACTTTGTTCCTGTTTGAAGAGTTGTAACCTCACAACACTGGTATGTGATTCCATATAATCTTTACGTTTCATGGCTCAATACAGCTGCAGCCTCCTGCTCACAAACTTTCTTTTCCATCACCTTTCACAGTTTCTCCAACCCTTCTCTCCATAACTAAATTTTGCAAGCAAGGGCATTCTTATAACATTCTACAATAAACAAGCAACATAACACTGTTCAAGAAACTTGACCCAAACTATTTAGAATACTGTATCTTTGTACACACAACATAACACTTTGCTTGTTGTGACGAATACCAGTATGTCGTCACTGCTTCCAAAGGGAGAGCCCCTTCCCATAAGGCCAGGGAGGTGAGGCTGCTACCCAACGGGTGAAATTCATGGGAGGGGCATGGGCCACTGTGGCAAGACGAGAGGAGCTTCACAGCGCCAGCAAAGCAGAGAAAGACCCAGGGAAGCACACGACGGACCGGAGGGCAGCAGCCAAGACCCTAAAGGTATTTTGGTGGTTGAGCCTATAGTTGGTGTCCCTAGAGGGTGTAGAAAACCCTAAAACCAACAGTGTTTGGAAAGTGTGGAAAAAAGGATAACCCCTACGGGACACTAAGAGAAACATTATCACTATATTGTAACAAGAGGAGTAGGGTCTGTGTCCCTTACAAGAAAAGATCATATCAAGTTACTGTCAAATAAGAAGGAGAAGGTGAAGAGAATTGTGAGAATAATGCGTATGAATACAGTACTTGGTAGGAGAGTAAACCAAGTCTGCATGTGAAATCAAGAGACTGTAAAGCGAACTCAGAGTAATATGTATGTCGACAGTACTTGGCAGGCGAGTAAACCAAGTCTGTGTTTGGGACTAAGTGACATGAAAGAAAAGGGAAGCAGGTCTGCCAGCCAGGGTCACAGACCCACCCGAGTTTGGAGAAGCATACAAACTCCTCTTCCTCATCACAGTGCCTGGTAGAAGGAAACCAGGACTGACAACCAGGGTCATGGACCCACCACAGCTTGGAGGAGCATCCAGGCCACCCTTCTTCAACCCAGTGCCTGGTAGTAGGAATCCAGGACTGCCAACAAGAGTCAGGGACCCCAAAGACAGAGAAGAAGCCTGGCAAGGGCCAGTTAAGAATGGGAGACATTTCTCCACCAAGTGCTGAACTGTATTGTAAGCCTAAGGAAGGCTCGGGAAAGGATACCTTCCCCCCAGTACTTGACGAAACGTGTAATCCAAGAACTGACTTTGTGTCCGGAGGAAGAGAGTCATTCCTTTAGACTAAGAAGATCTGCTTTTATTTACTTTAACAGAGTGTGAGGGACAGAGCTAGGATTTAGACATAGGACTGCTTTTTGGACATCTTGACTGTGACATTAGTAATACTGGTTGATGCAAGGAAACCCCTCAGAGCTCGGGCAAGATAGGGTTTTCTTTTTGTTTTCACTTTGAATAACAGTTTATGCCAACCACAATGACCACTCTGTGTCAGAGTCTTACTTCTTCACCCTTACATAATGTTCTAATAGTTTTGGGGGTTTGAGACATGCATACAGCATGTGTGGGGAATGCAATTGCTTGTCAGTGCAAGTTACAGAAGGTAGTGACCCATTTAGGCAGTGTCGTGTAACCACCATTCCAAAGAACGTTTAGCATATGTTTAAAATGAGGAAGCCATGGCAAATGCAAAACTGTGCCCCCAGAACTCACACACCATTTTTTCATGTTCTCAGTTCCTAACCTCTCTGTACATACCAGATGCACAGTTCTGCAGGGAGAGGCAAAGTAGGTTGTACTCTGGAGAATGGGATGTGGAGGGGGTTTCTTATTCCACCTAAACAGCTCGTTTTCACCGATACTAATTCTATTATTCCAAGTCATTCAGCAACCCATACAAGGGTAAGCAGAAAGTTTAACACTTTAGAGGCTTAGCCCTAATTATCGCTCATTTTGGCTTGACCATAATTTTGGCTTGACCATATTGCACACATCATTGAGGCCAGATAAACAATGCATTGTACTAACTGTGTCTGGTCCGAAGGAGGATGCAGACTCTGACAAACAATTTAACTTTGTGATTTATCAACAAAAAGGAAAAAGGCATAGCTTTCCCTATTCTACAAGGCTCCCCGATTTAACAACTGGTTAAGGTGCTCGTCAGTCATCAGTGGAGGTTTACACAGAAAGAGTCCTCCATCCAAAACTAACCTAACTGACCCTACCACTATAATAGCAACTAAAGGCAAGAGAGTGACTACTTCTCCTCTTGTGAGTTTTGCTTCTCACAAACTGTTCTTTCAATATTTAATCTTCAGGTAGTCTCTGATCACTGTTGTGATTAGTTTGTGTAGTTCATATATGACGTGGCTGGTCTTTGCCTTTCTTAGATGTTTATCCTTGTGGGGATTGTTACTCTCCTCTTGGCACCTGATACCGAGATTTGCTTTTATCGCTTCCTGAGGCAAACTATTCCACCATGTATCAGTTTCTCCTATCTTGTTTCTTTGGGCTTTACTCATAAGACTGGATATTCCAATGTTTTTTTTCATAAAACATTTAAATTTTATGCATACAAATAAACATTGCATCAACCAAGAAGGCTTCCAGTGAAGCCCTTCGAGACTAACTCCCAAAATCAAACACTAAAAAGGTGTCTCAAAAGCAAACAGCATTGTTAAATGTTACCACAGTATTCCACACACGGTTACAACACATTTCCAGAAGTCGGGCAGACCTGTCGGACCAGTAGACAGATTAACAGGCGTCTTCCCACCTTTGCCAAATTTGTTGTGCTTTGCCGGGGCAGCCTCTTGCAGTGTACACTCTGTGCTCCATCGCAATACATATGTCTATATCCGTGGCCCATTGTTCAAAACTGGGTGTCACATCCGAACCCCATAACTGCGCTATGTTTCTCTTAATCACTGCTGTGGTGGTTGACAAAAACAGTTTCTCATATCGTGACAGTTCGCCATCCTCCTCCACCCCTAACAGCAACAGTTTCGGCTACCTGGGGATCGTTGTGGCCATGATCCGCGATAGCTTGTCACAACATGCCTGTTAGTATTGTTGGATGTGATCACACTCCCAAAGGATGCGAAAGAAAGTGCCTTTTTTGCACTTGCAACGCGGATCCGAGGCTTTTCCCCACTCTCAGTGGATATTCCAATGTTGACTCATATTCGTTTCTTGAGGTTCAACTACTTGGATTTCTTTATCTTGACTGAGACCTGTAAGATTAGTCTCATAACTATTGTCATTCCCTCTTCTTGTTCCAAGTATCACAGTCTCTTTACTTTGACTGGGAGGAGTATGATCAATCCCATAATGATCATGATTTCCCCTCCTGAGTCTCCTGGTTACCTGGGACTCCCACGGGCAATGTCACTGGGGCTTCTTGTGGTTCGGGGTTGATTCTTTGCATTTTCAGGTTTCTCTCTCTCCTTTAAGGCTTTCTTTCTCATGCTGTTGTTGTGAATGGTCATTGGGTAACGTGAGAAAACTGAGGGTATTCTGACTCCTAGTCCCCTTGGATCCTCTGTGCAGGTGGCCTGGGAAAGGCCATCACTCTTGGATCCTGACCCTGGGGGTGGAGATGCGAGGGAGGATCACCTGGGCAGAGGGTCCTTGAGAATTGGGAGTGTGTGCCCTTGGGTGAGGCATGGTATCCCCCTTTCCCTCTTGATGACCAACCTAACCCTCCCCCAATTTTTATGGGAGGTTATGGGCCAGATACCCTATTTTTTCCACATGTAACACTTGACTGTACTCGGACAAAGAAGAGGCAATTAAGAGTGATGAAAACTACATCTTTTCACCACTTTGGTACTGGGACGAAGAAGATGCCTGCAAGGAGCTGTGAGGGTCAGGCATGTCCCTTTAATTATGGTCAGGCAGGGCTAATGAAGCAGGCACACCTTCAGCCTGTCAAGGGACTGAAGGTCTATAAAAAGAGACCAGCCTAGAAAGTAAGAAAGCGAATGGGAGAGCAAAAAGGAAATCTGAGTGTGGAGGAACAGCACGAGACCCTTGTAAGGAGGCAGTCATGGTGGGGCTGAAGAAAGAGCCAGGACGCTGGCAGAAGTCCCAGAGTACTTGTTGGGCCCTATGTGAGTGGGCTGTGTATTTCCCACAAGCCTGGGAGCCTCCAAGGGCAAGCACAAGCAGCAGGAGCTGCTGAGAAGCCCTGAGCACAGAGGATGCTGTCCGCGTCCAGGAACAATCGTCTGAGGTGCCGGTGTGAAGCAGGAGACACACGGCAAACAAGCAGAGCTCGCATCAGTGGGTTTACCAACTTCAGAAGCTGAGAGGAAGTCACGGGAATCACCAGGAAGATGCAGAGCAGGCTAGTGAGTGTTGGGGAGGCGCTCCAGCACACGGGGCACTCCTATAAGAGCTCAAGTGAGTAACGGTCCATGAAAATAAGCGATTAAGTGTATATTGAATACCGAACTAAAGGGAAACTTAACATTGAGGCAAACCAATGCATATTGAGTACCAAAATAAATGGAAATGTAACATTGAAACAAACGAGTGCACATTGAACGCTGAGTATAATTAAGCAACATGAGTGCCCATTGTACGCCAAACTGAAAATAAACAATGATGAATACATGTTGAACAATGATTTAACTCAAACCTTGAAGTCAAGTACATCAAAGGCTGAAGGAAGTCAAACAGTGAATTTTAATAACTGAATGCAGTGTTGCAATGCCACGGTTTGGCAATAGGTGTGTGACACATGATGGCAGAGCCACAAGGCTATCAAGGAGAAGCCAGAGGAGAGCAAGATTACACCTTAAGCCAAGAGGCCAGAACAGTTAAGTGAAGGTTACTTGGTGCCAAGGAACCTGTGTAGGGCTGAGGAGCCCAGGGATCCCGATTGCGCTGCCTGTGATGGGTAGACTGAGTGGTCTGACAACTGTGTCTAGACCAGAGAACCCTGAATGGTGAAAACATAGGAAACCATGAAACAGCTCAAGGAAACCACTGCAAATAAACTGATGAAGTAAGCAAGAGCAAAGATCAGCTTGACCTGGTGTTGTTTTAAGACTTTTTGTAAGACTGGAGCAAGTGTAAGTGACGAAGTGGATATCTTGGGGAAGGGAACCCTGAGACCTGAAGGAGCACACTTGTTGTATTGGCAACAATGTCTCAAGACCCTTTTGTTTTGGATTGTGTTACTTGAAGCTTGGGGAAGGGAACCTCAAGGATTGGTTCTGAACTATATCACCTGGTACAGGAGAAAGGTAAAGAGAATTTGTCATGAAACTTTCTTACGCTTGGGGATGGGAGCTGAAAGTAAGCTGTGAGGTGGAAGAAGCTCAGAGCTTTGAGTTGAACACTATTTCTTTGAACTTTGACATCCCTACACATTTGTCAGCATTAGTTGTGAGGGCAAGGATAGGTTTTGGACATAGACAAACTTTTAAGTTGAACTCTTTTACTCAGATTTCCTTAGTTTCATTCAGGTAGGGAAATCCCACCTTAGCATAGGGCAGGTTAGGCCTTCAACCATCCTGACATCTAAGTAAATACATATCTTTTGTCTGAACTTTAAGTCTGTTGCCTGTGTCTTACTTCATGATGCCTTCACAGTGCTTCCTGTAACGTTCTGTTTTGTAATTTTGCCTGCTGGATGGTTTTGGCATTAGTTGGGAGACTTCTGGTCCACCACAAGTCTTCTGTGGTCCAGCCACAACCTTCATTGTCTCTCTCTCTCTCTCTCTCTCTCTCTCCCTCCTGTTGTTATTGGATGCCTTACATTCACCTGTTTCTTTGGCTCTCGTCCAGGTGAGACGCTGTATGTCTATCTCGGCTTTGCGTTCCCTTTTGAATCCAGGACGCTGCATGTCCAGCTCTCTCTCTCTTATCGGTGAGACGCCTCACGTCTGATTCTCTCTCCCTTTTGGGTAAGATGCCGTGAGTTTGCTTCTTTCTCTTTCTCCCAAGAAGGACACTGTGTGTCTCTTTCTCTCGCTGTAACTGGTACCAGCTGTACTTTGTTGTAAGTGACAGGCTTTTTCTTTTCCCAGACTCCTTCTTCCGCCGATATGATGTTTGCTTGGAACTTCCCCAGCGTACGTCCAGACCTTTCGTTATTAATCTTGCTTAGTTTCTTCGTCCCAGTGGAATGGGATATTCCATTTAAAGCAAATTTTATGGTTTCTGCATAACAATAACGGGTGCTGGTTTCTTCCTCATGAATCCATCTACAGAAGAGGTTCTCAGCAGTATTATGAAGAGAGTTTATAGGGAGTTCCTCACCAGAATGGATGTCCTTGTTCCCAAAGTGGGAATCTCTCCTGGTGAGGTCCCACTTGCCTCTGCCCCAAGGCGGGTATAGCGTAGCAAACTCAACTCTCTAACCTCGCAGGGGGGGCTCCCCCTTGGGCAGAAGGGACTAATTCTTGTGAGTCATCACATTACAAAAACTTTAGGCATCACCGGAATGGCTGCTTTGCAGATCATATATAGTTGATTACAACTCTGTTTAAGCATTGCAACAAATTCGGATGTGTGGAAGACATGCAATACCTTCCAGTTAAAGCATACTTGTGCTGCACTCTCCCCTGGCAGCCATTACACTTTATCACCCAATGAACCTGCCCTCTGCCACCCCGAGAATTCCTTCATTGCCTGCTCTATGCAACCACTCTGGGGGCCGGTTTGCTGGTATTTCCCAGCTCTTCAAACCTTATTTAGAAGATGCCCGCACCTCTGTTCTATACTTCCTTGAATGTGCACTACAGCTCAACCATGATAACACCTTGATCTAGCGACCATAGTGGCCGACCTCACAATAACGCTGCCACGCCCCATCACCCCTGACATCATGTGAATGCAGTCATTTCAGCAGTGGCTCCATTCACCCAGCAAGGAAATCCGTTCCAGCAGTGGCCAGTTGGCCCTCTTCCTTCTCCCCAAATAAGCTGTGCTTTGTCAGACTCAGAGATCCTAGCCTTCTAAATTAGAAAAGAGTAGGAAACCACACGCCCTGCTGCCAAATGTGCAGTCCAATTACTGCAATTCTGGCTGGGACAGTGTCATTGTGATGCCAACTTCGAGACATTGCCTGCCAATTCTTTTGCTAAAATTCCCAGACAATTGTCCAGAGTTGGTACACAAAGCACAAGACCTAATGTTTCATCCACAGATCATGCTGTCAATTCGCTCCAGCGTTAATTGATACCTTAACAACCCACCATATAAGCGGCACTTGAATATCAGGAGCAATTACGTTTATTTGGGGGGGGGCGTTAATTTACCTGTTGTTGAAGCCATTGAACACCCAGAGACAAATTCTTCCAAAACTATTGAACAGCTTTGATTGACGCCTGGTGCCAGTTCTTGGTCTTTAATATTTAGCGCTGCATGTCCGAAATTTCAGTTTCAGAGCAGTTGGTAACAGCTGTTACTAACTACCAGCATTACCCCTTTCGTGGTACTCAATTTTAGGACCTCAAAGGGTGAAGGCATGAGCCAGATGGAGGAATATTGAACCTTGTCTGAGCGACAGCTCCTCCACATCGGAAAAGACTTTATGGGTAAAGCGATCTGCTCCTCCTTCTTCCACCGATGGCCATTTCCACTGAGTGCTCCTCGACCCCATAGCAAGCGCCACCTTGCACAGCAAAGGTCAATGGTGCTACCAATGGCAAGGCTTTCATTACACTGATACAATTGATGTCTCTGCACCCCAACACTACAGCCACACAGTAAATATGAAATGATACACTCAACATTGCTCCCACGATTGAAGGGTGACCAGGCTCACAACTTCCATACTCTCATCCTGCATGCCCATAAAAAATGGGTCCACATGTCACTTTCAATGCATCGATCATTTCACCTAATGGAAGCTGAGAAGTGCTAGCCTTCACTACTAGTTTGGCCTGCGGTACTTCTTTGAGCACCCTTACTACGCCATGGGCTACCTTTGTTCTGCGTGCCACCAGTCCTGCATGTAATCTGGACATTTCTCTCACCACACCTCCAACCTCCACCAGCCACTCACCCCTTCTTTGCAACGTACTTCAGCCCACATCACACATTTGGGCCAATTTGAGTTGTACAAATAATAAATCTTCCCACTTCCTGCAGCCAGTGCCACAAGCCTGCACTTGCCATCTACTGCCCACGATCATGCTATGACACAGGAATAAGGGATTGCCATTAACGAGTGCTAATAATGATGATGTCCACTGCTGTGAGCAGCATAGGCAGGGTAACGACTTTGATTGTGCCATTACCTCAGGGTGGTGGCTATTACCAGCCGGTACGAGTAGGAAGCACTGTTGCCTAATTTACATAGAGGTCCACAACAATCTGGAGGGCTGAGCCCTGAAAACAAAATGATCCCTTATGAAAAACTGTGTTGTGTCTTTCAGAGGCAACAGATTGCTTCTCACAAACCTCACTGCCCGACACACACTCATTGAGAAAGGCAGTCTTTTATGGCACCTGATTGTTGTCACTGGGTGTCATAGGTTGGCACAATGATCACATCATAAACCGTTTGTAGTCGGGTGTGTCTTGGCGGTCTATAGGTTACCTCCAAAGGAGCCAAGCACCTAAGCATGTCTCTGCTCACAGGTTCGAAATGTCATTACTGAATTTCATTTTGCTTTAAACCCAGCAGCTTGGCCAGACCTCCAGTGGCAGCTGAGAAATTGTTTAATTGGAAAGGCGTAAATATTTGTAACAAATATTTAAGAGCGGTCGAGCGTAGCAAGGGAGCCCAAACCAACCAAAGGGGTTGGTGGGGATTCCCTGCTCCGTCAAGAACTTTTTTGAATAATGGGTTCAAATGTTGCATTATACAGCACACTTTGAGAAAAACTGGGTAAAAAGCCAGACAATTTTCCATCAGTTTTGTAGGGTAATGAACAAATACAACAGATGCAAGTCAACAACAGTGCACAGGAGCATTTCCCAACGCATTTTCATGATGCCTTTCCCCACAATATATGCGAGAATAAAAAACAGCATACTCATATTTGCTTGGTGCATAATACCAGTAATATTATGAGAAAACATGTCCAAGCTGCCTCTGCCAATATATGCGAATAGCCACATGTAAGAACATGCCGAAGTAAGAAATGGCTAGACAGGCTGCACCAAAATGCCAGTCTAGCCCCGTAATAACACTTATCATGCTTGCTTTATCATAGAGGCCCAGTAAAAAATGGTATGCCACAGTAAGGAATGTTTAGACTGGTTGCAATAAAATGCCAGTCTAGCCACATAATAACCTATCATGCTTGCTTTATCATAGATGCTCAGTATAACATATCTCTCTCTCAAACAAAAACGCTGTCACAGGCCGGCAGAAACCTAGCACAAGTACACACAGATTCACTCCCTCATTCAAACATGTATTCACTCATTCACACACGCACTCATACAACATACACTTACTCATTCATTCACACTTGCACCCAATCATCCATAAACCCACTAATTCAATCAAATGTGCACCCATTGACCCATACATCATACACTGCTTCATTCACATATGCATACATACACACCTAACACCGTACACATCATACATACAAAATCATACACCTACCTTCCGTCCCGGTCAGGGTGGTGCTCCTTGCTGAGACACCACCTCCCTTGACAAAAGCCCTCCAGCTGCCTTGCACAAAGCACAGGAACTAGGAAGCACAGAGCTCTTCCCAGTTACTGCACATGCACGCAGGAGCCAGAGTGCCACATTGGATTGCCAATTGATTTTTTTTTAGTATATGCCCTTTTATTTTGACAAGACACTGCATTATTACTATTTGATGGTCGTAGCTTGCTCCCATCTGTAGATTTAGGTTTAGATAGGTATGATATGATATGATATGATATGGCATTTGTAACGCGCCTATACACAAGTGTTTCAAGGCGCGACGAGGCAGGGAGGGGGGAACAAGAGGAAGACAGACAACGATCCTACTAGGCCAGGTGTCATTCAGACCGCGCAAGTGCAGGGGTAGGGGGAAGGGAAAAAGTGCAAGGGGAAGGGGGAGGGGGGAGTGCAGTACAAATAAGTAGAATAGAAATAAAATAATAAAAAAATAGGGCCAGCTGGTGGCAAGTGCAAGGTGAGTGCAGACAAGTGCTGGGGGTGTTCATCATACCCTTTCAAAAGTTCAATAAACACCCTTGAACTATGGTCACTTGTGTCTGTCTTACTGTTGATACCATGCCTTCCTTACATGTGGTGTCAGCAGTGGGATGTGATTCAATTGATAAAAATTGAACATCCATGCTAATAATGGTCGTACCACCAGTAGAGGAAAATAGAATCATTGAACTCCTTGACTTTGATGGCTTATCCACTCTAAAAGAGGTTTTGTTCTCTCAGCTACGTATCCCGACAGTGGGATCGAATAATACTGAAAATCTGACCAGCCTTTACCTTTATTAGACCTAGTGCCCTAAACAATCCCCAACCCCCCCCCCACCACCCCCCTGTCTCGCAGACACAACCTCTCCCCACACCCCCTGCTCCTGAAACTTTTTTTTGGTACCCCATTACCATCAGTTGCGGGGCCATCACAGTTAGCAACTAACCTACCAAAATCATTTCCTTTGGCGGAATCAAACTCAGACAAATCAGACGACTTCAAAACTTTATACGAAGGAGTCAAAAACCTGTTTTTTTGCCGATTCAGAAACAATCATTGAAGGAACCCTTACCCCACCGGAAGAAATGACCGACCTAGCAGCTGTCATAACCCAGTTGGCAGCCCATCAAATGCAGGCCGAAGCTAGGCTTCAGGAAAACTTGATGAAAATTGGTTGAGTTGCAAGCCAGACCCCTACTACCACAGGGGATCCTTCAACCATACCTACATGGTGAAGATCTAGGGAACTTCTTTCTGAATTCTGAACGATTAGACGAACAGTTAGGATGGGAAGAAAACCTGAGCAAATGCTATTTGGAGCCCCTGTTGAAAGGTGAACTACATACCGCCTACCAACTACTCAGTCTTACCCAGGGTGCCACCTTTGTATCCATCAAAGAAGGACTATTGAAAAAAGTAGGCCACACTTGTAATTTCTACAGGCAAACATTGAGGACCATTAGATAAAATCCTGGAGAAACCCCCCTGGAAATGGGTGAACGTATCAAAAACACCAGAGCCCGAGAGCCCAACCAAGATGGCAGCAGGGTGATCGAGATCCTGAGCCGGTGGGTAAACCAACAATAAAAATGACTGCAATGTCCACGCAGATTGGGAATCCGCAATGATATACAGCAAGACCATGATGTAAGGAACAGCGGTCATACGTTTCCTTCTGAAATACAGTTCGGAGAGGCTAGAGGACACTGCTGTGATGTTGCGGCCTACGCAGCATGAGACGGGAATGATTCCCCTGATTGCGATATGGAGGTGGAGACTGACCAAACTCAACATCTGTTAAAAGCACCGCGACAGGAGCACCTTTTCATGCTGGTAGCATACGATTCATGAATGCTGCTATACAGCGGGCCGCCAACCGATGTGGGGCTGAATGGCCATGGCCTTCCAGAGCTTCCTCCTGCCAACCGGGCATGAAGGCGAGGACGAGACAAGGATAGCGGAAACGCTGTCCAAATGAATCATGTGTGCCTGCTGAACCAACCGCTGTCTGCCTGTGGATCGCATGCCTACTCTACACCCCTCGCCAGGAGGGCGACAACTACGTGGTGCTGGTGGGAGCCACTAACAGATGACGACAGTAAGTCTACCCCTCCCCACTATGACATCTTGCATACCTTCTGGTGCAGCCCCCAGATCTCAACCATACTAGCCGGTCAAGATCCAGGCTCATACTGGCCAATTTTACTGGAGGACACATACCCCCTAGGCACCTCCACTACGACTAGCCCTGACGGCTTATTATGAACTTCCTACAACTCGACTAATAGAAGACGTGAGGAAAACCTCACATTAGTCCCCGCACCAGCCTCTGGGTAAAAACAGCCTGGCCAAACAGTAGTTGGAGGGGTTCCCTGCTGATCACCAGGGACAGCGGCAATAACAAGATAGCTTTAAATATACACCACAAAAAGAGGGCGAATTGTCCATCCTGGACACAAGCATCGGATATAAATAGGGGACCTGTCCCTGCTACAGAAAACATAGCAGATGTACTTACTCAATCGGTACTTATCAATCCAAGGTGTGCCTGGCGAGTCTGAAGGACAGAAGGTGCACCCCGCTAAATTTCACACAATGAATACTGGGCAACATCTTGGGATCTGAGGCCAACCCCAGTGCGCTGCAAACATCAGCCCCTATTGATCACCCACCCAGTGGGCATGGCAAGATGTGCACCAGAGGGCAACATAAACAGAGACATCGACTTGATCTCAGTGGAACTATACCTATGCCGCTCCTCACGCCAACAACCCATGATGGATGTCCAAAACCAACTGCAAGCTATACTCACAGAAATGAGGTTTCTTGGACAAAGAACCCAAGGGACAAACACCACAGTTCAGGAAATCAAACGTGATCTACAGGATTACAAGATGTACAAAACCACCTGAATGTCCAAGCGGAATGCACTAAGAACAATGAGCAACGTATAAGCACACTCGAGGATAATAGCACAGTGAACACTTACGGAACTAGATGGTCTCATAAGGGAGGTCCAACGCCTCTGGTCTAAAGTTGAGGACCAGGAAAATCGCTCCCTGCGCAACAACCTCTGCGTCCTCGGTTTACCCAAACAGGTGGAGGGTCCGGATCTGAAGGCATATACAAATCGCTTCTTCCAAGACCATCTACACATTCCAGAGCCAAGGACCTATACGATCGAAAGAATACATAGAGCCCCCATTCCAAGACCGGTAGCAGGAGTATGACCAAATCCGAAACCATGCACCTCCTCAATTTCCAACATAAGGTGGCTATCTTGCGTGCCTACCGAACAGCAAGTACAATCAGCACTGAAGGGGTGGAGGTCCGCATATTTAATGATTACTCTGCGGAAGTATCTTGTCAGAGAAAAAGATTCAGCCCTCTCGTCGAAGCACTACAAGGCTCAAATAATAAATACTATCTAAAATTCCCGACCATCTGGTGCATCTATCTGGACAAAAGATGGCACTCCTTTGATGACCCAGAAGAAGCATGGCACTTCCTACGACAGCACAAGATCATCTCAACAGACTTCCACATTGAAATAGAAGGTGAAGGAATGACGAACCGTGCAGAATCCTCACAATGGCACCAACAACAGCAAAGATAAAAGCTCAGAAGACTGCGAACCGGCGGGCGGCCGAATGGACCCGGCCGTAGAGACAATCGACCCTGACCTGAAAGTCTCTGACTCATAATTTCTCCTTATCTGCGACCTCACTATACAATGATCCTGCCGATACTATGGCAAACCGCCCCAACCCAGATTATGGCATATGAAATAACAATTGTCCTACCACTGACATCAGAGGCAGAATATACTACTGACCTTATTACAATCAATCGAACAAATAACATTCGCGCAGGAATAAACCGCGACTCTACGCCCACCACCCACGGCCATCCCCAACCCCCACCCGATTTGAGATATCCAAGATACCAACGACCCCTTGTAGGATCACCTGCATGCCAGCGGCCAGGGCGAGATACCGACTATCGCTCCTACCACTGAGCATGGGCTTACACAATGTAGTATTGGGATATTGTTCGATTGTCCCAATGTTTGCTTAACGGTTTTCATGCTTGAGGTTTCTGTTGATATATTAGGGATTCTTCATGGTTTTTTTGTTAGTACAGACATCTATGCATCACATGACCAAAACAATAGACTTCAATTAACCCGCTCTACCCGGAACAGAGGCCCTCCGACTCACATACCATTGTGGAAAATAGATGTCTGATCTACGCTTAGTGACCCTTAATGTGCAAGTGTTGGGACACCCTATTAAAAGAGGAGTGCTCAATCAACTACAGGATTTACAATGCGACATTGCATTCCTCCAGAAACATACCTAGACACACACGAATCAGGGAAACTATGTCGGGGGTGGGGTGAGACAGCTGTACACTCCCCGCATCGGGGAAAAAGAGGGGTATCGATTTTAATCCAAAAACGCATCCCATTCCACACCCTTCACTCCATGGCGGATAAAGAAGGAAGATTTGTCCTGCTTCATGGACATATCCGACAACAACCCCTGACCCTCTTGAACATATATGCGCCTACGACAGATACACCCTCCTTCTTTGCATATACATTTGCAAACTGTGCACACCTTATGGGAAATCGTACCCTCTCTGGGGGTGATTGGAACACAATAATCGATCCAACATTGGACAGACAGGGCGTATCCCTATCACAAACACCAACCCCACACAAGCGCACATCCCTCCGAACCTCCATGACTAAATTGGGACTAGTGGATGTGTGGCGCGCCCTACGTCCAGAACACTGAGACTATACTTTCTACTCGAAGCACCATAAGTCCTATTCCAGGCTAGATTTCTGGCTGCCCCCCGTGACTGCCCCATCAAACATATACCGGTTCACAATACTACCCATATTGTGGGGCCATGCACTGGTAATCATCCACATGTAACTCCCGGGTACCTCATGGAATAGATCATTGTGGCACCTAAATCTGAGAGCGCAGAACTACCCAGACTTTCTCACACACCTCAAAATGAAGACAGACTTATTTTGGCAGAACAATTTGATCCCAGGATACTCTCCAAACACCTGCTGGGAGGCCTACAAAGCCTACCTCAGAGGGCAGTTTATTTCTAGATGGGCCCACAGTTTAAAGGGATGGAGGGAACAGGAAACCCAGGTTAGCGCTGATATCTCGCACAACGAAATCCAATGCAAATGCACCCTTAACCGCCACATATACACCCAACTCGTTAGGCTAAAAGTGCAACTGAAACAAATCTTCACTCAATGAGTGCAAAGATCACTTAACAGTTGGTTGCAGGCTTATTACCAAGATGGCAATCGACCCCTCCATCTGATGGCACTTGCCTTTCGCACCAGACAAACCTGGCAAAATATAACCGGCATCTGAAACAGAACTGGGACCCTATATTACAGAAGAAAACAATATAAAGAAATGATTTGCAGACTATTATGGCATAATAGATGCTAACCACGACCCGATACCACTAAATCGGATAGATGCCTTTCTCACGGATCTCAAAATCAACAACACACAAAAGGTCGACCTGGAAAAGCCGATCACGACCGCAGAGATCACCTAAGCTCTAAGATCCTTATCGGCAGGCAGAGCGTCCGGACCGGATGGATTGCCCATCGACCCATATAAAGCAATGGCGGTGTGCCTTGCCTCATTGCTCAAAACAGTATTCACCAAAGGACATTCCGATGGTCATCTACCACAATCAATGCTTGCAGCTAAAATAATAGCCTTCCATAAGCAGGGCTGCGATCCAGAGGACTGCGGTTCATATCGGCCAATCTCGTTGATTAACGCTGATACCATAATATTGGCCAAATGCTTAGCACAGAGAGTAGAGAAAATCCTCCCACAACATATCCACGGAGACCAGACCGGTTTTATCCATGGCCGACACGGCAGCCAATGTGAGGTGGCTATTACACATCATAGCCGGACGAGGAGACCTGGATGAAATCATTCTAGCAATCGCCGCTGAATAAGCATCAGATAAAGTTCAATGGGACTTCATGTTCTGAGTGTTGGCAGTATAAGGCTACCCACCAGAGTTCCTAGGGCTCAAACGGTTACTATATACAAACCCCACAGCCTCGGTGACCACTAATGGTATCACCTCAAAACCGTTCGATCTCAACTCTGGCACCATGCAAGGATGCCCTCTTTCCCCCCTTTTGCATAGTCTCAATCGAACCGCTAGCAGAAAAACTGTGCACCAACCCAGAATGGACAGGTGCGATATGGGGGGAAGTAGAACAACGGGTCTCTCGCTATGTGGATGATCTCCTGATATACACAGGCAGCTCTGAGACATCGCTTCCAAGGCTGCGACAATTGCTCCATGACTTCGGCCCCATGACAGGATACAGGGTTAATTGGATGAAATCTGAGGTCCTCCCACTCAGGCCAGTCATTCCATGAGACCCGGGTGGGATCGCCCCCTTTTACCTCCAGCAACATTCTGTTAAATATCTCAGGGTTTTGACTACCCCTTGAATTCACGAAATCGCAGAACTAAACTATCCGCCGACCCTTCTGAATATCAAATCTGATTTAACTAGATGGAATACCCTGCCATTATCCCTAATAGGCCGCATTAAAGCCTTTAAAATTCACTCCCTACCCAAACTCACACACATGGCAATGATGTTACCCTGAGCTAGATCGCAGCAAATGTACAAAGACTTAGATACACATATCACCAAATTTGTCTGGAGGGTAAAAAAGGCACGACTTCGGCTGGAGACACTACAGGCCACCAATGAAGATGGCAGGCTAGCGGTACCATCTTGGCAGCCCTACTATCAGTCGGCCCAAATATGCTGGGCCAAACGTTGGCTCTATACAACAGACACCTCCATACAGCTGGAGATCTGTGGAACTATCCCTGCTAACGCCATAGTCCCCGACTGAAATTCTGGCCATCCCACTAATAAACTGCCTAGCCACATTAGAACACACCCACTGATAGGCTTAACACTGATGCAAGGCATAGAATGAGAGCGCTCCGTTGCACGGATATTAAGGCTGCCCAGGCATGGATTAGTGTACGGGCTATTCTCTTGATCGGCCTTGACGAAACATTACATTAAAACCAAGACTCCAACTGGCCAGGGATTAAGGTAATGGACCTATATAATGGGGACACACCCATCGGCTTCCACAAAGCTAGTCAAATAATACTACTACAACACACAGAATGGCTTCAATACTATACCCTACTTGAGGCGCTAAAAGCTGGGCCGACAACTGGGGAACTGGAGATAGAACAAAACGTGACCACGTTCCTGCGTTTACGCACTTTCCACACTAGGGCCTCATTACGACCCAGGCGGTAAGTTACCGCCTGGGTCGTACCCTTACCACCCCATTCCAAGGTGAGTGGGGCGGTAAATCCCCATTTCCCATTTACCTTTCCCCATTCCCATTTTTGCCCCATAGGGCATAATGGGAGTGGGGAAGGCGCTAATTACGCCACCGTAAATTACGGTGGCGTAATTAGCACCATGGTCCCTTAGCGCCATGGATTTTAACGCCTGCAAAAAGCAGCTGTTAAACTCACCATGGCGCAAAGGGACCTCGGAATCAGGCGTTAAGGGTCGTCGCCGTTTATGGCGCCATTAACCCCTTAACGCCTGACTCGTAATGAGGCCCTATATGTATCCTTAACAATGTCAAACGCAATCAAACAATTGTAAAACAATGGCCCAACGATCTGAACACTCTAATAGAGGTAGATGATATATATATGACTTTTTTTCGACAATAAATCCACAACCTCACACAACATTCGCAATAGGGAGATTCAGTTTAAATTGATCCAAAGACTATACTTTACACTTAGCAAACTGCATAGGATGGGTCTTGCACAATCACCCACTTGCTGGCAACAATGTGGAGAGCTGGGCAGGATGAGCAAAATCCTGAGGACATGACCGAGGATCAGAGCACACTGGAGAATGCTCCACAAACTCACCATACAGGCTCACAGAGTAATTGTAGAACTGGCACCCGGCCCTATGCTGTTTGGCACAGGGTGGGGGGGAGGACTGGCATACCGACCCCATGATTAGGAAATTGATACACAATACTTTTCTCAGCCCGCAATCATTCACTGGAAAACGGACACAGCCCCCACCAAACAAGCCTGACTAGCCCTAATTAACTAAATCTGCTTGCTAGAATGCTCCATTCTGAGACGGCAGGGCAAGACTGTGCAAGCAGACCATGTTAGGCATTAATGGACATCTATATTTGATTGATCGTGAATGTTGAGATATGGAATAGGACCCTTACAGTCAGAGTAGTCTATTTTTATTATGCAAGAACTGTCAAAGTAAATATACGATGGCTCTCACATTACAGTGAAACAACCCAATCACGGCCGAGCATAGAATACGTGCAAAACAGTGTGCGATCATATCGATGTGTGATTTATGGGGTGGGGATGGCTACACAGTGTATAGGGGATTGATGGGGAAATTTGGAGAGAGGGGGGAAGACGGGAGTTCAGAAGCGATCACTGTTAAAGCCCCACCAATGTCCGGAACTGGGTGGGTGCACTGCTCGTTTGTTTAATGCTAAGCAAATGCTTAATAAAAAACAGTTAAAAAAAAACATAAAACAAAAAACATTGTAGCCCTATGGATCAATAACAAATCCTTAGAAGAATTAATAGAAATGATTACATTAGAACAGTTCACCAATTCTTATCCCCTTTTTTGCAAAAGGCTGTATTACAATTAAGTCAACCTACTCTAGCCATGGCCATTGAGACTGCACAAAAACACTCAGATGCAGTCAAACACTTCCACTCGGTACATCGAGGTGAGGAACGGAAAGATTACAAACCTACCCACCGACCCCAACCTCAGGGAGTAGACAAACCCAGAGTGTCATACAAAATCAAGGAATGAATACCAAAATAAATACCAGAAGCCAAAAGATCTGACCCTAAAAGGAGAGACGAAAGAAAAAGGGAGGAACCTAAAGGAAGCAGACCAAGCACTTTTATCTGCTTTTCATGTGGAGAAATGGGGCATTTGGCCAGGCACTGTCTGAAAAATTAAAAAGACAAACCTATGAAAATAGGCTGTTTAAAGTGAGAAGAGTGGGAAGAACCCGAAGAAGATCTGAGACCTTCAGCATATGTTTATGTCAGTCCTCTGCTGACTTCAAATATGAAAAGGCTTGGGTGAATGGGAGGCAAGTAAAGGCGTTAATTGACTCAGGTAGCAAGCAAACCGCTATAAGAGCTGACTTGGTCACAACAAGGGACCTCGAGAATGCTACCCTAGTTATAGTTACCTGTGTACACGGGAGCAAGGATGTGTATCCTAAAATACCTGTATACATTAACATCAGGAGCGAGTCCCGTTTAATATCTTCAGCCATCATTCCTGGACTCCCTGAGGAAGTCATTCTGGGTTGGGATTTCCCTACATTTTTCCACTCTCTTGATAGAACCCCACCTCACTATAGAGAATTTTCACCGCAGGACTGCTGGCACTTGAATTACTATTCCCAAAACTCTTGAATATGGGACTGGGAAAAGACAGAATCCCATGAATCCATAAAGCCAGAGTCATACCGTAGAGACCAGTTCATTAGTTATTTTCAAGAGACCGATAAAACCACCTCGCCTCTACCTATACAGTCAAACAAAGATCGTTAGAATATGTGAGAGTCCGTGAATATAGCTCGTCACTGTTTTTTCCCAGGTTTTAGCAACGAAGAACTTGGACAAAGTCCAGTCATATCCACCTTGCATAGGGGAAGGTTACGTGAGAAACCTGAAGGTGTCTCACCTGCTAGTCCCTGGACATCTGTCATCCAGGGGGCCAGGACATGGCCATCGCTTTTGGATCCAGTTCCTGGGGGTGGACCAGTGCAGGAGGATCACCTGGATGACGGGTCTTCAGGGAGTGGAAGTTGGACAGCAGAGGGTGTGACGCGGTATCCCATTCCCTGTAGCACATTTTCCCCATCCTACCAGGTAGGATACCTAGGAACTCAACCCCTCCCGCCCCCCTTTCCCAACACAAACACTTTTTCATGGACACTTTTTCATTTCTCACTGAGAGCGACAACGGACTAACACCAGATCCGTATACTTGACATGCCTCAATACAATGGCCAGGCAAGGTCAGGCAATTACGGATCATTACACATACCTGACTTCCATCAAACTTTGCCAAAACGGATAAAAGGCATAGCACGAAACAAACCACACTCTGAGTGAGGCAAAGTACACAAGTAAACAGCAGTTCCAAGATGGCAGTTTAATACATATATGTGCTTCTATTTCAGAATTACTGTACTTATGTCTCATGTGAACCCTAGTAGGATGCATAGAGAATGTAACTGCTCAAAGTGACTAACCAAATATTCTTGATTTGGATTGTGTTGATTCGTGTACTACGCCATGTATTTTGTTTTGTTGTATATCCTATGTCTCAAATGTCCATGTATATTATTACACCCACTGCGAAGAAATTAAATAAGAATCGCAGTTTCCATCAGTTGATATTTGACTTTTTTGAACTTCAGGAGTGGTAGGGTCCATCTTTAGTTGGATCTTTTATGTCCTTGCTCAATTTTGTTGGATAAATGACGGTACTTACCTGGATAGAGCAAGGCATTACGTTATAATACTAGTTTAATACGAGGAGAAAGACGGCGAGACCAGAGAGGGTTGCAAGGAGTGAAGTGCTCTTGACCTTTTGTTACTTTTGTGAACCTTGGAAAGTAAGAAACCTAAGACCAGGAACTAAAGCTGATCAAACCTGCAATTGCTACTGTGGTACTGTCCTTGGCTCCTACAACAAAGCAGCGTCAGTAAAGACAGCACAGCCGGTGAGTCGGGGAGACTGATACCAAACCAGCCAGTGTTTTGAACCAAGGTTGCAAGCGGCAACATTGTATGAATATATCTAAAGAGAACAGTGTGTGAGACATGTGTGACGAGCGACGTGAATATAATTGGAAACCAAAGGAGTGACTGAACTTTGGGAAGCCAAGAAAAGATATCACAGAGTGGTCCGGCACCACATGAGTACTCATTCCAAAAATTCTGTTAGGTATCCAACTGATGCGAAGTGTGAGAAAAGAGAATCTTGAGATTGAAGTAGTCCTGCGAGGGGTCAAGCTAAACCCTGTGCACATTCGAAAGTCTTTGATAGTTTAACGTACACAGCAATTGGTCCAAGCTTGGCTGAGGGAGACTGATTGGGTAGAAGAAAGGGATTTGAGCCCGGCTGAGGGGGATCCAGGGTGAACCATGAGTCACCCAAGAAAGAATATTCTCTGAGCAATTTAATAAGGGCGATCTGAGCCCGGAAGTGGGGGATCGAGGGTGCACAACCAAATTGAAAACTGGTCAAAGGAAAATAACTTTTGCACCTTGTTTTTCTTTTTTACATCAGGCCCTCTGAGTCAAGAGACTTTTAAGAAGAGACTTTTGACACAGAAGGTCCTGATGCTGATAATGGAACTGTATTATTGTGCTGCAGAAGCCAGAGTGTGTGCTTTGCTCGAGTTAACCGCCTTGCCCCATGCTGAAAACGTGGGAAAGGGGGGGCCAACGACCCGAACATCCTGACATATCATTTGATGAACATTTCTTTCTTTTTCATGAACACTACCCAACACTCATTGTCAATTAATGGGAAGGATTGGCAATCTTTTTTTTGTATAGGCCCTTTTATTTTGCCAAGACTCCTCTAGGACTGCATTATTATTATTTGATGGTTGTAGCTTGCTCCCATCTGTAGATTTAGGTTTAGATAGGCGTTCATCACACCCTTGCGAAAGTTCAATGAACACCCTTAAACTGTGGTCACTTGTGTCTTTCTTGCTGTTGATACCATGTGTTAGGGAGAATTCTCCTTTCTGTGCTAATTCCTTTAAACCTTAGAGACCCCCAGCTCTTTTGCTGGACTTCAGGACTTTTTAATTTTGATCCTGCAGTGAGTGAGACCTTTTTCTCAGTCTCTCATGTATTTTGACCCGATTTGGATTATGTGTTTCCTCTGTTTTTGGAGTCTGACAAACTCCATAGGCATTTACTTTTTGTATGGTGACACACAGCACCTTGAGTGCAGCGGCACAGAGAAATCCTTTAGATTTCTCATAAGGTTTAAATACCTTTTCTTGTGTGAACTACTGTTCCCAAGAATAGTAAAGTGAAATTGACTTTACTTACCTTTTCTCTTTGTAGGTCCAGCACACCCCATCTTATGTGGAGTGCTGGGGGGTTACCTAGTAGCCCGTCATCCTACCTTCTCATGTAAAATGTTTTATATTACCCTCACTACTTTAAATGGCTGGTGGCAGTGGTGTAAATGTCCTACCATTGGAATTTTCTACGGCAGGCTGAACCCTCAGCTGCAGCATAGCACCCATGGGTCACCATTTTTGTCAGAATGGCCCGGTCTTCTTTTTTTGTCATTTTCTGTTTGTGAGGTCTTTCTTGGGTTTTACTCTGGGTTTTGAGGCCAAGTTGAGCCCTTTGTTTGTTTTGTCTTTGGCGGGCTTCAGCCCTGAAGCCCACCTCTGGCTCCAGTGTGTCTGGAAAGACAGGATGTGAGGGAGGTTCTGGAAACTACCCTGTCCTTTGTCTCTGGGAATGCCTGAATGCAACCAGTCCTGATTGGCTGGCACCCTGCTGTGTTATTGACAGCCTAGGCTGTGCATGAATGGGAGAAACCTGCTTAAAAGGTGAGGGTTTTGGGACAGACTAAAGGCAGAGTCGACCACTGGGAGAAACACCAGACTAAGAAACTGTGAACGAAGCTTGCTGCATCTTCCTGGACCTTTGAATTGCCCGGTGAAGCCCTGCTGCTGTGCTGAAACTCCTTTTTCTAATCATCAGGAGAAGCTCTGAGAAAAACTCCGGAAGGGACGACTTCTTCCCTTGGGTTAGTGGGACCAACTAACCCTGGGACAAACTCTACTGGACCATTTTCCATGATTGGATGTACTTCTTCGCTGCTGCAAGAACCGACTGCCAGGGGTCGAGAAATTCATAATCGAGTGCAACATCGGAAATCCAGCCAGAAGTTCCAGGAGTCTCCAGAAGCAGGACGACCAGAGCTCGAGTCCCCTCACCAGAGTGCAGGACCCAAAGAGTGAAGGAAGCCCAACCGGTATCCGAGATCCGCAGTGGTGCTGTTTACCGAGCGCTGAAACCGCGAAGTGCTGCTGATCCAAAAAGAGTCCGTAGCTGCCAACGACCTCTAAATTGCTGCCGCAGCAGCCCTCCAGACGTCCTCCCTGTTGTCCCCACGACTGACGCTCAGACACGCAGGGTCTGCACTGCTGCAACAGGACAGAATCCAGCTGGGCCACTCTTCTTCAAACCAGAGGTACTGTTTAGACTTTGGGTACTTACCTTGTGTCTTTTGAGCTGTGCTCTTCTCAGTTGAGACTTGCATTGGCTTACTTTTTAGAGTTGATTCCAACTCCGCTTTTCACAGGCTTAACAGCTTGTGATCCTACAAGTGATTTCTACAAAACTCTCTAACTTTGTGCAAGACTTTTTATCTAAGAAGTGCCTCAGCTCCATAGGCTGTGCTCCAATTGACTTTGGCTCTCCTGGCTCCCTGCAGACTCTTCTAGTCCATTGACTGATGATATGATATGATATGATATGATATGATATATGGCATTTATAACTCGCCTATACACAAGTGTTTCAAAGCGCGACGCGGCAAGGGAGGGGAACAGAGGGAGGACACTCAACGATCCTACTAGGCCAGGTGTCATTCAGATTGTGCAAGTGCGTGGGAAGGGGGCAGGGAACAGTGCAGTACAAGGGAATAGATAAACAGTAAGTAACGGCCAGCATGTGGCAAGTGCAAGGGTAAGTGCAGACATCAGGTGTCAAGGGCTGGTAGGGGGGACTGTAGGGATACAGAAACAGTCCCCAAGTGTGGGGGTTGCCGGGAGGGCAGTGCAGGTGTGTGACGCTGGCGGGGGGGGGTGGGGCCTGGGCCCGAGATCAGAGTGTGTCCAGATAGCCAGTGCAGTTCCGGTAACAGCCAGGAGGTCAGCAGAGGAGAGGAGTAGAAAAAGCAGAAGCAAAGAGAAAGTTTTTGAGGTGCTTCCGGAACCGGAGATGGTTCTCCTCAAGTTTAAGGGAGGCAGGGAGGCTGTTCCAGAGGCACCAGCTGAAGAAAGAGATCTACCACCAACTTGCTGCTTGGAGAAGCGACTGACCTTGAGGGAGTTGGAGGCGGATGAGCGGAGAGCTCGAGAAGGAAGTTATTTAGGGAGAGAGAGTTGAAGGTATTGAGGCCCCAAGGCCTTGTGGATGATGCAGAGGGTTTTGAACTTACTCCTCGCAGCCACTGGGAGCCAGTGCAGGGATTTCAGTCCTGGAGAGATACGATCCCTGGGCTTGAGGCCAAGGACAAGTCTTGCAGTCCTGTTCTGGATAAGTTGTAGAGGGCAGAGAGTAGAAGCAGGCAGATGTAGAAAGAGTCTGTTGCAATAGTCCACCCTAGAGAGAACCAGAGCTCTGGAGACAGTGAGCTTCTGGGGAAGGAGAGGAAAGGAAGAATACCTCTAAGGAGGTGCAGCTGGTAGTGTGACTTCTTAGAGACGTCAGAGATGTGAGGGGGAGAAGGAGAGTGTGGAGTCGAAGATGACCCCAAGGTTTTTTGCCTTGCAGGTGGGAGCAAGAAGAGGGCCAAGAGAGGCCGGCCAGGGAGATGCAGGAAAGGAGGGAGTGGGTGTGCCGATGAGGAGAATCTCAGGCTTACTGGCATTAAGGCAGAGGTCATTGGTGGCACACCACTCCTGGATAGCAGATAGTCAGGGTGAGGGAAGGAGAGGAGGAGGCCGAGGGTAGCCTGAAGATGAGCTGGGTGTCATCTGCATAGCACTGAAAGTTGGGGCAGAGAGCGGCAATGTGGTGGGCAAGGAGTGCCAGGTATTGGTTGAACAGCCAGGGAGAGAGGTTAGACACCACAGGTAGAGAAAAAGATAGCAGAGAGGAAGGACCCAAGTTGGTCCTGGGAGGGTCGGTCAGAAAGGAAAGAAGTCAGCCACGCCAGAGCCTGACCATTGATATCCAGGTTCTCACTGAGACGTTTGAGCAGGATGGCATGGTTGACAGTGTCAAAGGCAGAAGTGAGATCAAGCAGGATGAGGACGCAGGGGGTGTTGGCGTCAAGGTTGTAGAGAAGGTCTTCACGGATGTTCAGGAGAGCAGTTTCTGTGCTTCTGGCAGCTCTGAAGCCAGATTGATGATCATGAAGACAACCAACAGTTTCAGTGTGGCGATTAAGCTGGGAGATGGCCAGTTTCTCCAGGAGCTTGCCCAGGAAGGGAGTGATGGAGATTGGGTGATAGTTAGCCGGGCAAGAGGGGTCGGCAGAGGGTTTCTTAAGAAAAGGGTGCACAATGGAGTGCTTCAGGGGGATGGAAAGACTCCAGTGGCGAAGGAGTGATTGCAGAAATCAACCAGGGCAGGACCCAGGGAGTCAATGTGGTCCTTGATAGTTTTGGAGGAACAGGGGTGAACCTGTTTCGACGAGACTTTCATAGATCAGACTTGTCTATAAACCTCATCTGTGGAGAACAGGGGAAAGGCAGAGAAGGAGTGAGGAGAGGTGGCTGCTGAAGGGCCAGAGGAATATGCCTGGCTCTCATAGGTGGTAACTTGTTTTAGACTGTTATTGCTGGGAAAGGCTTGTCTAGACTTCATTGGAAGATTTAAGTATACTCACATGCCCTGAGAACCTGTGTTTCTTTTCTTTAACCTTTCCTTTCTGCAACCTCCAAATCTGCCAAGTATAACTAGTGATATATAAATGCCATTACTGTCCTTGTGAATGAAGTCACCTCTGGGTGTAGGAATTGTGTAAGAAGCATATCCAAAGAGTATCTACTGACTTCTGCTGATTCTGGAAAAGTATTTTAAAGTATATTTGATTGTTACATATCTTGCCCTTTTTAAAGAACGCTTATTTAAAAATTGATGTTAAATAAATAAAAAAACTATTTATAACTGAAACCTTGATTGTTACTTGGACACTTGTATTTGTGAATTTCATTGCTACAGCTATAGAGCTCACATTTACCCCTCTTGGGATAGGCATGGCTGCTAAGTCACTCTACCAACTTGTGTCGTACAGACCTGTATCAACTTACCTAACACCATTCCTTCGTTACAGTTTCCATTTCATATAAGCTGAAATAATTTGCCAACTGGCCAAACACTGATTGTGCCCTAATTAGTCACCCAGTGGGGAAATCTGCAATAAATTTGCATCAGCGCATTTTTAATTACAGCAGGCCCATTTAGGTTTCACCAATCACATTCTTAATTGGCATTGCTCACGGCCCAGTTACAGGCACATGCGCACAGTTCATGCAAGTAAGTCTCCAGGGCCCTGAACAACTCAATGAAGAAGGCCAACGCATCAAAATATATGTACAGTGATTAAACAACTAATTAGGCAGGCACATTTAATGGTTAAGCAAGCATCGCTTACCCAAAGTAACAAGATTTTTTTTTCTTGAGCAATGAATCAGATAATCCGACAACAAATGTAGTGTTCAATCTTGCGCACTCAAGAAAGAATTGACTGGGGATTGAAGCAAACAGGGTTGTTTATGGACTTGTGCGTTTAAAAAATATATGCTGAGTTATTGTAGCAAATGTCTGATAGACACCACGAAAAAAAAAAATAGGCAGAGGGCATTGTTAAAAAATGACTTCCTCTCCTTCCAACCAACTCAAAATGTCCATCTCCAAATCCTCATTCCATCTTATTCTCACTTTACATCTAATTTCACAACGTTTCTCATGAAATTGGATCTGAAAGAAGTTGTAGTCACTATGTTCCTGAACGTGTTCCACTCTTCGTGTAGTCAATGGGTCTCATTACAAGCCTAGCGTTTCGGAAACAAGGATGCCGGTAGCAACGTACCAGCACCCTTTCCGGACTGCCAGACCACGAGAATGCCTGCAGAGGCCGGTGCTCCCGGCAGGTCTGTCCTACCGGGATCACCGGTCTCTGCAGGCATGGTTTTCATGGAAGTACTGGCACGTTAGCAATGATGCCAGTGCTTCTGTGTCCCCATTCCTGTGGAGTCCATTACACTGTCCGCCGCCTGACTTCCCGGGCTACCGGGAGTACTATTCCGGTGGCACCGGGATCTCAGGCGGTTTTACGAGGTTACCGCCGACCTTGTAATGAGTCCCAATGACAGAGATTGTGCCCCTTGTATTGTAAGTTGGGATATTTCCATCTATCACTGTTGCTGTACAAATTAATTTCTGAAATGAAAACCTACCTTTGATCTTTTCCGGGAAGCATATGCCGTAGTAATGGAATCATTGCAGCGTTCTTCATGAGCTGCATCTCCTTGTGCTGACCTCCCCATTCTCCCATTTTAGCATCAAAGTCTCTGCAGAGGATTGCGATTACCTTTGATTGCACACAGGTATTCCCCTAAGGGCATTTTCCATTACAGACAAAAAAGTATTCCATACCCTTCCTGCGCTCAAACTCTTACCTCAAGCACACTCCTTCTCAAGCCTGCAGCACGCTGAACACCCCCCCTACACCCTATGCCAGAGGAGCAACACTCATGAGGAAGGGAGAAATGTGCAAAGGGATGCAAGAGTGCATGAGCTCTCTCCGGGACCGGCGTAAAAGATACTGAATAAGGAAGTCTTGAGAGTTGCCATTGTCTCGGTGAGTGTAAATGAGTTCCCCTGTACAGCTACCTCATTGAACGTACAATTACTGTAGTGTTGATGATGTACCTGGATGTGATCCTCTGGCCATATCTGCCTGCTGTACTCATGAGTTGGACCACCATTGAAGTAAGGAGTGTTACCACCACATCTCTCCAGTCACCTGACTCTCTTTGCCTGTTTTATGGGCGCAGTGATGGCGCCCGTTCCTGAAGTACTTAAATGCGATGGATGCCTTGAACGTTCCTGCACACCACCAGAGGGCGCTGTTGGCGAATGCTTTAGGAACACAGTGCCAATCTCTCTTCACCATATCCCTGTCTGCCGAACGCACTGATAGCTCTGGTTTTACCTGTGTCACCCAACAATTTGGAACCAAGGTGAATATTGTATTGGGGAGGCAGAAGTTCTACAGCCAAATACAATTTGCCACAGAGCCCATCAATGACTTTGTGACTGCAATATGTAAGGAAACAGGGGCGATTATCCCAGGCTCTGAAGAGGTTTTGAGCGAGGCGGAGACCCCGGAGCATGCTGCAGTGGCTTGGGGAGGGTATAGGGGTATAGGCGCTCATAGTAGATGTATTATGGGTAGGTTAGGGTGTGCACAAATATATATTGCATGGGGAAGTAAAGTGCCATTTTAGGTACAAGTAGCCATATTGAAATTGAGGCCTAGCGCCATGCTGCAGACAAGGCAGGACGCCCAGGCAATGATGGTAGAAATAGGGTTGAGAACACAAGAATAGGTTCCCACACGGGCCGCAGGGACGAAGGCCAGAGCTACAGAGATTTATAATTCTTCCATTGTTTCATGCTTCCAGCATTCATACCCTAAATGGAATGCGCTGTGCAAGGCCATGAGGGGGCAGAGAGCTCTCTGTGAGCAGTTATCCCATGTGAAGGAGGGCACGAGGCTCCGACCTTCCCCTGTCCCAGTCTTAAACTATGGTGCTCAAATGCCTCCGTCCCAAGACTCCTGCATTCTAAGGCACCAGCCAGCCCGAGACCACCAATCATAAACCTGCTACACCTCCAATCGATCAGAAAAGAACAGAAAGCAGAAACAGGCTTCCCCCACTATCTGGTCATGTGATTTGTGCAGCGAGGTGCACCGAGGTGCTGGGAGGCCCCAAACAAACAAATCTAAAACGAGGGAGAGGAAATTTGGAAGGGCGCTAAAGTGTCTGGAATCAAGTTAGTGTGTGCGATGCAATGACCACGAAGTATCCTCCTAACCTTTGTCTGCAGTAGCAGGTGCACATTAGGTTAGAGATAATGCATGTATATTGTTTTTCTTAATGTAATAGCCAATTGATTGTAGCTTTGCGCCCGATGATGCACAAGGAGAAGTACACACGGAAGAAGACGGACGGACGGGGCTGGGACCAATAGCCTGTCATCTCCTATGGAGCAGGTAGCCCATGTATAGGGTCTCACCAACCAGCTATTTGGATTTGTAACCTATGTAACCTACGTCACTGATGATGCTGTGTGCCTTTTGAACCTGTAGCTGATTTTTGCAGAACGTTCCATGGTAGCAGAGTTCTTTGCTGGCGTATCCTATTTTTGTGGAAGTGAAAACTTTGTTCTCCTTGCAAGAGGTGTGCTGGCCCTTTTTCTCTAGTGGGGTGTATTATTTCTGGTGCGAGCGTGAAGGGGTTTCTCTACAACTACATGAACTAGCAAGCGCTTGTGCCTTCAGGGATACCAGTGATCGTACATTGCTGCAATCACAAAACATAAGAGGCAATGTGGATGATTATTATGCTGGCTGAAGCAATTTCCAATGCCAAAATTGTTGAACATACAGTTTGATGCATGCATGTAGTTAAGAAATATGATACTTAAGAAGAAGTCTGTGCCCTGTGAATAGCGATGGGGGTGACCGTCAAAAACAGGAGCATGCTTCCAGGACCGATCCGCTTAGAAGAGGTGACCACTATAGCACATACACAGATGGCATGTGAATCATGCAGGCATCAACATTTAGACTAGCCATTAGTGAGTGCGAAGTGTTTCTTGGCAAGTAGGTAATAGAGAGTTGTGTGAATGTGGAGAATAGAAGGGCCAGGTACCTTTTTATGCCTGGTTAGTAACTTGCAACTTGAAATTGTTAACCCTCTTAGAATGCAACATGCGTGTTATTCGCTCTCACGTGGTAATCTCAAAGGCTGCACAGCTCAAAGTGAAGATTGCATTCAGCGGAATAGAGTAGGCCATTTCACATCCAGGTGCAAGGCGAAACAATCCTGAACTATATCTGCAGTGGCCACCAATGAGAATTCTGACAAAGCAGAAGAGAAAATGAGGAAACAAAATGCTGAGCTACATCATACACATTGACTCAGTGGCGAACCAAGCGGTGCAGGGGGGAGGGGTGTAGCCCCACCCCCATTGCTCTTTCACTAGCCAGACAAGGACACCTCTCCGGTTCGGCACCCTCATCAAAAATGACAGTGCTGAACTTTCCTTTCATGTTCTGCACCTTCATTCAATGAGCGTCCCTGAACGGGAGAGGTGTTCCTATGCCAGGACAATGTCTTGCGGAGCTCAGGGCAGCAGTGCGGCTCCCCCCGAGGACTTGACATGTTGCTCTGCATCAACAGAGCATTACAATGAGAGCCATTAAGCAGTGATGGGAGGGAGTGGGGACTATTAGCAGGGACTTTTGTCCCTTAAGAAATGTGATCAGAAGTGAGAAGGGTGCATACATTATAGCATAATAGCATAAATGGAAGCCTAAAAAATCCCTGTTGAGTTTTAAAGCCATAGTCATTATTTCATAAAGAATGCAGCATTGTGGAGCATTATACAGAACATTACTTCATGCTTTATGAAATAATGACTATGCCTTTAAAGCCCTAGGGGGATTTGTTAGGCTCAAATTAATGCTATTGTGACGTTGCATGCAGGATGGGGAGAATAAAACTAAAGCCATACTCTTATTGCTCAACATATTTCTATGACGATGTATATAGTGTAAAGTTTGTTTATTAAGAAAGGCAAGTTTATTATGAAATGTGGTTTGCTTCCAAAGCATTGCAATAAAGTATTATTTCAGCACATGAAATACACAGCATAACGTTAATAAATATCTGTATCAACTAAACCTGGGAAGATGTGTTCAGTTGCTTAAATTGTCCACATCCTGGTTTCACCATCTAATCAAAGTGTGTGATCCTGGCAAAATCATTTAGTCGCACTGTGTCTTATCTGCAGCTCTGTAAGCGATTCACTTCAGAGCTTATGTTAATATATCATGCTGTTTTCTGTTGGTGCAATCCATCTGCAAATTAGGAGGTTTGCACATATTTTTGCCGCACATAGCTCTAATAGATGAGTTTCCTGCATCTGTAATGGTCCTGCAGTTTTATTGTATTTTTTCGTTATGTTTATGTGTTAAAATGCCACCTGCCACTAATGTTACCAAAAACGTTGATTGGGCTGGTGCAAATGATACTGTGTGGAATCGCGTGCACTGCATTTGGGGGGGGGGGGGGTATCAGGACTTTTTTTGGCTCCCCACTCTTGCAATGCTGGATGCATTGACTGCAAACAATTGATGGTATGGGTAGAACAGATTCTGGTTAGGACTACGCCATCATTCTGGCATATACCTTTTTTGCCCACTTTCCCTACGTATTAAGTACACAAAATACAACTGCTAGAGTACAGCTATAATTTGACCTCAAATTCAAAGATCCCTCAGCACTTGGCAAAGTCTATATAGCTCTAGAAAGGCACCAGCCATTCTTGGGTTTACTGAACATGGCTCACTCCTCATCAGGCCGAATCCGTGTGCCACTGACTCAGTGATCGCTGTTGTGCATTCATCTGCTTTAGAAATATGCAACATTGTTCTGTAGTGAAGCAAGCAGTGCTTAATTTGTGGATGTGTTTGCCAGGGCTCAGTAGTGGCACTTATGTCTGAGCCCCGGCACTTTTTCTCTCAGACACAGTTTGATTATGATGTGGTGTTTGGCAACTTTATTTTAAATGGCAGTCACATACTAAAAACCTAAAGAAACAGAGCAAAATGTAAATGATGATTGTGTTTAAAGACACACTTAAACATGTGTCTCATGTCAAGACAGAACGAGTATGTCATTTTATGTGTATGTTGATTGACATTTGTAAATCACACATTTGCCGCAGTGAGTACATCCAGCAACCACACTAAGCCGGTGGGAGTTGCAGCTTTAACACCATATATATTGACATCATGGGGTGCAGCCGTGAGTGGTAGCAACAGTGGGCGGGGAGCTGCCCATTCTGATGTGCCATGGGCATGTTCAAAAATATTTGAGCCCCAGCACTTATTTTTACACAAGTTAAGCACTGGATGCAAGCAGTCTGAAACACATGCACACAATTGTGCTACGTCAAGGGGCAGTTCCCATTAACCATATGGCTCATTCAGACCCACACATAGCACAGCAGAACACCGACTTACTCAATGGAATCAGAGCAGAACAAGTCACTGAAACCAAGCCAAAGAGTGGCTGTGCTAAGTGGTATTAACAAGGAAAGCAGAAGGTAAAGGCCTGAGATTCTGTAAAGACCTGAGAAGTCTTAAAACATGTTTACAGACTGTTACCCGGTACTAATCATCACTGCCTCTAATCAACAATACTAAATATTTCACCATGCTCAATCCCAAGAGCACCTAGCATCAAATTCAGCTCCATCCCGCGTATAAACTAATGAAGTTTGTCACCCTGAGAGTATCTTTCCATAAACCGAGCAGGTGCAAGCGGATCTAGGTCACATGGCCTACTGTCGAACTGTTGGCACCTTCCTGTTTTGCCGACCTTTTTCCCTACTTAAGCAGCCCTCCAGCCACTTTTTCTTTGCAGTTGATGAGCAGGTCCAAGTGGATCTAGGTGTCACAAATCGTCTCAGCCTTCCCCAACTCCTCCTCACCTGTCTTCTCCTGGACTTCTTCCGTCTTTATTACAGCCTTCTTCTTAACCTTTTCTCCTTCGGCGGGTTTCTTCTCCTTTTTCTTTTGTCGAAGGTATGGACGCGCTCCCTCGGTAGCCTCCGTGATCTGGCTGATAACAGACCAAGGGAATACCCGAGGAGCACGCCCTAAAGAATGGGGAAAAAGCCTCCTGGCAAAAAACCCCGATCAGTATTCAGGTGTCCGTGGAATACTGATGTCCGGCAATTACATGGAGATCTTGATTCCTGTAGTCGCAGAGCTCCGGACACGTAGTATGAATGTCCACACCTTGCTCAACTGTCGGCTGAGTTGTGATTGGAGGGAGGTCTCGGTCCGTCGGAACACCGAAGAGGCGTTACGAACGGAACAACAGAAGAAAGGAAGGAGGAAAGAAAGGGGTAAGGAAAAGGACAGGAAAGTATAAACAGTCGAAAACACTCACAGCGAAAAGACTAACG
Source organism: Ambystoma mexicanum (assembly GCF_040938575.1). Taxonomy (NCBI): domain Eukaryota; kingdom Metazoa; phylum Chordata; class Amphibia; order Caudata; family Ambystomatidae; genus Ambystoma; species Ambystoma mexicanum. The sequence continues at coordinate 757,615,092 of NC_090941.1, forward strand.
CTGAAGCGCCGGCTGAGTGAAAAAACAGGAAAAAATACTTACATGGAAAACGCTGGGTAGAGCGCGTTGTGCAAGAAAGGACAGAAGATAAGACCCTAATCACCTTACCTGAAAACCTGAAATCACCTCCAGTGTAGGGAAAGAATAGGTGGGTAAGTAAAGGACTTGAACGCAAAGGCAATGTTGAAAAGCTAGACGCTGAGAGCGACTTGCTGGGCACGTAACGGAAACGATACAACGCGCAGAGCGTTGCTATGGGCCGCTAGTTATAGAATATGTCGGCCATGTTGGAATAAACTAGACCGATAGAATGGAACAGGCCGCCATCTTAGTAGTATCTCCAACGACTAGCAATTCTCCAGGGCTGGTGCATGACAGTATGCCCCCTTCGATACCTGCCTCCTCCAGGTTTTCCTGGGTACAGCCTATGGAATCGCTGTACCAGTTTGGGAGCGTGCATATGGGATCTTGGTTCCCAAGATCTTTCGGCCATGGGAAATCCCTTCCAATGGACCAAATATTGAAGGGTTCCTCTCCTGTAGCGGGAATCTACAATTCTGGCCACCTCATATTCCTCAGGTTCTTCGGGCGGAGTGATCACCGTCCTTCTCAAAGGTCTCTTGTACAGATCTCTTTGATGAGTCTTGAGTAGAGGAGTGAAAGACCCGATGTACCCTCCGCAGAGAGTGAGGTAATTTTAGTTTGAAGGCTACAGGATTGATCTGGGCCAGGATTGGGTAGGGCCCTATGTATCGTGCTGTGAATTTCCCCTTATGAGTCCAGCGAGGTAGATATCGCGTAGATAACCAAACCAAATCTCCTGTCTTCCAAAGAGGAACCGGATTACGTTTGGTGTCCGCATAGGTCTTATACCTCTTGCGGCTTTCCTCTAAGGTTTGTAGGGCTTCCTTGTGTGTACGCTTGAGATCCATCACATCCTCTCCAAGGCGGGAGTTGTGGTCTGGCTGCTGAAAGATAAGGCTCCTAGATGATGCGGGTCATAACCATAGGTGCACCTGAAAGGACTCATCTTAATCGCCGTATGAAAAGTGTTGTTGTAAGCAAACTCTGCCATTGGTAACAGAGCAGCCCAGTTGTCCTGTTCCCTGTTACAAAAACAGCGAAGGTATTGTTCTAAACTAGCGTTCAGTCTTTCGGTCTGTCCATTGGACTGGGGGTGATATCCCGAGGATAACGCTTTCTGTATAGCCAACTGGTTACATAGCGAGTTCCAAAATTTAGAAGTAAATTGCGTTCCTCTGTCCGAAATTATGGACCGTGGTAAACCGTGTATCTCGTGAAGGAAGACTGTAGCGGTCTCTGAGGCTGAAGGAACTCCTGCGAGAGCTACGAAATGAGCTAACTTGGTGAAAGAATCAATCATCACTAGAATCACCTTCTTTTCCTGGGAAACTGGGAGTTCTACTATGAAGTCCAATGAGAGGTCCTCCCATGGGCGTGTAGGAGTCTTGGCTTGATGTAGGAGTCCGAGTGGTCTGTGGCGAGGGGTCTTATTGATGGCACAGATGGGACACGTCGACACATAAGAGGTGATGTCTCTTCGCATCGACGGCCACCAGAAACTCCTGGACACCAACTCGAACGTTGCCTTCTCCCCCTTATGTCCAGCCAAGGGTAGATCGTGGCAAAAGCTGATGGCCTGTCTGCGAAGATCAGTGGTGGGCAAGAACAATGCTGAATGATGAAACCACAATCCTTCGCGTTCCTGCAATTTGTATGACTGTTTCTCTTCCTGAGCATAATCGTTGAGTTCACCTTGAACCTTCTCAAGGAATAGGTTAGCAATTGTATGAAAGTGGTTCTCAAGCAGAATCTTCTCCTTTTTAACCTCCGATAGATCTTCCTCCAACCAGCTTCGGGATAACGCGTCTGCCACACTATTCTGGGATCCTGGTATGTAGGTGATCAGGAAATCAAAGCTTGAAAAATAATAGGCCCAACGGGCATGCCTGGAATTCCTGCATTCCATTTGTTGGAGAACCTTGAGATTCCTATGATCAGTACGAATCACAAATTGGTGAGAGGATCCCTGTAGCAAATGTCTCCATTCCTGACAGGCTGCCCGCATTGCTAATAATTCTCTTTCCAGAACTGAGTAGTTTCTTTCGCTTCCAGTTAGGGTGCGAGAGTAATAGGCGATAGGGTGTTCTTCTCCATTGCTTCCTTCTTGTAACAAGACTGCCCCTAAAGCACCCCCCGAGGCATCGGTCTCCAAGATAAATGGTTTATTCTGCTCGGGCTGAACCAAAACCGGGGCAGTGATGAATCGTCTTTTTAGTGTCTCGAATGCTGCTTGAGCCGCCGAACCCCACTGGAATACTCTACCCTTTTTGAGAAGTGCTGTGATGGGTAATACCAGATCAGAGAAGTTGGGTATAAACCGGTGGTAAAAGTTCGCCAGACCTAGGAAACGTTGAATCTCCTTGACTGACGAGGGATCTGGCCATCTGTCTATGGCCAACACCTTCTTGGGGTCCATACGGATACCTTTCTCTGATAATATAAATCCCAGGTAAGGTACTTCTGTGGTCTCAAAGAGACACTTCTCGGGCTTGGCGAAAAGTTGATTTTCCAATAACCTACGAAGTACTTCGCACACATGTAGCCAGTGTTCCTCCACGATGGAGAGAAAATCAGAATGTCATCAAGGTATACGACTACCGATATGTATAACATATCGGCAAAGATCTTGTCTACAAATCTCTGAAATACCGCTGGGGCGTTTACCAGTCCGAATGGCATAACACAGTACTCAAACAACCCCAGCGGCGTCCTGAAAGCGGTTTTCCACTCGTCTCCTTTCTTTATTCTTAACAGATGATATGCACCACGGAGATCGAGCTTGGTGAATACCTTTGAATCTCTGACAGCTTCCAGTATGTCTCTGATAAGCGGCATTGGGTACCTGTCTCGGATGGTAATGCTGTTCAAGCCCCTGTAATCGATACAGGGGCGTAATTCTTTAGAGTTCTTCTTTGATATGAAGAACAATGATGCCCCTCCTGAGGACTTTGATGATCGAATAAGCCCATTCATTAAGTTGGAGTTGAGGTACTCCTTCAATGCTTCCTTTTCAGATAAGGATAGTGGATACATTCGGCCGAAGGGTAAGGAGGTCTCTTCCTTTAGATCTATGTTACAGTCCTCGTGGCGGTGAGGTGGGAGGAGTCTGGGATTAATGTCTTCAAACACTAGCGAAAGCCAGATACTGCCTAGGTATAGAGGATATCGAGAGATTGCACTGAGTCGTAGGGAGACTGGAATGTATCTCCTTCTGGAATTCCATAGCATTCATGCAGTGTTCCCGGCAGTATTCGGAGTCGAAGCTTAACTTGTTATTAGTCCAGTCAATCTTGGGGTTGTGTCTTCTTAACCATGAAATACCTAATATCAACGGAAAATGAGCTGCTCTGATAGCATCAAATGTGAGGGTTTCGACATGATGATCCATCTTTACTGTTATAGGTTTCCATGGTAATGAGTCCAGATGAGAGTGGACGGCCATCTACTCCCTCGACCGGTATCGGTCTGTCCTTCTTCCTCAGTGGAATCTGATTTTCCCGAGCCCATGTTACGTCTATAAAGTTTCCTGCTGCTCCGCAGTCAAGCATTGTCAAAACCGATAGGTTCTGTCTAAGACTGTAGGAAATGGACAGCTGGAATACCATCAGACGATTGTCCTCTAATCCTTCATTAATGGGTCTTGTGAGGTTGCAAGGGTTTGTACGGTGGTCCCCATGGCTTCCCTTGCAAAAACCTGGGGTCTGGCATTTCCCTGTCTCTTAGAGGGGATATCTGGACAATCCTTAAGCATGTGAGTTGATGAACCACAGTACATGCAAAGGTTGAGCTCCTGCCTTCTTCTCCTTTCAGTCTTGGTTAGCGGTCCCCTGGTTGCCCCTATTTGCATAGGTTCTTCCAACATAGGTCTTTCCCTCCTTCCTGAAGGCGGGCTGTAGCGTGGCGCTGATCCTCTTCCTCTTCTCTTCTCTGCCCGTCTTTCCTGTAGACGGTAGTCGATCTGTAGGACTAGCGTAACCAGCTCTTGAAAGGTGTTGGGACGTACTGCTCTAGCCAGTTCGTCCTTCCGTTCCTCATTTAGCCCTCTCCGGAAAATAGTTTGTTGTGCCGTATCCGGCCATCCAGCTGATACCGCCAGTGTTTGGAATTGTGCAACATAACCCTGTAAATCTTGGTTTCCTTGTCTGACATCAAGATAGGCATCATATTTAGAATACTGTACTTCGGAACGCTCAAACCGGTTCTTGAAACCTTGTATAAACTGGGCATAATCGTTAACCAAAGGGTCTTGGTTGGTTACCAAAGGGGTAGCCCATGCTAGGGCGCTTCCTGTCAAGTTGGCTATGAGGAACCCAACTCTGGCCCTTCCAGACTCGAATGCTCGAAGTCGGAAGGAAAAATAGACTGTACAAGCATCGAGGAATTCTTTGATATACCTAGGGTTTCCATCGTATTTACCAAATGTGAATGGCATTGGAGGTAAATCATCTCTACCAGCTTCCCTAGAGGCTGCTTGTTGTCGTAGAAGAAGGTTCTCGGCGTGCAGTGATTGCATATCGACTCTGAGGCTCTGAATGGCATTACACATATCTTGAATTTGTTCTGGTGACGCCATTGTGTCTTCTGGGCGTTGTATACTGTCACAAATCGTCTCAGCCTTCCCCAACTCCTCCTCACCTGTCTTCTCCTGGACTTCTTCCGTCTTTATTACAGCCTTCTTCTTCTTAACCTTTTCTCCTTCGGCGGGTTTCTTCTCCTTTTTCTTTTGTCGAAGGTATGGACGCGCTCCCTCGGTAGCCTCCATGATCTGGCTGATAACAGACCAAGGGAATACCCGAGGAGCACGCCCTAAAGAATGGGGAAAAAGCCTCCTGGCAAAAAACCCGATCAGTATTCAGGTGTCCGTGGAATACTGATGTCCGGCAATTACATGGAGATCTTGATTCCTGTAGTCGCAGAGCTCCGGACACGTAGTATGAATGTCCACACCTTGCTCAACTGTCGTATCGGCTGAGTTGTGATTGGAGGGAGGTCTCGGTCCGGCGGAACACCGAAGAGGCGTTACTAACGAAACAACAGAAGAAAGGAAGGAGGAAAGAAAGGGGTAAGGAAAAGGACAGGAAAGTATAAACAGTCAAAAACGCTCACAGCGAAAAGACTAACGCTGAAGCGCCGGCTGAGTGAAAAAAACAGGAGAAAATACTTACATGGAAAACGCTGGGTAGAGCGCGTTGTGCAAGAAAGGACAGAAGATAAGACCCTAATTACCTTACCTGAAAACCTGAAATCACCTCCAGTGTAGGGAAAGAATAGGTGGGTAAGTAAAGGACTTGAACGCAAAGGCAATGTTGAAAAGCTAGACGCTGAGAGCGACTTGCTGGGCACGTAACGGAAACGATACAACGCGCAGAGCGTTGCTATGGGCCGCTAGTTATAGAATATGTCGGCCATGTTGGAATAAACTAGACCGATAGAATGGAACAGGCCGCCATCTTAGTAGTATCTCCAACGACTAGCAATTCTGCAGGACTGGTGCATGACACTAGGTCACTTGGCTTAAGCCCCACCCACCATCTTAGCTCTGCCTCTTCCTTTCTGATCTTAACTCTTAGATCAAGGGCGCCTCTCGCCTGGGTGTCCAAAATGAAGGGCAGATGAAGAAAATGGCAATTCCTATTTAGACCTGGAGGACCCAGAGCCTGAGCCCCTGCTCAGACAACAGGTAAGCATGTGCAGACATGTATTTTTTCCCTCCATCCCACAGGCCAGCCCCACCATCACCAGGCAACGACATCGCCCCTCCTCTAAGGCATGGACTCTGCAATGTAGCAACCTCACCCACATCAGCCTCAAGTCTATCAGCACCCCCTCACCGTCTACAACACAGATGTTAATGCTCACTAATGTCCGCTCAGCAATCACCCACGCAGCAGGCATCGCCGACCTCATCCCCAAAAGAGGTAACCATATCCATCCTGCATCCGTTTTAAAAACAGGCATTTTTGTTTGAACACAGGCTTTGTGTATATTTACCATAAAAAATATTTGTTTTAGGCCATCTGCTCATCAGATAACAAAACAGCAGAAATCCACTTTGTGGCATGCACTGTTGATGCCTCTAGTCTGAAGACATCAATAAGGCTCATCTGTTACTCCCTTTTTTGTGAGAATGTTGCCTAATGTTATGGAACAAAACAGATATTTGTGAAAATTAGACAACTTACCTTATTACTCAATGTTATGAAGAAACTGAACTAGTGAATGCCCACTTCAAGCACAGAAGGTTCCAGATTGGATTTATTAAGTACTTTTCCATGAACACCCATTAGCACCGTAGCGGGGGGAGCCAGCCAATTTGGTGGCTAGAACGTGGGCTTGACCCGGCAGTGGAGGACCGCGTTCCATGCTGCCTGACGTCGGCTCTCCACACCGCCATCTTCCCCCAACCCTCCATCCGCTTATTATTTTGTTTTATTCCCCCTCCCCCACACCTTATTTTGGCTGCGGTGGCACTAGCCGCCACAGCCGGACCTTCCACTCTGTTCCCAATGGCCATTATGGAAAGGAAAGAGGGGCTCTGTACAGAGCACTACCTTCCCTTTCCATGGTGGCCATTTTGGTCTTATTGTTCCATGAATGGGACATTTCGATTGCGCCCTTTAACGGAGCAAAAATACTGTAAATTAGCCCTGTCTTAGCCCATTGGACCGGTGCTAATGGCCTTATGTACCCGTTCCTTGGGCATCACCGGGGCTTTGCTCTAGCCGCTAACTCGTGCCCCGGGCCTGACCCCCCCCCGGCTATGCCCGTTGGAACAGGTACATAACGCCACAGTAGTGATGGTTGGCCCAATCAGGACTGAGAGAAGACATTCTTTATTCAATGGTACAAAGGCACAAATCCATGCACTCGTGCTACTGCTTGACTCAGCACGTGTGCTGCACCGCATTTCCTTTCTGTTATCCAAAACCATCAGTCGACCCATGCATAAAGAAATACCCATATTTACCTGCGCCACCATGTCACAGCGCCAACCTAAAAATGACCGTAGGCAGCCTTCTCAGGCAGCGTGATCGATGCCAATTGCAGGATATGCATGCAGCGTGGAAGCACCTTCGACAGCTAATTAATGAATCGACCTGACTAACAGCATCTGTTGGCACTGATAACTACTCAATACCTAACTTTCAGCACAATCCCCTAGTGGCGATGGATCACCAATCCAATTGACTGGTGTGTCTATACCATCTCGTCCAAAGATTGACAAGGAGGCGACACTGGCAGTGCAAAGGGAAACTGACAAATGCGGAGCATTATACGAAGCGGCAGGGTCAAAGGAATCAGAGTAGATTGATTCTGTGAAAGGGTCTTTGCACACGAATATTCTATTCAGGCTTTTCGGCGTGCGTCCAGCCAGGCCATGCTTCTCTGAAAAGGGCAGAAGGCATGAAAACGAGTCAGGGCTCAGGGGTCGGGTGGATTTCACAATAAAGTGTACAGTTTGGATGGCGACAGACTGGCATACTTTTGGCGCACTAGTACAGCGTCCATTAATTTTATAAGGCACCTCCAAAATGAATAATGAAACATGTTCCTCTCCCGTCTCCCACCGGTGAGGCTGTCTTTCAAGGGTCTACAGCGGGGCGACCATGAATTAAAATCCAGACCAATTTTTTAGGATCTTCTTAATGAATATGTATGAGGAAGATTTAAACTGAAAGTATTTAATGGAGGATTTACTTGTATATTGCTTTGGTCATTCCGAAAATTCGAGTGGATCAAACGGTGCCTCAGTAATGGGGCACAGATGTGTTTCTTTATTAGAAACAGGACTGGCATCTTGCAGAGACGATACCATTGTTATACCCACTCACGTGTTTGGCTACTAGCCGTCATAGCGGCCTTCTTCGGACAGTTGTAGTCCAACAGTCTTGATGTTTCACATGTAATGGTTCTTCCTTCCAACAGAGTAGAATGGAAACCCTTCAAAGAAAAGAAAGGGCTTCTGGACTTCTTTTCTTTTGTTTTTAACAGTGGATATAAAAGAAATAATACAAGCCTAATATAAGGTGCTTATTCACCGAAAAGAGCACATTAGCACCCATAACAGTGGTGTATTGTCACCCAACTCAATGGCACTCCTTTTAATCGACCTTTGAAGGATCCAAGGGCGAGCCGGCCCGCTGGAATCCAAACCTGTGACCATGCGCTTAAACACAGGTCCCTCCAGTGGGTGCATTATTATTCTGCGGAACCACAAACACCACTTTGAGAGACACCACGGCACAAAGAGTGGGTTACCCCTTGAATAGACTACACCACATTAAACACAAAAACCCATTGAAAAAACAGCTCTAATGTATTGATTTACAATGTTTTATTCATACTAACCCCCTGATTCATGTTATTGTTTGCGCATAAAATGCAGATTTGCGCGCCATTCTGCCCGAAAATACCCATACCGCAAACAGGGATTTTCGGGCAGAATGGCGTGCAAATCTGCATTTTACACGCAGATAATTCCATGAATCAGGCTGTTAATTGTATCATTAGATGGTTGTTCATCATATGGAAAACTCTTTTTTTGCATTACAATGGCCGAATTGAGTTGACACATTCCACCATCTCAATTTGACAACATACAATATCCTAAAGTGCCCACTAATCATCACATTCATTCTCTCAAACATACCTCAAGTGCTTATCTAATCAAAATGCTTAAAGTGCTATACATTACAAACAGGTATAGTTCCAATTCATTTGTAAATGGCACCCTCAACTAAATTTGGAGTTGTGTTTAGCATTAATAAAAAGCCACCCAGCATGTTTCTTTCTATAGGAAACACTGACCGGCGACGCATCTAGATAGGTTTAAAATGTCAGCATGTGACACACTTAGATAGACCTGTGATTGTTAGCATCTGCCCAAATAACCAATCCACTAACAATGTCACCCCTCTGCATATACCTCTCAAACTCTAACCAAACACAACCACAAACCTATAACACAACAATCCGCATAAACTTCACTACACTGCAAGAACAAAACATACCACACATAGGGCCTCATTACGACCCTGCCGCTAAACCATGGTGCTATTAGCACCATGGTCCATGCCAGGGTCCGCCGTGGTGAATGGCGGAATTACCGCCCCATTCCAAGGTTGGCGGGGCGGTAATTCCCCATTCACCATGGCCCCTTCCCCATTCCCATTTTTGCCCCATAGGGCTCAATGGGAATGGGGAAGGCGCTAAGTACGGCACCGTAAATTACGGTGTCGTAATTAGCTCCTAGGTCCCTTTGCGGGAAATTTTTTAACGCCTGCTAAAAGCAGGCGTTAAATTGCAACCCGCAAAGGGACCTCGTAATCAGACGTTAAGGGTTTAACGGCACCGACACCTTTTACGGCACCGTTAACACCTTAACGTCTGGGTTGTAATGAGGCCCATAGACTCGCACAACAGCACACAACGACAACCGGCTGGAAAACACCCCAAGCCCAGCCGACGGAGTTCCGGGTTGAGGCCGCCAACAGCACCTCACTGCTCTCTTGCACTTGTCCAGCTTACTCCCACTAACTCACCCCTTCCCCCCTCCCCAGCTCCCACCTTTTTCTTCAGGGCCGCCAGAGCAGCAGGGGACCACTCCGGTGGATATAGTGCGCGGTACAAATATCCTTTAACATTAACATAGGGCAAAGTGCTGAATCAGCATAACTTCATCCGGGGCTCAATGAATCATCACCAGAGTAATGCTGAGAGCATCTGCTTCCATCTATGTCATGCAATACTTTACAAACAAATGTGTACCATGTCCACATAGAACCGTAGCAGTTTCTACTAACTGTGTATTATACCAACTTCCTTATCTTATTCTAGAATCGCTGAGAAGAGCACCGTGGCACGCATAAAAGAGGTTCATTGTCACCCAACTTAATGGCACTCCTTTTGTCGGGCTCGGAAGGATGAAAGGGAGAGTGTATGCGCTGGAATCCAAACCTGTGACCTCGCGCTTAAGACAGGTCCCTTCAGTGGGTGCATTATTATTCTACGGAGCCATCAATATATTTGTATAGCCATTTCAGCAGACAGGCTGTGGGACTACTCTTTGCAAGAAGAAAAATAAAATGGCTTCTCTAAATACATTAAACTTCGCAAAACCCACATATGTCTCTGTGACCCTTGTACTTTTCAGCACACTCTCCTTCATGCCTGAATTTCATTGACCGTGTTGTCTTTTTACAATGTTATTTTGACATTTAGTAATACCAGCATTTTGCTCCCTTTATACATTGCAGCTAAAGATGTGTAGTTGACCGCGCTGTTTGTTGTCAACGGCCCACGGTGCTGTATATTACTTATAGAGTGTCATTATACTTCCAATGTACGATTTCTTTAGCCTATACCTACATGTGTTTATCAATGTGGAGAGGTATGCCAGTGATTCTGATGAACCAACTGTGTGCACCCGCTCCCAGGATGTGTGTTGAACACGTGGTCGTTGGTTCAGAGAACTGTGCTGCACCTCACGCTCCCTCTCTTTATACCCCACCCAAGACACCTTGGCTCTGTGCTTCCGGCTGCACCTGAAAGTGACGCGCTGGCGCCATGTTGATCCTCCATCCTTTCTGGTGCCCCGCACTTCTCGGCCCGCTGCCACGCTTTCCCTGGCTAGGGCCCAGTGCTGCTTTTGTTCTCTGCCATTACCACGAAGGCAACACCCCAGGAGTGAAAAATACACCAGTTTTGTTATTTCACCAGCACAGGGATTCCACTGCAGTTCTGTACTAAAATAGCAGCCCCAGTGGAGCGAATTCATTAGAATCACTATTTTTTTAATCTAAATGCTATGGAAGTTCTGTATTTTATGCTGAATTGTAACTTGCAGACCAAGGTTAAAAATTGTGCAAGACCTTTAAAATATGAGGGTAAATTTAAAAAAAAAACTATGTTTATTTTATGTTAACAGTTTTTGCCTTTTGAAGTTACACAACATACAAACTATGTGCATTTAAATTAAGAGTACAGAAGTACCATTGGCTCCCTATCAAAGACAGACTCTTATTCAAAACGTTGTGCACCACTTTTAAATGCCTACATAAAAATGCTCCCATCTACTTAAACTACGTAATAACAAAAAAAGCTAGCACCAGATCCCTAAGAGCTAATCACCACTCACTACTCGCAATACCCCACTTTAAAGAGACTAGAGTAGGAGGCACTCGTTTTCAGTACTTAGCCCCCAAACACTGGAACACTCAGCCGCTCCCCATCAAAAATGAGACTACCCTCAATGCATTTTCAAGCTGTCTAACATCCTCTGTGATATCTAAGGGTCTGGGCAGTAAGAAATGTAAAGAAATACATTAAAAACAAAATAAGCCACGAAGTAATTAGAGCATGGTTTTGTTTCTACTGTAGACTCCCAGTAAAGCAAATTTTCATTATTCTCAGCCTTTATACTTTGGCCAAGTGCTAAGTGCGCGTCTGCATTAAGCAAGACCTTTTTTTTTATTATCAGCTTTGCAAATGTAACGTTCACCGCTGCCTAACGTGGTTTTGAATTGGTTTAATGTGCACATGTGTCAATTTTATTTACGCCGACTGCGTATGTGTACTACTATGAGGCAGTTACATGGAGCACGACTAGTTTCACACGCAGAAATGACTTCAGGTACTTTTGGGGTCAGTGTGATTCAAGATAAAGTGGCTTGTTTTTGGTCAAACTCTGTAAAGTGGTGATGTGTTTATAAAATGAGGTGGTGTTACGCAGGGGTCAAGTCCTAAAAATTAAAGGGGAGGGGGGACTCATCCACAAACGCAATGGGATGTTATGTCGCCAGAAATTAGCATATCATGGTGAAATATGCACATTTCATTAAGTTGTCTTTGCATAACCACCCACATTGCACAGGACGAATGGCATTTGCCTTTCATAAACTCAACACACACACAAAACCAAGAGAGTATATTTTCTTCTAATAATGTTTTTGAAAACGTTAAAAGGTTCATACTCCAAGAACCAACACCAATGTTTTCCCTGGAACTTGCTGTACCGAAATGGGACAATTCACCTTTAGTTGTTTGTTGTTTTTCATCAGGTCATATAGTGCAGTGGTGAAGTGTCCAGCCTGCAAACCTGACGACTGCAGTTCTATCCCCAAGGTGGGGTTTAATTCATAAATTCAAAGAGGACATTGCATTTTGCTGGTGGGGACTGAGTCCACCCTCTGAAAAAAGTGGGTGGACTCCTTCCACCCGCGTGTACCCTCGACTTGGGCCCTGGGTTTACGCAATGGAGCTTACCATGCATATGATGTGGCCATGTAACTGCTCACATATCAGGCCCTCCCTGCTTATTGTTTGCACAGAGACACATCTCCATCTCGTTACTCTAGACGCCAGTTTCCATTATAGCACCGTGACCCTCAAGGCAGCTGCTCAGCCTGTTCTCCAGGCACACACCGCGCTATCAGATCTCTTTCTCTGGCTGGAATGTGATCACTGCGTGTGCGAATGTGAATGGAAAAGGGGGTGGGGCTGTGTGGCGGGAAGAGGAGTACAGAGGCACCACTCCCACAGTAAGAGGCCAATCTTGCCAACGCCGGGGCCCTTTGCCTCAAATCTGTACAATTTCAACAACTCAACGGATTCCACAGGAATAAAACAGGACACGTTCCTGTGCCGTCGCATGTGCGCTTGGTACTGTAGTGAAACCTTTTTATGTTAACATATGGTTAAGAATGGGAAGGAACCAAAAACCAGAGGCAGTTGCTGGTTAGTTTTCCAGTGCTCCGTTGGAGACATAGCACGTGCTCAAATATTGGGCAGTGACGGAGAAAGGGGGCAGTGCAGTCAGTGTGGGCACTTTGGACAGTGCGGAGAAAGGGGGCAGGGCAGTGCAGTGTGGGCACTTTGGGCATTGACGGAGAAGGGGGCAGTGGAGTGTGGGCACTTTGGGCAGTAACGTACACAGGGGGCAGTGCAGTGTGGGCACTTTGGGCAGTGACAGAGAAAGGGGGCAGTGCAGTGTGGGCACTTTGGGCAGTGACAGAGAAAGGGGGCAGTGCAGTGTGGGCCCTTTGGGCAGTGACGGAGAAAGGGGGCAGTGCAGTGTGGGCCCTTTGGGCAGTGGTGGAGAAAGGGACTGGGGCAGTTTATGCTTTGGATGCTTAGGCCAGTGCCGGATCATGGGTGCAGTATGGCTAGGGAGCCGGGGACAGTGACTGAGCTCAGGAGCTGCAAGCCCTGATGAAGTGCAGGGAAGTACATTCATTTCAAGCTTTGCTTTCAGATTCTTCTGGGCAATACCGCAGGGCAGCCCAAGGCGAGGCAGGGTAACTGCTGTTACCATCAGCAGGCCAGGAGAGGAGCAGCCCAAAACCCTCTTGCCTGCTCCTCTCCCCTTCGTTAGCTACGGAGACATGCAGTCTCTGCCACACAAAGCTGAGGAAGGATGAGGTGTGAGCAATCACCTCACCGTTCCTCCAAGCAGCAAGGTGCTAAGCACCTAAGGAAACAAACAGTCAGGCAGGGCTCAGGTTCAAAGACCTGCCCCCCCAGGGGGCCAGACAGTCGGCTATCCAGCCGGGGCTGGTCCACAGCCCCCACTACTATACACATCAAAGACCGCATGCTCTGAGAAAACACAATCTGTTTGTCGACCCTGAACGGGGACCCTTACAAACAGGAGATTCACTGTTTACTCAGTGTCTTCCAACCTTTGCTTCTTTAGCCTAGGAAGTTTGCTGTTTACTCAGCATCTTTTTTGGCACCCCTATCCTTTTCCAAAGTTCACTTTAATCATAGCGTCTTTTTTCTTTCAAGAACATTGCCCTGCTCAAAAGAATCTCCTGATCAGGAGAGCGGCAAACAGAAGGACACGTGGAGTTCCAGCCAGTGCGCACAGCGAAAACTGAAACGAGGACGCAGCATCGTTAAAGCCGAGCGAGCGGCGAGAGAAAACTAACAAACAGCCCGGGAAAGGCAGCGTGTCAATTTCAAGTAAGTCTGAGCCTCCGCGCCGGGTTGCAAGTAAGCCCGAAAGCTTTCATTTTTGAAGCGTTTCGAATGTATACCTTTGGCAGCTGGCCAAACAGAGTGCTTACTGCAGAGAGCAACCCTGCATTTCTCTGCCAGCAAGATAATATAAAAAAGCGTAATTGCAAACAAACAATTTTTACAAATCAGACAGTTCCCGGGAGATAGCTAACTTTGCCAATACAGCACAGGCTCCACATTGACCCACTGTGATTAAGCGCAACGCAGGCAAAAGCGCAGTATAATTTCCTTTCGAACGTAAACAGATGTCTCGCACGAACACGAAGTTTGTCAGACTGTTTTAGAGCCAAGGCAAACGGGCGGGGAGCACAAGGGTGGGATTTTGGATCTTCCAATCAGGTGTGTCTTTTTTCAAATAAGCAATAGGCACTCGATAAAACTAACGTGTCTTGCAGCAAAGCGAATTTTAGCCATTGCACAAAGTAAAGGGCAAATTGAAGGTTAAAAGCGACATCCGCCAGGCGGCAACAAACACACTTTTGCCCAGTTACCCAATACGGGCAACAACATTAGCAAACCCGCAAGAACCCCAAATACAACAGCCAGCATTTGTAGTAAATTTTCTCCTTTCTGCCAAACAGGCTAAAAAGAATCATGGGTCCCAAACGGAAATCGCAGGAACCCCCAACCCCGGCACAAAAACCCAAATCACCTCACCTCCTAGCAGCCATTGAGGCGGCAGAGCACTATGGATGGGCATTGGTCAGGGAAAACATGTATGGCCTGCCAAAGGAAGGAACATCCATACCACCCAACCAAGATGACGGCACAACAGCATCAAAGAGAAGGAAGTTAACTGAAGGTCCAAGAAAAGGTAACAAAAAACTGACAAAATTATGCAAAAACATGTCTGAATTACAAAAATTATTGCTTGAAATCAGGGGAAAACAACCACCCCCCACAGGGGGATCGGGGGCCATGAATCCTACCATACCGCTAGAACCCGCTATAACGGTGGCCACCCCTCCACATGCATCAAACCCAACAACACCGGTCCCTGCAGCACCTCTGCCACAGGTGCCAACAACACCAACAGTAGACACCACAATTGCGCCAACAGCAACAACAGCAGACCCAGCAGGTGCTTTAAAAGCATGGGCAACCCCCATTACAGACACTCTGGGGCAGACGGGGGCAAGCACCAACAACCCAACAGACATAGTAATGATCTGCAATGCCCAATTAGATTTAAAAATGAAATCCTTTCAGACTGAAATACTAAATAGATACAAAAGATGACTAGCATGGAACATTGACACCTCAATCAAAGAAGCCATATGGGCCAAAGAGTTCATCGAAATCTTTTCACTGATAGAAGCCCAACGCAAAGGGTAAGATGCTTTTAGGGATCCCAAAAAGATAGAGGAGAAAGCCATAGCCAGAAATGCCCAGGTAGAACAGAACTGGGACAACTGGCTGCAGGCCTTTGCCATCCTAGCAACAATATATGAAGAAAAATTCTCCAATGATGGCAGAAAACTATAGGCATATATGGATAAAATAAAAGAAGTAGGGCGTGGCTTGGCACCATGGTGAACAGTCGGGTCCGGTGAGAGCTCCCGGCCACGACCGTGTGTTTACCAGAAATGCCCCAGTAAACTAAGGTTTTCACGAACGAAATCAGTTTACTGCAGAGCCGTAAAGCTGGGGCTGCTCATGCCTCGTTCTCGGCACGCTGAATTGGAGGAGGACCGAGTTTGAGCCGTAATCCCCCCGGCGCGAGAGGGGCAACCCAAGATGGCGGTCAGCAGAATGGAGTAACCCGCCCTCCTTACCAGCGACCGAACTGAGCGGGAACAGTGGTAGCCCGAAGCAGAGCCGATCCCATCCTGCCGTCCTGAAGCGACAGATGCCGGAGCCTTCCCGCACCCCCGATCCGGGACGTACCTGTGCTGGTGCAGCGTCCGACCGCGAGGAGAATCCTCCTGTCCCGGTGCGGGGAGGCTGAGGCGCTGAGACCGAAGGCCAGCGGTGGCGGCGGGGCGAGGCCCGTTACGCATAGCGACAGCGCAAGAGTACTCCTCCTGCCCTCAACTCAAGGACTCTTTACCAACTACAGCCTGGGGGAGCACCAGCAGCGGACTTTCCACCCGCCGCTACTCGAGGGAAAGCAGCAGTCCCATCGGAGGGAGAACGGCAAGCACCTCTGCCCCCCCGACGGAGCCCGGGGACCCACCTCCGCATGGGCGTGGGGGGGCGGCAGCAGCAGCATGGCGGTCCCTGCCACGGGGGAGTGTGGCGTGGGGCCTCCTCACCCCCTCTCTGGCTCCAACAGCTCACCAGCCCCTACAGTTGCAGAATCCGCAGGTGGCTCGGGGCCTCCAGCGGCCCGGCTGGTGCTGGGGGCGTGAGAGTCCACCCCGCAACAGGCCGCTACAAGTGACACCCAAAGCTCCGGGAGGAAGGTAGGGCGGAACCTGCCGCAACACAGAAGAGCTCCCTGGCCCCGCGGCTCCCCCTGGGGGTCTTTCCCCTAGAGGTTCTGCTCAGCCTTCGGAGAAGCGACCCTCCTGCGGGCAGCCCACAGTCCTCTTCCGCCGCCGGCATCGCCATCGCCACCACCAGGGGCCCCGAGTCACTGGGATAACATAGCAGGCGACCACCTGGCCCACGCTACAGCAAATACCCCACACGGATCCGTCCAGTCGGGGAATCAAGGTCAAAAGGAGGCCCTGGGTGGTCCATAACAACCCATCCCGCGTGGGGGGTGGACAGTTCCTGCTCAAGGCACAAGAGGCAATGTCCAGAGACCCGAAATCCTCCAAACATTGTGACCCTGCTATCCAACAACATGGGAGAAAAAACAAAGAAAGCGGAGCGCAACGAAACCTCAGGTCCCCCACCGGTCTCCAACATTGAACTGCCAACACAAGCAGTGACTAAAGCTGACCTCCAAGAGCTCCTCTCCGCCATAACCAAAGAGTACCAAAAAGGGACAGAAGAACTAAAGGGCAAAATCTTCTCCCTGGACAAGAGAGTGGGGGAAGTCGAGACTAGAACAGAAGAAATTGAAACCACCCTGTTCAAGCAAAACTTCGAGATCGGGGAAGGGGCTTACAGACTCTCCGCGCTGCAGGCCAGGTGCGAGGCCCTCGAGAACAAACAAGAAGAAGCTGAAAACAGGTCCAGGCGCAACAATATCCACCTGAGGGGAATTCCGAGCTCTGTCCCCGACGAAGAACTCAACGCTTATGTCAATGCCCTATTTCGCTTCATTCTAACGCTCCCAGACGGAGCTCCCTTGGAACTGGATAGGGTCCACAGGGTCAGAGCCAGACAAAACACAAGTGGTATGCCGGATGTTCTAGCAAGAATTCACTTCTACCAAGTCAAGGAAGAAATCATGCAAGAAGCCAGAAGCTCCGCCCGAATTAGCTTCCGAGACGCCGAAACATCGCTGTACCAGGACCTAGCTGTGACCTCCCTCGCAAAAAGAGGAAAACTGCCTATCGTTGGGGCTTCCCCACTTCCCTAATCTTGAATTGGGAGGGCAGGTCCTGGACAATCCCGTCCCCCAGAGACGCCGAGCGATTCATGAACCCGGGGAGTGAGGAGGGGTCTCTCCCTGAAGCCGCGGAGGCCCCGGGGAGACCCCGTGGAGACCCCCACCAGGGCCTGGTCCAAAATGTCGGGGCACTGCAGACCCCGAGGCCCTCCGGGCAAGCCAAAACAGGACAATAACCGCTGAGTGGGTGGCCCTGACTACCTGGCCCCCCTGATCCTTCCCGGCCTGATGGCTCACTGCCTGTGAGGGGGTACCGAAGAGCCTCAAGTGTTCTCTATCAAACGGACTCTCTAACCTCAACCTGAATGTTTACTTGCCAACAGAAGAGGCAATATTTGCCTCCAAGCAGAGTTATCACACCGGTCCGGCCGTATGCCCCGTTGGTCGAAGGCTGGTCCGGAAACCTTTTTGTTGTTGTTTGGGGGGGGGAGGGAGGGGAGTGGGGATCGAGAAGGAGAGGAGAACCTCATAATGAGGGAAGAACGGAGGAACTCAGCACCGGAAGCCAAGGAACAAGAAATCTTCAAGGAAGACTACGAACCGACCTACCTAGATCTCAAAGGATGGGTTCACTAGACAAAACCCTAACCATTACGACCTGGAATGTGCAGGGGCTTAATGCACCAAGAAAGTGGAAGTCAGTGGAGCACAAACTTGACCATTTAACCGCGGACATTGTCTTCATCCAGGAAACCCATCTGATCGTGGAAGACGAAAAGCGACTACGGTTCCGAAACTACCCGAAATGCTACTTCGCTTCGGCCACACAGAAAAAGAGAGGAGTCGCTATATTGTTGGGTCAAGACCTTCCACTAACACAAATCACCACCAAAAGAGATCCAGAGGGCAGATTCCTACTCCTGAAGGGCCAGCTAGTCGAACTACCGATCACTCTGGTAGCAATCTACGCACCAAACAAAGAGCAAGACCAATTCATCCATAGCCTCCTCCCAACTATCACGGCTTCTCTGTAGGCCACTTGCTAATTGGCGGGGACTTCAACATTCCCCCAGATCCGAAGGTGGATAAGTCGCTTCCAGCCTCGAGGGAAGACTTTGGCAAATCCCTGGCCCTAGCTGAATTCCTGCGGGAAACAGAGACAATCGACATATGTAGATTACGCAACCAGGGAGTAAGGGACTACACTTTCTTTTCACATGTACACACAGGCTACTCGCGTATTGACCTCTTGTTAGCCGCTAACAACTGGACCCCTTGCGTGGATAACATTCAAATGGGACCTTTTGCAATTTCGGATCACGCGCCAGTCACGATGATGCTGCTTCTTCATGGAGTCCCGGAACCTAGCCAGAGGCAATGGAAGCTGCAAGATTACATCCTAACCGACATAACGGCCAGCTTTGACCTCACAGAAGCGATTCAGAATTACTTCACTGAGAACACAACCCCAGACTCCTCAATGGCAACAGTATGGGACGCCATGAAACCAGTGATCCGAGGGGTGGCGATGGACTCAACAGCTAGACTCAAACGCCAAAACCTGATGAAGCAACAAAAGCTCGAGGAAAAACTCACAGAATTAGAAAATAAGCTCAAACACCGCTACACGAAAACAACGCACCATGAACTAAAAAGAACTAAAAGAGAGTTGGAGATCCACCTAGCAGACCGGGCCGCCAGAGCATTAACCTATACTAAACAGTACTACTACCTTAACAGTAATAAAGCGAATCGGCCCTTAGCACACAAACTGAAAAAGCTCCAGACCAGGAACCACATCCAAGCTTTTCTGGACAAAAACGGTTCCTTACGTCATCTGGACCCCGAAAAACTTGAGATAATGGTGCAGCACCACAAGGAAATCATGGCAGGACCCCCAACGCTAACCCCAGCCATCACTCAATTTTTGGCCCGATCCCAAAGACAAAGCCACCTCCGTCACTAGCTGACCTGGAGGCCCCGATCTCAGCGGAGGAAGTCAGCGAAACAATCCGCCACCTGAAAAACTCAATGCCCGGGCCAGACGGGTTTTCTTCAAAATTTTACAAAAAATGTGCTCACCTGCTAGCACCACAACTGGCAAACCTGTTCAACTCATTCCTCTCCACCGGCACCATGACTGCATCCATGAATGAGTCGATAACGGTACTGATCCCTAAACCAGGGAAAGACCGCACGCAATGCGCATCATACAGGCCCATTACGCTCCTGAACAACGATGCGAAAATATTTGCCAAAATCCTGGCAAATCGGCTAGCCCCCTCCCTCCCGGAGATCATCCATCCAGACCAAACAGGCTTCATACCGGGACGGGGCACCCAAGATAACCCCCGCAGAACCATCAACATCATTGATTCAGCAAACAGGTTGGGCTCAAAGCTAGCAGTCCTCTCCTTAGATGCGCACAAGGCATTTGATTTGCTGGA
Organism: Ambystoma mexicanum; assembly: GCF_040938575.1. NCBI lineage: Eukaryota > Metazoa > Chordata > Amphibia > Caudata > Ambystomatidae > Ambystoma > Ambystoma mexicanum. The sequence continues at coordinate 757,635,087 of NC_090941.1, forward strand.
CTGGGGCTATGTGGAGAAAATCCTACGGTACTTCGGCTTCGGCCCAAATTTCGTAAAATGGATCCTAGCCATCTACCAAAGCCCCTCCACAAAACTGCGCCTCAACGGGGCCAAATCCAGTAGGATAAACATAACCAGAGGCACGAGGTAAGGTTGTCCACTCTCCCCACTTATTTTCGCCCTATCAATGGAGCCATTCGCGGACAGGATCCGCCGTAATCCATCTATACATGGCCTCACGATCAAAAAAGATTCCTACAAAATCCTCACAGTCACCCGGCCAGCAGAATCAATAAGAGCACTATGGCAAACACTTGAAGAATTCCGTGCAGCCTCAGGGTTCACTATAAACATCTCCAAATCTGTGACTCTGGGCATCAATATCCCAAGGAAGTCCAAATCCAACCTCGAAGTGGAGTTCCGGATCCCGTGGGCAAAAAGCAACATCAGCTATCTGGGAGTCCAGATACCCGACAGAACTGAGAAGCTGCATAAGACACATTTTCCAGCACTCTTCAGTGACTTGAAAAATGACATCCATCGATGGAAAAAACAAGAAATCTTCTGGTTCGGCCGGATCAAAGCGATAAAAATGAATCTAACTCCATGGCTGCTATATTACGCTCAAGCTCTGCCGGTGACGATCCGGGAGAAAGCCCTAAGAAAGCTGCAAGGAGAAATCCTGAACCTGATCTGGGAGGGAAAGAAGTCCCGCATCCCGAAATACATCATGCTCCGAAGTGCTGCTCTGGTTGGCCTTGGGGTTCTAGATGTTGCTAGGTACTGCCTCGCAGCCCAGCTAGCCCCGGCCTTCGCCTGGAAGCTCCAAGCCAACCACCCTCGATGGTTACAATTGGAGGAAGATTGGAGTAAGGCCCCATTGGTATCTCTTCCCACTCCAAAGAGCCCAAAAGGACCCAAGACCCGGGCCCCCTACCAGCAACAAGAAACACGGTCGCCAACTGGAAAGCGGCAGCCCGCCGGTGCAATTGCAGAGGCGCAATGGGTCCCCTTACGCCAATCTCGGGCAACCCAGACTTCTCTCCCGGAGTCTCACCAAACCAGTTTGTGGAGTGGAGGGCCGGGGGCTTAGAAACCATATCAGATTTCTTCGAGAATGGCCTCCCCCTAAACTTCGAGGAGTGTAAAGCAAAATTCAAGATCCCGGAAACTGAAAGGTTTCGCTATACGCAACTGAGACATTGGCTGTCGAATCCGCAGGTCAGAAAACAGGGTAGTAGAGAGCTGACGGCATTAGAACTTACCCTCTCAGCAAACCCTCCAAGGGGGAAAATCTCCACACTGTACAAACTTGTGGACAGAACAGACCCAGCTAAAAAGAACCATACATGCTGAAATGGGAAGAAGACATCGGAAGACCGATTGAACCTGAGGAATGGCACCACATCTGGTCCCGTGCCCGGAAAAGCTCAAAATGCGTAACGAACGAAGAAAGTGCGTTTAAAGTCTGCTACAGATGGTATATAACCCCTGAAATCCTAAACAAGTGTAACTCAACCATTCCTGCTCAATGCTGGAGGGGGTGCTCGGACCGAGGTACCCTGTTCCACCTCTTCTGGTCTTGCCCGAAAGCCACCCTATTCTGGAAGAATATTTTGGAACAAATTAAAGGAATCACTGGACTCACCATCCCCTGGGACCCAGGAATTGCGCTGTTAGGGGCGACAGGAGACGGCCAATTCCCCCTAAAAGGTTGTCTGGCAGACCTCTGCTCCCATCTACTGACTGCCGCCAAAATCACTATCGCCAGACTCTGGAAAAATCCGGAGGGTCCATTCACACAAATGTGGTGGTCCAAATGCTGGGAAATCGTTGCAGCCGAGAAAGTCACAGCCATCAGACTAGGCAATAAACCCAAATTCGATCGCATATGCGGCCCCTTTTTGGACTATGTGCAGCAATTCCCCGGAGTGGCGAGACAGCCCCCATCCCTTCGCCGGATGGAAACTGAAGACTGAAAAGAACTAAGCAGAAACCAAGCCAGAAACGTGCCCGAGCTCCTCTACACTCCTGTGCCGCCATGAACCATCAATCCAGGCTCCTTAACCTCGAGGGGCCTGAGTCGAAGAATTCACCCTAAAACCAGCCATAGAGACACACTGAACCCTTGAAACTAGTCCCTTGTTGAAAACAGACAGTCTTCCACCCCTAATGAGTGCACAGCTCCTTGTCCCCCGTCCCCCTTCCCCCTCTTCAGTTATGACTTAAAAATGTTTTATTTTTGAAGAGAACGCATGGTTCGCTAAGTCTTAGCTATATATAGAAGCAGTTGTCTTCCATTAAATGTTTTAACAAGTTTGCAAAGTATGTAATAATCAAAGAATCTGTATGACTTGTAATGCCAAAATAATAAAAAACAATGTTGAAAAAAATAAAATAAGAAGTAAAAATCACTCACAGAGGGAAGACCTGGCTAGCATATGATATTAGATTTAGGAGAAGCATGTCAGAGAGACCAGCCATAGAATGGGACGAGGTCCAGAATGACTTATACACGCTGAACGCCGAGCCTCCATCAGAGGAAGAGGCCCCACAAACAACCTCCAAAAATAACAAAAATGCCCAGGGCCCCAGACCTAATGACAACGAAAAACACAAAAAAGGGGAACAGCCCTTTCGGAAGAACCAGCCATGGGCAGCTAAGTCTAACACCCACAGGCAGAACAAAAACCACTCCCAAAGGCCAACATTCCATGCAGGAATTTTGGAAAAAACCAGTGCACATGGAGGAAGGAATGCTGGTACAAACACACTTGCACAAACTGCAACAGTGACCACGCAGCAAGCAACTGCACCAGACTGCCAGCCAAAAATTCAAAAGACTAGCACCAACCCCCCCCCCCCACCAAACCCATTGTTAGCACCGGGCAGAACTCCCATAAACCCAAACAATTTTAGAGAAGCACTGAGTAAGTACCCAGACAGGGAAATCAGCGAGGCAATTTGGCAGGGTTTCACCAAGGGCTTCATCATTCCTTTCCAGGGCACAGGGTCACAGAATGTCCCGATGAACCTGAAATCAGCCAGGGACAACCCCCTAATGGTGGAGAGCAAAATCAAGAAAGAACTACTACTAGGCAGGATTGCAGGACCCTGGGATCACATGCCCCTCAAAGACTACATAATATCTCCACTAGGTTTGGTCCCTATAAAAGAACCCGGAAAAATGAGGCTAAACCATCATCTATCCTATCCCAAAGGCCAATCGCTAAACGACGGCATTTCACACACAGAATCCGTGGGAATCCTACACACACTTCCAAGAGGCAGTAAGACTCATACAGGAATGTGGCAGGAACGCCCTGATGGCCAAACTGGATATCGAATCTGCTTTCAGACTTTTGCCAGTCCACCCAGATTCACAGCAATGGCTAGGTTTTACTTTTAAGAGCAAATTTTATGTAGACAGATGCCTCCCCATGGGGTGCGCAGTATCCTGCGCCCTATTCGAGCAATTCAGTTCCTTTTTCCAATGGGCTTTCCAAAAACAGAGACCAGGGACCAGCATAGTACACTACCTTGATGACTTCATGGTAATGGGACCACTAAATTCTGAAGAATGCGGCAGGGCCCTGGCGAGACTAGAACAGATGGCCTCACTGTGGGGCATCCCCTTGGCAATTGAAAAAACAACCAAACCAGACACCAATATAATTTTCCTGGGGATTGAAATAGACTCTGCAAGGGGCTTATGCAAAATCCCGAAAACAAAAATAACAGAACTCTTGGAAAAAATACAAAGCCTGATAATTAAAGACAAAGGCACAGTAAAAGAAATGCAAGCATTAGCAGGTAGTCTCAACTTCGCATCCAGAATAATCCCCCAGGGAGGGTATTTTCCAGAAGCCTGGAACTAAAAATCAAATCATGCACCAAACCCCACCTACACATTCGGCTAGGCACAGAGGTGAAACTGTCATGATGCCTACCTCTAAGGAGCCAGGCCCGGCCCAGCAACCCCAGAGGCAGACATCATTTTCCCCAGGGAAGTCTCAGCGGGCCCAAGTCGGGGCCCTTTGGACTCAGTCCTGGCGCCTTAGGCGCCAGGCTCATAGCGGACCCCAGTCCTGGCGCCTTAGGCGCCAGGCTCATAGAAGAGGATATGTGTTTAAGTGCTTGGGTGCACACTTACCTGATGCAGACCTTGCTGCTTCATCCAGGCCCTCTTGAGGCCTGAATGGGACTACTTAACCTGTAGGACTACTTCACCACCCGGGTGTGGTCGGGGAAGGATACATACCTGATTGGTGGAAGGATACATACCAGGAACTTCTTCCAAGGCTATTTAAACCCCACCCGAACAGCCACACATGCTTCGCGTTGTTCTGCACCTAGCAGCTGGACGCTCACCGTGTCAGCTCCTGCATCCTGACTTCAGCCACGCCTGCCAGCACCCTGGAACACCTGCAAGGGGAGAAAGGAAGAGAATAGGAGAAGAAAAGCCCTTACCTGCTAAATCTGCATCCCGGAGTCATTTCTCCAACGGCCCTGAAAAGGAAGACATCATTTTAAAGGCATTTCGTTTCGATCGCTGCAGCGCTGCATTTTACTCACCTTTGCAAGGCGCTTCCATCTTCAGCAGCGATCTTCCGGATTCAGCTACGCCCCAGCGCCTAGAGGAAAAAAGACAAGAACAAAGGTGAGAGGGAGAAAAGGAATAAGGAAAGCTCAGTTTCCTTTTAAGTCTTACCTGTTGGATTATTCCCACTGCATTTCGGGTCCTGCCGCTTCCTGGCATCTCCGGACCCCGGCCCCTATGGGGAAAAAAGACAAAGACATTGAATGAGCGAATGCAAAGACATTACCTGAGCGCTCATCCAGAACTGTTTCACTTCGGGTCGGTGCCATATCTCCGGCACTCCGAACCCCGGCTCCTAAGGGGAAAAAGACATAAGCATTAGCGCTTGCTGCAATTAGACAACGAACATTATTATTAAGCTTGAACTTTTGAACAGAACTTTTACAGCGCCTTACCTGAACAGTCAAGCTTACCTGAACTCCCATCAATCCTCAATCCAGTGAAGTAACTGGCTTTCAACGCGCCCCTGCATCAGAAGCAGGATGGAGAGCTCATCCTTCCAAACCCTAAGGTGAGGCTTCACGGGGAATCGTGGAGGAGGTATCGTGGAGGGTTGGAAGGGAGTGGGAGGCTTGAGCATTGTTCCACAGTTGGTAATACTCCCTTTTCACGCACAGGAGGGTATCCAACGAGCCAGGGAAGCCAGAATAGCGGGGCCCTTCCTGTCCATCTTCAGAGTTCTGCGCCTTCGACGCCGCGCCTCCGTGGGAACCAGGTGAGCGTTACAGAACGCGAAGCCTTACCACAATTTCCCACCTGGGCGCTATGGAGACTTCCGAGACAGATCAGCTGGCCCATCTTTTAGGGGAATTACGGGTAGAAGTGCACTCAGCCCGCCAGGAGACTAATGCTCTCAGAAGGGAACTAATCCTATCCAAGGAAAGAACTGATGATCTGGCCAAAAGGTTATTGCAGGGCCAGGCAGAGCACACTCCTTTACCTGTTTCCGGAGATATTTCTACAACAATGGGTTCGAATAACCCGGTACAAATCAATCTACCTGGACACATGCCTTTGGCCCCGCCGGAACGTTTTGCGGGGGATCCCAAGAAATATGCCGTTTTTATGAACCAATGCCGTTTACACTTTTTATGCAGGCCCGGGGCCTTCCCCAAAGACCAGACCAAAGTAGCCTTTGTACTATCTTACCTCAGTGGCTGTGCTGCCGATTGGTCTATTCCATTGGTAAATCAGGATGATCCCATTCTCCGGGATTTCCAGGGCTTCCAGGCCAGCATGGAAAGATTGTTCGCTCGACACTCGCAGGGACAGGCCCTTGACAACGAACTGCTATCCTTACGACAAGGTAATCAGGATCTTTTGTCCTATATCTCCACCTTTAATAGACTAGTTGTGGAAACCGGATGGCCTGAAAATAAAAGGATCACATTGTTTCATCGAGGCCTGCGCGGAGAGCTTAAAGATGTTATAGCTCAGATAGTAGATCCACCCCAGGCCTGCGCAGACTACATAGGCTTAGTGGTTCAACTTGATCACAGACTTCAAAATAGAAAAGCAGATCGGCTCAAGTATGAAACCAGAGTACCTATCAAGACCCACGTTAACTCCAAGAGTACTGACGTTTCCGAACCTATGCAAATTGGCAGTGTTAAAGGACCATTAACGCAGAAGGAACGAGAGAGAAGGCGACAAATGCAACTTTGTCTGTATTGCGGAACTTCCGGTCACTTTCTTCAAAGTTGTCCAGTTAAACCACCCAAGAAGGTGGTTGGAGCCACTGATAACAAGTTATTGACACCTGGTTCGGGAAACGACCTAGCCCGACAAGCGTAGGGGTCCGCTTGCCGAGCTTGAAAACAAACTCTTTGACCTCGCATTTTGTCATGCCAATGGTGCTTGTGAACCCAAAACAGCCTCAGCAGTTGCATGCTATAAAAGCATACATAGACAGTGGAGCTATTGGAAATTACATAGACCGTGAATTGGCTTCCAGGATTAAGCTTCCTCTCCGCCCGAAAGTAACCCAAGATGTAATTACTACAGTTGATGGAACCGAAATAGCCTCAGGGCCTGTAACCCATTCCACAGTTGAAATCACTGTGGTGGGTCAGGACGGACATCGGGAAGCAATCGTGTTTGATGTGATCAAGGCCCCACAATTTCAAGTACTTCTTGGAATCCCTTGGTTAGAAACACATAATCCGAGAATAGACTGGCGAGCAAAGAAGATAACTTTTCCTGATTGTGAACCAACCTGTTACCCAAGGAATCCAGCTATGGGTCTAGCCTCTGTAACTTCCACCCCTGTACAGCTACCATCTGAATACCAAGAATTCCAAGACGTTTTTCAGAAAGAGCAGGCTAACACCTTACCTCCCCATCGATCTTACGATTGTCAAATCGACTTGGTACCCAATGCACAACTACCTTGTAGTAGGATTTATGCTCTTACTGAACCTGAGAACCTGCATTTGCGCCAGTATTTGGATCAATACCTGGCCAATGGTTTCATTCGCCCATCAAAGTCACCAGTCTCTTCCGCTTTGTTCTTCGTACCTAAAAAGGAAGGAGACCTTAGGGCCTGTATTGACTACCGCGCCCTAAATCAGATAACGATTAAGAATCGTTACCCTTTGCCCCTGATACCTGAGCTTATCGACCAAGTAAAAGATGCTCGTGTGTACACCAAGCTAGATCTCCGAGGAGCTTACCACCTGGTACGTATAAAAGAGGGCGACGAGTGGAAGACTGCATTCCGCACCAAATTTGGGCTCTTCGAATATCAAGTAATGCCCTTCGGTTTGTGCAACGCACCTGCCGCCTTTCAGTACTTCATGAATGATGTTCTTCGGGAACTTATCGATGTTTGTGTCATCGTTTATATTGACGACATCCTGGTGTATTCCTCCTCAGAATCTGATCACAGAAACCATGTTAGGGCAGTTATTGAGAAATTGCGCCAGCACAAATTATTTGCCAAGCTCGAAAAATGCGTTTTTCATACCACAGAAGTGGAGGTTCTCGGATTCATCCTGACACCTCAAGGAATCCGAATGGACTCGCGGAAAGTGGACGCCATTCTCAAATGGCCATCTCCTAGCTCTGTGAAGGGAGTGCAAAGCATGCTTGGCTTTGCCAATTTCTATCGAAGGTTCATCCCGGAATTTTCTCGAACTGTTCAACCCATCACAGCTCTCCTAAAGAAAAATAAACGCTTTGAATGGACTCTTGAGGCTGAACAAGCCTTTCAGGACCTGAAAACCAAATTCACCTCTGCACCTGTATTGAAGCACCCGCGCCCAGATCTCCCTTACATCGTGGAAACCGATGCATCCAGTTCGGCCATGGGAGCTGTCCTGTCGCAAAGAGACCCAGAAACTAACCAACTACACCCTGTAGCCTTTTGGTCCAGAATATTCTCTCCACCTGAACTCAATTACGCAATTACCGACAAAGAACTACTGGCTATTAAATCAGCTTTCAAGGCTTGGCGTCACTATCTTCTCGGTGCAAGACACACCATCACCGTAATTACGGACCACAGAAATTTGCAGTATTTAAAGACGGCCAAAGCTCAATCTTCGCGACAACTCCGATGGGCTTTATTCTTTGCAGAATTTGATTTTGTAATTACCTATCGCCCTGGCTGCAAGAATGGTAAGGCAGATGCCTTATCCCGGATAGGCATGGAAGAACCCAATTCGAGTTTAGAACCTGTGCCAATCATACCGGAACAAAGAATTCTGGGCTTGACTTCATTGCAAACCATTGAGGACATCCAAGCTCAAGTAAAACAGCTTTTTGACTCTTCTGCCTTACTGGAATGGAGTCAAAAGGGTCCTCCCTACACCGTTATGGATGATTTACCCTACTTCCAAGAGCGGTTATTTCTGCCAAGTAAAGAATTGCAGGAACTTGTCATTACCCGTCATCATGAATCATTAATGGAAGGACACCCCGGTATGGCGAAAACAGAAGAAAAGATCAAACGCCACTTCTGGTGGCCTTCTTGGAGAATAGACATAAAGTCATTTGTGTTGTCTTGCGGAATCTGTGCCCAAAATAAGAGTCAAAAGAAAAGGCCAGCCGGCCTACTTCAACCTTTGGACATTCCACCAGCACCTTGGCACACCTTGTCAATGGACTTTATAACTGACCTGCCTCCTTGTGGTGGTTACAACACGATTCTCGTAATAGTGGATCTATTCTCCAAAATGGCCCATTTTATCCCTTTAAAAGGATTGCCGTCAGCTTCCACCTTGGCCAAGGAATTTATGGAAAATATAGTGCGGTTACATGGTTTCCCTTCCATATTAGTCTCAGACCGTGGAAGTCAATTAATCTCCCACTTTTGGAAGAAATGTTGCCAACTAGCACAAATAGACGTGCGGTTATCCACCAGCCACCACCCCCAGACCGACGGACAAACCGAGAGAACCAATCAGACTCTCGAGCAATATCTGCGGTGCATGTTACACCAATCCGAGTTGAATTGGAAGGACATCCTTTGGATTGCAGAATATGCATACAACAATTCAGTGCATTCTGGAACCGGACAGACTCCTTTTTATACCCTGTATGGTCACCATCCTCGGACCTCTGACCTAGATCCACCTCTGACCCTGGAGATGCCTGCAGTAAATCACCTACATTCCACAATAACCCAAGCCTTCAAAGAAGCTACAACCCACTTACAGCAAGCCAAGAAAAAGTATAAAGAAAACGCTGATTTGCACCGAAGTAAAACTCCTCCTTACCAAGTAGGAGATCAGGTATGGCTAGCAACTAAACATCTACCCCTCAAGGGTCAGCGAACTTTTAATCCCAGATTCATTGGGCCTTACCCCATCAAAGCTATTATCAACCCAGTGGCCTTTAAACTCGATTTACCATCCAACATGCGGATTCATCCCGTTTTTCACGCATCTCTTCTAAAACCAGTACAACCTGGAACCAGACTGTCTGAGCCCCCAGGCCCTGTCCAAATTGATGGAGAATTAGAATTCGAAGTGAAAGACATTTTAGATTCCAAGATAGTTAAGTCGAAACTCTTCTATCTTGTTGATTGGAAAGGATATGGACCTCAGGAAAGATCTTGGGAACCCAGTAACTATGTTCACGCACCACGATTAATTCAAAGATTCCATCGAAGATTCCCGCACAAACCAAAACCCCCAGAGGAAAAGACCTTGGGAGGGGCCTTGAGGGGGGGTACTGTCATGATGCCTACCTCTAAGGAGCCAGGCCGGGCCCAGCAACCCCAGAGGCAGACATCATTTTCCCCAGGGAAGTCTCAGCGGGCCCAAGTCGGGGCCCTTTGGACTCAGTCCTGGCGCCTTAGGCGCCAGGCTCATAGCGGACCCCAGTCCTGGCGCCTTAGGCGCCAGGCTCATAGAAGAGGATATGTGTTTAAGTGCTTGGGTGCACACTTACCTGATGCAGACCTTGCTGCTTCATCCAGGCCCTCTTGAGGCCTGAATGGGACTACTTAACCTGTAGGACTACTTCACCACCCGGGTGTGGTCGGGGAAGGATACATACCTGATTGGTGGAAGGATACATACCAGGAACTTCTTCCAAGGCTATTTAAACCCCACCCGAACAGCCACACATGCTTCGCGTTGTTCTGCACCTAGCAGCTGGACGCTCACCGTGTCAGCTCCTGCATCCTGACTTCAGCCACGCCTGCCAGCACCCTGGAACACCTGCAAGGGGAGAAAGGAAGAGAATAGGAGAAGAAAAGCCCTTACCTGCTAAATCTGCATCCCGGAGTCATTTCTCCAACGGCCCTGAAAAGGAAGACCTCATTTTAAAGGCATTTCGTTTCGATCGCTGCAGCGCTGCATTTTACTCACCTTTGCAAGGCGCTTCCATCTTCAGCAGCGATCTTCCGGATTCAGCTACGCCCCAGCGCCTAGAGGAAAAAAGACAAGAACAAAGGTGAGAGGGAGAAAAGGAATAAGGAAAGCTCAGTTTCCTTTTAAGTCTTACCTGTTGGATTATTCCCACTGCATTTCGGGTCCTGCCGCTTCCTGGCATCTCCGGACCCCGGCCCCTATGGGGAAAAAAGACAAAGACATTGAATGAGCGAATGCAAAGACATTACCTGAGCGCTCATCCAGAACTGTTTCACTTCGGGTCGGTGCCATATCTCCGGCACTCCGAACCCCGGCCCCTAAGGGGAAAAAGACATAAGCATTAGCGCTTGCTGCAATTAGACAACGAACATTATTATTAAGCTTGAACTTTTGAACAGAACTTTTACAGCGCCTTACCTGAACAGTCAAGCTTACCTGAACTCCCATCAATCCTCAATCCAGTGAAGTAACTGGCTTTCAACGCGCCCCTGCATCAGAAGCAGGATGGAGAGCTCATCCTTCCAAACCCTAAGGTGAGGCTTCACGGGGAATCGTGGAGGAGGTATCGTGGAGGGTTGGAAGGGAGTGGGAGGCTTGAGCACTGTTCCACAGTTGGTAATACTCCCTTTTCACGCACAGGAGGGTATCCAACGAGCCAGGGAAGCCAGAATAGAGGGGCCCTTCCTGTCCATCTTCAGAGTTCTGCGCCTTCGACGCCGCGCCTCCGTGGGAACCAGGTGAGCGTTACAGAAACAAGATCTGGAAACCTGGGGGAATTTCCTCAAAGATTTCAACGGGACCTCACTTTGGCTAACGCCATTGAACACTTGGACAAAAAGGGTCCTGTTCACCGATGCAGCCGGGAGCAAGGGGTTTGGAGCCATACTAGACTCAGAATGGGTGGCAGGACACTGGCCCAACTCATGGCAACTGGCAGGGTGGACACAAAATATCACCCTCCTAGAAATATTTCCCATCTTGCTAACCTTACGCATCTGGGGCAGGCGGCTAGCTAACATGGAACTCTTGGTCTGGTGCGGCAAAATGGCGGTAGTAGGCTCCATAAATAGAAGGTCTACCAAATGCCCTTTAGTGCTGAAAGTCCTACGAGCCATCACAACTGTCTCACTACATGAAAACATTGTGGTCAAAGCAAAACACATTTCGGGGGCGGATAATAACATTGCAGATGCTTTATCTCGCTTTATCTCGCTTTCAGTGGCCAAGATTCCGGGAGCTAGCGCCACACGGCCAGGAACAGATGACGCCAATACCTTTAAGAGAGACTGGGCAAAACGACACCTAGTTGGAATCTCATATTTCTCAAAAATACGGGGTGATTCTGACCCTACCCAGAACGCCCTCATTTCCTACGCAATGAAAGGATGGGGCAGAATAGAGGGGCCCCAGGTGGACACCCGCCGCCCCCTTGATTTCAACAAACTGGTACAAATAGCAAGCCAGCTGGAAGCCATATGCTGGCATCCATACGAGATCATATTATTCAAAACAGCCTTTTTTCTGGCATACTTCGGGGCTTTCCGTGTTGGTGAACTTATCGCCTCCAGCACCAAAGCCACAAACGGCTTGGGTGTCATGGAGGTCAGGGTTAAGCAGGAGAGCGTCAGCATAGAGATGCAACAGTCAAAAACTGGGGTCAAAAGAACCATCAACATGTGCTGCATTGATGAGGCAACTAACTGCCCAGTATGTATCACCAACCTTTATTACACATAAAGCCCTAAGGTGGGGGGGAGGTTCCTAATCCACATGGACACATCGGCACTAAGCCACTATCAATTTAAAGGGGTACTGATGAAAGCAATCAGCAAAGCAGGGTGGGATCCCAAAGGTTTTGGCACCCACTCCTTCAGAATAGGCGCCGCCACCTCAGCATGGAAAGGAGGCCTAACACCTCAACAGCTGAAAAACATAGGGGGGTGGAAGTCAGATTGCTACAAAAAATACATGAGACCACAGTTAATATAGCCACCCGTCCTCACCCTGCTTTCTCTCCCCCCCTGCAGAAACAACAGGCGAAGGGAGGACCCCACTTCGATCGGCATGGATCGTCAGCCACTCATTCATCTTCAGGACAGGCTGATGGGCAGAAGAGACCAAAGAAGGGCCACCTTTCAGAAACACCATTGCCTCATGGTGGGGTTACAGAGGCCTAAAATGGGCCGATATCCACAAAACACTAGCTGAGCTGGTCGCATACAGGGACCCGTCAGAATTTTTGATTATACACCTAGGGGGCAATGACCTGGTGTCCATTGGAAGGAGAAACTTATTCGAGGACATTTGCTCCTCCCTAGCAGGTATTTCTCACAACTGGAGGGGAACAGAAATATACTTCTCAGCCTTCCTACCCAGAAAGAAATGGCAAAGGGCAAACTGCTACGAATCTGTAGACATTTCTAGAAGAAAACTCTACAGGGGTTAGAGAAATTCTGTACAGCAAGAGGACTGGGCTTCATGAAGCACCCGGCCATTACACTGGGAGACCCGGACCTTTTTCTCAAAGACGGCACACATTTATCAAACCAGGGCATGGAACATTTCTTTAGAGAAATTTCATCAACACTAGGCTCCAGGGGCTGTCACTAGGAGATACTTTTGGGGGAACACGGTCAGCCGTCAACCTGCCCGCGTGTGGCGGCACGGGCCAGAGGGGGTAACCTCAGGACCCGGTGCCCAAAAGTATGATACTATTATGACATGTGATTATTGTTATCGCCATAACCATATCTGTACAATAAAATCCTATGGCCTTTTATTGCCAACACTTGACAAATATTGTGTGAGGCAAATTATTCCGGGTGAGGGTAAGGGGTCGGCCAATATCTATTGCATGCATATGGGTGCAGCAGTTATGGGCAACGCTGCAGGCCAGCCCAAGGCGAGGCAGGGTAACTAATGTTACCATCAGCAGGCCAGGAGAGGAGCAGCCCAACCCTCTCTTGCCTGCTCCTCTCCCCTTCGTTAGCTACGCAGACACGCAGTCTCTGCCACACAAAGCTGAGGAAGGATGAGGTGTGAGCAGGGTGGACTGGCCGTATCAGCCGATCGGCCACTGGCCGATGACCTTTGGGACCTGTGGGCCAGTTGTTTCCTGAGGCCACCCCTGGGCCGTTTTTTTTAATTGTTTATTATATTAGGTCAGGGCCGCGCAGGCAGGCAAGCTTAACTGGGCCTTTTAGGTAAGATCAAGATGATGTGTGTACGCTGTAGTGCGCGGACGCTGTGCGCAGTGCGCATGGTGCATGTGCCCGTGTCGGCCTGGGACGCTGGGCGCGGCCCAAGCAGCAGGCAAGCTCGCCTCAGGCGTCAGGCCCAAAAACTTAAAAGGAAACAATTGGAAACTGACACACCACGCCGGCACCGCACGCTCTTACTCTCTGGGGCCTGGGGGGGGGCCAGGCCGGCCCACCCAGCCAAGGGGAGCCTCAGCGGCTCAGCCTGGAGCTGCCGGTCCTCCGGAGCATTAGCATATTCATCAAAGCAAGGTAACAAACAACACACACGTTGTTACCTTGCTTTGATTTTTGCAATGCATGCAGCATGCATAATAAATAATCATGTGCATTATCTCATATGCATGATGCATGAATGATTCATGCATATGAGAGGGCCGGCCGCGCCAGGCCGGCGGCAGCGCTGCAGCCCCTCCCCACCCCTGTGAGAATTTAGTCGTGTTAACGAATACACAAACACCGGCGGCGCTGCTGCAGCACACAGCAGGAGGTTGGCTGCCTGGGCTGAGCTCGTCCCTCCGGCACCTGCAGGGCTGGGGCCTGGCTGCCGGGGCTGCCCAAGTTCACACACAACACAGGAAGTATCAACAACGAATTTGTAATTGTTGCCCACTTGCCCTGCAAAGTTGAAAGCAACTGCCTGCTGTGTGGGGGCTGGGGCGGCACAGACTCTGTACCGCCACAATCTTGGAGCCGGGGCGAGAGAGTGTGGTGTGGACGCGTGAAGTGGGTGACTGGTCTCTCTGGTCTGATTATATAGTGGGCCTCCTCCTGACCCTGGCACTATTGGCCACGAGTCGACATCGAGCCTGCAGCCCACAGAGAGTCAGCCAGCTGAGCCATCCCAGTGCCCATTGCCATTGCCCACCAAGACTGACAACCAAGAAGACAGGCAGGCAGCAGGCAGCAGCACTAGTGGCCGCGGCGCCCACAGGCAGCCTTCCCCCCCTGAGCCTGGCCCACCAGCAGCAGCAGACCAGACTGACGGAGCCCCCGTCCACTTTGCTGTCTGTGTGTGCATCGACTCGAGACCTGCAGTGACACTGACACACACGTCCAGTATCGACGGCGAGTGCCACTGAAATTAGCTAATTATTGCTCAAACTAGCCGCCACTAGAATATAGAATATGTTGTTAGAATCCTCGTCTCTGTCCTGGCCGTTTCGCTTTCGGGTCGAAAACGTGACTGCCTTGATGCTAAATCTAGGGTTGCTGGCCTGGCCAGGGGCTCAAGTGGTGCGGCTTGACAGCACCCGCCTTAGGCTGTAGCCTCGTCTTGTAAGATGGCACTAGATGGGTCACGGGGGTGTGGTGGGAAAGGGGTGTGCGTTCTCTTAGATTATGTCCCTGGGGGGATAAAAACCACCTCTGTAGATCAGCCCCCTCCCCCCCTGTTCCCTGTTGCCATGAGTATAATTTCTTGATCTTGTCCAGTTTTTCCTTTTGTAAACCCAAGAGATTATGGGAGATGTAGTTCCCTCACTCTATGAAAATATCCTAGGTGAACTGGGCTGGAGGGGTGGTGGTGCCGTGGCCCGTGGCTATTTGTTGGGCTATATGATTTATGACAAGTCTCTGCTATTCATAGGGGGATGCAGCGGGGGGCCACCGGGCCGGGGCCGGAGAGGAGGAGACCAAGCCACTAGGGCCGGCCACTACCCCCGCTGGCAAGTCTGGTCCTCGTTGCAGGATCTGTTCGTTTCTAGACTACAAGAACTTAACATGGTACTCTGCTAAGCCTTCTTCGGTCCAGCAGCTCGCTCCCTGCCATGAGCACTCAGTGGCAACTGGGCGGAGGCAAAGCATGTTATGGGCGAAATGGCAGCTTCATTACTGAAGGAGAGAAAAAGACTGCTTTCGTTTCTCTCATGAGTGACATTGAATGTTGGTGTAGCAGCGAATTGCCTCTTAATGCTCGTCATTATTTGTGAATGCAATTTCTTTTATTACCCTGAAAGGGATGTGTGGGTGGGGAGTTGCCCTGATCCAACCAGCCATTCCGCCAGTGGAATGAGCGACTCCATAGTGTGTCTATAGTTGTGTACAGAGATTATAATGGAAGAATGTTGTGTCGTGAGGCGGGCCATCTTGTGCGGCGGCTGGCGGGGGGGCGGGAGAGTAGAGGTGGGGGGCACTGCTGGCAGCCGGTCAGGTGCCAGTGAGCACTCTGAAAAGACCATTCAGTTCAGTGTTTTGCAATTGCAGCCTCCAGTGACCAGGACAGGACTGTCCGTAGAGTGACAGTAGCGAGGCAGGCTCTGTTTTCTATGTTCCGATGCCAGGGGGACATGACACAAGTCTGTGTGTGTAGTGCTCGAATCTGCCATTTATTCTTCCATTCATTTACACACCCATTCATCATCCATCAGTGCACTCATTCCGAACTCCAACACCCACTCAGGCATGCACACATCTGCCACCCGTACCCCAATGCATGCTACGCAGGGTTGGATTGGCCCCTCGGCCTTTCGGCCAGTGGCTGGGCCGAAATCGTCCCTGGGGACTGTGGGCCGGTTTCTGGCCATGCCTGGGCCGGTTTAGAAGAAAAAAAAAT
This sequence comes from Ambystoma mexicanum, assembly GCF_040938575.1. Classification (NCBI taxonomy): domain Eukaryota; kingdom Metazoa; phylum Chordata; class Amphibia; order Caudata; family Ambystomatidae; genus Ambystoma; species Ambystoma mexicanum. Next base: position 757,651,317 of record NC_090941.1, read on the forward strand.
GGAAAAAAATATATTTTCTTTTCATTTTTTTTTCATTTTTCTTTTCAAAAAGCCTTTCATCCGTCTTAGGCCGATAAATCAGTGCCAACACTGATTGAGTGATATTGTATCCATATTTGTTCTATAAAAAAGAGCTTAAGAGTAAGTGCTATACAATAACATATGATGTCTGCTTGGATTCACAGTAATTTAGTGTACTTAGAGACAATGCTATTTGATGCCACTTGCTGTTTTGTCAAGGGCTGAAAGGCCGTGTTTTATTGCTTCCCAGGATGTCACTTTGGGGTGGGGGTCAAATGACATCACTTCCGGTGATGTCATCAGAGGTCAAGGGTCGTGAGGCGAGGGGTGGGCCACTTTTTTGAGGTGAGATGTGGGCCACTTTTTTTTGGGGTGACCGGACCTATTTCTTGTCCCAGTCCGACCCTGATGCTACCACACATTCACTCAGTTATCCACTCATTAATTCACTAAACTGCAAATCCATCTATCCTACCATCAGCCCATCCATCCAGCCATTCCTTCATTCCATCCTCTCTCGTCCACTCATCCCATACTCTCTCATCCATTCGCCTAAGCCCCCTTCTACTAGTCCATCTATGCTTCCGTCTATCCTCGATCCCTGACAGCCTCACTGTCCTTCTGCCAGCCCATCTCTGCTTCTGTCTATAGTCAGTCCCTGCTGTCTGCCTCCTTTGTCATCATCCAGGTCCGTCTCTGCTTCTGTCTATCCTCGGTCCCTGACTGCATCATCCGGGTCCATCTCTGCTTCTGTCTATCCTCTGTCCCTGTCTGCCTCCTTGTCCTCACCCAGGTCCATCTCTGCTTCGATCTGTCCTCAGTTCCTGACAGCCCTCTGGCTTGACAGCATCCGCCTTAGGCTTTGGCATAGCCTCGCCTTGCAAGATGGCACTAGACGGGGGTGTTACCTTTTCTGATTTGGTCTTTACAAATCCTGCCACTATGGCGGAGTGCTCGGCCCCAATCCCAAAGCTGCAGTTAGTTACAGGCAATAGGAGTAGGCGAGACTAAGAAACCCACGTGTAGTGGAAATTGCAGAACAAGCTCCAAGTTGCATAAGGAGAGTTGCAGAGTACAGCGCTGAGCGCAACCAAATATGTGCGGGCGGTCCACTAAACACCTGCAAAAATATGTGCTGCAGTGCAATCGTAAAGCAATGCATGAAAAGCGCCAGCCAGCCCTTGCTCCAGTCCCTCCACGAATACACAACAGTGTGTATGAAGCTTGGGTAAAATGTTACACAGCACGTAAGAAATGCTCCCCATAGTAGATACAGAAGTGCTGAGCCCTATAAAGAAGCGGCAGAATAACGCTGCAACAGTTAAGGCGCTATGAAGGTCTAAAGCTAAGCACGCCCACCCGACACGAATAGCACTGCAGCGGCACTTTGGTGCGTGGAATTCCCATTAGGTAGCTCAGAGGGCTAATGTATCTCTTGCACTGATCTGTGTGCAAGCTAAATGTCGCTCTTTTGGATTCCATTAAGATATCATCTGAGTGAGTTAATGCGCTGACTGCAGATGTCTTTGTGCAACCTGTAATGAGAGGGTATATTATGTTACGATGTTACACGCACACCACTGCCATTTGCATCATGGCCTCCAGTCGCTCTGGAGACAGAGAGGAAGTTGTTTCAAGCTGGGAGCCCCTCGTGTGCCTTTGCCAGGGGTGGATTGGCCTGCAGGGAACGCTGGAGATTTCCTGGCACGCCTTTGCACCTTGGGCCTCTTTCGTCGGGAAACAAACCTATTTTATTTTAAACATTTTTCATAAGATACGGGTTGGGCAGTGCTTGCTGAAAATTTGTAAAATGTGGCCACTATGAACATTATTTCCAGGACCCCTTTTGGTTCCCAGTCCACCCCTGTTTATCTGTTGTCTTCCAAACTGGCAGGTGCTTACCCTGCTTGCTGGTTTCCACAGCAATTCACAAAGTCACCCACAGTCTGACCTGGTTTTTCTAAGGCAATTGTTGTGGTATAGCAGATGGTGCTTCAGTATGTCACTTCACAAAGTCATCCACAGTCTAACCTTGTTTTTGCAGGCACTTGTGGAATAGCAGATGGTGCTTGAGTATGTCGCCTTTCAAGTAAAAGTGCTCTGTAACTCTTTTTAGTGCCACTTGGTAATTGTCTTATATTTCTCCAGGGTCCTCTTGTTAGTTTGGCTATTGCACCACCTATAAGCTGAAACTATTGCATTAGAGTACAGCTAGGGAAAAATGGCATGAGGAGGGACACAAAGCTTGTAGGTGTGGTTTAGTTATTTGCCCACCTATTGAGTGCCCATGGCCACGCTCATCCCTATGGCCATTCCTACCCAGTTCCTGGCCCTCCACGCCCAAAATAACACCTCATGGGAACTCTTTCAGCTCGCTTTAATCAAGCCTTACCTTCAAACTTTGCACTCGAAGTTCCTGTCAGTAAATTGCTACTAGTGTAATACAAATGTCTTAGCCAGGTCTGCCTTAAACCACTCAAATTATAAGCTCTATGCATGTCCTTCACTGAAGTCTTCTTAAAAACAAGCATTGGCAAAGCCAACAGTTTTGGCTTGTATAGAAAAAATTAGGCATTTGCCTGGCGCTGCTATTAATTGCCCGAGTACTCGCACCTGATATCATCAATGGGCAGTTAAAACCACCTGGAAAATGCCTTTCCCATATATAAACAAAAGGCCAAACTGTTGGCGTTGCCAATGTTTGTTTTTCATTTGGTAGGGCCAGGGACGTCATTTCCCCAAAATACCAGGGGTAGCGGAAGTGACATCACATGACCCTTGACCCCCGATGACATCACAGGATGTGATGTCATTTGACCCCCGCCCAAAGTGATATCGCAGGTAGCGATGGAACACGACATTTCACCCATTGACAAAACAGGAAGTGGCATCACATTGCATTGTACACTACGAAAAATATAGTTACGATATCACTATGTGATGTACATTTTGTACAAGAATGGATCGCCATATGTATCATTAAGATCAGTGTGTAGGCCCATATTACCAAATTACTGTGTATGCAAGTAGACGTCCATGACCAAATGATAATGATGTGTTATTATATAGCACTTACGCTTAAGCACTTTATATAGACAAAATATACACCCAATATCACCCAACCTGTGTTGGTACTCATTTATCGACCTCAGAAGGATGAAAGGCTGAGTGAGGCGTTTAAGAACAGACTAAATCATTGACTCACCCCCTGAAGTGTGCCTGAAATAAACATTTAATGAGCCTAGCAATTATTGTATAGAATTCCAGAAAGACACATTATTTGGTATTCCTATTCTTTCTTCTTTAGGGTCAGTGCTGAAAGTGTTAGACTTGTGGCACTCCTGTTCTTATGTTTCTTCTTTTTTTAAGGGGCCTGAACAAGAAGGCCAGCCACCCCAGAAGTAAAGAGCCACAGGCCAGGAGCTTGCATTACAAAAAAATATGTATTTTTTTAATTATTTTTTTTAGAGGTCGCAAGGGAGACCACAGAGGTCGCAAGGGAGACCACAGAGGTCACAGTTGCGACCTCTGGTGACCCCTAAGTGACGTCCCTGGGTAGAGCGCTGAACACCACCCTTTGGGCGTCTATCCCCAGAGATGAAACAAGGAATACATCAACACATCACAAATCGTTCTCTATTGTTTTTTAGCTTAATTTGACAATTTGTATACAGCCTTTATGGACCTGGATGCTCTACTCCTTTTTTGTGACAGACTATCTATGGTTTAGCCCCTAGCTATTGGAGGATGCTCCGGCGCCCATCATATCTTTGTTACAAGCCATGCACTGTATTTTTATGATATATACTGTGTTTATTGGGTTTTCGTCATCTTTACCTTGTTTCTTTTTGCAGGCAGGTCGCTGTTCAAGTATCCATTCTAGTCAGGCCTTAGCGCGGAGCTACCGGCAACAACCAGCCAGGTGAGCCCATCCCTGTGGGTAAGTAACCACTAGTGACTGTATATCTTCAATGCAGTGAAACGTAAGGTGGTCCTATATAGCACACGTAAACCACTTTGGCAGCCTTTATTATGCACACCTGTTGTCTCCCCCCAGCACGGCCATCATAGGCTCCAGTCCAGCCTATAAGCAGCAGTGACCAGGCAGAACTCCTATCCTATTCTTCCTCTTTAAATCTGACCAAGTTTTGTTATTGTGAATTTGCATTGCATCCAGACCTCATCTGTGCTAGGGCAAAAGGAAAACCTGGATTATACCTCTCTCAAACACTGGGGTGGTGGGTAGGATGATTACACAAACGTGTGCATTTGTGTGCATGCAGCAGGAATTCACTTGCTATATGTATGTTGCTGCATGCACCTTTGGTGTTTTTCATAAATTAATTACAATACAGCTTTCCCTTTTTGGCTACTAATTGTTTCTGAGACGTCATACCATAATACAACGTCCAGGACACTGCTGGCCTGGAGAAATAACATGCATGCATCCAGTTCATTTACCATGCCATGGGACTGGATTACTGTTAGACTCAACATTTTATAGACCCAGCTGGATATTGTTCTATTTTTTGGGAGGAAGGTTATGGTGAGGCTGAGGAACAGTCAAATCTGAAAATGCTGACAAGCACTTGTTTCCTCTTAATGAAATGATATTTTGGATGTTGGCAGCAAGGTTACTTAGACCTACTGTGATAAAGGTAGGAATCCAATGCACAATTAAGCTAATTTTATTTTTTAGGAGAGAAATGGATTAAAAAAAAGAAAGGGAGGAGCAGAAAAACTAAGAGAAAAGAAAAAGCGAATTGAAGAGGAAATCCGGCAAAACAAAAAAACTGAAGATCTGTTTACAGGTCAGACCATCACAATGTCACATGGTGGTATTGCTGGTAGAAAAGTGGATGAGGGTGACCAGCCATCTTCTACAGGTACAAGTGTTAAACCTGGTTCTTCACTGGACCATCAACAAGAGCTCCAGATGTGAGAAGACTAGAAGCCAGAGTCTCTACAGTTATTGGAGACATCTCAACAGAGGCAGATGCTGCAGCAACTACAATGTCAGCAATCATTGAAGGTGCCCCCCAGAGGAAGTGTTGGAATCAAGTCTGCCAGAAATAATTGAGGCTGTCTATCTCGAGGAAGAGTCAGTCGGTGGTGGTACTAGTCATTCGGAAGAATCTTTATCTGCTTTACAACCCACTGAAGACTCAGGGAATGGGGGTGTGAAGCACAGAGCACGGAAAGATGATCTACAGGTGGCAGACTATTTGTTTCAACGTCCAAAACCAGATCAGCTTTCCTATTTCTTTTAGCACCATCCAATTCAACCTCCCAAACATAGACACATTAAAGCAAGCTTAGCCTTTTGGAGGAAAGATGGGGGGAAACGGTATTAGTTAAGTTACTTTGAAATACAAAATGCCCTTTTTTGCACTGTTTGTTTAGCATTTACTAAACGTGGAGAGAGGGGTCTTTTCATCAACGGATGAAAAACTGGAGGCGTATTTACCAGCGCATTGCAGAACATGAGGCAGGCCAAGGTCACCGGAGGTGCACAGATTCATATATGTTGAACTTTTTAGGGGTCGACATAGGCGGTTTACTCTTTCACCGACAGAAATTAGCTCAAAGTGAGCAAATCAGAAAAAGGAGAGACATATTGGAGCGCGTTATTGATGTTGCAAAAGTCATTGGGAAAAGGGGGCTCAGTTTTCGTGGGAAATCAGAGTCCATGTTCGAGCTGGATAATGAAGAGCTGGATCATGGCAACTTCCTTGAAATCCTTCTGCTCCTAAGTAAATATGACAGACCTCTAAAGGAACATATTGAGGCCATTCAAAACAAATCCAAAAAGAAAACTGGGCAAGGCCGGGGTGCTTCTGTGACCTTCATGTCAAAGACTACAGTTGTGTATGTGATTGAAGCCATTTCCAAACTGATCAAAATGCTAATCTGTCAAGAAATAAAGGAAGCCGGGATATTTTCCATTCAGATAGACTCAACCCAAGATGTGAGTGTTACTGATCAGTGCTCTATAATTATTGGATATGTTACTGACACTGTACATGAACGCCTACTAGCAGTAACCAACTGCACTTTGTCTACTGGAAAGGGGCTGTTTGAGTTGGTACAGAGTGTTATTAAACATAATGGTCTGGACCTACGCAAGTGCATTGGGAATTCAACCGATGGTGCATCCAATATGCAGGGGAAGTACAATGGTCTCACATCCTGGCTCAGTAAGGAACCCCCTGGTCAAATACATGTCTGGTGCTATGCACATGTATTAAATCTTGTACTTGTAGAAGGGACACAAGTATCAAATGAATCCACGTCTTTGTTTGGCTTGTTAAACTCCTGTGCCGATTTTTTTCAGGGAGTCCTACAAAAGGATGGACGTGTGGCGTGAGCTGTCTATGGAAGGCCGAACAATCCAAATAATAGGAGAAACAAGGTGGTGGGCAAAGGATGCAGCACTACGGAAAGTTTTTGGCTCCTTTAATAACCCAAACAAAGCAATGGTCATTGATTTGGTTGTTGCACTCAATAATATTGGCTCAAATACAGATAAATTCAATGCAAACATCCGTTACCAAGCTTCAAACTTATCTGAGGCTCTGTGCAAATTCCAAACAGTGCTCACAGCCCAGTTATATCTCAGAGTATTTAATTCAACAACCACATTATCTAAGTACCACCAGACAAGTGAAATGGACATCCTACATGCACAAAGAATGGTCTCGGACACTACAAAAGCACTTGCTGCACAGTCAAGAAATTTTGATTCTGTGTATTCTGCAGCTGAACAATTTGCAGAATGGGCCAACATGGGCTTGGAAGAGAGAGGCTATGATAAAGGAGTGGAAACTGCACTCCCAGAGGGGAGAGTGTCCCACAAAAAGAGGATGCCTGGAATGAATGCAAGGGATGAGACAATCACCTTGGCTAAAGACCGGTTTAGAGTTACTGTACATAATGCCATTATGGTCAACATTCTTCAAAGCGTAACTAGTCGTTTTAAAACCCACTCATCTCTTGCCGCAGATATAGCATGCCTGGATCCCAAAAATGTCAATGAAAGTCTACCTGACAATGCTTTTACAAATATTTGCTCCTTGCTTGAAAGACTGGATGACTCCATAACGCTACAGGGGTTAAGGGAAGAACTCTCAGACTTTGCAAGCAAGTGGACTAAACTGAGGAGGACACTACCAGAAGAGTATGCCTTTGAAGCCCTACACAGTGAAAATCCAGCACTACAAGATTTTGGAGAGCTACCTTTAGTACAGAAATGCAATACATGCCGTAACTGTGGAATATGTTGCTATGCAATTCTAAAAAGGTATGAACTTTTTAGTAGTGCTTACCGGCAATAGTATTTGGCATACAAGTTCATCTTGGCCTTATCTTGCACACAGGTAGCATGTGAAAGAATTTTTTTCAAAATTGAAGAATATTAAAACATGCTTAAGAAACCACCTCTGCCAGGACAACCTCGAAGCCTTTATGCTCATGTCAGTGGAGCGTAATGTGCTTGTCCAATTGCAAAATCCGGACATAATCGACCTGGTTGCACATAAAAGTGCATTGTTGCAGGAACTCTTAATTGAGTGATTTCCAGGATTTTCATGAAGCTGGAAGCAGGATTTCCAGGAGCTGTGGACCCTGTCACAGAACTGTATGCAAAGTTATGTTATTTTATGAGTTGTGTTGTTATTGTGTCATCATTTGGCTGTACTGCTTATTAAATGCAACTTTATTTTCATTACTGGTGTCAACGAGTAGACATACTTTGAGTCTGGTTCTTCAAAATAAGTATTTTACTATGTGATGATGATGTTTTTAAAAAAAAAAAGAACAAAAGGAATGTTATCACTTTCTGAAGCGTTTACACAAAACATAACAACATGCAACAGACACATGAACCATCCATAAGTAGCATTTACTGTTAAGTCGTGAATTGACGCGATTCACGGATGATGGTTTGGGGGGCACTTTTTTGAGGGGTGGGCCACTTTTCTGAGGTGAGGGGTGGGCCACTTTTGTTTGGGTGTCTGGGCCTATTTCTTGTCACAGTCCGACCCTGGGTGTGAGCAATCACCTCACCCTTCCTCCAAGCAGCAAGTTGCTAAGCACCTAAGGAAACCAATAGTCAGGCAGGGCTCAGGTTCAAAGACATGCCCCCCCCAGGGGGCCAGACAGTCAGCTATCCGGCCGGGGGCTGGCCCACAGCCCCCACTACTATACCCATCAAAGACCCAGGGCTCCCCTGGGTCTTATAAATGAGAGCAGCATGCTCTGAGAAAAAACAATCTGTTTGTGTGCCCTGAACGGGGACCCAAACAAACAGGATGTTCACTGTTTACTCAGTGTCTTCCAACCTTTGCTTCTTTACCACAAAAACCCTCCCATCCTACAAAATAAGGGAGAAGAACAAAGGAAAAGAGGTACAAGGCACTGTACGGTGCCCACAACAAACCGTGGGACATGAGAAGGTGGCACGGGCCAGAGGGGGTAACCTCAGGACCCGGTGCCCAAAAGTATGATACTATTATGATATGTGATTATTGTTATCGCCATAACCATATCTGTACAATAAAATCCTACGGCCTTTTATTGCCAACACTTGACAAATATTGTGTGAGCCAAATCATTCCGGGTGAGGGTAAGGGGTCGGCCAATATCTATTGCATGCATATGGATGCAGCAGTTACTGTCAGCCTCGGGGCGCGCCTGTTCCTGCAGCAGGGGCTTGGCTGAAGCCCCTGAGCCAGAACGCAGAGATAAAAGGAGGCTACACTCCTAGTTGCTGTCCACAGCCCATTGGAGGGAAGAGGGCATTATTAATTCTGCTGCCTTTTGCAGAAGCCTCTCCTGAGTGTTGTGATGCTTTGCCGCCTCATTAGAGCTGCAAAGAGTGCCTATTGTACTCCATACGGACACTAATCATCGAGGCCAGAGCTTCTGCTTCCCCCTTTGCACGCATGCAGCGTGGCCGGTGGCTCTTTAGTAAAATGTCCACACTGCTTTAAATGAACCTTCTTAGCATTGGGTCGCCGATTGGTTTTAGTTTTCACTCATATGTGGCACCTCAGAACCACCTAGTAAGGAAAACATTTGTGCATAGAGGAGGGTCGGAACTACAGAAGGTGCCCGTAAGCCACATAGTTTTGACTCGAGAGACACTTTTAGTTTTGGCTTCTGTGCTGCGCTTCATGCCATCTAATAGGGCTCCATAGTTTGGGACCAAATGTTGTGCTTTAGTGCCATCTCTGATTGGCTCCTCTGTGGTGCCTTGGCATCCAAAAGAAGGTGCCAAGGAGATTGTTACAGTCATATGGGATATACCATTGCACTGGCATTGCACACTGAAAATGTGCTGCACCCTTTCCACGTGTGGTTACCCCTTTGCACAGACAGGCTGCTTTCCAAGCCCCTCGCCTAGAATCTGGGTATAGCCTGCACAGCTGCAACCATGCCCTTCACGGGGTCCAAACTTTAGTTTTGCAAAGGCGTATATTTAAATTTGTAGTAACATATATTGAAATACAATGTTCTTATATTTTATTAATCGACATTAATATCACAAATATACAGCAAAATGGAAAATGGTGAATCTTTGACATCTCCCTGTTCTTGTTGGAAGTACTGCAGGGCTATCCTTCCATGTGGCAGCTTAGCAGGTTTTGCAAATGAAGAACAGTGGTAGATGGATCAGTGCAGTCTTGTGTAGCATGTGACTTGTGTGGCGTTTTGCCAGCGCTCCCGACCGCTCCCGCTCACTTCGACCACTGGTTGACAGGGGCATTACAGGCCCTGGTAAACAGGAGTCTCTTCGGTGAAAGTGGATGCAGAAGACTGCAAGAAAGGCAGTCCTGGCTGGGCCTCGCAAGTCCTCAGTTGCCCCTTTAAAAATCTGCAGCAGGCCACGGTTCTCCTGATTGTCAGAGCCTGACACCTCGAGCTTGTCCTCCCACCTCTTGCGCTCCATTGGTTTTCCGCGGAAACCAAGTTATTATTTAAAAATAGCATATCGAGGTTTCGACTCGCGGGGCAAGACCCACCTTCTTTTCCCCAGGACCCAAGCTGCTACTGTGGCCGGCCACTTCACAGCCCACAAGGATCCCGTGCCCTGGACCAACCATGTCATTAAATCCTGGCTACAACATTTATCACACAAATCCATCCATTAAAACAAGCACCATATATTCTGGCCACCTAGTCATCTCCGGTCATATAGCAGTCTTCAGAGGCCAGCCCATTCTATGCTCGTGACTGCCAGGACACCCACCAGGACACCCTGTCCTGCTCTTACACAGAGGGTTGAAACTTCCTTTAGAAATTCCATCATCTAAGAATTTAGGATTATCTGGATCAGCACTTTTCCAGGAAAAATAATTGAAAGCATTCCCTTTTAGCTCTACTTTTTATTTTATTCAAAACTTTGTCATATTAGGTTTTCTTTTGTCTTCTGGCTATATCTTTGTTTTATTTAACACTAGCAAAAAGTATGCATACTCTGCACGGGTTCTGTAGACAGACATGACAACACTCATTAAACGTTGAAAATCAATGATCCTGTAGGTCGCTGTTTCGAGTCGCTTATCGCTTGATGTGCTTTGCACTCTCAAGTGAACTGCACTGAGAATGGGCGCGTGTGGCTGGCTGATATACCCCGGAGCAGACGTGGAGGGGAGGCGAGAGATGGCGTGCTGCAGCATACTGGGACCTTCTGTGCACTCTCCCGACTGGTCGTTGTGTGCTCTCTCCACCTGTCTCCTCAACCTGGCGCAGTGCGTTGCAGTGCAAATATCTTGGTGACGGGGTGTCACAGGCCCTTGAAACGTGGTTTTCAAGGTCCCTCCTTTGAGTTTTGTTTCTCGTGTAAACACGTTCATCGTTTGATGTGCTTTGCACTCTGTACTGAGAATGGGCGCATGTGACTCGCAGACCTGAAGGGGAGGCGAGGGTTGGCATGCTGCAGCATACTGCGGCCTTCTGTGGTCTCTCCCCATCTGTCGCCTCGCCCTGATGCGCTGCAGTGCAGCGTTGCAAATATCTCGGAAACGGTGCATCGTACGGCTTTGAAACGTGGTCCCATAGGGAACTCAGAGTTTTGTTCCTGGCACTGAGATGCTTAAAATTAGCTTTTTCCAGTCCTTCTAAGACCACATTGATGTTTCGCCGATTTTGTGCGTTGTGGTGCAAATATCTTGGAAACGGTGCATCCTAGGGCCTTGAAATGAGGATCTCGAGTTTTGTTCTTTGCATTGAGATGCTTACAATGACACCCACCTTGAGCTTCCAGGCAAACGTCTCATATGTGCAGGGGCTGAAATCCAGGGAACGGGGTGGGGTGTCCACATTTAATGTAGTCGGAGATGTCTACAGGGTCCCTACAGGTAACCATGCAACATTGGATGCAGATTGGTGGAACAGTGTGGAATTGTATAAGGAGCAAACAAACAAACAGGGTTTTCGTTTTATATAGAAATTATGTTTATAGTCACATGGTTGATTGCATATGTCAGATTGTCAAGTGCTCACATGCCTCTGCCCTGGTTCGCGTAAGACAATGCTGAAAAAACAACATTATATCAGACACAATAACAATGAACAACACAAATGTCATGCGAGGTTTAACAAGGCTTAAAAAGCAAAACGTCAGGGCCCACTTCACGTTAATAACAGTCACAGCAAGCATGCAAGCTGTGTGTGGCAGCATTTAAATGCACATGCAACTTCCTGGAGGGTCATTCAATGCTCACCAGCACCCTAAACCATAACCTAACTCAGAATCCTGTCAATGCCTTTCACGGCACACATGCATAAAAAGTAGGCCGTGTTGAAGTAATTACCCCGGTAACCCGAGTGCTACCTAGGAAACCGCAATCGGACACGGTAATCCAAGAATTGCCTAAATTATTCCCCATTTGACGATTACAACGCAGGGCCGGGTGACTTTGTAGCTAGATATTCTCCTGAGCAACTAGTCTGCAAATGTGCTTAATGCAGCTGAACCAGGCAGAGCAGACCTCAAACTCCTGGAGCGGCGGCTTCTTGTTGCTTCTCAAGAATCAGCCGTCCCTCGCAAAGGGAATAAGTGCACAGGCAGAGCAGTGGTAAATGAATAAGGGCTAATTAAGTCGGGAAACAATTGAGGCATGAAATCTTAATGAGGACGGACAGTGGTGTAACCGATCCCATCAGCATCCATCTTCATCGCTGAGCTGAAGGCCTGCTGGGGCAGAGGGCTTGCAGGGCTACCTAGAGATGGGCCTTGGGACGAGTGTGTTTAAGCCCGTGCTCTCTGTGACAGGCAGCCCCTCATTACCGCAAGTTTTGCAGCCAAAGTAAAGACTAATGGGGGCTGAATATGTGGAAGCCTCCCCAGGCCCCACAATCTCACACCCATTTCCATAAGCACTGGATTGATGAGGAGGTCCTCATCCAGCGACAGTCCTTACTTTCAGGCGGTGAGTCCACTACCCAGGATAGAACAACATATGTACCCAAATAAATGAATCCATGCTAAACCACTCCCTTTCTCTGGGATGGGCCACAAAGGACCACCTCTCAAAGAAATCCTCCTGGTTCTTTTGTCTGTCTTCAGACATGCTCTCGGGGCCTCTGCTAAGCTGGGCTTCTCCCTAGGGCGGGGTGCTGGGGCACACATATCAAAGTTCAGCGATGCTGCAGGAGAGCAGGGCTATGTGCTGGGCTTTGAGACTCCGGGCACATGATATGATAGGTTAGCTTATTTATAACGCGCTTAATACCCAGAGGTTTCCTTTTTTTTTTTTAATAACTTTATTTTAAAGAGAGCTACATTGATACAGAGCATCACAGATTCAGCAGTATTCTTCATTCAGTACAACATGTTACTATTGAGCGCATATCAAACATTGGTGTTCAGGGTGTGATCGGGGGTGTGGAGTCATTGTCAGATATCGCATTGCACAAAAAGCTTATGAGCGGGGCCCAGATATCCTTGGGGCGACATGGTACCAATACAGTTAACACAAATTGTTCTTCACATTCATTTATCATGGACAAGTCTCTTAGGAAGTCGTTCTTACAGGGCGCATTGATAGATTTCCAGCACTTCAATATACATCGTTTTGCAATCACGCATGCTATGTTAAAAAGTCGCCTGGTGGTCTCTGCAACTTTGCCAATATCCCCGAATAGGTATTTCAGCGGGGAAGGAGTTGCAGGGATAGCTGTTATTTCCTCCAGAATCTCTGCAACCTCGCCCCAGAGCGACGCCACCTTAAGGCATGACCAGTACATGTGATACGCACCTGCATCAGGTGAATACCATTTCAAACATTTCCCTGTGCAACCCTCCACAAATTTAGATAGTTTAACAGGGGTGTAGTGTAGCTGATTAAGCACCTTGAATTTAATTAATCGCAGACCAGAGTTCAAGGATACGGTTCTAGTAAGCTGGCAGCATCTAAGCCATTTTTCTTCACTTAGTCTTCCTTCCAAGGCGAGCATGTTGCTCCTGAGCTATCCCCCCTCTTGCTTCATAAGGAATGATTCCCCTGGGCCTCCATAGGGCTTGAGCAGAGGGATGTTGGGTGGGGGAAGCAACCTGTGTCTTGTTGGATGTGCTGCTTCTGAAGTCCTGTTCGGTTTTCCAGATATATAGGCTACTTGTGTAGAGTAACAGCATAAACAGGTCGGCATCGTAAGCCGGAACTGTGTTAAGCAGACTACCAATGACTGCCCGGAGTCCCATTGCAATGAGCTTAGGTTTCAAGAAGGTCCATGGGTCCTTTGAGTTGTTAAATCTAGATTCCCTTTGGATCTGTGGATATCACGAATTGTCGCTGGAATAGGGTTTCCCAGCGCCATGCAGTAGTAGCTCGCAGGTTGGCCTTAGTCTCTCGGCTCAGCCTTGTCAATTCAAGCAGGAGCAAGCAGGGCCACTCATACGCCTTCCCTTTATTGTGTTGGAACGCTAATATGCGGTTCAAGCAAGTGGCAGTCATGCTTCTATTGAGAGTTGGCACTTGCAGAGATGCAAGATGCCTCATATTGCGTAAGCATGGCTTCAATGGTTTCCAGTGCAGTTATGTGCTTATGACAGTGGGACTAGAACTCTTCTGATTTCCAGGATGGCTTGGTAATACACATCTGGAGACTCCTTCAGGTGATTTACCCGTCAAGGCATCAGAGATCATTTCCTCTGTTTTCTGGCCTTCACCAGGACACCGTGGCAGTACGGTGGCATAACAGGGAATGTCTTCCGAGAGCCGGGTTTCCTACTTGGATGTACTTACTGCTGTGTAAACCTTTCTTCCTGAGATCAGGGTATATGCAATGCTTCAAATCCCATTGGGGAAGGACCAATTGTCCTTCAGAGTGTACTAATAAAGATGTAGTTGTTGCTTTGCTGAAAACCAGTCTGGTTTGGAAGTTGGTACTTCAATGTATACATTAGTGCCTCTTATCCCTTTTACTCATGCCTTCTGTGGAGTAATACGAGGAGGATAATATGAGAATAAAGACTTAGCACAAGTGCAAGAATCAACTGGAAAGCAAGTGCCAGAGACATAGCGCAGTGTTCGCCTCTGACCCCTGTGTACAACCTATAATCCCAGCTTTGTATCCCAGCGGGTCTGCTTCAGCCCTTCACTCTTCTGAAGTCCATAGAAGAGTACCATGGATATAAAGATGGCTATAATCAAGCACCAAGCGAGAAGCAAGTTTCTGCTGGGCATTACATGAATGGTAATAGCTGGCATGAACCCACCATGTCCCCTCGAACTTAATAGAAAGATGGGGAGTAATGAACCCACTGAATAGGACCATGGAAGCCTGGACATAGAGGGACTTTTGTGTGGGGGTGATCTCAACACCAGGTGTACAGGACATTGTTTTTTAAATGGAGAGTTGCACGGCAGCTCTGTCGTGTCTGTCTGTGTGTGTGCCTGATCCTATAATGTTACATACAAGGCAAAAATAGATTGGTAACCATTTGGTGTGTTTTCTTCAGAAACTGGAATATGATAATGTTGAATGGGACGACTTGTGGCGCCAACCCGGGGGAACTTTCTGCGAATCGATAATACTACAGATTCAACGATTGATTACTTTTTTGCTACAGAATCACAATGTGAAAGGTTCCCTCTACTGTTGATTACAGGAAATTCATTTAGCAACCACACTTTGTTATATCTGACCATGAAGGCTTATGTCCATCTAAAAGGAAAAGAGCCTGGGTCTTGGTTGGCTTAACGTAAATACCCAGGATACTATAATATCCAGGTCAGACAGAAGTATTAAAGCATTACCAATTTACATTAATCCTATAAAGCCAAAGCACGTTAATTTTCCCTTGGATGTGACATCAAAGTTAGCCATACTGGAATATCCTAATCAAATACTTTATTGGACTCTGGAGTTCTTTACTGAAAGGTATAGATCTACAAGATATACATTTTCAGACGAACACAAAAAAGAGGGCCCCTAAAATAGACAATAGAAAGAAATTACTTAGGAAAGAGTTGAAGAACCTCTTTGCTACTTCTCCTTCAGAGGAGGAATACATTATTAAGAAGAAAAACAAAATGCAGCAATCCATAAATTGGCTGTGTTGCAATAAGGAGTCAATGGCTAGCACGATTGATATAATAATGAAGAGAGATGCCTGCGATATGTGGAACCTTATGAATAATCTTAATGGTTTGGAAAGGTCCAGACAGATGATGCGCACACCATGAGGAATATGGACAGATTACGTTAAGGATAACTTCCTGGCACCTTCATGTCAATTAAAAAGACCCTCGAAGAAAGAGTATGACGCAGATCTCAAAGTCAACTGCTTGAATTATATAGAAATTCTTGAAGTATTAAGAACCTTAAAAACATCTGTAGTGCCAGGTCCCAATGACCTGTCTAACATTACTCTGGCCTCCGAGGCTAAGAAAATTGGCTAATAACTGCCTATCTGCTATTCAATAAGATAATCGAGACTGGCATTATTCCCCTATCCTGGAAAAATGCCCGTCTTGTGCCAATTAAAAAAAAAAGTTAGATCTGATCCCTCTAATTGCCTTACAAGATTCGCTAAGCAAGGTTTTTGCTTTCCTCACCTTGTGTAGGGTGAGGGATTGGGCTTCAAACAATTCCATTTTAAGAACGGCACAGATAGGCTTTCGTGAAAAATGTTAGACTATCCATAATCTTATATTATTAAATGCCTTTGCTAAGGATGCATACTTTTAAAGAACAACCTCCTTTGAAGGTTCCATTTGTCTACTTTTCATGAGCCTTTGAAATGGATTGTCACAGTGGTCTATTTGGCAAACTATGTGAAGGAGGTTTGCCCTCCCCCTTGTTAAAATGATGCATCAAGGGTTTGCATATTGTAACTTCTAGAACAATCAGATTAGACACAAGGCACCTTCTCAAAGAAAATACCTACAAACGTAGGTCTAAAGCAGGCATGTGTGCTGGAGCCCGTGCTATTTAACATATACCTGGCAGACCTTTCAGGAAGCCAGCTGGGGGCACAAGCCTTTCTTCCTAAATTAGGCTCGTAACATTTATTTTCTTTAATGATTTTTTTTAAATTAAAAGGTGTGTTACAGTTTACAAGAAACTTAAACGGAATCGGCATAAAATAAAAATAGACAGTTGTACCATAGACAACAAAACTTCATTTTCATAATAAATTATCGGAGCAACAGCTCGGGTTTACAGTCTTACATTCTGGTTTTACAGCCCTCTCAGTTTTTGTTTCTATGCAGATGATATTGTTACATATGATCGGACCCCTATGGGTCTACAACGGGCACTAAATACACTCAGTTTGTATAATGAGAAAAATCTTTTAATCAAACACTAAAAAAAAAGAAAATGTGGATATTTGCTGCTAAAAGATCTCTGCAGAACATAAATAATTACACCTGGTTCCTTCCGAGCCTCTGGAAATAGTAACACATCTCTGGAGATATTTATGGTTTAAACGGATCCGTTGAAAATAACCAATAAAGCATTGGCGCTCAGTGGGTACATTCAGGGAGTTGATTGTGAAATAGGTATGTGGCTTCTCCTTTCTGCCAGTACTTGTTGTAGTTTGTATGAGCTGAAATTTACCCTGCCGATTAGATACGGGCTAGACGCAAGATGCCATGACCTCCAATATTGATGCTGCTTTCTGAGAAAAGTTTAAAGCAAATGTTACAGTTTGGTTTAGCTTTGCACGATAGTCAAAGTTAGGAGGGCTGTATGATTTATTAATATTATGCAATCTCTGAAAGGCGTACATAAAATAGCTCCTGAAAATAGACAAATAGACCCAGACAATTTGGTGTTTTGAAAGAAATCAATGAGATATTTTCTACAATGATTGATTTTGCAAATAATCTGGAGACCTATTAAGTTAAAGAATTTAAAGAACAAAGTCAAATGGTGTGACTGGCTCTACAATTGGTTAGCAATGAAAGACAGCCCTAGTCTGCAGGAATATGATTCCCCTTTAATGCACCATGGTTCAGCACAAATATACATTCAGCATTGGGCACACATAACCTTCAGGTGCATATTTATAAAATGTAGGGTGAATCCTTTAGAAACAGTGGAGGTGGCGCGTCCCAGAGCGGTCATCATGAAAAAGATGGACTTGCTCTTTCAGTAAAAATAAAAATGAGACCGAAACATCCGTTTCTATACTGTCCAGATACAGCTTTGGATAGGACTGTGTTTTTGGACAAATGTGTACATGATGCTAACCCTTTGACCTCGAATATGCTGTAAACATATGCTTGACAAGCTCCACTGCTGCAGCAACCTTCCACATGGGACCATATTTTCTTCTTCGCGGCCCTTGGCGCAGTTTTCGGCTTCTCACTTTACAGTCTTTGAAATGCCTTTGGCCAACTTCCTTTACTCCTTTTAGTGATTCCAGGCTCCTTGGCTCACTGTTGCTGGCAGCAATGTACAAATCTGGGGTATTGGGTCCAGTTCTGGGGGGTCGACTGGATGCAATTCATAAATGAGCTACCAAGTCGTACCTGGTTTCTCACACAATGGATCAGTACTTGAAACATGCAAACGCTAAACAAGAAGGAAGAATATTGTATGAGGGAGACCTTCAATTTCCTGCGGAGGAATAAAGACCGTACACATTCTTGTTCTGCAAAGGAATGCTTCTTAAATACAGGTCACCGCGTGACACCGGAAAGGCGAGCAATGGCGATCTAGGACAGGGGCTCAGAGGGCAGTAGTCCCCCCCCAGATCTTCTTTCAGATCACGACGCGGCCCACTGCTGCCCTCAGAGTTGCAGATTGTTACTGATCCTTTCTCCATCTCTGGTAGCAAAATCTGCCACCATCTTGGGGAAGATGAATAGCAGATTCATGGAAAACGCTTGGCCTTGTGGCAGGACAGCAGGGAGCAAAATCACACAATTACTTAACTAAATAACTCAGAAAACACCTGCAACGGACAAATGGGAGCAACAGAGCTGAGAAGGCAAGGCTAAAGAAGGAGACCATGCACAATATGTATGCCAAGAGGGTACAGAACATGTCAGGTCATGTCATGCTGTAATGTCTAGCTTACAATGTACATGCTATTGGCATAGTTATCTCTAGGCTTAAGCAAATCACAAGAAGAAGGCATTGCTCAGTCAGCTGTCAATGTATTCCAATAAGCAGTCTTTTGGAACTTTTCTAGAAGAGAAGAGCGTTCACAATACTTGATTTCCCGGGAGTGATTTTAGGGTTGGAGTCAGCCTGAGCAGAAAATTACTTCACAAATTTGGAGAAAGGGTCAGTCAGTAAGGGCAGGTTGAGGAAGAGTAGGTTTTGCTGGGTGCATGTGGAACTGTTTTGAATCGATATGATATATTTTATTTTTATCGTGCTCATACACAAGTGTTTCAGAGCCTGACGAGGCAAGGACAAAACAACGATCTTACCAGGCCTAGTGTCACTGAGAACGCGCAAGAGCAGGGGATAGGGAAGGGGGAGAGTGGAAAGTGCTGAGTAAGAGATAAAACAACTGGTAGTGCAATCAGCAAGGCGACAAGTGCAAGGTTAAAGCGCAGACAAGGGGTGTCTGATAAGTACAGGTAAGGGGGATTATAGGGTTACAGATACAGACCAAAGTGCAAGGGTTGCCCGGAGGTGTGTGGCTGGGTGGGCAGGGACCTGGGCCCGAAATCAGAGGGCATCCAGGTGCCTGGTGCCAAAGCAGACAGATCAGCAGGGGACAGGGAGAGCAAAGGCACAAGCAAAGAGGAAGGTCTTGAGGTGCTTCTGGAACCAGAGATGGTTCTCCTAACATGTAAGAGTGGCAGGGAGGCTGTTCCAGAGGGAGGCCCTAGCCAAGGAAAGAGATCTACCCCAACTTGTTGCTTGGAGAAGCGACTGACCATGAGGGAGTTGGAGGTGGAGGAGCGAAGAGCTCGAGTGGGACAGTATTTATGGAGGGAGCACTGAAGGTATAGTGGACCCAGGCCCCAGAAAGCCTTGTGGACAATGCAAAGGGTCTTGAATTTAATCCTTGCAGCCACTGGGAGCTAATGAAGAGATTTCAGGACTCGGGAGATACGATCCCTGGGCTTGAGGCCAATGACAAGTCTCTCAGTCCTGTTCTGGATGAGTTGCAGAGGGCGGAGAGTAGAAGCAGGCAGATTTAGAAAAAGAGGCTGTTGCAATAATCAAGCCTAGAGAGAACCAGAGCACGAGAGACAGTAAGCTTCTGGGGGAAGGAGAGGATAGGAAGAATATCTCTGAGGAGGCGCAGTTGGTAGTTTGACTTCTTCGTGCCGGTTTGGCTGTTGTAAAGCTCCCATTCGTGGGATAGTGCCGTCGCCAAGCTGAGGCTGTCCGTTATCGGATTGTGTATTCCTAGTAGGAGATAAGCATGCAGTAAGATATTGTTGTTTATGGTCCAGTGCCAGATTGTCTGAGCTTCTTGTGACAGGGCGTGAGACCTGGTTCCCCCTTACTTGCGGAGGTATTACATTTTGGTGGTGGTGTCCGTAAGAACCTGCACCACTGAGTTCCGAATTGTTGGGAGGAAGGACTTTAGGGCCCAACAGAATGCCCGGAGCTCTAGGATGTTGATGTGCAAGGATGCCTCGGCTGGCGTCCGAAAGGCCTTTGACTTGATGTTGCCATACGTGAGCTCCCCATCCTGCCAAGGAGGCGTTCGTTACCAGAGTGTACTGATGAACTGGTTCGAGAAGTGGGATCCCTGCTGTTGAATTGCTGTCTAGGGTCCACCACTGAGCTCGAGTGAGAGTGTCGGAGTGTCTTCCCATGAGTTCTGGGTTTGTGACCACCTGGCGGCCAGGAACTGTTGTAACGGTTGCATGTCAAACCGGCAGTGAGGGATTAGGATGATACAGGAGGGCATGGTCCCCAGAAGTGCCATGTATTTGCGCACTGACAGCTGTTTATTTGTGTTGAATGAGCGGGCCAACCGCTTTAATGTGCAGATCCTGTTGGCAGACGGGCTGACTAGGCTGTGCGCCGTGGAGAATTGTGCTCCTAGGAACACTAAGGCTTTGGATGGCGTGTTATAGGATTTTTTGTACTTTATCGTGAATACTAGCTGCTGGAGGAGTGTCTCTGTTTCCGCCAGTGAGTTTGCCGCCTCCTCGAATGTGGAGTCCCTGACCAACCAATCGTCTAGATAGGGGTAGAAGTGGCGGCCTTGTCTTTGCAGATAGGCCACCACTGCGGCCAAGCATTTGGTGAAGGTCTGTGGGGCAGACTTCAAGCCGAAGGGCAGGACCCAGTATTGGTCATGTTTTTCGCTGACTGTGAACCTGATGTATTATCTGTGGCTTGGGTGGATCAGAACATGGAAGTATGCATCCTTTAAATCTAAGGCTGCCAGGTATTCGTGGGTTGCCCTGCCTTTATCACATCTTGTAGCATTACCATTTTGAATTTTTATTTCTTGGTGGTTTTTGTTTAGCTTTCTGCTCCCCCCATCCGTGAGAGCGGAGAACCCTTACTGGGTCTTCAAGAAAGCATTACAACTTGGCTATTCACATAACCACACATGGTGGCTGCCTATCTGGCTCCTGAATCTTCTCAGTCATACTTTTTTCCTTTCCATGCATGTGTAACTGGTTTTTTAACAGCGCATTGATGCCTCTGGGCTTAGTGCGCTTTATAAGTGAAAAAGTAAATAAAGTCCAGTCTAGGGGGCCATTTGCCATCTGGCTTCTTTAATACAAAATACCTGCAGTACACCCCTTTTCCTTTTAGATGGGGAGGTACCGTTTCAATAGCTTTTCTGGTGAGAATTTGTCGTAATTAGTGTTGTAGGACCCATAGGTGCAGGTGGTAGAGTGCTTTGGGCGGTATGTCTTTTTTATTGCGCTTGAACTCCAACAGATGGCCGTGCTGGATGACATCTTGCACCCATCTGTCCCTTGTAATTTCCAGCCATTTGTTGCTGCAATGCGCACCATTTCCCCCCACAGGCGTGCTGCTGGGGTTGTCAATGTAGAGATTTGTTTTGTCGACCTCTTTGAGAGGTGGTTGAGCCTCTTTTGCTCTGTGCGTAGCAGTAATCCCTGGATCGCTGTAACGACTGTTAGTTCCGCTTGTAGCCCTGGGAGTAGTAGCTGTACCTGGAGTAACCTTTGGAGCCTCTAGTAGAGGACGATCTAGCGTAGCCAGCAGCACCATGAAAGGGACGAAAAGATTTCCTTCCCTGTAGTGCGGTAAGAGACTGTGCAGTGTCGGAGTCTGCTTTCATGGCCTTAAGGGCCTCATGTATTTTGTCTCCAAAGACATTGTAGCCCTCAAATGGCATGTCTATAACCTTGTATTGTACCTCTTGTCTAAAGACGGTACAGCGCAACCATCCCTGTCTCCGAAGCCCAATCCGATTACCAATTTGTTTGAAGCCCGTTTCTGCGAGGTGGACTGTGATGTTGATGCTGTAGTTAGAAGCTTCCTCGCCTTCACGCACGGTCATCATGGTCTCCCTTTCTATTGATCCTCAGGCAGGTGTTCCAGGATGGGAGCTAACCTGTGCCACATCTCGCGATTATAGTGGGCTACAATGGCCAGGGAGTTGGCCGCTTTGACAGTTGTTGCTTCGATGGTAACCACCTTCTTTCCAAAGGCATCCGGTTTTCTCCCTTCGCTTTCTGGAGGGGTGGCACACTTTGCTGTGAATGTGCTTTCTGACTCACTGCTGCTGAGACTACTGATTCAGGCGAGGGCTGAGATATGAGGCCTTTCAGCGTACTGTCTGGTGCCTTGAATTTCTTGTCTAGCTTCAGGGATAGTAGCCCCTCTTGACAAAAATGGTCCAGAATGGGTATGAAGAACATGGCTTTACAATGCTTTCCCATGTGGTTGAACACAAAAAAGTATTTATTTTCTTCTGCTGGTATCAGTCCGAATTCTTGACACGCCTTGGACAGCATGGAGGGAAATGCCCCTATGTCATCTGGCGATGAAGGCTGTGCTGGGCTACTTTGTGGCTCTGGGTGGTCAGTATTGTCCGTATCCCAGATATTGTCCATATGTGGCGATTGTGTGGTGGCGGAGTCAGTATCATTAGGGTCAGTGTCTGTATCTGTATCTGTCAACTCCCCTTCTTCCCGGTCATCCCTTAGTGGACTTGCTCTGCGTGGAGATGGATGCCTCTCCCATTCGTAGGCATTTTTCAGTCTGCATGTTCTGCAGGCCAGAAACAACGATTTTTTGGATATTGGTGTTTCCATTGTTGCCGTCGCTGATGCATTGTGAAGGACTGCAGATTTATAGAGAAAACTGTGATTTTTGAAGAGAACAACCTTTGCTAAAAGAAATTCTCTCTTTGGAGAGATGAACACGAGGATTCCTATCAGCAAAGAAGACGGTTGAAATCTGAGGGAAAGCTGCTTGTGCAGAGCTATACACTCGACGTTGCATTGGTAGGGACCAAAAACACCCACAACAATGTGTGTATGACACTCAAGGTGGCCATTTTCCCTTTAGGAAATGTATTATACCATAGGTAACCAGGGATTCCCAGCCAGATGACGGAGAATATTCCACAGAATGTGAATCTATGAAAGATCCAATGCTGGAGAAATGTCAATTGCCAAAATTAAAAACCTTTTTTCAATAGGTGCCATTTTATCATTAACTCAACAAATACATATCACAACACCCACCATAGCAACAATTGCGTTACGTGGGCCTGTTCAATGCCCAGTATCTGTAATATTTTTGAAGGATTTTCTCTTAAGAAGTTTATTTGATACAATTTTACAAACATATGACACCAGTTCACTACCTTAGATATTACATCTGGAAATCAATGATCTGGATACTTTTTATATTCTTTACCACCAATAAATAAACATAACACAAAACTAAAAACCTAGTTATACAACACATGCTGTCCATATTTGATAGTAAAGTTACTCAACCAAATTCTTCTTTTGTCATTAAATCATCTGATGTTGACTACATATTGGTTGTGATGTTCTCTCTCTATCCCCACATGCATGTAACACCTTCACATCTATGCTGTAGAAAATAAGCCTTCATACAATTCAAAAAACATGCCAGTGTACTCTTGCATTGAAAATGTCATGCCACATATATGTGACGTAACATCTTCAAATGCCCACACAAAAGGTATCTGCATGCTGGAAATGGCCAACAAGATTTTGAAGCAAATTTGTAACCGTAGACCGTTGAGAGCTATAATGAATAGAAGACCTGGAATAGATGATGTTCTACTGTCTTGGGCCTGCTCGTTGAGGGTTGAGAAAGCATTGTCATCTCGGTTTTGGTGTTCACTGCTTGTGGTTGAACAGAAGCATTATTTATATGATCTCTTAGAAATGCTCAGGTGCCATAAAATTGGGGATAAATGGATTTGATTGACTAACTTTTATTCAAACTTCTGTTGGCTCCCCTCTTATTTTCCATCTATATTAACACTATTATAGAAGAACTGTGTCTTAATAACGTTGATTTTCCGTGGCTGGGGAAGCATGCATTCCCAGCATTATTCTTTGCAGAAGAAGCCTTTCTCCTGTCTACCACCCCTTCTCGCTTAATACAGTCTCTGTTTTGTTTCCATAATTAATGTGTTGTTAGGACTTGAATTAAATGTTTGAAAAACAAAGGCTATGGTCTTCTCCCCTAAGAATTTTCAAAACAAACTTTTATTTGTAATAGTGGGAGGGAATAGGTTAGAGGAAGTTGCTTGGTACCACTATCTGGGAATCAGTTTCGCCTCGAATAGCGGTTGGGCTCTCCACTGGGACAAGGATTCACGGGGGTTTGGGCAAAAATTGTGGCTCACTGAAAACCTTCTTGACACAGGGAAGTGGTGCAGTTGGACCAGTGTTGGAAGTTCATAAAGAGCAAGCAAAAGCAACTGCACTATATGGTGCAGAGATTTGCAGTGTGTTTAGGGGTAAGACTGTTAATACAATTGAAAATAAGTTTGTAAAAAGCATTTTGCTACTGCCCCAAGGTGCCCCGACAGCACTGGTCTGCATGGAACGCAATCTCTGCACTCTGGAAGAGGAGCTGGCCATGAGACATGCACTTTATTGGTTTAGAATCTGAGGGAAGCCAGCACTGGGAGCATTTTGTGAGGCTCTCGCGCAGTTGATTAATTTGGAAGGGTGGAGATGTCTTCCAAGGTTTACCCATGTCAAATATTATTTGGCAGTCCTAGATCCACGAAATTGGAAATGTAAAAAGCCTGGGCAACATTGAGGACTAACAATAGAAAGGGAGGATGTTTGTCTTTGTCTCGGGTCGGGATTACATGCTTTTTAAGCAGAGCCCTGGGTATGAACTCTACCTAGACATGATTGCCCCAAGTTATGCCGGGCCCTGTATATAGAATTTAGAATGGGTTATTTGATGGGACGGGAATACAAAAACAAATGGAAAGACTCAATGGAGAGTAATTGCCTACTATGTGGTGCAACGAAGGAAGACACTACACTTTTTATTTTGTGTTCATATGTGAAGGGTTGAAAGACCTAAGGATTAAAAAACTCAAACCACTGCTTGTAATGCACGATGTTCACGTGATGCTATCCAGTTTGTTAGAGAATCTGATGATTTAGAGGTAGTTCATTTTGTGGCTAAATATATTCACTGAGCCTGGTTAATGAAACGCTTATTGCCAGCACTTTAGAATTAAGTTTGCCACAATAGTTATTGATTTTTGTGTCTATGTCTACCTTAAGATGTTATAATTAGATCAGATTATTCTTTTTTTTGTTCTTTTCTTTTCTTAACTGTCAAAACAGGCTGCAGTTATGTCACTGGATACAGGCCATGGCTCCATCCCAAACTGTCCTGCTTCCATACAAGGGATGCTCCAAAGTCTTCCTTTGTTCATTGTCAGCGATTTCTGTCAGTACATGCTACTCTACATTTTGCTACCTAACATAGAAACTCACTGCAGCCCTGCAGACTTTCACAAACCTTGAGGTCTAGCCCAGGAAAAATGAAACATTTTTTATACACAATTTTCATTCATTATATCCATATTTCACTCATTCTACTCAAGTTATTTGAGCCCTGTAGCTTCCCCCGCCCTTAATATTCATAAAATGTCCCATTTCATTTTGTGCATCGAGCATGTAAAATCCCCTATTCTTAGACTGCATAGACTCTTGACGGACAGTAAACAGCTGGTGAGTCACGTGTGCTCTGCCAGTGCTAGCTAGCTAGCGAACACCACAGCATTGCCTGTAGTCCTTTTTCAAGACAGGCTGCATTCTTTCCAGGAGAGAGCTTGTTAAGATTTTTACAAATGCATAGGATCTGACATTTACAAATGTATTCAGCTAATAGTTAATTGCACAGAAATGCTTAATACCAGGAGGCAAACATTGGCGAACATTCAACTCTAAACTGTAAACACCCTCAAGTCAACCACACACAGAAAGACCCCTGTTCTGTGAACTTTATGAAAACCCACATATCAACACTCACAAGAAAACCTGCCTCCAACTGCAATGCCTCGCCCACTACAGGTTCAGTGTATAGCACTATAAAGGGAGCCATGACCACCACACTATTGGCAAAAACAAATGTGGACTGAAACATTCTTAGCAAATGTTCACCCTATTTTTAACCTATTCTATGATGCAAAAGTTCTGAAAAAGGTGGTGGCATCTCATATATAGGAGAATGGCAGATCTAGTGACCTGCTACATTACAGACAGTGTAGTTTTAGATTCTCTAAAAGGATGATGAGTCAATGTTGACTAAGGGTCACATGTAGACATTGGATAGCCATTGTGAGAGTGCCTAGCCCTTGAGACCACAAGGTTCAGTCAGATGGCATTTGATGTACACTAGCCCACTAAAAACCTGCAATTTATTATATTATTCCTATGTTAAGTAATTGAGGACTTTTTAACTCCTAGTTATGGTGAACTTTTAACTGTTGACTTTTAAGTCTTCCATACCTTTTAGAGCTACCCCAGACCATGCACAAACATACAAGTTCAATTGGGGATATTTTATTTATTAATTTGTTTTATCACTTGTACAGCGCCAAGACAAAGCAAGGGCATCAGAGCACTCACGAAGACAAACAAACATATGGATACATCACACTTTTTAAAAGGGACCTTTACTACACTCTATTAAGATGATTAGCCCAAACTCGTATAATTACAGTAGAACTCTGCTAGGGCCCTGCCTGACTCTGCACTCCTATGGTCTCTCATGTGGAAGAGAAGCTGCACTAAAAAAGTATTCCAAAAGCAAACTATTTCCACATCACATGTTTGGAAGACTCCATGATTATAATGTTCTAGAGCAAAAATAGAGAGGTACAATTTGCATTGAATCAGTTGAATTAGTGCCGCCGTAAACACTTAACTATGGTCTGTTGAGTGAGATTGCTGCCAGTAGCAAAAGATTGGACCGTAAAATATGCAGAAATCATCACTTTTAAGGAAAGAAAATAGCCTACCTCATGAAGTGCTTCATCGTGCTCAGTGTATCTTTATCAGTACAGGTGTCTTCTCAATCCGTCACTTGGAAAAGGTCTGTTTTCTTTGCAGAGTGTCTGTGGGAGAAGAAACATATTTATTTACGTATTTCTTTGAAATGTCTATGGCACCAACCAAAATACACAGAATGCTTTGTGGAGCCCCAAGAAGGGGTGGTGGAAGGAAAATACATACACAAAGTGGGTCAGGGGGGACGGACACTGACAAGGTCATTCATAGTTCCAGGCACATTCAGATGCCAGGGGAGTGGGGTCAGGGGAGAGGAGCAACATAAGTGCCTGGAGAGAAGAAGGTTCCCAAGGCTGAGGAGCCACAGGAGCATGCGTGAGAAATCTGAGAAAATCTGGTTGAGTAATCCCATTCCAGAGAGGTCCAAGAGCTAGAACAAGATCAAGCCTCAGGTCCTCAAGCTGGTGATGTTTCAAAGTCCAAGCTCCTATTCTGAGGGAGCGCAGGGAAGCAGGGGAGAAAAGTGGGTGCGAGGGACATGTCAACTCTCTCCTCCCAGACCTGCTGGATCTGGACTCGGCAGCCCTCAGCAGGTCACCAGGTAGGTCAACTTGAAAATGTGACTTTTGAGCCTTCTTTTAATTTAGTGGAGGCTTTCTTCAAGTTTGAGACTTAGGTGAAGGCCGTTCCAGATGGCTGAGCCTTGGAGCTGACCAAATGCAGACCCAGCTTCTTTTATGGGTGATCAATTTAGTATACAAGACCTCCTGACTCAAATACCAACACCTATACCATTTAAACTAGACCCCCTCAATCAAAGTTTTCTCTCCTTGTGTTTGTTTTACCTCAACAAAACATGTTTTAAACGAGCTCATATTGTAATAAACGAAGTAACATGTTGGAAAAAGAGTGCATAAGAAAGCCAATAGTTGTGTAACTGGCCTTCTAGATCCTGCAATCTCCTGTTACGAGATGACTTTAAGACAAACTCCATGAATAAAAGATTTGGAGGGCTCAAAAACAATTTGGCAGTGTCATGAAAAATACTCATTGATGAACCAATGGCCCTATCTGGCCCCAGAAGATGTGAAAATGCAGGATTTTTTGTTGTGAGGTTATCTCAGCATGACAATGGGCATATGCTTGGGAACTATGTACTTAATAAAATCAGCTCTTTGACACTTCGTACCGTTTTCATTGTGCGTGTCTTCATTGGGTCCTTTTCTACAAGCACTCCCTTCAGCAAAATTCACATACTTGCGATTGCACTTACAGAGACGCAAGACAGGACATGTACAGCATCTCAGCCTACAGAATAAAAGGGGATAATGGCATGCTGGGATAGCCCACATCCATTGCCCCTCGGCCAATGATCAGCAGGGCATCCGCTAGAGTACACGGTAAGCATTACAACGGGAATGCAATACAGCATTAGAAGGCACAGGAAACTGACTTGGTCAGAGCCAGAAATGTAATATGATTTCCTGGTATGCTGTACCACTAGTTCATTTTTTATTTTTTATGAGTGTGTACTTTTACTGTGAAGGCTCCTAAAAGGCATTCTGGATGCATTTTCTTTCTCCCTTTTCGAGTCAAATTTAGCATCAGCGTGGCTTGGATGATGAGAGGACAGGGCAGAGTGCAGTGTTTGCTAGTCCGGACTTCTAAATGGCCTTCTTCAATTTCAGCAATGTTTATAACCCACATCACGGCCAGGCAGGCAGGCAGACAGACAAACAGACAGACACACACACACACACTCACACACCACGTTTCAGGCTACGCATACAACGCCTTCACAAATCTCACAATTACTTTGAAAACATTTTCTTTTGTCATCAGCAGTGTTTTTCTTATGCTTCTATGTTTAGGCAATGGGCACTCTGACAGGGCATATCCAAGTAAAATCCCATGCAGCTCCAATTACCTTGCAAATATGTGTCTACTTTCAAGACCGTTAAAGTGAGTAACACAATAAAGCTACCTTTTAAAGATTAATTTATATCAAGGATATCTACTAGCCAAACATGCAAAAATAGTTTGCCTTTATGTTGATAGCCAAATGGTTTTACCATTATGCGTAACAATGAGTGGAAAATTGTGAGAAAGAATATCTATACTCATGTCACCGTATTACACAACTTCTTTTTGTGTACGCCATAAATTGGTGAAAGTACAGAAGTAAAAAAATAGGAAATGCATTATTTTGCATTCTGGGACTTCTAGTTTTCCATTGAAGATGTGGACTATAGAGCTACAATGATATTCTTTTGGTTTACAGTGTTTCTTTTTCAAGCACTTTGTAGGAAAGGATGATGGCCTAAAATAAACTGATGACAGAAAGCATCTCTGCAAGAGCGCTGTTTTGCAAAAGTAGACTTCCTATCGAATTCTCCCTTTTTGCTTGTTGCCATGTTTAAAGAGGATGCCTTGGAAAAGTGTAAACAAACATGCGCATGCCAAAAAACATTGTAAATGTTGTGAAAGCAACTTTTGGAATGCAATCATTTCTGAGGCCTGATTTCACCTTTAAAGATAACAGCGTACATTACATTTTTATTTTTAGCCACTGCTTGTCAGTTCAGAAGGACCAGACTGAGAAGCAAATACTAACTATGCCCCATCTAAAAGATAAGGCCCAACACTTTGGAGTGCATTCACTTCCCAAAAGAATTCAGCAGGCTCAGAATGTTTGTTGAAGAACAGGACACAGATGCAGAAAAATCCAGGATTTTATCACCAGTGCCATGTTTCTGGATTCCCAGTATAAAAGGAAAATCTATTTGGATTATGAACATGCCCTGCGTAGGGAAAATGTAGTTGCTGGTTAAATGTGATTTGTATTCAAGGACTATCTTTACTGTGCATTTTAGAGTACACACTGGTGTAAAATGTAAGGCCTACTGCAGCCTTATTTGAAGCACCAATGTATATTTGTATTTGTATTTATTACGTTTATGTAGTGCTTTACCCCAAAGCGCTTTACATTACAACAACAAGAATACATTAGAATAAACTAGAAGCATAACATTACAAAAACATGAAACAAACCATTAAAAACAATATGTAGAACAATTTACCAAGGTCAAAAAAAGAGGAATAGAGCCGAGTAAGAATAAGAGGGAAGTAGTAAGGGAAGTCAGGGCGGGGGAAGAGGATGAGATTTCAGGAGGGGGGAAGGAGGGATGAGAGAGAATGGGGAAGATAGGGAGGTGTAGGAAGGAGGGAAGGAATGAGGGATGTGGGAGGGAAGTAGGGAAAGTAAGGAGGGACGTCAGGACGGGGGTGAAGAAAAGATTTCAAGAAGGCACGGAAGGAGGAGTAAGAGGAAATATGACGGATAGAGAGAGGTCGAGAGTTCCAGTGTAGGGGGGCAAGGAGCTGGAAGGATCGGAAACGAGAAGAGGCACAAGGGGATGGATGAACAGTGAGTAAGAAGAGATTAGCAGATCGGAAGGAGCGCGAAGGAGCGTAGAAAGAAAGGGGGAGCGAGATCATGAAGATATTTAAAAACGAGACAGAGGAAGTTGAATTTAAGTTGGGAGTGAAAGGGAAGCCAGCCAAGAAAAGAAAGTGAAGAGGAGATGGAATTATGAGGAGCAAGAAGACAGGTTACGAATGGCTGAGTGGTAGAGGGATTTGAGAGGAGCAAGATGAGAGGCAGGGAGTCCAAAGAGGAGAGAAGAACAATAGAAAAGACAAGAGAAGATGAGGGAAGAGATTAAGAGTTTAGTAGCATGGAAGGTGAGGGAGGAACAGATTTTGCGAACATTGAATAGGTGGTAGCAACAGGGGCGGGAGGTGAGAGAAATGGGGTGGGGAAAGGAGAGCGTGGAGTCAAGGTGGAGGCCTTGGTTGCGAGCACAGGCTGAGATAGGGAGGTTAGTAGGGGGAGAGGGAGGATGAAGGGTGTTGGAGGGGAAGAATAAGACTTCAGTTTTTTAAGTGTTGAGGGAGAGAAAGTGGGATGACATCCAGTGTTTGATAGCAGTAAGACAGGAAGAAAAATTAAGGTGTAGTTCAGGAGTGAAAAAGAGAAGGAGAGGTAGAGCTGGGTGTCATCTGCGTAGAAATGGTATGATATGCCGAAAGAAGAGATGATGGGGCGACAAGGGAAGTGTAAAGGGAGAAAAGGAAAGGGCCAAGTACAGAGCCTTGGGGGATGCTGAAGTCCAGGGGGAGAGTGGAAGAGGTATGACCGCCCCAGGAGACAGCAAAAGAACGGTTGGAGAGGTAGGAGGAAAGCCAGTTGAGGACAGAGCCATTGATACCAAAGGAAGAAAGAGTGTTGAGAAGTAAGGGGTGATCAACGGTATCAAAGGCTGCAGAGAGGTCAAGGAGGATGAGAACAGAGGATTGCTTAGAGTAGCGAGCAGTAAGGAGGGAGTTGAGAAGGTAGGGGAGGGCAGTTTCAGTAGAGTGTTTAGGGCGGAATCCAGATTGAGAGGGGGGAGAAGAGAGAGATTGGTTACAAAGGTTGAGAGTTGAAAGTAGACTAAATGTTCGAGAAGCTCAGAGAGGAATGGTAGAAGCGAAATTGGACGAAAGTTGGATGCAAGGAGGGGTTTTAGCAGAGGGATTCTTCAAAATAGGAATAATAGTAGCGTGTTTGAAGACGGAAGGGAAGGTGGCAGAGGAGAGACAGATATTGAGGAAGGAGGAGAGGTAGGGAATGAGAAGAGGGTAGATTTTAGGAATCAGGGGGCGGGTAGGGGATCAGAGGGTGCAGCAGTAGGGTGAGTTTTGGACAGGAGGAGGGAAATATCAGAACGAGTAACAGGAGAGAAATCAGACAAGTAAGAGGAAGGGGTGGGGAGGGAAGGGGGAGGAGGAGTGTAAGAAGGGGAGCAAAGAATGTTATGGCGAAGAGAGAGTATTTTGGAAGAGAAAAAGTCAGCAAAGTCGGAAGGTGAGAGGGAAGGAGTAGTAGAGAGGTCAGGAGTAGGTGGGGAGAGAAGACGAGATAGGGTCTGAAAGATACGATGAGGATGGGAAGCTTGGGATTGGAGAAGGTTAGAGTAGGTATGTACGTTTAGCTAAGCTGAGGCAGGAGTCATAAAGAGAGTGGTATGAGAAATAGGAGGCTTGATTAGCAGGAGAGCAGATCTTGAGCCAGCGTCGCTCAAGGCGATGGAGGAGGCGACGCATAGACAGAAGGTGAGGAGAGAGCCAAGGGTTGAGAGGGTTTACGGGTAGGGCGGAAGGTGGAAGGGGGGTAAAGTTGATCGTGGCTGGAAGAGATAGAGGAGGACAGAGAGGATAAAGCTTCATTGGCAGAGAGAAGAGACATCAAAAAGAGGGGGGAGGGAGGAAGAACTGGTGTCGAGAAAGAGAGAAAGGTTAAATTTATGGAGATCCCGTCGAGAGAAAGAAATGGAGGAAGGGGAGGGAGTGGGCGTAGGGAGAGTGAGGGAGAAAGAGAGTGAAGCATGGTCAGAAAGATAGTTGGGGAGGGAAGAAACTGGGGAGGAGGAGAAGGTTGAGATAAAGATAAGGTCAAGAGTGGAGCCAGAGGAGTGAGTAAGAGAAGTAGGGAAGGGAGTGAGGAGGTAGGAGTCCAGAATGAAAATAAAAGAGGGGAAGGTTGTACGGAAGAGGGGAGGTGAAGGGTGAAATCACACAGTACGGTAAGGGGAGTCCCTAGAGCCTTTCGCAATTGCAATCCGCACCAACTCGATAATCAAAGGTATCCAATGTGGAAAGACTTCCTTTAAGTTGTCCCCATTCCCTGATGATATCTTGGTGTATGTAGTAGACGTACACTCATCGGTTCCTGAGCTTATGTCCCTTATCTCGTCCTTCGGCACTTTTCGGGACTCAAGATTAATGTACTATGAGAAACTTTAGGGGGTTCTCCGAGGTAATCCCTGGGGATCCTGGATAGGTGGCCAGGAAAGGGCCATCGCTCTTGGATCCCAACGCTGGGGGCGGACAAGCGAGGGAGGATCACCTGGATGAGGAATTCTTGGGGGATGTGGAGAGGAAGCCCTCAGGTGAGACATTGTATCCCATACAATATAAGGGGGCGAGAAGTCTACCTGAGTCCTTTGTGGGATATACTAAAGTGCATCCCTTAAAGCCTGAGAGAATACCAAAACTCCATCATGAAAGTAAGACTATAACAGGAGAAGAAAACCTACACCTCCATCTAGACAAAATCTTCTTCCTGATTCAGACATTCACCCATCTATTCTTTGATCCGATCCTTACAGTTATTATAAAAACCAAACTTTTCATTCCTTATTAGTTGAGGCTAAAGATGGTAAGAAAGGAAAGAAAAGAGAAATGCCATCCTTCTACCATTCTAAAGGTCCTCAATCAGAACAGGGAAGAGGGGGAAAAGATATGTTAGCTAGGTCTGTACAACCAAATTATCACCCCTACTTTTTTGACAATGACATAACTCAATTTTCTGCCAGCGATCTTCCTGAAAACCCTGCGGTCTTCATGGGATACTACAACTCCCATATTTCACATTCTCCCTTCGACTGCTCCAACACTGAGATGTGCAGATTACCTGTAGTAATGTTCAATGTCCTTATACTACTAACAACGCCAGGCAAAGTCAGGCACTTAACTACCATCATGAACACCTGAATCCTATTGACATTTGTACTAAGCATAAAAGGTGGAACTCAGAATCACTAAGAGAGTTCGGGAATCAGGAACACAGAAGGCATGAGCACAGCAGGCTCAGACAGCAAAGGTGAGAGCAAAGGAGAGCAGGCTAGATGGCGAGTGGCTGAGCGAGAGCTGCTGTGACCCAGGCTTGCGAGAACGGAACCCCGAGATGCTACAAGACTGCAAGTTGAGGCAGGAGAAAGTGTGGCAAGGGAACCGTGTCTACAAGAAGACGAGAGAGTTCATCAAAGGATGCCAAGAAGCTGAATAATCTCTCTGAGTCGTGTGCGTGAAGATTGCTTATTGCCTCGGGACAGAGAGGCTGCCTGGGAAGGTCTGAGGGGCCAGTGGGAGAGAGCCTAACCTCGGATAGCAGTATCGTGAAGGACGCGTTGAAGGAATTACAACCGGCAAGTTCAAAGTGAAGAGGAAGCCCGGTGTGTAATAGACACGAGGGATAAAGTTGCAAGCAAGGTTACGCATATGAAGCAACACGTGTTGAAAGAAAGCTTTGAATGTCAGAATTGTGACTTAAATAGGAATTGGGTTGAGAAGGGTAGAGGGGAGAGACGGCGGAAGGGGAAAAGTGATTGGTGTGAGGGGCAGGGCTTTGGAATTGGAGGAATGGTTGGGGAGGAATCCCAATGCCTTAACCAGAAATCGATCTAAAGTATTGTTATGGGCCTAACTACGTGGCGACGGTTCACTCCTGGTTAATCTGGTACAGTTGGTTATATTTCTTTTATTCTTACATGCCCGTTTTGCTGCTGTTTATAGAAGCAAGCATCTCGGAGCTTTCAGTTGCTGTTTGAGGGTTTTTTGTGATGCAGAATATGTACGCTGTAACTGAAAACAGTTTGACGCATTTTTAAATAAAAACATACGTTTAAAAAATTAAATTGGTGGATTTGCATTCTTCTGCACCTCAGCAAAACTTTGAAGCTCACTTCACAAGGAAATGTGAACAACAGAAGACCACCTAAAATTCTGAAAATGAATTAAAACATGGCACTTTAACTCACCGAGCTAAATGGGAAATTCCATCGAAAAGAATCAGCCAACCACAACTCAAGCATAGATACTCAAAACCAAAAACAACTGAAACCTTATGAACCAAAACTGGGATACCCCAATGAAATAAAGCATTTAATACAATCCACCATGCAAGGATATGAACCCAGCTAAATCGACATATCCATTGTAGAGAAGCGCACAGAATTATCTCATCACTAACCCTATTCAAAATTTTACAGTATCCTATATACTCAACCACCTAACAAAACACACACATACCTCTACCAGAGCAGAAATTTGAAACCACCGCAAACTGCACACACTCTGCAACACCAAACTCAATCCATCACATTACAGAAAACTAAACCACAGATACACAAACCATCCCATATACACTCATACAGCAAAACACTGCCAAACCCTTACCAACTAAAAGCAAACCCAATCAACAGTGACCTTTTTTTCTGAACTGTAGATACCAACAGCACAGCAAAGCTCTCTTGTGCTTTCCCTCCCCATCCCCCGCAAGCCTTTTCAGATCTACCAGAGTGCTGGAGACCATGAAAATGGCAGTGGTGTCACAATAACATAACATGTACAGCAGTTATCTGGAAAAGACTGTGCATGGGGTTTAGTACCACAGATGTGTCTCTGTAAATGGCTGACAGCTTGCCCCTAAATAGGGGAATTCCTGATTATGATTAATTTACCTTTCAAGACATACGTATCCAATCAGAAACTTTCCTTACATGGACCCACATTTTCTTCTAGGGCAGAGGTCTTCAAACTGTGGGGTGCGCCCCTCCCAGGGGGGCACGGGCGCATTCCAGGGGTGGCGCGAGAGCCCAGCATGAAATGTAAAAAAATATATATATTTTTTTAAATTTTTCTTTTAGACTGGAGAAAAGGGGCAGGGGTGGTTCACATGGTCAGACTGGACCATAAAACTGTCTCGGGCACCAATGAAATAGTGGCCCGCAGTTGCAAATGGATATTTGTTCATTTAGTCACAGGCTGTTTGAATAGTACACAAACAGGGTGTTTCTTCATCAACAATGGTCAAAACT
Organism: Ambystoma mexicanum; assembly: GCF_040938575.1. Taxonomy (NCBI): domain Eukaryota; kingdom Metazoa; phylum Chordata; class Amphibia; order Caudata; family Ambystomatidae; genus Ambystoma; species Ambystoma mexicanum. The sequence goes on from NC_090941.1 coordinate 757,686,937, forward strand.
ACTAATGAACATAGTGAAGTAACTCATCAAACTGGCCCAAATTGGCTAAAAAAGTGGCCCATTTTGACTGGCCTACACTAGCATTTTGCATTTTTTGGTACGGGCATTGCCCTATTGCCCTGTAAGCCAGTCCAAGCCTGGCAGCTCATCCATAATGGGCGAGGGGGAATCCTCCCAGTGGCCCCCTCAACCATTATGGAGGAGGCGAGAAGCCAACCACACATGCTCACTGAGCCATGCCAGGCTGGGGGGGGTTGCTTCATCAGCCTTGCAGAGCATTTGAAATGCTGGCTGGGGCACTGCATGTCTGTATGTGCGAGGGGGAGCTCCTGTGGCTCCTCACACATATGGACAGAGCAACCTGGAGCGGAGCGTTTCAGCACCCACATGCAGGCCCCTGCAGAAGGTACGTTTATGTTCATTTATTTTTTATTTAAATGTGTAAGGATGCGTGTATGCTTGTGTTATGAGTGAGTGTATGGTGATGGGTGCTCCTATGAATTATAGAGTGATTGCTGTGTGAATGTGTGTGTTTTGGTCCGGTGAGCTGATTTTGGCGAGTGGGGGGTAGAGTGGGGAAGGAGTGTTGTACAACAAAGGCATTTTAAAAGTGTCTTTTTTGCACAATACCCCTACCAACCTGTCAAAATCAGCTCTCCTTCTGATGCGCTGTGGAGCCCAGGGGACAGGGATTGTATTATTTTTACTGGATATCCATCATAGATGTCCAGTCAAAAATACCATGCTTTCCCCCTTGACCCCTCCAGCGCCATAACCATTGTAACCATTTGGCTTTTTACCCATTAGTTTTTTTAAATATAGTCTAAAATGCAACAAAATGTATTCATTGCAATTTCCATGTAACAAACTTAAGAGACCTATATATGAGGTTTAAGTTAAATCAGTTGCACACCTTGGAAAATACCTCAAGATGGAATCAAAGAGCTGGAATCATCACACAATCCTCCTGTCGGTTTTGCAAAGATCAGTCACAAGCTGAGTCACTAAAACACTTGGTCATTTATTGTGGTCATTTCGAATCTGCACAGTGTCATATTATAGGTTCAGAAAAAATGGGGAATACCTTATGTGCAAAAGAATGGTGCTGGACGAATATGATGTGGGGCACATCTATTAAAACTATATTGTCTCGAACAAAACTTCTTACTTTGTTGGTGAATGAGCTAGAAAAAAGAGATGCTGAAGATATTGAGCAACTACAAGTTACCCTAGAATCAAAGGGGAAGTAAGTTGAAATAGGTTTCACTGTAAAAAGCAAAATGCTCATCTGTTGTTGTATGATTTGTATTTGTACTGGAAAAATGAAGGGGATGTGCAAGAAGTGATAATGTAAAATTATGAGGCTACTGAAATATGCCTATTATCCATGACAAAAAAGGTTTTTTTTTTGTATTATCATTGAATGAGGAATTATTTTAGATGTTATGAAAATGTGCAACAGAGATATATACATATATGAAATGGTGAATTGTTTTTAACTGTTTTTAAGATAATGAAATTAGAAATGAAAGTGTTTTGATGTTGTAAAAGTTTGTTAAATAAACTAATAAACAATTTTTAATTAAAAACAATGCAACATTTTAACCCATTATTTAAAAGAAATTCACTGGGGAAAGACCACCCGAGCCCCACTTGATTGGTTGGGGCTTCCTCGCTGCACTGGGTCGCTATGGCATTTTTGTGGGAAATATGTATGCCCATCCACTTTAAAAATGCATCAATTCCCACTGGCTCTCGGAGTGCGTTGGGACTGGGGTGGGGGAGCCCAGGCACTGTGGTAGGAGCAGGATGGGCGGGAGCACTGGGATAATGGTGGAAGCAGGCTGGGAGAGCCAAGGTTCTGTGATGGGGTGGGGAGAGGCCAGGGACTGGATAGGAGTGGGGATGAGGGAGACCAGCGACTGTGATGGGAGCAGGTGGGGGAGCCCAGGCACTGTGGTAGGAGCAGGATGGGCGGGAGCACTGGGATAATGGTGGAAGCAGGCTGGGAAGAGCCAAGGGTCTGTGATGGGGTGGGGAGAGGCCAGGGACTGTGGTAGGAGCAGGATGGGCGGGAGCACTGGGATAATGGTGGAAGCAGGCTGGGAAGAGCCAAGGGTCTGTGATGGGGTGGGGAGAGGCCAGGGACTGGATAGGAGTGGGGATGAGGGAGACGAGCGACTGTGATGGGAGCAGGTGGGGGAGACCAGGGACTGTGGTAGGAGCAGGATGGGGGGGAGCACTGGGATAATGGTGGAAGCAGGCTGGGAGAGCCAAGGGTCTGTGATGGGGTGGGGAGAGGCCAGGGACTGTGGTAGGAGTGGGGATGAGGGAGACCAGCGACTGTGATGGGAGCAGGTGGGGGAGCCCAGGCACTGTGGTAGGAGCAGGATGTGCGGGAGCACTGGGATAATGGTGGAAGCAGGCTGGGAGAGCCAAGGGTCTGTGATGGGGTGGGGAGAGGCCAGGGACTGGATAGGAGTGGGGATGAGGGAGACCAGTGACTGTGATGGGAGCAGGTGGGGGAGCCCAGGCACTGTGGTAGGAGCAGGATGGGCGGGAGCACTGGGATAATGGTGGAAGCAGGCTGGGAAGAGCCAAGGGTCTGTGATGGGGTGGGGAGAGGCCAGGGACTGGATAGGAGTGGGGATGAGGGAGACCAGCGACTGTGATGGGAGCAGGTGGGGGAGACCAGGCACTGTGGTAGGAGCAGGATGGGCGGGAGCACTGGGATAATGGTGGAAGCAGGCTGGGAGAGCCAAAGGTCTGTGATGGGGTGGGGAGAGCCCAGTGTCTGTGATGGGGTGGGGAGAGGCCAGGGACTGGATAGGAGTGGGGATGAGGGAGAGCAGCGACTGTGATGGGAGCAGGTGGGGGAGACCAGGGACTATACTGGGAGTAGGGTGTGTTGACAGCACTCAATAGTTCATAGCCATTTGTACATACTGTCCATTTGGCATTTATGGGGTGGCCCGGCCTGCCCAGACTATGCTCAGGGGTCCAGGCCAACAAAGGTTGAAGACCACTGTTCTAGGGTGTGGAAAGGAAAAATGTACTGATGTTAAAGTGTCACAAACCTATGATGAGAGGCAATACGTGAAAACAACTTTGGGTTAAGTGCTGTCGGGGCTGAGAAACATTTTTTCTACAGATATGTAGCTGCTCCCTGGTTTAAGCACATTTTCCAACCTATAACACCACAAGAAACATTTTCTGCACTTACATTTTTAGGTCTAACTAGAGAAACATTTAGCCCTCGGCCCGAGTTCGTACAGGTACTCATTAGAGGTTGCTTCTCTATGAGCTGCTACCTGGCAGACAGAGTGCCTAACACAATACTTTCATGATGAGCATCATGGAATTATAGTTTTTGCGTTTTTAAATGTGTCTGTTATTTTGTCCTGGGCAGGCATTACTATATTTAGCAGTGTAGGGTGCCCATGTTTATTCTCACATCACTTGGCACGTACACATCTCTCTCCATTAGACTCTTGTGTGAAAAGAAACATGATTTGCAGGAAGAAAGCCGCAAACAGAATGGAATTGTTTGCCTGTGATGGCATGCTAGTTGCATCTCACCAACATAACGTGTAATCCTTTTTCCATCATCTGACCCCCCTCACACTGGTAGAGAAAAGAGACAAAGTCAAGAGAAGGAACACTGTCGAGTGGGGAGGAGTCCACAGCCAGCTGCAGACCAGAGTGAGAACGGAAGCCTATACAACACTACTTCTTTTCAACCTTTGGAGGGCTGAACAGCATACGGTAGACACAGTAGACACAGAGACCGCTGGAAACAACAAGGGTGAGGACACACTCTGGTGCTTGCCAGAGGGAGGAGGCCGGCCACCATATAGCACTGCGGTGGAGGAAGAGAAAAGAAACTTCAAATGCTGTGTGCACATGGAGCCACCATGGAGGGGGCAAGAGGGAAGTCAGCTGCAGAAACACGGCGTGGAAGAGTGGAGATGCCCCACACAGAGTTTGCATGAGACCGGTGAGACAGTTATCCAACAGGGGTCTAAGCTACTGCACCCTACAATCTCTATGGCCAGGGGATTTCACATTCCCCTCCCCTTCATCAGCATTGACACAATTACTTGGTATGGGTCCCGCATGAAGTCAGTATATCACCATGGCCAGTTACTTTTTATGGCTTTTAATAATTTCTATGAATTACTCCCCAATTTAGTTTAATATACTGCTTGTAAGATGAACAACCAGAAATAAAGTCAATTGGCTCCAAAGAATAAGAATTCCAGAATAACCCAAAAAGACTGAAAATAATAAACCATATGGTATATTTGACCGAATATAAGCTGTACGAAAATCCCATACAACCAAAAAATGTATCAATTATGCCATACATGACCATTATAGCGAACAAGGGGAACGGGGGCTGCAGGGATGTCCCCCGCATATGGGAATAAACTTAGAAGTAAAAAAAAAGGTAAGGACCCTGCGGCGCCGGTACCCAAGCACGTAAGTGAAGGGAACCGTTGTCGCAGGGAGTCAGCGGCACACAAGGTGTGCCACCAAAAGATAAGTAAGGGGGGCAGGGGAGGAGTGCATTTGTAGGGTATGCTTGCTGAGGCATTTACCTTAGGTTGTTTGACCATAACGGTCAAGTTAGCTACGGTCTTTTCGGCCACAAACTTTTCCGATCCATAATTCCAAATCAATTACCTTAAAAAGCATACAAAACCTAGAATGCCTAAATAGCTTCAATAAAAAACGTGTGCAAAACCTAGAATGCAGACATTTGTTTTGGGCTGTTTCGCAAAATAAAACAACCTGTGCTTTCTCGTGGCCTGTGTTGGATCAGTATATTTTGTACAAAAAATTCTTTAGCATAGATCTTTTATTAAACTATATAGAAAAAATATGCTGGGCCTCATTTTGACTTTCCTGGTGTGGAATTAACGGGCTGGTATTACCGTATACCGGCATCTTCCCACAACTGCAAAGTACAGGTTTGTTGGTGGGCACCTGATTCGGTAAATCAGGTGCCTTAACAACAAAAATCACTGGTATTACCGGCAATGGTATTACCGGTGCCAGTAATTCTTGCAAATTCCCCCCCCCCCCCATCAATGGAGGCCAATGGGACTCCCTGGAATGGGGATTTACAACCGTTGCTGGCACTCATAATCCAACGTTAATACCGCGGACGGAGTGCTGGTAACGGCAATACAGTTTGCCGTTATCCTGGCGGATTTACCGCCAGGATACCGGCAAACTTGTAATGAGGCCCTCTGTACATTCATGAAATTCTCATAAAGGAGAAGGACAAACCACTGCCTTCCTCCTTTGTACCATCACAAACTGTGATTACATAACTGTAGCATATATCCCTAAATGTTAGGTCCGATTCTGTTCCTCACATGTGAGGACTATTAACGAGTCAATTTAAAGGAATGAGTGCCCCAACTAATCGTCATTTCTGTATATCTTAATGTTGAAAAATGCACAACGTGGTCTTGCTAAAATGCTAGGATCTCCTAACAATAATTTCCCAAGTAACCTTCCTTTATTTATGTTCAAAGGTTTAGACCATTGTCTTGGTGAAAAACAACTGCCTCCTCAGAACGTACTGAATCCCCGTCCTTTCAGCGCCAGCAGGGGTGCTGGCTTTGTTACATGGAGGGCACAGCCATCACACTGACGAACTCTATACACTGAGGCTACAGGGCTCCAATAAATTGTGAGTAAACACAGGGCTCCATCCCAGTGAATGCATGCAGTATATTTAACAAGTGACCCGATAAAGCAGTTCATTTTTTCCACTGAGGGGGTCGAAGCACGTATTTGCAGGCACGTTAGCATTCAGGCACATATCATTAAAGTCACCCTGGTAGGCGCTTCAGTAAAATGCACACCTGGGAAGCCCTCAATCAAGTGAGCATTGACTCTATTTTTTCTGTGTCTGGCATAAGGTCCTAGCAAACAATTCATTCATTCTAAATGTTTGTCATAGAGGTGTAAACACGGTTCCACTCCAGTGACAGCATGAACTGATTTATTAAAATCTCTAAATGCTCAAATGAGCAGGGCCTCAGTAGCCTAGGGGGGCTCCTATGTGTTTTCGTTGACAGAAATAACTGAGTTGTAATTTACTTTGTGGTATTATTTCTTTTAATGGGGGCTCTCCTACCCCACTACCAGGCACCTAACCACCCTTTATAGAGCTTCCCGGTAAGATAGCTCAGCGGGTTGAGCGCTCGCTGCTGCGATCTGAGCGTGATCTGCAGGTCGCAGGTTCGAAACCCGGAGGAGGTTGATAAATGAGTACCAAAATTTCGGTTGGGTGATATTGTATGTATATATGTGCTCTGTAAAGCACTTTGGATTAAGGCGCTATATAAATAACACATCATTAACATATATCTATATTACCACCACGAAGCACCTGTCGAAAAATATTTTACCATTCAGTAATTTCAATGGTACACAAGTCTAGGGGACCAGGCTGAGGGCTAAGTTATTATCTGTTCTAAACAGTGCACGAGGCGATGTAAAGCCTATACGTTTTCCAGTGTTTGGCGACAGGCCCTACCATAACTCCGGTCACAGAATACCACCTGTCTGCTCAATCCCAGTGTATATTTTGATTTTGGCTAACGCCCGGATAGTTCTATGTTGACCATCATTCAGCAAACTGTATCCATTCCCATATGGTAAGGAATATTCCGGGTGTCCACGTAAAACTGAATTTGAAGCACATTTCCTGTGACAAGGTTTGCCCCTGCAGGCCCTTGACCGTGCATTACTGGTACAAACACCACAATGTCACACGGCTCATCCGTTTAAGGGAGAGAAGACAGGATTCTGGCTTGAAAACTCAGGCCCGCAAACCTTGCGCGGCTTCAATGTGCAGGCACAATGGGGCACTGCAAATCCATGCCCAACGTATGTGAAAAAGAAATGCATTTCCAAGTGAGCAGTGTGCCTACATATGTGAACCCGGGTGGCATGTTTAGATACAGTGCAGTAAGCTTGAAAAGCCACTTCTTACCACTCGCTCAAACCTCAGAACAACACGCACACTTCTAGCGTTCCTTCACATCCGATTTTCAGGTTGGTGCGTATCACAACCTTCTACAGAACAAGAAAGATGCTAGATTTCTCCTTGAGGCTGCATCCATGGTTACATCCCAGGATGATGTGACAAGCGAAGGCGGGAGCCTACCCTCACTGTCCTTTCAGATCTGCCCAGGGAATTAAATCAGGCTTGAGCGCGTCAGACCTTCTATGAGTGCGATACTTCTGCGGTATGCTTGATTTCACCCCGCCGCAGCTCTGAAGTGCATGAAACACCCCCAGGACATGGAGGCAAAGCAGCGAGCTGTAAATGCACCCCCACTCTTGCAGGCCGCTGAATACATATGCACATATAGGCCAGCTTTCCGTCGCTGCTTCAGAGATCAGATCCACCTCGCTCGGGATCTGGGAAACCTTGCTTTGCAATGGCAGTGCACACCCTTCCTTAATCTGTGCTACAGTGACCTAGCATCAGTGTACTGCACAGTTGCACTGCCTTTGCACTGGGGAACATTGCTCCCAGTGCAACAATACATTACTGCAAAACACATTTCAACTGCTGCCTTTTTTCCGGGTGCAAATTTGATGTAATATGGACTCAAGAACGTGGAAATGTCTGTTTTAACTACAATCGGGAGAGGTGGGAATCATGATTTAAAAAAATAATTAGAAAAGGCAGAGGCCAAAACAACCTATTTTACAAAGGACAAATTCCAGAGCACCTTTGTGTTTTTTTAAAGCGAGTATATCATCTACTTTTAAAGGGATAACAAAGAAAAAGGAAATTGCCCAAGTTAAGTTAGAGCAGATGCTACTGATAAAATGTACTACCAGTCTCTTGTCTTGGTCACTCAATATACCATCAGAAGTATCATGTAGAAAGGAGGACCTTTCTAGTACCATGACATGTATTCTATTTAGAAAACATGTATGCAAGAAAATGTACACGTTCTGAAGCAAAGTTCAATAAAAAAAACAAGTTTTGAAGTATCAGTCACATATGTATTGAAATTCATGAACTTGAAAATTGACAAAATGAAGTTCCATCCCTCAATTGCATTCATGGCACAATCATCAATCAATCATACAATTCAGACAAATACATTCAATGGTGTGTTAATCTCTGCAGTACAGATTGTAATGCATAGTTATGGCACACTACGTGAAAAATAAACTGTCAAGGCACGGTCCAACTGTACACACCATAAAAACCAATCCCTGCCTAAGAAACGGGAAAAGAACCAACAAAATAACCAGGATTTGATTGCCTTTCGAAACTGCTGAAAGTTATCCATTTCCCATGCCTTCTGTGGCAGGGTGCTCCATAATTTAGATACTACAACTGAGGGTTTATGACCTCCTTACTGAGAAAAAGTAGATGAGGGAATGGCAACGGGATCTTATCTTGTTAGCGTAATGCTCCTGATGGAAAATATCTATTGATTTTATTCTGCAGAGATGGAGTAGCAAACTTATGTAGGCATTTGCTTGTTAGACATAGCATTTTAAAATCAATTCTTCTTCTTACCTGCAACCAATGAAGAGAACAAAGCCAAGAAGAGATGTGGTCATGACAAGGCAGATTGGAAATTGAATGAAAGGACTCATTTTGAACCTTTTGCAGCTGCGAAGGCTGCTGAGATAAAATACCTGAATACAACGCAGTGCAAAAATACATTTTTGAATTCATCAAGGAACCGACCACAATCGGCAAATGATGTATCTCAATAAAGAGGGTCGCTCAGAGTAATTTGAAGAAAACTGCTTTTACCACTTGATTTACTTGAGCACCTAGTGCCAAATCATGTTGCCACCAAAAACACGATATTTTACTTTTGTAGCATATTTTATTAGAAGATCAAACAGAACTGGACTCGAAGGTAGAACATCTGGAGAGCCAATTTTGTTTTTTGGACCAAATAAAATAAACCCAGGCTTGATGGGATTACGTTGAAGCACATAATGTAGCATCCAAGTTCCCACTTCATCAAGACACTGTGCCAATGACTGATGCCCAGAGTTGCAATCAGCCAGTTTAATATAAATGTGTGTGTCATCTGCATGTGCATATGCATTATTGCTTAGCTTATATTTCTCAAAGATATCATAAAGTGGTGTCACGTACAAGCTAAATAACTGTGGGGATAGAGGTGATCCCTGTGGGACTCCCCACAACAAAGATTTTTTTGAAGCTACATGAGATCCCAATTTTACCGGTTCTGTTCTATTAGAAAGGAATGAGCGGAACCAGACAGATGGTGATTTTGACTTTTTGAGCATCTAGCTGATCTGCTGTATCAAAAGCAGTAGTCAAAATCAAGTAAAACTAAAAGAGTGAAGCAACCATCATCTGCAGACTGCAGTGCCGTCTCCATTCCATGTCTAGGATGGAAGCCGGATTGTGTTAAGCGGCTTCACTTCAACACTACAGCTAAGTCAATGCCTAGTCTGGGATGCTGATAATTCCGGCCCCTTATTGATATATTTTTAGGTCCAGTTCATGTACTCTGGATGACAACCCTTATATAACACCCCTCTCTTAGAATCCCCCTGACCCCACTGAGCCAGAAGTAGGTCTGTTTTGCAAATGTAAAAGGTTTATTTGAGAAATATAACAATATATATCTATCACACTTTTATAATAAATTAATATTGGATTTCACACTTAAAATATGACAGTGATCAACAATGGATAATGTTCTACTGGTAAACTGATTTGGTTACTTAGAAGTAGTATAGAGGATGAGGTAGCTGAAATGCTTTATGGTTTCAAGGAGATGCAAGGTGGAATAAATGCAGTACAGAAAATAAACTGATATGCTTTCACAAGAGATAATATGTTCACTTTTCCCCTGGTGGCAATTCACCCCCCCCCCCTATATGCAATGCAAGGAGATGGAAGTAACACACACAGTCTTCAGGAATACAATCAAAAACAATACAGAATTCAGTTCCCCCCCAGCAAGCTTAGACAACAGGTATGCTTTTTAAAACACGGGCAAGAGTGCTTTGTAATGTGGTGGCAAGGAAGTGAAAAATGCTAACATTTCTTTTAATTCCCTATAGGAGGTTCAGGGTGAGTGAGAGATGCTTGTTGGTATTAGTTCAGGCTCACTTTAGCAATGCTCTATGAGTTATTAACAAAGGAAAGAATGGAGCTGCTATTTTGACAAGTGGAGAAATTGAGCCAAATCGCGGTAAATTTCGCGAGTGCGTAAATTGCGATTGCGGTAAAAGTATAAGGAGAATTCGGTTCTAGGCTTGTTGGAAAGCTTAGATTCTAAGCTTTCAGAGGAAAGTTGAATCTCGTTCCTAGGACAAACGGCTCCAGAGATACGGACGATTTTGTGAAGGTAGTTTTTCAGATTTGAAGTAAACTCAAAATGACAGGTGAAAGCTTGCAGCTGCAGAATTGACAGGTGACAGTTGTGCAGCTTTAAAAATGACAGATGACACAATTTCTAGGAGGCTGTTCTAATTAGGTTAAAATAGTTTGGATTAGATTATTTTAACTAAGAGATTGGGTTCTGCACAGTTCTGGCGGATACTCACTCCTAATTTTGAAATGAATGGGCCTCGTCACGGATCTGGTCAACATGTCCAGCGGCGGTTCTCTCTGCTTGGCGGGTCAATCAGGCACCGGTTCTGCTCACAGCGATCCGGATCTCTGGTTCTGCTCACAGCGGTCTGGGTCTGGTCTGCGGTTCCAGCAAAAAGTTATTGGCAAAGAATTCAAACAGCTCGCCCGGCTGTTGAATAGTTTGGTTAGGTTTGCTGGATTCTGAAGGCCTGCTGAGAATACTTTTGCTTGCAGTGGGCCTTCTAGGTTCAAAGTTCTGTAGTCTATGGGTCCCTGGTTCTGGTCTCTGTCTGGATGGCATGTCGGCCGTCAAAATGCGCCGCAGAAATGGAAAATGAATGTCCTATCTGTCCTGCACTGTCTGCTTTTATGTGTTTAGAAAGTGGGTTGAGAGGCTAGCTTCACTAAGCCTGCCCCTCTCTTGATTTGATAGGTCAATAGATTCTTTGGTCCCTGATTTGGGAAGGGATGGTGTGTCAGAGTGATGTCATTTTTATGACCTACAGAAATGACACTCCCCTGGTCAATGTGCACACAAATCTATTTCTGATCCAAATACATATTTCCCAGGTACACAAGTGGTTGACATTATATGTACATATTATACCTTGCTTAAGGTAGTCTCTGTTCCGCCTCTGGCATTTCTAGGAGCTTGCATTCAAAAATGGCAACTTATTTTCGATTTTAGTGGGTTTTGCAATATGGGATTTTCATCAAAAATTAGACAAAGGTACATTTCCCTTCCACATATATCCCAGTAACTTTCCATGTCTCTAGCTTAAATACAGTGTCTACAATATTCATAATTAGCGGGGTTTTGCCCCAGAACATGGTACAAATTGGAGTTTGGACTCAAATCGTGAGGGCATTTTCCATACTAAGACTCTCAAAGTTGTACATTCCTGTCATTTGGTTACAATAAGTTATCACTGTTTCTATAAAATATATATTTGTTGCAATTCAACTCCCCCAAAGTGTTTGGGTCCGCCTCCAGAAGTCTGGGTGGGTCAGTGATCACATGTCTCCTTGCTGGCAGAGGGCTGTTGACAGGAAACACTCAAAATTAACATACCCCATTCAACTGAAAGGGGCTATTGTCTCTCTCCTCCAGGCTGAAGGGGAAACCCCCTCCCTCTCACTCAGAAGGGCCATGTGATATCCTGCCTCCTGTTGTGAGTCTCTGGGTGTTAAGAGTTCTCAGCCTCTTGGCCTCTGGGAACAGCAGGTGGCTAAGATTTTTTAATTAACCAACAGGCCTTTGAAGTCCAGTTGACTCAGGTCCCTTTGTCAGCCAGTTCTCCTGTCAGAGTTTAGACCGCTAGCACTGCCTTGTGGAATTTGTCGGTACTGCATCCATTTTTGGGATCTATCTTGAATTACTGCATTTCAATAGAGTGGTCTTTTGCTTCATAGTATAGGACCCTTGCTTAACATTGTTTTGATGGCATCCTTACAGTAGAGTGGTGATGTGGAACCCCCCACAAGAAGGTTGTATCTTTGGAGTGGTCTTGTGCCAACTGCGCAGTTCTCCTGGATCCTGGCGTGAATGTGGGCGGCGATAGCTCATCCCCACATCGATAGCTCATCCCCACATCCACCCAGTCTATTGATTTAGTTTGTTCTGGGAGTGCTGTTGGATGTGAAGGGACTTGCTTTTACTTTCGCGAACGTTCTGCCTTTGTGAAAAACGGCATTGCGAGCTGCCTAGGGGCTCTTGCCTGCACCTGCTCGCTTCCTGGAGGAGGCGGAGCTGCCACTGGACACGTGATCTATCACGTGACTCACCACGACCTTAAAGCACTGAGGCTTCCGCCCGAGTGGCGAGTGCTGTTGGATGTGAAGGGACTTGCTTTTACTTTCGCGAACGTTCTGCCTTTGTGAAAAACGGCATTGCGAGCCGCCTAGGGGCTCTTGCCTGCACCTGCTCGCTTCCTGGAGGAGGCGGAGCTGCCACTGGACACGTGATCTATCACGTGACTCACCACGACCCTTAAGCACTGAGGCTTCCGCCCGAGTGGCGAGTGCTGTTGGATGTGAAGGGACTTGCTTTTACTTTCGCGAACGTTCTGCCTTTGTGAAAAACGGCATTGCGAGCCACCTAGGGGCTCTTGCCTGCACCTGCTCGCTTCCTGGAGGAGGCGGACCTGCCACTGGACACGTGATCTATCACGTGACTCACCACGACCTTAAAGCACTGAGGCTTCCGCCCGAGTGGCGAGTGCTGTTGGATGTGAAGGGACTTGCTTTTACTTTCGCGAACGTTCTGCCTTTGTGAAAAACGGCATTGCGAGCCGCCTAGGGGCTCTTGCCTGCACCTGCTCGCTTCCTGGAGGAGGCGGAGCTGCCACTGGACACGTGATCTATCACGTGACTCACCACGACCTTAAAGCACTGAGGCTTCCGCCCGAGTGGCGAGTGCTGTTGGATGTGAAGGGACTTGCTTTTACTTTCGCGAACGTTCTGCCTTTGTGAAAAACGGCATTGCGAGCCGCCTAGGGGCTCTTGCCTGCACCTGCTCACTTCCTGGAGGAGGCGGAGCTGCCACTGGACACGTGATCTATCACGTGACTCACCACGACCTTAAAGCACTGAGGCTTCCGCCCGAGTGGCGAGTGCTGTTGGATGTGAAGGGACTTGCTTTTACTTTCGCGAACGTTCTGCCTTTGTGAAAAACGGCATTGCGAGCCGCCTAGGGGCTCTTGCCTGCACCTGCTCGCTTCCTGGAGGAGGTGGAGCTGCCACTGGACACGTGATCTATCACGTGACTCACCACGACCTTAAAGCACTGAGGCTTCCACCCTCGCGGCGTTAAGCCCGACAGGGGTAAAGGGCGCCGGCTGTTGTGCGGCTGTTAGGCGTACCAAGTAGGTAAATAACTATCGGGTCTTGCGGGCACTAAACATCACTAAACAATACTTGTTAGTCCCGTAATGAGACTGCGCAGCTCCCCCCTCGAGGAAGACATGGATGCACAAGACGGGTCTTACATAGAGGCAGGGCGTGAGCCAGGGAGAGGGGCATCTATTGTCTTAGACGCAGACCCAGCAACCTCACAGGAGACTCTAACCCACACAGACGCACAACAAACTCCAGCGGGAAGATTCCCCAATCTTAACATCCAAAAAATATGGAAAAGAGGGCTAGAGTACACACTGACAACTGAAAAAAATCAGACAAGAATTAATGACCACTTTCCTAGAAAAAGGAATAAGAGTACCAACGACCTAGTGGACACTATTGATACTACTTGGCAATTACCAACACACAAACACAATACCCCGGCCACAAATACACCTACAGAGGGGTCAGAAGTAAACGCTACTTCGACAAACAAAACTCAAGGAACCAGGGCAATCTCACCGAGAAACCGTAGCCAACAAGAAGAGCCATCGGCCATCCCACCAGAAGGGCCCTCAATGGCATCGGAAAACACTCTGGCAGCCCTGAGCTATGTTTTAAATTCTCTGGTCTCAGTGTTTGAACTTCTAAGAATAGAGGTGCAAACACAAGCAGGCCATCTACTGGAAATGTCGCAGGAAATCGCTAAAAACGAATCAGCTATGGTTGCTGTAAATAATATCATGAATAGCATTCTGATTCCAATTCTAAAAGAAACACAAACAGAGGGCATTAAACAGGGGCTAGACATCGCCCAAATTCAAAGCCTACTGAAGGAGGGGGTAAAAAGCAATTCTACTACTCAAGAACTTTTAAAGCTAATACCCGCGGAAATTCAAAAACTGCAAAACCAGAATAAGACTTCAAATGAAGAAGGGCCAACAGACCTTTTCGACGACACACCACTCTCAGACTCAATCTTGGAAGAATTTCGAAGGCTGGCAAATGTTGATGTCGTCTATATAGAAGATACCAACAATAGCCCTCAAAAATCCCAAGAGGAGGAAGAAAAAGAAAATTCGACCGATAGTTTAAATCAGAATTTCGAGGTACCACAGAGATTGAGAAGGAAGAAGTGTCAAAAAAGGAACAAAAGGGGCAATCAAATAGAGGCTACCTTCTCTCAACCGTCAGGTGGAACGATGACGAAATCCAAAAACCAGAAAAATAAGACAAAAAAGAAAACAGGGACAAACACATTCCTAAAAAATCTAACTACCCCCACAGCGGAAAAGGCAGCTGACTCCATCGTTATGGCATCCCCAGAAACTAATTCTTCACAAACTTTAAAGTTTTATGATGCCCCTGTAAGCAAGCGTGCCTTTGGGAGAATCCAGGGAAAAAATACGTGCTCAACAGGCAGGGAGAGTCCTAGTAAAATCAAGGTCCAAACATCAAATTTCGGCATGCAAACGGACCTTATATTTTCATTACCTGCAGCTTCTTACAATCAAAAAAGTGTATTGGCCCCTACAAATATTAAGATTGCCCCAATATTCCTAAAACAAAATATACACAAAGAACCAAGAAAGGGACTTAGCGAGGAGCCCAAGCAAGTATCTATAAAAATGGCCCCCATCTTCCTAAAACCGTCAGGTATAAAGGCCCCTGCATTACAAGAAAAAAATACATTTCCCGTGTTAGCCACTAACGATGCGTTATCACCAAGCCTCTTATTTAGTGAAGTAGACTGCAGGAATGGGACCGGGAAATTTAAAAACCTGGAAATGTGTCCTCAATATGGAGGGAGAGAGAAAAGTGAACAAAAACAACAAACCCCTACTGCAAGAAAAGAGGAAGGAGCGGTATCAAACTTTTCAATCCCAATATTGTGGCTTAGACTAGAGAATCAGAGCAAAAAGACATCACTCTGTAGATCCGTCCTATTGTCAGAAATCCAAAAGAACTACAATCTTTTTCTTTTCGCTTCAGAGGACATTGAATACCTAGCCTTCCCATTCAGGGAGGATAAATTCTTTGTGGAGATAGCTCTCACCTCAAGAAAGGCACAACAGGCACTTATTAACAATAAAGATGATCTGGCTAAAGAAGGACTCTGGGTTTACGAATCAGAGGAAGAAGGCAAATTTGGAAATCGTTTGTGGCATAATCAGACAGGAGAAGAATCCGCACCCACCGCGGTGGGCACTGCCGGAATTGCCAGAGGGCACCAAAACAACGTAACAAGTGGTCTCAGACTGAAAGATGATTTGATATTTAAACTCACAGAAATCATCTCGCAAGTCCTCCAGAAATTGGGTGAGGAGCAGAACAGTCTTTAGTCGGAGGGGCCTTAGACTAGTATCCTGGAACACCAGAGGCCCAAACTTTTTGAAGAAAAAGCAACTTAAAAATGACCTCTTAGAGCGCAATGATATTCTATTACTCCAGGAGACATGGTTAGCCAATCCCATCGAGATAGAGGGCTTTACAGTGCAAAACCTCAAGGCCTCTCAAAAAGCCAAAGGAAGACCAGCAGGAGGAATGTTAATAGCAACCAAAAATTCCGCCATTAAAAATGTAGTAACGCTCTGCAATAATCCAGTGGGTATCCAGGCCTGTAAAGCAGAGACAGGACAGATCGACTGCCGGGCCACCCTCATTCTGGTAAATATCTATTGGAACCCAGTCAGTTCCAAACTCCGAGATTACATAGAAATTCTAAATGAACTATTCTCCATGGTTAAGATTAATCACATAGGAGCACAGATTGTCGTAGCAGGGGACCTGAACACAGATCTCATTAGTGTAGGAAATAGGAGAAACAGCTTACCTAAACACAGCACCACACAGAAAGGTAAACAACGGTGGGACTTCTTTCAATCATGGGATCTTGACATGATATCTGAAAACAATAGCAGTACGGACAACCCCGGACCAACATGGCGTCAGGGAAGGTTGCAATCAATAATAGACTACATCTTCGCTTCACCTTCACTTACCCTGCTCCCACATCATTTCACCTTAGACTGGGAAGGGGGAAGTGATCATGCGAGGTTGGAACTCTACTTTCCTGAAACTCAGTGTTCTACAAATCCACGCATTAGACAGGACTTGGAGGGATCAAAGGGGAAACTGAAAGTAGTCAAGTACAAACAGGGGGGGGGGGAATTTGAACGATCGTTTAGCAGTAGTTCAACCCTCAATACTGGCCGAAGAGTGCCATCCAGAAAGATTCGGAAAGTTTATATGGTCCATCTGTCGACCAAGCGAAATACAAATGGTGGGGAAACAGACACATCTTCATCACTTTGACGAGGAAACTTTCAAAAGGAAAAGAATCCTGCGACAAACATTGCGAAGAATAAGACAGACCAGAGCAGAAGACCCTCTAGGCTGCATTCAAAAACTTACAAAGACCAAACAAATTTATCGAAATTGGTCCAAGAATCATAAACATCTAAAAATACAAGAGGATGGGGAGAGAATGCTTCTGCTTCTTAGTGCAAATAACTGCAGAAACTTTTGGGCAGTCCTAAATCAACTCGAAACAGGCCAAAATAGTTCTCTTTGTAACTTAGTGCCGGAACACAAGTGGGTAGACTATCTGGCCAAGAACTTCGAAACAACAGGCTCAAGAGACACTAGCTTTTGCAACATCACTTGGTCCCTGGAATTTACTGAAGAGGATATTGAAGAACTCATAACGTCATCCTCTACCTCAAAAGCAGCAGGTCCGAATGGCCTCACATATCAGGTGCTAAAAAATCAGCCAAAACTATGGTCAAAACTGCTATTTCATCTCTTTCAAGGAGTCCTGAGGGAAAAAACTTTCCCACCGTCGTGGAAGAACGCAGTGATTATTCCATTCTTCAAAGGGGGTGACAGGCTAAATCCAACATGCTATCGACCCATAGCCCTCTTGGACATAGACAGTAAAATATTCATAAGAATATTATTGAGGGAACTTTCTCTATGGGTGGACTCAAATGAGATTCTCCCCCCGCAACAAACAGGTTTCAGGAAGGGGCTCTCTACCAGCCTTAATGGCCTCATACTGAACCTGTTGAGCGAAAACTCAAATAAGAAAGAAGGCTCTCCCATGTATGGGGCATGGGTAGATCTGTCCAAGGTATTTGACCTTGTGGACAGATCACTCCTCTGG
Organism: Ambystoma mexicanum; assembly: GCF_040938575.1. Classification (NCBI taxonomy): domain Eukaryota; kingdom Metazoa; phylum Chordata; class Amphibia; order Caudata; family Ambystomatidae; genus Ambystoma; species Ambystoma mexicanum. The sequence goes on from NC_090941.1 coordinate 757,704,561, forward strand.
CAGAAACTACACAACTGGGGAATTCCGGCCCCCCTGCTGGCTATGCTCATCGAACTACACAAAAATACCACGGTCAGAGAGAGGCTAGATGACGTCGGCAACCTATCAGAAGCAATCCAGGTTCTTAAAGGGGTACGACAAGGATGTTTGGGTGCACCATTGCTTTTCAACTTATTTCTATCAGACATTGGAGACTTTCTGGCATCGGCGTCGCTTATCTGTCCCAGGATCAACAACAGAAGACTTCACTGGCTGGCCTACACGGACGATCTAGTTCTTTTGGACGGATCAGCATTAGGACTGCAACATCTTTTGTCCAAACTCAATGAATATGCCAAGTTAAACGGTCTAATAATCAACCCACTAAAATCCAAGGTCCTGATCTTTAAACATCCAAGAAAAAAGGCAACATCAAGGATCTGGGTGTTGGACAACAAGGCAATTCCCCGAGTAGATGAGCTCACATACCTGGGTTATGAAGTCTTAGCCCATCCAACTATGAACAAGGTGAACTCATCAATTCTCAGCAAGACCTCGAAAATCATTGCACAAATGAAAAACCTAAACGGAAAATTCTGTAAATTTTCATTTTCTCCACTCATAAAATTCTACGTAAGCAAAGCAGTTCCTGTCCTCCTCTATGGACTGGAGGCAAAACCTCTGCTGTGGAACTACGATTGGAACAAAATTGAGGGACTCATTTGGAAATCATCCATTTTCCTACCATTGTGCACTTCGTCAGTCAGTCTGAGGTTCGAATTAGGCCTAACCTCCTTGAGCTGCCGTGCAGAGTGGAAACTTCTCTCGCTCTATCGCAATATAATCATAGCCAGCAGGGCCACTCTTTTTTTCGATATAAATCAACATTTAAAGAAAGCAAAATCAAACCAATTATCGAGCTTAGAAGAAAAGATTGGACAGATTCTACATAAGCTTGACTTACCAACAGAAACCCTTCTACAAAACCCCTTGGAAGTAAAAAAAAAACTAAAAACGGCTGACTGGATCGAAACAATCACAGGAGTCAGAAACCTAAAAACATTAAACTCCTTCCTGATAGTAGATAGGAAACTTGGCACCATGCCACGTTACCTGGAAAAATTCCCAGATCGAGAGATAAGAAACAACTTTCTCAGATTGAGACTGAACCTAGCCTATACAGGAGATATATTGGCTCAAAGAAACCAGCGAGAAAAGGTAACAAAATTCTGCGAAATTTGTAAAACTTCGAACCTCCAAACATTGAAACATCTACTGCTGGAGTGCGAAGGCACATGGCCCATAAGAGTGTCTTTACTGAGGAGATTTGTAAGCAGAGAAGTGAGTCTAAACCAAGAAGCATTCTGGAACAGACTGATCTCCGGCCAGGAAATCATGCTCACTGCAGCTATAGTAAAAGTCTCAGGGAAACTTACTATACTAACAAAGTATCAAAAGACGACACGGCCTTTTGAGCTTCCTGGTTGACACTTTTTGGCCCCTCCAGTTATTTCAGTGATTCCCTGGTTTCCGTGATCCTATTGCAATTTTATCTTTGGAAAGGCACTATTCGTTTGTAAAGGTTTTTCTTTTTAAAACCAAAAACAAATAAATAAATAAATAAATAAAAAAGGATAGAATAATGGGCGGCGCCAACTCATCCCCACATCTACCCAGTCTAAGGATTCAACATGGGTCAAAACCCTTGACAAATGCAAGGGACTCAAATTAGAATTAGATTCAACAAAGTCTAGAAACTGTGAAACTACCACTTGTTCCAGAATTTCTGAAAGCCAGGGAGGTCCTGCAACTGGTCTGTAGTTGCATGGACTTGAATGATCTAAAGATGGTTTCTTTAGTAGGGCAGGGATCAAAGTTTCCTTAAAATTCGATCAGGACAACACTTTCATCTAAAAACGTTTTAATCAATGTTCAAATAGATTCAACAATAGCCTTCCGGATATGATCGAGCTGTCAAAGCTAGAAGAGGGTTCCCAGTACAAGTTTCAAATTTTTTAATGAAAGCAACCATTCTGGTGAAGTGAATGTAATTCAAATCTATAGGATGGTTGACCTGTGACAAAAGAGACTGTCTGTTAACCCCGTGTGTGACTATTTGAATATTCTTGGCAGTTTTCCAAGTTAAAATATTTTTGTCATCTTCCAATTTCGATGCAAAAAATAATTTAGGATTCTACAATGCTCTACCGAGGCAGGGGTAGACTGCAGCATTGCCGTAGGGATTTTATAATATCTGAGATAACTTGGAATACCTTTCTTGGAGTCCAGTTAACAGTGGATATGTTATTACATTACTGATCTTTCACATAGGCGAAATGGCCCACTGACACTCTTGTATCAGCGTCCAAATGATACCACAACACACGCGAGATAGTAATTTAGAGATGTAAGGCAACCATAGGGAAAAAGAGCCAATTGCATCCATACCGGGATGAGGGCATCAATCCCTGATCTAACTTGAGAGATACAGGAATTGGAAAAGATAGTCCAGAGAGACCCGATTAATCCAATGTGTCATTTAAAACCATTAAAAAGAGGGTGGTGGATGACCATTGCAAAAGAAAGCCGACTACATGTGCAGAAGTACAATGACTTAGTCTAGAAGCTTCTTGGAGAGTTGGGGGTGCTGTTGTGTGATGAAAAAGATGGCTGCCCATCCTTAGAGCTCCTGTGTAGCCACTCTGTATTTTGCAGGGTTTGTAGATGTCCACTTAGAATCCAGCCATAAAAAAGCAAGAAAACCCCCTCTCGATGATACAGGAGGTGTGTGAGCTGTGGTGCTGTGGTGGAAGAGGAGCAGGCGAAGCGGCGCCAGGCCTTGACAGAGTGTTTACGAGCATGAAGTGTGGAACCGGCCAGTGGCTGGTGTGCATCTGCGCTGCAGGAGCTGGGGGTGGATGGGTTGCCTAGTTTGGCCGGAACAGAACCCGGGCTTCAGGATGTGAACTGCCTGGGCTGGTGGGAGCGGGCTGCATGGGACTAACGGGAAGAGATCAATACCCAAAAAGGCTTTGAGAGTTGGCTGCTACATGAGGCAGAAACACACAGAGGAGGCCTATCAAATAAGGGGTCCTGATGGTGCCCGCGGCATCTTGAGGGGAGGTGTGGGTGCCAAGAAACAAAGCAGTATGGACACCTTTACAAAACAAGGCGCAAAGTTGAGGGGTGAAGAGATACCTAGCGAGTCTGCAGAAGAGATAACCCTATCAGACTCTGCTCTATACTTGCGGCAAATAATCACCAGTATGCAAAAAGGTTTTGCTTTGTTTGTATCACCATCGCTGCACCATAAACTAGAGGTGGAGAGTGCTAGAATAACAGAGGCTGAATCGAGGATCAGTACCACAGAGGCTGATTTGGATGGTTTCACTACTCGTACAGCAGCAGGGGAGAAACGAGTGGAACAGCTTGCCTTGAAGTGCGATGATCTTGAGTCACGCTCGTGGCATAATATATGCATAGTGGGGATCCCGGAAGCAGCCTGTAAGGGGCTGATGGAGTTCTTCGTGGAAACCCTAATGAAAGAGCTATTGGGGGACCAGGTACTATCTGGACGCTTTGCATTGGAACATGCCCATCGAGCACTGGCCCCCATGCCCAAGCCCGGGGAGGCCCCAATGCCTATTATTGCTAAGATGCTCAGCTATAGAGATAGGGAACGTATCTTGAAGATGGCCAGAGGAAATGGGACGTTGCAGTATGGCTCGAACACAGTGCATGTGTATCCTGACTTTTCAATGATGGTTCAAGCAGAGCGAGGGAAACTCCTAGGTGTCAAGAAGATGTTAAGAGAGAGAAGGGGGTGCAGTATGCAATGCTCTTCCCGGCCAAACTGTGGCTGCAACATAACGGCAGACTCTACTTCTTCACTGTACCCCAAGTGGCGTTGTCCTTTAATAATGCCAACCTACTAATACCACCAGCGGGATGAAGGTTAAGCCCAAGGATGCCATACGAGGCACCTACATGTAGTGATCCGGACTGAAGATGAGGAAATGTGTGACTTGGTGCTTGGTTCACTATATCAGGTTGTCCGCAAATACAGGTTACATTGCGTGTTGTTCTTTGATACCCCTGAAGATGTTGAAGGCGCTTGTACCTACAGGCCATAAGGCCTATACAGTGTTGCAAGGGAGATTGTTGTGTAGCAATAGTCCCCCCCCATGCCGGGTGACAGTTCAAGTTGCTGGGGTTGGGAAAAACACATCGCCCTGTTTGGGGGGAAGGTGAGGGTGGATAGGAAGGCTAGGGAGAGGGGGGGGTTTAAAGTTAAAATAAGCTTGACGATCTCTACACCAGTTTCTCTGTTAAGTCAGTGTTTGTACATGGGCATTGCAGGTCCGTGTTGGGCCGCCCCTGTGTCAATGGGAATCTCTATTACTGAACGCTGGACAGGGTCGGCCTGGGGCATACAGTGGTCTTGGGCACCAATGAAAAAGAGGCCCACAGTTGCAAATGGCAATTCATTTCTTGTGTGATAGACTGTTTGAATAGTACACAAGGGGGAGTTTTTGTTGGATAAAATGCGATGCAAATTGTCAATTTTAAAGAATATTCAGCAACACATGTCAAAACTACTAGCCTCATGGTGAAGTAACTCAGCAAACTGGCCCACATTGGCCAAAAAAGTGTCCCACTTTGAGCAACAAACTGGCCCACACCAGTGTTTCCGGTTCAGGCATTGCCCTATAGCACTATATGCCAATTCAAGCCAGACAGTGGATGTCCAGTTAATTGCTGGAATATAAGGGTTGGGGAACCTGGTAAAGGCACGGAAATTCCAAGCGTATATTGAGCGCCACAGGATTAATCTGCTATTCCTGCAAGAAACGCATGCTACACATCAAATCATAGCCAGTTTCAAATCATAGCCAGTTTTGCTCGCTCATGGGGTGAGAACATGTTCTCTGCTAGTTTCTCTGCACAATCCCAGGGAGTAGCCATCCTTACATACAAAAATAATAAATTCACGTGCTTTAAACAGCATGTAGACCCCGAAGGGAGATTTGTAATACTTCACTGTACGCTGCAAGGGACCAAAATGTTATTGATGAACACATACAAGCCCACCTATAACGACCCAGACTTCTACAAGAATATTCTCGCAATATGCGACACATACCCGCTGACAATAACCATATGGGGTGGGGACATGAATATGATCTTGGATCTGTTAGAAGACTGCGCTAGTCGGAGACCCAGGGCAGCTCGGGTATTAGCAGAGGGTATGATCTCCCTAGATCTGTCACACATGGAGAACGCTACATACGGGCTAAGGGAATATACATTCCACTCGACAGCACATGATATGTCCTCAGGAATAGATCTGATTCTGATCTCCAGAGCACTGATGCACATTGTTCAGGGAATAGACATATTTCCCAGAACGTACTCCGATCACTCCCCAGTCTTCTTACATATGTCACTTAACAGTAAAGCTAGTGCATGGGTGAGCTGGCATTTCAACTCCTCCGCTCTTTAAGATGTGGCCTTTGAGGTAACTATCAGGGAATACATCCATCAATATTTCCACCTAAACACTGGCAGAGTCCAGAAGGCAGGTACTCTATGGGAGGCGTTTAAAGCATACATAAGATGGGTAGCAATGGCTACAGAGCTGGAAGTTCTAAAGACCATCTGCAGAGGTATTGCTGCCCAAGATGTAATGCACAACATGAAGCCCAGTCCTGGGGACTTGGAGCAAATTAAGACCCCCTTGACTGCTTCCGCCTAACTGCTGAGGGGGAAACAAAATGAGTTTTCTGACCTCAAACAGCAAGGCAATATGGGCAAAGGGATATACCGGGAGAGCTTTGGCTCGCTTGATATCAATGGAAGGCAGTCCAAGAGTTGTTTCAGTTTTACATAATGACAAAGGGGTGAGGAACTCTGCGGACAAGGATATATTACAAACATTTCGTGAATTTTACACCAATCTATATATGGAACCTGCAGGATTCACCATGCAAGACATAGAGGCTTTTCTGGAAAAGGTTCTTCTTACTGTACTGGCCGAGGAGATGAAGGAAAGCCTAGACCAACCCCTGAGCATGACTGAGATTTTATGAACGATTGAAGACATGTCACTGGGTAATTCACCAGGGTCGGACGGCCTAGGCCCAGACTTTTACAAAACGTATGGAGTGATTTTGTCCCCATGCTTCCTGGCGGTATGGGGTGAGGGGGTACTACAGGCTGGCGCCCTTCGGTATATGCTGCACGAGGTAACCATTGTTTTGCTACTAAAACCAGACAAACCGGCTGAGGAGTGTGGCTCCTTCAGGCTACTATTGGTAATCAATACAGACATGCAAATGTTTGCCAGAGCTCTTGCGAATAGATTGATGCCATACATGAGCCACATCATACACCCAGACCAGTCAGAGTTTATGCCAGGGAGGACAACAGCATACAACCTGCGCAGGCTGTTTAATGTCATGGCACACACAGACCCAGAGACCAGAGCTAATGCACTGCCCATAGATGTACAGAAGGCATTTGATATAGTCTTGTGGAAGCTCTTATTCGCAGTATTGGTTAAATGCAGTTTTGGCCCCCAATTCGTGAAATTAGTTCAACTACTATACAAGGACCCGTCAGCTAAAATAAGAGTTGAAGGATTGTTATTCGAACATGTCAAATTGGACAAGGCTGTTCCCTGTCCCCATTACTATTTGCAATTTTTCTAGAACCCTTAGCCAATTTGATATGGACAATGCATACAAAGAGACCTCCGCATGTCGGGCACACCAGTGATCATTTCCCTATACGCCAATGACATCCTTATATACATAAAAGACCCAGAAATTAACCTAGACCTGATAATGTATGACATAACTCTCTCCAGCTTCACAGTTAACTATAATAAAAGAGATGTTCCCCCTACCAGAGTTGACCAGTAAGCCGTATATTAGCTTTGGCCTGAAGTAGTCCCAGGAAGGTATAAGATATCTGAGCACCAACATTGCTACATCCAGGGAGGCCCTGCTCTCCTGAAACCATGATGCATATAAGCAACAGATTGAGATTAAAATACAAAAATGGTGGTGCTTAAGGCTGTCCTTAGCTGGTCATCTGGCATTAATTAAAATTGTATTATTACCCAAGCTTTTAGATGTGTTTACAAACGTCCCACTCTGGCCAGGCAGAGGTTTCTTTAGATACCTGCATGGGAAATGCTCCAAGTTCCTATGGCACTCGGGGGCGGTATGTAAGAAATGGGTAGACATGACCAAGCCATGCCATAAAGGGGTTTGGCTGCACCAGATTTCGAATTATATTGGGTGGCTGCGCAGGCACAGTTTGCATCGTACTGGTTTCACACGGCCAGAAGCCCCCTCAAGGTGGGATCGAGAAACCTGCAGCGGGGACAGCAGACCTCCTGGCTCTCCTAATAAGTAACACGAAATACAAGGATGACTGTCCATTTGACCCATTGGGGATGGCCCTAGTGGCATGGGAAATGGTATTTGCTAAAACAAAGGCTGTTCACCAATACTACAAAAGGGTACCCCCAGGGGGCTTCCCTGGCATCCCACTCACTATGGAGAAGAACATTCAAGCACGCTGGGATGTGTCACGCACACGGGTACTGGACGATATGTTTCCGTAAGGGATATTTCTCAATTAAAAAAGGTACCACGACTGAACTGCTACAATACTACAGATTAAGCACAGCTTTCAGGGTAAAATGGCCTACATTCCCATGGGAACCGCCGTAGAACATATGTGTCGTGTACATAGCAAATGCCCATGGGTGCAGAGGGCTCGTATCAGCAATGCAAGAACAGGCCCCTATGGATAATGATAACATCAGAAGTAAATGGGCAGTGGAACTGGGAGGTGTGATCTCCGATGATGACCGGGCAAAAATATGTGAACTAACGAAAAAAGTGTTGTTCAATGCCAAGTTTAAATTGATACATTTTAAAGTACTGAACAGAATTCACTATACCCCTGCAAAACTGAAGGGATTTCAGCGTGAATGCGATAGGTGTTGCACTAGATGTAAAGCAGAGGCAGCAGGATATATGCATATGTTACGGAAATGCCCCATATTAACGAACTTCTGGGCAGGGAGTCTGAAATGCTGTCAGCCATAACCAGTGTGTATGTGTATCAGGAGCCTAGGCAGTGCCTCTTCAGTGTAGGTGCAAATTCCCCTAAAAGTAAACGCACATTTATGAACCTGTGTTGATGAAGCAATGTATTCTGCGTAAATGGAAGACCGCTCTTGCACCTCGGGTAGAGGATTGGCTGTGTGATATTGCATGGGCTAATGCCAACAAAGAGTTGCACATAACAATGTTGACGGGATCGGCCAGGCCGAAGGACATATGGACTGATTTTAGATGATAGCAGTCTAAGAGGAAGGCGGAGCTGGCAGAGGAGAGCCAAGGTTGTGATGCAATGTAACAAGCAAGGTCATAAGGGCTGTTGGGTTGTGGTATCCACTCGTACATCGGTGATGTATTTGGTTACATACTTTGTTCTTGGAGAGATGTCGAGCAATAAATAAAGGTGTTAAAAAGAATCCTCTTGGTCAGTAGAATAAAACAGCTGATGGCATCAAAATATGAGCTGAGTGGGGTAGTGCAAAGCTAGATAAAGACTAAATGTCTATGTGGTGAAAAGACTTGCTTCTTTGGAAAGGATGGCAACTCTGAAAAACAGAACAGAAGTGTGATGAGGGAGTGCTTACCAGTGCCTCCTAGTCTACAGCCTCCTATTGGATTGGCAGCAAGAAGCTTAGAACCCGGTCATGGAAGTTATTATAATTGAGCACAGTTGCTGTAAATGAGAAAATGAGAAGGGATAATGTAATAGTGGTGGTGGTCCTAAATAGGATACACCTGTCCAGAGAGTAGAATGGAAAAGTCGCCCAGAGGGACCAGAGGGACCTTTCCCCGTAATTGATAGGTGATCACCTCAGGAAGGTGAGCTCCTATGTTGGCCTGATGGGTCTGAAGGAAGAGAAAGGAGAAGGTAGCGCTTCAGACAAAGGATCCCACCCACATTGTGATGGGGATGCCTTCAGTTTTCCTGTGAAGTTGGGGAGATAGATGTAGAGAATTAATTAGGGAAAGAGCTCCGGACTTGGCACTAATAGACCACTGGTGGGAGTCTTCTATATCATTTCCAGTCTTCTGAATTTTACTATGACTAAAGGTTTAACATCAGGCTAGAGTGGATTGCAAGCAAGGCATGCAGGGGATTTAGAAAAGATCGGGGCCCAAGGGTGTTTTCGGAAAGATTGTAGACATTTACCTATCATCCAAGATTGGGGGCTGTTGTTAGAGATGCTGCACGGAACAGGAAGAATTTGTAAGGAACGCCACTTCCCGTATTATAGAAAATGTGCACCCGTGCATTTCAGTGTGCCGCTGCAAAAATTGTGCACTTGGTGCAAATGATGCACAGAGCCAGAGCAGACTTTCCCATAACACAGGCAAGTCTGGGTCATTTACAGAAAAATCATGAACAGTTAATGCCACTTGTTGGCCACTTCACTGGAGTTCTTTTTTTACCTTCAAAATGGATATATGGTAATCGCACATATGTATTTTGAAAAGTGTCTTATGCCAGTCTGCTATGCATTTATATTGACGACTTTCCAGATGGTTCTATTTGTGCAACACTCATTTTGATCGGTAGACTTGGGGAAAATATGGCCCTTCCTATGCCGACTGTGGGCTCCCCTCGCCTCACAACCGACCTGGGGTTGCCTCCTCTAAAGCCAGTGTGATAATGAATTGGGCGGGCAGGAGCAATCGACCTCTGAACTATGAGATTTTTCTGAGGTGAAGCCACGTGGTGTGCTGAATGTGCGACGCATGCAGAATGTCACGGACTTGGGGCGTTTAGCCAGAAGCGCTGGCGGTGCTACGTCCTCTTCATCATCTGCCAAAACTAAGGTACTTTTCTCCTTGTGCGCACTCTGGCTTCTTGCATTGAAGTCTGAACCAACGTTTTCATCATGAAGAAATGGGGGAACCAATAGTGAAAATCTCAGGTTTGTGAAAGGTACGTAAAGCCATGGCTGCATGTGTCATGTTCATGATTGATCCACATCGTTATGTGGAAGGTGGGGCTAGGGTGGGGGTGGAACATGGGAAAAGAAGGGTGTGACGGGAAGCCGGAAAGGGAAACGACAGGTTCCCGCGCCCGACAAAGGAGGGCCCCTCGGCGGGGGCCCCCCTTAGTGCCGATTCCCTCAGGAGGCACGGCGGGCAGGGGAGTCGGGGTGGGCGGGGTGGGCGGGGTGGGGGGAGGGGGGGCCAAGCATTTCCCCACCCAGGAGGGGCTGGGGGGGTGACGTCATCTCGAGCGCGCGGGCCAGCGCGCCCCAGCCAGCGACGCTATAAAAAAGCCCGGGGAATTGCAGGGGGCCTCTTTCTGCGGACTCCCAGACATGTTGCTTGCTGGCGTGCCAGCTCCTGTTCGTGTGGATTCGATTCCTGCGCCGGTTTCGTGTGAAGGGTTCGAGGTTCGCGTGAGGAAGGAGCTGCGGTTCGAGTCGGGCAGGAGAGTGGCAGTGCTGATAAGGAGATAGGAGGTACGAGAATGAGGAAGGCCAGTTTTATAGCTTAATTGGTTATAGGGGTAGGAGACGTGCTGCTTCCGTGCATCGGCTCTAGGCTGTAGAATAAATGCTTAACTGTGGGGCCCGAGGGTGTTATTAGAATAGAACACAGTCCGAGTCGGCAAGTTAGGCAGCTGGGGCCGGAGTGGTGAAGGAAGGAATGCAGAGAGGTGGAGCGAGTGTGCGTGCGGCCGCCGCAGCGCACAGGCAGGTACAGGCCCAAATAGTGAGGGGGCAACCTGGCATGGGGCGAGCGGGTACATTGTTTAGCTGCCGGATGGCAACACAGAAGATTACGGGGACGGGGGCCTGTAGCACGCGGGTCAAAGTGGAAACGATCTCTCGGGACGCATCATTGATTTCTCGCGTCGCGTGGCCGTAGGTAGGTTAGGGTGGGGGAAGGGCACCATGTTGGCCTGCAGGGGGTGCACTCAGGTGAAGGAATAAGGCGGGGGGGAGGCGGGAAGCACTCCTGGAGCCGCGCTTACATGCGCTCCGAGTCCCCCACGAAAGCTGCACAACCGTATTATGTTAACAAATGCCCACTACGTGGGTCATATATGTGTTTTCCGTGTCCACCCTTCCCAACACCCGGCTGAGCAATTGTGTGTTAACAAAGTCGCTGGTGATTTAGGTTCCAAGCGGCACGGAGCCAGGCCAATTAACACGCCAGTAAGAAGTTAGAATGGGAACACTCACGGAGGCACGGGTAGCGCTGGTGAGAGGTGGGGGGGGCGAATTCTGCCGCAGTTAATGCAAAGGAGCAGGGGGGCATAGGAAGAGAATTGGTGGTGGGGCTTCGAAGTGCGATGCACAAGAGGTGCTGGCAATGGTCGAGGGGCACGGGAGCAAGATGTTTTGAGGGGCGGAGTCAGGAGGGGGTATTACCGCTACTGCAATGGGGACATGCGGTTGCATGCAATATGTAAGAGACTCCGAAGGGGGGGGGTCTGATAATCGAATGGGACAGCTTGCCTATTATTAGTGCTAAGATGCAAGGTCAACGAGAGTTATGCGTGAGGAGGTCAGAAAACGTGATGTCAATTCGGTTATTACAAAGAGGCACGCTGCTAATGTCGGGATGGTATTATGAGACTCCGAAAGGCGATGGGGGAGTTGTCGGCACGCTCAGGGTAGTGCAAGATTGATGTAGAGGTAGGAGGGGAAGAATGGGCAGAACGCAGCAAAGAGGCCAATCTAGGTAGGGGCAAATGGCATTCGAAATGGTAGCCTCTCGAATACGCATTGGTTGTTTCAATTGAAAGAAAAGAAAGAAAAAAAAAAAAAAAGAATTGTATTTGCATCAGGTGAACTAGGCAATCCGGACATTGGCCAAGGTTCCGCTGCCGTACAGCAGGGCCCAGGGGTTGCAGGGGGTGACACCATGATGGCTCGGGGGGAGGGTTTAATGGCATGCACATGGGGGCGTTTGGGGGGATGGGAGCGGTCGAGGTCCTGAGCGCACAGTGATGCAAAAGCGGGAAGATAGTCTTTGGCAAGTTGGATATGGGCTTTTCAGTTTGGTCGTCGCAGCAAAGGGGCCAGACCGGGGATGGGCGATGGTATACACACTACCGGATACGGCGGGCGGGGGGGGGTTGGTTCAGCCTGCACTCTTTCGGTGCCACGGGACCGGCGGGTATAGAGGCCCAAAAGCGATTGGGAGGGGGCGAAGGATGCAGATAAGGTCGTCGTAAGAGGGATAAGTTTTGGGTCAGTGTTTATTTTTTGGTTTCAGTCCGTGGGGAGCAAGGTACGGGGCCCAAGCTGCTGATGGAAAATGTATGCGTCTGAGGGGTGCCGCAATTGGTTGATTGGAACTGCACTCAAAGGCGTATCACGTTTTTGGGGTGATTCAATGGGGCAATTGCTGGTTAGAACACGATGCGGCGCTAAAAAAAAAAAAAACACGAGGTTCTTAAGTATAAAAGGCTATATTGGCGCATGGTCACGGCGTACAGGGCGGGTTGGGCATGATTTGGTGCAGTTGTAGAGCAAAGTAGCAAATCATTTTGTGCAGTTTAAAATCAAATTCCTTGATGGGACCGGGAGATATACATTTGGGTGCGATTTATTCAAAATATATTTAGGAAACACCTTCGAACTAGAGAAGTGGTACATAATGTTGTTCGTTCACTTCGCTTATCTTAATTCAGAAAGATTAACATTGAAATGTATTCAATGTGTAGCGGGACAACGAATGATGTTTGTACAGATTGGGTTTAAAAATAAAAGACAACAAATCCGTTGGTGGATTTTAGAACAATCTTTTGCGCCCGGCTCTAACTCTTGGCCAAATATAGTTAACGGCATGTTTTGCTACTTTCGGAATAAGGAACGGAACTAAGATATTTAGAGGCGATGTTTTGGCATATTTGGGAAAATGGAACACAATTTCAATTCAATCAGGGGGGCAAACCAACGGTGCGCAAAGGAGTGGCTAGATGGCTTGGTTTCAATGGGTGTCCCACGGGGGGTTGCGATTAACAGGTTTTCGGCATGGTAAAGGTGGGGATTCCGGGGTTTAGCCGTAATTTATTTACATGGTGTTGATTATGACGGTGGAAAATACGGTGTAGGAATCGGGTGGCGAAGAAACCATCATTCGTGCACGAAGGTATGGTGCGGACGAGGAGTCGGGGCAGTGGGGAAGGGAGGGGTAAGAGGGTGAAGGTGGGGGGACGGATTTGAGACATGTTGGGGCATGGAAGCAGGCCCCCGTATGTACGCGAGGCTGCCAGCTAGGTGGGGTTGGGTGGTATGTAGGGTAATTGCCATATGTCTAACTGGGCGTGGAAAACAAAACGCATTAGGCGGTGCTGCAATGTGGAAAACTAGGAATGGGGGCTTGGCTGGTAATTGAACAGGCAGGGTGCGTATGATTTTAAATAGGGCGAACACGGTTTGGGCCTGTAAATGGTGTTCAGTGCGGGGTGGGGGGGTTCACACTTTCAGTGCGTTCTGATGGAGAATAGTCACTATATGTTATTGTGGCTCTGCTTTGTTCATTGTTAGGTGAAATGTTTGGGGAAGGTCACTCTATTGCAATCTCTAGTCCAGGTTTTAAAGAGAGCCAATGATGAATCAGGCAATTACGCACTGCTAGAAACTGAGACCCAGTTAAGATAATAACATTCGAGAAGTGCACATGCGTCAAGTGCAATACTCGTGTTGAAAAGAGTAATTTCAAAACAGATTTTCCTGGTAACAGCATTTTAGCGTACAATGCCCCGAGCATCCAGGTTACTTCAGTGTTGTGCAGCACTGGGGTTATTGGTAAATTTAAGGATATGCAGGTTTGGTTGGATGGGGGCATAGGGTCGTTAGGTTTGGGTTCGGGGCGGTAGAGGGGCAGCAGCGAGGCCTCGCAGCAGGTTAAGAGGAAGGGGGTGGGCAGGCCTCACAAGAAATGGGCATGTCGACAGCTGTCCAGATCGGGAGCAGGGGGGCTCAGTAGCGTACGGGAGTTAACATGATGGGCCTTAGCCACAAGGGAAAAGGCTAGCGGGCCTACGAGGGTAATATAATCGGGTGGGCAGCGCAATACGGTAGGAGGCAGCACTCGGGAACCGGGGAGAGGGGGGTGCGAGGGCGTGGTAATTTCAAGTGGTGGCAGGGTCGTGGGGCTCTGGTTACTAAATTTGGGATATGCAGCATGTAAAAAGCGGCATGGGGCGGGGATGCACATGGAATGTCATCCAGGTAAAATAGGTACTTTGTTGTGGGTTTGGAATGGGAACAGGTTTATGCACTTCGCGTTAGCTAGGTCGCTAGGTCTGATACGGATGGGGGTCCCGATGAGCGTGTTGGGGCACGTGGGGTAAGGCCTTGGATGAGGGTTGCTCAGTGGATTGGAACGGGGAAGAGGACGGTGGTGTTCGACGGGCTTCAGGTTGGGGATGCCGAGGGGTTGGGGGGGTCATGGCATTTCCTTTCTGGCGCATTGCAGCACACAGGGGTTTGCTATTAATTTGGACGGATGCATTTTTCCGCCCAGCGAACAACCGGTTGCCCGCCCATCCCTCATTGCGAGCCGTTGACAGGTTAAGGGGTCACAAGTAGGCAATAGCACCGCTGCGCAGGTTGTGTTGGGAGGGTGTGAGACAGGGACCGCTGATAAGGAGGCTTGACACCGCCTTAAAGGACCAAGTTGGCATGGCACAACTGTGGCCTTTACATTACTGAAGAGACACATATGCGATGGTAGGGAGCGAAGCCAGCAAGGGGGGGTGGTAGGTAGGATTGCGAGTAGGAAGTTACAGTGTACTGGCCTGTAATGTTCTATAGGGATGGGGGTGATGATGGGCTTGCAACGAATTTAAGCACAGGACTAGCAGGCGGGCAGTCTCGCTTACGGGCCCACTACAGGGGAGGAGATGTGCCGCCAGCGTTGGACAGGTTATTGTACATGGTTGGCAATACTCTTTGCTGCGGGGCCCATTCACGTGCAGTTGGCGCATGTTTAAGGTGTCGCCAGGTGGAGAATACAAGCAACGTTCGAGGTCGCAGGTGCGGCCAAGGCTGGGAGTTGCAGACAGGATTAAAGGGTCGTGTGATGCTGACAATGGGAACTGTAAGGGATACAATGCTAATAATTGTTGCCAAAGGACCAATACTAGGACAAGGGCTAACGTGCAAGGTTCACGTGAGGTGGGAACGAGTCGCACAGCGACCCTCGAGACAAATCACAGAATAAACCAATTGGACGATATACCCCGGCATTAGAGGACACGTAGCCTATGCACCCAGCCCAAGGAGGGGGACAGAAGCGGGGGAGGGAAGTTAGGCCACTGGGTTAGGAAGCCAAGCCCTTCAACTACTCGTGAAATACTTACTATCTTGGGGGCCGTAAACTGCTCTATGTAGAGTACACGATTCTGATAAGGGCAATGTCACTTAGACTAAACCAACCACAGAAATTAACTGCAGTCAAGGTTATCATTCCAAGATGGGCACGCTGGTAGGCTCATAGGTTACTCTTTCACATGCCTATAGGATAGTTGGGAAAGGTGTCCAACGGCAATAGAGTTTTCCTGTATGCTTAGCATCCAAGAACAGAGCATTTCAGGATTACGGGGCCAGGAGCAACAGGCACGCATAGGAAGCATAACGACACGGAGCAATACAGGTGCAATCCGTGGGCACGACCATAGAAGCTGCTGGGTTTCAGCACGCCTCATCTTAGTATCAGACAGGATGAAGGTGCAGCAAGCATACTCTGGCCAAAGTGCACAGGGTGCAAGGTTAACATTTACCAGGTCCTTGCATGGTTTAGCTGTGGGCAAACGGAAGCATTGCGGGCTTGGCCGCAAGGGCAAGCCTCCCTGCTCTGAGCGGGGTAAGTTATGGAGTGTCACGGGCGCAATCTCCGCCCCGGGCTGTAGAAGTGGGATGGCCAATAGCGCGGGTCAAGCTATGGGAGAAGGTAGGGTGCGCAATCCGGATCCCCCTCTCTCTCTTGCAGGAGAGGGGTGCTCTGGCGGGCGTATGAAGGGGGGGCAAAGGGAGGTGGGCGGCAGGAGGGGCTGATAACGGGCACAGTGTCAGGGGGGTTGAAAGAAAAGGGGAGTGGGCGTTGGTAGAGCGCACACGGGGGGTGGAAGAATTTGCAGGATTCCCTGTTATTGAAAGGTTAAGACATAGAAAAAACCAGTCAATTAAATTAATAGTAATTTAGGCCATTGCTTAGCCGGATGGAACAACAGAAGTAATCCAAATGCTTACATTTGAGGGCCCACAAGGAAGGGGCGAGGCAAACGAAAAAACCCCACTAAAAAAGGCCCTTAGTTGGCCCGAAACGCTCCCTCCTGAAGCACTTGGGAGGGGGCCTCTGCTAAGGAAGCAGAACGGAACGGCCAAGGGAAGACCTAATTTCGGCACGCCGCTGCCAGGTCAGTTGGCCCTCCTGCAATGGAGTACGGAACAAGCGATCAAGCAAACAGGAAGAACGCCAGCAGGAAAGGCCTCAACACTATTCATCACGCCACCGGTTTTGCCCAGAGGGCCGCCATGTCTGTTGTGAACGGAATGAATGGGGGTAAAAGAACATTGTTGGATCATAGCTGGGGATTGGGGCAGCTCAGGCGACCAGGTGCATGAGGGGGAACTCACTGCGGCCGGTGGCCCGCTGTGAGTCGTGGCTGAGACACCGGTCGCAGCGACAGGTCTCTTGCAGACAAGCCCAGCGGATGTTACCTGGTGTTCCCGTAGAAAGTACTGGCGGATACCACAAGGGGAACTGCACAGCCATCAGTTTATTATGAACGGCGCCCAGGAGTATTAGACTCCGGGGAGGCCCATGTTAATGGGGAGTGTTAGGGGGCTTGGAAGACCTTCCAACTCCAAAAGTGGGTGGGGGAAACGGGAAGTGCATCGTTGGAAACAGAAAATGGAAAGCAACAATGAAGTCAGCAAGGGGGGGGTGAATTGAAAGATTTCACAGTAAACGGGGCTCCGGCAAGTGGGTTGGAAACTGAGGGGAAGGGGGGCCCATGGGAGATTAGGAGTTGGTAAGGGGGGGGCTCAAGAGAAGGGGGGGCATTCGAGATTGACAGCTCAAGCAGTTGTAAAGGAAACACGGGGGGGCCTTGGAATGCGGGGGGTAGGGGCCAGGAGGAGCAGGGGGGATAGTTGGGGAGGACCCCTCTTTAGCTAAAGGCAGGGGAAGGGGATGGGGATAAGAAGGTCGCTGGGCTCTGGGGGGGTAGGTAGCGCTGGATGGATGGGGCTCTCGAGAACAGGAGGGTGCCATGGGGTAGAGGGGCCGGAGGGGATGGGACAACTAAGGCGGGGAGAGCTAGGGCAGACCGGGGTCTTGGCGGAAGGGGGGAGAGGGGCTCCCTGGCAGGACGGGCTAAGGGAAGACCTTTTGGGGGAGAGAAAGTTAACAAAGATTAACAAGCCAACCAGGGGAAAGGGGAAGATGGAATCCCGGGGAAATGGAGCAAAAGGGGGAAAAGGAGACCTGGACGCATCCTTTAGAAGGAGCCGAAGCGGAAAGAAAAAAGAAAAGTAAAGTAACACATGGAATAAAAATAATAATAAAATAAAGAAACAAATAAATAAATGCACGTAAATAGTGATGGGGAAAGTGAAGTGAAAAGAAAAACGGAAATGTGAAATGGCCAAAGGGTAGAGAGGGACTGCCGAGGAAGGGACTGGGCGCCTGCGTCGGGTCCCCCAAGGACCCGAAGGGGCGGGGGGGAAAAGTTGCTTGCTCTCAGCGCAGAATCCTGAGTTTAAAACGGAACACCTGTAAGCTAACTCCTGACTTTATGTTATAATGAAGTTTGCTGTGGCAATTTTTCTCCCACTCATCCAACTGGTCCTGCCTCTCATTTGGGTTGTAAGGGGGTTGGGCTCTGTGGGAGGAGGGTAGCAGGGAAGGAGTGTGAGACTGAATGAGAGCCGGTGGGGGGGCATTGGGATCAACAAGGGCTGTCGCCGTGCCACCCCACTGAGGGTGTCGGCGCTACGACAGGTTCCCGCGCCCGACAAAGGAGGGCCCCTCGGCGGGGGCCCCCCTTAGTGCCGATTCCCTCAGGAGGCACGGCGGGCAGGGGAGTCGGGGTGGGGGGGGCAGGGGGCCAAGCATTTCCCCACCCAGGAGGGGCTGGGGGGTGACGTCATCTCGAGCGCGCGGGCCAGCGCGCCCCAGCCAGCGACGCTATAAAAAAGCCCGGGGAATTGCAGGGGGCCTCTTTCTGCGGACTCCCAGACATGTTGCCCTCCCGCCCGCCCTTGCATTGTAGTACTGATGTGTGATGTTTTTTCTTGCAGGCTGAGACACCGGTCGCAGCGACAGGTCTCTTGCAGACAAGCCCAGCGGATGTTACCTGGTGTTCCCGTAGAAAGTACTGGCGGATACCACAAGGGGAACTGCACAGCCATCAGTTTATTATGAACGGCGCCCAGGAGTATTAGACTCCGGGGAGGCCCATGTTAATGGGGAGTGTTAGGGGGCTTGGAAGACCTTCCAACTCCAAAAGTGGGTGGGGGAAACGGGAAGTGCATCGTTGGAAACAAAAAATGGAAAGCAACAATGAAGTCAGCAAGGGGGGGGGGGTGAATTGAAAGATTTCACAGTAAACGGGGCTCCGGCAAGTGGGTTGGAAACTGAGGGGAAGGGGGGCCCATGGGAGATTAGGAGTTGGTAAGGGGGGGCTCAAGAGAAGGGGGGGCATTCGAGATTGACAGCTCAAGCAGTTGTAAAGGAAACACGGGGGGGGCCTTGGAATGCGGGGGGTAGGGGCCAGGAGGAGCAGGGGGGATAGTTGGGGAGGACCCCTCTTTAGCTAAAGGCAGGGGAAGGGGATGGGGATAAGAAGGTCGCTGGGCTCTGGGGGGGTAGGTAGCGCTGGATGGATGGGGCTCTCGAGAACAGGAGGGTGCCATGGGGTAGAGGGGCCGGAGGGGATGGGACAACTAAGGCGGGGAGAGCTAGGGCAGACCGGGGTCTTGGCGGAAGGGGGGAGAGGGGCTCCCTGGCAGGACGGGCTAAGGGAAGACCTTTTGGGGGAGAGAAAGTTAACAAAGATTAACAAGCCAACCAGGGGAAAGGGGAAGATGGAATCCCGGGGAAAGGGAGCAGAAGGGGGAAAAGGAGACCTGGACGCATCCTTTAGAAGGAGCCGAAGCGGAAAGAAAAAAGAAAAGTAAAGTAACACATGGAATAAAAATAATAATAAAATAAAGAAACAAATAAATAAATGCACGTAAATAGTGATGGGGAAAGTGAAGTGAAAAGAAAAACGTAAATGTGAAATGTGAAATGGCCAAAGGGTAGAGAGGGACTGCCGAGGAAGGGACTGGGCGCCTGCGTCGGGTCCCCCAAGGACCCGAAGGGGCGGGGGGGAAAAGTTGCTTGCTCTCAGCGCAGAATCCTGAGTTTAAAACGGAACACCTGTAAGCTAACTCCTGACTTTATGTTATAATAAAGTTTGCTGTGGCAATTTTTCTCCCACTCATCCAACTGGTCCTGCCTCTCATTTGGGTTGTAAGGGGGTTGGGCTCTGTGGGAGGAGGGTAGCAGGGAAGGAGTGTGAGACTGAATGAGAGCCGGTGGGGGGGCATTGGGATCAACAAGGGCTGTCGCCGTGCCACCCCACTGAGGGTGTCGGCGCTAAGGCAATTATAATAAAGACAGAGTTGAGATCAATTGACACTGTGTGGGCCTCCCTTCATTGTGGGCCTCCCTTCATTGTTGCCCGTGCGAGTGAATTCGGTCTCCAACATTGGCAATGCGGAGGTTCGGACTAGGCGAAGTCCCGATGCTCCAAGCACCTGCTGAGAAGTCGATCTGTGTGTGCGGCCCACCACAGCTGTTCAGACCGGCTTGGGCCGCATGAATGTGTGTGCCGGGCGGCGCCAGTGATCCGGCTCACAGGTGTGGCCGTGTAATAAGCGGTGCACGTGGCAGGCTTTCAGCCTGGGCTTCGGCGGTGCAGCTGAGCCCCAGCCTTCAGTGCACATGGCACCCTAGAGGCCACGTGCCATACTGCAGGCAAGAAAACAGGCCAGAAGAGCTTGCCCGCTCAACAGCTAGGCTGTCGGAAGCCCAGCCAGTGCTGGCAGAGGTACCCTGACCCTCTAGAGGTGAAGAAGGACAGGAAGATGCTCGTGCCACAGTGGAGAAGCACAGTGAAATAAAATGTTGGAGGAGGACATCCCTGCTACATTGCCTGCCAGGCCTTCAGAGGTTTTTCACCAGAGGCAGGGAGACATTACACCTTGGCAGCTGCCCCAAGCATTTGATCTCAGACACAGGTAAGATAGGGCTCCAATGGGTCAGATGGGTGAAGGACTTCAGACTATATGTGGGGGAAATGGGCCCCATGAATGAAGAAAGTAAAAAGAACAGACTAACCCTGGCACTGGAAGCAGCAGTACGGGACATATTATATGAGTTAGTTGACGAGGAGAAGGCAACATTTCAAGAAATTCGAGAAGCACTGGACAACTATGTCATGAGATTCTGCATCCACATGAAACACTGCACTTTCCATCGCTACCCAAATGATGAAGCACTGCGCCCTCAAGTCATCATGGGGTGCGAGTCTGCTGAATCCAAAAGGAAACTCCTCCAGAAGCAACGTACCCTAGATGAAATCCTGGCGATGGCCCACACCGACTCGGCGGTAGCACAACAGGTGGTCGGTCTGGGACGGGTAAAGATATCATCAGACCCCAGAGATCAGGAGGTCATCAAGAAGCTGACACCAACACCACCCCAACAAGGTCAGCCACCCTGCAAAATCGTGCAACAGGTGCAGCTATGAATTCCCTCACGGGGGCACATGCCCATCATTGGGTCAGAAGTATGCAGCATGTGAGGGAGACAAACATTTCAAGGCGGTCTGCAGGAACACCCCTGAGCCAATCACCCAGGCTGCCTCCCAGAGGAACAGCAGCCACCATCCCAATTACTGACCAGACGATAGAAGGCCAAGCCCCGAATAAAGAAGATACTGTCCCGCGGAAGGAGACAGCGGCCGATAACTGTCTAGATGTTCACACAGGTCCCCTGACAGGAAGAGCACATAGGCCTCAACAGAGAGTATGGTATGAGGAAGTATTCTCACCATCAGGAAGTGAATCGTCATCCTCGCAGGACAGTCAGAGGAAGAAGGGGTAAGTGTGGGCACTAGGAAATGAGACAGCGAAGGAACACAGGACCACATGGACTCTTCAAGTTCACAACATGCTAACAGAAATCCTTATCGACACCGGAGCAACAGTGAAAGTCCTGTGCGAGGTGGCTACAATTGACTCCCACACCCGCCTAAACTGAGACCCTTGCAGGTGGCAAATTTTCCCTTACGGCTCTAACGCACCTTTGCCATGCAAGGGTACCTTTACAACAATCAGTTCGCACAAATCACACACAGCCTGCATCCAGCTACATGTTCTTTCCACAGAAGCCATCAGTGGATGTATCCTAAGCTTTAAAACACCATAGACATGGGATTCGTCCACATTCTCTACCGTATGATGGCTCACAAATACCTGGCCCCAGGAGGGGACGTCCCGAAAGCATTTCCGAACCTTTTGAAAGGATTGGGCAAATTATGAAACTGCAAAGTAAGGCTTCATATCGACCCAGAAATTGAACCTTTGGCTCAACATTACAGGGGCATCCCCACAAATATACAAAAGAAGGTAGAGGAAGATATAAAATGCCTACTGGACCTTAACATCATGGAGCCAGCCGTGGGACCCACCCCATGGGTCTCCCCGATTGTACCGGTCCCTAAGAAATTGGCGGAAGGATCTATCCGCCTCTGCATAGATATACGCCGCTCCAACATGGCCATCCAGCGAGAGGAACACCAAGTCCCGAGAATAACGGACATGATGCACCTCCTCAATGGAGCAACAGTATTCTCAAAACTTGATCTCAATAAGGGCTACCACCAGCTAGAGCTGGCCCAGGAGTCTAGATATATTACCACCTTTGTGAACCAAATGGGTCTATTTCGCTACAAGTGTCTGAACTTTTGCGTATCCTCGGCTGCCGAGATCTTCCAGGAGGAGATCCACCAGGTAATCAAGCACATCCCATTGTGTATCAACTACAGCGATAACATTCTAATATTCGTCAAAACAGCCCAGGAACACCACAACACCCTGCAGAAGGTCTGCATGGCCCTAGGAGCAGCCCATGTAACGCACAACAAAGACAAATTGTGGATTTGGCAAACAGACCCTAAAGTTCTTTGGACAATAATTTCAGACCAAGGAATTTGTCCGGACCCAGTCAAGGTCAAAGTCTTACAAGAAGCCCCCCACCCAGTGAAAGTGTCGGACCTGAGGTCATTCCAGGGGTTCGCAAGTTACTGCTCCTGCTATCTAAATTTTGCCCCATACATCATGAAAGTCGTTTCCTATGCAAACTGCAGTCTGACCACAAACAAGCAGAAATATTTGCAGGTGGAAATGGAAAGTCTGGCAGTCGTCTGGGCTTGCAAACATTTCCACCTTTTCCTATTACGAAAGCCTTTACATTGGTCACTGACCATCAAGCTCTCTTCACCATCTATGGTAAATCACAAGCCCGGATGCCACCGCAAATTGAGAGGTGGGGACTTGGTCTCCAAAACTATAAATTCACCATCTGCCATAAACCAGGTGAGGACAGGAACCCAGCTGACTATCTTTCGCGCCACCCTACATGACCTCCACAACCCGAGCACTCAATTGCGGATGCATACCTACAGTACATCATCCACCAAATAAAGCCATTCCCGATAGCATGGAAAACACTCAACAGGAGTCGGAGGTTGACCCAGTACTGGCGATTGTCGCACAGTGTATCAGCCAAGGAAAAATGAGACATGCGAAAGAGAGGGTCAGACACCTGGATGAAATCACTACCACTGAGGATCAAATCGTCATGAAGAGCTGTAGGGTTGTTCTGCCCAAGTCACTATGCCAGCAAGTCATAGACCTGGCCCACGAGGGGCACCGGGGGTGGTCTCTAAGAAGAAGCTATTGAAGCAGAACATCTGGTTCCCAGGCTTGGATAAACAGGTGGAGGACACTCTAAAAGAATGCGCCATTTGAAGTGTGATAGCTCCACCCCCACGCCCAAACCCATTGCTGATGTCTCCACTCCGAGGCAGGGTATGGGAAGAACTAGCGGTTGACTTCTTTGCACCCCTTCAGGACGGCACCTACACCTTAGTCGTGATCGATGAATATTCAAGGTACCAGGAGGTACAGATTGTGCCGTCCGCAGCAGCAACAGCAGTCATTCCGGTCCTAGACCGAATACGTACAGCCTATGTCCCCCCAAACCCTCAAGTCCGACAATAGACCACCATTCACCAGCGTGGACCTTGCCAACTTTGCTCAATACATGGGGTTCAAACATCGGAAAATCACGCCCCTCTGGCCCCAAGCCATGGGAAACCTTAAGAGGGCACTACAAGTGGCTCATCCATCCCACAAACCTTTCGAACAGACATTATACCAGCTCTTGTGAGATTACCGTCACACTCTCCACAGCACCACTGGCAAGTGCCCAGCTGACCTCTTGTTCGGCGGCAGACTATGGACACGACAGCTGCAAGGACTCCCAGAGAGAAACACCATACCAGAGGACAGGGAGGTCCGAAGCAGAGACGCAGAAGAGAATCACAAAATGAAGATAGCAGAGGCTGAGCATAGAGGGGTTCGAGAGCACAGCTTTGAGGAAGGTGAGTAGTAGTACGCTAGACTCAAAGAAGGAAGGAGGACTCAGGATTTGCACCTTTTCCTCTCACAGTCACGAGAGTGAAAGGCACAATATTCACCGCAGCAGATAGCAACTGATGAGCGGGAAGACCGTGAGGAACCTAATGACATTTGGGTCAGGGAAGACTCGGGTGATTCATACTGGTGGGACAAGGAAGCCTCTGTTGGGGAAGCCTCAGGTGACAAAGGCATGGGAGTGTCAGACAGGTCCCCTCATCGCAGCCCTGAGCCGACTAAGGAAGGCCGCCCAGTCAGAGCAAAGACTAAACCCAGAGGACTCATTGAAGAGATGGGCTAGCATCTGACTAAGTATTGTAAAAGGGGGAAGGTTGCCAGGTTCATGTTTGATCCACATCGTTATGTGGAAGGTGGGGCTAGGGTGGGGGTGGGGCACAGGAAGAAGGGTTTGACGGGAAGCCGAAAGGGAAAAGGCAGCTATAATAAAGAGGGCGTTGAGACCGGTTGACACTGTGTGGGTCTCCCTTCATTGCTGCGTACGCGGCGTGACAGAAAACATTGTAGCAGCCCTGCAAGCAAAGTGAACTCACTCTACAACAGCATGCTGATAAACTGGATGATTTCCCTTCGCTAAGCTGAAATAAAAGACACTTGTAGCGAGTCCAAAAACGTCTATCCACTGTACATATACACCATTAATTGACGGTGTATCAATTGGTATAAGCTACACAAATGGGAGGAATTAGACAGAGCACACGGAAGCTTGGAAAACAACCGGTGGAGGAAACCAAATCCCCCCCCTAGGAACAAACGTTGGACTGGCTGATGACTTAGAAGAAGCAACTTCATCTTCATCCTGCTGCCTATGAGATTTATAAGCAAAACAAGTGCATCCATGTCACTTGAATCAGTAAAGCCAGAACGCACAGTTAAACGGATGCTCCATCAGTAATAAGGCCATTTCGAAAGAAAGAATTAACCACAGTAAGTCACTTGACACGTATTACCGTTCTCTGCCATAAACCTATTGCTAAAAAAAAGTTGAATCTGTGATGAACGCCATAAAGGACTTGCATACAAGGGATGAGGGTGAATTCAGCTCCGCTTTAGCGATTGAGTCAACATTTCATTTGCAATCAGGGGCTGTTACATTTATAAATGCAAGAACATAAAAACAAAAGCCCTGCCGTGTCGTGGAAATATTGCTAGGACTGAACAATGAAAAAGTAATGCTAGATATTTTTCCGTTAAATATAAAAACTCGGGATTCCTTTGAGGCATTGCAAGGGCCCTTATCATGCATCAGAAGATGGAGAAGAGCAGGCCTGGGCACAGAAACAGCAGTGCTTCAAATCTAATTGTAGCGGTATTACCCCCATTGAAGGTGCCTCATGGAGGTGAAGCCATTAACGGATAACCTTTAACCCACATCAAACAGAAACCATAACTGCCCCCTTTAAGTGGCTGGTGAAGCTATGGCTGGAAATGAACGAGTCCCTCCAACAGGATCTTGCTTCCAGAGAACTCGAAAATGCAATAATGACCCTGTTAATGAAGGAACCATGGGCTGCCCATCCCCCGGCAGCTGGCAGGCCCATCTCCAACATGTCCCCACGGAGCAAGATCCTGGAGAACGAGGTGACACAAAAGATTCAGAAAATAGTGCCAGCAGCCAGTTACCCCAGATCATTTGTTTGGGTTTGCCTAGGCATCTCCCAGAGCACTTCAAAAGATACATGTTACTTATTTTTAGATGGTGATTTTAAGTAGGCCACTAGATAAATAGAAAAGAAAAGGTTTCTCGACTAGAATGCTTTATGAAGTGTATCCCCTGGCCTAATTAGGTGGGTTGAATTGCTAAACCTCCGAGGGACAGCAAAATAAATAAAGACAGGGACACCAGTGTATTCTTATGTGTTCTACCACCAGGGTAAAGGGAATGCACCATCCAACCCCTCAGTGGGGCTTATTAGAATGTTGCGAAACAACAGTAAAAGACATGCCACCCCCTGGCCTGAGGAGGTGGACTGGCCCCATAGGGGAGAACCTTTAGAAAAATCATTACAAATAACGGTGGGGAGGGGGGAGAAAGAAATGGCAAGAAGGAGAAGGCATGGAAACATGTTCCTTGGTGGTCAGAGGCCTTAAGCGACACCCTCAGAACTTCAAGGACTTAATAAGCCAGGCTACCGATGCCAGAGCTTGGCTCGGCGTGAAGTGTGAGCCTCGGGCTGCATGCCCGGTGCTGCCCAAGCACCCACACAGTCTGATGCTGAGTCAGCTTGCCAGGGGCCAGGGGCCAGACCTGGCGATCTCAGAAGGGCGAAGAGCAAGCCGCATGTGTGGGGTAGCCCAAGGGCAGAGTGGCAAAAGAGGCACCATGGCCCATCCCAAAGCCATTCGGGGCAGGCCGGATGAATGAGTATCCCCGGGCCACATTGGGATGGCGGCCCGGGTGTAGTAATGGCCACCCATCCTGGGCCATGCGAGTGGGCTGGCCGAGACCAGGCAGCACAGTCTGGGAGCTATACACCCTACCCAGGGGCCAGACAGGGCATGCCAGAGAAGGGGAAATCCTTGGGTTATGTTTGCCAAGAGCAATGCAGGTGAAAAGGCTGGTGCAGGCCCTGGTGCGTGGAAGCGACTGCACCTGTCCAGCATGCAAGTGAGGACTGGCGCAGGCCTACCTGTCAGCGTTGCTCAGGCGCACTTTCACTTCCCGATTGGGAGCGAATGGGCATGGCCGGATCACAATAGTGATGCAGTGCACCACCACAGCATGTGGCGCCGCGCGGAAGATGGACTCCCAAGCATCGACAGTGATAGCGTGGTCCCACATGCGCACTCCCCATCAAGAATTTAGGACAGCAACAGGGGTGAGCTAGTCCCTCCCGAGCAGCTGGGAGGGGCAGGTTCCACGCCCCAGAAAAACAGCAAGGTACTGCGCATGGTGCCCTTTGGGGAAATAACTGGAGGGCCATTTTAGGGGTGACTGACTGCAGCAGCTGCACCCAGGTGCTTCTGTATCTATATTTGGATGTATTTGAGTATACATTTGTCGGGCTAGAGGCACATTGTTTAACAGGGCTATCCTTTAGCCCAACCTCTACGTGGGTGGCACATGAGAGGGAAAAAGGGGACTTACATCTGTTCGCCTTGGGACATGGAGGGAGGAGGACGAGGACAGAGCAGTTACGTCATGGCTGGGAACATGAACAAGGGATGTGTAGGTTAATACAGGGAAATAGGATTGCTTTGCTTATTGGTGCTGTTAATTAAGCACCCTGGTGACTGGTGTCATTTATTAAAGATAAGGATAGCATCACAGAGGGTGTTGGAGGAGGAACTGAGGATGAAGCCCATCTCGTGTTTAGTTGTGACATCTTTGTTTGCGGGTTTACCTAATGTTCCCTTGCTCTGCAGCTGGACTGTGGGGAGGCGAGGGGCCTGGAGTGGTCTCACCTTGGATTAGTGGCTACCGCCACGCCAGGGGGCCCAGGCCCAAATAAAACAACAGGGCTACAGAAGCAAAGGACAGTTGAAAGAGTGATGGTTTGTAACTTCTACTGAAAATATAGGAGTGAAATGGTCAAGGAAAAATCCCCGCATAGCTACACTGCCGTAAGAGGAGAACAGGCAGTACATAATGCTCAGAGGGGAGGGATGAGGTTGAGAGCCCAGATGAATTGTTTCCCGATAGCCACACTTGGAAGCTTTCACTCTTTCGTGGTGCTGATTAAATGCGTGTATTGATTTTCTCCAGATGCAACATGGCCACTAAGTAACAGGACTGCTGCTCCGAGGCCAGGCTCATAACGATTCAGGAACATGATGGGCAGGATGAGCAATGCTCACATGTGCCCTGATGCATCTGCAGGCAGAGTGCACGTGCAGTCCCATCAGCATTAGGAACGGGGTCCGTGGGATTTCCAGCCTTAGGAACGGGGTCCGTGGGATTTCCAGCCTTAGGAACGGGGTCCGTGGGATTTTCGGTAGGTGAGAGAATAAAGTCAAATGTAGCTCAGGGGTAATGCGTTTGGCTTGGAAGCTCAACTCAGCGCAAAACAGGTTCGAATCCCGATCTCGTGCTTAGAAACCAATCTCTGGTATTAACAATTATAACATATCTAGAGACTAAGTGCCTTCTTTCTAGTTTTGAATGAGATTAGGGCCTCTCACTTGAAGTCTTCGAGTTGTTCTTTCCTCCTCTTGTTAGCCCATAATTCACTTGAGAAGCAATATAGCAGTGATTTGCAAGCTCCCCAATTGTTTTGGACCACGACTCCCATAATTCTCCTCCATTGACTACCGATTGGAGTTGTACATGAAAACATCTGTCGAGCCAAAGGTTGCATACCTCTGCAATAGAGAATGGGATTGCAAGGCTGGGGCTTGGCACCTCCAAACCAAACCATATGTGCACAATTGCCAAGGACTATGTAATGAATTCTTATTTAGAGTCAGTGGGCATATGTATTTTGGGTGCTGTCCTGAAATCATGGAGTGGATTTGGCCCCCGATACCTGGACTTGGAGACACCATCAGCATATAACCATTTTTTAATTACATTTTTGCATTGTGAACATAAAACATAGAAACAATCAAATTAAAAGTACCCCACCCTCCTCCTAATATAATAATCGCCACGGCAGCAATGTGACAGCTCATCAATTGCTGCACAGCATGCCAACCACGGAACCATTATTCCGACATGTGATTGCACCCACTCTTTACTTTAGAGCGGTCTTGAACCCAATTCCAAAAAGTTCCCTTTCCGACTGAGAGCCGTGATGGGGCTGGAGAGACCTTACTTAGTAAACTTCGATTTATCTCTGGTCAGTTCCCCATTTACTTATGAACATCCCCCATTCTTCATGAAAGGCTACCATGTCATCTCGTATTAGGGATGTCAATCTTTCCATTGTGAAGATGTCCCATACCTTGTGCAACCATTCCTCCTTCTTTGACACTGTTGGACTTTTGCCACTTTTATACTACTGCCAATCACCCTGCCCTCAACAGTGCCTCCCACATTCTGGGGAACCGATATTCATCCCCATCGCTGGGAGGAATTCCCAGCAGCATTTGTAGTGGTTTTATATCAAGCTGGACTCCCGCCATCTCCTTTATCCAATTTAGAAGTTCGGCCCAGTGCATTTGGATCCTAGAACATGACCACCAGATGAGTTCAGTTGTCTGCACCCTCGAGGACAGTTTGGCGACACCCCCTTATGCATCTTAAAGAGCCTTAAAAGGTTTCTGTGCCACCCATGTAACATTTCAAAATTATGTTTCATAGCTGACTTGAATAGGTTTCTGTGAAAAGTGACTTCTGTGAGACAGGTATGGTATGAAGAGACGACACAGGAAACAGATTTCAAGTTTCAAAGAATATTGGTATTTCAATGTCAGGATGGTGTAGGGCCCAAATAGCCATAATACAAAGGTAGAGATTTCTCCTGCCTAGAGAAAACTAAAGGAAGTCTGTGGGCCTCATTACACGGTAGGAGGTAACCATGGCACTATTAGCGCCATGGCTACCCCCTACCGCCTTCTAGGTCCGGGTAGGCGGTATGGGGACTTACCGGATCATTCCGACCCTGGAGGACCCGGTAAATCCCCATGCCAATTACCATTCCCCATTCCCATTCGAGCCCCCATAGGCTCAATGGGAATGGGGAAGGAGCTAATAACGGTACCGCTATTAGCGGTACCGTTATTAGCTCTGAAGTCCCTCAGCAGGTCCCGTCCTTAACGTGTGGTCTGACCACACGTTAAGGACGGGACCCGCTGAGGGACCTCGTAGTAGGGTGGTAAGGGATTACCGGCACCGTTGCCCTTACCGGTGCCGGTAATCCCTTACCGCCTTCCGTGTAATGAGGCCCTGTGTCTGTAAAACACAATCAAAAAGTCTGTCTGTGTCAAAAATAAAGTCTCAGCTGTTCCTAGCTCAGAGTTCTTCTTGGGTTCCCTTCCCCAAATTCAATACAGTATAGTTCACACAAAAGGGAGGTCTCAAGGTTCCCTTCCCCAAGACAAGGTTTCCTAGTTCTTTCAACTCTCAGGGTTCCCTTCCCAAAGGTTTCACTGCAGAGCTTTTACTGCTTTCGTCCACTCAATGTTCAAAACAAGAAAACAATTATGTCTACTTAACTCACCTTCTGACTTGCCTGCCCATTGGTTTCACATTTCTCATGAATCATTTCCAATGTCCTTTGCGGGTTATCATTTAGGGCTCTCTGATATAGGCGCAGTTGTCAGACCACACAGTCCATCCATCACAGGTCACGCAACCAGGAACCCTCAGCTTCTCCTGGACTTGATATTGTCTGTGAACTTCATAGCGTGGAACTCCCTGGTCTAGGCGCAGTTGTCGGACCCCACGGTCCACCCATTACAGATCAAGCCGCCAGGAGTTCCCATAACTTTGTTTGGCCCCTTTCCAGGCTCTTCTGCCTCAGGCTTTTGGCTTTTCACACTGGTCTGTACTTTGGTACACTCTTCTGTTAATGTAAAACACTTGGACACTCTTACATCAGTCTTTTGTGTTACCGTAGACTTATGGGCTTTTCTCACACTGATGGTTAGAATACTTAAATGATGGTTCAGTACTCCATATATTTTTGTTTTATTCACAGTGCAATTTTAAATATACGGTTGGTGTTCAATAAACTGTGATGTTTCACGTAGCTCTTGTTATGTTCAAATGTCTGGTTAATGTTCAATATGCCGTGATCTTCTTTAAATAGCACTGGTTGAGTTCAAATGTTCGGTGTTCAAGATACTAAAGGAGTATTTCAATTAAGTTTGGTATTTATTATACTCCATTAGGAGTTTTAATTCAGTTTGACATTCAATATAGTGTATTTTCAGTCAGACCATCACTTGCCTATGGTCCCAGGAGTGACCCATTCTCCCCGTGCCTTCTGACAAACACCGGTGCTTTGGTCCATCATAGCGACTGCTTCTGCGGTTCTGACTCCTCTTCTCCATAGCGGGGAAGCAGACTGCCACGTTTGTCGGTCTCACGATGCTCCCCTTCACTCTCACCTGAGGAGAATGAGACAAATTGGTCGGTGTGGCTTAACTTGGCGTCCAAGGGTTGATGCTTGAATGTTCCCTTCTTGTCGAAGACATAGGGTCTGTTCCGGGAAGTCGCCACTATGCCTGATGGTAGAAACAAAGGGGAAAAAGCTGTGAGGCATAAAAAAACCACAGCAGATGATTAAGTCCGGCGAGCAGGATTACCAGGTCTGTGGTGTCAGTAATAGTACTGCAGAGAATAGCAAGAACGGAAGAAGGTAAGCAGAAGCTGGTAAGGCAGAGGATACCCAAGTAAGCAGGGGCGGTAGCAGAAGAATCTAGGAGAAGCAAAGAAAGCAGGAAGGAACAGAGCCGGGAAGGCAGAAAAACAGAGTTTAGACCCAAAGAGGAAAAACAAGGGCACACAGGAAGGTGGTTTGGAAGACTAGACCGCGAAGTGCATTTTGGAATATTAACATGGGGGCACCTCAATGGCGGCGCTTCCATCTATTAGAAACCTTACATGAATGCACATTCATGACAGTATGCCCCTTCTTATGGGTAAGGTATCCGGGTTTTCCTTGATGCAGGTGATGAAACCGTTGTATCAACCCTAAAGCTTTGATGTGTCCAACGGGTTCCCATGAGCCCTCCGCTGAAGAATATCCTTTCCATTGAACCAGGTATTGGAGCCTGCCGTTCCGGTACCGGGAATCACGTATCCTCTCAACCTCATATACCACAGAAGAAGGGCCATGGATTTGTAATTGTTGGTTCTTTTTGCTTACGTTGGAGGCTTCTTGCAGTTTCAATTTAAAAGCGACACGCTTCATCTGAGCCGTGATGGTAAAGGGACCAATGTATCTCGGAGACAGCTTCGACAGATGAACCCATCTTGGGAGGTGTTTCCTGGATGGCCAGACTCAAGAACCCACCTTCCATCCAGGGACTCCACTTCGATGAACATCTGCTTGTCACTTGTAGCATTGTTTGCCATCTGCTAGGTTTCCATGGGCATCCTTGCGGGACAAGGCGATGGAATCTAATATGAATCAACAGAAGGTACAATGGAAGATGGGAAAGAATGAGATGGAAAGGCCTGAGGATGTCTTCCAGAAAGGCAGAAAAAGGACTAATCTGGATAGCTGAGTGTGTGGCATTGTTGTACGCGAATACTGCTATTGGCAAAAGACTCACCCAATTGTCTTGTTCGGTGTTGTCTAGTTCGATTCTGAGTAGTTGACAGAGCGTCTTCCAGAATGTAGATTTATATTGGTAACCTTGGTCTGAGAATATAGAAACCAGAAGGCCATGTAAACAGAAAATCTCCTTAAGAAAAACTTGTGCCATTGCAGGTGCAGTGGGTACCCTTTCAAAGGTGTGAAGTGTGCTGTTTTAGAGAAGCAGTCAATGGTAATCATAATAGTAGAACAACCCTGAGATAGGGGAGGTCCACTACAGAATCCGTGGAAAATATGACTCTACGGTTCCACTGGCAACTTGGGTTGCTCAAGAAAACCGACTGGTTTGGTTGTGGAATATTTACTCCGGGTGCATATGGGACAGGACGTATTGCCGTAATCAGAGCAGAGTAAAGCCATGTTTAACATCCAGTTAATGAGAGGATTGTGTAACTGCAACCAGGGCATGCCTAAGCTAACGGGAAAGTGGGCTGCCCTGCTGATATCAAAGGACAAAGTCTCCTTATGATCAAAATTGGACATCTGTAATGGAACAGAAGTATGTGTGATGGGACCAGAACTCAATGGCCGCCCATCAACCCCTTGCACAGGTTGATCATCTGGTCTAGATAGCTTGGGCGCACCTTCCTGGTGAGCACAGCGGGCGTCTATGAAGTTTCCAGCTGCTCCGCAATCTAGCAAAGCCAAAACATTGAGTTGTTGTTGTTTACCCTAACGAAGATTGATTCGAAGAACCATAAGACAGGTGTCCAGGTTCTCCTTAATTGGGTTGTCCAAGGTAAACGGGACACATAGGAACACCCTGGCTAGTGGTCCCACTTAAAACCAGGGTCTCCCATTTCCTGGTTTACGTGGAGGAACCTCTGGACAATTCTGCAGCAAGTGATCCTCAGAAGCGCAGTATAGACACAATCCTTTGTCTCTGCCTATCAGCAGGTGTCAAAGGACCTCTCGCCATACCAACTTTCATCGGTTCTTCGGAACTGGCGGTTTCCTGTCTAGGCACAGGGGCCATAGGTAAAGGAGATGACACAGTTTCACAGTTGTGTCTCTTTCAGCACGTCATTCTGAGAGATGATAGTCTAATTGTAATGCCAGAGAGAACAGTTCCTCCAGAGAGTTGGGACGCGAGTACGGGGCAATTCGACCTTAAGTTCTTCACAAAGCCCTCTTCTGAAAACTGAATTGGGCACCTTCGGGCCATCCTACCTCAAAAGCAATGCGGTTGAAGGAGGAAATATATGACATAAGGTCAGAAGATCCTTGCTTGATGTCGAGAAGTGATTCTCCAGCTGTGAAGGCTACTTCGTGTCTTTCGAATGTATGCTTAAGCAGATTCAGGAAGGCATTGTAATCCAAGAGAAGTGGGTTGGAGGAGGTAACCAGAGGACTAGCCCAAGTCAATGCATTTCCCACCAGGTTGTAAATTAAGAACCCCACACATGAACGATTCAAGGCATATGCTCTGGGTCTGAAAGTAAAAATAAACCACACACGCATCAAGAAACACCGTTAACCTTTTGGGAGATCCGTCATACTTCCCTGATGCCATTCCAGGGGGTCGGGGGGGTAGATCAGTCTGGTGGGTGTCCTGAGCAGTCACTAGTTGGCAAAAAGCTGTTTTCGGCCTTCAGGCCCTGTACCTCTAGTGACAGCCCCTGAACTGCTGAGAGCAGCTCTTGGACTTGTTCAGCTGTTGCTGTTTCAGGGGGGCGTTGCAAGCTCTCATAATGCTCCCCTTCACTCTCACCTGAGGAGATGGAGGCAGATTGGTCAGTGTGGCTTGACTTGGCCTCCAAGGGTTGATGCTTGGATGTTCCCTTCTTGTCGAAGGGATAGGGTCTGTTCGGGGAAGTCGCCACTATGCCCTGTGGGCAGAAACAAAGGGGGTTAGAGGCGCACCTCCCAGAATCAAACCAATTGCAGGGATGAGGCCGTGAGGCATAAAAAAACAGCAGATGGTAATGTCGAGCGAGCAGCATTACCAGGTCTGTGGCGTCAGTAATAGTACTGCGGAGGATAGCGAGAATGGAAGAAGATAAGCAGAAGCTGGGAAAGCAGAGGATACCAAGGTAAGCAGCGGAAGGCAGGGGAGATAGCAGGGGAATCCAGGAGAAGCAAAGAAAGCAGGAAGGAATGGAGCCAGGAAGCCAGGAAAACAGCATTTAGACCCAAAGAGGAAAAACAAGGGAACACAGGAAGGTGGTTTGGAAGACTAGATCATAAACTGAACATTGCAATACTAATGTGGGCTGCTTCAATGATGGCGCTTCCATGTATTCCAACCCTTCCATGAACGCGCGTTCATGACAGTCGTACACGTCCTGACACACTTCTTGGCCTCCGACACCCCAGTAGACGCAGACCGCATCTCTCCTGCTCCCTCCCAACTGCTTATGCAGCTCCAGCTGCCTCTGGGTTTCGAGATAGGTGGCCTCTCCCTCTCTCTTTTTATGGTTTAGCAGCCCAGCTGCCCACCTTCCGGTTTGGAGGTTCCCGGTCTTGTTCACTCCAGCTGCAGGTCCTCTGGGATCGATGCCAGCGTCCAGACTCCTGGGTCTCTTCCCACCACTGTCGTCCTCCTAGTTCCTTCCTTTCCTTCCTCTCACCCTGTTCATCCTGATCCTCCTTCATACACCTGAGCCCTATTAAGGGGTCTCAGGTGTGAGTTGTTGGCTTGTCTTGCCTGACCATAATTAACCCAATTAATGGGGCATGCATGACCTTCAGAATTGGATACCTTTATATCCCTCTTCTTCGTCCCCCAGTACTAGAGCAGTGTTTGTCATAGTAAGTGTGTATTACTCCTAGCTGATTCTTCCTCTTCTCATTACTTGATGGATATTTACAAGGTAAAATAGGGCATGAAGGTTGAGGGAAGGGAGGGTAAGTCAGTGTTAGGAAAGGGGGGATACCATGTCTCGCCATCTGGCCCTCTCTCCCAAATCCCAAGCACCCTCCACACAGGTGGTCTTACTTCACTTGTCCATATCTCACTTGTCAGGATCCAAGAGTGATGGCCATTACCTGGTCAACTGAACAGAAAATCCCTGGGGTGTGGGTGTGAGGGCACCTTCAGGTTTCTCACACTTAATACATTTTTCCCCAGATACTGTCAGGGAGAGCTTCCCCTGCTAACAACTCTCAGTAATTCTATACTTCTGTCTGTCTACAAGATCAATGGTGATGAACATATATACAAAGGGCATGAGCTCTCTCTCCAGTTTCTTGATCCATTTAGGATCTGTGATATGCCCTTTCATCTTCTATTATTCAAAGACACCAATTCAAAAACACCCGTCATAAAAATGACTGTCGATGATATGACATAGAACCCACAACACAGGGTTTTAGATAGTTCCTCAGAGCTCTTGAACTTCCCTTCCGGAAAGAGCTGACCAACTTTTTTTAAACCTCTACCTGACAATGTCTGTGCCTTACAGAGATTTAACCGGTTAAGAGCAATAGGGGACCCCCAAAAAGTGAGGACATAGGGGATGGCCAATTTGACAATTTCTCTTTATCTTCTCCCTTTTTCCAGATTCTCAATAACACTTCCAAAGTTGGGTGGAGGCAAGTTCTAGTCAGGATACTCTTTATTGGTGACCATACGTCTCTCACTTTCTTGGGTTGCGTAGCACTATCTTCCAGATATGTCCAATACGTTTCTAGACTAGCTCTCATATGTTCCAGAATTATTCTAATTTGGGCCACTTTATAGCAAGTAAAGATGTCTGGGAATCCAACTTCCCATGATCCTTAGGAAGGGTTAGTTTGTCTCTCTTAATCTGGGCTTAAGACCGTGCCAAATTAATCTGCATATTATATAGTTATGGACTTTGAAAAATATCCTTGGCAATGGGGATGATATCGAGGAGAGCAAATACAGCAGGCGGGGCACAACATTAATTTTAATTGATGTCATCCTCCCAAACCCAGATAGGAAGGGTGTCCCCACCTGCTAAGATCCTAACACAAGATCTCCATGAGGGGGTCATAGTTCATGGGCTGAAATCTTGTTAGCCCTTAGGAATTGCAATCCCCAAGTATGTAATTGTCTCTTTCTATTCTCATCCATAGCCCAACTGTCTCTAGATCTGACATTAATCCTGTAGAGCTAATTGGGAGTATTTTTTATTTGGATGCATTTGCCAAAGGGCCTTATGGTTACCATCAGCTCTTTAAGTGATTCCTCAATTCCTCAACTCCAGGATATTGTCTGCAAATAGTGACAGTTTCAAACTCAATGTCTCCCCATTGAATTCCTCTGATATTAGCGTTTGCTCTAATGGCAATCGAAAAGGGCTCTATGGCCATTGCATATAGTAGCAGGGACAGGGGGTAACCCTGTTTAGTACCCCTGGATAATTTGAAGGGTTCAGTCATCACTCCATTCAGCTGTACCCTTGCTGTCGGTGAGCTGTAAAATGCCACCACCATCTCCAGACCCAATCCATTTCTTTCCAAGATCGTCCCATATAACGCCAATCCAACCGGTCAAAACACTTCTCCGAGTCTAATGAGATTAGGCACGATTCTGGTCTCTGTTGCTTTGCTAGATGGATCAGGTTCAGTGTTTTTCTAATGTTGCCAGACCCGTGTAAACCCTTTCTAAAGCCTGGTCCATAGTGGTCTGCAGGGATGGCAGAACCCCATTCAGTCTATTCCCTAGTATTTTAGACAAGATATTTACATCTATTTACAAGGGAGATCGGCCTGTATGAGGATCATGATTTGGGATCTTTCCCTTCCTTAGGAATGATTACTATTATAGCCCCCAGCATTGATTTAAATCTCACAGGGAAGCCATAATCTCCTGGAGTTGTATCTCCCTTCATATCCGTAGTGGTGTTAATCACTACCTCCTATGTAATGGGGGAATGAATAAGCTCTGAGATCTCCCCAGAGATTTTCAGGATTGCAGACGAATCCCAAAAGTCTGCTATGTGACTGCCATCCCCTTGAGATTCTGCCGAGAACAGATTATCACATTATTTCCTACATTCTTCCCCTAGTCTCTGGGTGTCATATTTTTTTTTTATTTTTAATTGGCTCAAAACAGTTTACAACTTAGAAAACCTTTAGCCAATAGATTCACAGTACAAAAAAAGCAAGCAAAAAAGCAATAAATTAAGTTAAAATTGCATGTGCAGCATATAAAAGTTCTTGTGTTCAATTGCTGTTGGAGATTTCACAAGTCCAGCATGGTTTCGTCAGCCTCTGTTATCGGAGTAGTAGGGCTTGTCTGCAAGTTAATGTAATTCTCTACTTATCAGTTCGTCTATTTTTGCAAAAATTGACAGCAAGAATTTAGTCAGGGCCAGGCAGATGTGCGTTTTCTCTCCTTCTACTAGGATATTCCACCAGTCATCGACCAACCTTGCTCGATAGTTTGACATGGCTTCTCCCAGAAAGGGATCTCCTTCTGCTCTTAATGCTGGGCAAATCAGCACTAAATGTTTTAGTGATCCTCTGAGTTTTTTTTTGGCATAATCTTCATGTAGTATCTCTGGACAGCCCATTCCTCTTGCTTAGAACTTGTCTAGTTGGAAAGATGTTAAATCGAAAATGCATATATTGGGATTTTAGGAACCAGTTTGGATGATTTGCACATACGTTGGTAATACATTCAGCTTCCGGGCTCCAAACCAGAAGTCTTCTCTGTGTTTATACGTGTAAATCGACTCGTATGTCTCAATCCAATCATTGGCATATAATTTCTTCTTTATTTTGTCAGGATCTCTCACCAATGATTCGTCCAAGTCATTCAGGTCTTTGATGATAAGATGACCACTCATTTAATATTTTTCCCAAGGGTCTTTCATTGCTTTTTTAAGGACTTGAAACCCTCTGTTCGGATTATGTTCCAGGCATTTACGATATAAGGAGATTGATTTCCATGTTGCATTAGCATTGAGTGAGGTCAGAGCAAGCTCTCTTCTGACAATTTGAATTGGGATACTTTTCAGTAACCCCAGCACGGATTTCCAGAAAATACCTTCTATGTGTCGCCGTATGGTCGTCATAATCGTCGCCTGCTCCTGAACCTTCCATGCCCCCTTAAATACCCCTGGAGGTGCGCTATGCACAGGCCAGCTAGCTGGCCTGTGCAGCACCCAAAATACCCCTGTTGCCCCCCATCTAAATTGTAGGGGAAACAACCGTTCTGTGATAAGTACAACAGGATACTGCCGACACGTGAAACACAACCGCACTTCGCAAAAAACTGCACTCGACTCTGCACTTCACATAACACTGTTAAAAGACATTCACCCTGGGGCAAAAATGGGGAAATGCTGATTTGCACATATGAAATGGAGCTAAATAATGCTGACTGACACAAAGTCCCATCTTTCATAGTTAAGAAGTTGTGCGAAATAGTTTTGCTACATTGTTTTCTCTGCCGCAAAACGTTACAAAATACGGTCTCTGGGTTTTCTAAAGATCTCTTCACTTTCCTTTGAATAAAGATTTATTTTCATAAGAGTCAAAGTTGAGGCTTTAATTAACTAGAGGTGAAAATAAAAGTTGCTAGCAGCAATAACAAGGAACGTCTTCAAATATTTCGAATTAGCAAAGACTCCTAATTTAGATAAATAACGTGCGATGGACACGGTATAAAATAAACTTTTCAAACTGGTTTTGTAAATAAATCCATGCAGAGTAAATATGCCCATTAGGAGTAGGCGTAGGCGGGTGAAGGAGCCACTGCGGAATAGTGGACTGATTCCCACAAGAACACGACAAGTATTCTATCATAAGACTCTACACAGTTGCTATGGACAATTTATTTACCTGGCTGGAGGCCAAGAACATTTGTGTTATGCCAGTGTTTCTGTGGTGATCGAATGTAAATCAATGCATACATGGGAACTCACTAACTTGACAGCCATTTTAGGTGGCAAACTAAGCGGTCGGGTGGATGCATTTAAACTCTAACCAAAAAAACAATTGACACTCATTCCAAAAAGCATATCTGCACGGCAGGTGCTGAAATCTATAATGCACTCAAGATGACTAAATAATTGCACGTCTACTAAATGTTTAGACCAGTGGGAACAGCAAAAAGCAAGCAGATCTGTTGTGTGTTTAAATGGGTGCTTGTATAAAAACACAATATTTTGGTAATCGTTTTTGAGCTCATGCTAACAGTTTGCACCTTTCTACTGCCTTATCTGTTTTGCTATAGAGGGTCACGTGTTGTATTCTTAAAAGAGGGTGTGTAGACTGCCTTTGGGAGAGATGAATGGCATTTTTCAAGGCAGCAATGATCATTTTGTATCAGTTCCTCTGTGCTGTGGATTAACAGGAGATCCAGAAAAAGAGCAAACCATGTGCGTGAATATGAATTTTAGTCGAGTCTCCAGGATATCCGACCGTCGCTGGGATGTTGCATGCCTCTACTTTGCCTGCATTCACTTTGACACTTACTTCTCCATACCTTTACTTCTCCTGTCTTTCACATCTCCTACCATTCACCTCTTAGTTACAATGGAAGTCCCCCTCAGCCGCCCCTCTTGTCTGCCCCATAGTCTAAACCCCTGTCATCCCTTGACCCCCAATCCTAACCTTAACCGCATTCATTGCCATCTTCATATTGTGAAAATACAGACGAAGAAAAGGCATGCAGAAGTTAATGCATGACGAAGTCAATGTCAGGCAAAGTGAGTGTAGACAGAGTCCCCAAGATGCATGGTTCTGGCAACACCTTTGCTTGGCAACTCAGTCTCTCGAGAATTTCTATAAAAAGCACCTCAGCCTCTTTCCATCAAGGAGTCGGGTATCCTGAAATCTGCTTAAAAGCAGTCTACAGGCTTATGGTGTAAAAGCATGGGCAACCCAAGAACTCTCTTCAAAGAAGCTCAAGGAAGTTTGATGCACTGAGAAATGTTGTGTCTACCCACAAATCACTGTACAGTCACGGAACGTAAAGTAATGTCAAGGCAGGTGAAGGCACTCAAGGGGATTCAAGGGTCACAAAGAGAGGTTCAAGGTATTCTGCTAGTCCTAATAACCCCGTAAGCAAGTTCAGTTGGTAAACGGACCTGCTTCAGGCATCTGTGGGCAACCCATAGATTGGATACGTTCAGTGGGAACTCAGCCTTTTACCTTTCTGAAGTTGGTAAAATCCTACTAGTAATGCTATGACAGCAGCTGGGTTGGTGGATGACATTAGACTGCTTCATGCAAGCACCACTACAAAAACCCGGCACATTAAACGTGTTGATTTTTTGTCTAGTGCAGATATAATTAAGAAAGAGCATCGCCTGAAACCTTCGGGTGCATCTTCAGATCCTTTGACCCCCAGATTTATTAAAGATCATGTTGCGCTAGTGGCAGAACATTTGGCCAATATCATCAATGCTTCTTTTCAAAGAAGTTGTTATCCAACCCTATTGAAAGAGGCACACATATTTCCATTATTTAAATAGTCACATAGGGCAAACAAGCCAAAAAGTTTCAGGCAGTTTTCAGACCTACGTTTCTTGAGTACAGTTATGGAAGGTGAGGGTTCCAATTAGCTATCTAATTTTTTGGAAGAAGGTAATTTCTTAGCTGGTAGACAATCTGGATTCTGTCCCAAACATAGTACGGAAACAACAGTTTTATTAATTCACCAGGAGTTTCTGGCGTTAAGAGATGGATAACCCAGGTGCCCTTATCCTTTTGGACCTCTCCACATCTTTCAAAACTCTGGAGCACAGTATCCTTTTACAACGTCTAGATGGGGTAATGAATATTCCCTAGCTTAATTGAACCCTTACCTAAAGGATGGAAAACAGAGGGTCCAAACGGGC
This sequence comes from Ambystoma mexicanum, assembly GCF_040938575.1. Classification (NCBI taxonomy): domain Eukaryota; kingdom Metazoa; phylum Chordata; class Amphibia; order Caudata; family Ambystomatidae; genus Ambystoma; species Ambystoma mexicanum. Next base: position 757,745,357 of record NC_090941.1, read on the forward strand.
AACTTTGCTCCACTAGCTGTCCTCTATCCTGCGGTGTGCCACTCCTTTTCAATGTCTATATTTATCCATTGGCTCAATTGATAGAGGAGAGAGGCCTGGTAGGTCAGCAATATGCCGATGACACTCAGATTTTGGTCTTGATCTTTAGAGCAACTCTAATGCAGACTGGCAGCTCAGGGGACCATGCCCCCCCCCGGACAATGACCGGGAGATGTTCACGCAGAAAAGGTCACACCTGCAGAATTGGGGCCTTTTGTGCTGCAATCGCTTGTGTGACCTATTGTGTGCGATCGGAAGGTCGCACCCGGAGTCATTGGGCCTCCTTACAAGTATGGCCTTAAGTGGTAAAATTGGCAGTAAATACGTTACTACCAACTTTAGCACTACGCCAAATTATGAAGTCAGGCCTGGAGGGGAGGATTTACCTCCAGCAAAATGCTGGATGTAAATCCTTCCACTCACTGCCAAAAAAAACAGCAGAATCGTCCTAAATTCCACTGCACTAATTCCCCCCAAAAAGCCCAATGAGTCCAAATGGAATAAAACAAATGGGGACTACCCCCACCACTTGTAATCCAGGGGTAATTGCGGCGGACCAAGTGGCAGTAACAGTAATTCAGTTGAGCGGTATTATGGCCGATTTACTGCCGGGATACCGCCCAACTCGTAATGAGGCCCATAGAACCATGTTTAAATGGTGACAAACGAGAAATTTTATTACTTGGTCCGACAATGGATTCTCCCCTCCCTTTTTCATGGCTTGCTGGTCTTGGAGCACCGCTCTACCTGTGGAGTTGGTCAGGAATTTGAGTGTTGTTAAGGTGCACCCAGGATCACACAATTAGTCAGAATAATACTTAATGATGGAAGACTCAGGTGCACCTCAAAACCATGTTTAAGAGTAGATTTTCATCTATTTATTAAGGTTTTAGCGAGTTCTAATGTGCATGTTGTGTTTTTATTGCCACTGGGGACACTATTCAGTTACTTTCTATAAAGTATTTTGGTTTGCTGTTCTCATGCACCTGGACATCAATGGTTGTTTGTGCTCTTATTAAAATTGATTAACTGGGGAGTCTACCGCTTCTCGTCGTGGAAACTGTTATCTCGTGCCTGCGTTGTGCTCATCCATTACTCCCTTCCTAGTTTCTGACCTTGGCTCTAGCTCTGAGCTACTGTCTGAGCGCTGCACGAGTTTCTACAATACATGTGTTTTTGTAAATTCAGCATCTTGGGTTCTGACTCCTTGCTAATTATGAGACCTGCTGTGGCCTCTGCGTTTAGGAAAATGGCTATACCTTTGTTCATTCTTTGCCATGTTGTGCCCTGCATCTCTTACATGTTAATGGTTTGAGGGGCTACATATACACGTGTGTATGTTCTTCGTGCAAATATTCTTCATGTCTGCGTGCATATGTACTTCATGTCTACGCGCTCTTAATGTCTATATGAACTTGTGTCTTCTACATGTACTTGGTGTGTATGTTTATAGTCATCTAGTTATTCTCTAGCTCTATGTATATGTAGTAACAACTACCTATCACTCTTCTGATCACACCATCTATTCATAACAACAACTTTATGATCTTAGTTTTGTCTTTCACCCATTGACTTTTGGGGCGGTAGGGCTGTCTCAACTGGTATCGTTTCTCACCAGAATACTGGCAAGGGGTAGGGATAGGAATTGGTATTGTATACTCATCTGAGTAGGGGTGGTGGGCATTACCTGCATATTCAACTGCCCCATTACAGTGTCATATTTGACAAACATCTGACTTTTGTCAAAAAGATACAGATTGGGGAGCCACCAGGGAGCGCGGAGACGTTCTGACACATCTCCGTCGGTCTCCTCATCAGGGATTGAATAAGGGAATTGAGGCCCCCCCTATCCACCAAGGACTGAACACCCAACCCCCTCAAGAGCACCCTAAGTCTGCGCAGCACCTAATAGAAAAAGATCCCGGAGTTTCTGCACTTCGTAAAACCCGAGATTCAAGACTGCATAGAGGGGGCAGAGTTCCTGCGTCTCGTTGCCCGCTGCGTGGCTCCAGGATGAACAGCCGGGCTCCATGGCGTGGGTGAGGCCTGAGTTCCGTGTGCCGTGGTCTGCCTCCAGGAACCTCCAGTCTCCCCCCCTCGGGCCAGGCGAGCCTCTGGGGGAAAGCCCATGACCGTCACAGTGATCGAAGCTGAGATCAATGGGACACCCGCTGCCCGGCTCGCTGCTGATCCATGGAATCCTCACCGTTTCAGCCTTAGCCTCCAGGGAGCCTGCATTGGATCTCGGCCAAAGAGGACCTTCCCGCCGGAGTGGGCAATAGAGAGGGGCGGCAGCATAACTTCCACTACCCCCTGTCAGCACCCATGCTCCTTCTACCCACTGGAGAACTGGGAGAGGGTTAGGCGAATGTGGTTAAACCCACCTCGGGCACAGATCAGGCCCGCCGACCCACTACCATCATGAAGGTAAGTCAACATAACAAGGGAGCCGAGGGGGGCGTGAGTCCTTACAGACTTGGGGCTTCTACTGGGGGAGCTCACCGGGCATGATTTGGACACGTGGTGACTGGGACCCGTGCCGCCCGCCCCAAGCGCTCCACACTCACGCCCCTCCCCTCGGGGAGCTGAACATAACCACGGTGCTGAGACTGGTTTAAAACCTGCAATACAAGCCTGCACCTGAAGACCTACACTGGGGCTACTAACCCCTCATGTACTTGCCTCAACTCTGGCGGGTGTTTTTTCACCTCTCCAGCGCCTTTGCTTCTGCGGAGCCTATTCGTGCTTCAGCGAACCATCAAACAGCCCCTATCACCCTTCATCCATCCTCTCTCTATTAACTTAATAGGAGGGGAGGAATCAGGGAAAAAGAAATTAGCTCGACGAAGGCGGCCCTTCCCTACAGCTTTGCTGCGTTGTTGCTGACATCAACAGCCTGGGTGGGCACAAAGCGGTCCGCCTGGCCAGCCCCTAGTTCATCAGCCTGACGCTCTAGAGCCACAACCTGTGGCATAGCCCTACACCCGGCAGACACCGGGCTGCCGCTGCTGGCTCACCTAGGCGTTCTCAACGGATTGTTGGCATCAGACATTGCTGCATCTCACATGTGCCTTGTATCCGGTAGTACAGAAAGAAAGTCCCACTCCTCACAGGCCCCCGCGCCGGCAGCGAGTCCACATATTGCTCGCAAGAGCTTTGCTGGAAGTGTTGGAGGAAAGGGAATAAAAGGACCGCTATCCAGACCTGCGGCTGGTCGAGTCAGGGAACCAGGAAGACCTCACGCTTCATATTTGCATCAGAGAGCATGGGGGCTGCCCTGATGCCAGCTCGTGTCAGGACCCGACACTGACCCTGCAATCCTTCGACACACCCATCCCTGCTCCTCCCACAGAGAGCAAAGGAGGATATATCTCCCGACACCCCTGTGGACATCTACGCGCAGTGCTCCCCTGATAATTGGTGGTGCTGGGGTTGCACTGCTTCTGAGCTTGTAACTTCTCACAGTGGAAAGAGTGATTATTCGCCTACAAGTCATCGGACCTGCATCAAACCCACCCTGCAACCATACAATCTTCACTGGATTTTAGAGATAAACACCAACCTTACTTGCACCGAGCCTGCCATTGAGACTCACTGTGCACCAACATCACAAGGCCCCAGAGCCGCCAAACCCTGCTTACTGACGTGCACAGACCCTTGTCTCGGCCACCCCCTAGGTCCATCCACCGTGGTCTCTTCTCTGGATCTGATAGAAGAAGGGGTAACTGGGCGCCCCCTGGGCCTTCATCGCACGTACTCCCACCTGACGCCACTCCGTCTGACGCCTAAGGAGTCTTTCAGGCATTTCACAACTCCCCAGATACCTGGTTTCCCTCGGGGCCTCCCCCTGGGGTCCTCTGCATTTTTCCTTGGGCCCCTTCAATGTGCTTTGAGGCCCCTCCCAAAGTGGGGTTCATACGTCAATTGGACTGGTCGGCCCCTCTGATACCCATTGATGAGCTGGACCGAGTCACTACAAAAGTTTGCCACACTCCGACCTCTGTACCCGAGACAGCCGGCATGCCCTCCCTCCTCGCAACCAGAAGCAATAGAAGCCTAGTCGGTGAGTAAGGGCATGACAGCCCTCCTGGATAAGATCCGAGGCTTCAGGGCAGACATTAGCAAAAAGCTGGATACACTGGACAAAAAGGTGAACTCCCTGGACGACCGGGTCCAAGCCCTGGAAGCAAACCGAACCTCAGTCTATCTCCTGGAGACCCAAATAGAATGCGCCTCACCGAATTGGAAAGAAGGGAGGAGAAAGGTACTCTCAAGTTGGACGACTTGGAGAACAGAGAGCGCTGCAGCAATCTGAGGTTCCTGGGATTTCCGGAGCATGAAGGCAAGACACAGAAGGACATCATAAGGGCCGTCAATGCTGTGATTAGGAAACTCTTTGATGAGAGCAACACCAACGAACCGGCGATCGATAGAGCACACAGGGCGGGAGCTTCCACCAGGGGCCCTAGGTCAGTACTTGTGAGATTTCACTATTTGTCAGAAAAGAGTAAAATCTTGGAGCTCGCACAGAGAAAGGGCCCAATCGATTGGGAGAATGAACAGATCACGATCTACCAGGATCTTTCGACTTTCACCTTGGCACGACCAAGGATATGTGGCCCCCTGATGAAATGGCTTCAGTACAAAGCAGTGAGATATAGATGGGGATTCCCTTTCTCTCTCACTTTTGAGTATGAAGGTTATAAATACTCCTTAATTGTGGAGGACAACATACAGAGGGTGTCCTGGGAGCTCCTGGGTGAGCCCACCTCAGAAGGCGACCAAGGAGGCAGGGGAAGAGAGTTAACAGAATCCCAGAAAGCCAACGGTTTCACCAAAAGACACCAGGTCTGTGGTATTAAGAAATTCAGGAGAGTAACTCCATCCTGTCCCAGACCTTTTAACGACTACCACAACCCTTTCTCAGCTTGCGTCAATTTGCCGTGTGGGAAGGATCGAATCTCGAAACTCACCTTGGAAAACCTGAGGTGGACCTTTGAACTTCGATCATGGGTGGTCCTTGTGGTAAAGGAATGCAGACAATCTGGTTATTGTCCTGTGGGGAGGAGGAGCGGATGATGATGTATAATGTTTTTGTTTGAGCATATGGGGAGGGGGGCTCAGAGGGGAGGTGTTGAAGTTTGTTTGCAAACCCGGAGGAGGTAGGCACTGGTGGCCTGGCCCAACGGCATTCCCTATGTTGCAGGCAGTCCAGGCACTCAGGGGGATGAGGGGGGTATTTTGGGGGTTTTACTCTTGTTGTCTTTGGGTTACTATTTCTTCAAACTATCGCGCTAATACCCGGTTTCCATGGGGACTAGTTCTCTTGTGTGGAATCCGAGTTTACCGAGCCAAGAAGGGGGCATGGGTGACATGTGCATCCCTGGAGGGAATGTGAGAAAATGTTGTCCCCCCGATTGGCTGACACAAACCAAGGACTGACGTTGGGTTTGCTAAATGTTCGGGGTCTGAATTCCCCTCACAAGAGATCTTTGGTGGTGAGAAAATTTAATAGGCTGAAAATGCACTTCTTATTTCTTCAAGAAACCCACTGGGCGAGGGGGAGGGAACTGTCTCTCAGGGCCAAATCCATAGAGGAAGTATTTCACGCTTCGTGCCCAGCTAAGAAAAGGCGAGTGGCAATTGTGGTATCTCCCAAGGCGCATTTTGTACCAAAGGCCCAGCTTAAAGATCCTGAGGGTCGCTATCTAATGGTCAAGAGGAAATCAGAGGTAACATTGTGACAGCAGTCTATCTATTGCCCGAACGAGGCTCAGGATCAATTCTGGGAGGGGGTGAAAACTGAGATTATGCCATTCGCAGAGGGAGCTCTACTTGTGGGTGGGGATTTTAACATGGTCCTTTACCCCAAGAATGACAGGAGGTCTGAGTGCCCCTACACAGACACGCAAACAGAGGAGGGTGGCTACTTCTTTTCAAAGGACCAATGAGTAACTGGGGCTCTCTGACTCGCATTCGACACGCATGTGCACAACCCTTTATTCACATTTATTTCTAAACCCCATGCCACGTTCTCCAGAACCGACTATATCTTGGTCGACGTCTCCTTTCGGGAATGAATAGCCGACTTTAACGTAAAGCTGGTCCCTTGGTCGGACCACAACCTAGTTAGGGTCCGTATAGGGGTACATCCAAAACCCCTGATGGTTCAAGGTGGCCGTGTAACGACCTGTTCGTTGCGAGAAAAAGAACTGTCTCAGTCCCTTCTCACCGCCATAAAAGAATACTTTGCATTTAATGACAATGGGGAGGTGGGCATGGCGGCAGTCTTGGATGCCTTCAAAGCCACAGTCAGGGGTGTTCTCACCGGTATGGGTACGAGAAGGAAACAAGAACGGGCGAACGAAGAGGGAGAGACTTCTTAGAGATAAAATAGAGGCTATTCAACCGGGCGGTAAACTCATATCCCAAATGTTCCCGGGTAAACGGGCTGAACTCCAACAGCTTAAGGCGAAATTGGCGGCTCTCTTGGTGGGACAAACGGAAAGGAAGTTGGACTTTTTAATACATAGATATATGGAAAAGGGGGAGAAGGTGGACAAGATCCTCGCCTGGAGGTTTAGGGAACTCTGAAACAGTAGGAGAGTTGACTCAAAGCGCTTACCTGGTGGGGGATAAGTGTTTAGACGACTCCCTGATAGCAGAACAGTTCCGCCTATACTAAGAGCGAGTCTACAAATCGGAATATACGGTTGATGGGGCTGATGCTGATCTGTTTCTTGATTCCCTCCCAATCCTTTGCCTCCCCCCGAGAAAGCTGACTACGAGAGGCCCATTACTCCCCAGGAGGTAGTAGACACCATCGTCACTATGAAAGGGGGCGCCACGCCGGGTGACGATGGCTTCACTGTTCTCTTTTATAAGTCCTTCCGCTCCTTGCTTGCTCCGTTCTTGTCTAAATTGTTTAACGCAGCCCTGGACACAGGACCCCTGCCCCAATCCATGTTATCGGCCCTTATTGTGGTTATACCTAAAGAGGGGAAAGACCCAACACAATGCCAATCCTACCGTCCTATTTCCCTTCTTAACACACGTGAAAATTCTAGCGAAGCTACTTGCGGTTGGCCCAGCACCTCCTCTCCCTGGTCCACGGACCGGGTTGGATTCATTCTGGGCAAACAGGGGTCGGATAATATAAGAAAGACGCTAGACTTGATGCATGAATCCTCAAGTAAGAACATAGAAGCCTGAATCATCAAGTAAGAACATAGAAGCCTATCTCCTTTCGCTAGATTCAGAAAAGGCCTTTGACCGTGTCAAGTGGCCTTACATGGGCAAGGTCCTGCAAATGATGGGCCTGGGTGAAAGGTTTTGTGGGTGGATTGCGACACTGTACAATGGCCCCTCTGCAAGAGTGGTGGTAAACGGCTCTGTTTCTGCCCACCTCCTCCTCCCCAGAGGGACTCGACAGCACTGCCCCATCTCTCCCCTCTTGTATGCCCTGGCGATGGGAACCGTAGCCATTGCCATTGGACTAGATCAGAGGATTACGGGGGTTCGCTGTAGGGATCATGATTTTAAACTTTCACTCTTCACGGACGATATCCTTGCCTAGATGACCAACTTACATGACTCACTCCCGAGTCTCCTCAACCTGATACACACTTTTGGCAGCTTCTCCGGACTGAAGATGAATCTCTCTAAATCATGTATAATGCCCATGGGAGAGGGGGGCTGCAAAATCACAGGGAGGGACACAGTCGGGGGTATGAAATTGAGTGTAAGGCGTCCCCATACCTGGGAATCCTCCTTCCTAGGGACTATGAACCCTCTTTGAACTGAACTCCTCCCCTATCCTCGCCAAGATAAAGGCAGACCTTCTATGCTGGGCCCCTCTGACTCTTTCATGGTTCAGCCGTATGGTTCCTATTAAAATGAACATTCTGCCCAGTCTCCTCTACCTCTTCTCGGCCCTCCCTGTCATTGTCTTGGACACTTTCTTCTTGACCTTAAATGGAATGGTCCAGCGATTTATTTGGAGTGGGAAGAGACCGAGGGTTAAACACGCAAGCTTGACTCTCCCAGGATCCTTTGGGGGGTTCAGTCGCCCAGATTTTAGGCAATATCATAAGGCAGCCCAACTCAGGGTAATGTTGGAACACATGAGAGATGAGGGGAACATATTGGATGTACATAGAGGACACCCACACACATCCTAAGAAGGTAAGAGACCTCCCATGGGCCCCGATCAAGGATCTACCCTGCCATGTCAGAAATCACCCGACATTATCAGTTCTATGGGCCTTATGGAAACGTGGCAAAGTGAACGTAACCCTTTCCTCCTGGCCCTCCCCTTTGTCCTCCTTGTGCCCCCCCTCGACTTGGGTAAACAGGGACTGCGCGATATGCAGTCGTGGTCGGACATGGGTCTGGAGAGGGCCGCTCAACTGTTTCACCAGAACACCTTCATCGATTATGATATGTTAGCAGAAAGAAGTCACGGGGGGAAAGTCTGATGTCGATCTTTGAATACCTTTGCGTTAAAGGAATTCAAAACAATCCCAAATGGTGTGCGGAACTTGTTCGCCCCCTCAAACCCTTTGAGAAAAGAATTGTAGAATCCACTACGCGGAAGGGGTCATTGTCCAAGATTTACAGGGTCCCAATTACGGCACAGCTAGAGAGTAGGCAGGGTTTCAAACAGTTCTGGGAGGAGAAACTGGGGATGGTACTGGATGAGGCAACATGGGGTACAGTATATAGGGCACTCTTTCTGGTACTCTTTATACCTCTGCTATGGGTCACAATTTTAAGATTCTTCACACTTGGCATTTCCCTCCCACCCCCCACGATAGGTTATCAAAAATGTTTATGGGGCATCCCCTCTTTGCCCTAGGGTGTGTGTGGCCTTCCAGGAACTTGGTATCACTTGTGATGGGAGAATCCGTCCATCCAGATTTTTTGTACTGAACTTTTGAGTTCGATGAAAGATATTGTGGGCATCTCCCCAGACTTACACCCCCTCGAACTTCTCCTTGGCATACCTTCCCCTGACTCGGATTCAAATAGTTTCCCGAAGGTGATCGAGGCTATGTTGAGGGTCGGGAGACTAGCCCAGGGCCAGAAATGGAAAAACTCTACAGCTCCGTCTAAGAAAGAGTGGCTCGGTAAGCTGTGGGCTATCTTTACATACGAGAAATTAGCGGCGATGACCCATGACAAAATGGACTTCATTTTGTTGGACTGGAACGTGGTTCTTTTGCATGAAGAGTGTGGTGCACTGAGACTTTAATTGTCTTCTCCCGTAATTCCCAAAAGATTCCCAGAGACACTGAATCCTTTACTTGCTTTTTCTTTATTTGTTGAACCCATCACGTCAGTCAAGACCTGATACTTGGTCCCAATGTTTCAATTGTGCTTGTCCCTAACACTTGGTTGGGCTTTGTAGTTCTTGAGCGGGGGGAGGGCCAGGTTGGGGGGGTAGAGGGGTACATTCTAGGGAAGTTATTTGTGGTTTCATTAGCTTGGATTACAATTCCTCCTTTGTCCTATGAAAATTCTTCGATAAAAACAAAGTTACAAAAATAAAAGGTACAGATGGCCCACACTGAGGGAGTGGCATATACTTCGGAATAGCTGGTTCTTATTGACCTCTAGGTAGTGAAGAGCAGCATCTTGAGATACTTCCTGAAATGCTTGAGCACTGGAGTGGCCCTGACACAGTGTGCCAGTAGGCTGAGGTGTAGCAAGAGGGGGCCCATTTCCTGGTATTCTCATTGCATGCCAGTGTAATCTTGAATAAGTACTAGGAGCAGTATTCCAAAGATGGGGCATTAGGTAACTGAATGATCTACCACCAGCTCGAATTCTGTCACATTTTGATTTGACCAGTAAGAGGCGAAGGGCAGATGGTAACATTCTGGGGTGCTTATACTCATGGAGTTTGTCTCATAAAACAAGCAGGGCCAAGGCCATAGTAAGCTTTATGGGCAATGCATACAGTCTTAAATCCAGTATTGGCCATGACTGGGAGCCATTGGTTTTTTTCAGGGCATAAGTAATGGAATGTCAGTGTTTGTTGCCTGTGAGAAAGCTTGTGCTACTGCCTTCTGTTGTCACTGCAGGCACTTTGTTACAAAGGCTGATGTTCCACTGTAAAGTCTGGACAATATTAATTCCATTATGGCCACGGTCTTCTGTTCTTGATCTAGCATGTACGGAATCTATTTCAGCATCCAGAGCTCCCAGAAGCCAGCTCGGCCACTGCATTAACTTGCGGCAGAATGGATAACTTAAAATGAATGATAATGCTCAGGTGTCATATTGGAGAGCTCTTAGGGGGTACAAGCTAGTGTGTTGCGGAGAAAGACCCCCAGATAACTGTGGATGGGCCTTATTGAAAGAGAGAGATGTGACTTTGTGGATTCTTCTCCACAAAACGTGGATTACGGTAGAAGCACTTCTTATTGCCATCCCTGCCAAGTAAGACTGACGAAGCAAAATGGCGAAAATGCTCCAATTTGCTTTTTCAGTAAAAGTGGCCTTTCGTAGTTCACCTTGCTGTGGCATACTTAAAATGAAAGATGTATTATTTTTTATTTTCTTAATACAGTGTTTGGCCTGAATAAGCAAACCTTTCGCTAAACAGTATTTATTTATTGATTGTTCTCTTGTTAGGTGCTTCTACAGGAAGCAAATACTGTTTCAAAGCCCCCACAGCAACGAGGAGGGGACAGGGGATGAAAGAAAGTAATTACAACATTGTTAAATAATTACATACAACAAAGGAGAAGAGACAATGAGGTGGGGAAGCCGAGCCTACTATGCCTTGTGATTGTTCAGAACGTGCAAGTGCAGAGGGGAGAGGGGTGTGGGATAGGTGCTGTGGTGCTCCTGGAGAGCAGCAGGAGAAGTGTTATGAAGAAAGGTAAGTGCAACCTTCAGTGGTGGAGGGCGAGCTGAGGCAAGTGCGGGGAATAAACAGCAGCTGGGATGAATGATGTGGCATGTCATGGCCTGAGGATGTATAAGGGCCCTGCACACCAGTCAAGCTACTGTGTGATGAGCAGGGGAGAGACGGAGTGAAAGAAGAGGTAAAGAGGAAAGTCATGAGGCTTTTACAGAATTTAAGGAGGTCCTGCTCAAGCCGAGGAGGTAGGGGGAGGCTGTTCCAAAGAAGGGAGGCCGCTGAGGAAAGTGACCGACCACCTGCTCTCTTTTTCGCAAACCGCTTCATACTAAAGTAGTTGGTGCCAGAGGAACGCAGGTGTCTAGCGGGGGTGCATTTGATCAGAATGAGTTGCAGATAGAGTGGTCACCTGCCCGAGACAGCCTTGTGGATGATGCAGAGGGATTTTAATTTAATCTGGCTGCTATCAGGAGCCATTGAAGACTTTGTAGGGCAGGAGAGATGCAGTCCCTGGGATTGAGGACAAGGATAGGTCTTGCAGCCCTATTCTGGATTAGCTGGGAGGGGTCGCAGAGTGTACAGAGGTAAATTAAGGAGGAGGCTATTTCAATCGCAAGCCTAGAGAGAACCTGAGCCCCGGTAACATCGAGTCTCTGGGGTAAGGTGAGGAAATGTAGATTTCCTTTCAGAAGGAAAAGCTGAAAGTGGGACTTCTTGGCAATGTCATGAGTATGAGGAAGGAGGGAGAAAGAGGTGTCAAAGATGACTCCAAGATTTCTGGCTTCCGAAGAGGGAGCAGGGGGAGAGCCCATGGAAGAAGTCCAGAGGGAAGGGAAGAAGTAAGGTGTCTGAGTCCCAATAGGGAGGATGTCTGTTTTGCTGGCATTGAGGTAAAGATCATTAGATGTACACCAGGCCTGGATGGCTGTGAGGCAGTCAGGGATGCAGGAGGATGCAAGGGCATCTGTAGAGAGTTTGATGAAGAGTTTTGTGTTGTCAGCATAGCACTGGAAGTTGAAGGAGAAGGAGGAAATGAGGCGTGCCAGCAGATTAAGGTAGATGTTAATGAGCCAAGGTGAAAGAATGCAGCCCTGGGAGACGACACAGGAGGAGGAAGTAGCGGAGGAGACGGTGCCCAGTATGACTTTGGAAGATCGGTCAGTTAGGAAGGAGGTAAGCCAGTCCAGTGCCGGCTCTGAGATACCAAGGGTGTCATTGAGCCTTTTTACGAGGATAGAATGGTTCACTGTGTCAAAAGCAGAAGATAGATCAAGGAGAATGAGGACAGCTGGGGAGTTGGAATCAAGGGATGCAAACAGTTGTTCACAGGTATTCAAAAGAGCAGTTTCCTTGCCTCTGGCTGCTCGGAATCCAGACCGATGGTCGTAAAGACCAACAACAAATTCAGTGTGGGAGTTAAGTTTGGGCAGGGCCAACTTCTCAAGCAGTTTCCTCAGCAAAAGAGTGATGGAGATAGGGCGATAGTTGGCTGGGCAGGAAGGGCCAGCTGACATTTTTTTAAGGAGGGGACGCACAAGGGAGTGCTTGAGGGAGGATGGAAAAGAGCCAGTAGCAAAGAAGTGGTTACAAAGATCAGCGAGAGCAAGGGCAAGAGATCACAATACATTTGTGATCCATCTCATCATACAACAATACACTGTGCTTGTAATGATCCAATTCATCAACCCTAATACAACATATAAATAAAAGCAGCAGGTATATGCTCGCTCTTCAAAAAAGCAGCAAGTAATCGGTCACAATCATAAAAAAACATGAATCAACTTTTCTATGCTAACCATTAATCTCCTACTTTCGATTAACTCAAAACGCAGCGCACGGTGGAAACCGAACTGAAGACGCCAACAGCACACCACTTCACGCACTCTTCTACTCCCGCTTCACCCGACTAACCTAACCCGCTCGCCTTCTTGTTTTTCAGATCTGCCTGTGCGCCTGGGGACCAACTTCGTTGGTGACGGTGTGCGATATAGATACCTTTAACATTTAACTCATCCAACACTAAAACCACACATGCCTTAAGATTCTACTGAAACGTACAATCTAGATAATCCATAGAAATACTGAATTAACTGTTTAAAAATCGTACTACTGCAAGGGTTACACTGACGTATCTCCACACTAAGGATAATTGAGCACCAATCCTCTAGCGATAAAATCCTATGCTGACTAATACATTTGCCAAAGTACAGGCTTCTCGTCTCCACTAATTTAGGGCCGTCAAGCAACAGGTGCCTTAAGGTCTCAACCTCTATTCCGTTTTACAAAATCTGCAACCGTAGGCGTTCTTATCGAAGTATTATTTGCAGAAATATCTTTTTTTCTGCCGCATCAATGGAAACCGTAGTAACCCGGGAGCTCTAACTCCGGGTTCTGGTTTGTCACTGCCTCCGAATTAGCACTGCTAGATGTTTCAAGAGTGGGGCACTTGGAAGGGGGGCGAGAGGTTAAAGGGTCTCGGACAAAGCCTTGAACGTCCTTTTCTTTCTTAAATGTCAAATTCGTGAAAAATAACTATGTTCGGCTACTAGATTAACGGGCTTTATGACATCTTATTTTCAGAGCCACTTGTTGCTTTAACACGATGGTGAAAGCTACAACTGTCTTGTAAAAGTATGGCGATAGTTTGCTTAATTTTACAAAAGAATATGGTGTTATCAGTGGCGTACTAAGTAGGACACACACATGCCTGCCCCTCCAACAAAACTATCCCGAGGCCAGGGTCGACTACATTTATTAGACTGTGGGTTCAGACTTCTGGACCAGGTTTATACTGAGCCCTCCACGTTCAAATCTCAAATGTTTTCTTAGATACTTACCCATACAAAAAAAGTCATATTGATTTCTTTTATAAGGATCTTATTAGAATCGTATAAGATTGTGCAAAAATCATGGTGAACAATGAAAGGACTTAAAAAAGAATTCCATAAGGGGATGTGCGTCATAAGATTCCCAAATGCCACAATTTATTCCAAGTCCTAAGAACGGTATTGCACACTTTTGTATAGGAAATCAAAACATGTTCATGCCCTATGCATGTTTCTTTTTTTTGTCCTTTTAAAATTCCCCTTTGTCCACAAAACATTTAAGAGATTTGTAAAGGTCACCAAATTTTGTCCAAAAAAATGGATAGTTTGACCTTTATAATGTTGAACTGACGATCAGCGTGCGACTCCAGTTGAAACGTGACCAATTTTTGCCATTCCTGGCTTTGATCTTTTAATGCTGTGATGTTTTCACCTTCATTTTTAATGGATGAAATAAAAATATACGTCTTGTGAACATTGGCCGGTGAAAATAGACCATGTGAAACAAATTGCTCTTGACAGGTCTATCCCTCCCTCTGCGTAGCTGGTGACTACTCCAGGAAGGAGCCTTCCACTCTGGAACCGTTGCAGTGAGTTTCCCCTGGGACTTGTCCCTCTTATCCCAGCCTAATCCACACAAACTCTCCTGCGTTCATTTCCGGCCCACCCCTAGCCCGCCCTCCAGCCTGCCCTCCAGCACAGTGATTGGGTGACAATCCGGGTCAGCTGATCTAGAATCTTTGCCATCTGGGGATCGACTTACCATATAACATCAGACACAGGTTTTTTTTTTATGCCGGCTGGCTTTTTCCCCCTATTAGGGCTGCGCCCAGGGAGCCACTCGGCCTTGCTGGATTCAATTGGCAGACAGAGTGGCTTCCTCAAGGGGCAGACATGACCTCTTCGAGGGTCGGCGTTCAGCGAGAAAGAAGAAGGCTGCTTTACCACAAACGAAGAACACGTCTGACACAGATCCTGACACTTCAGGTGAGGAAGAGAATTCGGAGACCAACTCTCTGTTACATTTTGCCTTTAAAAGGAAGGGGCACCCCCTCCTTTGATTCACCATTGGACTCTCAAGACAAGAAGACGGATTAACTGGACCTCTTTTGGGAATACAGTGTATACCAAAGTTCTCCATCAGCCAGGTGAAGAGAGAAGGCATCCAACGCAGAGGAGAGCTCTGCCCCCTAACCCTCCCCAGTGAACAGTGGGGGTGAACTGTTGTAGGCATTTCTGCTGGTTGCGGCACTGGAACAAGTACCCTGCATTGGAGATGAAGGAGACAATGTAGGTGGCAGCCAACCTCAGAGTGAAAGCGCAAAAATGAAGGATTTGCCATGTCTTGAAGACCCTGGATTGGGCCTCCCAGCATTTCAGAAGTAGCTTGAATCCGGTTTCATCACCTTGAGACATATCTGAGCCTGAATGATTGTGCTCAGCTTCCTTCGAGTCACCACAGCTCAGCAGTGCTGCTTTTGGCACTCTACGGAATCATTTAATCGATTGCTGCACTTTGAGCCTATGGCGGATACTGGGGTAGTAATCTAGTTTATTTTTTTACAGGTTAGATTTTAGCAATGCGATTTAAGATTCACTTGAGGTTAGTCTTTATTCTTACATTCACTGGAATAGTCAATTGAATGAGATGTAAGGATCATCAAGGATAACTATGAATTATTACATATTGTAGTTGAACAGATGAGAACACGAGTGAATATTTTGACAGTGAAAGATAGCTGAAAACCCAGAAGATGGATATTGACGTAACCAAAACGTGCCAGCTAGTAGATAAAACCCTTTTGAGTTGACTGTAGCAAAATAGTCTGTGGTAACTGTTTATGAGAAGTTACAGGACACTAGCTTTGGATTTGTAAAGCATATTGGTTGAAGTTTGCATCTGAAATTAATCAATGGCCAGCTATCGGCCGAGTTGGCAACCACCATCTCTTCTTCCTAGTTTTGTGAAAATGTTATTGAATTCTTTTTTGTGAAAATGTCATTAAATTATTTGTGAATATATCATTACACTTTGGGATTTAAAAGCACAACGTAGGCAATATTTGCAATTATTGGAAGGACAAAGTCTGTAAAGAGTGCACGTGAGTTACCTCTTGGCAACAGGCTTTTTTTCTTGTTTGATATTTTTGAGCCTTCACAGGCCTGTAGACTATACCCGTATAATCCATAAATGATATAAGAGTTCTGTTGACGTTTAAGCATAACGAACACATACAAATTAGACAGTGCACCACCCATTATGATTTCAGCTCGGCTAGATAGCAATAGCATGGCAAGCTAGCAAGCGTTCATGGTAATGGTATGCGAGAGATGTTAGTCATGATAAAATATTTTAAATACCTATGTCATTTCACATGTTGCATGTAATAATTGGCCAGGAGTTATATCAAATCAGGTTTTATCAGAGTGGTGTGCTAGAGAATTTTCAAAGCACTTGATGAATTTATGAACGTCACTGCCAACGCATCTAGATAGCTAGCGTTATTGCTACGCCTGCGATTATAAATGTAGCTATGTCATTTTGCAGACAATTAATTCCTTAACTCTCACATATACATAGTTTTCAACTGGACTGTATACTGCAATCAGCATAATAGATTTCCTGAAATTCAGTTATGTGTTTGTTTTGGTGTGACACCCCATGGTTTCCAGTGACCTCATCAGGCCACTCATGTGAAAAATGTCTAGGGGCGCCACTGTTGCTTACAACATGCATCATGCTAAAATATCCATTCCATTTGGGAGGAGCTAGTTCAGTCCGGGTTTTAACTTTTCATTCTGTGGTTTGTATTCCTGGATTTCCCCATTGAAAACCGGGACTGAAAGCCCCACAATACAAATTTAAAACCAGGAATGAACTTTTGGCTCCCAATTGAAATGGATAAAGTTGGCATGTGTGATGCATAACAAAAAGCTGGACTGCTAAATTGTCTACTAAATAAGGATGCTAATGAGTTTTGGAACCTGCTGAAAAACCTGGGACTCAAGAATCCCTGCAAGCACAACCAATTGCTGGGTTGGTTTGGTTGGAGCATTTTGCAAAATTGCATTGGAAGATATTGGAAGGGGACTCCTGGAATCTATAGGTGGGAAATAACGAATGGCGTTTGGAATTTACAGTAGAAGAAATTATATTAATCATCAAAAATTGTAAACCCTCTCGGGCTCCAGGGTCTTATGGTTTGGAAAATGCAACTTGCAAAACTTGTCTGGTGTTGTGTGCCAATATTTTGTCTGCCTTATGTGAGAATATTATTTACAAACATTATATGCCATATTCTTGGAAATGGACCAATGTCATACTAAAATTTAAAAAGAGAAAAAAGTCGAAATCATGCAACTATCAGCCGATCTCCCTTTTGAATGCTGACAGCAAAATCTTCGCTGTGATTATTTTAAAAGAATTACAAAATTGGGCTATTGACACAGGGGTTTTAGATAGTAATCAATCAGGTTTTAAACAGGGTGTGGCACTTCGGTGAAGTTTCTTATGTTGCAATTGCTATCCCTTCAAGTTGTTGAAACAAAATGCCAGCTATATGTGTCCTCTTTAGATTTCACCCAAGCCTTCGACTGTGTAAATCCTGGGCAATTAGGGTACATGTTATCGCAGAAAGGATGTCCAGGGAAATTGTTAAATATCCAGGTGGCATTGCATAGAAACACCTCGATAAAGGTAAGGCTAGACCAGGAGGGAAATTATTCCTGGAAGGTTAGAACATATCGTAGCCTACGGCAAGGATGTATCCTTGCTCCATTTTTATTTAACTTCTATATTAGTGATGTAAGTGTATTGCTGCCCACCTAGCTTGGGTTCTTTAAAGTTGAAGTATATGTCGTACACAGATGATATAGTGTTATGTGACCAAACACACATTGGATTACAAAGGTCTTTGAATGCTTTGGCCATCAATTTAACAGCTCTAGAACTAAAAAGAGAGTGTGGAAAAAACTAAAATCCTGATTATGAAACCAAAGAAACAGTTCAAAGGTAAAAGAAAAGGTTGCTCCTGGTATTTTAGAGGGTAAAATGATTGAGGTTTTTGATCAGTTTAAATATTTGGGAACGACTAAAACTTGTAAATCCGAGGCTAACGTATTGTGTAATCTACTGCAGTCAATGGCAAAAGCCTGCACTACTCAAATGCAAATAATAGATAAGAGGTTTGGGAGGTTTTCAATTAGATCAAGGCTGAGATTTTATACATTGAAAATTGTACCAAGAATACTGTATGGAGCAGGAATGTCTCCCATAGGAATATAATGGGATAAGGCTGTGGCCCTATTATGATTTAGGGTGTTGGCCTTGCCTAGCAGGGTAACATTTAGCATTATTAGACATGATTAGGGTTACTTTCAATGAAAGCTACAATTGATGGTAAAAGATGGTAATTTATATTAAGATAATTACCCCTCTGCCAAATAGTTTGTTTGTCAAGTTGAAAGAAAATATGGTGGATAAATCGTGTATGGTGCTAAATTAGTGGGCCATGGCTTGTGATAATAAATGAACGCAAGTGGAGGCTACAGTGGAGGAATTGACTAATAAACTATGACAGTGAAAAAGCAATGTAATAAATATGATTGGATTGTAAATAGAGAATCTATGATGAATTATCATCTTTTCTGTCATGCTTGATTGGAAGTAAAATGTATAATGTGGTAGCCAATTATTTATTCCAACATCTGTCGAGAAGTTTTAGAGTGTATTTTATGCAATTAAAATTGAATTTGTTTTTAACACAAGACATTTAGGAGCAAGAATTATTTCCCCCAAGGACAGAAAGAGAATGGATGCTGTAAAAAAGATACAGACCCTCAAGCATTCAGTGATCAATTGAGTAGATTTTGTGATGCAGCGAATGTGTTGATTGAGGACATTTGTCTATCATGATTCTATCTTAAATTCGGATGATTCTGGCATTGAATATTGGGGGCTCAGGAGACGTCACTTAATTGTGGTTTTAGCATTTTTTTCAACCGCAGCCAATCCAGCGGCAGCACTACTACACATTGTACAATGTCCTGTTCAGTTTAACCAATGAAATGTAAACATATTCATGTAACCCGTGTAGAACACATCATAAATGACGCATTTGGATTTATAATGTAACCCTTCTGTAATATTGGCAGAGCGCTCTCGGAGTAGCAGAGTCCTCTGCGTGCCCCATTTTATCTTTATATAAAGACTCTCTTTCACTCACTCGCAATCTCTCCTGGTCTTATTCCCTACTGGGGTGTGTCCATTGGTGTCCATCTATTCTACTGTTTTACTGTAACTGTGGGGAATTACCACTTTCAGGGACATGGGGAGTATTTATTCTCTTACACAAACGCTTCCCCCTTAAGGCACGGGTGGTACAGCAAGATACCTGGGGTAGATATGTGCTACTGATGGGTGAAGTGTGGAGAATGTCATTGGGCATCTTGGGGGTCTTTGCCCCTCCTCTGCTCTCTGCCGAACTACTTACTGAGATCCATGTCCTACTCTCGAACTCTCAGGTGGATTTGTGGATCATTGGGGGCAACTTGATGTGATGAATGTACAGTTAGATCGAACTCCTTTGCCTCGGCATTGGGCCTCTGCGATGTCTGGCAAGATGTACACCCACAAGAAAGGGGATACTCATTCCACTCCAGGGCCCATGCCTCTCTCTCTCATGGTTGGATTACTTTTTTCTTCTGAGGCCAGATGCTTAAATTTGTCAACTGCCGCCTGCCTGACCCATGAGATATCAGACCACTCACCACTGGTGATAAATATCCGGGGCAATGTAGCAAATAATGCCCAAGCTGGCATCTCAATAACTATTATTTGGGACACACAGAATTTGTAGAACATGTCCAGTCCAAAACCACTGAATATTTTGACATCAATGAAGGCTTGCTGAATAACCCAGTGATGCTGTGGGGGGGGGGGGGGGGGGGTATAAAACTGTCCTTCGTGGAGAAATGGTCTCTTGGGTATCGAGAAGATATTGCTACTGCTATCGCCCAACTGCACTCTGGTAAAACACTGGGCCCCAACGGTTTCTCGGTCGAGGCATAGATAAAGATGGGGGAGGCTGTGATCACACCCCTGTATGATATGTTTCAACATAGCAAAGAGCAGGGAGTCCTTCCACTGGATCTTCGGAGGGCCAGTATCGTGGTCCTTCACAAGCAATCTAAGCCCCCGGAGATCTGCGGGTCGTACAGAGCTATCGCTCTGATTAATTGGGAGGCAAATGGTACTAGCTCAAGTGTTGGCGAACCCCTTACTGATGGTCATTTCGATCCTTATTCATCCCAACCAATGCAGATTTCTCCCGGATAAGTCTACCCGCATGAACATCCGGAGGATGCAGCTAGCGCTCGAACAGGCTCCTATTATACATGAGCGGTACTGGCGGTAGACTTCGAAAAAGCATTTGACTCAGTGGTGTGGAACAGTCTGTGGGAATATGTATGAAGGTTTGGAGGGACGCACGTGATCGGAGCGGCACGCCGCACACGCTTGTCACGCAACTTCCAAAATAAAAGGTGATCATGGGACGCTGCTTGATTACTGCCTTCCTGCCTGCAATTCGCCAAGAAATACTGTTATTGGAGAGAATGAAGTTACATTATGGGCTTGGACCCAAAATGTTTAGTTAATTCTAGGACTTGATGCACTTCTAGTACCCTGTGAGTGAATACTATTTCACTTTATAGGGACTGAGAAGCGAAAACTGATCTACACAGACCATAGGAATGTATGAGTCCATCTTGTCCACAAGTAAGTTCCATGTTACCCAATACAAGACAGTGTTAAACTGCATTTTAGAGTTTCACTTTGAATGGCAGAGGCTAATATACTGATACTTAAGGTACACACTTGATTTTTTGTTAGGAATTCTAACAGATGATAGCGTCTTTCCACACCTCATATTGGCTTTAAGAATTATTTGGGACATTGTTTATTCTACCCAACTGTACTTCCAACTGCAAAATTATAAGGTTAGTAGCCCAGATTATGATTTTTAGCAAATTAGTCGACCCCTGTAGAAAATCACAAGATACTAAGATTAATGTCTTTTTTACTTATAGGTACCCATTTGAGTCACACACAGTCTGTGGGAAACAATGGGTAGAATGGGTTTTGGGGACAATTTCATGTCTTGGGTCTGTCTTCTCTACAGGTCATCAGTGGCAGAGGTCAGGCTAAAGGGGAGGATATCCAGCACGTTCCCTCTGGAGCAGAGCACGCGACAGGGCTGTCTCTTGTCCCCCCTGTTGTTCATGTCACCATTGAACCCCTCACGGCGTGGCTTTGTCAGGATACATCTTGGGCAGGTTTTTGCTGGCCTGCGGGTTGAGAGGACAAGGTTTTGCGTCATACAGATGACCTACTGGTTTATTTGGGTACTCCTGCTCATTCCTGCCCCATTGTAACACAGCAATATTTGAGGCATTTAGTGGACTGCAGGTGAATTGGAATAAATCAGTATTGTACCCAGTACAGTGTGCCGACTTGGCAATTCAGCCAAACTGTCTCTATCAGGTGGAGATGGAGGGGTTTCGGCATCTGGGCATCCACGTAGATGCTGACCACTCGAGGTACATCGGCTGTAATTTCCACCACATAATCGATCACTTTCTAAGGGACGCCCAACACTGGAGATCCCTGCCGCTGACTTTACTGGGGAAAGCCGCTCTTTTTGCCGCACAGCCTATGTGTTCTACAGAATGCTCCGCTGCTGGTTCCGGACTCAGAATTCAAGAGTACTGATACAGCCCTCAGAGAGCTATTGTGGGGGGCTACCATACCACATATTGACCTGGCCACCCTTCAGAGATCGGTCTGGGAGGGTGGTATTGGAATACCTCATGTCTGGTGTTTTTACTGACCAGGCCAGAAGGCGGTCATTAATGACTTTCTGCATGGCAAACCCAGTCTACCACATATTTGCGCAAAGTTGGGGGATTCAGGAGGGGTGCCTCTGCTCAGTTATTTCTATGGGCGAGCGCCGTAAACCTCCCTTGCAACCATGACTCGGCACACGGCACAAATATGGAGGGCGGCTCAAACCCATCAGTTAGGAAAATAGAATTACTCTGGTCCAACCCCTGTGGGGGAACTCATTCCTACCTGAAATAAACAAACTACTGGTGCACGCGGGATAGGTGGAGAGGGGCATCAAGACCATTGGGACGAGGTTGAGGGGACCACCAGCACTACCTCTTCCTTTCGGTCGCTACAACAGAAATTCCAGTTGGGGACACGGACCAGTATCGGTACTTACAAATCGCACATGCACTTCAGACACATCTTGTGCTTCAGCCTGACATACCACAATGTTCCCCGATTGAGTAAAATGTCCTGCTGGAACACATAGCCTCCATGGTCACCTCTACCCTCTAACAGGCCATTACAGCTTTTGCAACCCCTGAACTCTTAAAACTTAATGCCAAATGGGAGGTGGAGGTGGGCTCCATAGAGCCTGAGAATTGGGTGGAGGCCCTGATGTTACCCCGGGAGGTGGCAATATCGTCTTGGCTCCGGCTGGTGCAATTGTAAATTCTCCACAGGGTATACTATCCCAGAGTCTCGCTGTTTAGATGGGGACGGGCTGATAGTTAACAGTGTCTCTGGTGGAGGGGAGGAAGGCACTTTCATTTCACATCCTCTGGGACCGCTCGAAGATTCAAAGCTTCTGGTCGCGATGCTGTAATAAATTGTCCAAAGCTCTTGACTCAGAATTGGCATTGGACCCTAAGCTATTACTCCTGGGGATCTGGGTGTGGGGGGAGGTTCAGTACAACAGATATGAAAAGCTGTTTCTATCCACTCCCATCAGACTTTTAAAACGGAACATTGCAAAGAAATGGCGGGCTCCAGAGAGTCCTCACCTCAGCCAATGGGCGTCTGATGCGAATATTTGTGCGTCTATGGAGCATTGCATATATGTAGCACAAGGCTGCCCGGACAAGGTGGACAAGATTTGGGGGCAGTGGGAGGAGGGCATATAAGCTATGGGAGACCTGAGAGGGATATGGGAAAGGTTTCTCATGATAGGGAAGTGAGCCCTGTGGCCCCGCAGAGTAACTGTCACATGAGCTTTGAAATTCTATGACCGATCCTTTGTTTGTTTAAAAATCAATACAATGTCTTATGAAAAACAAAATGGTCTACTATCATGCAAATATTAGGAAAGCGGTCCTCTGTGTGGAGGAAAAAGACCTCTTAGCACCAATGCCAAGGCTTGCTACGACATCCTAAAAATCTGCTGAGCAACTCATTAGAATGAGTTTATACCCCTATCTGCTCATTATTTCATTGATGCAGTTACCCTGTGACACTCGACAGAGTTCAACAGGGTTTGTAGAGTTTACGGTTGGCTTTTCTCTTTGGGCAACCTTGTTTTTGCCCATAGATCATAGTTACTAGTTTAGTATTAGTTGTCTTTAACCATCCTATCCCTCAAGCCCTACCAACATTTTTGTACCCAACAATAATGGTGCCAAGACAGTGCAAAATGAGTCTGTATTTGATGGACGTCATTGAGAGATAGCTGCATTAGGCTGAGAGACTCATATTTCAAATGGATGGATTTCACAGTATACCATTATACTGGGTTTTTGTTCCAAATCTATTACTTCAGTGTGCCATGCGGCAAAGACAAAAGTTAGAAAAATGGGGACTAAAAGAGAGGGTCAGACACAAACCTGATTGGAGCAGGGGGAGAAGTGGAGAGAGAGACAAATCGAAAGTGACACAAATGGAGTGTGTGCAATAAAGAGCGAGACGCACATAAAAGGTGAGACAAATTATGCAAATGGAGGGGCGGACACAGAGTAAGATGATTAGAAATGGGTCAGGGAGACCCCGCAGGTGCCGGTTGCGAGAGCAGTTTTTGGACCTTACTGGAGCGGATCCCTGGTCCACCTAAAGCCTATATTGGTGAGTACCTACACTTCTTTTTTTTCCATAGAAAGCACTGCTTTTATATATCCGGAGTTGGAGAACAGCATAAGATTTCTGAGGATTTTACATTGCTGATCAGCAAACAGCCCATTTTTGGTCATAGAATGAATGCTGCAGATATAAGTCTACTGTGAAATTGCTTGAGTTTAGCATATGATGAATTTCCCAGATTTTAGTGTTTTGGGAGTTTACCCAGATTTGTTGTTGCAAATGGACCAAACGTGAACAGTATGTGTGTATTAGATTAGACTACACATCTGAACATAAAGACTTACTTGCCAACATAACCCTTTCCAAACTGTAGGTGCTTATCCATTCCTGTTTTTTCTTTGCATTCTGGGACTTGAAGTCCGAGTTTTATAATGGGTAAAGTGGAACTACAAGTCCCAGAATGCAAAGAAAAAAAACAGTACTCGATAAGCACCTATAGATTGGAATGGGACATGTTGACAAGTTTGATAAAGATGATCGTGTCATAGGGTGGCCAACCGTGCCGTATCTTCCGGGAGTTGCCCGTATTGATGGGTTTTGTCCCGTGTTTTGCATGCACTTTCTGCAGGATGATAAAAGTTCCTACTTTGCTTCCACTGGCCTGATGAAAGCCTTTTTGCTTTGAGCTCACTTCTCTGTGATGGCTCCAAGCAGCATAATGGCTCGCCCACATTGCTCTCTTGTCAACTAATGTTTATTATACTGTCACTCTCAACTCAGGGAGTTCCTTCCCCCCTTACCCTCCCAAGCAAGGTGGCGCACAACAAAATGCTTTACTGATTCAACTTTAGTGAGCGCTCCACTTTTATCGAACCTTAGTCAAAAAACGCTGTTTATCATCAATCAGCTAGGAACCAGGGCAGTATATAGTAAAAAGAATCATAGGCAATCTAAAAAAAAAAATCATCAACGCTTTGCCACTACACAATATCACAAATTCTAATTTCTTGCACCAATTGACTAAAATAGGGATTTCACTTGCTACAAGACACGGGCAACATTTTGAAGTTTGCAGTCACAATTTACATCAGATTTCTTGAAAATTAACCAATAGGAAAAATACAAAACACACAGTGATTGCTTGGTTTGGCACAATACTCCTTTCTGCCAGCAACCCCCACCCTACATGCACCAATTAGATATGACCCCTCGGATCTGAAGGCAGGGTACAGGGAGTGGGAACACAATGGAAAGTCATTTTAGGCTTCTTATTTAGGCAAAATGCAATGTTTTGGAATTCTGATTTGGGATGCAAATAAATGGGAAATTTTGTTTTGCACCACTCCTACAATGAAAATGCAAGGCTTTGGGATTCTGGTTTGGACTGAAAGGGAACATTTGTTATGCAAAATGTGTTTTGCAAAGGAATTTCAAGGTGTTGGGATTTTCATTTTGGGGACACTAGCACATTCAATTAAACAGGAGGGTTGCTCAATTACAATACAGACTAGAGTCATTTACAGTGTACTGGATAATCCTTTGTCAATTTCAATGTTTGACAAAAACATCCCCCCCATGATAAATGACCCTATGGGAATTCATTACATTATATTTTTTGTTAATTGTGCTAATGGTATACATGCTTTCAGCCCACCCCCCCTCCCCCACTAATGGAGAGGACACTCCAATGCAAAGGTAATGTTTAAACAGACAGATTGCAACACAATTCAATGCAACTGAATAGAGTATTCTTCTATAGAGGATTCATGGAGTTAACTTTTTAGTTCAATATGGATGATAAGGCAGCTGACACCTCAATCCTCTATCCACCAGTCAGGTCTCTCCAGCCACAGTCCTCTCTCAGATAGGGCTCCCAAATTTCCAAGCAAAGTCCCTCCTTTTCTCTCTCCTTCTAGGTAGGCCTTGGTTTAGCTTTGTTCCCCCGTCAAGGTGGTGCCCCCGATGGATTAGGCAGCTCTCCTGGTTTCCTCCCTAGGTGTTTTCTTGCAAGTTGCCTCTTAGATTGGAAATTGCCAAGAGGTGACAAGTACATATTCAAAAAATTCCCACAATACAAATTGGCTAGCTCTCTCCCTTCACCTCCCACCAAGACGACCACTGGCTACTGATAGGAACGGGTTATGGAAGCTGAGGGAGGAGGAAAAATATAATTTCAAAATGACTTGTAGTTTTACACTTTTGGGTTCTGTAAATCTACCAACATGGCAGCTACCCTAATCTTTCAGATAATTGCCGGCCCATACATATTTTTAAGTTCCATATTTTAAGGCGAGTCAGAAAATACTAATTTTATTTTCGGCACACGCTTCCTTGGCAGAGCTACCATTTTTTGCAATTTGCTCATGGGACAAAATAGTCACAAATCTGCCCCTTCCCGATTCAAACCTTACTTCCATAACCTATCAACACAACAGCTTTCTATTCCCTCAAAATAATGAGAAGGCCGGAATCATAATTTTTCTCATAACTCAAATTATATCCATCAAACAAATTTCGTTTTTACATGGTCCTGAAGAGCTTCTAATCCCCTTTAATATGAACCTGGGATGAGCTCAGTGGAACACATGATGCACTTTATACTCAAGAAAATGTATTCAATGTTAGTTAATGGCAAGGCATTGTACGTGTCCCTGGGTTTCACACCAGCCCCCACCAATTCTTAGGTTTCAACTGTCTTCTATGACCTGATCAGGACATCTGACTGGCCTATGTGATCATGCCCTCCCCTCCTGGGCTTCAAAGTTTTTTGTTCAAAGTTAATGCACAGTTAATAGGGAGACCTGACCTTAAAGTTCATTTCTGCTGGCTGTGTCATCTGCAAATCCCACAATTTCCGACCTAATTCTCTGTATACCTTAACATTTAAACTGAAAACCAGACCTTCTCCTAGAGGTCCTCAACCAAAGGTCTTGAGGTCAAAGTTTCAGAGGCCCAGAACTTCCAGTTCAATGGGGAAAAACAAGCTACATACATTATTCTAAAATAATAGTATTTGACATTGGCACAATGCGTTTAACGTGTAACATTTTGTATTACATCTAGGCCTGCTGTTCATGAATGCAATCTTTCTTTTCTAGTATATTAGAACAGAGGTAGATTCATTATTAATCTTGTGCACCCAGAGAGACCACAGTTAACATAGGAAACCAGTGTTCACTTATACAAAAACGTAATAGGCCTTTCACTTTACAGGCTGTCATTTTATATGATGAAAATTAGGTCTCTTCATTCCTGATAAGCGCCATCTGTCACTTGACTTAATTTCTTAAATGTCAGGCATCATTCCTCCTTTTTATCTTCCAAACGTGCAGTGTTTCAAATGTATCTTTTCTTTCCAATTGCACTGCTGCAGTTTTATATCTGTCAAAGGTGCCTTTTCCCAGTTTACACACAGTCAGCATCTATTGCACCACAAGTTGCTTTTTGTTTGCTTCCATGGGACACAGTTACAATAATACAGTTCTACCGTACACTCTCCTTCAATTCAGTGTATTTGTATTTTACGTAAGTTCACATAGGTCAATATTCATTCACTAGGTATTATATCAGAAAACAATGTTTTGAACTGGCTTTTATATTTCAATGGAAATCCACCTTAGCCAGCTTCACTCTGAACAAGGCCTAGCATGGCCTCTCCATCTCTGTCATCCCGGGGCTGTCTTTTCACCCCACACTAACAATTACAATGGGAGCAATTGGATACTGATAGGAGTGAGGGCGGACTATTAGCATGGACGTTTGCCCCTTAAGAAATGTGAATGGAGGTGATGAGAAATGGGAAGGGTGCATAATACAGCACACTAATGGGCCGATTCATGGAATAAATCTGCGCCGGAAACGGGGCACATGTGTGCAAAACGTGCGCAAGCGCCCGTTTTCCGATTCATGGAACACATTATGCATGGCTTACCTGAGAACTGCGTTGAATCTGCACGGATTCAACACATCACTGCGACATCCCGAACGCCTTGCACGAGACGGCCATAGAAGGCGCACAGCGTCCAGCGCACACACCTAAAAAGGGGACGGAACACGTGGAATTGGGAACAGCAAGAGTAAATGTGGCCGTTACGTGGGAAGTACCAGAGTAAAATACTCGCAACGCCCACACGAGCGCTAACAACACGTATTCATGGAATTCAACAGGGCTAAACTGCGCACGGGAAAAGATGCGCTAAGCCGGAAACACGTCCGCCAAGTGAAAGCAGGCGCAAGCGTCACCGCGCACCTAAAACAATGCATAAAAAGCACACGCGAACACAAACGCACGTATACAGCTACGATGAATGTGCCATTCCTCGCAGCAGTGATCGTGGGACACCGCAGGAGGATAGCCAGGCCCCGCATTTTCTTACCCAGGACCAGCCTTTTTGGGATGCCTAATGACCAGGTCTATGGCAGGTATAGGTTTCCACCTCATATCATCCTAGACCTGGTCACTGAGTGGGTGGATGACCTCACATAACCCACCCTGTGCTCCCAAGCACTGAGCCCCTTCGAAAAGGTGCTCAATGTACTGCATTTTTTGGCCATTGGGTTATTTCAGCTGAGAACTGTCATAGTGGGGGGTGTTTCACAGCCCACACAGTCACGCTGCCTACACCAGGTGTTGGCAATCATGACTGCACGCCCCTCAGTCAGCAGGCACATATACATGCCCAGAACACCTGCAGAAAGGCAGGCCGTGGTCCAGGACTTTTATGGGGTGGCACACTTCCCCAAAGTGCTTGGTGCCATTGATTGCACCCATGTACCCTACGTCCACCTAGGGCCACAGAGCACATCTATCGCAAGCACTGGCATTCCATCGACGTGCAGGTTGTATGTGATGCCAAAGGAATCATTACCTCTGTATATGCCAACTATCCAGGGTCCACCCATGATAGTTTCATATTCAGAATGACACCCTTACACTGGTACCTGGAAGCTGGGAGGCATGGCAACACATGGCTCATTGGTGAGTATAAATGCTGGTGCACATGCATGCATGTTAGACACAGACTAATGGACAAAGCCAACTAATGACAACCATTCTCACCTCCCCAAGGGACAGTGCCTACCCTCTGAGCAGCTACATGATGACGCCAATACGGAACCCCACCACACCACCCCAGGTAAGATACAACGCAGCACATATTGCAACTAGGGCCATAGTGGAGCGCACATTCAGAGTGATAAAGTCACGCTTCCGCTCCCTTGACCACTCTGGTGGACAGCTACTATATGCACCACCAGTAGTGTTCAGGATCATTGTGGCAGCATGTGTCCTGCACAATGTTGCAACACAGCGTGGCATACCGGTGGACATGGTGGTGCCCCCACATCCCCAACCACATGCACGTCCGTTGCGCATGGGAGGGGAAAGGAACGTGGCGAAGCAGCCCGTACCCAGCTTGTGGTGCAATTTTTCACCTAAAGTCCCACCCCTTCGAAGTGCACACAGGCCTGGCACATCTCAGGTGACAATCGATGATGAGAAGGGACAATGAACTGTCCCAACCTTACCACCCTGAGAATGTGTCCTTGGAAGTGCTACATTGTGTTCATCCCTTGCTACTTAAACTAACCCAATCCCGTCTGAACAAAAGGCACACATTGAAGATGCAGTATGCCACTAACCCCATGGAAAACAGCACACCTAAATCCTGGTATGTCACCTAAAACCTCCTAAACTACATGTCACCCGGTTGCCACACCATGCCATGGCATGCAATGTCGAAAGTGACAAATAAAGGGCCAACACATAATGCTACTGTCACAAAGTGCACTTTAACAAATGGAAGTAGGTCGGAAATAACTCACTGTGACACATCAAAATGAAATCGTACACAGGAACATCCATCTTCCAGCATAACATATCACAAACACAGGACCCAACAGTGACAATATCAGACAGTGACCAATCACAATAGCACAGGTGCCTCAAAATGACAAAGCTACCACATGGACCCCTTCTATCTTGAGTGTGTCTCAGCTAGCTAAAGGTGGCAGGGTAACAATCAATAATGGAGACAGTCAAGGTAATATATGAAGGTGTAACATGAAAAAATGCACACTAACCAATGTCCTTACAAAAAGGTATGCTAAACATGCACTGGACAAACAATCATGAATCCCCCTAAGTGTCTATACACAGGTTGGACTTCAGGCTCACCACAGAACTGATGGAAGGCCAATGCCTCTGTGTAAATTACTTTCACACGCTGCCCTCCTCGCAAGCCCATGGAAAGGGGAAGCAGGAG
Organism: Ambystoma mexicanum; assembly: GCF_040938575.1. Classification (NCBI taxonomy): domain Eukaryota; kingdom Metazoa; phylum Chordata; class Amphibia; order Caudata; family Ambystomatidae; genus Ambystoma; species Ambystoma mexicanum. The sequence continues at coordinate 757,775,252 of NC_090941.1, forward strand.
TGCCATATGCGTCTGCTGGACCCTAAGGCACAAACAAGGAGTGAACCAATACGAGACAAGCCTGTATGGGCCCAGCCGGAACACACTGTGGATGCCTTCGGATGCCACACAAAGCAACACATTGTCACATGAATGCACAATAGACAAGGAAAAAAAAGAAATAAAAAATGGTCATGGTGGACCGGGGAGGGTGGGAGGGTTCACCCAGGAGGGAGGTGCTGCAGGGTGCACCTCAACACCCGCGTTGAGAAAAAAAACCTCCTCCATGGGCTCATGGCCTGCACGGCTAGCAAAGCGTGGGAGAGCTGTCAGTGTTATCATCACCCTCTGGTGTAGCATTAGGGTGTGTGCGTGTTAAGGGAGCCTGACCATGTATAGCCCTGGTCTGCTCCTCAATGGCAGCGAGCATGCGGGCCTGAAAGATTTGATTCTGCTTCATGATGGCCCAGAGGTCCATATGCAGCACCTCTTGTGATGCACAGAGTTCTGCCTGCAAGATGTCACGGGATGCACGGATCTCCACTTGCAAGACCTCATGGGTTGCACAGAGTTCCACAGAGATGTTGTGCGTCACCTGCTCCATCTGCTGTTCTGCCCGTCTACTGCGGGCCAACTCGAGTACAGCCAGAGTAGATCTGAGGGAGGTATTCTCTTCCCTCAGGGCAGCCCTGTGGGCCTCAGCAGCTATGGCTGTGCACAGAGCCCCCAGTTCAACCCGTCGGTCCTTGTTGCTGGTCGACAGGTCCTGCCTGTGCAAGCGGCATGTGGACTCCAAAGCTTGCTGCTGGAACTCAATCTGTCTTTCAGAGGGAGAATGGAATTGGCCACCCTATGCATGTCTTGTGCCAACATCTCACATGATGCCCCCTGTTGCTGTGCAATGGTATACATGGATTGCTCCCACACAGTATTTCCGGGTGGCACACGGCCACTGCATTGCCGGACCCCACACAAGCCGGGCCAAAGGATACCTGGCCCTTGCTGCGCTGGCACTGCCTGTGGCTGCAGGACTGCATTCCTCCCTTGATCAGCTGCCCCAGGAACAGCAGCCAAAACTGTGGAGCGTGTCCCTGCAGCCATAACCACCACAGATGGACATACTTACACTGACTGGCCCCGTGATGGTTCTACCCCCCCTGCAGGTGTTTGGGACACAACAACATCCACAGTAGAATCACTCACCTGCAACAGCAATGAGGGTTCCATGTCCGATTCAGCACCAGAGGCATAGACGTCCTCAGTGACACCCCTGGCCAGGATAGTCTGTAGCACCAATGGATTTTCATGGGCTACCACACCACGTCCTCCACTGGGCTGAGAATACCTTTCCTCCTCCACCATATCCTCCTCCTCCTCCACTGCATCCAGTGCCTCATCAACTGCACAAATGAAAAAATAGAGACATGAATACACATGTTAATACCATAGGGCATACACATAGGCATCACAATGTTGTCAGCCAACACATGGTCCTGCCATGTCACACATGACACAAACTCAGGCACGCATACAGTGTCACTGAAACAGAAGGGGAGCCTGAAAGCAGACGGATGCGTGTCAAAGGGCAAAAAGCTACACATGTACTGCATGGTGCATAGTGCCTGCATCACACACAAGCATGTCACTGGCATAGTCCTTCCACAAAGATGACTGATACCCATACACAGATGGAACATAGCATAGCCATGCCAGAACTGTCAACCAGCCTCAGATGGAAGTTGAAAACTACTGTCCATGAGCCATGTACAATGCATGTCAGACCGTGTTGTAGCAGACAGTGTTCAGGTGGCAAGTGCATTCTGTCATTGATCTGGGACTTCAGCAGGGGAGAGGAGGACAGAAAGCCCAACACATGAGGAAGCATCAGAAGTGCCTCCACACCCGGAGAAGCCACACCCCCAGTTACATAGAGGCAGGGAAGCTGTACCAGAGGGAGGCCCCAGCTCAACACAGACGAGAACCACAAACTAATTTCTGTGAGGAGCAACTGATCCTGAGGGAGCATGAAAGGGATTATGAAAGACCATGAGAAGGAAGTAAATACTGGCGATGAGGTTGAAGGACTTTCTGGCCCAGGGCCCATAGGGACTTGCTGACAATGCACAGCGTTCTGGAATGAACACTCATAGCCACTGTGAGCCTGTGCCATCATGACAGTCCTAAGCAGATGCCTTGCATCAAGCCTGAAGGTCTTTCCACACAGTCCAGGTCTGGCAGAGTTGCAGAGGGAACTGTGTAGAAACACAGAAATCCTGGTGAAGCCGGTTGCAGTATTCCACCGTAGGAATTACCAGTCCTCTGGAGACAGTGAGCTGCTGGGGGATGGAGAGGAAAGGAAGAATGCCTCGGAGGAGGAGCAGCTTGCAGGGTGACCTCACAATGATGTTAGTCATGTGATGATAGAAGGAGAGTGTTGAGTGGAATATCATCACAGGCTATCCACAATCACAGGTTGGAGCAAGAATAGGGCCAAGAGAGGCTGGACAGAGGGAGTAATGGAAGGAGGGAGCAGGTGTGGTGATGAGGATTGGCTATGTGTGCAGTACATGGTTTGTATGCAGTCTGCATGACAACAAGCATGTATCAGTTCAACATCACATGGGTCACACATGGCAGTCATGTCAATGTACCCTGAACTGGCAGACACTCATAACACATCACCCAAGCAACATACACAAGGGCTGGACACACACGCATGACCACTCACCGGGCATTGCCTAATACATTGGCAGGTCTCCCACGCCTTGGACCTGCTCCAGTGCAATGAAATCACTAGCGATCTCTTCATGTCCAGTGAGTTCATCGTCCTCTGGTGCTGACCCACCACCGGTCACCTGAGTAGAGGCAAACTTGGCAGCCAGCTTGACTTTTGCTTGGCGCTTGAGGTCATTCCAGCGCTTTATGACATCACCAGCTGTGTGCCTCTCATGGCCCATGGCACTTATACGGTCCGCTAGGCACTGAAAGTAGCCATATGCTGAGCAGGCATATGTGTGCTCCCTGCCTGCACCAGCATGTCACGGCCGTGTTCCAACACATAGTCCACGAGCGTGTCCAGCTCCTCTTCACAGAAACTCCTCTTACTCGACGTGTGGGATTGCTGAGCCATGTCTGGGGTCCCAGCCAGTACCGCTGGAGCACGCTTCTGCCTCTTGCGAGGTGGTGCAGACCCTGAGTGGCTTGTACCGCTCTGGTCAGTAGGGGCTAGAGTAGCTGGGTGATGTTGCCAGGACCCTGCACCGCACGTGACTTGGCCATCGGGATATGGAAATCAGCCATTGAGTCATCCTGTGCCTGAGCTGGGACCACTACAGTCTGGGATTGCTGACCCTGAGCCTGGGTGGTGGTAGCCACAGCTGCCCCTACAGCTTCCACACCCTAGCTGCTCTGGACAGCAGATGGCACTGCTTGACCGGGACCATGTGTGCTGGGGATGTCAGCAGCAGCTGCATCTCCCTGCCCCGGTTGGGTAGGGGGGCATAGCTATCCCTGCATGGGCCTGGACACCTTGCCCACATGGACCACCTTGGCCAGCTTCACCACCCTGGCCACGTCGGCCGCCTCTGGCAGGTCACCCAACTTTGCCTCCCTTACCATGTGTTGCCCTCCCAGTCATGGCACTGATATACTAGCGCAATGGGAGGTGCAGCCAACAATTGTCCTGGGCAATTGGATTGAGGGGGCAGGGTAGGTGATGGAATACGTACCACTGTGCTCTAGCAAGGCTCTATGTGACCCCTGGTGAAAAAGATAACAGGTCGGGCAACGCTCAGGCACCCCAAAAACAAAAGTGTATGCGACCCCTCGGTAGCCTACATGTGAGTAAAAAATGTCCTGCAGTACGCTGTGGCACCCAGCAACACAAAAAATGCATACGCGAGGAACATGTAGGCTACTATGACCTTGAAATTGGGGTACGCGACACACAGGGGCAACCACAGTGGGAAAAATGGGTGCACGACTCACCGTCTGCCTCGTAGAATGAAAAACAAATACAAAAATTACAAAATAAATAAATAACACTTGCATGTGCGCGTAGGCAACTCCCCGCCAAAACAAGAAGTACGCACTGCCACAGTAATTGCGTGTGAACCCACAAAAATATGAAATTCACACATCCGTCTCCACAAATAGCACGTACAGTGCATTGTTCTCCTATGCACACCTTTATCCCATACTGAACGGCAACGCCCAAAGCGTGTCACGTAACTTTCGCACCTAGGGCCTTTCCTCTGTTTTCACGCTAACGCACTGTTTCTGCACGTGCAAAGTCACTCTGTTTCCTGCTGGCCATGCGAACGAAAATGGAAGACCCATGCTCCTGTCTACAGGCCATTTACCTGCCTCCAACTGCCCTGCGCTGCCTCATACGAGCCATCTGCTGCTACTAGCCCACTCTGTGTGCCTGCTGCCCACGTGCCCTGCATTTTGGTGCCTGCTCTGAAGCCATTGCCAGTGATCCTGTTGCTGTGACCACCTATGCTGATACTGAGAACTCCAGACTGCCATTCCATTGCTCCACAGCCAAGCCCTAGGGCCACCTGCCCACCCACACCTGCCTCGGGGGTTGCCATGTCTTACCCATCTCCATCTGAGGCAAGTGGCAACCCCCCGGCAGAGAGGCAGAGGGCTGTCAGCTTCTCTTCCAGAGAAGTTGGCATCCTGGTGGAGCATGTCCAGGGGCATCATGATGCCCTCTTCCATGGACCATCGCGAGTCGACAAGGAACTACGGAGGAAGATCTGGGCGGACATCGTGGGTGCCATCAACGGGCAGGGGGTGGCACCCCGTGACTATCAACATGTCCGTAAGCGCTGGGAGGACTTCAGGTCCAGAACCCTCAACAATGCCCGGCACCTCCACGAGGCTGCTGATGATCGAGCGAGGCGCCGGGGCCAGTTGAGCAACGAGATGTAGGTCCTGGAGCGCATCGGCGCAGCGCTGTATAATAATTAATAATAATTTGGCACTTATATAGCGCTACGAACCCTCAGGTATCTGAGTGCTTCTTATTATTACCCACGGTGTGTGGTGCTCATTTATCGAGCTCGGAAGGATGAAAGGCTGAGTTTGGCCCCGCCGGGATTCGAACCTGCGTTAGCAGGCTCTGCAAGGATGTCAAAGCGAGCGTTCTACTCGCTGTGCCACTTGACCGGCTGCATGCCCAGGTCTTGGATTTGGTGCTCCGTCTGGAGTCGACTGGTAAGTGTTCATGTGTTCTTGTCCACCATAGTGCATGTGCATGGTGATGCGTGGCTGGAGTGTGCACCTTGGCCTTATGTGTGGCATGCCTCCTGTACAGATGTGTGTGTGTGTGTGTGTGCATGTCCCTGACAGTGCTGCATGTGAGTCCATTCAAGCGTGTCCCACATCAGTGGGGTCTGTGTTGGAATGTATGATGCACCCCGGCATGTAACGAGGTGCACATGTTTGCACACCTGTGTCTGGACTGGGGAATGCAAGAGTTGTGACACATGGGTGCTTATGTCACCATCATAGACATGCATGGTGTACATGTGCGTGTGTCTGAGTAGTGAGTGTGTGACTGCCCAACACTCTGGGATGTATGTTACTTGAGTTCTTGATTTGTGAATGCCTCACGCTGCCAATTTGCCCTCGACTGCATTGTGACATGATATCTCCATGGCCTGCCTCATGACTGTCAGGTGATGTGTGTGAATGAGATGTTTATGTCCCATTATGTGTGTGAGCTGAACACACAATTGTGATCTTGTGTCAGTGCCTTGTCCAAGGATGTGAATGTGTGTTGTGTACGACAGACATGTTCTTGAATGTGTGTCAATGCCACTTCCCTGTGTGCAGTGGAGGGTGATGATGGTTGTGACCTTTGACTGTGCCACTGATGTACATTTGCATTGTGACAAACACACATATGTTCAGTAGCCTGATGTTTGTGTTCTATGTTTCCCTATCCACTGCAACGATGGGAGAAGAGGGCGGAGAAGGCGCTGTGGAGCACCGCAGCAGGGATGCCTCCACCAGGCGTAGACGCAGTGCCCAGTTATCCTCCCAGGGACCGTCATCTACCGGGAGTGAGGAGACTGGTACTGCGTCCGCAACAATGGCCGCAACTGCTGAGGGGAGGTCCAAGAGTGTGAAGTTGGTCGTGGGCTCCACGGCAGTAGGAGGGACAGGTGAGCCCACACAAGGGCAATCCGATGCGGAAGACAGTGGGGAGTCATCCAGGATGGTGGTGGTGGAGGAGGAGGAGGAGGAGGCGGCCACATCAGCCCAGCAGGGGTGATGAGGTAGGTGTTCCTGGTGCAGTCCAGGGTCAGGGGCCGGAGGCAGTGCAGGTCCCCGTGGAGGGGCCTGTGACTGCACCAGTGTGCACCTGCGGGCATGGCCTGATGCCGGACCTGTCCACAGGTGGTGGGTCTATCCACGGCAACGAATCTTCCACTACCTGCGAATGAGGCAATTCCTGACAGGGTTGAACCTGTGCTAGCCGGTATTGCTAGGCGTACAGCCAGCCTTCGTCATGATGTGCAGGCTTCCAATCGGGGTCTTGCACATCATCACAATGAGGTCTGTCGCCTCATAAACTGGCTAGCACAGTTCATGGATACTAATGTGCTATGTGTGCTGGCCACTGCTGCAACCCCCCTCCTCCTCTTCCTCCTCTGTGCCGTCTTCCGGCCCAGATACCACCAGGGCACCCTGTGTACCTGTCCCAAGCCCGGAGACCAGTCTGGTGGAGACCACATCCCTGCCACAGTCGGGAGTTGTAGGAGGATCATCAGAGGTGGTCGCCGCAGCAACAGGACCAATGGCAATGGAGGAAGTGCAGGCACGAAGCAGCAGGGCATGTGCACGACAGCCCTGCGGGTTGTCATCGTCCCGGAGGCTGTCCCGGAGGCTCAGGCATCAGGCTTTTCGGCGGCAGCTTGCTCGACATAGGAGGCGACAGGACTCAGGGCCCTCAACATCACTGGGGCAGGTATCGGCCATCGGGCAGGAGGGAAACGTGGACCTTAACACAAGGATGTCTTCCGTGTTGGAGCAAATAGGCCAGCAGATCAGAGCAGAGCGGCAGTGGGCACAGGGGGCACAACTCACCATCGCCAGGGCGGAGAACAGTCTGCGTCGGGCGGAGAGGTGGGCTGAGATTCTCGAGGAGGCTTTCAGGGAGTTTGAGGGGAGCACGTTGGAGTCCCTGCTGGCCCTCGAGGGGGGAGCAGAGGCCCGCCTCAAGGAAATAGATGCAGAGTTTGATGATGCCCTGGCCGAAACTCTTGGGGGAAATGGTGAGTTGTAGGACTAGCCCGCTGCCTTTGTAAATAGTTCTTCAGGAGTAGGTTTCATTCGTTTTTTTTTATTTGGAGTTCATGGACTTTGCTCTGCATCCTGTATATAGTTATTTTTTATAGTACTTTTAGGATGTTCTTGTATTTTTGGGGATCATGGACCCGTGAACGTTGTATATAGTTGGGATCTTGTAGTTATTGAACATTTTTTTTTTTTTTTTTTACCATGGAGCAATGGTTTTATTCAGATTTTTCTTTGCATTTTCATATACTAAAATAGACATGGACCACAATTTGGAGTTTTCTATCAAAATTCTTTTTTTTCTGGATTTGCATTTCATTTGGATTTTGTGTAATGACGATTTCACTGGTTTTATTTTAATGTGTTTCATTTGGATTCAGGAGCATTAATACATTTGTATACGTTGGAGTACAAGTGGTGTCTGCTCTCAATGTTTTGGTGCATGTTTCAATCTTCCTTGTCTGTATTACGTTTCCCTGCTGTTGAGCAATGTTGTCATGTGTGTGCAAACATGCATGCATGTGTGCGTTTGTGATCCCCATGCCATGGGGCATGTAATGGGGAGCAGGAACAATGGATGAGTGTTGAGGTGCACCGTGTGGGTGCAGCATGTGGTGGGATTTTGGTGGACATATGCTACATGATTGCATGATGTACAAATGTGGGGGGTCATGAGTCAGGCCTGCCTGCAGTTTGCCGTCATTGGTGGGGGTTGGGGAGGGCATGAGTCAGGGCCTGCCTGCAGGTTGCCCTTTCACTGGTGGGGGTCATGAGTTGGGGCCTGCCTGTGGGGGTATGGTCACAGGTGATGGGGGGATCCCTTGTGGCGTGGGCTGCCTGCGGGGTAAGGTCACGGGTGGGCTGTCTGCGGGTATGGTCACAGGTGATGGGGGGTCCCTTGTGGTGTGGGCTGCCTGCAGGGTATGCTCGCGGGTCATGGGGGACCCTAGTGGTGTGGGCTGCCTGCGGGGTGTAGTTTAAGGTTGTGCATGCTTTGCGCTCTTCCCTTTATTCCATTGTTTAATCTTTGGCTGTATAAACTGATATTATGATTTCAATGAGAATTCTTTATTGAATTGCAGCGTCAGCTGACACGTGTTTCGACTATAGCATCATTTTCAAGGCTATCTTCTTATGTTGTTTAGTTATATATCATCTCAGCTTGAGAAAGCACTGTGAGAATTGAGCCCTGTAAATGGCTAATTAATTGTCAGGTGACCAAATAAGTTGTATTCTTGTGTATATGTTGAAGCAGAATCTATCTGTCAGCTACTTGGATCCTTGCCGTTATGGCGTTAAGCTTCCTACTTTGTCAATCTTATTGTATGGGCTTAATCCCTGTGTGGCCGTGAGTATGTGGGGTGTGTTTGCGGCTGATGGCAGCATACACAGCCCTTTCCACGCGATTTGGCTGGCACGAGCAGGGTATGCAATTTCTCGGGGGTACGTGCTGCTCTTTACATGCGATTTGGCTGGCGCAAGCGGGGGTACGCGATTCCACGGGAGTACACGCAGACCTTTACATGCGATTTGGCTGGCATGGCTGGCGTGAGCTGGGTACGTGTTAGGAAAGATTTCGTAATTGTAGGGAATTTTCCTTCCATGTGGCAACCCCTAAACTTTTTGCTGTTGTTTCTCACCTTGTTCTTGACTTTGCCAGAGAAGTGCAGCCTTCTGCCGCACTCCTCTGGGCTTTCGCTCCTTTCTTACGGGGAAACTGACATGCCCTTAAGACAGTCAGTACCGGGGAACGCTGTTTCCCGTAGTTTCTTTTATCGTGTTGCGGCTTTAGTGCAACATGACACAAGAGGGCACTGTAAGCTAAGTTACAGCTCTCTTGGGTCTCTAGCCTTCTACAGGCCCTAGATACTCTTTTAGGATGGTATTTGATCGGTGCAAGTCATTCAGGGACTCGAATGGTGGCAGCGATCGTTTTGTTTATTTTGAGCTCCTTTTGGCGTTCTGAGCACGTTTTTCGCACTGAACCCAAAATGGTGGCCTGGCTCCCAAAATGGCCAGACCACGAGGCTCCTTTGTCTTGTCCACTGACCTTCTTGCGCCCTTCACCTTCCCCAGGTCGAGAGACCCGGAGCCTTCCTTATTTGGGCATGTACTTTCCCGCGAAACGTGGTTGCTTTCGCGGGCTTCTACATGTCGTTTGTGTGCCTCCAGGGTGTGGGCTGGGATGTCTGGTCCCAATACACATCCTGGGTGCCAGAGAGTCTAGGGTGGTGTGAATGCCTGGGACCACCGTGGTCCGTGATTGGTCCACGTATGGTATGTGTGTTGATGAGCGGATCTCCCATTGGCTCCCCTCCGTTTTGGCGCGAAGGGAACCGTGGATAAGAGGGAGCTGGAAACACCACTACCATGTCGATCTCCTGAGTTCTCACGAACGAAGGAATACAGGAGCCAAGTATCCTGCAACCAAGAGGCTGGACCGAGGAATCGCTGGTGACCCGCTGAAGGAATCCTCCTTTGCACTGCTGTCGTCCTGTGAAACCCTTTCCTCCTTGGATCGAACCAGAAGGCCTGTACTGGTGCTTCGACCTTTGGAATAGCAGGAACAGCTATTCCCGGCGACTTCATCATCTCCTGCCAAGTAAGCCTTCGGAAGTGTCTCTGGGCCATCCAGTTGACTGACCAGCTTACAAGGGAGTCCTGCTCTGTAACTGCCGCCAGGTTGTGTTGTATTTCGAGTCCTTGTCACTCTCCCACGCTTCGTACACTTGGCGTTCCCAAGTCTGAAGGGAGGAGTGTACATTTGGCTTGAATACACACGGCCGCTCTGTTGTCCTGCTGCGGCAACAAACTGTGCTGGTTTCGTCGATTGGGACGTCTTTTTGCTCTACACGACTACGAGGCGTTCCCTGCTCTTCTGAACCTGCCAGCTGCTGAAACTAACGTGGAGAAGCCTGGGCCTGCTTGCTTCGGGGACCGGTGAGTAGTTTAGCTAGGATCTGGTCGCCCTCCTGCAGTATCCCATTGCTTTTCCCTGCTGTGTAGAAACAGCACCCTTTTGGCCGTACTCGCGCTCTGCTTCTGCCCGCTGTGGAGGCTGCGCTTGAGTTGCGGAACCTGTTCTTCTTCTGTGTGCACTATACTGAACTGCCTGACTTCCTCCGAAGAGCTTCCCCTTTTGCCCGTTGGCACCGGCGTGGCAGGTACTTTGAGCACAAGGCTCCACTCTTCGCAGGGCTCGGACTTCCATCTAGTTAGGTGCATCTGAAGGCGAACTGAGTCTAAAGCGTTATCGCACTGCCTGTTTTCCTTTCCTTTCAGGTGGACTACATATTTCGTGCTTTAAACGCTTGCGACTGTGTATTTGTATATATATTGTGTTGATATGGTATGTGTTGGTTTAATATTGTGATATTGTGATTTTCTCGCTACGGTCATTGTTTTAAAGGCCTTAAAATAAATGTGTATCTATTTTTGATATAACAACTGTTTGGAGTAGTTTGTCAGCGCTCTTGCTTTGTGTGCTCACTGCGGGCTTTCAGTCACCCTCACCCCTCTTGAGACCTAGTCTTGACCGCCGCGATCGCTACCTTGATTGGTCTGGCTTGTCCAGAGGTTACCCTGTTCCAAGTAATTAGGTTGGCCTTCTGAACTTCTGCGCCACCAGGACAGAGTTCAGAAATCCGTCTTAACAAGTACGCGATTTTACGGGGGTGCAGACGGGGTAACATGCAGGTTTTTACACTCGATTTGGCTGGTGCGAGCGGGGTACGTGATTTCGCAGGGGTGCAGACAGGGCATGCGTGGGTTTTTGCATACTATTTGGCTGGTGCAAGCAGGGTACGCTCTGAATTTTTCACGCAATTTCGATGGAGGGGGGTTGTATGCTGGGTCATGGTTGATGCGGGGCAATTCGCTGTATTGGCCATTTCACTGGCTTTTTCCTGCGCATGGGGCGGTGTTGGGGGAGTTACTGGCGCTGCTTGCTGTTCATTGCGCCACGGCTACTGATGCCTCAGGAAAACCATGAATACGAGTGACGCGCAATTGATGGATTGCACCACGGCCGGCGCACGCTCCATCTCAGCGCGCGGCGCTAGCGCTGCTTCTGCACTGGATTCTATTAATCGGGCCCTCTGTGTGAAATAAGACTGGTTTTAAAGCCAAAGTGAGATTTGTTATCTCTCTCATTACTTTGCCTGGTGCTTCTGGGACCTTCCATGCAGGTTGGAGAAAATCAAACTAAAGCCACACTCCTATTGCTCAACATGTTTCCATGGCAATTTGTAGTGTGTAAATTTCGTTTGTTATGATATGCAGTTTATTATGTTGCGTGCGTTATTTTCAAGGAATTTCTTTAAACAAAGCCTTAATGAATATGTATATGAACTAAACCTGGAAATACATGTGGTCAACTTCTTAAATTGCCCACATGCTAATTTTAGCCCCTAGCCGACAGGTTTGATCCTGGGCATATTATTTAATCTAAATGTGTCTTTTTTGGCGTCCATGTAAGTGATTCAGCACATTACTTATTATAAGCTTTATTAAAAAATCTTTGATCATGGTTTAATGACTACAGAGTTGCTTCATATATACATTGTGTCATTCATGTAATTCACACCACAAAGATTTGACACTCAACGTCCTCATGGCAATTTATTCTAAATTCACTTCCCATAGTGCCTCCGAGTATGAAAGTGGTGCAGCTTGGGTGTCTATGTATGATGAGTGATTGTGGAATGTGATGATGCCTGTGGACGCTGGGGTGCTCCAGGTTCCATGGGTATCATGGAGGACTTTGAGTGTGAGAGGGGAACCGGAAGGAAGCGTATGCCCTGTGTGCTGCTGTTATATCTGCAACTGTAACTAAGAAGAATAAAACAGCTTCCCTGTTTAACTACAAACCTGGGTCAGACTGGTACCTGCACCTTGTTCAGAAAACCTGATGATGCTTGTTGCAGTGCCCTTTCTGTGAGGTCACTTGTGTTAGTTGGCACAGTAGGATGTTTGCATATATTTTGTCCCACAGGGCCTGGACAGAGCGCTAAGAGATGAGTGTCCTGCATGTATAATGGGCCTTCTGTGTTTTCTGCTATGTAAGTGTTAAATTGTGTTGTCGCCCCCCCTGTGGGTATATATGGGTCAAAGGTACCGGCGGCACATCACAGCAAAGGCCCTGTGAAACCAGCCGTGCTGTGACAAGCCCACACATACCATGGCCTCTGAGTCTCCCATTCACTCCAATGCATGCCACGGGACGCTCTCTCGCGCTCTGCTTGCATATCTCGCGCGACTGCAGCGAATGCCATTAATCCAGCTCATGAACGTGCCTGCTGCCGCAGGTCCATGCCACTCTGTGCAGAGAAACAACAGTGACAACCAAGACCTGGCCGATAAAAACACTGGCAAGAGAGGACAGCGCAGAACATGTACCAGACCGATGCCCGCCGCAGTACTGGCATCAAACAGGGGTTCGCCCAAAACATTGTAATAGGGGTTTCCACCGCCCCACCTAAAACGTTCACATGTCTTGTATTCCTCATCAAAGCCTCGTGTACAAGTGCCCTGTGGTTTTAACCACGAGAACGCAGAGACAACACAACAGCGGCAGTGCCAAAGCCCATGGCATTAATAGGACAGTGCGCAGCCGACGCCTCTGTTGAAACAGGGCCCCCACGTTGCATACACAAATACACACCTGCGTTGCATACACAAATACACACCGCACTCTGACAACAAACGTAGGCTACTGAAAGTGACAAACACGCGGCTACCTCCTGCAAGCATTGGCACATCTTATGAGGAGGAAACCTACAGGTAACCAGCGGGACAAAGAATACGAATGCTTCATTAAAAATACAAACGGTGTAACCCGCAACTAATATTATAAAACAGGCCATGACAGTAAGAAGCCGGGCGCAAGAGAGGTAACGCACACGCCACGTCCCCAAGAGCAGTCATTGTGTACGGCGGTGTCCGGTGTGTTCGAACAGCAGGTGGAGGGTTCGAGTCCCGCCCCTAACAGTTCCCCCACTTCACCGCAGGAGCCACGACCCCCCAGGGGGCGGGGGGACCATGACGAGAGTGCTTATGGGGAGGAAAGTCGGGGTGTGCTGGGGCAACAGAATGCCGGACATAGGTCAGTATGTCAGGGCGGATGAGGGGTCTGAAGTGCTGGGGGCGTCAGGGTTGCAGTGTCCGGCTTCCAGGGGGCCGCCGGTGCACTGCACATTAACAAGCATGAAAGGTGAGGACTGTGGGCTCCAGGGTGCGAGTGTGGATATTAGCAGGGTGGGGCATGCAGAAGAGCAGAACAGCGAGTGGGGGCATACAGAGGAACGGCGGGGGGTTAGAACCACAGGAGAAGGTCCACAGAAGGTCAGAATAAGGCGTCGAGATGAGCAGAGTGACAGAGGACCAGGATGGCCTATAGAAAAACAGGATAGGGTGTGCAGATTAGAAGGATGTGTGCTGAGGAGCAGTATGGGGACAGAGAAGAACAGAGTAAACATAAGAGTGGGTTTCTCCAAAGGGGTGTGCAGAGGAACGGGACAGGGTGGGGCAGAGGAAAAGGACAGGGTGGTGCAGAGGGATGGAGGCGTGCAGGAGACTAGGGGTGAGTGGAGGAGCAGGATGGGATGTGTAGAGAAATAGGATGGGCATGCAGAGGGGCAGACTGAGGTATGTGGCGGTGCAGGATTAGGACGTTGCAGGGTGGAGTGTGTAAGAACAGGAGAGCAGGATGGGGTGCGCTGAGCTGCAGGATGGACGAGGTGTACCAGCTCATGTGCCTCTTGCGGCCATGTCTCCCGCTGCCTTCCTTACCGCTCCGCCATCATCGCACCTCCTGCACGCCACCCCCTCTTATTAAAGGCAGAGGGCCCGTGCACCCGTGCCGCACGGCCTGGGGAAGCAGTGTACGGGCCGGGCTTGCAGAGCTCGGGCTGCAGGGCCCCCACTCACCCACGCTCCAGGTGTCCATGTCACGAATGTGTGTAATAGCATCCGGTTCCTTGCTCTCACCGTGTTGTTTTGCTGGAGGATTACGGGCTCCTGGAGGCGGCGGCTGCTGCTGCTGCTGTTGTGCTGCTGCTCTCCATCCCACTCAATCACCAGAGTGGAGGTGACGACGAGAGCCTGGAGGAGGCGCCCAGATAACAGGGCAGCGTCCTCCCCCTCCTCGTTCGTGCGGTGGAAGATGTTCGTGATGCTCCTGGCTCCTGTTGGAACAGGGAAGTTGGGGTTCAAGCTTGAGTTGTGGCGCCGGTGCATTACGGGTTAGGTTGTCACGCTCAATAAAAAGGGGCGGCTTTCAATGCAATATGCATTCGAGGTTACGACGAATTTGGGCAGGGGGGTGTGTCTAGGGACATGTTCCGTGGCGGCATACTTTGCGCTATCAAGGTCTAACGGGAAATATGCAATAAGGATTGCCAACATCGGTTGCAGGGGGCAAACCGAAGGTGTTCGCAAGGGGAGGGGGGAGGAAACGTCCTTTCAGGGGGTTTGCTTGCGAACGGGTGGTCTCACAGAGATACGGGGGGCTGGGAGTCCAATAGCACTACGGGCAAACTAGACGAGACGCAAAACGAATGTAGCTCAACAAGCCCTCCAGATATCTGTAGTAACTAAGGCGCTTCTTTTGCTAGCGCCTTTTGAATTCGTTTGGTTGAAAATGGTGTGCTTGCCTACCTGCATGACGATGGGGCCGGGGTTATGTGGTATTCTGCATCCCCATGGCAGCATGAGGGAGCCAGGCAGTGTTCTTGGATGGCCCGCCCACCCACAGATGGCTACAGCCATACAAACAGCATAACAATGTGAAAATAATGCGTGGTAGCCCGCCCTCCAGCAGCTCCGTTCCTGTGATTGGCCAGCTATGTCTTTGTAGCTCCGCCCCTGCCCATTCCTGTCATCTGTGGGGGATGCAGAATATCATACAATGCCAAGAGCTCAAGGAAATGTTAGCTGCTAGCAGTTCAAAGGATTAGGAACATGCTTCTGGACTCGTTTTGTTTCTCCCGAGCCAAATCTACTTACTATTTGCTCAGCTCACCAAGCACTACCCTTTTCCCGTGTCACAGCCCCCCGAGACACACAGGCTGCGTAATACACCCACAGCACGTTTCTCTAAAGCACCCTTTGAAAATGTGTTCACACCCATAATGTCCAATAGCTTGATAACCTAAAACGTAAAGTGTGCTTTCATGTCCTTAAAACCATTTGTAGCAACACGCTGGAGGTTTGTGACAAATCTCCAAACCCAAGTGAGGTTTTTTAGCCTCTTTTATTGTGTGCCTAAAGCGCTGAAAATAAAGTGGGTACATAGATATTTTGCCTTTTGCATCTTATAGTTTTTTTTTATTTGTCCATGGTTCAAAACAAAAGTAGAACCTTTACAAAATGTAGTTACAACTTAAACAGAGTTGAATATTGTTCTCATGGTGGTATAAATCTCATTATTCTTCTGAAAAAACAGAGTAATGTTTGAATAACTAAAATTCATAAAACAAAACTTCATAAAAGAAGAGAAACCAAATGTTACAAACATGGAATCGATTCAGATCATAGAGTTGTAGCTCTTTTTCTATATGTTTGCAAAAGGAAACTAGGGCATATATCAATGGCCCATGATTCCCATGAACCATTCTTGCCCAAAGTGAATCAAGACAATCTTCATACTCTATATTTACACATTTCATCAACATGTTAGGTATCTTAGTTTTAAAATGTGGGCAATATAAAATCAGATGTTTCAACGTCTTGGTCGATTCTACACATGAGGGAAAACCACATTTTTCCTTGACTGTTACATCATTTTCTTTGTTCCAATATTTGGTCCTTTCACGAGTGTGATATAAATTGAATTTGAACCACCTGTAGGACCTTCTAAAATGATTACAGGAGAAAAGTCAATATAAGTATTTCTGGGAACTCGTTTTTTGGTATAAATAGAATATTCAATGTACATTTTGTATTTCTGTATTTGTTGGAGAGTTATGCACCAGTCATACTCAAAGAGTTTTTTCTTAGCATATCCTGGTCTTAAATACAAGTCATTGATTGTAAGATTTAATTCAATCAATATTGCCTGCATTTCACGCTGATATTGAGTGAGAGAAGGGGTGTTAAGCAATTCAAGATTAGATTTCAAATCAACATAAAGAAAACTAGGTGTCGAGAAACACATTCTTACATAATTCGACAACTGTCTCCACTTCCTTCGCGTAGATAAGGAAATTATGCTCAGTTCATGTCTTATTATACAATTGGGCACAGACATCGGAAGATACATAGCTGATTTTAACAAAGTTCCTTGCAAGTGATCCAAGAATAAACACATGTTACAAAGACAAATGTCCAGAGAGTACAACAGTACACTTTCAATCTTGAGAGTGAAAACATCTATCAGGGGCATCAGAGAGGACTTGCAGTATTTTGAATAGATTGTTTTTAATTGAGAGAGCAAAGGCCGGCTCGTTCACTGTAATAGTGAAATCCAATGATTGATCGAATTTACCTCGGAGAAGTAAAAACCCAGATATATTGTATTTGCGATCATTCGTATTGGTGTTCCATGAGCTGCCACAGATAGCCTTTGCTCTTATTTTTAACCCCAAATCTCATAATGGCGGTTTTGGTGGGATTCAGGGTCAAATTATGAGCACTTGCAAATTCTTCAAAAAGATGTAATTTAGTTTGTAGCCCTACCGGAGTGGGGTCGAAAATGATGATATCGTCTGCAAAGGCGAGCCATTGCAGGCGTAAGACCCAAGTTTGACATAAAATAGGTTGCTATCACTCCAAGAGTGGTCTAAGTCGGACATGTACAAATTGAAAAAAAGAGGCTGCAAGGTTACATCCCTCCTTTAGTCCCAATCAGGTCCTTATGGGCTCAGTAGTTCTCCCATCGGCAGAGATCTTGATCTTATATGAGGTGTCCGTTAACAAAGCAATATATTATCTCAGATGGAATTCCCATTTTTGCCATTTTAGCCCAAAGAATATTGCGGACTACATTGTCGAAGGCTGCAGGCATGTCAATCATGGCAATATAAACAGGATACAAGTTTTTGGGGTTTTGCCCCAGTTATAACATGCACCATTATTGAAGCATTTAGGGAGGTACTCATAGCTTTACGGAAACCTGTTTGCTATTTAGAATAAAGACCTTGCACCTCAATAAGTTTTTCTAATTCATACAGGAGAAGAATTGCAAAAAGCTTATCCTCAGTGTCAATCAGCGAGAAGGGCTGATAATTTTGCAGTAAGGAAGGGTCTCCTTTCTTATAAATTGGAATTATGTTCGAGGTCAGCCAAGAGCATGGAACATTCCCAGAACGAATTATAGTCTGGAATTTGGTTTGCAGAATTAAAGCCCAAAAGTCCGGATCGGTCTTGTATACACACAGGGGTAACCCATCTGGCCCTGCTGATTTTGAGAAAGATAGTTTGTTGATAGCCCATTTGATGTCATCAATCGACCAGTGGTACCGGCGCATCTCGCTGTAACATAATGACACATCGGGTTCGTTGTTAAATATAGTAGGAAGTTGGAAGTTAAGGGTAATATAATCAGACCGTGTTTTCACAGGAATGCAATTCGGCATGGATAGTGTAAACTTATTACCTGTGCTTTTAATGGTTCGCCAGATGGTTCTAGTGTCATGTCTGCATATTGCTTTAATTAGAGAGCAGTTGGTTTTATTGTAGCTCAGTATACGTGCATGTCTCAGCTTATTTTTATAAGTGAGCAGTATGTGCCTACGCAGAGATTGGTAAGTGGCAGAGTCCAAGAAATTGTTTCTCAGTTGCCTTAATGCTTTGTTTGTTTCCCGTTTTGGAGTCTTACAAGTCAGATCAAAGGGGTGAGAATGAATTTTATTTTTGTACTTAGAGCTAAAGTAAGCCAATCCCATTTTTATTATTTTTGAGCAGTTTGCCTCCATACCAGTGAACGATTTAATTTTGCCATGCTTGATCTTGTTTATATGTAATGAAACATATTCAACCAATTGTTTGCAAAGTCCTATATTCCATCAAAGTGATAATTGGTGGCAGTGAACTTCTGGGAAGGATAGTGAAGGATCTGATCTCAACAAAGAACACTCTAATTTAAGGGAGATGGATAATTGGGCGTGATCTCCATGTAATATCGGACTGATCAATAAGGGAGTAACAATCGGTGTGATGTTATGCAATAGAAATATAAAATCTATCATCGAGGAGTTAGAACCACGACTCCATGTGAATTTGGGGCCAGTTCCACTCGATTCTGCAATGTCCATATCCCAGTCATGGAAATAGGAATGGCAGATGGCCCCTCTAATTTGGAAGGAAGCTTTTGCATTTTTTCATGGATTTCAAACCCTCTACGACAATCAGAGTTGAACTCGCCTCCAATTATTATTTCACATTCGCCAATCTCCTTGACCGAGTTTTCAAGGCACTTATCAAATTCAGTTAATATTGTGTCAATTGGGGTATTGATCGGATTCCAATATATGGTTATTAATAAAAAATGATTTGAATTGCTTGTTAGTCAACAATATGCCGAGAAGATTACAAGATTCCCACATAAGTTTGGTTTGGACTCTCATGGTATTGTTAACTCCAATAGCAAGTCTACCGGATGGACGCCCTAAAATTATTCTCTTGGCTGGTGAACAGTATGTTGTGTAACCAGTCAGTATAAGGCCATCACGTTTCATAGTTTCCTGTAGGAGTATAATTGAAGGATAATTAGAAGAGGTCAGCATCCCAAACAATTTAATTAGATTGTGGAACCCACATGGATTCCAGGACAGAATCATAAATTCATTGATTATCGCTGGCTATGTCTGGTATGTTACTGTTTTAGAGTTTAGAATTGAATTTAACATTGGTTCTAGCCAAGGGATGTCTTTGTTTTTGGCTACAAGATTCATCAATTCAATGACAGAGGTGTTGGAGTCCCTATCCCCTTTAATGGGTTGTAAGTTCGGAGCAGAATTTATAACGGCAAGCGGACAGGAATATGATAAAAATACTTTCGCAGTAAGTTCATTGGCAAAGGTAGTTAAGGTGAGACCTTGATCTTTAATTTTAGCTCAACAGAACCAAAAGAATGTCATAATCGATTCTGAAGTGAGATAACAAATAGCCCTATAGTTATTCGTTCTTGCAAGAGAAACTCTCAAGATGTCTTCTGTTTTCAAAATCCTTAATTGCGGAATTCGAGATAACAATGCAAGAAGGAATGGACGATTGATTCGAGTGCTGCCCATTGAATTCGATTTGCCTTCAAGGCCAATTATGTAAAGCTTGTCAGATATTGACTGATCAGAAGGCAGTAAAGTTATAGCTAGAGATTCGCTTGGGGGCAATGAATTTGAAAACATGTGCAGATTTGTTTCAGATGAATTTTGGGAGGAAGCAGGTATAACTGTAATAATATCTGATTTGGGCATCAAAGCATCAGAAAGGGTTTCTGTAGAGATGACACCTTCTTGTATGGCTTTTCTCAAAGTTTCCAAAATTACAGCATGATTTTTATTGGATTGACAAATGATTGGAACGTCAGGAAGTACCTTACTAGTTCCTGACCCATGAAGAGCAGTTACCTGATTGTCTGTTTTGCAAGTGCGAAGAGAAGTATGATCGCTAGGAGGGCCCATTATATTGCCAGATTTTAAGGTGACATTGTCAAGTGATAGTAGCCTGGCTTTGCCCCCCCATTGAGTACCATACATTTCTTATTGTCAGTTAAGAAACAGGGATTGGCAATGGGATGAGCATCTGGTTGATCAACTATACATACTTCACTGTAGGATTTCCTTACACGGACAAGTGGAGACTCTAATGTGGGTGTGTTATGTACATCTGCATCAAGCTGTAAACTTACAGTAGTAGTACAACTCCTTCCACAGACAGGAAAATAGCCATTAAGATTTATTTTATGTGCTTTTGTAGGTGGTTCGCATACGAGTTTTCGAGTCAGAGATTTTAGAGACACCCTTGTTGTTTTTAATGACCATCTTGGACGTTATGCAAGATGGAGTACTGTTAGGGGAGATGATGTCTACATTTCCCACTGTGGAGCCTGGGGTTTTTGAGACTTGTTAGGGATGGGGATTGGAATAGTACTCGTTGTAATAGGAGTTAAAGCAGCTTGACTCTCTTTAGACAGTTGATGGACATCAATGAGGTCTTCATCAGTAATTTCTGTTGAGGGTCCTGTGTCTGATGGTGATGGACCTTTGGTTTTAGGGTCCAGAGTTTTATTGGTATTGTTCAGACTTTTTTTGCCATTTAGAAGAGCCTCTTTACGTCTTTTAGCATAACGTTTAACAGCTCGCATGTGAGTTTTTTTGGCGCAACGAGACAGAAAACCAATATTATCCTCAGGATCGGCACTGTTAGTCTGATCTTGTTTCAAATGTTCCATTGCCTTTATAAGAACAGAGGGGCTATCAGGGGGTTCAAAGTGTTGTACAAGTTTAGTGGAGTGTTGAATGATTGATGTGTTCATCTCACCAATAGATGCTTTCAGTTCTTTCATCTCTGCGCTGATGTTACAAGCACACAGATTGGAGGGACCAGGATAAGAATCAGATGGAGAAGGAAAGGGGATTGGTTTGGTAGGGGATTGAATAAGATCTGACGAAAATTGGGTGCTTTTGTGATTTAAAAACAATGAAGGAGCGTTTGGCTGGATTTTTTCCAATTCATTTTTCTGGGCCCTTAAAAAGTCAGAGGCTATTATAAAGCCTTCAATCCTGTCAATTTTGGAGCACATCTGGGGCATTGTGGTTTTTATTTCACGCAGTTCAAGGTGCGTCAGATCGTGCCCTTTATCTAGGAGATCAAGATTTTTAATTATTACAGGAAATGTTTGGGGGGACCTGCCTTCTTTGTTCTCCGAATGGGTTAGGACAAAAGGAGGAATCAGGGCAGGCATATTTCATTTGAGGTTGAGAAAAAAACCAAAGAGTATGACAATTGTGCAGGCATGGGTTCTTTATTTATGTCAGCGTCTATAAGATTGTTAATAGAAAGTGCCCGACCAGGGCCATTGGGAGGTGAATTTGTTAAAGGGGTTTTCCACTCCGATGGTCTAGTGACAAGGGGAGTAAGCACGCCTAAAGAACGGCGCACCTGATCATCTAAAGCTGCCATATTGCGAAGGTCAATATCAAACAAGTCATTAGACAAGGAACGGGTAGAAAGGGGTCTTGAGCAATCTCTAAACTCTTCGCAGCCCCTTCGCTCGTCTGTGCTCCTTACGTCTTCATGATGGGATGGATCTGAATCAGGGGAGACCAAGGAGCTGATAGGATCAGAGAAATGGATCTGCACAGAATGAGATGAGGGAGCAGCAGAGCTTAAGCTTGGTTTCAAAGGAATTGGTAATATGTCTTAGTCAGATCCACATCCAAAGTCCTTCCTGCACAGATTAACGAGTCAATTATTGTGCTCGTAATGGCTGCCGGCGTAGCTTCATTGCAGCGACTGCTGCGCAGCCCACTTGCCATATTTGCACCAGAAGCAGACCGTTAGAAAAACCAAATGCCCAAAAGACAGACAGGCCGATTCATGGAATTAATGTGCGCTGAAAATTCCCCCGCAAGCATGCGAAACCGTGCGAATCGCAGTGCAAGTGCGAAATTCGCATCAAAACCCGCGCACATCTATTCATGGAAGTCCGTGCATGAGTAAAATGTGAGATGTGCGCTGAAAATCTGCGTGGCGCACGCCGGCGCACAGGTCATCTAACGGCGTGCGCTACGGCCACAGCGAAAGCACACATAGCGCGGCGCACATAACAAAAGTAGGCGTAACACGGGGCATCACACGCGGAATGGGGAACAACACGGGAAAATGTGGGCATCACGGGGGAAGTACAGGAGGCAAGTGCGCGGAACGCCCACACGCTCGCCTACAACACGTATTCATGGAATCGAATAGGGCAAACCAGTGCACCGGCGAAGACGCGCACAGGCCTAAACAAGTACGCCACACAAAGGCAGGCGGTAGCGTCCCTGCGCATGAAAAAAATGTGCGCCAAAATGTGCGCTAACAAAAAGCAAGTATATACAGCTCTGATGATTGTCCCATACTGTGGCCCTCTAGGACAAATGACGTGCAAAGGGGTACGCGACAAACACGAACACCCACTGTGTCAAAAATAGTGTGTGCGTGTATTTCGGGGGTGCGCGGGAAGTTTCACACGCGATTGGCCTTGGGCGAGCAGGGTGCGTGTAAATCTGGGGTTGCAGGAAGTTTCACACGCGATTGGCCTGGGTACGTGTAAATCTGGGGTGCGCGGGAAGTTTCACACACGATTGGCCTTGGGCGAGCAGGCTACGTGTATTTCGGGGGTGCACGGGAAGTTTCACACGCGACAGGCCCTGTGCAGGTGGGGTACGTGTATATCTGGGGTGCAGGGGAGTCCTACACGTGAATTGGCAGTGTGGGTCCTCCCAGGTGTTCCCTCCACACCCTCCACGGCCCCTGCAGGCAGCCCACACCACAGGGGACTACCCTGCACCCCTGGTCATGTCCCGCAGGCAGCCCATCCACCATGGGCATGCCCCCCAGCCAAGCCACATGTCACCTTGCACTACTGATCACCAACGCATTACCCCCTCCACCCCCACCCACAGCAGTACAGTGCACCTGCCAGCAGGCCCCCACTCATGTCCCCTTGCACCCCCACCCCCCAGCAGTGCAGGGCACCTGCCAGCAGGCCCCCACTTATGTCCCCTTGCACCCCCACCCCCCAGCAGTGCAGGACACCTGCCAGCAGGCCCCCACTCATGTCCCATTGCACCCCCACCCCCCAGCAGTGCGGGGCACCTGCCAACAGGCCCCCACTCATGTCCCCTTGCACCCCCAGCAGTGCAGGGCACCTGCCAACAGGCCCCCACTCATGTTCCATTGCACCCCCACCCCCCAGCACTGAGAGGCACCTGCCAGCAGGCCCCCACTCATGTCCCAATCATGTCCCCTTGCACCCCCACCCCCCAGCAGTGCAGGGCACCTGCCAACAGGCCCCCACTCATGTCCCACTCATGTCCCCTTGCGCCCCCACGCCCCAGCAGTGCAGGGCACCTGCCAGCAGGCCCCCACTCATGTCCCACTCATGTCCCCTTGCACACCCAACCCCCAGCACTGAGGGACACCTGCCAGCAGGCCCCCACTCATGTCCCCTTGCACCCCCACCCCCCAGCACTGAGGAGCACCTGCCAACAGGCCCCCACTCATGTCCCCTTGCACCCCCACCCCCCAGCAGTGCATGGCACCTGCCAGCAGGCCCCCACTCATGGCCTCTTGCACCCCCACCCCCCAGCACTGAGGGGCACCTGCCACCAGGCCCCCACTCATGTCCCCTTGCACCCCCACCCCCCAGCACTGAGGCGCACCTGCCAACAGGCCCCCACTCATGTCCCCTTGCACCCCCACCCCCCAGCAGTGCAGGGCACCTGCCAGCAGGCCCCCACTCATTTCCCCTTGCACCCCCACCCCCCAGCACTGAGGGGCACCTGCCAACAGGCCCCCACTCATGTCCCCTTGCACCCCCACCCCCCAGCAGTGCAGGGCACCTGCCAGCAGGCCCCCACTCATGTCCCCTTGCACCCCCACCCCCAAGCAGTGCAGGGCACCTGCCAGCAGGCCCCCACTCATGTCCCACTCATGTCCCCTTGCACTCCCACCCCCCAGCAATGAGAGGGATCTGCCAGCAGGCCCCCACTCATGTCCCCTTGCATCCCCACCCCCCAGAAGTGCAGGGCACCTGCCAGCAGGCCCCCACTCATGCCAATTGCACCCCCACCCCCCAGCAGTGCAGGGCACCTGCCAACAGGCCCCCACTCATGTCCCCTTGCACCCCCACCCCCCAGCAGTGGAGGGCACCTGCCAACAGGCCCCCACTCATGTCCCATTGCGGCCCCACCCCCAGCACTGAGGGGCACCTGCCAACATCCCCCCACTCATGTCCCCTTGCACCCCCACCCCCCAGCACTGAGGGGCACTTGCCAGCAGGCCCCCACTCATGTCCCACTCATGTCCCCTTGCACCCCCACCCCCCAGCAGTGCAGGGCACCTGCCAGCAGGCCCCCACTCATGTCCCACTCATGTCCCCTTGCACCCCCACCCACCAGCAGTGCAGGGCACCTGCCAGCAGGCCCCCACTCATGTCCCCTTGCACCTCCACCCTCCAGCAGTGCAGGGCACCTGCCACCAGGCCCCCACTCATTTCCCCTTGCACCCCCACCCCCCAGCACTGAGGTGCACCTGCCAACAGGCCCGCACTCATCTCCCCTTGCCCCCCCACCCTCCAGCAGTGAAATGGCGATCTCATGACACAAATCAAAAGTCAACTATGTACATCAACACATGTCCGCCACACGAAGGCAGGCGGTAGCGCCCCTGCGCTAACAAAAAGCCCGTATATACAGCTCTGATGAATTTCCCATACTGTGGCCCTCTAGGACAAATGACGTGCAAAGGGGTACGTGACAAACACAGACACCCGCTGTGTCAAAAATAGCGTGTATTGCGGGCGTGCGCGGGAAGTTTCACACGTGATTGTGCCTGGGCGAGCGGGTACGTGTACTTCAGGGGCTCGCGGGAAGTTTTACACGCGATTGTGCCTGGGTGAGCGGGGTACGTGTACTTCAGGGGCCCGCGGAAAGTTTTTCACGAGATTGTGCCTGGGTGAGCAGGGTACGTGTACTTCAGGGGCTCGCGGGAAGTTTTACACGCGATTGTGCCTGGCTGAGCGGGATACGTGTACTTCAGGGACTCGCAGGAATTTTTACACGCGATTGGTCCTGGGCGAGCGGGTACGTGTATTACTGGGGTGGGCGGGGAAGTATAGGAGGCAAAGGCGCGGAACGCCCACACACACACGCCAAAAAAGACGCGCTAATCCGGAAACACGTACGCCAGCAGGAAGAAGCCGTACGTGGACCCGCGCTGCATAAAAGTGCGCGCAAACAACAAGCAAGCTCAGACGTCAGGATGAACATATCGTTCCTAGCAGCAGTGGTCGTGGGATACCACAGGAGGAGGAGGATAGTCAGGCCCAGAATTTTCACACCCAGAACCAGCCTTTTTGGCATGCCTGATGACCAGGTGTATGGGAGGTACAGGTTTCCACCTCACATAATACTCGACCTGGTCAGTGAGTGGGAGGATGACCTCACATCACCCACCCTCTGCTCCCAAGCACTCAGCCCCCTGGAGAAGGTCCTCAATGTACTGCACTTTTTTGCCACCGGATCATTTCAGCGGACAAGTGCCATAGTGGGGGGGGTGTCACAGGCCACGCAGTCACGCTGCCTACACCAGGTCTTGGCCATCATGACTGCACGCCCATCAGTCCGCAGGCACATATACCTGCCCAGAACACCTGCAGAAAGGCAGGCTGCCGTCCAGGATTTCTACGGGGTGGCACAATTCCCCAAAATCCTAGGTGCCATTGATTGCACCCATGTGGCTCTACGTCCCCCCAGGGCATCAGAGCACATCTATAGAAACCGCAAGCACTGGCATTCCCCAAAGTCCTAGGTGCCATTGATTGCACCCATGTGGCTCTACGTCCCCCCAGGGCATCAGAGCACATCTATAGAAACCGCAAGCACTGGCATTCCATCAACGTCCAGGTAGTATGTGATGCCAAGGGAATCATCACCTCAGTATATGCCAACTATCCAGGGTCCACCCACGACAGTTTCATTTACAGAATGTCAACCCTAAACCGGGACATAGAAGCTGGGCGGCATGGCGATACATGGCTGCTCGGTGAGTATAAATGCCACAGCACATGCATGCATGCCAGATACTGAGTAATGTCACAACCCTACTAATCATACCCTTCACCACCTCCCTAGGGAACAGTGCCTACCCTCTGAGCACCCACTTGATGATGCCAATTCGGAACCCCACCCCGCCACCCGAGGTAAGATACAACACAGCCCATATTGCAACCCGGGGCATGGTGGAGCGCACATTTGGCGTGCTCAAGTCACGCTTTCGCTCCCTTGACCGTTCTGGCGGGCAGCTGCTATACGCTCCCCCAGTAGTGTGCAGGATCATAGTGGCAGCATGTGTCCTGCACAACGTTGCAACACGCCGGGGCCTGCCGGTGGACATGGTGGTGCCCCCACATCCCCAACCACATGCACGCCCGCTGCGCATGGGAGGGGAAAGGGTACGGGGTTGAGGCAGCCCGAACGCAGCTGGTGGCTAATTACTTCACTTAGAATCACACCCCTGTGGAGCGCACACACCCCTGCCACATACCAGCTGACAATTGATGATGACACAAGGGACAGTGAACTGTCACAACCATACCAGCCTGAGATTGGTCACCTGGAAGTGTCACAATGTGTGCATACCTACCTACAGAAACACCACCAATGCTGTGTCATCAAAAGACACATATGCTGCTAAATGCATTACCCCCTTGCAAAATACAACATGAGAACAGTGCCATGTCACCCAACCCCTCCCCAGCACCACCACCCAACACACCATGGCATGTCATGCTATGTGAGAGCAAACAAAGCAATCCCGAAAACCTGACACAAGTGTCACAAAGTACAGTGTCCCTAATGGAAACTGGCCACAAACAATATGCTCCCAGTAATGTTGAACTAACAACACACATGACCAAATACTTACAAACAATACAATGCAGCTACACAAGCTCAAACATAACTAAAACATGACAGTACTAAGTTAAAGTAGTCGTAGTCTTACAACCTGAATATGCCACCACATCGCCCCCTTCCAACTGTAGTCTTGCAGGCTTCAAAACTTGTCTGTGTACTGCATACAACATGAACTCCATCTCCAAAGTAGACGGCCTTGTGAAGCCATGAGGAATGAACCTGCAAATTCAGAGAGCGACATGGAAGCAGAAGCATACATAATTCCAACATGCAGTGTACAATACAACTACAATATACACAAGGAATGTCTACAAAGTATTGACTACAGACTGCCCACACAGCTCATGGGAGCCCAACATCACTGTGTACATCACTGTCACTTGGTCACACCCTTTGCAAGCCCATGGAAACGGGAAGCAGGAGGGTTGTGTGTCTCACGAACCCAAGCATCGAACACAAACTCAGGACAAGCCTGCATGTGCCCAGCCGGAATACAGTGGATGCCCACGGGAGCCACACAAGGCAACACACTGTCAAAAAATATTCAAAAATCAAAAATCAAAAAAGCAAAAATGGCCATGTGGGGGACAGGGGGAGGGGAGGCCACCCAGGAGGTCCGAGGACAGGGTGCACACCAACAGCCGCCTGTGTTGGGGAAAAAAAACACCTCCATGGGCCTGCACGGCTATGCCAATGTGGGAGAACTGCTGCTGTCGCTCTGAACACCCTCTGCTGCTGCCACAGGAGGTGGTGGTGCTATGGGAGGCAGCCCACGCAAAGCCCTGGTACGGTCATCTATGGCAGCAAGCATGCGG
Organism: Ambystoma mexicanum; assembly: GCF_040938575.1. Classification (NCBI taxonomy): domain Eukaryota; kingdom Metazoa; phylum Chordata; class Amphibia; order Caudata; family Ambystomatidae; genus Ambystoma; species Ambystoma mexicanum. The sequence goes on from NC_090941.1 coordinate 757,802,979, forward strand.
GTGTGGAAGGTCTCGTTCTGGAGGATTATAGTGCAGAGATCCCCATGCAGCACCTGACGTGATGCCTGGATCTCCTCCCGAGTTGCCTGCATCTCAGCTGAGAGCGAACGTGTGAGCCGCTCCAGCTGCTGTTCTGTCCTCAAGTTAGTGGAAGTCTCAAGGTCAACAAGAGTCTCCCTGGGGTGATGGAGTTCTACCCTCAGGGCTTCCCTGTGGCCCTGGGACTCTATTGAAATCGATTGGCGTAGAGACTCCAGTGCCGCCCGTCTGTCCCTGTTGGACGCCAACATGTCCTCCCTGTGTGATTGGCAAATGGAGTCTGTTGCCTGCTGTAGTAGCTCCATCTGCCTTTCAGGGGGGACAATGGAAGTGGCCACCCTCTCAATTGCTTGAGCCATCATCTCAACTGATGCTGCCTGTTGGGTTGCCATACCCTAAATGGATTGTTCCCATGCGGTATTGCCTGGTGGTGTACGGCCACCGCGTCGGCGGGCACCACACCTGTTTGGGGCAAGGCGATCTGCGCCTTGCTGTGCCGGCACTGCCTGAGGCTGCAGGACTGCATTCCCCCTCTGATCTGCTGGCCCAGGAACAGGATCAGATGTTGTGGAGTGTGACCCTGCACTCGTAACTGCCAAAGGCGGACTAACCAACACTGACATCCCCATAGAGGGTTCTACCCCTGGTGCAGGTGGGTTGGACAGAACAGAACCCCTTCCAGAAACACTTACCTGTGACGCCACATAGGTCTCATCATCCGAATCAACACCTGAATAGAGGTCTGGGGAGGTGCACCCAGAGACACCCCTTGACAGTATCGTCTGCAGCAAGAGTGGGTTCTCACCCACCACCACACCACGTCCCCCACTGGTGGCCGGTTGTGGCTCAGGTTCCTCCTGGGTCTGCACCATCTCCTCAACCTCACCAGCATCAAGTGCGTCATCCCCTGCAAAAACATGAAAGACAAAAAATGGAAACAGGCATTAGCACCATAGCACACAAATAGGCCCGACAAGCTACAGAACCAGTACATGATTTACACATGTCCCACATGACTATAACCCTCCCATGCATGCACTGTCACAGAGTTGGAAGGGGAGGCAAAAGTCTGACACTGATGACACCAAGATGGAAGAGCAACACATTTGCTGCATGCTGGGTAGCACTGCCATCACACATTGGCCTGTGAGTGGCATGTCCCATGCACGTAAATGACACATGCCATTACACAGATGGCATGTACCATAGCCATGGTACATGCCACAAGTACATCCATATGTCAGTGAATGAGTACTGTCACCCATCCATGTGAGATGGACATGAAGAGATGAAAAATGCCACATAGTGTGAAAAGATACGCCATGTGCCACACACTGCAACACATCCAGTGTACAAAAATACAGTGATTGCAGGGCCATGTACACATCAATGGTTGTGCACTTCAACATGACAGGAAACAACTAGCATGTTCCACATTCAAACAGGCGCAAAAACATCATGTGATCGGGACAATACTCATTCAGCCTGAATGGTCAAATCTTTCAACTACCAAGGTGACACATGTGGGCCTATGTGGCGTTCTTCACTGACAGAAGCATGTCACATATGTCACAATAGGGCTGAGGAATGTGTTGCAAAAGTGGGAGAATTGAAACAATCAGCCTGAAAGAACACTGAAAAATACAAACAATGTTGTTGCATGATGCCACTTCAAGGGCACCTGCCGTAATGTTGCGCTAAATTACTACTGTGGGCAGAAGGGATAGTGTCACACCCAAATTAAAGGCCGCAGAATGTTTTGGATGAAGCACATGGGTGACCCATACTACTCAGTCACACACACCCTCACCTGCTACTCAATCAGAACCCGTCACCCAAACAACATACACATGCATTACACACACACACGCATGGGCACTCACCGGACAATGTGTCATAATCAGGTAGTTCTCCCACACCTCAGATCTGTTCCTCTGTGATGAAGGTCCCAGCAACAGACTCATGTTCAGTGAGTTTGTTGTCCTCTTGTGGAGACCCACCGCCAGTCACCAGAGTAGCGGCATGACTTGAGGCCAGCTTGTCCTTTGCTCTGCGTTTCAGGTCGTTTCACCGCTTGTAGCAATCATCAACTGAGCGCCTCACAAATCCAAGGGCACTTATGTTGTTGGCGATGGTCTGCCAGTGTGCCTTACGTTGACCAGGTGTGGTCTTGGACCCTGCAGTCACCACCATTTCGTGGCTATGTTGCAACACATAGCTCACAAGTGCATTAAGCTCTGCGTCATTAAAGCAACGCTTCCTTGACGTGCCGGAGTATATAGCCGTGCCTGGGGTCTCAGCCTGTCGTGCCAGAGCACCATTCTTCCTCTTTTTAGAAGGTGGAGCGGAGCCAGAGTGGCTAACGCCGCTCTGGTCAGTAGGGGCAGAATCACCGGTGGACTGGGTTGTTGGAGTGTGCGAATGCACATTGACCATAGGACTTGGTGCAGGCATTGTCTGAAGTGTGATGTTGGCAGGGGGAACATCAGTATGATGGACCAGGACCGACACTGTCCTGGCTGGGAGAGTCAGAGCGGGGGCGGATGGAGCTGCAGCTGCCCCTGCAGCCTCACCACCCTGCATACTTGGGGCAGCAGATGACATAGCTGTGCGTGTTGGCAACACCCCCGCCAAAAGAAGAATTGTACGCTGTCTGAGGAGACAGGACAAAAGGAGAAGTGAACACTGTTTGAGGAAACAGGCCCAAAAAAAGTAGAAAAATGAAAGCTGTCAGAGGTAACAGGGAGTACGAACTTGAAAGGCTGTGAAGTAATCGCATGTGAACCGACAAGAAGTACAGAATCCACCCACTCGCTCTCCACAAAAAGCATGTACAAGGAAATGGCGTCCTACACGTACCTTTTAAACCGGCCCACACGTACACGTCACTTACGTGTGTACGCGCCCTTTCCTCCAATTACACGCGCTGTCACTCGGACATGCAGCTTTTCCACGTGTGCTCTGTCATCACGTGCTATGAGGGAAACACCCGCGCGCGTCACGTCATAGACGCACTTACACGCTAAGGGCCTTTGGTCCAATGAAATTGCGTAAGTGCGCTGACGCGCTTATGCGCTAAGGGCCTTTCCTCGAATTACACGCTGAAGTGCAAGATTTTCACATCTCAAATCACTCCGTATCAAGCTGGCCACGCGTTCACACACGGAAGACCACGCTCCTGCCCAGAAGGTCGAATTACTGCCCCCCACAGCCCCGAGCATGCACCCACCTGCCATCTGCTGCTGCCTGATTGCCTGCTGCCCACGTGCCCTGCCATTTGCTGTCTGCACGTCAGCCAGGGGTGCTGTTGCTGTGACCACCCCTGCTGAAACCGAAGACTCCCGACTGGGATTCCATCGTTCCACAGCCCAGCCCCAGGACCCAGTTGCCCACCCACTCCTGTCTCTGGGGTTTCCATGTCGGGCACACAACCATCTGAGACCACTGGCAACCCCCAGCCAGAGAGGCAGAGGGCCACCAGCTTCACTGCCACCGAAGTTGGTGTCCTGGTGGAGCGAGTCCTGGGGCAGTATGATGCCCTCTTCGGAAGGTTGAGTGCCGACAAGGAAGGACGGACTAGGATCTGGACGGACATCGTGACTGCCATCAACGCGGAGGGGGTGGCAGTCCGCGAATTCCATCATGTCAAGAAGCGCTGGGAGGACTTCAGGTCCAGGACCTTCAACAAGGCCCGGCGCCTCTTGAAGGCAGCGGATGCTAAGTGGCGCCGGGGCCACCTGTCGGAAGACCAAATGAGGGTCCTGGAACACGTCCAGGTCCTTGAGAGGCAGACCCGTCTGGAGTCAAGCGGTAAGTGTACATGCATACTGATTGGAAGCTGCGCGTGTGATGGTGTGCCAGTAGTGTGCAGGTTGCACATGTGGTTTTGTAGGGCCATGTATGGATGTGTATGTACAGGGCTGTGAGGCTGACACATGCGAGTCCTTTCATGTGTGAGACACATGGATGGTGTATTTGTGGGTAAGCATGCAGGCCAAATGCAGATGTGTGATCACACATGTTTGAATGACTGTATATGTCAGTTGTCAAGGTTGTGGTGTCACACATGGATGTTGGTTCCAGCTGCATGTATCTGCACTGTGTACATGTGCATGTATGTGTATGTGTATCTGACAATTGTGCAACTGTCATGCAACATGGATGCATGTGAGACTGATATGTAGAAGACTGATTGCCAGATGTGACATGGATGCCGATCTCATCACTTCGACACTTGGTGGAGGTGTATACATGCATGTAAGTGTGGTGGCGTGTGTGCATGTCTAGTGCACTCCCTGTGTCTCATGTGATGTCTGGCTCACCTTTGCCTGCTCATGCTGTTGTATGTGTATGGATGGTGCTAGCTGTTGCAATATGGCTGTGGAATAGCTCATGTGTGTGATTTGAAATGACATGTGTGTTGGGGATTGTGATGCCATGTCTGAAGTTTGACAATGACACTCGTGTGCAACTGTCATGTGTGTATGAGTCCATTGTACAGTGCCCTGATGCCTGTGTCCTATCTCTCCCTTTCTGCAGCGTCGACTGATGAAGAGGGCGGAGAGGGTGCTGTGGAGCACAGCAGCAGGGATCGCACCGCCAGCCGGAGACGCAAGGCCCGGCTCCCCTCCCAGGTTGTCATCTCGTCGGGGAGTGAGGAGTCCGGTGCCGCGTTCCAGGTCGCAGCTGCCGAGGGGAGGTCCAAGAGGCGGTGGTTGGAGTTGGACTCCTCGGCAGCCGAAGGGGCAGCTGAGACCCCACAAGGCCCGACGGAGGAAGATGGCACAGAGTCATCCAGGTTGGTGGGGGGTTTGGTGGAGGAGGAGGCTGTGCAAGGGACAGAGACGGGGTCTGGAGGTGGGGATTCCACTGGTGCTAGTGGTGCAGTGCAGGGGCAGGGACAGGAGGCAGCACAGGCCGCCACGGAGGTGCCTGTGTGTAATCCTGTCCCCGATCCTGTGACTGCATCATCTTGCACCAGCAGGGATACCTACGTCCAGACCCGTTGTCAGGGAGGGGATCGGCTTACACCAACTGGCCTTCCTCTCCCTGCGAATGTGGCTATCTGGCACCGGGTTGAGTCTGTCCTGGGTGGGGTGGCGTTGCGTCAACGTGCCATGCGAGCTGACCTGCAGTCTTTTCATGAGGAGACTGCACGTCGTCTCACATGGCTCGTTGACCGCGTTGACCCACTGGGACTCACCAGGGCCGGATTCCTCCGTTTTCTGGACCTTGTTCCGACCCCCTCCTCAACTGAACCCCCTATGCGCCAGTCATCCTCCGTGCCATCTTCCCACTCATGTGTCACCTGGGTGCCCTGTGGAGCTGCCTCTGACCCTGCGGCCAGGCTGGTGGAGGACACATCCCTGCCACAGTCGGGAGTCGGACGTCCAGCAGGGGTGGCCACCTCAACAACTGCACCCCAGCTGGAGGAGGATGTGCAGGCAACAAGAGCCAGGGCACAGGCAGCGGCACAGCAGCAGCAGCAACAAGGTGGGAGCCATGATGGCTCGGGGCCTTCATCATCGGAGGGGCAGGAATCGGCCGGAGGGCAGGAGGACCCTGGACGGGAAGTGTCTTCCGTGTGGCAGCGGTTGGGCCATGCGATAGATGCGGAGCGGCAGCGGGCGGAAGAGGCACGGCTCACGATGGTCAGGGCGGAGAACTCCATGCGTAGGCCCTGAGGCGGGCCGAGTGCCTCAAGGCCATTCGCAGGGACCTGGAGATCCAAATGTCATTGTCCCTGTGAACCCTCGGGGCCATGGAAGAGGACCGCCTCCGGGACATCGAGCAGGAGTTCGATGATGCCCTGGCCCGGGACATCAACAAGTGAGCCGTTGGACTTGCCCGCTGCCCTTGTAAATAGTTAGTTAGTTAGTATTAGGTTTCCTTTCGTTTTTTCTTTATTTTGGACCGCTTGGACAATGCATCACATTTTTGTATATAGTTTTTTTATTAGGTAGTAGTTTTTGCTAGGTTTCATTTCTTAAATTGGGCTCATGGACCCTGGATTCTTCAATTGTACATAGTTCTACATTGGATTCATCTTTTTTAATATTTGTTTTGTGTTCACCATGGAGCAATGGTTTTTACTTTTTATTTTCCCTTGGATTTGATTTTTTGGACTGTGACTTTGGACAACATTTCTTTTTGGATTTCTTTTGCTTATGTTTTCTTGATTTTCATTATTTATCGGACATGGACCATTTCTTTTGTTATTCCCATTGTTGTGTGTTTTTAATTTGATTTACGTTCATGTTATCTTTAATATATATTTTTTTATACTTCCATTTGTGGTATTATCTCATTGGTTTCATGCATGTCATGATATGGGTTTTGACATTCACTTGCACCCATTGTATGTGTGTGACGGACATGTGTTCATTTACATACTTGCCATTGGGGTATATCATGTAATTGGCATTTCTATGTGGGTTGATGCAATACTTGGGTGGGTCTTTGGCCTGTGGAGGCTGGCCATAAGGGCCAGGGATCTAGATTGTGATGACGTGTTGGCTGAGGGACATGTGTGGGGGCCTGCTGGCAGGTGCCCTGCACTGCTTGGGGGTGGGGGTGCAGGGGACATGTGTGGGGGCCTGCTGGCAGGTGCCCTGCACTGCTGGGGGGTGGGGGTGCAAGGGGACATGAGTGGGGGCCTGCTGGCAGGTGCCCTGCACTGCTGGGGGACATGAGTGGGGGCCTGCTGGCAGGTGCCCTGCACTGCTTGGGGGGTGGGGGTGCAAGGGTACATGAGTGGGGGCCTGCTGGCAGGTGCCCTGCACTGCTGGGGGGTGGGGGTGCTGGGGGACATGAGTGGGGACCTGCTGGCAGGTGCCCTGCACTGCTTGGGGGGTGGGGGTGCAAGGGGACATGAGTGGGGGCCTGCTGGCAGGTGCCCTGCACTGCTGGGGGTGGGGGTGCAAGGGGACATGAGTGGGGGCCTGCTGACAGGTGCCCTGCACTGCTGGGGGTGCTGGGGGACATGAGTGGGGGCCTGCTGGCAGGTGCGCTGCACTGCTTGGGGGGTGGGGGTGCAAGGGGGCATGGGTGGGGGCCTGCTGGCAGGTGCCCCATACTGCTTTGGGGTGGGGGTGCAAGGGGACATGAGTGGGGGCCTGCTGGCAGGTGCCCTGCACTGTTTGGGGGTGGCGGTGCAAGGGGACATGAGTGGGACATGAGTGGGGGCCTGCTGGCAGGTGCCCCTCAGTGCTGGAGGGTGGGGGTGCAAGGGGACATGAATAGGACATGAGTGGGGGCCTGCTGGCAGGTGCCCCTGACTGCTGGGGGGTGGGGGTGCTGGGGGACATGAGTGAGGGCCTGCTGGCAGGTGCCCTGCACTGCTTGGGGGGTGGTGGTGCAAGGGGACATGAGTGGGGGCCTGCTGGCAGGTGCCCTCACTGCTGGGGGGTGGGGGTGCAAGGGGGTAATGCGTTGGTGATCACTAGTGCAAGGTGACATGTGGCTTGGCTGGGGGGGCATGCCCATGGTGGATGGGCTGCCTGCGGGACATGACCAGGGGTGCAGGGTAGTCCCCTGTGGTGTGGGCTGCCTGCAGGGGCCGTGGAGGGTGTAGAGGGAACACCTGGGAGGACCCACACTGGCAATTCACGTGTAGGACTCCCCTGCACCCCCGAAATACACGTACCCCACTCGCACAGGGCCTATCGCGTGTGAAACTTCACGCGCACACCAGTAATACACGTACCCTGCTGAAATCGCGTGTTAAACTTCCCCGCTCCCCAGAAATACACGTACCCTGCTGAAATCGCGTGTGGAACTTCCCGCGCACACCAGAAATACACGTACCCTGCTGAAATCGCGTGTTAAACTTCCCCGCACCCCAGAAATACACGTACCCTGCTGAAATCGTGTGTGGAACTTCCCGCGCATCCCAGTAATACATGTACCCTGCTGAAATTGCGTGTTAAACTTCCCCGCACCCCAGAAATACACGTACCCTGCTGAAATCGCGTGTGGAACTTCCCGCGCACCCCAGTAATACACGTACCCTGCTGAAATCGCGTGTTAAACTTCCACGTACCCCAGAAATACACGTACCTTGCTGAAACCGCATGTGGTACTTCCCACGCACCCCAGTAATACACGTTCCCCGCTCGGCGTTTGCTGTTTGGCAGCCCTGTATACTGGTCCAGGGTTAGCGCAGCCCTTTGCGCTGAATTGGGAATTTTGATGGCTTTTCCTTGCACAAGGGCATTCTTGGGAGCGTAACTGGCGCTGCTGCAGGGTCGCTGCGCCACGGCTTGTTTTGGAGGCTAAAATCCATGAATACGCTGTGCGCGGAAATCGATTTTAGCGCATGCGGCTGGCGCAGACATTCGCACGCGCACACTGTGCGCCAGCCGCGTGCGCCACTTTTGTGCGAAATTCTATGAATTACCCTGTTAGTGTTATCAGCCAGCAGATATGAGCGGGATTGTACGAAAAACACAAGGGGCACAATAAACACAAGATAGAAGAAACTTGACTTGCGTTTCACTAAATGCAAAAAAAGGAAAGAAAAACCATGCTGTGAGGTTACAGTGCAGCTGCTCACCATAGGATTTCACCTCGGTTTGTGTAATACGGTGAAGAATACTTCTAACGTTGTTCACTGCCTTAGAAAATTATGGGAAGGGAAAGTGAGGGGGTAAAGGTGAATCTGAAAGCGATGAAAGCTGTCAAGCTGGAGAGCCAGCGAACAACAAACAGTGAGTACTTAAGCGACTACTTGATGTGCGCGCGGCCCAGTTTTTGAGCACTTCTGGGAAGGAGGGGCTGGGACCACCTAAATAAATACAAAAATGTATGCTGTAAATATTATATTTAAATAGGTAAGTATAGCAATGGTAATATAAGTGCTTGTTAGGTTGTTTCCAACCAGCATACCAAAAAATAGTCCAAATAAATTCCACAAAGAAGTATCCCACATCGTTTCTCAGGGTCCAGGACAGAGAGGGGAGCCAGCAAAAAGCGAGCTCTTAAGCGAGTACTTGATGCGCTCGACCCATAGTTTTTGCGGACTCTTGGGAAGGAGGGGGCGGGGCCACCTAAATAAATACAAAAATGTATTCTGTAAATATTATATTTAAATAGGTAAGTATAGCAATGGTAATCTAAGTGCTTGCTAGGTTGTTTTCAACCAGCATACCAAAAAATAGTCAAAATAAAGTCCACAAAGAAGTATCCCACAGCGTTTCTCAGGGTCCAGGACAGAGAGGGGAGCCAGCAAAAAGCGAGCACTTAAGCGAGTACTTGATGCGCGCGCACAGAAGCGCGGGGCCTGTAGTTTTTGAGGACTTCTGGGAAGGAGGGGCCGGTGCCACCTAAATAAATACAAAAAATTACGCTGTAAATAATATATTTAAATAGGTAAATATAGAAATGGTAATGTAAGTGCTTGTTATGTTGTTTCCAACCAGCATACCAAAGAATAGCCCAAATAAAGTCCACAAAGAAGTATCCCACAGCATTTCTCAGGGTCCAGGACAGAGAGGGGAGCCAGCAAACAGTGAGTACTTAAGCAAGTACTGTATGTGCGCGTGCAAATGCGCGCTGACCTTTTTTTTTTTAGGACTTCTGGGAAGGAGGGGGCAGGGCCACCAAAAAATAGTCCAAATAAAGTCCACAAAGAAGTATCCCACGGTGTTTCTTAGGGCCCAGGACAGAGAGGGGAGCCAGCAAACAGTGAGTACTTAAGCAATGCATCTTATAGTTTTCCATTCAGCATGTGAAAAATAAAGGTACACTGATATTATTGTGGCCCAACATGCTGCTGCTATAAGTATTTACATGTTGCCATGATGCTTTACTATGCAATTTGTGCATTTTGCAAGTAAACTCTATAGGGCAGTATTAATGTAGGTCTTGACACCCAAAACTTAAACATCGTTTTATGTTAACACGACTCTGCGGCTGTATAGTCCTGGTGTGTAACTGTTACATTCTTCGCAGCCATGTTTGCTGCATACTTTGCTAGTAAGCAACAAGGACAGCACATTAGCAGAGAATCGGGAACGGTGGCAGGGCCTTTCGACTCTTTCAAATGAAAGGGGCCCCGAGACTCAGGGGGCCCCCAGCAACAGCCCCCATATTGCCACTCAGCAGTATAATAACACAGCAATATATTCATTTATATATTGCTCACTTTCTGGGTCTTACAGTGTGTGCTTTGCAGTGCTCACCTTACAAACTGCTGCTGGAGACTGTCCTGCCAACACTTGCATTGAGAAAAACAGAAATATTATCACCTGCTTTCAACACTGTTTCCTCCACGTCAGCCACTTTCTTATGAAGAAGGATCATTCACAACTATTCAGCGGTCATTCAGTGTTTCAGATCCCTGCTGGCTCATGATAATTGGCGACTATTTACCTTTTCTTTATCTCCATTATAATGTATGCCATCCACCCCACAGGAGCCTGAGACTTTCTGCTCTAAGCAAGGGGAGCCCCCAACCATCATGTTGAAATGGTCCCCCACACATCTTCACCCGGGCCTCCAGAAAATATTCCATTATGTTTAGAGAGGACATTTTATCAGACCTATGTGGAACACTACATCAAAAATGTTGCCCTGGCAAATCATGGCCCATAGCTCACGTCACAGCGTGGAGTACTATGCACATATACCAGAGGTGCAGTATTCATACAATTATAAGAACAGTAAAAATAATGTTGATGGTGGTGGTGCAAGATATCATGGTCTGAACGAACCTACAGTAATTCACATCCCCTGCCTCCCGGGGGTTAATTCACACGAACACAAGTGGTCATCCTGTTTTATATTTACTCAGGTCCCAACCAATGTAGAGCCACCATCTATCCCCTCCCCGGACACCCCCATACCTTTTCATTGTGGGGGTGCAAGGTATCATGGCCTGAACGCACCAATGGTAATTCGCATCCCTTGCCTCCCTGGGGTTAATTTACACAGACACAAGTGGTCATCCTGTTTTATGTTTAATCTGGTCCCACCAATGCAGAGGCACTATTTAGCCCCTGCTGGGACACCCCCATACCTTTTGATTGTGGGGGTGCATAATATCATGGCCTGAATGCACCAATGGTAATTCACATACCCTGTTTTTCTGGGGTCAATTCGTACTGACACAAGTGGTCATCCTGTTTTATGTTTATTCAGGTCCCAACCAATGTATAGCCCCTCCCTGCACAACCCTAATACCTTGTGATTGTGGGGGGTGCAACATATCATGGCCCAAACGTACCTATGGTAATTTGCATCCCCTGTATCCCTGGCGTTAACTCACAATGACACAAGTGTTCATCTTGTTTTATGTTTCATCTGAGCCCAACCAATATAAAGGCACTGTTAAGGATTTCAATCGGGCGATACACCCTGGTCTCAGCATAGTATGCAGCGCACAAATGAAATACGTATTTTATTATGTCTATAGATTCAATATTCTGAGTGATATACCACTCATATCACACCCCTTCTCAAAATATCCCCAGGTCACAATGGACCAGGAATCAGACTGGTTGTTAAAGGTCATATTTATTTATTTATTTAAAATTCAACTTAAACATATGTTTTAATATATGGGACAGCAATCACCAATGTGTTGAGAATACAAATAAAAAGGTATGTAAGGCAGTTAAATTCACTTTTAGCACCGCAGAATATAAAACACAGAGAAAAGAACACTTTTGGCTTGTTGGAAAGGATAGCACTGTAAAGACCGGTAGGGGGTGTCTGTACTTCCGCTCTCTATATGGTAGAGGAGAGGCACAGAAGACCCCAGCCAAGATTCTCTACGAACACACGATAAAAAGCAGTAAAGGACAAGGATACGGAGGCCCTGTCGCTCCGATGCATTTCCAGCTTCACAAGCACTTAAGTTAGGATTTCCCCTGCAATATTCTCAACCCACAAATAAGCAATTCTAAACAGATGTGAGGAAGCAGCAGGTATTCGGGAATAAAGAACAGTCAACAGAATTTGAATATAACCTTCCCTCCCCAAACAAGAGAGAAAAACAGTTTGTAAATCTTACACTTTTAAAATGACATTCGGAAATGGCTTAGGAAAACAATGAAAAGTGTGCAAAAGTCCTTAAAACAGTGTACATTTATATGGGAGCAACATGGGAAAGGTGCTAACAATATGTCATGCCTGCGCCACTGGCGCACACATTGGCAACCATCATGGACTATTTGGAACTCATTTAGCTTCATAATACTCTTTCAACAACCCCTATTCACACTTTGGTCCTTAATTTCCATTTGCACGACTTTGGTACTTTCTTATTTAATTCAGCTAACTACATGTACCATAATGCACCTTGCTACAGTTATCAATTCCTGGCTATTCCCATTCATCAGTATTGGAACTACAATCCCCATAAGCCCTAGCGATCAGTGATGCTTCCACCTTCTCAGGACCAGAGAGGGAGGAGGCAGATTACCTTCAGGTGTGCTGCTCCAGGTGCTGCCAATTAGCCTGCCTCAGTACAGGGCAGGGCTGTATTTAAGCAGCTGCCTGCAGGAGCTCAGTCTCTTGCATTAAGAGTTCTCCCAGCACCTTTTTGCCTTGAGCCACGAATCGTATGCTGTTCTTGTTGCCGTATTTTCCTGCTTCTGATCCAGTGCCCTTTGCCGGTTCTTTTGGGCTCCCTGCCTTACAAGCCTGCTACACTCCTCTGCCTTCAGCCCTGGTCATCTGGGCTCCCTACCCTGCTCCTTTGAGCTCGCTCCTTGCTGCCCTGCTCCTCTGGGTTCCCTGCCTTGCAGCCTGCGACACTCCTCTGCCTGCAGCCCTGCTCCTCAGTGCTCCCTGCCTTGCAGCCTGCTACACTCCTCTGCCTGCAGCCCTGCTCCTCTGAGCTCCCTGCCTTGCAGACTGCTACACACCACTGCCTTCAGCCCTGGTCCTCTGGGCTCCCTGCCTCGCTGCCCTGCTCCTCTGGGCTCACTCCTTGCTGCCCTGCTCCTCTGGGTTCTCTGTCTGCAGCCTACTATAAGCTCTCTGTCCGGCTCCTCTGGGCTCCCTGCCTTGCAGCCTACGACATTCCTCTGCAGTCCACAACAGTTTGCCTGCACCTTGTGCCATCCGTTACTGCAGCCCTGCTTCCTTGTTTGCAGCCCCCCTATTTCCTGGCTACTGCTCCCTTGCTCTCTTCCTTGTTTGCAACCCCCTGTTCTTGATCCCTGTCCTTCTCTTTCTTGCGTCTTCTGTCCTCCCCTTAGATTATCCATTTCAGTTATACTGTTTCTGTACAGACACCCACAGCTGTTGTTCCCAGCCTTGAGCATAGAGAGTGGGCTTCTGTAATAGCAATCTATGCAGAAGGCTGGATTTCCAAAGGTCCGTGGAACACTCTTTCCCATTTCTGCATACACCCCAAGAGGGAATCCAGTTCGTTTGTACCTTTGTACTCCCTGCCCCTTTTTTGTTCACAGCTACTGTTACCTATTCTTCTTTCTTGTTGAGCTTCTTGTTTCCTGCTGTGTGTGCTTATCTGTCACCTTATATCAGCACAGCCACCCAAAACCTACCTGGGTGCCTGGTGCCACTCGTGACAGAGTGCCATCCTTGACACAATCGTAAGCTATAGTATGAGCACAAGTAAACACTTTGGATCTTAATGGAAGTTTGGAAATAATTTAAATTGAAAATCACATGTGTAAAACTCTGTAGAAATGTGAATTCCCACCTAAAATTCACTAAACGGTTTTTGTGTTGGAATGTAGCTACATGTCTTATGTATAAGTCAGAGTTGAAATGAAGTCTCTAGATATTAAATTGAGGGAGTTATGCAATGTTGAATGAGAGGTGTTTTTAGGAAAATAGAGCAGAGAAAAACAGAAAATCGCTTTTAAAATGACAGATTAATTTTACTTAAACTAGATTTAATGGCTAAGAAAAAGAGAATGCCACCCGTGAATCTCCAGTTACACGACCGCTTGTAACCCTTCACGTGGTGGATACCCAGTTTTCTTTATGGAAATTACTTTATTTAATCAAAATCACTAATGGCTTATGGTCTAGTAAAACAAAGATGAAGAGAAAATCGGCGCTAACACTAGCAATCACAGACAGGGTTGCAAGAATGGTTGTGACAATATTACACATTCTTAAGGTAAAGATGGGATTGTTTAGAGATTGGGATAGGACAAGGCAAGGCACGATATGCTATGGTTTACTATGATTCCTAGTAATACTTACAGTCCACTTTAAAATAAAATTTTGAACCATCAAGGGTTCTGGTCATCACACGGATCGGGTCTAACAAAGGACAGCAGGGCACATCTGGTGGAATAGGGTCAGTTGGGTGGTTCTGGTCTCCTGGACTGGCACCTCAGACTGGAGACTGCACTGGACTGTACTGGTTTACTGGAGACCGGAGATCAGTCGGATGGCGAGTTTGAAGCAGGCAAGCAATTAGTGGTAGCAAGCCAGATTGGATCAAAATGCTTCCCTTAGGTTTTTGGGATGGCTTCAGAATGTAGGCCTAGCTGAAATGGAGTACAGCAATGCAGAGGCCTTGGCTTTGCAAAGAAAGTTGGAGAATTCAGGAACAAGGTGCCACGCAGAAATCAGGATGAAGTCAGGAATCAGTGTGTTTGTGTGCTGTGAGGTTCCCTTATTTATCATGCCAAATGACATCACTAAAGTTTATGGTAGGGGCAGACTTACAACCCACACCCACAATGCTATGATTGGGCAAGAACATAGTTTCCACCTTGCTTTTCGCTGATTAGATGACCGAAAAGGATGTCATGTTTATCGGATGGTTTTTTACAATGACTAGAACCTCCCCTAGCCACTGGAACCAAAATCTAACTTCCCCACAAATACATATTTATGTAGGTATGCCCTCTAAGAAAATCAGATAAATAAGTTACATATTTCGTGGGTCACATTTAAATCCAACTCCCAAGTCTGTGGGACCTGGTTTAGTCTTTCTGTTGAATTTTGGCAATTTTAACCATGAAAGGTTTTGCCTAACATTTCCCAGTTCTGTACATATATGCGCAATTATCACTAGAATATGTGTACACAAGATGTTTGCAACCTTAATACTTTCTATGCAATCGCTCATTCTTTATAACTTCTGTTCCTTACGCAGTAAGAAATTCTACCAAGTTTTCAATTGAATAGCATACATTCAGATTTAAATGTACGTACTTTTCACATTTTTTCTCATTCTTGCTGCCAAGTTAAATGTCTTGAAGTTCAGTGGCAAAATAAGCATTTTAAACCCAAAAGTCACATGTCAGTTTTTTTCTTTTTCTCAAGTGTAAGCAAATGTCAAATCCTTTGAAGTTGAATGAGGGGCCTTTCCCTGGAGAGTGATGCGTTATGCCCCTCCCACTGGAAGGGTGAGTGTCCAAGCCTGCTATTGTCTTCACTGGGGCAAAGACGAATGTCTAATTGTAGTGGTGTCAACCTTTCTCAGGGCTAAGAACTGACAGAGCAGGTTTTTTTTTAAATATAGTTGATTAACTCAGACAGGGTTTGGCTTTAAGCTTCACCTTTTTTAAATCTTTCCTTTAAACATATAAAATTAAAACAGTAGGTGTATTTTTTAACATGAGCAAATCTTTGACATTCTCAAAGAATTAAGCCTTTACACAAGAATATACTTTAACAACAGGCGATTTTGCTCTTCATTAATGAAAAAGCACATTCAACTTATTTCTTTAAATCCGGTTTACATCTGCAGCACATACACATTTTAGTCAGCGCTAGTTCTTCCCTTGAGTGCTGGAGTTGTTTGCAGCATGACTAAATGTATCCAGTATTTGTTTATAGTCTTTCTCTGGACAGCTGTTTCCTGATACTTGTTGCAAGAAATAGCTGCATTTTTCCCTGTGGAAAATGAAAACAACGGTTCCTGTGTTGCTTTTTCATAGATATATTTTGTAGGAGCTGTCATTCCAATGAGGCTCGGTTCCACTGAGACTCGATGAATGATCCTGGGCATTGCAGGGCCCTTTAATCTCAATGATTCAGTAGAAATGACTGCCTCTGGTGCCAAAAACAGCACTTTTAAGATTAGGAAAATTTCATTTTAAAAGGCATTTTCGGCATTTCAGCACAATGATGCTGTTTCATTCACTTTGCTCCATGTTGACGGTGGCAGGGCCCACTGGCATGCTACTGCAGTGAGGACTCTGTTTTCACCCCCCTGAACTGTGTGTGGCAGGGTGTCCAGCCTTTTTCTGTTTGTGACACAAACACAGTTTTAAAGATTTTGGCGCGCACAGGAGTCAGCGCGGTCATTTTGGGCTGTTTCCTTCACCATTGCAGTAAAGTGATGTAGTGAGGCACATTGGAATGGGTCAAAATATCCCACAGAACCACCCCCTCCCCGACTTCGGCTTCACTTCCAGTCATGGGGAAGTCGGGCAAGTGGGATTTTTCATTCTTTTTGTGAAAAGGCAGGATGCAACACGCTCTCCTTGCCGGTTCTGGTTGGAATAGGAACGATACCCACATCCTTCTCTCAGGTTTTCTTTTCTGGTGTGGAGTGACACTCCGGATTTCTTTGGGTTTTTCCTTCCGGGTCCCCGAGGAGGTCCTCCTTGGTTGTTAGGTATAATCAGTGCAAATCTATATAATAGAACACAAACCAGTTATGACAATTTACCCCCCCCCTATTGTCGTCCAATTGGGGTTTCAGCAGTGGGATATAAGCATGCATTCAGCGACAATTTGAAATATTCCATGCATGCATTCAGTGACAATTTGAAATATTCCTATGCTTCAGAATTCTCTCCCACTGGGGTTTCTTTGGACTCCTCTATTTGCCGCAAAGTGTACCTGGGGTGGCAACTCTTTAGCATGTGAATTCTGTAGGCGAAGCCTGGGATGGTGACCTCTCCTCCATTTCTGAACTTCCCTTTCCTACTGTAGCACTAGGGCTGACCGGAAGGCTTTCTTTAGGATTGCCAGTACCCTGAGATTTACTCTCCAGTTGGGACCGGGCATGGCAATAACTGGGATCCAAATTAATCTCGAGTCAGTTGAGGATGTGACTGCCCATATAAAAGGCGGAAGGAACACCTCACATGAACCAACAATTGTGTTCTATGCTTTTGTCACCGCTAGAAATGTTTATCATACAACTGCTAAGCAGCCGATGTCTGGAACGGGGAATTTCCAGGCCCCATACCCATGGACAAATTGACTCAACGGCGGGCAGGGTGTGGTCTTTTGGGAGTTTCTTAAATAATACTTTGCTGATGAAGCCTCTGTGCCTCCAATATGGCATAATGCTGCGCTTCTGGAAGGCACTTCTTGGAAGGGGCCTAAGACCTGTCTGGGGTATCAGCCGTGGGTACTCATAAGATCTTAAAAGATAAATGCCCTCCTAGCGAGCAAGTAGTTCTCAATCTCCCCCCAGAGGCTGCCCCTTTTTGTGGGAGTCATCACGGGACTCCCTCCCCTGGCCTCTGGCCAGGGGGAACCCACTATCTCTCTTCTAAATAAGACAGCACAATGGATTAATTCACATCTACTTGGTATGAAGATGAATCCTAGAGGCATCCTTATGGCCAGGAGGGTCTCCTGGGTGGGGAAGGAACCAAAATGGGCTGTGGGGGATTGTGTGGTGGTGTCTATTATTGCCCCAGCCATGCTCAATTATGTAGTTACCTCCATTAATCCAGAGTGGAGGACCCGTAATTCTTTCCTACAAAATAGCGCCTTCTTTCCCTTAAGAGCATTCTATCCACTAAACCATCTCCCATTAGCACCACGGACCACCACTAAAATCTTGTACTCATGTGTGGCATTGGAGGGTTCTGTGGGAGGCAGTCAGATGGCACCAATAACGCCAGTGGCCATGGTAGATATTACAAATAGTTACAAGGTTCTCGGTGAAATCGAAGAACTAGATTGAGCAGTTGCTGTGGGGGAGGTGAGTTATCCAAAGGATCCCCCTGTAATAGGAGGTCCACGGGGGCAAAATTACTTTTCAAATGAACTGGCACCTTCACAGACATCTATGTCTTTCTTATCTTGGAACATTGCTGGCGCTGTGTTCATGCAGAGGGATATAACTGTCGCCATGAGGGAATACGATATTGTGTTCCTTCAGGAGACGTGGGCACTTTCCCCACTATGTTTTGATGGCTGTCTCAGCATGTGTCCCAGCTGAGAAAAGTAGATGTGGGCGATGCTTTGGTGGCCTGGGAATCTTGGTGAAGGCATCCCTAGCCTTAATGTTGACGGTGAGAGAAACCAAGATTGGGAATGTGCAATCCATCATTGCTCGCCTTGCCAGTGGCCGTCCCTTATTCATGGTCAATTTCTATAATAGTCTACACATTACTAACCAAGGGTGCCCAGGTGCGCTGAGAGATTTTATTGAAGCGCATGGCAGTGACAATGGGAACCAAGGTTCATTGTTAATTCTGGCTGGTGACTTTAATGCAAAATTAGGCCTGGGGGAGCTGTCTGTAAATGTAGACCCTGGAGAAGAATTTGCCTACGGGGTAGCCCCTGCGCAAATGGAGGATGAAAGAATGTGTGCAAGGGGATTGCAGTTTTGTGAGTGGTTTCAAGAGTGGGGGGTCCGGTCTTTGAATGGCCGTGTAGGTATAGATCGGCCTGGGAGGCCAACCTTTGTGGGCACACAGGGATCCTCCACGATTGACTATTTTTGTCTCCATTTAAGAGATTGGCACCTAATTAAGGAGTTTGAACTCCTCAAAAACTTATGCAGTGACCATCACGCATTGCGGCTGGTCTTGGGAATTGACTCACTGATGGTTCCAACTGTTAATTTTTCACATTTGGACCATTGTGGTCTCAACCCCCTGTGCAAACGGAGAATAAAATGGGTGAAGGTGGACCCTGTGGATACACAGTTTTCCATCTGTAAAGCGAATACTGAGGAATGTATGCTTATCCTCTCAAATGGATATCCTCCAAGCCCCATAATCTCAGCATCACAGAAAATCTGGGACACTATGTCGAATATTTTTCAAAGGGATTTCAAAACGGGGAGTAAGAAACTGGAAACCTGGTTTGATGAACCCTGTCAGTCAGCACAGAAAAACCTCAAAGTTTTCTTGGCTGTAAAAGATAGTACCTGGCGGGACATAATCTTCGCTCGGGCGCACTATAAACGCGCCTTTGCCAAAAGGAAGTCCTACCTAGATGAGCAAGCCTGGGAGGAACTTCTTCAGGCTGTACAGTCACAAGACTCCAAAACATTTTGGGAATTTGTGGCTAATGGGCCCCCCAGAAAAGACTGAAAACATGCAAAGAGAACATTGTAAGTGCCCTGGCTTGGTCTAACCATTTTAGCACCTTATATAAAGCTCCTCCATCTCCTATTTATGATGGCCCACGTGGCACTCCCTTGCGTTTCACAGTTAAAGAGGTAGAGTTGGCCATAAGCAAGCAACTCCCCAACCGTGCTCCTGGACCGGATGCCTTCCCGCTGACATTTTTTGTAATGAGGTGGACTTGTGGGCCCCACTATTAACCAAGTCCTTTACTGCATATTTAGAACTGGGTACTTATCCAGCAACACAAGGACAGGCTATAATTTTTCCCATCTTTAAAAAGGGTGACCTTGTTAGCCCTCTCTCCTATCGTCCGATCTCCCTTTTAGACACCTCATTCAAAATATTTGGTAGGGCAGTCTTGGCAGGGCTAGAACAATGGATTTGCGACTCGGGGGTACTCACAGAGACCCAATATGGTTTCCGCCCAGGTTTGGGAACTAGGTACCAGGCCCTGAATCTATACTTGGTGGGCGCCTCATCAATACATGTTAGGGGTGAGCCACTATATTTGGCTTTCATGGACCTGAGCACCGCATTTGATAAAGTGGACAGGGCAATGCTCTGGGCCGTGCTCAGGTCCATGGGTTGCCCGGAGGATCTGATTAAGGTGCTCCAAATAATCCATGAAAAAACATCAGCCTGTGTGAGATTTGGCGACCAGGGACAATGCACAGCTTTTTTTGAGAACTTTTTGGGTGTCCGCCAGGGCTGTGTTGTGGCACCGGTACTTTTTGCTTTGTATATAAACGGTGTATACCAGGCTCTTGTTAACTCCAATGCTGACTATTTTTAATTTATTTTTTTAATTTAAATTTTATCGGTTTAGCACAAACCTTTAAAATGTTACACCCATATATATATAAAACAAAACCGTTTTGTCATCAACATTCTCCTGATGAACCCCTCCTTTTGACTTTTGTGACCAATGCGTTATCTTCATTGTTCCTCAGCTAAAGCCAAGCTTAAGCGATTTTCAGTTACCGATCAAAAACGGGTCAATGGTAGTAACAGTTTCATATCTGATCCCTGAAAAAAGTAGGCCCACCATTCAGCTGCACAAAGGGAGGGGTTATTTAGACTCCAAGGACCCAGATGGATTGTTCTTTCTGAACGAAGTTTAGTGCAAAATAACACTAAATGCTTGAGGGTTTCCTTGTCCTGTGAGCAAAGCCTGCACATTGGATTTAAAGTTCTGTTACATTTCCATGCACACAGTCGCTCCTTGGTTTTGAAAGAATTTAGATGCAACATCATGAACAGTCTTCGTGCTTGAGGGTCTGGAAATAGCTCAATGTAACGTTGTGGCTTGTTAAATGCCTGAGTTTCAAGAGGCACCTCACTCATTAATTCAGCAGCAGCTCTTTGTGGGCAAGTTTGCTCCCAGTCAGTGTGCCAAATGTTTAATTTTGCCGCATTAGGATTGGCATGAAGCATGTCCAAGCTAATTTCGTGTTCTTTCAGAATCCCTTCACATCTCTTAATCCACATTGTCACAATGCTCGAGTTCGTAGGTGTCGTGCAGTGAAAGATGTCAAATTGTGGTATTTGCTCACGTAAGCGAGTTTTACGAAATAAGCCTAACAAACTCCAACAGATCCTAGCGTGAAGCGATATGAGTGATAACTCGTACCTCACACAAGCAGTCGTAATTCCCTTTGGGAGAACCAATGCCTTGGACCAGAAATGATTCTCTAATGATGACCATACTTCATAAGAGCAGCCCAATGCATTTTCTGCGCCGTATATCAAGACTGGGATTACTTTTTGCTGATAAAAAGCCAACAGCGGTTTTATTGAAAATGTTCCAAATTTTTTTGCATAATCACTGATTGTCTCGCCAGTTGTCTGCATTTCTTTTTAGTTTCAGCAATGCATGGAGCGTCGTTAATAGATGAATTTATTAACATTCCAAGATATTTTACAGTCCGAGATGTCTGGACTTGTTCTTGACCCAAGAACCATTTCAGTTTTCTTGCTTTATTGCCGCTTTGGCAATTCGGTTTTTAAGCACAAGAATTTCACACTTTTTTGTGTTAATTAAGAGTTGGTCGGTTGCAACATATTGGAAGACTGCATTCAGTTTTCTTTGAAGGCCAACAGGTGTTAAGTCCATCAGGATCAAGTCGTCGTCATACAGAAGCCGACTTAAGTGCGAATTAGCGACTTTTGGTGAAAATTAGTTTACTGAGTCAAATGATAGATCTATGTCCAATAAGAACAAACTGATTATTGCGGCAGCTAAAGGACAGCCTTGTTTTACACCTTTAAAGGTTTTAATTGGTGCAGACAGTGTTCCTGATTAATCGAGCCGTATTTTGATTGAAGTTTCAGTATGAAGTTCTTGGATTTCTGCTGTTAAGTCCGCCGGACATCCCCAACTTCGCAATTTGGACCACAAGATTGACCTGTTAATGGTGTCGAACGCATATGAAAAATCAATGAAGGCCAAGTACACCTTCGTATTTGATTTTCTTGCTTCCATTTTGATCAAGTTCAATAGTAGCTGATTTAGCGAACATCCCACCTGTTTTACGAACCCAGATTGCCTTTTGTCTACGTGATTTGATTTGACTGCCCAAGCCACCAGTTTTTGTTGCAACATTGTGGCGTAGATTTTGCCCAGTACATCCAACAATGCGACTGGACGATAGTTTAAAACTATCTCCCTTCTTAAATACCAGGACAATAACTGCAGACTTCCAGGATTTTGGGGTTCGGCAGCACTTAGTTATTCTGTCGAATAAGGCTTTGCATAAGTCTGCCTATTAGTCAGGATGCTGTTTGATGGTAAAATAGGTAAGGCCGTCCAGACCCGGGGATCGCAAGCTTTTTGCGTTCTTAATTGTTGACACAATGTCTTCTTTCAGGAAGGTCACAGCCCACGGTTTAAGGGGTGCTTCTACTAGGCCTCTTCGATGCTCATTTGCATTGTATAGCTCTTCAAAATGAGCTATCCAAGATGATTCCGAGACCATGCAAGACTGTAGGGCTGTTTGAGGGGCTTGCGTGTTGTTAACAAGGCTCCAAAAGTCCCTCAAGTTTTTGTTCTTTAATGTCGCTAGCATTTGTTCTGCGTTGTTCTGTAACATGGCATGCTTGTGTAGCTTTAGCCAGTTTTTGTAACTTTGCTTCACTGACTTTATTGCCTGTTTACGAAGGTCGACATGTAGGCGCTGAGATCTCCTGAGCACCGCCCGCATCGTGCGCTTTTGTTTAAGGATCTCTAGATCGAAGCAATGTACACGGACCAAGTTCTGATGTTTTAGGCTGACCTTTTTTGATTTGAATTGCGTCAATAAATGGTCATATTCGAGGTCTGTACTGAGTTGACAATACTGGTTAGTCAAGATGTTGACTTCACTCTCATCTAATCTTAAGCGTACTCTATTAGATTCCACCAGGATTTTGTGAGTCCACATTGAGGTTTGAGCACTTGAAAATGTTGAAAACTTCATTAGCAACATATCGTGGTCGCTGTTAGGTGTTCTAAAGACTTTCAGAGAATGTATCCTTGGGTGTAGAGCTTCAGACACAAACATGTAGTCTATAGTAGAAGATAAATTATTGCAGTGTCACGTTGGTGTCGCTGGTATGTCGTCCCGAGTGCTTCTGTTCAGCATTTGTAAGTTTCGTAAACTAATTTCGTTGATCCAAGCCTGTGCCAGTGTATTTTGATCCACCTTTAGAGGCTTGAAAAGGTCAATGTTTAGGTCACCACAAATGATTGTTTACCCATCCCGAGGCTTCTAGCCATCTGTAAAGTAGTTCAGATATTTGGTCAATGTAATCGAGCTTTCCCGCTCTTAGGTGGTTCCAATACAGGTTCAATAAGATATTCTGGTTGGGACTGTGCTCGTGTAGACCCAACCTGTCAATGATAGTCTCTTGAATGTACAGAGAATGGTTCACCGAGTTTGTAATCCACCAGTATGAAAATCGTCTGACCATAGTTATCATACCTGCCATCGGGCGCCCTTTTTGTGATTTTATTGCTGGATTTAAGGCAACCTCATACTCAGATGCTACTGGCATGTCACTTAACCATGTTTCTTGGAGACATGCAATATGGAGACCGTCTAGCCAGTTAGAGTTGAACAGGTGTGTAAAGCCTTGTGTGTTCCAGGAGGCTAAGCTACACACCTGTAGGATCTCGGCTTCCTGGCATTATTGCTTGGGTTTTCGTGTTTAATACCCCTGCCAACCATTGCCATTCATTATTTGTCGATGGAGAAGTTGAGGTTTTTATCCCAGTCTGCTCGCTACTTTCAGAGGTTCCATTCCTTTTTATTGTGATTCTTATTTGCGGGTTCTGGCCATCAGTTACACCTACACAGTCGCTCATAGGCCATTGTGGAGAAGTTTTGGGAGACTGAGATTTTTCACTGTTGCGGGCCAATTCTTGAGGCTTCCGTGCATGCCCTTGTGAGGCTGACCCAATTGGGACCCGAAATGGTTCCAGTGCCAGGCATGGCTTCGTAGTTGCTGACCTTTGGACTGCCGTGTTTCCATTAATGAGAGGGCATGGTGACTCAGGCTCTGTATGCCTGTAAACATCGAAGCCCAGTGCAAACAAAGCAACATTGGCCTCCAGTATGGTTGCTGCAATTAACGATTAAGTTAGGTGGAGCACCACCTTATCGTTCTTCCTTTCATCTGGAAACTCCACGATTTTTAGATCATTTGAGGTTAATGCCCGTAGGCTTGCTATAAAATGAAGTAACTTGATTAGATTTCCTCGATTTAAGGTCAAATTATTGTTGGCTTCCAGACTCTCAATTTTTAATTCATGGACAACACTCTTATTGGAGTCCAGCTTAGGAATGCTTGCTTTGAACTTTTGAAGGCTTCTTTCTACTGCCGCTCCGCACTCCTCGAGCATTTGATGTCAGATGTCCCAGTGTTGGCAAATGTATCAGACTGCTCGCAGGGACCATTTACATTAACTGATTTGGCAGCTTGCCAGGAGTTAGACAATGGACTTGCATGTCTGGTTGCTTGAAAGTTGACAAGAGACTGCATTCGCTTTTCGTGCATTGCCATGAACACTGGAGTGAGTAAAGGTGTAGACTGAGCTTTGTCATTGTCCATTTCTTCAATAATGTGACAAGTTCTCTCATGTGACGCGTATACTGTGGCAGAAGTTCTGCCAGGCGTTTTTTCCGTTTCAGCTTTGAGTCGAGTATGTCCAGAACTATTTTGGCTTCCGGCTGTGAGTTTTTGGGCTCGCTTGCGTTAGGCACCAGAATTGGTTGGATCTCCATGATTTTGATGCTTTTGCATGCATTAATTGATTCCTCTAGGTCCACGTAATCTGGATCATCATATGTTGACAGGTCTAGGAGCTTGGGCGATATGTCGTCCGCTGAGCTTACAGGCTTTGCGGGTGAGGCTTTGAAGATTTTAAGTTCAAGGGATTACCTTGCATTTGATTATTATTCTTAGGTGGTGCAACACCTGTGGTTGATTTGTTAGTGTCTGTAACCGCTATTTGTACCCCTTTAAAGTTCCACAGGAACTTCCTTGCACCGTTTAGTGTGTTATTCTCTCTTGCCTTTTGGTTTTGATTTCTTAATATTTTTCTTAACTGGGTGCTGTGGTTGAGATTGAGTTTTCTCCGGGTTACATGAATTTTGTGTCCCACCAATGAAAATTGAGTAAACGTTAGGCTGTGCCACTACAGGCAATACTAGATCTTCACTTGATGCCTCTTTGGATGGGGGCTAGTTCCTGAGGTCGATGCTGTTTGATTGCCATGGTGAGCTTGATTAGCATTACCTCTGGCTTGTTCAAATGTGGTATGAAATTAAATGTCCGCGATAGTTGTACTGACGGATGTTGCAGATGTTCGGGGTCCAGTCTTGTTTTGTGGCTGCATATCCTTGCTTACAGAAGCCAATGGAGCCACATTGTCCTCACTCGCATCAGAGGGAGCCACGTTGTGGTTTGTCGAATGACCCTTTGTGTTTAATGGCTCTAAGTGTAGGATTTCCTGCACTCTGTGCGCTCTGGCTTGAATTTGCTGATTATGATTTGGCGAGTTGTGGCCTTGCTCGCCTTGAGCTCTATTGATGACATTTGTTGAGACGCTTTCAATGTTAATATTATCTGGTTGTCTTAACCAGAGCGTTCGCGTGGCGTCGTCTTTGAATAGTGCGAGTGCCTCTCTGGCGACTTCAGCAAACAGCCTTTTGTCGGTTGAATCGCTTTTTCTGTCATCACTTAGGCGTTTCTGGGCTATATCCAACTTTTTGATTCCCTCGTGTTGCTCTGCATAAGAACGCTCACATGTTTGTTCTAGTTGAATCAATTTGGAGTTCATCAGAGCCACCACAGTCGTCAAATCTTTAGTTGCTTCATGTATGTTCTCATACAGTTTCATAAATGGGGCTAAAGAAATCGCTGAAGATGAAATTAGAAGGGCTTGGAGTTCCGTTGAAGGCATCATAGCAGGCGCTTCAGCTCTATGCGCTTGTTGGTTAAGTGGCTTGCTTGGCGGCCGATCCTTATCACGTTGAATTTTGGGGAATGGACGTTCCATCATAGATGAGTCTAAAGTGTCCTCATAATGTGAATCCTCATTACAAGCATCCCCTCTTCATCTTTAGTATCTTTCCTGCTCTTTTTTGGGAGTTTAGATGGCTGCCAGATAAGTCGTGCCAGGACTCCTCGTTGAGCGCATAATCGTATGTTTTTGCACATTTATAACATACTTTTGGCCAAATATCCTTGTTGGCTCCCATTAATTGAGTATTGTGTCGTTTCAGTGATGGTTTATTCTGTGATTCAACAGATGACATGTGCCCTGTATGTAGTTTGTCAGAGCAGGCTTTAGTCATGAGAACTAACTCATGTAGTACGTTATTTACAACCTCCATGGAGTCTCTTCTTGCAACATTACCAGTGTCGTTTAAAGGCAGTTCCATCCCATTAGCGGACAAAAAGGCTTCATCACCTCCAAGTGTAGGTACGCAGCATCTCGCTTCTGGCCTGAAGCTGGGTACACAAAACCCGGTGTCATTACACACCTCAAGCTGCATGCTAGTAGCCACGCCGACCGGCGAACTCGCGCTGATCGGCGCCTCTTGTGGTGGTTATACCTAACTCGCTGCGTAGGCTAAAGTGGGTGATCAACTTGGGCAAGCGCATACTCACTGTGGACCTCTGGGGGTTTCCCACACTCACCCCCCCAAAGTCGGACTTTCTAGGGACTGCGTGTGCCCCTCACTAAAGACCGCCTCCTCATCGCCGTGGCCACAGGACGTTTCACTCCGAGACGCAACCGCGCATCGCGTGTCACACTGAGACACAAACCACCCTACGCACTCACCCAGGACTGCAGAGACGCCAGCTGCAGAATCGAGAGGTGGGTTGGTGTTTCTCATGGCAGGAGGAAGATCCTGGGGGTTTATGTGTATGTCGGCAGTGAAGTTTGATTCTATGGAGGTAGGCGACGATGAGTTTGCAACAGGCTCGCCAGGGCTACGGCACTCAGCCGTGGCTGCCCCGCCTCCATTCACCCTGGCAACGCTGCGGTCTAAACCGACCGACTCCAACAAGGAGCCACCCCGGGCGTCATCCGCGGGGTCCACAATTACCACATCACTGTTTGGGAGGGCAGCAGACTCTAGGTCTGAATCTTCCACAGCAGAGTTACATGAGAAGTAGCGGCTTACTTTGGGTGTTGTGTGTGGTCGCTGTATCCCTGCAGGCTCAGACGCTCCAGCCGCACAGTCACGTCGCTTCTGAGTCCGTGTCCTCAGTACTGGGGACGGCACAGCCGACATGGACCCGGCTCGCCCACTCGCCAAACAGCAAAATAGCGCAGCACAAAGTCCTCAGCCCTTTCCACCTCAGGGCTTCACGCCGCAAGGGCAACAGAGGCAGCCTTAAGTAGTCAGCTGATAGTCAGCTGTCCCAGCTGCCTGGCTGGTGGTTAAAGGCACACACACCTCTGCTCCCTCTCAGTAGAATTCTGTAGATTTCTCTCCTCCTCCTCCTTGTCACTCGCCACAGCAAAACAGCACAGCACAAAGTCCTCATCCCTTTCCACCTCAGGGCTTCACGCTGACTATATTAGGATAGGAGGTGTACCCCTTCCTGTCCTAGGCAATGCTGATGACATGGTTATCATAACGCGTACCCCCATAGCCTTACAACGCCTGGTGGATGTTTACACTAAATTTATGGCCATACACAAACTCTCAATGAACTCCAAAAAATCAACTGTTATGGCCTGCAGGAGTAAAGAGATGCGGAGGATACTGAGTGGTGGAGAACATATTCCCAGGGTCACTAGTTTTGTATACTTGGGAATATGCTTTACTGAGAACTGGCGAGGGTTTGGTCATGTGGACAAACAATGTACGAGGATGAGACAGGCATTGGGTGGCTTGTCCCGTTTTTAAAATGACTGTCTAGGGCATCCACTCAAGCTAATTCTTGAAGTCTACAGGGTACAAACCAAAACAGCCACCAATTATGGGGCCACACTGTGGGGCTTTGAAAAGATTCCAAGTATCGAAAAAGTTGAGAACACCTTTCTAAAAAAAACTACTTGGGCTACCGCAGTCAGCGCCAAATTATGGCACACACTTAGAACTTGGGTCCCCTCACATTGGTGATGAATGGCTATTGGCCCCCCTTGCGCATTGGCTGGCGTTATGGTCAAACCAGAAAGCAGTTCTTTCTCATAAAATCTTAATAGCATTGGTGAGAAGTCCGGCTGCAAAAAAATACTGTGGCTTATTTACATTCAGAAATGTGTGAGCCAGTTAAATTGTGTTAGCCTCATCTGTCCTCCTGCCTTTTTGACTCCGTGTGCTGTCAGGGCACACAAGCAATTGTTCAAATCCATCCTTGAGTAAAACAGAGAATCCTATGCATTAGGTATTAGTGGAAATAGAAGGCATGTTGTTCTAACTATTGCAGACACTATCCAGCTGTATTTGTTACACAGTAACAAACCTTATGACCGTTGGGCACTCATAAGAGCGCGATTTGACTGTCTATGGCTGGGGGCCCGAACCACAAATTGGTCTCACAATGTTCAATCTGAGGCGTGTCCTTGCTGTCAGTGCCCTGTGGAGGACCTTTTGCATTTTGGACTGTTTTGCCCAAAATACATGGACCTGAGGAGGAAACCACTCTTGCCATTATGGAGATCCGCTGGAATATCTCAAGCTAGGCCGACCCTTTGCTATATACTTTCAGCTGCTACAATGCCCGTGGCTAGGGGCTCGGACTATTTGAGAAAGGCCTGGCATCGGAGGACTAAAATCATCTCTCAAAATTTGACTGAACACTGATAACTTAATTACCCAGGCATCCCCTTGGAGGATTTTAATCGGCATACACAGAGGCACTTTTTAAATCTTGTCATTTTATCCAATGCGTTTTTATCCTTATGTCATGTATTTTGTATTGTATTTTATATTGCATTGTTGTTTATGGAAAATTTGTTTCCGAATAAACGTATTGATGATGATGAAGCTTTCTGCGCTATTCAAGTCAACTCGGGCGAGGACAGACTCCTTCCTGTCATTTAACTGAATCAGGAGGAGGAGCTTTTCGCCCTTCTTCAGAATGCCAGCTACACTTGGTGCTGGTTTGTTATCAATTTTGGCTATGGAATTGGGATTTTCTGATTGTGAATTGATATAGAATTTCAGAGTATTTGCTTCCAGTGTGGAATGACACTTGAGACTGGAGGTAAGGTTGATTTGCAGAAATGGGGAGGAGTTCCCATCACCAGTTTGTTGTCCCACAGCAATTATGGTAACATTGGGTATTTCATTATTTTGAAGATGAAACTTAATTTGATCTGGTTTTTGTTCAACCATGTGGCATGTGCCATTGAGACTAACATGGTTGACACTCTGTTTTAATTTGATAGGCCTGTGAGTCTGGGTTCAGAGTACCTTATTCACACAGTCTATTAGGGGAGACAACCTACGGAGGATGTAATTCCCTAATAGACAGGGGGGTTCCCTCCGGCGCCACGACTTTGACCGGATGCTTCATCTTGTGTCGCCCAATTTTAATTTGAGGGGGATCTGGTATCTCTCCCCACTTTCTGAATTTAGCTGCTCAAAGGTCCTCTTTGACAGCAGAGTTGCTTGGGATCCAGTGTCCACCAGTGCTGGAATTGCACATTGCCCTTGCACTTGGACGGGGGCATAGAATCTACCTTCTTTCTCTTCCAATTGGCAAAGGTAATGGGCTGGGTGGTCAATTTCCTTATTTCTGACTCCGACACAGGGATAGTTTGGTCAGGATTTGGTGTTGGAGTTGGGGAATCTGACAACATTTTTTGACACACCGCTATTTGGGGAGTTTTGGGCTCTCCTTTTTCTAATTCTGGGCTGCCCCCCCTTTTTGGAGGCAGTCAACAGAAGTGGTTGGTGAGGTTTGGGGTTCCTCTTGTGCTAGTTCTGGGCTGTCCCCCCTTTCTAGAAGGCAGTCCCCAGAATGGAGTTGGGTAGTTTGGGAATCCGAACAGGAAATTTCATACTCAGGGATTCAAGGAGTCTCGGGCTCCTCCTTTTCTGATTCAGGTCTGCCACCCCCCTTTTTGGAGACCGTCACCAGAATGGCTTTGGGAAGCTGGGGAATCTTCTTTCTCTGATTCTGGGCCACCCTCCTCTTTTTGAAGGCAGTCACCAGAATAGATTTGGGCATGATTCTGTGTGGGAGCTTCGGGATCTGTAAGAAAAATGTAGCAGTTGGATATTGGGGAAGTTTTGGGCTCCCCTGGTTCTGATTCTTGGCCGGCCCCCCTTTTTGGAGGCAGTCACCAGAATAGGTTTGGGTAATGTGGTTTTCTGGATTATCCCTCTGGGGTTCAATGATGGGCGATCCTAACTCAGTCCTCACATTCACCCAGTCTTCACATTAGGGACGCATTTTTCTTTGGGAGGAGTTCCCCCCCGTCCCTGAAGGAGAAGATCCTTTTTCCAGAATCCTCTGAGGACCGCTCTCCTTCAAATTGGAGGACACTAACCTCCTCCAAAAAATGGGTCTTTTTAGGCCCTTTATTTCTCCTACACGCCCTCTATTCCTTAGGTTGCAGACTTTCGGGGGCAGGAGATTTTGGTTCTGGTTCCTGGGTTTCCAGAGGCTTTTCACAAGTGGGGAAGGAAGCTTCCTCTAAGGCTTTATACCTCCCTTCCCCCGTGCCTCCTCCTTTGGAAACGGTGAGTTGTCGGGGTTCTCACCCCGTCATTGTTCCGGAGTACCAGACCCTTGGTTTGTGGAGTACTGAGCCGCCATGTTCATCTGGGGGTTCTGCTGAACCCTCAACATGCGACCCAGATCCTGGGACAAGTTCTGGACCTGGCGCTCCAGTTGTGACACCCGCTCTGGCTGGTACGGGGGGCTCTGGTCCATTCTTGGTGACTCACGGGAAAAGGTAGCTATCCCTTCTCCCATAATACCCTGGGTTGGGAAAATTGGGGTAACCCTACACCCTTGGCCTCCCCTCTCTCGGATTGGGCTGTCTGTGCTCAGGAAAGTGGGAAAGGAAAGGAGGGTTGTTTTGTAGGTTGAGGTTTTGAGGGTACCGGGGGAAGAAACTCAACCCGGCATTTGGGGGATTACTGCCCTCCTGGGGAAAGTTAGGAGGGAAGTTTCCTGGGTTGGTACCTACCTGGTTGGTTCCTCCCCTTGGGCTGGGGGAGTCCACACATACCCCAGGATGGGTTTGTTACCCTTGTATCGGGGACTAATGTAATCAGGGGAGTTAGGGGTCCCATTTGTGGGATTACCTCCTTGACTAATACCTGTCTGGGATTGGCCCGAGGGCCTTCTGGTTCTTTGGTTGGATGAATTTTGTACTGGTATATTTTTAGGACCCCCCCATCTCCAGATCTAACATGGGGGCAATCTTCACCTCCGCCACCTTAGCCACAGCAGGGGTGTTGGCTGGCTTGGGGGTTTTATTTGTGTTCTTGTTATCTACAGGTTTTTGTACATCATAGATACAGGTCGCCTGTTCTATGACCCAGTCCAGTGATCTCTTCTTGTGAAAGTCCCTCACCAGCTGGGTCATTATATATTTGGGGAGTGCATGGAAAAAGGTGTTGATGAACTCCCTACTATCAGTGCGCACCCTCCTGGTGGTCTGCGCAAAGGCACGTTTGAGTTCCTGCACAAATTCTTGTGGGGCCTGATCTTCCCCACACTGTAGATTGTAGGCCGCCTTGCGGGCCTCTTGGGGGTTTCTATGGACAGAGAAGAGTTTTAAGATGGCCGCCCTATAGGTGGACCATCTTGAGTGGTTCTGATCCTCCAGTCCCGCAAAGAAGCTGGAGTACTCAGGGGAGAATGTCCATTTCACATACTGGATGCAATTCTGACTGTCTTTCAGATGAAAAGTGTCCATCTGTTCATATAATTCAAGGTGTTCCCAGACCGAATTCTTTGCATTTTTATGATACAGAGTTATAACACTCCTAATGGCCTTGATCTGCTTAAGGGGATCTTTCTGCATAGCTCTCTTGATTTTGTTTGCCTTTTTGGTTTTAGTCACCCGAGTCCACTCATCCTCTGACTCAGAACACTACTATTGGAGGTGGCTTCTTGATCCTCTAGGCACTCCCTGATTCTGCGAGCTTGAGAAGGGCTTTCAGAATGTGGGGGCCTAGTTTCCTTATGCCTGGTGCTCAGAAGAGTCTTCTGACTCTCCCCTGCTGCCAGGATTGGCAGAGTACGCCCCCTGCCACTGCCATAGCTGGGTAGAGGTCTTGAGGATACTCATTTGGGCTTTATTTCCTGGAGTTCCCCACCAAATTTAACAAACTGATCTTTTGGAAGGCAGTATTTTTGTGGATCCAGTTCCCTTACTCTCCCTTTACAGGAGTCTTTCTGATCAGAGATATTAGCCCTAACATTTGGGGATCTGCACAGGGATGCCGTCCATCAATTTCTGTGGGGCGCTGATCTGTCAGTCCCATCTTTCCAACTCTATTGAATTCTATCATCCCCATGGCCGCTGGTTCATATGAGCCAGTGGACATGAAGGTGGCAGAGTTAATTGTATTGAAGGGGTTTGAATCCCTGAGTACCGGGGTCCTGATGTTATGCTCAGAGGTTGCTCTGTCCCTCTCTACCTTTTCTCTTTCAGCCAATATTCCCATGCGATATGCAAAAATCTGAGCCTTTTGTTCCTCTATCAAGGCCTTACTGGTCTCAATGATTTGCTCTTGCATTGCTACTTGTTGGTAGAGCACATAATTCGTTTCACAGAGAGCCTCATTGCCTCTCTGCGCTTCCTGCCTGGTCTGGCACTACTGGGCCAATTTCTGATGCAGGAGACTCGCCTCCTGAGTTTTAGCATCATTGGTCTGGGTGTTCCCTTCCAGACCATCCTCCACCCGCCTGGTGTGCTCTAGTAGCTTCCCATATTCTGTTTTTAATTCATTGAGCTCCTGGAGGGCCAGATTTTTTTCCCTCTAGCTCAGTTTGTAATTGGCTTACTTCCTGGCTTAAGGCGTCTCTCTCCTGACTCAGGGTCCCCTCTGTTCAGCCAGGTCATCCCTTTGATTTTTTTATTGTGGGGGGTGCAAGATATCATGGCCTAAACACACCTATGGTTATTCACATACCCTATTTTTCTGGGGTTAACTCACACTGACACAAGTGGTCATCCTGTTTTATGTTTACTCTGGTCCCAAATGATGTAAGGACACCATTTAGCCCCTCCCTGGATACCTCCATACCTTTTGATTGTGGGGGTGTACAAGATATCATGGCCTGAACGGACCTATGGTAATTTGCATCCCCTACCTCCCGGGGGTTAACTCACACTAACGCAAGTTGTCCTCCTGTTTTATGTTTAATCTGGTCCCAACCAGTGTAGAGTCACCATCTAACCCCTCCCTGGACACCACATACCTTTTTACTGTGGGGGGTGCAATATATCAGGGCCTGAACTCAACTATGGTAATTTGCATCCCCTGTCTCCCTGGGGTTAACTCACAATGACACACGTGGTCATCCTGTTTTATGTTTAATCTGGTCCTAACCAATGTAGAGTCACCATCTAACCCCTTCCGGGACACCCCCATACCTTTTGATTGTGGGGGGTGCAAGATATCATGGCCTGATTGCACCTATGGTAATTTACATCCCCTAATTCTCTTGAGGTAATTCACACTAACACAAGTGGTCATCCTGTTTTATATTTACTTGGCTCCCAACCAATATATCAGCGCCATCTATCTCCTCCCTGGACACCCGCATACCTTTTCACTGTGGAGGTGCATGATTGCATGGCCTGAACACACCCATGGTAATTCACATAGCCTGTTTTTCTGGGGTTAACTCACACTAACACTAGTGGTCATCCTGTTTTATCTTTAATCTGGTCCCAAACAACATAGTCACCATCTAACCACTCCGTGGACATCCCATACCTTTTGATTGTGGGGGGTGCAATATATCATGGCCTGAACACAACTATGGTAATTCGCATACCCTGTTTTTCTGGGGTTAATTCACACTGACACAAGTGGTCATCCTGTTTAATGTTTACTCTGGTTCCAACCAATGTAGAGGCACCATCTAGCCCCTCCCAGGGCACCCCGATACCTTTTGATTGTGGGGGATGCAAGATATCATGGTCTGAACACACCTATGGTAATTTGCAGCTCTTGCCTTCCTGTGGTTAATTTACACTGACACAAGTGGTCATCCGGTTTTGTGTTTACTCTGGTCCCAACCACTGTAGAGGCACCATCTAGCCCTTCCCGGATACCCCCATACCTTTTGATTGTGGGGGGTGCAAGATATCATGACATGATTGCATCTATGGTAATTTGCATCCCCTAATTTTCTTGCAGTAATTCACACTAACACAAGTGATCATCCTGTTTTATATTTACTCAGGTTCCAACCAAGGTATCAGCACCATCTGTCTTCTCCCTGGACACCCCCATACCTTTTAATTGTGGGGGGCATGATATTATGGCCTGAACGCACCCATGGTAATTCACATACCCTGTTTTTCTGGGGTTACCTTACAATGACCCAAGTGGCCATCCTGTTTTATGTTTAATCTGGTCCCAGCCAATGTAGAGGCACCATCTAACCCCTCCCTGGACACCCCCATACGTTTTCATTGTAGGGGGTGCAATATATCATGGCCTGAACGGACCTATGGTTATACGCATCCCCTACCTCCCGGGGGTTAATTCACACTAACACAAGTTGTCATCCTGTTTTATGTTTAATCTCACCCCAACTGAAGTAGAGGTACCATCTAGCCCCTCCCTGGAAACCCCATACCTTTTGGTTGTAGGGGTGCAAGACGTCATGGACTAACACACCTACAGTAATTTGCATCCCCTGTCTCCCTGGGGTTAACTCACAATGGCACACGTGGTCATCCTGTTTTATGTTTAATCTGGTCCCAACCATTGTAGAGTCACCATCTAGCCCCTCCCGGGATACCCCCATACATTTTGAATGTGGGGGGTGCAAGATATCATGGCCTGAACTGACCTATGGTAATTTGCATCCCCTACCTCCCTGGGGTTAACTCACACTAACACAAGTGGTCATTCTGTTTTATGTTTAATCTGGTCCCAACCAATGTAGAGTCACCATCTAACCCCTCCCTGGACAACCCCATACCTTTTGATTGTGGAGGGTGCAAGATAATAATGGCCTGATTGCCGCCCAATCCCCAAGAGGAGCTGGAGCACTCCTGTACTGCAGGAGCAGTACTTGCCCCCATCCAAAGATCACCCCGGCGCAACAAGCGGCTGCCGAGGTAAGCTGTGGGGCCTGGATGGACCTCGAGCCACAATCAGCTGTTCGTCTTGTCAATGCGGTGGACTGCGTTTCTTTAATACGTGGACCGATAATTACTGGTGAAGTCCTGAGTGATTTGCAGCTTATTACTGCGCTCCTAAACCTACATTTCGGGCACTGGTGCATATATTGAACTTTGTGCCCCACGAGGTATACAACAGGTCAAAATGGCCACCTCAGCCAACTTGTCTCTTACCAGCCCACCGAACCTCGCCTGAATCCCGCCCCGGACGCCTGATTGGTCACCATCTGCATTTACTCACCAACCAGATGCCGGAAGGCGTGAGCCGGCACCGGAAACTAAGGCGCGTGAACAAAGGTGCCTGTCGCTGACTGGAGAACAGGTGAACTGGTGCGACACTCTGCCCATTTGCCCATCCTCAGACTCTCTTCCATGTTGCTGCTACACAGCCACAACCCACGAGTCACTGACCCTGCCGGCAAGCGTTCAAAGGCGCCCGCACACCTGCGGTAAGACCATTATCACTTTTGTAGTTAGTATTACTCATCTGGTCGAGTGATTCTTTGTGAGATACTACTGTACCTTATTGACTGCGCCCCATCAGCCACAATCTACACTGCCTCATCCAACTGCCTCAACTCGAACTGATCGATGCATTGAACAGGCCCCCACCTGATACGGTGAACTGCCTATATGCATTTTGTATGACTCCCTTGATCTCGCTGTACCGTTTAATTGCACCTCGTATGCAACCAATGCTTTAGCATTAGCGCCTGCCTGCATTTTGTACGCTCTTTGTATCAAGCTGCTCTGCTCAGCTGATTTTTGCTTCTGGTATGCCCTGTTGCCCATTTGCTGTACTGCTCACTGAATATCATACTAACCATTGACTCAGCTAAACTGTTTAAGTACACTATATTGAAATGGATGCATTCCGCAACAGTTACCATGATGGTTAGCTTGATTGTGTGCCATATCTGCTACCGTGACTGTTACCTTACTGCCAAACTGCTAAGCAGTTTCCCACTAGTATCCTACTAGCATTGCCTTGTGTATCTAGCATTGCCAAGTGCCTCTACAGCTGTGACCTTTAACTGCTACCCTAATGCTATATGCATGCGCAGTTGCGTGCAAACTTTGACTGCTACCTTAAGGTGAAACAATCTACCCCCTGCATTGCTGCATGTATATTCAATCACTATCCACTCAACTGCTACCTAACTGTCTAAACTGTTAAATATACCCCCACCCTAAACAAATTACATGCTTACGCCACAGTGCTCAAGCTGTACCCTGCAGCACCCCATGCACCTCGCCTAACACCAGCCCTAATGAAAACACACGCCCTGCCCCGCAGTGATGTACACCCCCATCAGACTATAGAAAAACCTACCAATAGCCTTAGGCACCCATACTCTAGAGCCCTCACCATAAATTACTTAACTCTCACACTCATCTGCCACCTCTTCCTACCATCTTGTACCTCACCTCACCAAACCCACGTTGTCACTGACAACAGCAGTCCTTGCAACATTACCTCTGATCGCCATGCCAGTCGGCAACACTGTTTGTTCCAAAGGTGCCTTTATCTTCCACCTCTCAGGTCTGACCTGGCTACACTGTCCCAGACACCACCCCCTGCCCTAGCCCACGCCATTCCTCCCCAACACCCCAGCCTTCCCTACCCAAAACCGGCCTCTACTAGGCAGAACACGCCTCATACGCCTATCCTCCAGATTCACTTGCAACCTCACCCAAACCAGACCCATCACTATACCCAAGAGAATTGACAGACTCCCAGCACACACACAACCTCGCCCAAACCAGACCCATCACCACGCCCAAGAGAAATAATAGACTTTCAGCACGCACACACCACCAACATCCGCATACCAACAACCTACATGCCTCTCCCTGTCCCAGCAATACTTTCATGCCCAAACCTCACTGGATATAGGAGAACCCCAACACTAACACCCACTGGACCACCACCACAAGTGAGCCCCCTCAAAACTCAAAATGTACCCAACATCACAGTGACCCCCACCAAGACCAAGCTAACAACTACTCTGAGCTCTTCCACAAGCAGACAGCCTATACTGGAAGCCCTACTTAATGTCAGGTCCCTCGGAGCCCATGCCATTGACATACACGTACACGACAACATTCTAGAACTCAAACTAGACTTCTTAGTACTCACTGAAACATGGCTTCACTCAGCCTCTGGTCCTCATATCACTCTAGCCGTCCCCCTGAATATACTCTCCGAAGAGCAGATCGCCTAGTAGGCATAGGTGGTGGAGTGGCAATCATCCACAAAACTACATAACAATTCAGGCAATGCAAAACGGAACTGCTTACAGGCTACAAACCTCTCTCACTTAAGTTAGCCATCAACCCCAAAGCTACCATTATCTTTTTAATAATCTACAAAGCGCTGAACGCCTCGAGTAATCCAGACACAGACCTACCCCTCTTAATCCCACCACTCCTCAAACCAAAAACCAAGTACATCATTCTAGGAGACCTTAATCTAGGCAACAACGACCCTCTGGATAACAAAGCAACAGCGTGCCAAAGTGCCTTCCAAGAGATGCAATTCACTCAAATTGTTAACACCCCCACCCACTCCAAAGGCAGAATCCTCGATTGGATACTCACACTAAACACTGCAGTAACCATAGCCGACATCCTCAATATGCAAAGGACAGATCACCACCTTATTAAATTCAATATAAATCTGGACACTGACCCAATAGGCAAAACATGTAACCCAGCACCTGTACAGTTAGGAACTTGCGCAAACTCACCCCTGAGAATCTCCATCCACCACTACACGACCTGTTAAATGCCAAACCACCACAAAGCACCAACCCAGCTAGTATTTCAGATCATTACCACCAATTCCTGAAAAGCGCCATAGACGTAGTAGCCCCACTTCAAACTAAGCAACCCAAACCTAACCGTAACTCGCTCTGGTTCAATGATGAACTCGTAGAACTCAGAAGAAAAAAAAGATCCCTAGAAAACGTATGCAGAAAAAAACACTCCTCGGAACTACAAACCAAACTCCAACAAGTATCTAGACTATAAAATGTGCATACTCTCCCACAAAGCTGAATCGTTTAATAAATGCATCTCTAACGCAGCTTCAAACACTAAAGAACTATTCTCGATTATTAGAGAATTAGAATCCCCTATACTACCATCGGCCCCACCAACACGAGCAAAGCCTGGTGCACCACCATCCAGGATGCACTGTCCGCTAAAGTAAATACACTTCAATGCAAAATAGCTTTGCAAATAAGCTCTTAGAACTCACAGCCAATCCTCCCCATCCCTTTCGTACAACCACTAGATCCGATGTATCCGAATTCCACTTCGCTCAAGTCACTAACGACCAAGTCCTTAAAACAATAGCAGCGCTCAAGCCATCAAACTGCAAAGGCGACGGTTTCCCTGCGAAAATAGTGAAAGACTGCGCCAACACACTAGCACCTATCATCACCGTATTTGTGAATATGTCCTTCGACGCCAGTGAAATACCAGCCTCCATCAAAGTAGCATGAGTCACTCCCCTACTCAGAAAACCTACTTTAGACTTAGAAATCCCCATGAACTACAGAACCATCACCACAGTGCCCTTTCTCCTTAAAATAATCAACAAAATAGCATATACCCAAGTACAAACTCACCTAGAACAAAACCACCTGTTAGGAGATAGACAATCAGGATTCCGCCCTAGACACAGCACTGAGACGGCCCTCCTAGACTTAAAAAACCAGATGGACTTCATCAGCGACTCAGGAAAACTTTGCATCTTACTACTATTAGACCTCTCGGCAGCCTTTGATTTAATCGACCACGACAAGCTATGCCAAACCCTAACCACTAATTTTCACTTCTCTATGAAAGCCACTACATGGATAAAATCCTTCCTCTCCGACCGCACTTCAAAAGTCACCCTAGGCGACGAAGCAGCCGACCCCATCCCAGTACCGTTAAGAGTACCACAAGGATCCTGCCTCTCCCCCAACCTCTACAACGCCTACACAAAATTACTCTTTGCAGCACTAGACAACATGGGAGTCATCCATAGAAACTTCGCCGATGACACACAAAATACTCATACCCATCACAGGCAACCTCGAACAGGACACAGCTTCCATAAATAAAATGTACTGTCTCAGCCAAAACTGGATTCTCTGTCTCAATGGAGAAGAAACGGAGATCCTTATAGTCGGCTTCCCAGCCAGACACAGCAAACTCCACGCCGACTACTCTTCCATAATAATAGACGGCACTCCTATACCCATCCCCCGTAAAGTCAAAATGCTAGGAGTTCACCTCGACTCAAGCCTCACCATGAACAATCATATTAGCGCACTTGCCTCCTCCACGGCATACACTGTATAACTCATCACATTAAGCAGACCTCTCCTCTGCGCCGAAAACTGCCTCACACTTGTCAGAGCCCTCATCCTAACAAAAATAGACTACTGTAATGTCCTACTATTAGACACCTCTAAAAAGAATCTAAACAAACTGCAACTTCTTCAAAACAAAGCTCTCAGAGCAGCTCGAGGCTTTAACAGAAGATAACACATTTCCCGACACAGAAGAGATGCCCACTGGCTTCCAGTGCAAGCCAGAATTATCCACAAAATGCTTACCATCACCCATTAATGCATCACAGACAACGCCCCCATGTATCTCAGCCAAAGCATTTCTCACAAAACTACGGCCAAAACACTCCGAACCAGCGCCAACACACACCTCCACATCCCACGCGTCACAACCTCTAGAGCAGGTAACTCCAGCTTCCCCATAGCAGCACCCCGAATCTGGAACTCACTCTCCACCCACCTTAGCAACGAAACCTCTTTCCCGAAATTCAAGAAAGCACTAAAAACATGGCTGTTCAACAAATACTAACAGCTTTAGCCCTACCCTACACGACCCCTAACTTGTTTCTACTCCACACTCTTGCGTGGAGTACCTCTCCTTCTCAACCATTTTAACTGTACAAAATTCCAAAGTGATTTGTATTCACCCAAGATGTCTGTATGTACTTGTCCCAGATGCAGCCAACCTCTATATGTATTTACCTATCCAAGATGTAACAACCAAGATACCCAAGATGTATGTATGTAACTTACGCCGTGATACCTAAGGGTTTGGGCGTGTAACCAAATGCAATAAATAAAATAAATTGCACCTATGGTAATTTGCATCCCCTATTTGTCTTGGGTAATTCACACTAACACAAGTGATCATCCTGTTTTGTATTTACCCAGGTCCCAACTAATGTATCAGCACCATCTTTCTCCTCCCTGGACACCCCCATACCTCTTCATTGTGGGGGTGCATGGTATCATGGCCTGAACACACATATGGTAATTCACATCCCCTGTTTTTCAGGGGGTAATTCACACTAACACAAGTGGTCATACTATTTTAGATTTACTATGGTTCCCCTGAAGTGAGGTTTATGCATCCTCCAGCCCCTTCCAAGATGCCCCAAAACCTTTTCATCAATGGGGTGCACAGAAGGTTGAACCAAGTGCTGAATAATCTGTGGATGACTTGCGTACACTCTGTGTGGGAGTGGTAACCAGTACTCCAGAGGGAGCTGTGATTGTGAGTGCATGTGAGATGGAGTGGTAGTGTTGTGGTGTGCAGGATGTACAAGAGGGGTAGGTGAAGAGTGTAGATGTCGAAGGAGTAGAGAGGGTTAAAGTGGACATGAGAGGTGAGTGGTAGAGTGAGGAAGTAGTGAGTGGTAGAGAGGGCAAAGGATATTCAGGAGTTGTAGAGGGGAATATATATAAAGTGGTGGAAACTGTCATAGGTGAAGGAGGGGAGTGTGATAGATAAAAGAGTGAGGAGTGTTAGAAAATCGAGTGGACAGAGGAGGAAAGAGGTGGAAGGAGATAGGGAAAAGGGAGAGAGGCAGAGGAGAGAATAGAAAGTGTGGGTTGTAAGAGAATGTGGGAGGGTAGCGGGGTAAGACTTGAGAGAGGTAGAAGACAAAAGTAGAGAGTGAGATCTTGGAATGGAGTGAAAGAGTGAGAGGGAGAGAGTACGGCTACCCAGTACTATTTTTATGCAAAATACATTTCAATGGATTGCTTTTCTCCCACAGATTCCTCATCAGATAGATATCCATTGCAGTGTCAGCTGCTCACAAAATTTTCGACATGGGGTGTTGGTGCACCTCGACTCGGCCGTCGATCCCTCTTGACTCGATGTGGCGGTCGTCGACTCCAGATGTGACGTCGGTCGCCCTGCATATACCGTGTCACTATGCTCCTGTCCCTCAGTTCCTCAGTTTCTTATTTCCACGGCTTGGCACGCTGCTCATCGGTAGAACTCACTTTCTCTCAGAGAAATATTCTTTTCAACCTGCGAATTTTCATCTTATTCAACGCGGTTTCAACATTATGTCACTCCCAAGGTGTCAGGCTTCAAGGACTGTCATTCCTAGATGTCCATTACCGACCCACACAATGTCTGCGTGTGGTGCCTCGGCATTGGTCACGTCAATGAGGACTGCGGTTCATGATGAACCCGAAATCACTGCGTAAGAGGGCTACGAAACTCGCGTTAGGTTGACCCCCGTCAAAGTCTCTGGCCTGCTTCACCGCCTGGTCGTCGGAGCTCAAGACGGAGGAGCCCACTTCGGCAAAGGATATTAGGCACCATAAAGAGACCAAAAAGCAATCACATTTGCGCAGTCATTCCTCATCCTCCTCTTCCTATAAAAAGAAATGGCGTCATCGACGAAAGTACGATTCTGGTTCCTCTGATTTAAGACATTAAGTCTAGGACCTGGTGGGAGGATTTTAAAGAGCAAAATGCTCGTCATGTTTAAGAAAGCGGCTGCAGGTATGGGTGATTCCTCGAAGCAGCACACTCCATCGGCTCCGGTGGTGCCCGGCCCCAAGGAAACCGTGTCGGCAGCTGAGCCTTCAGGCTCGGCGCGGACTACTGGCAAGGTATTGACGCATCTAGTGTCATCTGTTGTGGATCCATTGGCGTCGATGTCTGACTGATCGTACATGCCTCAGTGCCAATCTGATTTTTTCGGCACTATGGCTTTGCTTTTCAGTGACAATGGTGTCCATGAGCTGCTTGACGTTGATCTCGCAAATTCAGGCAATGGAGGCACATATCTTTTCTTAGATGTGGCTGATTTGATGTCGTGACGGAGGGGCTTTGAGATGCAAGTCGATTGGACACTTCCTCTGATGTACAGACTCAGCAAGCCCACCCTTATGGTCAAGCAAGTGCAAAGTATCGTTCCACAGTGGACAGGGGAGTGGATGCACTAGGTAGCAGTGCCCCAGCCAGAACTTGGTCAGGATATGATCTGACTGACATTTTGGATGAGGGAGCACATACAGAAAAAGCCATGCCTTTCAATATGGCCATTGCTCACCCCATCACCACCATGTGGCAGAAGTCTTGTACCACAGCACCTGTGAATTCTTTCTTCACAAAGAAGTATAAGCCGGCAAGAGGGGACCCAATATACCTCCCCTCTCATCCTAAGCCAGAGGGGCTGGTCATACAAGCAGCCACCGTTAATAATAGACCATCCATGTGAACTTCCATTCTCCCTACGGACAGGGAAGGTAAGGTGGAGAGTGTCGATCACTTCGCTGTGGCCAAACAGTGCTTGTTCCCCTGGATGGAAGTACCAGTCCAGGGGTGCCTGAGGGGCTAAAGAAAAGAGCGCGGTGACCAGTGAGTTTCAGAGAATGCGAGAAACCCGGTGCGTGTATGAAAGTTGCTGATTTACATTGTAACAGAGTGGTCACGTGTGATCAGCACGTTCTCGAAAGCCTCTGATCAAAGCAGAAGAACGAACCGAAATGAATGAAATGTTAGAAGTGTATTTTGTAGAAACAATATATCAGAGCGGTTACGTCTGAAGGAAGTATACGTATTCAAATGTCTCTGATCAATTAAGGATACTAAGAAAGTAATATGAACTGTTAATGTTGTGAAAACAAGAATGAAAGCTGTGAACGAACAGCTGAGGGGAGCCAGTGAAGTGTGAGCAAAATGCTGAACAAGCAAAAGTAAGCTGAACAAGTGGAAGTAAAGGCTGCAAATGAAAGCCATTAAAGTGGAATTTTGAAAAGAGAGCCAAGGAAGAGAAATCATTAATCTATGAACTTGTGAGCTTCTGAGTTGGTTGTGAACCGCCAAACCAATCTAAGCCATGGTGGCAGAAAGCTGGGCCAAGGGTAACTGTCACCAGCACCTAGACCATGTGTCAGTCTAGAAAAATGGATACCTCTCATGAGTAACGACAAACGTATTTTGGTGGCCGAAGGCCAACCGTCTCATGCACGAAACGATAGAAATACAGGTTTCCGAGTTTACCAATGAACGGCCATTTTGATGTAACAAGGATCGCCATTTTGTTTTCTAACAATTGCTCATTGCTTTCTGTTCATATTGCTTCGCAGCACATTTTCTGCTTACACTGCTCGACTGTTAACATTGTTGTCTGAATGTGAAAGGACAAGGCAGCAGGGCCGCGAGGCTAATAAGAGTTTGTTGAAACACAACGTAGGCAGTGCCGGGAAGGAATGCCCGGCTCCCTCCCGAAAGTAGCCTTGAAGCAGAGCCACAGGGCATTTAATCATTTCACAGCTGCCAGCCAGTCTCGTTATATGGTAGAATATGTTAGAATAAAGCAGCTAAAGGCTTGAATTATGCTCTTCTTACGGCCCCCCTTTTCCGAGCCCTGTAGAGCGTGTCAGCTCCCAGGACACGAATAGCACCTCATAGATAGCAAGGCCTGTAATGTGACTCTTCC
This sequence comes from Ambystoma mexicanum, assembly GCF_040938575.1. Taxonomy (NCBI): domain Eukaryota; kingdom Metazoa; phylum Chordata; class Amphibia; order Caudata; family Ambystomatidae; genus Ambystoma; species Ambystoma mexicanum. The sequence goes on from NC_090941.1 coordinate 757,846,885, forward strand.
CCCGTTTGTAGCTTGCTTCCAAGAACAGAACCACTGTGTTCTGTTCAACAAAGAAAAGATGTCTCCGCACTTGCAAGTTGCATATTGTTGCTAGAATAGACATTTGAAGGTGTCATATTCGTCGAAAGTGTCCATCATCGAACCGAGTTCAAAGAAACCCAATAAAAGGGGGTTGTTAAACATGTCACAGCTGATTGATATGCATTTTGTATATATGTAACTGATGTATGTAATTCGCTCTCTTGCGTCCCTCGAGGTCTAGAGATACACGTTGCGGGGCGTGAGACCGAGTTGGCCAACTGAGACTATTTGCTTTGCAATAAACCCTAGCTTTGGGAATACAACCTTGTGTCTGGCGTATCTATCGTGTGTGGTGACTTGCCTTGTTTCCATAGACATGAGGGACCCCTAGGTGCCCCTTTCAAGATGGTGCCTGAATAGGGACCCTCCCCCACTTGTTCCATAGTGTACGTTGTAATTGAGTAAAGGCGGAGAACGACGAGGACGGGACGATCGAGCCGGGATCAAGAGGTGTTCGGGGCGCCCTGTAGAAGTGATGAGAGATTCCTTTGCAGATCTGCACACACCTGATCCCTGATCGACGTATCTGGCTAGAGAACAAGGAGGCGAGGGTCCCGAAACGAAGCGGAAGCCAAGCAACGCAGACACAACGTCATTGGTTGCGTCAGTATACAGACGAATTGTGTCCTGGAGGACAAATTGATTTATCAGGTGAGTCATTCCCCGATTCAAAGTAATCCTGATATTGGGGAAGGGAACCCTGAGCTCCTTTGGAACATTGTTTTGTAAACCAGTTCTACAAGCTTAGGAAAGGGAACCCTGAGCTCCTTTTGAACTTTATATACTGAAACCAAGTGTTCTTGAAACTTGGATAAGAGAAACCCAAGTCCTGACAAACATTTGAAACCCATAATTGTTGGAACTCTATCCAGAACTTGGGCAAGGGTGCTAGAGATAGCTCCAGACCTTGTGATGAACACTATTGAGTTAGAATAACCATACACTACATTTTTGTATTAGACGTGAGGGCAAACATAGGTTTTGATAAAGGCAGACTTTTGATTTGGACTTCTAGACATAGACTTTCCTTAGTTTCTTTAGGTAGGGGAATCCCCAGCATAGCTATTGGGCAAGTTTAAGATTTACACCCATCCACCCATCCTGATACTCAATAAAGATTCTATTGTTGAATTCACAATCTGTTGTCTGTGTCATCTTTAGATACCATGCCTGTCTCACAGCACTCACCCCCCCCTTTGCAGGGAGGTGATGCAGCTGTGCTTCTGGCTGTTGAAGAATCAGATCTCGGTCTCAGCAGTGCATCTGGCAGGTATGGAGAATGGATTGGCGGATGCTCTCAGAAGCCAGAGCACAGTCTCACATGAGTGGGAAGTGTGCCAGGAGGTCTTAGAGGAGATCTTTGCTCAGTGGGGTACCCCGAAGGTGGACTTGTTTACCACAGAGTCCAACAAGAAGAGCAAACAGTTTTGCTTGAGGGAATTCCCGGTGCGAGGCGCACTGGGGGATGCGTTCCTAGTGGAGTGGGACTTCGACCACCACTATGTCTTCCCTCCGGGTACCGTCATTCTGTGGGTTCTCGGGAGGTTGTGAAGGTTTCAAGCAACTATGATATTGATCGCCCCAGAATGGGCGAGGAGAACATGGTACGCAGACCTTCTGGATTTGACCATCTGCACACCTCTCCGGGTGTCTCATTGGTCGGACCTCCTATCCGAGTCAGAAGGGCAGGTGCTACACCTGAACCCCGAAACCCCCAATCGACATGATTGGCTCTTGAGAGGATGAGATAGGATGACTAGGACCTTTAGGAAGGGTACTTAAGGTGCTGCTCCACAAGATCACTGTACGTGTGTGGATGGAGAGGATTTCAGGCGTGGTGCAGGGAACACGGGATGGATCCCATCTCTTGCCCCACCTCTGTAGTGATGGAGTTCCTTCTGTCACTGGCCTGATCAGGACTTCCGGTTGCAAAAGTCAAAGGATACTTGGTGGCTTTGTCCGTTTTCAAAAGAACTCCGGATCAAGGGTTTTTCTTTATGATCCCGGTCATGGCCCAATTCCTGAAAGGCCTTGTAAATAAGTTTCTGCCTGTTCCTTTTGTTGTCACAGACTGGGACCTTAATTTAGTTCTCACTTTCCTCATGGTGGTTCCCTTTGAGCCTTTGCATTCTTGCTCCATTTACTTGCTTACTCTGAAGTGTGCCTTTTTGCTGGCCATTATGTCAGCCAGGCAGGTCAGTGAGCAGCAGGGCCTATCATGCAAGCCAGCATATCTCCGCTTTTTCAGGGAGACGTTTTCTCTTAAGGTACTTTTACCCAAGGTTGTGTCTGAGTTTCATCTGTCCCAGTTTTCTATACGCCCCCTCATCCACCCAAGGAGGATGAGTGGTTTCATAGACTAGATCAGAAAAGGGCTCTTAGCTTCTATGTTGCGAGAACGGCAGAGTTTAGAAAAATGGACCAACTATTTGTAGCCTTCTCATTGGCAAGAAAGGGTTTGGCTGACTCCAAACAATCCACCTCTAGGTGGATTACGCTTTGCATTTCAGAACGCTATCTCAATGCAGGAAAAGAATTACCTTTGGGCATCAGCGCCCATTCCGCTCAGGGTGTGGCTGCCTCTTCAGCTCTACAAAGGGGTGATCCACTGATGGACATCTGCTGAGCATTGACTTGGTCTTCACTGCATACCTTCACCAAAGATTGCTGCCTAGATGTAGTCAACGGAGCTGACGCTCGCTTTGGGAGAGCAGTTTTGCAGAGCTTCCTGTGAGGACTTTCATCCCACCTCCTTAATGCATACTGCTTGGTGAGTCTATTGGATGAGGAATCTGTGAAAGAAAAGCAATCCATTGCAGGAGAAATGACTTACCGGTAATGTTCTTTCTATGGATTCTTCTCCCGCAGATTCCTCATCACCCTCCCATCCAACCCCGCTGTAAAAGCTCCTGCAGTTTGATGAATACCTTCATTACAGAATGAATTACGCTAGCTCCCTTTTCAAGGGCTGTCTTATAACTTCTTTGTGTTTTATGAAATATTTTATGGTTCCGTCCTTCACCTAAAAAAAACAAAAAAGAAAGAAAGAACCTCATTGGGTGAATCTTTTCTTTGAGTTGTGGCTGTTTTCAGCTGAACAGTAAGATTCTTTCTCCACAGCAGCTGCGCTGAGGGGATAAAAGTTGAGGAACTGAGGTATGGGGATGTAGTGATGTGGTAGAAGTACGGCGACTGACATCACGTCCGGAGTCGACAACTGCCGCATCGAGTCAAGAGGGATCGAAGGCTGGGTTAAGGTACACTATGCCCCCTGCCGAAAAAGTTTTGGAGCAACTGATGCTGGAATCATGCTGAGGAGTCTGCAGGAGAAGAATCCATAGAAAGAACATTACCGGAAAGTAATTTCTTCTTCTGCACCACTTAGGCTGCAAGCAATCATTGCTCCATATACATCTATGATAATCTGCATCTCCTGATGCAAAAGGGTACCCACTTATACAGCAGGTTTGCCTCTTTTCAATGTATCCAATTGCCAAAAGATTGTCTGAACTATGCTGCAAAAACCATACATTCCATCAAAATTGCACACATACATCTATCAAATACATATGCCAAATATAGCCCCTATCTTACTACACCACCCCAATCTGGGATTACTTATATTCTTATCCAGAAAACTCCACAACCTCTCAATTCATCATTGTACAGCACCCCCTTTGACACCTCCTTTTCATTCAAAATATTGCTCCCTGAATGCTCTCCGTTCATCCTCCAATATAATTTTTGTTATCATATAACATAGCAGTGAGTCTTTCCATTTCAAAGATGTCTTTCCCATTCAGTGCCTGTTCTCTTGGTAGGTAGACCATCTCTTTTCTAGTAAGATGCTAAGCACACCCTCACTGCCAGAAGCAAGACATGTGTCCCATCATATGTGGAAGATTCCTCCATTCCTCATCACTTACGACCAAACAGCACTTACAGTGGATTTGTCTCTCTGGAGATAGCTTCTAGTTCTTGAATCCAGCCTAGAACCTCTTTCCAATGGGCCTGGGCTCTCTTGCAGGACCACCACATGTGCCAGAAACAAGATAAATCCCTACAGTTCCTCCAACACATTATTTTATTGCTGGGATACCAGATATCATGGCTCCATATGCAACCGTGATAATCCACATCCCCTACTCTCTAGGGGTTTACCCACAGTTACACCACTACTAGCCTGTTTCACTGAGACCCAATGGATGGTAAGTACTAACTGACTGCTGCCTGCTTCCCCCACACATTCCCACATCGTTTTGTATTGTGGGGTTCCAAGATCTCAGATCTATGCACGGAAAACATAATCGACATCTTCTCACACAAAAGGCGTTAACCCATAGAAAGACACTATGTGAGCCTGTTAGATATGTATTTAAGCCCTAGGGGAGGGTCCAAACTCTCCTACCCCCTTCTTGAACCCTTTTACATTTTTATTTTGGTGGATGCAAGATACCATAGCCCCATACAAAACTATTATAATCCGCATTTCCTATCTTTTAGGGGTTGACCCACAGACAGACAACAGGGTAGCCTGTTTTATATTGATTGGTATCTCAAGATATGTTTCTGAATCATGTAGCACTTCCATGAATTACCCCCATCCTTTCTTATTGTTGTGGTTCAAGATATTATAGGTTCCTAGCAAAGCCTTACTCTCATTACAGTAATTGGACCATGTCATGCAAAGCAAAAGAAAGCAATGGAATAATGTATGCAGACCTCATCCCCTTACACATACAACACCTTTGATACCTCAGCTGTACTCTGTACATGGGTGCCACAATAAGAGTTAATAGTGGGTAATGGGTTAGTCAACTGTAGTAAGTGGGATACAGACAAGGTGGTGGGCCAAAAGAACACCTGCCAAATAAGTCAGGTGTTAAGGGTATTTATTGTAGACGCCAGGATGGTTATGAGGTAAATGGGCATGGATACTGGGATTGTTCTCATTCGATCAGATGTTATCTTACAACCTGGTATTGGGGGTAGAGCAGGAGCTCTATGTGATTGTGCACAGAAGCACCCAACTCAGAAGAATATTTCCACAACGTGGTAACATTATTAGAGGAGGTGATCAACATGGGTACCCAATACCTGCCCCCACAGGGATAGGTGTGGATGGGAAATGCAACAGGGTCTCGAGACCCTCAAGGCCCCACTTTGCAAATCACAAGGTGATCATTCAGTTTGTGCAAACTTTCCAAGGTCTCCTGTGTCAGTGAGCTACGCCCCTTCTGGAGCTTCAGACGATGTCTGAATGAAGCCACTTGTACCATGGGTTCTTGCATGACGTAAACATCCAAAAGGGGATCTTAGAATGTAGAGTCACTAAAAGGGTCTTGGATAACAAGCTGCCTGTGTAGATGAAACCAATGGTGCAGCCATGGCAATAATGCCGTTGAAAACGAGAGAAAATAAATGGCCTAAGAACACCCCAAAATAAATGTGATCACATCACTTATGGTGGAATTGCAACCTAGAAATCTCTGGTCTGTTCCAGCAGAGAGAAGTGACTGATTTTAAGAGCATCATGTATTTCCTGAATGATGACAGTTTCAGTGCTGAAACTAGATTGTTAATCACAAGAGGCTGTGTTAGTTAATCAAATCATGGAGTCGATTGGCAACTGGCTACTGAAGGATTTCTCCAATGAATAGGAGGCTAAAAATCGGACAGTAGCTTACAAGATTGTGAGGGTTCAATGTATTTTTTTTAGGAGGGAGGATGAGTCCTCTTTTAGGGTCCTTTGAAAGATGCCTTGTGTGAGTGAGGCATTTACTGTTTTAAGGAGGGAGGATAAGGGCATTCCCCTTGGTCTTTTAGGATGTGTGACGATCCTTCAGATGGCATCCCATCTCCCCAGAGGGGAGCCCCTTTCCATGAGGCCAGGGAGGTGTGACCTCTAACTAGTAGTTAGAGGTAACATGTGGGAGGATCTAATGCTGAGGGACTCCCTTCCTGGGGATAAGGATGCAAGTCTGAGATACAGCCCCTAATCTCTCAACCCCTTGGGCTGATACCAATACCACAGTTCACTGGATGTATGGTCAAGTCTGAAACAATATGTTATTGTAACATTCCTGACAAATCTATTAAGATAAATATATAGATGAAGAAAAGCCGGAAAACGCAACCGTCAAGCGGGAAGAATGCTGTAAGCAATTGGACCGATGTTACGCTGGGGCTGTCCCTCTACTTAAGCTAAATAGCAAAGAAGGACATTATTCTCGCCACCCGATGATGAGTGGAAGCAAGTGATCTTTGTTGCAGTGCAGCCCATCTGGCTGGAGCGCAAGCGACCGCGGTTTGCAAAGAGGAGGAGAACCTGGCGAGCAAGAGGGCCGCCGGCGAGCCTGCGAAGCTGAATGTGGGCTCTGGGGGACTGCAGAGAGGCAGGTCTCTGGAATTGCAGAGGTGAGCAGCGGAATGCTCGAAAAGTTTCTTGCGGGTCAGTGTGAGGCCAGCACACTGAAAGTGGAGAGAAGCAACAGTGGCAGCGTGACCTGTAATGGGTGGATCATTAGGTCCAACAATTGCACCGAAACTGCAAGTCTAATGTGTAGCCACGTAGGTGGCAGTAGTGAGAAGGAGAAAGACTAAGATGGTGGCGTGCCCTGTCGTGGGTGGACCAAGCGGCCCAAAAACTATGCCGAGACCTTCAAAAAGAAGAGTTGGCTGCAGAGAGGAGTAAATCGTGAAAGTAAAGTGATAGAAGAAGTGGACCCAGAGACCCCTGGCAGAACCAGTGAAGAGGTTCCACAGAGAAGGTAACGGGAACCAAGATAAGTCAGGGAGGAGCCCTGGAAGAGTTGAGACTGTGAAGTATCTTGAGAAAGTAGTTGATAATTTTTGTCTGCAAACCCCTGGGCAGTTCCACAAACGTGTGGTCCTGGAAAGTAAAGAACACCTCAGGGATCATCTTACTCGTCCCAGTGGGGTCCAATTTAAAGTATCAAAAAATGTAGAAGATATTGACATTTCCAAAAGCGAATTACAAGAGCTGATAAAAAAAAGCAGAACATTGAGGAACTAGCTAGTAGAAGGGAGTCTTTCTCGTAGCCCTTCTGAGAACTTTTCATGGAGCTGGTTTGGTTGCTGGAACTCGTTTTGCTGAACTTTCAAGAAACTTTGTTTGGAAAGACTTTCACATCCAGGAGAAGGGAGCTATTCTCCTGGGCTCAAAAATTGCTCGAACTTTAGTTATTATTTGGTGTAGCGACAGAGAAAGATAGAGGTTTTGACCAAGACAAAACTTTATTATTTGGACACTACGGACACCCTGGCAGACCTCAGTTTAGTTTCTTTAAGTAGGGAAACCGCCTATAGAATAGGGATAGATAGGCTTTGTCTTTGGTTAATAAAAGTCTATAGCAATCATTATGGCACCACTTGGTCTGTCTCATCATTCCTTGCTGCCATAAATGGCAGGGGGCATCATCTTTGTATGCTATGTGATTGGTTCAAGTCACATGAGGGCGACGGGAGTGAATCTGGTCCTGCTTTGTGTTATAAACTGTGGGGTTGAGAGCCGGGGGAAGTACGAGTTTGGGGTATTGATCAATTGTCATATGTTATCCTGATGAAAAGGTTGTTCATAGCGTTACACTTTTCTTTAGAGTCTGGGATTAAAGGGTTGGGAAGTGAGTTGAGGAGTTTTTGAATGCTGTGAAGAGTGCTTTACTCTTGTTGGTGTTGGGCAAAATAGTTGATGAGTAATAAGCAGTTTTGGTGTTGATGATGAGAGACAGGCAAGTACTGCATAAGGCCTTGAAGTTGAGGAGGGCTTTATTCCTCTATGTTTTACAGCAGTGTTTTTTGAGTGACTGGATAGTACAGTTATTGTTGGTTATTTCTTCTGTGTACCTGGGCATGGTGAGTTTATCCCTGATGTGAAGCAGTTTAAAGGGGTCATGTGCATCACCAATTCCATTATAGTTGTTTGAGAGTTAATAAGGGACTGTCAGCATTGGAGGGTTGTGGAGTTAGAGTTGCTATTTTGTGTCTAGTGCTTCCAAGGGGAAGTCCTCAATGGAGAAACTCAAGGACATGGTCATTTGACAACGACCCTTGTTGGCCGGCACATTAGAAGTAAGGAGGATGAGGGTGACAGCGTGGTCTGTCCAGTCATGTGGGATAGGGTTAAAATAGTGTAAAGGAAGGATGCTGAGAAGACAAGGTGCAGTATAGGTCCTCTGATGTCCGTGTGGTTTAGCATTAATTGTTTTATATCCAGGGGATCTATGAGGTGGAGCTTAGAGTCCTTAGTGATGTTGGTGGATCCGCTACCTGGATGACTGAAGTCACCAAGGAAGATGTTTGCGATTGATGCTGAGGTGATGGTGTCAGAAGTGTTTTAGAGGTATGACCCACACCTGGGAGGTGTGTGATAAATCAGATGAAATGTACTTATTTCTATATGCGGTATTAGAAGGTAGCAAGAGAGAAGCAATGGAGATTTCAATGCTGTTTAACTGAGCATGGAATAGGTTGAGTCTGATGTGTGGATAACTGGCACACCTCTCCTTACCTTATCTGTGGGGTCAACATTTTGAATGCTGTACCCGGGTGAGATGAGAACATCAAAGATATTGGTAGAGGAAGTGGTAGAGGAAGTGCCAAGTGTCAGCAATAAACATTGCATTGAGTTTGTTTGCGGTGATGAGGTTGGTGATGTCAACAGCATGGTGGATGGACTGGTGTGAATTAATAAGCATTATGTGGTGAAAGAGCCACGATAGTGCAGATGATATCTTAACGAGGGAAAAAGAACGTGGCTGAGATTGAGATGGATTGCGGTAACAGCGGCTTCAGTATTCTGGGATACTGAATGGAAACCCTTATTGATATATCTTTATGTCCAGTTCATGAGTTCTGGATAACTACCCCTATATAACACCCCTCTCTTAGAACCCCCCTGACCCCACTGAGCCAAGAAGTAGTTCTGTTTTGCAAGTTTAAAAGGTTTATTTGAGAATGCAAACAATATATATATATCACACTTTATAATAAATTAATAATTGAATATCACACTTAATCTGAGCAGTAATCAATAATGGATAGTCTGGCACTAGCACACTTCTTTATAATCAATGATGAGTGGGTATAGGATGGATAAGATAGCAACAATACTTTTATGGTTTCAAATAGATGCGATGTGGAATGAAAATGCAGTACAGAAAATAACTTGCTAGGATTTCAGCAAAAGACAATGTAATCACTTTCTTGGACAATTCACCCCCCCCCCTTTATGCAATGTAAGGAGATGAAAATGAGAGCACGCAGTTCTTAGGAATGTAATCAAATAGAATTCAGTTCAATTCCCCCTCAGCAGCTTATACAACAGATTGGAGTTTTGAAACACAGACAAAATGCTTTGAATATGGTGACAATGCAGTGAGAAATATGCTGAAAATGCTTTTAATTCCCTTCAGGAGGTTCAGGGTGAGTGGTATCTAGTTAATATTAGTTCAGGCTCACTCTAGCAATGATTCAGGGATGGTTCTTAAGAGGCAAACGAAATTTAGCAGTTCCGGCAAAAGCAGCTATCTTTTTACAAGTAAAGAAATCGGGCCAAATCGCAAATCGCGGCAAAATTTGCGAATGCGTGAATCGTGATTGCGGAGAAAGTATAAGGAGTTCTAGGCTTGTTGCAAAGGTAAGATTCTAAGCTTTCAGAGGAAAGTTAAACCAAGTTCCTAGCCCAAACGGTTACGGATTTATGAACGATTTTGTGAAGGTTGTTTTTCGGATTTGAAATTTTAAAAGTTGACAGGTGACAGTTAGGAGGCAGTTCTGGTTAGATTAAAATAGTTTGGATTAGATTATTTTAACTAAGAGATTGGTTCTGCACAGTTCTGCTAGGTACTCACAATATATTTTTGAAATAGGCCTCGCCACAGATCTGGTCAGGTTTTGGACTGGACTCCGGTTCTGGTCTCGGCACTGGGTCAGCTCTCTGGTTCTGCTAACAGCGGTCTGGGTCACTCTGGATCTCTGGCCTCTGGTTCTGGATACTGCTCTGCTTTCTCTGGGTACAGCACTGCTTCTGGATCTTTCTGCACAGCTTTCTCTGGACCCAGCGCTGATCTGCACGGCTCCTGGATGCTGCTACCGCTGTTAGGTTTGCTGGATACTGAGGCCTACTGAGAAGAGTTCTCAGTTTGTGGGTTTAGGCCCTTGCTTTGAGTTCTGAATCAAGTTCTTTGGAGTTTTAATGCCTAAGTGTTGGATCTGGTATCTTCTGGATGTTGTATGGTCCGGCAGAGCGCGTTGCAGCAACTGGATTTGAATGTCTCTACCTGTCCCAGCAGTCTCTTTTTATGTGTTTTGAAAATGGGTGTGTGCCCGGCATCACTAGCCAGCCCCTCTCTCAACTGCCCATTGGTCAAGCTTTCCGCACTGCTTTGATTGGGGGAAGGAAATGTGTGTCATGGTGATGCTGTTTTATGGTCTGCAGAAAGGATACTCCCCTGTCAAATTGCACACAAATCTATATTTGACCCAAATACATATTTGCACAGGTACACATTTGTTTAAAATTACATGCACCCATCACATATCACATGAGGTATACTCTGTTCAAACTCTGCTCTTCCTGGGGGCTTGCATTCAGAAATGGCAACATTTTGTGCTTTTTAGTGGGTTTTGCAACATCGGATTTTTCTCCAGATTTATACACATGTACACCCCCCTCCCACACATATCTCAGTAACTTTCCAGGTCGCTAGCTTAAACACAGAGTATGTGGTGTCAATAAATAGCGGGGTTTTGCCCCAGAACATCACACAAATTCCCAACGCGTCTTAAAACGTGCACAGAAAAATCACAAGAATTATGGTATCATTTAAATAATTTTGACAAGTCTGCACTGTGAGTTATACATCTTTCTTAGAATCATATTCTGGCCAACAGGGGTGTGTCTTTTAAGGTCACATGGTATAGAAACCAGTTTATCCAGTTTCTGCCAAGCTCAGAGACCCTGCCCCTCCCAGCTTCTGCCAAGAGGAAGCTATTTTACGGCCCCCCTAATAAACCATCTGCCTGAGTCAAGGAAGGGCTTTGTTCAAAAGGAAGCCATTTACGACCACCCCAATAAACCATCTGCCTGGGCCCTTTCTTTAGTTTCTTGCAATCCCCTGGTAATTCAATCAGAGAGTGTGTGACCTCCTTTTGGCAGGAGCAACAGAATGCAGCCAGGCCTGGGAATGCATTTGTTGGGCAAGCCCCCACTCCTGTCGGGGGTAGCTGTCTGGCAGAATTCCAGTTTCCTTAAGCCAGGTTTCAGGTAAAATGTAACTTTTTGTTCCCCAGTTTAAGTCAAGACAATTTTTGCATATGCAGTTAGAATGCTGATTCTAAGTTCAAAACTATGACATTTTAACAGTTACAAACTATGTGACACTCAAAGGTAGGTCACTCAGTTAATTTAAACATCTCGATTTTGGTGGTTTTAATCCAGTTTCAGTTAGGCTGCTGACATGCATAGCTCAGCCAGTTTTGTTATGAACGTTGTTTTGGGCTCTTCATCTTCCCAGATTTAGTATGCATACATACTTCATTCTGCCAGATGTCTGCTGGTGTTCAGTGAGATTTTTGGATGTGTTGCAATGTTTGAAAATAGGCATTTTGAGCTGGCATTCAGAGAAACCAAAGGTAATTTTAAAGCGTTTTTGAGCTAACAGGTGCTGCTGTTTTACCTTTGGCACCCATTCCACTCATGGCACCCTGGCCCATCATGCTCGCACTGGTGGGTGGCAAGTTAGGCAGCCATTTTGGTGTGCGCACAAACTGAGTGGTTCTCCTGGATTTTGGCGCACATGTGGGCTTTTTGGCCATCTTGGATTTTCTAAGCCCACAGCACCAAACATTGCAGCATGATAGCTCAAACGTGGGTCAGGACACCCAACAGGGGGAAGAGCACAGCAAGGGAGAAGAAGGCCAGGCCCTTAAGTAGTATCTAACATGTGATGCACAAGGATATCACGTGTTAGCCGAGTATGTGTGCTCTGTGCCTATGACAGGTACAGATCCTTCCCACATTAGTGGATCTGTCTGAAGTTTATCTATAACTATTACAAGTTATGCACAGAGGTATCTCATGTCAGCGACTCTGTCTGCTATGTGGCTGTCAAAGGGAACACAAAGCGTTGGCATGTCAGCAAGCCTGCCTACTCTGTACCAATTATAGGTGATACACTCACATATTAGTGAATCCAACTGCACTTTATCTATCACTGGTTAACCACGGGGGCCCTCAAGTGATGCACAGAGTCACCACACATCAGCGAGTGTGTCTGCAATGTGTTTATCACAGGTGGTAAACAAAGCCATTATATGATAGTATGTCGGCTATGTGCCTATCACAGTTAATACAAAGAACTATTATATGTCAGCGAGTCTGCTATGTACCTTTCACAGGTGGTGCACAGAGCCATCACACACCAGCAAACCTTTCTTCCATGTATTGTGATGAATCTCAGGGTGTCATCACTGCTTCCATAGGGGGAGCACCTTCTCATGAGGCCAGGTGGGTGAGTCCACTACCCTATAGTGCCCGGGGGGTTGGTACTCAGCGGGAGTATTGCATGGGGAGGGAGACCAACTATGAGACCAGTGATGACCATGGCAGAACGCGGTATCCCCGCCAATCACCTGACCCTAGAACCCTTGCCTACCATGACCCCACCTTTTCTTCACCTTCTCTCTCTACACCTTTACCTTCTTCCACTATGTGTTTTGGTAGACCAACCAAAGTAGAGGGTACTGAGGTGAGGGAGATCGCTAGTGAGTCACGACATCATGGCCCACTCAGTACTGGGACGACGAGGAGGCACGGAGCAATATAGAGTGCCTATCAGAACCAGAACATGCACTCTAAGGGTTCTTAACAACCAGTCAAGTTAAAAAGGAAGAGGGACTTGACAAAGTGTGACGCCCGCCTTGGAGAAAGCGCGAGATGGAGAACGCTCAGGGAAGAGGGAAGGCAGACCAGTGAGCCGTGGAGGCTGCTGGTTTGCAGAGACCGCGTGTTGAGCAGCAGGTGAGACGCTCCTGGCAACCCTGAAGGTCAGCAACTGGGGATGGACAGTCCCGTGCTGACAAGAGCAAACCTGGTGCGACGGAGCCGCTGAATGCCAGAGGGGAGAGAGGAATCAGGGGAAGCCCCACCACTGACGGCAGGCATGCAAGAAGCATCAAGAGCATTGCGCACTAGCAAACAAGGTACATGGAAGAGCGGGGAGGCGCTGGGAACCCTTGGTGGAAGTACCTGTCTGATTTGCATATGGCTGGACACATTTTGCAATGGTGCAGAGGGGCTAAAAAATAGTAGAGAGCAAGGTTGCCCAGAGCAATGCCAGTGGTACAGATTAATTCAAAACCTTCTACCCATCACTTTTGCGGTTATAGTTTGTCTCACTATGTGAGAGATGGTATGCCCAGACGTGGGTCCCTTAATCGCTGAGCCATAGGGAACCAATCTGCACCTCAATGAGGTGGCCCAACAAGGTCGATAAATGTGTGATATTGCTTGTGTTTCTGTGCAAAGGGGAAACGGCCTAGCAGTGCAGGCTGGGTTGCTACCATTGGTGGCCGTACCTGACTGATTTGCATATGGCTGTACCCCTTTTGCAATGGCACAGACGGGCTAAAAAACAATGGTGTGGAAGGTTGTCCAGAGCAATGCCAGTGGTACAGATTCATTCAAAACCTTCCACCTATCACTTTTGTGGTTACAAGAAGGAAGAGTACCTGATCTTCCTTATGCACGTAGTTGGTCAGACAACAAACCAAGTCGGCCCCTCAAAGCATGAGACTATAAAGAGAAATGGGAGAGCAAAACCTATAACCATAGTACTTGCCATGCGAGTGAACCAAGTCTTTGTTTGTGTGGCGGCATATGATAGTGGAGGAATCCAGATCTGCCAGCCAGGGTCGGGGACCTATCACAGCCTGGGAGACATCCAGGCTGTTCTTCTTTGTCGCAGTACCTGATGGAGGGAAACCAGGCCTGCCAACCAGGGTTAGGGACCCACCGCAGCTTGGGAGTACATCTAGGCTGTTCTTCATTGCAGACCCTGGTGAGAGGAAACCAGGCCTGCCCATCAGGGCCGGGGACTCAGAGACGGAAAGGAAACCCGAGTAGGGCCAACCAGGGAACAGAGTTTCCCCAACCATTGTTTGAACTTTGTAAGAGACTTTAACTAAGCCGGGGAAGGGAGGCATTCCCCAATAATTGATGATTGGACTATTGCAGAATTGTCTTTTGCCCTGGGCAAGGGAGTCATTCTCCTTGGGCTAGAAAATACCCACTTCCATTTAGTTTAAACTTAGAATGTGAGGTACACAGTAGGATTTTGACATTGGGACTTTTGCTTTGGACATTGTGACATTAGTATTTCAGTTGAGGCAGGGAAACCCCTCTTAGAGTTAGGACAAGATAGGGTTTTCTTTTCCTTTTTGCACTTCAATAAAAGTCTATAACCATCACAATGACCCCTCCGTGCTAGAGTCTTGCTTCTGTGCCCTTACAGTATGCACACATTATACACAGAGCCATCACATGTTAGTGAGCCTGTCACCAATGTGCTTATCACAGGTGACACACAGGGTCATCACATAGAATAGTGCCTGTCTGCTAAGTGCCCATCACAGGTGATACACCACACTATCAGGTCCCTGAGTCCGTCTGCTGTGTGTCTATTATGGGAGATACACAGAGACATCACAGGTGAGTAAGTATGGCTGCTCTGCACCTGTCACATGTTATACACAGAACCATCACATCAGTGAGTCTGTCGGCTATGTGCCAGTCACACGTTATTACAGTACTATACCACATTAGCTAGTCTGTCCGTTATGTGCCTAGCACAGGTAATACACAGAACCAGTGCATCATGTATCAGTGAGCCTGTCTGCTATGTGTCTATCGCATGTTATACACAGAGCCATCACATATCAGTGATTCCGTCTGCTTTGTGTCTATCACATGGGCTACACAGATCCAGGTCAGTGGGTCTATCTAATATGTACTGTGAAGGCATCATGAAGCAAGACACAGACAACAGACTTAAAGTTCATACAAAAGATATTTATTAACTTAAATATCAGATTGGTTGAAACTCTAACTTGCCCTATACTAAGGTGGTATTTCCCTACCTGAACAAAACTAAGGAAAGTCTCAGTCAAAGTGTTTAACTTAAAAGTCTGTCTGTGTCCAAAACCTATTCTTGCCCTCACAACTAAAACAAAACGATGCATCATTACACGGTAGGAGGTACTCCCTTGCCGCATACCAGATCCGGGTAGGCGGTATGAGGACTTACCGGGTCATTCCGACCCTGGAGGACCCGGTAAATCCCCATTCCAAATACCATTCCCCATTCCCATTTGAGCCCCAATAGGGCTCAATGGGAATGGGGAAGCAACAGTACCGCATTTTGCGGTACCGTTATTAGCTCTGAAGTCCCTCAGCGGACCAGGCGATAAGGACGGGACCCGCTGAGGGACCTCGTAGTAGGGCGCTAGGGGATTACCGGCACTGGTGCCTTTACCGGTGCCGGTAATCCCTTAGTGCCTACCGTGTAATGAGGCCCATTTGTGTAGGGATGTTACTAACAGAATAAACAGTGCTTCATTCAAAGTTTGAGCTTCTTCCAGCTCTCAGCCTTCTTTCAGTTTCCCTTCCCCAAGTGCAAGAAAGTTTCACAAAAAGTCTCAAGAAACACAGTTCCAAATAATCGTCAGGGTTCCCTTCCCCAAGTTCCAAATAACACAGTTCACAAAGTAAAGAGGTCTTGAGGCTTTGTTCTCAAGGCAACATGTACAGTTCCTCAAGTCTCGGGGTACACTTCCCCAAGACTTAATCACCGCCAAGGTTATGTTAGTCTGTTCAAAAGTGCAACAAAACTCAAGGTCAATTTAGTGCTCCTTCTGGTTGGCTTCACCAGTTTATTCACAATGTTTCTCTTTGGTTTGTTTCCCAATTCATTCAGGGCTTACTGGTCTAGGCGCATTTGTCAGACCACATGATCCACCGATCACAGGTCGCGCAACCAGGATCCCCAGGTTCTAGGCCACACAGGTTCTTCAGCTCCAGCCCCTGTGTACCAAGTCACTTTGACTTAGTTCCACTTTGCTGGCCTCTTGGCCTTATGTGCAAGTTGACACATTTTTGGCTTCTCCTTGTCAACCTTGTGATTCTGTCACCTTGTGTCAAACCCCTCTCGCAAGTCTGTGGCCTTGCCGCATTGCATTCATTCATAAAAGTTCACCTTTGTGGGGTTTTATTCCTATCCCACCTTCTGTGGCAGTCTTTCACACTTATGCCCTTTTCCCGTAGTTTATTTTCACATGGGCACTTTAATTGTTCTTCAAGGTTTGCTTTGTTCATAAAGTTTGTAAAGCACTCCGTATTGAAGATATCTAATTTAGGGGTTTCACTCAGTTTAGTATTCAAAATACTTCTGTTAAGTATGATTTCACCTTTTCATTCAGTTTAGTGTTTAAAATGCATTTGTGAGGCTTAATTTGAAGTTTCCATTCAGTTCTGTAATTACAATGCATTTGTTATGCTCAATTGTAAGTGTTCATGCAGTTCGGTATTTATAATGCACTCATTATATGTAGTTTCAAGTTTCTGCTCGGTTCGGTATTCAATATGCATATATTATATTTGTTTCAAAGACAGTTAACAATTCTGGTCTGTTCTGAGCGCCCCGGTGCCCAAGTGTTCCCTCTGACAATCACTGGCTGATGGCAACTCCCTCCGACGGCCCTCGCAGCTTCTCTCTAGACGTGAGGCCGGCGGGCCTTCTGATCCAATCTCTGCTCGCCTGCCGGGCAGTCTTCCCTGCACTCAGAGGCTTCTCTCCCGATGCCAACGGTGTTCTCTCTCTCTCTCTCTCTCTAGGCTTCTCCCACAGCCCCTGCTGCTAGCACTCTGCATTGGAGGCTCCCACAACTGTGCCACGACATGCCCACTTGCCTTGGGCCACACAAGTTCTTCAGGGTCTCTGCCGGCGACCTGGCTCCTGCGCTGGTCCCACCACAGCTGCCGCCATATGATATGATGAGATATGACATTTGTAACGCGCCTATACAGAAGTGCCACACATAAGGGTTCTTCTGCTGGTCTCTCCCACGCAGTCTACCTGTTGTGCTTCTCTGACCCTCATTTTATACACCTGCAACCAGTTAACAGGTTGCAGGTGTGTGTCTTTATTTAGGTTTGCCTGACCATGATAAAAGGGACATGCCTGAGTCTCTGCAGTCATCTTCTTCGTCCCAGTAACAGAGTGGTAAAAGGAAGGTATAGTGTTTACTACTCTGTCTCCTCTTCCTCGTCCCAGAACATTTAACAGTCAAATGTGGGGAAATGAGGGGAGCAGTCTTGTAGTAGCCCATAAAGGTTGGTGGAGGGCTAGGTAGGTCATTTATAGGGAAAGGGGGACACCATGTCTCTCCTAAGGGTACCCCAATTCTAACCCCTCCCCTTTTCTCCATTCTCCTGCTGCGTCTAGACTGGCAAAATCTTTTTTTTTTTTTTTTCAACATAGGTATTTTGTTGGGATTTTAAACATGGTGAAACAACAGACATTAGCATTTGTAAGACATACTATGGCACAACTCATTATCGATGTTGGTGCTCAAGTTGTTCGGAGGCTGGGGATGTGGGTCTCTCACTTTCAGAACTCATGTGGTCCTTGTGTGGTAGCAGTTCCTAGCTTCGTGGGTCAGTCCAACCAACGGGTAAGTGGGGGCCTATGAGTGAGTCCGGGGAAGCGCTCTGCATAGTCCATGAAGGGGGCCCATGTGTTTCTGAAAAGGTTTATATTCCCCAGGCGGAGTGCTGTAACCTTTTCCGCTGTAACAATGTCCCAGCACTTAGACCACCACAGCGGTATGGAGGGTCCTTCAGGGTGCTTCCAAAGTCTTGTGAGGGCTATCTTAGCCGCTGTTAGTAGGGTGAAATCTTTTATCATTTTCTTGGTCAATGGGATAGGGGTAACAATATCCCATGATTGCATTTGGGATAGGGGATTATTTGAGAGAAGGGAGTGTGGAATAACGTGTCTCGCCCAAGGACATCTCATCTCCAATCCCCAAGTATTCTCAACCCAGGTGCTCCCCCCTCGCTTCTCTGCCACCATGGTTGGGATCCAAGAGTGATGGCCTTTCCCTACCCACATGAGAAGAGGTTCCAAGGGAATTATATGTTAGGACGCCCCTAGGTTTCTCACATTACCTAATAAAGTTGATACACAGAGCCATCATATGTCAGTGGGTCTGCCATGTATGTGCTTGTCACAGTCTGTACACAGAGCTATCACATGTCAGCGAGTATGTCTACTCTGTGCCTGACACATGTTATACACAGAGAAATCACATATCAGTGCATCTGTTGGCTGTGTGCCAATCACACTTACTACACAGCGCCATCCCAAGCAAGTGAGTCTGTCTACTATGTGCCTATCACAGTTGATACACAGAGTGATCACAGGTCAGTGACAATGGGTGCTGTGTGCCTATCACGAGAGATACACAGAGGCCTCAGATGTCAATGAATATGCCGGCTCTCTGCCTGTCACACTTTCTACACAGAGCCATCATATGCAAGTGAGTGTCAGTTATGTACCTATCACACATTATACACAAAGCCATCTCATGTCAGCAAGTCTGTCTGCTCCATACCTATCACAGGTGGTACACAAAGCCCTAACATTTTAGCTACGCTGTCATCAGTGGGCTTATCACATGTGATGCACAGACTCCTCATATGTCAGTGAGTCTGTCTGCTCTGCCCCTTTCACATGTGAAACACAGAGCTGTCAGGTAAGTGAGTTTGTGCCTATAGTGGATGACACAAAGAGCCATTACATTAGTGAATCTGCTGTGTATTTATCATACACAGAGCTATGTCAGTGAATCTGATGTGTACCTATTACACACAGAGCCATCAGTGAGTCTGTTGCTCTGCTCCTCACATGTTATGCACAGATCTATCACATGGCATTGAGCCTGTCTGCTGTGTGCGGACAGGCCAATACCATACCCCATATCATCCAACGGGTCCTCCTTCGGTGAATGGGGAGTCAATCTGATCAGAACCTAACAAGGTTTATACATGTGTCTGTGGGGTGTGTAAGGAAGACATGGTATCAAACAGTAAAACAGCCACAAGTGATCATAGTTGAAGGGTGTTTATTGAACTTTAATTGGGTTTGAAAAACATCTATCTAAACCTAAATCTAAAGATGGGAGCAAGCTACGACCATCAAATAATAACAATGCAGTCCTAGTCGAGTCTGGCAAAATAAAAGGGCCTATACTAATAAACCTATTGCCAATCCTTACCTCTAAATAAAAATAGTGTGGAAAATAATGTTATGCAAAAGAAAAGTGTTCAAGAAATGATATGTCAGGATAGTGAAGCCGTTAGCTTCCCTTCCCCACGTTTTTAGCACGGGACAAGGTGTCACACTCGAGCTTTGCACACTCTCTGGGTTCTCTAGCACGAGGATGCAGTTCAAAACTTCAACATCAGGGCCTTCTGTGCCAAAGTCTCTTTGCCATTCAAAGCCTCTTATTTCAGAGGGCCTAAAGCAACACGACAAACATTAAAGTTCCTTACTTCTTAGGATTTCACATATACAACTTCTCGGGTGATTTACTGTTCACCCCGGGTGTTCCTCCACCGCACTCAGACCCACTTTGACACACAATCTTCAATTGGTCTCCTTCTGCAGTGTCCTGACCAAATATTTCACATATACAGCTTCTCTACTTCTTCAAAATCGAAGACTTTCGACTGTGCACAGGATTTTGCTTGACCTGTCGCAGGACCACTTCGATTCAAAATTACTCGTTCTCTTCTTGATATAACATTTTTCTCACTTTCACTTATGCCACTCCTCAGCTGGATACCTTACAGAGACCTTTGATTGAGCACCCAGGCGGTGTCAATCCACTCTGTCAAAGGTATTGTATCTTGTTTTTAAAGTTCAGTCACTCATCAGCAATTCAACGTTACTCTTCTTATCACACGTGTTTTAACAATGTTTGTTCCAGCACTCGCAATATAATGTTGTTGCTTGCAACCTTGGCTTCAACACAGACCAGTCTTGTATCAGTCTTCCCAACTCACTGGCTGTGTTGATTTCACTGACGTTGCTTTGTTCTTGGAGCCTAGGACGGTACCACGGCGGCTGGGGATTCTCTCCGCTTTGGTTATTGACGTGAGAGGGCCGTGGGTATCTCCGACACACAATGCAGGATTCTTCAGCCTGGTTTCCTGGTCTTACGCTTTCTATTCTCAAGGTTCCTGGAAAGTAATGGTTCCTTGTTGAACAGCTCAAGGAATCTTTCCTCCTTGAGATCCCCTTCTGTTTTGCCGTCTTTCCTCTCTCGTTCAGCTTCTGTCTCGAAACTGCTGTTTCCTTGTGTGCTTTGCCTCGCTCTGAGTGTGCTTTCGGGCTCCACCTTTTATCCGTGTGGGGAAGCACAATGGAAGTCAGGTGTGTGTGATGGTCAGCAATTGCCTGATCTTGCCTGGCCATTGTATTGGGACATGTCAGGTATACTGCTCGGGTGTTAGTCTGTTTTCTCTCATAGCGGGCTGTCCTTGAGAAAGTGTTCGTATTGTAAAAGGGTGGGGGGTAGAGTTCCTAAATATCCTACCTGGTAGGATGGAGTAAAGGTGTTACAGGGAAGAAGATACCGCATCTCACCATCCGGTGTCCCGGTCCCACTCCCGAAGACCTCTCAACCAGGTGATCCTCTCGCACTGGTCCACCCCCAGGAACCGTCAAACCAACCTACCACTTAGGGCCACAACATGCCACGCCACAGAACAGGACATCACCAAAGAAAAATGGAACAAGGAACAAACAAAATGGGACCACACCATCTTCCAGTAGACCCTGCCACAAACACAGAACACACCACAGCAAACACTGTGGGCAACAGAATGTGGACAACATGAGAAGAGAAAAGTCCCTATATCTTGCACCTTACCTCACAACTAACCAGGCAACAGAACATCCCAACACCTGCGACCTGGCTAGGCACGCTGAAAACACACGAGAGCCACGCATAAAAAGAAGAGACACACCAAGAAGAGAAATTAATGAAACCGACACTCTCACACCACATATCACAAAAACACGAGGATCCCTCCCCCAAATGCAACAAATTATAGAAGTGGAAGAGGAAGAAATCACCAACCCAATAATTAATCTAACAGATCAATTCAACAAAGAAAGAGTTCACACTGAACACCCACCACATCCGGAGAGCAACATGGAAGCATACCGACATAACAACCACGACACAAAGCCAATATTAAAAACTAAAATAAACTGCATCAAAATGTTCCACTGCAACCTAATCAACGCAAAATCGATGTCCAAACACGCCGCAGAGATATACGACCTACTGTGCGACAGAGGTATCGACATCCTATTCACTACAGAAACCTGGCTAGACGACAACTACAAAATCACACTAAACAGCTGTCTCCCCAAATCACAATAAACAGCTGCCTCCCCGACAACTGCAAGTGCTCACAGATAAACAGGAAAGACAAAAGACGTGAAGTACTTACAATGGCATACAAAGAGCATCGGAAAATAAAAACAGACAAACCACTAAACATCGTAAATTGTGAATCGCTAATCCTTCACCTGCCAATGGACCCCAAAACAAATCTCAAATTCATTCTGCCTTACAGACCACCAACATACGACGCAACATTTGTGGACAGCTTCACAGAAGCCATCACTAACCCAGCCATCACACACGAACACACCTGATAATCCTCTGGGAATAACATCTGGTTTTAAGAAGAAAATACAAACTCGCAAAATTCGCTAGTCAAGCATCTCAAGACAATGAGATTACATCAGCTGGTTAAAGGAGGAACACAAGCAGTAGGACACACACTTGACACAATCTTCTCTAACAGAAACCTTATCACCATGGCACCGCCAATAGAGCTACTCTGGAGTGACCACCTCATCGTTCCATTTGTGATCAGGCTACCTGCCAAAGCAGCCAAACAACCCAATAAACCGCTGACTGTCATGAGAAGAAACCATAAAAGATACGGGGCCTCATTACGAGGTAGGAGGTAGCCATGGTGCTATTAGCACCATGGCTACCCCTTATTGCATTCCGGGTCCGGGTTCTCGAAATAGGGATTTACCAGGTCATTCCAACCTTGGAGGACCCGGTAAGTCCCCATTCTGAGAACCATTCCCCATTCCCATTCGAGCCCCCATAGGGCTCAATGGGAATGGGGATGGAGCTAATAACGGGCCCGCCAATAGCAGGCCCGTTATTAGCTCCCTGGTTCCTTAGCGGCTCCCGCTAAGGGTGCCTGGTAAAACCAGGCGCCCATAGCGGGACCCGCCAAGGGACATCGGAATACGGAGGTAAGGGGTTACCGGCACTGGCATCCTTACCGGTGCCGGTAACCCCTTACCTCCAACCTCGTAATGAGGCCCACTAACTTAATAGAACAACTCAAACTCACAAAACCATCAACCACGAACCTCGACTAAATCGACCTCAATAGACAGACAGAAAAACTTCATAAATGGATCACCGAAACAATCGACAATTTCTCCAATGAAAAAAAGTCACCCATCACACAGGAGAACAATAGCAAAAGGGTTTACTCCTCTCCTCGGTGCCATGAAAAGTAAAAATAAGAAGCTGGAACTAGAATGGAGGAAACAATACGACCGGGCAGAAAAAAATCACAATTTCAATGACAAATCCACTCATACAAAAAGGAAATCCAAAAGGCAAAAAAGAAATACTACGAAAACCGAATCACCAAAGCCACAAACACCCAAAAAGAACTGTTCAACATCATAAACTAAATGAGGAGCCCAATTGGATGCAACAACATCCCAGTGCCTTCAGTGAAACTATGCAACGACCACACAGACCACTTCAAAAACAAATCAGTGTCATCCACCAAATCATACAAAGCAGAACAGGCAACCAAAATACATAACCCACTCCCCCAACCAAGGATCCACAGAACAAACTCCAAAGCTTCCCCCAAATATCAGTAAAGACTTTCGTCAAGCTGGTAAGAAATAGCAAAAAAACAGGCTCCCCCATCTACCCCTGCCCTACAGACATATACAAATTAATACTCACACAGGGCACACATTTGGAATGTTACAGAAACCGATTCAACCAATCACTCACAACAGGGAAAGTGCTACGTTCTTTCAAATTGGTGTACAGCAAACCACTGCTCAAAAAGACGGCAGGCAATGTGGAAGACCTCTCCAACTACAGACCTATCTCGAACATCCCATACCCAGCAAAACTACTTGAAACCTACGTCTATGGACTAACACAGGAATATATAGAAAAACACCAACTGCTGGACCAGGCACAAGTCGGGTTTAGACCTAAGATAGGAACTGAGACGGCACTTCTCTTAATCTGGGATGATCTAAAGACAAATGCAAACTCCAACACAAGTTCAGCTCTGATACTTCTGGACCTCTCTGCTGCGTTCGTCACAGTCAGCCATGACTTCCTCATGAAGACACTAGAAGAAATAGGAATCGCTGACCTGGCTCTACTCTGGATCAAATAATTCCTAACAGAGAGAATGGAAACGGTCTGGATTAAACCTTTCAAATCCACTCCAAGAGACACCAACTGTGGAGTACCACAAGGATCATCCCTATCCCCACTGCTCTTCAATATCTACCTGACTCCACTAATCAGGCTCATTAAAAAAACACAGATTTACATGCTACAAGTATGCAGACGACACACAATACCTCTACAAAATAGAAGACACACAAGAAGAAAACACAATGATGGAAGGCTGTCTACAAGAACTGTATGAATGGATGAACACAAACAGCCTAACACTCAACCCAGGCAAAACAGAAATAATGGTTGTACCTAAAACCTGTACAGACGCCGTCAACAACAGTAACAAATCTTGGAGTCCTGATGGACAACAAATTAACACTAGAACCACAAGAAAACACAATAATCAAGAAATGTCTCTTTCTCCTGCACACAGTAAAAGGGATCCTACCTTTCCTCTCCTTTACCCATAAAACAAGTTCCATCATCTCCCACATGATGTACAGAATAGACTATGCCAGCAGCCTATACCTAGGAATGCCGGAATGCCTACTAAAGAAACTGCAACGCATCCAAAACGCAGCGGCCAGACTCCTGTTCACACTACCATTAAGGGACCACATCACCCCAGCGCTACAAATGCTACATTGGCTACCCATCAAACAACGAATAAGGTTTAAAACAATGTGCATAACGCACAGAGCTATCCACGGCCAAGGAGCAGAATTCCTCCAAAAGAAAATAATGATCTACAACCGGCAAGACCGCTCAGAGCAAGCCACAACATTCGCCCAGAACCGAAGACATACAAAAAAAGGACTTGGGGGTGTGGGGGTAGTCTTTCACCTAAAATTCATAAAACTACTTTTAACTTGGCTCTTCACCTCAGAATCAGAAGGGAACGACTAGAAAAATCAGATCACAACCTAAATAGCATACATGGAAGAAACAAGACAGGGAAAGAGCCCAAAAAGAACCACTCCCTCAATATCCCATTCTAGTCACTACCCCATAATTGGAACCCCAGCTACAGGCGAGGGAGCATTAACCAATAACAGGTACCCCAACGAGGCCCAGTGCACCTAGACTTCAGAGGGTGGGGATCACGCACAAGAAACCCGGGGATACAACCAAACCTCCAATACCTAAGCCATCTCCAAACCGGCGGCAGGGGGAGGCCTGCACAACTGCATGCTCACAAACCACTAGACAATTATGATATGATATGATAGGTTATTTATAACATGCTTAATACCCAGAGGTTTCTAAGCGCGGACCAGGGGATCAAACCTGTGTTGCTCTGTGTCGTCTTGCTCCCAAGGCGAGCACGTTGCCCCTGAGCTATCCTCCCAAGACCGTTATATTACAGAGGAAAGCAACCACCACGCGCAATACATGGTGAACAAACCCCTACAAATCACCCAACACACAGCATGGACAGAGACGATAACCCCTACAAATCACCCAACACACAGCACAGACAGAGACGATGAGCACAGAAGTCCAAAGCAATAAGGTATGAATAACCTCGACTAATCCAACCGTAAAAACCTCAAACTCTGCATACTCTTCTCAAACGCAAAACAAACACAACCATCTCTCTGCATAGCAATCCGCATGCACTTCACCACACTGCAACGACAAACAAACCTCACATAGCCCTGCACAACAGCACACAGGAATCGACTGCGTTGTTAATTGCACCCAAGCTCAGCGATCGGTGCAAACCAAAATGAAGCTGTCAACAGGACATCACAACCCTCACCTCCCCTTTTCCAGATATACCCAACTAACCCATCTCCCCTGACCCCCCACCGTTACCTTTCAGTTCCGCCAGAGCGCCAGGTGACCACCTCAGTGATGATACTGCACGGTACAAAAGATCTTTAACATTAACATGAACAATAAAATGAAACCCAATCTTCCTCCATGACTACATTTGTTAAGACGGCTACCGGAGTAGAGATCTGGTTATTAATCAGCTGCCACGTTTGTCGCCAGTCTGTGTCCCTGATGGCTTTTAACATCGTCCCAGAGCCAGACTGTAACATTTGAGCCTTGTGAAGTGACAGCCAGTTCTTATACTTTGGCTTCCTCTTTCTAAGCCGCTCAGGTATTTCATTACTCTTGGAAAGTTTGATCATCCGAAGGTCCTTCCGCAATGGCTTAGTTCCTCTCTTGTCACTTACCCTAAAATCCTGGAGGAGTGGAGCATAATTTATCTCCCTTGGGCTAGTCTTTAATTGCCTAGAACATATTGTCAGGAGTTTGTCGACCTCTTGCGGTTTCATACATAGGCGATTCCTTCCCAGAAAGATGTCCACATTTGGCCACCCGGTTATATTTGTTTGTTTAAAACCCATAGCCCAAGTCATTTCCAGTAACGCCTGGTCACTTTGGCCCCTGGATGTCACCTCAAAGGTTTTTACTGTATTTACCACGTTCCTTGAAACAAATAAATAATCCAAAACTCTTAGTGAGCTTACTTGGAATGTCACCAGCCGTTTGGACATTAAGCATGTAAAAATCCCTAGTCTTCATTGCATTACACCATGTTTCCAATCTCTTATGTCCCTTGTTCACCAAGCTACCAGCATCATTAGTGAACGTACCATTTTTATCAATACAAGAAATGTTAAAGTCCCCACAAATAATCATGAATAGGTTATCAAATCTGATAGTAAAAGTATAAATAATGTCCGTCAAAGAGTCCACCAATACATCTGAAGCAACGGCCTAAGGATTCCAATGCACATTGAAAATCAGGTACCAGCTTGTCATTTTCAAAGATTCCTGAGTGATTTTACAAATCTTAAGCACCACCTAATAACTAAAAAGGATAGGAAGGGAATGGGGACGGTGGTAACATATTGAATGGACACAAAGGAGAGGAGAATGGTAACTTGACTCCCCTCCTGCACATGCTCCTCTGAGTACCTGTGCATTCAGACTAAATACACACAGCTCCGAGTCTCAGGTTTTTCTCCAACACGTCCACAGTCCCTCACCACAGCAGCTGGTCCACTCCAGCAGTCATTGGTAAAAGTAAATTGACTTTGTTTAATGTCATCAATCTTTGACCTCAGGAATTTCATTCCTCAGCATACCCTTGCATTTATTTTCGAGTATGATCCCATGGGTCCGGGCTTTGGCATTTCTTTGTCCTGTAGACTGTAGTGTGCCTCTATGGGAAGGCATAACTAAACAGAACCAAAAGGCATACAAAGCAATGCCAGGACTGGCGTTCTTAAACCCTCCATGGCAGTATGTACCTTACTTGAGGGGCAGTTCACCCTATTGACACAATAAATAGTCTGTTGTTAGCACAGCAGGGTTTGGTTAAACTATCCGAAGGGCAGTTCAAGAGATCAATTTGTTTCTACCCCAACCCCTCAGTGGTAATTTCTGTTGTTATGTTAAGTCTGTCCACTCACTGACCATTTGTGTCTAAAGCTCACCAGGGGCTATGCTATTCCTGATGCAGAAACACTCCAACTCTTCAAGGACTTTGCTCATGAATCAATGAGCCATACAAACATTGCATATCGGCACCAATAGTTGTATGAAAGGGGCTTCCCTCTACCATACTTAAAGGAGTTGCCTCCCCTGAAATTTAGAAATAAAACCAGGCCTTGTGCAAGAATATAGGTATGGGAACTCTTTCCAGAACAACTTCAACCTGAGCCTTCTGCTCACTTCTTCACTAAAACAAGCCCTGCCGGTACATATGTAAAATAATGTACTCTGACAGGTCACTGCAGCTGTCAGTCAGCCTCCCAGGGTACGTGATGACAGCAGGTAAAGCTTTGCAATCACAGTTGACCTAAGTATTCTCTGAAAAACCCACCTACCCCACTGGGCTTCATGTGTTCTACCTACAAGGTTCCAAAATCCAAATCCTAACCCACATTGTCTAGAACTGGAGTTGAAATAGTACATTATATCCTCCTAGAATAATCAAGGGGAGAAGGACACACATATCTATCTATCTATCTATCTATCTATCTATCTATCTATCTAAGTATTTTATGTATAGCACTGCTCGCCCAAAGGCCTCTCCAGTGTTTTTAATTTAGTCTTCCTACTTCATATTAAAGAACATTTTAAAATGTGGCTGCAATATGCCCCCACGGTGTCAAGTCCCCCAGGGGCACTAGTGAGAGAACACTTGGTACTGTGCCTCTGCTATCTGCAGGGATGAATGATGTATCACCTTTCTCTCAACTGACCAATGAGACTGACCACTGCTTACCACCAAGAAGCCACAAGAGGAAATACTTGAAAGAAAAACATATATTGGTATGTCCTATCCCCCTGACTCATCAGGTTACATAATGAAGGTATTCCCAGACAGATAACTACAAAAATTACTTTTTATTTTCCTTTAATCCCTGATTCAGATATACAACCCTGCCTTCCGTGCCTCTACCTGGCTGTTCTGCCTCAGAGATAGCTATGATCCTCTGGGGTCAGACCGTGATCCAGCTTTGAAAATGTAAGTATAAGAGCTGGAGTGCTGTGCTGTTAGGGACTTTCCTAGCTCATCACACACCCCACATGTTGGGCCATACTCTTGTGGACCCCTTGGGGGTTAGAAAGTGGGGATATGAGAAAAAAAACACACCATATCTGGTACAAGCCCCACTATTGTGGGGGGTCCAGAGATGCATGTGATAATCATGTGCCCTGCAGCTTTTTTCCTGAAGTGCAGTATATGCAGGGGTTGACAGGCCGCTCTCATCCAAGGTAGTCGCGGTAAAACACTGCACACTGCATGACGATCAGCTTCCTTTTTTCAGGAAGACACTTCATTTTGAACTTTTTCAAAGTGGTTATCGAACACCAAATATCCCCAGATGTCCCAAGCAGCACACCAACATGTATTTTCCTCGCCCCAATTCACACATACACACATTTGTGGTTAGCTCTGGAGTCAGTGTTGCCAGGACAATATTCAAAACAACAAATGAACAGGGTCACGGAACCCAACAAAGAACAACACACTCCTGTTTTGAATTTTACAATAGTCAATGTTCGTGCGATAATATTGGTTTATATCACAGCGTGATTTGTATCCATGGAAAAAATATATCACAGGAAAGCTCAATTCATACAAAAGACAATCAACAAATGGTGCTGATAGTGCTCACCCAAGGTGAATACCTTGGATCGTCATTCAAAAGGGACGTACATGCCCTGATACCATAGAAGGAATACATGAGTAATACATAATAAACAGAACAGTACACAGTGCTACAATGCACAATAATAAAACAGTGTGTGGATTTTGGACACTGAAACGGAAAATCAAC
The DNA here is from genome assembly GCF_040938575.1 of Ambystoma mexicanum. NCBI lineage: Eukaryota > Metazoa > Chordata > Amphibia > Caudata > Ambystomatidae > Ambystoma > Ambystoma mexicanum. Next base: position 757,875,906 of record NC_090941.1, read on the forward strand.
ACGACTGTGTTTCAGTCTTAAAAGGCTGGATTTGTAACCATTCTTGCGTCGGCCTTCATCAGGACAGAGTGGTAAATGGTGGGAGTGTCCTGTGGGTTCGTGTCTGGATAGAACCACAGATAGGAGTTGCAGACTGTGTAGTCTTAATCAGCGGTCCGGATAGAGATCAGTCCTTATTTCGGGTCCAATCTTAATATAGCGCCCCAAACTCAGTACGTCAATATGGACCGGCTTAATGTATCTGATGCGTTCCGACAATCACATCTTATCTGCCTGGATAGAATCCGACAGACTAGCAGGGTCTCTGGCAGCAAAAATAAGGATTGTTCTCTATCCGGACCACTGATTAAGACTACACGGTCTGCAACTCCTATCCGTGGTTCTATCCGGACACAAACCCACAGGAAACTCCCACCACAAGCAGAAGAGAGATCAAGTAAGATGAGGTCACAGGGGGGTGTTGGAATCAAGGTTGGAGAGCAGGGCTTCACAGATGTGCAGGAGAACAGTTTCTGTGCTTCTGGCAGCTCTGAAGCCGGACTGATGTTCATGGAGACAACCAACAGATTCAGTGTGAAGATTAAGCTGGGAGATGGCCAGCTTTTTCTAGAGTTTGCCCAGGAAAGAAGTGATGGAGATTGAGCGATAGTTAGCCGGGCAAGACGGGTCGGAAGAGGGTTTCTTAAGAAGGGGGTGCACAAGGGAGTGCTTCAGGGGGAAGGGATGACTCTAGTGGTGAAGTAGTGGTTGCAGAAGTCAGCCAGGCAGGGGCCAGCATGTCAATGTGGTCCTGGATGGTCTTGGAGGAACAGGGGTGAACTGTTTTGATGAGACTTTCATAGATCGGACTTGTCTAGAAACCTTGTCTGGGGAAAACAGGGGAAAGGCTGAGAAGGAGGGAGGAGAGGTGGCCGGAGAAGGGCCAGGGGAAGAGCAGGGAGTAGAGGGAGGATGGGGAGAAGAGAGAGAGGACAGGATGTCCGGAGTTTTGGATATGAAATGAGAAGCCAGGGCCGCGCAGAGGGCCTGGGAGGGTACAGGAGATGTAGAGACTGAAGCAGGATTGGCCAGCTCGTTTCAGATTTTAAAGAGTTCGGCCGAGTTGTTAGATGCCGCAGAAACATGGGCTTGGATGTGGGTTCTCTTCTTGATGCGGACAGAGTGCCGGTATTGCCTTTAGAGCAGGCGGCAGGCCAATTTGTCAGAGTATGTACCAGAAGCGCGCCATTTTCTCTCAGCCACCCAGCACTCGCGTTTAAGGTTGACGAGGTCTGAGTCGTACCAAGAGTTGAACTTGGCTTTGGGCTTCAACCGTTCCTCATAACAGGGGCAAGAACATCGAGAGTATCAGATATAGCAGAGTGGAGCATGGAAAGGGCTGTGTCAGGGTGTGAGTCAGCCAAGGGGGGGGGGTGTTGAGAAAGTGGCAGCAAAAGCCTCAACTGACACACGCTTCATGGGTCGGATAACTGAGAAGGTAGATGGCAGTTCAGTTCTGGAGTTGGCTTGGCCTGAGGGGTACAGAGCGTGAGCTGGAAGGAAAGGAAAAAGTGATCACTCCAGGAAAGAGGAGTAGCGAGAGGGATAGAAAGGGGAAGGTCTGATGAGATCAGAACATCCACAGTGTTCCCTGCAGAGTAAGTTGGGCCAGAGGGGAGAATAGAGAGTGAGAGAGAGTCGCAGAGCTCACAAAAGAGTCCAGAGGAAGCAAAGGAAGCATCAAGGTGGATATTGAAGTCTCCAAGAAAGAGGAGTTGAGTGGTCGAGACCAAAAGGGAAGAGGAGAGGTCTGCCCATGCAGAGAGGACGGAGGAGATTTGACCAGGTGGGCGATAGATGGTAGCCACAGTAAGGGAGTTGCCAGGAGAGAGAGAGAGCCTGCAGACGAGGCATTCGAAAGATGAGCAGGCCTGCGTAGGAATGACAGAGGCAGGAATCCACTCAGGGAAGATTAGGGCTACACCCCCTCCAGAACGGTTGGATCTGGGCACAGAGAGGATCTTGTAGCCATCAGGGAGGAGAGTGTCCAAGCTCGTGACAGAGCTGGCCGTGAGCCAAGTCTCGGTGAGACAGAGAACATCGAGGTCAAGTTCCTCCAGGAGGCAGCAGATGTCAGAGGAGTGTTTGGCAGATGACCAAGAGTTTAGATTGGCAATATGGAGAAGGTTGCCATCCTTGAAAGACTTCCGGGGAGGGGTACAGATCAGAGGTAGTATGCCTGCGGAGGTGTAGGAGAAGCACGAGGGAGGGCAGAAGAGGCAGGAGGAGAGGGCAAGGTAGCCAAGGAGGAGACAGAGGGGGAGGCAAGGATGCCGAAGAAGGGACAGCAGGAGAAGAAAGGAAATGTATGAGGTGCAGGAAGTTGTAACGCTCACCTGATTCCCACGGAGGCGCAGGTCTGGCTTCGAGTGCTGATGCTTCTTCTATGGTGAAGCGCAGGACTCTGAAGATGGACAGGAAAGGCCCTCTACTCTGGCTTCTCTGGCTCGAGGAATATTCCCCTTAGGGTCAGGAAGGATGAGCTCTCCATCCTGCTTCTGATGCAGGGGCACGTTGAAACCCAGTTACGAGGATTGATGGGAGTTCAGGTAAGCTTGACTATTCAGGTAAGGCTCTGTAAAAGTTCTGTTGCAAGTTCAAAAGTCCAAGCTTAATAATAATGTTCATTGTCTTTTTGCAGCAAGCGCTAATGCTTATGTCTTTTTTCCCCTTAGGGGCCGGAGTTCGGAATGCCGGAGATATGGCACCGACCCGAAGTGAAACGTGCAGTTCCAGTTCCAGTAAATGGCAGGTTAGTTCTGGATGAGCGCTCGGGAACTGTCTTTGCATACGCTCATTCAATGTCTTTGTCTTTTTTCCCCATAGGGGCCGGGGTCCGGAAAATGCCTGGAAGCGGCAAGACCCGAAATGAAATGGGAATGACCCAACAGGTAAGTCTTATTCCCTTCCTTCTCTCACCTCTTATTCTTGTCTTTTTCTCTAGGCTCTGGGAAGTGGCTGTGTATCCGGATGATCGCTGCTGAAGATGGAGGAACCCAGGAAAGGTGAGTGAAATGCAGCGCTGCAGCGATCGTAACGAAATGCTTTTAAAAATGATGCCTTCCCTTTCAGGATCGTCGGTGATGTCTCCGTGGTGCAGATTTAGCTGGTAAGGTCTCTTGTCTCCCTTTGCAGGTGACCCAGGATTCTGACAGGCGTGGCTGAAGTCCAGATGCAGGAGCTGACACGGCGAGCGTCCAGCTGCGAGGAGCAGAACAACGCAAAGCGTGAGTTGCTGATCGGGTGTGGTTTAAATAGCTTTGGAAGAAGTTCCAAGTGTGTATCCTTCCTCCGATCAGGTATGTATCCTTCCCCGACCACACCCGGGTGGAAAGTAGTCCCACAGGTAAAGTAGTTCCATTCAGGCCTCAAGAGAGCCTGGATGTGGCAGCATGGTCTGCATCAGGTAAGTGCACATTAAAACACTTGAACATATGTCTAGCTTTATGAGCCTGGCACCTAAGGCGCCAGGACAGAGGTCCAACATGAGCATGGCGCCTAGGGCGCCAGGACTGCGTCCAAAGGGCCCCAGCTTGGGCCCGCTGGCACTCCCCTGGGGGAAATGATGCCTGCCTCTGGGGTTGCTGGGTCGGACCTGGCTCCTTGGAGGTAGGCATCATGACAGTACCCCCCCTCAAGGCCCCTCCCAAGGTTCTTCCCTCCGGGGGTTTGGGCTTGTTCGGAAATCTCCGGTGAAACCTTTGTACTAATCGAGGTGCGTGGACATGGTTACTAGGCTCCCACGATCTCTCCTGAGGTCCATATCCCTTCCAGTCAACAAGATAGAAGAGTTTCGACTTTACCACCTTGGCGTCTAAAATGTCTTTAACTTTGAATTCTAATTCCCCTTCAATTTGAACTGGATCTGGAGGCTTGGACAATCGGGTTCCTGGTTGTACTGGCTTCAAAAGTGATGCATGAAAAACTGGATGAATACGCATGTTGGACGGTAGATCCAGTTTAAAGGCCACTGGGTTGATTATAGCTTAGATGGGATAAGGTCCTATGAATCTGGGATTGAAGGTTCGCAGGCTCTTGAGGGGTAAATGTTCCGTTGCTAGCCATACCTGGTCTCCTACTTGGTAAGGAGGAGTTTTACTTCGGTGCAAATCAGCGTTTTCTTTATACTTTTTCTTGGCTTGCTGTAAATGAGTTGCAGCTTCTTTGAAGGCTCGGGTTATTGTGGAATGCAGATGATTTACTGCGGGCATTTCCAGGGTCAGAGGTGGATCTAGGTCAGAGGTCCGAGGATGGTGACCATACAAAGTATAAAAGGGGGTTTGTCCGGTTCCAGAATGCACTGAATTGTTGTATGCATATTCTGCGATCCAAAGGATGTCTTTCCAATTTAACTCGGATTGGTGTAACATGCACCGAAGATATTGCTTGAGAGTCTGATTGGTTCTCTCGGTTTGTCCGTCGGTCTGGGGGTGGTGGCTGGTGCATAACCGCACATCTATTTGTGCTAGTTGGCAACACTTCTTCCAAAAATGTGAGATAAATTGACTTCCACGATCCGAGACTAATATGGAAGGGAAACCATGTATACGAACTATATTCTCCAGGAATTCCTTGGCCAAGGTGGAAGCTGAAGGCAAACCCTTTAAAGGGATAAAGTGGGCCATTTTGGAGAATAGGTCCACAATTACAAGGATTGTGTTGTAACCCGCACAAGGAGGCAGATCTGTTATAAAGTCCATTGACAGGGTGTGCCATGGTGCCGGTGGAATATCCAAGGGTTGAAGTAGGCCGGCTGGCCTTTTCTTTTGAGCCTTGTTTTGGGCGCAAATTCCACAAGACAGTACAAAAGACTTTATGTCTTTTCTCCAAGAAGGCCACCAGAAGTGGCGTTTGATTTTTTCCTCCGTTTTAGCGATACCAGGGTGTCCTTCCATTAAAGATTCATGATGATGGGCAATAACAAGTTCTTGCAATTCTTTACTTGGCAGAAACAACCGCTCCTGGAAGTAGGGTAAGTCATCCTTAACGGTGTAATGAGGACCCTTTTGACTCCATTCCAGTAAGGTTGCAGAGTCTAGAAGTTGTTTTACTTGCGTTTGGATATTCTCAATAGTTTGCAATGAAGTTAAGCCTAAGATTCTTTGCTCAGGTATGATGGGCACAGGTTCTAAGCTCGAATTAGGTTCTTCCATGCCAATCCGGGATAAGGCGTCTGCTTTTCCATTCTTGCAGCCAGGGCGATAGGTAATTACAAAATCAAATTACGCAAAGAATAGAGCCCATCGGAGTTGTCGTGAAGATTGAGCTTTGGCCGTCTTTAAATACTGTAAGTTTCTGTGGTCCGTAATTATGGTGATAGTGTGTCTTGCCCCGAGAAGGTAGTGACGCCAAGCCTTGAAAGCAGATTTGATGGCCAGTAACTCTTTATCGGTAATTGCGTAGTTGATTTCAGGAGGAGAAAATTTTCTGGACCAAAAGGCCACTGGGTGTAGTTGGTTAGTTTTTGGGTCTCTTTGCGACAGGACAGCTCCCATGGCCGAACTGGATGCATCGGTTTCCACTATGTACGGGAGATCTGGGTGCGGGTGCTTCAATACAGGTGCAGAGGTGAATTTGGTTTTCAGGTCCTGGAAGGCTTGTTCGGCCTCAAGAGTCCATTCGAAGCGTTTGTTTTTCTTTACGAGAGCGGTGATGGGTTGGACTGTTCGGGAAAATTCCGGGATGAATCTTCGATAGAAATTGGCAAAGCCGAGCATGCTCTGAACTCCCTTCACCGAGCTTGGAGATGGCCATTTGAGGATGGCGTCCACCTTTCGCGAGTCCATTCGGACTCCTTGAGGTGTCAGGATGAATCCGAGAAACTCAACTTCTGTGGTATGAAAAACGCATTTTTCGAGTCTTGCAAATAGTCTGTGCTGGCGCAGTTTCTCAAGAACTGCCCTAACATGTTTTCTGTGATCAGATTCTGAAGAAGAGTACACCAGGATGTTGTCAATGTAAACAATGGCACAGACATCGATAAGTTCCCGAAGAACATCATTCATAAAGTACTGAAAGGCGGCAGGTGCATTGCACAAACCGAAGGGCATCACCTGATATTCGAAGAGCCCAAATTTGGTGCGGAATGCAGTCTTCCATTCGTCGCCTTCTTTTATGCGCACCAGGTGATAAGCTCCTCGGAGATCTAACTTGGTGTACACACAAGCGTCTTTCACCTGGTCGATAAGCTCAGGGATCAAGGGCAGAGGATAACGATTCTTAATCGTTATTTGATTTAGGGCGCGATAGTCTATACACGTTCTAAGGTCGCCTTCTTTTTTTGGCACGAAGAACAGAGCTGAAGAGACAGGAGACTTGGACGGGCGAATAAAACCATTGGCTAGGTACTGATCTAAATACTGACGCAAATGCAGGTTCTCAGGTTCCGTAAGAGCATAAATCCTACTACAAGGTAGTTGAGCATTGGGTACCAGATCGATTTGGCAATCATAAGACCGATGGGGAGGTAACGTGTTAGCCTGTTCTTTCTGAAAAACGTCTTGGAATTCTTGGTATTCTGACGGTAGCTGTACAGGGGTTGAAGTTGCTGAGGCTAGACCCATAGCTGGATTTCTTGGATAACAAGTTGGTTCACAATCAGGAAAACTTATCTTCTTTGCTCGCCAGTCAATTCTGGGATTATGTGTTTCTAACAAAGGAATTCCAAGAATTACTTGAAATTGTGGGGCCTTGATCACATCAAACACGATTGCTTCCCGATGTCCATCCTGACCCACTAGTGTCACTTCAACAGTGGAATGCGTTACAGGCCCTGAGGCTATTTCGGTTCCATCTACTGTAGTAATGACATCTTGGGTTACTTTCGGGCGGAGAGGAAGCTTAATCCTGGAAGCCAATTCACGGCCTATGTAATTTCCAATAGCTCCACTGTCGATGTATGCTTTTATAGCATGCAACTGCTGAGGCTGTTTTGGGTCCACGAGCACCATTGGCATGACAAAATGCGAGGTCAAAGAGTTAGTTTTCAAGCTCGGCAAGCGGGCTAGGTCGTTTCCCGAATCAGGTGTCACTAAATCGTTATCAGTAGCTCCAACCACCTTCTTAAGTGGTTTAACTGGACAATTTCGAAGAAAGTGACCGGAAGTCCCGCAATAGTCCCGCAATACAGACAAAGTTGCATTTGCCGCCTTCTCTCTCGTTCTTTCTGCGTTAATGGTCCTTTAACACCACCGATTTGCATAGGTTCAGCTACGTCGGTACTCTTGGAGTTAGCGTGGGTTTTGATCGGTGCTCGGTTTTCATACTTGAACCGATCTGCTTTTCTATTTTGAAGTCTGTGATCAAGTTGAACCACCAAGTCAATGTAGTCTGCGCAGACCTAGGGTGGGTTAACTATCTGAGCTAGAACATCCTTAAGCTCTCCGCGCAGGCCTCGATGAAACAATGTGATCCTTTTGCTTTCTGGCCATCCAGTTTCCACAACCAGTCTGTTAAAGGTGGCTATGTAGGACAGAAGATCCTGATTACCTTGTCGTAAGGATAGCAGTTCGTTATCAAGGGCCTGTCCTTGAGAGTGTCGAGCGAACAATCTTTCCATGCTGGCCTGGAAGCCCTGAAAATTCTGGAGAATGGGATCATCCTGATTTACCAATGGAATAGACCAATCGGCAGCACTGCCACTGAGGTAAGATAGTATAAAGGCTACCTTGGTCTGATCGTTAGGGAAGGCTCCGGGTCTGCATAGAAAGTGTAAACGACATTGGTTCATAAAGACGGCATATTTCTTGGGATCCCCCGCAAAACGTTCAGGCGGGGCCAAAGGCATGTGTCCAGGTAGATTAATTTGTACCGGGTTACTCAAACCCATTGATGTGGAAATGTCTCCGGAATTAGGTAAAGGAGTGTGCCCTGCCTGGGCCTGTAATAACCTTTTGGCTAGGTCATCTGTTCTTTCCTTGGATAAGATCAGTTCTCTTTTGAGAGCGTTAGTCTCCTGGCGGGCTGAGTGCACCTCTGCCCGTAATTCCCCCAAAAGCTGGGCCAGCTGGTCAGTCTCGGAAATCTCCATAGCGCCCGGGTGGGAAGTTGTGGGTAGGCTTCACGTTCTGTAACGCTCACCTGATTCCCACGGAGGCGCAGGTCTGGCTTCGAGTGCTGATGCTTCTTCTATGGTGAAGCGCAGGACTCTGAAGATGGACAGGAAGGGCCCTCTACTCTGGCTTCTCCGGCTCGCAGGAATATTCCCCGTAGGGTCAGGAAGGATGAGCTCTCCATCCTGCTTCTGATGCAGGGGCGCGTTGAAACCCAGTTACGAGGATTGATGGGAGTTCAGGTAAGCTTGACTATTCAGGTAAGGCTCTATAAAAGTTCTGTTGCAAGTTCAAAAGTCCAAGCTTAATAATAATGTTCATTGTCTTTTTGCAGCAAGCGCTAATGCTTATGTCTTTTTTCCCCTTAGGGGCCGGGGTTCGGAATGCCGGAGATATGGCGCCGACCCGAAGTGAAACGTGCAGTTCCAGTTCCAGTAAATGGCAGGTTAGTTCTGGATGAGCGCTCGGCAACTGTCTTTGCATATGCTCATTCAATGTCTTTGTCTTTTTTCCCCATAGGGGCCGGGTTCCGGAAAATGCCTGGAAGCGGCAAGACCCGAAATGAAATGGGAATGACCCAACAGGTAAGTCTTATTCCCTTCCTTCTCTCACCTCTTATTCTTGTCTTTTTCTCTAGGCTCTGGGAAGTGGCTGTGTATCCGGATGATCGCTGCTGAAGATGGAGGAACCCAGGAAAGGTGAGTGAAATGCAGCGCTGCAGCGATCGTAACGAAATGCTTTTAAAAATTATGTCTTCCCTTTCAGGATCGTCGGTGATGTCCCCGTGGTGCAGATTTAGCTGGTAAGGTCTCTTGTCTCCCTTTGCAGGTGACCCAGGATGCTGACAGGCGTGGCTGAAGTCCAGATGCAGGAGCTGACACGGCGAGCGTCCAGCTGCGAGGAGCAGAACAACGCGAAGCGTGAGTTGCTGATCGGGTGTGGTTTAAATAGCTTTGGAAGAAGTTCCAAGTGTGTATCCTTCCTCCGATCAGGTATGTATCCTTCCCCGACCACACCCGGGTGGAAAGTAGTGCCACAGGTAAAGTAGTTCCATTCAGGCCTCAAGAGGGCCTGGATGTGGCAGCATGGTCTGCATCAGGTAAGTGCACATTAAAACACTTGAACATATGTCTAGCTTTATGAGCCTGGCGCCTAAGGCGCCAGGACAGAGGTCCAACATGAGCCTGGCGCCTAAGGCGCCAGGACTGCGTCCAAAGGGCCCCAGCTTGGGCCCGCTGGCACTCCCCTGGGGGAAATGATGCCTGCCTCTGGGGTTGCTGGGTCGGACCTGGCTCCTTGGAGGTAGGCATCATGACAGAAGTGTCTATCAAAGAGGAGAAGGTTGGCTTGAGGGCCTTGGACCAAGCCTGCTGCTACCTACTTCACCAGAGGAGGGCAAGAGCCCTCCCTCCCTTCTTTCGTCCCGGCAGCTTCAGGAGAAGCAGTACGCCCATCTAACATATCCGTGCCGGAGGCTCTCCTTGCCACTCATCACTGCAAGGTACTTTGCCCTTTCACCTAAAAGAAGCATTGTGCCCTCGTCTGAGCACCCGATCCATGCCCTGGTTCACACTACTATTTCCACCCGTGCCGTGAATCCAGCGTGCGGCTTCAGAAAATGGCTGCCGTCTAGTTGTTGTCGCTTGGTTGCTAAGCAACCGTATTACATAAGCAGCCAGCTGATTGATTGCTGCGTCCGATTTAAAGAGGCCAGCTCCACCGGAAAGTGAGAGCCGAAGAAGGACCTACGTCAGAAGGGCCTCGTTAAAAGGGCCTGGCCTGTTTGTGTCTGTCCGTGAAGGCCCGCCTACGTGACGAAACACCCCCCCATCACACGTGAGTTCGCTTAGCCCACCTCTGGCAGCTACCCCCATTCATAGCTGAACGCACCTCTACTCATACCCCCGCGGGACTAGCAACCCTTCCTATTAACGCTCTGTCTGTTCTAACTGGACATCTCCTCACAACCAGGATGCTGCCTGCCTTGCACAGCCGTCCAAGTTTTAGTCATGCGGTCACATTATTGCCTCCCATTTCACCCCTCCCACGTTTGAATAATCATTACGTTTTATTTGTAACCGCGCACTGCATATGTGAGACTGGTACACCCTGTCCCCTCCCCATAACCCGCTATTTACACACCTGCCTATCTATTATCTCTTTTACTGCTAATTGCCTGCTTTTCCAATGTGTCTGTTTGTGACCTTGCATTACCATGAAATCTACACTTACGAGCGCAACAAGCATTTAGGCTCATATCTACCTGTATTGTAGTTATGCAACATCACAATAAGGTTCACTGTACCACTGTATTCACTGTACTGCCTAGTCTTGATCAGTCTACTAGATGGTATGCATTGCACTTAACCCTGCTCAGCACCTGACTTTGTACTGGCATCGGTTTTACTAATTCTGCATCTCCCATCCACACCAGAAATAAAAAGGACATCTCCAAGGAGAAACTTCTCCCCCTAAACCTTCCTCTTCTCAACAAAGCCTCCGTGACCTACTCTGACCCTACAGCCTTAGTAGACACCTACAGCCAAACCATACTGAAGGCACTAAATGCTATAGCCCCTATCAAACTAAGGAAATCTAAACCTTGCGCCCATTTGAACTCATGGTTTACCCCTCAACTAAGATCTATGTAAAGCCAAGAGAAATGCAGAGGCACACTAGAAAGGCCACCCTACAGAAACTAACAAAATTATCCTAAATTCGGCAGCAACAACATACAAAGATGCTATATTCCTAGCTAAAAAAGATATATACAATAAGCACATTTCTCAGGATGAATCTAACACCAAAGAGCTCTTCAGGATCCTAAAGAACTTGAATCTCCAATAGCCCCAATCGCAATTGTATTACTGACACCACATGGTGTACTAACATCCAAAAAGCGCTCCTAGAGAAAATTTCCACTCTACGAACTAAAATCAACACCAAAAAATGCAGCCTTCCGAGAGACCTCCTCTACAACCCCTCCACCAACAACCCCAATACTCATGTACACACAATCAAACCTTTTAACTTCTCCCCACTTTCCACCTGGGAAGTGGAAAACATTATCAGAAAGATCAAACCATCCAACTGCCAAGGCGATGCATGCCCGGCCCCAATCATTAAAGAGGCCGCACACAAACTAGCTCCCTTTATTATTTAATTCATTAATGCTTCCTTTGAATCAGGCTCGGTCCCTGACAACCTTAAAGACGCCTGGGTTATACCTCTAATCAAAAAACCTACCCTTGATCCTAACAACCCTGCCAACTATAGACCCATCAAAACTGTGCCCTTCTTACTGAAAATCTAGAAGCAAATAATCTTCTTGGTCTATGCCAATCGGGTTTCCGACCTAGACACGGAACAGAAACCGCCCTAATTGATTTAAAAACACAAATCAAGGATTTAAAAGATATGGGCAAACTGGCCCTACTACTCCTGCTTGACTTATCAGTAGCTTTTAATTTGGTGGACCATCAAATCCTCTGCCACCACCTCAAAACTGCTGCTCACTTCTCAAACGAAGCCACCTCATGGGTTAAATCCTTCTTGGCTAACAGACCATGAGGTCTTCTCACCCACTGCGTCTGCTGAACCATCACCTGTATTATGTGGGGTACCGCAAGGGTCTTGCGTTTCCCCCACCCTCTACAACGTATTTACCAAGCCACTCTTTGATATTCTTGACTATCTGCGTATCACCTACACAAATTATGTGGATGATACCCAGATACTCATCCCTATCTCAGGTGACTATGTAACCTACTCAATCGTGCTCAACAAGGTCTATGCGATTATCCAGGCTTGGATGGGCCACCATGGACTTTGTTTGAACGACGAAAAAACGGAGCTACTTATTCTAGGCTCTCGCTTCAGACTGAACAACTTAGACCCAACCTTCAAGGCATTTAGTATCGATGGGAACACCATTAACGTGTCCAATGATACCAAAACACTGGGTATCTATATCGATTCCACCTTATCTTTCAACAGACAAACTAATGCTGTGGCCTTAGCAGCTGCTTACACTTGCAAACTTATAATAGCCTGCAGATCCTTCCTTTCTACCACTAACTGCATTATCCTCGCTAGAACACTTATAATGTCTAAGATTGACTATTGTAATGCTCTCTATCTTGGTACTAGCCTCAAGAACATCAATAAACTTCAGGTAACTCAAAACAACGCCATCAGGGCTGCCCTTAACATTCCTAGGAAATCACATACATCTGACACTAGACGCAACCTGCGCTGACTACCTATTAACCAAAGAATAGCACTGAAAACACTTACCTTGACTCATAAGTGCCCAGCTAACTGCTCACCTGAATAGCTATCAAACCGCTTCCTGGTTCACACTTCTACATGACCTTTGAGATCAACCCAAACCCACTCGCAACACATACCTAGATTTAAAGTGCAAAAAGCAGGTGGGGCTAGCTTTCCAGTCTTGGCAGCCACATTATGGAACACCTTGCCTACCACACTAAGAGCTGTGCCTTCCTTCTACTCCTTCAAGCACAAAGTCATCAATTGGCACTCTGACCAGGATTTAGCTGCTGCTCACACAACTCCATTGCTGCATGTCATACTCTAATAACGTATGTATGCCCTTGCTGGAAAATATGCAACTGTACTACTGTATATATTTTATGTTTATTGCATTTCTGTAAATTGGTAACTATATAACTGTATATACCTACTTGTAAATTTTGTATTGCTTGTGCACGCATGTACCACTAAAAACTGTTCTTTTGTAATGTATGTAACCACCTCAATTACATTATGCGCCCAGATGCCCACGAGCCCGGATGCGCTATACAAATAAACAAAATACAAATACAAATACAAGACGGTACCATTCAAGTAAACATTAATGATGACCTTAGAGAAGTGGAAGGAGGCCAGGAGAGCCACCGGGTGCCACCATTAATGGGAGAAGAAGAGAGCACAGAGACCATATGTAGATTCCATAGGTCTGCCGAGGGAATGACAAAGAGGATGTCGGTGAGGGTTTGCCTGGCGGAGGCACTGGTATAGGTATCAGCGATAGGGAGGCCTGAGCTGGATACCATGATGTCCTTTTTAAACGTTTTCCTACCAGATTTTGTGAGGAGAGCAGGATAGTCGATAGAGAAGCAGTTAGAAAAGATGGGAGAGACAGAGAGCACCATAGAGTAGGTAGGGAGAGGAGAGAAAAGGAAGGGAGTAGGAAGGTGTGAGGGAGGGGGCGGGAGAAGGGAAAAACACAGGGCGGGGCGCAAGCAGACTAGACAAAGTGAGACGAGACAAGTAGATAGTTGAACAAGACGACAGGAGCTTAGATATGGTAGAGAAGTTTGATAGATGATTGCTTAGCTAGGAGTCAAAAAACCAAAGGACGTCAATACTTTCACAGAAGTTTTAAAAAACAGAGGAAAACATACCTAAGTCAGACAGTCTTGTGTGATGGCGAAAAAGCATAGGTTTCACAATGCAATTTGAAATATTTTCACAATGCAATTTTAAATACCAGAGAAAAACACACCTAAGTCTGAGAGTCCTGTAATGAGGGGAAAAGGCCTAGGTTTCACAATGCAATTTAAAATAGTTTCACAATGCAATTTTGCAATCTCGGGAGTTCGTGCAATCTTGGGAGCTCATGAAAGCAACGATTCCTTGTCAAAAAGGTCAAGGGAACCTCCCTTCTTGCAATACCCTTCTATTTCACAGTCTTTCTCCTCTTGTTAAACTGTCATCTTGGAACTGCTGTTATCTTGTGTGCTTTGCCTCGCACAGAGTGTGCTCTCGTCTGCTTTTTATCCGTTTGGGGGAGCTTAATCAAAGTCAGGTGTGTGTGATGGTCAGTAATTGCCTGACCTTGCCTGACCATTGCATTGGGACACGTCAGGTATTCGGCATGGATGTTAGTCCGTTTTCTCTCATAGCGGGCTGTCCTTGAGAAAGTGTTTGTGTTGTAAAGGGGAGTGGGTGGTTGGAGTTCCTCAATATCCTAGTTGGGGTAAATGTGTTTATAAAGAAGGGAATACCGAGTCTCACCATCTGTGTCCCAATCCCACTCCCCAGAAGAGCACTCACCCAGATGATCCTCCCCCGCACTGGTCCACCCCCAGGAACTGGATCCAAAAGCGATGGCCGTGTACTGGCCACCTGGACGACAGATTCCCGTGGACTTTTTGAAGACCTAAAAACCACCAAAGTCTCAAGCAACTCTGTGGACAGCAATCATCTCTGGGTGATGTCACAACAGCCATTCGAATTAGCTGACTGTAGTTTAGACTTTAGCATAGGAACAGTTTAGAATAAACATCAGCACTAGATATTCACCAGTGACGACAGCAATAAAAACTTTAGAACGTTTGTACATCTGAACTTCGGTGACATACTGCGGTTGACTGTAAAGGACCTACAAAAGTGGGTAAAACTAGAGGACTGACTCTGAGGTGGGGTCCGAGAGCCCTAATGCAGTCCAACACACTGCCATGCATTAGAGTGCTGATGGCCTTAGGCAGGAAGAGATGGAGTGCATGTAGTCTCCAAGGGCATTCCAAGGCTAAGCAGGGTCCTGTCCATGGACTGTGGAAAGGTGAAAAACGCGGAGTCGTGCTCCTGTAGAATCTGCTTGTTGTGGTTTGTGTCCGGTTGAACTGAACAAGCACAACAGTACACGCTTAATATGGCTAATAAGCGGATAAAAACCCCAACAAGCAACCTGCAAAAATGATAAGCGACTTTGGGCAAAAAGAAGCCAAATATGCTTATAATAAGCGGACCTGAAGGTCGGGGTCTATCCGCATGGCCACACTGTATTTTCATTCATTTTCATGCTGTATTTATGGCTCTAAGCATCTGTGGGTGTGCAGAGCTACCCTGTTGCCCTATAAGCCAGTCCGAGCCTGGTCCCTGCCTGCAGCAGAAAGTGGTTTACCATTAAACATTGCCCGGAAGGTGAATTGTAGAACCGCTGGATTCTAGTCATGGTGGAAAGTGCTCCCCGGCCAGTTGTAGTTTGGGAGGTAAGGTGGGGTAGAGCATTAAAGGGAGTTTTCTTTGGATCCCAACCACTTTTTGGGAAAGAATTTCACAGAGGGCATGGTTTAACCCTTAGGCGAGAAGCCTGTAAATGAAATCCTGTTAAAAAGGCACACGGGAGTGACATGATATGATATATGTAGCACTGTGCTTAAACTTGCTGCGTGTGGCTAGTAAAGAGCACAGGATATGTGTGTGCTCTGATACATGCGTAGAATGCATTTTAAAATGATGGAAACACGATTCCCGTGGGGGTGGGACCACAAGTAAGCTATGCAGTTCCCATATTTAAGTCCTTCTAACAGCTGTGTTGTACAGGGGCGCAACGAAACCTACATTTCGGTGTGGGCTAAGTGGTGATGGGAGGGAAAATAGGCAGGGCAAACTTAGAAACTCTGTCCCCACTGTTCTACCCCTGGACCCCCCATGGTCTGGTGTGGGGACCAACTATCAAATAGAATATTTCAAAGCGCAATATGCAGAGATGGAAGTCTTTCTTCAAAGTATCAGTTTTAAAGTTTTACTGCGTTTGTTTTACTGCGTTTGTTCAAGTAAATTTTTCTGAACAAACACAGTAAAACTTTAAAGGCTTCCCTCACCTCTCTGCCTAACAAAATGCAAGTGCGCACATCCAGGGGTTCTCCGAGGGTAAAATTTAGGCGGGGGCTAACCCTTTAAATTGTGGGAGAGGCGCTCACTTCAGAGCCGTTGGAGGAGTGACAAACATACTTGTGTAGGGGCATCTAACTTATTTACTCATTGTAATGAGACTATTCTAGTGCAGCTTCAAGTTAGAGTCAGTTAACTCTCTCCTTTAAGTCTGAAAACACCCACTTTTTGCAGGTCCTGAAGGTCCTAGAAAGTGTGAAAATGGCAGATGGTGTGCAATGAAAGATTCAATATCATAGCATAACATTACATAAAGTGTGGGGCAATACTCTGGACGGCCCAAGCCACTTCAGTGACTTGGAGCAACAGGGGGAAAAATGTAATGTTGGTTCTACCACAGTTAGTCCGCTATACTAGAATCTCTGGGGCACTGACTTGATGGTGAGACTTTGTCCCATCCCGGGAGGATAGCTCAGCGGCAACGTGCTCGCCTTGGAAACAAGACGACACGAAGCAACACAGTTTCGATCCCCGGGTCAGCGCTTAGAAACCTCTGGGTATTAAGCGCGTTATAAATACACAACTAAGACATATTCCTGTAACAGCGCCTCGATGCCCCCAGGCTGTGTGAGCGCTTTAAAAATGCAAATAAATAAATATGTCTGCCTGTCAAATCAAGTTATACGAGACTGGCGGAGGGCCAGTGCAGCAATAATGCAATTTTATGTGAAAGTATTGGAGCTACTAGCAGAGGAGCACCACGGTACAATAATTTGTCCCTATACTTAACTGTCCTATTGTAACGGTGTAAACGTAATCACTTGTGAGCACTCCAATTTTTGCAGTTGAAGTCAGTGGGCCTCATTACAAGTGTGCCAGTCCCGTAACAACGGTCAGAGCTGGTGGGCGGAACGGCACCACAAGGAAGTACCAGCGCCGTAATTAACGGTGACAGTGCTTCCGTTGACCATTGAGTCCTATGGGGCTCAAATGGGAATGGGGATTTACCATTTACCGGCGCCTGACTTCCCGGAACACGGGGGTCGTAATCTCCCGGTGTTTCCGGCAAGCCAGGTGCCAGTAAATATTGCAAGTCCGGCAGCAAAACACGCCGGTAGCACCGGCAGGGTTACCGCCGGACTAGTAATGAGGCCCAGTGTGAGATTAAATTATCTGCCCAGTATCACCCACTTACGCTAATCAGCGATGCAGAGATTTTAATCCACTCTGCAATTTGGGCACGGCCACCTTCTTTCATGCTTTACTTGGAACAAATATTTATGTTTTGGGTGTCAAGACCTACAGTAATACTCTCCTATAGAGGTTACTTGCAAAATGCACAAATTGCATAGTAAAGCATCATGGCAACAGGCTAAAAAACTCACTTAGGTTTGGAGATTTGGCACAAACCTCCAGCGTGTTGTTACGAATGGTTGTAAAGACATGAAAGCACACTTTACGTTTTAGGATATCAAGCTATTGGACGTTATGGGTGTGAACACATTTTCAAAGGATGCTTTAAAGAAACTTGTTGTCGGGTTTATACGCAGCCTGTGTGTCTCAGGGGGGCTGTGAGACGGGGAAACAGGTAGTGCTTGATGAGCCGAGCAAATAGTAAGTAGATTTGGCTCCGAACTTAGAAACAAAACGAGTCCAGAAGTATGTTCCTAATCCTTTGAACTGCTAGCAGCTAACATTTCCTTGAGCTCTTGGCATTGTATGATATTCTGCATCCCCCACAGATGACAGGAATGGGCAGGGGCGGAGCTACAAAGACATAATTGGCCAATCACAGGAACGGAGCTGCTGGAGGGCAGGCTACCACGCTGTATTTTCGCATTTTTCATTTTTACGCTGTTTGTATGGCTGTAGTCTTCTGTGGGTGGGCGGGCCATCCAAGTGACCGTGGATCTGAAGATTGCCGAACACTGCCTCCCTCATGCAGCCTTGGGGATGCAGGATACCATACAACACCTGTGTACATTGGGAAGTGGTTGAAGAGGCGGTATACGTGCCACGTGTTATGTGTTACAGGTGGTAAGGGATTTAAGTGGTTCTCATGCAGCGTAATATGGAATAGTGAGCCACATGTGCTTTGGGGCTGCAGCATGTTGCGCTTTGTTCTGAGTGGCTGGTTTGCTGATAGCCATTAAGATAGCCCAAGGGGCTCAGCGCCGCTGCTGGTATGTGCATGTGATCTGCAGGTCCGCTCCCGGCACTTGTTCTTCTTCTTGCTGACAGATTTTTATCCATCAGTGGTGATTTTGGATGCCGAGGCTTGAGCCTCATTACTCCATATTCTCGCGTTGAGTATGTAGTCGTGGGTTTGTATTCTTCTTGGTCTGTGTGGTCTTGTCACAGTAGCGCTGGTTTCACAGGGTCTTCGCAGTGATGGGCCGTGGGTAGCGGTCGAAGGGGTTTGCAGTGGTGGCAGTGAGTCTTCTGATCAGAGGGTTCGGGTTCTGATCCAGTCCTTGGCAGAAGTTATTACTCAGCTTCGCTAGATGTTCGTCCAACATCTCGATGTCCAGCTTTTTGTGAAGGTCTGCTATCCTTGTGAAGATTG
Organism: Ambystoma mexicanum; assembly: GCF_040938575.1. NCBI lineage: Eukaryota > Metazoa > Chordata > Amphibia > Caudata > Ambystomatidae > Ambystoma > Ambystoma mexicanum. The sequence goes on from NC_090941.1 coordinate 757,894,206, forward strand.
GAGCTCCAGACGATATCTGCAGGGCCTTGTTCTGGACTATCTGAAGACTCTTCCGGTGTCGCTCATGGCAGGTCATCCATGCTGGCGAGGCATACGTCAGGGTTGGTCTGATGAGCGCCTTGTAGACGTTGATCTTTGTCCGGAGGGGCATGGACTTGGTCTTCAGGAGTGGGTACAGCGATGCCATCTTTCCTGTTGCCTTCTGCTGAGTGTTCTCAATGTGGCTTTCCCAGTTGAGTTTGCTGTCCAGGGTCACACTGAGGTAGCGGCTGCTACTCTCCCATTTGATGGTCTCCCCGTTGAGGCTGATGTGTGGGTGCTCCTTGATCTTCTTACTGGTGAACAGCGTTGCGGTTGTCTTGCTGGTGTTGAGTTCTATCTGTTAGTCGCTCCCGGCGGGGTGAGCTCAGCTTTTCATCCTGCTGAGCGCTATATAACACATCATTATCGTTTGGCCTTGGACGTCTACTTGCATCACAGTAATTTGGCAAATGGGCCTATATTCGCTGATATTAACGATACATAAGGTGAGCCAATTTTGTATGAAATGTGTAGTGTACTTGGAAACAATGCTAGGTGATGCCACTTCCTGTTTTGCCAAGGGGTGGAAGGTCACGTTCCATCCACGGGTCAAGTCCCAAAAATTCAAGTGGGGGGACTCATCCAAAAATGAAATTGGATGCATCGTCGCCAGAAATTAGCATATCATGGTGAAATATGCACATTTCATAAAGTTGTCTTTGCATAACCACCCAAACTGCACAGGACAAATGGCATTTGCCTTTCATAAAATCAACACACACACAAAAACCAAGAGAGGATATTTTCTTCTAATAGTGTTTTTGAAAACATTAAAAGGTGTGCATGTTTTAAACTCCAAGAACCAATACAAATGTTTTCCCTGGGAGTAAATGTCACCTTTAGTTGTTATCTTTCATCAGGTTATATAGTGCAGTGGTGAAGTGTCTGGACTACAAAGATGATGAAGACATTGGGGGTCATTACGAGTTTGGAGGTAGCCATGGCGCTACTAGCGCCATGGCTGCCTGCAAACCCGGGTCCGATCTCACTGAATGGGGACTTACCGGGAAATTCCGACCTATGCAGACCCGGTAAGTCCCCATTCAGTAAACCATTCCCCATTCCCATTTGAGCCCCCATAGAGCTCAATGGGAATGGGGAAGGTGCTAATAACGGGCCTGCAAATTGCGGGCCCGTTATTAGCTCCAAGGTCCCTTAACGTGTCCCCGAAGAACGGCTGGTCAGACCAGCCGTTCCTGCTGGGACCCGCTAAGGGACCTCGGAATAGAGCGTTAAGGGTTTACCAGCACCAGTATCCTTACCGGTGCCGGTAAAACCTTACCGCACAACTCGTAATGACCCCCATTGTCTTTAATTCATACATTCAAAGAGGACATTCAATTTTTCTCATTTTAGCTGGGGGGACTGAGTCCACCCTCTGAATAAAGTGGGTGGACTCCGTGCCCCCGCATGTACCCTTGACTTGAGCCCTGGTCTCATCACTTCCCATTAGGCCACTGCGGGGTGGGGTCAAGTGGCATCGCTTCCTATGATGTCATCAGAGGTCAAGGATCGTGTGATGTCACTCTTCTACCCCTGACATTTTGGTGAAATGACGTCCCTGATTTTATATGGTTTAGATGGCAGCTAGGTTTGAGGTTGGATACTGCATGATGCCGCACCCCTGTGGCAACAGGTGACACTAGAGGGAAGGTGTCAGCATGAGATGAAGTATATTATTGGATAGTAGCTGCACTGCTCAGGGACACTGCGGGGGTGCACATTTTGGGGAAGGTACGTAATGTTAGAATATCAGTGCGGAGCGAGACGGGTGCAGGGGCACCTCTCAAAATACCCCAGAGGCGCCAGGCAGGAAAATCTGTCAGAGGTCACTTCAAATGCTGGGATGCGACTTGGTGGGTAGAGGATTTGCATAGCAGATACTGAGGGATGGGCTAGGCATGGCTTACGGATCCGCATTAGAGTTTGATTGTGAGTAGGTATGAGCAATATAACAGGAGGGAAAAGTAACGGCAGTTATACCGGTCTTGGGGGGTTATGGAGAATCAGCTTTATGAGGTTAGCGAAGCAGCAGGCTTAGTACCAGGTTCCAGTTAAATACGAAAGGGACTCCTTGACGTTGCTTCTGACCCAAGGGAGGTCGTGACTCGATGTCAGGTGTCAGGCATTCACATTACTGCAATATAGGTAGGAAAAGGGGAGGGCTCAGAGTTATTGGGGGCCAAGTTAAAGGTATTAACGCGTGGGGGTACAGCAGTAGCATTGGGAGCTGGGTGGTCAGAAAAACAAGCCGTCAAGGCCAACTCGGCCTTTCATCCTTCTAGAATCGAGAAACAAAGAGCAGTGGTGATGGTATTTGAGGCTTAAATAAAACTAGGATAGGCTCAGATTCCTATGGGTTGAACAGCACTCCTTCAGTCTGGGACCTTCGGCAAGGGCAGGCAGTCCGCTTGGGCATGGCTGTGGAGCTTCGGCCTACATAAGGAATAGGGAGGACGTCTATTTCAAAGGAGGATGGCGCAGCTCCTCCCGGTCAGGAACGGCACTCCCCCATCCCATCGAACTCCTGCAGGGGCAGGCAGTCCGATGAGGTTTTGGGGTGGGCGAGCTGGGGCCTGCATGATAAGTAAAGATGGTGATGGTTCCAAAAGAGAAGTAAACATTTTGACTCACAAGGCGATAAGTGAGCTTGGCAACAACCAGGGGGGCTAGAGGGTTAGCCTCTCCTGTGGGGAGCCTCCCTCTGAAGCCCGGTGGCAAGGGGGCCTTTAATGAAGGAATAAAAGGTCAGCCTGCCCCAGCGGAAACGGCGCTCTCCCAGCACAGGAGCTCCAGCACGGGCAGTTGCATACCGAGGAGTTTTGTAGTTGGAGAGTTTAGCCTAAAGAAATAAGTAGAAGTATAAAGCATGGGGGAAAGGAAACAAAATTTGGATCTTCAATAATTTTGACAAAGGAATAAAGCTCAGCTTCCCCCATCTAGAATGGCACTCCTCCAGCCTGGTAACTCCTGTAAGGGCAGGAAGAGCAGAACAGTGAGAATTGTGGTTGGGGAGCTTTGGCCAAATACAAGGTGGAGAGGAACAAATAGAGGGGAAGGTATGACCAGCGTAATTGGGTCGGCTGGTAGCCGCTTAAAGAGGATTTTATCATAGGAGGTTTTGCAACCAAAGACTAATAAAGCAAACAAACTGTGATGTGGATTAATGGTTTTATTACAAAGAGGTTGGTTGGATACAAGGTTATTGATATAACCAGGAAGGGAGCTGCAGGATGGGCAGTCGTAAAGTACAATTGGTGGAGAAAATTAAATGGCACAATGGCCAAATTCTGCAGGGGTGGAGGCCAGGTCAGGCTTGGGCCTCGTTAATAAAACAGGGCAATAGCTAAGTTCTGCAGGTCCATGGGTTTCCCACAGGTCGGGCATGGGCTGATCGAGTTAAATCCCAGGAATACTAGGTGAAGGATAGAAGGCATTTGCCCTCAGGAAAGAAAAGGATCTGGTCTTTTGGTATTTATGCACAAACTGATGGAATTATAAGAGGAGGAAGGGGGGAGCCATGGTGGACGTGGGCCCACCGTTGGCGTGGCAGTGTTTTGGCGACCAATGGCAAGATACAGACTACTAACGAGCCGTGGAAAAGCAGGAAGGGTTTTCGCTGTTCTTGCGACCAGTGATCCTTGGGGGCCTAAGCGGCATGGGTGTTGGAAGCATCAATGAGGGCCCCTCTTCCTTCGACAAAACGGCACTCACCCAGCCCAGGAACACCTACAAGGGCAGGTGGGGTTCAGACAAAAATGGTTGGGGGAGCTCCGGCCTACAATGGACTTGGCTGGGAAAGGGGGAAGCAAGTTTTGGACATGGAGCATTCAGCTGGTCGCCGCACCTTCAGAACTATTTTCACAAAGTTTGGTTTGCAGTGTTTTGAATTTGGTAGTTATAAACAATGTTGTGAAAATAAATCTGGGGCCTTTTATGCCAACAAAGAAAGAATGTCTCATTCTGCACCTTTTTCCTTGGTGAGGTACCGAGGGTGGCGATTGGAATGAGCAAACATGTTGGTACAAATATGGACAAATGCCCAGGTTATGAGCACTGCACGGTTTCTGCTGCATCCAGGAGTAAGTGCCCGTACACACCTGCCATCGATTCGTCCTTTAAGCTTCTCTGCCTCCGTCTCTCGGCTTCTCTCTAGAGAGAGCTCCGGCTCCTTGGGCTTCTGTTGCTTTTCCTCGACCCCTCTCTTGTTCCACTTACCCAATCTATTGTCCTCTCAATGTACACATTGCCCACCGCCCTCTGTCCGAATATTCATTATTGGGGTAATTCATAGAATTCAGCGCACAAGTGGCGCACGCAGCTGGCACACAGTGTGCGCGTGCGAATTTCTGCGCCAGCCACGTGCGCTAAAATCCATTTCCGCGCACAGCGTATTCATGGATTTTAGCTTCCAAAACCAGCCGTGGCGCAAAGTGGCGCAGCGACCCTGCAGCAGCGCCAGTTACACCCCCAACCGCACCCCATTCACAGTGCATAAATCCCGTACATGGCGCACAGGCCCCCAACCACGAAAACGCCTGTAAAAATTCCCTGCGCACCCCTCCGAATACATGTGTCCCGCTGCACGGGGAGTGTCACACGCGATTGGAGCGGGGTACGTGTATAACAGGTGTTCGCGGGAAGTTTCACACGCGATAGGCCCTCTGCGAGTGGGGTATGTGTATTCCTGGGGTGCGCAGGAAGTTTCACACACGATTGGAGCGGGGAACGTGTATTTCGGGGGTGCGCGGGAAGTTTCACACGTGAAATGCCCTGTGCGAGTGGGGTACGTGTATTCCTGGGGTGCGTGGGAAGTTTCACACGTGATAGGCCCTGTGCGAGTGGGGTACGTGTATTCCTGGGGTGCGCGGGAAGTTTCACACGCGATTTGAGAAGGGAACGTGTATTTCGGGGGGGCACGGGAAGTTTCACACGCAAAATGCCCTGTGCGAGTGGGGTACGTGTATTCCTGGGGTGCGCGGGAAGTTTCACACACGATAGGCCCTGTGCGAGTGGGGTACGTGTATTCCTGGGGTGCGCGGGAAGTTTCACACGCGATAGGCCCTGTGCGAGTGGGGTACGTGTATTCCTGGGGTGCGCGGGAAGTTTCACACGCGATTGGCCCTGTGCGAGTGGGGTATGTGAATAACTGGGGTTCGCGGGAAGTTTCACACGCGATTTTGCTGTCAGAGCGGGGTACACGTGAATTGGCAGTGTGGGTCCTCCCAGGTGTTCCCTCTACACCCTCCACGGCCCCTGCAGGCAGCCCACACCACAGGGGACTACCCTGCACCCCTGGTCATGTCCCGCAGGCAGCCCATCCACCATGGGCATGCCCCCCAGCCAAGCCACATGTCACCTTGCACTAGTGATCACCAACTCATGTCCCCCAGCACCCCCAGCACCCCCACCCCCCAGCAGTCAGGGGCACCTGCCAGCAGGCCTCCACTCATGTCCCACACATGTCCCCCAGCTCCCCCACCCCCCAGCAGTCAGAGGCACCTGCCAGCAGGCCCCCACTCATGTCCCCCCGCAACCCAACCCCCAGCAGTCAGGGGCACCTGCCAGCAGGCCCCCACTCATGTCCCACACATGTCCCCCAGCACCCCAACCCCCAGCAGTGAGGGGCACCTGCCAGCAGGCCCCCACTCATGCCCCACACATGTCCCCCAGCACCCCCACCCCCCAGCAGTCAGGGGCACCTGCCAGCAGGCCCCCACTCATGTCCCCCAGCACCCCCACCCCACAGCAGTCAGGGGCACCTGCCAGCAGGCCCCCACTCATGTCCCCCAGCACCCCCACCCCCCAGCAGTCAGGGGCACCTGCCAGCAGGCCCCCACTCATGTCCCACTCATGTCCCCCAGCACCCACGTAATGACGCTCCACAATCATGGGCCTCATGGCCACCCACATCACACCCCACGCCACCCCAGCCCAAAGACCCAACCAAGTATTGCATCCACCCACAGAGAAATGGCCATTACATGATACAACCCGAATGGCAAGTATGTACATTAACACATGTCCGTCACACACACACAATGGGTGCAAGGGAATGTGAAAACCCATATCATGACATGCATGAAACCAATGAGAGAAAACCACACATCGAAGTATGAAACAAAAATGTATTGAACACAACATGAATGTAATGAAAAAAAACACTCAATAATGGGATTAAGAAATAAAATGCAGCATGTCCGGAAAAGAATAAAAAATATGAAATCAGAATCCAAAGAAATCCAAATGAAAATATGTCCAAAGTCTCAGTCCAACAAAGCAAATCCAAGGGAAAAAAAAGTTATGAAATCCATTGCGCCATGGTGAAATTAAAATAAAAACGAGAAACATCCACTGTTCAACTATATACAAATCAACATGAGCCCAACAAATGAAATGAAACCTACAAAAAACACTATCTAATAAAGAACTATATACAAAAATGTGGTGCATTGTCCAAGCGGGCCAAAATAAACAAAAGCAGAAAGGAAACCTAACACTATCTAACTATTTACAATGGCAGCGGGTTAGTCCAACGGCTCACTTTATGATGTCCCGGGCCAGGGCATCATCAAACTCCCGCTCAATGTCCTGGAGGCGGTTCTCTTCCATGGCCCCGAGGGTTCGCAGGGACGACGATATGTTCACCTCCAACTCCCTGCGAATTGCCACGAGGCACTCGGCCCGCCTCAGGGCCCTCCATGACCATTGTGAGCCGTGCCTCTTCCGCCCGCATCTATGGCATGGCCCAACCGCTGCCACACGGAAGACACTTGAAATACAGGGTCCTCCGGCCCTATGGCCGATGCCTGCCCCTCCGATGTTGAAGGCCCCGAGCCATCATTGCTCCCACCATGTGGCTGCTGCTATGCCTTTGCCTGTGCCTGCGCCCTGGCTCTTGCTGCCTGCACGTCCTCCTCCGGCTGGGGTGCAGTTGTCGTGGTGGCCACCCCTGCTGGACGTCTGACTCCCGACTGTGGCAGGGATGTGTCCTCCACCAGCCTGGCCGCTGGGTCAGGGGCAGCTCCACAGGGTACCCAGGTGATACATGGGTGGGAAGATGGCATGGAGGACGACTGGCGAGTAGGGGGTTCAGGTGAGGAGGGGGTTGCAAGAAGGTCCAGCACACGGAGGAATCCAGCACCGGTGACCCGTCCCAGTAGATCAACGTGGTCAAAGAGGCATGCGAGACGACGCGCAGTCTCTCCACGAAAAGACTGCAGGTCACCTCGCATGCCCCGTTGACGCAACGCTATCCCACTCAGGACAAGCTCAACACGGTCCAGGATAGCCACTTCCGCAGGGAGAGGAAGGCCAGTTGTTGTGCGCTCATCCCCTCCCTGAAAACGGGTCTGGACGTAGGCATCCCTGCTGGTGCCAGATGATGCAGTGACAGGATCAGGGACAGGATTACACACAGGCACCTGCGCGGCTGCCTGTGCTGCCTCCTGTCCCTGCCCCTGCACTGCACCACTAGCACCAGTGGAATCCCCACCTCCAGACCCCATGTGAGTCCCTTCCGCAGCCTCCTCCTCCTCCTCCACCAAACCCCCCACCAACCTGGATGACTCTGTGCCATCTTCCTCCGTTGGACCCTGTGGGGTCTCAGCTGCCCCTTCTGCTGCCGAGGAGTCCACCTCTGACCTCTGACTCTTGGACCTACCCTCAGCAGCTGCGGCCTGGGATGCGGCACCAGACTCCTCACTCCCCGACGAGATGACAATCTGGGAGGGGAGCCGGGTCTTGCGTCTCCGGCTGGTGGTTCGATCCCTGCCGCTGTGCTCCACAGCACCCTCTCCGCCCTCTTCATCAGTTGACGCTGCAGACAGGGAGAGATAAAACACAGACATCAGGGCACTGCACAATGGACTGATACACACATGACAGTTGCACATGAGTGACAGTGTCAAACTTCAGACATGGCATCACACTCCACGACACACATGTCATTTCAACTCACACACATGAGCATTTCCACAGCAATATTGCACCAGGCAGCAACATCCATACACATACAACAGCATGAACAGCCGAAGGTGAGCCTGACATCACATGAAACACAGGGAGTGCTTTAGACATGCACACACACCACCACACTTACATGCATGTCTACATCTCCTCCAACTGTCGCAGTGATGCGATCGCCATACATGTCACATCTGGCATTCAGCCTTCTACATATCAGTGTCATGTGCATCCATGTTGCATCACAGTTGCACACTTGTCAAATACACACACATGCACATGTACACAGTGCAGATACATGCAGCAGGAACCACCATCCATGTGTGACACCACAACCATGCCAACGTGCATACACAGAAATTCAAACATGTATGCTCCTACACCTGCATTTGCACAGCATGCTTACCAACACATACACCATCGATGTGTCTCACACCTAGGAGGACTCACATGTGGCAGCCTCACGCCCCTGTTCATACACATCCCTACATAGCCTACAAAAACACATGTGCAACCTGCACACTACTGGCACACCACCACAAGCACAGCATCCAATCAGTATGCATGTACACTTACCGCTCAACTCCAGACGGGTCTGCCTCTCAAGGACCTGGACATAGAGCGCTGGGCATATGTGTTCCAGGACCCTCATTTGGTGGTCAGACAGGTGGCCCCGGCACCTCTTGGCATCCGCTGCCTTCAAGAGGCGCCGGGCCTTGTTGAGGGTCCTGGACCTGAAGTCCTCCCAGCACTTCTTGACATGTTGTAAGTCGCGGACTGCCACCCCCTCCGCGTTGATGGCAGTCACGATGTCATCCAGATCCTGGTCGTCCTTCATTGTCGGCGCGCGAACTTCCAAAGAGGGCATCATACTGCCCCAGGACTTGCTCCACCAGGACACCAACTTCCCTGGCACTGAAGCTGGTGGCCCTCTGCCTCTCTGGCTGGGGGTTGCCAGTGGTGCTAGATGGTGTTGTGCCCCTACATGGTAACCCCAGAGGCAGGAGTGGCTGAGCAACTGGGTCCTGGGGCTGGGCTGTGGAGCGATGGTATTCCAGTCGGGAGTCTTCGGTTCCAGCAGGGGTGGTCACAGCAACTGCACCCCTGGCTGATGTGCAGGCAGCAAATAGCAGGGCACCTGGGCAGCAGGCAGTCAGGCAGCAGCAGATGGCAGGTGGGAGCGTGCTTGGGGGTCTGGGGGGCAGTAATTCGGACTTCTGGGCAGGAGCGTGGTCTTCCGTGTGTTGCGTGGCCAGCTTGATACGGAGTGATTTGGCATGTGAACATCTTGCACGTCAGCGTGTAATTTGAGGAAAGGCCCTTCGCGCGTATGCGAGTCACCACAAGTACGCGGTTTCATTGGACCAAAGGCCTTTAGCGGATAAGCGCTTCTGTGACGTGACTCGCGTGGGCGTTTCCCTCGTGACGTGGGCATAGTGGTTCAGCGCGCGTGTAAAAACCGCACGTCCGCGTGTGGATGCGTGTAATCCGAGGAAACGGCCTACACGCGTAAGTGACGTGATGCGCGCGGGCGTTTCCATCAACACGGGTGCATGTTCATCGTACACGTCCAAAAACTGCACGTCCGAGTGTCAGCTCGTGTAATTGGAGGAAAGGGCCTTACCACGGACACGCGTAAGTGACGCTGTATGTGTGGGCCGCTTTAAAAGGTACGTGTAGGACCCCATTCCCTTGTACGTGCTTTTTGTGGAGAGCGAGTGGGTGAATTCTGTACTTCTTGTCGGTTCACACGCGATTACTTCACAGCGTTTCAAGTTCGTACTCCCTGTTACCTCTGACAGCGTTCTTTATTTTTTTTGGGCCTGTTTCCTCAAACAGCTTTTACTTCTTCTTTTGTCCTGTCTCCTCAGACAGCGTACAGTTCTTCTTTTGGTGGGGGTGTTGCCTACGCACACACGCGCATTTTTTTCACGTTCTTTTTCCAGACAACGGTGAGTCGCGCACGCATTTACCAACTGTGCTTGCCCCGTGTGTCGCGTACCCCTTCAGAGGTCATTGTAGGCTGCGTGTAACACGCGTACGCTTGTTTTTGTGTTTCTGGGTGCCACAGCGTAGTGCGGGTTCATTTTTCCACGCACGTGGTCTACGAGGGGTTGCGTGCACATTACTTTTTGTTTTTGGGGTGCCTGTGCGTTGCGTGACCCGTCATCTTCCCTCCAGGGGTCACAGACAGCCTTGCTAGAGCACTAGGGTAAGAATTCCATCTAGTACCCTACCCCTTTCGCCCCCAATTGCCCATGACAATTGTTTACTGCAACTCCCATACGCACAACAAGCGGTAAGGGAGGCAAAGGTGGCCGACCTCCAAAAGGTGGGCGTGGTGGGCGCTGTAGGGGTCGTGGCCAGGATTTGCAGGGTGCCCCTAGACCCCCATGTGTGGAGGACCAATCAGGGGCACCCATGCCCCCCCATGGTTGAGGGAAACGTGGCTGACACCATCCCAGCTCAGCCCTTGTTGGACCAGCCCATTGTGGCACCTGAGCCGGCACAGGATGACTCCCAGGCTGATTTCCAGGTCAGCAAGTCTAAGCCACGTGTGCCGGTGCAAGTTGGTGTCACCAGGCCACGTGGATCTGGGGCAGCAATGTCATCTGCTACCCCAAGTAGGCAGGGTGGGGAGGCTGCAGGGGCAGCTGCAGCTCTATCCACCCCAGCTCTGAGTCTCCCAGCCGGGACAGTGTCGGTCCTGGTCCATCAAACTGACGTTGCTCCTGCCAACATCACACTTCAGCCAATGCCTGCACCAAGACCTATGGTCATTGTGCATTCGCACACTCCCAGTACCCAGTCCACCTGTGCTTCTGCACCTACTGACCAGAGCAGCGCAAGCCACTCAGGCTCTGCTCCACCTTTGAAGAAGAGGAAGAAGGGTGCTCTGGCACTACAGGCTGAGACCCCAGACACGGCTACACAGTCCGGCACGTCAAGGAAGCCTAGCTTTAATGACCCCAAACTTGATGCACTTGTGAGCTATGTGTCAGCACATAGCCGCGAAATGTTGGTGACTGCAGGGTGCAAGACCACACCTAGTTAACATAGGGCACACTGGCAGACCATCGCGGACCGCATAAGTGCCCTTGGATTTGTGAGGGGCACAGCTGATGATTGCTACAAGCGGTGGAATGACCTGAAACGCAGAGCAAAGAACAAGCTGGCCTCAAATCATGCCACTACTCTTGGGACTGGTGGTGGGTCTCCACAAGAGGACAACGAACTCACTGAACATGAGTCTGTTGCTGGGACCTTCGTCACAGAGGAACAGATCCAAGGTGTGGGAGATCTGCCTGATTACGACGCATTGTCCAGGGAGTGCCCATGCGTGTGTGTGTAATCCATGTGTATGTTGTTTGGGTGACAGGTTCTGATTGAGTGCCAGGTTAGGGTGTGTACTCCTGAGTGTTATGGGTCACCCATTTGCTTCCTCACATGCCTTGGATTTGGGTATGACTGTATCCCTTCTGCCCACAGTTGCCAATTAGGCCCACATTAGTGCACTTTACCTTGAACTGTCATCTTGCAACTACATTGTTCAGATTTTGTAAGTTTTCATTCAGGCTGATTGTTTCCACTCTCCCATTTTTACTACGCATTTTTCTGCCCTATTGCAACATATGTGATATACTTCGGTCATTGTTTATAGCCCACACTGGGCCACTATTTTTACCTGGTTATGTTAATGATTACACCATTCAGGCCGATGGAGTATTGGGCTGCAGACATTTTTTATTAGGGCCTGTTTGCATGTGGAAGATGACAGATGTTTCCTGTAATGTTAAAGTGGCCAACCATTGATCAGCCCCCAATGACTGTATTATTGGACACTGGATGTGTTTCAATGTGTGGCACATGCATATTTAGCAACACTATTCAGCATTAATCTTCGCATCATGTCGATGTGACATGGATGTGTGACAGTACTCATTCACTGACATATTGCTGTAGTTTTGTATTTTACCGTGGCTATGCTACATGACATCTGTGTGGTGGCGTGTGTCATGTATGTGTATTGGACATGCCACTCACAGCCTGATGTGTGATTCCAGTGCTACCCAACATGCTGCAAATGTGTTGCTTTCCCATCTTGCTCTCCCCAGTGTCTGCCTTTTTGACTCCACTTCCAACCCTTTGACAGTGCATGCGTGGCAGGGTTATAGTCATGTGGGACATGGGTAAATCATGTACTGGATCTCTGGCTTGTCACGGCCTATGTGTGTGCTATGGTGCTCATGCCTGTTTCCATTTGTTGTCTTTCATGTTTTTGCAGGTGATGACGCACTTGATGCTGTTGAGGTTGAGGAGATGGTGCAGACCCAGGAGGTATCTCAGGCACGACCGGGCACCAGTGGGGGACGTGGTGTGGTGGTGGGTGAAAACCCAATGTTACTGCAGACCATACTGTCCAAGGTTGTCTCTGGGTGCACCTACCCAGACCTCTATTCAGGTGCTGAATCGGATGATGAGGCTTATGTGCCGTTGCAGGTAAGTGTTTCTGGCAGAGATTCTGTTCTGTCCAACCCACCTGCACCAGGGGTAGAACCCTCTATGGGGATGTCAGTGTTGGTAGGTCCGACTTTGGCAGTTACGGATGCAGTGTCACACTCCACAGCATCTGATCCTGTTCCTGGGCCAGCAGATCAGAGGGGGGATGCAGTCCTGCAGCCTCAGGCAGTGCCAGCACAGCAAAGTGCAGATCGCCTTGCCCCAAACAGTTGTGGTGCCCATCGACGCGGTGGCCGTGCGCCACCAGGCAATACTGTATGGGAAAACTCCATGTACGGTATGGCAACCCAACAGGCAGCATCAGTAGAAATGATGGCTCAGGCAATGGAGATGGTGGCCACTTCCATTATCCCCCCTGAAAGGCAGATGGAGAAAAAACAGCAGGCAACAGACTCCATTTGCCAATCACACAGGGAAGACATGTTGGCGTCCAACAGGGACCGATGGGAGGCACTGGAAACTCTGCGTGAATCCATATTAATAGAGTCCCAGGGCCACAGGGAAGCCCTGAGGGTAGACTTACATAACCTCAGGCAGACTCTGGTTGAACTTGAGGCTTCCAGTAATTTAAGGGCAGAACAGCAGCTGGAGCAGCTCACACGTTCGCTCTCAGCTGAGCTGCATTCAACACGTGAGGCGATCCGGACATCACGCGAGGCCATGCGTGCAGAAATGCAGGCGACCCGTGATGTGCTGCATGGGGATCTCTGCACTTTAATCCTCCAGAATCAGACCTTCCAGACCTGCATGCTTGCTGCCATGGAGGACCATACCAGGGCTTTGCGTGGGCTGCCTCCCATAGTGCCACCAGCTCCTGATGCAGCAGCAGAGGATGAGCAGAGAGACAGCAGTTCTCCCACAATGGCATAGCCGTGCAGGCCATGAGCCCAAGGAAGTTTTTTTTTCTGCAACGTCCACACAGGTGGGTGTTGGTGTGCACCCTGTCCTTGAACCTCCTGGGTGGCCTCCCCACCCCCCTGGCCCCCACATGGCCATTTTTAATTTTTTTTTTTTTTTTTTTACAGTGTGTTGCCTTGTGTGGCTCCCGTGGGCCTCCACTGTATTCCGGCTGGGCACATGCAGGCTTGTCCTGAGTTTGGGTTAGATGCTTGGGTTCATGAGACACACACCCCTCCTGCTTCCCATTTCCATGGGCTTGCAAAGGGTGTGACCAAGTGACAGTGAATTACACAGTGACGTTGGGTTCCCATGAGCTGTGTGGGCAGTCTGTAGTCAATACTGTGTAGACATCCCTAGTGGATATTGTTGTATTGTACACTGCATGGTGTATTGATATGTGCTTGTGCATCCATGTCTTCCTCCTAATTTGCAGGTCCCTTCCTCATGTCTTCACAAGGCCGTCTACTTTGCAGATGCAGTTCATGTTGTATGCAGTACACTGAGACATTTGCGTGGCAGCAACACTCTACAGTTGGAAGGGGTCGATGTACTGGCGTATTCAGGTTGTAAGACTACCACTACTTGAACTTAGCACCCACAAGAATTCATTTGATTTGTCCTTCATGTGATTGGTTTATGCCCTCGGGAAACTTGCTTGGACCAAGGACAGAATCATGGGTCCCAGATTAAGAGCTGTTGATGCTTTGTTGTCCTATCCATCAATGCCATCTTTCTTGATCCAGTTAGTGATACTGTATAATGGTGGCCAAGTGGTTGAAGAGAATGTGAACCATTGCAGCTAGAGAATGTTTGTAGTCACAACAAAGGACCTGGTCCTCCTACGGAGTGCTGCAATCTTCTTCCCTAGAACCATCAGGCAGGGTCAGGGAAACCATGCTACTATGGAAAGCAACTAGGACAAGAGGATGCGAGGGGGGATTTCTGGGGTGCGGATGTCAGTATACAGGGGAGTGGTGGTGTGGGGGAAGCTGCCAAGGGGTTAGGTGTCATGAGGAGAGCAGGGGGTTGATGAGGGCATGGAGTACTGGGATGATGGCTAAAGGGGTGCAGGGGCCGGCAGTCTGAAGAGCAATATGAGTGGCATTTGAGGGTCCTAGAGTGCAATTTACAGAATGCAGGGGTACAAAGCATGGTCATAGGCATGCCAAGCTCGGGTTGATCCTCATTGATATATTTGAAATCAGTAATAGACCGTGTTCCATGATGCAGCTGTGCCTGACCAACCAGATCTCTATGGCCCATTTTGTACATTGTTTCTCAGGAGGTGAAAATTCCACTTCTCGCTGCACAATTGGGTGACAATCGTCTACATCAAGAGCACAGGGTGTGTGGGCAGCTGTGCAAGTGGCAGCTGGCAGGGTCTTGTCTGTTCTCCCAACATCCTTTGACCACTTTTGACCTCTGCTCCTTTGCCCAGACGTTGGTGTTGTCTGTCGGCTTAAGACTGAAGGCAGGCTGGACTGACTCCTGACCTTTCTCCCCCTCCATGATGTTTTTAATTGGCAAAGTGTCATCAATGATGATGGCCAGCACAAGCTTGGGCGACAGAGGCGTTTGCGCTAGAGAAACCATACACACAACATGCTAATGTCATGAACCCTCACAAATAGGAAGAACAGAACGACAACACAGTACATTGATACAGCATCAACTCCCTTTAATGTCCATGAAGACATGGAAAATGCACTAGTTTACAATAGGAGACGTACCAGGAAAGGAACACGCCATGCACTGCAGCTATCCTCGTTTCGGGAGGATAGCTCAGGGTCAACGTGCTCACCCTGGAAGCAAGACAACACGGAACACCTCAGGTTCGATCCCGGGTCCGCGCTTAGAAACCTGTGGGTATTAAGCGTGTTATAAATAATCTATCATATCATAGCAGAGTGCATCAACTTACCTTACCCCGTTGCTGTGAAAGGAACCTCGTTCTTCACAGGGGGCCCCTCACACCTTCATGCCTGCTAGGGGCACATTATCCTGCACCTTCTGAGGTCTTTTCTGCATCATGGCTGGCATCTCATCTCCAGAAGGAGAGCTATTTTGTGGCGTGATCCGTTGTTATTATAGAAACTCTTGTTCTCCAGTCAGCGATCAGTGCCATCAGATCGGAGCAGCTCTTGCCAAATACTGTGCTCAGACTTGCAGTACTGGTGACCTTGCCGAGCTCCTGCAAGTACACGTTGCCCTTCAGCAGAAATCCTACACAGGGCTGGTTTTACCACAGATTGCACCCCAGGTGGGAAGCATCGTTGGCGCCCCCCCTCACCCGACCTGTGATCTCATGCATGTGTCATGGGCTGAGCAGCGGGAGTGGGGACTATGAGTTAACAAAATTGTCAATGCTGGCATCTGCTGAATTTCATGAACCTCAGAAAACAGCAATAAGAGGGTCAAACCCAAACATGCCTGGTTATGTTAGTTTGCTTTTGCTCTTCATTTTTAGTAACAGTGACCAGTTTGCTGCTGTGACTCGGGTCAGAGAATCGACAACTTCAGATCTACACAAATGTCATGCATATGACCTCAAACATTTAGCCACTCTTAAAAGGTGATGAGCTGGTCTTGAACAGTGTTAATCGAACCTCCAAGAACAAGCACCAGCAACATACCCACCGATAGCTGTACAAGCCCGTCTATATCAGCATTAAAATACATGCATTTATGCAATATGTATTGCATCAAATATTTCACGGGAAGTTAAATATATTTAGGGGGTACACACGTAAACAATATCACTACTCCATGTGAGTGGTAAAGTCTACTTTAAACATATGCATTGACATGCGTGTACAATTCAACATAGCTCCCAAAAGTTAATGTTGGAGAGGTGGCGTTCTAAAATTATGACATTACAATGTGGACTTTACATTGAAACACACTGGTGTGCATTACCGCGGCAGAGAAATGGCAGTTCGAGTATTGGGGTTTGTTTCGCTCATGCTCGTGAACTCTCAAAATTCTTAAATGTTTCCTTCATGATCACTCATTTTAGCTTCCAACAGCACCATGAAATTGTAAGATCGCAAAGAAAAATGATGTCTACCATCCCAAGAAAGGGCCTCGCCCGGGCCCTTTCTTGGCCCGGGCGAGGCGGGCAACTTCCCGGGGCGCAATAGCCCCAGGGGGTGCATTTGGCCCAGTCCCAGCAGGAGGGGATGGAATTCCCCAGTTTCTGGGGCAGCGCATTGACGTGGGGAAAGTTCCGCAGGTCAGGTGCTGGCGCTGCCCCTTCCGACTGTAATGTCACGTAGTACAAAAGTACTACGTGACATTACAGAAGTCGGAGGCTCCCTCAGACCACTTTCGCGCCACTTGTGGTGGGGGGCATAAGCACACCAATAAAAACACTTTAGTTCCACCTGCAGCTAAGACCAGCCCCTTCCATCACAATGCCGGCAGGAAACTGCTAATGGTGGCCCATTAGTCAGTAAATGGTTTTGTGTTGGCATTGAGATGGGAGGGGAGGTGCAGTGGGCTGTGGGGAGTGGGCATGCCTTGCAGGGACGCACCGTGGGCACCGACACGGTACAAACGGAGACCCGTTTAGGCCATGGTGCATCCCTGCAAGCCCAGAAAATGGCCAAAATTATAGTTTAAAGCAACGCTATTTCTTTCATGCCGCTTCTTTTCCAAACTATATATCAATTACACTTTAAACCACTTCCATGGCAATGGTGATGAGTTACTTCACTATGCGGATAATAGTTTTGACCAGTGTTGCTGAGTAAATATTCTTTAAGCCACGAACCGGTTTATTTATTTATGCAATGTTTGTCGGGTACATGGAGACGGATAATTTATTTATTTATGCAATGTTTGTCGGATACCTGTATCCGACACACATTGCATAAATAAATAAATATGCAGGTATCCGACAAACATTGCATGAATAATTAAATAATCCTGGTCCATGTATCCTTACAACAGTCAAGTTTTTACTGTATCAAAGCATACACTTGATTCCCATTCAAAGAATGTTAAAGTGATTGTTTATTGGGTTCAGGTGTCTCCTTGTCATTGCCCTTTTGGCTTAGGTTGCCTCCAAACCCCCTTCAGCATCCTGTGTTCTTTGTTGGTTGTATATACTGCATCCTATGCCATATTCATGGTCTCTTGGTGTGCCCAGTCCTCATTATCTGCAGCCTAAGTTGGACTGGGGCATAGAATTGTCTTGGGCACCAGTGAAAAAGTAGCCCAGCGTTGCAAATGGCAATTCATTCCTTGTGTGACGGACTGTTTGACTTTGGGTAGGAGTTCCTTAACGGTGTAGTTTGGGAATGGCACGCGGGGTGCGGTGGGAGTGGTGCGCGGGGTGCGGCAGGAGTGGAGCGCGGAGTGCGGTGGGAGTGGCGCATGGGATGAGGTGCGGCGATGCGCATTCCTAGTGTTTCGTTCGCCCTGGGCACCAAATGGACTAGAAACTGCCCTGGCCGAAGCCACAGCCTGCAGCAGTGCCAGTGGTAGAATACACGTGCAACACGTTTGTTTCCTAACATTATAAAAATGAAAAGGCACATTCATTTTTATAATGTTAGGAAATGAATGTGTTACACGTGTATTCTTGCACTGGCACTGTGGACTGCTGGTGCAGCGCCCCCTAGAGGCTGACTGACGTCAGGCAGCCACCTGGGCTGCCTGATGCAAAGACCGGCCCTGCTTAGTACTGTCATGTTTTTGCATTTTTCCATGGTGTGTTGCAGCATTGTGTTGGTGGTAAGTATTTGGTAATGTGTGCTGTTAGTTATACATTACTGGGAGCATATTGTGTGTGGGCAGTTTCCATTAGGGACAGTGTACTTTGTGACACTTGTGTCAGGTCTTGTGCATTGCTTTGTTTGCTTTCACATTGCATGACATGCCATGGTGTGTTTGGTGGTGGAGCTGGGGAGGAGTTGGGTGACATGGCGCTGTTCTCATGTTGTACTTAGCAAGGGGTAATGAATTTAGCAGCATAGATGTATGCCTTTTGATGACACAGCATTGGTGGTGTTTGGGTAGGTAGGGATGCACACAATGTAACACTTCCAGGTGACCAATCTCAGGCCGGTATGGTTGTGACAGTTGACTGTCCCTTATGTCATCATCATTGATTGTCAGCTGGTATGTGCCAGGGCTGTGTGCACTCCACAGGGGTGTGATTTTATGTGAAGTAATTAGCCACCAGCTGCGTACGGGCTGCCTCACCACATGCCCTTTCCCCTCCCATGTGCAGCGGGCGTGCATGTGGTTGGGGATGTGGGGGCACCACCATGTCCACCGGCAGGCCCCGGCGTGTTGCAACATTGTGCAGGACACATGCAGCCACTATGTTTCTGCACACTACTGGGGGAGCATATCACAGCTGCCCACCAGAACGGTCAAGGGAGCGAAAGCGTGACTCGAGTACTCCGAATGTGCGCTCCACTATGCCCCGGGTTGCAATATGGGTTGTGTTGTATCTTACCTCGGGTGGCGTGGTGGGGTTCCGAATTGGCGTCATCATGTGGGTGCTCAGAGGGTAGGCACTGTCCCTTGGGGAGGTGGTGATGGGTATCATTAGTGGGGTTGTGACATTACTCAGTATCTGACATACATGCATGTGCAGTGCCATTTATACTCACCAAGCAGCCATGTATCGCCATGCCATCCAGCTTCTAAGTCCTGGTTTAGGGTTGATATTCTGTAAATGAAACTGTCGTGGATGGACCCTCGATAGCTGGCATATACTGAGGTGATGATTCCCTTGGCATCACATACTACCTGCACGTTGATGGAATGCCAGTGCTTGCGGTTTCTATAGATGTGCTCAGATGCCCTGGGGGGACGTAGAGCCACATGGGTGCAATCAATGGCACCTAGCACTTTGGGGAATTGTGCCACCCCGTAGAAATCCTGGACGGCAGCCTGCCTTTCTGCAGCTGTTCTGGGCAGGTATATGTGCCTGCGGACTGATGGGCGTGCAGTCATGATGGCCAACACCTGGTGTAGGCAGCATGACTGCGTGGCCTGTGACACCCCCCCCCACTATAGCACTTGTCCGCTGAAATGATCCAGTGGCCAAGAAGTGCAGTACATTGAGGACCTTCTCCAGGGGGCTGAGTGCTTGGGAGCACAGGGTGGGTGATGTGAGATCATCCTCCCACTCACCCACCAGGTTGAGTATTATGTGAGGTGGAAAACTGTATCTCCCATACACCTGGTCATCAGGCATCCCAAAAAGGCTGGTTCTGGGTGTAAAAATTCTGGGCCTGACTATCCTCCTCCTCCTCCTGCGGTATCCCACGACCACTGCTGCTAGGAACGGTATATACATCTTGGCGTCTGAGCTTGTTTGTTGTTTACGCGCACTTTTATGCTGCGCGGGTCCACGTACGCCTGCTTCCTGCTGGCGTACGTGTTTCCGGATTAGCGCATCTTTTTTGGCGCACGCATTAGCCCCGTTCGATTCCATGAATACGTGTTGTAGATGCGTG
Source organism: Ambystoma mexicanum (assembly GCF_040938575.1). Lineage (NCBI taxonomy): Eukaryota > Metazoa > Chordata > Amphibia > Caudata > Ambystomatidae > Ambystoma > Ambystoma mexicanum. The sequence continues at coordinate 757,914,149 of NC_090941.1, forward strand.
TGTGGGCGTTCCGCGCATTCGCCTCCTGTACTTCCCCCGTGACGCCCACATTTTCACGCGTTGTTCCCCATTCCGCGTGTTATGCCCCCTGTTCTGCCTACTTTTGTTGTGTGCGCTGCGCTATGTGCGCTTTCGGTGTGCGCTTAGCGCACGCTGTTTGGAGACGTGTGCGCCAGCATGCGCCACGCAGAATGAATTTTAGCGCACATCCAGGGATTAACACACGCACAGACTTCCATGAATCGCTGTGCGCGGGTTTCGCTGCGATTTTCGCACTTGCGCTCCGATTCGCACGCTTTCGCACGCTTGCACCGGAAATTTCAGCGCACATTAATTCCATGAATCAGCCTGTAAATGTCTTTATATTTTCTCCCCGCCTTTTCTTCTCAAACCTGTTACTCTCTCTCCCCTCCTCCGATTTGTTTGCCGACCCCCCTGAGCTGGTGCCCTCCTTCCTCTCTCTTCTCAGTGAGTATTGGGGGACAGGGGCACGGGCGAGGTACTGTGATTGCGGGCCTTACTCTGGGCAGTACTACAGTGCCAGGCACTTTATCATCATGTGGGGGGGTTCCTTCCCCCACCCTGTGTGCGGGAGGGGACGCACTGCCATATGTGTGCAAGCGCACCTGCTGTCCCCGTGCAGAGCAGGCATCGCAACATCATTGAACCCCTGCCCCCCCCCCCCCAATCTCCCCCATGTGAGCTCAGAGTCCGTTCAGAGCCTTTAACAGTTCAAAGGATCAGGAACATGGCCCTAGGCGAATTTTATTTCTTCCGAGGTAAATCTACAATCTGCTCGGTTCGGATGATCAAGCACTGCCAGTTTCCCCAAGTCACAGCCCCACTGAGACACAGAGGCTGCGTCCCTGGCTCTGCAGCCAGTGCCAATGAACTCGACCACATGTTTCTTTTGTCATCAGCCGTATAGCCTTTCTTATGCAAGATGGTGAATTTCCAACTGCAAGACCACCAGTCACCTTGCAAATCTGTGACAGTTAAAGCGAGCAACAAAATAAAGCACCCTTTGAAATATTTGTTCATACCCATAATGTCTAATAGCTTGATATGCTAAAACGTAAAGTTTGCTTTGATGTCCCTAGCAGAATGTTCTTAAAGCCGTATATAACAACACACTGGAGGTTTGTGACAAATCTCCAAAGCTAAGTGCATTTTTTTACACATCTTCTTTTATTGTGTGTCTTAAAGTGCTGAAAATAAAGTGGGTAAATGGATATTTTGCCCTTTGCATCTTATAGTTTTCCATTCAGGATGTGTAAAATAAAGGTACTGATATTATTTTGGCTCAACATGCTGCTCTTAGGATTTACATGTTGTCATGATGCTTTACTTTGCAATGTGTGTGTTTTGTAAGTAAACTCTGTAGAACAGTATTATTGTAGGCCTTGACACCCAAAACTTAAATATTGGTTCCAAGTAAAGCGTGGATGAAGGTGTTCGTGCCTAAACTGTAGAGTGTGTTAATAGCCCAGCTTTGCTGTTTAGCGCAAGTGTGTGATCCGGTCTCCAGTTGGCAGTGCCTTGGCTACAGAGGTAAGCGCACCCCCTCCTTTGATCATCACTAGATATGCATCAGAATGCTACCGGTCTAGATTGCTTTCCCGACTTGGTCCTTGACTTTTTTCGGCTAGATTCTGAATCTCTTCTATTCTTTCTTCCTTGCTCTGTAGCATCATTTGATACTGGTTGAAAATCTTTCCCAACCACTGACTGCTATCCAAGCCTTTTCAAAACAACCTTTGTTTGGATTACTGATTAACGTCAGCTGCAGGGAATGGTTTACAATGATTCTCCACTGCCTTAACAGACCGCTATCAGTGGTAAGTGAATTTTGTACATATAGTCTTCCGGAACCTCTTGCTCCCCACATCCTCCCACCTGTCTCTACCACCCTCTCATCTCTTGCAGATATGAGGTGGTCGTCCTCACCCTACTATTACTGGCCCATCGACCACTTAGGATCCGCTTATGAGACCCACCTTTTCTTCGTATGAAGATACCCTTAAAATACTCACAAGGTTAGAATTTGCCTTTATTTCAATTCATTCAATCTGTTTATCCATTTTTGACCACTCCAATTGATTTTAAGTAGAATACTGTTGACTAATAAACTGATGTTATTGACCTACTTCCCCTTGATTGTAAACAGAAACATTGATGGATATGTTCAGTTTGAATATCTTGACCCTTTCTTTTTGGTGTAAATGAACTAAGTATTCCTGATTTCTAGCAGCTTTAATGCTCATTCAATTAGCCTATGTGTACATGTTAAAGTTGGTTTTAACAGTGTGCTTTGTAAAATTGATACCTATGGAAAACATTACTTTAATGAAACATTTTGTATATATCTTTCCTTAGAATCTTTTGATTTGCCCCTGATGAAGAGTGGACTTCCACTCGAAACACGTTGGGCCTTCCACAGTCTCAACATCAAGAATAAAACATGAATTTTGGTTCTTTTGACCTACTTTGATTGAATGCCGATTTCTTTAACAATTCACCTCCTTAAATGCTAAAAGGTTTCGTTTCTTTTTTAAGATATTACCAGAAATATTGTATATAATACAAACTAATTGTTTGTCTGGTTTTCCAGATATTGGAAAGTGTGCACGGGACGTAAATTCCTTAATTGGGAACTTTCTCTGTTTCTTACAACATTGATGTGTGCAGATCTTAAAAGATATGGCTCTGTACAGTGAACGTTTTAGATATTGTGTCAGCTGTGTGGAGCAGTGGTTGTGTGCGTTCCAGGTAGCCCAGGTACTTGTTTGTGTGAGTGACAGAAAATGGAAGTGTTTTGCTTCTTGTTTTTGCCACTGACTCACCAGAGAGCCAAAGACCAAAGGAGGGATGGAACAAAGGTCCAACTCGCGAGGGAGCAAAGGACCAGACGAGAGTTCACCAGAGCATCCAAGGACCAGAGGGGCAAATGACCAGAGAGGTTCACTTTTACCTTAGTTTTACTTCATTCTAATTTTAATTTTGGCTGTAAGCCGAAACTATTGAACTGTAGTGCAATTAAGAGGGAGATGACTTGTGAGGAGGGACGCGCAGCTTGAAGCTGTTTTGTTATTTACCAGCCCACTGACTGCCCATGGCCATGCTAATTCCTATGACCAATCCCACCCACTACCTGCCTCTCCCAAAACACATCCTCATGGGATCTCTTTGAGCTAGCCTTATCATGCATTATCATCAACCATAAGCCTTCCATTGTTATTTCTAAGAAGTCAACTGAGAGTTGACTGAAATGGCTTCTGGTGTAATAAAAAAGCCTCAACCAAGTGTGCCTAAAAACAAGCAATCAAAAGGCCAACAGTGTTTTTGGGTTGTGCTATTACAAAGGCATTTGTTGGTTAATGCCATCACATGCCTAGGTAATAACTCAATGTTTCAGCCGTTGCCATCTTATCGCAAGGTAATACCATTATATCAGTGCCTATCCCAGACTTGCACAAAAGCCCAAACTGTCGGCTTTGCTAGTGGTTGTTTTTTTTAATTTCAGGCAATGTCTAGTCTAGCCACAAAGCAACACGAGACATTGTAGATGGCAAATCAAATGTCAAACCACATCCGGCACAGTAATGCCCTCCCGCATCTCCCACCATCCCACTCTCTCCTTTTCGGATGTAGAGTACCACTAGTACTTTCTTGGCGCAGGATGCAGCGCTGACTCTAACTTGCCTCCTCACTTGCAAACTGTTTTTATTCGAAGAAGGTGTGGTTTTGCGATTTAATGTAAGCTTTGCATGGAATTTTAAAGCTATTGTGACGTGCATCAGGAGTGATGGTGCTGACAGGCGGGTACAGGTCAGAAGCACCCGAGTCTTGAGTGATGATCTTCTTCACTGGGTTTTGGGGATATGTTATGAAATGCGGAGAACCCGAGGTCTGGTCCCTTGAAGTGCTTCGTGGAAACCGTAGTTGCGTAAAGCATTTCTTTTTTACCACCTGCATTCATATGCATACATTTTTAGGCAATTGTGATGTGGGGTTAGTACTTACATGGCAGGAGAGTGCTTGGAAGAGTAGGGGGACAGGAGACAGCTCATTCTCAGAGCAGTCCTTAAGTGGGTGTTTTCAGACTTAAAGGAGAGAGTTAACTGCTTGAAACATTGCAGCTGCACTAGAATAGTCTCATTACAATGCGTAAAGAAGCTAGATACCCCTACACAAGTAAGTTTGCCACTCCCCCACCGTCTATGAAGTCAGCAGCTCTCCCAACATTTGAAGGGTTAGCCCCCGGCCTACATTTTAGCCTAGGTGCGCCCCTGGATGTACACACTTGCATTTTGTTCGGCAGAGAGTTGAGGGTAGCCTTTCCCGAAACTGGCGGTGTTAAAGTTTTACTCGGTTTGTGCAGAAAAGCATACTTGAACAAATGCAGTAAAACTTTAAACCTGCTACTTTCAAGAAAGACTTTCATCGCCTCTCTGCATATTGCGCTTTAAAATTGACTATTTGATAGTTAGTCCCCACACCAGACCATGGGGGGAGGGGCGGTAGAACAGTGGGGGTGGAGCCTCCAAGTTTGCTGTGCCTATTTTCTGAACTGGCCCCTCCCTTCACCACTTAGCCCCCTGCCCACCTGAAATGTAGGCTTTGGTGTGCCCCTGTTCCAGAGCCCAGCCACCCCCAGGAGTGTCCTGCAAGCCCCCACATTACCCCAGGGCTATTATTCAGCGGAGAGCCACCCCAGGTCTCCCTCCGTGATGCGCTGACCTTGAGGGTCTGCCAGGGATTTGCACAGCGGGAGGACTCGCAAATCATCTTCCCTAAAGTCTTGTGCCCGCAGACCCCAGTTAAAGTAAGTTTGCACCCCTGAAGCATAAACGGACGCCCTGCATTCATTGAACTCACTGACGCCCTGTCCCTACCTTCCCAGGGGTCTGTTACTAGGGCCCTAGGGGGGCCCTTGCCAATATACTGAGACGCCTCACCAGCATAGGCTTCCCTGGGTAGCGGGGGAGCTGGCAATTAGCCACCATAATTAATGCATTGCCCACTCAGCCCCCCCCAGCAAAGAACATTCTTATGTGTTTTAAAGGTGCTTTTTTTACTTAGCCTGTTCTTTCTTCTGGCCTAATCCCGAAACTACGGGAATAGACATGTCATTAAGGTGGGAGCCTTCAGGGACGTCATTTTGGGGTCACCAGGGGTCACATATGCGACCCCTGAGGTCTCCCTTGCTACCCCTAAAAAAAAAAAATATATATATATATATATATATATATATATATATATATATATATATATATATATATATATATATATATATTTTATTTTTACAAATTGAAGCTCCTGGGCTGTGGCCAATGCCAGGTGCCTCTTTGTTTCTATAGTGGCTGGCTTTCTTGTTCAGGCTTCTTTAAAAAAAATACAAGGGGTTTCACAAGTGTAACACTTTGAGTAGTGACCCTAAATAAGAAAGAATAGGAATGACAAATAATTTGTCTTTCTGGAATTCTAGACAATAATTGCTAGACTCATTAAAGGTTTATTTCAGGCACACTTCAGGGGGCGAGTTACTGATTTAGACTGTTCTTAACCTCCTCAAATTCACAATGCAGACACAATCCTACAAAAAGCATTTAGAGTAGAATAAGCATCCATTTCGAACTATGTATTTTGCTTTTCGCAAGTTGCAGTTATAGCATGTTTTTTTCTGCTGATACCTAAGGTGATCGATTCTTGTACGAAATGTATATCACGTTACAGTAATATTGTAACCATATTTTTCATAGTGTCCTTAGAAACAATGCTATGTGATGCCACTTGCTGTTTTGTCAAGGGGTAAACGGTCTGTTCCATCGCTTCCCGTGATGTCACTTCAGGGTGGGGTCAAATGACATCACTTCCTATGATGTTTTCAGAGGTCAAGGGTCCTGTGATGTCACTTCCGCTACCCCTGGCATTTTTGTGAAATGACGTCCCTGGCAGCCGTCTGTGTTCAAATCAGGCTTCCCACAAGCTGGGTAGACTAATGCTTTCTAAATACGCAGCTTACAAAGTCATAGAAAATGCAAAAAACTGTCCAAAGTGAAATCTGCTTCTTGAACTTAAATACAGCAGTTTTCTTTAAAATGTCTTTCATTTTTTCTGACTACCACTACACACACCCTGTACCTTTTGTGCCCCTTCCTTTGAGTTTCAGCATGGGCTGTACTTCTGAAGATGTTTTTGCTTGCCAAACTGCTAAATAGGAAAACACGCTGTTAGGTAAGATTTCCACAGAGCTGGTAAATCTTCCTTTCCTGGTTCAACTCCAGAACTTTTTGCTTTTCTAGTGGGATATTTTCCATTAATACCTCAGTGAGTGGGAACCTTTTTCCACACTCACCTGTCTTTAACTCTTTTTATGGGTGTCAATTTTAAGACTCTCCATAGTGCCTTTTTAAAGTTATCATGTCTAACAACTTATTGGCAATAAGTGCCTGTTGTTGCTGGGTTGCCCTAGGGGCTCCCCATTTAACTTTCTTGTGCTAACCTTGAGTGAACTACAGTTCCCAAGGGTAGAAAGGATCTTTGGATCCCTTTTACATTTTATTCTGTGAAACCAGCACCCCCCACCTTATGTGGAGTGCTGAGGAGATACAATGTATCCCCTTTCACATTTAAACTGTAACAAATCTGTTACAGTGACAAGCTTACCTTTAATGGATGGTGGCAGTGATACCTTTTACTAATTTGGTGCACCTTTACCGCGGGCTGTAATCACAGCTGCAGTAAAGGCACCTAAGGGTGCTCATTTTACCAAAATGGCCCCTGTCTTCTTTTTCTGCCATTTTAGTGTTTTTTGTCGTTTCTTGTTCCTTCCCCTGACATCCAGGGTGGGAACTTCCTTTGTTTGAGTTTTGTCTTTGGCGGGAGTCCCCTGGACCACCCCGCCCAGGCTCCAGTCAGCACAGGAAGTGGGGGAGGAGTCCAAAACTTCCCTTTCCTTTGTCTTAGGCCTTCCTTCAACTGGGCCAAATCCCAGTGGTGGGTTGGCTGTCCTGATTGGACAGCCACACGCCCCTTTCTTGTAAAATGCGGGGAGAGAATGCAGAGGCTGTGTTGCAGTTCCTGATAAATACTGGAAACCTGGAAGCTGAAGTCATGTCGACCACTGGAACAGAAAACCGAAGAGGATGACGAAGGAAAAGCTGCGGGAATGATTTCCAACAAACGGAGAGCCTGCTGTGTAACCGGAGCCTGCTGCAGCCCTTCCTTCCGATCGACCTGGGGTCTCCGTAAACGATGACCCGAACCCAGAGCCTGGTGAGACCCACTAGACTCAAGACGTCCTGCATTTTGAGCCATCCCATGGGTTGCTGCGCCCTTGCATTCTTGCAATACCCAAATACCATGGGACCTCCAGCCAATGTGCTGTGCACGGTCTTCTGAATTCTGAATCGCGCGGAAACTTCGTGGGCATCCTGGTGTATCTCCAGAGACACAAATCAAGTCCAAAAAGTCCCCTCACAAGAGTGCTGGACCTTTTAAATGATGAGAATTCAACCGCGATTTTCTGTCTTCTTCTGTGCTCCTTGAAAAGGCGCCAAACCCACAGAACCGCATTCAGCCGTGAGAGAAATCTTGCCTAGAGCCTTCTTCATTGATCCCTGCTGCAAAGTCTCTTCTGAGGTCTTGTGTTCAGTCTCCAGAACAAGGAATCCACTGACTGGGTATTTGGCTGCAGTCCCTGAAGTTCTCCTGCTGCAATCTCTTCTTCATTGCTGAGGTACTGTGTTGGCTTGGGTATAAACTTACCTTAAGCCTATTGGGATTTCTGTGTAGTCCTGGGGTGTTTTCTGTGATTGGGAGGTCCCTTGTCCAGTACACCCAGTCCCACTGCTAGAATCACGCTGGGGTGTCTTCTGTGAAGCCCCTGGACCCTCTTCTAATCCAAGAAGTAAAACACTAATTTGATTGCCAGTTATCCTAAGGAAACTCTGACTTCTGCTACTAAAGAACTTATTCTAACACTGCCTGTTGGTCACTAGTCCTAGTGACCCCCCTTCTGCCACTGAGAACACTCATGCTCTAAGGGAAAGACTTTGAAGGGATTAGGACTTCTGCCTAGAAAAGAAATCAAGTGTTTTTAGTTACTTGTAAAGAGTTGGTGGGTAACTGTAATTCTAAGAGTGAACAGTTACACAAGTTCTTACTGATCTTGAATGTGTTATTGTTATTGTTATTTTGCATTTGTATAGCGCCTTATATACCATTGGTATGGTCTGAAGGCGCTGGTAGGTTGAACGCCCTTGGGAACTGAAGTTCGGGTCAGTGGAAAGATTAGAGAGAGTCCAAAGGTGCGTGTGCGCACCGGTATGTGTGCAGCTGGTGCGGAATTCATGTGGTAGCTGCTTCTTAGCGGTAGGTGTGGTGGTTGAGAGATCAGGGATATGTGTTCGGTCTGGCTGGAATTATCCAGACCGAGTGTGGCGTCGTTAGGCCTGAGGAGAAACGCCTGGCTGGGGGTGTGAGACCAGCCATGTTTACTTAGAGTGATGGGGGGTGAGCGGCAGATGTTGATATGAGAACAGTTATACCGAATGGTGTCATAGTATCTCTGTGTTCTAGTTGAATGGTGGTGTAAGGAGAGAGTAAGCGTGGGGTGTGATATGCAGTATGCTCTTTCAAAGATTCCTTGCATTCCAAAACAAAATATGCACGTCGCGCAATTCTGAGCGGTCAGGTCCGTTCTATGTGTTTTGGTTCACATCCGCTCTATGCACTATTCACCCATACACTCATTTGTTCCATGCGTTCTTCCGCTCCACAACGTTCGTTCGTTCCATACACTCGTTCGCTCTCCACACACTCGTTCACTCTCCACACGTTTGTTCGCTCTCCACAAGTTCGTTCGCTCTCCACACACTTGTTCGCTCTCCACACTCGTCCGCTCTCCACACACTCGTCCGCTGTCCGTAGCCTCGTTCGTTCTCTGCACCCTCGTTCGCTCTCCGCACCCTCATTCGCTCTCGACACCATCGTTCGCTCTCCACACCCTCGTTCGTTCTCCACACCCTTGTTCGCTCTCCACACCCTCGTTCGCTCTCCACACCCTCGTTCGCTCTCCGCACGCTCTGCCGCTCTCCGTACACTCGGCCGCTCTCCGCACACTCGTCCGCTCACCGCACTAATCCACTCTCCGCACACTCAGCCGCTCTCCGCACACTCAGCCGCTCTTCACTCTCAGCCGCTCTCCACTCTCAGCCGCTCTCCACTCTCAGCCGCTTTCCACACTCGGCCGCTCTCCACGCTCCTACGCTCTCCACGCTCCTACGCTCTCCACGCTCCTTCGCTCTCCACGCTCCTTCGCTCTCCACGCTCCTTCGCTCTCCATGCTCCTTCGCTCTCCATGCTCCTCCGCTCTGCATGGTCCTCTGTTCTGGACGCTCTTCAGCTCTCCACGCTCCTCCCCTCTCTGCATTCAACCTCTCTCTACACTCAACCTCTCTCTACACTCACGTGCTCTCCACATTCATCTGTCTTCCACATTCATTTGCTCTTCATATTCGTCCGCTCTTTACTCTCAACCAACCTCCACACTCATCCGCGCTCCACATTCGTCCGCCAGCAGCGCTCCTCCTCCACACTCATCTACACTCATCTATATTCATTCGGTCTCCTATTCAGCTCTCTCATCCTCCGCACTCATCCGCCCTCCTCATTCATCTGTTCTCGACACTCATCCGCTCTCGACACTCATCCGCTCTCGACACTCATCCGCTCTCGACACTCATCCGCTCTCGACACTCATCCGCCCTCGACACTCATCCGCTCTCCACACTCATCCGTTCCCCCCACTCAGTCGCTCGCCCCACCGCTCTGCACACTCAACCGCTCTCCCCACTCAGTCGCTCTCCCCACTCAGTCACTCTCCTCACTCAGTCGCTCCCCCCACTCAGTCGTTCCCCCCATTCAGTCGCTCTCATGCTTCTCTGCTCTCCACGCGCTTCCGCTATCTACGCTCCTTCACTCTGCACGTTCCTCCGCTCAGCACGCTCTTCCGTTCTCCACGTGCCTCCGCTCTCTGCACATAGCCGCTCTATTCACTATTCTTAAAAGTATGGTTAACATCTTTTCTTCCTTAGCCACTGTTTTACCAGTCTAAAAGAAAGTAGATGTGAAGGTATTTTACTCTCCTATGATTAGGTTGTGCCTCTTTACGAAAGTAATGTGTTGGTTTCACGAGATTATTCCTGTAGGGTAATTGTATGAGTGTCCTCCAACTGTTGGTATCACCAGGTTAGTCCTGTTAGGATAACTGTATGAGTGTCCCACAACTGGGTCCTGCTTTCCCTGACTTGCTGCTAGCCTGTCCTTAATAAGTCTACATTAGGTTGTTGCCTACCTAGAATAACTATTCAGTAAAGTGTGACATTGGGTGTTACTTTTCCCTTCATTGTGAAGTTAAAGTAAGTGGGTTTTACTTACCTTGTGTTAGCTATGTGCCATCCAAAACAAGTTACCAGAGTTATTGCTTACCTCAATCTGGGGTTCCTTGATTTCCAAAGGATCTGTAATTGTATATTACATCCTTAGGTTTTACTCACCTGGTATAACTGTGTGTTATGACAAAAGTAGTTATAGGTTTTTACTGCACCTAGAATAAGTGTATCACTATTCACCAAAAGTATATTGTCCAGTTGACTGTTTATGTGATTTGTTCCAAGAGTCATTGTACCACTGGAAGTGCCTACCAAAAGTAATCTAAAAGTAACCATTGGTCTTTTACTCCCAAAGATTAGGCTTGACCTATACTAAATGTGTATAACAAGGTTTTGACTTCCCTAGAACTACTGTTAGGTGTTCCAAATAAGGTTTATACTTGGGTCTGTGTACTTTCAAGTATAATGTTGTGTTTTATATTGTGATTTCTTATAATGTGTTAGTACTTACTTAACCCCTAGATTTATCTGGGCCTACCTGCATTTAAATAAATCCTTTATTTTTACAATACATACTGTTTCAGTGTTTCTTTGGCTCATTTGTATGACAATGTTCACTTGTACTGTATCTACTGCCCTCTCTCCCTCCTAAGATAAGCCTGGCTGCTCTGTCTACGCTACCCCGAACTCAGGTGGTACTGGCTTATACTAAGAGTGGAGTCTTGTACTGCCTCCGTAGAATGGTTTTGCTAGGCCCTTAATTGGACTTCAGAAAAACTGTTCTAACACACGCTTCTATTCTGCTGACAGCAGTTTTTGGGAAACTGATCAGTGTGTTTAAGGGTACCAACTGTTGATTTTTAACAATGGGGACAGAAATCCCCCCATCCTGCTCTGAACATGAGCAAGTGATCAGCCCAACCAACCCTCTCGGCTGAACAGAACATTTTACAGCACTTTTTGTGTTTTTGTTTTAAGCAATTGCAAAAATTCATAAATTGTACAACCAGCTTTACGTACATAACATTTCAGCAACAATCACTCAATCTGCTGAGCTACCTTGGCTTACCTGCAGTGCGGTTCACTGCATGACTTCAAAGCCAATAGTGTTTAATCTCTAGCCACACACACTGCATACTCTCATTTAAGATGTACAACCAGGAACTGAAAATTGTAAACATTTCTACAGGGGTAAAGTTAGGTTCTTGCCCCCATTGCTGAAGAACTAGGGGGGCAGGTACCCTTTTTTTCCCCCAGCACTCTGCACCTATGGGTAATATTTCTTCTGTTTAAAGGACTGTCTTTCAGTACTTATAGCTTGAAACCGCGCTGTGAGTGTTCTCTCTTCTCTTACATTGACAGCATATTATTTGAAGCTCTTATGGGAGTGATGTTTGTTCTGCTTAACGCCATACCCAACTAAATACTATTTGAAGATGAGCCAGGAGTGCTATCTGCCTTAGTGAAAAGCCTGTGGCCTGTTGCTGAGTGCATTCTAATTAGAAGGTGTTTGAATTCGAAGTGAGGTCTTCTCATGAAATCCTGCTTGTTTGCACATTGTGCATGACAACAAGCTGCAGGCCTTCATCAAACAATGAGTAAGAGCAGGTGACTATCTCATGTATAAACCAGTGGGAAGATTAAAGACCTCTAAAATTATCCCTTGTCAGGTGTGAGACGTTAAGCCCGTTTTTATCTCATTAAATTCGGGTACCTATAAACCTGGCTGGCCAAGAATACTGAATGAAATATGCTGAAAGCAAGGACCTGCACATATGAGCCCTCAAGCGCACAACTCAAGAGCTTTCGTTCTGCATAATATTATACATTGTATAAAGAAGCAGCAGTGGGCTAGTCCTTAACCATTCCCCTAGACTGTGGAGATATTTCCCGGGCTATAAAGGGACTGGACAAAAATGTGGCTTAGTGACATGTATTTATGCAGTCATGCTAGTCAACCTCCCCTGCCCACACTGACACAACTACAAACCTTTAAAGGTAGTCTGGGGCTACAAGGGTCTGGCTAACAAATGATAATAAGGATTTCTGCACAGGCAGTACAACTCCTGCTATCTGCAACAGAACAAGTGAGATTCAGTGCAGCACAGAAGAGGTATAACAATTGCAAGCTACACCTGAACCTACACCTAAACATCTCGCCCCCACTCCTACTTCCATCACTCAGTGCACCCACCCTTACTGTAATTTCAATATTTGTCAAAGTAATCTTTCCACGCAGCTAACCAACATACACCCAGGGCTTAACCTCCAAAATGTTAATGCTTGAATGATGATGGAGTCATGTATTCCTACCTCATTATTCAATGTGAGTTAGTGAAACCTAAAATTTGAAAGCTGGCCCTTCACTGTGTATCAGGAGACAGTAGTATAGGGATTGCAGTGGAGGGGTAGCATGGGCAGATTTTTTCAAACCAAATATAACCTGCTGCTGTCGTAAATTTCCCCCCGTCTCACCTGAGATCGCTTCTTGCTCTGTTCCGCGGGAGGATTCCTCTTGTGGACGGATCCGGTCTTGTATAGGCTCCCTCGAGTCTCGTCCGGCTCCAGAGCGCGTTCAGAGTTCCAGGAAGGTTGCAGTTCCAGGATGTCCAGGAAGAAAGTAGCGGTCGCTAGGGTTGAGGATTCCAGGAGCAGATTTAGAGGGAAAAGGTGGAAGGAAGGAAGAAGGGACCAGGAAACTAGGAATAGTGGATTCGCCGAACAGCACACACACGTCTAGTCACTACCTAATGATAGCGTTGAGACGCGCGGGGCTGCGGGGCGTGGCCAATTTATAGAACGTGCCGTGTCCGACGTAAAGGCTGGTGCGAGGCAAGTCACTTGGCACGGCCATGTTGGGAGTAACAAGGAATACAAGCCCCCTCGCGAAAAGGACCAGGAAGTCCAGAAAGGGCAAGTTCTATGGGTCATGACAGCATGCCTCCTCCGAAGACCTGTTCCACCAGGTTTGCCCGGGTGTATGAGATGGAATCTTCTAAACAATCGAGGGGTATTTAGGTTAGAAACTGGTTCCCAGGTTCTCTCGCTAGGAGGATATCCTTTCCATTCAACCAGGTATTGAAGTTGACCCCGTTTATACCTGGAATTGCATATTCTGGACACTTCATATTCCAGTTGATTGTCCACAATCACAGGACTGGGTCTGCAGGTTTTCCGGGTGGATCGGATGTAGTGTTTCAATAGAGAAGTGTGAAAGACTGTGTGTATTCTCTTCCAGGAGTCTGTTAGCTTGAGCCGGAATGAGACAGGATTGATGATTTCCTTTATGGAAAATGGTCCATAGTACCGGGGGGCTCATTTGTTTGGCCGTAGATGTCATGGTAATAGTTTCGAGGACAACCAGACTTGATCACCAACAGAATAAGAAGGCGCTGGTCTTCTTTTGGAGTCCGCATAACGCTTAGTGCGTGTCTGGGCCTCTTCCAATTGTTCCTTGGCTTCCTTGTGTATGTTGATGAGAGTCTCAATCCATGAGTCGACAGTAGGTACTAGTGTGGGATGTGGAAGAACAGAAGGTAAAACGGACGGGTGAAAACCTTGACGGCAATAGAAAGGGCTGACCTTGACTGCTGAGTGATCGGAATTGTTGTAGGCAAACTCGGCCAAGGGCATACGGAGAGACCAGTCATCCTGAACCTTGGTGGCAAAACAACAAAGATATTGCTCTAGAGTCTGATTTACACGTTCCGTGGCTCCGTTGGTTTGTGGGTGATAACCTGATGAGAGAGCGCGTTGGATCCCTAGAATACGACACAGATGTTTCCAGAATTGTGAGACGTATTGAGGTCCTCGGTCCGATATAATCTTGGAAGGAAGTCCATGAAGACGGAAAATGTGTTCCAGGAAGATTCAAGCAAGTTCTGAGGAGGATGGTAGTTTATACAGAGGCGTAAAATGAGCCATGCGAGTGAACAAGTCTATGGTTACCATGATGGTCGTGTCTCCTCGGGAAGGTGGTAATTCCACAATGAAGTCTGTAGCAATGAATTCCCATGGTCTTGTTGGCAGCGATGGTTGCAGCAGAAGAGCCGCCAGGTCTCTTGTTATGTTTGTTTTGACTGCAGACAGCACAAGCTTTGATGTACTGTTGTACGTCGGTCTTCATTCCAGGCCACCAAAACTGTCTTTGTATAAGACGGAGGGTGTTAGTTATACCACAATGTCCGGAGTGAAGGGTATCATGGCAGAGGTTTGTCATTCTTTGTTGTAATTTCTGTGTAGGAATTACCAGTGCATTGTCCTTGAATAAATATCCTTCCTTAACTCTTAGGTTCCATGGATTCTTCCTTGAAATATCCTTCCAGAGGTCAGAGGACTGGGTTTGCACTCGGATTTCTTCCAGGAGGTTAACTGCTTTAGCTACAAAGATCGTGTGGGGAAACATCTTAGGATAGGCCTTGTCTTCAGTGGTTACATAGTCAGGACGTCGAGATAAGGCGTCAGCAATCATGTTTTGTGATCCGGGAACATGAGTGATTTGGAATTGGTACTGGGCAAAGAAGTAGGCCCAACGCGCCTGACGACTGTTCCTGCACTCCAACGACTATAGAATTTGAAGATTCCGATGGTCCGTGCGGACCTGAACTGGATATCTAGCACCCAGAAGTAGATGTCACCATTCAGTGAAGGCTTGGCGGATGGCTAACAGTTCCTTTCCCAGGACGGAATAGTGTGTCTCACTGGGAGTCAGGGTTCATGAGAGGTAAGCAATGGGGTGTTCCAGTTTATCCTCAAGTACCTGTTTCAAGACAGCTCCTATGGCGTAGTTAGAGGCATCCGTTTCCACTAGGAATGGCGATTTATGTCGGGTTGGGCCAGGATGGGGGCTTGCGTGAACTCTGTCTTCAATCGTTGGAATGCTTTATCTTGCGGTGTAGACCAGAAAAAGGGGGTGTCTTTCT
Organism: Ambystoma mexicanum; assembly: GCF_040938575.1. NCBI lineage: Eukaryota > Metazoa > Chordata > Amphibia > Caudata > Ambystomatidae > Ambystoma > Ambystoma mexicanum. The sequence goes on from NC_090941.1 coordinate 757,929,468, forward strand.
TCAAGAGAGCAACAATCGGCTGAACGATCTCGGAAAAGGTAGAAATGAACTTCCGGTAGAAGTTGGCAAGCCCCAGGAAGGATTGAACTTGTTTCACAGATGTGGGAGCAGGCCAATCCAGTATGGCTTTTACCTTTGAAGGGTCCATACCAATTCCTTCTGGGCTAAGGATGAAACCTAGGTAGTGAACAGAAGTAACGTGAAACAAGCATTTTTCGGGTTTGGCTAAAAGTTTGTGTTCACGGAGTCGTTGTAATACTGCCTTTGCATGTTCTTCATGCTTTAGAGGATCCTTGGAAAAGATCAATATGTCATCCAGATAGACAATGACGGAGAGGAATAACATGTCAGAAAACACCCTATCCGTAAAACGTTGAAAGACTGCGGGAGCATTAGCTAGTCCAACGGGCATGACTAAATATTCATAGTGACCAAAGGGTGTTCTAAAGGCTGTTTTCCATTCGTCTCCTTCCCGGACACGGATTAAATGGTAGGCACCCCGGAGATCCAACTTCATGAATATTACGGTGCCTCTCACAGCTTCCAGGATATCCAAGATCAGGGGCAGTGGGTACCGATCTTTGAGGGTGCATTGATTTAAGCCACGATAGTCGAGGCAAGGTCTGAGTTCCTTGGTGTCCTTCTTGGGCACGAAGAGCAACGAAGCACCCACTGGAGATTTTGAGGGTTTTATGGTGCCGTTTTCAAGATTGGAGTCCAGGTATTCTCAGAGGGCCTTTTTCTCAGGTTCGGAAAGAATGAACATTCTGCCGAAGGGAATCTCTGCTGAGGGATCTGTATCTATGGCACAGTCTTCAGGTCTGTGAGGGGGTAAGGCCTGGACTATGGCAGTTGAAAATACATCAGCATATCCCTGAAAGGCCTCTGGGACTTGTATGATATTGGAAACCACGAGTGGTGTTTTTTGGTCTCTTAGTGGTTCTTTAGGAGGTGTCGAGGAGGGATCCAGGGATAGACAATGGGTCATACAAAACTCTGAGCCCAGGAATAGTGATCCTGCTGTCCAATTGATATACGGATTGTGCTTTTGTAACCAGGGCATACCCAATACCATGGGGTAATGGGCTGACTTAATGATGTTGAATGTAATCCGCTCTTGGTGATTGTTTATGGAAAGTTGGATCTCTTTTGTCTGCAGGCTTATGGGTCCTGAAGAGAGGGGTCTTCCGTCGATTGCTTCCACTGGCTGCATGGTGCTTCATGTCTCGTACGGAATATGATGACTAACAACCCAGTCTTGATCAATGAAAATTCCTTTAGCTCCGCAGTCCACCAAGGCCAGGATGGGATAGGTCTTATTCTTGGAGGGCGACAGGAAGGCCTGTAGTATCACCAAATTGTTTTGTCCAGGCGAGTTCAAGGATGGAATTGACGTGGAGCAAACATCTCTCTCCCGACACCTCGCTCCATCTAGGATCGGGAGCTGGCATTTCCCGAACGCTGTGGAGGGGCTAGAGGACATTCTCTAACAAGGTGTTTATCTGAGGCACAATACATGCACAGGCACGTGTGGATCCTTCTCATCCTTTCTTGTGGGGAAATAGGTCCACGGAAGGCTCCTATTTGCATGGGTTCCAGATCTATGTCAGGGGTTGTGGCAGGATCGGTTTTTACAGAAGTCTCAAGGGAGTTCTTTTGAAAGGGTATCTTGGTCTTTCTTCTTTCAGCCTTTCTTTCCTGGATTCGGAAGTCTATTTGCTTGGCTAGATCCATAAGACCCTGGAATGAGCTAGGACGAACCACTCTGGCTAATTCATCCTTTATATCCTCATTTAGACCCCTGCGAAATAGAGTGAAACTTGCTTCTGAGGACCAATCTGCTTCCTTGGCCAGTTGTTTGAATCTAGTAACATACGTTAGCATATCCTGGGATCCCTGTCGGAAATCAAGTAACCGTTCCTGAGCACTATAAACCTGTTCTGGGCGATCGAACATAGTTTTGAGTGCCTGAACAAATCCATCATAATCATCCAGGAGGGCATCTCCAGAGTTGACTAGGGGAGTGGCCCAGGTCAACATGTTCCCTGTGAGGTGCGAGATTATGAAGCCCACCTTCGCCCTGGAAGTTGAAAAATAGTAGGGCTTAAAAGTAAAATGCACCAAGCAGGAATGCAGGAATCCATGTAAGGACTTTGCCGAGCCATCATATTTGTCTACCACTCCACCCAGTAACACACTCTCCTTGTTAGCGGAGTCACGAGACAAAACAAGTTGCTTTAACGCAGCATTCTCCGCTTTTAAGTTCTGCACTTCAGTTGTTAGTTCTTGCATGCCACGCATGAGGTCCTGGACTGCTTTCTCCATAGCAGTATCAGTGTCAGTCGTTTGGCGTCTCAAACTGTCGTAAATCTCCCCCCGTCTCACCTGGGATCGCTTCTTGCTCTGTTCCGCGGGACGGATCTGGTCTTGTATAGGCTCGCTCGAGTCTCGTCCGGCTCCAGAGCGCGTTCAGAGTTCCAGGAAGGTCGCAGTTCCAGGATGTCCAGGAAGAAAGTAGCGGTCGCTAGGGTTGAAGATTCTGGGAGCAGATTTAGAGGGAAACGGTCGAAGGAAGGAAGAAGGGACCAGGAAACTAGGAATAGTGGATTCGCCGAACAGCACACACATGTCTAGTCACTACCTAATGATAGCGTTGAGACGCGCGGGGCCGCAGGGGTGTGGCTAATTTATAGAACGTGCCGTGTCTGATGTAAAGGCTGGTGCGAGGCAAGTCACTTGGCATGGCCATGTTGGGAGTAACAAGGAATACAAGCCCCGTCGCGATAAGGACCAGGAAGTCCAGAATGGGCAAGTTCTATGGGTCATGACAGCTGCACGATTTCAGATTAATTAAGCGCTCACCTTTGACATCTCTGTAAAACCTGTTGACTTGGCCCATCATCCTCCAGAAGTTCATACATTGAGTAACTTTAAGATCCTCCTTCTCTTTCCTATCAACCGGCCTGTGGAACTCAATGACCGGGCCATGCCACAAAAAGGACGAACACCTAGTCTTCAGAAAATCTCTCAAAAGATGGCTATTCACTAGATTGCAAAATACAAAGTAGCATGGCACCCTCTACAAGCCGGATTGGGCAGAATTTTCAACCTTTATCCATCCCTAGGTTGAGGCTGTAAGACTCACCAAAACTATGCAGATAGCCATCATGGGTCCTTAACTCCCAAGGGAGGGAACACTGAGATTTGGACAATTTAGAAGCCATCACAAATCTATACACAATGACTGATCAGAGCACCACCCTCACAAACAGGATGGAATAGAGAATGGCCCATTCAGGTCAGCATTACTGACATCATAAGGAACATCTTGAAGATCTGAGCACAGGTCAGTCTTCCCAACATTTTTCCTAATCACACATAAGGCACTGACATCACCACACATTCATTATAAAATAGAGCCTAGAACAGTAACAACTCAAGATGGCTAACAACACAGCTTGAACTCCACCAGTTCAGTATAACCTTAACATTCTAATAGGCATGGGCTTCATTTTAGGGCGGTACAGGGGTGTTTGTCCCCCCCCAACTTTCATGGCACACCATTTTGTCCCCATTCATTTGGCTGGCAGCTTTTCTTCAGATGTCATGTCTCCCCCAACATTTTCAGCAACGCTACTCAACTGCTAATAGGGCTCATCAGGAGCCCCAGAAAACCTCCCCCTTTCGAAATACTAGCACCTTCAAACTACATGCCTGCAACACCATCTCAACCAAAGGACCTTGGGGGCCGGCTGATGCTCATTGCACGGCCTACACAATCTTTAGCTTTTTTACTTATTTTGCTCTGTCAGCGGCTCCTCAGTGTCCCAGTACTTTCATCCCGTGCCTTGAAACACTTGTGTATAGGCGCATTATTAATAAAATATCATTTCATCTAATAGTTCTTGAGTTTTTAGTTCTACATAGAACACATACCCAATCGTCAATGCCACCAACCACATAGGACAATACCAGCACTCAGGACTCTGGTACTTCTGAGCCACACGTTCAACACCTGCCTCTCCCTTATTACATTTTGTTCTTGGAGAAACCAAATGTCACAAAGCCACCACAAATTTCAGAGAGGCGACCAATTTACATTCTATTTCATGGCCATTAATTTGTGTAATATTAGCACTTATTAGAGGATTTAGACGAGGGAGGTATCAGCCGTGAATACTAGCTAAAAATGTGATATTGTTATTGTTCAATCTGAAATAATGTATCAGGGTTAGATAGAACATTGCTATGGATTATTTGAAAGAATGAGTATGCACATTAAGCAAGACAGTTGAATGTCATGTTGAAATATTAACATGTAAGTTTCGCTGGGGTGCCATACAGGGTGCTGTGGGCTGAACTTTGAAGGTACCTGATGAAAGGGAAAAGTAGGTGTCGATTGCAGATTGTTAATTTCTTCTATTACACAATGTATCATTCATTTTTTCCAGTTTAGAGCAACACATGTTGAATGAAAAACACACAGTAAAACACTTAAGAGAAAATAGCTTTGGATTTGTTTAGAGGCTTTTTGCAAATGTTGAACACGCCTTTACTTTTCAGGATCTATATTAACTTGATGCAAAACATTGGCCTCAGCTAAAATGTGCAGACTAGAACGAGCGGCATACCACAGATTATTGACCGCCAACCTTGGCAAAAGTCAACGATACGGAGAACTGCTAGAGGCGTTTACGTAGCCACGTCACACTTAACCCACGCCTAGACCGCACTCCCTCCCCCCCCCCACCAGCACATCACCCCGGCTCCACTCACATCCAAGACAAAAGGTCATAAGCCCCTGGACTGATGAGAGGAAGAGGGATGGGCTATCAGCCGACACCTGGTTTGGAACTAACTACGCTTGAGGTGGGATAACGAACAATCGAAAAGAACTGCAGCCCGTCATGAACATGGGGGTTGCTCTTTTGTCTCATTGTTCTAATGTTTATTAGTTGAATGTTATGCATAACTATAAATGCCAAACCTACAACACTGCTTGGTCGTGATTCTGCATATGTTTTATACTGAAAATTGGATACATAAAGTTTTTTTAAAAAAAGAAACATTGGGCCTCATTACGGTACAGTGGTGCAGGAAAAAACAGCAGTAATGTGGAAGTAATTCCATTATCGCCACATTACCACACCGCAGTACTATGGGCTTGGTAGGAAGGTGGAGGATATAGCTTGAGCACAATTGATGAAATTACCGGTGGCGGAAATTCCACCAAAATCCCCATGGAGTCCTATGGACTCCTAAATGGGGACTTACACCTCCCTAACACAGATTGTAATCCTGTGGGACCAAGTAAAAGTAATGGTGTTCGGGTTTGGCAGTATTTCGGTGCCTTTACCACCGAACAACCACCACCAACTTCTAATGAGGCCCATTGTCTTAGACCTACTCTGAACGTGCACAATGTCATATTTTATAAACCAGCTTGGTAAAATACATGTTGACTTAAACCAGTTTGGCCTACTGACCCTTATTTAATGTACCGCTACCCTGCCCCCTTGCTTTGTTTGTGCCTCCTGGTTTGCCCCTGTGAGACGGGCATGGTATCAGGAGAGACGGACTCAAAAGTATCAGTTTGAAAACCTTTATCATAAAACTTTGTAGGGTTGGTGTAATGCCTAACTGGCCCTAACTCTAATGGGGTTGTTCCCTCAACTGATGCTTCTAAGGGCTGTTGAAGTCCGAAACCAAAGTCTGTCTGTGTCAAAACCTATGCTTGCCCACACTCTTACAACTAATTTGATGTTAGTGTTTCTTAAAAAAAAAATTGATGGTCTAAAAAAAAATGTAAACCAGGGCTGATTTCAGGTATCTGCCAGTTTAAAAATAGTTCAATGAAAAAGGGGTGCCCTCAAGATCTTCTAGGCCTTCAGGATCTTCTAGGTAGGGCTCTTGCAGCAAGTCAATATAGTTTCACAATGTATCTGGGTCTTTTGGGGTTCCCTCCCCCAAGCTCTGGCCCCTTTGGTTCCTAAAGAAAAGACACAGTTCCTTTTAGGCCTCTCGGGGTTCCCTTACCCAAGTCTAGGCCTCGCCCCTTTCAACAATGTCTCTCACAGTTTCTTTTGGGCCTCACACGGGCCCCTTCCAGAAGCCTAGGCCCCTCTGGATCAAAAAGATTCACCCTTTCTTACTTTATAACTCAAAAGAAGATTCACAGTTCCTTTCACAGGTTCCCTTTCCCAAGCCTTGGCCTTTCCCCTTATGACCTTGACTTTCACAATTTTCTCCTTATGACAATAACTTTTCACAATTTTCTGTGGGCCTCTCAGGGTTCCCTCCCCCAAGCCTAGGCCCCTCTAGTCTCAAACAAAAGTTCACAAAAACAAAACACCAACAGTTCACCTTGTAAGGATGTAGCTCATATAGCACAGTTCCTTCTTGTGTGTTACTGCGCACACCCAAAGAGCCTGCCATGTTTCCTTACTGTGGTGGGCCTGTTGGCGTCTTCAGGATCGCCCGCACTCTCATCTGTGGCTCTGCCATCCTCCTCCTCTGGGGGGCACCATGTTGGGCGCACTGCGCATGTGCCAGAGGGCAGGGTTGGCTTTCTGTGCATGCGTGGTTCGGCTAGCGTTGTCCGTTCCCACTGGTGACCAATACTCCAGCAGATGCCTACCATTGGCCACAGCTGAGCATATAAGCAGTGCGAGCATGGTTTCTAGTGCATCGCAACCTCTTTTGTTTGAGGGGAACCGCTGCTGAAGCTCTGCTCAGTTTTCTCTTGCCTTCTTGTTGCTACCGTGCTCTGGGTCCTTACCTTGTTCTTTTTCTCCTACTGGCCAGCCTGGAGGTTGTTCATTTCTGACTCCTGTACCCGCCACCTGGGTTTAGGGATCTATTCTATTTACCTTTGTTGGCTTTTCTGGCATTTCCATCCTCTGTGTCTGGTCTCCCACATTCAGTGCTTGCACTGCCTGGCATCACGTTAAGCTTGGGGGACCTTCTTACGTGGTGCTGGAAAACCGCTTCCTGTCCCTTGCTCGTTCTCACCACCTGGCTTGGTTCCAGAGGTGGGCTTCCACACTGTACATTCAACAGAACCGGGCAGACACCGCTTCCCCCGATACTAACCTTGTTCGTCAACAGCACCAGAAATCATGTAAACGGGAATCACGGGAGGCTCACCTCAACATTGTGTGATTGCAATAGCCTTTTATACACTTCGGAGGATTTTGGTCTCACTGAGAGTGGGGTACCCTCAGGCGAGACATGGTATCCCCCTTTCCCTAATTATGACCAACCAAACCCTCCCCCAACCTAAATGGGCAGTTGCAAGACCTCTTCCCTCAATTTTCCCAATTCAGCCTTTGAAATTACTGGGATAAATAAGAGGAGACTAAGAGGAATGAACAACAGAGTACTGTTTTACCACTCTGGTACTAGGACCAGGGAGATGCCTGCAGAGTATGTTGAGAGTCAGGCATGTCCCCTTTATTGTGGTCAGGCAGATCAAGTTAAGGATCCACACCTGCAACCTATTAGGAGGTTGCAGGTGTATAAAAAGAGAGCCAGAGAACACAGCAGTGAGGAGAAACAGGGAGACCTGTGGGGAAAGGACTAGCAGGGGGGCCGCTTTCGCAGAAGGCATTTGTGGAGGAGCCAGGACGCTGACCAGGAGCCCAGGGAGGGAGCCTCTGTAATGAGGGAACAACAGCAGCTGGTCTGACCAGGTGTTAAGGACGGGACCCGTTAAGGGACTTCAGAGCTAATAACGGTACCGCAAATTGCGGTACCGTTATTAGCTACTTCCCCATTCCCATTGAGCCCTATAGGGGCTCAATGGGAATGGGGAATGTTTTTTTCAATGGGGACTTATCGGTCCCGCAAAGGTCAGACTACACCGGTAAGTCTCCATTGAACGAGACCGGTGCTGGTACCGTTATTGGAGGCAGTCATGGCGCAAATAGCGCCATGACTACCTCCAATCTCGGAATGAGGCCCATAGTCTCTTGTAGACCTGTTCTGGCACTTTTGTTGTGCTGTTCATGGGTCGGCACAGTTCATACTATTCTGTGTGTCTTTCTAAAAAATGAAATAAAAGGATGGGATATATTTATGCATTTGCATACTCTTACTATTTAATTAATGTTGTCAGATTGTTAATCACTGAATTATGCTGTAGCAAGCCAGGAACATTAATACACAAGATTTTGTTTGAATCTTTCAGGCTCCACAAGCAGAAATTGAGAAGCCTGCAGCTAGCAAAATGATTTCTGACCGTGTAGCATCTCATGATAGAGTGTTACATTTGGTTCAACAAAACCTTAACAATAGTGCAGGCAAAATGTAGGACAGAGTAAAGTCACAAAAACTGGACCTCCCAAGACAAGACAGATGACAGGTTTATGAGGAAAAACATTCAGCCCTCCAAAAAACAAAAAAGGAGGGAAATAAAACCCGCCCTATCTTGATCCTTTTATAGTTGCAACTATTTATGATGAACTTGTTCTTCTAGATGACGAATCTAGAAATCATTTCCCACAAATCAATATTGATCATGTGCAAATACTTAGGGACGTTACAAAGCATATGTCCACATAAATATTAAAAAGTCCAGTGGAAGAATTGGAATGTCCAATCCCATATTCTCATGTATTTCCTGTCTCCTATCTACCAGTGTTGGCTATACCTGACGTTACAGACAAATGTGTTTACAAAGAAAATGTATTTTTTATCTTTCCAAAACGCCGTCTAAATCTTAGGACAAGCAAAATCGCAGCTGTAAAACTTATGAATTAGTAGAACAGGCTTCAGAAATGAATGCAGAATCAGCGCTTCTTGTGAAAAGCCAACCTCCTTAGCAGATGTACGTTCCCTGTATTAAAAACACACTTGGATTCTCAAAAGAACTGTACCAGTGTAAGATAGGCAACAATGGAAACCATAAATTGTATAACTGTTGTCAGTCAGAATTGAAATCTATTTTCAGGTATTGATGATGCTTGGAACAATATCACTGGACATGTATTGGTTTACAAGAAAACCAGTGGTTACAAAATGTTTGACTCAGATCTTGCATGTCTTCAATGAGGCAAAGACCTGGAAAGTTAGGGACTAGAGCATTGCAGGTGATCAATCGATACTTGTTAACATATGTACGAAGACATAATAAAGGTTCAGTTGATGAAGCGTTCTACATTGACAGCTGGATTAAACAAAAGCCTGTTGTTGCAAACACGACTGCACTCAAAATTGAGACAAAAGTCCGTAACAGATTTAATTAATAGTATCTCCTTTCACAATGTAAATAAACAAATTAGTGGAGGCAGAGTGACTGGGCAGGAGGCAGTATTTCTACTGTTGCTGCTAAATCTTGGCATGCCTTAAAAACCTCCTTGACGGCGGAGCCGAGGTGGGGGGAGGCAGAGTGACTGGGCAGGAGCCAGTCTTTCTACTATTGCTTCTAAATATTGGCGTGCCTTAAAAACCTCCTTGACGGCAGAGCGAAGGCGGAGTGGAGGCAGAGTGACTGGGTGACCAGGTGAACGGTGTATGGTGTACGGTCAGCACTTCGATTACTCGCCCTGTCTTATTTCAGAAAGCAAACACGACTGACAGAAATGGCAGAAGAGCCCCCTGGCAATCCGCCGGAGGAGGCAAAATATGCTGCTGCAGTGGAAACAACGGCGAGCAACATGCCAGTTGAGCAGAGCACAGAGAAAGCAGCCGCATCGGCTACAATGTCCCGTGAGACCCAGGAGCGATGGGACTCTGGTGATATGGATCAAACAGGGCGAGCGGCGGCAGGACTGAACGAGACATCTCGCAGTACAGAGGTGAGGCAACTGAGACGTTTCACTTCCGAACATGGGGACATCTTTGTTTGTGACACCTTGCCCCCACCCTCCCCCTTTCTGTGTGGATGTGAACATGTGTGCTAGTACAGCAGATTATATGCAGAGTCTTGCAGCAGGAATCAAGAATGGGGAAGTGGGGGGGAGACTACATTAGATTCTATAAACTGTCTCCTCACCACCCCAGTCTAAGAAGGCGGCGAAGGGGGGGAGGTTCAACCGGCCTCAGAAGATTCCCTTAAAAACATGAGTTTCTGATGGATATAAAACCTGCTAGCCGTTGAACGGCTGAACCATTTATCTAAGGCCGCAAGCGTCTTTGTAAGTGACCTGGTCCGCAACCTTGTGGTCGACTCACTGCGAGTGAAGATTAACAAGATTGGGCTGGACTCTTTACCTGCTGCCTTGACCCCATGTAAGGTGGTGGTAGAGCAGCCAAACAGTGACATGGGCCTCGAGGAACAGAGCAAACTCCCAGTGAGCAACTTGCCCTCTGCGGGGGTTCAGAGTGGCAAGCCCACCAATCCTCAATCGGATACTGCTCGACAGAAACACTCTAGCTTCCCAAATCATCTGGAAAAAAACATTTGGGTTTTGAGCCACAACCACGACCTTGATTGCAACACTTTTACATACAGAAAGTGATTGAACTCTGGACCAGGTGTAACGGCAAAGAAGACAAGGATGACAGAGGAAATACCTGACTACTTGTTATTACAAAGTAGTCTAGGAGATGAACTAGGAGACCAATCAAAGCCCTAGATGCTTCCAGTTGTCAATCAGCAAAAAGAAGTCCAAAGACTCGAGAAAACTACCCACGGGTTCCAGGGCTTGAATAAGAACTGGCCGAAGAGAGTAAATCCGCTGATAAACTCTGCTTCGCAAGTCCAGAAGGAATCCTCACCGCCTCGGCCAAACTCCCACACTGGATCAACTAGGGGCAGTCTGAAGGGTCTGTTCAAAAGGTCCAGACTAGAGCCGGTTGAATCCTTGTGGGCAAAGGAAAGAGTGATCATGCATCATGCCTATACTCAAACAGATGGGATAGAAAAACAGTCGGGCCAAGTGGAGGGACCAAGCCACTGCTCAACCTATGCTCAAACAGTTTCACCAGAAATAGAGACTCCAGGAGGAGGTGAAAGAAACTGCCCCCGTGAGCTGGACTCATCTATAATGAACCTGTTTATGAAACTTTATGAGCAGGTCGCGGACCAGCTGAAGGACCAAACAACCATGCTAGCTATGCTGCATTCTAAAACTATATTTGTAGAAGGTTTTGTGACAGGGGTGCAAATTAACATAGACAACTGCACGGTGCAAGTTGCGGAACTTTTACACACTGTCCTGGACCGATTATTAAAGAGAAGGAGAAGAGAAGAGCGTCAAGACTATCTGACCTACCGGAGATCCAGCCTATGGACAGTGTGTTTCAATCACCGAGCCAATCTTTGGCTAAACAATCGGAACCTCCAGAACAGCCCAGTGACGAATTAAATCGGCCAGCCATAGTGGCAGAACCAACTGAGGTCGTACAAATTCCAATCTTGAGTGGGGATCAGGTGTTCAGGCCCGCAGGCCCTTTGGAAATAGCTATTCAGGACAGTGGCACTAAGAAGGCCAAGCCTGGTGCATCAACAAACCCAGTCACAGTCCCCCATCCTGTTCAGACGACTAACAACCAGGAAATGGACGAGACAATGAGTGCCAAGGCGCTTGACGCCTGCCTGGTAAATGATGCAATGCCATTGCAGAAAAAAATCTGCCCTATCTTTGCCAGAAAACAACAAGTGATAAGGCGAACTCGAATATTGCAAAATACGGAACCCGATAATGCCTCAATACAAAAATCAACTAAGGCTAAAACAAAACCCTATGAGGCGAATCTCGTAACAAAAACAAAGAACATGAAAACTCCTGCAAAATTGAGATCAGCCATTAGTAGATCTTTTATTAAAAGACTCAGTGTTCCGGAACAACAAATCCAAAAACAGTTAGCAGCCAATAAATCTCTAGTAGAGACTAATAGATCGATCTTGAACACCCAAAGGAATCAGCTTCCTAAGGCGCAGTGTAAGCAGGTTGAAAACAAGGACCTAGATGACACAACGTCTGTGAATCTTGCTGACCTGTCCACCTACCCCATATCGGACGAAGATAACTCTGAAGACTGCGATGAGGGTGGCAGTACCGAAGATTGTGAAGTGGATGTGCAACCAAAGGGTGGAGAGGCAATCTCGAGACATCGATCCACTAGGGGAGGGCGGTGCGGCCTACAAGAGTTGTTCTAGATAAGGGAGCGACTATTCCAGGTATAGGATGTAATCAGATGGCTGCACCAAAGAAGTTAAACTCGTGTATCAGTTGGCAGAAGGATGATTTAATTTCTAGGCCAGATGTTCGAACCATAGGCAGATGAGAGACCGTTGGCCTGGCTTTGAACATTTTTAGTTCAGGCCGAGAAGCTTCTGTGAAGACAAGAGCAACGGTGCTTGAACCCCAACAAGGAAAAACTGCCTTTTTGAAAAAAAGTAACGATTAGACAATCAGAACCACACAAAGAAGCAAAACAAACGACACATGATGGACCAATTAAGGCAACCGTCCCTACGGGCAAACCAAAGACAGTGCTGGAACTAGATAAGGATTCTATCCGACCAGATCTCGATATCCTCCCAGCTTCTTCTCTTAAGCTTCCACCTTCAAAGGAATCACGAGATGAAGCGAGACACCATAAAGAGTCTGAACGGGGGAAATTGGGGAGTGAAATCAGGAGACGCCATACCACAGGCTGACACCCTCTTGTCAAGATGGGTTATTACTCGAGTGGATTGAGACCTCAGATGATGGGTTAATAATGAATAGGGGAAATGTGGTTTGATTACTTCATCACATTCCAAGTCTGCGACTTCTTACATCGGACGATCTAGTTACAGTGGAATTTTTCAATGAACTTCACACAGACAGAATAGCCCTTTATCCATCAACGCCCCTGATTATCCAGACTCGTTCCAAAGGGCGTGATTATAGGAGAATTAATAGAAGAGGATCATCCAGGCCACAGGCCACGAAGTGGGAAATCAAAACAGAAATCCCTGAGACTGAGGAGTATGTCCCGTGATTGGCATAGACAGAGATATGCATCTCGTGATAGGAATGACAAGGATTCAGGTCATTGGAGATCTAGGCGCCCAGAAGCTCTAGGCCTGATTCAAGAAAGGAGAAATATACAAGTGCAACTAATTCAGGGGACCATAAAGGGACCAACCCAAAGGACCATGAAGGGTCCGATGATAATTTGGAAGTGGCTTGTGGGCCTTTTGGCTGACAAAATAAATATGCCATAACTCGACCAGGAGTTAGAGGAAGGAACAAGTTACTTACCTGTTACTGTTGTTCTCCAGCATGGGTCTAGCATGGATTCACATGCTCATGAATATTCCCTGTCGTCAGGCTGGGAATCCTCGGTAAAGAAAAAATCAGTATCAGTTTCGTTTCTGATCTGTCTTTCTTAGTAGTAACCAATCACTAATCTCTGGGTCATACTGCCCCCAGCCAATGACTGCCCTCTCTCTAAGCCCCGCCTCTGGCAGCCATCCTCAGATTTGGTAGCACGCGAAGTGGCAGTATGACCAAGTGAAGAGCCGCAGAGGGGTAGGTGGGAGGGTTCGCATGTGAATCCATGCCAGACCCATGCTGGTGAACAACAGTTAAAGGTAAGTAACTTGTTCCTTCTCCAGCATGGGGTCTGGCATGGATTCACATGCTCATGAATAAAAGAATACATAGCAGTATACACATGCACAACCACGGGAGGTGGCAACAGGCTCAACATTAAGCAATACAAAGCATCTCTTACCTCCTCACCAGGCTCACTTTAAGCGAACAGGTTGCGCAGCACTGCTTGGCCGACCCTGGACTCCTCCCTGGAGTCCCGATCGACGCAGTAGAATCTTGTGAAGGTGTGCCTCGACCTCCACGTAGCAGCCCTGCAGATGTCCAGCAGGGGCACACCAGACAGGAACGCCGTGGTAGCAGCGATCGCTCTGGTCGAATGGGCTCTTGAACGGCCGGGCAGCGGTCAGTTTGCCAACCGGTGACAATGCATGATGCAGCCGGAGAGCCATCTGGAAATGGAAGTCTTCGAGAGAGCCTTCCCTTGATTCACAGACCCAAAGTTCACAAATAGCTTTGACGTCTTCCGAAAACTCTTTGTGCGGTCCACGTAGAACTTCAGCGCTCTAGCTACATCCAGCGAGTGCAAAGTCCTCTCGGCCAGCGTCGAAGGCGATGGGAAGAAAACTGGTAACACCAAGGGCTCGTTGAGGTGGAATTCAAATGGCACCTTGGGCATGAAGGAGGGTGTGTCCAAGGACTACCCTTGTGTCATGAAAAGTCAAGTATGGAGGCTTGCAAGATAGGGCCTGAATCTCTCCCACTCGTCGTGCAGAGGTGATGGCCACGAGGAACGATGTCTTCCATGACAGGAACTTCAAGGGCGCCGAATGCATAGGCTCGAATGGGGCTCCCATGAGCCTGGTCAGCACCACATTAATTTCCCACGCCGGGGCAGGAGCCTTCACCGGCGGGAATGAACGGAATAGTCCCTTCATAAATTCCTTTACCAGGCGATGAGACCACAAGGACGCCCGTCCCGTAGTCCTGGTATATCGTGAGATGGCAGCCAGATGTATTTTTATGGAGGCGTGGGCCAGTCCAGCTTTGGCCAGCGACACTTGAGGGGCCGTAATCCGCAGAGGGTTAATCTTCTGTGCATGGCACCAGACAGAGAACCTATTCCATTTATGACCGTAACACTTGAGAGTTGAGGACGCCCTGGCCTTTGCAAGAACCTTGCTGCAATCAGCCGGGATATCGTACCCTCCAAACTCTAGCACTGCAGGAGCCAGGCCTGCAAGTTCAGCGACTGTGGGTCGTGGTGTAGAATGGCACCTCCTTCTCTGGAGAGAAGATCCACGTCCGCCGGCAGCCTGACTGGCGGGGACGTTGACAAGTCCAGAAGGTCCGGGAAGCAGACCTGCCTCGGCCACGCCAGTGCGACGAGGATCATCCTGCACCTGGACTTCTTGAGCTGGCTGATGAGGCGGAGCAGCAACGGCAATGGAGGGAACGCGTATAGAAACAGGCCGTCCCAAGGGAACGAGAAAGCATCGCCCATGCTCCTCGGCTGGCACTTGGAGTTTGCCACCCTCGCAAACAGGTCGATCTGGGGTTTGCCCCATCGTTGGAAGAGTCGATCCACTTGATCCTGGCGCAGTTCCCACTCGTGGCACGAGCGCAGCTCCCTGTTGAGTGAGTCGGCGATGGTGTTTTTTATTCCTGCCAGGTGGAATGGAACCAGAAACATCCCCTGGGCGACGGCCCAGTGCCACAGATCCTGGGCCTCCTTGGATAGGGCTGGGGATCTGGTGCCTCCCTGCTTCTGTATGTAGAACATTGTGGTGGTGTTGTCGGTGAAGATCCTCACCACTTTGTCCTTGAGGGACGGGAGGAACGACTTGAGCGCCCAGAACACTGCACGGAGCTCCAAGATGTTGATGTGAAGAGACCTCTCCTCCGGGAGCCAAAGGCCTCTTGCGTGGAGATCTCCGGTGTGGGCCCCCCAACCCTCCAGAGAGGCGTCCGTAGTCACCGTCTCCTGAAATGCCGGGGTTTGAAAGTCCATGCCCGTCGTGAGGTGAGCCCGGGTGCCCCACCATAGGATCGCCCGACAGAACTCCTCGTCGAGGGGGATCCTGTCCTCGAAGCAGCCCCCCGCCTGAAACCAGCGGGCGTCGAGGAACTCCTGTAGCGGACGCATCCGAAGTCTGCAAAGGGGTACAAGATAGATGCATGAGGACATCATCCTGAGAAGGGACTTGATGGACCTCACCCTGGCCACGTCCGTGGCTAACAGTCACCGTACCTTGCCCAGGATGGTTTTGGTCCTCTCCTCTGAAGGGGAGGCCAATTGCTCCACTGTATCGAGCTTCGCCCCCAAAAACAGTGCTACTTGCGACGGAACCAGGTGGGATTTGGGGTAGTTGATGGAGAACCCCAGCTCTGTGAGCAACCGGACGGTCCTCGCTGTATGATCGACGGCGAGTTCCCTTGACCTTGCCCGGATTAGCCAGTCGTCTAGGTAGGGGTAGACGTGGATCCCCTGCAGGCGCAGCCGCGCCGCCACTGGTGCCAGGCACTTGGTGAAAACCCTGGGTACCGACTTTAATCCGAACGGTAGGGCTCTGAATTGGTAGTGGCGTCCTTGAACCACGAACCTGAGGAACTTCCTGTGCCTTTTTAGAATGAGGATGTGGAAGTAAGCATCCTCCAGGTCCAGCGATGATAGGAAGTCGCCTTCCACCAGCTGTCCCAGTACGTGCTGGAGGGTGACCATCCTGAATTTCTGCGTCTTGATGTATTTGTTTAACCGACGCAGGTCTAGGATGGGGCGCCAACCGCCTGTCTTCTTCCTGAAGAGGAAGTACCTTGAGTATACTCCGGAACCCCGGAGCCTCCTAGGGATGAGCTCGATGGCACCTTTCTTGAGCATCGCCTTTACCTCCAACAGCAGTTGAGGGACGTGATTCTCCTTCCTGGCCACGGGAGGAATGCAAGGGCACTTCTTTAGGAATTCCAGCGAGTGCCTGTTGGCCAGGGTGTCCAACACCCAACGATCGGTGGAGATGGACTCCCACACCCTGACGAACTTTGTTAGTCAGCCTCCCACAGGGGAGGTTCGGTGGGGGCCCGACCACCCGGCCGGGTCAGTCTTGCTTGGAAGCGGCCTTGCCCATTGGCCTCCATGGCCTCCTTGGCAACGATGGCGGGAACCCACTTGCTTGCCGCGACCTCTGTAGGCCTCCTGGGAAGAGGAGCGGGCCGCCTGGCGTTAGGTGGAGGAGCCACAGCTGGATCCTTTGGAGGCACCCTGTCTGCCTCCAGAGCTCCAAAAGGGCGTTGCTGCTGAATCACCCCAAGGGCCCGGGCCATCTCCGAGTCGGTCTTGATGGCCTGTAGAGACGCATCCACCGCCTTACCAAAGAGGTTGTTGCCGTCGAACGGCATGTCCAACACTCTGGCCTGGACGTCCTGGCGAAAGTCTGTCGCCTTGAGCCATCCTCGTCGTCAGAGGCAAACTCCGTTGCCCAGTTGGCGAAATCCAGTATCGGCAATGTCCATTGCCACCGTAATGGTGTGATCCGACGCCACCTTGCCCTCCTGCAGAATTTCTAGGGCCTCTGCCCTTTTGTCATCAGGCAGGAAATCTAGCAGGGGAGCTATCTTGAACCAGAGCTCCCTGTCGTAGCGGGCCACGATCGCTAAGGCATTGGCCGCCTTAATCGTCGTCCCATAGAGTCCAACTTCTTACCCTCGCTGTCCGGCGGGGAAGTAGAATTTGAAGCCGCTGCGCCCGCTTCCTTCTTCTTAGCCGCTGCCGAGACGACTGAGTCTGGCGTGGGATGGGCCCTGAGGGGGGGTGGCATCGGGGACTCGGTACTTGGCGGGTGTCGTAGCAGGGTTCTTGAGGACAGCAAGCCCCTCGTCCCAGATGTCGTCGATGAAAGGCACTGCGAGGACTGTCTTCCTCTTAGCCTCTTGTCGTTGGTACAGAAACCCCTCCTTTTTCTGTTCTTCAGGGCAGAGCTGGAAGAGCTCGGATGCCCTGGTTATCATGGCGTGGAAAGAGCCAACCTCGTCGGCTGGGGATGCCCGCGGGGGGGTGACAACGGGATGTCTGCTGTGTCATCGCCGCCGTCGTATCCGTCGCCATATCCTCTCCCGGCGAGGGGGATGAGGGGTCCACCGGCCTCTCGGGCACGAAGGGCGGAGAGGGGTGGACTCTCCTCCGCTTGTTCGGAGGGTTTCCCGACGGGCCTGGTTCTGAATCCTCCGTCGGGGTCCGTGGTAATCTCGTCCTTATCTCGGTACATAAGGATTGGAGTGCCAACAAAATGGCCGCCAAGCTATCCTGGGGCTCGGGCAATGGCTGCGACGGACGGGATGGCTGCTCCACTAGGCCTTGTTCGTCGTCCTTGTCGCTACCTTCGATCACGTCAGCAGGGACCATCCCCTGGGATCGAACCTTCTCAAACCTCTCATTGAGGTTTATGAACCTCTCGTTGAGGCCTATGGACCTTTCTTTGAGGCCCCTCTCGGTCTCCACCAGTTCCTTCTCAGAGGCTGATTCCGAGTCTGTAACGGCCACCGGCCCCTCCCGTCTTTTTCAGCCGGGGGCTTCACGGGGGTCTTAGCGGTGGGCTGGAAAGAGGATTCCCTCCGCGGCGGCAGGGATACTCTGGGCCCAGAGGCCGTTTCCATTGGCGTAGTCTCAGCCGGCTCCGCCAGGGTCACAGAGACCACTTCGGTAGAGGCCTTAGCCGGATGGATCAAGGCCCTCACCACCTTAGATGCGTCCTGGGCCTTCGCCTTGGGGGGAGGGTCAACGCCTCGCTCCCCCTTCGAGATCGACCGGGTCCGCTCCAGCGGCCTACCTGGGTTCTCGGACTTCCTCTTCCCCGAACCAGAGCGCTGGCTCGTGGTCGAACGTGCCAGGGAAGTAGCACCCTGCTTGGCAACCGAAGAGCCCGACCTTTCGACACTCCCAGAGCCCACAGACTCGCGGTGCTTGGCCTTCTGTTGGGTCCCCGTCGCCGGGGCACCCTCAAAGGACTTAGAAGCCCACTCAGACTTCTTCTTTGCCTTCTCACTTGCTGTGCCCTTCTCCAGCCAGGTGGCGAGGCGGGAACGACAATCTTGTTTGGTCCATTCCGAAAGGTTCTTGCAGAACGCACAGTCCTTCTCCACGTGCGTCTTGTCCCCATGAAGGCAGTAGACATCGCGAATGCTCGTCCTCCTTGAAAACGTTATATAATCCGCATCCAGGGCAGTTCCTGAACAGCTTGGATCCGGGCATCGAGCTCCCTTTGTCCTGGGCCATCTCCGTTGAGGTAGGCCGCAGATCTTCCGGAATCCTCCAAGAAGTGTAAACTCAACGAAAACTTCACCCTGGAGGGGCGTAGAAGAATTCCGAAATGGGTCCCCGTTATCGGAAGTAGAAATGGTGGAGCTTGAGGCTCAATTAAACCGAAAAAATGAGAAAATCTCCTGAAAAAAGCATGAAAACGCAGTAAAAAACTCAAGAGCTAAACACGAGGACTCCCAACACTTGAGCGTGCGGTAAAAATCTGAGGATGGCTGCCAGTGGCGGGGCTTAGGGAGAGGGCAGTCATTGGCTGGTGGCAGTATGACCCAGGGATCAGGGATTGGTTACTACAAAGAAAGAGATCAGAAACAAAACTGATACTGATTTTTTCTTTACCGAGGATTCCCAGCCTGATGACGGGGAATATTCATGAGCATGTGAATCCATGCCAGACCCCATGCTGGAGAAGTTCCAGTTACATTGGCCATTTGGAACACGAGGGGCTTTGTCCATCTATTCTCTGAGAGTCATCAGTTGGTAACCACAACATTATATGCCTCCAAGAGACATGGTTAAGAGAAGATCCAATACTAGATGGCTACGAAGTGTATTTAAACCCAGCGATTAAAGGTTCTAAGGGTAGACCATCATCAGGCCTGTTAATCGCTATCAAAGATCGTTTGGGTTTTGAATTTGTTGAATCCCTCGAACTTAACCCTTTTATCCAAATACTGGTTGGAAACTTGACTTGGGGTGTACTGAAGCATAAAAAGACATTGATCCTTATGAACCTGTACTGGAATCCGGTACATACAGTGTTTGGCATACTCTGACCAAGTGGCTGACTTGACTGATGATCAGCGATTAAAATGGAAGGATGCGTGGTTTATTCCATGTGGGGATTTGAATTGTATCTGCTTTGATGCTAATGGTGTGCTATGTAAGGTTGACCGGATTCAATCAACGGCTGCTGAAGTGAGAGGTCGGTGTTGGCAGCAAATGATGGCTTCAAAAGATTTAATAATCTTGAATGGTTGTACCAAGGGAGACATCCCAAGAAAAGAGACTAGAACTGACTCTAAACGGGGCCAGATCTTGGATTACATCTGCACGTGTAGGAACATGGTAATGAACATTAGATCTTTATCAGTAATACAGGAGGAATCTAGTGACCATAACTTGTTAAGCATGACCTGGTACTCTGCCTGCTATGAATGATGCACCAACATGTATAATGCGTTGGAAATAACGCCAGGCATAAATCGCCTTCTAATCCCATCAAACAAGATCATTCAACTCACATGGAACCTGGAAGAGGTAACTACCCGCTTCAAATCTACAAGTGGAAAGGCAGAGTTGAATATACTGGTTGACTCAATGCCTTTGAAATGAAAAAAAGGAAGGTTACTCGACAGGCAATCGAACACTGCCAGGTGTATGACCAGAACGTGGCAGTCAGGAAAAAGATCATGCGTCAGAAATGTATGCAGTTAAAAAAAGATCGAAAAATTCGGAAAATGAGGCAACAACATAAAAATTGGCTAACACTGCATAAAAATACATTATTTAGAAACAAAGCAGAAGACATGCTGGAAAAGTCCCGGAATAGTGGCAAAATTTGGTCAATATTAAACCGGCAAGAAGGGCCCCAGGAAGCATATCTGATGAACTCTATACCTGTGTTGAGTTGGACAGACTACTTTAAGAAGTTCTCAGGCAATGAGGCACTGGATTCCCCACTATGGGAGCAGCCTATCAAAAGTGGGATGGACTCGACCTGGCCCCCGAATCTATCATGGTGAGCATTAACAAACTCAGCGGCTCACATGCTACAGGGCCGGATGAGCTGACAAATAAGATGCTAAGAGAAAATCCCACTCAATGGGCTGAGTTTTTGTTTGTTTTGTTTCTATATATTGTAGAGATCAGAAAAATACATTTGTCATGAAAGACCTCAATAATTGTGCCATATTTAAAAAAGGTTTGAGGTCTGACCCTGCTAACTATCACCCGATAGCACTTCTGGATGTGGCTGGCAAACCATTTGCTACACTGTTGCTAAAAAATTTAGCTCAGTGGGCAACAACATCTGCCCACAGGGATGAGTGGCAATCCGGATTCGTGAAGGGAATAGGGACGCCCTTGAACATTTTTATTATTAACATCCTTAAAGCAAGGGCTAAGAAAAATAGAACTAAGAGGGTATACTTGGCCTTTGTGGATCTAACTAAAGTGTTTGATTCCATCAAGCGCCCTGCTCTTTGGTTGAAAATGGAGCGATGGGGCTGCCCTGTCAGCATCATGGACCCCGTTAAAGATTTGTACGCAGAGACAACGGTGAGGGTAAGAGTCAACTTGATGGGGGCACTTTCAAGACCAATACCCACGACAAAGGGCTTGAAACAAGGGTGCCGCTTGCACCAGAACTGTTTATTCCCTTTATTTCAGATATCGACCAGGCATTCGTGGATACCAGATGCTTCCCCCTAAAGCTGGGAACAGAGTCAGTTGGCCGCCTCCTGTTTGCAGACGACATTGTGTTCGTTGACCAAACGCCAGTAGGCCTTCAGAGGCAACTTGATGCGCTGCATACATATATTTCATCTGATGGACTGCAAATTAATCAATCAAAAACAAGGATTATGGCATTTGGTAATGCATTGAAGCGGACAGGAAATAGAGCACAGACATGGCACCTGAAAGGGGAAGTGAAACAAGAGGTTCAATCATTAATTTACTTGGGTGTTTGTTTAAACACAAGTTCCTGTGATGCTCCCAGAATCAACTTATTGAGAAACAAAGCAAAGAATCTTGCATCTCAAGGACAAATCATTCTGAAAAAGGTGTGTGGCTTTTCAATGCTTCCGTTGCTTAGTTTCTACAGGATGAAAGTGACCCCAATACTAACATACGGTGCTGAGACCTCTATGACCTGCAATGCTAAAATCTGGCAGACCATTGAAGGTCTACTATGAAAAAAAGGTGTTGGGCCTACCAAAGAGCGTTCTGATACAAGCTATAAGGATGGAGTTGGGGCTGACCTCACTTAAAGCTATAGTCAAGTGGAAGACCCTCCAATTATTAAGAAAATGTATGGAAGAAAATATGAGGGGCGGTTTCAAGACCCTACAGAGAGCCCTAGTGGAAAAGTCAGAGCGTTCTCTACGAGAATGCGAAAGGGTTTGCACTATGGCCCTTGACGAGTTGGGAGAATCTGTCACCACACTGTTGCAAAACCCAGACAAGGTAAAGAAGAAATTGTACAGGCTGGATTGGATCCAGACGTATGATAAAAGGCAGGCACTCAAACTTTATGGAAAACCTTGGGGCGAGGAAATAAAGTTGAACTGTCTGCTAAGTACCTACAGCTCTTCCCTAACTGGTTCATTGGAATACAGTTTTTGAGGCTACTTCTGAATTTGTTCCCAACTCAGGAAATTTTAAGACCACAGAAACATGGAGACGGACAATTGTCTTGCCGGTTGTGTAAGGAAGCCATCTCGATTGAAACCCTCCACCATCTGATCATGTTATGTCCAGCCGTACTAGACTTAAGGATGACATTGATGTCGAAACAAATCAAGAAATACGGCCACAGACCACAGGAGGAATGGTGGAAAATGTTACTATCAGGATAGCAAGTCTCAATCACTTTGGCTTTTGTGAAACTGGCACTCGCTATCTTCAAGAGGATAGAAGCCCCTACACTGTAATGAACAAACGTGAAGATCAAATGGAAAAGACTTACATGATCTGTTTTATACTTTGGGGACTATGTAAAACGGTGGGTCATTTTTGTGGGATCTTATTGATTGGATGACCTGGCTTAAAGGTTTGTTTTGTTTAACCATTAAATGTGATTAAATAAAATACATTTTAAAAAATGATATAGAATAGGGCACAGGATTTAGCTAAGTGCAGTTAACAATCTATTGCTGAGTTGTGAGTAGTTGCTTTACCTTGGCTTGGAACGACTAGAACGATGTGTCAGCTCTGGTTGTCATAGGTAAGGCATTCCAGGATTTAGCTGCTAGCACGGGAAAGCTAGCTAACCCAGCGATTTTCATGTAGAGCCTTGCAATGTTAAGTTGGTATTTGTATCGGGACCTGGTTGGTCTGGTACAGTTCTGTCTTGTGAATTTGTCAGATAATTAGCGTGGGGCTGTCAGGTAAAAGCATTTGTGTGTAATGACCAGTGTTCGTAGTTTAATTCTCTTGTGGATAGGGAGCCAGTGAAATTCCTTTCTGGCAGAGGAAATGTGGGCCTTGCATGGGAGATTAAGGGCGCATTTAAGAGCGTTGTTTTGGAGTATCTGTAATCTGTTCAAGTTGTGGTTCGTGGAGCCGAGGAAGAGTGTGTTACAGAAGTCCAATTTGGACAGTATGAGCGCCCTGGCCAAAGTGAGACGACCTTTAGTGGATAAGAAAGGTTTGCCGGCATTGATAAGTTTATTAGTGTAGGCTGTGGATGAGATGGTGATGTAAATTAGTTTTCTGAGGGAGAGAGTTGAGTCAAGATACACACACAGGTTTTTGGCTTCTTTTGAAACTTTTAAAATGCTGCCATCAGTGACGGAGGATTGGTATCTGGGGTCGAGTTTATTGAGACAGGCCTGTGAGCCGACTATCATCACTTCCGTCTTGTCATCATTTAAGCAGAGGCTATGGGTGGCCATCCATGCTTGGATTTCAAGGTAGATCTCATTAAGTTTTGCGACATCCTCTTCATAGGCCCCGTGAGCGCGATGAGGACCTGGGTGTCGTCAGCATAGTTAGTATATGTAACTCCCAGGTCATCAAGGCGGTCAAAGAGGAGCTTGATGAAGATATTGTAAAGCGTAGGGGAGATGCAAGAATCTTGGGGGACTCCACATTGGATCGGGACGGGGTCCGCCGCGGCGCTGCCTGAAGGGGCGAAGACCCTGGTTGTTCTGTCCGATAGGAAGGACCAAATCCAATTGGTGGCATCCTGGGAGAATGCAGCAGCCGAGGAGAGGTGTTTGGTGAGTATTTTGTGGTCAACTAAGTCGAAGGCCGCGGACAAATCTAACATGAGCAGGATGGCCAGATTGCCCTGGTCTTTGGCTTCATCCATTTGGATTTTTAGGTCCAGGAGGGCTGCTTCAGTCCCATGTCTGGGTCTAAAGCCAGATTGTCTCAGACCTAGAAGGTTGTTGTCTTCCAAATGTTTTTTGTATTTGGAGGTATGCTACTCTGTCTATTATTTTTAGGAGAAAGGGGACAGTCATGATGGGCCTGTAGTTCGTAGGTGTATTAGGGTCAAGGTTGGGTTTTTTGAGTAACGGTAGGACCCAAAGAGGCTTGAGCCTCTTTGAGGTTATGTGGGACTGCCAAGTTTTTAAACAAAGAGTTGATCAGGGTGGTGATAAATGGGGCTAGATCTTTGGCCCCATCCTCGATAATATTCCATCTATAGTCACAACCGCCATCTCCCACTATGGGTAACCCTAGGGGTCCTACCTGTATCATACGTGTTTAATTTGTGATGCAGACCGCGGGGAAACTGACAGGTGAACCGGTCTAGTGCCCTGCATCCGCATAAGTAGCAAAATAAAAATGCTTGTGAGCATTTCCGGGTCAGAAGAGGAAGAGTCACAAGAGGGGGCCATGTTGGAGAGATACCTGTGTAGAGTAATTAAGCGTGTACGCTATATTACTGACTATTTCTGGCCTCCTTGAAGGAATAGAGTAATCAATATAGAACTATCCAACTAGGATGGAATCGTGCACATATGCAGTGTCTAGAAAAGGCGCTGTTTGAAGAAGCACGACTGCAGGGTCCACGAATATCAAGACACAAGGTGTCTCTTCATCAAGTCCAAGACAAGATATGTGAACCTGCCATGTGCTCTCAGCTTCTCATTTGAACACTTGCCTGACATGGGGATGTACTTTGGGTCGGGGGGTTTACCTGGAGCATGCAAAGCTGAGATGATGCAGATACGGAGGGGGTGGAGCCGAGAGGGGGGGTGGTGTGGGGGCTGGATTGAGTTACATATGAACAGGCGCCTGGGAAACGGGAGATAGGTCTCGTTACTCCCGAATCTATGATTTCAATTCAGTTTAAGTATGGCTCCCTCTAGTTCACTTGTGGGAACGTGTATATGAGCAGCAACCAAGGGTCTCTTTCACTCTTCAGTTTCAAAGTTTGTGTGAGTGGTTTGCATGCTGCACAGTAATAGAATGGCAATCGATTCTCCGAAGATTGCAGAACATTTGCAAAAAAGTCACATGCACATGGCTGCATTCACATCGGAGGACACTCATTTGGATAAACGATGTAAAACCACGGTCATTTCGGTTTGTGCAAGTAAACAATCCCTGTTTACTGAATTAAACCAACGTGTGTGTAATAGCCACCTGCACCCATCAACAGCACGTTACTCTCATCTGCTGCTGCCCCACTAATGACCACAGTCCATTTTCCTTACAGAGCAATGTGCAGCAAGACCACCAAAAGTCGCAGACGAACGCTATGCAAGACCACTTACATTAAACAGCATCTTACCTGATGGGGCTAGGCCAGCGCACAGATGTAGCTGAAAGAACGAGAGGAGGTAGAACTGCAGAAGTACAAGCACCCGAAGCATAGATGAAAAGCCTTCCATGTCAGTTAAGTCGTTATCGGTCATGTATGCCCCACAATCAACTGAACGCAAACTATTTTAGCACGAGACTTTGAGAAGGCCATAATAAACTGCATATGTCATCCCATGGCGAGGGTACCTCATCTACTGCAATGGGGAGGAGTGCAAGTATTACCTAAACTAACATTTAGAACAGGACGCCCTCCTGTGACAAGTCAGACAGACGTAGAATAATGCAAGCCATGCACCAGATGTTTCGATCCGAGCAGTGCAAAAGGAAACAAAAACACAAAGGTCTGGAGAATACGGACAACTTTAAAAGTACAGTAGTAGCCCAAATGAAATGTTTTAGGCATACATTCTGGTATTTGTGGATATCTTCCATTTAAGAGAGGGAAAAAGAGATATAATTAGTTCTGTATCCATTTCTTATTCAACATTTCCAGTTGGTTTATCATGTGATTTGTGTACTCATGTATCATGTGAAAGTCAGTCAGGTCTACAAAAATGAGTATTATTTTAAAGCAGGAGAGCCAGGCAAACATTCCAGGTTCTAAGCTACTAACCATCCATACAAATTCACTTGGGACCTCAATTCTATACACGCACAGGAAGAGTGTACAACACCATTGCTTACTCGCCAAGAGTCAAATCATCAGAACTACGAGCCAGTGGCTAGTGTCACAGTGACTCGGTGAGTGCACATTTTGCACCCTATTTTAAGTATTTAAAGTCAATCATTCAGAACTAATTGCATCTTGCTGGAAGAGTAGGGCAATAATGTGATTGTGGAATGTGGATTAGTCTAATTGCTGAAACCGTGCTGAAATCCCAGCTATATATCACTTAATAAAAGGAGTGTGTGACCCTTAGTAACTCATGTAATCTTATAGTACCTAGCTTTTCAAAACTGAATATCAGTACTTAAGAGTGATTTAACTTAATCTTATCTTGACTTAAAAAAGCATCACTCATGGTTTATGCGGCGCTTGCTGCAATATATCTATTAGTGAAAATGTGCTTGTTTGTTTGTGGTGAAGCATTGTTCCTTATGATATGATATGATATAATAGTTTATTTATATAGCGCCTATGCACAATGTGTTTCAAAGCACTTCAAGGCAAGGGAGGGAAAAGAGAAAATACAATGAGATTCTTACAGGCCATGAACAGTAAGGATCAGAAATTAACTATTGTACTTGGCCTGATGGCATTTCAGATAGTGCAAAAGCTAAGAGATAGATAAGGAAGGGAGGGGGAGAGTGGGAAGGAGATGGAAACAGACAGGCGACTACCGTACTAGGCCTGACGACATTTCTGGTAGAGCCAAAGAAAAACAAAAAGTGAGGAAGAGGGGTGCAGAAAGGGAGGAGAGGAACAAAACAAGTGACTATTGTACTAGGTCTGCCGACATTTCAGATAGTGCTGGAGGGGAATGGGGGAAACAATTAAGAGGAGGGGGAGGAATTAAGGGGCGGAGTTAAGGGGGAATTATACAATTCCACACTGTTTCAGCAAAATGCACCACATTTTTCATAGTTGCCTGTTGGGACCCTCCAGACATTACTGGCTACATGACATTTGGACACCCCACCACTTCCCCTGGATTTCAGCAAAAGTCCAAATTTGTTCGTGGCTTGGTAAAGCGTAGTTCCTCATACAATTTCACACTGTTTCACCAATCTGCACCACATTTTGCATAGTTACCCATTAGGACCCTCCGGACATTACTGGCTACATGACATTTGGACACCCCACAAATCCCTGGATTTCAGCACCTTCACACATGAGACGGTTCCCTGAAATCAGCAAAACATCAATGTGGTTGCAGAAGGACCAGTCCTGGCACGAGGAACAAAACTCGAAGTCCAGGCCCCAGGGTGCACGGTTTCCAAGATATTTGCACCACAACGATCGACACAATGCCAGAGTGAGGTGACAGGTAATGAGAGCGCACAGAAGGTCCCAGAATGCAGCAGCACACTAACTTACACCTCCCCCAATGTCTGCTCCGGGGTATGTCAGCCAGCCATATGTCCCACTCTCAGTGCAGTCTACTTCAGGGTGCAAAGCAAATGAAGCAGTAAGCGAAACGAAACAGCAACCTACAGAATCAGCGTTATGTCTGGCTACAGAACCCATTCGGAAAACGAGTACTACTGCTAGTTATATTATATTGTTAACTCTACCTATTGCCTGCAAAATATATACATACATATTTTTATACATATTTAGAAGTACAGCAGAGTGCTGGAGAAGAGATCAGGTAGTTTAGTTTGATGCAAAGGTGGTTATGAATTATTGTTAGAAGCCTGAAATAAATCTGTCTATAATGTATACTGGATAAGGCCTATATATTATGAGGATATTGGAAGTCACAGAGTAGTTCCATGACCGAATAGAGGAACAAGGGTGAAGCTAACAATGACAGTTCCTTTATAAAGTCATGGAACTCCAAGGTGGCCAATTTTCCTTTATATGCGGGGTATCTTCCTTATAATAAACGGCTGCACATACGATTTTCCACCTTAATATCTTTCTTACTCAAGAGATCTTCCAGTTGTTGGCATGTGGAATCTATTCACATGGAAAAAACACTAATATGTAGCATGGAATGTGTTGCAAAAACTTAACATATTTTAAGCTTTTGTATAAGTTTCGTTTAAAAGCACTTTTGTAGGTTAAAACACACGATACCAAGGGGGTAAATCATAGAATTTTGCGCACAAGAGGCGCACGCGGCTGGTGCACAGTGTGCGCATGCGAATGTCTGCGCCAGCCGCGTGCGCTAAAATCGATTTCCGCGCACAGCGTATTCATGGATTTTAGCCTCCAAAACCAGCCGTGGCGCAGAGTGGCGCAGCGACCCTGCAGCAGAGCCTGTTACGCCCCCAAAAGCGCCCTCGCGCAAGGAAAAGCCATCAAAATCCCCAATCCAGCACAAAGGGCTGCGCTAACCCTGGACCAGTTTATAGGGCTGACAAACAGCAAACGGCAAGCGGGGAACGTGTATTACCGGGGTTCGCGTGAAGTTTCACACGCGATAGGCCCTGTGCGAGCGGGGTATATATATAACTGGGGTTCGCATGAAGTCTCACACACGATTGGATCCAGGTACGTGTATTTCGGGGGTGCGCGGGAAGTTTCACACGTAAAAGGGCCTGTGCGAGTGGGGTACGTGTATTACTGGGGTTCACTGGAAGTTTCACATGCGAAAGGGCCTGTGCGAGTGGGGTACGTGTATAACTGGGGTTCGCGGGAAGTTTCACACGCGAAAGGGCCTGTGCGAGTAGGGTACGTGTATTACTGGGGTTTGCGTGAAGTTTCACACGGGATTGGCCCTGTGCGAGCAGGGTACGTGTATAACTGGGGTGCGCAGGAAGTTTCACACACGATTTGAGCAGGGTACGTGTATTCCTGGGGTGCGCGGGAAATTTCACATGCGATTTTCCTGTCAGAGTGGTGTACTGAATTTCGGGGGTGCGCGGGGAGTCCTACACGTGAATTGGCAGTGTGGGTCCTCCCAGGTGCTCCCTCTACACCCTCCACGGCCCCTGCAGGCAGCCCACACCACAGGGGACTACCCTGCACCCCTGGTCATGTCCCGCAGGCAGCCCATCTACCATGGGCTTGCCCCCCAGCCAAGCCACATGTCAGCTTGCACTACTGATCACCCACTCATGTTCCCCTGCACCCTCACCCCCCAGCAGTCAGGGACACCTGCCAGCAGGCCCCCACTCATGTCCCACTCATGTCCCTTTGCACCCCCAGCAGTCAGGGGCACCTGCCAGCAGGCCCCCACTCATGTCCCACTCATGTCCCTTTGCACTCCCAGCAGTCAGGGGCACCTGCCAGCAGGCCCCCACTCATGTCCCACTCATGTCCTCCTGCACCCCCACCCCCCAGCAGTGCAGGGCACCTGCCAACAGGCCCCCACTCATGTCCCCCTGCACCCCCGCCCCCCAGCAGTCAGGGGCACCTGCCAGCAGGCCCCCTCTCATGTCCCTTTGCACCCCCACCCCCAGCAGTCAGGGGCACCTGCCAGCAGGCCCCAACTCATGTCCCCCTGCACCCCCACCCCACAGCAGTCAGGGGCACCTGCCACCAGGCCCCCACTCATGTCCCTTTGCACCCCCACCCCCCAGCAGTCAGGGGCATCTGCCAGCAGGCCCCCACTCATGTCCCCCTGCACCCCCACCCCCCAGCAGTCAGGGGCACCTGCCAGCAGGCCCCCACTCATGTCCCCCCTACACGAAATAAAGATGCACAGTCATGGCCCACTTCTACACCAAAAAAATACAACATCACGCCACCCCATTCTTGAGACGCAATTATTTCCCAATCCACCCCACACTGACATGCCTATCTCAAGACACAAACCAAAACTCAACTATGTACATCAACACATGTCCATCACACACATACACTGGTTGGCATTTCTTGTGTAAACCCACAATTTCACATGCATCAACCCAATGAGCAAATCCCACACATGGAACTAAAATATGAAAATGTATTATGTACATAAATAAATGAAATGAAAGCATACCAAAATATCAAACATGAAATGAAAAGCATGTGAAAAGAGATGAGTGAATGAAAATGATAAGCAATGCAAAACAATTTGAAAGAAAAACAGTCCAAACTCTCCCTCCACCAACGCAAATCCAAAAAAAGGTAAAAAAAAAAGATATCCATTGTTTCATGTTCATAATGATAAATAAAAATGCGAAATCAATCCATAGTCCAACTATTTACAATACATTGTCCTGAAAACAAAAACCATTAGTCCATGTCCATAATGAAAAAACAAATCCAAATTAATCCATGATGTAACTATATACAATCCATTGTCCAAAATAAAAATCCATTAATCCATGTGCAAAAATCCCAAAAATAAATCAATCCATTGTCCAACGATGTAAAGGGTCCATGAGCCCAACTAAACAAATGAAACCTACCTAAGAAACTACCTAAAAATATAACCATATACAAATGTGTGTGGCATTGTCCATTGACCACAGATAAAAGGAAAACGAAAAGGACACCTAACTCTAAAAACTATTTACAATGGCAGCGGGCTAGTCCGACGGCTCACTTTTGGATGTCCCGGGCCAGGGCATCATCGAACTCCTGCTCAATGTCCTGGAGGCGGTCCTCTTGCATGGCCCCGAGGGTTCG
Organism: Ambystoma mexicanum; assembly: GCF_040938575.1. Classification (NCBI taxonomy): domain Eukaryota; kingdom Metazoa; phylum Chordata; class Amphibia; order Caudata; family Ambystomatidae; genus Ambystoma; species Ambystoma mexicanum. The sequence goes on from NC_090941.1 coordinate 757,959,994, forward strand.
CAGGGACGACATGTTCTCCTCCAACTCCCTGCGAATTGCCTCGAGGCACTCAGCTCGCCTCAGGGCCCTCCGCATGGAGTTCTCCGCCCTGACCATCGTGAGCCATGCCTCTTCTGCCCGCTGCCACTCCGCATCTATAGCATGGCCTAACCGCTGCCACACGGAAGCCACTTCCAGTCCTGGGTCCTCCTGCCCTCTGGCCGATGCCTGCCCCTCCGATAACGAAGGCCCCGAGCCATCATGGCTCCCACCTTGTTGCTGCTGCTGCTGCTGTGCCTCTGCCTGTGCCCTGGCTCTTGCTGCCTGCACATCCTCCTCCGGCTGGGGTGCAGTTGTTGATGTGGCCACCCCTGCTGGATGTCCGACTCCCGACTGTGGCAGGGATGTGTCCTCCACCAGCCTGGCAGCAGGGTCAGTGGCAGCTCCACAGGGTACCCAGGTGATATATGGGTGGGAAGATGGCATGGAGTACGACTGGCGCATAGGGGGTTCAGTTGAGGAGGGGGTCGGAACAAGGTCCAGCAAACGGAGGAATCCGGCCCTGGTGAGCTGTCCCAGTAGGTCAACGTGGTCAACGAGCCATTCGAGATGACGTACAGTCTCCTCATGAAAAGACTGCAGGTCACCTCGCATGGCCCGTTGACGCAACGCCACCCCACCCAGGACAGGCTCAACCCGGTCCTGGATAGCCACGTCTGCAGGGAGAGGAAAGCCAGTTGTTGTAAGTGGATCCCCTCTCTGAAAACGGGTCTCGACGTAGGCATCCCTGCTGGTGCGGGATGATGCAGTCACATGATCGGGGACAGATTACACACAGGCACCTCCGCGGTGGCCTGTGCTGCCTCCTGTCCTTGCCCCTGCACTGCACCACTAGCACCAGTGGAATCCCCACCTCCAGACCCTGTGTCTGTCCCTTGCACGGCCTCCTCCTCCACCAAAGCCCCCACCAACCCGGATGACTCCGTGCCATCTTCCTCCGTCGGACCCTGTGGGGTCTCAGCTGCCCCTTCTGCTGCCGAGGAGTCCAACTCCGACCTCCGCCTCTTGGACCTTCCCTCGGCAGCTGCGGCCTGGGACGTGGAACCTGACTCCTCACTCCCCGACAAGATGACAACCTGGGAGGGGAGCCGGGCCTTGCATTTCCGGCTGGCGGGATGATCCCTGCCGCTGTGCTCCACAGCACTCTCTCCGCCCTCTTCTTCAGTTGACACTGCAGACAGGGAGAGATAAAACACAGGCATCAGGGCACTGTACAATGGACCGATACACACATGACAGTTGCACATGAGTGGCATTGTTTAACTACAGACACAGCATCACACTCCACGACACACATGTCATTTTAACTCACACACATGAACATTTCAACAGCAATATTGCACCAGGCAGCACCATCCATACACATACAACAGCATGAACAGCCAAAGGTGAGCCTGACATCACATGAAACACAAGGAGTGCACTAGACATGCACACACGCCACCACACTTACATGCATGTCTACATCTCCTCCAACTGTTGCAGTGATGAGATAGCCATACATGTCACATCTGCCATTCATCCTTCTACATATCAGTGTCACGTGCATCCATGTTGCATCACAGTTGCACACTTGTCAGATACACATACATGCACACAGTGCAGATACATGCATTATGAACCACAATCCATGCCACAACCATGCCAATGTACATACACAGAAATTCAAACATGTGTGATCCCACACCTACATTTGCCAAGCATGCTTACCAACACATACACCATCAATGTGTCTCACAACTGAGAGGACTCACATGTGGCAGCCTCACGCCCATGTTCATACACATCCCTACATGGCCCTACATAAACACATGTGCAACCTGCACACTACTGGCACACCACGACACGCACAGCGTACTATCAAAATGCATGTACACTTACCGCTCGACTCCAGACGGGTCTGCACCTCAAGGATCTGGACGTAGAGCACTGGGCATATGCGTTCCAGGACCCTCATTTGATGGTTCGACAGCTGGCCCCGGCGCCCCTTGGCATCCGCTGCCTTAGCGAGGCGCCGGGCCTTGTTGAGGGTCCTGGACCTGAAGACCTCCCAGCGCTTCTTGACATGATGTAAGTCGCGGACTGCCACCCCCTCCGCGTTGATGGCAGTCAGGATGTCCATCCAGATCCTGGTTCGTCCTTCATTGTCGACGCGCAAACTTCCAAAGAGGGCATCATAGTGCCCCAGGACTTGCTCCACCAGGACACCAACTTCGGTGGCAGTGAAGCTGGTGGCCCTCTGCCTCTCTGGCTGGGGGTTGCCAGTGCTGCCAGATGGTGTTGTGCTGGACATGGCAACCCCAGAGGCAGGAGTGGGTGGACAGCTGGGTCCTGGGGCTGGGCTGTGGAGCGATGGAATCCCAGTTGGGAGTCTTTGGTTCCAGCAGGGGTCGTCACAGCAACTACAGCCCTGGCTGACGTGCAGGCAGCAAATGGCAGGGCACGTGGGCCGCAGGCAGCAGCAGATGGCAGGTGGGAGCGTGCTCGGGGCTCTGGGGGGCAGTAATTCGGCCTTCTGGGCAGGAGCGTGGTCTTCCGTGTGTTTTTGCGTGGCCAGCTTGATACGGAGTGATTTGGCATGTGAAAAAATTGCACGTCAGCGTGTAATTTGAGGAAAGGGCCTTAGCGCGTAAGCGCGTCAGCACACGCACACGATTTCATTGGACCAAAGGCCCTTAGCGCGTAAGCGCGAAAGTTGCATTACGCGCACGGCCGTTTCCCTCATAGCACGTGATGACAGAGCACACGTGGAAAAACTGCACGTCTGAGTGTCATCGCGTGTAATTGGAGGAAAGGGCCCACGTACACGCGTATCTGACGTGTACATGTGGGCCGGTTTAAAAGCTACGTGTAGGATGCCATTTCCTTGTACGTGCTTTTCGTGGAGAGCTAGTGGGTGAAATCTGTACTTCTTGTCGGTTCACACACGATTACTTCACAGCGTTTGTAGTTCGTACTCCCTGTAACCTCTGACAGCTCTTTTCTGATTTTTTTGTTGGGCCTGTTTCCTTAAACAGAGTTCACTTCTCCTTTTGTCCTGTCTCCTCAGACAGCGTACAATTCTTCTTTTGGCGGGGGTGTTGCCAATGCGCACACGCGCGTATTTTTCATGTTCTTTTTCCAGGCAGACCGTGAGTTCCGTACGTACTTAGCAACTGTGCTTGCCCCGTGTGTTGTGTTCCCCTTCAGAGGTCATTGTAGGCTGCGTGTATTACGCATATGCTTATTTTTGTGTTTCTGGGTGCCACAGCGTAGTGCGGGTTCATTTTTTCACGCACGTGGTCTACGAGGGGTTGCGTGCACGTTAATTTTTTATTTTGGGCTGCCTGTGCGTTATTGACCCGTCATCTTCCCCCAGGGGTCACATACAGCCTTGTTAGAGCACTAGGGTACGAATTCCTTCTAGTATCCTACCCCTTTGACTCCCAATTGCCCAGGACAATAGTTTACTGCAACTCCCATACGCACAACAACATCAGTGCCATGGTTGGGAGGCGACCAAGCGGTAAGGGAGGCAAAGGTGGCCGACCTTCAAAAGGTGGGCGTGGTGGGCGCGGTAGGGGGATGTGGCAGGGATTTGCAGGGTGCCCCTATATCCCCATGTGTGGAGGATCAATCAGGGACACCCATGCCCCCCCCATGGTTGAGGGAAACATGGCTGACACCATCCCAGCTCAGCCCCTGTTGGACCAGCCCATTGTGGCACCTGACCTGGCACAGGATGACTCCCAGGCTGACTTCCAGGTCAGCAAGTCTAGGCCACGTGTGGCGGTGCAAGTTGTTGTCACCAAGCCATGTGGATCTGGGGAAGCTATGTCATCTGCTGCCCCAAGTATGCAGGGTGGGGAAGCTGCAGGGGCAGCTGCAGCTCCATCCGCACCAGCTCTGACTCTCCCAGCCAGGACAGTGTCAGTCCAGGTCCATCAAACTGACGTTCCCCCTGCCAACATTACCCTGCAACCAATGCATGCATCAAGACCTATGGTCATTGTGCATTCCCACACTCCTACTACCCAGTCCACCGGTGATTCTGCCCCTACTGACCAGAGCGGAGTAAGCCACTCTGGCTCCGCTCCGCCTTTAAAGAAGAGGAAGAAGGGTGCTCTGGCATGACAGGCTGAGACCCCAGACACGGCTACACACTCCGGCACGTCAAGGAAGCCTTGCTTTAATGACGCGGAACTTGATGCACATGTGTCCTATGTGTCGGCACATAGCCACGAAATGTTGGTGACTGCAGGGTGCAAGACCACACCTGGTCAATGTAGGACACACTGGCAGACCATCGCCAACCGCATAAGTGCCCTTGGATTTGTGAGGCGCACAGCTGATGATTGCTACAAGCGGTGGAATGACCTGAAACGCAGAGCAAAGAACAAACAGGCCTCAAATCATGCCGCTACTCTGGTGACTGGCGGTGGGTCTCCACAGGAGGACAACAAACTCACTGAACATGAGTCTGTTGCTGGGGCCTTCGTCACAGAGGAACAGATCCAAGGTGTGGGAGAACTACCTGATTATGATGCATTGTCCGGTGAGTGCCCATGCATGTGTGAGTAATGCATGTGTATGTTGTTTGGGTAACGGGTTCTGATTGAGTGCCAGGTGAGGGTATGTGTGCCTGAGTGGTATGGGTCACCCATGTGCTTCATCCAAAACATTCAGCGGACTTGGATTTGGGTGTGACAGTATCCCTTCTGCCCACAGTAGTAATTTAGCGCAACATTACGGCAGTTGCCCTTGAAGTGGCATCTAGCAACAACATTGTTTGTATTTTTCAGTGTTCGTTCAGGCTGATTGTTTCAATTCTCCCACTTTTGCTACGCATTCATCAGCCCTATTTTCACATTTGTGACATGCTTCTGTCATTGATGAACCCCACATTGGCCCACATGTGTTACCTTGTTAGGTGAATGATTTGACCATTCAGGCTGATGGAGTATTGGCCTGATCACATGAACTTTTGGGGCCTGTTTGAATGTGGAGCATGATAGTTGTTTCCTATCATGTTGAAGTGCACAACCATTGATGTGTACATCGGCCTGTAATCACTGTATTTCTGTACACTGGATGTGTTGCAGTGTGTGGCACATGCGTATTTTGTCACACTATGTAGCATTTTTCATCTCATCATGTCCATCTCACATGGATGGCTGACAGTACTCATTCACTGACATATGGATGTACTTGTGGAATGTACCATGGCTATGGTACATGCCATATGTGTGATGGCATGTGTCATGTATGTGTATTGGACATGCCACTCACAGGCCAATGTGTGATGGCAGTGCTACCCAGCATGCAGCAAATGTGTTGCTCTTCCATCTTGGTGTCATCAGTGTCAGACTTTTGCCTCCCCTTCCAACTCAGTGACAGTGCATGATGGGAGGGTTATAGTCATGTGGGACATGTACAAATCATGTACTGGTTCTGTAGCTTGTCAGGCCTATTTGTGTGCTATGGTGCTAATGCCGGTTTCAATTTTTTGTCTTTCATGTTTTTGCATGTTTTGCAGATGACGCACTTGATGCTGTTGAGGTTGAGGAGATGGTGCAGACCCAGGAGGAATCTCAGGCACGACCGGGCACCAGTGGGGGACGTGGTGTGGTGGTGGGTGAGAACCCAATCTTGCTGCAGACCATTCTGTCCAGGGGTGTCTCTGGGTGCACCTCCCGGGACCTCTATTCAGGTGCTGATTCGGATGATGAGACCTATGTGCGTCGCAGGTAAGTGTTTCTGGCAGGGATTCTGTTCTGTCCAACACACCTGCACCAGGGGTAGAACCCTTTATGGGGATGTCAGTGTTGGTAAGTCCGCCTTTGGTGGTTACGGATGTAGGGTCACACTCTACAACATCTGATCCTGTTCCTGGGCCAGCAGATCAGAGGGGGAATGCAGTCCTGCAGCCTCAAGCAGTGGCAGCACAGCAAGGCGCAGATCGACCTTGCCACAAACAGGTATGGTGCCCGCCGACGCGGTGGCTGTACGCCACCAGGAAATACTGTATGGGAACAATCCATGTACGGTATGGCAACCCAACAGGCAGCATCAGTTGAGATGATGGCTCAAGCAATGGAGAGGGTGGCCACTTCCATTGTCCCCCCTGAAAGGCAGATGGAGCAACTACAGCAGGCAACAGACTCCATTTGCCAATCACACAGGGATGACATATTGGCGTCCAACAGGGACCGACGGGCGGCACTGGAGACTCTACGCCAATCGATATCAATAGAGTCCCAGGGCCACAGGGAAGCCCTGAGGGTAGAACTCCATCACCTCATGGAGACTCTTGTTGACCTTGAGGCTTCCACTAACTTGAGGACAAAACAGCAGCTGGAGCGGCTCACACGTTCGCTTTCAGCTGAGATGCAGGCAACTCGGGAGGAGATCCGGGCATCACGTCAGGTGCTGCATGGGGATCTCCACACTATAATCCTCCAGAACGAGACCTTCCACACCCACATGCTTGCTGCCATGGAAGACCATACCAGGGCTTTGCGTGGCTGCCTCCCATAGCACCACCACCTCCTGTGGCAGCAGCAGAGGGTGATGAGAGCGACAGCAGCAGTTCTCCCACATTGGCATAGCCGTGCAGGCCATGAGCCCATGGAGGTGTTTTTTTTCCAAACATCCACACAGGTGGCTGTTGGTGCGCACCCTGTCCTCGGACCTCCTGGGTGCCCCCCCCTGACCCCCACATGGCCATTTTTGATTTTTTTTACAGTGTGTTGCCTTGTGTGGCTCCTGTGGGCATCCACTGTATTCCGGCTGGGCACATGCAAGCTTGTCCTGAGTTTGGGTTAGATGCTTGGGTTCATGAGACACACACCCTTCCTGCTTCCTGTTTCCATGGGCTTGCAAAGGGTGTACCCAAGTGAATAGTGAATTACACAGTGATGTTGGACTCCCATGAGCTGTGTGGGCAGTCTGTAGTCAATACTGTGTATACATTCCTAGTGGATATTGTTGTATTGTACACTGCATGGTGTATTGATATGTGCTTGTGCATCCATGTCTTCCTCCTAATTTGCAGGTTCACTCCTCATGTCTTCACAAGGCCGTCTACTTTGGAGATGGAGTTCATGTTGTAAGCAGTGCACTTACACATTTGCGTGGCAGCAACACTGTACAGTTGGAAGGGGTCGATGTGCTGGCATAATCAGGTTGTAAGACTACCACTACTTTAACTTAGTACTGTCATGTTTTTGCTATGTTTGAGGTTGTGTAGCTGCATTGTATTGTTGGTAAGTATTTGGTCATGTGTGTTGTTAGTTCTACATTGCTGGGAGCATATTGTGTGTGGCCAGTTTTCTATTAGGGACACTGTACTTTGTGACACTTGTGTCAGGTTTTGGGGATTGCTTTGTTTGCTCTCACATAGCATGACATGCCATGGTGTGTTGGGTGGCGGTGCTAGGGAGGGGTTGGGTGACATGGCACTGTTGTCATGTTGTATTTTGCAAGGGGGTAATGAATTTAGCAGCATAGAAGTGTGTCTTTTGATGACACAGCATTGGTGGTGTTTGTGTAGGTAGGGATGTACACAATGTAACACTTCCAGGTGACCAATCTCAGGCTGGTATGGTTGTGACAGTTGACTGTCCCTTATGTCATCATCATTGATTGTCAGCTGGTATGTGCCAGGGCTGTGTGCACTCCACAGGGGTGTGATTTTAGGTCAAGTAATTAGCCACCAGCTGCGTACGGACTGCCTCACCCCGTGCCCTTTCCCCTCCCATGCGCAGCGGGCGTGCATGTGGTTGGGGATGGGGGGGGCACCACCATGTCCACAGGCAGGCCCCGGCGTGTTGCAACATTGTGCAGGACACATGCTGCCACTATGATCCTGCACACTACTGGGGGAGCGTATAACAGCTGCCCGCCAGAACGGTCAAGGGAGCGAAAGCGTGACTTGAGCACTCCGAATGTGCACTCCACTATGCACAGGGTTGCAATGTGGGCTGTGTTGTATCTTACCTCGGGTGGCGTGGTGGGGTTCCGAATTGGCGTCATCATGTGGGTGCGCAGAGGGTAGGCACTGTCCCCTGGGGAGGTGGTGATGGGTATCATTAGTGGGGTTGTGACATTACTCAGTATCTGACATGCATGCATGTGCTGTGGCATTTATACTCACCGAGCAGCCATGTATCGCCATGCCGCCCAGCTTCTAGGTCCCGGTTTAGGGTTGACATTCTGTAAATAAAACTGTCGTGGGTGGACCCTGGATAGTTGGTATATACTGAGGTGATGATTCCCTTGGCATCACATACTACCTGCACGTTGATGGAATGCCAGTGCTTGCGGTTTCTATAGATGTGCTCTGATGCCCTGGGAGGACGTAGAGCCACATGGGTGCAATCAATGGCACCTAGGACTTTGGGGAATTGTGCCACCCCGTAGAAATCCTGGACGGCAGTCTGCCTTTCTGCAGGTGTTCTGGGCAGGTATATGTGCCTGCGGACTGATGGGCTTAAAATTCATGATGGCCAAGACCTGGTGTAGGCAGCGTGACTGCGTGGCCTGTGACATCCACCCCCCGCCCCCCCACTATAGCACTTGTCAGCTGAAATGATCCAGTGGCCAAGAAGTGCAGTACATTGAGGACCTTCTCCAGGGGGCTGAGTGCTTGGGAGCACAGGGTGGGTGATGTGGGGTCATCCTCCCACTCACTCACCAGGTCGAGTATTATGTGAGGTGGAAACCTGTACCTCCCATACACCTGAGCATCAGGCATCCCAAAAAGGCTGGTTCTGGGTGTGAAAATTCTGGGCCTGACTATCCTCCTCCTCCTGCGGTATCCCACAACCACTGCTGCTAGGAACGGTATATTCATCCTGGCGTCTGAGCTTGTTTGTTGTTTGCGCGCACTTTTATGCTGCGCGGGTCCACGTACGCATGCTTCCTGCTGGCGTACGTGTTTCCGGATTAGTGCGTCTTTTTTGGCGCACGCGTTAGCCCCGTTCGAATCCATGAATACGTGTTTTGAACGTGCGTGTGGGCGTTCTCCGTGACGCCCACATTTTCACGTGTTGTTCCCCATTCCGCGTGTCACGCCCCGTTCCTCCTACTTTTGTTGTGTGCGCCGCGCTATGTGCGATTTCACTGTGCGCGTAGCACACGCTGTTTGGAGACGTGTGCTCCAGCGTGCGCCACGCAGAATGTTGGCACACATCCTGGGATTTACACGTGCACGGACTTCCATGAATCACTGTGCGCGGGTTTCACTGTGATTTTCGCACTGGCACTGCGATTCGCACGCTTTCGCCGAAAATTTCAGCGCACATTCATTCCATGAATCGGCCTGCAAATGCAGACAGATTCTTGGCCTTTATGCACAAAATAATTTTACATAGTACTGATGTTACAAGAAACTAGAGTACTATTTATAAGGAAACTATTGAAAGGATTTTATAGATATTGTGTTGCGTCCGACCATGTTTAGCCTTGAAAAATACAAGTTTCTATCTTTTTTATATTTATTGAAATGTGTGATTGAATAGCAAATGGCATTCCTTTAGATTAACATTTGTGACATTGGCGGGAAGCCTAATATTTTGCCTTTCATTATTTACAGTATTTTTGGGACAAATTGAAATAGGCTCTTTCTCAAACATTGACAATGAGTGACGGATGGAGTACGCTAGGTGGTGCAGGTTACAAAAGAAAAGCAAAAACCAGGCATGAAAAGAATGCCAGGGTGGTTCAGGAAAATAAAAAACTGGAGAAATCTTTCAATAAAGTTGCACAGTGCAGTACTAAGCGGGTGGAGAAGGCAGACCAAGTTCTTACTGCTGATCTTGATACCAATGATTCAGCTACCTCATTTAGCCTTCACAATTCTGAAGCTTAAAGCAGCAGTGTGGATACAGGAACAGAAACTGGAGACATTAAGGATATTGCAGGGCCATCAGGTAGACGTGCAAGAGATTTAGATCATGCTATAGTAATCTCATTGTCCAATGACTCCGCTGAATGGATTTTGAACAATTTCACCCGAGACTGTGACTAAACATGGAATTGTTCAAAACAAGGATATGAATTTTAGAAATTCTAGAAGAAAGTATACCAGCAAAATTAGAGTGCTGACAAAACATCTTTTTGAAAGAGAAATGTTTAATGGGGAAAAACAAAAAAGGAGATGGTGTACTAAAAAAGTGCAGAGGTGGTGTTGTGCTCCATGCCATTTGTTTGGAGACAAATCACAATTGGCAGAGAAAGTTTTTTAATGATTGGAAAAATGGTGCAGCACGGTTGAATGAGCATGAAAAAATGCGCTGAGCACAAATCCTGTGTGCTTTTTTTTTTTAAAGCAAGAGGAGAAACTTTGGGTAGAATCGATGGGAAGCTCTCAAAGCAAATCAGTGATGCAATCCAGTATTGAAGGAATGTTTTGAAAAGAGTTGTTGCTGCTTTTAAGTTACTTGGTATTCATGGGCTCGTCTTCATAGGGAGAAAGCAGTGGTCTTGTTCCACACACAGTGGGAACTTCATGATTTTGTTTGACTTTCTTTCTGAATTTGACCCTTTTATAGCTAAACACATTACCCAGTATGGCAATGCAGGAAAAGGGAGCCCATCTTAGCTTTCCTTTGCTACATGTGAAGAGTTCATTAAGTAAGTAGGCGATACTGTGCTAAAAGAGATCATCAGGGAGGCAAAGATGGCAAATATTTTTCCATTAGTGTTCACTCAAAATCCGATAGTGCTCATTTTGATCAGCTCTCTTTCATTTTGTGGTACGCCAAAGGAGATGGGTCGCTTGTCGAACAGTTTTTGCAATGCATCCAAAATCCAGGTCACAAATCATAACAACTGGCAGAAGTAGTTTTGACCACTCTTAAATTGCATGATCTGGATCTTGATGACTGTCGTGGACAGTCAAATGATAATGCAAGCAACATGTCTGGTCATTACAGTGGATAGCAAGCAAGGATTAGGGAGGTTAACCCACTAGCTATTTACGTGCCATGCTCAGCACAATCGCTGAACCTGGTAGAGAGGAATGCCGTGGATTGCTGCAATGGAGCTACTTCATTCTTCACTCTCCTACCATACCTATATGTGTTTTTCTCTGCATCAACTCACAGATGAGAGATTTTGCAAACCCACCTATCCTCAGTTCCATATTCAATTGTATTAAAGAGACACGCTGGTTAGCCCATCAAGATGTCTGCCAAAGCCCAAATTGTAATTGGGGCCAAATAATTCAAGCTTTCACAACAATTGAATGCAAGGAAGCTGCAGGTCTTCGAGGTGAGATGGCATGCTTGGAGACTGCAATCATGTGCACTGTGTGGGTAACCATCTTGGAAAGATTTAATGTTGTTAGCAAAAAACTCCAAGGCATTGACATTGGTCTAGTGATACAATTGTACACATCACTGTTTCAGTTTGTGAAGGAAGTTACAGAGATGTTCCCAACATAAAAGTCTAAAGCTTTGGAAAAATCAACTGTAAAAGGTTAGAAACTGAGGTTCAAGAGAAAAAAAAGGATTTGAGTAACCAGTCACAAATACCAGCATGTTCCAAGAGGATCGAGGCAGAGAAGATTCTAGGGTGAACACATTTTATGTGATCTGTGACCACTTGATTTGTGAAGTGGAACCAAGAAAAGCTGCATATGATACGTTCTACTGGAAATTTAAGATTGTTGTCAATTTAACAAAAATGGAAACATCAATGGTAGCAGAACATGCTGATAACCTGTTGACGTGCTAATGCAATGACTTGGAGGAAGACTTTTTTTGGAAGAATGCCTCAATTTTCGAGCACACCTCCTAAGCTCTGCTGCAGAAGATAGATATGTCTACAAAATTAAGTGCAAAGGAACTGCACAATATTTATATTAATGTGGGAATTTCCATTAGAATATTCTTGTGTACACCAGCAACTAATTGTTCTGCTGAGCAATCTTTCTCTACCTTAGTGATTGAATCAGAACTTTAGATTCTGATGACCGTATCGACCAGTTTGCAACACAGAAAGCACAACTCAAACCACTTGAAAAATATGTTTTAAACCGTTTCCTGACGTACATGATGTAACTTCTGTTTTAGCTTTAGACTGTTGATTTCTCACCAACAACCGTGGCAACCATAGAGCCATTAGTGTGTGATGCAGTGCAATCCTCTTTAACGAGCCAGAGCCATGCAATCACATTAAATACTTACCTGCTTAGTGATATCACACCTATCATTCATGGTGCTGCGCCCTTTTAGTTCTACTTCTCAATATGACTACTGCACCTTGAATACTGCAGTTCAATAATTGACCTATCTAGTCTAAGCCAGCCCCTAATTTTTCTTTTAACTGCTCAAACATTGTATGCATGTTTTGCTGCTTCTTCTTGTATGCATTAGATGTCTGCTAATTTCTTTAATATTATTGTGTTCCTTAAACATTTTTGTTTCATTTGTCGCTGCCATCCAATTACATTCCATCTCAAATGGTATTTATTTACGTCCTTAGGACTCTGAATGCATTGGTATTCTACTGTCCTTTCTAAGAGAACTGTGTGTGAAAGGAGAAATTAAAGTTATTTGTATACTTAAAATTATTTTGTGTGAAACTTCACTTTTTTTTATCAACAACAACTTCCATGAAAGTATGTGTTGCATGACAGAGGTAAGTATGCAGCAGATGGTTTACGATTTGGTGTAAGGAGATATGAAAAATGTGGTATGGCGTAACTGCTCTCATGGGGGTTTCCCCATGCGCAAAGTTTACCAATTTGAGTGACTGAACAGTGGTCTGAAATGCCTAAAAAGCAAAAGGTATAAAATGTTCTTTTCCACTTCAATTTTATTCATCCTTCTATATCTTTTAAGGCAATCAGGGCGGAAGGGGGCAAAGTCTGGTGAAGGGGGCGGAGTCTGGTGAAGGGGGCGGAGTAAAGCAGGGGTGCAAGTTTAACAAACAGCCACTTGAATTGGCCCTGTACCAGGGAGGAGTCTTCTACTTGAAGTCCTCCCATCCGTTTTTGTGGGGATACCGACTATAAAAGCTACCATTGTGCTGTAATATTTGGTGTCCCCTTGTTTTAGAGGGCTAACATATTTTAAAAGGCTGTTTTAGCTGTGTTAATTTTGGGGAGGTGAGCAGAGTATGTGCCTAATCTCTGCTCCCTTCCTTAATGTCGTCTAATGTTTTTGTGGAGTTTCTAAATATAATTACTGATATTGATATATGATATGATATGATATATGATATGGCATTTATAACGTGCCTATACATTGGTGTTTCAAGGTGCAACAAGGCAAGGGAGGGGAACAGAGGGAAGACAGAGATAACAATCTTACTTGGCCAGGTGACATTGAGATTACGCAAGTGCTGGGAGGTGCGGGGGAAAGGAGGAGGGGGCAGTGCAGTACATAGGATAACAGTAAAAATTAAACAATAAATAAAAAGTGCAGCCAGCTGGTGGCAAGTGCAAGGGTAACTGCAGACATCAGGTGCCAAGTGCTGTTAGGGGGCTGTAGGGATACAGAAAACAGCCCCTGAGTGCAGGGTTGCCAGGGGGGCAGTACAGGTGTGCAACTGGCGGGGAGGGGACCTGGGCCCGAGATCAGAGGGTAGCCAGGTTACCAGTGCAGTTACGGTTTGAGCCAGGAGGTCAGCAGGGGTGACAAGAGAAAGCAGGAGCAAAGAGGAAGGTCTTGAGGTGCTTCAGGAAGCGGAGATGATTCTCCTCAAGTTTCAGAGAGGCAGGGAGGATGTTCCAGAGAGAGGCCCCAGCCGAAGAAAGAGATCTACCACAAGCACGTTGCTTGGATAAGCGACTGACCCCTAGGCAGGTGAAGGCGGATGAGCAAAGAGCTTGAGAGGGAAGATATTTAGGAAGAGAGAGTTGAAGGTATTAAGGCACCAGAAGGCCTTATGGACAATGTAGAGGGTTTTGAATATAATCCTCGCCGCCATTGGGAGCTAGTGCAGAGATTTCAGTCCTGGAGAGATAAAATCTATTGGCTTGGAGGCCCAGGACAAGTCTTGCAGTCCTGTTTTGGATGCGTTACAGAGGACGGAGAGTAGAGGCAGGCAGATTTAAAAAGAGGCTGTTGCAGTAGTCCAGCCCAGAGAGAACCAGAGCTCTGGAGACAGTGAGCTTCTGGGGAAGGATATGAAAGGAAGAATACCTCTCAGGAGGTGCAGCTGGTAGTGTGACTTCTTAGAGACGTCAGAGATGTGAGGAGAGAAGGAGAGTGTGGAGTTGAAGATGACCCAAGGTTTTTAGCCTCAGAGGTGGGAGCAGGAAGAGGGCCAAGAGAGGCCAGCCATAGAGTGACAGGAAAGGAGGGAGAAGGTGTGCCAATTAGGAGAATCTCAGTCTTACTGGCAGTAAGGCAGAGATCATTGGCGGCACACCAGTCCTGGATAGCAGACAGACAGTCAGAGATGAGAGAAGGAGAAGAGGTGGCGGAAGGGAGCCTGAGAATGAGTTGAGTGTCATCCACATAGCACTGAAGGTTGGGGCAGAGAGCGACAATGCGGTGGGCAAGAAGTGCCTGGCATTGGTTGAACAACCAGGGAAAGAGGTTAGAACCCTCGGGAACACCACAGGTAGAGATAGAGATGGAGGAGAGGAAGGAACCAAGATGGACCTGGGAGGGTCGATCAGAGAGGAAATAAGTCAGCCAAGCCAGGGCCTGATCAGTGATACCCAGGTTATCATTTAAACGGTTGAGCAGGATGGCATGGTTTACTGTAAGAGGAAGGAAGGAAGAAGAGAGATCAAGTATGATGAGGACACAGGGGTGTTGGAATCGAGGTTGGAGAGCATTTCTTCACAGATGTTCAGGAGAGCAGTTTCCCTGCTTCTGGCAGCTCTGAAGCCAGACTGATGGTCATGGAGACAGCCAACAGATTCAGGGCCTCATCACGACTTTGGCGGTAACCCTTAAAATCAGCGGTAACGCTATTAGCGCCGATGTTAAGGGTCCGTCGGATCACGAGTCGAAATACCGCCGGCACCATTACAGCGGCGCAAGTACAGCCGGCTGTACAAGCGCCAGCGATAACAGCGCCAGGAACCATTTGCGCTAAAACATTAGCACCAGAAAAGCGGCAGATAATCGGCCGAAAATACCTCCAGCAAAAAGCTGAAGGTAACAGAACACAGGCCACAGCAATAAGGGCCCAGGTGGAACCAATGCAAATCAGAGGTCTACAAAGGAGCCACCCATGCACAACACACCCCCCCCAACACCATTACACCAGCAGGAGCAGGGAGGAGACAGCAATAAGGGCCCAGGTGGAACCAATGCAAATCAGAGGCCTACAAAGGAGCCACCCATGCACAACACACCCTCCCCAACACCATGCTGCCATTTGGAGCCGGGAGCCTTGATGTTGACTTCTACCTGCTGCACCTGGAGCTACAGAGGCCAGCCAACCAGGCCAGGGCCCTGGGAGTGCAGGGGGCAGTGGGGATGAGGAGAAGGAGGAGGAGAGCAGCACCAGGAAGGCGGCCAGCCATCCCCAGGGTCAGGCCAACACCCTGGGCCCTGACTGATGGTCAGTTGGTGACAGAATATCGGCTGGACAGGGCAACCATCACCCAGTTGCTGGACACAATCCAGGGTGACATTGGCAGTCGCATAGCCACCAGCACGGCAGTACCTCCCCTAGTGAAGCTCGTGTCTGTGCTTCAATTTCTTGGGACTGGCAGCTACCAACATACCGTTGCCATGATGCATGGAATGGCCCAGTCCACATTCAGTGCCATGCTGGGACAGGTGCTTGATGCACTGTTGAATCATGTGAACGAACACATTGCATTGCCAGCCACACAGGCACAGGTGCACCAGCTAAAGGGTCAATTCTATGCCATTGCCCAAGTCCCGAATGTAATAGCAGCCCTGGACTGCACACATGTGGCACTCGTACCACCCCAGGCACATGAGGCTGCCTACAGGAACCCTAAACAGTACCATTTCCTCAACGTGCAGATGACATGTGGTCCTGACCTCACCTTCAGCCACTGCTGTGACCGCTACCGGGATCCACCCATGACTCCATGATCCTGTGCAACAGTACCCTACCGGCGTACATGGAAAGGCACCGAGGCCAAAACACATGGCTACTGGGTGAGTACAAATGTATACCATAAAGCATGTCAATCCACAACTGATGGTGCCTGTCACAAAATCCATTATTCCCAATAGGCAGCAGCATTACTGCAGCATTCACATTCAAGCACCTTGCACGATAAACCTTGGACATGTCCAACACAGCAGAACACACCCATGCAGGATGTAAGACATGTGGCGGCACAGTGACATATGGAAGCCCCACCACAATAAAGCCTCCTGTGTGAGTAGCACCATGGCTCGCAACAGTGAGACAGTACAGAAATCCCACCCTGGCCATCCGACAGTAATGAAATTCCAAACCATAAGCTGGCACATCCGCAAATGCACCACACATAAGTAGGCCGAGTAATGACAATGTACACCCCACGAACACTGTCCCCAAAATGGCCAGGGAAATGCATGGAGAACAGTACAGAATAGTGACGACCAGCAAATGCAACTGTAGCCAAATGGATTTGCAATGACACATGAGGCAGCCACTTCTGTCATGCAGAAGTAGATGGAAGGGCCCCCTTATCCTGCGACAAGTGGAGAGTACCCCATTGATTCAATCGTGCCCATAGGACAGCACACTCCACAATGTCATAGGCCAAATGACAAATATGGCAAAAATCACACTGATGACAGAGCTCTGTACACCCACTGGACTTACCTTGTCCCCATACCGGCTTTCTCTCCCCTGCAGGTGATTCTGGATATCCTCAGTACATGTGGCTCATGATCCCTGGGCGTCACCCACACACGGCGGTGGAGCGGGCATACAACCTTGGCCATGCCCGTACATGGATCTGCTTGGAGAGGGCATTTGGACTGCTGAAGGCACGCTTCCGGTGCCCCGACCGCACAGGAGGGGCAATGATGTATGCACCAGAAAAAGTTGGCAAAATTGTACTGTCGCAGAAATGTGCCACTGCCCCCTGATGCTCATGTGCAGCCACCTGAGGATGGTAGTGAGGGCGATGAAGTGCCAGAAGGTGTTGAACATGCACAAAGGATTGGGCTGAGGGAGGGGAGGTTGGCAAGACAGGGATTGATAGATGGATTCTTTTAGAAATGGGTAATGGGTAAATTGGAAATATGTCACTTCAACATTAAATTGCATTAGTGACAATCACTACTGTCCATGCATTGTGATTTTTCTAACGTGATTTATTTTCCGTCCAACAAACCCCCCTCCCCCCAGTAAACACCCAGCACACAATACCCCCTCCCCCTAGTGAACTACCCCCAACTGTGCAGATTAGCACATGTGTCTTATCAGGGCACCAACAACGATGCCATGCACCACTAGGATGGTCGTGGGCGCTTTCCTTTTCCGGGCCCCTCTGGTGTGCGTGCCCTTAGGTGGCGCATGGACCGGCGCCTAGGAGATGGCTCGACGGATCCCTCCGTGAGTGTGGTCGATGTCGAAGGGACTGAAGGGGCGGCCATCATGTGCTGTCGCATGAGGTTGTTTCCCTCCCTTGTTTGCTCAGCAAGTGCTGAGACTGCCTCCGTCAACTCCCTCACTCGTTGCCCAAAGCCTGTCAGGGCAGCGGTACATTGTTCAATGACTCTGCGTGTGCGCGCATTGTCCCACGCTATGTATTTGCACCCATGCCGTATAGATGCACTGACAGCCTTGATGTGCCGGCTCTGCACCTTGGCCATTGATTCCACCCTGGCCTGTTTTGCCTCAATAATGTCGAGTCGGCCCATCACTGCTGCCCCAGTGACGAAGGGCACCCCTGATGTGTCATGTGTTGGCCTGCGACTTATGTGCTGTCGGGGGGGGGCTGCATGGCGACATGGCGCCAGCTTGGACTGGGCTGCCTGGCTCAGAGTGCCGGTCTTCTGGGCTGCCATATGATGCCGTGTCCACGTCCGGCTGTGGTGTGCGGACACGACACGCAGGCAGATGTTGACTTTGTGCATGGTGTGTGCCTCGGCTTGGGCTTCCCTGGGGTGTGACCATCCCTTTGGCCTCACTGCTTCCGGGAGAGTGCTGTCCTCTGGCATGATGGCCACTTGGAGGTGTTGCTCCCATGCCGGGCTCAGATCCAGACCTCTGTCCCTCAGCATCAGGGCTGTGACTGGTGGCTTGGGGCGAGCTGGCGGTGGCCTCCCTGCAGCCATGTGGCTGCTGCTGCTGTCTGGTGGGGCTGCGTTGGGGTGAAGTGGCTGTTGGCCTGGGTCGACTCCCTTCCGTATGGCCTCTTTGTGGGGTGGTGGTGCTGGTGGAGGCACGCTGCCGTGGGCGTTGTGTTCGTGTGGACTCCTCCCCATCATCTTCATCCCGTTGGGATCGACGTGTGCCTGTGGGGAACATAGGGTGTGGTTTGAGTTCAATGCTACATATATTTGTGTGATGCAATTCATGCCAACAAGTGTGATTGAGGACAGTATCAATCACGCATTCAACTTGCATTCTGTTCAGTCGCCATGTGGTGCTTGTTGTGAGTGTGTATGGAGGTACACTGCATGGGAATGTTGGAGTGACAAGATTGCATGCGTGGTTGGGGTGCACTGCGCTCTGGGTTTTGGGGGTGTATTCATGCACACTCAAGCTCTACGTAGCTGTCCTATGGCTATGGATGTCTATCCCCTGCCCCTGTCATTCATGCACTGCACGTGCAGGGTCGTCTAGGCAGCACTACGGTTCAATGGATGTAGGCCTCACTTATGGGTGTATGCAGTACCTCACACACATTTCTTCGCATTCATTCACTCAGGGTCTGCATGTGTGGTACTTTCAGCTGCATGCATTCGGGGGTAGGACTCACCTGCAGTTGAGTCGATGCCAGTGCCTGCCTCCGCTCCACCAATGCCCTCGATGGTGTCAACATCTATCAGGGCTGTCATTTTCTCCTCCCAAGGTGTGAGTTCGGGTGGGGGTGGTGGTGGGCCTCCTCCAGTGGCCCTACTTGCACTCCGGTGCTGTGACAGGATGCCACGGACTCGCACGCGCAGGGGTCGTTCAGGCGCTTGCGGCAATCCTCCCCATCCCGGGGCACGCGCCCCACAGCACTGATCCTTTGGCTGATGGATCACCAAATTTGTGCTCTGCGCTGGCCACTTGTTTTGCGCTGCTGCAGCTCCTCGTGGTGTATCTTGGCCTCCTCTACCAGTACAGTTAGCTCCTGGTCACTGAATTTGGGCTTTCGCACCCTGTCCAGGGCGGTCTTGCCCCTAGTGCGCTCCTGAGACATGTTTTGGGGTTGGATGGCGTGGATGGCTTCCAGGGGCTGTGATATCCGACGGATTGTGATTTCCAAGATGGCCGCCGCTTTATTTCCCGTTCCGGCAGTGACACGTTTCCCGCGCGCTATGAGCGCGATATGGCGGTAGCGCGCGGTGTGCCGGATTTAAAGGTGCGCGCTATTCGCGATACCGCCATGGACCGGGCCGCATGCACAATAACTCGTGATCTGGCGGAATATCCCCTGGGGGCCTTGGCGTTAGCACTATTTACGTCCAGCGGATAATCCGCCGCATTACCGCCGAAGTCGTAATGAGGCCCTCAGTGTGAAGATTAAGCTGGGAGATGGCCAGCTTTTCCAGGAGTTTGCCCAGGAAAGGAGTGATGGAGATTGGGTGATAGTTAGCCGGGCAGGACGGGTCAGCAGAAGGTTTCTTACGAGGGTGCACAAGGGACTGCTTCATGGGGAGGGGAAGACTCTAGTGGTGAAGGAGTGGTTGCAGAAGCCAGCCTGAAAAGGAGCCAGTGTGTCAATGTGATCCTTGATGGTTTTGGAAGAACAGGGGTGAACCTGTTTTTACGATACTTTCATAGATCAGACTTGTCTAGAAACCTCATCTGGGGAGAAAGGGGAAAGGTAGAGAAGGAGGGAGGAGAGGCGGCCGAAGAAGGGCGAAGGGAAGATCAGGAAGTAGAGGGAGGAGGGGGAGAGGAAGAGAGAGATGACAGGATATCCTGAGTTTTAGAAATTAAATGAGAAGCCAGGGCCCTGCAGAGGGCCTGGGAGGGGACAGGAGAGGTAGAGACTGCAGCAGGATTGGCCAGCTCCTTGCAGATTTTAAAGAGTTTGACTGAGTTGTTGGATGACGCAGAGACGCGGGCTTGGGTATGAGCTCTCTTTCTTCTTGGTGTGGACAGAGAGCCGGTATTGCCTTTGGAGCAGGAGGCAGGCCAGTTTGTCAGAGGATGTACCGGAACCACGACATTTCCTCTCAGCCACCCCGCACTTGCGTTTAAGGGTGACGAGGTCTGAGTCGTACCAGGAGTTGCACTTGGCTTTGGGCTTCAGGTGGATTCTCATGACAGGGGAAAGAACATCGAGAGTATCAGCTATAGCAGAGTTGGGCATGGAAAGGGATGTGTCATGGTGTGAGTCAGCCAAAGGGTGGGGGGTAAGAAAGTGGCGGCGAAAGCCTCAACTGACACACACTTCATGGGTCGAATAACCGAGAAGGTAGGTGGCAGTGCTGGAGTTGGCTTGGCCTGAGGGGTGGAGAGAGTGAGCTGGGAGGAAAGGAGAAAGTGATCACTCCACGAGAGAGGAGTGGTGAGAGGGATAGAAAGGGAAAGGTCTGTAGAGATCAGAACATCCAGAGTGAGTCAGGCCAGAGAGGAAGATAGAGAGTGAGAGTTGCAGAGGTCGCGAAAGAGTCCAGAGGAAGGACATGAAGCATCCAGGTGGATGTTAAAGTCTCAGAGAAGGAGAGAGGTCCGCCACTCAGAGAGGAAGGAGGAGATCTGACCAGGTAGCCGATAGAGGGTAGCCACAGTAAGGGAATGGCTAAGAGAGAGAGAGCCTGCAGATGAGGCATTCGAAAGAGGAGTAGGCCTGCCTAGGAATGACAGTGGCAGGGATCCACTCAGGGAAGATCAGGGCTACACTCCCCCTCTGGAATGATTGGACCTGGACGCGGAGAGGATCTTTTAGCCATCAGGGAGGAGAGTGTCAAAGCTCGTGACAGAGCTGGCCGTGAACCATATCTCAGTGAGAGCGAGGACATCGAGGTCAAGTTCTTCAAGGAGGCGGCAGATGTCTGAGGAGTGTTCGACAGCTGAGCAAGAGTTAAGAGTGGCAATATGGAGAATGTTGCCGTCCTTGAAAGACTTCCGGTGCGGGGTACAAATCAGAGATACGACCTGTAGAGGTCTAGAAGAAGCCCGAGGGGGGGCAGAAGAGGAAAGAGGAAAGGACAAGGAAGCCTGGGAGGAGACAGCAGGTGGAGGCAACAAAGCCATGGAGGGAGGAGAGGCGACAGCAGGAGAAGAAAGGAAATTGATGAGGCGCAGGAAGCTTCTATCAAAGAGGAGAAGGTTGGCCTGAGGGCTTTGGACCCAGACAGTACCATTCAGGTAAACATTAATGATAACCTTAGAGGAGTTGAAGGAGGCCAGGACGGACTCCCACCAGGTGCCACCGTTGATGGGAGAAGAAGAGAAAGGAGAAAACACAGAGACCATATGAAGAGTCCATCGGTCTGGCGAGGGAACGACAAAGAGGATGTCGGTGAGGGTTTGCCTGGCTGAAGCACTGGTATAGGTGTCAGTGATGGGGAGGTCTGGGCTGGATATCAGGATGTCCTTTTTAAACTTCTTCCTACCAGATTTAGTGAGGAGAGAAAGATAGTCGATAGAGAAGCAGTTAGATAAAATAGGGGAGACAGAGAGCACCATAGAGTCGGTAGGGAGAGGAGAGAAGAGGAAGTGGGAGGGAGGGGTAGAGGCACAAGCAGACGAGACAAAGAGAGATGAGACAATAGTAGACAAGTGAACAAAAAAGAAAGAGCTCAGATAATAGTAGTACAGTTTGCTGGATGTATGCCTTGCTAAGAAGGCAAAACCAAAGACAACACCACTTTCAGATATAGTTTAAACACTGGAGACAACACAAATAGGTCTGAGAGTCCTGTATAGTGGGAGAAAGGCCTAGGTTTCACAATACAATTAAAATGCTTTCAGAATGCAATTTAAATACCGCAGACAACACAATTATTCTAGTGTAGGTAAGGTTGCAATGTGGCAGGGTATCAGAGTAGAGTGAAGGCTCTATTCCTCACCCAGGCCACTCCTACCTTACTAGTAGCCGATGGTTGACGGCTGGGCTTGTGCTGTAACATTTGGTATCCCCTTGATTTATTGGTTTAGGTTTCAATACAATGACATTTCAACTGGTCTTGCATTGGTTAGGTAAGCATGGTGTTTGTCTACACCATATTCTTATTCTTGGGGTCCTCACTTCCCATTTTTAAGGGTGGCTTGCCAACTATAACTGTAATATTTGGTATCCCCTTTATTTCCAAAGGGATACCAAAGGATTTGGTATCCCTTTGATTTGTGTCTGTGCCATGTTCTACTTGTTGAACAACTCCTTTCCTGTCCCTTTCTTTGGGACTACCAAATAGAATAGCTAATTTAGTGATGTAATATTTGGTATTAACAGAATTTCGAGGACTGATGTTTAACAAAAGGCCACATGTGTTGGCCTTCTATTGGGGAGATAAGTACAATATGGGGGTCAATTTTAAATGAGCAAAGCAGAAAATGAAAGTGTAAAATTGCATTTATGCTTTCCTTTTCTGGCCATCTCCGCTTTGCTTTCCTCCTCTGACTCAGGGGAACACTTAACTTTACACCTGCATGAGATTTTAATGCAGCAGAAAAACAAATGTATTCCAATGGAATACACCTCACATTAGCACCCGCTAATGAGCAGGCAGATTCCATTGGAAACCAATATATAACTTTTCCTGCAAAGCACATTTGCAGACAGCGTTTATATCGTAAAGCAGATTAACACTAAAGAGTAAAGGCGATTTTGGCTTGTTTAACTCTCAGGTTTCATAATGTCAGAAATATTTTTATAATGACCCCTTATGCGTCTGCAAGTTTATTTTCCTTCTTGGAGTTCCACCATTATTTTTTTGTGTGGCACCAACTTTTAAAGCTGATAGAATACTGTAATATGTCATATTCCCTAGATTTTTTAGGTCTCCCTTTGAGGGTTCTGAAATGTGAGGCGGACAACTTTGTGAATGTTTTTTAAAAGATGCCATTTTATTAACAGAAAAGGTTTGATAAATGCCTCACTATCCCTACCCTGACGGGGATTTCCCTCCCTAAAAAAAAAAAAAATAAAGGAAACACTTTAACAAAAGGTTTCTGTCCCTCAACATACACCAACTTCATAAGGTAATGTATGGAAGTTCAACAGCAACAAATATAACAGTTGAATCCACATCATAACAACAGTTTCTCCTTCTAATCTGGGTGAATTCCCCTTCCCCAGATTCAAGGAAATCCTGTCTTGTAATAAAGTGCCTTGACTCCAGAAGAAGGCTTTTCTACTCTATATGCCGAAACGTCCATGAACCTCAGCGCAACCTTGGTGGTGCCCTTTGGTTTCCCCCTCTTCGGGGATTTGATTCAATATCCAGATGTCGACTTGTCACAAGGTCACATCCTAGCCTGGCTGATAATTGACTTTTGATAAAAAATAGAACTTCTGAAGGTCACACCACCTAGATGGAATAGATTGAATACATTCCCACCTAAGGATGATATAGAATACCTCTCAACACTGGGAGCTTCTATCCACATGAAGTAATGTACTCAGTTTTGTTTTAGAAACTCCATGTCCACACAGGAAAGTAATGAACACTTTGATGACTACTGTATGTTTCTCAAATTATGGGATACGTTGTAAAGGCATGAAACAATGCCTATGCTCCATCCTGTTATGAAGATTAGCATGAAGTAAATGTCTGATGTTCACTAACTGTACCCTACACATCATTTGTAAAATGTTTAGATTCAGAAGATATGTATTACATTCTGTGAATTTCTAGCTTTGCGCTTTTCCATATGTTGCATAGTGCTTTTGTTTTAGTATGCATATAATTTTATAAAAAGTGGGCCAGTTATCAATAATAAACTGAGTTCCAACTTTATTGAGTTTCTCACTGCAGTTCTTGTACACAGCTAGGCAGTGCATGCCAGTAAATGATATGCTGACAGACAGCCTCACAAGAAATAATACCTGCATTTGAATAAAGTGCAAAGGAATAGAAATTATATAGGCAGGACTCCACCCCCTTTTGTTTGCAGTCGTAATAAAAGTTCTACTTCATTTCTCTTTTTGTTCCAACCTGACAACACAAAGTTCCAACTTGTATTCAACCAACAGTTCACAAGGGTACAACCAGGTTTTCCTCTTTTCACTTGTGAGAACATCTTGAAACAACCTCTTTTCATCAGTGTAGAGTATTTCCTTACTTCATTGGTTTCAACAAAAAGGTCTTTGTCAGGACATTTCTGCACCAGTTCACAAAACCACTGGTTTGACAATATTAAATACTTTTGTAGCAGTTCACACAACACTTGCTTCAATTATATTAATGTGTCAGGATGATTCTGCATTAATCCATAAAAACACCTTAGTGGTTCTTCAACTTCTTCAAGATTTTTAACCACAGCGCAGTACTTCAAGATCAAAACACTACTTGCAAGTACTTCTGTGGTAAAGGTTAAGCTCAAACAGGTTAGCAATGTCTTTTGCTGCACAACGTCAAGTATAGGAAACTGTTCAAGGGAAGCAAGAACCACACTGGTGCTGTGTGTTACACCTGTGTGATTGCCACACTCTCTGCAGGCTATGCTCCACTCCTTCTGAATATCTTCTGTCAGAAGAACAGCCTTCTTGCCACTCTTGTTTCTCCCCTTTCACATTAACCAACTTTTGATAAGGATTCTGTTTCATTTTCACATTTCTTTGGCTATGGCAATGTGGGTTTAAGCCAATTTCTCTTAGGACAGTAGGCCTTGTCATATGGAAAATAGTTTTTTCTAACACTGAAATTCTCAAATGCCTTCTTTTGGCTTGGGCAATTCAGACTCTTTCTTAATTGCCTGGGTATATTTCTCTTTTGGCAACTATGGTTTGTCTTTTCTTCTATAGATATTGCCCCTTGTGTTTGCTGGCTCTTATTATGCCCCACAATGTCATTATCACACTCTTCTGGTATGATATTCAAGTTTGTATTCAGCCATTTGTGTTTTTTTAAATCAGCTTGGTTCACAACAGAAGAATGAACCTGCTTTACTTTACATTAGTTTGGTAGTCAAAAGATGTCTTCCTCTTTAACGTTACTTTGTTAATCTCATTGCTGAGGTTCAGATCCCTGGCCTTGGTCAGCGGACGATTACGGAGCACTCCAGGTCACAAGAAACTTACACAGTCTGGCGTGTGCGTCCATTTGCTTTGCTGCCTCCAGGGCTTCCTTGTTGGTTTCTCTGTGTGGCACAGCAACCTCTGTGTTGCATTCCGCGGCCCGCATCTGCCAATATCGGAGCTCTCCTGTCTCCCACAGCTATCCGGAGCTCACCTGCCACTGGTGCTTGTCTGACAGTGGGAAAAACTGCTAAATGGTGTGTTTTATGGTGTGCATTCCGCTGTGCGACCTCTGCAGCTGAAAACTCGAGCATAGGAGACCCTCTCAGGACCGTCATTCAATTTACACACCAATATGGTCCCAGCGTCTCGGCTCACATCGGAATTCTGCTGCCACGTGGAGGTAGGAAAATTACTCCACCTTCTGCTACTGCTCTTTTTCTTGTCCTGCACTTGAGTTGGCTTGTTATGCCTCCCAGTCCTCCTCAGGTGTGGGTCATTATTCCTAATTGACTCTAACTTGCAGACTTGTGCCTCTGCAGTCCTCTTCTTCGTCCCAGTATTTTGGGAATTATGGGACTTGAAGTCCACAACGTCAAGTTCAGCTTTTTCAATGAAATTATCAACACCAAGTTCATTATCTTCCTCATAGATATTCCCCAAAGGAGGTCCATAAGGATTCCAAAAAAATTGGGTTCCTCAGTGTTTAAATTGGTTACATTTAAAGACTCCTTCCTTATTTCTCTGTGCGACTCAGAGGAGCTTTCATTTCTATGAATGTCAGTAACTTTAAAAAGGGTGTTTCTTACTCCTAATGCATTAATGGTTATAATTGTCTTCACCCCCATTCTGACAGTCAGTTTGTGGAAGTAAAAGCTCTCTCTGACAGCAAGCCATTACATACTCCGGTATTAAGGATATCCCTTCCTTGAGGAAGACGAATACTGCGTCTCATACCACAAAGTCCTCCCTATTCCCCTGGGGCCCTTCTCCTCCCAGGTTATCCTCCTGGTTAATACCACACTCAGGGTCAGAATCAGGAAGCTTCTGTATTTCCCTGGGCAATTGGAAGGAGACTTTAGGCAAGGTTTTTGTGAGGAATCTGCAGGATTCATCACACTCCCTCACTAGCCAGTCCCTTCATTGGATTTGTTGAACACAATTACAATAAGATTGAGACCAATTATAACATAGTGCTATGGTCGAGATTCATTGACGATATACTTTTGGTTTGGGGTGGTGATGAAATGACATTGAAGAATTACTTTGAATAAAAATTAATTGGGTATAAAATACACATTAACTTTCAGCAAAACGAAGATTATGTTTCTGGATTTGGAAATGTTTGAATATAATGGGAAATTAGAAACAAACACTTACCATCACCCCATAAAGGAGAACAGTATTTTGCAGAGTAGGAGTTGTCACAAGAAACATGTGATGAACAATATTCCCACAGGGGAATTTATGAGGGCAAAAAGAAATTGTAGCCTCAAAGAAGACTATTACAGGGATGAGCAATTAATATGCAAGCGCTTCAAAGAAAGCGGGTATAATGAGAAACATATTAACAGTTATCACTTGAAGGTAAATTTGAGAGCGGAATTACTGGTACCAAGAGATAAAATAATCAAATAAACAAATAATATTCATAACTCATTACAATTCCAACAGTGACCTAATTTATAGATGGTTAAACATATTTGAGAGTGCTTAAATGTATGCATATATATTCCTAAATCTCCTCTAGTTACCTTTACCAGAGCCAAAACCATAAAGGATAAGATCTCACCAAGTCATCTTGCAACTCCCATCGATCGGACTTAGTTAAATCCTGAAAGATGTGGGTTGTACAAGTAAGGCTATTGTAATACTTGTTCCGCATTAACCAATGTTACAAAATACAATGATTTGTATAACAATGACATTTATATTAATCAATGTATTAACTGTAATAGTATGTTTGTTGTTTATGCTATTGTCAGACAGAACTTATTACAGAACATTTGAGAACTATAAGCAAGATGAAAAGTTTCCTTTAGGAGCCCATTGGAAATCCGAACATATGGGGCTGACATAAGATATTTCGGTATGTATACACTACCTCCAAGTGAAAGAGGAAAAAACAAAAAATATTTCATGTGGAAAAGAGGCAGAATTCATTTTCCATTATAACACAACTGGTTAAATAAAGGGCCGGAGAACTGAATGGTTGGAAAAGTAATATGCAGATTGATTGGGAATTAGTTAATCTTTATTTCAAAAGTCAAGCTGGTATTAAGCTTACTTAGTACTAGCAATAAAGTAGAAAAGATTATATAACATACCTTGTCAAATGAGACTTTATGAATACGTTTGGAATCAGATTGCAAATGTTGGCATTAATATGTTTAGAACACCATGAATAAAACGTTAGATCGACCATATTATTTTCAGATAACTGGTCACCGAATCAGATTGTTTTTTATCAAGTTACACAGTATGTATAAACGTTAATGTTGACTCCGATCCGGTTTATACTCATTGAATGGATTTTATTATCAGTACTGCTGAAAGTGTAAAATAAATATATTAAAAGATGCCCGACCAAGTAGTAAAATAGTCCTTTCGGTATTTCCATTGGAATCTTGTTTCTTAAAGTAAGTAGTCTAGAATGGCCCGCGAGATTTTAGAAGCCCTAAAATACGGTAATAAAATGCCAGCGATAGGCTGCTGCGCGAGCAGGTAAAAACAAAGCAGCAGCTACATAATTTAACAGATCTAGTTCAAGATAGGTTTCTATTAACTGAATGGATTAGAGTATCAGACGGCTGCAAGTGCAAAATAGTCATATTTAAAGATCGCTGAATAAGTGGTAAAATATAGTCCTTCCATTATTTCCATCGGGATATTGTTACTTGAAGTAGTCCAAAATGGCGAATAAGTGTTTAACGCCAAAAACATGAAGACATCTTACCATTACAAGCAGCTGCGCGAGCACGTAAGAACAAAGTTGTGGTTATATAATTTAACAAATTCAATACAGCTTAACAATTTGTTTTTTTAACAAAAGTCAACACAGAGAACTGATGGCTGACTTTACTTTCTCTATTAAGCTATTATACCTTGAACATTATTTAGAAGTTGGATACAAGATTTAGCACAAGCAATGGGCCATTGTTAACTTACACAAAAGGTGAGAATTATGTAATTATGATTCTACACATTTAGTTTTATAGTTCTTATCAGTTATTTTAATAAAACCAAGAAATAACATGTATAACATAGTGAACTAATAATTTTGTGCAGGCTATAATTGGGCTCAGGACACTAAGATGGCTTGCACAAAACAACATATGTATACACAAGTATGCAATGTATAAAGTAAGAATGTATTTATTTTGCCACTAATATTGGGGAACCAGGAAATACCAAGTCCATTTATATATATTTGAGGTAATAGAAACAATTTGTCTTGTAGCCCCTGAAGAAGCGCCTGCTGCCGAGTGACTATTTGCTGCAAAACACGTGTTCGGTGAGGAGAGAAATCCTAAAGGGCATGAACATTAAGGCTTCATTACACGCAAATTGAGAAGGGCAATGAGAGAAACCCTAAAGGGCATGAATATTACTATTTTATTATACGCAAATTAAACTAAGTGTTTCCTATTGAAGTATGTACTAATGGAACCATTTTAGTAGCAATTGTGTTTATGTCGGGAATATGATAAAAAAGCAGGGCGAGCAGAGAACCCCTGAAAGGGTATGAACATTATGGCTCTGCTCGACTCTGTTTTCTCCTTCTCCCCTCACATCTCTGACGTCTCTAAGAAGTCACACTACCAGCTGCACCTCCCTAGAGGTATTCTTCCTTTCCTCTCCTTCCCCCAAAGGCTCACTGTCTCCAGAGCCCTGGTCCTCTCTAGTCTGGACTATTGTAACAGCCTCTATCTAAATCTGCCTGCCTCTACTCTCCGCCCTCTGCAACTTATCCAGAACAGGACTGCGAGACTTGTCCTCGGCCTCAAGCCCAGTGATCGTATCTCTCCAGGACTGAAATCCATGCACTGGCTCCCAATGGCTGCGAGGATTAAGTTCAAAACCCTCTGCATTGTACACAAGGCCTTCTGGGGTCTGGGGCCGAAATACCTTCAACACTCTCTTCCTAAATATCTTCCTTCTCGAGCTCTTCGCTCATCCGCCTCCAACTCCCTCAGTGTCAGTCGCTTCTCCAAGCAACTAGTTGGTGGCCGATTACTCTCTTCGGCTGGGGCCTCTCTCTGGAACAGACTTTCTGCCTCCCTGAAACTCGAGGAGAACCATCTCCGGTTCCGGAAGCACCTCAAAACCTTCCTCTTTGCCTCTGCTTTCTCTCCCCCTATCCCCTGCTGATTTCCTGACTGAAACTGCTCGCGTTACCTGGCCACCCTTTCTGATCTCTGGCCCAGGCCCTGTCAATTGCCCACTTGCACTGCCTCCCTGGCAACCCCTGCACCTGGGGACCGTTGTTCTGTATCCCTACAGTCCCCCTACCAGCACTTTTGTCTGCACTTCCTTGCACTTGCCACCAGCTGGTCGTTTATTTATTTTCTTATTAATTCCACTTTTTCCCCCCACGTACTGCACTTTCCCCTCTCCCTTCCCCCACGCACTTCTCCTTTTCCCCCCTTCCCATGCACTTGCGCAATCTAAATGACACTTGGCCTAGTAGGATTGTTGTCTGTCCTCCCTTTGTCCCCCCCCTTGCCTCGTCGCGCCTTGCACCACTTGTGTATAGGCACGTTATAAATGCCATATCATATCATAAATTGAGAATTCAATTGATGAAATGTGTTTGTCAATTAAAACAAAGTGTTTGAATTATGTACTAATGAAACAATTTGAGTAATAATTTGCGTTTATGTTGGGAATATGTAAAAAAATAAATATTTCGGGAATCAATTTGTGTTCATGTTATGGTAACTGACTACATTGTTTCATTAATCAGTGTCTTTGTTACTATTGTGTATTTATATTGTGATTAGCAAAGTGTATCAGGGTACAACTCTTTAAACTTTATTCATATTAGTGCATTGTGGTAGGTGTGCAATGCATGTTGCACCCAGATAGCTGCAAGTGCTTAAATAATTATCTTTTTTCAAAAACACCTGCCACTAACGAGTGATAAATGACTCTTAACGAGTACGAAATGGCAGGCTCTCTGCATGTGTAAACGTGAGGTGGCCAGTTACATTTTCAGGCTTGCAACTTGAATAGTTTCCCCCACGGTAATATTTGGTATTGCATTGATTTTGAGGACTACATTTAACATGTTTCGTAAGTTAGCAGAACAGGTGTCAACACTGTAGTCTCCTGCGTGGAGTCCTTCCTTCATCCCTTTTCATGGGGATGCTAAATATAGCAGCTTGTTTACGGCTGTGATATTTGGCATCCCCTTGATTTCCTTGGTTATTGTGTAAGAAATCGCCACTGGAATTGGCCTTGCATTGAGGTGGCGAGCACAGTATGGGATAATTCATAGAATTTAGCGCACAAGTGGCGCACGCGGCTGGCGCACAGTGTGCGCGTGCAAATCTCTGCGCCAGCCGCAAGCGCTAAAATCCATTTCCGCGCACAGCGTATTCATGGATTTTAGCTACCAAAAACAGCCGTGGCGCACAGTGGTGCAGCGACCCTGCAGCAGCGCCAGTTACGCCCCCAAGAACGCCCCTCGCGCAGGGAAAAGCCATCAAAATCCCCAATCCAGCGCAAAGGGCTGCGCTAACCCTGTACCAGCACGGCAAGCGGGGAACGTGTATTACTGGGGTGCGCGGGAAGTTTCATACGCGATTGGCCCTGTGCGAGTGGGGTACGTGTATTACTGGGGTTTGCGGGAAGTTTTACATGCAATTGGCCCTGTGTGAGTAGGGTACGTGTATTACTGTGGTGCACAGGAAGTTTTAAACACGAAAGGGCCCTGTGCGAGAGGGGTACGTGTATTACTGGGGTTTGCAGGAAGTTTCACACGCGATTGTCCCTGTGCGAGTGGGGTACGTGTATTACTGGGGTTCGCTGGAAGTTTTACGCGCGAAAGGGCCCTGTGCGAGTGGGGTACATGTATTACAGGGGTTCGCGGGAAGTTTCACACGCGATTGTCCCTGTGCGAGTGGGGTACGTGTATTACTGGGGTTCGCTGGAAGTTTTACACGTGAAAGGGCCCTGTGCGAGTGGGGTACATGTATTACAGGGGTTCGCGGGAAGTTTCACACGCGATTGGCCCTGTGCGTGTGGGGTACGTGTATTACTGGGGTGCGCAGGAAGTTTCACATGCGATTGGCCCTGTGCGAGTGGGGTACGTGAATTACTGGGGTGCGCGGGAAGTTTCACAAGCGATTGGCCCTGTGCGACTGGGGTACGTGTATTACTGGGGTTCGCGGGAAGTTTCACATGCGAAGGGCCCTGTGCGAGTGGGGTACGTGTATTACTGGGGTTCGCAGGAAGTTTTACACGCGATTCTGCTGTCAGAGCGGGTACGTCTATCTAGTGGGGTGCACGGGCAGTCCCACACGTGAATTGGCAGTGTGGGTCCTCCCAGGTGTGCCCTCCACTCCATCCACGGCCCCTGCAGGCAACCCACAACACAGGGGACTACCCTACAACCCTGGCCATGCCCCCCAGCCAGCACACATGTCACTTTCCACTATTGATCACCAACTCATGTCCCCATGCACCCCCACCCCCCAGCAGTGCGGGGCACCTGCCAGCAGGCCCCCACTCATGTCCGCCTGCACCCCCACACCCCAGCAGTGCGGGGCATCTGCCAGCAGGCCCCCACTCATGTCCCACTCATGTCCCCCTGCACCCCCACACCCCAGCAGTGACAGGCACCTGCCAGCAGGCCCCCACTCATGTCCCCCCTACACAAAATAAAGAAGCACAATCATGGGCCACTTCTACACCAAAACACAACATCACACCACCCCATTCTTGAGACGCAATGACATCCCAATCCACCCCACACTGACATGCCTATCTCAAGACACAAACCTAAAGTCAACTATGTACATCAACACATGTCCGTCACACAGATACACTGGTTGGCATTGATTGTGTAAACACGCATTTTCACATGCATCAACCCAATGAGCGAATCCCACACATGGAAATAAAATATGAATGTGTATTATGTACAAAAATAAATAAATGAAATGAAATCATACAAAAATAGCAAACATGAAATGAAAAGCATGTGCAAAAGATGAGTGAATTAAAATTATAACCAATCCAAAAAAATGGGAAAGAAAAACAGTCCAAACTCTCCCTCCACCAACGCAAATCCAAAGGAAAGGTAAAAAAAAAATCAATTTCTTCATGTTCATAATGAAAAAAAAAATCAAATTATTCCATAGTCCAACTATTTACAATACATGGTTCGAAAAAAAATCCATTACTCCATGTCCATGATGAAAAAAAATATTCAAATTAATCCATGATCAAACGATTCACAATCCATTGTCCAAAAGAAAAATCCATGAATCCATGTGCAAAATCCAAAAAATAAATCAAATCAATCCATTGTCCAACTATGTAAAGGGTCCATGAGCCCAACCAAACAAATGAAACCTACCTAAGAAACTACATAAAAATGTGTGTGGCATTGTCCATTGACCACAAATAAAAGGAAAAGGAAAAGGAAACCGAACTCTAAAAACTATTTACAATGGCAGCGGGCTAGTCTGACGGCTCACTTCCCGATTTCCCAGGCCAGGGCATCATCAAACTCCTGCTCGATGTCCCGGAGGCGGTCCTCTTCCATGGCCCCGAGGGTTCGCAGGAACGATGGCATGTGGACCCCCAGGTCCCTGCAAATTGCCTCGAGGCACTCGGCCCGCCTCTGAGCTCTACGCATGGAGTTCTCCGCCCTGACCATTGTGAGCCGTGCCTCTTCTGCTCGCTGCTGCTCCGCATCTATAGCATGGCCTAACCGCTGCCACACGGAAGACACTTCCAGTCCTGGGTCCTCCTGCCCTCTGGCTGATGCTTGCCCCTCTGATGTTGAAGGCCCCGAGCCATCATGGCTCCCACCTTGTTGCTGCTGTGCCTCTGCCTGTGCCCTGGCTCTTGCTGCACATGACAGTTGGACATGAGTGGCAGTGTCAAACTTCAATAGCAAAACAAAAGAGTTAATGGCTGGAAGGTTTAGAATAAATCTTGACCTCTGGCATTGCTCTGGGCAACCCTCCAGACCATCGTTCTTCGCCTGCCAAGCCATTACAAAAGGGGAAAAAACATATGCAAATCAGGCTTGGTCCCACCCCCAAAGGGGTAGTCCAGCCCGGACTGCTAGGTCACATCCCTTTTGCACGAGACCACAAGCATCCCCAGATATGTTTCAGCCTTGTTGGGCGTCATCAGTGAGGAGTAGCTTGGGTCTCTAGGCCCAGCAGGCAGTGTCAAACTTCAGACATGGCATCACAAACCCCAACACACATGTCATTTCAACTCACACACATGAGCAATTCCACAGCCATATCACAACAGCCAGCACCATCCATACACATACAACAGCATGAGCATCCAAAGGTGAGCCAGACATCACATGAAACACAGGGAGTGCAGTAGACATGCACACACGCCACCACACTTACATGCATGTCTACATCTCCTCCAACTGTTGCAGTGATGAGATCGCCATACATGTCAGATCTGCCATTCAGCCTTCTACAGATCAGTGTCACATGCATCCATGTTGCATCACAGTTGCACACTTGTCAAATACACACACATGCACATGTACACAGTGCAGATACATGCATTAGGAACCACCATCCATGCCACAACCATGCCAATGTACATACACAGAAATTCAAACATGTGTGCTCCCACACCTGCATTTTTCCAGCATGCTTACCAACACATACACCATCAATGTGTCTCACACATGAGAGGACACACATGTGGCAGCCTCACGCCCATTTTCATACACATTCCTAAATGGCCCTACAAAAACACACGACACGCACAGCGTCCAATCACTCTGCATTTACACTTACCGCTCGACTCCAGACGGGTCTGCCTCTCAAGAATATGGACGTAGAGCGCTGGGCGTTCCAGGACCCTCATTTGGTGGTCTGACAGCTGGCCCTCGGCATCCGCTGCCTTCGGCAGGCACCGGGCCTTGTTGAGGGTCCTGGACCTGAAGTCCTCCCAGCGCTTCTTGACATGATGTAAGTCGTGGACTGCCACCCCCTCCGCATTGATGGCAGTCACAATGTCCATCCAGATCCTGGTCCGTCCTTCATTGTCGGTGCGCAAACTTCCAAAGAGGGCATCATACTGCCCCAGGACTTGCTCCACCAGGACACCAACTTCCCTGGCACTGAAGCTGGTGGCCCTCTGTCTCTCTGGCTGGGGTTGCCAGTGCTGCCAGATGGTGTTGTGCTGGACATGGAAACCCCAGAGGCAGGAGTGGGTGGGCAACTGGGTCCTGGGGCTGGGCTGTGGAGCGATGGAATCCCAGTCGGGAGTCTTCGGTTCCAGCAGGGGTGGTCACAGCAACTGCACCCCTGACTGACGTGCAGGCAGCAAATAGCAGAGCACGTGGGCAGCAGGCAGTCAGGCAGCAGCAGATGGCAGGTGGGAGCGTGCTCGGGGCTCTGGGGGGCAGTAAATCTGCCTTCTGGGCAGGAGCGTGGTCTTCTGTGTGTTGTTGCATAGCCAGCTTGATACGGAGTGATTTGGCACATGAAAATCTTGCACATCAGCGTGTAATTCAGCACACGTACGCGGTTTCATTGGACCAAAGGCCCTTAGCGTGTAAGCGCGTCTGTGACGTATCGCGCACGGGCGTTGCCCTGGCACGGGTTGAAGATCCCAGGTGGCTTTCCATTGCTCTGTACGTGCTTTTCCTGGGATGCGGGCGTGTGTTTTCTAGCCATTGGGGTTCACACGCTATTACTTCAAAGC
The DNA here is from genome assembly GCF_040938575.1 of Ambystoma mexicanum. Taxonomy (NCBI): domain Eukaryota; kingdom Metazoa; phylum Chordata; class Amphibia; order Caudata; family Ambystomatidae; genus Ambystoma; species Ambystoma mexicanum. The sequence goes on from NC_090941.1 coordinate 757,995,167, forward strand.
GGGTGGGTGTTGGCTACGCATTCTTCTACACACAAGGCAGACGGTGAGTGGTATCCCGCTCGCCCAGGGCCAATTGTGTGTGAAACTACCCGCGAACCCCAGTAATACATGTACCCCACTTCCACAGGGCCCTTTCGCGTGTAAAACTTCCTGCGAACCCCAGTAATACACGTACCCCACTTGCACAGGGCCAATCGCGTGTAAAACTTCCCGCGAACCCCAGTAATACACGTACCCCACTCGCACAGGGCCAATCGCGTGTAAAACTTCCCACGAATCCCAGTAATACACGTACCCCACTCGCACAGGGCCAATCTCGTGTAAAACCTCCCGCGAACCCCAGTAATACACGTACCCCACTCGCACAGGGCCAATCGCCTGTGAAACTACCCGTGAACCCCAGTAATACACGTACCCCACTCGCACAGGGCCAATCGCGTGTGAAACTTCCCGCGAACCCCAGTAATACACGTACCCCACTCGCACAGGGCCAATCGCGTGTAAAACTTCCCACGAACCCCAGTAATACACGTACCCCACTCGCACAGGGCCAATCTCATGTAAAACCTCCCGCGAACCCCAGTAATACACGTACCCCACTCGCACAGGGCCAATCGCGTGTGAAACTACCCGTGAACCCCAGTAATACACGTACCCCACTCGCACAGGGCCAATCGCGTGTGAAACTACCCGTGAACCCCAGTAATACACGTACCCCACTTGCACAGGGCCCTTTCGCGTGTAAAACTTCCTGTGAACCCCAGTAATACACGTAGCCCACCCGCACAGGGCCAATCGCGTGTAAAACTTCCCGCGAACCCCAGTAGTACACGTACCCCAATCGCGTGTGAAACTACCCGCGAACCCAAGTAATACACGTACCCCACTCGCACAGGGCCCTTTCGCGTGTAAAACTTCCCGCGAACCCCAGTAATACACGTACCCCACTCAGTATATACGTGCATTTTATTTGTGCACACTTTTGTAATGCCCAGGGACGCTACAGCCTGCCTTCATGTGGCGGACGTGTTTAGGCCTGTGCGTGTCTTTGCCAGTCCGCGGGTTTGCCCTATTCGAATCCATGAATACGTGTGGTTCGCATGCGTGTGGGCGTTCCGTGTACTTCCCAGCAGTACTTCCCTAGTTACGCCTTCTTTTTCATGCGTTATTCCCTTTTCCGCGTGTTACGCCCAGTATTCCGCCTTCTTTTGTTGTGTGCGCCACGCTATGTGCGCTTTCGCTGTGCGCTTAGGGCACGCTGTTTGGAGACGTGATGTAATAGTTAATATGATGCTGTAAAATGTATTAACCTTTTAATTTAGAAGGCCAACATTTATCAAAATGCTGGTTGCACATGCCTTGCATTGAGGAGTTGGGATGCAAGTCTCTTTTTTACAACAGATACTGTCCGCAGTGGTAAAGTGCCTGGTGCAATAAAATATTGCACTTATTCAACATTTACCTGTATCTACTGATCAGAATTATCAAAAGCCACGGCCTCACTTGCTACAACTACGGTGATGATACACAAATAATCTTCAAAATACAAGACAAGCCGGAAAGAAACTCATCACTAGAAAACTGCCTCTGAGATGTATTCTTCTGGATGAACTCCAATTCCCTCAAAATCAACCCAGGCAAAACTGAAATAATAAACGTCAAAAAAAATGGAGGAAAAAACCAATTCATCCCTTGGCCAAGGGAACTCGGGACAACCCCAGCACCCTCAGCGATTGTAAAAAACCTGGGGGTTCTGATGGACAATAATCTCACACTAGAGCCACAAGTAAATGCTCTCCTCAAGAAATGCTTCTTCCTCCTGCGAGCGGCAAAGAGAATCTTACCGTTCTTATCGTTCGCCAACAAAATGACCACCATCCTCACCCTTGTCATGTCCAAAGTAGAGTACGCCAATAGCCTATACCTAGGCATGCCTGAACGACTCCTAAAAAAACTACAAGGCATTCAAAACAGGGCAGCCAGACTACTTCTGAAACTACCCCGAAGAGAACACACTGCACCAGCGCTGAAAACACTACATTGGCTACCAATAAAACAACTAATAAAATTCAAAACAATGTGCATTACGAACAGAGCAGTACACAACGAATGCGCCGAGTTCCTAAGAGACAAACTGCACCTACATCAACCGACAAGAACGCTCAGATCAAGCACGGACATCCACCTGGAACCGAAGCCCTACAACAAAAGAAAACTTGGAGGATCCTCCTTCTCTCACCAAGCCCCGAAAACCTGGAACGACCTTCCAAAGTATATACATAACACAAGAAACCACCTATTATTCAGGAAATTACTCAAAACCTGGCTCTTCACGTCATAACTAGAAAGACTGGCCACAGGGGCACCGACATAACTAAAAACATCAATGAACGTATAGCGACCGCGATACACACCGATCAACCAATGGGAAAAGCTGAGGTAAATATCCCACGGCATACTAAAGGACCAAAAGGGAGACAGTCGCAATACGACCAAAGACAGTAAACATAGCAAACTAAGACAGAAAGACTAGAACAAATCAACAAGAGGACCATGGCCTTAACTATGACCTTCCCCAACAGCCCTAGGAACAAAACATAGAGAGGGAAAAGAAGCACTGCATCACAGGCCCAAATGCAATGGGTGAGAAACAGAATGTTTCATCACTACACTCTGTCCACCAATACAAAGCAGGAAGCACAATGCCCCACCACACAAAACTACAACTAAGCAACAGTCCCAAGAATGTTCACCCCACGGAAATCAAAGAACCAGCCAGGACAGAAGGATATGAATGTCTGAATACACATGCTCACCAAGACAGATCCGCTGGGGCAACACTTCAACATGACACCGACCCTGAACCATTCAAAGCCTTAACCGACCAGGGTCACACAAGATCACCTTAGAATAGATATCACCCACCCAGTCCCACACCTGAAGATTAGGTTCAGACGCACCCACCAATCCAAACCATAGTCAATAGGATACAATTGGATCAGCGCAACACCACCAAATAGAGTCGGCCCACGAGGACCCAGCAACATCCGCACCCACAGGTATACAACTCTAACAGAATCATAAGTACCTGAACTAGGACACAGACCCCACTAACCCAAGTCTCAATCTTCTGCATACTTAAACCCACGCGATACAACACAACCATCTCCCTCCCAGCAATCCGCACACACTTTACCACACTGCATCAACAACACAAACTTCACCCACAGCACTCGAGGCCTTCATCCGATCCGATACTAGCACCAAAGCCCAGCACTCGCTGTATACCGAGCTGAAGCTGCTAACAGAACACCACTTCTCCCACTCTCCTTCTCCCCGCCTCCCGACTAACCCTACCCCACCCTTCCTGTATACAGATCTGCCAGAGCGGCTGGGCACCAATTCCGTTGGTGGCGGTGCGCTATACAAGTACCGCTAACATAACATATCAATTTCCATTAGTTTGGTTTTTATATTCCCCTTCTTGGAGTCCTCAAATGCTGTTTTTTGCAGGGGAAATGTCAACTTGAAAAGTCCATTATGTGCTGTAAAATGTGGTATCCCCTTGGTTTTGGGAGTCAACCATTACCAAAACACCACTTGAATTGTTCTTGTGTTACGTAGACTATTCTTTTTCTTGGGATCTTCTTTTGTGGGAATACCAACTTTGAAATCCCATTCAGTGCTCTATTATTTGGTATGCCCTTTATTTGAGGGTTAACGCTTCATAAATGCCACTTAATTTGGCCTTGAATTGGGGACATGAACAGTGTATGTGTCTGCATTATTCTCGCCTTCTTGAAGTCCTATCTGTTTTTGTAGGGATGCAAGCTGTTGCAGTTGATTCAGTTCTGTAATATTTGGTATCCCCTCGATTTCGTGTGCTAACATTTAACAAAACACTGCTTGCACTATTGCTTATATTGGGGCATCATTTGCCTACCCTATGTTGTCTTTCGGAGCGTGCTCCTATCATTTTATTCTGATACTAAATATAATAACTGATAAGGGTTGTAATTTTTGCTATCCTGCTTTTGTGGTCTAGTGTGTAACAAAATGCCACTTGATTTTGCCTTGTATTTCAGAGGTGAATAGGGTGTGTCTGCTTTATGTTCTCCTTCTTGGAGTCCTCCCATCTATTTTTGTGTTGGTACCAACTATGTGACTTCAAGGGCAAGCTTTTAATACTACAATATCACTACATGCTCCTTCCTAGAGTCGCTTCATCATCCTTTCTCATGGGATGTTAACTATAGCAGCTGATTTAGGCCTGGAACATTTGCCATCCCTTTGATTTTGAAAGTTAACATTTAACACAATGTCACTTCAGTTGACCTTGTATTGGATAGGTGAGGAACATTGGTGACACTTCGTTTTCTTTCTTGGTGTCCACCCATTCTGTTTCTTGGGGGAATAGCAACTTGAAAAGCTGCTTAGATGCTGCAATATTTGGGATCCCTTAAATTTTTAAGGGCTAATTTTTAACAAAACACAACTTGAATTATTCCTGCTGTTAGTAGGTGAGTAGAATACATTCCTGGAGTCCTCATGTTATGATATGTGAAAAGTGATGTATAACGCATCTGTACACAAGTGTTTCTAGGCGTGACAAGACAAGGAAGGGAAGAAAGAGGACAAAACAACAATCTTACTAGGCCTTGTGTCATTCAGATCGCAAAAGTGCAGGTGGGAGGAAGGGGAAGAAGTGTCAGGGGCGAGGGGAGAGTGCAAAGAAATTCATAAGTGTTGTCAGGGAGCGGGTTCATAAGTGCAAATAGTCAGGGGATTGTAGTGTTGCAGAAACAGTCCCCAAGTGGTTCGGAAGCCCAGAGGCAGTGCAAGGGCAACTGCTTGTGTAGGAGCCTGATCCCGTAGATTCAGTGGGTGGCCAGGTAACCAGAATTTGCAGCAGACAGGGATATCAGAGAGGGAGAGAGAAAGCGGAAGCGAAAAGGAAAGTCTTGAGCTGCTTCCTGACCCTTAGGTGGTCCTGCTGAAGTTTGATAGAGTGCGGGAGTCTGTTCCAGAGTGAGGCCCCAGAGAGAGATCTAACCCCCATGCTCTACCTGGAGAAGCATCTGACTTTCAGAGTTGGAGATGTATGAGTGGAGGGCTCATCCATTTATCACGGAATGTCTGCTGGAATATGCTATTCATGCTGTATTATGGGATATCCCCTTAATTTCGAGGGTTCAAACTCCACTTGGCCTTATATTGGAGAGAGAAGAAAGTATTTGTCTGCATTACATTCTCGATCGAGGAGTCCTCCCATCCCTTTTATGTTGGGGTGATAACTATATCAGCAGATTAAATGCATAATATTTTGTATCCCCTAGATTTCAATGGTTCATTTAACAAAATGCTGATTTAACTTCTCATGTATTGTAGAGGTGAACACGTTGTTTGTCTGCACTTTGTTCTCCGTCTTGAGATCTTCTTATCCTTTTTTGTTTTGAGGGGATACCAGATATAACAGCTCTTACGGTGTTGTAATATTTGGTACCGTATTTTATTTGGTACCGTATTTATTGAGGTTTAACAGTTAATGCAATACTGCTTGAACATGTCTTGTATTTGGTACGTGAGTAGAGTATGTGCCTACGCTATATCTTCTCAGAGTCCTCCCATCCTTTTTGTGGGAATGCTAACTATAGCAGTTGTTTAAGTGCTGTAATATTAGGTTTTCTTTTGATTTCAAGGGTTAACCATGAACAAAATACTGCTTCAACATCCATTGTATTTTTGTCTGCAATATGTTGTCCTTGAAGTCCTCCTATCCTTTTTAGTGAGGATAAAAAATATATTAGCTGTGGTGATAAATATTAGGTATCCCCTTAGTTCCATAGGTTAACAAACCACTGTTTCAATTGGCTTTGTATTGTGGTGGTGAGTACAATGCATTATATTCTCCTTTTTGAAGTCATCCCATCAGTTTTTGTGGGGATATCAACTATAATACAATATATATGAACATTTTATATGTTGCGGAGGAAAGTAGAGAATGTGTTTAAACTATTGTCTCCATTTTGGAGTCATCCTCTCCTTTATTTGGTTTGGCTTCTAAATAATAACTGATATTGTGCTGTAATATTTTGCATCCTCTTGACGTTGAGAGTTAGATTTTAATACAATGCCACCTGGACTGGCCTTGTATGTGTGTAGGGTATTTGTCAACACTCTATTCACGTTCTTGGAGTCCTTCCACCGTGTTTTGGGGGGAATGCCAACTATAACAGCTAAATACGTTTTGGGATGCCCTTGATGGATAATACAAAAATGCTGCTTGAACTGACGTTTATTGGGGGATGCGAGTAGAGTGTGTGCCTGCACTATACCGTCCTTCTTTGAGTCCTTCCATGTTTAGTTGTTTGGCAAAAACGGTAAACAAAAAAGGTCTGTAACTTTTGGTTTACCCTTGATTTTGGGGGGCATAGTTTAAAATCCATCACTTGAACTGTTCTTGTACTAGGTTGGTGAGTAGAATATGCGCCTGCAACAATCTCCTTCTTGGCGTCCTCACATTCATTTTCATGGGAATGCCAACATACATATGATTTTGTGCTGTGATATTTGGTATACTCGTGATTTTGTTGGCTGTTTACCAAATGCCACTTAAACTGGCCTTCATTAGGTAGGTTTTGTCTGCAGTATGCAGTCTTTCTTGGACTGCCCCACCCGGGTTTTCTGGGGGAATGGCAACCTAATTCACACTTAAATTATCCTTATATTGAGATGACTAGAAAATGTGTCCTCGCTGTTTTATTCTTGTAGTCCTCCCATCTGCTTTTGTGGGATTAGCAAACATTAAAAGCGATATAGTGCCGTAGGGTTGGTATTCCCTTGGATTCTGGCAGAAGAACACTTAACAAATGCTGCTTGAACTGGGCTTTTGGGTAGATGAATGGAGTATATATCTATCTTCACTTTGTTCTCCTTCTTGCAGTCCTCCCATCATTTTTGTGGGGAAGCCAACTGTAAAGAATAACCTTTTCAATGCTGCAATATTCAACATCCTTTTGATTTTGAAGGTTAACATGTACAAACCCACCACATGAATTGGTCTTGTATGTATTAGGGAAGAAAGTGCCTGGCCTCCTTGGAGTCCTTCCATCCGATTTTGTTGGGGACACCAACTATAATAGACAATTCAGTGCCATTTCTCTCCACTATGTCATAGGTTAACATTCAGCAATGCTACTTGAACAGCCTTTAAATTGGGGAGGTGAAGAGTTGGTATCCCCTTGATTGAGGGATAATGTTCAACAAAATGCCACTTGTGTTGGGGAGGGGAATACAGTATGTGTGTGCATCATTTTCTCCTGCTAGAGGTCCTGCCACATGTTTTTGTGGGATACCAGCTATAGGAGTGTATCTGTTAATGTAGCATTTTGTATCCTTCGATCTAGAGCCAGAGTCTCCAAACAGTAGATAGCAAGACACTGGTAGCTCGCCTGAGGCATCCAAGTAGCTCCTAGCATCAGAACACCAAAATCAGCACTGTGTGTTTATGCTGGTGTCTGAAGTCGGTGGGCCTCGTCCCTCTTCCCCTCCCCCTCTTCCTGCTAGTCAAAAAGGTGCATGGTGAGAGGAGGGGCTGCAGCTGGGCATGAAGGGCTAGAGACAGTGTCCCAAAAAGGGGTGAACTATCAGTAACAAAGGGAGTTGGGAAATATGTTTTGTGGCTATTGCCAAGAAGAGGTGCAAATGATGGCTGATTAAAAGTGAACGTGTGCATAAATCTGCATGACATGTGAAACAAAGCTGGGGCTGTGATCGTTTCAGTCTCACTGTGTTACTTCAGATTTTTCTTCAGCTAGCATTACGTTGCATGCTGCTAATGGTAGGCTTTCAAACAGAATGGGCAAAATAAAGCAACAGTTGTAATAATGTGTTGCTCCGCTTTGTGTGTAGAAAAAAGAAAATCCACGATTCCTTGTACATCAGCGGTACATGTTGCTGTTTATGGTACAAATGAATATTTTTTTTGTTTAAGATACGGAGCTCTTTACATGTCCCAATACAGGAATTCAATCACTAATTGCAATTTTACATTTAAGTAAATGTGGGGAACTACCAGCTGCACTGCATTCTGGTGCTTGTCCACTTACATTCATAAAACAAAACAGGAATGTAACATTACATGTGCAATCAACACCAGGACTAAACATGATTTGAGAGTTCTGTTTCAGCCTATGTTTTATGAAACAAGTGTACAAACAAAGAAATTAGGGGGGAAGTGAGCAGTGGTGTGCATGTATGTTTTCATATGTATAGAATTAATATAGTTTAAACCCACAAAACCAGGTGATGAATACAGGGAGAGAACATAGAGGAGGGCCATGGGATGGGAGAACAATTAATAGGGTTGATCCCCTTTGGCAAACAGTGATCTAACTGTGGGTAATCTGTTTACATATGTTCAAATTCTGGCTGGTGATTTTCAGCCTCCTGTGTTGAAATGGTGCAGTTTATGAGCACTGTTTCTGCTAATACTTGGGCAAAAAGCCATACAATTGGCAATTAATTCTCGAAGACATGGACAATTCCAAAAGATGCCTGGTCACCAACAGTACGCAAGATATGCCATTTGAAGAGCAAATTTGTGTCATTTGCATGTGTAAATTGCACCTTTACACTGTGCTAACAGCACATCTCTATGCATATACTAAGGAAAGACGTTGTTTTCACATATTGATAGAACACGCTCTGTTTAGCAAGCCAATATTTGCACACGTGGGCAGGACATATCTCTACCCATAGTGACCTCAAATCTCTTCTCTGCATATGCTATTGGCACATCTCGTCTGCTAATGGCGCATCTTCTCTGCGCACATACTAGTGGGACAGCTCTCTGTACATGTGTGCTAACTGCCCGCATGTGCACAGAGGCGATGTGCATGCTAACAACACTGCTTCTCTATGCACATGTTAATGGGACATACCCTCATCACATGCTAACTGCACATCCTGTGCAGCAACGGCATGTGCAGTTAGCATGTGCAAACTCCACATCCTGTCTCTGCGCATGCTATCGGCACATCTCGGCTCTGCATGCTAATTGCACTTCTGTTCCATACCAATGGCACATCTCTTCTTGGCACATGCAAATGACACGTCTTTACTAAGTACGAACTATCGGGATATTTCTTCTCTGCGAGTGCTAACATAGCATCTCATCTGCCCATGCTATAATGCACATCTATCTGCCCATCTTAATGGCAGGGCTCCCTTCTGCACATGCTAATGTTAGCAAAGCACATGCTAACATTGCATCCAAAGAGAGGGTGGAAAGCTAACGGGCAGGAGGGCGGCCTGCACTTCCCAAGTTACAATTACGTGGAGGACTAACTCAGCCTTTATGGGTGTGGCGCAGAGGGAAAACTGCAGAGGAGCTGCTTCTTTCTTACAATAAATGCAATATTGAAGAATGAATGTTCACACAAGTTACTATTAGTGCTGGAAATGGACAAAATGTACTAGGGCCAAATGTACTCGATTTTCCCCCTGCCCTTTCCGTATTCAGCCTGACTCAAACACGTCGTCGCCAGCCCCCACCACAATGCCCAACCTTGCTCCCCTGGCATGCTGCTCGGTTTTGCTGTAATAAATCAAGTGCCATTCAAAATGGGATAACTGTTAATACAGTGCTTAAAGGATAGTTCCGGGACTTTTTTTTTTTATTGTCCCTACGGTTCGGCCATGTGTTTTTAAGCATAACTCGGTAGATCGTAGAAAACTTTCCTATGGACCTTACCCGACTTTTCGTCCATTAACGCACTCAAAATCACCCGCCATTTTCTGATAATCCTATCATTTCCCTCCATCGCCCTGGCTCACCTGCTTTTGCGGCACTAAATCAAATCCCCCGCCCCTGAGCCTGACATCAGCAGACGCGTACCGCCCATTTCCCAACGCCAAAGCACGTTTCGTGTCAACAATCGCTGCGCCTCAGCTAATGAAGTGTCGCCATGGAAATGGCAGGAGGCCTCTTTCCTCAATAAGTATAAACACACCGTTTCACAACACACAGCAGCAGATTTCGATTCCATTACTCTCTCTGTGTTACTTTGAGTATTCTGTGACTCGTTTCTGTGCTCTGGTCAGCTACCTTCGCCGCTTCTAGGCCTTGTGAACACCTGTACCATCTCTGTAAATTATTTTACTTTCTTTACCACACAATGGCTACAATAATGCCGTATATGTACGAGCCCGAGTACACCGAGCAGGAACTACTGGAAAGGCAAGCACGCGAAAACGATGGGGATTCGGACGGCAGTTGGGAGGACCAGTCAACAGATGAAGAGCCTGGACCATGTCGCATGGACGGCGTCTCAACCTGGTGCACGTGCAATCGGTGCAAGCTAATGCCAACTGAGGAGGAGAACTGCTGCTGCCGTGAAAATTCCGGGTGCTTGGCCTACATTTCGGAAGGCGAGCCAAGTCCGCAATGCATCACCGAGCTGCCAGAGTTCAGGGAAGCCTGCCTCTCACGGACCGTGTTGAGGATGATGATGGTGCTTATGCACGAACTTCGCGGCACTGTTCGTCCGCGTAATCCGAGTAACGAGTAAGTATACTCTGGTTTTGATGTCAGTGATGCCACTACTATGTCATGGTCGTCTCCCACATATAAAATGACATCTACATATCATTCGAATGCATGTAAATTGGTTCCATATTGTGCATTTTCTAGATAGAATTTTTTTCAAAGCAGAATGACATTTTTTACCTGAATCGACAGTGATAAGAAAGTTTTGTCATTTTAATACAGTTTGCATCTTTCGTTTTCACAGGTGGTACAGGCTGGTGGCCTATCGTTGCTTCACTTGGTGGCTTCACGGGAGGCTCGGACACCGCGTTCGGAGAGTAATACCTGCCTGTGCGGTACTTGCCATTAGACAACATTTCCCCAGCGACAGTGGACAATACCGCGGATTTTCCCTGGATGTGCTGCAACCGGAACTTTACAATGTGTAATGTTTATTATTTATGTTCAATTGAAATTAAGATCTAAAATAAAACCCAACATATATTTTAACAATGGTTGTTTTGATTTTTTAAATGAATCTAGTGTGTCTCCATTGAATAGTCTTCCTGTACCTTGTCTTGTCACACCACATGTCTCCGGCCAGCATCCTCCCTCACGCTGGCCGCCCACCTTCAATCCACATAACCGTTGAACCCATATGCAGCAGACATACATATGTTATTTTGCGGGTTGGCATCAAGCCTCCCGGCCTTGCCTCCTCCCCCAAAAATACTTACCACACCACTTTGTTCAAGCGTTGGCAATAAAAGGAAGGCCGTTGGATTTTGATACAAAACATGGTTATAGGTAAATAATCAATATGGTTGATCATAATAAATCATCCTTTTGGGCACCGGGTACAGAGATGACCCCCTCTGGCCCGTGCCGCCTTGCCACCACAGGCCAGCCTGCTGCTGACTAACTGCCTAGGCATCCAGGGTCTCCAGGGTGAACTGCACCCATATATTCTCCTGGGAGGGTGAGGTATTTATAAACTCACCCCCCCTGCCTTCCATGTACTAGATCCTGCAGCCTGCCTCTTACATGCAGTTAGATGGCCTCTCCTTGGTGAGGCCCTGCGGCAAACGAGTCTTGTCTGCACGACCACCGCCCCAATCCACCCCCCCGCCCTATCAAAGGCAGTTCGCACCGGGGTACTGTGGAGCTGTCAGGGAGCGATAAAGGCCAAGAGGTGCCAAAGACCATGTACACTTCAAAGTGGTCTATAGAGCATGGGTTGTTGTTCCCATGTCTACCTCCAGACCCCGCGTCTCCTGCCAAGCATCCCCCCTCACGCTGGACGGCCCCCTGCAATCCACATAAGTGTGTCTCCATTCACGAGTCTTCCTGTGTCTTGTCTGCACGACCACCGCCCCAATCCACCCCCCTCCCTCAAAGGCAGTTCGCACCGGGGTACTTGTGCTGCCAAGTGGAGCTGTCAGGGAGCGATAAAGGCCAAGAGGTGCCAAAGACCATGTACACTTCAAAGTGGTCTATAGAGCATGGGTTGTTGTTCCCATGTCTACCTCCAGACCCCGTGTCTCCTGCCAAGCATCCCCCCTCACGCTGGACGGCCCCCTGCAATCCACATTAGTGTGTCTCCATTCACGAGTCTTCCTGTGTCTTGTCTGCACGACCACCGCCCCAATCCACCCCCCCCCTCATCAAAGGCAGTTCGCACCGGGGTACTTGTGCTGCCAAGTGGAGCTGTCAGGGAGCGATAAAGGCCAAGAGGTGCCAAAGACCATGTACACTTCAAAGTGGTCTATAGAGCATGGGTTGTTGTTCCCATGTCTACCTCCAGACCCCGTGTCTCCTGCCAAGCATCCCCCCCACGCTGGACGGCCCCCTGCAAACCGCATAATGCCACGACATATACACGTCATTCATTCACAAACACACCCCTGTTTCGAATTCTTTATAACTCACTTCGTATTTCTAATGAGAACTTCTTTGCGCTTTGCTAGTCAACCCGTGAAGGTGCTGGTTATCTGCTCTTCGTCTCTGTGAACTTCCGTGACCACTTCGAGGAAACTCGTCAGTTTGCAACCTGTGAACTGCTCCCTGTTCTACGACAAGAAACTACTCTGATCCCTGCATCTAACTGTTTGTTCGTCAAGGTAAGGCCATGTACCGTAATCATTTTGCGTCCAATTTCTTTTCGTTCAAGACAGTACATGCAAGGAACTAGTCACATGTTCTGAGTTTACATTGGTATTCATAGAGAATTGTTGATCTTTACTTTTCAGAACTTTCCACAATGCCTGCCTGTTCCATTGGCGGTTGCCCTTCGAAGACCCATAATAAATCTGAAGGTACTATAATGCATGTTTTCCCTAAGACAATAGATCAGATAAGAGAATGGGTCCGATATTGCGGATATCCACCGTCTGAGCTTGAAAGTAGAGTCCTAGAAGTCTTTGCGGACAAGAGGGGTGATCGATACCGCATCTGCAGCAGGCACTTTACCTCTGACATGTACTCCACATCAATGCTAATAAAGAAGAACACACCGCGAGCGAGGCGAAAATTGCTCTCAACCGCTATTCCCACTCTATTCGTTCACATCCCTCCACTGGTGAGTCAAGTTTACGTATTTATCTCTCGGCCTTGCGGTAGTGTGTAGCATTAGCTAACAATAATTTCCCCATTTATGTATCCACTCAATATGAAGGCGGAAGATTCTCCATCCGTGTCGTTATTGCAGTCATCAGCCACTTCAAGCGCCTATCGGGTAATCTTACTTGGCTATTCTGCCACTGACTTGTTTTAGGCATGTAAATCAATAGTTTTAATTTATCGTGTAATTATTTTACCTAATGGTACACCCTTGTACTCGTCCTCTAGTCTTTGTTTTCAGTTATAATTATTGTTATCCAAAATAATGCAAGTACTGTCATTCAGGGAGATGCTGATGAGTCCAACGTATTGACGACTACCGTTGATGTCACTCAGATGATCGAGGTACGTTTCCGGACAGTTCCATCGATGGAGATCATCAGATCTTGCATTCTTGTAGCGTGATTGTTACACACAATGTTTCTTTAGTTTTTAGCCATTGATATGTCCTTCTGTCGTCGCCCTCCTATGTGTCTTCTTTTTTCAATATTGTGTTCATTACTAATGAAAGTCCTATGTTTCAGGGAGTCGATGGAGCATTAGTCCAAGAAGAAGGGGGAGCATGCAGTTACGGGTCGGCGCAACAGCTTGCAGAAGTGTGCACCGCAGTTACATCGTCCCTTGATGTTCTTATGCATTTCGAGGTATGGATACTGACAGTTCGATCGAGCGAAATCATATGACGTGATTACATCCGCTATACTTCCTTCTTTATTAACGCAAGTACTATGTTTCAGGGAGATGACAGAGCTTCTTCTACAAGAACATCACCCCTAGTAGTTGATGCAGATCTCTGGGTGGTGACACTTCCAACGATCGAGCAAATCGAATCATATTTACATATCCATTATTTATTTTAGACAACTGATCATTTGTGCAGGTCTATTTAGATGAGCCGTTGACGCCTGCACAAAGTTTATGTTCTTTTTAACAAAATAGAAAACCATACTAATGCAATTACTGTGTTTCAGGGAGTTACTGAAGCATCATCTTCAATAATATCATCAATGGAAGTCTATGAGGAGCCCGAGGTATGGATCTTGACAGTTCCTTCTAACTAGATCAACAATGCGTGAATAATTGTCGTTTGAATGTTCTACACAAAGCGTTCATTCGTGTTTTGCTATTGAGATGTACGTGTGTATTGGTCCCCAAGTACATTTTGTGTTTTCGATATTATTATACATACTAATGAAAGTTCTATGTTTCAGGGAGTCGATGGAGCGTCAGTGCGTGATGGATGTGCTTATCATGAAAATATAGTCGTTGCAGCGCAAGAGGAAGTGGAGACATGCACACACCAGTCGGAGCAACAGCGTCCTGATGTTGAAGTTCGAGGCAAGAAAGTTTCAAAGAAAAGAAAGCAAAAGAAGGTTAGTGTCCTGGTCACTATATTATGTTGTTTTTCACTGTTAATAGTTCAATACTGTAAGTTGTGTTTAAACTGAACATCCCTTTTCCAATCTGTCCTCTAGTTGCGAGTGGGTGTACGAACTAGATCTACACAGACAGTGAAGCGAACGAGAGATGTTGCTTGTCAAACCTTTTGGCAGGGACTTGAGACTGGAGATGCATCGTGCCAATGGGAAGAATATGAAGTGATTGACAACGGAGCTATACCACCACCAGCCATTGATAGTGAATGTCCTCCTGGTAGTTCGGATGCAGTCGGAGATCAATTCACAGAATCCACACCCGCAAAAACTAAGACCGCGAGAAAGTTGAAGAAATTGTTTTATTCACCCATCGCCGGAGAAGGAACAGATGTTGCAATGGAAGAGAATGAAGTGGACGACAATGAAACACCATCAATATCACTGAACATAGCGGAAGACGATATCAGAGATTCTACCTTTCATGTGAGTGACATGTCCTCAACGTTACAGGCCGAACCAGCTGGGATGCAGAGTGACAGTATAAGGAAAGAGGCCAAATTCATTGTATTCGATAGTTGTTTGATTGATATTATTATTCGGATGAAATGTGGGCATTCGGTTGGTGGGGAAGTATGTGGGGAGCCATTGATTAATGTGACTCGTGCAATTCGAGGCACTAACCTTAAAATACATGCCACATGTACAAAATATCATCCTTTCTCATGGTCTGTACAACCCATGCTGGGGCAACTGCCAGCAGGCAATCTACTTTGTGCAGCGGCTGCACTTTTTAGTGGTTCAAGTTTTAAAAAGTTAGAGTCTTTCTTTCAGTTTGTGGGAATCCATTTCATTGCGAAAACTCAGTTCTACAAATACCAAACCGATTATCTATTTCCAGCCATTAGCGAAGCTTGGAGAATGGAAAAAATGTCTATTGATAGTACATTCGCGGGCAAACGGTTCAGGCTAGCCGGTGATGGACAGTGCGACAGCCCAGGATTTTCAGCCAAGTACTGCACCTACCACTTTCAGGACATGGAAAGTAAGAAAATTGTGAGTTCGGTGGTCGTGCAGGTGTCACAAAGTACATCCTCAGTGGCCATGGAGAAAGTTGGCTTTGTAGCATCATTGCAAGAACTACAATCGCGGGGAATGGTGATCAACTTGTTAGCCACGGACAGACACGTTTCAATTGCCAAGACAATGAGAGAAGAGTACAAAAATATAAATCACCAATTTGACGTTTGGCATCTTGCAAAAACAATCAATAAAAAAATGTCGGCTGCAGGTAAAAAAAAAAAGATATGCAAGGTATTTCACAGTGGTCCAAGTCAATCAGCAACCATCTTTGGTGGAGCTCAAAAACATGTGGAGGGTCGTTGGAAATTCTACTGGAAAAATGGCGGTCAGTAATGCTACACTGTACCAACGTTCACCGTTGGAACACAAACCAACATTTCCACAATTGTGAACATGGCCATTTGTCCACAGAGGAGGCACGGAAGAAGTGGTTGATTCCTTCATCACCCACTCACAAAGCCATTGAAAAGATTGTATTTGATAAAACTATAACAAGAGATTTGAGGGGACTCACGGAATTCTGCCACACAGGAGATTTGGAGGTGTTCCACAATATGTGCCTAAAGTACAGGCCAAAACGATTGCATTTTGGCATGGAGGGCATGATAAATCGGACTCTTCTAGCGGTCTTGGCACATAACCATAATGTTGGCCGTCAACAAAGTAGGACGACCGGAACTTTAGGGACGCTTCGCTACAATAAGGCCTTCACTAAAAGAAGTAAACAATGGGTGATCAAACCAGTGTTTGAGGATATGCAATATGACTTTATTGAGAGACTTATTGTTGATGTCCTAGATAGGCACATACATGGAGTTGTGAACGAACCTGTGCAGGGGACAACTGCATTGCCACCCAACATTGCCTCTGTTCCATGTCCACCTAAAGAAGAGCTCATTGAGAAATACACATCACGGTTTAAATGATTGTAATTTGATTGTCTGTTCTCTCGAGTCTCCTCATGTTGCAGGCCCATTGAATATGTGCATCTATGTAATGTGTAAATAAAAGTGATTGCTCAGTGTACATGCAATGTGTCTCTCCAACCTTGTTCATTTGCGCATTGAATTAAACCAAACAGTAATATAAATCATTTTTCAAAATATATAGAATGTCTCCGTATTTATGGTTCTCTGGGGCTGCAAATACACGCACACAAAATGCAAAGATGGAGTGTACATTTCAAGTCCTGTGAGATGGCCTTACACTGAATGTAGCTAACTAGGAATGTGTGCTCTTTCAAAGTGAAGGTCAGCTGCTTTGATTTTTTGCTCGGGTGCCGGAATGGCCCACGACTCAGTATAAGGTTCTATTGTTATTTGACCTTGACAGGCCGGGACCATCCCGAAAGACTTCTTTTTGGGGGTGTGGTGCAATAACGTAAACGATAATGAATATAATTTCAGAAACGAAAGCCATTTAATGTTCGTTCATTAGAAGAAATAACGTCGGCATAGAAGGAGTGGTATTTCGGGGCTGCCCTACGCACAGACACAATGGAAAATGCAAATATAATGTAAGTAACTCTTTAGATGAGTTTATACCGCAATTTAATTACTATACAGTAGCTTTAAAGACGGGTTAAGTTGTACTTGTTCGTTCTATGTGGCATATTGTTTTGTACCGCGCACTATCTTGAGGAGAACCATCTCCTTTTACGGAAGCACCTCAAAACCTTCCTCTTTGCTTCTGCTTTCTCTCTCCCTCTCCCCTGCTACAACTGGTCCACTGTCTGCGACCTCGGTCCTGGGCCCTTCCACTCTCCACCTGCACTGCCTCCCTGTCAACCCCTGCACTGGGGGACTGTCTCAGTATCCTACAGCCCCCCCTTGACGTATAATACCCAGTTGCACTGTCCTAGCTATGAAATAATTTCCCGACCTAATATATAAAATGAATAATTTTAATAAAGATCTGATGGTGAGACTAATTTCATTTTTTATGTTTTTCAAACAGGTACATCATTCATTATTGTATGTGTCACGAGTACCAGACACCGGCGGATGGCTTCTACAACCGCCAGTTGCTCCTCCGCGTGAACAACGTTACCACCCTGACCATTTTATGGGACGATCGCCAAGTACAAGTATGCCCTTACGCGGTACTAACGGCTAGATGCAACATACAGACCGTTGTGGTGGCCTAGTGCCTCGTTGTTGGAACAGCCATGCGATTATCAGTGCGACCGAAGAGCTTATTTTATCGTAAACCAACACCCTGTGTACTGCACACGAACATTGCTTGCCTCAAGACGAACTATTTTGGATCGAGAGCAAATAAAAATGCAAATCGCAGAATATTCTCTAAACATTTGATGTCCAATAAATGTACTTTGCCAAATGGACAATCTTGCCGTTTGCTTTTAAACCACAGTTTCATATTCCGAATTGTGGCGCTGTATTGTGAGATGATCTAAGACCCTGTGTACAGCAAAGGAACATCGCGTGCCTCAAAACGAACTTTTTGGAACGTGAGAAAATAAAAATGCAAATCGCTGAATATTCTCTAAACATTTGATGTCAAATAAATGTACTTTACCAAATTTACAATCTTGCGGTTTGATTTAAAAGTACAGTTTCATATTCCCAATTGTGGCGCGCTGTGTTGTGAGCTGATCTGTGTTGGTTTCCGGGTTATGTGTGTAGTCGCGTAGAAGACGCCTGGGCGCGTTTGCCTACGCAGCACAGTCACGTCACGGATAGAGGCGGGGAATATGAATGTTTTGATAAAGTCTGTTTCAGGGGCGGGGGATTTGATTTAGTGCCGCAAAAGCAGGTGAGCCAGGGCGATGGAGGGAAATGATAGGATTATCAGAAAATGGCGGCTGATTTCGAGTGCGTTAATGGACGAAAAGTCGGGTAAGGTCCATAGGAAAGTTTTCTACGATCTACCGAGTTATGCTTAAAAACACATGGCCGAACCGTAGGGACAATAAAAGAAAAGTCCCGGAACTATCCTTTAAAAGCTGAAGGAATTTGGCTAAAAGCGTTATGTAAGAACACATACTCCCTTCTCTAGCTAGCCTTTTGGTTGTAGCTCCTGAGATGCTATCAGGGGCTACAATCAAAAGACATGGGGCTAAAGTCCCCCTTCCCCCCCTCCCCCTAGCAACGCCTCTGCTGGGAACATAGCCTCCGTACATATGCAGCAGCACATCTCTCTGCACATGCTAACTGAGCATCTCTTTTCTGCATGTGCCAGTGGCCACCCCGCATGTGCTAATGGCAAATATATTCAGTTCCCAGCAGAGGAGTTGCTAGGGGGAGGGGGGGAAGGGAGACTTTAGCCCGATGTCTTTTGATTGTAGCCCCCGATAGCATCTCAGGAGCTACAACCAAAAGGCTAGCTAGCCCCCAGTCCCGACAATTCCGACATCAGCTTAGCCCCGGGTCTTTTCCAGACTGGCACGCATCTCTCGTGCAGGTTAATGGAACCGTTCATCCCTGCATGAGGTAACGGCCCATACCTCGTGGTATAGCACAAAAGCAAGCGCACGTCTTACTACAGCCAGCATAACTTTATAAATTATACATTAAAGAGCAGGTTTGCAACGAGCCATGGTGCAGCAAGTAAAGGAATTATTGCAGATGTGTTGGCTCCCGCCCATTTATTTCACCACTGTGAGGGGTGAGGTGGGTGGGGATGGCTGCTGGCTTGTGAGAGTGAGCTGACCAACCATGCAGGGGTGCAACAAAACCTACATTTCGGGGGGGGGGGGGGAGGGCACTTCAGAAAATAGGCAGGGCAAACTTGGAGGTTCTGCCCCCACTGTTCTACCCACCTCCCCCCATGGTCTGATCAGGGGACCAACTATCGAATAGTAGATTTGAAAGCACAATATGCAGAGAGGTAATGGAGGACTTTCTTGAAATTAACAAGTTTTACTGCGATTGTTCAAGTACATTTTTCTGAACAAACACAGTAAAACTTTAACACCACCAGTTTCCGGGAAAGGCTTCCCTCACCTCTCTACCTAACAAAATGCAAGTGCGCACATCCAGGGGTGCACCTAGGCTAAAATGTAGGCGTGGGCTAACCCTTCAAATGTTGGGAGAGGCACTAACTTCAGAGACTGTGGAGGAGTGGCAAACCTACTTGTGCAGGGGCAACGAACTTCATTAACCATTTTAATAAGACTATTCTAGTGCAGCGTCAATGTTACAATCAGTTAACTACTCTTTCCTTTGAGTCTGAAACACCCACTTCTTGCTGACCTGAAGGTCCTAGAAAGTGTGAAAATGGCAGATGGTGTGCAATGAAAGACTCAATATCACAGCAAAATAGGACATTGCAGAGTGTGGGGCAGTACTCCGGACGGCCCAAGCAACTTCAGTGGCTGGGAGCAACAGGGGAGAAAATGTAACATTGGTTCTCCCACAGTCTGCTATAATAGAATCTCTGGTGCGCTGACTGGCTGGTGAGACTATGTCTGCCTGTCAAATCCAGTGTTACAAGACTGGGGAGGGCCAGTGCAGCAATAATGCAATTCTATGCAGCAGTATTGGAGCCACTAGCAGAGGAGCACCAGGATACACCAATGTGTCCCTACACTTATTAAAACGGTCTGATTGTAAGGCTGTAAACCTAATCATTTATAAGCACTCCAATTTTTGCAATTGAAGTCAGGGTGAGATTACATTATTTGCCCAGGATCACACACTTACGCTAAACAGCGAAGCTGGGATTTTAACCTACTCTTTCAATTTGGGCACAGCCACCTTCTTCCACATTTTACTAAAGTTTTGGGTGTCAAGACCTACAATAATACTGTCCTATAGAGCTGACTTGCAAAATAAACAAATTGCATAGTAAAGCATCATGACAACATGTAAAACCGTATAGCAGCATGTTGGGCCAAAATAATATCACTGTACCGTTATTTTCCACATCCTGAATGGAAAACTATAAGATGCATAAGGCAAAACATCCTGATGTACCCACTTTATTTTAAGCACTTTAAAAACAAACCCAAAAATAAGTTCTGCCATAAACTCACTTAGGTTTGGAGATTCGTCACAAACCTTCACTGTGTTGTTATGTATGGTCAAAGAACAGTCAACGAAGGACGTCGAAGCAAACTTTACTTTTGAGCATATAAAGCTATTAGACGTTATAGGTATGAACACATTTTAAAAGGGTGCATGCTTTACTGTGTTGCTCCATTTAACTGTCACAGATTTGCAAGGGGAATCGGGTCTTTAAGTTGGAATTTCACCATCATGCATAAGAAAGGCTATGCTGCTGGCGACAAAAGAAATGCCACACTGCCATCTAGTGGTGGAAAGTATGTTTTTTAAATGAATAAATACAGCGTACACAGTACTCAGTAGAAAATTAAATCAGCCATATTGGCTATAATTATATGCGTAAAAAGGCACAGTATAAACCTTATCTGGAGGGCTGGCTGGAGCTCTCAATGTGTCAGAGTATGTGCAAGCGAGGCATGTCCCATTGGTCATGAACCAGAATTACCTGCATTATTCCTGCAGGGAGAGGCAGCAATCCCGTGATCTTTTCTCTGTGATACTGCCGCCTTCATAAAGGGCAGGGAACTGTTTACAACCATACCCTTAGCTCAAAATGTTACTATAAAACGATTCATATATTGCCTGCTTGGGTTGTTAAATGATGTTTCAAGTCAACGCTATAAGAATGTTATTTTAGCCCTGTGATTTACACTTTTTTCCACATGTTCTTTTTTCAATCTTCCCAATTATTTTGATATGAACACATTTAAGGGTAGTCTACAAAGTAGGCTTTGGCTTACTTTTCCTTGGATGAATTCTGTGGCTGGGCATGCGAGCAGTTTGCATGAACTGAGGGTATGCTAAACTGGCAGTGTATTTTATGTTTTGACAACACAGAACGTGGTATATGTTGAATTTATTTTAAACCGTATAACGCATTGATTGAAATACTCCCCAGAATGTTTGTGCGCATGCAGCCCCAAAAGAAACTAACTACACTGGTTGACATCCTAGATGCAGATCTAGACACACGATCCAACAAAAGGTAAAAGATGTACCATTTTCATCCAGAATGGGAAACTGATTTTTTTTCCAGTGTAAAAAGAAAATGCACAACTTCAGAGGCCCCAAGTTATAGTGGGAAAAAAAGAGTAATGTTGAGAGGCATTTTGAAATACACACAAATCAGGATTTCCCCCACGAAGCAGACTGCATTCCTAAAAAGGTAAACAAAATGCTGCAATCCAAATTATGTACAGAGGCATCCTTCAAAGTTGCTGGTTATTAAATGACAAACAAGGTACTTTTACAGATGGTGAAATTGTGAAGGGCCCAGTGACTTGCGTGGGCAAGTGTGTTGTAAGAGATTTAAAAAAGGGTCCTGAATTTATATCTGTCATACCAGGTGTGCAGTTAGAAGCAAAATCTACAGCAAGGAGGGTATCTGCACTATCTGCCAATGTTATTGCCTCTCTCTGCTAATCTGTATTTTTGAGACATGAACTTCCTGATATCAATACTTTGATCCCATCTGACAGCATCCGAGTGCTGTTGCTATTTCAAGAAACACACCAGATTACTGAACATTGGTGGACAGCATGCAGCGTCATCCTTCACAATGGATGTCTCAATTGGTTTCCTACATTCGGATATGCTCGACAATCATTTTTAGGCAACAGCTACCAATATAAAAATACAGGTGTTTTTTAAGTTTAATTTCATGGTAAATGCATATGTTGCTCCTTTTGTATATAAAGAGCAAATATGGCCATCACCACGTCAGTAGCTCCCACCGTTTGGCAATTAACTACAAGTAGCATTGCCAACTTAAAGGTTGGAGAACCCTGATCTACAGGTCTAACTTTTAATACAATGCTGCTTGGACATGCCACGTATAAGTGTGATTAGAGCATTTGCCTACATTACATTACTTGGAGTCCTCCCATTGTGTTATTATGGGTAGACCAAATATAATTTAACAAACTTTCTGCAATAGTGTTCTAATATTTGTAAGCCCCTTGATATCGAGGCCCCATCTGGCATAAACCATTTGAATTGACCTTATATTCGGAAGAGGAGTAGATTATGGGCCTACAATACCTTCTCAGAGTCCACCCATCATTTTCTTTGTGCCAATGCCAACTCCAATAGCCAATTAGTTCCTATGTTTGGTATCCCTCAACATTTAACAAAACACTGGTTGAAATGTCCTTGTACTTGGGGAGCGAGGGCAAGCAGAGTATGTGCCTGCACTATATTCTCCTTCTTGGAGTCCTCACATAATGTTGTTGGGATGCGAATATAGTGATTTAATTTAGGTGGACAATAGTGGCATCATTAAGAGTTTGGCAGTACTGCTAGATGGTATGCAGCACGAAGTGCAAAAGCATTTGTGCTGTTTGACTCCTTATCCAGTCAAGGCCAAAGCACCATGGTCCAACAAACGTTTTATTATGTCATATAATTCAGTTTTATAAGAAAACATACACGATTTATAGGTGATGCTGTTTTGTGTGAGCTAATGAAAAATTAGCCCGTGGTGCTTACTATACTAATATTATGTTTGAAACAACAGTTGTCTATTTAACCATGTATGAATGAAGTATTTTTGGTTTAGTGCATATTTCACTAAGCCACTTCTAGGTGATCCCAGTTTAGGCCACCAATGAAAATATGACCCATTTGGGTCAACTGATTTGCTGAAGATCACTCTGAAGCCAGAGTCAGCTATGTGTGCACGCTACCTTTCTTGACTGCCCAATTTTTTCTTAGACTTTGGGCTTCACCTCTTCTAGTTTTGATTCAACAAATGTTTCCCACATGATATGCAAAGTTAGTTTGAAAGGTGCCAACTTCTGCATTTGTGTTGGAGGATGAGGTCAAGAATAATATGAAAGTTTAATAGAGAAGAAATGGCCTAACAGCACAAATGCCAATATTTCCCATGTAATTTGGTAGCAGCTCGTCTACCTCCATTTCTTTTAGATGTTGCAATTAGATGGCAGTGCCACAGAAAAGCCAAAGCTATTGCTTTGGTGTACACCTAGGATGGAGACAGGATCTAAGCACGCATTGACTGCCCATGGCCATGATAATCCCGATGGCTATTCCCACCCACTACTAACCCCTCCCAACCCAAAACATCCTAAAATCTCAGAACTAGCTTTATCAAGTATAAACTTCAAACATTTTGCTGCAAGTTCCTTTCAATCTTATTACATAGCATTCCTGCGAGAGTCCATTTTCTATTTATTATTAATGTGATTAGTTCACAAAGAATTTCACACAATCAATAAACAAAAACACAAATTACAAAACAATTCTAATATCACAGACCATAAAAAGATCCAAAATAACAGAATCAAATCCTCATAAAAATCATCCAACACAAATAATTAAAAAATATAAAATTCTGGATTTGAAAATGTTCAGCGCATTAGTTCTCTGGCATCTTCATAGAATCAAGTGCCTGCTGCCAAACTTGATAAAGTGTTATGTGCAGACTTCTGTTTTGTGAGTGTAGGCAATAGTCAGAAGGCTGGCTCTGCTGTCATATGATGTACAAATCTGCCAAAGGCACACATACATCGTTGGTCCTTTTAATGTATATTCCGTTATCACGTCTAATAGTTTCCATCATATTGGGCGACTTAAACATATGGCAATACTTGGTGTCATCTGGTATGCCAAGCTCATGACCAATGACTGTCAATAACGTCAATCTGTTTATACGCAGTAGTAACATAAATCTCATTAAACATAGCATTAAGTAACTGTTTTTTTACTTGTGTACAATTCCCTCAATTTCATTGTAAAACACTTCGACTTAGCGGTATGCACGTTGTTATTTGACCAATCCCAACCTTCTAGTTTTGAACAAAAGATTTTATAGCCATTGCAGGAAGTGATATTAACCCCAACCTCAGTAATTCAATGGAGACCAAGGGCCCAACTCCCAATATCTTCCTCCAAAATGTGTCTTTTTCTTCAACCAAGTAAAATCTTTCATAGCCAAGGCCTCAAATCTGTATAGGATCACAGGGCAAAAGTACTGTTTATACAAAACTAGTACCCCTGCAAGACTGAAACTGTCTATCATAGAGGCGAGATCTTAGCTTTCCTACGCTTAGTTCACCATAATCTCCCTTCAATGTTATTTCGACTCCCCAGATACTTGTTACTCACATATTCAATGTTGTTCCAAGCAATGTCGAGTCCGAGTTTATCCCAGCAATGTAGTTTATTTACTTATATTTTATTGGATCGTCTTGGTTTTCTCTGGGTCGATAACCAACCTGTTATCACATACTTAAACAGGTCTGTCACTGGCCTTATTATTCCAGAAAATGTACAATAAAAAAAAAAAAAAAAAAAAGAACAAATCATCTGCGTAGGACAGACAACTTTAGTTCCATTTACTTTTGGCAGGCAATTTGCGGCTTTACTTAGGGCCTCGGTAGATCAGTTAATTAAATATTAAACAGCAGGGGGGGGGCAGCAAGAATCCCTGCTTTACTCCCCTCTTCTAGTGCTGGTCAGTGGCCTAGTGCCCTCCCCCCACCTCTGCTTTTCAGTCTAACTTTGAAGCTTGTTTCTTTCGTGCAGCATCCGAATTGCTCTCACAGCTCTGGACAGACGAGCTGTTCTTTGTTCATAATTTTCCTCTGTCGACCCAGTCTTAATATACAAAGTTTAATATAGAAGAAATGGCCCGACAGCATACATACATGACAATATGTCCTATGTCGTTCGGTAGAAGCTCATCTAGCCCAATTTTTTTGGTTATTATAATTATTCTTTTATAACACGCTTAATACAGGAAATGGCGGTGCCATGGATAAGCAAAAGCTGTTGCTTTGGTGTACATCTAGGGTGGAGACGGGACCCAAGGAGAAACACACAACTTGTGGGTGCTGTTAGATTATTTACACACACATTAACTGCCCGTGGCCATGCTAAACCTGATGGCTATTCCCACCCACTAACGCCACCTCCCGACCCAAAACAAAATCTCCTAAAATCTTAGAACTAGCTTAATCAAGAATGAACATCAAATGTTTTGCTGTAGTTGCCTGCCAATGTTATTGCAAAGCATTCTTGCGAGGGTTAATGGCTTAGTTGCAGTTATGTATGGATTAATGGTGCAATTAAAACACCTTAACCAAGTGTGCTTTCAGCCACTTGATTTAGAAGCAATATGCTGTGTCCTTTCACTGCAGCCCTGTTAAAAAATAAGCACGGGTAAAGCCAACAGTTTTGGCTAGGTAACAGTCATTTGCCAGGCACTGCTAATGTATGCACAGGTACCCGCACCATTTTCAAGCCGTTACCATCTTGGTAACCAGGTGGTACCATTATGGGAGGGTCTGGCAATGCCTATCGCGTGCCTACAAAAAGGGTTAAACTGTGGCCATTGCCAATGCTTGATTTGTTCACATTCAGAGACTTTTAGTCCTTTTTTTTAAAGCAGATCTCTAGACGCATCATAACGTACAGCTTGTATTCTTTACATAACTAGACCGTTAGTGCTGATTTTACAACTACAAAACAGAAAAACGCAAGTCAGAAAAATATGTTTCGTAACGAACAGCTAGACCAGGACTGCATTTCAATATGACCCTTTTTTAACAGCAAATAATCTGGCTGCAGGCCCTCAATGAACGCGGTTGACACTTAACGATCACAGATCGGCCTGCAGCTGCATCAGTCTGCTACTTCTACCGAGGCCCGGCCATAAACAACAGAGATAGCCGAAGACGAGGAAAAACTAGAATCCTACCGGATGCCAGCTTTTATTAACAGCGGCCCTGCCTATGCCTAAAGAAACGACGGGCGGCTGATGCTATGATACAAAATGGAGCCACATGCGGTTCTTCCTGAGTTTAACTAGCCCTCGTGTCGTTGTGAGGGCCCCCCTCCCACATCCCGCTGCTTCTCCCCTCCCCAAAGTGCACCACGTGCAACAGCCAATAGGAACCTTTTCGGTCAGAGGACGCAGTACACTACAAGAACGTGTCTTGCACTCACGTAAAGAGGAGGTGGCTGGCTGCTAAGAGGAAGAGTTGTCAGGGTCCCTTTCTTAGTAAAGAACCAGCCACTACCGAGGACGTAGTTACTAGGTTCTGTTTCTCTGATAAAAACTCTGCACTAAAGCTCCATGGAGGCAGGCACTATTTATTTTTACTGTAATTGACATGCCCACATTTTGGTGATGGGTTTATCTGATTTCAAGGGAGCCTACTTTCTGTAGAAAAACGTACTAATACAGTGCCTTGTTAATCAAATGTTTTTTCCTCCTCCACACAGCAAGAAGAATCCTACCTTTCCTCTCCTTCTCCTTCACGCACGTCGCCCTCATCATGTCAAGTATGCCCAGTGACGACGACAGCTACACAAAATAGAGGAGGCACCCCGATTATCCGGGCAGTGTCCTCCTCCTGTCCTCCCCCTCCTCGGGAAGAAGGGGAGGCGCCGAAGGAAAAGCACGGCGAAATCGGGGAAAGCCCGCGAAGGGCAACATTGGAAAGGGGAGGGGCTACCCCTTTATAACAGGCAAGCACCCCACTGCAGGCAGCAGCATCCAGCCGTCGCAGGGGGCCGCCCGCCCACCATCCAAGAAGAGGACTTTGTTTTCCCACCCACCCACCCTACATGCAGGACAAGGAGAGAGGCCTGGTTGTTGCTGTCGCAGGACGACAAGGCGGTGTGGCGGGGTTTGGGCAACCAAACAGACAGACTCTGGATGAGCCAGGAGAAAGCCGGAAGGGTCTTCGCTCTTCTTGGACCAGCACCCCTTGGGAGCATAAGCGGCAGGGGCAGCTTTGGGGGTGGGGGGGGGGGGAACAAGGGCTCAGCTTCCCCAAAGGAAACGGCACTCTCCCCGCCCAGGAATACCTGCAGGGACAGGAGAGGCTCAGACGCAAGGGTTGGGAGAGTTGGGCCTATTCTGGACTCTTTGGGGAAGCAGGTTATTTGGACACGGAGCAGTCGCTGCATCTTCTGAGTTATTTCCACTAATCTGTGCAGTGTGGTTTTTATGATATTGTGGAAAATAAATCTGCAGCCTTTTTATGCCCAAACAAAGCAAGACTCATTCTGCACATTTCCGGGGGGGCGGGGGGGGGTAACGCATCACCCCTGCCCTAAAAACACTACACTGGCTCCCAGTAAAACATTGCATCACCTTCAAAAAAATGTGCATAACACACAGGGCAATCAGTGTACAGGGAGCAGAATTCCTACAAAAGAAATAATCTACAAGCCAACAAGACCCCTCAGGTCAAGCAACGAAATCCGCCTGGAACATAAGCCATACCTCAAAAAGAGACTGGGAGGCACCTCCTTCTACCACTTAACCGCAAAAACCTGGAACAACATCCTAAAAGACATACGAAACACCAAAAATCACCTAAAATTTAGGGAATTACTAAAAACCTGGCTCTTCACCACCACAGACTCAAACTGAAAACCGAATCAGAAATGAAAGGGATGAAGTAACTGGACTCGGACAACCCCCAGTACAAACTGTTGACATCTCCCTATGTGAAGCTCCCACGGCACCTGGACAAAGGACGCTGGTTAGAGAGGGAACACAGGCGACACCCAAACTGAGACTGAATCAACTCCCCACCCAACAACTGCACTCGTCCGTAAGTTACCACCGGGTACCACAGTATAGTGGAATTATCGGGATATTAGCAATCGCCATAGTATATGAGCTGCCGACTTGGGCTGGTGCGCTAGCAGTATGGGTGGGAAGGGAAGACTGGGGGAGGAGGGGTCCAGATGTGAAAGGGACCTCGAAGGCCGGACAGACCAAGATCTAGACAGAGGCACAGGGGCGCTCCCGAACCCCACCTGGGGAATTTACAGAAACCCATAGCCTCAATTCAGGATAGATGCCAACTAACCAATTGCACTAACAATTTCCCCCTCTGCATACACCTCTCAAACTCCAAACCAAACACAACCACAAACCTACAGCACAACAAACCACAAAAACTTCACTACATTGCAACAAAAAAAATACAGACTTGCACAACAGTACACAACGATTACCGGCCGCAAAACACCCCAGGCCCAGCCAACAGACCCACCGGGCTGAGGCCGCCAACAGCACATCACTGCTCTCTTGCACTTTTCCAGCTACTTCCCACTAACCACCCTTCCATTCCTCTTTCAGAGCACCAGGGGACCACTCCGGTGGTGATAATGTTAAAGGACATTTGTACCGCGCACTAACAACTATTGTTCTGTTACACATATGTTCTATCAGGTGGCAAGCTTTTTTATTAACACCATTGTTATCTGGTATTTTATTCTAATTGCCTCCGTTGAATTGATGCAAGACTGCGGGTCCCACAAGACCATATATATATGCCAACATGTGAAAGCACATAGGAGGGAGATTTTGTCTAAGAAATCGGGAGCAATGAAAGACCCAATGCTGCATATTTCTATCAATGGCGTCCTCTGCAATTTACATGGTCATTGAAGATAATTAGCAATGCCAGCGCTCTAGAAGAAGCGTGTAGAATTGTAAACACTTAGGATGTGAAACAACATTTATTTGGCATACGGCCCTCGTTTTACCTTCAGGTTCATTTGAGCTTAATATTGAGCATTTCAAATAAAAGAGAACTTCAGTTTGATCTGTATTGGCATGGTAACCTATCCGATACCAACACAATTAGCCATTATACATGCACAGCCTCTGCTGCTTAAAAAACGCTTACTGGATACAGTGAGTGCCCCAACCACGAGAGAAGGCAATGCCACGAGACAAACAGCCTTGCGGTAACACCTAATGGGCACAATACTAACTATATCTAAGCAAATTTGCACTGAATACTATGTTAATGATCTATCATCTTAATCATAAAACCATGTCATGCGCTCTAACCTACTAGGCAACATGTTTATGCTCCAAGGCCTGACATCAGCTCACCTACCGAGAACCACCAGTAGCGTTGGTCCCTCACAGTCAGTGATTTAAATGGGGAAATAGAAGTGGAGGTACTCACCAATTGAAAAGAGGCTTTAAGTGGGCTGGTGCTCAGATCTGATAACGCCCAAAAACTGCCCTCATGCCAGGGCCATATCGGGTCACCCCTATTACATTTCTATTAAATTGACCCTGCATCATGGTCCAGTCACGCAATTCTCGTATTTTTCCCCAATGTCTGTGTGTCTTGTGCTTCGTGTATCACTTTTTGTGCAAGTCCCTTTTTTCTGAGCTTGGGCCTGGGCACCATGGCACACTAAAACATTAGGTCCAGTGATTCCAATCGAAAGTTTAATACAATGGAGTACTTTTAAATCTTTTGCTTGAAAATTCTGTCAGCCTAATGCAGTCATCTCTCAAAGACGTCCATCAATCACAGACTTCCCCATTTTAGCACCAATGTTGAGATGTACATAAGTTGGCACGCTTTGAATGCGGGGTTTGGGCAGAAAAACAACTGCTATTACACTAGTAACTATAATGTATGCTTAAAACAGAGAGAGAAGTCACAGATAAACTCTCAATCCCGATTGACACCTGCTGATTGACACTGGGTGGCTGCCTAAGTGAAACAACGAGCAGACAGTTGTATAATTTAGCTTCAAACCTGATCATCCTAAAGTTGCTCCACAGATTTTACTCAGGGCAACATACTATGCCCACTCTTTGGTTGGAAGGGAGTGATGTTATTAAGGCTGAAAATTGCAGAGAGAACCACTCTTCCCAACACTGGCATGTTAAAAGATGTCCCATAATTTTGATTGCTTGTACCACGAAGTGCAAATGAATGAAAATCCTAGATTTCAGTGCATTCTTTGCATTGTAAATTACCCTGGGCCCCAGAAGCACGCTCATGACAAAGGGGGGCAAGGAGGATAAGCAGCAGCCAAACGCCCATCTCCCTTTCACACAGTGGGCTCCTAGGAGAGGGCCTGGCCCAGGACAATGGGGCTACAGACTCTCGGGCACCCCGACACTCTTTGTGCAGGTGAGAAATACCTGCAAGCGCTGAACAATGTCCAGGCAGAAAGACCAAAGGTCTGCCAACCACGGGGGGCGGGCTGGTGGCCGTGGAAGGCCAAGAGGCGTGAATGTGCCCTCAGGCCCATTGTGGCCCATAAGAGAAGGATTTGTGAGCTGGCTCACAATTCCCTTCTCAGCAGCACCATGGCAGAAGCCGCAAACACTGCGCAGGAAAGAAACCCACCGTCCCACCGTTTAAATGGCAGAAAAGTTAAACAAAGGCAATTATACAAACAGGGTAGCAAGGAGGTGAAAATATTGGAACAAGGACAAGACATGGAAAAAAAAAATTTGCACAGCAGGAATGCTGAGCCGGGCACATATGAAGGAGCAAGGGCATTGGGCCTAAAAATAAAAGCTAAAATGAATACCATAAAAAGATCAGCACAGCAGGAATGCTGGGCACAATAATAAGAGCTCAGCAGGTACGCTGGCATAATAAATAATAAGAGCACAGTAGGAACGCTGGGTACAACAATTAAGAAGAGCACAGCAGGCACGCTGGGCAAGATTATACATTGAAGAGCACAGCAAGAACGCTTGGCATGGGCAGTCATAGGCTACTGATAGGGCGGAAGGGTTCAGCCTCAAGTTGGCCCTACGTTGGAGCAGGGCCCCCACTCACCTGACCCCCCAAAATTGTATTTTGTTGTTTGGTTATGTATCATGTTTTAGGTTTGTGTAATAAAGCTTACAGCCTGATCTTATCCACCCGTTTCCCACATTGATGCTTCCAAGGAGCAGGAGGGAAGGGGTGGGTGGGATGGGTCCAGCAACACTTACCTGCATATGGTGTAATTCCCCACCACTATGCCACTTACAGGCTTGGCATTTGCATAGATTTGATTGAATCTAATGCATATCTGCCATCCAAATTCAAAAAAGGAAGACCTTCCTGGAATCATTCTCTAGTCATCCAGTGACTCCATCCTAGAGTCAGCCAGGGATAGTAGGTCGTCATCCGGATCCATCCTGATGTATGTGTATAGGCCAAAATATTTAAATGAGATTACTCTAGAGTTACCACAGAAACTACTCCAGGATGAATTCCGATTACTTCCAGTCATGATCTTGTATTACTCCAGGATGCCCACATGACAACTTCAGGATGGATGGGGATTACTCGGGGATGACCCAAAAGACAACTTCACGATGGGTGGGGAATTAGTCCAGGATGACCCCATGACAACTTCAGGATGGGTAGGAGGACCCCATGACAACTTTAGGATGGGTTTGGAATTGTGAACATTTATTGCAGACAACTTCAGGAGGCGTTATTTCATGTTGCTTCCAAATGATTTAGGAACAGGGTTTTGATTCCTTGTGTGCAGGAAAGGTGGTATTACTTTAGGGGGAGTCTAGTTAGATTCATAGTGTACTGGAAAACCTCAAGGGAATTTGCAGCTTTCAATTTTCATCTTTGCTAGAACACTTAAATGTCATTAACCAAGTTCACTGATTTAGTATACAAAACCAATCCACCCCACAATGTCACAAACCAACCTGTAAAATCACTCATTTCAGTTCTCACCTCTAGCTAACATGGCATTGCATCCAATAAACTCCCACAATTACAAATCACTGCGCTAAAATACACACTTTCAATGACCTAACAGAATCCGTTTAAGGTCTACCTGCATGACAGAACGCCGATTACTTCACTCAATATCACTATGAGCAGCTAACAATTGGTTCGACCATTCACCACACCCAAGAACACTAGCTGACCAACAGAAATCATACACAATAGCAGAAAAACATGTACCATTTACAAGTTGGCACCAACCTACAAATTCACCAGACCAACTATATAGTTCGACACACAAGAGCACTTGCATCTTCAGTTTCACAGAGCAGCATGTGAGCAACAATTACGTTTTCGATTATTAGCAGTGGCTGATGTAGCAACCAAACTCGTTGTGGGTATGTTCCAATTTCATTGTTTTTAAAGACTGTAATCTGAATGATTGAGCAGGTGTGTGGGAACGTTGAAGTGCCACTTTACTGTCCAAACAGGCATGACCGTCATACTGTGCCAGGGACACACTGTTGAGAAGACGTGGTGATAGAGTTGATCTTGTCAAATTAGATCTGTCCGACAAAACTTTTTTTAGCAGACAATTGACTGTTACTTTATTTGTATTTATTACGTTTATATAACGCTTTACGCCAAAACGCTTTACATTATAACAAGGATACATACAACATGATAACTAGAAGCATAATTACAAACATGAGACAAGCATTAAAAACAATATGTAGAACAATTTAACTAGGTTAAAGGAGTGAAGGAGGGAGGAGAGTTACAGGGAGTCAGGGGGGAATAAGATGAAGTTTCAAGGGGAGTAGAGGAAGCGTAAGAGGGAGGTGAGAGAAGAGGAAGGGAAGTGATGATGAAAGTCAGGACGGGGAAAGGAGAAGAGATTTCAAGGAGGCGCAGAAGGAGGAGGTGGTGATAATGGAGCGGATAGAGAGAGGTAGAGTGTGTGTAGGGGACACGGAGTTGAAAGAAATGTAAATGAGAAGAGGCACAAGGGGAGGGAGGAACAGTAAGTAGGAAGAGATCAGCTGAATGGAGAGAGCGGAAGGGAGTGTAGAAAGGAGAGGAAAGACAAGGGGAGCAAGATCATGAAGAGATTTAAAAACGAGACAAAGGAAGTGAAATTGAAGTTGGGAGTGAAAGGGAAGCCAGCCAAGGTAAGAGAGCTAAGAGGAAATGGAGTCATGAGGAGTGACAGGAGAGAAGTCAGACATGCAAGCGGAGGGGGGTGTGAGAGGAGGGGGAGGAGGGGAGAGGAATAGGAAGGGGAGCGAAGAAAGTTTTGCGTAGAGTATTTGGAGGAGAAAAAGTCAGCAAAGTTAGAAGGAGAGAGGGAAGAGGTGGCTGAGGGGTCAGGAGTAGGCGGGGAGAAAAGACGAGAAAGGGTCTGACAGATGCGACGAGGGTGAGAGGCTTGTGATTGGAGAAGGTTAGAGAAGTAGGAACGTTTAGCAGAGCTGAGGCAAGAGTCATAAAGAGTGGTATGAGAAGTAGGAGGCTTGATTAGCAAGAGAGCAGAGTTTGAGTCAGCGTCGCTCAAGGCGACGACGCATGGACAGAAGTTGAGGGGATAGCCAGGGTTGAGAAGGTTTGCGGGTAGGGTGGAAAGAAGTTGATCGAGGCTGGAAGAGATAGAAGAGGAGAGAGGATAAAGCTTCATTAGCCGATAGAAAGGAGAAGTCAGGAAGGGGGGGGTGAGGAAGAGCAGGAATCGAGAAAGAGAGAAGGGCAAATGTTACGGAGGTCCCGTCGAGAGAAGGGGATGGGAGAAGGAGTGGAAAGAGGGAGAGGGGAGTGGGGGGAAAAAGGTGAGCATAGCATGATCTGAGGTAGTTGGGAAGGGTAGAGGCTGGGGAGGGGGAGTAGGTAGAAATAAAGAGGAGGTCAAGAGTGGGGCTAGATGAGTGGGTAGGAGAAGTAGGGAGGGGAGAGGGGAGGTAGGAATCAAGGATGGAAGACGAGGTGGGAAGGTTGATGGCAAGAGGGGAGGTGAAGGTTGAAGTTGACGAGTACAGTGAGGGGAGAAGGGGAAGGGATTTTAGAGAGAGGAGCTGGTCAAGGTCATCAGAGGAGGAGAGGGGGGCAGGTGGTCTGTAGATGATTAGAAAGGAGATAGCATGGGGAGAAGTAAAGGATTTGTACAGGTATTCGAAGGAAGGGAATGTAAGAGGCATGGTGGGGGGGGGGGCATTTAGGGTGGTAGAGAAGACCACCACCACGACCAGAAGGACGGGAGACATGAGAAAAGGAGGTGGTGGTGGTGGTGAGGGAAACGGGTACAGTAGAGTTGTGAGGGGGGATCCAGGTTTCAGTAATACAGAGAAAATTAAGGTTAATTCGAAAGAATATGTCAAGAACAGCTGCGGTTTTATTGCAGAGGGATCTAGCATTCCAAAGGGCAATATTTATGAAACTGGAGGGGCCGACGATGGTGTTGCGATGGGGTAAGGGTGGGTAAATGAGGTTAGGTTGGAGAGGGAGAGAAGGAGGTAGAAGGGGTGAGTAGGGGAAGAGGTTGCACGCAGGGATGGTCAGGAGGATGAGGGAGAGGGGTAGAAGGGGAAGGAAGCAAGGGTGAATGGGGAAGAGGAGAAAGGAGCGAAGAGAAAGGTGGGTGAGGAGAGGGGAGTCCTGTAACGCGCATGACGAGGGGGAGCAAGTGGGCTTGGCGGGAGGGAATAGTGAGAGTTAGTAAAGAGGCTAAAAAGTGCGAGGAAGTAGAGAGAATGAGCGCTAGAAAGGTGGAGGGAGAGGGGTACAGAAGAGGTTAGAGGTCACAGCAGAGTGGAGAGGGCCTGCAGCGTTCAAGTTAGCAGGTAACTGATGCGTAGCAGCAGATGTGACAGGGAAAGGAGAGTAAAGGTGCAGGTCAAGGGAACACGCAAGAGATAGGGAGCCGGAGAATTATATATACTTTATAGTCCAATATTTTGTAGTTGCTGCACAGCTACCTTTGTGAACTGCAACATTACACAGAGACAGCTGCCAATTTACTGCAGAGTTTTTTTAATTGTCCAGGTGAAGTAACAGAGGCGGGTTCTGAGGAAGGAATGTAGGAGGAATGAAGAACACTAGCCAGCCATACCAAAAGACTTAGGTTTTCCAGCTTTTGTGACCATAAGCCATTAATAAGTTTGGGAATAGTGGGTTTCCACCAATCAGCTTTTACAATACAATTCTCATGTTTTTTTTTTTCACTGCATCTTCTTCTATTTCACGCAACACTTCGTTTTCCAGTGCTTCCCAGATTGCACCAGTAGCTGCTTTTTCTCCATGGCCTCTTTTTAAAGCCTCACTTAGTGCCTCTGCATCACAATAGGTTTTAATTATTTCATCATGTGTTTTCTGTGTATTAATACACGATTATTTGGCTGCAGGTATAAAAAAGGCAAGTTAAAACTTCATAACGGGACTATCAATACAGCAAACGTTTTGCATGAGCTGTACACTGGGGTGACTCCCCTTAAGCGCAATCCTATACGGCCCCTTGGTTTCATTTTTGCTTATTCTTGCGCTCCTTGGCGCTTTCCCTCCCTCCCCATGCAGCTACCCACAACTCAGTCTAGCTGCACACATACTCTGACTTGGACTATGGTCCCCGAGAGCGGTCAACCCATAACACTTTGACAAAAACATAAGAGAAATCATGTAGACCATCTATACTTTAGAGTTACTCTAGAGGAAAGAGATGTTGTAAAAGAGTGGTGGGCATTGTGCTGCACTCATCTGCCTTTAGACCATCCCAATGGTATGTAAGGCGCTATATAAATGCAAAAAAAATAAAGAAAAATAACGTGTGAAAAAAAGGGAATACCTCCGCATGGAGATGCCAGTTGTACACTCCTCCCAGAATCAAATAGATGAACACAAAAATACATTGGTTACCTGACTGGAAAGGCACTTCAGCCTTGAAATCCTTTTCTTCAGGTATTTCTCTTCTACTTTCATCAAGACCCTCTATTAGCCATTAACAATTAACTTCACCAGGAATTGCCAAAGGCTCAAATTCTGCATCCTTTCAAATACACAGAATTGTCGGAATCAAAGTTCAAGAATGCCATGATATGCGTTATTGCCTAAAAGAATAAAAACATAAAATAAAAAAAAAGTACATTTAGTATGCTTCAAGTATTTGTGAAACAAGTCCGTAACCAAAACCATTAATATATAGTGGGCTTGCTATGGATGTTCCTGCCTGTGTCCCGATTTGTGACTGAAGCGTCTCTTTGTGCTTGTAAAGGAAACAGGGACCCGGAAATAGGAGGGTATGCAAGGACAGAAACCATGTCCAAAGTGATCTTTTCTGGGGTGAACAAAAAGTAAATATCACACCTTAGCAGGCAGGCCTTTGCTAATATGAGCCAGGCACTATCCTCCAGAAGGGTAAGAAGTCCCCCATACGCCATCGCTACTGTGCCATAAATTATGCACTACAGCTGAAGCACTCATGAGCAGTGGAAAAATTCTGCAAAAAGTAAACCAATCCATGGGTACATTTTGCAGAGGCATGGTTTCTCACACATGCGCCACGGCCCGATACACGCAAACAGTTTATTATTTTTTAAAACTTATTTATTGTCATTTTCAACAAAACAAAGTCAGCACTGTGCTTACAAATCTCAATAGACCCCCCTCCCTCCTCCCTCCGCCCCATCTCCGGTACATCCCAACAACCCCCAGGGTACATCACAGTCCATGTGTCCTTAACATACACGTGCCACATAATAGATTGTATCAACTGTGTACCCTCGAATGTTAACAGCAGAGCGTCTCTTCCACCTTATCCTAGATCCTGCCATTACCCATTTGTATAATAAAACACATCATTTATCACTAGCCGCAGCCGTAGATTACACTTCCTCCGTGTCTTCAGATTGTTGTATCGAAGTGTGAATACGCATCCCAAATGTTACCGACATTGCCACGGCCTTGGCTTAGAGACCCCCCCCCCCAATCCATTTTCCATTTCAATACAATAGGTCTGTCTTCCATTGCGATTGTCTAGGGCTC
The DNA here is from genome assembly GCF_040938575.1 of Ambystoma mexicanum. Classification (NCBI taxonomy): domain Eukaryota; kingdom Metazoa; phylum Chordata; class Amphibia; order Caudata; family Ambystomatidae; genus Ambystoma; species Ambystoma mexicanum. The sequence goes on from NC_090941.1 coordinate 758,032,314, forward strand.
CATTTCCCCCTCCCCCTGCCCCTTCCATTGCATTGCATTGCATTGCTACCCGTCACTTGGCTAGTATGAGCAGTAAACTAATCAATTTCCTGGTGTGTTTGGGGATATCTTTAGTATAACCCAGCAGTCCTATCAATGGTTCTGGGCGTATCGTTTGGCCCGTGATGCCACTAACAGCGTCAAATACCTCCTCCCAGTATCGTATGATCGTGCAATTCCAGGACACATGAAGAAAGTCTGCCTGTTCCATGCTGCATCTCCCTTTGGCATCTGGGAAGTATCATTTTAGTTTAGACGGGGTATAATAAAACTGGTGTATGTATTTGAAGTGGACTAGTTTTAATCTTGCATTAACGGCTCCTTTTCCCCCTCACAATAATACGTCCACATATCTTCCAAAATTTCCCTTCCCAAGGTTCTTTCCCATTTTACCTTTGGCGAGGCCCGATCCGTACTCCTGGTGGGCATGTACATAATGTATGAACCAGACGTCACTTTGCGTCCTAATATACCCTGTAGTAATGTATCCAATATAGGGGAGATCTGAGGCTGGTCAGGGAGTGTGGTGAATACCTGGTGCAGGCTTACCCTTAAGCGGTAATACAAGAATGTGTCCAAAGCCAACAATGCCCCTTTCCCCTTCAGCTCCTCCAATGTTATAAACTTCCCTTCTGGGAAGAGTTCTCTGAAGTTGGAGACCCACGAAGTTGGAGCCCCAACCTTTTCATCAAAGCTACAAACCCTGATTCCGTGGTAATAAGGATCTCTGGTACATACATGACAGGAAGGCAGGGTGAATATAGAACCTCCCCCTCTTTTTATGCTTAAGGCGCGTCCATGCTCTGCAGGTCACTTCTACCAAGTTTCGTGTTGTGTGCACTCTGCCTGGTGCTGTACAAATAACCGATCTAAGGAGGTCTGGTGCTGCTACTGCTCGTTCCACTCCCACATGCCTCCACCCCCCGGTGCCTCATACCAGTGCTTAAGATTTCCCTCCAGTGCCACATTATGTTTCAATGTCGGGTAAATGCCAGTCCCCCTACATGAATAGGTGCCACCAACTTGTCCCAAGATACTCTAGCAGGTTTTCCCGCCAACAAGAACTGCATGATTGCCGACTTTACATTACGAAAGTATTCCCCAGGTATTCCTATCGGAGTGTTCAGAAATACATAATGAATCTAGGGAGTAGTGTCATTTTGACGAGGGATACCTGACCGTACAGATTTCAAGGGAGGTTTTTTCATCGCATCATCGCCGCTCAAGCTTGGTCAAGGACTCTCAGGTAATTGCTATAGTATACCACAGTTTCATCCCTGGCAACAGATTCCCAAATAGCGAGTCCGAGTCATGTGCCAGTGGAAACCACAGCCATCATGGTATTGTTCCACTGTTTCCGTCAGTGGGAAGAGCACAGACTTCGAAGCATTCACTTTTAGCCCCCATATTTCCCAGAAACTAGGGTCTTTAACAAACAGCACCATGTCATCGGTGTATAATGAAATGACTATCCTATGATTGTGTAACCTTACCCCCCGGTGCGTATGTAGTTCTCTTATCCATTCGGCAAATGGCTCAAACGCTAAGGCGAAGAGCAACAGCGAGAGTGGACATCCCTGTCGTGTTCCCCTCTCAAAGGCCATTAGTGGTGTCAGCTGATCACTCACCCTCACCCTGGCCACCGGTTGTGTAAAGCAGCTTGACCATAGCAATATAATCAATCGTAATACAACAAACAAGAGCGGCCACGCAACCGATTCGAATGCCTTAGTGGCATCCAGTAGGCCTGCCATTATCGAGTCCTCAGGTTATACTGCTGCAATTATCCCGAACATCCTCCGAAGACAATACAAGATACATCGCCCCAGGATGAAACCCGCCTGGTCCGCCCGCACCATCGCCTGCATCATTGGCAACAGCCGTGATGCAAGAATCTTTGCTAAAAGGTTATTATCTCGTTAATTAGCGAGATTGGGCGATGAGAGGAACAGTCATTACTGGGTTTGTCTGGCTTCAACAGCACCACGACTATCGCTTTCCTCAGTGTGTCTGGCAGGGACCCATTTCCTAGAATATAGTGGAACATTTCTAGTAGGTGGGGGCCCAATCTTTCTGCATAGTAATTGTAGAATTCTGAACCCATCGGGACTCCAGCGACTTCCCATTCGGCAAAGATTTAATAGCGTTCAGTACTTCCGACAATGCCAGAGGACAGTTTAGTTGTACTCTCTGATCATCGGAGCACCAATGCAAGGCAACTTGTTCCAGATACTCCTTAATGTCTGTCGGAGACACACATATGGGAAGAGTATAAATGATTATAGAATTTGAAGAACTGCCGCACTAGTTCAGTATCTTTGAATCAGTCCCTCCCCTGCTTGTCTGCGATAATCAGAATCCTGCCACTCAGCTCATCCATTTTGATTGCTCTGGTCAATGTCGCAATAGGTTTGTACCCTTCCCCATATTGGCGCACGTTTGTCCGACTACCGATATACTTTACTTCCCGTAGAGCCAATGCCTGAAATTCTTGTAACCACGTCAGAATCTCAGCTGGTTCACGATTCGTAGGATTCAGGGATGCAGCCTGTAACTCTCGTATACAGTTTTCCTTAAACTCTAGTTCTCGTCTTATCGGTCTTAGAATCCCTGTTTCTTTGGAAATACATTCTCCTCTTAACACACATCCCCTTAACACACATTTAAAAACACTCCCATAATGTCTCCGCTGATTGCACCGATCCCACATACTCCTCATAAAAGTTATCTATGGCCTGTGTTATGCTCTGCCGAAAGGCTATCAGTGAGGCCCTTGCTCTTAAAGCGCCAGGAAAGCGTCCCTTCACCCTTCCCAACAGGTTCATTTGAAGTATCACGGGGGCATGTCCGGAAAGCGTGCGGGCGTATATCCCTACTCCCGCCACCCGCTCCATTAGTGAAAGTGAGATCAGAAAGAAATCCAATCTCGATGCCGAGTTGTGAGGACTCGAGTGGCAGATATACTGCCTCGCCTCCCCGATTGCGTACTCTCCATATATCTGCAATATCGCATGAGAGAGCCATGCCCTGTAACCAATTGGTCCCTCTGTTCCCAGACCCCTGGCTTCCTCCCATCCGGTCAAGTGCTGGCTGCATCACCGCGTTAAAGTCACCAGCCCCAATGATTTCCCCAGGGGGCAACTCCCCAAGTTGCCAATCTCCCCACTCCATTGTTTCTACTGTATTCTGATTTGGCCCATAATAGTTAATTAGATTATAGAATTCCCCCTGGGGTGCCTTAAACAATGAGACCTCTGCCTTCCCAGTCTTTCTCCACTCTGGTTTGATGAAACCCCACATTGCTATGTATTAAGGTGCCCACCCCTCTCGCGTACGAATAGTATGAGAAGTACCTGTGAACCCCATGTTTTCCCGAACTAAGATTCCATGTCTGACGTTAAATGTGTCTCCTGCAGAACTGCTATTCCTACTCAATGTCGTTGCACATACAGCAATATTTTCTGACATTTGGTGGGGCATTTCAACCCCCTAATGTTCCAGGTTTAGAAGTTAAGTGTAGCCATGCACTTCATTTAACAAAAAAAAGCCAGTCCTTACCGTCTGTCCACTGTACAGTCGGGGCTACAATTGCCATTCGTCCTCCTCTATCATGACACTCCCATTGCATATTTGAATAGTGACACATAACATACGCCTGTGGCACGGTTCTGCTAGGCGTCAGGAGAGATGCGATTATTGTGTCAGTTGTACCATATAAGCCCCCCTCCCCCACCGACAACCCGAAATGTGGTGCTTTCAAGGGCTTGTCGCCATCATCATCAGCGCCTTGTCACAAGGATATGTTTCTGCAGTGTCCAATCAGTCATTGTTCCCCCTCACACGGGTGTTCCTCAATTGCGTCTCCAGGAACGACGTGGCTTCCTCCGGAGTGTTGAGGAAAAGCGCTGTGCCATCATGCTCAACTCTTACTTTAGCCGGGAACATCACTGCAGTCATCCCTTGATCCCGCAGCCGTTTGACTTCCAGAAACATCTTCGACGCCTGCACCTTACCCGAGAAATCTGGGAACAGTTTGTTTGTGCTGTCTTTATAGTGGACCATCCCTTTCTCTCAAGCCTTACAGAGAGCCACATCCAGGTCCCAATAGTTCAACAGATGAGCTATGACCGGGCGAGGTGGAGCACCCGAGATGGGTTTCCTCCCACTCAGTATTTGGTGCGCTCTTTCCACTATACACAGCTCAGAAAACCCCTCAGGGCCCAGAGCCTCCTGCAGTATTTCTTCCACTAGGGTCTCCATGTTCTTCCGATTGGTCGTCTCCAGAAGCCCAATAATTCTGAGGTTATTCCTCCTTGATCTGGAGTCTAAATCTTCCCGTTTGTCGATAAGCTCTTTTAGGGCTCTTCTCATTCCAGGCATCTCCCTGGTCGCAGAGGGGGGACACATCCTCCAGCTCCGAGACTCTTCTTTCTGCCTCGTCCAACCGCTCCCCATCTTTGTCTAGGCGGACCTGCATGTGATCCACCTTGCAAGTGAGCAAGTCCAGTTTACCATCCAAGGATTGAATGTTGGACTGTAGCTGTGTAAACATCTCCTTAATGTCCTGGAATGTGCCTGCCAGATCTTGTAGGTGGCGCCTGGGGTGTGCATCAGATGCAGTCTCCATTGTTTTGCTAGATTTAGCCAGTGCGAGTGAATCAAATTATAGCTTCACCTGGCGCTTGCCTCCTTTCCCCGATTTGGACATTGCAGGTTATTTGGGTATTAGGTGGCCGCAGGGCTACCACCACTCTTAATCCTCATTTTGTGTACTCCACCACAACAACCTGAGTCACACACAACTAAGATAATTGGCAGTGCCCTGCTTGCCGTGCCCAAGCAAGTGGTACCACCCCCGCCCTCCACCACGAGCGACCAACAGGATTGGGGTGTTGGCAGGTTGACCAGACCACCATCAGCTGTTTAGTTGCCCCGTCAATTACTGTATGGACCTGTGCCTCTACGGAGCCGTCAATGAGACCTGGGATGGACTTGCCCTCAACCTTGGGCTCTGCTGTGACAGGTTTCAGCTACTTTATCGTGGCACCTGTGGTTAGATGCTGGCAACCCAGTTATTATATCTGTGGTCATGGGCACTTCAGATCAGTGGTAGCGTAGTGGCAGTTCACCCACCACTGTTTGTTTCAGCGGACACTGATCTTTTTGCCCCCAGGCAATGTGTATTTTCCTTCTTGAATGGATTCAATTCTGTGATGGACCATGTGGAGTTCTCCAGGTTATGAGATGGCCCAGCCTTGTGTCTGGGTTTTGTCTGATCCGACGCTGCACGGCCGGAGTGGGCCCCTGATAGGGAAAGTTTGTATGCAGTATCCTCTGGTAACGCAAAAAAACGACTGACTATAGGTATAGGAAACCCAACCTTTGGTATAAGCTGGTCCTACACAGTTTTGGTAGCGTGTTGAGCAGCCAGGCTTATCTCAAGAGGGGTCAATGTGAGCTGTAGTGGAGTTACACAGAGATTTACAGTTACAAGTATTCAAATAAGCTCTTACACTCAAGGTTTCTGGAATAAACAAGCATTAATTTGTCATTTAGAATAAGTCTTCTTCAGAAGGGAGCAATATAACAGTAACACTCAAATACACTTCATGAAATACACACTCTTAATATCTATAAATCAGTAGATACCCTTTTGGGATGGCCTACACATGCAACCTACACCCTCAGGTGACTTCAATTGCTAGGGTGCTGGGGACATTATGATTCTAAATGCAACAGTGATATATTATAGTAATAAGTCAAAGGAAAATATTTAGAACAAAACAAGAGACCACAAATATTCTTAAACAGGCAAATACTTTCAGATCCTCCAATAACAGTCATTCAGTGGAAGAGGCTAAGCCAAAGTCAATAACCAAAAGTCTATGTAAGCTGAAGCACTTATTTGTAGGTAAGTAGAAAGTATTTGCACATTGTTTTAGAAGTCTTTGAAGAAATGAAGAATCAAATGTAGGGCCACAAGCTCATTAGACTTGCGAGTAGTAGAAGATGTAAGCAACTCTACAGTAAGAGGTAAGTTCTCTCACTTTTTACAGTGCCTTGAAAATGAAGAAAAGGTGCAGCAGAGGACTCCTGTTCAGCTCTGCAGATCCCACTGTTCCTGGGTCTCAGTCGTGGGTACAAGAGGGAGGATGTCGGGGGGACCCCTGCACTGTACTGGGACGGTCAAAACTCACAACCGGCAAACTTCACTTTCACTGGATGTTCAGTGTTTCAGCTCCTCGCATCTACCGCAAATAGCAACACTGCGGTTCCTAGCTGTCGAGGTGCCTTTTTCTTGCTTCTGGGGTCCAGCACTCTGTTGAGGGGGCTCAGGCTAGGTTAGTCCTGCTTCCTGGGAGTCCAGAGGATCTTCCTGGAGCTCTAGGCCAGCTTAAAAGCAATGCACACAATCTGGTGCTCCTCACCCAGGCTATACGGTTTCCAGCAGCAACTCTATGGAAATGAGACCAGCTCTGAGATGGATGTCCAGATGGCTTACTTTGGAGTTGATTGGTTCCACCAACTCAAGGGGAGAAGTTGTCCTTGCAGGGGCTTCTCCGTCGATGCGAACTTGGTGTTTCGGCACTGCAGCAGTGCTTCACCGGGCAAACCAATGGTCCAGGAGTTGCAGCAGGCGTTCTCTTCAAGTTCTTCTTTGGTTCCTTCAGCCAGTGGTCGACTGCCTTCCAAGCCAAAAGACTCGCCTTTTATTCAGTTCTCTCCCATTCATTCCAACTTAGCTGTCACACGCCCAGCAGGGTGGCTGTCCTTGCCGGACAGTCAGCCTGTCATCACAGAGTGCATTTGGGTCTCCTGGGAGACTAAGCACAGGGAGTTTCGGGCACCTCTCTCACTTCCCGACTACCCCAGACACCCTGGAGCCAGAGGCAGGCTCACTCGTAAATCCCGCCAAAGGCAAAACAAACAATGGGACCAAACCTGGTTTGGCGCACAGAGTAAATCTCAAGAAGGACCTTTCCACAAAGAAATGGCGAAAAAAGAAGACTGGGGCCATTTTGACAAAAATGGCACCCTTGGGTGTTTTACTGCAGCTGCGAATGCAGCCCACGGTAAATGCACACCATGGTAGTTAAAACGAAACCACTGCCACCAGGCACTCAATGAGAAAAGAATTCAACACAGGTGGGCTGGACAAAGACTGATATGCAAATGGGTATTTCCCCATCTGTGAATGGTACAGTGAGCAAAAAGCAGATGGCTGCGAACTCTCAATGTGGTTAACAACCACTGAACAGGTTATCATGCCTTGTTCTTCCGAGAGAGGGGCGCCTGCTACCTTTGCTGAATTCTTTGAAGGAACTTGGGGTTGGTCACCCTCGGTTACGTGGGGGCAACCAGACGTGGACTCCCTGCTCACTGTGCTTAGAGAGGCTCAGCTTCACCTTACTGATTATGCCGAACAAGGCTGAAACACGTGTATGGGGTTGCTGTTGGTACTCTTGTTCAGAGAGGAATTGCCATAGCATTTAGGTGCTGGGCTGCCCATGTGGGCGGGACAAAGACTGATATGCAAATGGATATTTCCCATCTGTGAATGGTACAGTGAGCAAAAAGCAGATGGCTGCGAACTCTCAATGTGGTTAACAACCACTGAACAGGTTATCATGCCTTGTTACATAAGAAGCTAGACAAAAGGGATACTAGGTAACCCTTCCAGCACCCTATTGTAAGAGTGTGTTCTGGGTCTATAAAGTTACAAATTTAAGTCAAGTCAATTTCTCTTTACTGCTCTTGGAAACAGTAGTTTAACCAAGAGAAAGTAGTCAAGCCTTTGGGAAATCTGAAAGACTTCCCTGTGCCACTGCACCAAAGGTGCTGTCTGACAATGTAAAAGATGATGCCTATGGAGTTTGTCAGACTCCACAACCAAAAGAAACAGTGTACAAAATCCCATTAAAATAAATGAGTGGGGAAAAAAGGGTCTCACTCCTTCCAGGTTGAAAATAAATCAAGTCCTCAAAATCCAGCAAAGCTGCTGGGGGTTTGTAAGGTGGAGGGAATTAGCACATTTCTGAGAATTCTCCGTAACAGCCCCATCTCAGGGCACCGCTATGTAATGCAGGCTCACAGGTTCTCCTTAAATTCCACTCCTTAATTGATAACTGCCTTCCTCTTCGGGTGACCCAATCCTCCCCGAGACTGTTTCCATACATCAAGGCCGGAAGAGGGGGTGGGGGGGTGGCGGTCTCCCTCCATCTCGCACTCAACACAACAGGGATCCTTATGTTGCCCAATAAACGCCTGCTCTCGGTTAGGGAGAATTCTCATAAATGGCTAATTTCCCTTACCTACCGAGTCCCTCAGCAGCTTTTTTTCACCTGGTAAGAGTGTGAGCTTTTTCCCACTCTTACATGCGTTTTGTTGTGTGCGTTTTTACCCTTTGTGTGATCTTGGGCTTTGGAGCCTCACCTACACTATGAGCATCATTTTTGTGTGTGTGTGTGTTACACAGCACCTTCAGTGCAGTGACACAGGGTTGTCTTTTAGACTTCCCACTGGCTCCATTTTTCTGGGACAGACTACTGTCTCCCAGAAACATCTAAAGTTGCCATTAACTTTAAGTAGAGTCTTTAAACTACAGACCCATCTTACATGGAGTATTGGAAAGGGTTAATTCTTATCCCTTTTTATCTGTTTCTCTTGGAGCACTGTTCGCTCCCTTTTCATCAAGACTTGGCTGGTGGCAGTGGTAACTACCCTAATTTTTCTACCGCGTTTATCTTATATAACCCTGGTATAGTTTTAGGCTATTTTAGTAGCCTCGAACATAAACCCGCTTGACCAAATAGATTTTATTTCAGCTCTGGCTGGGTTTATTCGCCATTTCTTTTTGGTCTCACGTGTTTTACTCTGCGCACCAAACCAGGTTTGGTTCCTTTGGTCACCGTCTTTTCGCGAGCTTCTGCACAGAAGCCCTCCTTAAGGCGCCTGAAAGTCTGGGTTGGCAGGATGTGAGGGAGGGGTCTAAGGACCCCTGCCATAGGTTCCCTTGGTAACCCAAGTTGCACTCTTGTTTGATTGGTTGGGGGACTGTCCTTGCCAGGACAGCCACCCTGCTGTATGATTGACAGTCAGGCTGTGAATGGGGGAAAACTGCATAAAAAGCAGGTCTCTTAGACCGAGTCGCCACTGGAACGAAAGAACAGACGATGTGCTGACAGAAGAGCACCCCTACCATGACTGAACTGCCCAGTGAAGCCCTGCTGCAGGTCTGAATCCTCAAACTCCAACGACAGAAGATCCTCCCGGAATCTTCTTCCTTTGAGCTAGTGGGACCAACCAGTTCGCCCAAACTCCAAACACCAGGACCCCTCCACTGGTCAAATTCGCTGTACAGAGCTACAGTGGGACGAATAGCCAGGAAGGTCGGACCCTGCTTGGGTTTTAAGGAGCGCACCTTTTATTCATTGCTTTGCTCTGCTGCTGGTTTCTTCCCTGGGTGGTGAAGGACCCTCCAGTCTTCCAACTTCGTGTCAGTCCGACAGTCGCTTCAGGAACCGTGAGCCTGCTAGAACTACCAGGAACGCTCGCCTCAGCTACAGCTTCCTCTCTGTAGGTACTGTGCAAATCCGGTTGTTTGTTTCGTTCAGCCGCAGTGAAAGTGTTTGAAATCTTTCTCCAATCCGAGGGTTTGTCCTTTTCTTCTCTTTGAACTAACTTTTCTGCCAACCAACCTCGTCCGGAACCCATGGCATGAACTTTACCCCGAACTACCCTGAACCATGCGATCTTGGGCAAAACACTTTTGTCCTTTTTACTTTGGCCCCAAGCCTTTTCTACCTGATTCTATCACTGTAGTTCCTCTTGCTCAATTGCCCCCCCCCCCCCCCCCCCGAGTACTTACCTTTTGGTGTGGTTCGATTTCTATTAACTTTGTCTTTCCCTCCCTTTTAAATTTCTGTAGTGCCATTTTGCGAGCTTAACTTGTCTCAAACTTATTGGGAGTGGTGTGGTGTATTAAGAGTGGGGTTTTTAAACTGCTTTACTTTAATGAGACGTTGTAAAACTGATGTGTAAATAAATGTATATTCTTTTACTCAGAAACCTTCAGTCAGTGTTTGTTTGAATCATAGTAATTGCTGTCCTTTGTTTAACTATTGATACTGCTCACTTGCTCTTGAGATAAGTCTGGCTGCTCAGCCATCGCTAGCACTTTACTGTGTAGTACAGGCTTGTACCAAAAGGTGAATTTGTACTGTCACTTGTACTCTTAATTGTGTGTGTTGTTTCCAAAGGGTACTTACTGCATATAATTCTGCCAAACACTCCCTGTGCACGCCGAGGTGCGCTGCCGATGGGACTTGCACTCTAGCAGGCAACGCGTCAATTGTAAAGTTGGTAGGTATTGCTGTTACCGCCCAGAGGGCTCGCATTACCCTGCCATAGCCCTTTGATTGTTCCAATTGTCTACGCCACTGTGCGGTGTGTGTCGGGTGAAGGCCTTGTCTAAGTGCTTCAGACTACAATGATACTCAGAGCCAACGCAGGGTTCTCACCTGCCGCATACACCAGCAGTGTTCACCCCAGGCCGATGCAGCAGTGGTAGGTCTGTCCTTCCGCCGACTCTACGGTGCAGGTCTTGTTCCCGCCCAGGGAGGGGCGCAGTGTCCCCAGCCCCCAGGCTCATGGTTGGTGGCTCAGGATCCCAGGAGCTCACCAGCAGTCCAACCTTCCCTTCTGTAAATCTGGCACTGCCGTATTCCACCTCGATCTTCTGGTTGGGCAACCCCATGCAGACCGTGCCCGCGGGGGCGCTCCCCGGACCTCCTCTGCATTCCTCTCAGCAGCCGGGTAACAGACTGCTCACAGCTCACTCAGTCAGCTGTCCAGAAGTGGTATAGTCTGGGATGCCTTTCCATGCCGCAGCCACATTTATAGACCTGCTGTTTGCCAACCTTCTCAGCCAGGAAGGGAGGCCTTGATCATGTGTCAAAAGCTCCTCCGCTAACTTGTTGCTTCTTGTGCGCCTGCAGGCCAGTTCACAGAGGCAGTTGCGGGGTTTAACAGCTGCGATTTTTGTCAGGATTTCTCCCTCCCGATGCAGTGACTGCTCCCTCCACGTTATTACTTCTCAAAGAGAAGTTCCAACGGGGGAATCCACCGGATAGCATCCCGGATCTAGATTAGGTGCGTAAGGGCTCACGGGCCTGCGGCCATCTTGGTCAGGCTCTCTAGCGGCCCTCGGTAATAAGCTATATGAGGAAGACCTGGACCTATTCATACGGAACATTGTGGGGGCATTGGAGAAGCAAACCAACTTGTTTGACCCCCAAGCCCCCCTAAGAAAATTGTACCAGGCTTGGGCCCTCCTATACACATGGACTCCAAAATGTTTATCAGTTGCAAATGGTTATCACACACTTGTGAAGAATGGTGCCCCAAATGGAGGTGTGGGTGCCAAACACTAAATTCTTTCAAAATCATTGCTTGCAATAACTCAAATTAGATTAGGGGGCAAATATTTGTAAACACAGCATTCAAAATGTTTTGCTACAGAGGAGTTGACTAATAGTATTGGATAGGAAAGGCAGAACCACCCATTCATTGATGTTACAAGTACTTTGAGACTGGTTCTGAGATGGTTTCCTATCAGTTCAGCAACACATGAAAGATCATACTCCGTCTATGTGTGCTAATAATGGAAACGCAATGCCGACATCAACCCTCCTCCAAAGCTCCAGCTTCTTCTTGAATGCTGATATTTTTGCGTTCGTAGCCAATGATGTGAATTCTGTGCCTTGAAGGACTAGGTTTAGAAATGTTAGCTTTTGTCGCCATAGTAAGCTAACAGTACAAGCCAGCGTGAATCACACAGAGGGTCTTCTTTAGTCTGGTCTAAACCCAGGAGAAAGTTTGTTCCCAAGTTCATAAACGCAATTTAAAAACATTTACCCTGGAGAGCCACCTGACCTTCGTGTGAAAGAAAGCATCATGTTCAGCTCGCATTTCTGCACATAATGTGGCAAACAGACAGGATCTTGTGGGGTGCATCTTAATGAAATGTTCAATCTTTACAACAGAAGTCAGCACCTCAGAGTTCATTCCCCATATTGCGCAAAGGCAAAGCTTCCCGGTGTATCACAGTGTGTCCACAATATATGTGAAGCTACTGCCAACACTTGCTTTTAACCCAGCTCTAGTACCACACATTGAAGGAGCACCAACTTTGTAAATACCAACACACGCCTCCCACCTTAGGCAGTGGAAGTAGTTCATGTCAAAGACTATAGATGCAGTTGCTCTGCCCTGAAATGGTTTACAAAATGAGAAATCCTCAAAGTTCCCTTTTCCATGGCAGTACCTCACATAAGCAATCAAATGTGCTTCTTTTGAAATATCAGTGGCCTCATCCAACTGTAGGGCAAACTGACTGACTGTTTCAAGTGCGATATCAATTCTATACTGATATCAGAAGACAAGTCAGTGATGTGGCGGAGAGTATTGTGGTGTCAGACACAGGGACACTTGCATTTCTCTGCTGCACTGTCACCAAGCATTACCCGGTTGACAGCGAGAATTGTTGGCAGAATTACTTTCCCCAGCATCTGTAAAAGGCTTTTTGTTTTTGCCCAGACTTTTTGTTTGTGCCCAGGTAATGTGGTTAGAAGCTTCGAAAGCATTTGCAGGTACTAAAACCACATTATTAACAGTGTCTTTTTGTTTTTCTTTGCCTTGCAGTTACCATACAAATAAATCCCTGGTCTTTGTTTCCAAATGCTGCCTTAATTGTGTTGCCTTCAGGCTGCCATTTACAAATGTAGCATCACAAACCGGGGCTTACTTCTCCAGCAACTGCAATCCATGTGAACCTAAAGTCCAAATAAGACATATTTTCATATGTTTTGCTTTTCTTTTGTCTACCTCTCCTTCGGCTTCTCGTTTGAGATTTCTACCATCTTTGGGCACTAGGAAACGACCCGGTTCTATGTGATATGTCTGCATTTTAAAGCCTGAACCCAAAAATGTTTTCATATACTGCCCGCCCCTCCCCCCCTTCGTCCCCACCCGTTCAAGGAGGGGGATTAACCCCCAATTCCCCACCCACCACCGGCATCAACACACGCATCCTACCCACAGACACACACACAAACAGTCCAAACCTCACCTCTGCCTCCTGCGACAACTCCACTGGGGCTCAGAGTCTTTCAGCCGCTGCGTGCAGGGGTTTGACAAGTGCGATCGTTTGATTTAGAAAGACTGCTCAGTGCGGTCACAGAGCAGCCTTTCTAAAATCGAGCCCGCCACCCCCCAATCGGTACAGTGAAAAAGATCTTTTCACTTAGTACCAATGATGCATCTAAAAAAAAGGAGCCAGAATCTGTGAAAACATTGCAAACCCCCCATTTTAGTGCATGTCACGTTCGTTTTTTAAAAACCATTTCAAGTTTTCAAAAATGAATGCCTCAAAAAAAAAAGACAAAATAAATAAAACATTAAAACCCACATTGCTATAAGTCTCAGAAGACTCCCTGTTCAAATTGTAAAGTCAGAGCTCGAATATTTTTTTGAAGTGTAGTCCTGGACTAGTCCACAGAGTGGCGGCAAAAACCACTCCTGGATGCACATTGCACAGGCAATTCTACTGAAACCAATGGTACATAGAGAAAAGAAATCGTTACCTGCCAGCGTGACTAGTCAAGTGCTTCACTGGATTTTTCTTGCTGGGACACAGGTGTTTAGGTTGATACTGTGCGCTTGGATTGATGCTGCTGTAATGAAAACAAATAGTCAAGGATACACGGGTCTACCCGAGACTTCAAAATTAAGATTGTTTGAACAGGGGTTAAAAAACCAGCTCTTGGGTGTTAGGCATCAGCTAGTAAGCAGGACCCAATGCTGGGAAACCAGGAGAAAGTACACAGTGCACTGTAAATGCAACTCCCACATGAGATGTGAACTTTCAGTACGGCCTGAAACTGGACATGAGAAAGGAACAGGCTTGAGATTGTGACTCCTAACTATACCTTTAAAATTCCCCCACCATCACCCACAGCAAAATACAGTCGTTTTAAAAAAAGTTATTCTTACCGTCGGCAAGTCCTACTACAGATGTCAGGATTTTTTATGGTGCCACTGCTGCTGGGAACTTTGCGGTCCTAGAAGGCATGATAGAGCCAATGTGTGTTCCTGCAATTGAAAAAGTAGAATAAAAAAATATCATAGACGTACCAGATTGACCGTTGTTAGGCAGAATCCTGCGCAGTGCCCTTAGGGACCACTACACACAATTAAGACTACAAGTGGCAATACAAGTTCACCTTTGGTACAAGCCTGTACTACACTGTTAAAGTGGTAGCAGTAGCGGAGCAGCCAGACTTATCTCAAGAGCAAATGAGCAGTAGTAGAGATTACACAAAGGACCACAATTACTGTGACTCAAGCAAACACTGACTCAAGGTTTTTGGTTGAAAAGTAAAAGTACATTTATTTTCAACCATCTGTTTGCAAAACACTTCACCTCTATTAAAATCACACGAAAAATACACTACACACAACCAATTCACTTGGGATGAAACAACTCAAGGTAAGTACCTTATGATTTTTCGGACCGGTGTTGTGAAACAAAAGACGTTACCGGGAATACATAAGTGATAACTTTTTGACAGTAATGACAGTTCGGTCTTACTAGAGATACATGTATCCATGGGAAGAAATGTTACCGGGGTAAAACCACACTTAGCACCCGAGTTACCAAAAGAGAGTTGGGGGCAAAAATCAGCAGCAATACTTTTGTCAAGGCAGACAGAATCAAAGAACACTTTCTAACCCAAAGATAAAAGTCAATAGGCCTGCGCCAGTGTTAGGTGGAACAGGGTTCCTGTTGTCGAGAATCACACAGTCAGATAGTTCAAGATTCAATGATACCAGGAGTACTTGGATATTGTTAAACGAGGATGCAAGTTATAAGAAGGAGAAAAGACAAGCAGAGCCTTGGATGAGGAGAAAAGGGTTCACCCTAGTCCCGCGAAGTCGGACACAGTACCTTATTCTTTGAAGAAGCTGGTGCCACAGCAGTTGTTCCTGGTAGTTTCCCGCCAACTC
This sequence comes from Ambystoma mexicanum, assembly GCF_040938575.1. Taxonomy (NCBI): domain Eukaryota; kingdom Metazoa; phylum Chordata; class Amphibia; order Caudata; family Ambystomatidae; genus Ambystoma; species Ambystoma mexicanum. The sequence goes on from NC_090941.1 coordinate 758,047,419, forward strand.
ACAGTTCCTGGCGCTTCAGTCGTGGGGACAAGAAGGACGTCTGGAGTGAGTTGCACTACCCAGGGGTGAGGCCAGCAGCAGCGACGGTTAATAAAAAGGTGCGCTCCATTAAAACAGGAGAGGCTCTTCAGATGGCTATCACCACTACAGCAGTGTGCAGCGATTTCGACCACGAAGAGGATCCTCTTGCTGTGGAAGATGAGCTGGTAGACCCCCACCAGGCTCAAGGGAAGAAGATTCCAGACTGGATCTTCTCTGGTCGTCGAAGAGTACATGGCTCAGGACTGCAGCAGGGCTTCACAGGGTAGTTGCAGCAGCCGTCTTCTCCGCTTCTCTTCGGTTCCTTGCAGTTCCAGTGGCGACTGACTTCCAGCCCAAGAGTCCTACCTTTTATGTGAAAATCCCCCATTCACACAGCCTGGCCGTCAATCACACAGCAGGGGGGTTGTCCAGCCCGGATAACCACCTCAGCCAATCACGGCAAAGTGCGACTTGGGTTTCCTAAAATACCCTGTGCAGGGGGTGACTACACCCCTCCCTCACATTCAGGCCACCTAGACACCCAGGCGCCAAGAGGAGGGCTTTTGTGCAGAAGCCCGCCAAAAGACGGTGAACAAAGAAGGCAAACCTGGTTTGCCGCGCAAAGTAAAACCCAAGAAGGACTTTAACAAAAAGAAATGTCTAAAGGTTAAAAGAGCAAAACAGAGCTCAGAGAGGCACAGATAAAAAGGGATAATTAACCCTTTCCAGTACTCCATGTAGGATGGTGTAGCGTGGGTCTATAGTTTTAAAGTGACTTTGTAAAGTTAATGGCAACTTTAACTATTTCTGGGGGATGGTAGTCCGCCCCAGAAAATGGAGTCAGAGGGAAGTCTCAAAGACAACCCTGTGTTACTGCACTGAAGGTGCTGTGTAACACACAAACATGGGGCTCATGGAGTGGTGTACTCCATAGCCCAATATCACACAAACAGTAAAAATATACATGGCAAAACACTGGTAAGAGTGGGAAAAAGGCTCACACTCTTACCAAGTGGAAAAAATAAACTCCAGAAATCAAGCAAAGCTGCTGGGGACTCACTAGGTGAGGGAAATTAGCCATAGAATGAGAATTCTCCCCAACAACCGTACCAATATTTGTGCACTACACTCGGCCAGTCAGCGCACATCCTGCACACGGGACCTAGGGTGCAGGGTTCTACCAGTAAATCTCCAAAGTTCCCTATAGCCCAGTCCACCCCAGCTGGCAGAGAGAACAGAGAGCAGTCAGATCACATACCTGAAAACGTGATGCATACTCAGTCACAGACACACAAAAAAATGATTGGGAGAAAGAGCATCAGCGCGTTATATTTTACCCCTTCTATTCCCTGCCTAGAATAGTTGAAAAGTCCAGCCTGCTGGCATTCCAATCATTCATCTACATATCTTACATAGAATCCGACACTGTAGTGCTTAAACCCACTGAGCTAACCTTCGGAAACAATTGAGTGATAGCCATTTAGCTTTTACTGCTGTTCAGTGACAGCGTTGAAGAAGCAGCAGACTCTGCCGCAGCTGCCATGCCAGACACGAGGGACCCTGGCTTCTCTGCAACATATAGTGCCCCATGCAGGTGAAGGCCTGGAATCCACAGCAGGAAGATATATGCAAATTCCACTTCAAATCAAATTCAAATTTACTACATCAAGGAATGCATAGACTCGCTCTATAGCAGATGGCTACCGGGGTAGCTCAGCAGGTTGACAGATCATTGCTTAGACTTATATATGCAAAATATAAATTATGTGTAGTGATATATTGTTCTTGTTTCTTTTAATGCGTTTAAGGTTAAATTTAACCAAAAAACAAATATATGCAAAACTTGTTAATCAAATGACTTTTTGCAATTACTTATAAAAAAGGAAGTGCTATAAAATGTGTTTGCCCAGGGGATGGGTTGAGCTATTTCTGCCTCTGTAGAGAAAAATCAAAAGTTGGCACTCATAAACCCAATTTAATAACTGCTGTCAGAACAGACGCATTTATTTTTCTAATTAACCATTTTGATAAACATAATATCTTTATAAATATAACCTGTGATAAAACACAAAGCAAGGGGCACACAAATTACAGAACGTTGGTGTGGTGCTCCGACAAAAAAATAAAACTAGTGAACGCAAGTTTCAGCAGCTTTTTTGAGTTTGGAAATTACTTTCCTATGACTTTCCTATTTGAACAAGAATAATGCCCAGAATGTAGAATGCCTGCTTCCAACAGTGATCCGACCCCCGCCTCAGTAATGTTCATAGCCCATTGATTCCGATGGTGTCCCTTTTGGGGCAGAAGAAAACAAACATGATAAGCAAACAGAGGCAGGAAATGCGCAAGTGATGGCTGGGTAAAGAAGCACCACAGAGATTAGGTCACTGAGCCCCCAGCTTCCCTCAGCGAAGCTTGGGGCTTGGTAAATAAGGCCTGGTCATGGCTGAGGCAAGCTGGGTCCCAAGATCCGGCCAGAGCCGTCCCATGGACCAGAGGGGTGACGTGGCAGAGGGCAGCCAAGGAAGGGGGGCCGGTTTTGTACACTATCTAGTTCCCCCATGGCAGATTGCTGGAGCCCAGCAATCTGCTGTGGGGGAGCGGGATAACATACAACACCAGCAATGCGGGCTTCCGTCCCCGCACACCTCCTCTCCCCCATAGCCCCGAAGGTGGGGGCACAGAGGGACCAGCATAGCAGTGATCCAGCCAGATTTCTCTCCCCATGCGTTCGCCTTCGTGGGTCCACAGGGGGAGAGGGAAGCAGAGGGACCGGGAAAGTACTGAAAGGCTCGTTTCCTGGCACTGTCTCCAACTCGTGGTGTGGGGGGTGGGGGGTGTGCCGAGAAGCGGCATCGCTTATTAGGCAATTAGACACTGGCAGCACCAGCAGGAAGCAACAACGCAGCAATAATTAGGGGGAAATCAGGAGAAGCTAAAGTTTCAGAGGGAGCAAACCTGACATATCTTGAATAAGAACAAAAACAAGGCTCCCACATCTTTTGTTGGTTTGTACAAACAATTCTCTGGATAGTATTTGGGTTATCACAGTTGCAAAAACAGTACAAACAATGGCAAGTTGAAGTTCACGGAAAATACAACCTGACTTCATAAATAAATGCTGTTAAAATGGGTAATGTTTAATAAAAAAAAGTAATGTTTAAAAACAAATACATAAAAGCTGACATATAAAAACTAACAAAGTGACTAGTGCTCAAAAAAATCACCAACAATTGGTAATGTGCAAAATGTGCTGTAAACCTGTATCTCTCTTATAGATACTATGTTAACATCAAGTGTACCTATATACAAAATGACATCAGGAAGCAACAACGCAGCCTGGACGTGCGATCCAAAATGCAGGAAAGCACAAGTCCAGGCTGCGTTTATTTCATGTTTTGTGGCCATGCCAACACCACACCGAGCATGTGCATGGGGGGGGGGGGGGCAGTGGCTCCCCATGCATAGTTAAGTGAGACCCAAAAAAAATGTAAAGTATTTTCTCTTTTCTTGCCATCCTGGACCACGCCGCCCACCGCAGGCAAGGGCGCCCCACAGATTGAAGACCTCTGCCTACAGTATGTCTAGTTTTAAGGCAAAATACTCACCTGTTATCTTGCTGGCAAGACTATGTATGAGTGTGTATTTTCCCTGTATACTAGCATAGACTTGTGAGAATAGCTCAGGGGCAACGTGCTCGCCTTGGAAACAAATGAAACAGAGCAACATGTAACAATGATGGACCGTCAGTCCATAGGTAAGTTCGAGGGTTCTTTAATGTCCATGTCCTGAACTCCTCCAAAAGACACAGGGAAGGTAGGGGACACTAGATGACACGGGAAACACCGGGCTCACCCCCACACCCATCTTCTCAGCTCACTGCTTCACTATCCTCTCCAACCGTCACCAGCAGAACACCTCCACACAAACATTCCACTGCAGATGACCTCCCACTCACAGCTAATCTGTAGGCCAGAGTACTACACAACACAGGTTTAATCCCGGATGCGCACTTAGAAACCTCTGGGTATTAAGCGCGTTATAACCTATCATAAACATGCAGGGATCTAGTCAGTGAGACAACACAGGGAAATGAAGGAACTCTGTCCCGTACAGACAGAATAACAAATGCTGAATGAAGAAAGACACCTTGTGGTACAGACTCTGGTCGTACAGCTTAACGCACTGCATGGCAGCACCGAGCGGTAAAGTTAGGCACAACTCCGTGCAATGCTCAAATCAGAACCCAGAAACCATGCCAAGGGAACTTCACATATATCAACCACCGGCGCACTAGGGCTCGGCAGCCCCTGAGGAATGCAAGCCCGCATAAACCTGTGCAGAAAAAGAAGCAAGCATGCTGCTGTGGTAAAAACGCGATTGACATGTGGCTTAATTTCCAAATGGGTGAGTTCACTTCTGTTGTAACATTGAAAGCCATCTGCCTTGAAATTTCTGTTGTAACATTGAAAAACATCTGCCTTGAAATTTCCTCGCGTGCACGGCCCGGCCACAAATCACTTCCGTTTGGGGGCGGAGGGAGCCGGGGATGGGTATACCACACAAGAAGAGACACAAAGAGGCATTGCTGCAACCAAAATCAGAACAGGAAAAACAAACCTACGGAACCTAAATATACCTAGCGCTTCGACACACTTCCAAGATGTATAAGCGTCTTATAAATACACAGTAAAGAAGCCATACCGGCCTGCACACGGCTTGGAGTGCTCCTTCCACCATGTTTCTCTCGCCAAGCAGGTTGGCGACGTTCTACCCAGATGCGACAGAATACGTCATGACGCTTTAAAGGCATTTTAGAAAGTGTCGGCAAACTTTTGAACGAACACACAATGCTATCGAGTCCCATAGGGACTTTAAATGTGTGATTGGTAATGAAAGCAACATAATGCTTCCCTTTACTAAACGCTCATGTGCTGATTCCAGGCAGCATCAGGTGAGTGAATGCGATTCAGCTCATGTAGTGAATTTTATGTGAATTTCTTTTACTATCCATGAACTTTGGTCGTTCTCACTCCTTTTTTGGTACATTGGTACGAGGAGCCCTTTTGCAACCTCTGGAAATGCACGTTGAAGTTGGAGGTTGCAGCTGTTGCTGAAATGAGTTGTATTGTACTTATCACATGTTGAAATTAAACATTGTAAGTACGTGACTTTCCCAACATCTGGTTTTGAAATTACACAGGGCAGCCTGTTGTTGAGATTGTAAACACATTAGCTGTCCCGGAGCTCATTTACGGTACAGTTCAGGCAGGGCCAGTGGTGGAAATGGATACAAACTGGTGGGGGATCCCACAAGGGCTGGGGTTGGAGCGAGTTAGCGGGTGGGGGCTGCTCGGGCGGTGCCCGAGGAGGCGCGGTTAAGACGGCTGAGCTGGCAGTTGACCTCCGATCAAAGGAAATGTCCAAAATAATATTAAAACGGCACTATTTCTTTCATGCTGTTTCTTTTCCAAACTATATACCATTTCCATGGCACAGGTGATGAGTTACTTCACTATGCGGATAATAGTTTTGACCAGTGTTGCTGAGTAAATATTCTTTAAAGTGCACAATTTGCAATCCATTTTATTTTTAGAAAAACCTTCCCTTGGGTACTTTTAAAACACAGTGATTTCTGTTCGCCATAAGCAACATTTTCCTTTACTTGAACCACACCCTGTACAGCTCCTGCAGCTTCCCTCCAAAAGCAGTTGGATGGCTGCATCGTATGTGATGTTAATAGGGGTATTTATGTTTCCAATGTTTGTCGGATACATGTATATTTATTTATGCAATGTTTGTCGGATACAGGTATCCGACAAACATTGCATAAATAAAGAAATAATCCGGGTCCATGTATCCGACAAACATTGCAAAAATAAACCAGGTCGTGGCTAAGGACCGGGTTGTGGCTGAGGACTGTAACTTCCTCTTGCATGGGGTCACCAGAGGAAGTTACAGTTTGCTCACGGGTGCTTTTTTTTTTCTTCTTTTTTTCTTCTCCTCAGCGCAGAGCAGGGGTTTGGGGCGGCTGACTCTGGCCGGATCGCGAGATCCGGCTACATATCTCGTGCCAGATCTCGGATCCGACGAGAGCTGGCCCAATGAGCAGCGCTGGGCAGGGCAGTTTCTAGTCCATTTGGTGCCCTGGGCGAAACACTAGGAATGCGCACACCACATCCTGCGCGTGACTCCCACCGCACCCCGCGCGCCACTCCCAAACTACACCGTTAAGGGACTCGTACCCAAAGTCAAACAGTCTGTCACACAAGGAATGAATTGCCATTTGCAACGATGGGCCACCTTTCCTTGGTGCCCAAGACAATTGTATGCCCCAATCCCACTTAGGCTGCAGATAATGAGGACTGGGCACACCAAGAGACCATCAATATGGCATAGGATGCAGTATATACAACCAACAAAGAACACAAGATGCTGAAGCGGATTTGGAGGCAACCTAAACCAAAAGGGCTATGACAAGGAGACACCTGAACCCAATAAACAATCCTTTTAAAATTCTTTGAATGGGAATGAAGTGTATGATTTGATACAGTAAAGTCTGACTGTTGACTTGTTATAAGGATACATGGTCCCGGATTATTTATTTATTCATGCAATGTGTGTCGGGTACCTGTATATTTATTTATTTATGCAATGTTTGTCGGATACAGGTATCCGACAAACATTGCATAAATAAATTATCCGTGTCCATGTACCTGACAAACATTGCATAATAAGTAAACCAGGTCGTGGCTTAAATAATATTTACTCAGCAACACTTGTCAGAACTATTATGAGCATAATGAAGTAACTCATCACCAGTGCCATGGAAGTGGTTTAAAGTGGAATCGATATATAGTTTGGAAAAGAAGCAGCATGCAAGAAATGGCTCCGCTTGAAACTATTATTTTGGGAGAGGAAAAGCTGCCTACAATGCATGCCCACTCCTCACACCATCTCCCCTCCCATCACAATGCCAGCACAAAACCATTCAGTGACTAATGGCCCACCATTAGCAGTTTCCTGCCGGCATTGTGATGGGAGGGGCTGGTCTTAGCTGCAGGGGGACATGAAGTGTTTTAATTGTTGTGCTTATGACCCCACCCCACCCCAAGTGTCGCAAAAGTGGTCAGAGGGAGCCTCTGACTTCTGTAATGTCACATAGTACTTGTGTACTACGTGGCATTAGTCGGAAGGGGCAGTGCCAGCACCTGACCCATGGACACTTTCCCCATTGCAGTGCGCTGCCCACAAACTGGGGAATTTCATCCCCTCCAGAGGCTCCAGGGACTGGGGCAATTGTGCCCCCCCATCCCTGGGCTATTGCGCCCCGGGCAGCTGCCTGCCTCTCCCGGGCCAAGAAATTGGCCTGAGTTCAGGCAATGGAATGCTTGCAGTAACTGCTGTGCAGCCACTACACAGACCCTGCTCTGCTCTCACTGCATATATAATACCTGCGCCAGCTAATGATTGCAGATGTGAACTGTCTCCCGTTTCAGTACCTACTCTGAAAGTAATGATTCCCCAGGGCTAATGACTGCATATCCGGTACTTTCTATGGGTCTAATAACTGCAGGCACAGTGTCTGTTCTAGGTCTTATAGCTGCAGACCTTCTCTAGTGGTAATTGTAAAGGTCCATCACATTCTCGGGGTGGAGCGAATGAATGCAGACACAATACCTGCTCTGGAGCTAATGACTTCCGATACAGTACCTACCTGCTAATCCATTACATATGACAGAATACCTTCCCTGGGGCTTATAACTACAGACACAATACCTGCTGTGCATGGTACGTACTCTGGGGCTAACGATTCCAGTCACAGTATCTGCTCTGGAGCTAATGGTATTTAACATAATACCTGTTCATGGGCAAATCTGTGGTTAATGACTGCAGAAACAGTAAAAACCCCATGCACCCGTTCCTTCTCGTGTGTCCTTTCCCATTCCTAATTCACCTCTGACACCTCGAACTACACTCTCTGAAATTAACTTACAGCGTAAAGAAGTGATCAGTAGGGATAAACCATTGTGGCACGATTTTCAAAATGTGTTTGGTGCAACTGATGGGATGCTCATTCACTTCACTTGCACCAAAAAGGTGGTGAACCGTGCACAAAGGACATTTAAATATATGCATCATAGTTGTGCACATTGAGGTGCTCTTTTCCCACCAAATGCACAACTTTGCAAGGCAGAAGGTGGAAAGGGAGGTGCACTTTTCAAAGCACAGGGAAAAAAAATTTCCCTGTGCGTATTTGGAACAGGTGCAGGGGATATAAAATGTATGGGTAGGTCCCTTATGATTATGATCATCTCATGCAATGTGTGTGTGTGTGTGTGTTTGTTCCTCGGGCACCATTCGGCGTCAGGTGATGCAGCACAATATCCCAGTCTGAGAGAAACATTTGGTGATCCCCTGGAATCAAATAGGTCACCCAATCCAGTGCCACAAAGTTCCAGATTTTACTAACCCATTCATGTTTTTTGGGGGCTGATTTTTATTTCCATTTGTGTGCCACCACAAGTGTTGCAGCCGCTATCAGGAGGACGTATGTCTTTCTTTGAGCTTTTGACAGTAGTTTTTCCAGAACCCCACCCATTCCCAGGATGGCCATTCCGGTGCTGTCCAGCACCTGACTCCCAAAAATACTATTCATTACTGCACAGGTCATTTGCCAATATGGCTGTATGACTGGGCATTCCCATCAGATATGCTTCCACAATCCCAGTTCCCCACATCCCCCCCTAGCAGAGCGCTGACACAGTTGGAATGTATGTCGTTTTTCTGGGATGAGATGCCATTGGACCATTATCTTAACCCACATCTCCTAAATCTGAATGACCTGCATGAGTTTGGGGATATCTGCCCATAACTCAGTCCAATGTTTCCCCTCCAGCGGCTGCCCCACTGCAGTTTTGCACTGCTCCATATAGTGCCATACGTGGCTCTTTTCTCCTTCTGCTATAATCCCATCACTTTGATTTGAGCCACAAGGAAATAGAGGCAGAAGTTTGGCGGTCACAGCCCTCCCTTGCTTCTTAGAGACATTAGCATCTGCATAGCCACCCTGGTTCTCTTGTGGTTCCAAATAAATGACCCCACATGTTTTTGAAAGATCCAGAAGAAACCTTGGGAACCCCCACTGTCAGGGCGTGAAAAAGTACAGAATTTTTGTAAAAGTCACCATTTTAAGGGCATTTATTCTCCCCATTTAGGATATTGATGAGGGCACCCATTCCGCCAGCAGCCGGTGCAGCTTTTGCGCTAAAGGCGGGTAGTTAGCACGGTAAAGAGCTCCTAGAGAACCAGTAATCTGGACCCCCAAATATGTAATGCCGGTTTCTGGCCATCTATAGGGTACTATATCCCACAATGTTTGAACTTTTTCTGAGGGGGCGGTCACGTTTAATAACTGTGACTTGTGGGCATTTATTTTTTTTTTACCCAGCCACCTAGCCAAAGAGAAGAAGTTCCTGTGAGATCCCTGGAAATTAGGTTTCTGGTTCTGTGATCAAAAAGAGCATGTCATCAGCAAACGCTGCGACTCCATGCTTCTCCCCCCTAATATCCGGTGGGGGGGCCTTAATGCTGGCCAAGAGCGGCTCCAGGTGTATGGCCTATAAGAGGGGGAGAGCAGGCAACCCTGCTTAGTGTCTTGTGAGACCGTGATCCTCTGGGAAAGTTGGCTATCTATTTCCGGGTGCAAGGAGGAGCTCGGTAGTTATTGAAAGGAATTTAGAACCAAATCCCATAACCTCTGTGGTATGGAAGAGGAATGGCCATTCGACGCTGTAAAATGCCTTCTCAGCATCCAACGCTAGTATAAGTGCAGGGGTTCTAGATTTATTTACTTTTTCAATCAGATGACAGACCAGCCAAATGTTATCCGAGGTCTGCCCATGCCTAATAAATCCCGACTGGTCGGGATCAATCAGTTTGGGGAGGAGCTTATCCAGGCGTGATGCCAGAACCTTGGTGTAGATCTTTGTGTTTAGATTAATAAGGGCAATCAGCCAATATGACCCGCATAGTGACATCCTTACCCGGCTTTGGGAGCAGTACAACCTTGGCTACTTTCATTGTCTGGTTGATGCACCCTGCCCTCCCATTCACCCACAAAAGAGTGCAAGAGCTGGACTAAGTGCAGTATCAGTGACTCTCTAAAGGTTTTGCAGAAGCAAGCTGGAAAGCCGTCTGGACCCAGAGCCTTTCCTGATGGAAAGGCAGCTATAGTCTCCCTTACTTCTTTGGGAGTAATGTCTCCCTCAAGTTCTTCCCATTCTTGAGTAGTGATTTTAGGAAGAGGGCACCGGGACAGGTATTCCCTTTGGGCTTCCTCCTTAGGGGAATCTGATGTGTACAGGGATGAATAATATTCTGTGAAGACTGAAATTATGTCAGGTAGATCAGTGCTTTCCTGCCCCCCCATCTTTATTTTAAGGATTGTCCTTGATGCTTCTTTTTTCCTAATCAACCTGCTGACAGACGATCCGCCTTATTGGCTTTGACATAATGCCTCTGTTGGAGGTAGAGCAATGAACGCTCTGCAGCTCTAGTCTGCAAAACATCTCATTGGCCCCTAATCAGCCAATAGTCCCTTTGCAGCGTACTACCTGCGTTATTTGCCATTTGAGCCATTATTTGTTTAAGTTTAGCTTCCAATTCCCCTCTGTTGCGTTAAGTGCAAAGTAATCCAAGATTTATTTCTTTATGTCCTCACATAGGACTCCATCCTATGTCATATGTGGCTAGGGAACTTCCACCGCTATAGGCCTGGTTCTTTCTGACCCATATTTAAGGTAATCGTTATGGGCGAATGGTCTGACATGGCGATCACTCCTAGCTCTATCCCTGCGACGCTACCCAATAGTGACCTCGAAATCCAGGAGTAATCTATCCTTGAGAAGGATCTATCAAAGTGGGAATAAAATGTGTAGCCCCCCCCTCCGTTCCCTCCAGCCATCTACTAACGCCAATTGGGCCATGTGTTCCTTCAAGCAGGTAGATGGCGCCACATGGTTGTGGAACACCCTTGCGCTCCCGTCTTGGCCAGATTAAAGTAGTCTACCAATATTATTTGCCCTTAGAAAAACGTCTCCATCCTTTGAAATAACTGGTCGCTGGCGTAAAGTTGAAAGGAATCTGAGACTCTGCCGGTTTTGTGACGAACCGGATATAGAATCAGTGCAACATCTCCTTTTTGATTGTGGTGCAATGGCAGCTCTCTGACGGAGAGCCATTATAGCTTCTGGCCTCCAGTCGATAATAAGCGATAATGAGCTCTGGGACATATTCATGTCTGGATATCATGAAGGATGTATAATCTATTTCTCCAGGCTATGGAATGAAATTTGGGATGTAATAGCAATAATCAAAGCCTGAACCAATAGTGTAATGTGTCTCGTATCTATTAGCGAATGCATTTGAACTCTTTTTAATATCATAATGTGATGAAGAATGATGTGATGTATTTAAGCAAATGCATTTTATTCTTTCTATACTATGATGTGATGTTATTTAACTACATTAAACAAAATAGTCTCCAATTTGGTCAGTGTCGCCAGCAAGAACCCATCTTGCCCCGTATCGGGGGTGTAGATTGTTTCCCCCTGCTCTCCTCTGCCATTCACTGTCTTTGCAATAGGCGGAAAGAAATGGGGCCCATCGAGAAGGAGAGCCAGTCTTGCAGCAGGTCTGCTTTGCTAGAAATAGACCCCAATCCTGCACCAAGCTCCATTTGCAGCATCTTCTCCTGGTCTGAAGACATCCAGTGCAAGCTTAATGGCCCTACTCGTGGAGACTCTGCTCCTGAAGTTGAGTCTCTGTTGTACTCCATCTTGCTGCCTATCAGTACCTCTTAGCACTATGTGACTGCTTCCAATGCTTGCACCAGGTCATTATAAGTGGGGTTTCCTGGGCGTTCCCCGTCTGCTGGCTGCCTCTCTTTTATGTTTCCAGGGCTGATGTAGGTATCTGAGCTTCTGCTCAATCAGATGGCTGCTTATGCACGTGTAGCTTGAAGGCCACGTATATCAGTATGCTTGTCATCATGCGGACACAATCTCTACTGATGCCAACCATTAGGAACAAAGATGCTGGCGGCTGGAACTGCGTCATTCTGTTCCGACGTTGGCCGACACGCTCCACCAGGTCCGCGCATAGCTATGTGCTCTCAGTACCCACACGCGCTCCTGGAATCTTCCGCGTTCGCGCACGCTACCAAGCTTGTGCGCCCGGGTATATCTAAACTGGTACTCGTGCTGTAGAGCACGTACAACAATTAATAGAAGAAATGAGATTCACTGATCTTACATCTGCTCGAGCAGTGGCAGAAAGAGGAGCAAGAAGGAAGTGCAAAGACTGCTACGTGAGGAGATATGCCCAGATTGGAGGGCGGAAACACGTGTGGATATTCAAGTTCATATGTAAAGACTGTCCTTACAGCAAGTGTTCTTTCACAAAGTGTTTCATGATAATGTTTGGAACTCGTTGTTTTTTTGGTTTGCTGCTCGAGTGGTAATAAAAGAGAGCAAGCATAATACAAGCTTCCCTGTCGGTCGAATGAACATACACCATTTGGATTCATGCTTCAGTGGTACATTTGATGCTCTGGCCATACATTGTTCTAATCTTTTTATATGGCCAACCCGGACTTTGTTATTCCACCAACCCGTGTTGGTAATGTTTTAGAATTGCTTCCAGTTAACTTTAATCCTTTTAATGGCAATTGCAATAAAAAGATCATACAGAATAAACACATGGTTGATTTGGTTTTAAGTCATTTCATAGGGGTTATAAACACCCTGTGCATAAAGAAAAAAGATTCTGTGGGATATTGGCAGGTGAAGATGTGAGTTTAATTTGTTTCCACATTGAAGACATGTATTTTCATGAACAATTAATTACAATCGAGTTCCCAATGTAATTTGAATGACCATTTAATATCTGAAGCTCTTATACACATTGCTACTTTTTAGAATGTATCTGCTTTGGGCAATAAGTCGGAGACCAAGCACTGCAGTCTGGTGGCATCGGGTAGTATTCGTTCAATTTGTCTAAACAATCATTCATTAAATCATGAAAAATTTGAAATCAGAGTTGGCCAATGAGAACTTATCTTTAAAGTTTATATTAAATTATGTCAGAAGACCCTGTAAATATTTCATAAATAAACCTAATCCCTTTACTCAGCCATTGCTTTTGAAAGATCGATATCCCGTTTATGGTAATTAATTTGTTACACCAAAGATAGGTTAGATCATCTGAGACTGGCTGGAAACAGGAAATGTTTCAGTTTATTAGAGGTGACTTTCTTAGGGCTAGAAAATCTGGAGGTAATATGACCAAAAATAAACGCATGCTGAATGGGTACGCCAATTTCCTTTCTAATGCGAGCTGTGAAGGCATCATGAAGAAGGGCCCCGGCAACAGATTCACATCTCAACACATTTTTTATTAACTCAAACGTCAGGATGGAAAAAGGCCTAACTTGCCCTAATCTAAGGTGGGATTTCCCCACCTAAAGAAAACTAAGGAACGTCCGAGTTAAAGAGTTCAACTGAAGAATCAGTCTCTGTCCAAAACATATCCTTACCCTCACCACTAACTCTATACAATGTCTAGGGATATCGGCAACCAAAAGGAATCTGTGTTTAACCCAAAGTTCTGCCCCTTCCCCAAGCGTAAAGTAGTTTTGCAACGATCTCAAAATTATCCTTCGTAGACAAAAGGGAAAATAGTTTGAATCAGGACCAAGGGTACCTTCGACAGATTTAAGGCAGTTCACAGAAGAAGCCCTGGGGTTCCCTTCACCAAGTTCAGAATAAGTCACAGTAGAGGCATTGGGGTTCCCTTCCCCAAGTTCAGAATCATTCAGAGTAGAAGGGCTGGGGTTCCCTTCCCCCAGTTCATAATAATTCACAATTAATACGCTCAAAAGATTCCCAATTTCAGTTTTTCACCTGGTGGGTGAACTGCATTCAATCCAGTATTTAGGAAAAAGGAGCCATCTGCTTTCAATGTTCAAAAATAGATTTGTATGTTTTATGAGGTTGAGCAATAAAGATTTATTTTAATTTATATAATTGAAATGTCTATTTTGCAATTTGGAACCTTTCAGGACTGCCCGTTTCATTTTCTCAATGTGCACGGTCCCTTTAACACTTCACATGATTGTTAATTTAACCCTTTAAGTGCCATGGGTATTTCCCCCGGGTGCCAAGGCCTTTTTTGGTGATTTCGGCATGTGGCCATTCAATGCCTTCTAACTTTTTTGTTACATGAGATATCTCGGCCAAATTTGGCCCCTTTTTTCCCCACATGTAGGCGGTCGTAACCCCTCCCAGGAATCCTAGGTTGCTGTAGGGGGGTGAGAGAAAATAACCAAAAAGGGCGAAAATGTTGTGTTTTTTCAAAAAATGCCAATAAAATGATGTACAAAGAAACCTGTGGTTTTTAACAAATGGTTTGCTGTGCTGAATTCCCCAATTTCCTGGCTTTCAAGAACAGGTTGAGTGGAAACGAAAAAAAATTATTTTGATGTGGTTATCAACCATTTTGTGAGATTTTGGCTATTTTTGCCAATTGGACATGCATGGACAGAATGGAAGAAAAGGGTAGGAAAGCAGAATTGGAGGACAGAAAGGCATGCATTTCTGAAAAGTAGACAAAATGCAAAGTTTAGGAAGGGATGATTTGCACAGGTTGGGCAACAACTAGGTAGGGGAAAATGCCATAGATTGGGGGAAAGCGGGATAATTACAGAAAAAAAGCTGAGCTGGAAGCTGAGGTGGAAGCAGTCTGGTGCAGTCCGAGGCGGCACAGTGCAGCTAGCTCGGCCCCACGAATGGAGGACGCTGGGCGCCGCCTGCAGAGCAAACGACCAAGCCGGGAAGACTCTGGCTTGGAAATGAGGAGCCCTCTGAAGCAGCTGCCCCGACAGCGTCAACGACGCCCTGCACCTGCATCACCAACTAACATTCTGTCTGAGACAGGTATGCGACAAACTGTTTTTCTTTTTCCAACAGTTGCCCCTATTTGTACTGTTAATTCAAGTGGCCTTGTTTCCGCGCCACACTGGGACAAAGAAAGCAAAAGTTCAAAGGATCCTCTGATTTTGACGGAGGATGACAATCCTGAGAACGTTGACACTGATAATGACTCAGCCTCTCATTCTGATTTGGAAAATCAACCATTTCCTCAGCCTCCCCCCCCAGTCCTGTTGCCCCTCTTACCTGGTGGTAAACCCGACGAGGAGGGGGAGGGGGACGTGGAGAGCGGCTTGCGCCCCATTACGGCTGGAGACGCTGCGCTGCATGGTTTGAGCGAGCGGCTGCCCCTCCCAAGCGAGCCTCCGTCGGTTCCCCCACTCCCACCTCTCGGGTGGGGGGAGTGGGACGAGCCGGGGGCCCCTCCCGAGGTGCAGGGGACTGCGGGACAGACGGAGGGGGGAGAGGAGCTGTCAGACGCAGATGGAGGGGCGGAGACCCTGGGTCTGACGCTGGTGGAAGCAGCGGGTGGAGTGGCTAATGTAACAAGCATTATGGACTTGTCCGGGAGGGACTGGAAAGGGTTTCATCCATGAACGTGTCCCAGGCAGCCCTAAGAGTGCTTGAGGCAAAAGTAAATTTAAGAAATCTGACAAACGTCAGTGCACAGATTCATTCAGCAACAACAGGGCCAGATCTGATCAGTCCCTGCGAAGAAATCCGGCTGGACAACCTAACATTACCAAGTGACATGCAAGACTCAGAGGCCACGGACAACAACGAATTAAATGCTGATAAACAAAGCGGGGAAGACAAATGCAAAATGGGTGAGACTGGGGAAGTTCTTAAGATTAATAACTCCTCTCCAGGAGGGGAGGGAACTGCGAACTCTCTAGATAAATATACACGGAAAAATCCTGTCAGAAAAGGCAGTACAAAAAGAACATTGACACTGCCGTATAACGCACGTCAGCATGAACATTCAAAGCTAATAAACAAGAGAGTAATACGCAAGAACATTTCAGGACGAAGGTTAACATTTGTGGCTTCAAACCCAGTGGCAAGACTTGTTCAAAAATCATTAATGAAATACCAAACGCAGATGGAGGAACTGTCTGACGCTGACCTATTAGATGGGGCAAACATGCCCCCTAATGAAAAGTCATTCGGGAGGGAATGTGCTTGGTCAGGATTAAGAACAGGGATTCGTTACTTCAAAGATCCCAAACTACAACTTACTAGGGGCAATCAGACCCTATCTACCCTAAATAAGCAACCACAGAAGGAAACATCGAACTCGCAGACACCCAGTTCTGTGGTTAGTAACAACAACACGGCAAATGGCCGTGTCTTGGATCTGTGTGAAAACACTAAGACAGACACAGACAAGAGGCCTGAGATAACCCCCACCCACGAATCAATTGATCCACCAGTATGTGGTAAAGATTTCCCATGAAGTGAAACAAATCCGGCACCCACTCCAAAGGAAACATCTTCTATGAGTGAAGCCCAACAGAGGATGTCGGCTAGAGCTTCACTGGACGAGGGTAGCTGTGTAGAAAAGCCTACAAAGAATAAAGAGCAGGGAGTGAATAACACACCCTGTATTCATCCGCTTTCCCCGTTGGGGAGTAGAAGATCTTCAATCATGAATTCCAGCTGTTAGGCAGAAACCTGTGCAGTTCCCTTTGGGAACACTGCAAAAGATTTAGGACTACATGTGTTAGCAGTGGTAGCTGTGGCTGAGCAGTCAGACTTCCCTCAAGAAGAGTTAGGCATTCTGCAAAGTATACACAATAGGCACTCAGATACAATAGCACAAGCAAACACTGACCAGAGCTTTGGTATCAAAGTATATAATTATTTATTTAAACACACACTGTTTGAAACACTCCAGCACTCTTATTGTAAAACACTCTAAACACAGTTACTATTATGATATATACAACCCTTATTGCTTATCAGACAAGTCTTAGTTAACACCACTTATTTCCAGACAGAGGTGAGCGCTTAACTATAGATGGCACTCCAAAAAGTTCATGAAAAAGGGAGGGAAAAAGGCAGAATATGTGAAGATACACCACTCTAAGATTTAGGAACACTTTTAGCAAGGCAGAAGAGCAAAAGTCACTGGTGAGCCAAAGTCCATAGGCTGGGCCCACTCTTAGAGAGATCAGAGCACAAATGCGCCCAAGATCACACAGTTACACTAGGCTTTGAAAGTCTTGCAGAGAGTTCGAAAAGAGTTTAGAGAGGCTCAGAAAAGTTTAGCCAGGGTGCCCCAGGCTAACCCAGGTTCGAAAGCCGGGGGCTAAATCTACCCCGTACAGTCGGTGGCAAGGGAAGCCAGGCGGAACACGGTACCTTAAGTGGGAAGGATCCTCCAGCGGTGGCAGTTGTTCCTGGCAGCGGGTGCAAGTCTCGGCATCGTCCAGGGGAAGAGAAGATCTCGACTTGGAGGAAAGATGAAGGTCGTTGCACTGCCAGGGAAGAAACCAGCCGCAGAGTTTTCCGGTTAAAGGTATTACTCTTTATTTCGCGGTCGTGGTAAAACGTGGTATTCCGGTTGCCGGGGTGCTTGGCACAGGCAAGTCGGCCACGAGATGCATCGGGAAGGCGAAAAGACGGTGAAACTGGTATCCCCACCAGTCAAAGGAAGAAGACTCTCCGGCGGGAGTTCTCCTCTGTCGTTGGGAAAAGTGGTAGAGACGGTCCAGCAGGGCTCCACCGGTGGTGTCGTCGTAGCAGGTCGGCTCAGCTTCTCCCTCGTCGGATTCTTAGGTCCTGTGGCGACTTCTGAAGTTCCAGTCCCAAAAGCCCTGCTTTTATGCAGAAAACCCCCATTCACTCAGCCTAGCTGTCACTCAAACATGCTAAGTGGTGAGCCGGCCGGCTCACCACTTGGGCCAATCAGGACGGAGTGCGACTTGAGTTGCCTAGGCAACTCAGTCCAGGGTGCCTAAATCCCCCTCCATCCCTCCTAAATACCCCAGACAGAGTGGCACCACATTGGAGGGCTTCTGTGGATAAGCCATTGTGGAACAAAGAGCTCGACTTGGCTTGGAGTCACAGAAGAGAACACAAACGCCATTTTAGAACCGAGTTTTGGCAAAAAATACCAACCGGAGAATTAATAATAATTAAATAAACCGGCGGTATGTTCGAGGCTATCGTAATTAATTAAATAAAGATAGTAGCCTCGAACAATGGGAAAATCCCATAGAGAAATATTCGTGGTTGAATATAAAAAGTAGTATCCACTGCCACCAGCCAAAACTCGATCAGGGGGGACGGAGACGTGCCCCCTCGACTAACAGACCCCGGGGCAATCGAATTGCCCCGGCCAGTACGTCCACAATATGATGGTTTGTACTGGTTCTGTTCAGAATTCAAGACTAGTAAAGTCAATGGTGACTTTACATGCTCTGGGAGACAGTAGTCAGTCCCAGGGTATGGAGTCTACACTGGGGGGTCACTATGACACCCCTGTGTTACTGCACTGAGGGTGCTGTGTAACACACATCACAAAAACACATGAAGCCCTATGGAGTAAAAGACCCCATAGCCCATTAAACACATCTAGAGTCAAAGGAACACATTCAAATCATGTCCAAGAGTGAGGGTAAAAGAGTCTCACTCTTGGCAGGAGAAAAAAATAAACCCCAAAAATCCAGCAAAGCTGCTGGGGGACTCACTAGGTTAGGAAATTCAGCCTAAACAGAGAATTCTCCCTAACACCAGCAACGAGAAAGAAACTCCCACAAAAAGGTGGATATCTTCTCAGTGATGTCAGCTATAACTATTGCCCTCACACCTTTCTGCAAATTATATGAATCGATTCATGATACCCTAAAGGACCAAACAACACTGGCGGCAATGCTGCATAGAAAAATGATCTACATCGAAGGGTACATCACAGCCTTGGAAGCGAGGGGAGGGGGGCTTGACTTAAATAATAATTCATAGAGTGATAATACAGGAAACTCAGAGAAACAAGTGGTGGGAGAGGGGAACAAGTTGACCCTAGGGAATGCTTTGATTGCTGTACAGACTGAGGAACAAACTAAAGCAATTCCAAATACAAGTGCAGCAGAGGGTGGAGAATTACTGTCTGAATATCGGAATGAAACCGTTCTATTGAATCCCCCAGGGGGAATCTGTGAAGCCTTGAGAACAGTCCCTACAATAAAAGTACGGAAAGAACAGAGCCCCCCCCCCCCTCTCGAGTACAACTAAGAAACAACTACCTAATGGCTGTGTAATCATGCCTGTGGAAACTAGCATACTTGCTGTGGTTGAAATTGTAGATGAATTAGAAATTGAGTCTCAAATCAAACTCCGGGGGGCAAATCCCTCACGGTCTTCTGATCAAAGAGACTCTGGCAATCGAGGGACATCTTCGAAATGATATCCGCTCTTTGGAAAGGGTAAAAGACCCATGAAGAACCAAGGGGAACGTGTGGTAACAGTAGAAGACCAGCCCTCAAAATTAGCTCCAACCAAGGGCCAAACAGATAACCAGAGAATCAAAGCCTGCACTGGAAAAGAGATAAGAAACAGATCGGTGGTTTTCCAGGCTATGGAACCATCTAATCAAGAAGAACTGAGATTGGTTAATAGACCAGCAAGGAACCATCAGGACTTTGACGACTGTGAAGAGAGTATTCACTTACTTGATCTATCGGTATACTTGGTCGAAAGTTCAGAGCCAGAATCCCCACAAGAGATCCAAAAAGTGACGGCTTTGGGAAAAGACTGTGAAAATGAAGTAAATAATGACACTCAACAACTGAGCCCATACCTTACTCTGGCAGAAAGACGGGAAAAAGTAACAAAAGTTTATGGTGGAAAGAAAGCTTCGAGTCTGTACCCACTGGACAGGGAGGACCTAGAGAACGACTATAATAAGAACAGAAGGATTACTTTGGTAATAAAATCAAGGCCCATATCACATTGCATTAACAGAGAGACCAACAGCAGGGAGAAGGTTCCTTCAGCAGTCTATAATAAAAATAAGAGGAGAAGAGAAGACCCATACCAGATCAAAGTAGAGGACAAAATGTAAGAGATGACAGAAAACAAGCCACAGTTAAAGAAAAAAGCTACCCACATCCCATACAGCAAAATGTTAGGGAGTGAAAGGACTTTTAAGCTGGAACAGGTAGGGGAGATTCGAGACAAATGGATCTTGAATCGGAAAAACATTGTGGCATTAATTAACTGTATTCCAAAACTGAGACAGATCCACACGGAAGACATCAAGATTGTGGAGTTCAGCTCTACGGGCAAAAGAGATTGTGTTTACTTGCACATTCCATCACCAATAATCAGACTAATGCCGATTTCGGAACAAGAAAGTTTCATATGTTAGGTTCCGACTTGTGGGATTGTCGAACAAGTGGTGCTAAGTCAGAACAAAAACAGCGATTATCGACTCAAAACGACAACCTGCGGTCAAAATATAGAGAACGGTCTATTTGTCAGGACGATACCGTATTCCGACCAATTAAAAGGCAGATACAAAGAAAGGAAGTTACTATGAACGAGAACCAGTCTAGCTCCCTAGAAAGGGTTGCCCAAAGAGCAAAACCAAATAAATTGACCGAAGATGGAAACATTCATCATGATGATGTGAATAATGACAGATACCCAAAAGGCCCCCTGCAGAGGATAAAAATCACATTTGCCCAAGAAGTTACGGAAATGGATAATGATCGAACAGCAGCAAACAAAAAATCTGATGACGGAGAAGAAGTGGCGCAAGCAAGGCGGGAAGGGACTTTGAAAGTATTAGAGGGAAGAAGCTAGCCATGCAAGGCACTGAAGGATAGCACGACGGACGCCGGGGTTGACGGCCTGAAGGCCTCGGGAAGTGACTACATTACTATGGCATGTTGGAACACTCGAGGGTTTAGCCATCATCTGGTAAAGAGTGATGTTAACTTGGGAGTGTTTGACAACATTTGCCTCCAGGAGACGTGGCTAACAAAGAAGCCATTTCTGGAGGGCTATGAAACCTATCTGGCTCCAGCCGCCTGTTTGGAAAAAGGACGACCCTCATCAGGTTTGCTGACCGCTAGTAGATCGGGATCAGGAATGCACTATGTAGAATCGGTGATCTCAAACATCCATTTCCAAGTGTCTTGTCTGAATTGGTCAAAGCAGCTGTCAGAAAAGAGTCAACACAACGCAAAGTAAGAAGTAATAATTGTGTTGAATACATACTGGAATCCTGCAGTGATTAAGAACGAGGACTATTTGGACATGGCAGTTAACATCCTGGAAAGAATACATATGGAGTGGACGCCAAAATGTATTATCCTGTGTGGAGACCTCAACGCGGTCTGTCCTAAATCGAAACAGACGCATGAGACTGGTAAAAAGATGCCACTTAATATGGTACGTGGTCATCTTTGGATTAAGACAATGTCATCTTGGGACCTGCAGAGCTTAGAAACATCAACACACAAGAATAACCCGAGAACACCGACATGGGAAAGAAATAATTCGACAGCAAATTTAGACCACTTATTCGTTTCCAAAAAGCTGCTCAAGATTATAACTGAGTATGAGGTGGTGAGAACAGTTAATAGTGATCATAATCTCTTAAAGGTACGATGGACTACTACAAGAAAAGTGAGATCGAAAATGGCAGCGGAGATCGAGACGTGCAAGGGTGGCACAAAGTTAAGATTGTCGGCCAATGCAGTTGTAGAACTTACGGACTCATACATAAACAACTGCAGGACAAACCGGCGAGTAGGTTTGGAAAACAACATCGACTACCAACCTCTGCTAGAAGTTTATGAAGTTAAAAGAAAGATTTTGCCAAATAATAAGTTAAAAATTCATCCACATGAATTCAACAAAAGTATTGTTGAAGAAAGAAAATAATTAAGGAAACTAGTGCCAAGCAAAAAAATACATCCACTGCTGAACTGGTAAATGAATTAAAAGTAGCAAATAGGAACTATAAAAGTTGGCTAAAACAGCACAAAGAGAACATGAATCAAGCTGATGCTGCAGGCATGCTGAAGACAGTGTATAGTAGGAAAAATAGAGATTTCTGGACTCTAATCATAACTACCTCAGACTCGCAAAACAACTTAATAAATAACTTTATGGGAGAAGAAGCCTGGTCGGCCCACTTAACAAAGTTATTTCAGAAAGTGGGATACCCCTACTTGCCTAAACAAGAACGGATAAATACATCTCAAAACCAAGATTTGTGAAAACCATCATGGGAGAACACCTGGGATCAGGAGGATATAAAAAGAAAACTTGTTCAATTGAACAACTCAATGGCCCCAGGGCTCGATGGGATTACCAGCGCAGATTTGAAGGAACATCTCCCAGAATGGACAATCTTCATCCATGAGGTAATTAAAAACTGCATCAACACCAGATCGATACCTGCTTCATGACTACAGCAACCATTGTTCCGATTTAAAAATTGGGGCCTAGAGACCAACTTAAGAACTACCGACCAATTGCACTACTAGATGTAGTTGGGAAAGTGTTTGGCTCATTGTTGCTGGAAGACTTCCAAAAATGGTCTAGGACAATGGGACACGAGGACCCTTTACAATCTGGGTTTGTGAAAGATGGGGGAACCGCACCAAATATTCTCCTACTAACCACTCTAAAAAGTAATATCCTTGAAGGTAGTCCAAAGATCTACCTTGCTTTCATTGACCTGGTCCAAGCTTTTGACCAGGTCAATCATGAAATTCTTGGGGAAAAACTAATAACAAGAATTTGTCCGGAAAGCATTTTAGGGCCTATTAGAGCCCTCATCAAGACACCTCTATCAGACTGCCTTTAAATCAAGGGGGGGGATGCTACCTGAGCTCATTCCAACGGCAAGAGGAGTGAAACAAGGCTGCCCTCTTGCACCAACTCTGTTTAACTCGTATCTCTGGGATATTGAAGAAACTGAGCAGGATATCCGGTCTCCCTCCCCCCCCCCCCACAGTAGGGAAGGTTAAGATCCCAAGATTGCTCTACGCGGATGACCTAATTCTGATGGACTATACCCCGATTGGTCTTCAAAGCCAATTAAACGAGCCTGCGCTATATATACAGAAGAACAACTTGGAGATCAATAAGGCCAAAACTAAAGTCATGGCCATGGAGAAACAAAACACCCGTAATGAGAACTTTAGTTGGACCCTGGAAGTGGAGAAAATAGAGCAAGTGGTAAAATTCAAATACCTGGGGGTAATCTTGAGTAATAACAAACAGGAGCGTCCAATGCAAGTCCACCTCTTGGAAAAGGCAAGAAAATTGGCAAGTCGAGCGAAAGTAATTGACAGAAGATTTGGCCGATTCACAGCAATCCCTTTGATTCAATTTTACAAGGGTAAGGTGGTTCCGTCCTTAATTTAAGGTGCGGACGCGATGCCAACTATACCGCATGATTTCTGGAAATGTCTAGAAGGTGTGTTCTGGAAACACACACTGAATTTACCGCAGTCAACATCAACAATGACCATGGCCATGAACTCTGTCTGCAATCACTGGAATCAATGGTAGTTAGAAACTCATTAATACTATACAGGAAGTCCTTGACTAGCACCTGTCTGAATGTAATGTCTATAATTCGCACGGAAACTAAAGAACAGAAAAGTAAAATTCTGACGTGTTGGGTGAAAGAACATCAAAAAACCTTAGCAGAACTAAACAGTTCTGAAGAAGAACTTATTCAAAACCTGAACAAAGTAAAACAAAAATTGCAGGAGCAAGATTGGATACAGACGACATCTCTAGACCTGAGAAGCAAACTGATAAGCCATTTGCCACCAACAACGAGAGGCTTAAATGACTTACGAACTACCTAAAAATATTCCCAAGTAAGATACTGCGAGACACCTTCTTACGAGTGCGAATGAATCTCCTGCCAATGAATGAGATCAGACCATAAGGAAACTAACATGGGACACTGTTATAGACTGCGTCACAAGGACGTTGCGTACCTGTTCGTCCGGTTGAGAACCTTGAAGATGATGCCAGGCTGTCAGGAGTCCTGCGGAGATGTAGTTGATGACGAGGGAAGCCAGCCCAGCTCCCGCCCGAGTGGAACCGGGTTGGAGGTGAACCAGCTCCCAATGCCACGGGTGCGCTCTCCCCTGATTAGCGTGGCGTCAGGACAGTGCAAGCACTGACAGGGGGAGCCTTTCCAGATGACGATACTGAGGCCCAAGGAGGACTGGATCCGGAAGGTGGAAGTCCCAAGGATCAGGTCACATTGGAAGTTCATTGGAGGCTGTATCCTGCAGAGGAAGGTAGAGGTTGGCTCACAAGGAAGGCACCAAGGCAGAGGGAGGCAGAGCGGGCAGGCAGACAAGGTACAAAGGGCAAGAGCCAACTAAAAGGAACAGAAAGGGAACCACCCAACTAGAAGGAAGGAATAGGGAGCCCCAACCACAGGACAGGAGAGGAGCGGACAGGACAACAGAACCACGGGATGTACCAGCAGGGTACCAGGAACAAGAAAGAACGGGAATCAGGTAACAGGCAAGGAAGGCACAAGGAACCGGCGAGGAACACGATCCAATTCAAACCGCGTTGAGACACGGTTTGAATGAATGGCCGGGCTCCTTAAATAGGGTTACCAACACCTGGGAGGCTTGGAACGCAAGCCCTGCTGTCTCCCAGGCATTGTTTAGCCTGGAGAGAGGCGTGGACCGCAAGGCTGTCCAAACCGAGTGCCCCGTGCAGTGCGCATGCGCGGAGAACGCGAAACGGCCACCCGCGCATGCGCAGACCAGCATGCCCAGGGAACCCGGAAGCGCCCGAGGACCAGGACAACCCTGGAGCCCCCAAGCGAAAGCGCGGGTACATCCTCCAGGATGGGGCGCGCCGCTTCAGGTAAGTGGACCCCAATGCGGGTGGCGTGACACTATGCCCCCTCCCAGAAAGACCCGGGGCCCCAGGTTTCCAGGGACAACGAAGGAAAAAGTCACGGACAAGACGGGGTGCATGCACATGACAGCACGGCTCCCAAGTGCGATCACAAGCAGGGTAACCCTTCCAATCGACAAGGAATTGGAGCACGCCCCGACGAATCCGTGAGTCACATATTTCCTGCACTTCAAATTCAGGGACCCCACGTACTTGAATGGAGGATGGCCGAGGACCGGAACGCCCAAAGACATCCTTCACAAAGGGTTTCAAAAGGGAGACATGAAACACAGGATGCACTCGCCAGGATTGGGGTAACACCAGTCGAAAAGCAACTGGGGACAAACGTTTAGAAATCCTGAAAGGCCCATAGAATCGGGGTGCCAATTTGGTGGGCAGATTTCGCACCGGCAGGTTCTTGGAGGACAACCAAACCAAATCGCCCACCCGGAAATCCGGCTCCGTGGACCGACCCTTATTTGCCTGCTTTTTCATGCGCTCCCGTGCCTCAACCAGGGTACCCCGGGCCAGGTCGTGTTGCCTCTGGATGTCGAAGACCAATTGATCCGCAGATGGAACAGCGCTGGGCAGTACTGGACTAAAAGGAACCAGCTTGGGATGTAGCCCGGTAGAGCAAAAGAAAGGGCTGACACCAGTAGCAGTATGCGTTGCGTTGTTATAGGACACCTCAGCCAAATCGAGATTCTTCACCCAGTTGGATTGGGTTGCATTGGCATAACAGCGTAGGTACTGCTCAAGAGTTTGGTTAGTTCTCTCCGTCTGTCCATTTGTGTGTGGGTGATAACCAGAACTCAAAGCTCTGCGGATACCAAGATGATTGCACAATTGATGCCAAAATGAGGAGAGAAACTGCGAGCCACGATCTGAGATGATCTTCTCCGGTAATCCATGCATTCGGTAGATGTTGTGTAGAAATGCCAGAGCCATCTGAGAGGAGGTAGGTATCTTTAAAAAAGGTATAAAGTGTGCATACTTCGTGAAACAATCCACTACCACCATAATGCAAGTGTCGCCCTCAGAAGGCGGAAGCTCGACAATAAAGTCAGTGGCGATGGTGTGCCATGGGTAGGGCGGTGTTTCGGTAGGCTGAAGTAGTCCCAAAGGTTTTCTCCTAGGCGTCTTGGTCTGAGCGCAGATTGGACAACCCTCCACATAACTCTTGACCTCCTTGGCCCAACCCGGCCATCAGGATTGTCTAGAAACCAGCTCCTGAGTAGCCTTGATGCCACGATGACCACCAACTTGCGAATCGTGAAAACCCTGAAGGATGACTAACCGAAGTGAACACGTCGGTATGTACAGTCGTTTCAAAAAGAACAGAAGACCATTGCGTTCAGTGATTTGTGGTCGCTTCAGAATGTCGGCTCGATCTGGGTCAACCAGTGTTTCTTGTACTATTCTCTGCAGATGAGGAGAAATCGTTAAAAGAACATGCTTAGGAGAAATCAATGGAGCGTTCAAACTGCAATCCTTCTCTTCCTTCTCCAGAGAGCGAGATAAGGCATCAGCCTTCAGGTTCTGAGAGCTTGGGATGTAAGAAATGTTTAAGTCGTAGTGAGAAAAGAAAAAGGGCCACCTGGCCTGTCGAGCGGTGCGACACTGCAAGGATCGTAAGAACTGCAAGTTGCGATGGTCAGTACGGACCTCTACAGGAAAAAGACCACCCAGCAAATGGTGCCTCCACTCCTCAAACGCAGTCTTGATGGCCAGGAGCTCCTTTTCTATGACTGCGTAGTTCTGTTCACTAGCAGCGAGCTTTCGTGAGAAATAGGCCACCGGGTGTTCTTCGTCAGATATAGGATGCTTCTGTAAGAGAACAGCGCCAACAGCGAAGTTGGAAGCATCAGCCTCAACGATGTAGGGCATCTCATCGTTGGGATGACGTAAAACAGGAGCTGTACTGAATGCCGTCTTCAAACAGTTAAAGGCTGCTGAAGCCTCTGAATCCCAAAGGAACGGAATCTTGACAATGGTCAAACGTGTCAACGGGGCCGTGACACGTGAAAATTGAGGAATGAAGCGCCGATAAAAATTGGCGAATCCCAAGAATCTTTGAAGGGACTTCAAGTCGTGAGGTTGTTTCCAATCTCGGATTGCTTGTACCTTATCAGAATCCATGTGGATTCCAGCCTCGCTGATAACATACCCCAGAAACTCCATCTTGTTCCGATGAAATGAACATTTTTCAGCTTTGGCGAACAACTGATTCTGTGATAGATGTAGAAGAACCTCACGTACATGGAAAACATGTTCCTCCAGACTGTCTGAGAAGACCAGGATATCATCCAGATAAACCCAGACCGAGATGCCAATCAAGTCGCTGAAGATGTGATCCATAAACTGCTGGAAAACGGCCGGGGCATTACACAACCCGAAGGGCATTACCCTGTATTCGTAATGCCCAAATGGAGTCTTAAAGGCCGTCTTCCACTCGTCGCCCTCATTGATTCTGACCAGATGGTAAGCTCCGCGAAGGTCTAGTTTGGTGAATACTCTGGCTGACCGTAACGACTCCATGATGTTCCGAATCAAAGGTAACGGGTACCTGTCTTTAAGGGTGATGTCATTCAGTTGACGATAATCGATACATGGCCGTAGGGTACCCTCCTTTTTCTTCACAAAAAACAGCGGGAATCCCGCGGGGGATTTGGAAGGTACGATGTATCCTTTCTCGACACAATCGTCCAAGTAGTTCCGAAGTACCAGTCTTTCGGTCTGAGTCAAGGAATAAACCTTCCCATGAGGGATCACAGCACCCGGGATCAGGTCAATGGAACAATCAAAAGATCTGTGAGGTGGAAGGGGTATGTCTCCAGGCTCAGAAAACACAGTCCTCAGGTCAGCATATGCATGTGGAATCTGAGGCAAGGAACACAAACCAGATGGGTTCTTACCAGAAGTAAGAGGTGTTGAGGTTGGTGACTTCAGTGACGGGCCGGAACCACAACATTCTTGAAGGCAAAGAGCAGAGGTAAACACTAGAATACGGGACTCCCAATTGATTGAGGGATTGTGTCGCAGAAGCCAAGGTAATCCCAACACCACTTGATATGAAGGCGACTTGATGACATCGAGAGCAATTCTCTCCTCATAACCCTCGATTCGCAATAGCAGGCCTACTGTATGCAACCGTATGGGTCTGGAAGATAAAGGCGTACCATCAATGACCTCCACTGGTATCGCCTTTCTTCTGGTAAGCAATGGTATGCCGCTGTTGATGGCGAATTCCTCATCAATATAGTTACCAGAAGCCCCGCAATCCAACAAACCATGGACATCAACTGTCTTATCCTGCCACTTTAGACTGATTTTCAAAATCATCAAGACGGCTGGCTGCATAGGTGGAAACGCCGTACTGGCACAAGAAAGGGCTTGTAGCAAATAAGGACCTGTCGTAGCCTTTCCAGTAGACAACAGGTCTCCTAGTTTCCCCCTTTCTTGATAGGACGCAAAGGACAGGTACCCAAATGGTGACCTGCAGCTCCACAGTATAGACACAATCGCAGACTTCTCCTGCGCTTCTTCTCTTCTTCTGATAAGGGACCTCTTACTTCACCCAATTGCATTGGCTCAGTAGAGGAATCCGAAGGTACTGGCATTCCAGTAGGTAGGGTTGAGGGCCTGGGGTACACCTTCTCAAACCGACGTCTCTCACCCTTTCTCTCGGCCAATCTCTGGTCTATCCTCAAAACTTGTTCAATAAGTTTCTGAAGATCTTCGGGTTCAGGAATGTGCAACAACTCATCCTTGTATTCCTCTCTTAATCCCCGGCGAAACAAGGTCTTCTGTGTTATCTCTGGCCATAGGGAATCAGTCGCCAGTTGACGGAAATGGCCGATATAAGTTATTATATCGGTATTTGCCTTTTGAATATCCATCAATTGATTCTGTGCTGTGGAGGCCAGATTAGGAGACTGGAAAACTTCCAAGAACGCTTTCTCAAAGGCCAAGAAATCGCTAAGAATGGGGCTATTAGTAACAACCAGGGGTGTAGCCCAAGCAAGAGCGTTCCCAGATAAGTTGTCTAATATGTAGCCGATCTTGGCTTTATCATTATTGAAATGAGTCGATCGGTAGAGGAAATGTATCCGACAACGGTTGCAGAATTCACCCACACGTCTGGGATCTCCATCGAATTTGATGGGTGCGGTGTGAGCCATGGTGTTTTCAGACTGTGGTATTGCCCCAATGTTCTGTGTCACCATTTGACGTAATGTCACATTCTCCTGACGGAGTGCAGTCATCTCAGCATGAAGAGCTTGTACTTCATTACGAAGACCTGGGTCCTCTTCCATCTCAGAGTCCGAAGTATCCGAAGGCAGGCGTCTCAATCTGTTATAGACTGCGTCACGAGGATGTTGCGTACCTGTTCGTCCGGTTGAGAACCTTGAAGATGATGCCAGGCTGTCAGGAGTCCTGCAGAGATGTAGTTGATGACGCGGGAAGCCAGCCCAGCTCCCGCCCGAGTGGAACCGGGTTGGAGGTGAACCAGCTCCCAACGCCACGGGTGCGCTCTCCCCTGATTAGCGTGGCGTCAGGACAGTGCAAGCACTGACAGGGGGAGCCTTTCCAGATGACGATACTGAGGCCCAAGGAGGACTGGATCCGGAAGGTGGAAGTCCCAAGGATCAGGTCACAGTGGAAGTTCGTAGGAGGTTGGATCCGGCAGAGGAAGGTAGAGGTTGGCTCACAAGGAAGGCACCAAGGCAGAGGGAGGCAGAGCGGGCAGGCAGACAAGGTACAAGGGGTAAGAGCCAACTAAAAGGAACAGAAAGGGAACCACCCAACTAGAAGGAAGGAATAGGGAGCCCCAACCACAGGACAAGGAGAGGAGAGGACAGGACAACAGAACCACGGGATGTACCAGCAGGGTACCAGGAACAAGAAATAACGGGAATCAGGTAACAGGCAAGGAAGGCACAAGGAACCGGCGAGGAACACGATCCAATTCAAACCGCGTTGAGACGCGGTTTGAATGAATGGCCGGGCTCCTTAAATAGGGCTACCAACACCTGGGAGGCTTGGAACGCAAGCCGTGCTGTCTCCCAGGCGTTGGTTAGCCTGGAGAGAGGCGTGGACCGCAAGGCTGTCCAAACCGAGTGCCCCGTGCAGTGCGCATGCGCGGAGAACACGAAACGGACGCCCGCGCATATGCAGACCAGCATGCCCAGGGAACCCGGAAGCGCCCGAGGACCAGGACAACCCTGGAGCCCCCAAGCGAAAGCGCGGGTACATCCTCCAGGATGGGGCGCGCCACCTCAGGTAAGTGGACCCCAATGCGGGCGGCGTGACACTCACTAGTTGTCGGTTCTGTAAAAACAAGACCCAAATAAGAGTCTCTTCGACATTTACTACTGGCTTGTTCTTTGTCAAGGTTGAGAATGGCACATTTGGGTCACTTACTCAAGGAGTCAAGAATGTGCGATGAAGAGGGCTGGTGGAACCGCTTAATAGAGGGGGACAACATCTCCTATGTGATAGCGGTCTCCCAGTTCTTCATGAACTTGAAGCTCCAAGACTATAACCTGGAATAATGGCCTGGGGTTGTAAAATCGAAAGATTTATTTCTGGGCCACTTTAGACTTTATACATAATCATCAGACGAAGAACCGGGAGGGAGTTGAGAACAGTATTCACTTCTTTTCTTTTCTTTTTCTTGTAAATTTGTTTTGTAAATTGCAACAAGCAAAATAAAAAAATAAAAAATAACATCATCTTGATGGTTTCCAAACATTCCCACCAGGATATGTATACTGGGAACCAGGCTGAAGTTAGATCTTGAAGCCAGGTAATTAAGGCATCTGAATTAAGTTAAATAGTGCTAGAAACAGAAGGAGCTACTTGAATCCCCAGATATTTGATGGAGTTCTTACACCGTTTAGGATCATAAGAATCTAGCTACTTTTTAATACAATATGAATTAAAGGGTAGTACCTCAGATTTGTCCCTATTTAGTTTATATCCTGACCTTGAGGAGGAAAGGTCTTATTTAAGTAATACATTTGGAAGATGTGCCCTGTTTTTCAACAACACAAGTATGTCATCAGCATGGGCATCAATTCTGATCTCATGTTTACCACATTTAATCCCCAGAATGAGCACCTCTTTTCTAATAAGGTCCAGTAAATGTTCCATGGGTAAGAATTATAACATAGGCGATAGAGGGCATCCCTGCCTAGTGGAAAGAACGATGATGGTTGACCATTGATGAGAATAGATGTCTAGGATCTGAGTATAACAATTTGACAAGGGAAATTATACCTTGCCTTCTCCACACCCATGCCATCGTAATGCTTGGAAAAGGTATACCTGTGCAACCCTGCCAAAAGCCTTCTCAGCGTAAAGGGCAATTTCAGCATATCCATCCCTATGTCTTTGTTAACGATATGCATACAATCAAACAATAGTCTTACAATGGATGAGATGTTTCTTCCAGTAACAAATGCTACTTGATCAGATTTAATCAGTTTAGGTAGAAACAGTTCAATTCTATTTGCAAGGAGTTTGGCATATATTGTACATTCAACATTAATCAGCGATATGGGTCTAGCTTTTGGGCAATTCAGTCTTTTACTGTGTCAGAAAAAATAATGAATAGTGCTACAGCAAATGTGCCAGATAATTTACCAATGTTGGAAAAATGTGAGAACAGTGCTTCTAATGCAGAGGATAATAAAGTGGTAAAATGATTAAAGAACCCAATGGAGAGGCCATTAGGGCCAGGAGCTTTTTCTTTCTGTAAATCTTTTATGGATTTGGAGATTTCACATGAAGTAATCTGATTTTCTAAACCGCTCAGGTCTAACTTTGGATAGGATTCTCTACCAACATTATAAAAAAAAAGTGTTCAGATTGGAAACAGAGCATTTATGTTCAGAGGAATATAGGTTGCAGTAGAATTTTCAGAAGATATCTAATATTGCCTTATCATCTGATATTGTGATTCCCTGATCATTTTTAGTGTGTGAGATAGATGCTTTATCTTTTTTTTTTTAAAAATAGGAGGCAAGTGCTCCTTGTTGGAGGTTTGGAACATTTCAGATTTTTGTTTCAGAATTACACCTGATGCTCGTTCAGTAAATTTTTTTGTTGATTTGAGTGTGCAGAATTAGCACAGTTTGTAACAATTGCTCTGAGGGATTTTGAAAATATTAGTTCTCAGAATTTGTGAGTTGTTGAATCTAAATCCCTTATCCTTTCTTTTTTGTGTGCTTACATATGCAATAATATGACCCCTTAACGCTGCTTTAAATGAATCCCAAATGTTCAACCGTGGAAGTATCTTTATCATGATTATTTTCAAAGAATTGTTGGTGGAAGGAGAGGAAAGATCGCTCTAATTTGTTATCTTGAAGTAGGAAGTTATTGAATCTCAATCTATTAGACTGTTATTTTATATCCATAAACTCAAAGATTTTTAGAATCTAGTATAGCGCCAGAAAGAGTCTTAGCCACACAAATATAATCTAAGCGTGAGAGTGCATTATGAGGTAAGGATTGGAAGGTAAAATCTAAATCTGTGGGATGATTCAAGCACCATGTACCTAATAGCCCCACTTCTGATAAAAAGCGTATACATTACTTATGAGTTCTAGAGCTCTTAAAGATACAATTCGATCTTCTATCCATAAATCGGTCAAAATTGTTATTGAAGTTGCCACATACAGTTAGATTTGTACGATTTGACGGCAGCATGGTACGTTTGATATTGGTCCAGAACTTCGTATCAGGGTTTGTTGGACCATAAATGTTCATGACATATACAAATTCGGAGCCAATATGTAATTGCACCAATACCCACCTACCTTTTCATCCATATCTTTAAATACAATGTTATTAGGCACATTTTTAATCATTTGGATTGCTACACCATTAAAAAGAAAATGTGTATTGATTTTATCAACAAAACATGCTTACCAACAATCGGTATGATACAAATCCCTTACCACCCTCCCGAGGCCCGATTCATGCTCCTCATCACTCCCACCCATTCCCATTGTCGTCCTCCTCCCCATGGTGTCCTTATATGCTGAAACCTTAGAACCCATTGTGATCCCCTCGTGTTCCCACCCAATGCTAGCGTGGGCACATGGATACATTTAAGTCCAGTCATCGTCTCCAGATGTTGTGTTTCTGAAGGCAACCCCTCTCCCGGTATGCCCTCAGTTACAGATCACTGCAGTACTCCATCCTCTACTCCATATGCATATGGTTGGTGCCATTGGGCTGGCTGCCCCATCCAGATGCAATGTTTTGTTTACCTATCATCAGGGCTGTTTTAATGAGGCATTTGTCTATAGAGGTGAATCCAGTATCCCCCCCCAGATGTGCAAAAGTCCTAATTTGGTGCAGTAAGGAAATGGAGAGCCCAGGCCTCTAGAGATTGAATCCCTTATCAACTGCCAGAAGGACCATATGGCCTTGCAAACCCATGTTATGTACATGAAAGTCCCAGTCGTCTTTCTGTATCTCAGGCACATCGGGTCAGTCACTCTCTCCATGCGGTGTAGCCAGATCCTGGTATGATATGCCTGGTGTAGGACTTTGTACCGAACCATGCGTAATCTACACAAGATGCTCACTTCCCTGGGTGAGCTTAGGGCCTCTACCCAGTCCTCTTCTTCCATTGCCCCCAACTTGGCTTCCCATTTCCCCCCCAGTGTGAGTAAAGGTTTGGGGGAGAAATTAATTATGACCCACCTGATAGAACATGGGATTGCTTTCCCAGTGATTTCTCCCTCCAATAAGTTAGCTTTTATGGGAGAGTGTTCGGGGACATCCCTGTTTCCCTGTGTTCATCCGCCATGGCATGTTGCAGTGTCATATACGTATATCTCTTTCGGCGAAACCGTAGTTCTTCACCAGGTGTTGGAATGAGGCTAGTTGATTCTGAACGAGGACATGTTGCGATTTCCTAATTCCAAGTCTGTACCATCTACTCTGGTGTCCTGTTTTGTACAACTCTGGTAGGTCCACGTTTCCCACAGTGGAGCCACTAGCCTCACTGTCTCCCACAACCCATTGCCTTAAGTACTGCCTTCTGTGTTTCCAGGGTACAGAGTCCGGGCTGGGGCAGTTGATGTCTGTGTGGATGGTCGTATAACACCTGTAGCGGAGGGTGGGTGCCCATGTCTTCTCTCTCTAGTTGATTATGCGTCGGCTCTCGATCCCCAAAGACCCACCTGTTCGCTGCCAACCCAGAAAGTTTCTTTGATTCATCTAGGGAAAGGTGAGTCTCCTGAATACATGCATCTGACGGGTTAAATTTCTTAAAATGGAATAAGACTTTGTCTTTTAATAGGATTGATAATACCCTTTACATTACATGAAATACATTTAAACACCATCAGAGCAGATCAAACAAAATCAAAAAATGCTAAGAAGACATAAAGGACAACAACAAATTGATAAATGCGGGCAATCAAAAATATGAACATAATAGGGTAATTGTTTTGGAATTCTTCTATATGGACTCTTGCAAAGGGAAACACAAAAGGGGGACACATAAGAGGGGTTGGAATACTGTAAGGCACAACATACAAATAAACACGCTATTAGAACATACATTTTGTGTATGATAAGGATAGTCATATTAGAAGAATACTTGTACTGCAAGTGTTGATGTTACAGAAAGAGTAAGTAAAGAGATGGGGCCAGGAGACACCTGTGGGACCAAAAGGACCCTATAGAGAAACAAGCACCCAACCATTACCTGCGCCTTTACAGACATAATAATATAGTATATCTGTAACACTTCCAAACAGATTTCAAAAGGATCACATGATCTATTCAGAGGCTTTAGATAACGGCTATGATGGGGATGATGGTGAAGATGTATCCATATTTTCTATTTTGAGTGACCTAACGGAAGAAGTAAGGTCAGCTGCATGATCAAATACAGAAGTTCTTCCACTTGCAGTCACCTTCAACGAACATGGATGGAAGAGGCCGTATCTAACATTCACTTGTTTCAAAATCGGACGGTATGATAGAAATTCCTTTTTACGTTGTGCTGTTTTTTTAGGCGCATCCTAAAATATGTATATTCTGTTACTGTTTCCCGTGAGATTATTCAATTCCTTCGCCTTCCTAATAATTAATTACAATTGCGTATCTATTCTAGTAATAAGAAAATCAAATTTTGCAGAGTGCATCGTGGCAAATGAGGGAGATATTTGGTACCAATACGATGCGCCCTCTTAATATTCAGAGACGTTTCCGGTGAGATATTAAGGCGAGTAGGCAGCATAATTTGAAGGAAGAGTATGGCATCATTCCCTTCACAGCCCTCTGGTAAGCGAGATGTACAGAGATTGTTGCGCCTAGCCTGTTTTCAAGCTCTTCGTTATGCTTCTGATGGTCCTTTACAGCACTTTCCAGTTGTATCACCCTGGGCGAAATATCTTCCACAACACTTATCCTGTTTTCTATTTCTCCCATTATAGCTTCAAATGTGGCCCATCTTTCTGCTTATTGTTGTAGTTTATGATTTGTGACTTCCATAAAAGGCTTACATGACCTTAGTTCTTGTAAAATTGTTTCCATAACAGTGTCGGAGACTGGGAGGGTGCGTTGTCACTTTTTGGTCTTTTGAGTGTGGCTGACGGGCTGGATTCGTAGTATCTTTTACCTCAACACTTTTCTGTCCCCCTCTCACAGAGACCATTTTAGTCATTATATAGCAGGTGTGAATTGCCCACCATAGAGGGGCAATGCGGGCTGTGTTCTTATATCTACACCCCTGTGTTAAGCAGCATTGGAAATAAGTGTTTCAAATTTTAAAATGCAATGAAGTTACAAGGGCGCATTAAACATGTGTTGAAACGAATAGGGAGAATGACTAAAGTCGTAAAGAAAAATTCCAATGGTCCACTGCCGTATTGTGAAGCACTCAATGTGAGAAACTACACATTCACGCAGGCCCGCTCTTCACCTCACAAGCGTCAGTCCTCAGATCTCCGCTGCAGCACCCCGTTGTCGTGATGGAGTCCAGCAGCCAGCTGAAACGGCGATATTCCTAAAGAATCGGGTACCCCAGCAATTTAAAAGCATTACGGTGAATTTTCCTACACCGTAGTGTTTCTGCAGGTTCTCACGAGTCAGGTTAATTACTACATGGGCATACTTTCCAACACTACATATTTAGGCAGTAGGATACTGCTTTTTAAGCAGTCCTGCCGCCTACAGATTTGGGTGACAGATCCTACTGCTTTTTACAGTGGCAGGTAATTTATGTGACTCTAAGGCAGGCTGCAGGACAAAGCATGCAACACATTAATGAGTTTGTCTGTACAGTGGGTTGGTAGGTGATTACTGTGATTGGGCACGGACCAATCCACTTGACAGCTACTTGACTTGTACGCTTGCCTGGACAACCCTTAGGTGAACCCCCAGTGAAGGCAAGTGGCAGAGTGTAACACCATCACACAGCATCTAACTATCAGACTGAGGGGGGGGGGGGGGGGGTGTATCAGTCTCCATGTCATTCAGTGTTCAACTTGCAATAAACATGTACTGCCCGGGCTGCAGCTACAGAGCAGTGGCAAACGCTGGCTTCCAGCTTCTGTGAAGTTAGGTAATTGAATTCGGTGTTAAGTTACCATTCAGAATTATACTTTTTTAACATTTGAACATCTTTCTATGTTGTGCTGTTTGATGGTTTGTGTATTTTAGAATGCTTCAATGGTGACATGTATGTTTTGTATTTTCCTGTGATATCATTGTTATGCAAGTTTACTATTTTTGAAACTTGAAAAATCCTACATCCTTTTGGTCACAGAATATTGGCAAGTATGCACGGGCGAGAGAGTAATGGCGCAGGTGGCCATCTTCCACAGCACAAAGCCACTACCCACATATTTTTGCTTTAATGAGGAATATGCACACATTTGACAAGAAAGCTTTTGAAAATATGCTTGTGTGGGTACGGGCTTTCACTTTAATATAAATTCCTTTGGAATTGAACGAATACATATCTGATGCTTTTTTTTTTACAGATTCCCTAATTAATTATGTTTGCAGTATTTGCCTATTTTCATGGAGTACAAGTTGGTGTTATGCCCTTTATCTGTAGGGTTGTGCACTTCTTGAGGTTTCATTTCCATTTTACCCCAGCACTGTCAGGGATATTTGGGAGCATCCCTATCATGCCAGGTAATGCTCTGATTACTTACCGGCAATCTTCAGTGCTCCTAATCCCACTCTTCCTCGTCACAGTACTTGCATATGAGGCTCTTCCTTCCACGGAGGAAAATGTTATTTTCCTTTGGCGGTATATACACCTCCTGCTCTTACCCACAATCCTTAGTTCATCCCAATTCCAGACGAATCATTGGACCATCCACACCATGGGAAGGCGCAGAGGGTCGTCAGTACTGTAACAAGGAAGCGTAGAACTAGGAGTAATGACGATTACCAGTAAGTAGTGATCAGAGCATTACCGCCACATCCCTCTTCCTATTCCCAGTACTTGCCTTCGAGGTATACCCAAGTAGTAAAGCCCAATGAGACACACCAAACCAATGAATCAATGCAGCAACAGCAATTTATTGTGCATAGGAACCAACCAACAGTCACAGTTGCACAACCGACAATACCCCCAGCCCAATGGAACCATCCCCGGGGTGACCAACATTGAGCTGGTAGTGAGTGATAAAGGTATTAGGATCCGCCCAAGTAACCTCCCTGCAAGCTTGTGCAGAGGAACACGCCAAGCATCAGCCCAGGAAGCCACCATGCCCTGGTGTAATGACCCTGGACCCTCAGAGGAACAGCCAAACCAGACGCCAGGTAAGCCATGGAGAGAACGGTCTTAATCCATTGCCTGATAGATACCACAGGCGCTTTCCTGCCCGCCCCAGCAGCCCTGAAAAAAAAAAACAGGAGGCCTCCGCTGCAGCAAGATACGCCAGGACAGGACGCCAGACATCAATGGCATGCCAAACCACCTCTTCCATAGAAAGGGGATCTAAAAAGAAGGCGTGAAGGACCAAATCCTGAGATAAATGAAATTTCGGGGCCGCCTTAGGAAAAAGACGGGGGTCATTATGTAAGATCAGAGCATCCAGTAGAATCCTGAGAAATGGGGGGATGGCACAGCAGAGCCCCTATCTCCCCTAAACACCAGGCAGAGGTAATGGCGACCAGGAAGGTGGTCTTGAGTGTGAGATGCTTGATCTCAAGGAGGTGAATAGGCTCAAAGGGAGCCGACTGTAGAAACCTCAAGACAAGAGGCAAGTCCCAGGGAGGGACACCCAAACACTGTGGTGGCCGGGAGGAAGCAAAGCTAAGGAACCAGCGTACCACCGCCTCATCCTGCAGGGAAACCCTGAACTCCCTTTGAGAGCCTTTCGCGCCGCCCACTGGGCACGAAGAGTAGTAACCGCCAACCCCGAAATTCGCAGAGTGTTTATCATATAACTTCAAAGTACTAAGCCGCTTAGAGAATGGAATAGTCTCAGCCACCTGGGCCAAGAGAGCCAAAGGTAACGACCTCTCCCTGTCCACAGCCAGGCTGACTGGTGGATCACATGGAGCCCCGATCCCAGACCCGCTTGCAGAGGACAAGGCCGTCCAGGAATCCTCCACACCTCCCAAACCTTGAGCTTCCCAAGGGAGGGGAACCGCCCCCTCCCGGGCCAAAAGGGAACCATCAGAATCATAGATGATGGGCCTCATCGGATCTTCTGTACCACCCTGGGGATGAGGGGAATAGGAGGAAAGGCATATAGGAGACCCAAAGGCCACTACATGTTCAATGTATCCACCCCTTATGTCCCCCACTGCAGAGAACAATGAGCTGAACTAGGGAAGATCGCCTGACCCAACATGCCAAGATTCTGACACTCCCTCTGACTCTGTCCTTGCTAATCTTCACCGATCCACCTCTAACACCCTTGACATTCTTGCCCCTGCCATGAGGATCCGCCTGAAGCCTCCCTCAAAGCGCAACAGCTGGTATGACTCCCATCTTGCTTCTCTGAAACGTAAGAGCAGAGCCGATGAACGGAAGTGGCAGACCTCCGGTTCATCCTCAGTCAAACTGGCCTGTCGTCTGCTCCAAAGGCAATATCTTTTTTTCTATCCACTCCAAGAAGAGGGCCCACATCCAAGCCGCATCTCTGGAGTCACTAACAACACGTCTGACCTTTTCAAAATTTGCAAGGAACTCGCCAATCCAACCTCAGTCTCCACCTCTCTCCTTCCTTCCCAGTCTCTGTGTACCACTTTTGTCTCCCATTTCACATCTAAAACGCTGGACATTCTGTCCTCACTTTCCACCACCACCATCTCCACACCCACTCCTGCTCTCCTGCCTCCCCTAGCTTCCCTCCCTCCACTCCTGCACTCTCCTACCTCCTGCCCATAGCACTTGATGAGGTCTCTAAAGTTGTCTGCTCTATGAACGTCTCATCCAAACAGGTGCTCCCCTGATCTTATAGAACCATTAAGGACAACATCTCCTCTCACACCGGCTTTTGGCGATTTCTGTATCCACTCCTTCTCCAATGGCTCTTTCCCGCTATCCATCAAGCATTCCCTTGTGCACCCTGTCCTAAAAAGGCTGTCTGCTGACCCCTCCTGCCCAACTAACTATCGCCCCATCTCCACCACCCCCTTCCTGGGTAAACTCTTGGAGACGTTGGTCCTCCCCAACTGATCCTTAATACAGAGGTTGTTGTTTGCCTTGATGACCATCAATCTGGAATCCGGGCATCCAGAGGCACGGAAACTGCTCTCCTGAACACCAGTGGAGACCTGCTCGCAAATCATGACTCTAACTCCCCTACTATTCTCATTCTTCTCGATCCCCCCTCTGCCTTTGACACGGTCCACCATTCTATCCCCATAAAACGGCTCTGTGATACCCTCGGTATCACGGATCGGACACTGGATTAGCTGACCCCTTTCCTCACAAACCGCCTGTCCCAGCTGCAACTGGGCTCTTTCTCCTCCTCTACCTCACTCTCTACCTGCGGCATCCCCCAGGGTTCTAGCCTATCGCTGTGGCTCTTCAATATCTATCTCTCCAATCTCCTCCTCTCCTCATTTCCAGTGTAATGCTGATGACGCACTGCTTTCCTTCAAACTTCCCTTTACTACTTCCTCTTCCTCCTCTCTCATTCCCGATTATCTGACCGCTATCCAGGCATGGTGTGTGGCTAGGATCGGTGTTGAAAGACTGAGTTACAAATGTTCGAGGGAGAAAAGACCGAAGATAATTTTTTCGAAATAACCTTCAGTCTTTTTTCCCCTGAACATTTCTGACCTGGCCAAACCCCTGCCCACACACCCACCCCATCCCCAACACACCCCCACTCCTACTTATCTTGCATCCTACTCGCTGGTCCCTGTGATGCCTGTTCCCTTTCACTTCCGTGATCTGTAACCGACGCTGCAGGGTCATTTTCTTTTTTATTTTATTTTTTATTTATTTATTTATTTATTTATTTATTTTGGGCCAGCTGCAGGGGACACCTCCACATCCCCCACTCACAATATAATTAGCACTGGTGCAGGGGACACCCACGCACCCCGCAGCACTGAATGCATGATTTGGTCAAACTTTTTGGCCGTTCGGAATTTCCGAATGGCTGAAATTCAGCCAAATCACTCCATTAAGAGGGATATCCATGTTATTGGGACACCTGGGCCCTGTTTTCCTCCTGCCCTCTGGCCACCCACCTTGGGCCCTCTACCCTCACCGTCCTGTGTGGCCAAAAACCTTGAAGTAATCGTCGGCTCGTCTCTCTCCTTCACCCCTCACATCTTGCACCTTCCAGCAAGCTTCGCCTCCTTAGAGGCATTCTCCCTTTCCTCACATTTCCCCAGAAGTTCAATGTTTGCCGAGCTCTGGTCCTCTCTAGGCTGGTCTACTGCAACAGCCTCCTCCTCAATCTCCCCCTCTGCCCCATACACCCCCTTCAACTAATCCAGAGTAGGACTACAAGACTTATACTCTGCCACAAGCCCAGGGACCATATCTCTCCAGCCCTAAAATCTCTCCACTGGCTCCCGGTGGCCGTGAGGATCAAATACAAGTCCCCCTGCATCATCCACAAGGCTTTCTGGAGCCTGAGACCATGCTCTCTCCAACTTTCTCTCCCTAAATACTTCCCTGTTAGAGCCCTCTGCTCCTCTAAATCCAACTCTCTGCTTGTCAAACGCTTCTCCAAGCAGGGATTGGGGGACAGGGCCCTCTTTTCGGCCGGGTGCCTCTCATTGGAACAGCCCCCCTGCCCCTGTCAGACTAGAGCCGGACCTCCCCAAGTTCCGGAAACTTCTAAAAACTCTGCTTTTCTCTATCTATTTCCCTCTCTCCCTTCCCTGCTAATTACCTCACTGCCACTGAGACTGACGGCCTGGTCCTTCATGAATCTCACAGGGTACCAGGTCCTCTGTCCAGTCGACTCCAGCGTCCTCCACCCCTCAGCAGTGCCCTTGTGGGCCCCCTGCCGGTGGCTG
The DNA here is from genome assembly GCF_040938575.1 of Ambystoma mexicanum. Taxonomy (NCBI): domain Eukaryota; kingdom Metazoa; phylum Chordata; class Amphibia; order Caudata; family Ambystomatidae; genus Ambystoma; species Ambystoma mexicanum. The sequence goes on from NC_090941.1 coordinate 758,088,818, forward strand.
TGCATCCATCCCTGGGATTCCTCAGCGCTAGCACTTAGCCAGTGGCCTCCACCTCTGACAAACCTTTGCACTTCCCTCCCGGGCTCTCACCAGCACTTGCTCATTCCTCGCTCCCCGCCCTTCCCTTTCTCCTGCACTTCTACTCACCACACTTGCACGTTTGAATCTCACAAGGCCTACTAGGACCACGATTGTATATTTACTGTTTTTTGCAAAAGTTACTGCTCCCCTTGTTCCCTCGTCGCTTGCCTTGTGGCACTTGTAAATAGCATTTTGTTGTATAGGCGCTGAACAAAGGCTCAATAAAAAAAAATAAAGATATAATCGCTGTCCACTGGTTCTGGGAGGTCCACTGGTTCTGGGAGGAAGGAGTCCATTCCCTTTAACGGGTATAGCTCAGCTTTGTACTGGGGCAAGGAGATATGTGCAGGGTCCGACATTCGTGAATAATCTTGTCCTTGATGTCCGAGATCAGGGGAAGGCCCAATGTCGGAGTGTGTTTATACTCCCAGATCTTGGGATCACAGACCCTGTTCCCTTTAGCAGGATCCGAGAAGCGCTTGAAATCCCACACCTGAGATAACTGCTTCTACCTCATCTTTGCCCAGGTACTTCCCTTCAGCTTCATCAGAGTGGGAAGGATCCTAGGAGGAAGGAGCAGACTTGGAGGAGGAAGAAGAGGAACCACACCTTCTGTTTTTTATTGGCACCTTCATGCTCCTCATTGGCCACCTTCATGAGGCTCACAATCTCTCTGAGAAAGGGAAACTTTAATTCCATCTTCTTGAGCTTTTTTCCATGACTCTGTTCAGGGCTAGAAGAGTCCTTTTTTGTGTTGATGGGGTTTCTCTTCCCAGTATGTTTTCCATGTATGTTTACAGGGAAGGAAGCAAACCGGGCAGAATGCGAGAGACACAGCTCATAGCGTCTGAGAAACCCTAAAGGAGACGCCGGACACGGTCGCCCAGCAACCGATGCAGCCAATAAAGGTCTACCAGCCAATCCCCATCAGCCAGGAGGAGTGAAATTGGTGGCCACCAATCCGTAGCAGCCGCATTGCAGAACTGGAAGGAGTATTGTATTGTATTGTATTATTTATATAGCGCTCTTTCCCCTTTTGTATGGCTTCAATGCGCTTTGTGATTGGAACACCCTTGGTGACCGTAGTGAATGTGATGGAAGGTTCTAAGAGTTTAAATTAGAGATGCTTGTGTGCATTTTCGTCAGCTTAGGGCGTAGGTGGCTGACTAGGATCCACTAAGCAGCCCAAAGTTCAGGCACGTGGGTGGGTGCTGTTGATGGTTTTGGATAGAGTGCTGTTGCTGAAGATTCGATGTGTGCCCAGCTATACCGAATTTCTTTCGTTGGTAGTTGCAATGTGCTAGTGGCAGAGGTGTTGAGGTACATTAGGAGTTTCAGTGTGCAAGCTATGTGCGCTGCTAGACCGGAATGGTATAGCCATAGCTGCATCCTATGGTGCATGGATGTATGGCCCTGCATGCGGCCTGTGTCCACTTACGTGGTGTAAGGTATACGTACCGTATACTTTAATGTAGTTCGGCTGCAGCGTTCTTTCTTTGTCCAATATTGACAGCATGGTCCCATTGTTCGTGGTCTCTGTGGAGCGACAAGTCTGAGCAGCGAGGGCGAGTGAGTTTATTGTGGTGTGCCTCAGCAAATGCTGCCGGTTTCCCTGTGTATTTATCGGGTAGTGCATGGGGCGATAGTTTGTCAGGGTGAGTCGATGTGAGCGCTGCTGATTATTGGTGCTGTGATTGGAGGAGGAGGGTTTGTTGCATTGTGCCTCAGCGAATGCTGCTGGCTTCCCTGCTGTACTTATCGGGTAGGAGTGTTGTTGTGTATGGGGGCGATAGTCTGTCAAGGTGATCCGCTGCGAACGTTGCCGGCATCTGTGCTGTAATTGGTTTATAGGAATGTTGGATTCCGCAATGTAGTTTAGAGCGGTGTAGCAGTTCAAGGATGTTGGGGGAAAAGCCAGGTTAAAGGACTAGCAGGAAGGAGGCCCTTCCCCATACAAGAACAGCCACCCGTAACCAGAGCCGAAGCAGCCTTCGGCCCTGGACCAAGCGAGGAGGGTTTTACCAACCACTCCCTTACAGAAGCAGACCACACATGGTAAGGGACCCCTACAGCAAGGACCGCATGGAAACGGCAGGTCACTCCAAGGAACCAACAAGCCCTGCAAGAGGTCCGAGGGCTTCCTCGGTATCCCAGGCTCAACCAGAACCCCAAGCCCTGCAGGGAGTCTAGGGGCCACCACATCGCAGAACAACCGCTGTCGCCTCGCTGGAGACGCTAGAGCCCCGCTCCAAGGACATGCCAGTCCCTGTATGAGACAGGAAAAAAAAATAAGGATCGTGGCTAAGTATATACCTCCAAGGAAAAATAAAGTTCCTGTATGGGAGGCAGAGCCTCGTAGGTAAGAGCTGGGATGAGGAAGAGGGATGTGGATGGAATGCATTATTCCTCTTGCACTTTCTTAGACAGGGAGCAGCCAGGAGCTCTATCAGCAGACATTCCGCATGGCCATGGATTCTTCCTCGTTCCACTTTCACTCCCCTCATTTCGCCTCCACCATGGCAGGTGGTGTTCTCTATGTGTATGCCACGGGCCAGCCTCGCTGTCAGCATCCCAGAAAGGGAAGTGCTCGTAAAAGGGAAAACATTTGTATAATTGACTGAATTTTCTTATCCAATCCAGCTCATTCTTACCAGTTTTCCCAGGAGGAGGACTGCACACAGTAGATAAATGGCTCCAAGATACACGGAAAGCTTCTCGCCCCAAACCCTCAAACCAACTTCTCCTCGAACCAGAATACGCAGAATATGTGGAGAGGAGACTAAACTGGAGGTAAGCCCACACATTGGTGGTCCCCTCTGTGTAATTTAAGAAAAATGACCCCATTAATGTCAAAAAGTGGCCTTTCTGAGTACATCACAATTACAGATGCACCTTACTTCAGTTCCCGATAAAGCATCATTCAGATGGAGGTGTCACACGCAAGTTGACTGCAAATTGCAAAAGGCATGTAGCATGGCAGGCTCGGACTGACACACAAATAATGGTGCCAGCATGAAACTAAAACGAGTTGTATGTCTAATGATCGGGAAAAAGTGCTTGCATTTTATTACATGACAGCTTGTTTCATCACCTTTTTTTCCCCCTGATGGCAACAGGCAGCTCCCCTGCAACCTCACTACTGCCCCTATCACCCCTGTTATATCCGCCCTTCGCCCCGCTACGCGTTGACGTAGGGCATCTGAATAAAAGCCCCGCACCCGCGCGAGGGAGGCAGTGCCGGGCACAGACGCTAGCAGCGTGTGTCGTGTCTTTCTTTTCGCTCTAGCTGGAGCTGCGTCATTGAGGCCTACTGCTGCGGCCTACCACGCTATGCCTCAGCGTGGGGCAGGAACATAACACTGGCGACGAGGGAAACGGGACCCAGCACAGGCGCTCAGCGCCCAACCATCTCATCCGTCCTGCATCGCACGACTGACACCTCCTTCCAGCGTGCTGATGGCACCGAATGTCGACATGCGGGCCGACCGCGCACGAAACACGCACGTGCGGTCACGGCTGTAGACAGTGGAGGACAGGCGCGGCCCTATCCGCATACAGATCTCAAAGGGCAGCCTTAACTGGTACCGTCAGGGGACATCGTCACACAATATGGCGACTGGCACGTCCACTCCCGGCCCTGGCATGCCGTCCAGAATCGCGGCTAACCTGCCACTGTCGCCACCGCCGGTTCGCCCACAAAGCAACTCGACCACGATGATTCAACCTTTTGATCCTTTCACGGATCCATCATCAGTTGGCCCCCGCTGGCAGCTATGGCTCCAAAAATTTGAGATGGCCATGGAGTACAAGGATGTGACATCGTCGAGGAAGATGAGATCGCACCTACTTCTGAACGTAGGGGACGAGGTGCTACGCATTTTTAACGTGCTCACCATTGCGGATGGCCTAGACGTCTACCAGCGAGCTAAGGACGCGTTGACGGCCCATTTCCTCCCGCAACTAAATCCCGATTACGAGACATTCATATTCTGCACCACTTTTCAGGTGGAAGAGGAGACGTTGGATGCGTTTCACACCCGGCTCAGGAAGTTAGCGATGTCGTGTGAGTTCACGAATGTTGAGCAGGAGATCCGAAGACAAATTATCAATGGCATCCATTCCGAGAAACTACAGAGGCTGGTGCTGGGTGAGAGGGGCATCTCCTTGACGCGCATTTTGGAGTTAGGCTGGCAGAGGGAGCTAGCGCACACCAGGGCTGCCAACATGGGCGTGACTCTGCACAAACTACAGCCGGCTCTCGCGTCGTCCATGGTGGCCCAGGTCACAAACAGTCAATCCACAAGGAATGAATATGGTGGAAACTACACACCGCCCAGATGGCAACCACGGACCCCGGGGCCCACAGAGTGTGGATGGTGCAGTGGACCGCGTCACAGACGGCGAAATTGCCCGGCACAAGGCACAACGTGCGGGGCATGTGGCTGAAAGGACCACTATGCAAAAGTGTGACGCTCGTCAGGCACTCCATTACCGCCCACGCCAAATCCTCAGGAGAGAAATAGTACAAAGACGAAGAAACAGGGAGTCACGAGGCGCATTGAAGCAAACAGCTCCTTGACTGAGGAAGACAGTGATGACATCACAGGGACTCCATTAGACCCTGGCAGAGAGCAGCGGACCAAAGGTAGAAAAGTCTACCTATTGTCAGCCCTGGATCGAAGACGAGGCACGCAGAAGAGAAGGCTCCGGAGGCGGAAATGTCAGGTCAACATCCAAAACCAACAGATATGGATGACCATTGACACGGGGGCCTCGGTGAATGTCATGCCCACGTCTACGTTCAAGACACTACAGCCGCAACCGTCCCTCAAAAACACTGACACCCTCCTGTTCGCATATGGCTGCAAGAAGCCGCTACCGGTTGTCGGCAGGTTCCGTACGACCCTCAGCCATGGGGAGAACTACCTACTGTCAAAAGTCTACGTTGTGGACGCCGGTATCGAATGTCTCCTGAGCGGCGATGCGGCGGAAGACTTAGGGCTCATACAATTCATCAATCAAATTGGGGAAGCCCACGAGGTCGAGAAGCTCCTGGCGCGACATCCGAACCTGCTGAACGGGATTGGGTGCCTGAAGGGAAAGACAATAAAACTCCACATCGACAAGTCGGTTCAACAAAGGGCCGTCAGGCACCGGAGGACCCCCTACCACATGCGCGAGCAGGTCGAGCTGGAACTGAAAGCGCTGGAAAAAGCTGGCATCATCGAGGAGGTAACAGGGCTGACACCATGGGTGTCCCCGATGGTGGTCACCCGGAAACCCAAACAGCCGCGGAAGGTCCGCATTTGCATAGATATGCGCCTCCCGAATACCGCCATCAAGAGGGAGCGCCATATTACGCCAACCCTCAACGAGATTGTGGCTGATCTCACGGGATCCAGAGTCTTCTCAAAAGTTGACCTGAAGGCAGGATACCACCAGCTGAAGCTACACAAAGACTCCCGGTACATAACAACTTTCTCTGCGCACTTGGGCCTGAGGAGATACAAGCGTCTGAGCTTCGGCATATCGTCAGCAGCCGAAGTCTTCCAACAGACTATACAGGAAGTCATCCGGGACATCCCAGGTGTCCTCAATGTCAGTGGACAAGGAGGAACACACAAGGAGGTTGGAGATGCTGCTGGACCGGTTAGAGGCGGGGGGCCTAACCATCCACGAGGAAAAATGCGAGTTCTTCAAGACGGACAAAGCTTTTTTCGGCTACAAGTTCAGCAGCTCTGGTATCTCGCCGGACCCCCAAAAGGTCGCTGACATTCAAGCCGCAAGCCCACCCAAGACTCCCACTGACGTCCGCAGCTTTTTGGGGATGGCCACGTACTGTGGAAGATTCATTCAAAACCTGGCCACACTGTCGGAACCCCTCCGTGAACTCACGAAGCTCAACGCGAAGTGGGAGTGGGGAAAAGCTTGCCAAGATGCTTTCGAGAGCATAAAAGAGTTGCTGTCCGCAGAGACGAGAATGGCGTACTATAACACTGCCCTTCCAGAGCTCTACGTCGATGCCAGCCCGGTCGGCCTGGGGGCCATCCTCATGCAGGTTACCAACGAAAGCGAGAAGAGACCCATCGCCTATGCATCACGTGCTCTCACAGCGACGGAGCAGAGGTACTCGCACATCGAGAAAGAGGCAATCGCCGTACTATGGGGGTGCCGCCACTTCCACCTGTACCTATATGGCCGAAAGTTCACAGCCATTACGGACCACAAGCCCCTCCTCCCCATCTTCATGGGCACCTCATCACACCCACCGGCCAGAATAGCCAAATGGCTGCTACACCTTTAGCAGTACAACTTTGAGCTCCAGTATCAACCGGGATGTGGCAACCCGGCAGACTTCCTCTCCAGGCACCCGAGAGAGGCAACGCCGCAGGAAGTCCAGGTGGCCAAAGAGCACATCTGCCAGGTGGTGCGAGCAATGAGGCCGAAGGCGGTCAGCATGGAGGACATCGCGGAGGAGACATGCAGTGACCTGTGCTACGATCTGGTGAAAGACGCCATCATTTCGGGCGACTGGAGGTCATTCATGAGCAACATGCATAACCAGACGGAGGAGGCAAAAGCGTTCCTCATAGGAATGTTCACCGTCCACCAAGACTTATCGATAACAGACCAGGGGTTGCTGCTCTGCGGAGATCACATTGTCATCCCACCAGGCCTGCATGACCGGATAGTGGCACTCGCCCATGAGAGCCACCAAGGGATGGCTCGAACGAAGGCGCGCATCCGACACCGAGTGTGGTTCCCTCGCATTGACGAAAAAGTCGAAACTCTGGTCAACACCTGCCTGCCGTGCCTCATAACCGGAGCCCCACCAGATCCGGAACCCATTTTATCGGCGGAGAGGGGCTCTGGCAGGTGGGACGCAATAAGCATCGACTTTTCCAAATTACGGGAGGGCCTGTACCTCCTGGTGGCAATCGATGACCACTCGCGATACCCTGAGGTTGAGGTGGTCGAGTCCACAGCAGCGGACGTGGTCATCCCGGCCATTGAGAAGATGTTCGCGACACATGGACTACCAACCACGATCAAAAGTGATAATGGAGCCCCTTTCCAAGGGGTGGAGTTCAAACAGTACCTGCATGATCTAAACATCCGGTACCACCACATCATGCCCAGATGGCCACAGGCCAACGGCTACGTAGAACGCTTCATGAGAACACTCAATAAAGTGCTGAGGCTGTCCAAAGCAAATGCCAGCCCGTGGAAGGTTGACCTCTATCGATTCCTGAGGAACTACCGGGTCACCCCGCACTGAACAACGCGCGTCCCCCCCAGCGGATCTCATGTTCGGCACTGTCATCAGGTCGTCCATCCCACACCACCCCAGCAGGGGACCGGACGAGCTGGACGAGGTGTGCACTGACCGTCGACGCAGGGACGCCAACACAAACATGAGCGCCAAGAGGAGGTTGCGACCATCCGACCACCAAGTAGGCGATCAGGTGGTCATGTTACGGAACCCGTCGAAGTCTCCCATGGACTGTCAGTGAGACACGAGGGACCATGATAACTGCACAAAGGGGACATCGCCAGGTGACGCGCAACGGATCCTGGTTTAAGGCGGTGCCGTGCAACCTATGGACGGATGGGGAGTGTCCCCAAGAAGATTTCCAAGGCGAAGGACATGCGGATGACAGAACGTGGGAGCAGGGGAGCGAACTGGACCTGGGTGAGCCGGAGGTAGAAGGCGAAAGATCACCTGAGACTGTAGCAGCCGCCCCACGGGGTGGACGGTATGGCCTGAGGGCTGCCATGCAGCCGCCACCTCGGCTCAAGGACTATGTGTGGTAGGTGGAACTCTGGACGTTTGGAAATGGGAGTGTACAACTGCAGTTCCGTTATGAGTAGTAGCAGTAACGTTTGTGTTGGTGTGTTTTACTGTCGTGTTTTGTTTATAATAAAGGAGGAATGTTATATCCGCCCTTCGCCCCGCTACGAGGTGACGTAGGGCGTCTGAATAAAAGCCCCGCCCCTGCGCGAGGGAGGCAGTGCCGGGCACAGACCCTAGCAGCGTGTGTCGTGTCTTTCTTTCTCGCTGCGTCATGGAGGCCTACTGCTGCGGCCTACCACGCTATGCCGCCGCGCGGGGCAGGAACATAACAACCCCCATCACACCACCACCAATATTGCCTGATCCCTACTCGCGATCTACATTTTGGTGAGAATAATATTTTTGAGTAATGCCTAGATTCATATTTGTAGGAAACATTCTGGCAAATGTTGTATTCTAAAGTACATTGTGTTGTGTCATACTTGGGCCCATTCATACAATTACGCACAGACACTGGGCACGTCTTTACCCTCTTTATTCCTCTTATCACTGGTTTCCCTTTCCCTTCCCCCTGCCTCCCTCTCCCATTCCTGGTTTTGCTTTACCTTAAAGGGGCAGGTGCCCTTTGCTATGTAACACATTGGGCGAGTAATATTGCTCAAAACTGCCAGTTGCACAGTGAACTATGCATTTAAACTAATCCCCGTGCTAGAATTGGGCTAGGTATCCCCATATCTAGAATTGGGCAAAATTCTCTACCGAATCTGGGAAAGCCCAAAGAACATGTTGAATTATAAAAAAAGACACTGCTCACTGACCAACTGTTACCGGCATTCAAATACCAACTTCCTCACTCACAAGCGCTCCATCCCATTTTTTTGTTTTGTTTTACGTTTAAGGCCATAAAAGTGTACTTAACGTTTGATGGCTTCAGCCATTGTAAATTATGGAGTGGCAATTGCCTGTAGCACGTCCATTAAGAGGTGAGAAAGTTAGGAAATGCGAGAGGTGCTAAAGCTCCAGGCCATGTGGCACAATGATAACAAGCAGGGGATCGTATTGTACATTTTCTTTCACTGTGTTTCTTTCAGTCTTGATACTGTAAAATCTTGAGGTGATTGTTTTAGTTCACAATGTGTTGGAGCTTCATGATTAACTAATCAAGTTAGCATCCACCTGGGAGCAGGCACTCAATCTACACTGCAGGAGCAGTGCCCGTCGTCCCCCATCCTCACCTAAAATAAGCCAGTGAGCGCCTCAGAATTATCAGCGTGCCCAGCTGATTACACAATTGAAGCGAGGTGGACCGTGCTTTTCCTTAGTTGCATCGACTTCCTCATTTCCCTGAAATCCGCATCATTCAAGAATCCGATCTTACAAGGCAATGCTGTTTCTACATAATGCTTTCACTTTGCCAGAAAGATCTACTGAAAAACCACCCTTTTAAAATGGCCGCCGTGCACTTTTAATGCACACCCTTTCTACCTTCAGGCCCGATCACTGTAGCCTGCACCAGGAATGGCCACAGCATAGATCAAGAATCAATCAGCATTCGCCGGCAGGCGAACCCTGGCCTCCGAACAAAGGCACCTAACTAAGGAGCCTGTCCCGAGCCTCGCAGTTTCAGCCTCCACCTGGGAGCAGGCGCTCCATCTTAACTACATGAGCAGTGCCTGTCGACCCCTCCGGTCCCCCGTCCTCACCGAAGGTAAGCCGGTGAGCACCTCGGAATTATCAGCGTGCCCAGCTGATTACACAATTGAAGCGAGGCGGACCGTGCTTTTCCTTAGTAGCATCAGCTACCTCATTTCACTGAAATCTGCATCATTCAAGAATCAGATCTTACAAGGCAACGCTGTTGCTACACGTTGCTTTCACTTTGCCAGAAAGATCCACCGAAATACCACCCTTCTAAGATGGCTGCTGTGCACTTTTAATGCACACCCTTTCTACCTTCAGGCCCGATCACTGTACCCTGCACCAGGATTGGCCACAGCATACATCAAGAACGAATCAGCATTCTCCAGCAGGCGAACGCCTGCCTCCTAACTAAGGCACCTAACTAAGGCGCCTGTTCGGAGCCGGGAGAAACGGGGAATACATCTACTATAAGGTATTTTCCTTCCATACCTGCCCACTCACTGTTCTACTTGCACCATAATCCTCATGTCTATAACCAATGCCGCCACCCCATTGTACGCCTTTCTGCCGCTGCACTAACAGCAACACCACAAACAGTGGCCGTACTATGTCTCATCCCCACTTGGACTGCCGCCCCACTGCATATTAATAATCTCAAGATCTTGAGCGTCTCACTTCACAACATAATCTCCTTATTGCTACCACAGCATTCCAAGAAACCGTACTGTGGCATCCTACGGTCCAAACTAGCAACCCTACACCCGACCTGACCAGCTGCCTAACCCCTATAGAAAATGACCGCACAGCTGTAAGCCCATCCCACATCACCACTTCAGGCCAACATTTTTCACAAATGAGACGCTAAGCCACATGAGAACTCTACGCTACTCCCCGCAATTCAAAGGTTTCACCCTCTTACCTTTTAATAGTATCATGTTGTACAGTACACACACATATGTGTATGTTGTCCACACCACTGTCGCGCAGTGAAACTGCCTGTCTCCTCGAGAACACAAGGAAATACCTGCCCACCTTGGCTCTATATGCCCGTTGCGTAATCCATTGTTTTTTTCAAAGTACTTGACCACTCCATCAATTCTGAATGTACTTACCTTGCCAGTTTGTACCTTAACGATATACCCTAAATTTAATTGCTCTAGTACATGCTCAGCGCCACTTGCGATTATGCCATTAACTATCATGCCTAGTTCTTGCTTATACTATTGTACCAAGAATATTCTGCCTAGTTATCGAATTTAACTAACGTTTATTATTAACACTGTACCAACTGTATCAACATTCACGCTGCCCCCATTACATAGACTGTGTTTTGCATGCCTAACGTGCCACCAACTGTATTTGGTCAACGTGCACTGTCCACCACTATTACTACTCACTTAGTGTTGGACCCACCTACCTCTTCCTCCTGCCAATATGAGCCCATTCCGATGTATAGACAACGCCATACCCTGCTCACGAGGCACATTCATCCCAATGGTTAATGGCCTCGCCAGACTGGGATGTCACTGTCACCATCCTATCCCCTGCCCCACTCAGTTTCTGCCCAAAACCTCCACATTTCAAGTCACTCTGGCCCAGAGGAGCATGCATGGTGCCAACAGTAGCAACAAGTTTGTGATGACTACAGATGCCCCTAGTAAGGTTCTGCCAAACTCTGACTTCTACACCACCCCCAACAACTCTGAAGACCACTACACAACACCCAGTTCCAGACCCTCGCCAGCCTCCCCCATCACCATGTACCCCATTCGGGGAACCGCTAGGTTAAATAGACTACGAGCGTGCACCTCCCACTACGACACTGCTAGTCCTACCCTAAAGGCCTCCTGTCACACACAAACGCTAAAGCCTTGCACACCTACTCCTTCCAAAATAGAAACAATCCCGGCTATCCCCATACCCCAACCTAATAAATTAATAGTGAACTACAAAACTGCACCTGAACAACGCACCCTGCTCATGACCCCACAATCTCAGTCCACAGCCCCCCGACCCCATCCCACAGCCTCCTCATAGTTTCAAAGGTGCACTTCTAAATGTATGCTCACTTGGATTGAGTTCCATGACCTTATGCTAGACCAGTAATTGGATCTACTAGTTGTAACTGAAACCTGGTTGTACCAAGCCTCAGGCCCCCTACTAACGCTGGCCAGCCTACCAGGATTCAACATTACAAGGACCGATAGACTTGATGCACAGGGAGGTGGAGTGGCTATAATAGCCAAAACCAACCTGCAACTTAGACCTTGCCCCCTTGACTTAATAGAAGGATAAGAAACTACTCCTTGTTAAATTCACAATAAACCCAGAAACTACTGTTAACATCTTGGTCACTTTTCTGATAATGCCACTAACTGGATTAAATAATTCTTGGATAATAGACATATGAGGGTATTCTCCCCCACCTCCTCTGCTGACCCTGCACCAGTCCCTTGTGATGTCCCTCAAGGGTCCTGCATATCCCCCACTCTTTACAATGTTTTCACCAAACCCCTGTTCGATGTGCTTGACTATCTGGGTGTCACCTACACCAGCTATGCTGATGACACCCAGATACTCATCCCTATCATGGGTGACTACACGGTAGACACGAAAGCCTTAAATGACATATACCACATCATTCAAACTTGGATGGCACAACATGAGCTCTGTCTTAATGACAACAAGACAGAGCTCCTCATCCTTGGAACACAGCAAAGACTCAACAAGCTGAACCCTAGATTCAACGCCTTCAATATCGATGGAAACTCCATAAAAGTCTCCAAAGATATAAAACCCTCGGAATTTACCTTGATTCTACTCTGCATACACTTGAAGCTGATCACAGCATGTCGCCCTTTTCCCTCCTCTCAGAACTGCACTACCCTTGCTAGGACTTTGGTCATGTCCAAACTGGATTACTATAATGCATTGTCCAAGGCACCAACCAATACAACCTTGACAAACTCCAGATTGCACAAAATAACGCCATCCGAGCTGCCCTCAACATCCCTAGATCAGCCCATATCTCTGAAACTAGGAAGAACCATCACTGGTTGTCAGTCGCCCAAAGGATTTCAATAAAATCTCTTGCCCTGACGTACAAATGCATGAATAACCAGGCCCCGAGCTATCTGTCCTCCGCGGTTTATCCAGTATACCCCACCTCGCTCACTTAGGTCGTCCTCTAGCCAGAGCCTACTCATCCCAAGATTCAAGCTCCAAACAGCCGGTGGGGCCAGCTTCCCAGTTCTGGCAGCCAAACTGTGGAACTCTGTACCTCTCCCTATCAGAAACTTGCCCTCCCTGAATTCCTTCAAACACAAAGCCAAACTCTGGCTAGTCTCCTCTGAAGACTAATTTGACAGTCCGTTAAGCATGCCTACGAATGTATTAGTCTGCGAATCTGTAATGTGTGCGTATGCTAATGCTCAACTTATATGTTCTATTTATATATGCTTTGTAATGTAATACCTTCATGTAACCACTGTCTCAAGATACGCGCCCGGTAGCCTTTGGGCCTGGTTTGCGCTATACAAATAAAACAAATACAAATACAAATATACAAAGCACCCACTAATAACACCGACCCTGAATCAGGTATCCCACTTCTCCTTACCCCCCACCTCAAGCCCAGCACCAGGTTCATAATCCTTGGCGATATTAACTTAGGCTTCATCGAGTAACTAGACCACAAAGCTAATGCCCTCCACACCTCGCTCTCAGATATGAACCTCTCTCAGTTAGTCAATGTCCCTACTCACAACAAGGGCAGAGTACTAGACTGGTTACTCCCACTAAATACTCCTATCTCAATTGATTCCATTGTACCAGTTGATTGGACAGAACACTATCTTATTAGTTTTGCCCTTTTCAGCAATGAGAAACTCAGAAACACTCAGAACCGGACAGCAGACAGACTCACTGCCATTCTGGAGGAAGCCCTCTCCTCTAACACCCTTTCGAGTGACAACCCCAACTGTCCTGCAGACATCTACCATAAATGCCTAACAACTACCATTGATTCCCTAGCCCCACTTACAATTTAAACATAAACGCTCACATTTCTGGATCAATGACGAAATTGTACTACTCGGGCGTAACAAAATATCATTGGAACACATCCACAAAAAACCCTGTACCACTGATACTGCCAATGCATTCTTAAAAGCAAGCCAAATATACAAAGCAGCTATCGTAGCTCATAAAGTCAATGCCTTGAACACTCATATCAGCAATGCTGCTTCAAACTCTAAAGAGCTCTTTACAATACTCAGAGAATTGGAGAATCCCATCCCACCCTCTACGCATATCAACTTGAGTAAAGCATGGTGCACAACCACACAGAATGCTCTAGCCTCTAAAATCTGAGTGCTTCAAGTCAAAATCGCCACCAAAAGAAAACTATTGTCTAACAAAAACTCCCCCCACCTACGATTGACAGAACCAGTGACAATACTGTGAAGAAGTACTGGTGGGGGGGGCCTGTACTTCCGCTCTCTATATGGTAGAGGAGAGGCACAGAGGACCCCAGCCAAGATTCTCAATTGGTAGCGATGGACGAGCAATCAAGGCCTAGCTTCTCGGGAGGTGATGCAGGCTGGTTCTTAAGTACAGTGTAGTCCCCGAACCCCCACAAAGGAATGTCCACACACGGTATTACTGAAAACATATAATTAATATTCAAAGGTATGTACACGATCACAATAATGCACTTTGTACTCGGAAATCATCAATGATAAATATATACAATTCTAAAGTGGTACCACCAATGTTATCAAATCTCATTAAAGTGCATCAACTGTACGGTTAAAATGTCACACAGATCAATAACGAGGAAACCAGCCATAGAGATAGGAAGGAACGCAAGATGGTTGAAACAATAGGCAGATTTCTGACCCCTACCACTAGGCACAGTTCTGTGTGGCGATCCCCCCACCTGGGCAACCTGTAAATAAAGATATATAGCACAAGCCCAGTCCATATATTGTTCAATAGTCTTATTTCCTCCTATTAAGGTTTTACCCCCCCAATGTACCTGGTGGAGTAGAGTTCTTCGAAGACGCGTCCAAGGATCCTTCTTGAGTGACTCCCTTTAAAGCAGGAGCCACGGATCGTCGAGAGGCGTCGAAGATGGGGAACTTGTCGTTGACGGCGGCGATGAAAAGTTCAAGGGTGCCGAGACCCTGATGTCGATCCAGGCGATGCTCGTCAGCGACGTCCTGCGAGGATGAGGTGTGCGGGGCACCTCGGCGATGGATTGTTCAGGACCGCAAAGAGTTTCGGAAAACTGTGGCCCAACGAGGGCGTCGAGTCGTCGAAGTCTTTGAGGTCGTGAGGTGGCGGGAAACCCACCGGCGGATTCTCCTCGGCGCGTTGGTCGTCCTCGACTTTCTCCGGCGTGCCAAAGCGGTCGACGCTGCGGACAAGGGAGCCCTTGGATTCAAATGTTCTTAGGCAAAGGAGCGGGCTGCTTCGGTCGTCAGCGGCACGGCGTCAAGTGGTCCCCATGGCTGGGCACCACAACTTCGACGGGCCTCCAGCGGTTACACAAACCTGCGAACCCTGGTCGACGGCAATGGACTTCGACAGCGGCGAAGTCCGGGTGCTTTGCTTCGTTCTCCTCAGCGGTCCCGTCTCGGCAGCCTTTCGAGGGTCTGACTTCCACGGAGCTTCGGCGAAGGTTAGCGGTGCTCGATGGTCCCTCGGAGCACGGGAAGAGGGCGCCTTACCAGGTCCTCTCTCGGATCAGTCTTCGACGGATTCGGCAGCTTTCAGATCGGTCGAAGCAAATGCAACAGTCTTCTTCCAGGTGGGCGTCCAGGATCAGCAGTTCCAGTTACTCGTAATGTGAAGACACAGCTTCTGAACGCTTCTGAACAATTTCCAGTGGTGAGGGGTCCCCAGATATACTATCTTGTCTCTCATCCACACTGCTGGGTCACTCTCAGCAGCCAGTCATACAGAAGGGCATTCATGCAGTCAGTCAGCCAATCAGACACACAGTGCAGGCCATCCTCCTCCCTCTCAGACACTCACAACAAGAAATGTGGATTGGGACAAGTACCCAGCCATTCAACACTACGCACTGCATTCAGGCCAGTTTCGTGCAGGGCTGCCTCAGTCTTTGTCTCTCATCCCAGAAACCAGATAACCACAACAAGAAGTGCATATTGGGCACGCACTCCATTCACCCAGGTCCCACCCACAGGAGGTACCCACAACATACAATCGCGGGGAAGGCTCCAGCTAGTCTGGCTGGGCCTTCACAACAACACCATATATGGTACTTCCACCCAACAGCCAGTCAGGGGGAAGGGACAGAGTCAGGGCTTCCCAGGACTTTGGGAAAACAAGGTAATAGGTAATAGAAAGCAAGAGGCCACAGGGGCCATCTTGTTTTCCATCAGGAATCAACTGATTCCTATGGCAGAGCCGGGGTATCCCAAAATGGAGGATACTCAGCGCACCTGTCAAATTCAGCATGGAGCTGCCACCAGCCCATACCCTGCTCTGCGGGCCACCCACAGGCGCCCAAAAACATACACTAGGGGCACAGGGTTGTACCCCCACCCATGGGTGCCGTAAGGGTATCCCACGGGTACGTTCACCAAACCAAAAGAGAGAGAGCTGCACCGCCAGGAGTCCCATATGAACTCTAGCACGGAAAATATGACAGAACACACGATAAAAGGCAGTAAAGGACAAGGATACGGAGGCCCTGTCCCTCCGATGTATTTCCACCATCACAAATACCAATACCCAATTAAAATTCACCCCAGTAAGCCAAGACCAAGTGCTAGACACCATCTCCAAATTAAAAGCCTCCAATTGTAAAGGAGACGGCTTCCCAACACACATAGTCAAATTGTGTGCCCCCACACTCACACCCATTATTACCAGATGTGTTAATGCCTCTTTCAGCACAAACCCTGTCCCCACTAGCATCAAGGAAGCTTGGATCAACCCGCTCCTAAAAAAAAAAAAAATCTTTTGATGCAATAGTCCCCACAAATATCGTCCCATAACTACTGTCCTCTTCTTGCTTAAAATAATCGATAAAATAGCCTATTCTCAAATTCAATCTCACCTCGAACAAAACCACTTCCTAGGAGCTTGACAATCTGGTTTCCGTCCCAATCAGAGCCCAGAAAAGGCACTTCTGGACCTTAAAATCCAGATGGACTCCATAAGAGACGGCGGCGAACTACGCATTCTCCTGCTATTAGATTTGTCTGCTGCATTCGACCTAGTCGATCATGACAAACTATTTGCCACATTAGCTAAGGATTTCCAGTTCTCGCAAGAAGCCACCTCATGGGTCAAATCCTTCCTTGCTGATCGAACATCCTGTGTCTCTTTCAGCATGGAGGCCGCAGACCCCATCCCAGTACCACTAGGAGTCCCACAAGGATCCTGTTTGTCGCCTACGCTATATAATACGCACACTAAGCTATTATTCAGTACTCTGGGTGCATTGGTGTCATTTACGCAAATTTCGCTGATGACACCCAAATCCTCATCCCTATCACGGGTAACTATGACCAGGATACAACTAAGATTAATAAAATCTATGCAATAATCCAAAACTGGATGGCGATCAACAGTCTCTGCCTCAACGATGAGAAAACAGATACTCCTCATAGGCCCCCCAGCCAAAATCAATGCCCTCCACTCTGACTACTCGGCCATCAATATTGACAGAACCCCCATTCCAGTCCTAAAGCAGGTCAAAATATTAGGGGTCTACTTGGATGCAAACTTAACAATGTCCAAACACAATAATGCGCTATCATCGGCCACCTCCTACACAGCCAAACTGATTGCATTAAGTTGTCAATTCCTCACACCACAGAACTCTACCACACTAGCCCGGGCCCTCATTGTATCGCAGTTAGATTACTGTAATGTTCTACTACTAGGTACCACAAACACCAACTTGCCAAATTGCAATTGCTGCAAAATAAAGCTCTGCGAGCAGTCCTTGGACTAAAATAATCAGACTACATTTCCATTACCAGGAGGGAAGCCCACTGGCTACCTATAAAAGCCAGAATCCTATTTAAATCACTCTGTGAACCCAGAAATGTCTCGCTAATAAGTCACCTACATATCTCAACACCACTTCACTTTCAACAAGACATCATGATTACTTGGATCAAACAAATATGCACATCTACAAATGTTTCAGGGATGGGGGAAGCAGCTTTCCAGAAATGGCTCCAAAAATATGGAACACACTCCCATTACACACCAGAAACAAGCCCTCTCACCAATGTCGCAAGAAGTCCTTAAAAACCTGGCTATTCAACAAATTCTAGGCCACTGCACTCGTCCCCCTATCTGATTGGTATGTACTGTAACCCATTGTTGCCAGCTGTAAAAGTATTGATTTTAACTGTATCTACAGTAGCCATTTGTAAATGCATTGACTTTAACTGTATCCATTTATGCTAAGATGTCTGGAAATACACTGGCACACCCACAGGTTTGGGCGTATAATAAATGCAATAAAATAAGTAAAATAAAATAATGTCATATTTACTAACTGCCGCCCTCGACATTTACGGCAGTGCCTGACATCCATGAGTCCGGAGAAAGGGTCCTTGTATTTGGTCTGGCTGCAGTAGCAAAGGAGGGTATTTGAGATATGTCCCACACAACCCACCACCAATAGTTTACCAATTGTTTCTATAATAGAAGAAGCACAAATAGCATACTTCTCACATGACTAGTTGGATACATTTTCTTTACCCCCTTGCCTGTCATAGACGTCACTGGGATGACCCACTTGGTAAATCCTTGGCCCTGAGCCCCTGAGCTATCCCCCCCCCACCCACAACCTCCTAACTGGGGAGGAAGGCTAGCTCAGCAGCAACAAGTGTTACTTGGAAACAAGACAACGCAGCACAAAACACAGGTTCGAATCCCAATCCCACGCTTCGAAACCACTTGGTTTTAAGTGTGTAATAAAGGAACAATTAGAAGTACAAAACGCCCATCACTCTCCAAAAATGTGTTAATTTCCAATTACTTCAATGAAATTACCTAACCAAAAAATATGACCAGCTCACCATCTGTCCCCCCCAAGGGCCTGAACAGGCCAACTTTGCAAGGGTGTCGGGAATTTTTTTCAGTAAGGAGAAATCTTGCCTATTTCCGTTAGCTTGCCTCCAGGGGGTTAAAGCGAGAGAACTACCTGAGGTGGGGCTACCATGGTGTCCAGAATCCTCCAGGTATCTAGGGGTACACATCATGCACACATCAGAGGGTATGCATAACAGGAACACATTGGGAGTGGTAAAGGGCCTAAGGAGGTCGATGACATTTTGGTCTAAGCTCCCATTGTCGCTCATGGGTAGGGTTGCGATTGCAAAAATGATAGACGTAATCCATATGTTTTGGGGCTGCACAAAGGTACAACGTTTTTGGGCTCGCATTGAGCAGGCGTGCAGAAGGGCGTGGGTCGCTAGGTACACCTGGTCCCCAAGTGAGTGTCTTATTGGGGCATACCCAAAGAATAGCAAGCATAAGCATGTCATCAAATTTATGGATATGGCGTGCATTTTGGCTAAGAGGTGCATCGCAATGGCATGGAAGTCAGCGGGAGGCCCGAAATACATATGCTGGCACAGGGAGTTCGAAGCCTGGGCCGAAATGGATTCCAGAGTGTGGGTGGGTGTGGTGCGCAGTCGGGAATAAATCAGCAGTGGAATTTACGAGTCCTGGAGGATGTTAGTCTGGGACATGTTCCACCCGTCAGATGACAAACCATGTGAAGGCTATGACACCCTGAGAAAACTGGTAGTAAAAATTAACTGTACGAGGCCGAGAGCCCAGCTACGCACTAAGGTTTTAGCCACCAAGAGTGGCTTTGGAGAATGCCAAGCCCCAGAGGTCAAATATGCTGACTGCTTAATGCCACTACAAACCCAGCCTGATTACGGAATAAGTGTATCTGATACCTAGTTTACATGTGTGAGGAAAGTTGTTTGGTTCTTTATATGTTAAAAAGTTATACAGATCCGTAAACAGGCATACATGTAAGCGTATTAAGTTTGTAACCAGGTACTGAAACGGAATTATATAATTGTATGTTTATGGCAGGATTTTATGGAACAATGGGACCTCCATATGGTAGTGGGCTCACAGGAGGGTGTAAAAGAACCATATATAACCTGGAGAAGAGGGAACTCATCCTCAGCCTTAGACTATATCTTTGTTTCAAAAACTCTGCATGCTTCGCCCTATACACTAAAAATAAAACAGGAGTCTGGCAGTGACCACAGTAGACTGGAGTTGTCACTCGAAAATATTCTAACAACAGAAGCTGAACGAGAACTACAGTTGCTTGAGGGGAAGAAAGGAAAACTTAGAGTCGTAAAATATAAAGATGGGGGAACTAATTTAAATGGAAAACTCAAAATGATTCCTGAACACATATGGCAATCACAATGCGATCCACACCGATTTACCAACTTTCTATGGGCAACCCTAGCACCCAAATACTTAGCGGGAGAAGCCAAACAGAAACACCTGCACGCCTTTGACGAATCCACACAAAGAAGAAAAAGAGAGCATAGGAAAACGTTAAGAGACATCAAAAAGGCAGGACTTTCAGTGGAGGATATGAAAACTGAAATAAGAACCCAAAAAGCCAATTACAAATCATGGTCGATCTCACATAATGCTCTTCGGATACAAACAGATGGCGAGCACATACTTAAAACACTCAGAGAAAAAAACAGCAAGAACTTCTGGGAAGTAATGAACCAGTTCGAAGGGGAGCACGCACAATCATTATGTAACTTAGTTTCAGAAGATGGCTGGGTGAGCTACCTGACAGAGACATATAAGAGCGACGACACCCGCGAATTTAGACCCAAACCAGATATCCATTGGCAACTTAATTTCTGTGAAGAAGACATACGGGAAATTATAGCCAGTTCCTCATCATCTAAAGCATCGGGTCTAAACGGCTTGACCTATCAGGCACTGAAAAGCGAACCAACATTGTGGTCAAAGTTATTATCCGCTCTCTTTAAAGAAATACTAAAGCAACGAACCTTTCCAGCATCTTGGAAAACGGCCCTTATAGTACCTTTCTTTAAATCCGGGGATCGTCGTATACCAATGAACTATAGACCGATAGCATTGCTGGACATTGAAAGCAAAGTCTTCATGAAACTATTACTGTTTCATGTCTCGAAATGGGTCGATGATTTTAATATTCTATCACGCTTTCAAACAGGATTCCGCAAAGGCCACTCAACATCTATTAATGGCCTGATTCTAAACATCTTGAATGAGCAAAAGAGAGGGGGGAAAAAACAAATGCTGTACGGAGCCTGGATAGATCTGTCTAAAGCTTTCGATCAGGTTGAACGAGTCTTATTGTGGGACAAACTCCGGAACTGGGGAATGCCAGAATCTCTTCTATCAATTTTAGTGGAACTTCATAAAAACACCAACCTAAGAATACGGCTCGACGCAATGGGTCATCTGTCTAGACTAGTTGAAGTTAATAGAGGTGTAAGACAAGGGTGTTTGGGGGTGCCTCTGTTCTTCAACTTGTTCCTGGCAGATATGGGCCATTTTCTAGAAACGTCTGCCTTGATAAGCCCAACACTAAATGGGAGGAAAATCTGCTGGTTGGCGTATGCGGATGACATAGTTCTCCTCGACAGAACACCAATTGGGCTACAACACCTACTTGACAAACTGAACGAATATGTAGGACTAAACAAATTGACAGTTAATCCATCTAAATCAAACATTTTGATTTTCAAACACTCATTGTCAAAAGCAAAATACATAAACTGGAACATGGGAGGAGAACGGATTAAAACAGTAGAAACCATAAAATATCTGGGATATAACATCTATGCCCATCCAGCAATATACAAAGTAGAAAATGAAGTGTTAGCTAAAATAACACAATTCACATCACAGATGATTAAGTTAAATTACAAATTTTGTAAGTTCTCCATTTTGCCTCTGGTAAAGTTCTATCTCGCCAAAGTGGTTCCAGTTGTTCTATACGGACTAGATGCAAAACCGGATCTTTGGTTCATAAACTGGGACAACTACGAGGGTCGCCTCTGGAAAAGAGTTTTGGGTCTCCCAAATTGTGCATCCTTAAAAAGCCTAAGATTTGAACTAGGCCTAAAATCTCTAAACTGTATGGCCGACTGGAAGCTCATTTCACTGTTCAGGGAAATAACACTAAGCAAGGACTCGACGTTGTATGGAGACCTCAAACACGAAGCACTATTGAAAAAATCCACTATTCTCATTTCGCTGGAAAGGAAAACGTTGGAAATGCTAAAGAAACTGGATCTAAATGAAGAGACTCTGGCTCTAAATCCACTTAAAGTAAAATGCAGACTAGAAGAACGGGACTGGATTGAAACAGTGGAGAAAGTAAGAGAGGACCCAACTCAAAACATATTTTTGAAGGGAGAAAAGAAACTTGGATCTCTCTCATGCTATCTACTGAAATCTCCAAATAGAAAATTGCGTTCAGACTTCCTCAGAATGAGACTGAACCTCGTCCACTGTGGGGCTGTTCTGGTAAAACGTAATCAAGGGCAGATGGCAATAAAATTATGCTGAATCTGCTCAAACCCTGCCAAACAAACGTTAAAGCATATCCTAATGGATTGTGAAGGCACCTGGCCTCAGCGACTAAGATTCTTTAGAGATCTGGTACGGAGGGAGGAAGACATAGTTACAGACTTCCTCTGGGACAGAATTATCTCAGGGAAAAATGCTGCACTTACGTTTGCAGCAACCGTGGTGCTAATAGAAAGTGGTCTGACAATCTAACACAACGATCCAAAGGATAAATGTACCTAAGCATGGAATTTACAGGACTAGAAAAATTTGGCAGGGTTGGTGGACAGTAAGAAATTTTAACACAAGTTTTGTCTTTTTTTTGTACCTAATGCAAATTGTTTTGTATTGTTTTCCCTTTTGTAAAGGCTTAAGCCAAAACAAATAAAAAAAAAAAAATAAAAAAAAAAGTATGTTTATAAATGCCAATAAAGAGAATTTAAAATAAAAAATAAAATAAATACGCTGTGTAAAGGTGCCAACTATAGGGCCACTCACATCATAAGACCATGCTGTAAGGCTCGGTTAAGCAAAATGAGTTTCATTTGTTTTATTTTTGGGCGTAGTGGTGAAATAGCATTTTCAGAATGTGCTCTCCTGAATTCACATCAGGGTATCCGTTCTTGAAAAGATTTTGCATTTTGAAAATGTTTATTTTATTTTTTATTTATTATTTATTTATTGGGTATTTATAATGTGCCTATACAGCAAACAAGGCGCCACACGACAAAAGAGGTGGTGGGGCGACCCAGGATGAAGAGTAACAAAAACGGTCATACTAGGCCTTGTGTCATTCGGATCATGCAAGTGCAGTAACAAATAGTGCAAGGAATGGTCTGGATCCGGCTCAGTAGGAGCATAGCCCCCCCCAAGGCTCTAGTGCAGGGGGTGAGGTAGCCCAGTAGTGCAAGTGCAGGTTAAGGGGTGTGGGGGGCGAGGGGAGAACAAAGTGCTTGGGTAGACCAAGCAAGGAGGGCCTGGTGCCTTGTAAGACTCAGAAGGCAGCATGCAGCCAGTCAAATGCGGCAGAGGGGGACATTAGCAGGGGAGGGGGAGAGGGAAGGAAGAAGAGAAAAGGAGGGTCTTTAGAAGCTTCCGGAATTTAAGGAGATCAGGCTCAAGCCTGAGAGGGGCAGGGATGCCATTCCAGAGGGAGATTCCTGTGGAAAAGAGAGATCTCCCTCCCAGTCTCTGCTTGGCAAAGAGTCTGATCTGCAGAGAGTTGGAGCTAGCAGACCGAAGGGCTCTAGAAGGGAGGTATTTGGGGAGAGGGAATTGAAGGTAGCAGGGTCCAAGGCCCCAGAAAGTCTTGTGGATGATGCAAAGGGTCTTGAACTTGATCCTTGCATCCACCTGGAGCCAGTGGAGATATTTTTGGGCTGGAGAAATGCGGTCCCTGGGCTTGAGGCCAAGGATAAGTCTTGCAGTCCTGTTCTGGATTAGTTAAAGGGGGCAAAGGAAGGATTTAGGCAGATTGAGGAAGAGGCCGTTGCAGTAGTCCAGCCTAGAGAGGAACAGAGCTCTGGAGACAATCGTTTTCTGGTGTAAGGCGAGGAAAGGGAAAATGCCTCTGAGGAGGTGCAGCTGAAAGTGGCCTTCTTGGCAAAGTCTGTGATGTGAGGAGTCGAAAATGAAACCAAGGGTTTTTGCCTCATAAGAGGGGGAGGGGCCCATGGAGGGCGGCCAGAGAGTAAGAAGGAAGAATGGAGGAGGGGTCCCATTAAGAAGTATCTCAGTCGTGCTGGCATTAAGGCAGAGATCTTTAGCAGCACACCAGTGCCTGAATAGCAGTAAGCTGTCAGGAATGAGAGGGGGAAGTGGAGGGAAACTTAAAGGCGAGCTGTGTGTCGTCTGCATAACACTGGATTTGAGGAGAGAAGGAGGTGATCAAATGGACTAGAGGGCCGAAGAGCCACGGCCAGAGGATAGAGCCCTGAGGGATGCTGCAGGTGGAGACTGTGACTGGGGAGAGAAAAGGGCCCAGTTGGACCTGGGAAGGTCAGTCAACCAGTCCAGTTCCGTGTTGCCAAAGATATCAGAGCCAATTTAGAAGGGAAGGAGAGTTGATGACTTGCTGTGTTTATTAACTTGTGATGTATACAGCACCATTTGTCAAAATGCTACTTTGTGACGTGTCACGAGGGAAGGAGGGGGACAGGGAGCGGGTACAGTGATCATTGACAGGTCCTCGTACATCAGAACAGGTGCAGAGGTGGGGGGGATACTCTGCTAAAGCATCAAACGAGTGCCGAGGGAGGAGGGAAAACAAGCTTAGCCCATCCCTTATGTGGTTGACGAGCTGTGGCCCGAAAAAAGGAAGCCTTGGGACAACCAGAAAGATGGCTTTCACATTAAAGTCGTGCAGCCTGGCCTGCAGGAGGTGAACGCTCTGCTGCCCAGCATGAGTAAAATCAGTCTAATTGGAAGATTCTTTAAAAAGTAACTTTTTCCTGAAGTTGAGAGGTTGGCGTCGTGCTGTAAATCAGGTGGGGGGAGTTCCACAGACGGGTGCCTCTTGCGCTGCTTTATCGTTTCCAGAAGCACTTGTTGAGATTGGCGACTTAATTTTGGTGCAATTGAGGCTCTTAATGTTCTGAATGGGTGGTACCTTTTGAAGAGTATAAAGGCACTTGCCATGAAGAGACTTGCGAATGAGGCATAAAGACTAAATTCCGTTTTTTGGTCCCTTATTTCAATTCCACGATTTAACGGCTAACACCACACAACAAACGTGTTTTAAAGCATGTCCCAGTAATACAATGTAGGCGTTCCGTTCAGTGTCCACAACAGCTATTGTGAAAATGTAATCCTAGAGCGCCACCTGCTGAGAAGGGGCGTAAACTACGCCTGTATCATGAATTCTGCTCTTTAGATGTAAGACAAAAGTAGATGAATTGATTTCATACTTCCTAGTTTGTTTCGAAAATGGAATGGACGTGGCCTAAAAAGTGCGTGAACTCAAAGGCAACATGTGTAAAAACTCAGCTGGATCGCTATAAAGACCGCAATCACATAGGAAAAATGCCGGGTTTGCACTGCACCATTTACCTCAGTCTCCACTCCCTTTAGATGATAATAATAGAAAGTGTTCTGCTATGAAATTGGTTGTTGGTTTTTGCATTTCCCAATTCCCCATTCGTACCAGCTTTTGTAATTCTATGTCAAGAACTAGAGGCTCGGATTATGCTTTCTCTTATCTTTATTTTCTCGAGCAGCATCAAGTAACCATCCCAAACTGAACGTAAAGCAAAAAACTGAAAATCCCAACGTAGTTTGAGTCTTTAGTAGTTCTCATTGTTATTGATCCTTAAACAACACGTGACTTTTCTACACCAATGGTCCATAACCAACACTATAAACACTGTCCACATCTTAATTCCTCGTCTTTCTTTGCTGCTCAGGCAGCCAGTTAAGTATAATTTTGCTTATCTAGGAATTCTTTGTTGACACTTGGGGTTATAATAATTGCAGCAGTGCTAACGTTGGGAGGAGGCTCAGCGCGAGCGCAGCGTGATAGGTAGGTGTTTGGGAGGGTTGCCAGTGATAGGGTCGAAAACAAAAGGATTGAATGCCTTTTGATCGACAGTTAAAGGATCGTAAAAAAGGGTCACATTTTTTTTGTTTTTTTGTGGGGGTTCCCCCCCAGCCCCAAACTAAAAAATATATATAAATAAATAAAACAAAATTCTACCCTTTTTTTTGGATCCATTTGCATTCGAGCAAAAGGTAATTCGATCCTTTTTTTTCGATCGTTTGACTGGACACCATTTGGGTGCATATCCGCAATGCCGACACAGAACTCGAGTGAGGTGCGTCAGGGCGGTGTAGTTCCGTTGCGCCTCTACTCTAACTTTCGTGTCTACCAGTAGTGCACCCGCTGGCGAGAGAGTCCGAGAATGCTTATAGATAAGGATTTCCGAGCGGATCGTACGTTAAAGATGGACCGACACAATCCTAAAGATTAAGCGCAAGGCGCGGAGCAAAACGAAGCCTTGAGCTTCCTTCTGTCATATTGCTCGACAGAGCGTTGTAGCACCACCTGCTGTCATACGTTATAGACGCCAGAAAAGCAGTTGTTGACGGGCACAGTCCCATGCAAAACCCTTAAGGCACAAAATGCAAAGACCCTCCTACCCCCCTTGGGCACGCCACAAAAATTGAGAGTAAGAAAAAAGCAGTGAGATCCAGGAGGAAAGAGCAGGTGCCAGGACACATCCTCCGAGTTCGCTTGAGGTTGACGATTGGCAAGATCACTCCTCTGAAGAAAAGAGCTCCTAAGAAAGAGAGTAAGAAAAAAGTGAGATCCAGGTGGAAAGAGCAGGTGGCAGGACACTTCCTCAGAGTTCGCTTGAGGTTGACGATTGGCAAGATCACTCCTCGGAGGAGGAGGAGGAGGTAGAGGTGATATCGTCCTCCAGTGATGAGAGGAAGAAAAGAGCTCCTAAGAAAAAGAGAGCCACGGATATAGGAGGAAGATACTGGGGATGATTTCAACCAAGATGTACTGGTTCACCCACGATCTGCGGAGTGGGAACCGCCATCTAAAATAGCATCATATCTAAAGAAGCGGCTGAGGATGCCGCTAACGAAAGAGGCCAGGAACAAACTAAGGCTGGAATGCCTGAGGCCTCATCTTCCGGAGGGGAAAGCAGAGTCTCCGAAGATTGATGACAAGATGGTAACATTTATGAGTAAATATACAAAGGATATGAAAAAAGGGCTGGATAGGTCCTGGCGATCATGCCAAGACAAGATGCTAGATGTTGTCAGGCCTCTTACCGGGTAAAGGCACTTTATATATATATAACACATCAATATCATTACCAAGATACTACAGATGGCAGATGAGGCTAGAGACAAGAACAAGACCATTGACCCAACAATCCTGAGAGGCTGGACTCGGAGGGCGATCTGCCTGTTAGGCAACACCAACAGTGCATTAACGACTGAGAGACGAAGATCAATCCTCGTAAAGATAGATCCTAAGCCCAGCGAGTTAGTTACGTCAGAGACAGCGGTGGCGGCTAAAGGAAAACTATTTGGCGACTCCTTCATAAAGGAGCTAACAAAGTTTGCCAATTCGTATGCCGCCATCGATCAGGTGTCCCTGAAAAGGGTGTTTGGGAAACACATTTTTGGCTGGGCTGACAGAGGAAGGGGCGGATCGGCCAGCCGTCATTCTTTCAACAGGTCCTTTAACGACAGAAATCCGTGGAGGCAAGACGACCGAAAAAACCAACCCATTCTTCCCATCAAGAGAAAGCGGGAGAGGAAGGGACTGGAGGCAGACAGAGTGTCAACAGCAGCTTAACACAGGTGAGAGCAGAAGCTCAGGCGCACAGTGTGTGAGAGAGAGTGCCCGCGATAGGCGGGAGGCTAGGGAAATGCGTAGTACAGTGGTACAACATATCATCAGATGCTGGGTTATAAATACAGTTCAAGGTTTTCAGATAGACTGTCATTCAAGCCCAATTGAAGAAAAGTGGCAAATGAGTTAATACAGAGCACAACGGACAGTTCACTACTAGATGCAGAATTAGAGGGTCTAGTGCAGAAGACCGCAATAGTGCGAGCGACAAATTTGTCAGGGAGTTTCATAAGCAATATGTTTCTAGTAAGAAGCAAGCACAAAATTAGACCAGTTATACATTTAAGAGAGTTGAACAGCTTTGTGGTCTACAGACATTTCAAGATGGAGGGGATATTACAGCGAAGGGCCTGGCTTGTCAGGATAGATCTCAGGGATGCATACCTGCCAGTGCCAGTTGCAGTAGAACAAAGGACATTTCTAAGATTCCGATGGAAGGAGCAGATATCGGAATTCACATTTTTGCCCTTCGGACTGGCGTCGGCCCTGTGGTACTTTACAAAGTTGATGAAGCCTGTAGTGATGTCTTTAAGTGAGCAGGGGATACATTTACCTAGACCACATTTGCGTAATGTGTAAAGACACGGATTTGATCAAGAAGCAGGTAAAATCCACAACAGTTCTGCTACTTCGGTTAGGGTTTTTGGTGAACTGGGAGAAATGCTTCCTCCAACCCAAACAGACCATGGAGTTTCTGGTTTTCATAGTGGGCACCTCTCGAGGGAATGACATCAAGAAAGAAATGAGGAATATTCTTAACAAGAGAGATGATGTCGCTGCGGGAGATAGCCAGACAAGTGGGGCGCTTGGCGTCTTCAATCCAGACGATTTTCCCAGGACCACTCCACTACAGAACCCTTCAGACATTAAAGATCCAACATCTCAGGAGAGGCGTATCTTACGAGCAAAAGGTGCCCTTATCGCAGGAGATGAGAGAAGAGCTGGAGTGGTAGCTACAGCACAGAGGCATGGAGCAGGAAAGCAATATTTGGCTCATCCTCAGTCCTAGTAATTGAGTCCAATGCCAGCAGATGGGGCTGGGGAGCCCGGTGTGGGGATCTGTCGACAGGAGGCAGCTGGTAAGAGAAGGAGTTGGATCTACACATCAACTGCCTAGAGTTTCTTGCAGGCTTGTTCGTAGTGAAATGTTGGACACAGGAGAGGGCTCAATGTTGTTTTCTCCTGCAGATGGACATTTCCGCAGTCAGACACATAGTCAGATACATAAAAAGACTAGGCTGCACAAGATCCAGGATGTTGGCGGAACTGGCAAAGGATTTCTGGCACTTATGCCTCCAGAGAGGGGTGTCAGGGATGGCAGAATACCTACCGGGTCGCCAGAATGAAGTAGCCAACTCGAACTCCAGGTTTCTCAGAGCTGCCAGCGATTGGAAGCTGGATGAGAGAGTATTCCAAAAATTGACGACAAGATGGGGACCATTTCAGAGAGACGTATTTGCATTGAGGTTGAACAGACAGATACCTTGTTTTTTCAGCTGAAGGCCAGATCCCGAGGCATAGGTGACGGACGCATTTCTGCAGACTTCGGGCCCATTCACGGAGTATGCATTCCCGCAATTTTCAATGATAGCGAGAACGCTGGCCCAAGTGAGGAGACAATGTGTGTCGATAACTCTGATAAAGTCGGATTGGAGAGGCCAAGCATGGCGCCCAGATCTGCTGCAGATAGGTTATGCCAATCCATTTGCTCTTCCGAAGCTCGACCTGATAATTCGAGACCCTACGGGGGACAGTCATCCCCTGGTGAGAGCAGGCAGCCTCAGCCTCATTGCATGGGCAATCTCAGGGGATCGTGGACTAGGCCAGGACTATGGAGTGAGGCTGAACACATCTTCGAGGAGTCCTGGACTCTGGGGACCAGGAAGGCTTACAGGTCAGCATGGGCATACTGGCAAAGCTAGTGCATGGAGAGAAACGTTCATCCCGCTAGAATGGATAGCACATTTCTCGATATGCAGACTGCTGAAAGGTGTCAGACTGATCAGACCTCCTAAAGAAAAATATGACCAGCTGTGGGATGTAGAGTTTTGAGGATGTTCACAGCATGGCCGGACAACAGTGAATTATCCAGGAAAGAGTTATCTGCGAGAATTACAATGCTATTATGTTTATTGTCGTGCAAGCGAGTATCGGACATGAGAGCATTAGAAGTTAATAAAAGATATTTTTCTTCCTCAGGGCTAACCTTTTATATCTCAAAGAGAACAAAAACGAATCTGAGAACGGTATCTTATGACTCATTCCCAGGACAACCCAGACTATGCCCGGTACGATGTTTACAGACATACGAAAACATGACAAAAGACATGCGACCCATAGGGGTTTCACAGCTGCTTATTGCGCTGAGGAGACCCATCGGGCGGTAGCTCCCGCAACTCTTGCAAGATGGATGAGATGGGTGATGAGCCAAGCAGGCATTGATGTAACGTGTAATGGTGCCCATTCCGCGGAAGGCACAGTGACGTCTAGGCATTTAATGTGGGAGCCCATTTAAAGGATATTATGAAGGCAGCAGACTGGTCGAATTAAATGACATTCAAGACATTTTATTTCAAACCAGTCGCAAAGATGGCAACATTGGTGGTAACTAAGCTTTGAACAAGCATAATCCAAGCCTCTGGGTCTTGAGAAAGAATTCAGATTTTCAACACATACGTTACAAAAAGTCATAATTCTATTAAAGACACGGGGCGAAGGATGATCCCACCCGAATTATCGTGAGCAATGATAAATGTTATGATATAATGTGTGATGCAATTCTGTTAAGCAAATGTTAATGTAGCACGATTACCCACCGAACTGTACAAGATGTCTGAGATGTGGTTTATATTTCAGGTTCCATTGCGGATAACAGACAGGGACATGATGGTTCAGCTTGGAGGTTGACTACAGTTAGCGTTTACTAGTTGGGATGCAAAAGATGAGAAGACCAGCGAAAGAAAAAGGAGGAATTATGATAGTGGACAGTGTTTATAGTGTTGGTTATGGACTATTGGTGTAGAAAAGTCACGTGTTGTTTAAGGACTAATGACAATGAGAACTACTACAGACTCAAACTACGCTGGGATTTGTAGTTTTTCGCTTTATGTTCAGTTTGGTATTGCTACTTAATGCTGCTTGAGAAAGTAAAGATGAGAGAAAGCATAATCCTTTGCCGCCATGTCTTTAATAGAATCATGACTTTCTGTAACGTATGTGTTGAAAATCTGAATTCCATTTTGAAGGGACTGCAAAATACCATTGTGCACCCAATGCCTGGACCGCAGGTCATTGCATATTTTGTGTCCCACTGATGTCAGATTCTTTTTTCTGGTAAACAGGCTGAATATGGATTGTGAGGGGCAACGCAACCCGAAGCTCAGCAAAAGGGACAAGAAGTTGCTAAGAAAGCAAAATAAAGCCAGGCACACCCTGCTAAGGCACGAAGGCATCGAAAGCGTGTCCCACGCCACTCAGGTGAGTCTTAAGATTGAGTTTATGCTCTGCACAGCGCCCATAACAAGATAACAAGAGCTATCAATTCCTTCATTCATTTACCTCACACACAACATGCTCTCCTTTGGTTCGACAGAGGGAGCCTAGATGACTTAAGCCATGTACGCGCACATTAATGGACCAAATACAATACAAGATGTGATAAAGCCCACCCACCGAGGCAGCATGAGCTCTGTGCCGGCTAAGCAACTCATTTGAGCAGTCCAGAAAGTACAGCCTACATATGGAGAAGGATCTACCACATGTCCATGTAAAAGAAAAAAAAACAATGGCGAGATTGTGCAACCCCTAATTACCCGCAATCATTTCAACTCATTAAAACATCTTCGAAACTGCAGTGGTAATTAAAGGAAGCGAAGGTTCAGGATTTGGGCTGTTATCTATCAATTGTGCCTGGGACTATTGACTTTATTGGAAGCATAAGCCATCCCAACCCATGAAAAGTAATCCCAGTGAAGGCACACACGATGTTTAAAGACTCACACTGGCATCAAACAGCGTTGTTTTGCATTAAGTGACTGGAAGCTATTTTCTTCCCGATTAAGGCCTTGTTAAACATTTTTAACATTGACATTGGCCCATAAACTGAAACCTGGTGTCAACCCTTTTTAGTTTGGGTATAAGGTGTTGCTTGCGACAGCTACAAGCCTAAACTATTGCAATAGAGTACAGATAGGGAGTAATGGCATATGAGGAGGGGCACAGAGGAAGGGCACTGAGGAATAACATACAAGGAGGGGCACAGAGGAATAACATACGAGGAGGGACACACAGTATATAGGTGGAATGAGCCCACCCATTGTTTGTTTGTTTGTTTGTTTATTTATTTATAAAGCGCTCCATACCCAGAGGCAGCAGGGCGCAAACAGAAAGAATATGCAAGGCTTACAATGTTACAGAAATATACAGTTGTGACAAATTATAGACATATACAATGAAAAATTACAGACATGTAAAATATACAAAATCCTCAACCATAAAAAATATCAATATCTATACAGCGGTATATAAGTATACAATTATGTACAGAAGAAGGAAGTGGGTATGATTTTGTGTGGAGAAGATGGTGTAGTAATAGTGCAGTGTCATGAGCTTAGGTAGGCACTTTAGTATGATACTGTAGGGTAAGTGGTACTACTAGGAGGGGTGACTAGGGTTGTTGGAATTAAGATGATTGATGAAGTTCCTTCTAAAGTGAAAGTAGGGTTGGTCTGCTCTCAGGTTATGTGGCAAGGAATTCCAGAATGTAGCAGCTTTCACAGGGAAACTATTGCCTCCAATGGTGGAGAGTTTGAATCTGGGAATTATCAGACAATTGGAGTTGATGGTTCTAGTCTGTCTAATTGATGACTTTCACTTTAATTTGTTTCTTTAATTGTCTGCCCATGGCCATGCTAATCCGTATGGCCATCCCCACGCAGTTCCTGCCCCTAGCTACCCAAAACATCTCCTCATGGGAACTCTTTGTGCTCGATTTAATCAAGCCTTACCATCAAACTGTGCAGTTGCAGTGCCTTTCAGTGTTTTTCCAAAGCAGTCTTCTGAGAGTTAATGACTTAATTGGACCTGCAAATGTGGAACTGGTATAATATAAATGTCATAACCAGGTCTGCCTTCAACTATGCGTGTCCTTCACTGAAGTTCTGTTATAAACGGGCATTGGCAAAGCCAACAGTTTTCACTTGTGTATAAGTATTAGGCATATGGCAGGCACAGCTAATGGCAAGTTACTTGCACCATTTTGCACCTACCACCATCAATGGCCAATTAATACCACTATGGCAGTGCCTGGCAAGTGCCTTTCCTATGCCTACACAAAAGGTCAAACTGTTGGTATTGCCAGTGCTTGTTTAGGTTGTCTCTAAAAATATTCCCAAAAGGGAGATTAAATAAACACTCCAGTGGGTCATTGTTAGAGGCTGTAGTGTAGTTTATGTAAGTGTAATTTATGTAACTAGAAGAAGAGGAGTGTGAGTTCCTGGTGCAAAGAATTTGAGTTATGAGACGTTTTCATATCCTCACTGTGTGTTTGTGTGTGTGTGTGTGGGTGTCCACTGTTAACTCCTCGACTGCAGATTAGCCACTGATGGTATCCCTACAAAATATCCCCACCAAAAATATCGCCGTACATATTGCCGTTTGTCTCGCCATAGGCAATATTTTTGGTGGGGATATTTTGTGGGAGCGGGGGTCGCAGGGGTGTCACCCGCACATTTTAAAATAATTTGGGGGCTGCAGGGGTGTCCCCCGCAGGGTCCATGGGTCAATATCGCTGCAAAAATATGGTGATATTTTTGTATCACGATATTTTTGCAGGGATATCAACACATGGAACCCCACTGCTGCATTCCGTTTTGGCAATAGTCCTGCATCTTTTGTAAAAACCCAAGGGATACAGTAGTAGTAATAAACCTTTTTTTCGATTTCTCCATTTAC
Source organism: Ambystoma mexicanum (assembly GCF_040938575.1). Classification (NCBI taxonomy): domain Eukaryota; kingdom Metazoa; phylum Chordata; class Amphibia; order Caudata; family Ambystomatidae; genus Ambystoma; species Ambystoma mexicanum. The sequence goes on from NC_090941.1 coordinate 758,122,270, forward strand.
AAAATAAAAATACACAGTATACCATAGATAGCCAGACAGCGCCCATATAATCTTAAAATCCCGAACACCCCACAAACCTACTGGTCAAAATTCAACCAAACATCCCACCGTCAAAATCATACATATGTTTTTTTTAAACTTCAGTTTCTTTTTTTGTATTCACATTTGTATTAAAGCCAAAAAATCCAAGCAAACATTTTTGCATAAACAAGGACCTCCTCCCCACACAACTGGTCAGAAGAACACATGGAGAACACCACAAATGTTTACATTTCTAGAAACCTTCCCCATATCTCCGCATGAAGGTTGCTTTTCTTATTTCTACACAGAAGCACCCTTTCCACGAAAGACATTTTATGCTCATCCTCCAACTGTACAGAATTAGATGGGACTCTTTCACTTTTCCAGTCCCGCAGTATTATTTTCTTTGCAGATAATGATGTCCTGAAGAACCAACTTCTCTGCGGTTATAACAGCTTCCTCATTCTCACCCAAAATAATGGACGAAAAGTCAAAATCTATATCAAGCATCAAGACTTCATTCATTGTCATTGTTACTTCCTTCCATCCTTCCAGAACAACCTCAACCCGCTGCATAACTATATGTTCTGCTTTTGCATCTCCAACAGGCCTCTGAGTCGAGCAATCCCCTTCTATGGAGCTTGACCACAGTCCATTACACTCTATTTAGAATGTTGATCTACCTCACCCTTTCACCAAGGTTTAATGATGCCAAGGTCACTTTCCTGCATAAGTCGTCCCATCTACACACGCTCAATTCTAATCCAATCGCTTTTGACCACGAATTGAGGAGAACTTCACTTACCTCCTTGTATTTCACTAAGTGTTTTATATATCTTAGAAGCAATAAGACCATCCAGTTAGAATTCCAGCAACCCCAAGGTCTTTTTCCTCATTCGGTATCCCCTCACCAACAGCCCTCTTCAATTTTCCATATTCAGCATAGGTGCAATCCTGCAGGCCCCTCTACGCCGACAGCCTACTAAAAGGGATCCATTTTTTTATTCACAAACAGCTCACCAAGCCACTGGATTCCACGCAGGAACCAATTTGGCCAGAACAGCTTTTCCCCCTCCAACTCAATCTCACGGTTCAGCCATAACAATGAACATGAAGAATGGACGGCATACTCTTTTGTCAACTCCTTAATCCTACGCCAGCACTCCTTCAAGAACTTTGTTGGTGGATATGATTTACATCCTCTTGCATCCTCTTATGTCAGGATAACTCTGGGCAACGGGTGTACACATAGTAATTTCCGCTTGCGTCCAAACATCTGCTGAATCCTCAACAAAAGGAAGCAAGTGTCTTGCAGTGAAAGCCAGATGATCATTTGAAAAGTTTGGCACTCCCAAACCACCTTTCTCAAACAGCAGCTGCAACTTCCAAAACCTCAAGCGTGGTTGTTTACCGTCCCATAAAAAAAGTTCTGTATCAGGCTCTCAATTCTCTTTGAATCTTTCTTCTTTGTTGATAGTGGAACCATAATCTGGACATAGTTAAAGCGTAGAGCGGATGTCATCTTAACAGCTTTCACCTTCCCCCCAAAGACTCATCTTCAATTCTGACCATCTATCCAGATCCTTCTTTAGATTCACAATCATACACTTCATATTTTTCTCCAACATGTGCTTCAGATTCTTAGTTAGCCAAATGGCCAACTATCTCATTCTCTCTGAGTACCAAACTGAATCCATATCTATTGAGCTGTTGACTGGTACATGTATCTGATGCATCCATCACCTCCAACTTTGACCAGTATATTTTGTAGCCAGAGAAGTTATCGAAGGTGTCAATTTGTTGCCGGAAATGAAGTACCCACATCTTGTATCGCCAGCAACATATCTTCGGCCTAAAGCCATAACTTTTAAATTGCCTCTCCAAACTGAACTCCTTGTATCTCTGGACCCCTTCTGATCTTCTTGGCTAAAGGCTCCATCGCAAGAACAAACAGCGGAGATGGCAACATCCCTTTCTTGTACCCCTCTCCAGCTCAAAACTATTTGAAGCCAGACCACAGACCATTCGTATTCACAGAGGCTGTGCATCTGGAGTACAGCAATTGTATACATTGTATCAGAGTATGTCCGAATCCAAAACCTTTCAAAACTGCCACGAGGAAGATCCATTCTATTTGATCAAATGCCATCTCCACGTCCAAAGGACTGCCATATCTGATGATGACCTTCAACTTAAACATAGGGTCAGGATCAGCCTGCGCATGTTCAGAGGCATGCCCCCCCCTTAACACAACCTGCTTGACCCGAATCCACGATCTGAAGCTAAATGTTCACCTGCCGCAGAGCCAACCCCTTAGTAAATATTTTGTTTTCACTGTTAATTGGGCTTATAGGTCTATAGCTACCCATGCTAGAGGGAGGCCTGCCCTTCTTCAGAGAGAGCTAAATAGATGCATGTCTAGTTATTATCCCGCTACTCAAGCCCAATAAGCCCGATACCGACTGCAGATCGTACAGACCCCTCTCATTGCTGAACCAAGATGGGAACATTCTCACAGCTTTAATGGCCAATAAACTGAAGCCAGCAATATCCACGCTCATACATACAGACCAGTCAGGGTATGTTCCGGACAGGTCTGTATGTGTAACCTTAGGAGGTTACACCATATCATAGACCATACCCAAGGGAGCACACGCCATTTGAAACACTTGTGTATAGACGCGTTATAAATGCCATATCATCATATATCATATCATATCATTGGCGGTGGTCTCGCTTGACGCAGTCAAGGCATTTGACTCGGTCAGATGGCCATGGCTGATGGCGATATTGAAAAGCTTTGGTATAGGGCCCACATATATTAAATGGTTACGGCTTCTAAATAGCAATCCAGTGGCGAGAGTCAAGACGGGCACCCACATTTCGGAACAATGGCAGTTAAGTAAAGGCACACAGCATGGCTGCCCATGGTCGCCCATGTTCTTTGTTATATGTTCTTTCTTTCATCATTATTTACAAATAAAAAAATGTATCATGAGGCATTTTTACGATTGCCTTTTAAACATGTACACAACAATATAAAAGGTCATCACATTTTTTGGGGGGACAAACCCCCCCCTTCACCACCTATTTTCTAACTATTGCTGACCCCCGCAACCCTTATCTGCCCCCCAACACCCTAAGAAATGTAGATAACCTTTTTCGTAATTTCTTGCACGTTTAAAATCCACTCGTAAAAATTCCTGCCGATGAAAGGACGTAATACCATTATTTATTCTAGCCTTAGAACCTTTAGCGGTTTATCTCCGGAAGGAATATCAAGTTGCAAGTATAGTTACATGGGGCAGCAAGAACCTGATTTCTCTATATGCTGATGATATGCTCCTATATCTACAACACCCAGAGACAAACCTACAGAACACCCTAGATATGTTTAAGCGTTATGCAGACCTGTCTGGTATCACGATCAATGCGCAGAAGTCCTGTTTATTCCCCCTGGGAGGTTATAAAGGGAAACCCGCAAACGCATTGCCGGTGCTACCGATTTAAATGGGAGGTGAGCACATTTAGAAACCTGAGAGTAGACATTTTTCATGACACTAAGATAGAACACATATAAAATACACTAAAGGCGGTGGATAGAATTAAGAAATCCATTACTTTCTGGGATAAGTTGCCGTTATCATTGATGGGGAGAGCGAAGAAGATGGTGGTGCTTCCGAGTCTACTTCATTACTTCACTAATGTCCCGTACGACACACTTAAAGCCTTTTTAGGAAACTTGATACTATATGTTGGGAATTTCTGTGTCATAACACGAGCAGCAGGTTGGTACTAACAAAATTGCATTGCACATATGATCAAGGAGGGATAAAAGTGCCAAATCCTGAAGTATATTTTGTGGTGAGCCAACTACAATTCGTCACAAGCTGGCTGTTGGATGAACAGACCCAGGAAACTCTACTACTACAGGCTGCATGTGCTCCATACATTAAAAGAGGTGATATGGACTGTAGCGCCGCATGGCTCGCAACCTCTGTTGCTGCTGAAGCTGGGCAGGATAATCTGGCACAGAGCTTGTCATTTTTTAGGGAAAGGAACACCCTATTACCCCCAGATTCCATTGGTGACTCTGAATTTGGAAGATGCACAACTTAGATTGAACATGAGGAATGGAATACGTGCTACGGGAAGGGAGACCAATTAATTTTAGTGCACTTGACCTAGAAACAGGCGTTCAGCTGGGACAACATATAATTTACACTACACTTCTCACGCTACTTAGGCAGAAATGGCTGGATGCGGACAGGGTACTGCAGGAGGACAAAACAATAAAACCACTCTACGATATTTCATAAGGAGGGCAAGCTGTATGGAGAATATATGAGGCATTAATGTCGGGACCGGGGGATGTGTTGGTGCAGACTAGGCGTAACTGGGAAGCAGATTTGCAGGAGCAATTGACAGATGAAGGCTGGAGCAGAGCAATGGCCTATCATAAGGAAGTGTCCATAAATGCTAAACTTCGGCTGATCCAATTGTACATAACTCATAGGGCATATCTAACCCCGAAGAAAATAGCCAAATTCATTAAGGCAAGGGAACAATACTGCCCGAAAGGTGGACTGATTAATGCTGACCTAGTGCACATGTTATGGCTTGTACGAATATCGGACAATATTGGGAAGAGGTAGCCCAGGCCTTGACCACAGCAGGTATACCATTAGATGTTCAATCTCCAACTGACTGTTTGCTCAGTAGCTTTGCGAGACCAAAGCAAATAAGACATGTTAGTAAGTTGAAGGATCTGGCATGTATCCTGGTGAAACAAAGGATAGCAATGGGCTGGAAAATACACAACGGCCCAGAGGTGTGCCAGTGGTGGAAAGACCTCCAGAAATGGTCGCTGGCACAAACCGCAGTGTGGCAAGAGGCGGCTCATCAAGGCCAGAGCGAGCCAAATGTAGACTCCTGGAAACATATGTTGCAGGAATTAACAGTCTCCGCGCACAAAGATACCAATGATGAAGCGCAAGCTCAGGAGCAACTGGGGGACTAGAGACTAATTGATATAATCAGTACAGTCTGTAGTATGTTTAACGGTTGTTGGGAGTGGAATAGGCGGGGAAGAGGGCGGGGGGGATAGGAGGGATAAGGGAATTAGCAGACACAATCAGACATGTGTTGTCATGTGAAAGGTTATACGAGTCTGTACATTGCACTGATGTAAAAAAATGAATTAAAAAAACATACACAAAAATGAAATAGATGCATGTCTGGTAGTTGGAGGGAGTAGCCCCTTGTCTTTTGAAGAATGCTGCATCGCAAGCATCAGTCCATACCCTGTATTTGGCATAATCCGGTACAACTGCGGCAGCAGACCATCAGGGCCTGGCCATTTACCTACGTTCAGATGACAGGCAGCTCTCTTCATTTCTCCCACACCAAGCTCCTCATGCAAACTACTTCTCGTAGTCTCGTTGATTATCTGCAAGTTGCAGTCTTTAATGTAATTATCCAAGTCTTCATGGCTCACTTTCACCTCGGAAGTATACAACCTGTTATAATATTCTCGAAACTCTCGTACAACGGAATCCCAGTCGAGCCAGGAATCGCACTGATAGATTTCTCACTTTGCATACTCCTCAATCAATGAGCCAACAGCCGATGACATTTCTCTTCTCCTTCATAGTAATTACATCAAGTTCTGAAGATTAACTTATCTGCTTTTTCAGAATGCAAATTTTCGAGTGTGTATTTCTTCTGTTTCAATTCAGTACTTTGCTCCATAGTACAGTGTATCATCAGTTGCCTCTCTAAACTTAGTACTTCTCCCTCCAGTGATTTCACCTCCCTCAACCTGCCCCTCTTACTAGAGAGACCTATCAACAGACCCCTCATGTAACCTTCATCCATCCAGTTCTTCTTGACAAGAAATTCAGCTTCTTTCACTATTTCATCCACAGCCTCTACATCATCAAGTAGTCTAACATTCATTTTTCAGAAACTAGACTTTGGCATTGGAAATTACATTGCAACCTCAATTGACACAGGGGCATGGTCTGAAACCAAAATAGAACATATGTCCCCAACCAGAAAATTGTGTGTGCATAAACCAGTTGTCAGGAATAGATCAATGTGGGAACACATGTTATGATGCCCAGAATGGAAGGTATATTGCCTAGCATGTGGATGAATGAGTCTCCAAACATCTAGAAACTGGAATTCCTCCAAATGACCCATGAATGCCCTGTGGTTGCCCCCAGCATCAGAACACGAGGAACCAACCCTCCGGTCTACTAGCAAGTCCAATGTGACATTCAAATCTCCCCCCAAGATGACATTATTCTGACCCATATTCTGTACAAACTGAGCCAAAGAAAGAAGGAATGAGCCCTCCCCCATTTCTAGCATAAATATTGCAAATCCCATACATATAATTCTGCACATTCACAGTAACATATACCATCCTACCATCACTGTCTTTTTTGCAGGAGATTACAGACACTGGAAAATTCTTTTGAATTAACGTACAGACCCGCCTGGAACTGGAAGTAAAGGATGAACAAAAAAACCACCCCACCCATCCCCTCCTCAAGGTATCCGCATCTGTTTCTAACAAGTGAGATTCCTACAGGAAGGCTAGAACAGCCCCTAGTTCATTTAAACGATCCAAAATCTTCGTCCATTTGTTCACACAGTTGGCTCAATTGACATTCCAAGAGACCACCTTCAAGCTACGTTTGGAGCAGTCCACCATAGTCAAAGTTTCCGTTACCCACCTTGTTAAGAGGCACACACACAACTAATACAAAAAGACCACACACAACTAACCAACAAGCACACCACTAACTTGATATTACCAGTCGCAACCCAAAAGCACCTTACAGTCGTTCTCTACACAAATAGAACTCCACTCCCCCCTCCACGACAGCACTCCAAATCTTAGAGGTATACTGCTCCAGAACCAAGTTCAACCTGTCACACTATACTACGGCTCTGTTGAGTACATTACAAATCTTGAGCTCTAGTAATACCACCAAACAATAAACACCTTGAACAACCTCAAGTTTATCGCTTCAACCATATCAATCACTATCACCTAGAGTGCATGCCTTGAGGGCCTAAAGAAACCTCAATATAATAAGCATCCATAACCGCCTAAAATATCCCAGGTCCGGGCTACTTATAGTACCTGCATCAAACCACACCAATAGACATTGCAGAATAATCATTTGTACATCTTACACCCCAACCATAAGTGTTCCACCGCGCGACAACAGAAACTCAAAACGTTGAAAATTGCAATTCAAAGAATAAGACCTATGCGGTGCATACACAAGCTGTTGGCAATCTCATCGCCGCACAAACCACCTAAAGCAGCCCCCCTTCTGCCACTTTGGAGTATCTAGCACAAAGGGACTCCACAATAGCTGTTACTCCACTTTGCGCCTTAAACCATGATAGGGTGAGACCAATAATGTGATTCTTGTGCGAAAAATAAAACAATCAGATTATGCATTAGGCCCGCAGCTGGAACGCGAGGATAACGGGCTTGCCCAGATTAAGAACAGGAGATCAAAACCAAAATGTTAATACTTGTTTTAAAATGGCAGCATTGTGCTTTATAAACCCAAGTAAATAATATAACATACACAAGGTTCAGCCCCCTTTCTATCTTTATCCATTGCAAATAGGACGACTAGGCACTGAACATGTGACAAGCGCACGTAAAAGCTTCTACGTAAATCCGAATCTTGCAACACAGCAGTCTTATCTTCCAGCCTTCTCTCTCAATTGAGGGACTTTGGCACGTCTGCACTCTAAGTTTGGGATTCAACAAGAAATTGTTTTGATAGAATACAAAGTGCTAGAATACAAAGGAACAGAATTGAGCGAGTATATCAAATGGGCGTGTGCACGTGTCTGTTATACCCACCTTACGTCCCGCTACGCAGTGACGTAAGGCGTCACTAATAAAAGCCCCGCCCCCGCTCCGCGAGGGCAGTTCCGGGGCAGGACAGCAACACACGTGTGTCCGTGTCTTTGACTGCTCCCGCTGGAGCTGCGCAACGGGACCTTGCAGTCCAAAGCCCTCATCTCCTGTTTCCCGCCGACGCATCGGCAGGGAAATAGGATTTAACACTGGCGACGAGGGAAGCGATCAGAACGGCACACGTGACGCTGCCGCATAGCAAATAAAGCCCTCGGCAAGGGCGACATTTTTGGAATCACGGTGGGGGCAATCAAAACAACCCAGCAACCAAAAGTTGGATTACCACAGACATTCCCACACCTGCCACAAATTCAGCACTGGGAGGCCCAACACCAACGGGCAGACATCTTGGGGCACAACAGCCGGGGGAAAAGAGAGATAAGTAGAGGCCTTGTGCCCAACACTTGGACACACGACGTGGAAGCCAAGCAGAGTCGCCCTCACCATACCAAGGTGAGGGGGCATTGCCACAAGTGCGCACTGACAGACACCAGATCCACGCACTATGGCGACAGGCACATACACTCCCAGGCCCGGCACGCCCTCTAGAATGGCTGCCAACCTGTCACCATCCACGCCGCACGCACGCCCGCAAGGAGGGAAAAACCATCGCACTCTGCCCTTTCAACCCATACACCAACCCCTCCTCGGTTGGCCCACGATGGCAGCAGTGGATACAAAAATTTCAGATGGCCATGGATTGCAAAAATATTACCACGTCAAGGAAAATGAGGTTGCACCTCCTACTGAATGTCGGGGATGAGGTGCTACGCATATTCAACTCGCTGGCAATAGCAGATGGCCTCGATGTCTACCAACAAACAAAGGACGCTCTCACGGCCCATTTCATCCCCCAGCTTAATCCAGTCTATGAAACGTTCATCTTCTGTACCACCATCCAGCTGGAGGACGAGACACTGGATGTCTATCACACAAGACGCCGGAAACTCATGATCTCATGTGAATTTATTGACATTGAAAAGGAGATCTGATGCCAGATTATCAATGGGATACACTCAGAGAAGCTAAGTGGATTGGTACTAAGCGAAAAAGGCATATCTCTCACCAGGATCTTGTAACTTGGCCGCCAGAGGGAGTTGGCACATGCCAGTGCAGCGCACATGGGCACGACCCTGCAGAAACTCCAGCCAGCGCTCACAATGGCAACCGTGGCCCAATGCACGAACCGCCAATACACGAGGGACGAGGCCAGCGGGAACAACACACACCCCAGATGGCAACAAAGAATCCCGGGACCTACGGAATGTGGGTGGTGTGGAGGACCTCGCCACGGAAGACACAACTGCCCGGCCCAAGGTACCACATGCGATGCATGTGCCAGAAAAGACCATTACACAAAGGTATGCAGGTCGTCGGGGGCTGCCACAACAACCCCAAACACCCCAAGACAAAACCTCGGGAAAGAAGAAGAAACAAGCCAGTGCTCGCCGTGTCGAGACCGCCAATTCGTCGTCCGAGGAGGAAGGGAACGATGTGACACACCCAGCAAGAAGCTGCAAACGACCAATGGAAAAAAGGAAAGAAAGTGTACCTGGTTTCAGCACTAAACTACGGAGACATGACACCCAGAAGGAAACTGAGAAGACGGAAATGCCAAGTAGCAATCGAAGGACAAAATACGCAAATGACCATAGACACCGGGGCGTCTGTTAACGTCATGCTACTAACCTCATTCAGAAGACTACAGCCCCAACCAGTCCTGAAAACAACGGACACACTATTGTTTGCGTATGGATGCAAAACTGCACTGTCCATAGTAGGAAGATTCCGGACCACACTCAGCAAGGGTGATAAATCACTGCAGTCCAAAATCTACGTCATGAACGCAGGAATTGAGTGTCTACTGAGTGGAGATGCGGCAGAGGATCTGGGACTCATAAGCTTCATATGTGAGGTGACCGAGTCGCAAGACATCGACAGCATTCTCGGGAAGTACCCGAACCTCCTCAAGGGGATTGGATGCCTCAATGGAAAGTCCATCAAGCATTATATCGATGAGTCTGTCCAACCACGAGCAGTGCGACACCGAAGAACGCCATTCCACATACGAAACCAGGTGGAGAAAGAGCTCCGGGCACTTGAAAAAGCAGGCATCATTGAAGAAGTGACCGGACCAACCCATGGTCGTCACCAAGAACCCCAAACAACCTGGAAAAGTGAGAATATGCATTGACATGCACCTCCCCAACGCGGCGTTAAAACGGGAGCAACACATCACCCCAACCCTTGATGAAATAGTAGCAGACCTTACAGGATCCAAAGTAGACCTCAAAGCCGGATATTACCAGATGAAACTCCACCGGGAGTCTAGGTACATCACAACATTCTCCACTCACATAGGCCTACGCAGATACAAGCGGCTCAGCTTCGGAATCTCCTCTGCGGCCGAAGTATTTCAGAAAACTATCTAGGAGGTGATACGCGGCATACCGGGGGTACTGAACGTCAGTGATGACATTATCATCCATGCAGAAAGCAGGGAAGAGCACGTACGACGGCTCCACATGCTACTCAGTAGGCTAGACGTATCAAGGCATCACTCTCGACAGACAACACCATGGCGTATTACGATCCCACATTATCAACCGAACTGTATGTTGATGCCAGCCCACTGGGTCTAGGAGCCATCCTCATACAAGTGGCCAACACAGGAGAGTCAATGCCGATCGCATATGCCTCCCGCACCCTGACACCGACGGAGCAACGGTACTCCCATATTGAAAAGGAAGCGATCCCAGTGCTCTGGGGCTGCCGTCATTTTCATCTATATCTGTACGGCCGAAAGGTCAAGGCCTACACGGACCATAAACCAATGCTCCCCTTCTTCACTGGCTCTTCATCACACCCCGCATCCAGGATCGGAAAGTGGCTACTACACCTACAACAATATGACTTTGTGTTGGCATACCAGCCAGGCAGTGGAAACCCAGCAGATTACCTGTCCAGGCACCCAAGAGCGGTCACACCGGGGGAGATACACATGGCGGAAGAAACAGAGGAACACTTTTGCCAGGTGGTCCACACAATGAAACCAAGAGCCATCGGCATTGAAGACATTGTAGAGGCCACGCAAGCTGACCCATGCTGTGATCTAGTAAAAGACATAATCATCTCTGGTGAATGGAAATTCCTATGGAATATCCACAATCGAACGACGGAAGCAAAATAATTCCTTGCTGGCAACTTCACAGTAGGACAAGACCTATCAATCACAGAGGAAGGGCTCATCCTAAGAGGGACCCGAATCGTCATCCCCGCAAGCATGCAGGACATAGTCATGGCGTTGGCGCACAAAGGTCACCAGAGAATGGTAAGAACCAAGGCCCGGATCAGACACCGTGTCTGGTTCCCACACATCGATGAAAAAGTGGAGCAGCTCATCACAAGATGCCTCCCATGCCAAATAACAGGGGCCCCGCCCAATCCAGAGCCCATACTATCAGCTGAGCGAGGGTCCTCTAGATGGGACGCCATCAGCATAGACTTCTGCAAGATACAGGAGGGCACGTACCTATTTGTGGCGATCGACGACCACTCCAGGTACCCTGAGGTTGAAATCGTAACCTCCACGGCAGCACAGGTGGTCATACCTGCGATGGAGAAAATGATCGCCACTCACAGCCTTCCAAGGCGGATTCGGAGTGACAATGGTCCACCATTCCAAGGAGAGGAATTCAAGAAGTACCTCACTGAAATCAACATTCACTACCATCACATAATGCCTAAATGGCCGCAGGCCAACGGCGACGTAGAAAGATTCATGCGAACAGTCAACAAAGTCTTGCACCTGTCGCGCGTCAACTCAAGCCCCTGGAGAGTAGACTTATACAGATTCCTGAGGAATTACAGAGTAACACCCCACAGCACAACGGGAATACCGCTGGCGGACATAATGTACAGAACCCTCATCAACTCATCCATTCCACATCACTTCCTTTCCTCCCCTTCCCCCAGAGGGATCTAACCTCTCTCCCTGGCTGTTCAACCAGTATCTGGCACTCCTTGCCCACCACATCGCTGCTCTCTGCCCCAACTTTCAATGCGGATGATACCCAGCTCATTTTCAGGCTACCTTCGGCCTCCTCTTCTCCTTCCCTCATCCCTGACTGTCTCTCTGCTATCCATGAATGGTGTGCCGCCAATGACCTCTGCCTCAATGCCAGTAAGACTGAGATTCTACTCATTGGCACACCCACTCCCTCCTTCCCTGCAGGCCTGGACTGGCCCACCGGGACACCGGGACTTTCCCTGGTAGGCCTCGCAGACATAGGGCCTATTTTCTTGGGGGGAAGGATACATAATCAATTCATGACATGATCCATCCATGCAGGCACTGCCCTCACCAGCCAGGGTGATGGGGTTGGGGGAGGGGGGAGCTCAGCCCTGCAATGGCTGGCAGTCCTCCCCCAGCCCCTGTCCTGGGTACAGGGAGGAGGAAGGAGGGATTCTGGAGCCCTTGAGAGGTGAGTGGGAGAGGCAGTGAGGTTGCGTGAGTGAGAACAGAAAGGGGCGCGAGGGAATGCAGAGTGGGGTGTGGGTGGGCACAGAGTGATGGGTCGGTGGGGTGGTGAGAGAAAGGCAAAAAAGTGAGAGAGCACAGGCTGGAGTGAGTGCTCGGGCCCACGGGAAAGGGGCTGAAGGGGGGGAAGTGCAGGGTCCCTCTCTGACGTCACGGCGACCCCCAGCACAGCTGCCTGAAGCCCTGTAGCGCTGATGCGGGTCCCCGGATCCAGTGAGTATGCCGCATTTTACAGGTGTTTCGGGCAATGCCTTACTTTTGAGGGAAGGTGCTTTTAGAACGTTCCCACAGCCCTGTCAGCCGAGATTGTGTGGCTGGGGGACCCGCACAGGGGGCCATCCTTCCTGCTGCACCCCTGGCCAGAACGAGGAGGCCCTGGAAGTGCAGGGCTCTGCTACCTGCACAGCCCTACTCATCTGCGAGAAGGCGCACAGAGGCGGGCATCTGGGAGCTATAACCGAGTGACCTGCGCCTACTTCGCATGTTCGGACCTAGAACGCCTGCACATTTGATCCCTCCGTGGGCTCGCCATTAATGACCAGGGAGTTTGTGTGTTCTATGAAGTGGCGCTTTTGTGTCGCTTGAATTAAAAATACCACCACAAAACCAGCACATGTGACACAATATATGTTTGAAGTATTGCACGGTCGGCAAAGCAACTGCAACACAGGTGTGTATTTGTGCACGTAGAACTAACATGATCTGGGTTTGTTCCCCATAAATGAACAACAAACATGTTAATAAGGACCTCGAGACGACGCGGCTGTGGGTTGGGGGTGTGGGGGGGACATAGTCCTAAGTGGAGGTGAGTTGGAGAGGGGCACCTGCTAACCACCACCAGAGCCATTAGCAGGGACTTTTCTCGCTTTAGAAATGTGTATGGGAGGGAGGGATTAGAAGTGTGAGGGGGAATAATGCTGCAGGCGTCATGAACTAATGACTGTGGGCCTCATTCCGAGTCTGGCGCTAACCAATGGCGTTATTAGCGCCTTGGTCGGCGCCGGACCCGTACCGGCACCGCCCTGGTGGAATGGGAAATTACCGCCCTGTTCCGAGTTGACCAGGGTGGTAATTTCCCATTCCCCAGGGCTCTTCCCCATTCCCAAATGAGCCCCCGTAGGGCTCAATGGGAATGGGGAAATTGCAAATAACGGTGACCGTACTTTACGGTCACCGTTATTGGCTTAAAAGCCCCTTTGCGCCCTCGTTCCTAACGCATGCTAAAAGCAGCCGTTAAGGACGAGGGCGCAAAGGGAACTCGGAATGTGGCGGTAAGGGATTACCGGCACCGGTCTCGTTAACGGTGACCGGTATCCCTTACCGCCATACTCGGAATGAGGCCCTGTGACTTTAAAACCCAAGGGGTGAGGGGCGGGGAGGGGTATTAATCTACATGATGCTATTGTGACTTTGCATGCAGGATGGGGAGGATACAATTAAAGTCATACTCTTATTGCTCAACATATTTCTATGACAATGTAAATAGTGCATAGTTAGTTTACTATGAAAGTCTAGTTTCTTATGTAATGTGCTTCGCTTCCAAGGCTATGCTATAAATAAAGTAGTATTTAAGCACATGTAATGCAAAGCAAAACCTTAATAAGTATCTATATCATCTAAAGCTGGGAAGATGTGCTCAGTTGCTTAAACTGTCCACATCCCGGTTTCACCTTTTAACCAAAGTGTGTGATCCTGGGCAGATCATTTAATCGCACTGCGTCTTATCTGCAGCTCCATAAGTGATTCACTTCATAGTTTATGTTAATATATTATAGTATTACTAAAAAAAGCTGAATGACACTAGAGTTGCTGCACATATAATAGTGCAATTTAGGTATTTTGCACCACAACGTTATTTGCCACTTGAATTAGTTTCGGCAGCTTATTCTAAAGTCACTCCCATGGTGACTCCAAGTATCAAAGACGGATAATGTAAATTAGGAGGTTTGCATGTATTTTGCCCCAGCGTGCCTGGACAGACCTCTAATAGATGAGTTTCCTGCATCTGTAATGATTTGCAGTTTTATTTTATTTGTTATGTGTTAAAATGCCACCTCCCACTAATGTTACCAAAAAGTTGAATGATACCGTATGGAAACGTGTGCGCTGCATTTTGGGGTTGGGGGCATAACAGGACTTTTTTCGTGGTTCGCCCCCTCCCCCCAACTCTTGCAATGCTGGATACTCCCTTGCTGCTGACTGTGCCAAGGGACCTAGAAGAGTGGGTAAGTAGGAGGGAGGGTTGTTTGTGTTCAGCTCAGAAGGGCAGGTACGTAGGAGTGAGGGTTGTTTGTGTTCAGCTCAGAAGGGCAGGTAAGTAGGAGTGAGGGTAGTTTGTGTTCTGCTCAGAAGGGTAGGTAAGTAGGAGTGATGGGTGTTTGTGTTCTGCTCAGAAGGGTAGGTCATTAGGAGTGAGGGTTGTTTGTGTTCTGCTCAGAGGGGCAGGTAAGTAGGAGTGAGGGTTGTTTGCATTCTGCTCAGAGGGGCAGTTAAGTAGGAGTGAGGGTTGTTTGTGTTCAGCTCAGGTTATTTACTGACCTATTGACTGAAATACGCAAAGAGAAAAAGAAATTGCACACCCTGTATGTTAAGAGATCTAATTTCATGTGAATTTTAAAAGCTCCACTGGCTTGTTATCATATTTATTATGTTTAAAGGGTGCCGGGGAGAAAAACAATAGACCCTGGTATCATAGGTCAGTAAACATATGAACAGAATGGTGTTCCCATAAACAATGGGAACTCCCGTCCCCTGCACACCACTAGGTATTGGATACAAAGATCCAAACAAAATGTACTGTTTTGTTCACTTGTTTTTTGATTACAAAGTATCAATTACACAACTCTTTTATATCAACATTACCTATAGCAACATAAAATAATTTGTTTCAATTTACACAGGAATTTCAAAAAATCTTTATCACGGCGTAATAGTGTTTTAGTGCTGCTTACATGATAATAAGAGATGTTCAAGTTTCATTCACTCGAAAAAAATATACAATAGTTCAAACAGGAAGCAAAAACTTTCCTAATTTCAAAGCTCAACGCGTTTCGAGAGTATATCTCTCTTCTTCAGGAGCAAAAAACTTTACAAAATGGAATACAATGTTCTCTTAACTTGTGGTAAGTTCACTTAACAGATAAAGTCAAATTATATCTATTTCATTTTTCTTCGAGCATCCCTTCTTGTTGTGGAATGGGGAAAACGTCATCTAATGAAGTGCTGTCTTTTTTGATCAAATCCAGTATGTTTCTCAATGGTTGAATCCTATCACTTCTAGTCGACCTATATCCTCAATGTTTGTTGTGGTGCTGGGCCCCTGATTTTCTCGACCCCAATTTTTCAAAGGTAACCTTGATTTTAATGTTCCTTCGCTCCAACACCAGAGCTGCAATTCGGGCAAAAAGACAGCACTTCATTAGATGACGTTTTCCCCATTCCACAACAAGAAGGGATGCTCGAAGAAAAATGAAATAGATATAATTTGACTTTATCTGTTAAGTGAACTTACCACAAGTTAAGAGAACATTGTATTCCATTTTGTAAAGTTTTTTGCTCCTGAAGAAGAGAGATATACTCTCGAAACGCGTTGAGCTTTGAAATTAGGAAAGTTTTTGCTTCCTGTTTGAACTATTGTATATTTTTTTCGAGTGAATGAAACTTGAACATCTCTTATTATCATGTAAGCAGCACTAAAACACTATTACGCCGTGATAAAGATTTTTTGAAATTCCTGTGTAAATTGAAACAAATTATTTTATGTTGCTATAGGTAATGTTGATATAAAAGAGTTGTGTAATTGATACTTTGTAATCAAAAAACAAGTGAACAAAACAGTACATTTTGTTTGGATCTTTGTATCCAATACCTAGTGGTGTGCAGGGGACGGGAGTTCCCATTGTTTATGGGAACACCATTCTGTTCATATACTGACCTATTGACTGCCCATGCTAATCCCTATGGCCATTTCCATCCACTTTCTGCCCATCTCCATCCAAAACCCGTCCTCCTGAGATCTCTTTGAGCTAGCTTTTTCAAGCCTTCCCATCAAACTTTGTGTTCAAAGTGCCTGCCAGTGTTTTCTCAGATCAATCTTCTGAGAGTTAATGACTTAATTGGAACTATAAAAGTGCTACTGGTGTAATAGAAATGTCAACAAGGTCTGCTTTCAGCCACTCGATTTATAAGCCCTACGCCTGTCCTTCAATGAAGTCATGTTAAAATCAAGCATTGGCAAAGCCAACTGTTTAAACTTGTGTAGCATTTAAAGGCATTGCTATTCTATGCCCAGCTACTCTCACCACTTTGCAGCTGCTAGAATCCAGTTAATACCACTATGGCAGTGCCTGGCAAATGCCTTTCCCATACCTACACAAAAGCCAAAACTATTAGCATTGCCAATGCTTGTTTAAGAATGCCTTTTATCTGTGTGCCCTTCCCAGCACAGGAATAGGATGAAATGGATTAGGGATGCATGTTGTCTGGCACCTTTAAACTGGATGAATTCACTTTTGTAATCTGCAAAATGTGTAACATCCCAGGCCCCTCTATCATTGAAGATCTACTTTGAGAGATCATGAACTTATTTAAAACATCACTTTTTAATCCTTGCATGTTTAAAACATGATTTAAACCACTCATTTAGACTAATTGTATTCAACATTTTCTTCGGGAATACTCCCAATTCCCTCATAGAAGGGTTGGGCTCATGCACTGTGCTCGCTCGTTCAACGAAATATGGGCCACTTTGGAAACATTTTCCAGGGCCACTTTTGGTGCCCAGTCCGGCCCTGCTTCCCTGCAGCTCTCTGGCCAGCTCTATTGGCCCTCTTCCTGCTCCTACCTGCAAGGCAAAAAACCTTGGGGTCACCTTCGACTCCACACTCTCCTTCTCTACTCACATATCTGACGTCTCCAAGAAGTCACACTACCATCTGCACCTCCTCGGAGGTATCCTTCCTTTCCTCTCCTTCCCCCAGAAGCTCACTGTCTCCAGAGCCCTGGTTCTCTCAAAGCTGGACTGCTGTAACAGCCTCTATCTAAATCTGCCTGCCTCTACACTCCGCCCTCTGCAACTCATCCAGAACAGGACTGCGAGACTTGTCCTTGGCCTCAAGCCCAGGGACCGTATCTCTCTAGGACTGAAATCGCTACACTGGCTCCCAGTGGCTGCGAGGATTAAGTTCAAAACCCCCTGCATTGTCCACAAGGCCTTCTGGGGCTTGAGGCCAAAATACCTTCAACTCTCTCTTCCTAAATATCTTCCTTCTCGAGCTCTTCCGCCTCCAACTCCCACAGGGTCAGCCGCTTCTCCAAGCAACAAGTTGGCGGTAGATCTCTCTCTGCAGCAGGGGCCTCCCTCTGGAAAAGCCTTCCTGCCTCCCTGAAACTTGAGGAGAACCATCTCCGGTTCCGGAAGCACCTCAAAACCTTCCTCTTTGCTTCTGCTTTCTCCCCCCCACTCCCCTGCTAATTACTGAAACTACACTGAATCTGCAACTGGGCTACCCACCGTTCTCGGTCCTTGGCCCAGCCACTCTCCCCTGCACTGCCTCCCTGGCAACCCCTGCTCTGCGGGATTATCTCTGTATCCCTGCAGCCCCCCTTCCCAGCACTTGTCTGCACTTACCTTGCACTTGCCACCAGGGGCCCTTATTATTTATCCTGTATTCTACCAACCCTGTACTGCACTTTCCCCTCTCCCTTCCGCCTTGCACTTTTCCCTTCCCCCCCTCCATTGCACTTGCGCGATCTGAATGACACCTGGCCTAGTAGGATCGTTGTCTGTCTCCCCTTTGTTCCCCCCTCCCTGCCTCGTCGCGCCTTGAAACACTTGTGTATAGGCGCGTTACAGATAACATATCATATCATATCATATATCACCCGAGCAGGAGGACGGACACGTATGACAGGGCACGCACTGAACTAAGAAGGACCATGGCAAACGAACACATGAGTAGCAAGAGGAATGCCATGATGAGAAACCCATCCAAGTCAAAACTAGACACCCAGTACGACTCCGTTCCCATGGACCATAACACAAAGACACGGGACTATGATCACAGCCAGGAGGGGACAAAGACAAGTCACAAGAAACGCGTCTTGGTTCAAGACAGTACCAAAAGATCTATGGACGGATGGTGAACCGCAACCAGAAGAAGAAGAGGACCAGCCAATAGAAGAGGAACGCGACCATCAGGAATGCGAAATGACCATGGACGGCAGAGTGGAAGAACCGCTGAGTGAACCAGATTTGGATGAGCCGAACCATGAAGGTGAGCAACCCAATGGGAGTCAGAGGATAGCACCCAGGGGTGGACGGTATGATCTAAGAACTGCGCCTCGGCCCCTAGCCAGACTGAAAGACTATCCTAAGGACATTGGTAAACCTGCCGCCACCGTTGTTTCCGGACCGCCTGAGTCCGACCCCTGCAGGCGGGAGGTGATGTTCCCGCCAGGTCTGACCTGGCGGGTTTAACACCTCCCGCATGCAGGCGGACGAGGAAACACCGGCAGCATTACGAGATGCTGCCGGTGTTTCCATGATCCCCATTTCCATCGAGTCCCATAGGACTCAATGAGAATGGGGATTTACACCATTCCGCCTCCGTGATTCCCGGAAAACCGGGGTTGTAATGCCCCGGTAATTCCGGGAATCACGGAGGCGGAATGGTAATACGAGTCCGGCGTTAACCAGGCGGCTTTACCGCCTCAGTTAACGCCGGACTCGTAATGAGGCCCTTTGAGTGGTAGAAGACCAGCCCGAGAGACTACCGAACTCACTGTCTGAAACAGTTGTCTAAAATAATGTTGTTTGTTAATGGTTTTGTTAAAATAAAGGAGGAATGTTATATCTGCCTTACATCCCGCTACGCGGTGACGTAAGGCGTCACTAATAGAAAGCTCCGCCCCCGCTCCGCGTGGGCAGTTCCGGGGCAGGACAGCAACACACGTGTGTCCGTGTCTTTCACTGCTCCCGCTGGAGCTGCGCAGCGGGGCCTTGCAGCCCGAGGCCCTCATCTCCTGTTTCCCGCCGACGCATCGGCAGGAAATTAGGATTTAACAGTGTCCTTTCAGGGAGGATTCCTCCAGTGTCAGTAAAACATGCCACCTGCAGGCCCTTCTGTGTGCAGCTACAAAAAACTAAGCATAAACCCATGTCTCAGCATTTAATTTGATTGTGTGCTAGACTATGTAAACCACAGACTTGAGGGCTTTCTGCAGGACCCCAGTTGACAGAAGAAAACATTGTGAATTCAAATCAATTCCTGTTTTATTACAAATCATTTTTTCTAGAGGGGCATAACCTAAGATGGAAATGTTGATAAAAACCTACAATTCTAAGTGCCTAAAACATGCTTGCCCTGCTCTATGTCCTTAGTCACATGGGCGCTTGCTTGCCCGAGTGCACTTCCCAGTGTAACCACTATGTACCACTTCTGCAGGGGTTCTGGCACATACTAGTGCCCGTACCACTGCCATACAAACAATTGGCTGGCCCAGCCTCACATTACCTGGATGTTGAATAGGGGTCTCAGCCCTGATCCAAGCCGGAATAAATATTAGTGCGGGCACGCAAGATCCCGACTCTCCACAGAGACACCATCTCCACCACAATGTTCTCCACAGCCGACACACCACAGCAACTCCAAACAGCCACCAACCTACTACACAACCCCACAGACCAGACTGCCTACTTTTTATTAGATAAAGGCGCTCATAAAACACACGCCCCCACAACAACAACCCATGTGACATAATGAGCTCGAGCCGATCACCCACCAGAGCCGTAACAAATAACGGTAGTCCATCAAAAAACACAGTAATAAACAATACATTATATATTAATTATTGTATTATATTGTAACTGTTGCAAGGGAATACAAATGAAACACTGTGACAGAACAATGAACCCATCACGACTCTCCCAAGCCGAAAATCGATCCGCATTGAAAAATAATAATGCTCGATCAATCCTTGAAGACGATATTGCTTTAAGCCATAGTTCAGCCTCTGCCGGATCCTCTGTACTTCTTATGCCTCCATCCGAATACAGTTTCAGAATAACGGGTTTCACCAAAATTGCCTTCATATTTTTCTTCACTGCCAAAACCTCTGCCTCCTTGAATGCCCTCATTTTCTCTACAATGTCCTTAGGATAGTCTGGAAAAATAACCAGGGGTCTCCCATCAAAAAAGGATTTCCCTCTCTACTGTGCGGCTTTCAAGAGCCTCTCCTTGGTGTTTGCTTTTGGCATGTCTTGTCAACCAGAATCTTTCTAACCCTGTAGGTATAAGCCAATTCACTGGATTTAACAAACTTCCCTCCCACTGCCTCAGCCAGCACTATACACGGGCATCCGAATCCTTAGCCAGTTCAGCATTTTCTTGCAGTCCCAGCAAGCGAAGATTACGATTTCTCCTTGTCACTTCCAGGCTCATGTTCTTTTCACCATGTAAATCATTGTATGCTCTGAATCTCCCCGCCACCTCTGAAGCAAAGATTAATTACTAGACTCCAATTTTGAAATCCTGGACTCCAGGTGGTTAACCTTAGAAGTCGGCTCACTCAGGGAGAACTTAATTTCACCCACATCCTGGGAGACCTTCAGTAAAAGGGCATGCATATCACTGGTGCCAGGGTCTCCTCCATTTCACCACCTTGCTTAAATTCTTTCGGGATGTGATTCTCAGGCACCTCAATCTTCTTTTTGCTCAAGCTACTCATTGTCACAGGCCCAAAATCTCTCAAATCCACAGACAGTGGAGGGGAGCAGAAGCTGCTGGATTAAGCTGCTGCCAGGTCTGCTATTCCAGAATCCTCAAAACTACAGTTTCCTAAACCAGCACAGAACATTGTATAAAACATGAGTAAAAAGCAACACAACCAGGCTAATAAAACCAGACTTAAACCCACATAAAATTCCTAATGTGCGATCAGCATTGAGCTTGGAGTTTGAAAGCTAAAGTAACATGCTTGACGAGATTATAAATAAATGTCAGATCACTATAGTTGATTACAAAATGCATTGCTTCTTACATGTTTTCAATTTATTATATTTGAAAGAAAGTTAGAAGCAAAGGTTTTCAAGCTGCTAAATAGCGTGGGCAGATAAACAAAAAGTGCCTCGAGTATTCAGTATGTCCGAGACCACACTTACATTTGGATGAATCTGCTATCCAAGACAAACGTTTGCTAAGTGGAAATTAATTTTGTATGTATCTGTAACGCAATCCTACCAAAGGATTGAGGATCTAATTCGATGAAAGTTCCCTGGAAAGTCTCGAAGCTCAGCAATGTTGACAAAGAGTGTATATTTTGTATATCTAACTCGTTGGCCCTACTGCCCATCATATCTTTAATAGCTGATGTAAGACTAGTCAGGATTTATAAAGGCCCCTTCTTGCCCGAATCAAAACGTATTTGTGGTATTATACCAGTTATGCATTTTTCTGCATGGTGAGGATGTAATCTCTAGGACCTGTGTGGGGTCAGAAATGTGAGGTGGGCAACTTTGTAAAGAGTTGTCAACTTTGACATTTTATTAAATAAACAGTTTCAATAAACGCCTCATTTTTCCTACCCTGATGAAGATTTCCCTGCCTAAAATAAACTAAAGGGAGCACTCTAATCAAGGGATATCTAACCCTCACACTTATACAACAATCAAAGCAAAATGGAATTATATGGCAACATACTTGTCAACATGAACCATTTCAATCTGTAGGTGCTTAGCCAGTCCTGGATTTTTCTTTGCATTATGGGACTTGTAGTTTTATAATGGGAAACGTGGAACTACAAATGCCAGAATGCAAAGAAAGAAAACAGGACTGAATAAGCACCTACAGATTGGAATGGGTCATGTTGGCCAGTATGTGGCAATTCAATTCAGCAACAACATATAACATAGCACCTACTTCACAATGTAATCAATGTCTCTTGTAGTAGTCTGAGTGAACTTCTCATCCCCAGATCCAAGCAAGGGTTTTCTTCACAGTTCAAAGGAAAAAAAAGGAAATCTGTTTTAAAACAAAGTTCCTATATCGTTCTTAATTTCAAATTCACAAAGTTCAGTTATTTCAATAAAGTATCTAAAGAGTCATAAGCTCTCACTCCTCCTGGAATAAGAACTGACTCCCCTTTATGACAACGACAAATAGTTTGATCAGGATTGTTCACTACAGTTTTCAACTGCAGAAGGAATTGTAACTTTTCTTCAACTGGCTTTCACAATTCTTCCCCAAACGTCACAACTCAACATGTTGTTTTCTATTAGTACCCCTCTTCAACACTTGCACCTTCTACTGCCTGATTTATCCTTTCACCAGGTTTCTTCTGGGCAATCACATCTTGCCCTACCCGTATACCCGCCTGCCCGTCTACTTCTTCAACACCACAACAGAAAAGTGCTTCAATGTTAACTTTCAGATAAGATTAACAATAACTTCAACAGTCTTCAACAGTCTTCTTTGGTATAACAATGTTAGCAGCTTTCAGGGAACGGACCATTCACATTATTCTGACCACTATTCTGGTATTGATGCAGAAGGGAAAGAAAGGTGGCAAACGGGCTGCCCTTCTGGAAGAATCTATCCAGAGGGAGATGAGCATTGTTTGTAGACATGTCCTGGTATGGATCAAAGTCTTTTCCTGCTTCTGCTTTGGCTGTTGCAATGTGTGTTTAACTCGAGCACAATTACAGATGTCACAGAACCTGAGTCACTACCTTAACAATCCTGGGGCTTTTTAACATACCCTTCTTGTGTTTGGCAATTCCTGTTACACTGATATTGCCTGTTCTTTAATGTCTCTTGGCTTGGGTATTGGTGGTATTCATGCAATTCTAATAAGGTCTCGCCACCGGGTTGTTGGTATTTGCTCAAACTCGCATATTCAGTTCTAGGGTTCTTTTGATTGAACTTTAGCCAATTTTGTAACTTTTTAACAGTTTGGTGTTGGTAATGCTTATTAGCTTGCTTTCGTGATTTTTCAGTAGTTCAGTATTCATAATGCTTGTTAGCTTGATTTGTTTAATGTTTTCAACAGTTTGGTATTCATAACACTTGTTAGTTTGCTTTTCACTCGCTGGCAAATGATCCTGCCTGTATTGAACACGCAGCCTGCACCGCAGCACCCCGAAGTCTCTCACTTACCATTTAAGCCGCTTTCCAGGTGCTCCACTTCATGTTCGCAGGACTGCTGGACTCGTGATTTCTGCCAACATGGTGCTCCCTCTGTCTTTGGTCGCCGCTGCTTCTGACACGCTGGTTTGGATTTGCTTTGACTCCCAAGAGTCTCCTGTGCAACCCAGCCACCTGAGACCTCTCGACTGCAACTACCAGGTCTGCTTCCCGCTATGCAACCTCTGCACAAGGTAGTCTCACAAGGGTAAACCTTTCTTCTCCACACTTCCTGCTGCGTGACCTTTCAGTTCAGAGTTTTAGAGGCACAGACCAATTCAGGACCCGTTCTGGTCCCATCATCTTCTTGCTTCTCTACCCCTTCCTTCCTTCCTGCACTGACCTTTGCAGTCCTGCCTCTCTATTGCCTGTACCTGAGGGGGCCTTTTAAGCCTCTCAGGTGTAGGTCATTTTTACTAATTAGCTGACTACTCCTGCATCTTTGCTCCTCTACATCCTTGTTCCAGTACTGAGGGAATTATGGGACTTGAAGTCCCTAGTGAAAGGAAAGAACATGAAAGGACTCTGTGGCTTAAGTGATTTTGGCATGACAAAAGGTTCGTAATAAACTAAATGTTTAATAAAATAAAACAATAAGTTTCTCGTCTACTTTGCAATAAGCTATCAAGAGACTAGGGTCTGGGGCTAAAATAAACAGGGGAATTTCCCCTTCCTCCTTACCCGTTTCCTCCCTCATGTGATCCTCCCGCAGACCCCACCCCTAGGGTTGGGATCTGAAAGCATCTGCCATTCCCTGCCCACATGAGGAAGGTCCCAGGCCGAGGTTTTGGGGGAAATCTCTACTGATTCACCAAAGGACCCCTCTTTCACATTGTGGTTAACCTGGAAACTCAGAAGTATTTTCGAGAAATAGTTTAAGTAACGTACATACACCATCGATTCTATACTTACTAACCCCAGCTCGGTCCAAAGGGTTCTTCCTGGGGTTCCAAGTGGGAGCCATGTTATC
Source organism: Ambystoma mexicanum (assembly GCF_040938575.1). Classification (NCBI taxonomy): domain Eukaryota; kingdom Metazoa; phylum Chordata; class Amphibia; order Caudata; family Ambystomatidae; genus Ambystoma; species Ambystoma mexicanum. The sequence goes on from NC_090941.1 coordinate 758,146,938, forward strand.
TTGCGCAAGAATATATTCTGGACCACCTCCAATAGTTTGCAGTTCTGATATCCCCAAACTTCACTGCCATAGATGATCATAGAAGAAACGTTGGCCTTATACACTTCCAGGCACTTATCCAGTCTATAACCACCTTACAAACAGTAGAAACAGAGGAGCCCCTTGAGTCTTAAGTATAGCTCTCTCCACAAGCTGCTCTATATATCTAGCCCAAGATTCATTGCTACAAAAAAGAAGTCAGAGGTACAGATAAACACATTTAAGAGGTTGATTCTTCTCAGTTAATCCCCCATAAGTGCTCTTCCCAAAATTATTGTTCAGATATACAATAATCGAAGATTAAAATGTTCATATCCAAAGTATTAAACACAGGCACATTTATGTGCTGAGGTTGTTAGTAGCATGAACATCAAATCGTGACTTTAGGTTTAGTTTTAGATGTTGCCGATTACATGGCCATTGAGTTTCACCCTTGTGGGCTTTGTCAAGGCATGATAGTAACAATCTAATACTGTAAGCAATTTCCATGATATAATGTTGATTCCAATATTACAGAATTCTCCTATATGAAGTCACAAAGTTAGAAAACCTAACCTTGCCCTCCTTCTTTAGAATTACAAATGTGTTAAGGGAATACAAAAATTAAAATAGTATCTCAAAATGTCAGAATGCCTTCAGCACCAACTCCCTTCCCCAGGTTCAACCCCATAGGGTCTAGAGAGTCTCTCAAAAAACAAAGGATTGATGGATGGAACAGTTACGTCAGTCTCGCACACTTTGGCTTACTGGTACAATTCAACAGTTCAATCTTAGGCTTTCAACTTGCGATAGTTCAATAGCTTCTTTGGGTTACACCCGTCTTTCCATCAATACTCAGTTCATGTATTCTCAATTTCTCACAGTTCTGCAAAGGCTCCCTTTACAGGGCTTGAGCCTGTCTCTCCTTCGTGGAGGTTCCCCTCCACACGTTTTATCTCATACATCTTTCCACTGTCAAAGACTTTCAAGACTGAAAGGATTTTACATGACCACTTCAACTTCTCTTTCAAGAATCCTTCAGTTCACAATCAATAACATCTTGTGGCACTAATACTTTGAGGTATTTCTGAATTTCACTCTCTTTGGTCTGCCCTCTTGGCCTTTTCATAAGTTCATGTTTAATACCAATACCTCTTGGTATTTGTAGTTCTTATTCCCTTTAAGTTTTTTTCAAAGTTTATATTTAACACCAATTAGAACTTGTTCGTAGTTCTTATTCTTTCTCACTTGCCTTCTTGGCCTTTTTCCAAAGTTCTTAAGTTTTACTTTTGCCCTCATGGCATCTTTCTTATTTCACAAATGTCACTTTTCTCTTATTCAACTTTCTTTACTTATCGCGGTTTCCTTTAATCCCTGCTTATATCTTTCAAAATTCATAACATATCACAGAGACTTTGGAATATGTGACCTTATTTCGCAGGACCACTCTGCTACTTTATATCCTTGTCTTTCAACAATTGTTCTCTTCGTTCGTGTGTTATCAGCACATGCTCAACCTTCATCTTTCACATTACAGTCACTTTCCCTTTAACATCAATCAGACTTTTGTTTCCCTAGATAACTCACCGGCTATGTTGATTTCTTTCATCTCCTTCCTGCAGCTCAAGGCTGTTAGAATGCCTCTTCTGCTCCTCCTCAACTTCACTGTTCACCCTGGAGGGTCGCAGGCCACTTTCTGGCAACTTGAAAGTTTCTTTCCTCCATCACTCGGCTTGGCCCTTCGAATGCTCACGGCATCCCGAAAGCATGGAAATCTTGCCTGGCTTTCTCTTGATCCTCTCACTTGTCGATCAGCCCATTGCCCTTCCACCTTCCACAGCTTGTTTCGTATCCGCCTCGGAAGAGCTGTTCCTTCTCGAACCCAGCCTTGCTCAAAGTGGGCCTGTGCGCACCACCTTTTATCTTCACAGGGAGTGTTAATAAGTGGCTGGTGTACGTAGTTAGAGCTACGTGCCTGACTCTGCCTGGCCTTATTATAGGGACAGGGCCAATGCAAGTCATGGGAGGTAATCCTTCTAATCTCAGTCCTCGTCTTCTTTGGTGCAGTCCTTTTGTCACGACAAAGTGGGGAGGAATAATGGAGCAGGGATAGGGGTTAAATGAGTTGTGCAAAAAGGGGGCTACCATATCTTCCCCGAAGAACCCTACCCAGGTGATCCTACCTTGCTTGTCCACCCCAGGGTCGGGATCCAACAGCGATGTCCTTTCCCTAGCCACCTGAGTATGGGATTCCCGGGGACTAGGTTGTGAAACACCCTCTGGTTACACAGTAAATGTATAACCTACAAAACAAATATCTTGTCCACAACAAAACCTCAACCACTCTCCAACAAAAGAAAATATTTGGTCCCTAATTCTACTCTTGAGTGTCTTTAGCATTCAGTGAGATCAACATATACACCTGTTAATTTAGGCCTCCTGTTTAAATACTCAAGGCAAGTCAGTATTTGCTCTGGGAAGTTCTCATTAATAATCTCCACCACTACACGACAGAACCCTTCCTCATTACCACTAAATGGTGCAAAACTATTAGCAAGTCAAAGCTATAGTACATACTTAAAACAAATTAGAGAAACCGACAACGCACAAGCATATTATAAAATTAGAACCACTAGCACCCAGATCGTGTCCCCTCGGATATAACACTCGTCTGTCGTGGCTTTCTTCGGAATAGTCTTTAGAAGTTCCTCAGCCTCTTCAGTATCCCAGAAGAAGTAGTCTGTCCATGTAGCTCAAATCGTAGCTGGATACAAGATGCCAGCTTGAAATCCCCAGCTGCAAATTCCATTTTTTAGGACGATCAGGAATTTCTTCATCTTCTTACTTGCTGATGTCCCATCTGGAAAAATAAGAACTGTGTTTCTGGAACTCTAGATTGGCTGCTTTTAGGATCCGTTCTCCCTCTCGGGCATCCGACATCTTGATAATGAGCTCTGGTCCCACTCTAGAGTCATGTGCCGTGCTATTTATACACTGTATTGCATTTGTCCATGCGTATTTGGTCTTCATCCTTTTCCAAATCTATCAATTCAGGAAGCCAGCTAGTGGTGGGAGATATTGGATCAAAGCCTTCAGTATCAGAGGGGAGTCCAATGACTCTAATTTGTGTGCGACCTGCCCTAAGGTTTCCAGATAATCAATCCGGCTCTCCATGGCCTTTTGTACCCAGACCACTGCATCAGATTCTTTTCTGCTGCATTTCTGACATAGCCTGGGAGCAGTGCCAATGTCAGAGGTCCATTGCTTGTGGCATTCTAGATTCCTACCCTCCAGGCGTGACCCCAAACTCTCAAAATGCTCCAGTCAGACCAGTAGTGCATCCAGAGATGGTGAGGCAGGTCTAGTCACACATAGTTTGCAAAGGTAGCGGGCGCCCCTCTCTCGACAGAACAAGGCCTGATAACCTGTTCAGTGGTTATTAACCACTTGAGAGTTCGCAGCCACTGCTTTTACTCACTGTGCCTTTCACAGATGGGAAATATCCATTTGCATATCAGTCTTTGTCCTGCCCAGGGGCAGTCCAGCACCGAAATGCAATGGCAATTCCAACCTGAACAAGAGTACCACCAGCAACCCCATACACGTGTTTCACCCTTGTTGGGGATCATCAGTGAGGTGAAGCTGATGCCTCTCTAAGCACAGTGAGAGGGAGACCACGTCTGGTTGCCCCCAGGAGACCTAGGGTTACCAATCCCAGGTTCCTTGAAATTTAGTTTGCAAAGGTAGCACATAGGTAAACAGGACGCTGTTTGTTTAATTAGCCATGCAGTGGAAAACTGTGTTCAATGGCTTTGTCTCGTTACTGTTGCTGGTAGCCAACATCCAGAATTGATAGCCACCTTGCTCTATTTGGGGCTGTAGTACACAACTATATTTTGGTTTGTCATTGTAGAGTCACACTGTCATGCACCTGAATGATGTAGTTGGCTACACCTGCAGACTTGCCACTTTTGAAAAAAATATTTATCTGCACCAGTCAGGCATCTCTAATGAAATAATTAACAGCCAAATGAGAAGTATCATATTGAAGAAGATCGTGGGTTTCAAGAAGCAAGTCTATTGCATCAAGATACAGCAATAGACTTGCTTTTTAAAACTCTTCGAACAAGGCCGCCTGTTTTCCCCAGCCAAAGGTGGCATTGCGCGTCTAGGCACAAGTGAGAACCATTCTTGGCCAGTGACAATCCACTAACTGCCTCTTGTTGATCTGATGACTGTTGCTCTCTTACTGGAGAAACAGCAGTCTAAAGAGTTTGCTCCACTACCACTGCTTGCTCAGCCTGCTTTCTCCCTTTGTGGATACATGGCTCCACAGGATCCCTTTGCAGGACCTAATCGCCACTTCACAGGGTGGGGGGATACTATAGCGATCTCATGGCTAATGGTTCTGCAGTCATCCACCTTGCCTGGGAAACTAACAGCCCATGGTCCGCATTGTGGACAACTCTGCTGCTCCTCTGCTGAACTCGCACAGCTCCACCGCTGATACTCCTCTGCTTCGCTCGCACCAGGAATCCATCAAACACCTGCCTCTGAATTTTTCAATGCAACAATGTGAACATTATTGGAGACATAGGTTTCTTTATTTTTTCGTTACTTCTTGCCTGAAAGGTGGAACTTCGCAATCAAAATGACTTGACTGCCATTTCTGCTACTGCGTGGGGCGACCTAGTCAGTCACAGAATTATGCAAAGTTTCGCTTTGGTGGCACTATCCATTACTGATGCCCCCTTTCCCAAATCCTCTGGCCTGCTCTTTCTTTGTGCGAAGTCCATGGGCATAAAATATTCAGTAAGGACCAAGGTTAGGCATAAGAGGATTGGTAGATAAACAAAGCTCTGACATTCCACCTAGTCGTCTAGACACGGCTCTGGTCCCATAAATGGTTGTACTGTTGCACTGTATGTGGGGTGACGGGCGGGCAAAACTCTTCTGTCTATACTCCAGGTGTGAGGAATTCGACCATTTGTACGGGTGGTGTACGCTCTTTTGAAATTTTAAATGAAATTGAATGATGGTAGACCAACCTCCAGAGAATGTATTGGGTTAATCTGCACACCTTTTCCTATGCTCACTGCACGACATAGACCGGTTTACTCTGAGTGGACACAGCCTACAAGTACCGTCCCCCTGTCATATTTAGTTGTAATATGACAGCCAAGAGTAAGTACATCAAGGCATCTCAGAATGGGGTAGGAAAAACCTTTCTCCTGCCATGGCCAGCCTAATTAACTAGGAAAGGCTCCATGGATCCGCCCTTCCCTTTGTTAGCAGCTAGTGGCAGCCTTGCATGCTAAAGTTCATTCAAAAAGGTCCATGGGAAGCCTGGTCACAGGACTAACAAAAGACAAGAAAATCCCAACAACCTTTGATATGCACTGTGCCAACCTAAAGCCAGCTCCCACCTCAGTATCAAGGGCAGTGACCTGTCATGTCTGGTACATGTGTTTACAGTAGGCAAACCCCGAAGGGGGACCCCATTCAGAGGGTAGAAGTATGTGATTTGATGGAGACCGAAAGTCTGTTCTCGCCACAGGTCCAAGGGAGACCTGACGCTTTAATCAGGAACCACAGAGAGCTAAATTGACCAGAGAGACCCTTTGATCCACAACAGACAGGAATGGGTGGGACATGTTTTCACCCCTTTAGCTTTTCTGTTACAAAGCACTGTGGTTATGACCTCAGGCATACAGGAGATTGTTGGTGGGGACCCAGTATTGGTTCATTAAGGTAGGCTTAGCCTACACCAATCACTGTTGCCCATTTGGCTTTAAAAATGACTGAGCCCCTCTTTTGGGCAGATCACCAGAAGACTTTGCAAGGAGTAACCCAAAGAACTCATTTTGACACTGACTGAAGACACAGTCTGCCTTACAGCTCCCGCCAGTGAAGGAAGGCCAGAATTTCCAAAGACGGAAGCAAGATCCCTTCCCTAAACATCTCCTAGGGAACAGAGGGAGATACTGAATCCAGAGGACCTTCCAGCAACTCCACAACCGATACCCAGCCAGCACACAGCATGCCCTGCTAAGATCTGCAAGCAAACTTCCTAGGTGGGAATTGCCAGAGAGTCTCTGTACCAAACCAAGAACAAGGCCATTGCCTGCAACACTCTCCTTAGCTTTCGGCCATCTGCCTTAAAGGACGACACAAGCCCAGTGAAGAAGCTAGGAGGAGTGCATTGACGAGCATCGTCCAGCATCTGGCTTAAAGGACATTTTTTTCCGATCCAGTCAAGCCCCTCGAGCTGCAAATGACTGCACCGCTGACTATTGTCACACTGCAGTCGCTAATGCCGTCTGAGGCCCTTTCACCTGTGCTTTAGACCCGCCAACCAGCACTGAGACAATGATTCCTGACACCGAGCCAGTGTGTACACCAGCCTGCAGCCGTCTTTCCAGCCTTGCTCACCGAACCGCCTGCCTCCTGATACCAGCAGCTGTCTCCCATCTTGAACTCTGTAGCAGGAGCTGAAAAGAGCCCTGAAACTTCCTCAACCCTGTCGAGCACCAACAACTTTCACAAGCACAAGGTACATTGTGGTTCTGTCCACCTGGTCCTCTTCTGAAGGCCCCTGGGGACATTGTACGACCCAATGCTCCCTTTTGTGTTGAAACCAAGTATCCTTGAACTATTACGATTAATTACTTTACCAACTACCCTCCTGTCCGTATCCAGAGTGCAACCCTTTTCCTTCTTGAAACGGTCTGTCCTCTGCATTCCTTTACAGGGTGGGCTGTATTTTGTAGAGTGTTAGAACTGTCTGTTGTCATAATAATAAAGTAGATATTGTTATACAACCTTGACTGGACAGTCCCTTTTATCATTGGGTAATAATTGTATTTTCGCTGTTGTAGGGGAGGCATGGTATCACAAGTATGACACTGACAAAATAGGTATAATTTGTAAAACCTTTATTGAAGATTCTGGAGTTGGAAAAACTCCTACTTTGCCCTATAACTAGGATAGGGGTAGTCTTGACCATCAAACAATAAACAAAAACAGTCCTAGTGGTGTCTTCAAACCAAAATGGCCTATGCTAACAAAACCTAATGCCTGCTTTATCTCTTGTACAAAAAGTGCACAAAGGAGAATTGTATGCACACTCTGGCTTGGGTTTTCAACACAATCAGCAGTTCCAAAACGTGGATCGAGGCCCGCCTGGCCTTCCACGTTAAAGTCTCTCTTTCTACCTCCAAATAATGTTTTAACAAAAGTCACGTAGGAACCCTCTGTCAGGCTCAGACCTTTCACAGCAGAGTTCACATAGGTCCCCTTAGCCGGGCTCAGACCTCTTCAGAACAAAGTTCAACAAAACTTGCAAGGGGACTCACTTCCCCAAGCCTATTACACTTCGAGTCTCGCACAGTCGGGCTCAGACCACTTTCCGATGTCAAAGACTTTCAAATGGGCGTGGCTTTCTTTACAGACCTCCGCAGGACCACTTTGACTAAAAGTTCCAGGTTCAACTTTCACTCTCCCCTTCTCTAGGAGTTAATTTTGCTTACTTCACTTTTGAAGTTCATTCGCTTTATCGTTCCAAACAATGCACCTTTCACAGAGACTTTCGAGTGGGCTACTTCCTTTCGCCGGATCACTCTGTTACTAAGTATTGCTGATTCCTCAGCTGTCTTTACTTCAAAGCTCATAGACCGGTCTGCTTTTCATTGCATTTCATCCACACATGTGTAGCCTACACTAACATTTGCGATATAATGTTGCCATTACAAACTTTCAGGTTGCTTGCCAACTCACCGGCTGTATAAGTTTCTTTCTTGTTTTTACAATTTCCAATTCACGAGCAAGGTAAGTACCACTGTGGGATATTTTGACCCATGACAATGTTCCCCACTGCATCAAGTTACAAATGGGGTAAGAAACAGCCAAAAATGGATGCACAAACCCCTGTGCGTGCAAAAATCTGCAAAACTGCATAGGGTCACAATCTTAAAAAGGCTGCTCACGCCTGCCACACACAGTCAAAGTGGGGGTGAAAACAGAATTCTCACTGCAGGAGAATGCCAGTGGGTGCTATTACATTTAACATGAAGCAAGGTCGCAGAATTGGGCTAAAAAACGAAAATGCCTTTTAAAATGCATCTTTGCAACCTTCAAAGTGCTGTTTTGGCGCTAGATCCATTAATTTCTAGTGAATCCTTGAGAGTAAAAGGGTTACAGATCATCCAGTGTTGGATTGAGGGGCTCAGAGGAACCGGGCCTCACTGACTGACAGCATATAAGAAATGTATTTCACGAAAAAGGCAGCCCAGCAACATTCTTTTCAGTTGCATAGGAAAAATGCAGCTAAAATGGCAACATGTAACAATTTCAGCTGCGCAGCGAGAACTCCAAGCAAAGGCTGGATACATACATCCAGACTGCAGACAAATCCCAGCACTCATGGACAGAAATAATGCTGAATAAAATGTGTGTGCTTCAGAGCAAAATCTGATGTAATAGACTCAGATTAAATGTGCTTTTTCCATGAAGAAAGTGCAGAATCGCCTGTTTAAAAGCATGTTTTGGTTTAATTCTTGAAGAACAGTCAAAGGATTGCTAATGGCAAAATACACTGATAACTGTGTTCATTTATATGTATTAATTTAAGATGTAGGTAACTTAAAGTCAAAACCCAGTCTTGAGTTAATTAAAATATTTAATTCTGGGATGACAGCCTCAGCCTGGGAATGGTTGACACCATGCCACTGACAGGAAAAAACGAATTGCTGGTGGAAGGTTCTTGCATACTCATAACAAAGAACTCATTAGACATTCGTCTGTGGCCCAGCCAAAGACAATGGAAGGCTGAACACTCATCCCTACAGGGGAGGGGCCGGTAGCTTCCCTCTCAAGGAAGAGGACACCCCACACTGATCAAAGGAATTTGGCAGCTGTTGCCAGTGAAAGACAAGTTAAAAAACTGCTAAAGGACTTTTGGTTTTTAAATGCCTATTTGTAATTAAGCTTTAAAAAACCTTTAACTTTGCCCTATGAAGGAGGACAAATCCAAAAATTGGTAGTTGTAAATCTAATTTTACACTCTTTCTGTGAAGACGTGATTGCACCCTGTACTACATAAGGACCAAAAGTTACGCAAAAAGAATAATTGTGCCCAAACTATTGATGCTGCAATTATAATATTGTATATACCGTGTTCTAGGGGTGATTGCACAGATATGTAGTGAATTAGGAATTGTTAGGCCCAATCTTTATGTATAAATTGACAAAATTCCACAGAAAGACAAAGCCAGCTCTCACAGACGTAGGAGTTGGAGGTAAATGCAACCCATAAAATATGTAACGCATAGTTGATTTTATTAGAGGGCATAATTTTAGAAATGTGTATTTGTAGGAAAGTTAAATTGTGGTTCAAATAAATGTGGGAGTTCCCAAGTCACATCATAAAATATGACAGCTCTTTCTGGCTTCCAACCAGAAAAAGGCAAGTGCATTTGACCACTCACAGCCTTGGGGGTGTGGATTGTAATTCTGCCCTTACCACCCTACCATAAACTTAGTGATGTCATTTGGCATGATAAATATGGGAACCTCACAACACACAGACACATGCACTGATTCCTGACTACACCCTGATTTCCACAAGCGCTTTGTTCCTGACTTCTTCATCCTGTTCCAGAACTTTTCATCTTGTCCTGATTCCAGACTACTTTGCAAAACCCAGGCCTCAGCATTGGCTGAACTCTTTTCAGCTAGGTCCAAATCCTGAACCATCCCAAAACCTAATAAGGGAATTAATTCTGATCCAGTCTGGCTTGCTATCATTAAGGCTTGCCTGCTGAAACTGGCCATCCCGCTAATCTACCGTGTCCAGTGACCAGAAGGGCCAATCCAATCTGAGGTGCAGTCCAATTGACCAGAACAGCCCAGCTGACCATCACGCCAGAAGTGCCCTGCTGCTGGTAGAGCCGAGCCGTGATGACCAGAACCAGACGGTCCAATCTTAATTTACAGTGGACTGTAAGTATAAATAGGAATCCTAGTCAACCATAGTATATTTGCATTGTCCTACCCCAATCTCAACCCATTGTCTCTTTAACTTAAGAACCTCCAATAGTGTCAGAACCATTCTTGCAACCCTGTTTGTATCCCTAGTGTTAGCACTGATTTCTCTCATTTGTTTTGCTAGACCATAAGCCTTTAGTGATTTGAATTAAATAAAGTAATTCCCATAAAGAAAATGTAGTATCCGCCATGTGAAGAGTTACAAGCGGCCGTGCTAACTATGAGGATTCCCAGGCGCATTCTTCTTTTTCTTAGTCATTAATATAGTTTAAATAAAACCAATGTGTCATTTTAAAACCAAATTTCTGCTTTTCTCTGTTCTATTTTTTTCAAAATGCCTCTCATTCAAACTTGCATAACTTCTTCAATTTTTTAGCTAGAGACCTAATTTCAACTCTCACTTAAACCTAAGACATGGAGCTACAGTATAGTTGATCCGTTTTTATTAAAAATTGCATAGCAAAAATTAGGCGCAAATTCACAATTTGACAAAAGTTTTACACGTGTCTTTTCCCATTCAAAGTATTTCCAAACTCCCCTTCTGATTTAAAGTGTGTTCTGTTGCTCATATTGTAGCTTATGTTTGTTAGAACCTGTTCAGTGTTGCTCTCATAGGAATTCATATCAGTTTAAGGATTTTTGCACCTTTTCATTGTTTCACAAAGCCATTTTTCAACTGTCATTTTAAAAAGTGTAAAAGTTCCAAAAATGTTTTCTCTCTTGTTTGGGGAGGTAATATTGCATTGACACTCTATATACTGTTCTTTACTCCTGAATACCTGCTGCTTACTTAAATCTGTGTAGAATTGCTCATTTGTGAATTAAAAACTTTGCAGGGGGAAATCGTAACCTAAGCGCTATCTTTATATTGTCACCACATTGGTGATTGCTGCCCCATATATTAAAACTTACGTGTGATTTGAATTTTAAATAATAAATAAATATTTACCTTTACCAACCAGCCTGATTCCTGGTCCAGTGTGACCTTGGGGGTATTTTGAGAAGGGTGTGATATGCATGGTATATCACTCAGAATATTGAACCTATAGACACAGTAAATAAGTATTTCATCTGTGCATTACATGCTAGGCAATACCCGGGTGTATTGTCTGATTGAAATCCTTAACACCACAGGCTTGGTGTCGAGAAACCTGTCTTTTCCTAATTTGGTCCATGTACTGGAACCTGCCAATATCCCTTGGTTAAATCTAGGGTTGACAGAAATGTGGCATTTCCAAGTTTATCTATTAACTCATTGATGTGTGTCATAGAATAGGCATTAAAGGCTGAGATAGCATTAACCTGTCTGAAGTCTATGCAAAAACTCCAAGAATAATCCGGTTTAGTTACCAACACAATAGGGGAGGACCATGGACTTGAAGAAGGCTCGATAATGTTGGTCTTCAGCATTTTGTTAACTTCCTCAACTATTATTTGTTTTCATGTATATGGTTTCAAATAGACCACTTTTCGATTTGGAGTTTGGATATGATGATGGGTACCATATACTCTCCCTGGCTTTTAGCAGAATACATCTGGGAATGCCATAATAAGATTGTTCAAATGTTCTTGTTTCTATTTAGATAGTTCTTGGGGAATAAGTTCAGAGTTGTCTATCTCCTCGGCTACCAAACAAGACAATATAGAGGAGGTGGCGGTGAAAGGATTTTCTTTCCACTCCTTTAGGAGATTTACGTGGTAGAGGTGGGTCTTGTGCTTTATATCAGGTTGGGCTATTTCATAGGTAGAGGTTCCTGTTTGCCCTAGCACCTTATAGGGCCAATGCCACTTTGAGACAAGTTTATTTTCAGAGGTAGCTAAGAGGACTAATACCATCTGTCCTACTGAAAAAAATCTTAAATTCACCTTCTTGTCATAGGTAGACTTCTGTTGGGCTTGAGCTTTTTCCATGAGAGTGTGGACTAGACTCCGAATGAGTTTCATGTGCTCTCGCAATTGGGTAGCTGTCTGTGAGAGAGGAATGGGTGCCTCGTCTCTCTCTTCCCAGGTCTTTCAGAGCATGTCTAAGACATTTTCTACCGTAGAGTAACTCCAAAGGGGAGAATCCTGTGGATGCCTTAGGAGTCTTTCTTACTGCAAATAGGGCCCATGGATCATGCAATCCCAGGCCTTCCCATCCTCATCTACCAATATTCTCAAAAGCATTTTAAGGTTCTTGTTAAATATCTCTACCAATCCGTCCATTTGGGGGTGGTAAACTGAGGTTCTTAAGGTGCTGTTGTGTAGTAATTCCTTGACTTCACCCATAAGCTTACTCATGAAATTGGATCCCTGATCCATCAGAATTTCCTTGAGGAGACCAACCCTAGGAAAGAATGGTAGTAGGTTTTTTAAAATTCGCTGGGTTGTGTTGTTTCTGCATGGGGAAGGCTTCTGGGTATCAGGTAGCATAATTGACGATTACGAGAACATATTTATTACCCAGTCTAGAAGTTTCCAACAGTCCAATGATATCCATCCCAATTTGGGAGAAAGGTTCTTCTATTATCGTTAATGGGTTTAGAGGGTGCAGGTAAGGGAATATCTGAGCTGGTCTTATGGTATATTTCACATGTCTGAATGAAGTTCTTCATGCCGGCATGGATACCTGCTAAGAGACACTCCCAGGGCCCCCGTTGTTTGTGCATATTAAGTAGCTTTGGGTTTTCACCCTAAATTACTAGGGTAATCCAGACGTGGAACCCTTGCTCGCTGTTCTTAGAGAGAGAGACACAGCTCCACCACACTGACGAGGCCACATCAGGCCGAAACATGTGTCTGGGGTTGCTGTTGGTACTCTTGTTCAGAAGAGAAATACCTGGCATTTCGGTGCTGGACTGCCCTTGGGCAGGTATAATAGTGGGTACTCCCATATTTTTTGTTTTCGGGGGGTCAGGTCTGTAAACAGGGAGAGTGAAGGGGAATAGAAACGTAAAAGGCAGACTGACTACCCCTCTCTCAAGGTCTGGCAACACAACAGGTACAGGTGCTGAGAAGCTGGCATATAAATCTACAGCTATTGTCTTTTAAGAGAGACAGTTGGTATACAGAAACCGTAATACAAATATCAATAAATCTCTTTAATAGTTAAAAATAAAATTTCATAGAAAAATGTACACTTAATAGGCTTTATCATATCTCACTCATTCCATTCATACCAATTCACTCATTCTGTGACATCCGGGTTCGGCAATTGACATTTTCTTAGCACATATTAGTTATTATTAATATGTATGACAATTGGAAAACACACAATTGGATTTTCTATAGGTCGACATATGTTTCGGCCCCTTTTCCATAGTCCCATCGTTGTCTACGGTGGTCTAAATAGTCAGTGTTGGGCCATCTTCAGGACAATCATGATTTAGTAAAAGCTTAACGTCTTCACCCTGTTTCCATATGAAAAGCCAAATCTGTGGCCGAGAACGTAGTTGTGGACCACGGAGAAGAAATAAGGAAATGGAGGGTATTTTCTGTATTACCCTAGTCTATAACCCTTTTCGCAAGTGGGTGGAGCTTCAAATCTCTTTATCTCCATCTCATTTCATGGGCAAATTTCAAGAGGGACTTGCTTCCTTCGACACTTGAACACGTAGTGTCTTGAAGTTAGTTAGAACGAAGCAGCGAGGTTGCTCGAGCGGCGTCTGCTGACTTGTAAGTGAGTCGCGTTAGAGAAGGGGAGGGGCTGAGGCTATTTAAAGATCACGTGCACGTTTTCTTTGGCAACACGTGATCTTTAAATAGCCTCAGCCCCTCCCCTTCTCTAACGCGACTCACTTACAAGTCAGCAGACGCCGCTCGAGCAACCTCGCTGCTTCGTTCTAACTAACTTCAAGACACTACGTGTTCAAGTGTCGAAGGAAGCAAGTCCCTCTTGAAATTTGCCCATGAAATGAGATGGAGATAAAGAGATTTGAAGCTCCACCCACTTGCGAAAAGGGTTATAGACTAGGGTAATACAGAAAATACCCTCCATTTCCTTATTTCTTCTCCGTGGTCCACAACTACGTTCTCGGCCACAGATTTGGCTTTTCATATGGAAACAGGGTGAAGACGTTAAGCTTTTACTAAATCATGATTGTCCTGAAGATGGCCCAACACTGACTATTTAGACCACCGTAGACAACGATGGGACTATGGAAAAGGGGCCGAAACATATGTCGACCTATAGAAAATCCAATTGTGTGTTTTCCAATTGTCATACATATTAATAATAACTAATATGTGCTAAGAAAATGTCAATTGCCGAACCCGGATGTCACAGAATGAGTGAATTGGTATGAATGGAATGAGTGAGATATGATAAAGCCTATTAAGTGTATATTTTTCTATGAAATTTTATTTTTAACTATTAAAGAGATTTATTGATATTTGTATTACGGTTTCTGAATACCAACTGTCTCTCTTAAAAGACAATAGCTGTAGATTTATATGCCAGCTTCTCAGCACCTGTACCTGTTGTGTTGCCAGACCTTGAGAGAGGGGTAGTCAGTCTGCCTTTTACGTTTCTACTGCCCTTGGGCAGGACAAAGAATGATATGTAGTGTACATTTCTCTTCTGTGAAAGGATGGTGAGCTAAAGAATCTGGTTGAGACTCTAACCTGTGATATAGGCCGGTAAAGAGACACTCCCAAGACCCCCATTGTTTGAGCTTGGATACCTAGCCAGTAGAATTTCCCACTGGGTTTTAGACTGTCCTAAATGTCCCCCTGTCAAATGAGTGTGCAGCCTCTAGCACGATCTTCCGATGGGTTTTGGGCATTACTAACTGAGTTTTACTTGGGCCTTCTCTGGATGTTTGTTATTTATGTTAAGACTATTTGTAAAGCGTGCAGTCGCCCAGGGGCATCATGGCGCTAGAGAACAAAGGAGAACCCTGATCACAGCCTGAGAACCCAGAACACATTATCCACCATAGATAAAAAAAGGTGTGTTTTTAAGGCTTTCCTAAAGGCCAGATGGTTATAGATCTTTTTCAGTTCAACTGGCAGCATGTTCCATAGCTGTGCTGCTGCAACAGAGACGGCCCGTCCACCTAATCGGGAGCGGTGAAATGATGGTAGACAGAGCAAACCAGCCGACTCAGATCTGAAAGAGCGGGTGGGGAAGATAGCGAGACAGTTTGCAGTGCAAGTAATCCGCTCCCTGCCCATGGAGTGCTCGATGCACAATACAGAGTGCTTTAAACTCGATACGTTGGGGTACTGGTAGCCAATTGAGATGACGGAGGACTGGGGAAATATAGACCGCCTTTAGGTGTCCCTGTCGGTACCCGAGTTGAAAAGTTCAGGAGGCGCTGCAATCGGAGGATCAGTCCCTTAGGCTGAGCTAGATTAAGGGAATTACAATAATCCAATCGACTGGATACCATTGCAGATACCACCAGTGGCCACAAGGGAGGTGGTATAAGATGAAGGACTTGCCGAAGGATTTTCAGGTGGGAGAACACAGTCTGACAAACAGATGAGATCTGGAGATCTGGGCTTCCATCGATAGAGTGGCTGCCATAATGACTCCCAGAGTCTTTACCTTCACAGCAGGCACAGGAAGAGGACCCACGGAGGAAGGCCAAAAGGTCGAAATCCAAAGTGAAAGATCAGGAGGAGAGCCAAACACCTCAGTTTTGTCCCCATTCAACTTTAGCCAATTAAGGCCCATCCACTCCCCCACGGCCGTTAGGCACTTGTGACGGCAAGACGACACCTCAGTCCGATCGAGATCTAACCGGATCAGGATCTGGGTGTCGTCGGCATACGAATAGCCCCTGACGCCGAAGGAGCAAATGAGGCACACTAAGGCCCAGATGTACATGTTAAAGAGAATGGGTGACAAAGCAGATCCCTGAGGTACACCACAAGTGAGATTGGAAGATTTAGAAAGAAAAGAAGAGAGCAGAAGGATTGAGATCCATCCTTAAAGGAAGAGAAGCAAGCCAGGACCTGATCGGATATGCCAATTTGAACCAGGCGGGATAGCAGGGTAGGATGGTCAACCATGTCGAAGGTCGCTGACAGATATAATAATATCAGGGCTCTGACACCTCGCGCATCCACCAGTCTGGCCATGTCATCCTGTACAGAAACTAGGATGCTCTCAGTTCCCCTGCCTGGCCTAAAACTAGACTCAGCTGGGTCAAGACAGTCAGAAAGCTCGAGAAAGGAAGAAACTAGGGCGCTCTCAGTTCTCCTGTCTGGCCTAAAACTAGACTCAGCTGGGTCAAGACAGTCAGAAAGCTCGAGAAAGGAAGACCGAAGAGGAGACACCAGTGATTCAAGGAGTTTCATGAGGGCAGATAAAAGAGAAATTGGCCAGAAATTAGGTGGTATGGAAGAATCCGGGGAAGGCTTTTTTAGAAGTGGGATAACTGTTGCAGCCTTTAACTCAGATGGAATAAACCCTGTTTGGCAGGAGGCATTAGTGCCCTCCGTAATCACCCCTAGAAGGTCCGGTGTAATCTCCTTCAAGACACTTAATGGCACCACATCAGAAGGTGCACCAGATTTAATCTGGAGAAGGGCCTTAAGGACTGACTCTTCAGTGAAGAGAGGGAAGGAGGACCAGCCTGGTTGTGAGGTATCAATAGCAGTATCTGAGGAAAAGTTGCCGCGGATAGGGGCATTAGTAACCGGAAGAGTGTTAACAGAAATATTCACGCGTATATTCTCAATTTTGCTAATGAAAATCTGAGATAAAGAGTCGCACAACTCCTGAGTTGGCTTAACCATGGGTAGGCAGTTAAACAAGGAAGATCAAGACTTGACCACTGCAAAAAGGGTTTTGGTTTGACCCAAAGATGTTTCAATTTTCAGGGCAAAATTAGATTTTGTTGCTGCAGTAATTGCAGCAGAATAGGCCATGGAGCTAGATTTATACACAAACCTCAGCTGTGGGTCATAATTACAGCGCCATTTACATTTGGCTTGTCTAAGCTGCAATCTATCCAACTTCAGCTCTTCTGAAAACCATGGTTCAGAAGGGAGCCTGCGAATTTGTGTAAGCCACATCGGGCCACTTGATCAGCTGCTGCAAAGTGACCAGAAGTGACAATGTAGAAGCTGAAGCCGCTGCACATTTCGTTTTAATGGTTAATACTAGCGTTTGAAGATTAGCCAGGCACCAAGTCCGTTTACAAACTCTAGCCGGAAGCATTTTAGGCTGCTGTTGAATTGGCAGAAGTGAGCAGGTCACTCAATAGTGACCTGTCCATAGAATTGGCTCAGCCGACTGAAAGGCAAGTCAAGTTTTATTAGCCAACACTATGTCTAGAGTATTCCCTAGATTATGGGTAGGACCTAGCACATGCTGGTAAAAATCCAGATCCATAAGACTGGAAAAGAAGGCATCAAGTGCAGGAGCTCTAGGGCAGTTAAATTCAAGATTTAAATCACCCAGCACAATCAGGTGTTTTAAATTTAATATGAAGATCAGCAACAAGATTAACAAGTGGTTCTAATAGCCCAGTATACGACACGAGAGGGCAATAAATTAAAGGAAAATGACAGGAAAAAGTAGGGGAAATCACCCACCTCAATAGCCAAACCTCTGCAAAGGAGGAGGGAGGACAGCACAGTTGAGTCAAGGCAAAATCTGCATTAAAAACAGCAGTCCCCCCCCACACCATGTTGTGTGCCAGGGCAGTCCAGATGGATAATCTTATAGCCATCAGGAATGGCCTGAGTGACAGCAGGAGTTGAGCTTTCCTGCAACCAGGTCTCAGTTAGGAATAATATATCCGGACAGCGGTCAGACAATAAAGAATTAATTTCCGCAGCATGACCCGGTAGGGATCTAGTATTTATTAATAATAGGGATTAGGCCTCACTTTTGGGGTCAGCCATCTACTGATGTTGCGTGGCCAGTACTCTGTAGTTGCCAGGCGCATCTAACCAACCTACAGGGAGCACAATACTTGTGGGGGCTAGTGTCAGGACATATTCCCTAGAGTAAGATATCTGGCAGCCCTCCACGCCCGTAGCACGGACGGGCACAGATGGGCTTGCCTTAAACACACCTTTGGCGTGCTGATGGCGTGCCCGCTGCTCCAGTCCGCTGCGTGGGCGGGTAATGATGCACATTAATGCCGATGTCCAGAGTGAGGGAGGCTAAGACCACCCCCTCACTGAGATAGACAGACTGTCCCGCAATGTGGCGTCCGTCGTAATCAAAAACTGCAAGTTAACTAAAATCAGTAGTTTAGCATATTAAACACCAACACTACAAACAGTGTTAAAAATATATGAGCAGCGTTATCAAAACGGCAATATTGAAATAGCATGCAAGAATTAGGCAGAGTGGCTTTAAAGTGGCACGCTCGTAGTCGGAGCAGCCTCACCTCTCAGCCTCACCTTTCCCTTCTATGAAGCAATCCTTGTTTCAGGAAGAAAAAGGGGCTCCCCTTTTCTTGTCCTTCTCCCTGAGGAATCCCTTGTAAGAAAGCCTCTGTGAGTACTGGATCATATTGCTGGGCAAAGGCTAGATCAGGAAGGATGGTAGGTTCTTCTTCCCTTTTTTCCTCAGAGATTCGTATCTCGTCGGCCTCTTCAAAGCCTAAGCTACCGCTCTGTTTCCAGGGACGTCATTTGGGGGTCGCTAGAGAACGCAACGGCGACCTCTGAGGTCTCCCTTGCGAAAAAATGTTTTTTTTTCTCTGTTTTTTGTAATGCAAGCTCCTGGAGTGGCTGGCTTTCATGTTCAGGCCCTTTAAAAATAAATAAGAAAAATAAGAACAGGAGTGCCACAAGTCTACCACTTTCAGCACTGACCTTAAATAAGAAAGAATAGGAAACCAAATAATGTGTCTTTCTGGAATTCTGTACAATAATTGCTAGACTCATTAAAGGTTTATTTCAGGCACACTTCAGGGGGTGAGTCACTGATTTAGTCTGTTTGTAAACACCTCCACTCAGCCTTTCATCCTTCTGAGGTCGATAAATGAGTACCGACACAGGTTGGATGATATTGGGTGTATATTTTTTCTATATAAAGCGCTTAAGCGTAAGTGCTATATAATAACATATCATTATCATTTGGTCATGGACGTCTGCTTGCATTCACAGTAATTTGATAATATGGGCCTATACACACTGATCTTAACGCTACATATGGTGATCCGTTCTTGCATGAAATGTACATCACATTATAGTGATAGCGTAACCATATTTTTCGTAGTGTACAATGCTATGTGATGTCACTTCCTGTTTTGTCAACGGGTGAAAGGTTGTTTTCCATTGCTTCCTGCGATATCACTTCGGGGTGGGGTCAAATGACATCACTTCCTATGATGTCATCAGGGGGTCAAGGGTCGTGTGATGTCACTTCCGCTACCCCTGGCATTTTGGTGAAATGACGTCCCTGTCTGTTTCCTCTGGTTCACGTCCTTCCTTAAAACGAGGAAATAAGCCTTCTCAAGAATTCCCTGTCCAATTTTGTGGTTAGGTGGGGGCCCAGGAGGAAGGAACAGACAAGTGCTGGAGGGCCCGGGGGAGGGAAGTGCCAAGTGTGTGTATTTTATGGGGGGGGGGGTTGTGAGACACCCTACGGAACTGCTAAAATGTATCTACGTAATTCCCATTGTATGCCATAATTGAGTCTGTGCAAACCACTTTGTATGTGAAAAATCATTATTTGTTGCATTCTGCCAAGGATTTGTTCTGCAGCACCATTAACACGAATCTTATTGATAACAGACCACCTGATCTAAACCTCGGTATGTGATGTGATTCATTGACAAGGTGTTCTACCATAGGGGCTGTCATGACCTTCATGCGTATGCAACTCCAGGGTGCTATAATACAGATCTTACCCTCAATATACATTTGGCTGTTGAAATTGAGAAACTCTTTGTGATGCCATTGTCTCACAGGGACAATATGCATCATCTATACCACAGTGGTGCATTTACAGACTCTACATGTGCCTCATAGATAACGACACGTGATGTTGGACAGATCCCACAAGGCAGTTATGGTGTTGGCATTATTGGTGGATTTAATGGACTTTACGTCACTCCTAACCACTTCTCTCTCACTGAGGCGCTCTGTTTGAAGGTGAATAATGGAGGGACCAACGTGTGGAAGTAATCATACCTTGTTGTAAATAAAACCATTTTTAACAGGTTAATCGTTTAAGTTTTGAGTTAGAACAAAGTTAATGCATGGCAGGGGCCTAAACCTAGAGTGTTAACAAAACTAGAATTGGCCAAGCCTACTCTGAACATATGATTTCCCATACATGTAAAGCTTGTTTTCTTGTTTTGTATTGACAATCACAAGCCATTGTTTATAAATACCTTACAGTAATTTCTTTCAATTGTGTTTAACATATTCTGAATAAACATTATTTGCAATGTATACACTATAATTGGAATCCCTTATATATTTAAATTCAGAGGTGCACCATTTTAAACACATCATTTAAGCTTATAAAATGACAAGAGGGATTGGTTTTACAAGTGCAGTTACGCTATGGCTTATATTCTAATAGTATAGTCTGTTCAACTTTTCTTACTATTGTAAAAAGAAAGACATAACACTTCAGTTCATGAAATTATAGATGAATACATTGGCTGGTGCTGTTTTCAAACTGAAAATTCACTCATATTATTGGGCTCTCTTTTTATAGGATAGTGTATATTTTCCAAAAAACACATACACTGGTGCCTCTCCTTTCAGTGCATTGTTCCAGTGTAGCAAGACACCATTTTCGATGACTGGAGAAAGAGTTTTATTTGACCACAAAGGACTTTCCAACATTTCTTGCTGCGAGTTTAAAGTTAATCACTCTGTCTTTTGGCCAGTCCAAAATAATGTTCCTAGTGTGTGTCAGGTGCTACCCCCCCTAACAGGTGAGCAGATAACTACCATCATCCCAAAGGTGCACCCTTTTCTTGGTAGCTGATGAAAAGCAAAAGTCACGACTAAAGTGGGGCATTACTCAGGCACCTCGTCACTTTAGATTCAGACACTCTTCATTTCTCTTTTATTCTCCCCTACAAGTGCAAGGTGAGGCCAGGGGCACAGAGTGCCAGTCGGGAGCACATAGACCATGACACAGAAAGTGATGTAAATGACGGCCAGGTGGGCCAACAGCGCAAAGGTTGTTTGTGACAGAATAACATCTGCGAGGACATAGTAGCCTTGGCTTTTTTATTTTTATTTCAAAATGATACTGTTAATGCTGTCTCAGATAGTAAGACCTGCTAACAAGAGCACACTTTCTTAATGTTCTATGCTGGAAAGTATAGTGCAAATAGGTGTCTCTGCTGGGACCATCTACAGACACCTGCATTTGCTGCCTGGTAGTTTGGCAGTGTGGCAGTTACACAGTAACATGTACATTCTTGAAAACAGCCTACAGGAAACAAAAGTTTTAACGCCCACAAACTACTTTTAATCCTGGACAACCCTTATCAAAGTTATATATAATTGTGCATCCCCCTAAGGTTGGTTGTCAGATTAATAAGTAAATATACACCATGTCTGGTTTGATATGTTGGTGTATGGGAATATCCAATTATTATTATATCTGACAACTGTCAGAGTTTTGTATAACCTGTCTGGGGCTGAGTTTTATCCTAAAGAAACCATTTGGATTCAGCCTATTGTGTACTCTGGGAAGGGTTGTTGCCTTCCCAAGATGACAGGATGTACCATTAGGGGGTTCGCTGTGAGCCAGTGCTTCAAAGACTAGCCCTGTCAGGACAATTTAGCAGTCACATCAGAGTGGTTGTTACTGGAGACGCTTTCACTTAATCAGACAGAGGAGAGGGAGGAGTTAGAGTATACACGTGATAGTTAGCAGCCAAGAGAAGGGTACCACCATGTTGGAATCTTTTAGGGCACACACATTTCCTGTGCCACCTCCCCACTTCCTGCAGACAAAGCTCCCTGTGACTGATCTCATCAGGCAACAACCATTGTCACAACAGCTGGATTTGACCCTTAAAGAAGGCTTGAAATAGGCCAAGATTCATTTTGGGTGAAGTGCTTTGTGGACTGCCTTCTTCCTGAACACGCGTAACCAGGATCCTGCTCACTGGAGGTGACAGCCCTTGCAAGTGCTCTCTGGCAACCTTCCTGGCTGGGAGGAGCAGAAGAAGGACCCACCTTATCCCCGGAGAACCCTGAGCGGATTCTCCCAGCAACCAAAAAGCCAACAAGCAGCTCTGGGCAGTGAGCTCTGTCCCCTGCCTCGTAACTGATTTTAAACTGACTGGACCACTTTTGAGCTGCCATAGAACCCCCCGCCCCCAGCTGCCTTGGGCATTCTCCGCTTTTATTATACCGCGTTGTCGCTGATTCGATCATCGCATGCCTGCGCACCACGCCACTTCGAGCCGACCACCTCTGCAGAACCTCATAGCATTGCTTTAATTCTGTCAAACCAACTCGACCACTTTGAGCTGTCGACTTGACCATTGCCTCTCTAGTCTTCACTCGATTTGAGCCATTTACTGCTGAAGAATGATACTGCATCACTGAACGTTTTGAGACGACTGGATCCATTGAGAGCGCCAGACTCGACCATCTCAATGCCGACTCAACCTATTAGAAAGCCCCTAGCAGCCCCCCCCCCCCCCGAGGGCTCCAAGCCTGGCTGGACCAATTGCACAAATATGCGATGACCAACACACTGAAGATTAATATCAGTAAAACCAAGATTATGGTCTACACTCTTTATTATTCTGTTAAAAGGTGCAGTAAGCTGATCTGGACATTAAATGGAGAACCAATAGAGATGGTTAGCTCCTATAAATACTTGGGAGTAATAGTTGACCCCAAATTGGATGGAAAATCACTTCTACAAAACGTCCAACACAGGACGGCGTAGGCTACCAGGGCTATTAAGTCGTTAACCTATAGAGCTGGAGGATATACAGTTGGAACCATCATTAACTGTACCTAACCAAGATGTTACCAATTACACTCAATGAGATTGAACTAGTAAATGTGAACAAGTCAATAATAATGATATGTGGGAAATATTTATATCTGGAAACGATGAAGCATGTATATTTAATTTGACGAATTTATGGAAAATAATTGAAGCAATTTTAAGGGTTATTAATTTTAGAAACTGTATTTAAAGATGTGATGTCTGAATCTATATTTGTGAGTAGTATTAAAAGTGAACTATATGCTGAACTGTATAATACTACATAAATAAAATATATGTTAAGTACAAATTTAGAATGTTACTTGTTAATGCTTTTTTTACTTTTGCTAGAATCTGGTGGTTGCCAACGGCGGTCTAGGTAATGGAGTGCACAGAGAGAAGCTCCTCTGTCTATTGGAAAAATGTGGAATCGTCAAAAATCTTTCAATGCCTCCAAATAAACCATACTGCTTTGTAAGATATGAAACAGTAGAAGATGCCAAAAGAGCGTATACCACCCTGAGCGGACAAGAGATCATATCACATGATTCAAACCAAAGCATTTCTCTGTATCTGAACTTTGTGGAAAGAGGTAAGCAAGTGAATTGTTTAGAATGTTGGTCCTTGTGTGGGATTTTAATATTGGGTACTATCCCTTTCAATATCACTGTTTCCACAGAAAAGAATAGTCTTATCTACCTTATGTATAATTTCGGAAAGCATATTGCTCAGGCTTTTGGAAACTTAAATTGATCTAGAAGTCCTAATTCGCAGTTTTTCAGGCTTGTTCTTTTCAGTGCTTTTGCTTCTATCAATTTCCTTTGCTGTTGGCAACATGTGGCAATAGACTACTTACAGCTGAAAGCTACCCAGTTAATGTTATACAGTGGTGTAAATGGAATGATCCTCAAAAACTGTCAGTTTCATGAAAAAGGTGGCATGTCATAAGTGACATTTTATGTAAATAATAATAATCTACCAAAGTCAGATTTGCTGATTTAATCAAGTCAGTGTTCACATGTATCATTCTAAGAGCGATGTCCTAACCAAGGCAGGTATTGAAGTAAGATTATCAATAATTGCAAACCTGAAGAAGACATGGAAAGAACTGGTGCTTCTGTGCCAGCATAGATGACAATAGGGATACAAGGACAGACCTTTGAGTGCAGAATAAAACTACTTTGACAGGCATGGATTGTGCTAATGACCTCAGTATTGAACCATTTAACTCCAAGGGATAGTCTGAGATAAAGGCCAGCTATGATGACCTTGAAAGCAGCCTCATCTGAAATGGAGTCGTAACCATCCTAGCATTTCAAGTGCTTGGGGCCTGTTAACACAATGGAACATTCCAGTGCAGGGTTATTCTGCAGAGCTAGCCCAGGTTTTTGCCGGTGGAAACAAGATCAAAACGTGAATCTCAACCTGGGATATTAATCATAATATTGCATAGACACAAAAAATCAGAGAATACATTCTGTGCATTGTGCTGATCATACATTTTAAACATTCATCCACATCCTAATTTGCCATTCCAATATAACATAGATAAAACATCCAGTGTATTAATTCGAGTTACACAAGTGTATGAAATGATTTAATGCTAGGTATCTTCCAATTCCATTCTAACTACACTTGGATCATATCGACTTGCAGGAGTTGTATTAACAAAATGAGTTTGGTTTGTTCCAATAATCTTATCAATTCAACTTTTAAACTATTACCTTTAGCAACTGTTAAAATTGGCTTGGCTCTTTATATCCTTTGTTGCCTTAAAAAGAGATTTCAGAACTATTGATACCAATAGGCAATGCGAACATGGCTATCTGCTTGTTACCCTCATCCAGGACTTTATAGTCTGGATGTCTCTCACCATTGCCATAACATCACATACATGATCTTGTTTATATGTATATAGTGTGAAGTGGAACAAGTGACGGACTGATGTTTCTCTTTTCGTTATAAAGTCATTGCAAAATGCTTCTCCACTTCTATTGAGACAACAGGTTTACTATTGCTTTAAACTGAATCTGGTTTAATTGAATATGTAGTACGACTCTAGCTCTAATACTCGCACTCTCCCTATCACACACAAACACTCCACAGGGATCCTCCTTAACAATCGCTCTTGCCTCCATTGGTCTCTCGGACGTCCTCCACCACCTCCTGTCCTCATCCAACTCACTCTTACACACTCACACACACCTCCTTAAATACCCCATCCCCTCCCAGGATTGGCTGCTTAACCTGTCCAATCACTTACCTGCCACCAAGGGGTGTGACAGGGATGGCCATGGGAGGGCTTAAAAGCGGAAGTAAGTCCCGCCCCTTTTCCAACATGGACCCTGCTGGGGTTCTGTGATGCTGGATCACTCAAGGCCTGCAGGGACATTAATAACAATTGATTATATCCCTGGTGGCATAGTGGTTCGAGGCCTTCATTGGGCCTGTATTTATTAATACAATCTCCCTGGTGGATTAGTGGATTTGCCCTCCTCCCTGCAGGCACCAGCTGACGCTGGTGCCATGCTTCTTTGCTGGCTGGTGTTAGGGATGGTGTGGCACCCCTTTGGTGCTGTGCATGTCTTTTCACATTCTCTGCTGGTGTTGCAGCATTCTGCAGCACCCTTTGACAGGGATACTGCTGCTGCCTCGCGGTTTCCCGGCATCGTCCAGGACGGAGGCGGTGCTTCTTCTGAGGCCTGTAGGCTGCCGTCGGTGCTGGAAAGGAGGGCTGGGGAGGGGCTTGCCCACATCCAGACACCTCAGGGAGGTCGGGGTGGAGGAGGTTGGGGTGGGCTCCTCCCCCCCCTTTGACAGGGTCACGCTGCTGGCCCTGTCACATTATTTACACATACGTTGCTTTCTAGACCTTAAGTGCAAAGCCTTTTTTACCTACTCAAATTCAGTGGATCTGTATAAATATAGTGCCTTGTGCAATGTTCTTTTGCTAAACTGTCTCGTCATCGGTTTTAGCCAGGTGATCCTCAGTTTAACATATAGCAGCAAAACAAACTGAAATAGAAAGGGACATCTTTCAGATGATCGTTCAAGCCGTCTTGTGGAAAAAGGCTGCCAAGGGTGCGCTCTGAGGCCTGTGGGTGTGTAGCACGTTATAAATAATAAAATAAAGGTTAACATCCCTGGGCAAAATGTTCAATTGCGCATTTTTTTGGCAAAAGGCTAAATAAAATTCAGATATATTTTCAACTGCCAGATGCCTTTTCCCATCCTGATGGCAGTAAGATGCACTTTGTTCTCGGATACTCATTATTAATCATCTTAGCGGCCAATCACAATATGCATTATCTATCTCATTTAAAGTATGCTGTCCTTTCTTTGGCGGATTCTTCTACACATCTTACACGTATGCTTCTGGCCCTTATTTAAATGTACCTCAACCACTTTATTGAGGAGGCACTTTCCAAATGGAGGACTTCCACCAAGACCAAGCCTACTATATTCTTAATGAGGGCTGGTGGGCTCCATATTTTTCCTAATATTTTAGGCGTTTCACCTTTGCAACATGGGCTATCCTTGAGGACCAAGCTCAAGTCAGCATAATATTTTGATGACCACCTGCTTTGTTGTCGACACCCAAATGTTTGGCTTCAGGTAAGTGCAAGAGATCTTTAAACTTCCATACTTGCTGACATTGAGTATCCCCAAAATGTTTGGCAAACTTTCCTACCAACCCTGTGGCGTGATGGATTAAGGAGGCTGACAAATTGTTAATATTTTGGTTATAGACTTTTATTCAAATAAAGAAAAGAACCTGTCTTTCACTATTACTAAAGTGTTTTTCCCTACATGATCATAGAATAACTCAGGTACTGAACTCTCCCTGCCATTTGGGAATATTCTTCCTCTCCGCATCCTCTGTATTGATAACAAGCTTGCTTTCAGAAGGGCCATCAAAACTTGACTATTCTCTACTATACCCTGAAATCCTCTTCCCCATCTCATTGCCATCAGCAAAGCCTTTTTCCACAAGCACCAGCCTCACTGTCTCTGAAAAACCACCAAGCAGATGCTGGCTGTTGTCGCACGACCTGCCCTACACACATCAATCACTGAAAACATCTCATACACAAACCCTCTAACTCAACCCGAGTCCACGCTTTGCACATGATCAAACATCAGCTTTAGAGCATTTATGCCTTATAATGTTTAGCACGCCCTGACACCCTAAGATATAGGCTAGTAATCCCCCATTGCACTTATAACTACTTAGTCTAGCCTTTGTAACACAGTAGTTATAGACGGGTATCCTTGAAATCGCACTTAGTATACCCATTTGGTTAACATATGGAGAACCTTGGAACATGTAGTAAGTGTATAAAGGTAACCAATCTCTTGGGCTTAGAGAATCCCATTATCCTAGTTTCTAGTAGCTTGTCTGTCCCACCTAGAAGATGTTCTAGGAAAACCAGTCGATTGCACTTGGCTTGACCCGTGTATAGTATGAGGAACCTGAGGGCGTCGTCACTTCTTTTGCCCCAGAATCCTCCTCTCAGGTGGCCTGGGAAAGGCCATCGCTTTTGGATCCCGACCCTGGGGGTGGATATGCGAGGGTGGATCACATGGGTGGAGGGAACTTTGGAAGTGGGGAGAGGACATCCTTAGGTGAGACATGGTATCCCCCGTTCAATTTCCAAAACAAACCTTCTATCCCCAAGCTTTTGTAGGCTAATGTCAGCCCTTCCCATTTTCTTCCTTTTGAAATGTCCCCCAAAAACATTATATTGTTAAGGCAAACACATATCAGTCAAGTACCACGACGAGTAGGAGACAGTACAGAGTAATACACACTTCCTTTTCAAACCTCCCCTTACAATACCTTGTTAATGAGATGAAGAAGAGGGCTTTGGAAGTACACTGTTGGAATAGCCAGGCATGTCCAGCTAATAGGTTTCCTAAAGATCAGGCAATTAAACTAAATGATCCACACCAGTGGACCTTTGACAATCCCACTAGGTATAAGAAGTTTGACTGCACAGTGAAAAAGAGAGGACACGGAAAGGAACCCAGAGGCGTGTTGCCGACATGAGTGGGAGAGAAGCTGGCTGGAGAGCTGGAGCTGAAAGCAGTGCGGGCCGGAGAGAGGGACACTGTGGCAGAGGTCTGCCACGAGAGTGTCTGGAAGGCCTGCCATCCGTCTTCGTTGGGTTCACGAAGCAGTAGCTGTGGGCCCCGGTGCACTCTAGCAGCCACAGAACGCCCAAAGAGCGAGCAGTGCTCGCTCCGGTCTCCGTGGATGAAAAGCAGAGACCCAAGAAGCCAGACAACAGTGTGAGGAGCAGGCGGAAGCCGAAGGGAGCTGCCTTATGGAGCCTGTGAGTGATACAAGGAAACACACCCAGCGGGCCGCTACGGGAGCTTGACGTACACAAAGTTAGCTACCTCAGGAATGGGAAATTGTTATAAGCACTTTTGGAATGTGGAAACAAGTACTTTTGGAAAAGTGAACAAACTGAAAGTGATAAGAAGCAATTTTGAATGCTGCATAATGCAAAAGCCAGGTATTTTCAATACCGAACAAATTGAAAGATAGTGTGCACCATTTTGAATGCCACAGAGAACAAATACCAGTTAAAATAGTTAAAGAATTGCAGGTTAAGGGAAAACCTGTATTGGCAAGAGCCAGAGGAATACACAAGGTGTAACAAAGTGCATGGTGACAAACAAGTTTAACTGTTCAAGGAGAGCAATGGACAATTGTTAATGGAAAGCATATAAGAAGGGGTATTGGTTGCGTGACCAGTAATGGGGGGGGCTGTGTGGTCCGACTACCACGCATAGACCAAGGGCCCTTTGTGAAGAAAGCCGATGAAAGTATTTCTACTTAAGCTTGTGTTGTGCAGCGGCTGCTTAAATGATTTTGAAGTTGAAAAACAGACTTGTTTTGTGAACCAATGAAAAGTTCTACTTACCAGAGAGTTCGGAAGTGTCCCAAGGGAACTGAATTGTTTTTCAAAGCTGGAAAACTTGAACTCTTGGGGAATGGAACCTCAGTCTTTTGTCAACTGTTTTGAACTTGGGGAAGGGGGAGCTGAGCATAAGCCAAGAGCCGAAGGAGGTTCTACACTTTCTTTTGAGTTTTTGAACACTAATCTTGTTGAAGCTTACATCCCTACACATTGTATGCACTCAGTTGTGAGAGCAAGTATAGGTTTTGGACAGAGACCAGGGCTCAAGTTGAGGGTACAGGCTGGTGGACAGAGTCCACCCACTTTTTTCAGATGTTGGACTCAGTCGCCCCCAGCTAAAATGAGAAACATTGAATGTCCTCTTTGAATTTATGAACTAAAGCCAACCTCAGGGATCAAACTGCAGTCGTCAGGTTTGCAGGCCAAACACTTCACCACTGCACTATATATCCTGATGAAAAATAATAAACAACTAAAGGTGAAATGTCCCATTTCGGCACACTGCAAGTTTTAGGGAATACATTTGTATTGGTTCTTGGAGTTTAAAACATGCACACCTTGTAACATTTTCAAAAACACTATTCGAAGAAAATATCCTCTGTTGGTTTTGTGTGGGTGTTGATTTTATGAAAGACAAATTCCCTTTGTCCTTTGGGTGGTTATGCAAAGCCAATTTAATGAAATGTGCATATTTCACCTCAATATGCTAATTTCTGGTGGCGTCACATCCCATTGCGTTTGTTGATGAGTCCCCCGCTTTAATTTTTAGGACTTTTAGGACCTCACCCCTGACACAGACAGTTATTTGATTTGAACATCCTGATGCAGACTATCCTTAGTTGTCTTTGGGTTGGGAAATCCCACCTTAGCATAGGGCCAGTTAGGCCTTACTCCACCCTGACTTTTAAGTTAAATAAAACTTTGAGTATACATTAGAATCTGTTGTCTGTGTCTTGCTTCATGATGCCTTCTCAATAGCCTGTCCATAATGCCCAGAATAATCTACAAAGGTAGCTGGCTTTGCTTCCCCACAGAAGATCGAACACAGCAACATCAAAGGTAAGCTCCATCGGAGCTCAGGGTATGTATAAACGCACCACTTCAGTGGACATCTGCCGCATGCACGACTATTCATCCACACACTTTAGAATGCAGCTATGGCTATGACAAATTCGGTCTAGCTTGTCTCATAACCTTTTTAAGCACTGAAACTTCAGACTAGCCTCGACACCTATGCCATTAGAATTCAGCGACAACCTATGACAAATTTCGGTTTAGCTGGGTACATATCGAGTCTCCTGCACTAGCGCACTGTCGTGACCTCCCTCAGCAACCATCCAAATGCCTGACCTCTCGGGTTGCTTACTGGAGCCTAGCCAGCCCCATAAGTCCTAATTTTGGCCAAATGCACACACACATATTAATCCTCCATTGAGGACTTCGGTCCCCAAGGGCATTCCTACCACAAAACGTGTTGAGTCCATACAAATTTCCTCCGTCCAAACCAGCTACTCTATCCCTACCACTATGGAATGAACCAAAAAGGATTCAATTAACTTCTTCAAGGCCTCTAGGAGAGTGGCTCCCTTCCCCTGAAGAAACAATCCAGTCTTAGGCTGGCTTAACAGCAGTCTCTTTCAATACACTGAGACCAGTAGAATGGTTCTTTTCTTCTGGTCTATCTGGAAGAGTTTTGGAGACTGTTCTTTGATAGTCCTTTGTACAAGTTTTTGAAGTCTATTTATTTTCTCCTAAGGATTTGCATACAACAGAGTTAAGGCTTTGTCAACTCTTCTTCTTCTTGCTGGCACTTCATCAGGATTTTGTATATCTTGAATAATAGGGAGATTACTCCCTGACAGTTCTTTAACCTTTTGGTATCTTTCACATGTGTTGGTTTTCCCACTGTGATGAGGAAGTTCACTCCTTAGGCACTCTTGAGATTTATGGTTTTTCGTGTCACCACTGTGACAAGGGAATTCACTCTGAGACATTCTTGAGATTTATGGTTTTTCGTGTCACCACTGTGAGGAGGGAGATCACTCCTGAGGCATACTTGACTCTTGGTTCTCTGCGTCTCACTACTGTGTCAAGGGAGCTCAAGTGAATACTTGACTCTTGGTTCTCTGGGTATCACGACTTTAATGAGGGAGATCACTCCTGAGGAATACTTGGCTCTTTGGGCTCCTTGGACCCCACCCAACTTTCCCGCAACTCCTGTTACCTGTGTCTTCACTGGGGTGCGCTACCGGTTCTTCCCGGGGTCTCAGGTCACTGTTAGTTCTGCATGCATTCAGCGTGTATTCCTGCTTTCCTCTTCTTTAGTCTATGCAGCTCCATGGAGTCGTTGCTGTGGCGGTCTCAGCGTGTTTTATGGACCACACAGTCCACTTTAGAGCGACCATGCCAGTGCTGGATTCTTCCTGCTTCTGCACTGTGTCCGGTTTAACCCAACTCGCGTGATTCCTTTCGACTTCTACTTCAGAGACCGACTGTCTCTCGATGCTTCGGACAATGCAGGTTTCAAATTCCTGGGCCCTGCAGGACGGAGCCAGCTTCCCTTGATGCTCTTCCTGCTGTCGAACACCTCCGGTCCTTCCTCATCCTTTACTTTATATTGCTGGGAT
Source organism: Ambystoma mexicanum (assembly GCF_040938575.1). Lineage (NCBI taxonomy): Eukaryota > Metazoa > Chordata > Amphibia > Caudata > Ambystomatidae > Ambystoma > Ambystoma mexicanum. The sequence goes on from NC_090941.1 coordinate 758,178,431, forward strand.
CGCCCCAGCGTGCATCAATGTTTGTGTCAATACCTCTGAAGTTATTTTCATGCCTCTTAGTAGCCACCTTGTCACAGTTCTTTGGTAATCCATTCTACTGTTATTCTGTATGTTTATTTGGTTCTTCTTTGTCTCAGTCTTATTTAGTCCCACAGATGAGATAGTAGACTTCACAATAACACACAGTAGTAGTTTCAGGTTGGGAGGGAGAAGGTGTTAATAGGGCCATGTCTTCTAGGAACAATGGTTTAGGGAGGTTTTTCACGGGACAGGAGTCCTTATCCCCATGAGGGGAGTCTCCCCATGAAGTCCTCCCAATTATTACCACCCGTAGGGGGACTGTTGGGTAGCGGCCTCGCCTCCCTAGCCTCATAGGGAAGGGCTCCCCTTTGGGGAGAAGTGACGAGATCCTGTGAATCGTCACAACCCTTCTTGTTGTCCTAAGGTTAGGATATTTTTATCATTCCGGTGGAAAATTTGCGGTCCTGTCTCAGGCGTGCTTCTAGGTAGTTGAAAGCGTCTTCCTGGTCAACCGTATTGCTCAGCAATGACCATTTGTGTTTGGGTATTTTATGGGGATGATAAACCATGCTTTTCATGTTTTCTTTTTTTTCAACACTTTATTTAGATTTTCACAAAAAATTACTTACGTTTTCAAAATAACCTAAAACATTCTACCTAAATTCTCATATATTTTGTCACAAACATTTCAATTAATCATTTACATTCTACTTTATATAATATACCTAGCGTCCATAGGTCAATAAAATATAATACACAAACTACACAGGCGAAACAGGACAAAACACAAACGCAAACATCTGTACACATCACACCACCAACTAGACGAACACACATGCATCTAATTCATGAAATGCTCCAAAATTACACACAACCATACATATCATTAAAAGGCCCCCATAATTCCATTTAAATCTCCTGGTTCTGTTTTAATAGCATATGTTTTTAAAAATTTAAAAGAGTCACCATTTTCGACAACCAACCCTCAACAAGTTGTTTCTTTCTTGTTTTCTACACTCTCTGGATTTGTTTGGCCGCCACAACCATTGCCTCGTCAATCCAGCATGGCAATGTACGTGCCACATCGCAACTTTTCATGTTTTTCAACGTTGTTTGCCCAACCCTTGGCTTTGCTGCTAAGGTTAAACCGGTTTAGTTGTTTTTGAAGTCTTAAATGGTGTTTTTGGAAGTGAGCAATGCATCATTGGAAAAAAGGTGGATCCCCACTCTCTTCCCGCTGAGATTATTGAGCTACCAGATGTGTGTTGTCAGCTGCTAGGCTGTTTATGTGAAGACAGAATAGCAAGGGCATAAAAAGGCATCCCTGTCTCACACTCCTCGAGACAAGGGAAACTTCTCAATTTCTCTGCTCCCATCCCTTATCTATCATTGGCAATATGTTCACTGTGCAAACTGTGAGCTGTAGACAATCAACATAGCAGTAATAACATCTCATCAAGCTTTTTCTGTTGGGAGTTCCTTTGGGGCAGCATCAGACACTGTTTTAAAGTCCACAAAAACAAATTAAAACTCTACTTCCTTAAAAGGACACATTTTTGAATTGATAAATATAAAATGAAGGCCAGGTCCATTGTGCAAATATGTCAAAATGTGGACAGCTACATTCCAGCTATCCAAACCATTAAGTGTTATCTAGCTATAAATCTTGGCAAGGCAATCAATAGGGGAGCTGGGCAGTAATGGGATGGATTCCAATGTACCTTTTTTCAAATATTGTGATAATATCCATTCCCACATGGATCCTGCATAAAGAGATTTACATAATTTATGGGTTCTGATCTCTGTGTCTAAAAATTAGCTACTTCTTGTTTGGCCTAGCAGCAGCTCCTTGCGTTTCACCTTCGTGGGTATTGATGCCACCTCCCCTTGGTCAGATAGTCCCTTGATGTGTAGGAACCTTCTGTATCCTGGTATGTTGTTATCTGGCACAACATGCTCCTTCACATCCCCTTTCAACACTATCTGCCAGAAATCCTGTTGGTTCTTGTTATTAAATGCCAGCTAGCTTTTTTTCTCAAGTTATTTTACTAATTTCCTCGCTGTTAATGTGGGCTTTATATTCCTTCTCTGAGGCTTCTGATGAGATCCCTCTTTTATTTGTGGGCTGTTTTAGTGCACCCAGTAAGCCATTTTTAGCAATCCAGCACTCACCATAAAATCATTAATTAGATTTTATATCAGTAGTTTTAGTTAAGTGAATAGTTCGGTAAGGTACGCACGATTCTAGTGAAGTGATGCTTTAAAATCTGTGAGTGAATTTTGCAAGAAGTCCTTATGAGGGTAATACAGGTTTATAGAAGAACAAACTATTTACCCCCTGATTTGGTTTAGACCAATGTACCTTCTGGTGATACTTAACATTTCGAATTCCGGTAGATAGTTGGTTAATATATCGAATCGTGATTGCTCTCGAGCGTAAAATGACTTTGAAATTCTCCACTTACTTCCAGTTTGCCAAATTAATGAAAATATAGTCAAGGGTTCATTAGGAGTTTGCCAATATCCCGCAAGTAAATCCAGCGGGATACCGGCAATCGATAATACCGTTACCAGCGCCTGATCTGCCGGAATTGTCGTCAGATTGCAGGTGCCAGCAACCGTATGATAATCCCCATTCCATGGATTACATTGGACTACATGGGGGATTGCCGGTAATATCGGTGCCGGTAATACCAGCTGTTTTTTTGCTGGTGGGTTGCCTGACTTACCTCCAGCTCTTGGCTGCAGTCAAATCAGGCCATCCGCCAGTCCGGAAACGTGCCAGTAACTGGAATTACTGGCATGTTCATTCCTGACCAGCAAACTAATAATGAAGCCCAATATATCTTTATTTGTTGTGTTGTCAGTTTACCAGTCATTTTAGGCATGAAAGCCTGCATCATTTAGACAAGTGACAATCCTGAAAGCATGTCTATGCTGGTATGTGGGGATGGGTGTTAAAGCACTTATAATACCCCATGCTTTGACTTTCTAGTCTTGCATTGCCCTAAGGGACTCATATAGTAATTATGCCCCCAAGGATGATCACATAATCACTGCCCTTATTCCCAATATATAAATCTAAAGAGGTAACCATATGTTCAAAGGTGAGAAAAGCTTCAGGGCAAAGGCGAAGATACAGATTTATCCTGAAATTAAATTATCAGTCCTAAATAATCTTCTAATCAAGTTACAAATTGTATGGCCAATACATGTAGGTTTACTGATACCCAAACCGTTAGTCCCCAACTTGCCGCCCTGTCGACCCTGAATTGCTGAGCTGTAGTAGGTTATAAACCATGGTTTATAGAGTGGTCTAAGGGACCATGTCTCTTAGAAACTGATATTTACACTTTAAATTAAACTTTGTGAGTCTACACGTGGTCTGGCTATGTGCCATATAATAATTTAGCATTGTTTCATTTGGCCAATTCTAACTGTCCTGTGGAGGGCGTGGGGGGTGTTAATCGATTATGATAAGGCCAACTGAAGCTTGGATAGGTGGGACAGAATATGCAAGGGGTGTTGTTGGGGAAGGGGGAGTCGTAGCTTTATATTTTTACAAGGGAATTTCTAGCATTGGAAGGGCATGCGCCCGATTCTGCTTGCGGCCACCACAAAAGTAAAAAAGAGACTCTGTCAATTTTTTTGTTGGTATGGCATCGGCCATCTTGTTTTTTCTTTACTGTAGACTGTGCAAGCCCAATGTGCGGATAGCACATCTCTAATAAAAAAAGATAAGCAATAATATTATTCTAACCCGAACAAACCCTGCCGGCACTGTACACCTCCTAAACAGGGGTGATCGCTACGATAATAGCTGTTCTTATTATCCAATTTAATGGTACTCCATTTATCGACCACAGAAGAATGAATTGCTGAGTCGACCATGCAAGGAGTCACACTTTACAAAGTGAGTCGCTACAATTAAATTCCATTTGAAATCACCAATTTTATTTACTGTAAGGCATTGCTCATGTCTTACTAGCCTTTTTACAGAATGACTCGCTTCCCACTGGAATATGGCAATGGGCAATTCTCTACCATTATTATTGTAATTAGTAGGGTATTTATTGAGTGCAGACCTAGCTTCAAGTAGCAACGGGTCACTTTACAATTATAGGGAAAAGAAAATGGTGATGCAAGCAGAGAAACAAGGGAATTGGCTGCTAAGAACAGAGAGGAGGAGAGTGGGCAATTTATCCGCAAGGGATCTAGAAGCAACCGGGGAGGAAACAGTGAGGGATCAGATCACCCAGTCTCAGTTAGGGTGTGTGGGCCTAGGTATTAGTCACAGTTGCCAAGGATTGTAATAATAATAACCAGTTGTTCTTCTACAGCTTTCGCCAAAGTACTTTACATTGAACTTATTTATATGCTATATGAAGGCATCCTGAAGCAAGACACAGACAATCGATTCAATATTTACATAAATGTCAGGATGGGAAAAGGCCTAACTTGCCCTATGCTGAGTGGGATTTCCCTGCCTAAATAAAACTAAGGAAAGTCTGAGTCAAAGAGTTCAACTGAAGAATCTGTCTGTGTTCACAACCTATCTTGCCCTCACCACTAATCTATACAATGTGTAGTGATGTCAGCAACCAAAAGAAATAGTGTCCACCATAAAGTTCTGAGCCTCTTCTGGCTCTCTGCTTTCTTTCAGCTACCTTCCCCAAGTATAAAACAGTGCCAACAAAAGGTCTCAAAGTTACCTCTCTTGAGGTCAGGATAACTGTTTTAACCAGTACTCTGGGTTCCCTTCTCCAAGTTCCAAGTAACACAGTTCCAAGTACCAAAAGAACCTTGGTTGCAAGTCAATTTAAGAGTTCAAGTCTCAGGGTTCCCTTCCCCAAGACTTCAGTCCAAAGCAAGTCTCAGGACTCCCACCACAAGACTTAGGGGGTAATTCATAGAATTTAGCGCACAAGTGGCGCACGGGGCTGGCGCACAGAGGGAATGTGCACCAGTCTGCACCAGCCGCGTGCGCCAAAACCCATTTTAGCACACAGCGTATTCATGGATACTTACATCCATAACCAGCCGTGGGGCAGAGTGGCGCAGCGACCCTGCAGCAGCGCCAGTTACGCATGCCCAGGGGTGATGGGCTGCCTGCGGGCCATGGACTGGGGTGATGGGCTGCCTGCGGGCCATGGGGAGGGTGGATGGGCTGCCTGCGCGTATTCCGGGGGTGCGCATGGACTTTCACACGCATTTTTGCTGGCACGAGCAGGGTACGTCTATTCCGGAGGTGCGCATGGACTTTCACACGCGATTTCGCTGGCGTACGTGTATTCCGGGGGTGCGCATGGACTTTGACACACATTTTCGCTAGTGCAAGCGGGGTACGTGTATTCCGGGGGTGCGCATGGACTTTCACATGCGTTTTCGCTAGTGCGAGCGGGGTACGTGTATTCGGGGGTGCGCATGGACTTTCACACGTGATTTGGCAGTGTGTGCCCTCTCGGGCATGCCCCCCCTCCCCATGCCCCGCAGTTAGCCCATCACCCCAGACCATGTCCCACAGGCAGCCCATCACCCCAGACCATGCCCCACAGGCAGGCCGCGTGGCACCATGCACTCAGGAGCATCGACACATGTCCCCCACCCACCCCCATTGACGGGCACCTGCCAGCAGGCAGCTACTCATGTCCCCCCACACACCCCCCATTGACGGGCACCTGCCAGCAGGCCCCGACTCATGTGCCCCCAACCCCCCCACCCACCCCCATTGACGGCACCTGCCAGCAGGCCCCGACTCATGTCCCTCCACACCTCCCACCCCTATTGACGGGCACCTGCCAGCAGGCCCCGACACATGGCCCACCAAACAACTTGTCCTAACGAAACAGACCCATGGCCCTAATGCCAACCCAAATCCCCCTTGACCCCCAGTACAAGCATGCAACCATCCACTGCACCCACTCCCAAATTACCCATGCCATGACAGTCTTAAAAGAACCACCATGCCCATGCATAAATGCACAACAGAGCCACACAGTGGCAACACATGACTGAGGCTTTGTTCATTGAGACATGCACAAAACCAATGATAGTACACAACACCAATCATGAAGTTAGTATAATTGTATTTAAAACATAAGGTTATAACATAAAGAAAATCAAACTTGAAAATTAATAAACAATGACAGATATTATTTAAAAAACCAGAAAATCCAATGAAAAACAAAAATCCACGGCATGAAAAAAGGAAAGTGGTCCATCGCCAATGTCAATATGAAAAAAATAATCCAAAAAAAAGAAAACCATTGATCCATGGAAAATGTAAAAAAAGAAAGTATGTACAAGTCTTCAACTATATACAATCCAAGTCCAAAGGGTCCATGATCCCCAAAACAAATGAAACTTACCAAAATGTCCTATGAAGAAAAAACTATATACATGAAGTGGAGCAGTCCATTAACTCCAAAAAAAAAAGAAAAAAACAAAGGAAACCTAACACTAAAGAACTATGTACAAAGGCGGTGGGCAAGTCCAACGGCTCACTTTTTGATGTTCCGGGCCAGGTCATCATCGAACTCCACATCGATGCCCCAGAGGCGGGCCTCTTCCCTGGCCTCGAGGTCTCGCAGGGATGCAGTCATGGCCTCCTCCAACTCCCTGCGAGTTGCCTCGAGGCACTCAGCCTGCCTCAATGCCCTGCGCATGGAGTTCTCCGCCCTGACCATAGTGAGCCATGCCTCCTCTGCCCGCTGCCGCTCCGCATCTATCTGCTGGCCCAACCACTGGCACATGGAAGACCCTCCCAATCTAGGGTCCTCCTGCCCTCTGGCCGATTCCTGCCCCTGTGATGTTGAAGGCCCGAGCCATCATCGCTCCCACCCCGAGCCTGCTGCTGCCGTGCATGTGCCCTGCTTGCCGATGCCTGCTCGTCGTCCTCTTGCTGGGGTCCAGTTGTTGGGGTGGCCACCCCTGCTGGACCTCCGACTCCCGACTGTGGCAGGGATGTGTCCTCCACCAGCCTGGCAGCTGGGTCAGGGGCAGCTCCACAGGGTGCCCAGGTGATACTTGGGCAGGAAGATGGCATGGAGGATGACTGGCGCATAGGGGGTTTAGTTGAGGATGGGGTCGCTAGAAGATCCAGCACACAGAGGAACCCAGCGCCGGTGACCTGTCCTAGTAGGCTGACGCGGTCAATGTGGTATTCGAAATGACGTCCATTGTCCACACGAGAACTCTGCATGTCATCCCGAATACCACGTTGACGCATCGCCACCCCAGCTAGGACAGGCTCAATCCGGTCACGGATTGCCACGTCCGCAGGGAGAGGAAGGCCAGTTGTTGTTTGCGCATCCCCTCCCTGAAAACGGGTCTGGACGAAGGAATCCCTGCTGGTGCGGGATGATGCAGTCACAGTATCGGGGACAGGATTACACACCGGCACCTCCGCGGCGGCCTGTGCTGCCTCCTGTTCCTGCCCCTGGACTGCACCACTAGCACCAGTTTAATGCCCCCCTCCAGGCCTCGTGCGTGGGGCTTCCACGGCCTCCTGCTCAGCCAAAGCCCCCACCAACCTGGATTACTCCGTGCCATCTTCCTCCGTAGGCACCTGTGGGGGCTCAGCTGCCCCTACTGCTGCCGAGGAGTCCACCTCCGCCTCTTAGACCTTCCCTCGGCAGCTGTGGCCATGGACGCGGCACATGACTCCTCACTCCCGGAAGAGATGACAACGTGGGAGGAGAGCTGGGCCTTGTGTCTCCGGCTGGCGGTGGGATCCCTGCCTCTGTGCCTCCACAGCACCGTCTCCGACCTCTTCATCAGTCGATGCTGCAGACAGGGAGAGACAGAACGACAGAACACAGGCATCAGGGCACTGTACAATGGTCGGATACACACGTGACAGTTGCACATGAGTGGCAGTGTCAAACTTCACAGATGGCATCACACTCCCCAACACTCATATCATTTGAACCCACACACATGCACAAATTGACAGGAATCGTGCAGCAGGCAGCAGCATCCATACACACACCAGCATGAACTTCCGAAGGTTGGTATGACGTCACAAGCAACATGGGGAGTGCCGAACACATGCACACACGCCAACAGACAGACATGCATCTGTACATCTCCACTACCTGTCACAGTGCAATCATCGGCAACTATGTCACATCTGCCAGTCAGGTTCATACATGTCCGTGACACATGCATCCATGTTGTATCACTGTCGCAAATGTGCAACCCACACACGCACATGTATGCCGTGCACATACATGAAGGTGGAACCAGCATCCATGTGTCACACCCCAACCATGCCATAGTACATACACAGAAATACCAACATGTGTGCATCTCCACATGCAGTTGTGCATCATTCTTTGGAACACATACACCATTGATGTGCATCACTCATGACAGGACTCACACGCAGCACGGTCATGTCCCTGCACATACACATCCATACATGGACCTTTTCAGACATATGTCCATGCTGCACACTCCTGGCACACCTCAACATGCACTGCGTCCAACAAGTACGCATGGACACTTACCGCTCGACTCCAGACCGGTCTCCCTCTCGAGGACCTGGAGGTGAAGTGATGGGTTAATGCATTCCAGGACCTTCATGTCGTTGGTGGTAAGGTGGACCCGGTGCCTCACTGCATATGCTGCTTCCAAGACGCGCCAGGCCATCCTGAGGGCCCTGGACCTGAAGTCCTCCCAGCGCTTACGGACGTGTTGTATGTCGCGGGTTGCCACCCCCTCCGTGTTGATGGCATCCACGATGTCCAGCCAGATCCTCTCCCGTCCATCCTTGTTGGCGCGTCTTCTTCCATAGAGGGCATCACAATGCACTAGGACTTGCTCCACCAGGATGCCAACCTCTCCTGCTGTGAAGCTGGCAACCCCCGAGGCAGGTGTGGGTGGGCAACTGGGTCCTGGTGCTGGGCTGTGGAGCGATGGAACTTCAGTCGGGAATCTTCTGTTCAAGCAAGGGTGGTCACAGCAACTGGACCCCTGCAGATGGCTAACGTTGAAAGTAAGCGTCCCCCATAAGGCAATAACACCCCTCAGTGAGAGGCAATAAATGACACACCCCAGGAGGGAATGAGACTAGGACCAAGTGCGGGTGAAGTAAAAGGGTTTTTATATGAACCACAAATAGGGCATGCAAAGGACTCTGCAAGCTCTGAGAGCGCTCTGTCTGACAATAGCAAAGACGGTCATATTTATTACAAAAATACGTCATGCATCCTATAAGCTATAGGGGGCACATAGTCTCAGGGATTGGGTGGCGTTGACTAAGCTATAGGTGATATATCGAAGAGCTGCTCCAGGATTGGTGGACATCTGCGTGGTGCCAACGTGGGGTGGACGGGTCAGCTGGGCTCGTTGGGGTGGAGCTGCCAGGCCGGACGCAGTCTGTTGATGATTGGTAGCTGCACTGACACTTTGCCCTTGTGGCCACACACGCATCATATTCTATGACTCCAGTTGTCCTGCAAATCCTACAATAGGTTACTCTAAAGTCAAACGAGAGACAGGAGAGACAGCAAACGTGTGAAGTTTCACCAATACATCAGTGTGCAATTACTCTTAACCTAATGACCCGACTTCATGAGTCCAGGTGTCTTGTCAGAGGGCGCAGGATACGCTGTCTTGTCATTCTATTCTGTTAGATGTGGTGAGGGATTGCTTTACGATATGTTAGCACAGGGCGTGAGTAACTGTCTCTATGGTCTATTAACTTGGGGTGACCTAGAGTACTATTGGGTCAGTGAGGGCACATATTTGGCCCCTCGAAGGCGGTGGGATCTAGGACCAGGTAACACATAATTCACTTAGCCAAGCCATGGGGGAGGTAAATACTTGAAGCGGGTCCAATAGGAATGTGGGGAGGCGAGGCTCAAACATCGGCGAGTCCTGGCGAGTCCTGGCAGGCCTTGGCGGGAGGAGGGGGAGATGGCCTTGTAATTCTGAGCGATTCGCTATGCACTGGGCTGTTCAGTATACTGTGAGAGGGGACAGAAACTAACGTTAGTAGCATTAGGGTGATTACGTATTTCTATTGTCTACAAATTCATATATTTCTTCATTCATAACAAAGGGGATTGGCAGTAGCATACACAATACATAGCGTTAGTTGAACACATACTGATAATTCATAGGGCAGGCAGATGAATAACAAACGTGAGGTAGCGTCAGGTTGGATCGTGAACCATACAAAAACATTCTATGTAACGTATTGCTTTTCACTTATCCTTTGTACACTAGCAGCAAACATGAGTTAGCACATGGTGGGATCTATCAAGAGCTTATATTGAACCTCCAGGGCACATGATGTCTTGTGGCGGGCGGGAGTCATCCTCACTTTACGAACTTTATAAAGTTTATCTCTTTCCAGCCCCCTTTTTAGCATTTGCAAAAAACCCTGTGGGCCGTTGGGGTTTAGTATGTGCAGTTAACACTTCATCTGGGGGATCTGGGCATGTGTTCATGGAGGGAGGTTGTGGACACCATGGGCCTCATTACACGGAAGTCATTAATCATGGCGCTATCAGCTATCAGCGCCATGGTTGCCGCCGGTAATTTACCGATCCCGGCATGGTGAATGGTGGAATTACCGCCCCATTCCAAGGTTGGCGGGGCCGTAATTCCCCATTGAGCCCATGTAGGGCTCAATGGGAATGGGGAAGGCGGCAATTACGGTACCGGAAATTGCGGTGCCGTAATTGCCTCCAAGGTCCCTTTGCGACTCCCGTCCTTAATGGCTGGTAAAACCAGCCGTTAAGGTAGGGACCAGCAAAGGGACCTCGTAGTAGGGTGGTAAGGGATTACCGGCACCGGTGCCCTTACTGGTGCCGGTAATCCCTTACCGCCATCCGTGTAATGAGGCCCCATATATTTTAAATGTTGGGGGTTAGATGCAGTGTCGGGTCTTGTCTGATTGGGATGGTTCTTGTTATTTTCCAGACTCCGGCTACAACTCAGGTCACTTCTAGGGCTGCGGAAGGTAAATGATACAGTGTTTGTTCTGATACTTGTTTGTGTCTGGTTGCTTGTGAGAACAAGCCTTCAACGGATCTGCCGTGGAGGCGAGGGGGGGTGCAAGGCTCTCTGTGCGCGGTGAGCGAGGGCCAGCTGCAGCTTTGGCATGCATGCTATTTTGCTTGGGCATGGGTCAGCATATTCAAAATGGAGTCTTTGGCGTTTACAAAATGGTGTCTATGTTGTGTTATACCAAGGATCGTGCGGCCTCACGCGTCGATCGGCAGCCATACTGCCTGCCGGTTACAGGTGCATGGTGGGCCGCCGACGAGTCATGAGCCGCACGTGGGTGGGCTATGTAGGGGAGGGGGCCTTCAGACCTATCCTCCCATACAACGTGCGGGCACCAAATGGCAGGGCACGTGGCCAGCAGGCAGGCAGGTTGCAGCAGATGGCAGGTGGGAGTCTGCTCAGGGCTCTGGGGGGCTGGAAAATGGCCTTCTGGGCAGGAGCGTGGTCTTCCATGTGTTGTTGCATGGCCAGCTTGATACGGAGTGATTTTGGCACATGACATGAAAAAACAGCATGTCAGCATGTAATTGGAGGAAAGGCCGTTAGCGCGTCTGTGACATTTCCCTCAGCACGGGTGCATCCGCATGTGCAAAAAAATCACGTCCGCGTGTGAATGCGTGTAATTCGAGGAAAGGGCCTTAGCGTGTAAGTGACGTTACGTGCGCAGGTATTGACTTCAGAACGGGTTAAAGGTGAGCGCGGGCCAGCAGACCACTGTACGTGCTGTTCGTGGAGACCAACGCGTGTGTTTACTCTGCTGGAATCACACGTGATTGCTTCACAGCATCTGAAGTCTGTACCTTTTATTTTGGTGGGGTGTTGCCTACGCGCACAAACCCCCCCCTTTTTTTTTTTTTTTTTTCACGCAAGGCAGGCGGTGAGTCACGTATGCTATTTTTCCCACTATGGTTCCCCCTGTGCATCGCATACCGTTTTCAAGGTCATAGTAGTCTGCGTGTTCCACGAGTATGTGTTCTTTGTGTTCCTGGGTGCCACACCGTACTGCTGGAGGTAAAATCCATGCACGTGGGCTACCGGGGTCGCATGCACAATGTTTTTTTTTTCTCCAGTTTATTGTACTTTTGTCCATTTTTTCTTTTTCTTTTTTTTTTTCTTTTTTCTTTTTGGAGGTGCCTGAGCGTTCCATCAAATACCCTGCCCCCTTCTAGCCAATTGCCCAGGACAATTGTTGAATGGACCTCCCAGAGACCATTTTCCATTGGTGCCATGGTTGGGAGGCCACCAAAGGCTAAGGGCGGCAAAGCTGGGCGTCCACCCAGGACTGGGCGTGGTAGGGCACGTGGGCGCAGAGACCAGGGAGGACGGGGAGTCCAGGGTGGCCAGGGTGGCTACAGGGGGGGAAGAGGCAGGGGTGCCCCTCTGGGATAGGATGCACAGCCGCGTGCTGGTGCAGACATGCCACCACCCCCTGTGGCTCCAGTTGATGCAGCTGTTGCATCTCAACCTGGCGCCCATATCACCCAACAGCAAATTACATCTGCTGTCACAGGCCCACCAGTGGTGGTAGCTGCAGGTGCAGCTGTGGGCACCTCCATCCGGGCTCTGGGTCAGGCAATGCATGTTGCATTGTGTGACGAGGACTCCCAGGACGATTTCCATCTAGTCCGAAGATTGGGGTCATGTGTGCCCACTGTAGCTGTGACTGTGGCACACGTATCTGGGGCAGTTATGACATCTGCTGCCCCAAGCAGCCGGATGGTGGTAACTGCATGTGCAGATGCAGCCAACACCACCCTGGCAGTGAGTCAGACCCAAGCCAGACCTTCTGTCCTCATACCAACACCCACTACCTTGGTCCAGTCCACCAGCGCCACTGCCCCCACTGATCAGGGCCACATTGCCTACTCGGGGTCATTCCCACCGCCCAAAAGGAGGAAGCGTGCTCCTGCACAAGAGGCTGGGACCCCAGACACGGCTCTGGCCTCCGGCACGTCAAGGAAGAAGCCTTTCTGCAAGCAGGAACTGGAGTTCCTTGTGGAGTACGTTTCGGAACACCAACGCGATATGCTTGTGGGCCCACAGTGCCATACAAGGCATCACCAGCGTGGGGTTCACTGGCAGCATGTTGTAGATGGTGTGACAGCCATGGGATTCCACGGCAAAACAAAAGCGTGCCTCCAATTATTCCATGTCTCTGGTGACTGGTGGTGGGCCACCACCAGAGGAGGATGAACTCACTCAGCATGAGGCGATCGCTTCAGAGTTCATCCCGGAAGAACACATCCATGGAGTGGGAGAGAGGATGGATTATGATGCATCATCTGGTGAGTATTGATGCGTGTGACTCAATGACATGTGTGTTTGGCATGTGTGTCCCTCCCAGCTACAACTTGGCTCCTTCTTTTCTTCAATCTCCCTCTCTACCTGTGGTGTGTCCCAGGGTCTGACCACTTGGCCTAACTATACAAACAGCACTTGGCAGCTCTCGCCTACTGCATTTTCATTTTCTGCTACCACTTCCAGTTCTATGCTTAGGACAACCAACTCATTTCCAGGCTGCCCTTGGGCAACTCTTCTCCCTCCCTTATTTCTGATAGGCTCATTGCCATTTGCAATTGGTGTACTGCAAACGTTCTCTGCCTGAATGCCAGCAAGACTGACATCCTCCTTATTGGTACACCTTCGCCATCCTTTCCCCTCACTCTCTGGCCAGCCACACTTGGCCCTCCTCTTACCTCCACCTGCAAGGCCAACAACCTCGGAGTCACCTTTGACTCAACACATTCGTTTTCCACACACGTTTCTGATGTATCTTGAGACAGATTAACTTCTTTGCATCCTCAGGGGTACTGTGCCTTTCCCATCGTTCAACTACATGCTCAATGTCTCTCATGCTAGGTTTTACTCAAGGTTGGAGTACTGTGACAGGCTATTCAAATATTCCACCTACCTCCACAATCCACCCTCTAACACTAATCCAGTACAGGACTGCAAGGCTTGTCCTTGGCCTCATGCCCTTGGATTCTACCTTTCCAGCTCTGTAATCCCTTCATTGCCTATCGGTGGATGACAGGATGATTCTTCAGACCCTATGCATTGTGCAAAATTATTCTTTGGGACTGGGTGTGAAATAGCTGCAACAATCCCTCTGCAAATTCCTCCACTCTTGAGTCCTTTGCTCCTCCACCTCACACTACCTCCAGGTCAGTTGTTAATTGAATAGATTAGCTGGGGACAGATCTGTGTGTCCGGCTGGGTACTCCCTTTGGAACAGCCAACTGGGCATGTAGAAACTTGATGAGAAACATCTCTGCTTCCGGTAGCAACTCAAGACCTTCCTATTTGCTCCTGCATTAGCCCATCTTCTCCCCAGCTGAACAGTTTCCTCTGTCGACACTGTGCCCCTGCACACACTCTGTCCTTCAGGCCTAGGTACCTGCTCACCCTGCCTCCCTGCTGCACTGCCTCCATGCCTCCTATTGCAATGGGTCCTGTGCGTGTGCCCATACAGCCCCCCACTCTTCTTATGCACTCATCAGATTTGCCCTATACAAATTGTCTCAAACTTGCCACTTGCTGGCTGCACTGCCACCTTTGGAATGCTTATTCTATCATTGTACTTCATTTTCCTTCTTTGGTCTCCTCTGTTTGGCACGTTCCCCTTCTCCCCCTTCCAGGGTCTTCAGCCCTTTATCCCTTCTCCATGCAGTTGCTTGTTCTCAATGTCACTGTGCCCAGTATGATAGTTCTTTTGAATTCCTGTTCTCCCTTGTCCCATTCCCTTAGTTTGTTTGCGCTATGAGCCACTTGTGTACGAGTACAATCTTGATGAGATGTCATGTCATTTACATCCTTTGTCCTAGGTGCAGTGTGTCTCACTCTGACTGTGCTGATGGCAGTGGGTCCCCATGCACATGTGTGCACAATCCTGTTCCATGTGCATTCCATGTATGCCCCTAGGTGTCCTTGACCACCTGCTCATTGTAGTATGTGTCCAGAATGATCCAGTTGTCATCCCATTTGGACATCCATGTCATGCTCACTGTAGGACTGTGTGTCATCATGCATGACTTCAGGATGTCCACATCTGTATCATGCACATGGCTCCCACTGTTACAGGCCCACTGCCTCTTTTCAACTGGTCTTGTCTTCTACATGCATGGGTGTACTTTTGATGTTTCCTCATCTGTCCTCCATCATGTCCACTTCTCATCGGCTGTAGTGACATTTGAATGACGAAATGCAATAGACGCATGCCTACACTGTCTGGCAATGCACAGTTCTGTGTGGAACAGGTCATTGCCATGCAGTGCCTCCCTGCTATTGCCCAGAGGGTGGGTTTTTCACAGAAACCATGCTACATGGTGCATGCCATTTGCACATGATGGCTGCAATTGCCGTTCCACTGCTGTCATGTTTGGGGATTGTCATCACTACGTACGTGTTGATGTTGTAAGTTGAGGGGCTACACATGCACTGCACCGCACACACCCACTCCTTTGCCAAGTTAAGCCCTTCAACATGCAAACACAATGCTGCTGTGTGATGTTGACCTGACATGTATTTGCCCATGTTCCTCCCTTCACTGTATGGAAAGGCACTAGCGTAGGTGCCTCCTGTGACACATGTACTGTGCATAGTTGATGGTAGTTGAGTGCTGCACATGAACATACATGTTACATGTATCATGGTGTGTTTGGTTTGATTTCTAGCTGTGCTATTTGTGTGTTCACACATGCTTAAGCTAGCTGCCATCTCTTTGTTACCATCTCTCATTTCAGCATTGGATATGTGCCTGCTAGAGGTTGTGTGTGATGCAGATGACGTGCAACATGCAATACATGTGTTGCCTTCACATTTTGCACACATCCTTTTCTGCTTTTGGGATAGCCTTGCATTGCAGTGCCACTGGATGCATGTGGGGTTTGAGTTGCCTGTGATATGGCTGTTTCATTATTTGGCTGTCAATGTTGTGAACTGTATCTGTGTGGTATGTGCTACTGACATGCGTGTCCTTGTTTCTTTTCTTTATGTTGCAAGTGATGACGCACTGGCGGCAGAGGAAGATGATGTCATCCCAGACACGGTGGTCAGTTCACACGACAACCAGGCATCAGTGGTCGTCGTGGGGCGGCAGCCCACGAGAACCCACAGGTGCTCCAGGCCATCGTGTCCAGAGCTGACTCTGAGTCAGGCTCTGATGTATCCTCTGACCATTATGTTGAGCCGGATCTGCATCATGACATGTCGTCGCCGGTAAGTGATCCTCTGTTGGATGATCTTCTGTCCGCGACACCTGCAGTAGGGGTCAAGGCAGGGTTGGAATGTCTGCATGTGGTGGTTACGGGTGCACGGTCACACTCCACACCAGTTGGCCATGCTCCTGGGGCATCAGGTCGACGGAGGGATGCAGTCATGCAGCCGCGGGCGGCACCAACCCAGCAAGGACCATGGCTCCTTGGTCCCAGCAGGTGTGGTGTCCGGCAACGCGGTGGCTGTGTGTCACCGGGGTCAACTGAGTGGGAGCGTTCCCTGATTGCCATAGCACAGCAACAGGGGGGAGCAGTTGAGATGCTTGCTGAAGGTATGGAAAGTGTGGCCCATTCCATCCTCCCCTCTGTAAGGCAAATGGTGCTCCAGCAGCGGGCTACGCAGTCCACGTGCCGTTCACTCAGGCTGGGCATGGCGGTGTCTGACAGGGCGCGCCAGGCTGAAATGGTGGCTCTGCGTCAAGCATTTGATGCTCAAGCAGAGGCACACTGTGAGGCCCTGAGGGTGAAACACCGATCCCTCAGATCTACTCTGGCTGCGCTCATGATGGAGGAGAGTAGGCAGGCAGAAGTCAGGATGGTGCAGCTTGAAAGAACCATCTCAGCTGAACTCCATGCAAGCCGGGAGTCGCTCCATTTGTCATGTGAGACCATGCAGGCAGAACTCTGTCTCACACGTCAGTCCTTGCAGGAGGAAACACGTGTGACACGTGAGGTAATGCATGCTGACCTCAGTCTCATTGCCAGCCAGGCTCAGGCTTACCAGACCCGCATGCTTGCTGCCATTGAGGGGCAAGGCGCGGCTAGGCGTGGTGAGTCAACTGAGCCACGTCCACCTTCTGATTTCCATCCAGAGGGTGACGATGACAACCTATCTCCCACATAGCCCAGTGAGGTTTATTTTTTTTTTCCTCATATCTACACATGGTTGTAGAGGTGCACCCTGTACCCCCCCCACCCCACCTCCTGGGGGGTTTTTCATCCAAACTTTATAATTTTAGGTAAGTATTTTCTTTAATTTTCTTTTTTCGAATAATTTATTTTTCATTTAACTTTTTTTTTTTGTTTTATTTATTCTTTTCACTTCTTTATTTCAAATGATGATTTAATTAGATTTTTATTTTCTGCTGATTTCTTGGTTTATTGCATTTTCTTTTGTCTATTGTGCATACATGTGACAGTGTGGTGCTTTGTGGCATTGGAAGGCATCCACTGTGTGTTCCAGCTGGGCCCTTTCAGGCTTGTCTTGTGTATGTGTTTTGCTTGGGGTCCTGACACATATGCTACTCCTCCTTCCCCTTTCCATGGGCTCGCAAGGATGTCTCGGTGTAACAGCATATCACACATGGGCATTGGGCTTCCGTCATATCTGTGGCCAGCCTACAGTCCTACTTGTGTGTACACCCCTAGTGGCTATTCCGGATGATTTCTCAAATGCATGTCTGCACTTCACTTTGGTGAGTATTATGTTGACTGTGCATTTCATCATGTTGCTTGTGATAGTTGTTACGTATTGACTGTCTATGTTCATGCACTTCCTGCTGTAGGTGGTAGCATGCACACTTTGGCTGTGTACGACACACTGATGGTGGGAGGGGAGGGGTCCATGTGCTAACAATGTTGAATTGGGACACTTTCCCCACAGTGATTTTGATATGCCACAGGAAGGCTGCAAACTGAGTTACCCATGTCACCACACATTTCAACAACCACCCATTCCTTGCTAGCACCACCTTGGCCATCTTGCAGCCCTGGTTGGTGTTTTGATGTGCCATTTGAGGTATGACCACATTGCTCTTGATTTGACTGTCATGTTTGTGTCCTGGACCTGCTCCCCCCCCCCATTGGTTGTACTTGTCCCTTGTGACAATCCGGCCAACCAGGATGCTGGAGCCTGCCACCACTACCAAAAGCCCACAATGGAGGCCCTGTCTAGCCCTGTCCAAAAGTCTTCTGGGTCACTTGATTGCCCCCCTGTCTCCCCTGCCCCTGCCAGTGTCCCTCTGTCTCCCCCCCTTCATCATCGCATCCCCTACATTTCTGCACCGCCTGGTTTCCCTCTGCCCCCTGTGTGTGCTTTCTTTCTCCATCTTTACCATTATGCATTTTGACCTTGGCCCCCTCCTCCCTTCTCTACTCCCTCTCCCTCTGTCTCCACCACCCTTTACCCTCCTCCTTGTCCTCTGTCTGTCATTTTCCACCACTACCCCAGTTGCCATCAGCCATGGTGATACGTAGCCACTTTCTTTGCAGACGTTTGCCCATCTGCCTCTGTCCTTCCGCACCCCACCTTCACCTTTTTTAGTATTATTTTGCCACTTACTTTTATCATTAGTCCCTCCACCACTGATTACAGGTCGGCTGTTGCCCCATTCCCTTCTGTGTTTCTTCTCCCCCTCCCCTGCACTATCTATATTCTTTGTCGACCTAGCACAGTTTGTCACTTGTTTTGTTACTCTCCTCACCTCTTCCCTCCTCTTCCCTCACTCTCCCTCCTTATGTGACTACTGCACTGCGACTGTTGCCGTCAGGGATAGCAATGTTGATGCTAGTTTTGTTATCCAACATTCCCTCTCTAGACTCTCACTTATTGTTCCAGGCACTTGTATTCTCTACTTCGATTTGATAGTTCATTTTCACATTGTGGACTGTTTGAAGGAGATGTTGGAATGTACTATTCTTCTCCCTTGATACCTCCTTCATTGATGCGCTTTGATGAACTTTGTGTGTAGGTCATATTATGAATTTCTATGATTCAGTGATGGGTCACTGTCTGCCATTGTCAATGTGGGGTACTCTGTACATGATATGTTCTGCTGGTCAATGGCTGATGCAATGTTGTGCTTTATTAGGAGGTGTCAGAGGATGGGTGTGGTTTAACACACAGGGGGGTCCTGGAGTTCAATGTTCACATGTTCACATGTTCTCTGTACAGGACACTGGGACTCACTTCATTTCACATGCATGTATTCGATACATGTCCCTACTGACAAATACACTTAGTCAACGCCCCCCCACAAATACATTGACACCATGCACACACGTGCACCCAGATTGCCTTCTCAGGCATGCTGTGTCACGACAATCGATGTTCATTTCTGAGTCATTGATCGTGTACATGCATGACGGGGTACTATTTGGTTGAATGCCCTTTTTTCAAATGATGCTGAAGGGGTTTCCCCAATGCAATGCACACTCACTGTGCTGTCCAGTGAGCAGTGTTTGAAATGCCATTTTTCAATTGCCCAATGTGCATGGCAACAGGTATTCAGTCTTTTGTTGCTTGCACCACTGGTGGCATGCATTTGTGCCACCGTTTTCAGGGTGTGAGGTTTTGGTCAGTCATTTCTTCAGATTCCAATTGTCTGGTGCCTATTTACATTTCTCACATTGCACTTCATGACTATTGTGTCATGTGTTGTTGTGCATATGTTTTTAATTTTTGCCATTGCATACCATGTTATGGTGTGGCAGACTGGGTTCAGGGGTGTTGGGAGGGTTTGGATGGCATACCAGTACTTTTATGCCGTGTTTAGCTAAGGGGGTGGAGGGAGCACTTTGCATGTGTTCCCTTTGGTCACATGGGGTTGGTTGTGTTTAAATAGCTAGGGATGCACACATTGTGGCACTTCTGTGTACACATTCTCAGGGTGGTAAGGTAGTGACAGTTAACTGTCCCTTTCTCATCATCGATTGTGTCCTGGTATGTGCCAGGCCTGTGTGCACTCCGCAGGGGTTGGAGTTTAGGTGAAAAATGTGACCACAAGCTGGGTATGGTATTGCATACAACCTGCACTTTGATGGAATGCCAGTGCTTGCGCTTTCGATAGATGTGCTCAGTGGCCCTAGGTGGGCGTAGGGCCACATGGGTGCAATCTATGGCACAGAGCACTTTGGTGAAGTGTGCCACCCTGTAGAAGTCCAGGACGATGGCCTGCCTTTCTGCAGGTGTTCTGGGCATGTATATGTGCCTGCGGACTGAGGGGCGCGTAGTGATGATTGCCAACACCTGGTGTAGGCAGCTTGACTGCGTGGGCTGTGAGACACCCGCCACTATGGCATTTTTCCGCTGAAATGACCCAGTGGCCAAAAAATGCAGTACATTGAGCACCTTCACCAATGGGCTCAATGCTTGGGAGCACAGGGTGGGTGATGGGAGTTCATCCTCCCACTCCCTGACCAGCTCTAGGATGATATGAGGTGGAAACCTATACCTGCCATAGACCTGGTCATCAGGCATCCCAAAAAGGCTGGTCCTGGGCAGAAAAATGCGGGGCCTGGCTATTCTCCTCCTCCTGCGGTGTCCCACCATCACTGCAGTGAGGAATGGGACATTCATCGTAGCTGTACATGCTTGGTTGTTGTTTGCGTACACTTTTATGCTACGCGGGGGCGCTTCCGCCTGCTTTCGTGTGGCCGGACGTAATTGTGCGTGTGCATTTGTTTTGACTTGCGTGGGTTTTCCCTATTCGATTCCATGAATACGTGTAGTTCGCGTGTGTGTGGGCGTTCTGTGTACTTCCCAGCAGTACTTTCCCAGTTACGCCCTTATTTTCACACGTTGTTCCCCATTCCTAGTGTTCCGCCCCGTGTTCCACCCCCTTTTTGATGTGTGCGCTTACGTTGTGCGCTTTCGATGTGGGCATCGCGCACGGCATTCGGGATGTGGAAGTGACGTGTGCGCCCGTGTGCGCCACACAGGGATTTGGCGCACATCCCAGGAAAAACACGTGCAGAGCCTTCCATGAATCGCACGCTTGCGCCGGCTTTTTCACGCTTGCGCTAGCTTGCGCCACTAATTTCGGCGCATATTTATTCCATGAATTACCCCCTTAATTTTAGCACAAAAAAATCCTTTATCTCTTTAAAGTTTGTTGTCCTTCTTGTGCCTTCTTTGTGTGTAGAAATTGTGACTTATTGAAATGATCTTCAAGCTTTGTTTCAATATTTAAAGTTTCTTTCACTTTAGGAGACAGCACAATTGTTTTTACTTGTAGGTAAAGTATCATTCATGTTTGATGTACAGTGGTTTTAGTTGAAATTGAAGTTCTGTTGTACTTCTGAACTTAGTAGGTGACAGTTCTGCCCTTTTGTAAGGTTTTCACTCAGTTCGGTATTGAAGAAATAAAGATTTGGTCTTCAATAGGCACAGGTTGCACTGGTTAAGATTTTCCTCCAGTTTCCATATCAAAAAAATGCATTGTTTGTATTTAGAACACCTTTCGTTCAACCCATGGTCTAGTATTCGTTTAAAGGGATAGTGCGCTCAAAAATATTATTGTCCCAAGCATTTGGGCATGTGGTTTTAAGCAAACTGTGATCGATCGTAAAAACATTTCCTATGCACCTTACCTTAGTTTTCCTCACTTTTACACATGCGAAATCAGGCAGCGGGGCATGGCCATCTTGTGCTAATTGTATCCGTTGGCGCATCGCCCTAAGTTGAACTGCCCTCATGGCACTGAATCATATCCCCCACCCCTGAGGCTGACATCACTATTCCTAGCAATATTCTCCACCTATTCTCATGACGTTAGTGTGCAGTATAGCCAAACGCGCCCATTCATCACCTACGTCTCAACGTTAGTTGACAGACACCCCGGAATATCAGCACACACATCCTCTCACAGCACAGCGTTTCCCAAATCGGAATAAAAAACACTATTTTTAAAGGAAACCCCAATACGGTGCAATTTATATGCTTTTATTTCACAATAAACGCTCCAAGAACATCCGCCAATTTCCATTTTTTTAAGTCTTTGTGTTTGAACATCAAATCTTTAACTTGAGGCACACAGTGTCCCTTTCGGTAGAAGAAGCGCATTGGACGCACCTGGAATTTTCAAGGCTTCGGCATCAGCTTCTTGCTAGACCACCGTAAACGATGTCAGGTTGCTCCTAGTTGCTGGTACCACCAAAGGGCATATCGGTCCAGGGCGATCGTCCCACAAAAGAGTAATTGTTATTGAGCCATTAAGGTTTATCTATTGAAGAAGCCATCACTGGGTATCTGGGAAGGATGTAGCTGTGTAGAAAACATAACAGAAATATATTTCAGTAGCCGTTCTTTATTCAAATGTATCCATTTACCCCTTAATTCTGCACCAGGTGAAACTTAATAATGAACGCAAACCAGAAACAATGGAAACACAGAGAAAACATAGTGGAAAGTTGGGGTCTATGATGTGCTTGAGAGGTTAGTGCTGTGGAGTATGTTGAGCTCGCAATGGGATTCGGATGCGGAAGCTGACGGAAGTATTTCGAACAACACACAGACTGCATTATAACGGAATATTATCAATGAACTAGGCGTTGGTGGAACCTGGGGGAACCCATACGTGGACTCCATGCATTTCAGTGCTGGACTATCCATGTCACCGAAACAAAGACAAATACATACAGGTTGTGTTTGCATGTCGTCACAATATCTTACATTCCAACCCTCCCGATTTAGGCAGGAGACACCTGATTTTTCAGTGAAAATACAGGTATTTTTCACATTCTCTGCCTAAAATAATGATTTCCCCAATGCATTCCTATGGGGAAATTGTTGTCTCCCAATTTCTCTGTAGAAATCTCCCTCCCATGTAGGTCAGAATGTTGGCATGTATATAATATGCCCCAACCAATGTGCCCCAACTTCAGTAAAACTTACATTATATTTGGTATTTCCATTCTTTTGGCGTACCGCAGAGTGTCCGCTCAGATCAATGGTTTTCATTAAATGAAATTACATGTTACTTTGTTGAGTTTTAAAATGGTGAACCTTATGATTTTTTTTGGGTATTACACACCTCCCGTCCTTCAATGCATAGCGAATCCTCTCTTTCGTCCAAGGACGAACAACAATTGAGCCTTCTTAGGAGAGCGTATGCTAAGTTTTCTTTTGGTGAAGGAAAGCCACAAATCAAAAACATACTGTACAGGATGCCTCGGTGTGAACAGCCCAAAAGCAACATCAAACGCAGTGAGTGACCTTCACATCATGGAAGCGATTAGCCCGGCCGCCCAAAGTGGCATTCAAACTATGTTTGACAAATAAACTAATTATTTACTGTCATCCACCAATGCCACGCTTTCGTGAATACTATTTTGCTCATCTATCTTAATAGTGATTTAGTTCTTTTAGGGCAACAGTTCCAGTTAGAGTCCTCCCCATTGTCACGTCTGCGTGCGCCCTGTTTTCGTAGAGGAATGTGCTCTGCGGATAATGTGAGACACTGACAAGTCATAAATCCAAGTGCCCTTCCATCTCCACAGAACTTCCCATGCACTAAAAAATGTTGGAGGAGAGGCCATATATCCCGCCCCCCTGCATCATTCTCGCGAAATGTTTAGTCTCCCTCTCCCAGCGCCATGCACAGCCAGCCCCCACCACCTTTGTCCTCAGTCAGCTCAGCACGTCACCTGTTCTCACGGAAATGCAGCTACTCATTTTTGCGAGTATCGAGCCCTTCTAAAATTTGCTCATCCAAGAATGTGAGACCAAGGCCTGCTCCAAACTTCGTGCCCCATCTATCTCTGGTGACCGACTCATGCCATCTCCACCCACTCCCTGCCAGGCCACGGACCCCTAAACCCATGCCCCCTATTCCCTTTGAACGCATATGGTCACCAGACCCTACCCCCACACTACCTCCAATTCACCTACCATATACCTATTCTAGAGTGGTCATATATTTTGGTAACACTAACACCTATCCCCACTGTGTTTGAAATCGTAAGACTCCAAAGGCCGCAAATCAAAGATGTTCCCTTCTGATGAGGCATCCGAAAGGAACGACCACTAACGCATGCCCCAATAAAAAATATAGGTTAGAATGCGTCTATTTCACACCAAAGGCCCCTTTCATGCAGTGTTTTGCTTACAGTCATTAGTTATTGCATGCCAAGTTTGTTAATTAGCTCAGGTCCCATTCCCTAGTGGGACGCGTGTTTATTCTGTCTATTGACACGTGCATGCTAAGGCAACTGCATACCCTGCAGTTGCTTTCATGCTGATATCCATCCGACCCTCCTGTGCCCTAATCAGTGAAAGAGCCACAAGAGCTGGCCGAAAGCGGGAAGGGGTAAACACAAGAGTTACACTGTATGGCATCCTCCAACAGGCTCTTCTTGCAACAACAAAAAAATGGACAAAGAGGATACATTCGAAAAGACAATTTGGATGCTTAATACTTCTTAATAATTTTAATAGGTTTGAAATTAAAGTTAAATAGATTTCCATTGGTCATGTACAATGTACAAACATTGTGGAACATACACACCGCTGCTAATCATTTATACTGGGAAGTCAACTGTTCAACGAGTTCCACTTTTGGTGGACAGGGCTCTTTTGCAGTGTTTTGTGGCAATGTACGTGTCCTAGGAACAAAATCAGGATCGATTCCATGAGTATGCATGGCCAACACAGTCAAAATGTGATCTTTCACAAAATCGAATTCCATTTCCTGGTATATCGGCTTGGCAACCCATTTTTGCCATTGTTTAACAAAGCATTCCAAAGATTCCTGCAGTTCTCAATTGTTCTCTGCCTAGATTCTGGTTATGCACTAATACGGCTAGTAATGTTCGAAATTGCATACCGTCTATGCCGAAATGCAACCTCTTGGCCCTGTACTTCAGGCACATATTGGGGAACACCTCCAAACCTCCAGTGCGACAGAACTCTGTGAGTCCCTTCACACGATGTTTCAAGAGCTTTGTGTGGAGGTGAAGATGGAACCAACCACTTCTTCTTGCATTCCTGTTCCTCCGATAAAGTGTGCACGTTGGTGAAAATGTAGGTTTTCTGTCCATGAGTGGACGTTCGAACACTGGTGCATCAATGAGCGCCATTTTTCAAGTAGAATTTCCACAGACCCATCACAAGTTTTGGAGCTCCACCAAAAATGGTTGCTGGAAGACTGGGACCACTGTAAAATATTTTCAGAACCCCTTTTTTTATCAGCAACTGTGATTTTTTTTTTTTATTGATTGATTTGGCAACGTGCCGTACATCAAATTGATGGTGAATGTTTGGAAACTGCTCTCACATTGCCTTGGCTATTGAAACATGTCTGTCAGTGGCTGTGAGGTCTATTCGTATTCCCCTTGATTGAAGATGTTCGAGGGATTTTATGAAACCAAGATTCTCCATGGCCACTGAGCATTTACATTGGGTCACCTGCACAACCTCCGAACTCACCATTTTTTTAGTTTCCTTGTCCTGAAAGTGGTATGAACAGTACTTTACTGAAATTCCGGGACTGTCACACTGTCCATCGCCAGCTAGCCTGAACCGTTTGTCAGAGAATGTCCTTTCAATTGACATTTGTTCAATTTTCCAGGATTGACTAGTAGCGGGGAATAAGAATTCTCTTTGATATTTATAGTACTGCGTTTTCGCAAGGAACTGAAGTCCCACAAATTGACAGAAACTAGCCCACTTACTAAAAGTCATACCGCGAAAAAGTAAAGCTGCTGAACACAGTAGATTTCCAGCTGGCACTTTGCCCAGCATCGGTGGAGCAGACCATGAAAATGTATCATGGAGGTAGGCACAGGTGGCTTGGATTTTCAGGTTAGTGCCTTGTAATACACAAGTCACATCCACCAATGGCTCCTCGCATATTTTCCATCTCACTGGATGGACACATTTCAGCATCAGCATAATCTCTTTGAGGCAGCTGTCGAATACAATGTATTTAAGCTCCTTTATTAGCCAATCGTCCTGCATGATTGTGGTTTGTGAGTCAACTCTGGTGGACAAATCCCAAGAACTAGACAAACGGTAGTCGAGATCTTTGGCAAGATCCTCGTTCAATTGCGTTGATGCTTCAGTCTCTGTTAGTTTAACTTGTGTTATTTGCACACAAATTGGAAAAACCATCAATGTCAATTGTTTATTGGGAGGACCTTTTTTTGCGGCTGTAGATTCTGTCAAGTGGTCAGCAAGTAGTTCAAAAGCATCTTCATTATTTTCAGTTTCATCTTCATTTTGTTGAGTTCACATTGTAGCAATTGACCAACAACAATTTGCTTTCTTCGCCGGTCATATTCAATTCATTTTCTGGCCATTGGGGATAAGCATCTCGAGTCTGCTTATTGACAAGGCCACGCTGCACCTCAAATAGTAGTTGCTCCATGGTGAAATCTGTTTGGCAAGCAGCATCTTTGGTTTCATTTGTTGTCTGTGTCTTTAATCTTCTTTTCCTTCTGGGCCTCTAGGAGATGGGTTGTAAAAACATGTTCAATGTAAATCACACATACAGTAGATAGCACTTTAGATAAAAAAAAACTTGTTACGAAGAAAACACCAGCCCAAAACACTTTTAGTCAATGAAAATGTTAGTAACCCTTGTTTTCTTGACTTTCTGTGAAACCGTGGTCTTCTCTGTAACAACAGCACCAGCAAGCTGGTCCACCACCTCTGATCCATGTGCCTCCTCTTCTAATTCCTGACCTTGTATACATTCCTTGAATAGAATATTTATTAAAAACAAAAAAATCAAACGTATTTGAAGTTAAAAACATTCCTCGCACACATCGCTAACATACATACCATCGTAAACATTGTACGTCATTTAGTCAAAATATACATTTCAAATTTCACCTGATTGATGGCAAGTGTACTCGATCAGAGATCACTGTGCAAAACATGATTGTAATGTTGCCCTCAAACATTTTGCAATGTATTATTCTGCATTATGGTAGAAATTGTAACATTAGAAGCAAAAAGATAAAAGTTTGAAACACTGCACGTTTATATGAATGTCACTATCTAATAGTATCCTATGTAGAATTTACTTCAAGGGAACTGTCAGTGCGCATACCTCATACTCTGGACCAGCTCCAAAGGATGATGTAATTGTAGTCGAAGTACCAGCATCCCCCTACACAGTACTTGTTTTAGTATGGATGAAAACAGCTAAATGGAACAGAGACAATAGGATGCAGACAATGGTACATATAAAGAGAAACCCATAAATGACACATAGTGTAAACAACCGACAGGATACATAAACAATTTCATATTATTTTAAATTCCAAGCAAAATACATTCTCGTAATTGAAAAGTTAAATAAAATTACCTGATAGGTGCTCAAAGTTGTTGTTGACCCTAGAAAAGAAATGGATGCAGAATCTTGCTCCTTCATTTTCAGTGCATTGTCATGAAGTGGTAAAAGGGAAAATTAGATTTGCTTTAGATATGTGGGACGATGCAACTCTCGATAATATGAACTTCTGCAAGTCTATAGGGCTCACCATTGGTATACTGAACGTGTCACTGGTATCGTCACTTGCAAGGTGCTGTGCTTCCGTCAGTATGCTCTCCTAAAAAAAAGGACATGTCAAGCAACCGATTACGAAAAGATTATGCTTCTTTTAAAGGGCACTATGGCATTGTTTTCTATGGTCATAATAAGTTTCTATGATTCTTCATAAACCACGGACGGATGTGTAGTAAAATGTGGTATAGTTAAAAAGTATTACAATTTAGTTAATATGCAAATTTTAGTAAGACACATTTACACCGAAAGCACCAATCCGTATATGTAGTTACCTGTTCAGTACCCCACCGCCTACAGTTAATGCATCATCCGGAACTCACCTGAGGCAGCGTGTGCATGGATAGAGTTGGAATTGCATTTGTAAGCAATTTACAGGACTTTCTGAGTCGATGCTTTTTGTGTACTGCGATTGGTCGTACATATCTGGGGTAAAGTGCTGGCTGCAGATGCGGAATCGATTGGCCCTCAAGTCTCCCAACACATCCTGGGCTCTATTTTCCAGCTCGTCCACCGGAAATCCACAATATCGAACCCATTCTCTTATTAAATCAATATTCCTCGAGAATGTGTGCATTACTGTGCCCTTACTTTTGACATGGCTCTTAGAATGGCAACCGAAAACCATAAGGGCAGGCATTCTTGAAAAATCTGTATAAAAATGTACACATAATTACAAAAAAACTCTACTGAATGCAAGAGATTGATGGAATTATATCAAAGTTTTCTATGCAATGTTTGTTTTGGTGAAAGAAGCAAAACTTGTGTAGCGTAGTCGAATATATACTTGGATAACTTTCATACAGAATTGATTGATGTGACGGAAATCGTAATATGTTATACGTCCGTGGAATGTACTTTCATGCATCAAAAGGAAACATGCTTATAGACATGGTCCGAGAAAGATGCAATTCTATCATAATTGACACTGATGAAATTTGCTATATATCGAGATCAGAACACTTTAAACATTAGACAATGGTAAAGTCAGTGAGATCAATGAACATTACACAACTGGGTACATTCGTTCGAAATAGATAGACATTTTGAGATCAGAAAGAGATGATTAGGTGACCTGCCCTTACCTTGACTAACAAACAATTAGATTCAGAAAGCAGGGTAGTTAGTAGCAGGTGAACAGGTAGCACAGTCAAGAGTGTACTTCCAGTGCTCAGAGATGTTCACAGGTAGCACGATCACGAGTTGACTTGCAGTGCTCACAGATGTTCTCAGGATAAATATCAAGGGGTTTATAAAGAATTAGAAAAGTGGGTGTGTATGTGAATGAGTGACATGTTTCTGGCGTGGTCTGCTTCAGAGGATCCTGCCTGGAGACACTGGGTCTGGCTAGGCCATGTGAACAGTGGCCCCTGTGCGGAAGATACCTTTGAAGTGTACACAGTGTTTGACACCTTGGCCGTTTCTGACCCTGCCAGCCCCCTTGGGAGGGCACAACCACAGGTGCGAACTGCCATTGATACTGGAGGGGGGGATGCAGGGCCAAGAGGCATGCAGAAAAGTGCGCGGAAAACACTGCTGAATGGAGACACACTTATGTGGATTGCAGGGGTACAGTCTGCATCAAGGGAGCCAGGAGACACTGGGTCTGAGGAGGCCATGTGTACAATGTCCGCTGTGCGGAAGAGACCTTTGAAGTGTACATGGTGTTTGGCACCTTGGCCATTCCCACACAACCAGCCCCCTTGGGAGGGCACGACCACAGGTACGAACTTCCATTGATACTGGAGGGGGGATAGATGGGCATGAGGCCTTCAGAAAAGGGCCCGGAACACTGCTAAATGGAGACACACTTATGTGGATTGCAGGGGCGCGGTCTGAATCAAGGGAGCGAGGAGACACTGAGTCTGGGGAGCCCACGTGAACAATGACCCCTGCACGTAAGAAACTTTTGAAGTGTTCATAGTGTTTGGCAGCTTGGCCATTCCCACCCTGCCAGGACAAGTGAGCGTGTCCTTGATTCACTGAAAAATTGAAACAACTATTCATAAAAGTTGATTTGTATTTTATTTTGTTGCTGATGTTGATGGCACACATGTACTACAAATTTTATACTTTGGGTTGCAGCACAGTATGTGAAAATCCCCTGTACTGACCGCTTTCACTGGGGAATTTGGCTCGAATGGCACCTACGACACAGGCAGGTATTACTCGTCGAACACAGTAGCCAAGCCTCCCATGAAGCCACCATGTAAACGCACGATAGGCCACCAGCCTGTACCACCTGTGGAAGAGAAACATACAAACTGTATTTAAATGATCATAAGTGTACAAACCTTATTTGAAAATGCAATTTTGTATCCTATGGCATAGTTGCCAGTACAAATGATACTTCATGGATCAATCAACTTGGGCTTTAAAGTGTAGACACATTACAAAAGTGAACACCCATGCAATCCATAACGTTTGGGGCACACAGAAATATTGTTTCTTGGTTGTATGTAAAAGACACATAAGATGAACACTATGATTTCTCCAAATCGCGAGAGAAATTGAATTGCCAGACTACATTCATTTGACAGTGATAGATCAAAGTTACGACAATATAGGGGACAAACATGAAATGTTAGTGGCCTAAGTGACATCTCATCTAGAGTACACTTACTCGTTACTTGGATTGTGAGGGCAAACTGTTGAGGAAAGTTCGTGCATAAGCACCATCATAATCCTCAACACAAACCTTGTGAGACAGGCTGCCCTGAAGTCATGCAGCTCGGTAACTCATACCGGCGGTGTCTCTTCTTCTCATATGTAGGACAAGCATCCAGAGTTTTCTCTGCAGCAACAGTTCTCCTCCTCAGTTGGCATGACCTCGCGTCGATTGCAGGTACACCAGGTGGTAACGTCTTTCATGCGACTAGACTCAGGCTCATGATCCGGTGATTCGTCCTCCCAACTGTCGTCTGACGCCCTATCGTTTCTGCATCTTTCCCTTTCAACTAATTCCACCTTGGGCTACTCCAGCTCGTACTGGTAGGGCTGTATTGTTGCCATTATACGACAAAACTAAAATCGATAGTGATGCTAGTACTAGTATCTGTTCTCACAGGCTACGAGCAACAAAGATAGCGGAACAGAGCAGAAACGAGTCACAGGATGCACAAAAAAAGACAGTGAAACGATTGAAAAAGCAACTCTGATGTTGTCTGATGAGAAGCGGTCTGTGTATACTTATTGAGGAAAGAGGTGTCCTGCCATTTCCATGGAGACGTGTCATTAGCTGGCGCACAGAGAACGTTGACACGAGACGTGCATTTGCATTGTGAAATGGGCCATACGCATCTAGTGATGTCAGCTTCAGGAGCGGGGGATATGATTTAGTGCCACAAGGGCAGTTCACCTTAGGGCGATGCAGCTATGGATAAGATTAGCACAAGATGGCAGCGCCCCGCTGCTTGATTTCACATGTGTAAAAGTGAGGAAAACAAGGGTAAAGTGCATACGAAATGTTTTTACGATCGATCACAGTTTGCTTAAAACCACATGCCTGAACGCTCTGTGCAATAATATTTTTGAGCAAACTATTCCTTTAACTCACTTCAATAGTAAAGTATAACCTTCAGAGACTTTCGAAAACATGTTCTCACCCACATGTGACCACTCCGATACAAAGTATTCTTGGTATTCAATATTGAACAATGGATTGAATAACTCAGGTTAACACTCGTGCACCATTTTTCTCACTGGATAGAAACTCACCGTTCGTGTTCAAAGGCATAACAGCAGTCCGGCTCATGCAGCCTTCTGCTCCTCACATCAGGGTTCACACACCTGCCCCTCAGGCACCCTTGTGCCCACGTCTCAGCACCGGGGAACCGGCAACTTGAACAAACAACAAAGGGACAGCTTCTCTGCACGGCTTCCTTCTTAGCATTCTTTGCTGCACAGAGCCCCAGCTCCCATGCCACACTTGCACCGGTCCTCCTGCTGCTGTTCCTGTCGCTTCCCCGTTGTCTCTCATACTGCTGGGCTGGCCTCTTTTAATACACCTGCAGCCCCTTGACAGGCTGCACGTTTGGATGTCCAATCAGTCCTGCCTGACCACAATCAGCGGGACATGCCTGGCCTTTACAGTTCCCAGCAGGCATCTTCCTCGTCCCAGTACCAGAGTGGTGAATGAGTGTTGTCTTCCATTGTTCCTAGTTGTCTCTATTTTGTCTCAGTACTGGCAAGTGTCAAATGGGGACAAATGTGGGGAACAGACTTATAGCAGCCCATGAAGATGGTAGAAGGGTTGGGTTGGTCACTCATAGGAAAAGGTGCACCCCACCTCTATTCCCCAAGGGCCCTCCACCCAGGTGATCCTCCCTCGCTTCTCTGCACCAAGGGTTGGGATCCAATAGCAATGGCCTTTCCCTGGCCACCTGCATAGAGGATCCAAGTGGTCCAGGAGTGAGAATACCCTCCAGTTTCTCACAACTATTATTATTACTCAAGTGAAATGGCTGCTCGTTTTATTGACACCAGAAGGATGAAAGGCTGAGTTGGCCTTTCCATGATTCAAACCTGCAACCTGCATATCGCACACAGATTTCATCCTCAAGTGCTCTTAGCTGAGTAATCTTGCCTACTTCAATATTATGTTTGCCTAGGTGAAAATATAATAGTTACCGTTAATGAGAAGCAGAATCATATATAAGAGTCTCTGTTGTGGCATTAAATTTAGAAGTATGTAAATGGCACCCCAGGTTTTCGGTCTGTTGTGTCGAGTCGGAAGAAGGATGCCGACACTGTGAGGACATTTCTCACAAATGTTCTATTAAGGTAAAACTATATGGCCTCACTTTCCCTGTCCCTATTGATGGTCCCTGCCTATGTTACTAACTAAGGTGCTCATCCGTCAGTCTTGAATGTCCAAAGAAATAAGTCTGCTTTCTAAAACTAACCTAACTGACCCTACCACTATGAAAATGAACTTGGGTCAGGATAACGTAGGGCAGGCATGGTATCACAAGTATGACACTGACACAATGGGTAAAATTTGTAAAACCTTTATTGAAATTGTTGGGGCTGGAGACACTCCTACTTTGCCCTATAACTAAGAGGAAAGTAGTCTCAACCATCAAACGATAAACAAAACAGTCCTAGTGGAGTCTGTCAAATCAAAATGGCCTATGCTAACAAAACCTAATGCCTGCCCTATCTCTTGTACAAAAAGTGTAAAAAGGAGAAATGTATGTAAAGGAAAAATCAGTGTTCAAGAAGAATAACTGTGGTTGAACCACCTCTCCTCCCCACATTAGACCTCATGCAGTAAGGCTGTCCCCGTTGGCAGGATGACACACTCTGGCTTGGTTTCCGATGCAATGACTAGTTCCAAAAAGTGTATCGAGGCCCTCCAGGCCTTCCACGTTAAAGTCTCTTTAGCTGACTTCCAAATAATGTTTCAACAAAAAGTTCACATTGGTTCCCCTCGGTCGGGCTCGGACCCTTCACAACAAACTTCACATAGGTCCCCATCTGTCAGGATCAGACTTCTCACAACATAGTTCAACAAAACTTGCAAGGGGGCTCCCTACCCCAAGCTTATTATACTTCGGGTCTCCTTCTGTCGGGCTCAGACCACTTTCAGATGTCCAAGACTTTCGAATGTGCATGACTTTCTTTACAGAGCGCTGCAGGACCACTTTCACTCAAAGTTCACGTTTTAACTTTCACTCTCCTCTTCTTTAGGAGTTAATCTTGCTGACTTCACTTGTGCTGTTCATTCGCTTTATTGCTTCAAACAATGTACCTATCACAGAGACTTTTGAGTGGGCTAATTCATTTCGCCGGACCACTCTGTTACTTAGTATCACCGATCTCACAGCTGACCTTACTTCAAAGTTAATTCACCGGTCTGCCTTTCTTCCCATCTCATCCACACGCGTTCAGCCTTCACTTGCGATATAATGTTGCCACTTCAAAATGTAACACACACACCGGTCTCTCATGTTGCTTGCCAACTCACCGGCTTTGTGCGTTTCTTTTGTGGTTTTAGGATTTCCAATTCACGAGTCAACGTTAGTACCACAGGCTTCGCCTTGCCTCCCCAACTGTGCCGTTCACTCACGAGGGTCACTGGCGTCCTTGGAACACAATGCAGCATTCTGATGTAGGATCTGGCCTTTTCCACGTGTCTTTCGTGGCCTGTCGGAGGCCTGCTCCAGTAGGTATGCCTTCATCCTGGAAGTTCTGCTTATACTCGTGTAACGCCGTTCTCAGAGTGTGTCTCTAGGTTCTGCCTTTTATCCGTGTGAGGAGAACTAATTGGTATCTGGTGTATGCACTTATAGTTAAGTGCCTGACTTGGCCTGACCAATTAGCGTGACATGTCCAGTACAATAATGGTGTTACTCTGTCACCCTCTTCCTCGGCCCAGTGTTTGTGTAAAAACGGGGTGGGGGGGAGTTGGGACCTCAGAGTATCTTAAAAAATAGGATAGGTTAGATAAACACAAAAGGGGGGAATACTGTGTCTCACCATCTGCTGCCTCACCCCCACTCCCACACTGGTCCGGTTCCAGGAACTGGATCTGGATGACAAGCCCCCGAGGACTAACGGGCGAGACATTCTTTGGTTTCCCACAGTAATAACTTCTCATGGGAGTACCTGTGGTACCTGACTGGAGGATTCTTCCTTAATGTCTAATCTTCAAACAATCACTCATGATTTCTTCAATCAGTCTCTGGAACTCATCAAATGAACTATTCACTTTTCTTTTCTCTTTGGGCATCCCTTTTGAAGAACTTTTGTAATATCTATTTTCTTGGTTGCTGTTTTCAATGTGTTCTTGGAAATTATTATTTCCCTGTTAGGCTTTCCCTCCTGGGCAATTATAGTCCAGCATGTTCTGTTCTACTTGGTTTTGTGCATAGTTTAATCGAATAGTTCCTCTGAACTCTGGCTCATAATATTTACTCTTTTATATGTTGTGCTTTTTTGTAAAGAATATTGAGTTTCTTTCTTTCCTCTTTTCCCAGGGTCTTGTTTTCCTCTGTTCTTTATTCTCAGTAGTATTTTAGCAATTTGTTCTCTGTGTCACAATGCTTTAATTTCAGGTTTAACTTCGCCTGCTGACTTCTACTGAGATGAGTTGTTGATATGTTATAATGGTTCCCTCTGGGCCTCTCGTTATTCTCCCAGTTATCTTCAACTGTGACAGAGAACCTCTTTGAGATCTCTGATCCTCAGGGACCTTCTTTCCAGATCCAGGCCGCCGTCGGTTTCTCTGCATCAGTATTTTCTTCCTCGGTGGGTCACGGTCTCTAGATGCCTGCCCGGACCCCCTGCTGCATTCTGCTAGCATTGGTGTCAGCGATGTCCACCACAGATCCCTTGTGGTCTCGCCACCACTTTTCCCTGGGCTCCTGCCCCATCAGCTTCTCACTCTGGGGATTCGGAGTGACTCTGGCATCCCATCCTTCACTTTCGTGACGGTTTCCAACTCAGAGACTTCCTTTCTTTTGCATACTCTGCCTTTTCTCTCTTGAATCTATGAGATCATTACGCCGCCCATAATGTCGACAATTAAATTGCTGACTCCCATTAAGGTGTGTTGCAGTGATCAGCTAGATCACTGTGCCCTGCGTCCCCAGCAACCGACTCCCCCCCTACCCAACCTTTTTGGCGGCACACTGTGAAGTGTGCCGCCGTCTCTCCTCCGACCCACAGGCGTCAGTTCTCGCCCACTAACATGAGTCTGACCTGGCATTGCAGGGTCCTTTTTTTCTTTTTTTAAAAGTTTTATTTTTCTTTATTGTCCCCTATTTCCATCTCATGGAAGCAGGGGACACCCCTGCAACTCCCGACCCACACTACACCAACAAAGGGGAGCGGGGGACAGCCCTGCAACCCCTGCTCCCATTATTCGGTGTAGTGGGGGGTCTGCATTTCATTACAGCGCAAAGACTGTAATGAATGGGTCATAATTTTCTGGGCCTGTGTATGCTTTACTCTTTCGCCTCTGGTGTTACATAGCTCGGGGCCTTTCTGTGCCTGCATATGTGTTGCGCTCATCTCTCATCACTCAATGTGCATGTTATTTAACATACTTATCCAAGTGGATTGGACATCTTGATTTAAAGGGACATGTTATTTTTCTAGGTGATAACATCTATTAAGTGTTTCTTTGTCCCAGTCTTGATGGCTAAAAGTCACTGAAATGTTAGAGCATCCCACGTAGGCCACGTTGTGCACAGCTTTAGGGAGTTCATCACAGGAACGGGAGTCCTTGTCCCCTAAGGGGGAGTCTCTCCCGGTGAGGTCCCACTTGCCTCTATCGCTAGCAAGGGTATTATGGAGCGGGCTCACCTACCTAGCCTCACCAGGGGGGCTTCCCCTTGGGGGGGAAGGAACGAATTCCATTGTTTTGTCGCACTGTCCATCTCTTTGAAACATCTTTGCTGCAGCTACTGTGGACTTGCGCACAGGAATCATTCCTGGAAGAGATTCTCAAAATGAAATAAGGCCCCAAACATGTCTTCCATGGATTGTAATTATTTTATTTCAAAATCCAATATTACAAATTTGAGTGTGGTAATGAATAATTCACTGGTCTTAGTGGTCATGTTTATTCTATTAAATATTTAATTAGAATTAAGATACTTTATTTTTTTTGGTCTAGCCATCCACTGCTTGGGGCATAGTAGTCAAGTTCACAATACTGAATTCCGTCAATGCTTTAGTTCTTCATTGGCACGTGTAAATGGTAATACTGCAGGTGTATTCGCACACCAGAAAGTGCTTTCCTATTTGTATTTTCTGACACCAGGTGTTTCTTACAAATCATACAGCAATGATTCCAGAGACCACCTCCCAGGGTACTCCAGTTTAAGTGTAAGTACTGAGGCCTTTTTGGGATGCTTACTTAGCCAATGTATAATGCTAAGCTGTCTCTTTAGGAGAGACACGTAAAGATCCTACTCACGTAGGATCTCATTTGAAGAAATATTTAGGCATGGCACAGATTCTAATTATATTAACTCTAATCTTGTTTTATGTCCATAGTGCATTCGGAGGATTGTGCACCGCCTCCACTACCTCCAGGTCTGATAGTGATTGAAGATTTTGTTACTGCTGATATGGAAGAGTCTTTATTGCAGAGTATTGATTGGTCAACAGATAAAGAAAATGAAACCGGTGAGTTAAATACTGGAAACAAATAATTCCTTGCAAAACTAATCGATGGAACCCTTTTGCAAATGAGTTTCTGTTTGTTCTGACATAAAAAGCTGTAAGACAAAATGTATTGTCCTGAGATCCCAACACCTGCTCAGAACATGCTTATGTAATCCTTGCTCAGAACATGCTTATGTAATCCCCAGTCAACCCCTGTAATCCACCCCTTCCTTCTTCACTCACTTCTGGAAACTCTATTAAGAATGTATGTGCTCTATCATGACATGACTTGGGGATGGTAGGGAAGCGATGGGCTGAGCAAAGTAATTTACTAAAATCTTCCCACAAAACAATATACTGTAGTAACCAATCCGTGTCGACCATGCAAAGTTAAAATGTTGCATAGGTGCTCATAGAATTACAGATGTTTGGTTTCAATTTGAGTGTGACCCTTTCTAACTTTCCAAGAGGAAAGTATATTTTAAGAGACCGCATGGTGTGCGTTCTCAACATTTTTTTTATAGGAAATTATTTTGTAAAGCAAATGATGTAATTGTACAAACCATTGTAAAATACTTTGACAATGTTAATTTCTGGTGATCGCTTTCAGTATACATAGGTAGGCAGACATAATGAGCATTAAACCTGTCTTACTGACCACATAACATTCTCCAAACCTAGAACAAATACATTACATTCTGATAGAGGTTATGTCACATTGATTGTATTTGGGTTTCTTAAGAAACGTTGTTTTTATATGTGGTAAGGTTATCATTTCAAGATGGACAAACTGTTGTACTCCAATTGTGCTCTTTCCAAATGCGCCTTTCGGAAAGGTGAGGGTGACAATTGGCACCGACAAGGGCTCCTTGCTGCTTCATAAAATCAAAGAGATTTTTGGGAGCATAAGAATAACCACATATCTTTATATTTAACAAATGTGTCTGTTATTAAAGGGCTATATGTTTCATTTGCCAAGTGCATAATGCACACTGGCTTGTACTAATGACATTTGTAACAACACTAACCCTTCTAGTAAAATGTATGTATCCGCAAAGCATATATACTAATTCGTACAGGATCCGGATGTGAGACTAAAATGTCTGTGTCATCTGCCACCCCTTTGGGGTCCTAGAGCCCTCCTGCTTGAACAGAGGCAGTGACCTGGTTACAGAGAGGCTTCTCATTTCCCCAGATCCGGGAACCAGGGAGATAATGTTTTCTGAATTCTGAATGTGGGGAAAATCCATCTCATTTCCAGAGCTGGTTTGCGTTCGCTGGAATGACTGACAGACAATCACAGACAGATCTAATCAACAGGAACACAATTCACCGACTGATCTTACTGACTGAAAGTCGGCTACATTCTTCCAGCGAACAATAGTATAATTGTTCCTTGCACGAATGCAGCCAGTTAAACGTCCTTTTAGGATCAATGACTAGAATGGTCTTTGTTACTGTCTTCTCTTTGTTTGGTTCTCCCTGCCCCCTCCAAATGGCCATACCATTGTTCTTAAGGGTTACCTTTAATTGTATAAAAGCTTTTTTAAATTCTGAGCTCCCAGTTGCACCTTCCACCGGGGATAGTAGTGTAGCAGAGTAGGACATGCAGGGATTGGATTATGGAAGATCCATTTATTAAACGGTTAATGGGTTAAAGTCTGCTAGAAATGGGATGGAGTGTGTGAACTGCACAGAGAGTAAGGATTATTGGGAATAGTGCCAACCAGTAGTTGGCTGACATGGTTCAGGCTAATCAAGAAAACAATGACAATTGTACTCGGCCCGCTGGCTTGTTCCTTGTGGATGATTAACAGTTAAAGGATAGGTCTGTAGCAGAGTGCCTAACCGAGGTCTCAGGCCAATGCGAGATTCCCTTCCTCACTGGTCCTGTCAGGGGAGGGTGGAGGTGTGTAGATAAATCACGTGCATATGGGACAGGCCAGAAATGTCAGGGGAAAAAGTGGACTTCTTGCACCATTATGTGAACTTACTCCTAGGCTTAGACAACAGTGTCCATGCTTTCTGCTGGGATTGTGGAATGTAGTTCTGAATGTCAGGGTGTAGAGAGGTGGGTGTAGACAGTTGACCATTTGAATAGGGACATAGACCCATTCGAAATCCCCTACATCCATCAGATACTTCTTCAAGAGGAGGCTTTTCTAGGCTTTGAGGAACAAGTGAAGGGATAATACACAGTACAACTGAAGCAGAACAACGTTTTAAATTCATGTTCGGGCAGAGTTCAGTCTGCGGCAGTCCCTGGTGGAGTGTGGTGTGAGGAGCTGCAGCGACTGTGTCTTTGTGTCTTTGCTGGATTCTTCTATCCCTTTAAGGAAAAGAAAGCCCAACTGACTATAAAAGCCTACCTGGAGCGCGGAGCGCGCGCGGAGTTCGGGCAGAGTTCAGTCTGCGGCAGTCCCTGGTGGAGTGTGGTGTGAGGAGCTGCAGCGACTGTGTCTTTGTGTCTTTGCTGGATTCTTCTATCCCTTTAAGGAAAAGAAAGCCCAACTGACTATAAAAGCCTACCTGGAGCGCGGAGCGCGCGCGGAGTTCGGGCAGAGTTCAGTCTGAGGCAGTCCCTGGTGGAGTGTGGTGTGAGGAGCTGCAGCGACTGTGTCTTTGTGTCTTTGCTGGATTCTTCTATCCCTTTAAGGAAAAGAAAGCCCAACTGACTATAAAAGCCTACCTGGAGCGCGCGCGGAGTTCGGGCAGAGTTCAGTCTGCGGCAGTCCGCGGCTGGATAGAGGCTGGCTGAGGCGGTTGGCTCGGCTGACGGCCGCGAGAGGGTAAGTGAAGCTAATCCCTTCTTGCTTCCTTGGATGGCTGAAACCGGCCCCTTGACGCGTGCAATGGTCAGGCAAACGCTCCTCCCTAGAGCGAGGTCCGAACACAGACCCGCCGTGGTATTCGCTCCCGAGGCAGCTGCCGAGAGCAATATCCATAATGATGAAGACGCGCCTAGCCTTGCACCTGTGGTCCCGGTGGTAATTGCCGGAAACAGCAGCCAGAGCAGCCAGGGCAGTCCACCACCGCATGTGACTTCACTAGCCGGATACGACTGGGGAATTCAGTGTGGGCAGCGCAGAAAGAGTCAAACGACGTCCGTTGAGGCCTCGTGCACAGAAAACGTGTTAACGGTGCCTAGTTCGCTCATTCAAGCTCCGTCACACGTTTTCTGCAGTAGCGCGCCTGTCCCATCGGTCTCTACTGTCTTCCCTTGCCCCAAAGTGAGCAACTCCCCTTCTAGAGGTCCCACAATGGACCATGTTAATTGCAGACCATTGATTACATCAGATCCAGGAACTTCGAGTCTGCAGCCCAGTCGGGGACATGACGAGTGCCCCAGGAAACGCGTTCTTGA
The DNA here is from genome assembly GCF_040938575.1 of Ambystoma mexicanum. NCBI lineage: Eukaryota > Metazoa > Chordata > Amphibia > Caudata > Ambystomatidae > Ambystoma > Ambystoma mexicanum. The sequence goes on from NC_090941.1 coordinate 758,218,453, forward strand.
GGTACCGAGCAATCACAAGACAGGCTGCTCGATAGTCAACCTCGCCCGCGCAGAACCAACCGCGGCAAACGATACCTCCCAGTTGGTGATTGAAATAAATACTGTAATGTTTCAGTCGCCCTTCGACGTTACCGACACTGAATTGATGGAACTTGAAGTGCCGTTGGAACAAAATGAGTCTAAAGGGCTCAGATTTTTATATCCAGCCGTCAAACCCGACGACCTACACACAATGGCAGAACTGTCCAGTGAGGCAAATGATGATGACAACCCAACGGCATGTGATCAATCAAATGCCGCAGTACTACATCAGCCGCTCCCTGTGCGAGAATCTGAAGCAAATATCCTGATACGGAGCAGCACGTCTCCATCACGACGTGCGAACCAGAACGCACCAAAGTCGTGTCCATCAAATAGCGGACGTAGATCTCCTGACCCTAGCAGCCCAAACTGCCAACAATCAAAGCCCAGCGAATCGGGCCAATTGCTGGACTTAGCTGGACGTGAAGCAAGACTAGCGGAACGCCTGAGGGCTGACTTTGAGCAAATGAAGCAACGTCTGTCGGCCAGTTTTGTAAGACCTAATTCCGACCTGGCCTCCAACTCATACTCGATGGATCTGAGTAGGACGAGTATGGAACGGGAACAGGACTCGAGTCGACTCGAGTCGAGCAAAGTGGTGCCAAAGTCCATCGCTGAAGCAAATTTCCCTTGTAGCGGTCCGCAATCGACAGAGGCAGCTGGCAGGTCCCACTGGCCAGCGAATCCGTCTAAAGACTACTTGAGGCCGTTGTCTACTCATTCAACTCCAATGCATCAGGCATCATTGTCTGACACGACAAGTAAGAAATGTGTTTCTATGAGTTTGGGCGCAAATTCAAATAAGTCTATGGAAAATCAAAACCAACAGAATGATATGGAGACAACAAAAGATATGGCGGCAGCCTATAAGTCTAATCTATCGGCAGCAGCGGCCCTACAAATACACAACAATGTGTTAGCCGCAACATCGGTTGCCCTTATTCCTTTCACTAAATTATACGAAAATATACATGAAGCCATCCAATCGAATGGAGGTATGCTCCTGCACATCATGGAAATACTAGCCAAACAGGATCAAACTATTGCCCAGCTCCAAAACAAACTGGACACTGACAAACTTGCCTTGCAGTCAATGCAAATGCAACTACATGAAATCACGTTCAGGGACACGCCAGATGTTAAAGCGTTAGTGGCAGCAGCTACGGCATGTTTAAAGCAAACCACCTCCTGGCAACAGCAGTGCAGGCATGGCGTTAGCCCTAGTGACTGTCCACTGGAGGTAAAGGAACCAGATGTGGTGACTACGAGCGAGATGGCTAAGACAGGGCCCTCTGCCCGCGCACCTGTTACCCAGGCAAATGAGGCCGAGGTAGGCCGTTCTCTGCCAGTCGCTCCAGTCCTGCCTATAGCAGAGATTGTTGTTGACCCCGCTGGAGGGTCATCGGCGAATGTAGCAGAGAAGCCGTCGAAATCTTCTAGTGTGATGGTGCGTCCTCTTTTTGATAACGAACCAAAAAGTCTTGACCCATCCGTATGCACCAACAAAAGAGTAACCTTTGGCATCTTCGACGGGCCTGCCCTATATTTAAACAAGGTCAAATGTATTCCGTCAAACGGACAAAAAACTTGCTCAACAATAAATCGCCCGAAAAAACAGACCGAAAAGCGAAATCACTGTGCGGCTCGCCCTCAAACCAGTAACTCAAAGAAATTTATACGCAACCTGACGACTCCACCAAAGCTGAATTTTTTCTCGAGAAACACAAATGGAACCTCACCACAGATGACTAGAGGCTCTAAAAGGACAGATAAGGTTGTGGCTGTAGCTACAGAAGCAAAGGCAAACCCCAACAAACGTCAAAGACTCGATTCCGATGATCTGGCAACCACAGCAGGATCTTTATCAATCGACCTATGTGATCTATCCACGTATTCATATGATGACGACACAGAGCGAGCTCAGGAAAGTGCCCTGAATAGCACCATGAGTAGCTCAGTTTCAAACGGGTATATTCCTAATGTGGTCTCGTCGTTAACAAATCCATGGGTCGTAAAGAAGAATTCGGCTCTAAATAAGATGGCCCTGTTAAATAAGAAAAGCCAATTGTCCACCCTGGGTCAGAGGACACCAAACATGAATGACAAGTTAATCCACAAACCCTCGAAGGAGGAAAGGCCCAGTTTGGTACATCAGGGCCGCATAAATAAAACAAGGAGTTCAAATCCAAAACTAACAGCTGGTCAACGAGCAAAAGAAAAATCAAAAGCCAGCACAGAACCCAAAGAGAATCGAATGGAAAAAAATGCAAAAATTGCGATCATTAATATCCTCAATGACGACTCTGAGGTAAACTTGAACAGAAGAAATGTTATGCGCCTCTTACATTCGGTGCCTGCTCTAAGAACAGTGTCCACTGACGACATAGCAATCATCGAATATATGTCGGAAGACCATGAGGACCGAGTTTATTTACACATAAAGTCTAGCGCTGTCCGAAAAGTCATCTTGGCAGCAAAAGACGATCTACTGCAGCTTGGCTTTGATGTCAGCGAACTAAAGCCTAAACCTGAATGGGGTGTCAGCACAAATGAGGAAAAGTCCAGCCGTAGGCATGATCATAGCTTGCTCACATTAGACAAGAAAAAATCAGAGTCAAGACATCACTCGAAAACAGCCTCTAATTCAAATCATTATGGAAGTCAAATTAGGCATAATATGTTAAATCATTAGCTATCGGCCGCTAAGGAACAAATAGTGTCCTCCCTGATTTCATGGAACACGAGAGGATTTCGACATCTGTTTGACGAATTTCCAATTGAATTAGAAAACAACCTGATAATTTGCCTACAAGAAACATGGCTGAGGACTGCACCGGTGAAAGATGGCTACGTGACCCTGCTAAACCTAGCAGGGAAGAATGCATTTGGACGACCATTCTCAGGTCTAATAACCATGATCAAAATTGGTCATAATTGGGAGGTGAAAAAAAGCGATAACCCTAACTTATTCATCCAATGTACGTTAATCGAACATAATGATCGCAGTCCACGACAACAGCAGAACATTCTAATAGTTAATGTATACTGGAACCCGATGATGATCAAAACTAAAAACTTTATAACTGCAATAACCGCAATCATGGACAAAAATCTGCAGGAAATAAGTAACCTTATGGTCATCATATGTGGTGACATGAATTTGTCATGGTTTGATTTGAATGGTGGCCGGTTGAACCGTAAGAGCACGCAATACCATCAAAATCAAACTAGGCGATCTCAATGGGACAACATCATGGAGATTTATGATTGCGACATGCTAATTGGACAAGTGTCAGGCGACATACCACAAAATAAAACGTGGCATAATTTGGGTCTTGCAAAAACACTAGACAATATCTGGGTGTCCAAACATTCTTGGGATTTAATCAGAGATATGCACGTAATACCAACAAAAAACAGCGATCACGAGATAATGGTGATGAACATGAATATAACCTCCGGATGTATGAGGCAGCAATTAACATCTACCCTTGAAGTAAATAACGGGAAAAATAGGTTACGAATGTCGTCCCGTCAGATTTCTATCATCACGAATGAATTGGAAGAAGCAAAGAACTCGTTGAGCAGTAACATAGACTATGTGTCACTCCTACCCTGCCGTCAAGATAGTGCGTTATGGAAGAGAAACTCTGCAAAAACGCATACTCATGAATGGAGTACAAAGCTAAATAACGAAAAAAAGAAGGCAAATAGCGAAATTCGCCAGTTGAAATCACATGGCGGTCCGAACATGAGTAACTTGATACAAAAACGACGGCAAGCCTATCGCAACTGGGTTAAAGCTTTCAAGTACCAGCGGGACCAAGAACGCGGTGAAGTAATGTTGAGGCTGTTGAAATCGCATAAATGTAGAGACACCTGGCAGATACTTAACAACTGTACAACTAACCAAGCCACTAGGATGGCAAATGTGGTGACTGAAGCCGCTTGGAATCATCATTTCAACAAAGTCTTCTTAGGAGACGCTAAAATTGAATCAATTCTCCCTGTCTTATCAGCTGTAAAGTGGGACTGCTGTGAATCCGCTGATGACATAGCCACTGCAATTGTGAAGTTGAAAAATTCGCGTGCTGCTGGTCTGGATGGCATCACAAATGTGATGCTCAAAGAAAACAAATTGGCATGGTCTAAATGTATCGAGACACTATTCGCCAACATTGCAATGATGAGATCAATTCCTGCAAATTGGACAACAGCAATAATTGTCCCAATTTTTAAGAAGGGCGATCGGGCAAATCCAGCCAATTATCGCCCCATCGCCCTACTGGACACAATTGGCAAGGTGTTTGCAAATTTTCTCCAAAAAAAATTAACAAAGTGGTCAATCGAAACTGGAATCACAGACTGTAGACAAACAGGTTTCACGAAAGGTGTTGGAACCGAAATGAACTTAACATTGCTTAACATCTTAAAATTAAATGCGCGGGCAAGAAACACAAATCTATTCCTTGCATTTATAGACCTTCATCATGCATTTGATTCTATTGATCGAGAATTACTGTGGGAGAAACTACACAACTGGAATTGTCCCCACGACATCCTGCTACCAATCATAGCACTACATACGGCAACAACAATTCAAATAAGGCTGAACGAAGCAGGTCAGTTATCTGAAAGAATGAAAACCAAAAGAGGAGTCAAGCAGGGTTGCCCGATTGCTGCCTGCTTATTTAAGCTTTTCATTTCCGATATTCCTGCCTCCTTAGGCGATGTTCGATGCTTTCCACCTAAAATAAATGGGACCCAAATAAATTGCATGACATATGCAGATGATCTTGTTTTGGTCGATACTACGCAGATCGGATTGCAACGACTACTTCAAAAGTTACAACAGTATATGTCGACCAACAACCTGAAAATAAATACTTCAAAAACAAAGATCATGAGAGTTGGGTCTTACAAAGGAGAGAAGAAACATCCATTTAGCTGGAGAGTGGGAACATATCCAATTGAAGAAGTCACAGAAATCAGATATCTGGGCATCATGGTTAATACCTCGATATGTGAGAAGAACTGGGTCCGTGATGTGGGGCTCCGGATAAAGATTCTGGCAGCACAAGGCTTGCGAATTCATAATCTTTATGGAAAATTCTCCTTGACTCCGATCCGTTTGTTTTACTTGCAAAAAGTCATTCCCTCAATTACTTATGGAGCCGAATCGGGATGGAACCTCGATTATAAAATCTGGGCGAAAATGGAGGGCTACTTTTGGAAACGAGTACTAAGGCTACCAAACTGCCTTTCAATTACTGTCATAAGACAAGAACTAGCCTTGGATGATCTCTATGCAACGGTGTTATGGAAATCACTGGCACTATTGCGAAAGATGCTAATAATAAACAAAGAACCCGCATATGAAATCTTAGCAGTCAAAGATATGAATTTAGCTGGAGATGCATACACAAAATGGTCTAAGAAGGGACATGACATTATGATGGCCGCTAATATATCTGATGAAATGCTGCTAAAGTGGCCACAAGTCGCTAAAAGAAAACTAAAAGAATGGTCATGGGCAGGTAATATAGCAAGACTGGAAAGCCAGTCAACTGCACCCAAACTTGGGCCGACTGCTAATAAAATGAATAAGATGCCAAGGTACCTGTTACAGTTTCCATCGAGGCATCACCGTGATCGGTTTCTGAAATTGAGAATGAATGCGATAAGAACTAAGGAAATCCTACTAATAAGAAAAGATACTGAGACCAGAGACAATCGGTGCAGATTCTGTCATGAGGACATCGAAACAGTAAAACACTTGATAGTCGCCTGCCCCAAACTCCGATCTTTAAGATCCGTACATCTGATCAAATATGCCCCGAAAAATGAGAACATGGAGGACTGGTGGTATCGAATACTGAGCGGGAACTCCATTCACCTAATATGCTCAGTGATAAACTTTATCGATGCCATTCAATTATAAAGATTATGTGAAGGGAGGGGCGGGCATTTTGAAGCTGTAATGGAGTGTCCGTACAAGACGATGTGTTAAAACAAAAAGTTTAATAATAAACTAAGTTTAAAAAAAATAAAAAAAAAAAATTCATGTTACCATCTCCAGAGAAGGATTGTCAAAGGGTTTGCTTCTTCTTAAAATAAGGTTTCCATGTTAAGCTCCACTTTGTTACTATGTTCATGAATCCTCCTGAGATTGAAAAGAAAGGTTGTCCACTACCTACTCGGCAGTTTCAAAATGGATGGCTTTGTATGATACATGCCATCTTGAACACATAGCAGCGTCTGTTGGGTCCTAACTTTGCAAAATTAGGACACATGTACTCTGGTCAAATTGGTGGGAGCCTGACATCATTAGGGCATTCAGTTTGGCTTTTTAAACATTTTCTCAGGAGTCACATTTAGAATTGCAGATATTTTACCATATTTTTTATCTGTTGATCTACATTGGTGAACCTAATTGATTTTGTGTTTATCACTCAGGTTAGTGAACGCATGGCTTGGCAACTAGGTAGGACAGCTCTCTAGATGGTTTGGTTTTGATTTCTGAGGGGTTAAGCTTTAGTTGATGTAATTCCACCCAGTTCTCATTTATTTAAGGCAGCAAACTACACGTGGATTGTCTTTTTTCATGACTACCTGAGATAAAGTAGGACATCATATGCATATTCAGGAATTATTGTATTCATTGTTTGTCGATTGGCCGCCCTGCTGCATTTTGCCCAATCACTGTGATCGTCAGACGGAAGCCGGCCTAACTCCAAAGGGCTGCTCCCTAGGGCCCTCTCTGTGCCTGACCAGGCCGATCCACGCTGCCTCAGCGGCGACTGCTTCCCTCATCCCATCTACAACTGCTCGTTGATCAGTGAATACACCAAGAATATCTACCTCCAAGATACCCTAAGCACATCCTGCCTTTTACGCCACGTCCACCTGCTTTGAATCCTCATATTCCCCTCTCTCGTGCAGCTGACAACAACTTCACCCTGCACTGGTCGCCTCCTCCATCCGATCGTTGCACAACAGTGCTAAGAACCCGAAACGTATGTGATCCTCGAACACTCCGGTACGGACGATAAAACTCTTTGTTCCCCGTATCTCAAAGTATCGACCAGTGGTGCTAGAGAACCACTACTCCTCTCGGTTGTATTAATCCGTGATTAAGGCTCCATTCTGTTTGCCAGTATAGGTAAGGCATTTGTAAGACCCTATACTTACCGAGTTGTTCTATTCCCTCATGCTTCCCGGCTATATGTTATGTCCACTACTGTCCCGCCATCATGTATACATCGTGTTTAATCAATAATTCACAAATCACATCCTCTACTTTGAATTGCTTTTGACTTTACTAAATTGTAAATGTAACCCCTAGCCTTACACTACCGTCTATAGGATTGTACTGTAGCTCAGTTTTCTGTGCTGCCTAATCCATCTACTGTAAGTACAGTTTTCTCATTGTTTGAATGTAACATGCCCAGCTCAGACTATCAATATACAGGTAGGCAAGAACGGCATTGGATCTGCCCTAGCTGGCAAACATAAGTTCACACGCCTAGCCAGTTAAGATCACTTCACTAGCCAACTGAACTGTTCATGTGTTAGATACCCCAATTAGTCCTGTGAAGTTACATACCTCCCCTATAAGGTGCCTGCCTGCCCTAAGCCGGTCCCCCCCTGTTCTCCAGTATGGAGCCTAAGTTGCCTAGCTCTGAAGACATTGCCCCCTGTACTTCCTCCCAGCTCTTCTTGCCCACGCTGCTGGAGCAGCGGTATCTCCCTCAGCCGAAAGTCTGTCGCTGCAGGAGCAGCTAGACCTCTGCTCCTCCACTTGTTTCTGTATGCAGCCGTAACGACAGAGAAGCCTGCTTAGACTAAAGGTACCCCAGCCCCTTATCTGGCCAAATTGAAGTGCCCCAGAAGTGGGCCTTGCACCTCCATGATCGAATTTATGGTTTTTCCACCACAAGGAGGTCCACTCCGTGGCTACATGCACACCTTAATTAAGATGGTCGCCGCTGTGATGTGCAATCCTGTTTAGGCCCTTTGCTTAGCAACAGGCATCTTTGAACCTCTTTAGCCTATTGGGGCCGGCGAATGCCGGCCCCCCATGCCGAAGGCCCACAGAACAAGGCCCCTCCTCTCTGTGCCTGTTCGTGGCAGACGTAAGGTCGCCAGGTCCTGTCCTACCGATCCAAAGTTAGTTGCTTATAATTTTATGAGCTAGTAGCACTGTCACCAGATCCCCCTCGCAAACCGATCTAGCCCCCTGCCTCAGTGTGTGCTATTAGAAGGGCGCGCACATAAGGCCACCTCATCTCCTTATCTGCCTCCCAGTCGCGCACACCTCCGGCACCGACCTGACTCACTATGCGCAGCAGTACAACAGTGCTGCCACACATCTGGGGATATTATTTCCCTCAGAGCTGGGTATATCACATCACCGCCCTACACCAGCACTGACGAACGTTTGCGTGCTGTGACTTTTGCAACGCACACCAAATTAAAGTTCGGATCGACAAAGTCTGCTTCCAGCCCCCCCTAATGCACATGGCACCTACCTGAGCTCACCACATAGCGCTGTCCACCATCACTGATCGATACATGACACACCTTACCCCATGCTACACCACGCTTGAGCCTGTCCTCCCCCTGGCACCAATTGTTTACAGTGTGACTAAGAAGGTCTCTTTCACCCTGCCATAAAAGAGACAGTGTTTGTTAACTCTGCCTAGCCATTATCAATATTGAATGTCATGCCCTGCCTAGCCATTATCAATTTTGAATGACTTGCCCTGCCTAGCCATTATCAATATTGAATGTCTTGCCCTGCCTAGCCATTATCAATTTTGAATGACTTGCCCTGCCTAGCCATTATCAATATTGAATGTCGTGCCCTGCCTAGCCATTATCAATTTGGAATGTCTTCCCCTGTCTAGCCATTATCAATTTGTAATGTCGTGCCCTGCCTAGTCATTATCAGTCTTGAATGTCCTGCCTTGCCTAGCCATTTTCAATTTTGAGTGCCATCGGCTTGCATAGCGGTGCATAAGCTCTTCCCTTGATTCCAACACACCGTAGTTCCTGGTTCCTAACCATTTCCCGTATACTACCTAACTCAAAGGACATTCCATTGACACCATTCCTACCAGCCCTTCTTAGGTGCCAAACTAACCCCTTAGCTCCTAAGCCACCCTCCTCGACTCTCGCCACCACTGATAAAGGTGCGCTTTATCTCTCCCTGTTGAACAATCACACAGAGGCCAACACTCCTCTTACTCGCCCTAGGCCTACCGCCAGTAGGAACCAGCTAATTGGCTTGTGTACAACCCATCTGACCACTGCATGTAAACATAAGGCAAGTTCACCAACCCCACTCAACACCAACCACACTGCCACGTCACACTCACCGCCAACAAAGCACACCATAGTATACCGCCCAACCCCCATCCAATTTGCCCTCATAAATGTTCAATCTCTCCCTGCCCACGCCTCTGAAATCCGTGACCTACTTAGAAACCTAGCTCTAGATGCCCTCGCGATCACAGAATCCTGGCTACATGAAGCTTCAGGGCCAGCCATTTATGTAGCCGTCCCACCAGGATACACCCTACTTCAGCAGGACAGTCTGCTCGCAAGAGGGGTGGGGAGTAGCTCTCATAGTCAAGGACTCCCTGTCAATCTGGCACATCAATGCCCCCATTGGGAACAATGCAGATGCCCTGACGCTGAAACTATCCCTCTCCCCCAATAGTACAATCACCATTCACATATCTACTGGCCACCTGGCCCTCTACATGACTTTCAGGAAAAACTTCTCCATATGCTAGGCAACAACCTGAAAAACACCACCAAATCCCTACTACTGGGGGACCTAAACCTTGGCCTCAATGACCCAATGGACGTAAAGCTAAAAAACTCCAGTTAAGAGCAAAAAAAAGACAACAGAAAGTATTAAAACGAAGCTCGAGCACCCTCCTAGAGAAATCAACAACAAAAAAAGGTGTACACCAGTATCAAATGGTGGTAGTGAGGACTCTAAAAACGCCACCACCCATCTGTTGGATGACCCTGGCTTAGATTTAAATCAGATGGATGAAGAATCCAGGGCTCATCTGCAGATGGATGATGAAGAACAACAGAAGGAACTTAGCAAGGCCCAGAATAAGCTCAGTTTGCTACTGAATAAAAGAGACCCCCCCCCCCTGTGTTGCAGGTTTTACAGAATCCAGTAATGGAGAGTAGTGTGGATGATCGTTCAGGTACTCCGGTTGCTTCTAATTCTCAAGGTGCAATTATGAAATAATCGAATTTGGCCTCCTACCAGAAAACAAAAAAAAAAAACTTTTAGAAGAGAGAGCTATGATAGAGAACATGCTAAAGTGGTAACACTGGTCGGACCAACTAAGCAAGTAGAAACTAAGCCTACATACATTTGTCTGAAGCATAGTAACCTGAATAAAGGGAATTTGCCCACAACTCTTATTGGTAGTGAGATTCTGACGGAGACATTTAATGTAAAGATGCATGAAGGACAAGAGATTAGTAAACAAGTTTGAACATTCTTTACAAAACGAGGTTAATCAGGAGCATATTAGTAGACAGGATGATAATTCAAGGGTAGATGGGATCCTTATAGGAGGAGCAACCCCACAGCAACCTCGTCCTAACACTGCTATAACATATGAGGATATACCTAAAGAAATGAAAATGCATATTGGTTGGAGTAGTGACATAATAACTCACGGAAATGATAGAATCAATCGCTCGTTCCTTTTAAATGTATTTCAACAAATTCCAACCTTGCAGAGTCTAAACTCTCAGGACATAGAATGGATTAAACTTTCTCTGATAAATAACAATAGGATGTTATGCAAAGACAAATCTCTTTTGATTTCCAAAATGCTGTGAGAACAAAGGGAAAACTTCAACTTGCTGGGATACGAACTTCATGCCTTTGAAAGCATACAAAACTCAATCAGTTTTGTTGAATTTCCAACGCAGAAGACGTTTCATACCGAAAATCTAGGTATACAAGACCGATCTTCTCTCGCCCTAAATCAAGACATGCTAAAACAGCTAACTTCAGTTGTGAATGCCTTAAAAGGATTAGCATGTTTAGAACCATTCTTGAAAAATGTGAGTTCACTCGATACCAAGCAGGAACATTATTAATGTTCAACATTTTCTATTTTTAGTTGGAACTGTTGCGGGTTTAGAAACTTTCTCAAATGCCATTCTTTGGATTTAGCCCTCAACAGGACAAGTATTGTTCTAATACAAGAAAGTATGGCTGTGAAACATGTTACTTTGGATGGATTTACCTAATTTAGTCACCCTGCCACACGTGGAGTTTTTGGCTGACCTTCAGGAGGCCTTTTGACATTAGTTCACAACAGTTTAAAGATGACCACTAATTTTATTTCTTCTACTTATGAACTATTGGTCATTGAGGTAATATCCAACCAAGTGCACTTTTTAATTATTAACTTGTTTTGGAACCCTAACTCTCGGTCTCAAGAAAGCATTTTATTTGATCAAGATGCGATTTTACAAAAAGCGCAATACGAGATGATTTTTGGAGGAGATTTGAATTCGATCTTGAAGGATTACTCCTCATTTAATGCTTCACAGCGTAATCTTTCTCCCAATTTAAATTTTTATGAGAGAGGACGTAGCTGGATACATTTTTTGGTAAATTGGAACATCCATTTAATCCCCTATGCTAACAATCAGCCTGATTTTACTTGGAGGTGAGGGAACTCACAGTCACTTATTGACTACTTTGCTGTGTCGGAAAATCTGTTAAGTATGTGTACACCTGTTTCAATTATCAATTTGGGGCTTAGCGATCATATGCTTTTGGAGCTTAAGATGAACATCCAAGTAGATCTATTTGTGCAATTACCCAAGTTGTTACTAATTGAATCAGATAGGTGTGCGCTATCCATCAGATGGAATCTGAAAATGTGTAGACGACTGTCATTTCTGGTAAACCGCGATATGTGGACAACAGGCACAAACTCAGTGTCCCATGGAGCAAAGTTATACAGAGTAACACCCATCCAAACAAGTACCTTATAGAAATTGCAATGCTGAAAAGTGAACGCAATAGGGAAATAAGAAGGGCAAGAACGTTTGAATCTGACATCTTGTCTTATATACAGCGAAAAGGCAAATTAAAGCGCAATGTAAAAATAAGGTCAAAAGAGGGAAGATAACAAGTGGATTGACTGATGATCAAAAAATTATTTCTCTACTCAGTAAGCGAGAGACAAAAGATGTTTGGTCCTTGCTTCGTAATACTCGTAGATCAGTACATATTGAGTTTGAATCCGCAATTTCGGGAGAAGTGTTGAGTAATTACATTAAAGATAGATATGCTCTACCTAAATGCTTTCTACCCGTAGATATTTCCTCCCTTACCAAAAACATACCCATGAAATGCCCATGGCAATTGGAGGATTTGAGATGGGCTATCAATAAATTGACCTATTCAGAGGCAGCAGGGCCAGACGGACCACCACCATATCCACTTCACCATGCCTACCTTCCCTAAAGCCGCTCCTCCTAGCATTCCCTCACCACCTGCCTTAGTTAGAAGCTCTCTTAAACTAACTAAAAACAATATCTTGCCCTTCCTACAGAACTTGGCCCATAAGCCCCCGTTCTCCAATGACCCTATAGTCTTAGCGGAACTCTAATCAGACAATCAAAGACGCTGTCAATGCAATTGCCCCCCTCGAAAAAAAGAAAGCCAAAAGGAAACTACAATCCAACTCTTGGTTCACAGCAGAACTTTAAGAACTACACTCCCTCAAATGCATGGCTCTCAGCAATTGGCAAGATAACCCACAGGCCTCCACCCTACTTGCCTATAAGACACTTGCTACTCAATACAAAAAAGACATCACAGCAGCGAAAGCCGCCTCCTACAACACTCGAATATCCAACGCCAAATCCGAATCGAAATAACTATTCTCCATTTTTAAAGAACTTTCCACTCCAGACACGAGCACCCAATATCTCATTAAAGAAGAATCCTGGTGTTCCAACATCCAGTCTGCCATGTCAATAAAATTGAACTCTTACAAAGTCAAATTAAAGCTCATCGCGCGGCCCTGCCAACTCCTGATCGACCTACCACACCATCAGAAACACACTCTCTCGACAGATCATAAGACGCTTTTCACCTTCAGAGATGTGTTGGAATCACAACTATGAGCCATCCTAAAAAGCATAAAATCGTCCAACTGTAAGGGTGATATCTGCCCGGCCAATCTCATCAAAGATTGCGCAGACTACTTAACGCCATTCATGACCGCATTCATCAATGCCTCTTTCGCCTGGAGGAGGCCTGGGTTCGCCCTCTCCTTTAGAAACTCGCTTTAGACCCAACCTCACCTAACAACTACAGACCCATCACCACAGTGCCCTTTTTGTTAAAGATCCTTTGCAAAGCTGCCTACAATCAAATTTAACTATTTCTCGAATCTAACAACATCCTAGGGAAGCCGCAATCAGGTTTCCGCCCTGGTCATTGGACCAAAACTGCGCTTCTAGACCTCAACTAGGGTAAATAATGGATGAAGGAAAGCCAGCACTTCTCCTCCTTCTCGACTTGTCTGCAGCGTTTGATCTCGTGGACCATGAGACACTCTGCAGACAACTCATCACTTCAGCCCAATTCTCCCAAGAAGCGACCGCCTCGGTTACCTTCTTCCTTGAAGGCAGAGCCATGAAGGTATTCTCAGATCAAGCCAGTGCAGCCCCGACCACCATCTACTGCAGAGTCCCACAGGGCTCCTGCACCTCATCCACACTATATAATCTCTTTACTCTACCCCTCTTCAATTATCTTCATAATCTCTGCATAGCATAAACAAACTATGCCGACGATACCCAGGTCCTTCTTCCCCTCACTGGATCATACGAAACCGATGCAGAACCTCTACGCAAAATCTACTCCACCATCCAAGCCTGGATGGCAGCCAATGGATTATGCCTCAATGGGGATAAAACAGAGCTCCTCATAGTAGGTCCCAAGTAAACACTCAACAAAATTCACAAATGGTACAAGTCCTTTAGCATTGACAACGCCCTAATTCCCGTCTCAGCAGCAGTTAAAACCCTTGGTGTGTACATTGACTCCACGCTGGCTATGACAGGACAAGTCAGCGCCATTGCATCCTCAGCCGCCTTCACAACTAAATTAATAAATGTTGTCAAACCTTACTTAACAGCGAACAACTGCCTTTCCATAGCCAGAGCCACCGCAGGAGCCTAATTGGACTATTCCAACGTCTTATTTGCCGGTACCTCCTCCAAAAATCTAAACCGACTCCAAGTCCAAGTCGTTCAAAAGAATGCACTCGGGGCCGCCGTCAGCATCCCTAAAAAGAGCACGTCACCAGCGCCAGACAAAAGGGACATTGGCTGCCAATTAAAGAAAGGATTCTCTCTTCAAGACTCTGGGTCTCATTAGGAGTTTGGAGGTAGCCATGCCGTTTTTACCGGCGTGGCTAACCCGGACCCGGTACGTCCCCATTCCCATTCGAGCCCCTTTAGGCCTCAATGGTAATGGGGAGGATGCTAACAACGGTCCTGTTAATGACGGGCCCGTTGTTAGCATCCTGTACGGCTAGCGGGTCCCACTCTGCACGTCTGGACCCGCTACAGACCGCGTAATGGGGTGGCCCGGAATGAACGGTGCCGGTCCCTTACCTTACCGGCACTATTCATTCTGTGGCCGCTGCATTCGTAATGACGCTCTGTGTCCTTAACGCACAAGTGCCTCACACTCTCAGCTCGCCCCTATCTTTCAGAAAAAATTACAAGCGCTACCTCATCCAGACCGAAAAGGTCTCTCCATTCAAACCAGCTCCAAATACCCACCTTCAAAAGGGCCAAAGCCGGAGGGTCCTGCTTCACGTTCTGGGTCTCTAAGCACTTGTACGCCCTTCCCACGGCCCTGCGAAACTAAACCTCCTATCTGGCACTCCACAAATTGCTCAAAACTGAACTCTTCAGCTAGTAGATCCTAGTCTCTCTCTGCTGATTGACCCTGCACCTGCAAGTCGATTCCTGCCCTTGCTAGCCCCTGTCTCTTAACTGAATCTACTTTTCACCTCGGGCAACAGTGTTAATGTAACCCAGGATATCAAGTCAGAGGATATTGTGTTTTGTTCCTCACTGTGTAGCACACCTATCTGGCAATGGGTTCAATGTAACCAGGAACCTCGGCAGGTGACATTGTCTTTGTCTCTTCAATGTGTAACCAAGGAAGCATTCTTGTAACAGCGGCACAATGCCCCTAAGGCCGCTTTGTGCGCTTTATAAATTCAAATAAATAAATAAATATCGCACCTGTCCCATCCAATAGGATACCCACTGGAGATTATAACATTTCACACCATGTAACCTCTAATCCACACAAGATACAAGGTTCTACAGAACGTACTCGGTTCCTCACCTGCCCTATGCCCCTCTCCCTGAGAAATCAACGGCTAGGAACCCGCTCTGGGCACACTGCATCTTCACTCAAAAGGAATCAAGGAAGGAAAACTACCCATATGCCCACACCTAGACTTAAACCTAGGCTGACCATCTCGTTAACAGTCCACCAGGATATTCACAGAAGCCCACAAAAAACAGAAATACCACCAAAACCACTGCTAGCCAAATCCAATGTGCTCTTATCAACGCATGCTACCTACCAGCGCATGCCACTGAAATTCACGACTTGATTATGGATTTGGATTTGATGTTCTCGCCATCACAGAAACCTGGTTACAGGAAGCATCTGGACCAGCCATTTGCCAAGCTCTCCCACCGGGATATACCATATTCCGTCAAGACAGAACATTCAATAAGGGTGGGGGTGTCGCTCTTATTGTTAAGGAAACCCTTGATTTCAGACAAATAAAATCCTCAAATGCTGAGAACTTTGATGCCTTATCAGTTAAACTATCCCTCTCACCTAACAATACGATAACTCTCCACATCATGTATCGCCCCCGGCCTCTTCTTGACTTCCAAGGTAATCTTTTACATCTTTTAAGAGACAATCTAAAAAATAACACTAGAGCAATACTTCTAGGAGATTTCAACCTTGGCTTCAACGACCCAAAAGATAAGAAAATCCTTTGCCAAAGCTCTCTTAGACAAGGTTTTATCCAAAGAGTCACCAACCCGATTCATATCAAAGGTTGTATACTAGACTGGGTAGCTGATCACAATTGTGCAGTTGACATCAGTTCTAATACATCACGCCCATGGACCGATCCCATCTTTTACATTTCCACCTACCATCCAGAATTGCATCCAAACCCAGCTCACTGGTGCCATCGGCCTTGGCCAGGTCTGTACGATTCTTCACCAAAGACAGGATCTTACCTTTCCTAGAGGCCTCAGCTCTAAAACCCCTGTTCTCTACAGCCTCTTGGATCTTGGAGAACTCTACAACTCCACCCTCAAAGAAGTAATAGATGTCATTGTCCCATTACAAAGAAAAAGAGCTAAAACCATTAAGCACTCCAATTCATGGTTCACCCCAGTGCTACTTGAGTTAAGATCCCTTAAGCGTGCTGCGCTTACTAAATGGCAATCGTGCCCCAATGACTCCACACAAGATGCCTATAGAACTAATGCTAAACAATATAAAAAGGCCATCACGTTAGCTAAATCCTCATTTTACAACCTCAGAATTTCCAATGCCGAATTTGAGTCAAAAGAGCTGTTTTCAATTTACAATGAACTTGTACTACCTCAAACCAACACCCAACAAACTGTGAAAGACGAAGTTTGGTGCAACAATATTCAATAGGCCATGTTGAACAAAATAAACACCCTCTAGAATAAAATCAACGCTCAAGTCCATGCCTTATCCAAAGTCACAGAGCCGCCGGTGCCAGACAACAATCTGCATAATAAAGACCCAAAGCCCTTGACTCAAAGAAAAGTAACCAAGGCAGAAGTCCTAGTGATCATGAAACAAATCAAGCCGGCCTTCTGCCAGGGTGACATTTGCCCAGCCAACCTTATCAAAGATTGTGCTGATTCACTAGCTTCATTTTTCACAGCATTTATCAATGCCTCATTTGCCTCTGGTATTGTCCCTCCCTCCCTCAAGGAATCATGGGTTCGACCGTTGCTAAAACAACATTCCTTGATCCGGACTCTCCCAACAATTACAGGCCAATTACTACTGTGCCTTTCTTATTAAAAATTCTAGATGAAGCCGCTTACCTGCAGATCCAGACCTATCTAGAATCTAACAACAAATTGGGAACAGGCAATTCGGATTCCGTCCACATCATGGTACTGAATCAGCATTGCTCGACCTCAAGAATCAATTACTGGAAACAATGAACAAAGGCAAGCCAGCGTTGCTCCTTCTCCTTGATCTGTCTGCCGCCTTCGATGTGGTTGACCACAAGACCCTCTGCAGACACCTCAGGGAGGCTACCCATTTCTCCCAGGAAGCCACAGCCTGGATCACTTCCTTCTTATCAGGACTGTGCTAACCCATTCCCCATCCACTGTGGAGTCCCACAAGGCTCATGCACCTCCCTCACCCTCTACAATATCTTCACCATACCCCTCTTCAATGATTTACAGCATAGCATTCACAAACTATGCCAAGGACATGCAAATTCTCCTCCCCCTCTCCGGCTCCTATGAACAAGACTCAAATACCCTCACAGAGACCTATGCCTTCATCAAGGCCTGGATGGTGGGCATCGGTCTATGGGCCTCATCACGACTTTGGCGGTAACCCTTAAATCCGGCGGTCGCGCTATTACGGCCGGTTTTAAGGGTCCGCCAAATCAGGACTTTGGCGGATTTCGCCCCAGCTCTTGGCTGGGGGGAAATCCGCCGAAAATTTGTGCTATTTTCCCGCCGGCAGTAAGAGCGTGAATTTTCCCCATTGAGCCCAATGGGGAATGGGGCATTCCCGAATGGGCTCAATGGGGAATGGGGAATGACATTACTGCCGAACTCGTGATCCGGCGCTATTAGCGCCGGGGAGTTCGATGGTAGGGCTAATACCGCCGGCGTTACCGCCAAAGTCGTGATCAGGCCCTTAGTCTTAATGGGGACACAACAGAAATCCTACTGATGGGTCCCAAGGAAATTCTTAAGAAGCTAGAGAGTCAATACAGTACCATCAGCATTGAGAATACCGTAAGCACGGTCTCTGCTGCAGTCAAAACCTTGGGTGTTTACTTGGACTCCACCCTCTCAATGAAGCGTCAAGTCAGTGCCATCTCATCGTCAGCGGCACTTACGACTAAAATCATTAATGCAGTAAAACGTACCTCTCTGCAAAAAACTGGCTTAATATAGCTAGGGCCACCATTGGGGCCAAGCTGGATTATTGCAATGTAATGCTCCTAGGCACCTCAACTAAAAACCTTAAACTGTAAATCACGCATAATAACACCCTTAGAGCGCCACTAAGCATTCCTAGGAGGGATCATATCTCCGAGGCCAGACGTGACGCCCATTGGCTCCCAGTCTAAGAGGATACTCTTCAAGACGCTTGCTATCACCCACAGATGCCTCTCCACTCGGCACCCCTGTATCTGTCTGAAAGATTTAACCATGCTAATGCAAACAAACCTAAACAGGCCCCTTTAAAAGAGTCAAAGATGGAGGCACTTACTTCTCAGTGTTGGCTCCTAAAAGGTGGAACGCATTGCCACTCACGCTCACAAATTAAACCTCATTTACCGTGCTCAGAAGAGCCTTGAAAACAAAGCTCTTCAACTAGACCGTTCACTTTGAGAGTGCCCCTGTAACCATGGAACATACCTACTTACTGTAAGATTGCAAATGACTGCGTAGCTGATTGTCCTATTTCATTTCTTGTTCATTTGCAATGTTGTAACCAAGTGAATCCTCTGTAACAGCGCCACGAGGCCTCAGGGCTGTTGCGCGCTTTATAAATTCAAATAATCAAAGAAAATAAATAAATATATTGTTTGTGGCAGTTCCCCAGGGAATCCATGTATATGATGAATAGCATTGGGGAGAGGATAGATCCCTTCGAAAGGTTGATCGAAATGGGGTAGTTTGGAAGTCTAAGTACGGTTTTGTAGGAACTAGGTGAACTTGGGTGTAGCCTGGCCATGTAACGATCTAGAGCTGATTTTTCATAGCTTCCGGAAATCCAATGATAAATGTCTTTGTACCTCGGTTCCAATCGCCTTAAGTTCCTGGAATGTGTGTAAACACTCCTCTGTCCCCACCCCCACCCCTTCAGATCATAAGCGGAACAATACTGGCATGAAATAAGGCAACATGAAAGTTTAAATGAAGATTTTATTTTTTTAGGCAGCAGCCAGTACCACTTTTAAGATGGCACCCACGATCCAAAAGTGTTGGTGGAAGGCTGTTACCTGACCTCAGGGGGCACCTTTCTCCCTGGTAGGTCAGTTGGCACCAGAGCTAATGAGTTGTTTCCCTAATGCAAGAAGACAAATGCCTGCTTTGGATCCCACCCCTCTATTAAATAAGGAACAAAATGATTGATTGTAGGACTAGATCGGTTCCTGCTGAAGGTCTCGTGGAATCACCTTGGGGAGGCAGAGCTAATCATTTTATTTTGTCATTTATTACGGGTATTTATTGGGTGCAGATCTAGTTTTGAGAAGCAGCGAATATCTGTACATCAATGGCTTAATTGGAATACAGATAATGGGGCACACTTTACAGCAGGGCTGCATAACATTACAGATGAGCAACAGGAGCAGTAATTAGGGGTCACATGGGGTTGGCTGACGGGGCATCGTGGGGTATCTACCGTATGGGAAGGTGCTCCTTGAAGAAGAGGATCATGAGTTCCTTTTCTGAATAGGGGGATGGTGTGTGAAAGTCGGGTAGATTTGCGATTCCCTATCCCGGAGGCACAGATTGAAAATGCCTGTTTCCTGCTTTTGTTTTTTATTGTGAATTTGCATTGTGCATAGCACAAGGTGCCCAGGCAGTATTTACCTCATTAGGCGTAGCTTTTCTAATACATTGAGGGGAATAAAATTGTGTGGTGGTTTTAAAGCCAGATTACCGTGGATGAATTATGACAAAGCTAGGTTTTCAAGTCTTTCTGATAAACTGTGAGAGTTTGCCAAACAAATGTGGAGTGGAAGGTTGTCCACAGTCGAGGACCAAATATGCAGAAACGTCTATCTCTTCAGGATAGGCAGAGGGCATAGTCAGCAAATGTAAATGGGAGGATCTAAGTGTTTGCACCAGTTGGTATGATTGCATCTCCTAGTTAAGATATTGTGGTGCCAAATTAGGCAAAGGATCTTGCAGATGTGTTGACATAAGAGCAGCCAGTGGAGAGTCCTTAGAAAAGCAGAAATAGATGAAAGTCTTGCGAGTTTAAAAGTAAGACGACAGTCACATATTGCGTATTTTGAGGACGCCTCAGAAAGAAATTCCGTAGTCCTGCATACAGAGGGTTGGCATAGTCTAAGCAAGACTTTACCAGGGTGCCTATCACCACAATATGGTCTGTCTCGAAACAGAAGAAAGACTTCATTTACTTGGTGGACTAAACTCAATTCATCGTCCAAAATAACACCAACGTTTTTTACATTGGTAAAAGATGTAGGCAGCCCAAACCACATAAGGGGTTGGGGGCATCTAAGTGGTTCCTTTATTAAAAATATGGAAAAGGTTTGGAAAAATGCCTCACTAGCCTTATTTCTATGAGGGGGTTTCCCTGCCTCAAAAAAACGAACTAATGAATGTCCAAAATAATATCGACTGTCCTGTGTCAAACCCTAACCTGACCCTCACACTCTATATGCTCCAAAACTCCTAAAAGGGATAATTACATGTTGTTGGCTGTTTTTCTGCAGCCTTTCTTCCCAGTCCATGCATCAAGTTCTTATTGGTAAATTAATGAATCCAAGTCAAAGTTTTACAACACAAAGTGATATAAGGTTGCTAGTTAGATTCTCTTGTTTCTCAGGTCACCCACTAATTGGGGAGTGCTTTTCGTCCCTGTAATGTGGTTCTTATAATGCCAGGGGGGCAGTCCCCTTCCCTGGTCTTTCATGCCTAGTATTAGTACTAGAGTAAACCACATGCAATTCAAAGTTCCAACCACTTCTAGTGTGCCAATGGGAACATCCTCATTCCTGGTCTTTCATTAGTTCTGCTATTGACCAGTAATCCTCACGTTAACTGTTTTATAGACTGTGGCAGGATTGGTTTGCTTTGTTTCCAAGTACTGCTAACTGTTATTCCCAAAACACTGGAATGAGGACGATTAGTGGTCTTCCTCTGATTTTCAAGTACTAGTGGTCATGGATTATTGATGTTTATTTACTGAGGTTTGTTTTCGGTACCAAGAGGAGTAGGATTATTCTTGTGTATTTCTTCTTATTTTTTTATATAGCTTATTTACTTAGCAGCATTCTCTAGGTTATCAAATAACTGGCTAACTGGTTTGTGGATTCCCCTTTTAGGAAGTCTTACTCCCCACTTCCCATGTGGTACCTGCTCGTGGTGTTTCAGCTGCCTTATTCGCCTCTACACTGCTTCGTGGAGTGTCTCTTCCATTGTGCGACGTTGCTGGCGGTTTCAGCAGTCTTTCACTGGCTTCCAGACATGAGTAAAGTGTCGTCATGACCAGTATTTAAGTATGTATATTTCAACGTCCTCTGCGTACATCTTGTGGCTCGCCCCAAGCTGGTGACTTCTTCTGTTTCCCAACATTTGCCCCTGTTTGGCTGCCAGTGTTCACTTCAGCTTTATATGGGATATGCGTTCCTCCGGGGGACCGCAGTCTCTCAGGATGTACCTTGTAACGCGGGTTGTGCAGGGCTTTGCTGCACCCGCTCCACGAGTTAACACTGGACTCGAGCAAGTCTTACTGACTCGCCGGACCGTGTCTTCTTTTTCACCCCGCCAGTGGTCCGGTACTTCTGCTGTGCCTTTCAGATGGAGGCGACACCACTTTATCCAGTCCTGGTTTCTGCCGGCACTTGATCTGATTAAGTGGTTTTCCGCTGGATTCGATAATATTATTGTCATGAACTCCTAATGCTCACTGTCTCGTCCTACAGCACCCTGGGCTCCGTGTTCTCCCTGGAGGTTTCCATGGCACTTACACAACGTTGTGCAGCGTCCGCTGCAGTCCGGTTCCTGACGCATGTGATTACTGATCACATGACTCTTAGGTGTTGCGTGACCTACGCAAAACAGGAAATCTCACAGCGCCCGCAGTATTTAAGGGGCCTTTTCACACTCCTTATTGCTTCTCAATGCTTTTGGGTGGCGACCTTGTTTCTTGCTCACCTTACCATGTCCTTTTGCATCTGATACTCTTCGTTTGGATTACCTGGTTGCTCTGGACCTCTGGCTTTGTGTACTGGATTCCTTGTGGATTAACCAACTGACCCTACTGACTCTGTGTCTCCGACTTGGCTCTGACTCCTAGACTGCCTTTTGATTTTTTGGTGAACTGTGTTTTTTAAATTTGCTCTGCTCCCAGGATTGCTTTTGAATTACCCATTTGAACTGTGTTTTGGACTTGGTTGTTTCTCATGGATTGCTTCTGGAACTTGTAGAACTTGGGTGGTCTGGTCCTTTTGTTTCCTGCCGATTGTGTACCTCTTGGTTTACAGCAAGAACCCCTGTGGGTCTCTCTATTGCGCTCCTGGGTGGTGCTTTCCTACCCTACGTTGGCTCATCTCATCTATGCACCATCAGAACGTGAGTTTTCCTGGTGTCAGGTAAGAACCGATTGCATGTACACCAAGTGGAGGGTGCTTGACAATACTGTATTTTTGTTACCCCTGTATTTCCCTTTCAACCACCAAGGATCCGGCGCAGTGTTTCCAGTTCCACCTGGGGTCTCAATAACTGGCTAAGGAGTCTAATTGTATTCTCTCTGGCTGGTGCTTGGGAACAGAGGTATAGGTTCACCTGCGGAAATCCTCGCGTCCTGTAATAAATACATACAGGTCTTCTGCCTCTTTCCTGCTATAGTTTCTCTTTCTCCAGCCACTACCACCACAACCACTACTACTACGGCTTCTGCTTCTACACCAGTTTCTTAGTCTCACTCCACCTTCGTGCCTGTCATCACCATTGCTACTACAACTACTGCAACCTCTTCTGCTACTGCAAATCCTGTGTCCTAGTTTTATGTATGCTTTTATTTCCTGGTCTGTTGCGCTTGTTCTGTAACAACTAGAACATTGGCAGGAGTTCTGTGCCTCCTTCTGTGGCTTCCTCGTCCCAGTACTATATTAATTCATGACTGGTGTCATTTTAGTGGAATGTATGTGTGTCATGTTTTATTAGTATAATTATTAGGGAAAATAGGGAAAATGTTTTGGAGCTGTCGTTTGACCAACAGGATGGGCGTAGTGCTCGTTGTTCCAGGCAAAGCGGTGATACCGCTAGGTTTATCACAGAACAGAGAAACACGGGAGTGTGGATCCAACAGGGAAGGGAGTACAATTGTCAGCAATTAATCTACAAGTAACTAGGGGGAGGAAACAGTGGGGATCAGATCACCCAGTCTCGGATATGGTGGGGGAGTGGATAGTATCTAGACCTAGGTGTTAAGAGGAGCCATTCCTTGAAGAGAAGGGTCTTGAGTGATCTTCCTGAACTGTAGGGGCGGGTCAGATATTGATGGCGAGGAGGTTCCAGAGTCTTGGGGCATAGACAACAAAGGCCTGTCTACTGTTTTTTTTTCCTTCCTGCACCAGTCGAGTTCAAGTCTGCACATGTCCTTACTTCTGTTGGATCCTAGGACTCCAGAGATGCTGAGTTTTTCAGTGAGGTAGGTTGCGGACTTCAGGGTGACAGCCTTACAGATGCAGCAGGATTTGAAGATATGAGCTTGCAGCAGAAGCCGGATGAGGACCGGGGCGATGTGGTCACATTTGAAGAGTCCTTTGAGTCGTGCTGCAGCATGTAGGACATATTTTCCAAAAGGGCCCTGCCACCATCCAGGTGGGGTAGGAACAAGGCTTGGACAGCAGATCTGAAGTTGTTTTCTGGGATGAAAGGCTTGATTTTCCACAGGAGAAAAAGTTGGTACCATGCCGTTTGTGTCTTCCTTGCTATGTGCTGTTTGAAGGTGAGGTGTCTGTTGATGTGAAAGCCAAGGGACTTGGCACAAGTGCCCAGCTGCGACGTGAAGCCCTCGAGATGAATAACAGAGTGCCAGGTCTGGATGTTCAGGTGTTCGGTGTTGTTGGTCATCTGTAGGAATTCAGGCTTGGAGGTGTTGAGTTTCAGGTAAGCACTGGACATCCATGACTGTCCTTTTAATAGGTGTTTAGGTCTTTTTAATTGATGGCCATTAAAGGTCAGCCATTGTTTAGTTTCTTCATGGCATAGCTGGAGTTAAGGGAAGCTCACATGTGGACCAGAAGCCTTAAAATATAATTGTGTGTCATCTGAATAAGAGTGACATTGGATGTTAAATTTTAGGATAATAGTCATCAAAGGTAAAATATAACAGTTAAACAGAAGAGTCAAGAGCTGGAAGCCCTGAGGAACCTCACATGTTATTATAGAACAGGCTGAAGGACAAATCTTCACTGCCTGATACCGTTCAGTAAGAAACCATTCCATTAAGGACCCGATAAACAAACTACATTTTTAAGTTGTAATAACAAGATAGAGTGCAGATAACACAACTGAGCTGGACTCTGTAGGCTTTCACTTTTCTAACAATAAAATTCCTTTTTTTTAATTTGGCATTTGGTTGATAAAAATGTAAACCTTTAACCAATCTTCACAACTACAAATCAATTCCAAACTGAATGCTTAAAAAAACAAAGGGAAAAAAGAAGAAAAGAGTACAAAGACAAGGAAAAACGCATCCACATAATGTTAAAAAACAAAAACAAAGAAGAAACACATTTCAATTCAAACATCATCTCTCCTCTTTCCAAAATTCCGATAATAGCAATATAAAACCAATTCATTTCAAACATAACACTAAAAAAACACCAATAGTTATGCATTCTGTTTCAGACTCCCAAAAGTAAAAATATCTAATTTAGAAATGCAAGAAGAGCTAATATTAATGTTAAACTCTCTCCCTGAATTAATGCTACCCACCATTGCTCTGCACACCTCAAACTCAAGTTGTTGGTAAAAGTGCCCAAAAACGTTCTCAGCTTGGGCCGTGATGTGCAAAATAAGATCAGATGTTTCAAAGTCTCTTTCTCGTTGGCCAATTTACACAGCCTACACGAAGGATCAGGGTTTTTGTCTCTGCTACGTACGTTACGTACGTTCAGGATCTCCTTACTAGGGTAAGGATTTAATCTAAATCTCATGTACTGCATGCATTGTTTGCTGTCTGGGAATCTCACTACATACTGTGGCAGACTGTTGAATCTTTGTATTTCAGGAGTCCGTTGTCTTTACAGTTTGAAGGATTGTCTCTGCTACTGGGACTCTATCCAGTCCTTTGACCAAAATGTGTCCTTTACCGAAATTGGATTTGCAACTAATATTTCATCAGAAATATTCAAATAATTCTGAATTTCTTTGCAAATCAACCTCCATTCATTTAGTGTTTGGTTAGAACCACTCACTAGGGCGCCCTTTATAATAGAGATTGCTCTAACCAGTTTAGATGTTATGCATTTCCTATACAGTATTGAACCTTTCCATACCAGCGGAGCGTACATGGATATAAGCCCCAGCTCTGCTCTTATCACCTGAATAGGTAAACATTTTGGAAGGAATAAAACTCTCTTCCAAAATAGATCCTCGAGGGTTGCCCACACTCCAGCCGGAAGTGCGAAGAAGGCTTCAGCGTCATAAGTAAGGATGGGAATCACCTTCAATCGGTAAAAAGATATCACTGGAATCAAGGAAATCCTTCCATATCTTTTCAAGATGATCCTACCCTGTGCCGCTACATTTCTTGCCTTAGAGCGCAGGACCTTCTCACTAGAGGTGTCCCTAATGGTACTTCCCAGGTGCATCCAATGTAAATGTAGGAGTTTGTTTTCGCCCGAGTGTCCTTTCCTAAGTGCCATTGCTGCTTGGAATGTACTTTCCCATATTTTTTGTAAGGTAAGCACTCTGGTTTTGGATGCATTAATTGATAGGCCATTTTCTGTGACATAAGTCTGCACAGCGTTCAGCTGTCTTTGCAGGCCCACTGGAGTTTGGTCTATTAAGACCAAATCATCCGCGCACAACAGCCTTTCCAAAAAGTTGCCATCTATCGTTGGCGGGAAGCTGTAGACCTTTTCTAGGGATGTGCCCAAATCTGAGATAAACAAGTTAAAAAGTGCTTCTGCAAGAGGACATCCCTGTTTAAGGCTCTTGTCAGTAACAATGGTATCTGAAAGAGACCCACCATGGTCTAGTCTAACCCTGAAAGACGTGTTCATATATAGGCATTTTATTGCTTCTGAGATATCATTCAGACATCTCCAGGCTTCCAGCTTCCACCTGTCCGCTGTATCAAAGGCTTGGGCCAGATCTACGAAAGCCAAATACAATTCGGCTTTCTTTCTAATTACATGTGTTTTCAGAATGTTAATCAAAAACACATTTGGCGAGGTGCCCATCCCCTTCATAAAGCCCGACTTCAGAGGGTCCCAGTTACCAGAGTTGTCTACCCACTCCGTTAGTGCTCTCAGCACTATACCCGCATAAATCTTTCCTGTAATATCTAAAAGGGCGATTGGCCTATAATTTTTTAGGTTCGACCTGTCTCCCTTTTTTAAAAATTGGGACCACCACAAGGTCCTCCAAGAATTTGGGGCCATTCCTGTATTTCCTATGTGCTTAAACACCTCACATAAGAATTGTGCCCATTCTACTGGATGTTCCTTTAGCATCACATTAGTGATGCCATCAAGTCCGGGAGCACGAGAGTTACTGGCCTTTTTAATTAGTTCCATGATCTCATCAGAAAATGACCTCTTGCTTTGAGAAGATGTTTTTGCCACTGTGGTACCTGCATTGCAAGCAGACAAAAGGCTGGTGAAGTGGTCGACCCATGAATTTGGTGACACTACACAATAAAATTCTTCCTCTGAAACTTGCTTGAAGGTGAACAAATGTCCAAGCGGTGGAGCATCCATAGTTTCCTAAAAGGAGTCCAGTGTTCCCAAACATTGTAAACTTTATTGAATCATCCTAATCTTGGATAAGATTAATTCATTAAACTCAGTGGCCAATTGGACAGAGAGGGTTCAGCTTTCTGGATTGTGCAGGGCGTCTTGGCAGACGTTTTTAAAGTATTGAGAAAAGTTCAGCGGGTTTGTTGATAGCTCATTAGGCCTGGTCATGTAGGAAAAAGGTTTCACCTTCACTATTGCTTTTTTATATAGGAGAAGGACCTGGCGCGCTTCTGCAAATCTAAAGGCGTCTCTCGATCTACACCACTGTTTCTCTTTTTCTTTCCAGTACATTTGTGTAAGAAAGTTTAAGTCAAACAAATACAATGGATTGGAGGTTTTTTGGGGGCATAGTTGTAGTGAGAGGGCGAGGCGATCGAACACAGTTTCAAAGGAGACTTGACATTGATCAAAAACTGTTTCCTTTTTAATTTTATTTATTAGTGCATTTGGTTTATTAACAAACCTTACATAATATTTCTAAAATGAAGAAAGATGATGTACAATAAAAACAAGAATTAAGAACAATTCACATTACAACATCAAAGGTAAAACCGTGCATATAAAAAGAGTAGCAGTTAAAATGTACTCATAAATCGTAATCTAACTCCTATCTAGAAAAGTAAATTCAGACATGTCATGTTTTGAATTATAATATATAACCCTCATGGTACAGTACATGATTAAAATGATCAGCGTTTCATCAAAGGGACCCTGGTGTTCAGATCTTATCACATCCATTTTTCTGTGGGCCCTTTAAAGGGTTTTTATATTGCATCTGTACATCTCAGGACTGCTGGTGTTAAAGATATTTGGGCCTAATCTTGACTCAAAAATTGCGTATTTGACAGACTGAACCCACTTCCAACATTGGAAGTGGAGAGGGCGAAGTCTATGGAAAGACATCCTCCATTTAGGACAGGGACATTTTTTTAATATAGGTCTCCACTGTATTCAAGCACTTTATTTAGCGGGTCAAGTTCTATGGAGATAGTATTTAGTCATTATATCTCTTGTTGGACACCAGTCCTGGTCCCGCAGTGCTTTCTTTATTTTACAGGGTTAGAGGATATTTGACTCTATTTCCCAATTAATTGAAATTAAGAGGACTTCACATTTGTTTACCCAATTAGAAAAATAGGTAGAACTCTGTTTTCATCAGCAGGTTCATTTTAGTGAAAAGGGATTTTTAGGGGATCCAAGGTTTTTCTATAGAATGCAAGGGTTCTCCATTTGATCAAAGATGACATGGAAAGTAGGCTGAACATGCATTTTATAATGAGGATGGGGACACAGTACGGTAAGAAAAGCATTTTACTCCAGATTAGCCCTTCCAATGTGTGCTACTCCTTGGTATCATAGAGAAAGGCTGGAATTACTTTTGCTGTATAATAATTACTGATAGGTAGGAGGGAGTAGCGACCATAGTTGGAGTTTATCCTTTACATCTGGGCTTTGTGAAGGCATCATGAATTAAGACACAGACAACAGATTCAACATTGTAAGTAGAGATTTATGCTAAGGTGGAAAATCACCTCCCCAAGCTCCTACTTCCTCTCTCACTTTTGTCTAATAAAATACAACAACAAAAAAAGAATTTCCCTACCTAAAGAAAACTAAGGATAGTCTGTGTCAGTAAGTTCAACTTAAAAGTCTGTCTGTGTCCAAAATCTATACTTTCCCTCACAACTAACAATATATAATGTTTAAGCAGGCCTTGATTATTGTAAACTAATCCCACTAGACCTCTAGGGGGAGTTCCTTAGTTTACATTCTCGACTCAAGAGAAATGCACTCGCCCCAAGGGGACTGTTGATAAAATATTTACCAGTGGTTTTGGTAAAATGGTGCATGTTGCCATAAGCACACTTCATATTTGGTGCAATGCTGCCAAGCACGCACAGTAAAACTTGCTTTTGCCATTTACCGCAAACAAAGTATGTTTGCAGTAAATGGAAAAAAACTTGCCAACAAGGTTGAGTATCATGCAAATGGTACTCACCCTTCATAAAAACTACTCGCCAATGATAGAGGGCTAGTAGATTTTGCAACCCCCTTTAGGGATATCAGCATCAAAAGAAATAGTGGTCAAAATAAGGTTCTAAGCTTCTTTCAGCTTGTGGCTAAAGTTCAGCTTCCCTTCCCCAAGTTCAGAACAATTCCAAAAAGGCCTCAGGGTTCCTTTCCCCACAAGTTCAAAACAGAACAATTCCAAATGGGCCTTTGGGTTCCTTTCACCAAGGGTTCAACACAGAACACAATGTTCTGGGGTTCCCTTCCCCAAGAGGTCAGCACAGCTCTAAAATACCTCGAGGTTTCCTTTACCCAAAAGTTCAACACCGTTCCAAAAGGCCCTTGGGACTTCCTTTCCCAAGAATTCAACACAGTTGAATACAATTCACCAAGTCATGGGGATTCCTTCCCCAAGAAGCCAGCTCACAGATCACAAGGTCTCTGGGTTTCCTTCATCAAGAAGTCATCATTTCCAGGTTTCAAAACAACAACCAGTTCAAGTTTCTTGACTTTGAAAATAATTCCAATTCATCTCTTTAACCATTTAAGCTTTTCTAAAGTTGCCAAAAGTTTTTTTTTTCTCTCTGTATTTCTCAAGCACAAGTAACTGTGGCAGAATGCAAGCTTCTTCGCATTTGCTTTCCTTGGCTCTTTTCAAATAGTCTAGGCGCAGTTGTCTGACTACACGGTCCACCCATTACAGGTCACGAAACCGATAACCCTTGGCACATTGTTATACTTTTGTATTCTTCAGATATATCAATCAACACTGATTTCAGATTCTCCTTGGCATTCCTTGGCTTTGCCACAACATGTATTTCACATAACTCATTCTGTGGTGTTCACCTTTTTGCACCATCTTGCTTTCACTTTGCTCATAAATGTTCATCACTTGCTTTTCTCTCGGGTTGTATTCACATAGGCTCATCACACCTCTGTTAGTTCGGTATTCAACAATGCTTGCAGCGGGAGGCGCATGCGGGAGCCGCGCATGAAGGACTAAAAAACCCAGCTCCCGGCGGCCACAGCTAATATCCTGCAAACAGAACCAACCTCCGGACTGGCACCAGTGGGTGACGGAACACCCGTGCAATGGAACTTCACGGCAGTACCGGCTGCAATCCTGACAAAAATCGGGGCCGGCAAAATGAAAAAAGGACAGACTGCCCCCGGCGCGGCGACGGCCGCCATCTTTGCCCTGGACTTAAAGACAGGCAACAGCCCACACATTGCCTCGGTGCCCGCTGTGCCCGGGGGATGGACCCAAGCTAAAAGGGAGATCCGGAGGTGCGAGCTGCGACTGGGCGCCAGCCGAGGAGTAAAGTGCTACACAACTACGCCGGCTGCGGATGCCGACTCCATTCGGGGCCCCCTCACCTGGCTGATAGTGCCCGATAGGCGCCCACGAGGTACGCAACAAACCGCGGCCAGGAAGGCACGGACCCCGCGACCAGCTGCCCTCCCCCCTACACACACGAATAGGGCCCCGGGACTCAACAGAGACCCCCCGCTGCAGCAGTTCTGCACATCGGCGGGTGCCGAGGAGAGAAGGACCCAGTGAACACTGGCGCGAACACTCTGCACCTCGAGCGCCCCAGGCAACCCGGACGGACACCGGCTCCCGACAGCTCCGACATGGTGCAGTGCTGGAAACCGACCTAGCAGGCAGCATTGGGAGCGTACATCATCGGCTGAGCCCTATCGTGGTAGTGGGGCTGCCCTGACACTGACTGCAACTCCTTCCCCCCCACTGGACCAAGAGGGGGCAGGTGAGACCCCCCCACAGCCTGAGACACACTGCACGGCCCCTGGGCAATATAGCCCCACCAGGAGGACCCCCAGGCCACCACACCACAGTGTGCGATAGAGGGTCTAAGCCCCACGGAGCAGAGAAAGTGCGACATCTATGCCACAGACACCTCCCTGGGCAACCATCAACATCTGCCCTTCCCTGGGGAGACGGCTTCCTTGCCACCCCCCACCCACGCCGGCACTGGGACCAGAACATTGGCGGGCCGCGAAAGGGCACCTCATTAGCCACTGACTCGCCCCGGCTACCTGCAGCCAACATAAGGAAGGGGCCCACGAGACACCCTCTTCTCCCCCCTCCCTCGACAACACACTAAGCACAACTGGCGAACAAAAGGAGAGGGATCCACCCTTGTGCAACCAGGGGGAACCTCACGGACACCCCATCACCCAGAACAGAGGACTGCATTATAGAGGCTGGACACGCAAAACGCCCTACGCCGAGCCCCACTAAGATACTGGAATGGCCTATCTAGATCCTGCGCCTCGCTGAGATCGCCTACCGGCACAATGGGCAAGGATAAAGCCAGGAGACAAACCCTACAAAGCAAAATGGACCTCTTTACAGTAGGGGCCCCTCGCCGACCATGGACACAAGCCCTGGAGGGGGAAGAACCCAGGGAAGACACCAAGACCCTCCTATCTCACTAATGGACCTAATGAGAGCAATTGGTGACTCGAGAACGTCTCTGGAACTCAAAATTGGAGGACTAGCTACAGACTTATCCCTCCTCTGCCAAGATCTATGCAATCTGTCGTCCAGGGTCAGGGAATCTGAACAAAGAATATCAGATACAGAAGACACAGTTCGTCAACTAGAGCAACATTTGGCAGACTACTCCAAGAAAGTTGACCAACTCGAATATCGCGCCGAGGACAGTGAAGGAAGGGCGCAACGTAACAATCTTAGGCTTCTAGGGATTCCGGAAAAAGAGGAGGGCCCCAGCTCACTCCCTTCTTAGAGGACTGGCTGGCTCACATCTTCGTCCCCATGAAACTAAATTCTTCTCCATTGAGCGAGCACATAGTGCCCACTGGGCGCCCCACCCCCGGAGCCCCGCCAAGAAAGATTTTTGCACGCCTTTTAAATTTCCGAGACCGAAACGCTGTCCTCCAGAAGGCCCGAGCCTTTGGCCCAATTACATACAATGAATACCATGTAGGGTTCTATCCAGACCACACTAGGGAGGTCCAAAAGGCACGCCAATCCTTCGACTCTGTGAAGAAGAAACTCCAATCCTTGTTGATCAAGTACGCTCTCTTCTTCCCTGCCTTACTCAAAGTCCAACACGAGGGCGCCACCCACCTGCTCTACAACCCTAAGGAGGCATCAGAATGGCTTGAAACACAAATCCTCAATGGCCCTGATACCTGACGCTCACCTCCCAGACCACCTGGACCAAAACCCGGGCCCAAACAGCCCTTACGCTCCTTAACCCCCACAGACCCAGAAGCCGAAATGCCACAGCACTGCGACGAAAGCACTACTGAGAATGGATGAGGCCTCTACACCGCAATGACCGAACTGCAACACAACTCCTCAGGAAGTCTAACTCTGCGGCCGCCACACTTCAGGTGGTGAAGCTACCACTCCAATCCGGGTTACCCCGAAGAAGTTTAATAGTTTAGTTTCAATGTTCGGGCGACAGGTGCTTCCAGTTCTGGGGGAAGTACAGGGTGGGGGGGGTGGGAGTTCTATGGGTTTTGGCAACCAGAACCACAAGACAAGATGGAAAGACATCCATCCCTTCCGACACAGGGAATACAAACAATTCACCCACTGGGACCGAGACGCACACAATACCCAATTTCAAGTCACACAGTCATGGGGCAGCCTTCAGACTCCCCCTTGCAAGAGATGCAGTCAGCTACTCCAGTCTTATACTCTGTACCCACCGACAGCGATGGACCCAGGTACAGGAGTCACCAAACAAAGACCGAGAAAACACAATACATGGACCAAGAGGCCACCAAGACAAAAGATCCTCTTAGATGCCTCAAAACGAGACCCATGCATCCAGGACAAACGCCAATAACCTGTCCCTATAGACCTGCAATGTCAACGGCCTAGGCTCCTGCCTGAAACGTAGACTGGTGATCCAATACCTCAATCGATACTCACCAGATATAGCCCTCCTCACGGAAACTCACTTGATCGGAACAGGCAACAGCTTCTTCAGACGGTCCAACTACCCACACACATACCATGCGGGGTTCACAAAAGGGGCCAGGGGCATGATGATACTCATCCACAAGCGGGTACCCCTACAGGTCAGGAAAGTGTGGTCCGATCCCCGTGGCCAATTCGTAGTGCTACTTGCTAACATCTGGGGAGAACGATGGGGCCTTATCGTGGCCTACACCCCCCCGCACTTACGAAGGAACTCCTTGGCGAACTACAGAATGTACTGTTAGAAGAAGAGGCGGACCTGTGGACCCTCGGGGCAGGGGGATTTCAATGAAGTGATGGAGGTCGCCGCTGATGGATCCCACAGAAGAGCGGGAAACCGACATGCCGCGACCGTTCTGCACACTTTTGCCGAGACACTGGGAATGTCTGACGCCTGGCGATCATTACATGACACTGAGGCCGGATTCTCGTTCTACTCCAGTGCACACAAAATATTCTCGAGAATTGACTATACCTTCATCCCCCGCAACATATCCCATAGGCTCATATCCGCTGAGTTTCTGGCAAGAGGCATCTCGGACCACTCCCCGCTCCTTATACCTATGAAAAATACTCGCCAACACCCAGACACCCACCTGGCGCCTGAACACTTACCACCTGAGACTCCCTGAAGTTGCAGAAGAACTGGAAAGAAAGCCCACGGAATACTTCGAAATAAATGAAGGCTCAGTGGAATGCCCAATCTTGATATGGGAAGCGTACAAAACAGTCCTCCGTTGTGGAGAAGCTATCTCTGCAGTGTCAGCCCACCGCAAACGACACACCCAAAAGATCGTGGACGCTGAAAAGCGAGTGTCTGAATGTGGGGAACAATTCATCGCGCAAGGAACCCAAACCACAAAGAAGGCTGTTTAAAATGATGACACTCCAAAGACTCCTATACGCTTTCTACAAAATGATCCACTCCGCATTCCCCACGAAACCTTTGCATGCATAGACAGGAACCTATGCACACTTCTTTGGGGAGGGAAACAACCCAGAATCGCTCTCACTACACTCCAACTCTCTGTATGGGAGGGAGGCATTGGATTACCATTTATCAGCAAGTACTATCTAGCAACACAGACAGGGGTGGTAAATGAATGGCTACATGCCGAAGCCACACTATCACATATCCGCATTGAAACCGAGGCTATGCACCCCGTACCACCCCTGCAGGCCCTATACGCCACCAGCAATCGAATTTCAAAAAAACCAAGAATGTCACTCCATATCCGCCATGCCTGGAGGGAAGCGGATAAACATATTGGCAGGGGCGCAAAACCAACGCTAGCCCAACCCATATGGTACAACACAAACCTCCCAGAGATGGAGAATGGGCTGTTTCGAGAACTGGGAAAAGCGAGGGATAACAACACTGGCACACGTGATCAAAGAGGGACGCATTCTAGAGTTCGATACGCTTTACAACAAATTTGGTCTGACACCAATGGACCGGTTCCGACATGCACAGCTGGCCCACGCCATACGCACCCAGTTCCCGGACATATCCACCATACCTCCCAGCTCCCCTCTAGAAACGAACACTCTTCTGCAACGCATTTCCTCCAAAGTCACCTCCACGCTCTACCAAGCCCTTAACTCTTTTGGAACTAAAGAGCTCACTAAGCTGAAAGAGAAATGGGAGAGGGATTTGGACAACCTGGAACCGGAAGACTGGGTAGACGCATTGATGTTCCTCCGAGAGATAGGTATTGAAGCCAAACTTAGACTGATACAACTCAGAATACTTCACTGCTCCTAGTACCCCCACACAGCCCTCGCCAGATGGGGAGGGACTGGAGATTGAGACATGTCTCTGATGCAAACGAGAGACGGGTACCTTCTTTCACATGGTTTGGGACTGCGAGGTGCTACAAACATTCTGGGACGAATGCATCAATACGATTTCCAACACACCAGGAACACCAATTCCAAAAGACCCCAAAATGACACTCTTGTGTGTCTAGGGGGAGTTCGACCTCACCAAACATGAAAAGCTGTTACTAGCGGTGTCATTGGGAGCAGGGAAAAGGCTGATCGCTGCAACTTGGGGCTCGGCAGACTCAATATGCTTGAACGCTGGTTCAACAAACTAAACGGGTGCGCATCTGCGGAACGCCGCATCTACAATGCTAGGGGTTGCCCCCGAAAATTTGAAAAGATATGGGGGAAATTGCTAGAAGTGCACTGAGAGATATCCCCCCTAACCTCTCCTCCCCACCCCTGTCCCCCATCCCCACTCTCCTTTTCTCCTCCCTCCTTATCCAGAGACGTATCACATAGCCAGAACTGCCACCCGTTCTCTGACTCGCGGATGTACCCAATGTACCCTCATGACTTTGCTACCTACCATTGCCATATTGTCATAATTTCATTTTCTTGATGAATGCCTATGTTTATGATGTTTTCTTGTTGAAACCTAAAATAAACAGTTTTAAAAAAAAAACCAATGCTTGCAGCATTCACAAACATTACTTGAAATACTTTGTATCTTTCTCCGGCATTCAATAATGCTTGTAGCACTCTTAAAAGTACTTATGCCAATTTGCAGTTTGTTCGGCATTCAGCAGCATTGGATTTAATCTTCCATAACAATTGTAATGATTCTTA
The DNA here is from genome assembly GCF_040938575.1 of Ambystoma mexicanum. Taxonomy (NCBI): domain Eukaryota; kingdom Metazoa; phylum Chordata; class Amphibia; order Caudata; family Ambystomatidae; genus Ambystoma; species Ambystoma mexicanum. The sequence continues at coordinate 758,254,240 of NC_090941.1, forward strand.
GTTTGTTTATTATGCCAATATGCTTCTGTCCAGCCCCGGAGCACCCCGGTCTGAGTGTTCCCTTCTCTTACACTTATTGGTCTGTTATCGCTACTCCTGGCCTCTCGATTCAACTTCTTTGCGTGAGCTTCTGTGAGCAGCGTTCACCGTCCTTGGTTTCAGCTGTGCATAGCCTTGCTCTTCTCCAACAGAGGCTACCAGTGCCCTCTGGCGTTTGTAAGCGTTGAGTGTCCCACAGCTCCTACTGTGGACACTGGTTCAAGGGGACAGCAGCCTGTGTTGGCCCACTGTCCTTTTGCACTCCTGCTTAACCCGGCTTTGCTCCAGCTGATTCCTCTTCCGCCTGCTCTGCCTCTGCACGCCCTGTTCTCTCCTGGATGGTTCTCTCCGGGACCGTTCCCTCTTGCTGCTGGGCGGTCACTCCTTTTATACACCTGGGACCTCTTAAGTGGTGTCAGGTGTAAGTCTTTCCTTCTAGTTGCCTAACCATATTTAACTGGACATGCCTTACTTTTACAACAGTACTCCTCCACAGCCCTCCTTCTCGTCTCAGTACCAGAGTGGTGTGAATAAATGGAAGTGTGTATTACTCTGAGTTGTTTCTTCCTCGCACCAGTCCTAAAGGAAATGGCTGTGAAACATTTTGGGTGTCAGAAGGAGGAAAAGATTGAAAATAACCTACAAGGGAGATGATAGGGTTCTTTCATATATTTGTCAGCATAAACAAAAGGAGTTTGATGTGTGTTTAACCGGCCCAAATAAGGAGGGGTCCTCCTAGCTGATCTTTTCCTCATCCCAGTGTAATATTGACATCTCTGAGTGTCATTTTGAAAGGGAAGGAGTGGGCAAAGGTTGACCGTAACCTATAAAGACTGCTGGGACTGAAGGTGCATTGTGAAAAGGGAATTGGGGGATACCATGTCTCAACCAAGGGCATCTACTCCCCATTCCCCCACCACCCGGTGATCCGCCCTCCCACATCTGCCCCCAGGGTCAGGATCCAAGAGCGATGGCCCCTCCCTGGCCACCTGAGTAGAGGATGTCAGGGGGGTCGAGGGGGAAGGAAGTGAGGACGACCTCAGGTTCCTCACCCAATGTAAACCCCACATTTGTTTTTTAAGCTTATCAAAGTGTACAGTTGTCTGGGGGCGATCGTATATGGTGTAGCCCTGGTAGACATACTACGATTTCCATCACTTCCCCATTAATCTTCCATTTAAACTGTAAATGTCCTCCTCCTATTAGTGCAAATCATAACTTTGGATTTGTGAGTGTTAATATCCAATTCATAATTCCTCATATAAAGAGCTAAGGCGTGCAAACTATGCTGAAGACATATATGTGTCTGATCTAAAATGACTAGATCGTCAGCATAGGCAAGATAGTGAATTGCAAATGTGACTATACGAAGTAGAAAGGCCCTAACATGTCTTAGTTGGGCCCCTAGATCAGTCATGAATAGATTAAAACGTGCCGGACCCAGGAAGCTGCCTTGTCAAAGCACCGGTTTCGTGTTTACAGCCCGGGACATGCGACCATTCCCATCTACGCAGACTTTAACATAATGTCAGTATGGATTGAAATTAGAATTTCCAGAATTATGTACGGGGCTTAACATTCCTTCATTTTCCTCCAAAGGATATCCTGATTTACAGAGGTCGAGGAGAGGTAGGTAAATGCTATGTATAGAGAGCTCTTCTCGACCTTCCTAATCTTCAATAAGAATGAGAGAAGGTAAGCAATGAGTTTAGTACCCAGACCCTGACGAAATACGGATTAGTTTTCATCCAGTCTATTCGTATCAGTGAGCCATGTATTAAGCACCCTCAAAATTGCTGAGAAATCTTATTTTTTTTCCAAGTTTATTTTTTTTTTGAAATCTCAGACCACATAAAGTATATCTCGATGAAAACCAATCATAGAACATCATAACTAATTAACATTCATGCGCCGGAACTTCATTTTATCTGATTAACCATACAACTGTTGGTTTTATACTCTTTGACAACTTCCTATTAAACCGTTCAAGAAAAATTAATTAGAGCTGGGATTACAAGCAATTCAGAAGCAACAACGGAGGGAGAGGAAAAGAAAGAGTAGAAAAAAAATAAAATTATAATAATTCATTATGTCCTTGGTGCTTTTCTCTAAAATACACATTTCACGCAATCCAGAATCATTGTCATGGGTTCAACAGGAATTTCACAAGTCTTGGTTGAAAGAACATATGCTCTTTTTCTGCTACGTAGTCTGAGAATGGCCCCTATGTGCGCGTGAATTTAGGGAGCTTCCTGTCAATCATGGCTGTTTTTCCATTGCAAGAAGTTCTCAAACCTTCACCCACCAATATGCCATATGTGGACCCTCTACATCTTTCCAAAATCGGGCTCGCGTGAGTCTAGTAGCCATAAGTAGTTAATAGATTAGTTTGGCGCTGGGGCCCGACAGCAGGTAAGAACCATCTTCAGGAACGTCACCCAACAACAGAATTTGCGGGTCCATTGGAAGTGATATATCGCAGACCTTCTTGATTTTAGATCGTATCTCCAACCAAAATGATTGTGTAGTTGGGCAATGCCACCACATGTGTCCCAAGTCGCCTCTCCCGCCACATCCATGCCAACACGTGTCGGGAATCTCTGGATTCATTGCATGGAGTTTATGTGGAGATGGGTACCAGCGGTAGCATAGTTTGAGAGCACCCTCTCTAAACGCCGTGCATCGTGAGGTCTTATGGGCCCTATTCCATATCTTCTGCCAAGAGTCTTGGGGGGTCGTAATCCCCAATTCCCTTTCCCATGCTAATATGTAGGGTAATTTATCTTCCAGCGGGGCGTTCTCCAGGAGGCGATAGCAAGTAGTTATCCTGTGAGTCTGTTGGCCCTCCATAACTGTCAGTTCTATCCCTGTAGGGGATCTGTTAGCTGCTCGTTTTACACTCAAGTGTGTGACCCAGTGGTGCAGTTGCAAATATCTAAACCTCTCTGTTTCAGGAAGCCCAAATTTCAACTTGCATTGTTCAAAGGTCAAGGGTGTGTTGTTTTCATAGGGATCTCGTAACCTTAGGGGTTTCCCATGTGACCAGCGGTGGTAAGCATTAGGTTGGAGGCCTGGAGTGAAGGCCGGGTTCTGGGTGATGGGGGAGAGGGGACCCAAGCCGGCTGAGAAACATTGTTGTGCACAGGCTTTAACCCAGCAGCGAAGTGTATTTATTGTGGTTGGGAGAAGGGAGGATTGGTGGGTACGTGTTTTTTTTTTGGGAGAAAGGGCAGGAAGTTCAGGGGAAGGGAAGACAATGCTTGTTCAATATCATACCATTGAGGTAAAGTCTCAGTTGGACCCGACCACCCCAGCATCACTGCTACCTTAGCCGCTCTGAAGTATCTTGAGATGGAAGGGAGTCCTAGGCCCCCGAATGCTTTCCCCTTCGTAAGAAGTCTGCGCGGGAGCCTCGGTTGTTTCCCTTGCCATATGAACCTATCAATTTCCCTTTGCAGTTCAAGAAGGTCTCGTTCCAGGATTGCTATTGGGAGAGCATGAAATTGTCACGACCCTCGCCCAAAACCCCCTCTGGCAAACCCATTGGCCAGGTGGCGTCAGGACTCGGGCCTCTAGAGCCTGGCATCCTCTTCAAAAGCCCTCATGGGGCCAGTCCTGGCGCCTATGGCGCCAGGCTCATACACCATGAAAAACAATAATAATAATAATGATAATAATAAATAATTTGCATTTATATATCGCTACGAACCCTCAGGTATCTGAGCGCTGCTTATTATTACCCACGGTGTGTGGTGCTCATTTATCGACCTCGGAAGGATGAAAGGCTGAGTTTGGCCCCACCGGGATTCAAACCTGCGTTAGCAGGCTCTGCACGGATGTCAAAGCGAGCGCTCTACTCGCTGTGCCACTTGACCGGCTTGGGAACTACTTTATTGTATTGTCAGCCAACATGGAGGCATCCACATAGCTTGGTTCCTAAGAACCAAACTATGCGGTCTAGTGTTTTGGGTTTGGTAGCCTAGGGACTACTTTGCCTGGACTATTTTGTTGGGGCTATTTAAACCACACCCGAGCAAGACAACACGCTTCGCGTTACTTTGCAGCTTGCAACGTGATGCTCACCGTGTCCAGCTATTCCCTAGAACCTCGGAGAAGCAGAACCTGCAAGGAGACAAAAGGAACATCATTTGCAGCAGCATCTTACCTGCAGTCTTCATCTTTAAACACTTGCAGCTACTGAGAACAGCTTCCTCAAATTTGCACGCCTCCCGGACAGAACGACCTGAAAGAGGAAGATAGAGGCAACATTAAAGAAAGCAGCAGAGATATTTACAAATTACGAACTGCTCAAAGGCTTACCTGGCTGGTCGACTCTCGGCTGGCACCACTCTAGAAATTCCACTCGCGCTGAAGAACACTGCGACCTACAAGGAAGGAAAACACAGGTTAGCAAAGGCAAGACTTCACAGCGCTGCGCATAGCGCTTACTTACCGCATCATAGCGCTCTTAATGCGCCATCATTTACCAGCAGGGCTCAACCAAGCCAGTTCGCCGCGCTGAAGCTCCGCATACCTAAGGAAGAAAAAAGAGACATTTTAAACAAAGAAAGGCATGCAGGAAAGCAACAAAACTAAAGAACAGCAATAAGACCTGAACAATATCAAACGGGCCGGCATCAGTGAAGTAACTGGCCCGCACTCGCCCATGAAAGAGAACACGCCCCTGCAAAGAAGGCAGGACGGAGAGCACGTCTAATTCTACCACAAGGCAGAACCTTCCCCACAGACCACATCAGTGCAAAGCTGAGAAGCATACCAGCAAGTAACCTGGCTGAGTGGCGTCCCTGTGGATACCAGGTGAGAGTAACAGAACGCGAAGCCTACCATAACAAATCGACCTGGGCGCTATGGAGACATCAGAAATTGACCAATTGGCCCAATTACTAGGAGAGCTTCGTGCTGAGGTTCATTCTGCCCGACAAGAGACTAAACCCCTCCGGAGAGACCTAGTGACCAAAGAACGTACTGAAGAGATTAGCAGGAAATACTTGCAATCACAGGCAGGACAGACGCCTCTACCTGGAAGCAATCCTACGATGCAAAACCCCCCCACTCCGGTACATGAGTGGGTGGTATGGGGGGTTACATGACTTTGGGGGGTTCCAGAGAGAAATGGGAAGACTTTTTGCTCGCCATACCCAGGAACAAGCAGTAGACAATGAACTCCTGTCCCTCCGACAGGGGAATCAGGACTTGTTAACGTACATTGCTACCTCAACAGACTGGTTGCCGAAGCTAGGTGGCCAGAAAACAAAAGAACCACATTATTCCATCGAGGCTTACGAGGCGAATTAAAGGACGTCTTAGCCCAGGTGGTTGATCCACCCAGAGACTGTGCAGAATTCATAAATCTGGTAGTGCAGCTAGACCACCGGTTGCAGGACCGAAAGGCAGACCGGTCTAAGCGGACCCTTGGACGTGTATGTTCGACCAAGGGAAAATACACCCCGTGTACCAGAAAATGCTGTAGAACCCATGCAGATTGGAGGGATACGACCTCCATTGCCAAAACAAGAGCGGGACAAAAGAAGACAACAACGGCTTTGTTTGTATTGTGGGAAACCAGGACATTTCCTGAAGGACTGTCCAGTAAAACCCCCAAGAAGAACAGTCGGGGCCACAGAGAAGGATGAAGCTAAGGAATCGGATAACTACCAAGCTCGACAAACGTAGAGGTCAGTTTGTCGAGTGAGAAGAAAGAGTTGCTGACCTCGCACTTTGCAATACCAGTGATCTTAATTAACCACCAACAGTCATCAAGAATGCATGCCATTGAAGCATACATTGATGTTTGTTTGTTTGTTTATTTGATATGTCGTGGCCGAGACCCAGAGGTAGTTGGGCACAAGCATTACAAGGATACTTATCAGCTTGATTACACATTGTTATAAATATACAAGATTTACATGCACAGTATTTATATACAAAACAGGCTTACATACAAGTTATAGTACAGGCATAGACATCAGGTCACTTGACTGCAGTAGGTGATCAGGTTACTGAGAGAAGTAGGTAGAGTATCTGCTGGTGGTAGAATGGCATATATGCGGTTGGCGGAAGGTATGGTGCGCTGTCTGGCTAAGGGAGATACCTCTGGAGCTGGGTTTAGGCATCATTGGACCATAGCCATGCTAGAAGTTTTCGCCTGAATGCAGGGTAGGGTTGGTCGGTTCTGAGCTCAAGTGGGAGTTTGTTCCAGGATTGGGCAGCTGTAACTGGGAAGCTGGAGCCGCCGGCTGTGTTTAGTTTGTACCTAGGAATCTCAAGGGTGAAGGTGTTGGCTGATCTCATGGATCAGTTAGAGGTTTTCCTATTGATTCTCTCTGTAAAATACGGGGCGCAATGTTGTTTAGACATTTGGAGGTCAGAGATAGTGTTTTGAGGAGGACTCTGGGCCTCATTACATGGAAGGCGGTAAGGGTTAACGGTCACCGGAAATGTTACCGCCTTACGAGGTCCCTTTGCGGGTTGGTACTTTAACGCCTGCTTTTTAGCAGGCGTTAAAAACCATCCATGCCTGAATGAGGTGGTATATTTTATTTACTAAGGCTGAGTCCTCCAGGAAGTTGCCCGAAAGGGGGATGAGGATCTGGGTGTCATCTGCGTAATTAGTGTAGGTGACACCCAATCTATCCAACTTGTCGAACAGGGGCTTAGTAAATATGTTATACATGGTGGGGGAGACGCAGGATCCCTGAGGTACCCCACAGGGGACTTGGATGGGGTCTGCAGCTGCGAGAGGGGAGAAGACTCTCATAGTGCGATTTGCTAAGAAGGATTGAACCCAGGTTATGGCAACCCTTGAGAAATGGGCGGCTGATCTGAGGTGGTCACATAAGACTGTATGATCCACTAGGTCAAAAGCCGTCGATAGGTCAAGGAGGAGTAGCATAGCTGAATTCCCTTTGTCCTTTAGCTCGTCAATTTGGGTCTTGAGGTCGATCAAGGCAGTTTCTGTGCCGTGGAGGGGGGCGGAAGCTGGATTGGCGAGTACCTAGCAGGTTGTTGGCTTCTAGGTGGTCCTGTATTTGTAGGTACGCTACTCTGTCAAGGATTTTGAGTAGGAAAGGGACTGTAGTGATAGGTCTGTAATTCGTTGGGATGGAGGGGTCTAGAGTTTGTTTTTTGAGCAGTGGGAGTACCCAGGAGTGTTTGAGGTTGTTTGGCACTAGGCTAGTTGTGAACGAGGCATTAATGAGCTTAGTGATGAAAGGAGGTAGATTTCTGGCTTCATCCTTTATGATTTGGGGTGGGCAGCTGTCACCTTTGCAGTTAGAAGGTTTGAGCGAGAGAATGATTTTTTCTGTTTCAATAATAGTGACTTTACTGAAGCTGAATGGTGGGGTGGTGCAGTCATGGGTGTGAGGAGATGGTTGTTGTTGGGGTATGGTCTCTACTGGGAGGAGCAGGGAGTCTTTCTTTTTGGCCATTTTGGCCTGGAGGGAGGTAATTTTATTCGATAGGGCATTTTGAATTTCAGTACACCATGGCTTATCCTTGGGAGTGTTATCCACCTCTGTTATGGGAGATTCCATTTCACGGAGGATAGCGAAGAGCTCCTTGGTATCTGATTTGGCCTTCGATATTCTATTGTTGAACGTCTCCTTTTTTGTAATAATTATTTCTTTTTTGTACAGTTTGGAGAGGTTTAAGCTTGTTTTCCTCTGTGGCACAGTGATTCCAAATGGATTGAAGTTTGCGTTTTTCTGCCCTTAGTTCCTTCAGTTGGGGTGTGAACCATGCATTGAGGTGGGCTTTCTGTTTATTTTTGCGAGTTTTGATTGGTGCATTAGTGTCTAAAGCTTTGGTCATGGTGCGGTTATAGGTTTCGACTAGTGAGGTGGGGTCTGTATTGTTGGGTGGGTTATTGAGGTCCGGGAGGAGATATGGTAGTAGCTTTTCTGCTGTGATGTCCTTTTTGCTCCTAGTCGGGAGGGAGGGTGCCATGTCTATAGTATTAGGGCGGATGAGGTCAAGGGATGCAGAGAAGGTGACTAGGGAGTGGTCGGTCCACGATTGTGGTATGGTGTTAGTGATAGTAATGTTGCAGTTTAAGTCAGCAACCCAGTCAAGGGTCCTTCCTTTGATTTGTGTAGGGGAAGTGACATTTTGTGTCAGGCCGTGATCCTTTAGAATAGCAGTGACCAAGTGAGCCTTTTTGTCGTTGTTATCATTAAATCCAAGATTGAGGTCACCCATAAGCAAAGTTTGCGAATGGTCTTTGGTATTATTGGCTAGGATGCAGTTTAGGTCATCTTCGAAAGAGCCGAGTGGGCCAGAAGGTCCATAGACCACGTGTATGGTTAGAGTCCAGTTGTGGGATAGTTGGAGTTTGGCAGTGAGGTTCTCGCAGGATTGGTTGGGTGGAGCATTGGCAAGCCTGAGAGCTAGATTGGTTTTATGGATAATGGCTATGCCGCCCCCCCTGGCGTTAGGTCTGTCTGCTCCGAGTATCTGATATCCATCTGGTACAGCTATCATGAGGGCGGGCCCAGCAGCCTCATGGAGCCATGTTTCTGTTATGGCCATTAGGTCCAGATTCTCATTAGTGAGTGTGTCAGCGATCTCGGTAGCGTGGGCCACCATGGATCTGGCATTAATTAGTGACCCAGATAGTGATGGGGTGCTCAAGTTTTTAGTTTTAGGGCAAGGTGGGGCTGTAGATACGTTAGCTCTCTGAGTGATTCTGGGAGTAGTGTTTGGGAGGTCGGAGGATAGTTTGTGGTAGTTAAGTCGCTGCTGTGTGCTTTTGTTTGGTGGTTCAGAGGGGTGGACAGTAAACTTCTTTTGTTGAAATTAGTTTTGGGATCGTAGAGGCAAGGTAGTCTTGCTCGCAATCTAATGTTTCTGTCCTTGGGAGTGGCATGATGTTGGAGCAGGAGTGGCCATGGTGGTGAGGAGGCCTAATATGATTTGGAGTGTCAGGGTCCCTAGGATTTTACTACAGCTGCTTGTTGTGTTCTAATGTGCTTTGGGTGAGGTTGCTGTATATTTGTGTATCGATCATGGGTGGGCAAAGTTAGACTAGAGGCAGCATTCAAGGCGATGTAGAATTAGGCTAGATGCAAGTGGAGGCACAATGTAGGCTAGATGCAATATTCAAATGGTGAGACACAACTAGGCTAGATGCACTATTCAAATGGTGAGACACAACTAGGCTAGATGCAATATTCAAATGGTGACACACAACTTAGGCTAGCTGCAATATTCAAGTGGAGGCACAACTTAGGCTAGATGCAATATTCAAATGGTGACACACAACTAAGCTAGATGAAATATTCAAGTAGAGGCACAACTTGGGCTAGATGCAATATTCAAATAGTGACACACAACTGGGCTAGATGCAATATTCAAATGGTGACACACAACTAGGCTAGATGCAATATTCAAATGGTGACACACAACTAGGCTAGATGCAAAATTCAAATGGTGACACACAACTAGGCTAGATGCAATATTCAAGTGGAGGCACAACTTAGGCTAGATGCAATATTCAAATGATGACACACAACTAGGCTAGATGCAATATTCAAATGGTGACACATAACTAGGCTAGATGCAATATTCAAATGGTGACACACAACTAGGCTAGATGCAATATTCAAATGGTGAGACACAGTTAGATTAGAAGCAGTGTTCAAGCGGTGGGGCCAATATGGCTGGTAGCGACATGTAGTAGTATAGATGTGCTTGCCAGATAGGCGGACGTTGTGCAGATGGTATAGGTAAGGACGTAGGTCAAGCACTTAGGTTAATGCAGATATACGGCAGCATTGTGCGATATGGCATTGAACATAGTGGTGTACACTGACCAGACGGCGACCATATGCCGTGCTGGCTAGTTACGTGTTTAAGCGAGAGGTGGCATGAGCCTCTTTCTGATAGGGCGGCGCTTATAGGTAGGAGTGCGCGGGCGAGTTCGTTAGGGGATAGAGTAGACGAGGTCAAGATGAGCAGTAGGGATCTTACCGTACTAGTCACGGGATTGCAGTCAGAATGTTTGTAGTAGTTCCTGGTTGGAGGCACTTCCAGCGCTCCTGGGCCCGGGCGCTCTGTCGCCTCTGGACAGGCTCAGGACAGGAGCGTACCTTGTGTAGTGTGCCCTAGGGAGATGTGCCGGCTCTCGCCTTCTGGCTCCCTCCGGGTCCGGAAATAGGAGGCACGGCCAATGGGGCACCTCGGTCGCGGCTCTGGTTGCCTAGCAACCGGACGCTAGAAGAGCGGCCGCCATTTTGGGTGCACTGAATGTCGTGGTTGCGTCGGGCGAAAATGGGCACATTGCTGGATACATAAAGTAGGCACTTTGCTTTGCAGGGGCATATACTGGCTTTTGTGTACCTTTGCAGTGGATCAGAAGCACATGGCCAGGGCGGAGATAAGCGCTAGTATCGTCACATTTCAGGTCGATCCCAGCAGGTCACGGCTGGAGCGGGCTCCTGCCCCTCCTGCCTTCTGAGCTTTGTGGATGCAGGCACGGGCGGGCATCTGGGTAAAATGAGCCTTGGGGATGTGCCAGCTCACGCCTTCCGGGTCCGGAAATAGGAGGCATGGCCAATGGGGCACCTCAGTGGTGGCTCTGGTTGCCTAGCAACCGGACGCTAGAAGAGCGGCCGCCATTTTGGGTACACTGAATCTCGTGGCAGCGTCGTGATAGTGGAGCAGTTGGAAATTATATTGATCAAGGACTGGCAGCAGAGATGGGGCTTCCTTTGTGTTCTAAGCCAACTATGGACAAGGTAACCACCGTGGATGGGACAGAAATCGCTTCCCCACCAGTAAACCAGTGCACAACCAGGCTAACCTTGCTGTGCCAGGACGGACATCGGGAGTCTATTTCATTCGATCTCATCAAGGCACCTCAGTTCAGGCTAATACTAGGGATGCCATGGTTGGTTGCTCACAACCCTTTGATATACTGGCGGGCACGAAAATGAACCTTCCCCGGTGATTGCTCCCCTGCCTGCTATTACCAAGAGGAGAAACCCGACGTCTGTATCCCCATGACTCCCGGAGCGACAGTATCAACCCTGGGAGCAACTAATACCTTGCCAAGTGAATACCATGATTTCCAGGATGTTTTCCGAAAGGATCAAGCCAATACATTGCCGCCGCACAGGCCCTATGACGGTCAGATCGACCTTGTTCCTGGTGCACAAATCCCTTGCGGCAGGATCTACGCTCTCACAGAACCAGAAAACCCTCATTTGAAATCCTATTTAGACCAGTACCTTGCAAACGGATTTATCCGTCCTTCGAAGTTCCCCGCAGCCAGTCCTTTGTTCTTTGTACTGAAAAAGGAAGGAGACTTGAGAACCTGTATTGACTACCGCGCATTGAACCAGATCACTGTGAAGAACCGCTACCCCTTGCCACTTATCCCTGAGATGCTAGACCAAGTTAAAGATGCCCAGATTTATACCAAATTGGACCTTCGAGGAGCGTACCACCTGGTCCGAGTCAGAAAAGGAGATGAATGGAAAACCGCCTTCCGTACTAAGTACGGCTTGTTTGAATATCAAGTCATGCCCTTCGGTTATGCAACGCTCCTACGGCATTCCAGTATTTCATGAATGACGTCTTAAGGGAGTTAATTGATGTGTGCGCCTTAGTGTGCATAGACGACATCTTCGTATACTCAGCCTTGGAACAAGATCATGACTGGCACGTTCGTTCAGTCCTCACCAAGCTCCATCAACATCGCTTGTTTGCAAAGCTTGAAAAATGCTTTTTTCAAGTCACCAGAGTAGAATTTCTTGGTTTTATCCTTACTCCAGGAGGCATCAGAATGGACGTGCACAAGGTAGATGCCATTCTGAAATGGCCTTCACCGACGTCTCTAAAAGGGGTACAGAGCATGCTGGGCTTTGCGAACTTCTACCCTGCCAGTTCATCCCAGACTTCTCTCAGGTTGAGCACCCAATCACAGTACTATTACAAAAAAACAATAAAAAGTTTGCTTGGACCAAAGAAGCAGAAGAAGCCTTTCAGGAACTTAAACAAAGGTTTACCTCAGCTCCAATCCTGCGTCATCCTCTTCCAGACCTCCCATATGTAATTGAAACTGATGCGTCCAGTCTCGCAATGGGGGCTGTCCTTTCACAGAGAGACCCGAAACCGGCCAGCTACATCCTGTGGCCTTCTGGTCGAAAAAGTTCTCACCTCCAGAGATTAATTATGCCATCACGGACAAGGAACTCCTGGCTATCAAATCCGCCTTTAAAGCCTGGAGGCACTACCTTCTGGGGGGCCAGACACACCATTACAGTCATCACAGACCACTGAAACCGGCAATATCTCAAAACAGCTAAGGCCCAGTCCTCGCGCCAATTACGGTGGGCCCTTTTCTTCGCTGAATATAATTATGTAATCACATTTCGACCAGGAGTCAGAAACAGAAAGGCTGATGCCTTATCTCGCATGGGCATAGATGAAATAATATATACAACTCCAGGCCCAGTACCTATTATACCTGAAGACAAACTCTTGGGTATCACGACAGCCTTAACACAAGCAGAACTACGAAAAGAAATCCAACAGACAATGAATCCTGATGCCTTCCTCGCATGGCAAACTCAAGGAGAACAATATACCATCAAGGACCATCTACCGTACCCAAGAAGGATTTACAACAGCATATTATTTCAAACTATCACAATTCATTGATCGAAGGGCATCCTGGGATCGCCAAAACCCTAGCTAAGGTGAAAGAAAACTTTTGGTGGCCTACCTGGCGTAAGGACATCATTCAGTATATTCAGTCCTGCAGTATCTGCGCACAAAATAAATCACAGAAACAAAAACCATCTGGTCTCCTACAACCATTGGACATTCCTCTAGTTCCATGGCACACTCTTTCCCTTGACTTTATCACTGATCTACCTCCAAGCCAAGGGTTCAACACCATCCTTGTAGTTGTAGACTTCTTCTCGAAGATGGCCCATTTTATTCCTCTTAAAGGCCTCCAAGACGCAGCCACTTTAGCAAAAGTGTTCCTGGAGGGCGTGGTTAAGCTACATGGCTTTCCTTCGGTTCTGGTCTCTGATCGAGGCAGCCAGTCTGTGTCCAACTTCTGGAAAAGATGGTGTGCAATGGCGCAGATTGGCATTCGGCTATCTACCAGTCACCATCCCCAAACGGACGGCCAAACCGAGAGAACCAATCAGACATTCAAGCAATATTTACGGTGCATGCTGCACCACGAACAAAGGAAATGGAAAGACCTACTATGAATAGCCGAATATGCATATAACAATTTTTTGCATTCAATCACGGGACAAATGCCCCTTTATGGCGGACTTCCACGTACCTCTGAAGTAGACCTTCCAGCCAGCTTGGAAATGCCAGCAGTAAAGACTCTACACACAACCATTACTCAGGCTTTCAAAAGGGCAAAAGAACACCTTATTCATGCCAAAGAAAAACAAAAGAGATTCGCCGACCAACACCGGAAAAAGGCCCCTGATTATCAAGTAGGAGACAAAGTTTGGTTAGCTGCTAAATTCGTACCCATCAAGGGAACCCGGACCTTTCTTTATTTTTTTTTTTAAATTTTATTTTATTCAGATTTCTAGAGCGCACTTCAGCCCGGGGGCATCGAGGCGCTTGTTACAGACAAAATCTTAGTTACATAGGATACAGTAATTACATATAATACAGAATTTACAGTAGACATGAATACATTAGCAATGCCGAATATTTACATGGATTCCTGAGAGTTTCCTAATTATTTTGTAAGGAATGAGGTTTTTAGTTTCCTGCGAAAAATGTGGAGTGAGTTTTCCGCTCTAATATCTGCAGGGAGAGCGTTCCAGGTTTTGGCTGCAATGTAGGGGAAGCTCAGACCTCCGGCTTTGGCTTTTTTGATGCGTGGGATGCAGATAAGGTTGGAGTATTGCGTCCTGGTGGGACGGGAGGAGGAAGGTTTGAGGATGGTTTCTGATAGATAGGACGGGGCGGAGAGAGAGAGGCATTTGTGGGTGAGGGTCAGGATTTTGAGAGTGATCCATTCTTTGACTGGGAGCCATTGGGCTGAGTGCCTGGCCTAAGTTATGCTCTCTTCTTGGGATACTAAGAGCGGCCCGGAGAGCATTGTTTTGCGTGACTTGTAATCTGTTTATGTTTTTGGCTGAAGTGCCTGCTAGGAGTGCATTGCAGTAGTCCAGTTTGGCTCCAATGGTTGCCCTCGCTATAGAGAGGCAGTTGGGTTTAGAGAGGTAGGGCTTGATGGCGTTTATGAGTTTGGTGGTGTGTGCGGATGCGGAAGTGATTGCGCTGACTTGTCTGGTCATCGAAAGTGAAGAGTCAAGGTATACTCCCAGTGTCTTTACGGCTGTGGATACGGGGATGATGGAGTTGTCAATGGAGAAGTTAGCGTAAAGTTTGTCAAGTTTGTCTAGGGTGTTCTGTTGGCCTGATATCATGATTTCAATCATTAATAACTTCTGATTCGATGGGATTGGGTCCTCCGACGTATTCCATATCTATGACATGTAATCACCACAGCTGTGCTGCTTCGGAAACTTTTTTCTGCGTCCTGCGTCGATGACGTCGATGCGGCGTCGTCGAGGACCTCGTCCGACGTCATCCGATGTGATAAGTAGGACGCACGACGCCCCTAGCCTCAATTCCGTTTTTTCCGCGAACGTGTTACTTCGTGAATCTCGGTTAACGCCTCGACTCTTGGAGTTCTGTTGTTCTCGGTTCTTCGAACCTGTTCGTTTTTGTGAAAATCCTTCGTGTGAAGATGTCTTCTACTTCGTCTTCGACCCCGCGTCCGGGCTTCAAGAAGTGCGGGGAGTGTGGGTCCAAGATGTCGGTGACGGACTCGCACGACGCCTGCCTCTGGTGCCTTGTGGAGGCCCACGACACGGATGACTGTATCGACTGCCAGTCGCTCACGTCCAAAGCCTTACGCGAACGTAAGAAGAAGTTGTCGGTAGGTCAGGTGTCCAAGCCCCGGAAGTCGAGGTCTGCGGGGCTTTCGACGGATGATTCGAGGGGTGACTCTCCGCGTCATCATCGGAAGTCTCGTGGGTCTCCTTCTAGGAGTCGGTCTCGCCACTCCTCAGCCTCTTCTAGGCATTCTCGGAAGCGCCGACACCGGTCGTCTTCCAGGTCCTCTTCAGGGGACTCTGCCCGGCACGTCGCTTACCCCACCAGCCGTGCGACCCCAGAGGAATGGGCTTCCTTCGGGAAGATAATGCTGGCGATTCTTGAGTCGCAGGGTACTAAGCCATCCGCACCCCCGAGTGGGGTCGGTCGTGAGAGGTCGAGAGACACCGCTCGCAAGAGTGGTCGGCACGAGTCACGGGAGAGGTCCCGTTCGGACAAGGAGACTCGTTCTCGATGTACCCGTTCCAGGTCCCGGTCCTCGACGCATTCGAGACCGTGTGCACCTGTGAGGTCTTCGAGGAAGACATCGATGTCTGAGGCGTCGAGGGCGTCGACAGGCTTTCTCGAGGCTCCGGCTCCGAGGAAGTCGTCGAAGCCGTCGATGCTCAGGTCGTCGAAGGACACGCTCGGGGCTCTGGCTTCGAGGGCTGTGTCGACGCCGCCGGTGCTGGCGGCGCTGCATCTGACGTCGACGACGATCCTCTCGGCGCCGATGCCTGTTCTCTCAACGCCGGCACCGATTCGCTCAACGCCATCGACGCCTTTCATGTCGGAGGTACCCCGTGGCACGGGAGAACCCCCTAGGAAGGCTCTGGTTAAGAGCAAGCACTCTCGGGTGCCTTCTTTTCGCCACCTGGAATATATTTCAGAGGCGGATGAGGATTCTGATGGCCTGGTTCCTAGTCAGGTTCCAGATGAAATTGTCTCGGGCCATAGTCAGTTTGACGATTTGAGGCAGTCACTGCATGATGCCAGTGGACTGAACACCTCTCCGGAGGTGGAGTTTTGTAGGCCTGAGCCTGGCTCTCATGCCGATTCCTCGTACCGGCGCCTTATGGCTAGGGTTTCTGAGTACTTGGGATGGTCTGCTCCCCCAGGGGAGTTTGTGCAGGATGATCTAACGGACATCCTTGATGTTGGTTCCCCAACTGACCCGGTACTGCCGTTCCATATGGCTTTACAGAGAAGGGTGGCGGCGGCTTGGACTGCTCCGGAGAGTCTCCCGGCGGTGGGCAGATCCTTGTCGCGAAAATACCGTCCAGCCAGTAGCGACCCCTGCTACTTGACCAGGCACCCCACTCCGGAGAGTTTGGTGGTGCAGGCGAAGCAGGCGTCGTACCCTACCATCCCTCCTGATAGGGACGACAAATGTTTTGATGGCTGGGCAAAGAAAGTGTTTTCTTCTGGTGGTATGGCACGTCAGACGGCCAACTCCATTTGTGCCTTGTCTGGTTTCACACACACTCTGTGGAACTGTGTTGCGTTAGCGGCTGAACATATTCCCGAAGGGGACGAACAGGATGGTTTCCTTGCTATGGTCCAGGATGGTAAGGATGCCATGTGTGAGTCCGTTCAGTCGGGTTTGGACTTAGCTGAATGCGTCAGTAGGTCCATGGCGGTGAGCACCGTGATACGCAGGTTTGCGTGGTTGCGGAAGTCGGGGTTTGCTCCTGATGTGCAGTCCCGGCTCCTCAACATGCCCTTTGATGGTGAACATTTTTTTGGCAGCAAGGCTGACGAGAGCCTTGAGAGGTTGCAGACCTCAAAAGCTGCAGCAAAGTCGTTGGGCGCTGCAGTTCGCCAGCCTCCGCCTTTTCGTCCTAGGGGACAGCAGTGGAGGGGTGGTTCCTTTCGCTATTACTCGTCCTTCGGTAAAGCGAGAGGAGCTGCCAGTCAAAGAGGCCAACGCAGGGGTACCAGAGGTGGACGACAGGGTACCCGTGGTGCCAAGGCCGCTCGGGAAGTTGCCTCTTTGCTCTCAGGTAACGCTGCAGCCGCTCCCACTCAGTCATGAGGCCATGTCCCATGGTTCGTCGGTTGGGGGAAGGCTGGCGCAGCATCTTGTAGAGTGGCAAGCCATTACTTCAGATGTGTGGGTTCTTGAGATCATAACCCAGGGCTACTGTCTTCCCTTTCGGCACAGGCCTCGCGACAATCCACCGAGGAACCTCTCTTTGCAGAGTCCGGATCCGCTCCTTGCGCAGGAAATTCAAGCCCTGCTGGAGAAAGGCGCCATAGAGCTGGTGCCTGTAGCGGAGAGGAACAAGGGATGGTATTCCCCTTATTTTTTGATTTCGAAGAAAGACGGGGAATTGAGACCCATCATGGACTTGCGTGGTTTGAACAAACTCCTCAGGAAGGACAAGTTCAAGATGGTTACTCTCTCTCAAGTCCTCCAGGCCCTTCAGCTTCAGGACTGGTTGGTGTCACTCGACCTCAAGGATGCTTACTTCCATGTGCCGATCCATCCCAAGCACAAGTAGTACCTGAGGTTCGCGGTTGGCGACTCGCACTTTCAGTTTCGGGTCCTGCCGTTCGGATTGACCTCCGCCCCGAGGGTTTTCACCAAGCTCATGGTGGTGGTGGCAGCGCATCTCAGGCAAGGGGGGATTCATGTCTACCCCTACCTGGACGATTGGTTGATCAGGGGGAGCTCTCCCGAGCAGGTCCTGGATCATCTGTCCGTCACCTGCCACTCCCTTCACAGGCTGGGCTTCTCCCTCAATTTAAAGAAGTCCCATTTGACGCCAACACAGCGGCTCCAGTACATCGGAGCAGTGCTCGACACTTCCCTGGGGCAGTGTTTTCCTCCCCAGGTGAGGGCTCTTCACATTCAGCAGATGGTGCACAAGTTTCAGCATGCCCAGACGCTCCCAGCGTTCGAGTTCTTGAGGTTGCTCGGCCTCATGGCATCCTGCATTCTTCTGGTGCCAGAGGCTCGCCTGCGGATGAGATCTTTGCAGTGGGCACTCAAGACGCAATGGTCGCAGTCCTCCGGCAGGATGTCGGACCCGGTTCAGGTGCCGCCCTCGGTCGCCCGGGACCTTCTGTGGTGGGCCGTCGAAGGCAACTTGATGAAGGGGGCTCCATTTTGGCTTCCCTGGCCGGAGGTGACTATCGTGACGGATGCATCCCTCACGGGATGGGGAGCTCATGCCAACGGGCTGACAGTCAGCGGTCGTTGGTCTCCATCGGAGTCCAGACTCCATATCAATCTGTTGGAGCTGAGGGCTGTCAGGCTAGCCCTGAAGGCTTTTCTGCCGACTGTGCGAGGAAAGAGTGTCCTGATCCTGACGGGCAACACAGTGGCCATGCACTACCTCAACAAAAAGGGAGGGGCAGGGTCACTTCCTCTGTGCAGGGAGGCGATGCAGTTCGAGTTCTGGGCCATCCAGCAGGAAGTTTCGATCTCGGCAGTTCATCTGGCCGGAGACGAAAACGTGACGGCGGACGCTCTGAGCAGGCAGAGCGCGATCTCTCACGAGTGGGAGTTGGCTGAGGAGATTCTCCTGGAGATCTTCGCCCTTTGGGGCACCCCTCAAGTGGATCTCTTCGCCTCCAGTGTCAACCGGAAGTGTGAAAGGTTTTGCTTGCGGGAATTTCCTCCAAAAGGAGCCTTAGGAGACGCGTTTGTGGTGGAGTGGTCATTCCCGCTGCTGTACGCGTTTCCTCCAGTCCCCGTCATCCCGCAAGTGCTGCGGAGGTTACGGAAGTTCGGTTCCCGGATGATCCTCATTGCTCCGGCGTGGGCTCGGAGGACGTGGTACCCGGACCTTCTCGACTTGTCCATCTGCCCACCACGTCGTCTTCCCTACCGAGACGATCTGCTCTCACGGGAGAGGGGTCAGGTTCTCCATCCAGAGGTCAGATCCCTCAACCTTCACGCTTGGCTTCTGAAAGGTTGAGGTATAAGGATTGGGACCTCCCTGAAGACGTGATGGAGGTGTTGCTTTCGGCCCGAAGGCCAGCAACAAAGTCTCTGTACTGTTGCCGTTGGCGTAAGTTCTGCGACTGGTGCAGAGTTCAGAATTTGGATCCTTTTGCATGTGACATCCCCATGGTTCTGTCCTTTTTACTTTCTTTGGCCCACAGGGACTTGCAAGTGGGTACCATTAAAGGTTACCTGGCGGCGCTGTCCATCTTTAAGCGCTCGTCTGAAGAGTGTTCTTACTTTAAAATCCCTTTAATTTCACAGTTTCTGAAAGGGCTCACTAATGTGTTCCCTTCGTCACCTTTCCTGGTGCCCGGTTGGGATTTAAATCTTGTTCTTAAGTTTCTTATGGGTGCTCCGTTTGAGCCTTTACATTCTTGCCCTTTGAGGCTGTTAACTCTGAAAACTGTGTTTTTAGTTGCGGTTACTTCCGCTCGCAGAGTGAGTGAGTTACAGGCACTTTCAGTTAAGCCACCCTTCACTGTGTTTCACAAGGACAGGGTTGTCCTTAGAGTTCGTCCTTCTTTTCTTCCGAAGGTAGTGACGGAATTTCATTTGGCCCAGAAGGTTGTTCTTCCGGCATTCTATCCTCCTCCGCATCCTGGTAAGGAAGAGGAGAGGCTCCATAGGCTTGATCCTAGGAGAGCTTTAAGCTTTTATGTTTCACGCATGTCCCGGGTCAGAGTGGACGATCAACTCTTTATTGGTTACGCTGGAAAGCGTTTGGGGCAAGCTGTGACGAAACAGACTTTGTCTCGCTGGATTATTTTGGCCGTCTCGGAGTGTTACCGCTTGGCGGGTAAGGACCCACCGGCTGGCTTGCGGGCCCATTCTACCAGGGGTATGGCTGCATCTACTGCCCTGCAGAGGGGTGTTCCTATTCGCAACATCTGTGATGCAGCCGCCTGGGCTTCAGTACATACATTTGTACGTCACTATTCCCTCGATTCCATCCGAGCACAGGATCTGGCCTTTGGCAAGGCGGTCCTTTGCTCTGCTATTTGATTGGCTATTCTAAATTTTGATTCTAAATTCTTTCCCTCCTCCTTGCTCTGGTACTGCTTTGGGAGTCTGTCATAAATATGGAATACGTCGGAGGACCCAATCCCATCGAAGAACAAGTTACTTTCTTACCTGGTAACGTTCTTTCGATGGGATGGTCCGACGACGTATTCCATATCGCTTCCGCCCTGCCTTCCCCGCTGCAGAATTTCTTTTGCGATTGCAGCTTACGTTCCGCAAGGCTGTGTGTCTGACTGACAGTTGACTAATGTCAGACGTTCTGGGGGATAAAACTACAACTGAGGCTACGGGCGTCGTGCATCCTACTTATCACATCGGATGACGTCGGATGTCGGAGGAGGTCCTCGACGACGGCGCATCAACGTCATTGACGCAGGACGCAGACGCCGAAAAAAGTTTCCGAAGCAGCACAGCTGTTGTGATTACATGTCATAGATATGGAATACGTCGTCGGACCAATCCATCGAAAGAACGTTACCAGGTAAGAAAGTAACTTGTTCTTCAGTGACATCTCTGAAGGAGAAGTCAGGTATGGTGGGCTTGGATGAGGTGGGTGGGGTGTTAGTAGGTTTAGTTCCTGTCTGATGAGGAAGTGCTTTGCAGTGGTCTTTGATTTTCTTTTGGAGAAGGTCAATTTTGTGTAGCATGGCAGCTTGAATGCTGGTACACCAAGCTTCATCTTTGATTATTTCGTCCGGTGTATTAGGGGGGGAGAGGAGCTCATTAAAAATGGCGAAGATCTCTTTGGAGTGCGATTTGGCATTGGAGATTCGTGTGTTGAAGGCATTGGCTTTGGCATTGGTGATAGCTATCTTGTATTGATGGGAGATTAAATTGAATTTGTTTTTGGTATTGGTGCAGGGGTCAGATTGCCAGTTTTTTAGTGCTGCTCTTTTGTGGGATCGCATTGAGTACAGTTCTTCAGTAAACCATGAGTTGGTGTGTAGGGATTTCTTCTCTTTTTTCCATTCGAGTAGTGCTATTTCATTGATAGCTTTGGAAATGACATCTTTGTAGATGTCTGCTAGGACATTGGGGTCATTAGTGAATGGGGGAGCTAACTCGGGAGTATTGAGGTATGGGCGCAGGTTCTCCTTTATGAGTTTTTTAGAGCTTCTGACTTGTGCAGCGCAAGCAGAGGTCGCAGTTTTGTGGTTTTTGTTGATAGGAATAGAGAACTCGATGCAGTTGTGGTCAGTCCAGGGCAGTGAGGAGATAGAGGTGATAGTGGAGAGGCAGTTATGGTCTGCAATCCAGTCAAGAATGCAGCCTTTGATGTGAGTAGGGCTTTGTACTTTTTGGGTGAAGCCCAGGTCATTGAATTCCTTGGTGAGGGTGGCTGCAGTTTTGTCCTTAGAATCGTTGAATCCGAGATTGAGGTCTCCTAGTAGAAGGGTTTTGGTGGAGCTTTTGATATTATTGCTAAGGAAATGAATGATGTTGTCCTGGGAGTCTGGGGTGTTGCCTGGGGGGCGGTATAGTAGGTGAATGTTGATGGTGCTGTTGGGTGACAGTGTGAGTTTGGCCGATAAGTGGTCAGAGTTGTTGGTCGAGGGGTGGCTGACAGGTCGGAGCTCGAGGTTTTCTTTGTAGATGAGGGCTACTCCACCTCCTATTCGATCTGGCCTATCTTGTCCGAGTATGGTGAAGCCAGGTGGTAGTGCAAGTGCAACGGCAGGGCCTGATGCTTCATGTAACCATGTTTCAGTGATGGCTAATAGGTCAATGTTATTGTTGGTTATGAGGTCGTGAATATCAGATGCATGGGCTGGGAGTGATCGGACGTTGAGGAGGGCACATTTGATGTGAGGTGTCTGTGGTTTGTTTGTGGAAGTGTGAGTGGTGGTCGTATCTGATATGTTATGTGAGGTGGTATTGTGGGGTGTGGCGAGGTTAGTGGGAGGCGGACTGTGGGAGAGAAGGTATCCTGTGCGGGGGCAGCGTTTGGAAGTGGTGCGGGAACTCAGTCTATAGTTTCTGTATTCTGTGGGAAGGGGTAGTGTGCTGAGCTCTGTGGTATTGTGTGCGGGCTCTAAGTCTTTCTAGTCTATGCATAGTTACAACACAGGGTGTGCGAAGTGGCATGGTTGGTGTGGTATCCAGTGTAGCGAGACGCTTGTGGTAAGTTAGTGGTGTGGGTATGAGGAGAACAATAGGAGTATAGAGTTTGAGAGCAGATAGTGTTGCAAAGAGAGTGAGCAAAGTGGTGGTGGCAACGGTGAGCTTGCAGGATGCTATGGGCATGATTGTATGCTGGGCGGGGCTGAGTGTGGAGGAGGACAGAGTCAGATTGGGTGAACCTGGCCTGGGGTAGGCAGGAGTGGATAGGTTCAGAGTGGGCTGAAAAGCATCCTAGATACTAGGAGGTATCAGAGTGGTTAGGCGCAGCAAGAGGCACCGGCTGGATCGCAGATGGGTGACTCTAAGGCACAACACAATTCAATGTGGTCTGGGAGCGACTATAGGCACAACACAATTCAAGTGGTCTGGGAGCAACCTTAGGGGACAACACACTTTAGATGTGGTCTGCTGGCGACCATGGGCCACAATACCCTTTAAATGTGGTCTGAGGGTGACCATAGGGCACAACACACTTTAAATGTGGTCTGAAGCAACCATATGGCACAATACACTTTAAATGTGGTCTGAGGGTGACCATAGGGCACAACACACTTTAAATGTGGTCTGAAAGCGACCATCGGGTACAGCACAATTTAAATGTGGTCTGAGGGTGACCATAGGGCACAACACACTTTAAATGTGGTCTGAGGCGACCATAGGGCACAACACAATTTAAATGTGGTCTGAAAGCGACCATAGGGCACAACGCACTTTAAATGTGGTCTGAAAGCGACCAAAGGGCATAACAGAGTGGCTAGGGCTATCAGAGTGGCTAGGCGCAGCAAGAGGCACCAGCCGGATCGCTGATGGGTGACTCTAAGGCACAACACAATTCAATGTGGTCTGGGAGCGACTGTAAGGCACGACGCAATTCAGAGTGGTCTGGGACCAACCTTAGGGGACAACACACTTTAGATGTGGTCTGCTGGCGACCATGGGGCATAACACAATTCAAGTGTGGTCTGAAAGCGACCATAGGGCACAATACACTTTAAATGTGGTCTGAAAGCGACCATAGGGTACAATACAATTTAAATGTGGTCTGAAAGCGACCATAGGGCACAACACACTTTAAATGTGGTCTGAAAGCGACCATAGGGCATAACACACTTTAAATGTGGTCTGAGAGCGACCATGATGCACAACACACTTTAAATGTGGTCTGAAAGCGACCATAGGGCATAACACACTTTAAATGTGGTC
The DNA here is from genome assembly GCF_040938575.1 of Ambystoma mexicanum. NCBI lineage: Eukaryota > Metazoa > Chordata > Amphibia > Caudata > Ambystomatidae > Ambystoma > Ambystoma mexicanum. The sequence goes on from NC_090941.1 coordinate 758,277,470, forward strand.
TGAAAGCGACCATGAGGCACAACACTGGGTAGTGTAAGCACTATTAAGTTGAGATCTAATAGCAGCCTAGACATGTGCAAGTTTAGGCCGTGGTCATTGGACTAACTGGACAGTTACAGTTATACAGCAGGCAACAATGGCATGGACAGCTGAGTGTTAGGAGTGGCTGCTTACTAGATCAGAGCGGCGATGGAGCGCGCTGCTAGTAGCCTGTGAGGACCCAGATCATTCAAAGTGGGATCTGCCCATGGCAGGCGGCCATCTTGGAGAGAATGGACAGTGGACAATAAAGGGCCGCAATGGTGTACGGTGGGATGCTGCCGTGAAATGGCACTTTCAGTCGGATTGTCGAAGTCGGGGTCAGGAATAAAGGCAGAGTTGGTGCGTAATTCCGGCGGGAATGCGTGAGCTAGAGGAATAAACTAACAAACCCAGGGGGCCTACCTTGAAATGTTCGGGAAGTTCCTGCTTCGCTACGCAACGGGATACTGCGCCTGCAGAGTCGTCGAGGCTCCAGGTAGGCAAGCTGAGGTGTGCCGCAGGGAGGTGCAAGATGGCTAGGGTAGGATGATGCCAGTTGTGTAAATGTTGGTACGTGAGGGCGATGGAGCGCGCTGCTAGTAGCCTGTGAGGAGCCAGATCATTCAAAGTGGGATCTGCCCATGGCGGGCGGCCATCTTGGAGAGAATGGACAGAGGACAATAAAGGGCCGCAATGGTGTACGGTGGGATGCTGCCCTGAAATGGCACTTTCAGTCGGATTGTCGAAGTCGGGGTCAGGAATAAAGGCAGAGTTGGTGCGTAATTCCGGCGGGAATGCGCGAGCTAGAGGAATAAACTAACAAACCCAGGGGGCCTACCTTGAAATGTTCGGGAAGTTCCTGCTTCGCTACGCGACGGGATACTGCGCCTGGAGAGTCGTCGAGGCTCCAGGTAGGCAAGCTGAGGTGTGCCGCAGGGAGGTGCAAGATGGCTAGGGTAGGATGATGCCAGTTGTGTAAATGTTGGTACGTGAGGGCGCAGAGGTCGGGTATAGTGGTGACGCCTAACCGCTGCGACCCGGGGCGAACAGGGGAGGAACAGGGCCTTTTCCCTTGGGCCTTCTCCTGATGCCGGCTTCCGCCTACCGGTGTAGGGGATTGGCTGAAGAGAAGTCAGGTTGCTTAGCAACCGAAGGCAGCCTCGTTTCCGGGCCACGCTGCGCCCGCCATTTTGAGGTCAGGCCGCAAGATTAAGACAAAATGGCGGATCGTCGCAGAGGATGTGTGCAGGTACACAGGTGGGGCTCTGGTTGGCAACAGGGCTCGGAGGGCAGGTCCAATAAAGGTGAAGGAGGCTAGTTAGCCAAGATATCACCTCATCAATGCTGTGGATTCCGTAGATGCTGCTTCATGTAGGTCAGGCAGCACGAGTGGTATATGCGGCTGGATGCTTCTGGTGAGCTCGTGTGGGGCAGGGGAGGGCTCATCCCAGATTCTTAGGACCCTATACGATTAAGGCAATTATCAACCCAGCAGCCGTGAAACTGGATTTACCACCTAATTTACACATCCACCCGGTATTCCATGGGTCCCTCCTGAAACCAATGCAACCCGGCACACGGATTGGGACACCACCTAAGCCCATACTTGTTGACGGAGGACCAGAATTCGAAGTCAAAGATATCTTGGACTCTAAATACTCTAGGACCAAGCTATATTATCTTGTCGATTGGAAAGGATCTGGACCACCAGATAGATCCTGGGAGCCCAGTGAGAATATCCATGCACTACGTCTAATCAGAAAATTCCATCGGAACTTCCCAACCAAACCTGGGCCAGACAGAAGGAACACCATGGGACGGGCCTTAGGGGGGAGTGCTGTCATGTCCCTCGCAGAAAAAACCCCCTCTGGCAAACCCAGGTGGAGTCAGGACTCAGGCCTCTAGAGCCTGGCATCCTCTTCAAAAGCCCTCATGGGGCCAGTCCTGGCGCCTATGGCGCCAGGCTCATACACCATGAAAAACAATGTGCTTGGGAACTACTTTATTGTATTGTCAGCCAACATGGAGGCATCCACATAGCTTGGTTCCTAAGAACCAAGCTATGCGGTCTAGTGTTTTGGGTGTGGTAGCCTAGGGACTACTTTACCTGGACTATTTTGTTGGGGCTATTTAAACCACACCCGAGCAAGACACCACGCTTCGCGTTACTTTGCAGCTTGCAACGTGACGCTCACCGTGTCCAGCTATTCCCTCGAACCTCAGAGAAGCAGAACCTGCAAGAAGACAAAAGGAATATCATTAGCAGCAGCATCTTACCTGCAGTCTTCATCTTTAAACACTCGCAGCTACTGAGAACAGCTTCCTCGAATTTGCACGCCTCCCGGACAGAACGACCTGAAAGTGGAAGATAGAGGCAACATTAAAGAAATCAGCAGAGACATTTACAAATTACAAACTGCTCAAAGGCTTACCTGGCTTACCTGGCTGGTCGCCTCTCGGCTGACACCACTCCGGACATTCCACTCGCGCTGAAGTACACCGCGACCTACAAGGCAGGAAAACACAGGTTAGCAAAGGCAAGACTTCGCAGCGCTGCGCATAGTGCTTACTTACCGCATCATAGCGCTCTTAATGTGCCATCCTTTACCAGCAGGGCTCAACCAAGCCAGTTTGCCGCGCTGAAGCTCCGCATACCTGAGGGAGAAAAAAGAGACATTTTAAACAAAGAAAGGCATGCAGGATAGCAACAAAACTAAAGAACAGCAATAAGACCTACCTGAACAATATCAAACAGGCCGGCATCAGTGAAGTAACTGGACCGCACTCTCCCATGAAAGTCAACGCGCCCCTGCAAAGAAGGCAGGACGGAGCGCACGGCTAATTCTACCACAAGGCAGAACCTTCCCCGCAGACCACATCAGGGCAAAGCTGAGAAGCATACCAGCGAGTAACCCGGCTGGGTGGCGTCCATGTGAATACCAGGTGAGCATAACAGAAATGTGTATAGGAGCTTCGGGAGCAAAGATATTTTGACTGCACTAATACGACAGAGCCATGATATCTCTTGCGCAGACCATCTGTTCAAAGAGTCCCTGGCCTCCCTGAGGAAGTTAGGAATGTTGGCCTTTAGCAGGCCCTCGTAGGTTGGGGATAAGCGCACCCCTAGGTACGTGATGTGTGTGGAGTTCCATTGAAATGGGTATACATTTTGCAGTGCCGCTAGGGTGGCCTGAGATTCCGACAGCCCCATTCCCATTGATTTCCCGGAATTTATTGTGAACCGAGAGACCATAGCAAATTGAGCCAATAAGTTCATGAGGATGGGTAGGGAGCTACGGGCGTCTCTAAGGAAGCAGAGTACATTGTCTGCGTACAACGCGACTTTGTGACGTTTACCCTTGAGCTCGAATCCCTGGATCCCCGGGTGAAGCCAAATGTGTTGGGCAAGGGGCTCCATCGCCAATGCAAACACCAGCAGCGACAGAGGGCATCCCGGTCTGGTGCCCCTGCGTAGGGGTATTTGAGAAGACCATTGCGAGTTGACTCGCACGCAGTCGATGGAATTTGAAATTTGACAGTATTAGTTTAGAGAATTTAGGGCTGAAGCCAAAGCCTTTTAACTAGGTCTAGATATTCCCAGGATATACTGTCAAACGCCCTATGGGCCTCTAAAGAAAGGAGAGAACGGGTGCCCGGGATTGATGGGGCTAAGGATATCAGGTCTATAGCTCGACGGATGTTATCATGTGCCGAACGGCCCTGGATAAATCCAGTCTGGTCTTGGTATATAATGAGGGGCAGGACCTCCCTTAGGCGGCGAGTGATGATTTTGCTATATATCTTCACATCTCAGTTAAGAAGAGCTACAGGGCGATAAGATGCGCAATCTGATGGTTCCTTTCCCGGTTTTAAAATTAGGGTAGTGGCAGATTCCACTATTGTCTGTGTGACAGTTCCTTCTTCCCACAGGGAGTTAAATAGTTTTGTGGGGTAGGGCGTAAGTTCAGCGCCGAAGATTTTATAGAACTTGTTGGTAAACCCATCAGGGCCCAGGCCCTGCCAAAGGGCAGGGCTGTGATTGTATCTTCAACTTCTTGGGCCATTATGGGGTGCTCTAATGAAGCACGTAAGGCTTGTGGGATTTGGGTGACTCGGGCATCAGTTGTACATATTTTATGGTGGTTTATGGATCCCCGGCGTGGGGGGCTGCTTGCTCTCTAAAGAAGTTTTCCACAATGCAGAGTTTGCCCTCCTCAGAGGAAATCGGTCTGCCCAAGTGGTCCCGCAGGGAGTCTATCTTGTTCCGTTTCGCTTGCTTTTTAAGTTTCGCTGCCAGCAGCCTATTAGCCTTGTTCCCTTTTGTGTAAAAGTATTGTTTTACCCACAACATATGTGTTGCTCTTGATGTGTGGTGCGCTTCTAGTGCCTTTTGTGCTATGCGAAGGTCCCTCAGGGAGCGGTGCGAGCTCTTCCCTTTATGTATAGCTTCAAATTTATGAACCTCTCCCTCTAACTGGGACTGCAAGACCTTCCTGGCCCTCCCTCTCTGTGCAGCTTGTTCTATCAGGTGACCTCTGATAACAGCCTTTGCAGCATCCCACATTACCCCAAAGGCCGTGTCTCCTGTGTCATTCTCCTGAAAAAAGAGGATGATGGTTTCAGCTAAATGGGTACGGATTGCCCCGTCCTCCAATAGGAGATCATTTAATCGCCAGGGTGGTCTTTGGGGATGGGTTGCGTGGGGAGGAGTTAGTGTTAGGCGCACCGGGGCGTCATCCGAGAGAGCTTCTGGGAGAATTTCAGTTTCTGTGGCCCATGGGATAAGGGTGTCGGAGAGGAGGAACATATCAAGTCTGGAGAACCCTTTATAGGTCGGTGAGAAGTATGTATAGTCTCATTCCTCCATATGTAGGAACTGCCACACTTCGATAAGGGAATGTTCTCGCAACAGTGTAGTAAGGGCTAAGACATTTTTCTTGTTGTTTGCCATTGGGGGGAAGTGTCTTATCGAGTAAGGAGTTGACCACTGCGTTAAAGTCCCCACCGAGAATGATCTTGCCCTCCACATGTTGCGCTAACGTGTCTGAGAGAGAAGCAAAAAATAGGTCTTGTTTAGCATTTGGGGCGTATAACGAGTTCAGAGTCATTTTCCACCCCCACAGTGTTGCTACTATCAGCAGTAATCTCCCCTCACTATCTCGTATTATCTTCAATGTTTTTAGGGCAATGCCCTTACGCACTGGGATGGCGACCCCACGCTTCTTCGTGCCACTATAGGCAAAGAATTTTGTTGGGTATTGTCTACTGTTAAGGCGAAATTCGTCAGCAGGTTGAAGGTGGGTTTCTTGGAGAAATAGAAACGCTGCATCAAGTGTCGCTAGTCTATGTAGCAGTGCATTACGTTTTAGGGGAGAGTTCAACACTTGTACGTTAAGGGTCATACATTTCATCTCCGGGGTCGCCATTCCGGAATCGCTCGGCCTCCCCTGATGCGCTATCTAACGTCTTTTTCTCCCTGTCTGGGGCCTCCCGCCCTCTACCAAATGATCTGGGGGGGTCACGTGTTGACAGATGGCAACTCCCACCCCGGGAACCAGAAACTCGACAATGACCTAAGATTGACCAAAGATGTTTAGGACCATAATAAAGATATGTTGACAGAGTGACCAATAACAACCAAATATAAACAGAAGCTATAATGAACATAAAAACAAAAACATAAGAAGCTTTTAGTAGCCTCAATTCCATTTTCCACTTTAACAAACCATCAGCAACAATGGGCGCAATCCAACTTGGGCGCCCCACTGAGATGCCTTTATACAACCTTTGCACTCCATGAAATCCCCTTGTGGGTAATATGCCTCTTGTCAAAGTAGTGCAGGGGGTGGACCCATTGACAGTTCAGAATTCAGTGAGGTTGGCATCACGAATCCCACTCCAGGCACGCGTCGCGTCCATCCCAAGGAAGGTCTGGCAATCCCTGTCAACATAGATTTCTTAGAGGCCACGATTCGGTTTATGCCACGGGGGCAATCTACATTATCTATCCTCTTCAAACGAATTCTGACAATCACGTATTTCCCTCGAGGATAGCCTTTAAAATGTTCAATTGAGGTCTCCTGCCTCTCTGCAAGCGCAATTTCCCATGCCAACTTCCGGGACTCCGTTTGTTGCATCTCTCAGGGCACAATCCACAAGATTGTCAGAGTGCATTTCCCATTTACTTCGGTTTATCACTGTTCAGCAGGGAGCTGACTTATTCTGGGTGGACGTTTGGGTCATTCGGTGAGAGGTGAGTGTCTGCCACCCGTGGTTTCCATTTCCTGGTGAGAGGGACCTCCCGCTCGCCGCCAACCTCTGGGTCTTCTTTTCTCGTCTTTTGGAGTAGGTTGAAAATCATGGTCTACCGCTGTCTGGGAGTCACGGTCCGGTGTCATCTCAGTGACTCTCCCAGCCATTATGTCCTTCGCCTCTGCCTCTGAAGAGATTGTATAGCGGTGGTTATGAAAATCAAAGATCAGCTTACTAGGGAATCCCCAACGGTAACTGACTTTCTGGGTTTGTAACCATGAGGTCACCCTCTGTAATCGGCATCAACACGCAAGGGTGTAAGTGGATAGATCCTGGAACAGCTGTATGGACGCTCCACGGAATTATATTGCTTCTGATTTCCTGGCAGCTGCCATGATTTCTTCCTTCTGGCGGAAGAAGTGGACCCTGGTGCGGACATCGAGAAGGAGATTTCTTCTCTGCTGGACTGATGAGTACACGCGGTACATCCTATCTACGATTAGTGCATCAGAGGGGGGAAGCCTCAATAGGCTCCGGAACAGGTCATTTACATAGTCGGCCAACTCCTGGTCTGAAACCTGCCGGGGAATCCCTCAAAGGCACACGTTGTTCCTCCTAGACCTATTTTCAAGGTCTGCCTGTTTACCCCAAATGTCCTCCAGGTGTTCTTCTATCGTCCACACCCGTTCCATGAGCACTTCAGTATCGTGTGTTTGCTCGCATGTTACATTTTCTAGGTCATTAACCCTGGTCTCGAGTCCTCCCGGATGGGTGGTTAACTCAGACAGGGATCTGGCCAGTGAGTCTTTTGAGGTGTTTATTTCAGCTTTCATTTCCTAAGTAATCTCTAGTAATGCTAAAGATTTTAGCAGCTCCTCAAAATCATGTTTGGACAATGCCATGTCCGGGAGAGGCTCTATGGCGGGGGTTGGGTGGATGTCCGCTAACCCTGTATGGCTTTGGAGAGAAGGTGCCGCCTGGGGTGTCAGGAAGGCCTTAATGTCCTGTGCTTTCTTTTTTCCAATTGCTTTGGGCATCTCGAGGGTAGTAGATACTGGGCAGTGATAATTTACGGGTGAAGTAGATGTCCATGTGGTGTTGGGGCCGGTGCAGTTAGCCCGCAGGTACGTGTATTTAGGCAGGACAACTAGAGGGACCAATCCGTTCCCAACTGCACCAAGGGTCCAAGGTTGAAGCGTATCAGCAAAAGTGCTGTTTAGGGGCGCTAGGTTAGCGTTCCAGAAGCTATGCACTAACCCAGAATTAATCCCCCCAGATGGAGCTGTTGGGTCGCAATAGGAAGAGCCTCTGGGAGGGAATAAGGGCACAGCTTACCCCCGACCGAGATCAAGACTGTGCACTGACTTGGCGCAGTTCAGGAGAGACAGGATCCCAAACTCCCTCCGCTCACCTTCCTCCTCTTGGGCCAGGTTGCCCTGGCATATCGCTTGGTGAATGGGCTTCAGTCCTGCAGAGCCATTGTTGGGCGGAGTGGGATAGGCGACGTCCCCGGCGTTCTGTGAAGGCAGAGAGATTCAGACCTCCCCACTCGAATGGGGACACCCCACTCCCAGGCTCCGGCGGGACCCTCAGGATAACTGAACTTAGTCCGGGCTATGAATTCCAGGCGAGAGAGCACACCGCGACAAAGCACCCCTCCTCGAGCCCGGGCAGGCAGCCCACCAACACGTCCTCAGGAATGCCACCCGTCCTCACCGGGCCGCATGATTCTCCCGCTCCGCGGGGTCCCACTCCTTTCTCCTCGCGGGCCGGAGGCGCCCTAACTTCAGTTCCGTGCCTGCATGCGGTTCCAACCCGCCGCGTCCCAGCCATCACATCAGGTTAGCAGGAGATCGGCTGAGTAAATGGCGTGCACTGTCATTTTGCCAATAACAGTCTTCGGGAGATTTCGGCAATTTCTTCCTCAATTCCGCTCTGTTTTCCACAGGAACTGCTATCCAGAGATCCACCTTCGAGTCAGCAAGCAGTCCTGCTAATCTGCTTCAGGGACATGGTTGTTGTACGCTAATATTGCGTAATGCGGGGCACCCTTCGGCGGAGCTCACAGCAGGCACAGCTTAATTGCGCGCTGCCTAGCCTAGCCATGCCCCTCCTGAGAAATCTTATTTACTTTTATTTTTTGCTTCCCACATCCAGAAGGGCTATCGGGCGTTATTGTTTTGATTGCACCCTTTTGCCATTCTTGAATATTGGGATCAGAAAGAACATTTTCCAGGATTCCGGTATGCTCTTCATTTTAAGGATATTCTGAAATAGGGTATGCATCTCCTTATGCATCTCCCATCGAGCACTGCATAAAACCGGACCACAATATCTTCAAAACAAACTAAAACCCTATCACCCCCTTGCACCCTAAGATCAAGCTCATCCGGCCTCCTAGTCATACCTAAGACAAACTCAGTCAGATTAGGCGGATCATCATTCTCAGCCTTGGCCCCCACCCTGTGGAACTCACTCCCACCCACATCCGCCAAACTGAGGATTTAACATTGGCTCCTCCCCTAAAACCAACCGGTAACCAAAATAGCCCAAACGGACAAACAGCATCTCAACGACACCAACCCAATAACTACCTGAGGCGAGAAATGGACAGCTAATAACCCCGAATATAAACTAGAAAGACAAACAGAATTAAACGAGTAAAGTAGATCAAAATAGTGAAGCGGATAATAAGAATAAATCATAATGAAACAGTAAGGAGTTGTAAACTGCTGAAATGCACATAATGCATGAGGAGGGAACGAAATGAATGGCTTCGATGAATTAGTTAGAATGGATGAAGCGTGTTGAAACAGATGAATGCACTGAATGAAATGAATGCATGAGTGGAAGAACAGATGACTATATAGATTGAATAAGTGTGTATATCGAATGAGTACGTACATCGGATAAGTGTATAGAATGGATGAACATGTTAAGCGGCTGAGTGTGTAGAGTGGTTGAGTGTAAACAGTTGAATGCACTGAGTGGAAGAATGCATGAGTGGAGGAACAGATGACTACATAGATCGAATTAGTGTGTAAATTGAATGAGTATGTAGATCGGATGAAGGTATAGAATGAATGAACATGTTAAGCGAATGAGCGTGTAGAGTGTTTGAGTACGTAGATCGGACGAGTGCGTATGGCGGATGAGGACATAAATACAGAGAAGCGAATGTAGAACTGATGATTGTACAGAAAGTATGAGCGTGTAGAGCGGTGGAGCGTGTAGAGCGGAGGAGCGTGTAGAGCTGATGAGGCCATAGAGCGGACGAGGTCATAGAGCGGACGAGGTCATAGAGCGGACGAGGTCAGAGAGCGGACGAGGTCAGAGAGCGGACGAGGTTAGAGAGCAAATGAGTGTAGAGAGCAAATGAGTGTAGAGAGCAAATGAGTGTAGAGAGCAAATGAGTGTAGAGAGCAAATTAATTTATAGAACAGGATTACTGAGTATTAACAAATGACTCTAAGGGGTTGATGAGTGCATACTAATGTTGAATGCGGAGAAAGCATGAGTGCATAGAGCGGATGAGGGTGCGAAGCTGGTGAGTGCAGGGAGCTGGTGAGTGCGGGGAGTGGGTGAATGCGGGGAGCGGGTGACTGCGCACGGTGGGTGAATGTGAAGTACAGGCGCAGACAGTGTGCATGCGAGGGGCAGACTGGAGTGCATGCGTGGGGCAGTCTGGAGCGTGCGGAGCGGATTGGAATGCATGACTGCGTCGAGCAGACCGGAGTATGTAGCGCTGACGGGGACACATGGAATGAATAAAAGTCCATAGAACGGACTGGAGCGCATAGAACTGCGCGACGTCCATAGTATGGTCTGGAACACAGAGAACATTTGAAAGAGCATGTAACCCATCATATCACACCCCACGCTTACTCTCTTCTTTACACCACCTCTGAACTAGAACACAGAGATACTATGACACCATTCGGTATAACTGTTCTCATACCAACACCTCCTGCTCACTCCCCAAACACTGCTGGTTACACATCCCCCAGCCAGGCGTTCTCCTCAGGCCTAACGCAGCCACAGTCGGTCTGGATAAATCCTGCCAGAACGAACACATACCCCTGATCTCAACCACCACACCTACCACTAAGAAGCAGCTATTTAACAAATACCGCACCAGCTGCACACATACCCGGTGCGCACACGCGCTGTTGCCTCTCCCTACTCTATCTACTGACCTGAACTTCGGTTCCCAAGGGCGTTCAACCTACCAGCGCCTTCAGACCATTCCAGTGGTATATAAGGCGCTATATAAGTGCAAAAGAACATAACATAACATGAAGAGTATACCAGCCCATAGATTAATATCCCCCTTGAGGACATGATTCGATAGGCCATCAGGGCCCACTGCCCTATTTGTGTTAGCCTTTCACATCAGATATTCTATGTCCATATTTAGGTCCCACAGTTACACAGTTAGACTAAAATATAACCCTCTTTTTTTATCATTCGACACACCATTAAGGTCCAGTAAATATTCTCCCCAAATGTGCTCTGGAATGGGATTTAGTTGTTTCTTTTCTTGATAGCCAGGTTGCTCATTCATAAGTTTCCGAAAGACTTGAGTCATTTCTTATGAGCACGTTTAGCATTGTTTCCCTGTCCGATTGGTATAACCTTCATTTATATCCCTTCAAACAGTTTTTAAAGGCCTGCTTTAGAGCCTTTATTTTACGCTAATTTCCCGGGTGGTCTCTATTTATTTTTTTAAAGTGCTCGCAATTGTCCTCTCAGTTCTTTTTTCTATTCTTGTACTCGGGTGTCAAAATTATACTTTCTCCTACTTTCTTCTCTGAACCCATGGGATTGATGTTTCTCTGCGAATATAGATATATACTGCCTCATTACAACTACTTACAACTATGCCGGTCTGGAAACAACAGTGCCAGTAATCTTACCGGCACCGTTGTTTCCGGACCGGCATATTACAACTCTGCGGGCGGAATGACACCCGCCCGCAGAGTTTTCGCAGAAACACCAGCACCGTTATTAACAGTACATGTGCTTACGTTGTCCCCATTCCCTATGGGAATGGGGACTTACCATTTGCCGCCGCTGGGGTTGAAATCCCCCAGTGTTACCGGGAAGTTAGGCACCAGTAAATCATTACGGGTCCGTCGGCAACCTGTGTGGAAAGCCCAAGGCATAATAGCCTGTGAGGGGCCAAACAAACCAAAAGGAGAGACTTATGGTTGCGTGACCTATGATGGATGGACCGTGTGGGCCATCAATTGCACCTAGACCAGAGAGCGCTCTACTGTTCAGATCACAGTCATCCTGAATCAAGCCAAGCAGAAGGGTTCCTGGTTGCATGACCTGTGATGAGTGGACTGTGTGGTCTGATAACTGCTCCTAGACTAGGGAGCCCTAAAGGGCGACCAGCAAAGCACATTGTGAGTAAGCCACTGAGAACTGTGAACTAATTGATAAAGCGAGCCAGAAGGCAGATCAAATTAACCTGTTGTTTTCCTACATTGAACATTGAACTAAGACATTGACATTTTGGGGAATCAAAGGAACAGAGAAGTGTTGACTTGGGAAAGGGAACCTCAAGATCTTCTTTTTGTGCGAACTGTACCATATTGAACCTGGGGAAGGGAACCTCAAGGTCTGGTTGAACATTGGTGACACAAACAGCTAATGAAACTGAGCCTGAAATAGAAAGCCCAAGAACGACTTAAGCTGATAGCAGCTGAGACTTTACTTTTGAACACTATTTTGGTTAAGAAGAACCCCACACTTTCTTTATTTCTAGATGTGAGGGAAAGATAGGTTTTTGACACATAACTTTAATTATGACTTACACAGACTTCCCTTATTTTTCTTAATCCATACCTCAAGTTAGGCCTTTCACCATCCTGACAGTTTAATGCATTTCTTTAAAAACTTGAGTTCTGTTGTCTGTGTTGTCTCTCTGTCTCACACAATGTATGAAAACAATCTTTGAACCTAATTCTTCCAGAGCTTTATATCCTCTAATCTTGAGTTATGGTCTTTGACCCAAAAAATAAACCCTGTGCCTATGCCAACATTAACTCATTGGTGCAGGTGCCAATGTTTCGCACCCTTATGGTCTTTATCTAGGCATCCATAACTTGATATTCATCAAAAGCATATACATTTACATTATAAAATCCATAACTTTCTTTGTCCAGAATCCACTTGCATATATTAGATCTAAAGAGAAAGAGAGAGAGAGAAAATGACAAACGGAATAAAGAAAATGGGCCTCTTACAACTCCGACGGTAGCTTTGCCAGAGTTGTGTATTTTTTCCGGCGCCTGGCAATGAGGAATCACCAGGGCATTACGTACGTTGGAAAAAGATACTCCCCATTCCCATTTGAGTCCAACAGGACTCAATGGGAATGGGGAAGACAGTAGTACCGGCAACCTTTATAATGGTGCCGGTGCTACCATCAAATTCTGCAAGCGGGTGCCTTTCTGTCTGCCAGGTCAGACTTGGCGGCAGGAGGGCATCAGGGCCGCAAACTTGTACTCTGCCGGTCCGGTAACAACGGTGCCGGTAACCCTACCGGCACTGTTGTTACCGGCCGACAGGGTTGTAATGAGGCCCATTGAGTTCTAATTGTGGGATTGTTTCTCCACTTGGCAATACTTCTTTTAACGTACATAGATATCCTAATACATTGATGTTTCATGCTCAATAATCTCATACTTGCTCCACTGTGACGGGTTCTACAGTGCACCCATGCGCCAACCTGTGATCACCAATCAACCTCTATGTGAATAGCACTCTCTGTTGACTTATGTGACACCCTTCCAAATCCAGTGTAATTTGAAAAGAATCCCATATTTAATTTGATTCTGTTATACTCTTACCCATCTATTGGAATCGGTGCATTCTGCATGTGCTAATGGTCGGTAAAAACCTGCACCACTTCCCTGTGTCATTTACGGGTCATTCCTTCTGAATAAGTACACATTCAACAGGATAATTCATACACGATTATTCTCCTGCAAAAATACCAACAAGAATTTCATTTGATCATTCTTGCAAGTGTGGTCATTCTTCTAAAAGTATTATTACCCCCACTTTATCTTAATGGATAATTTGACACCCGATACCTTGTATAGGTTATTTTCGACTAGATCCTTCCAGTTGATAAGTCAATCTCCACTTCAGTATATATGCTTGGAGATAATTCTCCCAGTAATCTTTATCTATGGGCAAAGAGTGATTATGTAGCAGTGGATTTACATCCATTTCAAATGCGTCATTGTCTGTATTCCCAAACGACAACTTGAGTGCTTACCTGGCAGTATTAATTCTATAAACAATAGAACTGGAGCCTTCCAGTTGATAAATTAATCTCCACTTCAATGTATACATTCTCCCAATAATCCTTATTTATGGGCAAAAAGTAAAAGTATAAGCCACGCATTTACATCCATTAAAATTCCTTATACACTATTCCCCACTGCTGAATTTAGTGCTTACATGGCAATGTTTATTCTGTTTCAAAAATGGGCTGGTGTTCCATGTGTTGTAGCGCCGCCACCATGTTGGAAACTGTTTTTAGCCTGTCACGTTGTGATGTAATGACGTCACATTTCTGTGATGAACTGCATTGGATTAGCTTGTGGTTGTTATTTACACAGCTTAATGCAACTTTGCTGCATAAAGCGTAATACTCCTAGATCCCGTTCCCTTTCCTCCATACTGAATGGGCGTCCCTTGATGAACAGAACCTTTTTCACCAGAAAAACATTCTTTACCCTTTTAAATTTAATTGCACGTAGGGGTGTGGGACGGGGTGCAGGTGCTTCCTTGACTCCACCCTCCGGCACTACACCCCTCTTTTCCACATCGACAGGAGCGGACCTGCTTCACCTGCGTGGTGGTTGAGGCCCTTTTTTCCCCTCATAATTCCACTTGTTTCTTAGTTCTTCCCCTGGGATGTTGGTCCCACGTTTTTCTTACATTTTTCACTTAAGAACCGGCTCACGAGGTGGAGGGAGCTGTTCTGCAAGTCTTCTCCAGATCATATCAAGGAGTACGTGCGTAGGAAGACTAAGGCCAAGTTAAGTATTCTGTTCTCCAAGGCACCCCACAAAGGTGATTCCTTTCCCGGGCAGCAGCCACGGCACCAAGGCTCATCGAGCTACCTGCCTGATGGCTGAGGGGTCCACAGATCCTCCCGGTCCCACCGCTGAGAGGCCGGTCGGCTCTTAGACCAGGAAATCTCCTGAGGGGCTCTGTCCGGTACCAGGCCTATGTCCAAGGGGGCACCTACACGCAGTAGCACTACCGACTCCATGTCTGAGGGCGATCAGCCTGCCAGTCCCACACCTGAGGTGCCCAGGTGTCCCGAACCTGAACGGACAATAAAACAGGTATAGGCCAGATACAGTACCAAGCCAGACAGGCATCCCACGTCTGTGTAGGGCCAGGACAAGATGGCAGCGCAACCTGATAAGTTTTGCGGTACGTGTGACCATGCGCCACTCCAATGAACATCAGAGACTGTACTCCACTCCCACGGTGGAATGGTCTCCCATAGTCACCACACCGGTAACCTGTTGCACATCATACCCGGTGCCCTCAGGGCTGGTGCACTACACGGAGGTGAATTACTTACAGGGCAGACAAGGCGCGGAAAGAGCGCAGCCCTCCACGCTGGTCACACCGTTGGTGCCTGCGCAGGAGCGGGCTTCCCCAGCGTGTGAGGAACGATTCTTTAACAAATTCCTCATGTTGATGAAGTCTCCTCAAATAGGTAGCATCCTGAAGGGAATAATTAAAGTCACCATCACCCGCTCAACCTGGCATCGCAGATCTGACCCTGCCACCCACGCCACCCCCCCCCCCCAGCCACATTGGCACTGGCGATGCCACTTGCAGATCTTGCAGACCCCCAGGACGCCAAAGATCAGGCAGACATGGACGAAGAGGAGGATCCGGACACCTCATCTTCAACAAGGGCCTTCCGCAATAGAATGCGGGATTGGCACCCCTCAGAAGGAACAGCCAGAGGTAGGGGTTCTGGCGGAGGTCTTAAACATCAGATCAGCCACAAGATCGGGCATTCCTCCAAAGGGACGTGGAAGCCCTGGAAAAGAAGGGCTGGTCCAGGCCACACTCATTGCAGCCCACCAACAAAAGGCTGGACACAAAGTATAGGCAGGTGGTAAGAGATACTCTCCTCTTATTGGTTCACCCTCAGCCTCATTCTTTGGTGATATCGGCAGCTTCTATGTACACCGAATCCCAAACATTAGCATTGTCCTCTGTTTCCGTCTTATTGGGCAAGGAAGAGAAGGTGCTTGAGGCCTATCGTAAGAAGGTCTACTCCAACACCGGCCTGCACCTGTGACAAGCCAACGCAGACAATATGCGGGCTGCTGCAAATCAGAGACTATGGAGGGAGATTGCAGATTTCCTTCTGGACCTGCCAGTTCATAGGCAAGCATCCTTCAAGGCTAGTTTGACTGAAGCCAAGATAGTGGTGCAGGACCTAACAGAGTCATCTGTGGGTCATATCGACACGGACGGCAAGGCCATCTGCATGGCCACTGATATGAGGTAGGCGGCAGGGCTAAAAGCTACCTGGTTAAACCCTGACGTCTAAGACCGCATCCTGGATCTAGATCTCCCACTTGAACGGGAGTGGTGGGGGAGGGGGGGTCTGTTCCATTCATCTACGGATGAGGAACTGGACAAGAAGAAAAACAGTCCGCAAACCACCAAGTCTTTGGCTATACTAGCAAAGCCTACATCCAGGACGTTCAGGCAGGGCCAAGCCAGTTCTGACAGGGGAACAGACGTTCAGCGGATTCAGGTGCTTTCAGGACCGGAAGGCTAGGCAGCCTGACAGGTCCCTGAGCCACTACAGGTGCAAGCAACAAAGGACCTCACACAAAGGCTTCTTCCAGTCCCCCTCTCAGGCACCTGCCTCAGAGGGAAAGAAGCAATGACGGCCTCATCAAGGTCCACAGTTCTCCGGTGGGGGACAGGCTTGCTCTCCACAATCAGTCCTGGGGGACTCTCTCTGCGGATCTGTGGATCCTCTCAGTGATTTCCCATGGTTTCTCTTCCTCTCCCTCTGAACCCTCCTTACTTTGCTCCCCTCCCTCAAATTGGGACACCAGCTCACCTTGCGGAGATCCACTCACTTGTACTAAGTGCTGCGGTGGAGTCTCACAAAGAGCCTTGCGTTCTACTCACAGATACTCATAAAACAGAAGAAGAACCAGGCAGGCCTGCAAATTGTTCTCGGTCTATCTTTCTTAAACCTATACCTACCCCTCCAAAGGTTCAAGCTGGTTACGCCAGCTCTGATAGCAGAGTCTTTGTATGGGGGAGACTGGACATGCTCTGTAAAACTGGAGGATGCATACCTATACGTCCCAATATGGCAACCTCACCGCTCCTTCCTTTGGTTCTGAGTGATGGGTTCCCATTTTCACTACAAGGTCCTCCCCTTCGGGCTCAATTCGGCCGCACGGGTATTCACAAGGCTCATGAATGCAGTGGCGGTATTGCTCATGTCGGAGGGCCACCGTGTATACCTATACCTTCGATGACTGGTTGGTCCGAGTGGAATCCCCGGGGGGTGGGGGCTGTTTGGAATAGGGCCTCCAGACTTATGGATACACTTTACGAACTGGGGTTCTCCATCAGCCACAAAAAAATCACACCTACAGCCTACCCAAGCCTTGGTCTTCCTGGGTCTGTTGTGGTTTCCCATGGTTTCTCTTCCTCTCCCTCTGAACCCTCCTTACTTTGCTCCCCTCCCTCAAATTGGGACACCAGCTCACCTTGCGGAGATCCGCTCACTTGTACTAAGTGCTGCGGTGGAGTCTCACAAAGAGCCTTGCGTTCTACTCACAGATACTCATAAAACAGAAGAAGAACCAGGCAGGCCTGCAAATTGTTCTCGGTCTATCTTTCTTAAACCTATACCTACCCCTCCAAAGGTTCAAGCTGGTTACGCCAGCTCTGATAGCAGAGTCTTTGTATGGGGGAGACTGGACATGCTCTGTAAAACTGGAGGATGCATACCTATACGTCCCAATATGGCAACCTCACCGCTCCTTCCTTTGGTTCTGAGTGATGGGTTCCCATTTTCACTACAAGGTCCTCCCCTTCGGGCTCAATTCGGCCCCACGGGTATTCACAAGGCTCATGAATGCAGTGGCGGTATTGCTCAGGTCGGGGGGCCACCGTGTGTACCTATACCTTCGATGACTGGTTGGTTGGAGTGGAATCCCCGGGGGGTGGGGGCTGTTTGGAATAGGGCCTCCAGACTTATGGATACACTTTACGAACTGGGGTTCTCCATCAGCCACAAAAAAATCACACCTACAGCCTACCCAAGCCTTGGTCTTCCTGGGTCTGTTGTGGGATACCCGGGAGCAGAGGATTTTCCCCACCACAGGAAAGGTGGCAGATATGAAAATGGCTACTGGACACTTTCTCAGCAGGGCGATAACTTCGGCCTGCTGGTAACACCACCTGTTGGGAATTATGGCGGCATGCCTGCTTGCGGTACCACATACAAGGCTCAAAATGAGGAGAGTGCAGTAACATCTCTCAGCCTCCTGGAACCAGGAGACGGGTTCCCAAGCAGCATCAGTCTCCATCCCGTGGAACTCCACCAGGATTCGGTGTGGTGGAGGCAAGACACCAATCCTATGGTTTGCAGACCTTTCAGGCAGCCCATGCCCAATTGTACTATCACTGACCCTCCCTGGACGGGTGAGGGTGCCACGCTGGGCTACCACAGTGTACATGGCATATGGACACTGAAGGACCAGAGGAGTCACATCAACATCCTTGAACTAAAGGCCATGCAACTGGCTCTCGGGGCCTTCTCATTGGTAATTGAGAGCAAATCAATCTGCGTTCAGACAGACACCTCCACTTACATGTACTACATCAACAAACAAGGGGGCACCAGATTGCCTCCCCTGTGCAGGCTCACCATTGAGAAATGGGAATGGGCTATAGCCCACAGCATACGGCTTTCTGCAATCCACCTTCCGGGAGAATCCAACCTGGAGGTGGACAGATTCAGCAGATTGGGAGTCGACAACTATGAGTGGCAGCTGGAAGAACAAGTCCTGCGGGAGATCAGGAGGTGGGGCCAGCCCCAGATGGACCTTTTCGTCACCTAGCAGAACCGGCAATGCCAACAGTATGCTCATGGCTGGGCCAGTGCACGGGCTTGCTGGGAGATGCCTTACATCTTCAATGGAACGGGATGTGGGCCTACGCATTTCCACCGACCCCATTGATCTACATGGTCATCTGCAAGATCAGAGAAGCTTCACCCTTGCATCTAATCCTGATAGCTCAACAGTGGCCGGCCAGGCCACGGTTTTCGGACCTCATACTGCTCTTGGTACAGAGCCCAGTGACTCTCCCAGTGGAGGGAACGCATCTCCTTTCCCAGCAAGGGGGGGCAGTGGTTCACCCCTCTCCAGAGAAATTTGCCCTAGCAGCCTGGTTCCTGAGCATGTTAACCCTGCAGCAACTTCACCTGTCTCAGGACAACCTGAGGCTAATTCAGAAAGCAAGGAGTGACTCGACCAGGAAACAATACAGGAGCAAACAAACAAGGTTTTGCTTCTGGGCCAAGGAAATGGGCATACATCCATTGACATGCACACTGGATCAGGTGCTATCATTCTTGGGCCATTTGGCAAAGTCAAGGGTTCAGGTTGACACATGCCATAACTACCTAGCAGCAATAGGTGCATACAGAAATTCAGACAACAGATCATTCTTCACCTCCAACCCTGTAGCCAAGAGGCATATGACGGGGCTGACAAGGTTGTACACCCCCTATCAAATGAACACAGCTGGTGTTGGACCTCAGCATGGTTCTGGGCGCCATGGGGCATACACCATTTGAGCCCATGCTGTCCGTTGACGTCAGATTGGCCACAATCAAAACAGCACTCCTGGTGGGCTTCACTTCAGCATGCAGAGTTAGCGAAGTTCAGGCCCTCGTGGCCTCAGAACCCTATACCACGTTTCATCGAGACAAGGTGGTGCTCCACATCCACCCTGTGTTTCTCCCAAAGGTGGTGTCTTCGTTTCATCACATCAAGTAGATAGTACTACCAAATGTCTTTCCTAACCCAAAGGACGTGGCAGACAATGTATTACACTGTCTAAATGTCAGGAGAGCCCTGAAGGTGTGAGGACAGTTTTTCTGAAGTCCAACTAAAGGCTTATTAAAACCATTAAGCTGAGACAGTACAATATTCCACTCTTAGTATAATGCTATACCACCTGAGTATATGGTAGCGTAGACAGAGCAGTCAGGCTAATCCTAGGAGAGAGAGAGGGCTGTAGAATCAGTACAAAGAAATTATACTACACATATGGTCCAAAGAAACAATGAAACTCTATGGGTCTCATTACACGGATGGCGCTAAGGAATTACCGGCACCGGTAAGGGCACCGGTGCCGGTAATCCCTTAGCGCCATACTACGTGGTCCCTCAGCGGGTCCTGTCCTTAACGTGTGGCCAGACCACACGTTAAGGAAGGGACCCGCTGAGAGACTTCAGGGCAAATAATGGTAGCGCTAATAGCGGAACCGTTATTTACTCCTTCCCCATTCCCATTGAGCCCTATGGGGGCTCAAATGGGAATGGGAAAGGGCCTTGGTGAATGGGAAATTACCGCCCCGCCAACCTTGGAATGGGGCGGTAATTCCCCCATTCACCAAGGCGGACTCTGTAAAATACTGGCGGCAACCATGGCGCTAATAGCGCCATGGTTACCGCCGTCCGTGTAATGAGGCCCTATGCATTGTAAAAATAAAGGGTTTATTTAAATACAAATAGGCCAAGATGAATCTTGGGTAAATAAATATATAACCACAATTGCAGCTGCTTTTCAGCTCAGTGGAACACAGTCTCAGATAAGCAAGAACTCTTTAAAATGGCACACAGCTAACTCAAGGTAATCTATATACTTTTTAAAGGAGCTATCAGAAACTTAAAGGTAGATATAAACCTAAGACTGTTTTAGAATCTGTATAAAACAGACCAGGGAAAGCAAAACCCAATGTTACACTTTATGAATGACTCAATGTTATTCTAGGTAGGTAAAACCTAAGGCAGACTTAGTCTAAACAGGATATACAGCACGTTAGGGGAAGCAAGACCCAGTTGGGAAACATATAGACCTATTCTCTAAAAGAAATAGTTAGTGAAGCCAACAGCATTACTTTTGGGGAAGCGGCATAACCAATTCACAGGTCAGTAAAATAACCTTACATATCATTTTCAGGATGGCACAACACACATTCAAGGTAAGTAAGAACCTTTGTAACTGCTCACTCTCACATTTACCAACTAACTATTTCACAACTAAGTACTTTTCAACACGTTATTCTTTTCAAGACAGAATACTTTACTTATCCAGTCATTCCCTAGTCTATTGCATGCATTAACTCAGAGGCACAAGAGGGATCCTAGTGGTCTAGGTGCCAGCTGTTGGTATGTCTTCTGTTGCAGGCAAAAGTCAGAGTTCCTGTGGAAGACTGTTCAAACAAGTAAGTAGTTCACTTTAAAGTTAGTTAGGGTCCAGGGACCTATGAGAACACACCCTAGGAGGATTTCTTTAGTGGGCCTGGATGAACTGAAGGAGAGGACTCCCAATCACAGAAAACACTCCCAAAGCTTTACAGAAATGGCACAGGCTTAAGGTAAGTAAATACCCCAGCCAACACAGTACCTCAGCACAAAAGAAGAGTTGCAGCAGGAATACTTCAGAATCTGCAGCCAAAAACAAACACAGTTGTTGAATTCCTTTAGCATGAAGACAGAAGACAGGACCTTGGAAGAGCTTTTGCAGCAGGGATCAACAGAGAAGGTTCCAGGCAAGAGTTTCTTCGCAGCTCGATGGGGCTTTGTGGTTTTTTGCGCCTTTTTCAGGAGCCAGAAGACTGAATATCGCTAATTGGATTCATGTTGTTTGTAAGTTCCAGCACTCTGTTGAGGGGAGTTTTCAAACTCCATTTGCGTCTCTGGAGGTCCAGCAGGATGCCACCAAACTTTCAGCTTGATTTGGAATTTGGAAGACTGTGCACTGCACACTGGCTCAAAGTCCCAGGGTATTGGGGTATTGCACCACCGCAAGGTTGCAGCACGATGTGGTATGGCTCAAAATGCAGGTCTTCTCGAGTCTAGTGGATCTCACCAGGTCCATTTCGGGATCCCCAGGTCGATTGGAAGGAAGGATTACAGCAGGCTCTGGTAACACAGCAGGTCGCTGGAAATCACTACAGCCGTTGTTTCTTCCTCTTCCTCTTATGGTTTCAGCTCCAGTGGTTGACTTGTCAGCAGCTTCCAGGTTTGGAGTATTTATCAGGAACTACAACACAACTTTTGCATCCTCTCCCTTCATTTTACTGCAGGGGGCAGTCTGGCTACCCAATCAGCACAACCAGGCCCCCCACTGTGAGTTTTTTCCTTTCAGGCAAGGTGAAAGACAAAGGACTGCAGAGTTGTGGATTCCTCCCTCGCTTCCTGCCTTTCCAGACACTCTGGAGCCTGGGCGGAGAATCCACAGGATTCCAGCCGAAGACTAAACAGCCACTGAGGTCGTTCCTGCCTAGAATGGCAGGGGAAGACCTCCAGAAACAGCAATCACACAAGAAATTGTGAAAAAAAGGAGCCCACCAATTTAGCAAAATGGTGGACCTTCTGTGCATTAGCAAGGCTAAATTAACAATCATGGTTGAAATCCTGTGATGGAAATGTTAGAGGGAGAAAAGACTGTAGATTATTTTTCTGAAAATAACCTTCAGTCTTTTCTCCCCTGAACATTTCTAACTTGGCCCCCGCCGACCCCCCAACTGTGTGTGTCGCGGTGTCCTTGCAACGCCTGTTCCCTTTCACTTCTGTGATCGGGAACCGGTGCCGCAGGGTCCTTTCCTTTCTTTTTGTATTTCTTTTTGTTTTTTTTAAAAAACTTTTTGGGTGTCTTCTGTGGGGGACACTCCCACAACCCACCCTCAAAATATAGAAAACAAGGTGCGGGGGACACCCCCGCAGCCCTTAGAACCAAATGGGGGATTTGGTCAAACTTTTCGGCCGTTCAGAATTTTCAAACGTCTGAAATATGGCCAAATCTCTCATTCAGGCTTTTATTTACGGTCTTTTGGACATTTCCGAATTAACAGTCTGTGAGTAATGAAGACTAAAAAGTCATTAAAGTTGTTACACTGCCATCAGCCATTCAAGGAAACTTGCAATTGTAACAAAATGTTACCAGGTATGTAAGAAAGGGGATACATCGTATCCCCCAGCACTCCACATAAGGTGGGGTGTGCTTGCTCAATATATAAATTGTAAAGGGGGATGAAAATCCCTCTTTACTACTTGGGAACTGTAGTTCACCAAGTACATGAAAGAGAAATTAACAGGAGAGTCTCCATAGGGGCAAGGCAGCCTAAGCCCAAAAGTTGTAGGAAACTATAACTTCAACCATACACTATGGAGAGACATAAAAAAAAATCACCCATAAAAAGAGTGAAGGACTAGGTGAGAGGGAAAAAAGATTCCCCTTCACCTAGGGACAAGGTAAAATAGTTACCTAGTCAAAGCAAAATGTTCTGGGGTTGACGCAGGTCCGGAAGATTTATCATTGATATGAACATCTTACCTAACAAAGCTCTTCTTAGACAGGACAGGGCTTTCCGCAAGTCAGATGTGTTATTCATCACCGGTGGGTCAAAGCCAGGGTGTCCAGCATCAAAGGTCTTGATATCCATGTGGATGGTCGCGGCCACTCAGGAGGCCTGCAAGAGTCTGCAAAAGGAGGTTCCAGCAAGTCTTCACCCTCATGCAGTCTGGACCAAGGCAACAGCACTCACCTAACAGAGGCATGTGCCGGCAAACCATCTGCAGGGCAGCTAACTAACCTACCCCCCTCAGCATTCTGCCAGCACTATTGTCTATATGGCAGTGCACGGTCGGACACAGCCTTTGGGCAAGCAGTCCTTAGGAACCTGTTCTCTTAAGGTCCTCAACGTCTCATCTTCCTGAGGTGCCAATCAGTGTTAATCACCCATGCAGTATGGAGGAAAGGGAATGGGACGTAGGAGTAATTATAAATTACTCACTGTAGTGACTAACGTACTCCTAGTGCATAGTCCCCTTTCCTCCATACGTCCCACCATCCTTCCCCCTTAAAAAAGGAACGCAGTTAGGCAGTTTAATCTAGCTGACGCGTCAGTGTGGACTGAGATGTGGCGCCGGAGGGCGGAATCAACGGAGCACACGCTCCCACGCTCAATTAAATTTAAAGTGGTACAGACATTTATTCTGTTGAAAAAGGTTCTGTTCCCATCCCTAGATAGGGATGCCCATGCAGTATGCAGGAAAGGGGACTGTGGACTAGGAGTACGTTAGTCACTACAGTGAGTAACTTAGCATTTTATCTTGATATCTCATTAACTTATGATATTAATGTGACATAGGTTTGGTTTGCCACAAATTCTTAACTTTACTTGTGTAGGTATGTGGTATGGTTCCTTTTCTGATAAACACTCTGGCCATGTTCATATTTGTGTGTGATCACCTAGTCTGTGACTACCTCTAGTGCAATTCATCTTCATGGTAGTTTTTGATCTCCACTGCCTCTGATTAGAGGTCTTATGTTATTCACTTGGTTATTCATGGTGGCAACACTAAAGACAGACACAAGTGATCACAGTTCAAGGGTGATTATTGAACTTTGAAATGGGTGAGATAAACACCTACTCTGAACCTAAATCTAAGATGGGAGCAAGCTATGACCATCAAATAATAATAAGGCAGTCTTAGTGGCGACTTGTCAAATGAAAAGGGCCTATTCTAAAACAAACTATTGCCAAACCTTACTACTAATCACAAATAGAGTGTGGGATAATGTTCACCAGAAAAGAAAGAAGTGTTCACAAAGTGATAGGTCAGGATGGTATGGCTTGGTCCCCCTTCCCCACGTTTTTGGCATGGGACAAGATGGGACTTCTGAGCACAGCACACTCATGTGCCTCGCTAACACAACGTTACATTTCCATTTAACGATATCGGGACCTTCTGGGGCCAAGTCTCTTCTCTTTCCTACAAAGTTTCTTGCCTTAGAAGGCCCGCTGCTTCAAAACAACAAACAAACAAAAGGTTCCTTCAGTGATCTTGCACCTTAGGCAACCGCTCTTCACCCCTTGGATCTCCTTCCCCGGGCTCGGATCCTTCTTGCTTAGGGCCTCCCTCGTTCGGGCTGACTACGGCCTTTCAAATGCAGCTTGCACTAGTCAAATGTCTTACTAAACAACTTCTCACTGTGGACAACCCCCGGACAGGTTTTTTAAAAAATATATGTTTATTTTTTTAATTTTAATCGGTGCATTTTTACGAACTAAAATTGCCACTCCTCTAGATCTGGAGGAGTAGCACAAACCATACGCACCTCAAACCCATTGTTCCTGTAGGTTTTGGATCTCTTCTTTCAATAAATGTGTTTATTGCAAAAAATTAATATCACACTGAATGTCACACATACAATTGTAAATTCTTTGTCGTTTGTTCAGATTATTCAATCCGTTAACATTCCAAGACCGCCCTTTCAAATCTTGCTTCATAGGAGACGCCATCTCCCTGAAAAAATCTAGAGATACACTAGTTGTGTGAAATTGTACTAAAAAAATTAAAACAAAAAAACAAGTACAGAAACCCCCACCTTACCAACAGTATGCTGATAGCCAACACTACAGAACATGAAAGCCCAAAAACCCCCAGCACCCCTGCAAATTTAAAATAAGAACACCATTCTCAATACTGAAAAAATGCAGAACCTCAGTAAATAAAACAATATACTAACATGAACTATATCAACATAGTACATACTAATTGCCATAAATTCAGAGCCCATATTTGAAGATGTCTTCTCTAAGCTTGTTACTCTGACAATGTTTGCAGGTGTATTACTTTTCACCCCAACTCGCAGACATCCCTCTGCTGGGTTCACAATTGCCAATTTCACAGTGCACTTCAGTTTTAACACAATGCAGGATTCACTCTTCTTAGCTTTCCCCTTGGCATCTCTTTGTAGGGTTCACATAGTCATCTTTCACACAGTTCATGCTCTTATTCACACTCTTCATAGAAAGCAGGGTTCCCTTTCCCTAGCTTTCTTCCGGCAACGGGTCAGAGAATTTAAGACATTTGACGTGACCCTTGTAGGACCACTCTGACACCTCCCGCCTCCCCTTTCTAGGGCCTTCTGGTACTTGCAGTTTCAAAACAGGTCCCAAATCAGAGTCTTTCGAATGAGTGCCCGTGTGGCGCTGGACCTTCACTGGGCTTTCCTTAAAGTTCACAAACACACAAGTTCTTTGTTCCTTACGTTCATAAATGTTGCTACTTGCAACCTTCGGCTCATTACAGTTGGTTCCGATATAACCCTTTCCGGACTCACCAGCTGTGCGAAACCCATTGGCTTGTCCCGCCTCTGGAGTCAAGGTTGGTGTCTGGGTAGCCACCGTGCCTCCCTTCCTGGGTTATCAATGCGGGAGGCCCCCGTGCACTGTTGACATCTGCGATTCCACACGTCAGTTATGTATCCCGGCCTTACATTTTTTCTTGCAGAGGCTTCACGGGTCTTTGTTGTAAAGGGTAAGGGCATCTCCCTCCTTGTCATCCTTTCAGGTCTGGCTGCCTTTCGTCTCTGTTTAAACTGCCATCTTGGATTAGCTGCTTCCTCGTGCGGTTGGCTTGCTCATCGTGTGCCCTCGTGCTCCGCTTTTTATCACTGTGGAGAAGGTAAAGGGCCGTCAGGTGTGCGCGATTGTCAATTGCCTGAACTTTGCCTGACCATTGTGTTGGGACATGTCAGGTAAATGGCTCTGGTGTTAGTCCGTTGTCTGTTACGGTGTAAGCAAGTGTTTGTGTCAGAAAAGAGGGGATAGGAGCTAGGATGGGGAAAAGGTGTTACAACTGTCAGTGTTCCACTCCCCGAAGACCCCTCAATCACTGGGTGGTACTAAAGTGTCCCTCCTGAAAACCCCTGCCAACTGCATTGATTATTATACATTCAACCCTGCTATTTTAACTCTTTTAATTGAAACCTATTTCCAAATTCATAAATTGCTTTTTTGCATAGTCCACACAGTATTATATATATTGTTCATCTGCTCATCAAATGATACGGAAGGGGCTGGTGTTGAGCCAAGCCATCCTCCACAACCATTGTTTGACTTTCATGATTGGTATTGTCCATTGTTGCAAATAACCTGGTTCCATCATTTAACTTTCATGTTAATAATGTACATAAACATATGAAAGAGTAGGTCATTCTACAGTAGGTAATTCTACCGTTTTACTTTTATTCATGATATTATACACTGTCTCCAAGTATCTGGTTATCATCATTAAACTTCCATGTTTATATTGTACATTGTCGTCTGTGGTAGCTAGCTCCTTCTATAAGAAGACGTGTCATTAGTTGTCCTTATTGAGGCCATTGGTGGTGCTTCTCAGACTACATATATGTTTGGCCTCTTCCTGTCTTAGAATCAGTTCTCGGTCCCCCACATCGCTCACTTGCTGGTATGTTTGATACCAATGAACTTGGTATGTTCTTTGTTATTCATCTGGTGGTCCAACTCCCACTGTTCTTGTAAAGGTCATTTTATTTTGTCAGAGACTGTTGACTTACTGAGGTGTTCTCTTATTCTAAATCTAAGTTCCCAGGTAGTAAACCCCACATACAATTTGTTACATACACAAATCACAATATATACAACACATTTTGTTGTCCTTGGTCACATCCGTTTGTACATTTAGTGCATGTTTGCCCATAGAGCAATTCATGCATTTATAAAAGCTCTTAACAGGGAGCCCTCTAAGTGCTACTACTTGGATGGATTGTTTCTTGGTATTCATGAAACTAGGACTTCATTTTGTTTTCTAGTCACAAGTAAAAGAATAGACCAATGTTTTTTTAAAATCTTATCGATTTTGTTATTGGTTCTTAAAAATCTAGTGATCATCCTTATCTTCTTTTCATCATTCTCTGATTTAACTTTAGGAGTGAGCAGTATTGATATGTCCTGGTAATCTGCTTTCTTCTTTGCTTCACTGATATTTTTAATCGAGTTTCCTCTTTCTAGAAATCTTTTTTCAATAATGTTCTTCTCAATGTCATTACTAGCTGTTTTACTACACTTGCATTTTGCTCATAGGAATTCCCCTTTCTGAATATTCTCAATAACACTTCGTTTATGACAACTTGTGGAATGTAGAATAGCATTTACCTCTGTTTCCTTTCTGTAAATTCTGATCCGCATCTCAGCATTCTCAATATCTATATTTAAATCTAGAAATGTAATGTGATGTGTACCTTTCTCCAAGGTTAGTTCAATACCAAATCTATTTTTGATCAGATAGTGATTGAATGTGATTAGCTCTTCCTCAGACCCTGTTCATATTTCCAAAATATCATTGATGTACCTTAGCCACATGTACATTTTGTTTGTCACATCAGGATAAGTTAACACATGTTGTATGCATATTCCCCCATGAACAGATTAGCCAGGGATGGTTTATAGCACACCCCCATGGCCACCCCCTTTATCTGTTTGTAAAATACATCTTTAAAAATAAATATATTGTGTTGTAATGTGAATGCTAGAAATTCTTCAATCATTGCAAATTGTTTAAAAAAGGACCCTGATTTATTGCTGAAACAAGTCAATAGTTTGTAGTGCCAGTTTGTGATCGATGGAGGTGTAAAGCGCTTTGCAATCCATTGTAGCAAGAATTTGTTTGTCCCATTCAATATCATTGAGAATGTCTAGCACTTGCATGGTGTCTCTAACGTATTAATCTAATTTCAATACTTCAGGTCTTAATGTGGTGTTAATAAATTTCGACTAGTTTTCTGTTAGCCAGCCTTTGCCACTGACAATTGGACGTAACTCCAGTAGAATTTCGTCACCTTTGTGTACCTTAGGGAGAAAATAAATTCTGGGAATCTTCAGTTTTTCACACATAAGGAGTTCCTGCTCATCTGTGATAAGTTGTTTTTGATACCATTTGGTAATTAAATCCTGAAATTCCTTTAGCAAGTATGAGATGTTTGATCATGAAACATCATTGTATTAGGATATCTATATACGTTAAAAGATCTATTGCCAAGTGGAGACGGAATACCCCAATCAGAACTTGTTTTCTTTATTCCAAATGTTTGTCATTTTCTCTCTCTTTAGATCTAATATATAGAGGTAGATTTTGGACAAAGAAAATTATGGATTTTATAATCTAAATATATATTTCTAAATCTGACTGCAACTCTTCACCCTTTGCAACTAATCCAAAACAGGACTGTGAGACCTGTCCTTGGCCTCAAGCCCAGGCATCGTATCTCTCAAGTCCTGAAATCTCTCTGTTGGCTCCTAGTGGCTGCAAGGATCAAGTTCAAGACCCTCAGCAATGTCCACTAGGCTTTCCACTTCAGGGACCACACTACATCCAACTCTCTTTTGCTAAGCATCTTCCTTCTCAAGCTCTCTGCTCATACACTTCCAAATCTCAGAGGGTCAGACGCTTCTCGAGGCAGAGAGTGTGGGGTAGATCTCTGTCCTCGGGCGGGGCCTCCGTCTGGAAGAGCCTCCATGCCCTCACAAACTTGAGCAGGGCCACCTAAGGTTCCAGAAGCAACTGTTCCTTCTCGCTTCCTCACTCTCTCTCTCTCTCCGTCTCTCTTTCTCTCTCTGTCTCTCTCTCTCCACCCTGCTGATGCTCCTGGTAGCCCCTTGCACTACCTCCGGGTACCGACCCACTTAGGGACTGTATCTGCAACCCTACAGTCCCCTGTCTTCCTGCACTTACTTGAGCCACCACACTGGCAACACTTACTGTGCTTTTGCCATTGCACTCCCCCTTGGCACTTCTCCTCTTCCCTCCCCCTTGCACAATCTGAATGACACAAGGCCTAGTAAGATTGTTTGTTTTGTCCTCCCTCTATCATTCCTTGTCTTGTCACGCCTAGAAA
This sequence comes from Ambystoma mexicanum, assembly GCF_040938575.1. Lineage (NCBI taxonomy): Eukaryota > Metazoa > Chordata > Amphibia > Caudata > Ambystomatidae > Ambystoma > Ambystoma mexicanum. Next base: position 758,306,782 of record NC_090941.1, read on the forward strand.
CACTTGTGTACAGGCATGTTATAAATGACTTATCATATCATATGCTTTTGATGAATATAATGTTATGGATGCCTGGATAAAGCCCGTAGGGGAGCAAAACTTTGGCACGAGCACCAATGAGTTAATGTTGGCATAGGCATAGGGTTTATTTTTTGTTTCAAAGACCATAACTCAAGATTAGAGGATGCAAAGCTCTGGAAGCATTAGGTTCAAAGATTGTTATTTTACAGTGCACAGAGTTCATAGATTTTTAACCAATATTAGAAGCTGTCAGGATTTGAAGAATAAGATCTTGAGCTATTATTGTCAAATTTGAATGTAAGTTATCAGAGTTCGAGGTGAACGATTTAAAAATATTGTTTCTTAAATATATATTAGGTCCTTTTGTGAAATTATTAGAATCTCCAAAATTGTTGATACGCGTAGAAATGTATTACATTGATGATTTCTGCATATTTCTTTTTGATGTAGCCTTTTGAGTAACTGAGCGGACCTGCATTTTAAGGTTATTTTTGCATTCAGATTATACATGTGACTTCAAAACGTGATGGTACAATAGCTCGGACAGTCCTACAGAGTCTGCAGATTCAGGTCGATCATGCCAAATGCTGAAATCACACAGAATACACAGTTTATCATTATAATAAAATGGTGGAAAGGAAAGCCTCAGAACCTGCTAAAACGTAGTTTCTAGGAATGGAGGGCCTATAACATCCTGGTAGAATGAGTTTGCAAAAATTCAAGTGTGAGGGAACAGATTTGAAACTCCCCATCTCACTTTCCAAATTAGAGACGAAAATAAAGTTTGCACTTTGTCGCTTGAAAGTACCAGGCTAGCCTGCTTCAAGTGCATTGAGGAGGATTGAGTGTTCCATAGACCTATTCTCTTCTGGAGCCGTAGCCTTCACCACCCTGTCACGGATATATGATACCGTCGAAAATATTTTACCTAATGGAGATTTCACTGAATCTATTTCACTGAAAAACGAAATTAAAATTTTACCTTTTCCACGTTTTTTTATGAGACCCCCCGCAGCCCTTCATCACCCCTCCCTACCCCAACTTATACCCTTAGGCCCACACCCCACCTATTATGCACTACGCATATACCACTTACCATTTTCAGTTAAATTAATTCGGTCAAATCGCCTTAGGTAAAATTGTATTCAGTGAAATGTAGGTATACGCCCTGTGACACATGAAAAGTGACGAGTGTGCTAATTAATAAATCAAACAATAGCCTAGTTTTCAATTTTTTGGAGAGCTGTGAGTTTGGCAGGTTTGAAAAGGATTGGCCCTTTGTGTGGTCGATTAAGATATCGTACAGGAAAGTGAACCTTCCTTGTCTTAAAGGCATAGCACCACTACCATAACTTTTTATTATTATCATAGACGAAGTTCCCTTTTTAGAGGCTACTCTAATAGTATTCATCGCTCCAATCCTGTTTTCTGGATGTTAGAGTGTGTGTATGTTGGGCTGGTCATCGCTGCATCATGTCTGGCTGTGTTAGCATGAGGGGCATGGTGGAGATGTGTTTGTTTATGGTCACTTGAATCCAACATTGCACTTGTCAGATTTTGTTTCAGAGTTTGAGTAAGTTTGCTGGCCCCCAAGTATGATGACAGGATTGCGCTGTTGCTGATTTTAGGATGGCCCGAGAGATCACTAGGTGTTCTTTTTGACTGTGCCCTGTTTCTACAGTTGAGTTGGTAATGGGGTCTGTAGTCTTGCGATGTGCATTATTTGGTGTTTTAGGTCGCTTTTGTTTTCTTTGTTTTGGCCCATTTCGGGCAATTCTTCACAGGGCTACTTAGATCATATTCTGCAGGTCCAATATGATAGTGCGAGAGGGCAAGAAGACGTGTGATTGACAATCAAATGGAAACTACCCTTTTAATTATGTGAGAAATTGCTATGCTTATGGTTTGTGTCTTATCTTTTCGGCAGCAGAGAAATCCTTAAAGCACAGAAGAGTAAAGCATTATGGGTTTGAGTTTCGATATGACAACAATAACGTGGATAAGGACAAGCCTTTGCCAGGAGGTATGAACTTTCTTAAATATTATATTATGGAATACGTTAATTGTAACTTGTAATGCATCTAGTGAAACCGTGGTTAGGGGATGCAGCATTCCTGGTTTCATAGTTGTGCATAAAAGTTAGGAAGAGCTGGGGTGATCCGATCGACTTTTTTACCAGTAGACCACATTTGATATCGTAAGGGATGTTGCTCTTCACTTCATAACGCAACAGATGTTTGTCAGTAAATAAATAGTATTGAACCAAAGATATTTATAATAATTCCTTTTTAGTGTTGACTGTTACCTACATCTTACTGAGTATTAACACTGTTAGGAAGGTTTTGGTTTGTGTTTAACTGAAATTGTATTACTGCTTTTTATGCAATGGTGGTCATTACGAGTTTGGAGGTAGCCATGGTAAGCCCCCATTCCTATTTTAGCCCCCATAGGGCTCAATGGGAATGGGTAAGATGCTAATAAGGGGCCTGCAAATTGCGGACCCGTTATTAGCTCCAAGGTCCCTTAACGGGTCCCGGAAAGAACGGCTGGTCAGACCAGCCGTTCTTGCTGGGACCCGCTAAGGGACCTCGGAATAGGGCGGTAAGGGTTTACCGGTACCGGCATCCTTACCGGTGCCGGTAAACCCTTGCCACCCAACTCGTAATGACCCTCAATGTTTGCAAATGTATGATACGTGAGATGACATTCTGGGATTAATACAAATTGGTTAATACCCTAAACTGCCAAATCTAATTAGTTTTTTTTTTAATTCAAATTGCTAGATGGCCTATTATAATGGCATAATTTGCTACCCTGAAGTGAAATATGTTTTCTCTAAGCTATTTGTTCTCTAACTCTCCAATAGTGCAAACGGTCTTGCCTGTTCATCATGCTACATGGAGCTACAGCCAACATTTAAAACTATGCCTTTCACTTTTTGTGTGATTTGTTTGTAAACTTTTTGTGTGATTTGTTTGTTAGAAGAAAACTTAAAGAAGGCTTCAGACATAAGTACCTCGAATAGAATATCAAGCCTCACTCCATCTTTATCCAGAATGAGAATTAGCTATTCAAAGAACTTCTTTTGAATACATATCTTTTGTATGGATCACCTTTCCAGACCCTGTACTTCTTTCCTACAGAAAAGCACCTATAAGGGGTGGGAGGAGGTAGGGAACGAAAGCTGGATGGAGAAAATCAGGTCCAAAAATTTCCCTTTGGGTTGTTTCTCTTTCAGGTCGAATCTCTTCCCTACCTTGGCTTTTTGTAGGACTTGGCTGTGCATCCTAAAAACTAGAAGCATCTTGTGCCCACCTTTGATCTGTCACCCTTCTCTGTCTTTTGCATTGATTCTCTTTTAGTTGGATGCCTTCTAGCAGTGCACTGGGTGTGTCATATTTTACAATTTATTTATATACAGGAGGAACAATTCTCTTTTGACCACAAAAGTACGTACAATAGATAAGAAATCAGATTTGACAGGAAGCAGTGAGCTTCTTACAGTGGGGCGAGTTTAAGGGACATTCTGGCCAGGTTTTAGAGGGGAGTATATAGAACAGTCACCGGGACAAAACATAAGTGGACTTTCATAGATTAAGGACAACCAACATTGGACATTTTTAAGTGCAGGTAGGCGGTACGGCCAGCTGTGCTCGGAACGTGACCATGGTTGGTGAAGTGCTAGTATGGAGACCGAGGAAGTGAGAGACAGTGGCAGGTTAGAGGCAAGGAGACAATGTTAGAAAGCAGGCAGATGAGAGGTAGGTTAAGAGTGTAACTCAGAGGCGAGGGGGCAGGCTTTTAGTTTGGTTTTGAAAAAATCCGGATGGGCTGTTTTTCGTATGTCCAAGGGAAGAGAATTCCATGCAAGTGGAGCAAGAAGAGAGAAAGAGCAGAAGCAAGAGGAAGCACAGGGAGGGCGAGGAGCCACAAAGTTAGTCGAGAAGGCAGAGCAGAGATTATGAGAAGGCTTATAGAGGAGGATAGATACAGTGGTGCCTGACCGTGGATAGATTTTAGAACCAAGAGAAGAAATTTAAATCTGTCCCTGTTTTGCATCATCAGCCATCCGGCCTGTTGACGGTACGAGGAAGTAGGTGTGAAGTGAGGGAGTTCAAAGAGAGTCCTGGCGGCAAAGTTAATGATCTTGTTGAGAGAACAGAAAGTTGATGCTGCCACAGTAGTCCAGTTTAGAGAACGCAAGAGTGGTTAAGAGATGCTTGGCAGTGTTGAAAGAAGTGGGTACCTGATTTTCCTAATATTTAGGAGGTTGGGGTGCTGCCGTTCCAGGTTTGGAAATGAGTAGAGAGGGTGTGAGAAGGGTCATAGATGACGCTGAGGTTTCTAGCTGAAGAAGAGTAGGGGAAAGTGTCAGGTGGGAACTGGATAGGCAGAGGAAGTGATGAGAGAGTGCTTTTGTCAGGGAAGTAGAATACCTCTGTTTAGGTAGAGTTTAACATCTGTAAGGGAGGCATGTTATATCAAGTGAAGACAGACAAGAGATGCAAGGTTCAACAGTGTTTATTGAACAAGGTTTGGAAAAACTCCTATCTGGTCCTATAGCTAAAGATGGGAGCACGCTCTACCATCAAATAATAAATACCACAGTCCTAGTCATGTCTGTCAAATTAAAATGGTCTCTACTAAATAAACCTATGGCCTGCCCTTACGCTAGTACAATAAATGGGTGCATGGAAAAAGGTGTTTGTAAAGGAAAATCAGCGTTATAACATAAAAGATCAAAATTGCTGAGACAGCTCTCCTCCCTACATTGGACAGCACAGAGTTAGGTGGCCCCCGTAAACAGAATGACACACTCTGGTTCAGGTCCTCAAAACAAAGACAGTTCAAAAGGTGGATCGAGGCCCGCCTGGCCTTCCCCGTTAATGTAAGTTTTCCAGCGTTCCAAAAGTTCATAGTTCAACAAAATGTTCACGTAGGTCTCCCTCCGTTGGGCTCAGACCTCGCAATTACAGCACTTGCAGGGGTTCCCTTGACCAAGCTTCAAATCACATTAATTCACAGGTCTCCCTCTATCGGGCTCGGACCTCTCAATCATTCACAGTTCATCACAGGTCTCCCTCAGTCGGGCTCAGACTTCTCACTTTGCAACTCAACGTGATTCACTTTCCTTAGGCTTCTCTTGCCTTGAAACCGAACACAGTTCATATCCTTTAGGCTCACATCAGTGCTCGCTCAACATAGACTTTTGACTGGGCACTGTTACTATGCCGGACCACTCTGTTATACTGTATCGCTATTATTCGTCACTTGTTCGCTTCAGCTCATCAGCTGTGTTGGTTTCTTTGTTTGTATCCTTGATTTGGGAGCCAAGGGCAATAACACAGCCTTGGCCTCACCTCCCCAACTATGTTGTTCACCCAGGAGGGCTGCTGGTATCTATCGAATGCAATGTTCGAGACACTGTTCTCCTTCGCTCTGTCCTCTCAGGGTCTCGCTCAGTCGGGCTCAGACCCTTCTTGATTTGCAAAGTTTTAAAGTCTTTGGACTTTATGTCCCAGAATTCACTTTTCTTATTTCACTCCCACTTCCTCAGCTCCCCTATACAGCATTCCGGGGGTTTAGGAAGCTGCAGGAGGTAAAGGGTATAACTTGTTGAGGTCGGGGCTTGCCACCTGCCGCGCTAAGGCCTGGGCTTTCCTGTTTTTCCAAGGGGAGGAGCTCTGGTGTGGGCACTGCCAGGTAACCCCCAGCAGCCCCTGGTGTGGCTCCCTGGAGTTCAAACTCCCTTAAAAACCAATACAAGAAGAGACAGGGGGAACAATTAAGGACACAGGGATTCAGCTCCTCGGAAAAGCAATGGACAACCGAACACTGGAGAACCCAAGTGTCTCTCAACCTCCTCTCACTAGGTGTGGACGACTCAGTCCATGAACCAAATAGGTACTGAGTCTCTGTTCTTTGATCAGCAATATATGAATTTATTAAGAAAACAATATGCATTTTAATCAATGTACATCTTTTTAAAACATTTAAGCACACTGGCATAAAAAAACATGTAAAATGTGTTACACATCTCTAAAAAACCTTCAAACTATAGTGTAAATAACAGTAATCTAAAACACACCCCATCTATACATATCTAAAAATCAACACAATACAATACAACAGTACAGTACAAAACAAAGCAGTGGTAAGTAGCACCAGGGGGTACCTTTTTCGGGAAAACCCCGCCAAACCTATACAATTGGTCTTGATGCAACTAATTACCCTTTCTTAGCTACAAGGGCTGAGAACACAACTCAATATGTTGTTAACCACACTGTTTTCATTTACAGTGTAACAAGACCCAACATGTTTCGTGCATCTGAGAGTTCTGAACGTGTTAGACCGTGAACTTCTTCAGGGGAACCAACTGCACTCTCTGACCACATGTTCTTTGGAACAAGTTGCAAAACCGACACCATCAAGGTGTAGGTACCAAAACCAACAACCGTCAAATAGAACTGATAATAAGTCAAAACCTAGGAAAAGGAGAAGAGAAAAAGCAGCGATGAGAACAAAATCTCTAACTGTCTGCTGCTGTACCTACGGGATACCACAATCCACCCACATCAGGCTTACCTTGTTATCAAAGTGTCCTTAACACGAAAGGTTATGAGTGTCTTCACAGTAGACAAAAAATCTGAAGGATAAAAGGTTAAAACAGAGGTATGAGTCATGGTATTAGTACTACAGGGACTACCCTGTCATAGTTAAATTTGGTCATCCTAGTTGCATGCTGTCAAACCTAGCTCTCTCCAAATCGTATTGTCTGCTCTTCACATCTGATACTACATCTTAATACTTTGAAACGGGACCTTGCACTAACCAGCATATGTTAAAAAAACAACTGCCTAACGATAACAGTCCAAACAGAAATGTCGAACACATGTTGGAATCTTCATGTGAATGCTACCATCAGCTTCAGGGTGTGTTTCTTACCAAAGCACCACTACACCATAATTACCTTAGATCCTGCAGATATGAAGACAGGAGATTATTTTCAAAAGTACTACGTCTCAAACATGTACCACAAGCTCCTAATGGGAAACTCCTCCGACTCCCTTGCCACACTGTAGCCTCCCCTGAACAGGCCCAGCAATTAGGCAGGCCTCCTTCCTCCAGGCCTTCCAGGGTCTCTTCAGCTCAAATTCTCTCCTCTCGGCCTCTGTGCACCATCCAGCATCCCCGGCTTGCTCAGGTGTCTGTGTGTTCCACCTTTTATAATTCCTGGGAGAGTTAGGAGGTTTCAGGTGGGAATGATTGTAAAGGGCGGCCTGACCTTGCCTGGCCCAATTACCGGGACAAAATGGCAACTGCCCATAGGAATTCCTGGTACATTGGTTTCTATGGGTAATCTTCATAGCTCCCTCCCTCCTCTTCTTCGTCCCAGTGGTTTGGTAAATGGGATTTCTAGAGTGGAGGTAGGAATTGTGGGCATTGTAGTTTTTTTGAGAGGGGGTAAACATATCGTCAGAAGCAGGGGAACAATTCTGTGGGTGAGAGATATAGGGTGTTGTTTGTTCTTCTACGCCTCCCTATGATGTGGATACCTGTTGGAATTGGGTAGGGGCCAACGAGCAAGGCTTACAACAACCTATAAAGGTGGAGGAAGTGTTGGGTAGGGGTGTGTTGTGAATAGGATACTGCGTGTAGCCATCGGATGTCTCACCCCCTCATCCAGGTGATCCTCCCGCACTTGTCCACCCCCAGGGTCTGGATCCAAAGGCGACGGCCGTGCTCTGCCATCTGAGCAAGAGATCCCCGGCGTCTAGGTAGTGAGACACCTTTTGGTTTCTCACAGAGTATGGAGCCATCCAATATTTAATGGCAGAGAGGCAGTTGCAAATTTTGATTCAGAGATCAGAGGAGAGTTCAGGAAAAGAGAAGATTTGGGTGTCGTCCGTGAAGAGTTGGTACTAGAACCCAAAGAAAGAGATTAGTGCCCCAAGAGCAAAAGTGTAGCGTGTTTAGAGCAGCAAACCCAAGACAAAGCCTTCTAGAACACTAATAGTTAGAGGAGTGAGATGAGAGGTGTTGTTGCTCCTGTAGACAGAGAATTGGCGAGGTGCAAGGTAGAATTCAATCCAGGCAAGGGCTCCATCACGAATCCCAAGAACAAAGAGAGTATTAAGGTGAGCAGAGTAATCGACAGTGTCAAAGGCAGCAGATGGGTCAATGAGAATTAGGATAGAGGATAGGTTTTAGTGCTTAGCAGAGGCAATAGGAGTTCTCGAAGGTTGTGGATGTCTAAGAAATTGGTAAGACGGTTGACGGTTGGTAAGAGTAGTGCAGAAGGAAAGACACAGGGCGAAAGTTAGCCGGTAGGTTTGCGTCAGCCCTTGCTTTTTTAGGAGAGGGATGAGGGGAGAGCAAGCGGAGTCGAAGGACAGGTTGAAGAGTTCCGCGAGGTGAGAGGCCACTATAGGGGCAATAGGCTTGGCTAGCTGAGGAGCAAGAGGGTCTGATGGGGACCAAGATAGGTTAGCCTTCATCATTAGAGATAGCACTTCGTCAGTATTAGTGTGACTAAAGTGGGAGATGGAGGCAGAAGGTGATGGTAGAGTAGGCAGATTGTAAAATATAGGAGGAGGGAGTGTGAGGAAGGTCAGGAGAGAGTCTCTAATTTTGGTAATTTTTGCAGTGAAGTTTTCAGCTAAGTCATAGGCTGTGAGAGTGGAGTTGATAGTCATAGACTTAGGAGGAGTGAAGAGTGAGTTTAGGGTGCCCTGTAGCCAGCGAGGATAGTTGGAGTGAGTGCCAATGAGGGTTAGGCAGAATTCACGGTTATCTGTTTCAAGAGTGGACTGAGGAATTCAGAGAGGTAGAGTTGCAGATCCTCATGCAAGTGGCTATGCCTCTATTTGCACAGCAGTCAACGCATGTCTGTGCGGAGAGCATATGAGTGGGGTGACCCATGGTTGAGGGTGCTGAGACTTAGGGGTGCAAGTAAGCAGTGGGAAGGGAGAGGAGACTGTGTCATATAGTAGGGATTGGACGCTGGAGAAGGCAGTGTTGGTGTAAGAGTTATTGAGTGTGAAGGGGAGAGTGAGAACTGTAGGTCAGAGAGAAAGGGAGGGAATGGCAGAAGGTTTTAATTTCCTTTTAGTAATAGGTGAAGCAAGTAGTGGTGAAAGGTCATAGGGTAGAAAGGAGATGGTGGTGGAAACAATTTAATGATCAGATATGGATGGTGTGACAGTAGTATTAGTGGCTGAGAGAGAGGTGGAGATGAACAAGAGGTCCAAAGAGTTACCCCATGTGTGCGTATGTAGGTTATGGATAGAGTGGAGAGCGTGGTAATTAAGAAAAGACTGAAGTTCAGATTTCTGAGAAGTGGTTAGAGAGGGAAGGTTAAAGTCACGTAAGAGAATGAAGTGATCTTTAGTGGGAAGAGAATCAAGGAGTTGCCCAAAGTCATCAAAGTGGGGCCAGTGGGACCAGATGGGCGATAGATGGAGATGATGTGAACCAAGTGAGAGCAAAAGTAGAGATGGTGAATTCAAAAGAGGTAAGAGAGGACGTGGCATTGGAGATTTGTGAGGCATTGAGGTGGGAAGCGAGTCGGTGTCCGACGCTGCCACCTATGCCAGTCAGTCGAGGAGACTGGACAAAGGATTGTATCTTGTATGTTTTAGTCCCATGGTGGTATGTTTCTAGAAGCAACAAGTATGGCTCCCTGAGTGAAGGGCTCCAGTGCTGGTGCATCAAATCCTGATAATCTATCCTTTGCTCGGTGCCGCTCAGTACCACAGTGTTGCATGTTATGAAGATGGAGGTGAATCCACTCCTACTGATCCTAAAAGATGTTCCCCAGTGATCTTTACTGTAGGAGACAGTGACAGGAGACACACATACTCTTGAATTTCAGATGAGCCTGAGCTTCGGCTCGAAGTCTTCCTTGTCACTCTTTGCCACTTTCGATATCTGCCACAGGGACTCTGTTTGCAGCCAAGCCGCGAGGTCCAGTATATGGTGACTTGGGATGCACAGGGTGTTTGCGAGTATTCACCCAAATTAACTTTGCTACTGGTCAGCGACCTGGCTGGTTGACTGGGTAGCGGGATTGCCAATAGCCTTAGTCAGCGTGACTACACTTTTGTGGCAATGCCTAATTTGCAACTGGGATATACCTTTGTGGGTTGGTTGTAGTGCCTTTGCTTGGTGGCTATCCAGAGCACCTGGACTGAAGACCTCAAGGATGTGACTCAAGACTGTGCTATCCAGAGCACCTGGACTGAAGACCTCAAGGATGTGACTCAAGACTGTGGGCCAGCCTGAAATAGCTAAAAGTAACAAGCTGTAATGGGGCAGGTGAGTGCTCAGGTATTACCCGCTGCCCCTACTCTGATAAGTATGCAAGTACAACCTCCTATTCCTACCCCTCACCAGTATCGTCCAGGTGAGAAACAATACCAGCTGAGACAGCCCTATCACCCCTATAGTTGGGGTGAAAGGCGAAAGGAACTAAGATCATGAAGATGTCAGTTCGAATAGAATAGATGGTGTGACCAGGAGAGTGACAGGTAGATGTTAGTATATACATGTTTCTGATGCTTGTGAATCTGCTTAGAATCACATGCTGTGCATATAGTCCGACATCTAGTGGTAATCGAGGAATATTGCATCTTTCTTTCGAAGATCAAAAGGGGACGTCGACATGGGCGTGACTGTAACACTATCCCTAACGTGACGTGTAGTGTACCCAAAATCCCTCACGTGTCTAGGTCCCGGGAGGATAACACAGCGGCAACGTGCGTGCCTTGGAAGCAAGATGACACGAAGCAACACAGGTTCGATCCCCGGGTCCGCGCTTAGGAACCTCTGGGTGTTTAAGCGCGTTATAAATACGCAACTAAGAGAAAAACAATTACTCAACTACAAAACAAACAATTCCTGTAACAGCGCCTCGATGCCTGCGGGCTGTGTGAGCGCTTTAAAAAAAATATATATATATATAGGTCCCTCAGATTGTTTTTTTTCCACCCTACTAGTTGGTCGCCTTATGCGTAGCTCACAAGAGATAGAGAATAAACTAGATGGCTACACACATTGTGAGAAACCAGAAATTGTCTCACCCGCTAGTTCCCAGGGGTCTCTCTCTCACGTGGCCAGGACACGGCCATCACCTTTGGATCCAAGGGAGGACCAGTGCGGAAGGATCACCTGGGCGAGGGGTCTTTGGGGAGTAGGACACCCTGCAACACCTTTACCCCATCCTACCTGGTGGGATATATGGGAACTCTACCCCCGATCCCTTCACAAACATTTTCACACGGACAGCCCAATCTGGGATAAAACAGACTCACACCCAAGCAGTGTACTTGACATGTCCCACTACTATGGTCGGGCAATTACTTGTCACCATTCACACCTGGCTTCCATTTAAGCTTCCCCACACGGATAAAAGGAAGAGCATGAGAGCACACTCTGAGCAAGGCAAAGCACACAAAGCAAAAGCAGTTTTGAGATGGCAGCTGAACAAGGGAAGAAAGACGGCAAACCAAGAAGGGTGCGCAAGGAGGGAGATACCCTTGAACTTTCAGGCGGAAAGCCGTTACTTTCCAGAAACCTTCGGATTATAAAGTGCAAGGCCAGGAAACCAGACTGAAGAATCCTGCATTGTGTGTCGGAGTTACCCGGGGCCTTCTTGCATGGCTGACCGAGTCGGGGAGAAGGATCAGCTGCCGTGGTACCATCCTTGGCTCCAAGATCAAAGAAAGATCAACAGAGCCGGTGAGTTGTGGAGACCGATGCAAGATGGGGCTGTGTTGAAGTCAAGGTTGCAGGCAGCAACATTATATAAAGAGGGCAGGGATAAAGATTAACACATTTGAGGAAGACGCGAGGAAAGCCTAATTGCTGATGAATGTTTGAACTGTAGCAAAGAAGATATAATATTCATAGCAGAGTGGTCCGGCACCACGAGTGTGCTCAATTGAAGGTCTCTGTGAGGTATTCAGCCAAGAAGTGGCAGAAGCGAAAGTAAAAGACAAAGAATAAGAAATTGAGGGAATCGAAGTGGTCTTACGACGGTTTAAGCAAAACCCATTGCACAATCAAAAGTCTTTGGTTTTGGATAAAAAGGAGTCTGAGCCCGAACTTGGGAGACTAATTGCAAACTTGTGAATGTTAAAATCCTGATAAGAAAGGAACTTTGGTGTTTGTTACGTCAGGCCCTCTGCAATAAGAGACTGTCATTGGGACAGAGACTTTGGCAGAAGGCCCTGATACCTATGCTTTGAACTGTCTCCTCATGGCCAAGAAGCCAGAGTGTGTGCGAAGCTCAAATGTGCCGTCTTGTCCTGTGCTGAAAACATGCGGAAGGGAAGCCAACTGCTCAACTATCCTGGCATCATTTCTTGAACACTTTTCTTTTTGGCTACATTGTTGTCCCACACCATTTGTATTTAGAAGAAAGGATTGGCTATAGGTGTATTAGTATAGGCCCTTTTATTTTGACAGGGAGTCCATTAGGGCTGCGTTATTATTATTAGTTGGTCGTAGCTTGCTCCCATCCTTAGATTTAGGATTAGATGAGCGTTTAACCCACCCTTTGAAGTTCAATAAACACTCTTGAACAATGATGACTTGTGTCTGTCTTCTCTGTTTGATACCATGCCTTCCTTATAACATACACACAAAGTACACATGGAAGAAGTGCATGCATTAGACACAAAGAAAATATCCCCTCCACATGAAGAACATGTATAATAGGTAATATATGCATTTGGACATGAAGAATGCTAATATCTAATATAGCATCCATAAGACATGAAGAACATTAACATAACCAATTTGTAAAGTGAATGCAACATGAATGAAACACGAATGTAGCTCGCTAACATGGAGGCAAGGATGTAATTGGGCAGCCAGCTTCCCAAAGATGGAAGCTGCTTCATGTCTCAGAATGAGCTGCCAGGAGTCAAGAATGATACTCTGACACAAATTAGACATGATATTTGGCTAAAGACTTTTATTAGAACACAAAAGGGGTTGGGAAAAGATCTTGCTGTCCCCACCTAAACTCAAAACGCAGGATCTGTCAGTGAAAAAGTCCAAAACAAAACCGTCCTGTGTCCAAATTACCATTTTGACCCTCACGTTCTAAACAAAGTAATTCTAAAGTGAAAAGGATAATGTATTAGGCTAACAAAGAATCCAAGATATTTTACTGCCGACTGGGCTAGGTGGCATTTCTTTGGAGTCACTGTGAACCTGGCTTTTCCTAAGGCTCTGGTGAAGTATAAATGGTATAGATGTTCTTTCCATGTCCTACTGTGAAATATGATATTGTCAATATAGGCCCCACAGAAGGAAGAGTAAAGTCTGTGGACTTGGTACATAAACCTTTGAAAGGTGGCTGGAACCCAGTGTAGTCCAAAAGGCAATACCTGGAACGGAAATAGTCCAATGGGGTGGTGAATTGCTGTTTTTTCCTTGTCTTCTGGATTAGCAGGAACTTGCCATTATGCCTGGATTAACAGCAACTTGCCAGTATCCCTTTCTCAGATCAATCGTGGAGAGGAAAACTGCATCTCCCAATTGATCAATTAGGTCATCTATCCTAGGTATAGGATAACTGTTGAATTAGAAGATGGCGTTCAGGAGTCAATGCAGAACCTCCGCGACTGATCTGGTTTGGCAACGAGTAGTATTTGAGAGGACCAACGGTTCTGAGAATGGTCTATAGTCTCAGGTTTCAGCATATTCTCCACCTCCTCTATAACTATTGCCTTTCTGTACTCAGGTATTTGGTAAGGTTTTAAATGGGCCACCTTTCCTGGGGGTGTACAGATATAATGAAGCACTCCCTTAATTATCTCTGGCTCAGCCCTGAAAACATTGGGGAACATGTCATCTCTCTTGTTCTGGGGCAGGTCAGATGGCATTAGACTGTTTTTTATCAGACTCTTCAGCTAATAAGCTGGTCAATACTAGCGTACTATTCTCAATTGGTCTTCTCGCCATGCCTTGAGGAGATGTATGTGGTATATGTGTATTTTAATTCTTTGGTCGGGCTGGGACACCTGATTGTCATGCAGCCCTGTCTGCTGTATTACCTCATAAGATCCATGCCATTTGGACAACATCTTATTCTCATATGACGGAAAGAGAACCAAGGACATTTTGTCCAATGGAGAAGGATCTGAGCATGGCTTTCCTATCATGATCATTTTTCTGATTTTCCTGGGCCTTGACCATGAGGGTTTGGACAATTGTTCTAACTGTGGCCATGTGCTCTTTTAAGCGTTGGACCTTTTGGGAAAGTGGCAAAGTGGCTTTTTCCCTGCTCTTTCCAAGTTTCCCGTAACATATCAAGCACATTTCGTGCCTTTCTACCATATAGGGGAGAGAACCCTGTTGAGGACCGTGGGCTTTTTCGGATGCAAAAAGAGCCAAAGGTGTCATGACATTTCTCCAGGATGTCTTTCAAGGTCTTATTGAAACATTCCACCAAAACCATCAGTTTGTGGTTGGTAAATGGGGTTTCTGAGAGTTTTTATATGCAAAATCTCCTTCACCTCGGATATTAGCCAGCTCATGAAGCTAGTTCCCTGATCCGTCAATATTTCCTTCGGGAACCCAATTTGTGAGAAAAATGGGATCAAGTGTTTAAGAATCCGTTGGGTCATAATATTACGTAGTAGAAATGCTTCAGGGTAATATGGGATATTTTGACGCACTCAGATGTGCCTCACTGCATCACTTTACTGCAATGGTGAAAGAAACGGCCCAAAAGGACCGCGCTGAATCCTGTGCGCGCCAAGATCTTTAAAACTGCGTTTGTGTCACAACCAGAAAATGGCTTCACACCCCCTGCCACACACAGTTTATGTGGGGTTGAAACAGAGTCCTCATTGCAGGAGTATGGCAGTGGGTTCTGCAACATTTTACATGGAGCAAAGTGAATGAAGCAGCCTCATTGGGCTGAAAACCCCAAAATGCCTTTTAAAATGACACTTTCCCAATCTTAAAAAGTGCTGCTTGGCGCTAAATCCATTCATTTCTCATAAACCACTATGATCAAAAAGGGCCCTGCAATGCCCAGGATTATTCATTTTGGCTCAGAGGAACCGGGCCTAATTGAATGGCAGCTCCTGGCAACAGTATCCTTTGAAAAGCAAACCAGGGACTGTGTGGGCTAAAACTTTGCAACAAGTATCAAGAATCATATCTGCAGAGAGCGACTCTAAACACATGTCTGATACATGTATTCATACTGCAAACAACTACAGCACTGAAGGAAAGGACTGGAGCTGCCCAAAGTGTATATTTGCTGCAGACGAAAACCGAATGTAAAGAAAATGGTAAAATGGGCTTTTTCCTGACTGAAGGTGGAAAATCGCCTGTTTTAAAAGTACATTGTTGTGTCAAGACTTAATTACTTAGGAAATGTAAAAGGATTTGTAATGTTAAAGACACACTTATAAACTGTTTTAATTCTATATGTTTAAAGTTAAGATTTAAAAGCATAAATCAAAGCTCAACCCCGCCTGAGTTGGTAAACTATATATTTGTTTTTAAATCCTGCTCTGTCAGTGCTGACCCTGAGAAAGGGTGACACCTCAACTGCTGGAACAGGGAAAGGCTAATTGCTAGCTGGAGGCTTGGAATGCCCAGGACAATGGGGCCATTCAAGTCACATTAGACATTGATCTTTGCCCCAGGCCAAGACAATAGCAGGCGAAGACACTCACCCTTCCAATGGGAGGGGCAGGAAGCTTCACTCTCAAGGAAGAGGCCTCTCATTCTACTTCAAAGGATTGACATTTGTTTGTACTTGGGAGTAAGAAAAAAAACTGACAAGGACATTTAGTGTTTAAAATGCCTATTTGCAACTGAACTTTCAAGACATTTAACTTTGCCACCAGAATGAGAAAAAATGTGAAAAGTGCATAATTCTAAATCTAATTTTATGCTATTCATTTGAAAACTTGGTAGAGCTTCTTACTGCGTAAGGAACAGAAGTTATAATGCGCAGGACCGATTGCGCATAAAGTATTAATTTTGTAAACATAACATTGTGTACACATATCCTAGGAGTAAATGCCCATTTATGTACAAAATTGGGAAATGTTAGGCCAAATCTTTCATGGTTAAAATTGCCAAAATCTCGTAGAAAGAATAAACTAGGTCCCAGACTTGGGATTTGGATTGAAATGTGACCCACAAGATATGTAACATATGCATCATTTCTTAGAGATCATAACTACATAAATATGTATTTGTGGGAAAGTTAGATTTTGGTCCCAATAGCTATGCGAGGTTTCCAGACATTGTAAAAGTAACACCATAAAACATGACCTCATTTTCTATGATTCAGTCAGTGAAATGCAAGGCGGAGAGTGTGCTTTTGCCCAATCTTGGCCTTAGGGGTGTGGACAGTAAGACTGCCCCTGCCATATAATTTAGTGATGTCATTTGGCATGATAAATAAGGGAACCTCATAAATACACAGAGGCACTGATTCCTGACTTCATCCTGATTTACTGCGTGGCGCCCTGTTCCTGAATTCTCCATCCTTGTTCCTGATTCCTGATTTCATTACAAAGCCAAGGCCTAAGCATTGCAGGCTCCTTTTCCAGATAGGCCTCACATTCTAAACACATTCCCAAACCTAAGGGAAGCATTTTGATCCAGTCTGGCTTGCTACTACTAAATGCATGCCTGCTGAAAACTCGCCATCCCGCTGGTCTCCCGTCTCCAATAACCCGAGGTGCCAGTCCAGTGACCAGAACCGCCCACCTGACCCTATCCCACCAGATGTGCCCTGCGGTCCTTATTTAGACCTGATCCATGTGATGACCAGAACCCTTGATAGTCCAAAATCCTAAATTAAAGTGGACTTGTAAGTATTAATAGGAAGCATAGAAAATAATAGCATACCTTGCCTTGTTTTGTTCCATCCCAATCTCTAAACCATCCTATCCTCACCTTAAGAACTTGTAATATTTTCACAACCATCCTTGAAACTTTGCCTTTGATTCTTTACGCTAGTGCTAACTTCTTTAAATAATTTTGTCTTGTGAAATCCCAGACCCCTAACCCCCCTCGGGTAATCGGACTGAGTCCGCCGGGGCAGACAAGGTGCTGGGGTTGGTTCCACGGATCAACTCTAGAGCTTACCGTGTTTCAATCTGGTAATCTAGCCTGAATGCCCTAGTGTAGAATAAAACTATCCTTGTAAAAATTGATTTCTGTTTTCTTTTTCGCGCTTTATTTTCCAAGAACGCCTCTCATTCAACATTGCATAACTCACTCAAATTAATAGCTAGTGACTTCATTTCAACTCTGGAGTATACCTAAGACCTGTAGCTACATTCCAACCTGAAAACCGTTTTCCTAAAAATTGTTTGGTAATTTTAGGCAGGAATTCACATTTCTGCAAAGTTTTACACGTGTGATTCTTCTTTTCAATTATTTTCAAACTTCCATTCAGATTTAAAGTGTTTAATTTTGCTCAAACTATAGCTCATGATTTTTAGCATCTTTCCAATGATGCTCCCATAGAAATGTGTAGTGATTTAAGGATTTTTGCACACTTTTCATTGTTTTGCTAATCCATTTTTGAATGTCATTTTAAAAGTGTGAGATTGCAAACCCATTTTTGTCTCTTGTTTGGGGAGGGAAGGTGGTATTTAAATTCTGGTTACTGTTCTTGATTCCTGAATACCTGCTGCTTCCTTATATGTATTCAAAATTGCTTATTGGTGGGTTGAGGAATATTGCAGGGGGAAATCCTAACTGAAGTGCTATTCTTCCAAACAAGCCAAAAGTGTTTCTCTGATGTTTTATATTCTGTGTTGCTAAAAGTAAATTTAACTGCCTTACATACCTTATTATCTGTTATTGTCACCACATTGGTGATTGCTGCTCCCTATTGAAAGTATATGATTTGAATTTTAAATAAATAAATATTACCTTTACCAACCAGCCTGATTCCTGGTCCATTGTGACCTGGGGGTATTTTGAGAAGGTGTGTGATATGAGTGGTATATCACTCAGAATATTGAACCTACAGACATAATAAAATAAGCATTTCATCTGCGCGCTGCATACTAGGCTGAGACCAGTGTGTATGGCCTGATTGAAATACTAAACAGATTTAGTGGGCTTGTGCCGTTATATTGAGTTTGAGTTACCACCCGTGACAGTCCAGCACAGCAGACTAACCTGCAGGGTAGAGACATCTTATGTGGTTGGTGTGCTGTGCTACACTGTACAAGCACCTCATAAAACAAATACTCCAAAGATCAGGCCTACCTGTAAAAGTAAAAGTAAATCAACCCTGAAATAATTCATAAAGAAATTGAGAGTTCCAAAATGACGATCCCTGCCGAAATTAGTATTGCTAGGGAGCTCCTCCTGCACAAGCTTTTTGTCAGGGGTGAGTGGCCGGAACAGAATGAACATGTCTGGCTGCAGGAAATCACAGAACAGGTCACTGCCATGAACCTGGATACATGGCAGCACAAGGGCCCATTCCACCAAGCTCTTAGTGAATTGTACATGTCCCCAAAAGTTAAAGAGGAGCAGAGTAAAATTGCCAGAATTGCGGCCTACCTATACCTCCACATAGGAGTGATGCAGGAAAAGCACGCAGAAAACATAGTTCTGCCACAGAATCAGGTTGAATCACTAGAGAGAATTCAGAATGATCTAGACTCTGCAGAACAAAGGCTACTGAAGAACCAAGAATTAGAGACAGAATCTAGACAGTATATCCCAAAATTAAAAGAAGATCTGGCTCTCCTACAGAAAGAGAATGCAGAGCAAGACGCCCAATTACAGGCACTGAAAGAGGAGTGTCAGGAAAGGGTTGACTCTCTTCAACAGAGTCAACAAAAGCTGGCACAACAATTAAATTAAAATAGAGCTTGCGCAGAACAGATAGTTAACCTACAAAACCACATAGAAACCTTGAAGGAGGAAAATACTAAATTAACTATGAGAGACCTAGACTCTCAAACAGAATTTGATGAGGAACGCCAGAAATCCAATGCATTAAAAAAAACAAAGGGACGACCTGACTGAACAGAGAGGCACCCTAAGTCAGGAGAGGGACACCTTAGGCCAGGAAGTAAGCCAATTAAAAACCGAGCTAGAGGGAAGCAAACTGGCCTTACAGGAGCTCAATGAATTGAAGACAGAATATGGGAAGCTACTGAGCACACCAGACTGGTGGATGATGCTCTGGAAAAGAACACCCAGACCAATGATGCTAAAACTCAGGAGGCAAGTCTCCTTTGCAGAAATTGGCCCAGTACTCTCAGACCAGGCAGGAAGCGCAGAGAGACAATGAGGCTCTCTGTGAAACGAATTATGTGCTCTACCAACAAGTAGCAATGCAAGAGCAAATCATTGAGACCAGTAAGATAGAGGAACAAAAGGCTCAGATTCTTACTTATCACCAGGGAATAGGGGCTGAAAGAGAAAAGGTAGAGAGGGATAGAGCAACCCCTTAGCATAACATTAGGACCCCTGTACTCAGGGGCTCAAACCCCTTCAATACCATGAACTCCAGCTTCATGTCCACTGGCTCACATGAACCAGGGGCCATGGGGATGGTAGAATTCAACAGAGTTGGAAAGAGGGGACTGACAGATCAACTTCCCCCAGAAATTGATGGACGGGCGTCCCTGTACAGATCCCCAAATGTTAGGGCTAATATCTCTGACCAAGAAGACTCCTATGAGGAGAGAGTTAGGGAACTGAATCCACAAAAATACCGCCTTCCAAAAGATCAGTTTGTTAAATTTGGTGAGGAACCCCAGGACATAATGCCCAAAAAGAGTATCAAGAAGACCTCTACCCAGTTAGGGCAGTGGGGGTACTCTGCCAATCCTGGGAGCAGGGGAGACTCAGAAGACTCTTCTGAGCACACAGGAACAGGGAAACTAGGGCCCCACATTCTGCAAGCCGATCTCAAGCTCGCAGAATCAGGGAGTGCCTGGAGGATCAAGAAGCCACCTCCAGTAGCAGTGCCTTTGAGTCTGAGGACGAGTGGACTCGGGTGACTAAAACCAAAAAGGCAAACAAAATTAAGAGAGCTGTGCAAAAAGATCCCCTGAAGATGATAAAGACCAGTAGGAGTGTTATAACTCCATATCATAAAAATGCCAAGTATTCGGTCTGGGAACACCTTGAATTATATGAATAGATGATGGAGATTGTTCATCTGAAAGACAGCCAGAATTGCATCCAGTATGTGAAATGAACATTCTCTCCTGAATACTCCAGTTTCTTTGCGGGATGGAGGATCAGAACCACTCAAGATGGTCCACCTACAGGGTGGCCATCTTAAAAAACTCTGCACATAGAAATCCCCAAGAGGCCCGCAAGGCGGCCTACAATCTGTAGTGTGGGGAAGATCAGTCCCCACAGGAATTTGTGCAGGAGCTCCAACTTGCCTTGGCGCAGACCACCAGGAGGGTGCGCACAGATAGTAGGCAGTTCATCAACACCTTCTTCCATGCACTCCCCAAATATATAATGATCCAGCTGGTGAGGGACTTTCACAAGAAGAGATCACTGCACTGGGTCATAGAACAGGCGACCCATATTTATGAGGTGCAAAAACCTCTAGATAACAAGAACACAAATAAAAAACCCAAACCGGCCAACACCCCTGCTGCTGCTAAGGTGGCGTAGGTGAAGGTTACCCCCATTTTAGATTTGGAGATGGGGGGGGGAGGGCCTAAAAATATACCGGTACAAAATCCGTCCAGCCAAAGAACCAGAAGGCCCTCGGGCCAATCCCAGACAGTTTGTAGTCAGGGAGGTAATCCCACAAATGGGACCCCTAACTCCCCTGATTACATTAGCCCCCGATACAAGGGTAACAAACCCATCCTGGGGTATGTGTGGACTCCCCCAGCCCAAGGGGGGGGACCCAACCAAGTTGGTACCACCCCAGGAAACTTCCCTCCTAACTTTCTTTCCCCACTTTCCAGAGCTCAGATAGCCCAATCCGGGAGACGGGAGGCCATGGATGGAGGGTTACCCAAATTATCCAAACCCAGGGTACTATGGGAGAAGGGACAGTTACCCTTCCCGTGATTCACCTAGGATGGACCAGAGACCCCCGTACCAGCTGGAACGGGTGTCTCAACTGGAGCGCCAGGTCCAGAACTTGTACCAGTATCTGGGTCGCATGTTGAGGGCTCAGCACCCCACAAACCAAAGTTCTGGTACTCCAGAACAGTGACGCGGAGAGAACCGCCACCACTCACCGGTTCCAAAGAAAGAGGCACGGGGGAAGGGATGTGTAAAGCCTTAGAGGAAGCTTCCTTCCCCACTTGTGAAAAGCCCCTGGAAACCCAGGAACCGGAACCAAAATCTCCTACCCCCGAAAGTCTGCGACCCAAGGATCAGAGGGTGGGGAGTAGAAATAAAGAATTCAAAAAGGCCCATTTTGTGGAGGAGGTTAGTGTCCTCCAATTTGAAGGAGAGGGGTCCTCAGAGGATTCTGGGGAAAGAGATCTTCTCCTTCAGGGACGGGAGAACTCCTCCCAAAGAAAAATGGGTCCCGAGAGATCCTAATGAACACTGGGTGAATGTGGGGAATGAGTTAGAATCGCCAATCTTTGAACCCCAGAATGATAATCCAGAAAACCACATTGCCCAAACCTATTCTGATGACTGCCTCCAAAAAGAGGGGGGCGGCCCAGAATCAGAACCAGGGGAGCCCAAAACTACCCCAATATCCAACTGCCATATTTGTCTTGCAGATCCCCAGGCTCCCACACAGAATCATGCCCAAACTACCCCTGTGTCGGAGTCAAGAATCAGGAAATTGACCAACTAACTTGCCCAAAATACACATTATCTTTGCCCCCTTGAGGAGAAGGAGGGTAGATTCTATGCCCCAGTCCAAGTGCAGGGGCAATGTATATTTTTCGGCACTGGTGGACACTGGATCCCAAACAACTCTTCTGTCAAGAGGGCCTTTGAGCTGCTGAATTCAGGAAGGGAGGAGAGATACCAGATCCCTCTCACCCCTCTTCCTGGACAACTTCATAACTGCGATGGGAATAAAATTCCTGTTGAGGGGACTGCGGATCTGGAAATTAAAATTGGGCGACACAATGTGAAACACCCGGTCATAGTCGTGATGCCAGAGGGCACACCTTGTCTACTGGGGAATGACATCCTGCGAAGGTTGTCCCCCCTAATAGACTGCGTGAACAAGGTCCTCTGGACCCAGACTAACCGGCCAATAAAATTAAAACATAGTGTCAACCATGTTAGTTTAAATGGCACATGCCACATGGTTGAACAAAAACAGGATCATATTGAGTTCCATTTTCAAATAACTAAATCCCTGACGTGACAGTAATTTCTGTAGAACAACAAACTGGTGATGGGAATTCCCCTCTATTTCTGAAAATCATTCTTCCTTCCAGTTTCAAGTGGCATTCCACACTGGAAGAGAATACTCTGAAATTCTATACTAATTTACAATCAGAAAATCCCAATTCCATAGTCCAAAATGATGAGAAACCAGCTCAAAGCTTAGCCGACATTCAGAAGATTAGAGAACAGATATTCATCCCGATTCACTTAAATGAGGGGAAGGAATCTGTTCTCGCCCGAGTGTGCGTGAACAACGGTAAGAGCTTCATCAGCGAAGCCATGTTACGAAAACTCCCAAAAGATCCAGCCATTCCCACATTTAAATTGATTGACAAATGGGAAATGGATCTGGAAACTCCCAACTCCAAAAGTCTCCTGCCTAGCAGGTGTATGCTCAAATTTTCTATAGGCAACAAAAGCAGAGTACATAACTGTTGGGTCATGCAAGATGTCCCTGCTGTATTCTATTTAGGCAGTGACATCCTCAATCGCTTTGCCATTAATTTGGACCTAATAAACTACAAAGCCTGGTCCCAATTAGGGGGTAATCCCATGGACTTTGATGATTCAGAAAAAGCATTTCGGTCAGCCCAATTGCTGCCGTATGGAGTTGAAGTTCAAATTGGAGAGGAAGTCACCATCCCAGGACGGACACGACTATTACCACTTGAATTGAAAATTAAGAGGATAGAAACTGCAAAATCCTGATGCATATGTTCACCTCAATGCCCATCTCCAACAGCAAGGGTTGGGGTTAAACCCAACAGCATTAGTCAATGTAGAACAACACAATTTCAATATTGATGGATAACAGCGACCTTAGGAGTGTCACTTTAGGCGCAGGCACCATTATTGGAATGGCGGTTGAGGACCGACATTTTTCCATAGATTTAGGTAATGAACTGATGGGACCAATTCCCAATGACTGTTTTGACAGTGATAGCAACAATGACATTACACCAGACAGGATCTTCACCCGGCATGGGGGGAATTTCTTGGTGTACTCTTCCTGCCCTTATGGTAAGGAAAAGGTGACCTGTGACTTCAGGAGGGATGAGGTGATCTTCCAAGTCCACAAGGGCTGCCTTCCCTTCCTGAAACCCTCTGTCCAGGTCAATACTTTAACCAGGGACTTCTCCACCCAGCTGGAGGAGCCCGCTGAAATAGCCAAACCAGAGATCTTTCGGGGCTTCAGGAAAATGGTTGAAGAGAGAGTCAACCTAGCTGATGCCTGTGAGACTCTGAAGCAAAAGCAAAGGTTGAAACAAGTTTTCTTAGATTTTCAGGATCTCTTTGCAGTAGACTCAGACTGTGGTCGCACCGAAATCCATACAACAATTCCCACGGACTGGTATGACTTCAATGTTTGTGACGCAATACCGCTTGCCTCTCGCATCCATGGAGTCCCTCACAGAAATAATCAACAACCTTGAGTCCTAAGGAAGCTAAACAAACAGGTCCACATGTCCTGATGGCCTCTCCCCTACATTGACGAAGGGCAGGCCCAGATCCAGGGGCAAAGGTATGCACTGCCATTGACCTGACCAATGGGTACTGGACCGTACCTGTCAGTAGGGAGGGCAAATACAAGCTGCCCTTAACCTTCGAGGGGGGCAGCAGTGCACATGGACCCGGACTCCCTTCGGATACATAAACTCCGGCAATTAATTTAACATATTCTTACACAAGGCCATGCCCGACATGGGTGAAAGGGGTAACCTGGCCTATATAGATGATGTTCTGATCAAAAGATCAACTGTGGAAGAACATAGCGGAGATCCGTTATGTTCGGACCCAGTTGAGGGCTGCCAGAGCAAAACTATCCTTCCAAAAGGCACAGTGGTGCAAAACCTGTGTCAATTTCTTGTGGCATGAGATAACTCCTGAGGGTCTCTGTCTCCAGGAAAAGAAATTGGAAGCACTCCTGAAACTAAAAGACCCCACAACTCCTTGGACTGACTAATTACAGTAGGAAGGTCATTGAGGATTATGCAGCGATCACAAGACCCCTGATCCATCTGTTGAAGGGGGGGTCAAGTGGGAGTGGGGTCCACAACAAGCCGAGGCAGTAAAGCAACTCAAAAGAAGCCTCTCACAAGCACCTTGTCTAGCTTACTCTGTCAAAAAACAAGGAGTTCTTCTTGGAGGCACGGTTCTCAAATACATGCTTGACCGCGGTATTATACCAAAAGCAGGACAAGGTCAATAAAGTCATCTCCTATGCAAGTAAGACTTTATCCTCTGTGGAGGTTTTGAGAAGGCACTCCTGGCAATGGTGTGGGCATTGAAAAATTACCGCCTGTTCATCCATGGAGAACACATCATAGTGGAGACTCCACACCGGCTTTTGCAGTACCTCCAAAGTGACAGAATCCGGGCCGGGAATGTGAGTAATTTCAGAATTACTTCCTGGATTCTGTCAATGCAAGGCTTTCCTGTGGAGGTCAGATATGGCCAAAACAAGAAGAGTCCCCTCGCGCAAGGTCTGGCTGACTTGCATGATTGTGCCAGAGAAAACTGTCTCGAGGACGAAAGTCTTAAAACCCAGGACAACATGGAGGCGTACCTGAATTCCCCACACAAAGTCTATAAAGAAGACAGGTGTGAGGGAATGCCCACTGTTTATGTGGGTGGGTGCCCCGACCATGTTGACAACAGCGGGGAAAAGGAACTGGTGGCCGGCGTTGGGGATGCCTGGGTGAATGATGCCCCAGAACCATCCGCTGGGTACAAAATCAGTCCCTGTAGTAGTCAGATGGCAGAGCAGATAGCAGTCCATCAAGCCATCCTCACTGCCGTCCAACACCAACTCCATGAACTGGTCATAATCACTGATTCAGATTATGTCCGGAACGGATTTGTGGAGCACCTGGTAAATTGGAAAACCAGAGGCAAGCTATGTGCTAACAACAAACCACTCAAGCATGGCAAGCTAATAAAAAATATTGATGATCTGGTCACCTCTATTGGGATGACCATATACTAGAAAAAGATTAAGGGTCATTCTAGAATAGAGAGACCAGACAAAACTTGAAATGACCTAGTTGATCAGCTGGCCGAAACCAGAGCAATACAAGGGAATCTCCTTGAGATTGAGTCCCTGTTGGGGGAAATCCAGGTCACTGCTATCACTAGGTCCCAGACAAATGCTCACAATGAACTCTCAACTGCCCAGTGGAGCAAGGAGACCCCAGATGCTGATTTAATCTCTGCTCAAAAGGGGGATCCAATCATTGGTAAGTTTTATCAACACATTGAGGACCCTGAAAACTTTCCCCTGACGGATACCGATTGCATTGGGAAAGAGGACCTCAGAGTGTTGATGAAATGTCCAAAAATGTTCCAAATCCAAGATGGTTTGTTGGTGAGGAGATCCATATCTGGCTGTGACCAGTGTGTGGTCCCTACCTCATTCCGAAGCCTGATGCTAAGTCACGCCCATGATGCGGCCACAGCCGGTCATCGGGGGTTTCATACTACATTAGAAATCTTGCGAGAGGTTGCATACTGGCCACACATGGGGCAGGAACTCTACCAATACTTGAAGGGGTGTCTTGTGTGTGCACAATTTCAGCCAACATGACTCGCACACCGAGCTTCCCTCCAAAAGACGGGGATGAGACTGCCTTGGTCAGATTTACAAGTAGATTTAATCGGGCCCGTGATTCGCTACTCTAGGGGGAACAAGTACATGTTAACCGTAGCATCCTTGTTTACTAAATGGCTGGAATGTCTCCCAGCTGCAAATTGCAAGGCAGAAACAGCAGCTGCCCTGATGATGAATCGCATCTTCTCGCGTTTTGAAAGGATTGAGTCAGACCTAGGTAGTCACTTCACCAGCGAAATGATGACAAAGATGTGGGAGATACTTGGGGTAAAAAGGAAACTACCCATTGCATACCCGCTGTCCTCTAGTGGCGGAGTTGAGAGTTACAACAAAACCATTGTGAGCATAATAAAAATGTGTGTGGCAGACTCTGGGCCAAGTTGGGATGTCCGATTACCACTTGTCCTGATGGCCATTAGATCTAACCCTTCTTCTGCAACTAAAATGTCTCTGTTTGAGCAGATGACTGGACAAAGGATGGTGCTACCCCAGCATCTGCTCTATAGAACCCAAGAGCAGACACTAATAAATGCCTCCACAACTCATATGTTGAAAATCTGAGAAAACACCTTCAACATGCTTTTGCGTATGCTCACCGGAATATAGAAAGATCCGCAGACAGCATCAAGACCCACTATGATTTAAAGACAATCAAAAAGGAATACCAAGTAGGAGACAGGGTCTACTTGTACAATTTCTGAAGGAACCAAGCCAAAGAGCGCAAATGATTGCCTAGCTGGCAGGGACCTTTTGAAATTATGGACAAAATCTCACCAGTTGCCTACAAATTCTGCATCCCCAAGGGCGACTTGACAGAAGAAAAAAAGTTGGTCCACATCAATCAGCTAAAGAGTTGCTACCCCAGGCACACTTTGAGGCAAATAGAGGAGTCCATAGAAAACCCAGTAGGGGATACTTCTGAAGCCTAGAAATATTTCAATGTTCACTGAATGCATGTATATCCCACTACTGAAATCCCGATTGGAGGACAGTAGGGGGAAATTGTCATAACCGATTTGTGTTCTATTTTATAGATAGTCATTGATTATACCATAACCAAGGAGGACCTCCTCAGGGACCCGGAAGGAGAAACCCAATGAAATCCAGAGTGTCGCTCCACACCAGAAAAGAAAACCTGAGAGAAGGCTGGGGATATCGTTCCACATCCTAAACAGAGGCAACGAGGAGAGCGTGTTGCATCATTCGCTGATAGGAGAAAGACTTACACCTGATTGAACCTGCTTTTTCACAAAAAGAAAAGACAAAAATCCCACTTGCCCGACTCCCCCATGACTGGAAGTCAAGATGAAGTCGAGGGGGGGGGTGGATTCTGTGAGATATTTTGACCCACTCAGATGTGCCTCACTACATCACTTTACTGCAATGGTGAAAGAAGCAGCCCAAAAGGACCGCACTGACTCCGGTGCGCTCCAAGATCTTTAAAACTGCGTTTGTGTCACAACCATAAAATGGCTGCACACCCCCTGCCACACACAGTTCAGGTGGGGATGAACAGAGTCCTCACTGCAGGAGTATGCCAGTGGGCTCTGCAACATTTTACATGGAGCAAAGTGAATGAAGCAGCCTCATTGGGCTGAAAACCTAAAAACTCCTTTTAAAATGAGACTTTCCCAATCTTAAAAAGTGCTGCTTGGCGCTAAATGCATTTATTTCTCATAAACCACTATGATCAAAAAGGGCCCTGCAATGCCCAGGATTATTCATTGTGTCTCAGAGGAGCCGGGCCTCATTAAATGAAGGCTCCTGGCAACAGTATTCTTTGAAAAGCAAACCAGGGACTGTGTTTTTCATTTTCCTCGGGAAACGCGGCTAAAACTTTGCACCAAGTATCAAGAATAAGCTGTGCAGGGAGAGACTCTAATCAAATGTCTGATGCATGTATTCATACTGCAAACAACTACAGCACGCAAGGAAAGGACTGGAGCTTCCCAAAGTATATATTTGCTGCAGAGGAAAACCGAATTTAAAGGAAATGGTAAAATGGGCTTTTTCCTGACTGAAGGGGGGAAATCGCCTATTTTAAAAGGCATTGTTGTGTCAAGGGTTAATTACTTAAGAAATGTAAAAGGATTTGTAATGGTAAAGACACACTTATAAACTATTTTAATTCTATATGTTTAAAGTTAAGATTTAAAAGCATAAATCAAAGCTCAACCCCGTCTGAGTTGGTAAACTATATATTTTTTTTAAAAAAACCTGCTCTGTCAGTGCTGACCGTGAGAAAGTAGACGCCTCAACTGCTGGAACAGGAAAAGGCTAATTGCTAGCTGGAGGCTTGGAATCCCCAGGACAATGGGACCTTTCAAGTCACATTAGAC
Organism: Ambystoma mexicanum; assembly: GCF_040938575.1. Taxonomy (NCBI): domain Eukaryota; kingdom Metazoa; phylum Chordata; class Amphibia; order Caudata; family Ambystomatidae; genus Ambystoma; species Ambystoma mexicanum. The sequence goes on from NC_090941.1 coordinate 758,335,111, forward strand.
ATTCGTCTTTGCCCCAGGCCAAGCCAATAGCAGGCTAAGACACTCACCCTTCCAATGGGAGGGGCAGGAAGCTTCACTCTCAAGGAAGAGGCCTCTCATTCTACTTCAAAGGATTGACATTTGCTTACACTTGGGAAAAAGAAAAAGAAACTGACAAGGACATTTAGTGTTTAAAAAGCCTATTTGCAACTGAACTTTCAAGACATTTAACTTTGCCACCAGAATGAGAATAAATGTGAAAAATGCTTAATTCTAAATCTAATGTTATGCTATTCATTTGAAAACTTGGTAGAGCTTCTTACTGCATAAGGAACAGAAGTTATAATGAAGGACCGATTACACGGAAAGTATTAATGTTGTAAACATAACATTGTGTACACATATCCTAGGGGTAATTGTGCATCTATGTACAAAATTGGGAAATGTTAGGCCAAATCTTTCATGGTTAAAATTGCCAAAATGTTGCAGAAAGAATAAACCAGGTCCCAGACTTGGGATTTGGATTGAAATGTGACCCACAAGATACGTAACATGTGCATCTGATTTTCTTAGAGATCATAACTACATAAATATGTATTTGTGGGAAAGTTAAATTTTGGTCCCAATAGCTATGGGAGGTTTCCACACATTGTCAAAGTAACACCATCAAACATGATATCATTTTCTAAGATCCAATCAGCGAAAAAGCAAGGTGGAGAGTGTGCTTTTGCCTAATCCTAGCCTTAGAGGTGTGGACAGTAAGACTGTCCATGCCAGATAATTTAATGATGCCATTTGGCATGATGAATAAGGGAACCTCACAAGACACAGAGATGCTGATTCCTGACTTCATCCTGATTTTCTGGGTGGCGCCCTGTTCCTGAATTCTCCATCCTTATTCCTGATTTCATTACAAAGCCAAGGCCTAAGCATTACTGACTGATTTTTGCACACTTTTCATTGTTTTGCTAAGCCATTTTCGAATGTCATTTTAAAAGTGTAAGATTGCAAACCCGTTTTTCTCTCTTGTTTGAGGAGGGAAGATGGTATTTAAATTCTGGTTACTGTTCTTGATTCCCGAATACCTACTGCTTCCTTATATCTATTCAGAATTGCTTATTGGTTGGTTGAGGAATATTGCAGGGGGAAATCCTAACTGAAGTGCTATCTTCCAAACAAGCTAAAAGTGTTTCTCTGATGTTTTATATTCTGTGTTGCTAAAAGTGAATTTAACTGCCTTACATGCCTTATTATCTTTATTGTCGCCACATTGGTGATTGCTGCTCTATATTGAAAGTATATGTTTGATTTGAATTTTAAATAAATAAATTAATATTGCCTTTACCAGCCAGCCTGATTCGTGATCCATTGTGACCTGGGGGTATTTTGAGAAGGGGTGGGTTATGAGTGGTATATCACTCAGAATATTGAACCTATAGACATAATAAAATAAGCATTTCAGCTGCGCACTTCATACTAGACTGAGATCAGGGTGTATCGGCTGATTAAAATACTTAACAGTAACGAGTTGCATAGTCCATATCACCAATCAATAGCAATTCCCCAGTTTCAATGTTTCAAAGGGCCCAACTATGTCCACACCTGTATGGGAAAAGGGTACATCAATGTTCGGTAAGGGTTGTAAAGGGACTGGCGGTGGTATCTGAAAACTAGTCTTCTGACACAGGGCCCAAGTGAGCACAAAAGTTTTCACATCAACGTAAATCCCTGGCCACTAGAACCAAGTTAATATGTGTGCTTGGGTTTTAGCTGTTGTTAAGTGTCCCGCTGTCTGATGAAAATGGGCGATCTCTAGGAACATTCTTTTATGGCTTTTGGGCACCATTATTTGTGACCAGGGAGTACCGTCGGGACGAACATCTCCACTATATAGTAAGTCAGCTCTCAAGAAAAAAAATTGTCCTCCTTTTCATCTGCCCTCCTCTTTGGGTACCACCTGAAGGAAAGGGTCTTCCAGTAAAGGATCATTCCTCTGAGCGAATGCCAAATCAGGAATCACTTTGGTTTCTTCCTCATGGGTTTTAGGTGGTAAGATCTTCGGAGGTCTTGGGGTTTCTACGTCTGACTCACCAAAGTCTTTACTTCCCCTCTCAATTTTGTCAGGATGTTTCATTTCTTATGATTTGGGAAATAAGGCTCTTTCCAGGATGCATTGAGAAATCCTTTCCCCTGCCTTTACCTGATCTGCCTCCTTCCCACTGTTTTGAACTAATACTTTCATATCGCCCCTGTAATCCGGATCTATGACGCCAGCTAGAACGTCAAGGTCATAGCGCAAAGCAAGATCTGATTTAGAGGCAAATCTAATGTAGGTTCCTGGTGGGGGTATTAGGACCAAATCAGTTGTCATCGACATTCCGTCCCCGGATTGCATCAATTCCCCCCTACTGCTGCATAAATCAAAGCCAATTGAGTGCCCTGTAGCTATTGATGGATCAGAAGGTCTGTTGCCAAGTTTCTCAAACTTGTGGATCCCCCAGTTAGTGTCAACTGAGCCCGATCCCACTTCTGACACCAAATGTGAGGAGCCAGGAATGACATTCGGACACAAATTAGACATTGTTAGGGAGAATTCTCATTCTCTGGCTAATTTCCCTCACCTAGTGAGTCCCCCAGCAGCTTTGCTGGATTTCTAGAGTTTATTTTTTTCACTTGGTAAGAGTGTGAGCCTTTTTCCCACTCTTGCATGTGTTTTGCCATGCGTATTCCTACTGTTTGTGTGATCTTGGGCTCTGGAGCACACCACCCCATGAGCCCCATCATTTTTTGTGTGTGTTACACAGCACCTTCAGTGCAGTGACACAGGGTTGGCTTCCAGACTTCCCACTGACTCCATTTTTCTGAGGCTGACTACTGTCACCCAGAAACATGTAAAGTTGCCATTAACTTTATGTAGTCATTTAAAAACTACAGACCCAGTTCACCCCATCTTACATGGAGTACTGGAAAGGGTTAACTCCTATCCCTTTTTTGTCTGTGCCTCTCTGAGCTTTTTTATGCTCTTTTAACATTTAGACTTGGCTGGTGGCAGTGGTATCTACCCTAACTTTTCTACTGCGATTATACTATATAAACGTGGTACTGTTCCAGGCTATTGTGGTAGACTCGAACTTAAACCTGCTTGCCCAAATACTTTTTATTTCGGCTCCGGTTGAGTTTAGTTGCCATTTTTTTTTGTTAAAGTCCTTCTTGTGTTTTACTTTGTGCGGCAAACCAGGTTTGCCTTTTTTGTTCACTGTCTTTTGGCGGGCTTCTGCAGAGAAGCCCTCCTCTTGGCGCCTGGGTGTCTAGGTGGGCTGAATGTGAGGGAAGGGTGTAGTCACCCCCTGCACAGGGTCTCCATGGAGACCCAAGTTGCACTTTGTCATGATTGGCTGAGGTGGTTGTCCAGGCCGGACAAGACAACCCCCCTGCTGGGTGATTGAGAGCCAGGTTGTGTGAATGGGGGATTTTCACATAAAAAGCAGGACTCTTGGGCTGGAAGTCAGAGTCGCCACTGGAACTACAAGGAACCGAAGAAAAGCAGAGAAGAAGACGGCTGCTGCAACCCCGAGTCCCGGTGAAGCCCTGCTGCAGTCCTGAGCTATCTACCCTTCAACGACCAGAGAAGATCCAGTCCGGGGTCTTCTTCCCTTGAGCCTGGTGGGGTCAACCAGCTCATCTTCCACAGCCAGAGGATCCCCTTCATGGTCGAAATCACTGCACACTGCTGTAGTGGTCCGCATAGCCATCTGAAGAGCCTCTCCTGTTTTAAAGGAGCGTACCTTTTATTCACCGTCGCTGCTGCTGGCCTCATCCCTGGGTAGTGCAGATCGCTCCAGGCGTCCTCCTTCTTGTCACCACGACTGAAGCTCCAGGAATCGTGAGTCTGCAGGAAACTACCAGGAACAACTGCCGTGGCACCAGCTTCTTCAAAGAATAATGTACTGTGTCCGACTTCGAGGAACTAGGGTGAACCCCTCTTTTCCTCATCCAAGGCTTGTCCTTATCTTCCTTCCCTCTTATGACAATATCCAAGTACTCCTGGCAACCTTGAATCGTGAACTATCTTACTGTGTGATCCTCGACAACAGGAACCCTGCTCCACCTAACACTGGCACAGGCCTATTGACTTTTATCTTTGGGTTAGAAAGTGTTCTCTGATTCTGTTTGCCTTGACAAAAGTATTGCCTATGATTTTAGCCCCAAACTCCCTTGTGGTAACTCAGGTGCTAAGTGTGTTTTTACCCCGGTAACATTTCTTCCCACGGATATGCCTATCTTTAGTAAGACCGAACTGTCATTACTGTCAAAAAGTGATCGCATATGTATTCCCGGTAACGTCTTTTGTTTCATAACACCGGTCTGACTTTGAGTTGTTCTACACCAAGTGAATTGGTTGTGTGTAGTGTATTTTACATGTGGTTTTATTTTAATAGAAGTGAAGTGTTTTGCAATCAGATGGTCAAAACTAAATGCACTTTTACTTTTTAACCAAAAACCTTGAGTCAGTGTTTGCTTGAGTCACAGTAATTGTAGTCCTTTGTGTAATCTCTACTACTGCTCATTTGCTCTTGAGATAAATCTGGCTAGTCCGCTACTGTTACCACTTTAACAGTGTAGTACAGGCTTGTACCAAAGGTGGACTTGTATTGCCACTTGTAGTCTTAATTGTGTGTAGTGGTCCCTAAGGGCACTGCACAGGATTCTGCCTAACAGACATGATTTTGGCTAAAGACCTTTATTAGAACACAAAAGGGATTAGGAAAAGGCCTCACTGTTCCTGCACTGGTGCAGGCTACCCAGTGCTTAATTTGTAAAAAATAAGTGACAGTGCCCAAAAAATATTGGCCCCCATAATGCCAGGTGCAGCGCCACCCTCAGCGCGGGCACGCCGGCCGCGCCAGTTCAGTGCTAGACCTACCTAGATCGGCTCACCACCAGCCCATCACACTGCTGCTGCTCCATGTCACATGTTTGGTGCTGCAGCAACTGCTGGCACAGGCTAGTAGTAAATACGCAACTAAGATATGCTCCTCCTGTAACTGCGCCTCGATGCGCCCGGGCTGTGTGAGCGCTTTAAAAATGCACATAAATAAAGCATTCTGTTTCAGTCACTGATGTACTGTATTTGTCTCTACCCCTTCTGCCCCATCTGACAGTCTGTTAAAGTACACCAAGTATTGTTAATCGGTTACCTCCAGGAAGAACACCCTCCCCTCAGCCCGTTCTTCAGTCACCTCATCCAGGTGTTTTGTGTAATCAATTTACTCTCAAGCCCTTATCAGTCATCACATCTCATAAATGCATCCCCCTTCACCCTTCCTTCAGGCATGAGCATGGTGTTGTATAACTTGGAAAAAGTCATTTCTGCAAGACATTGTTGTTAAATCAACGGCCTGTGCTACTTCTGCTTTAGGGCCTCTTTCCACCTTAACACATATTAAAAACTAAATATGTGTTGTCACCCAATATTCAGGAGCCAGAGGAGAATGCATATTCGGATATCTCCTTCCCACTGACATGTTCTTGACATACTTCATTAAACTGCAGGGTGTAACCGACACTCACCTCCCTATCTGAGGATTGCATGTGCTCTCATTCGGAGCACATGCTCTGAGCATATTGTACCCAGGTTACAGGGTCAAATCTGGTGTATAAACCACACATCAGGATAGAAAACATGCGCTGGAGTTATGTAAAAAAATGACAGCAAGAGACGGTTGAGAATTATACTTGAATACTCAACTAGTGCTTTTATTTATGACGACAAATTAGTGGGCACGGGCACCATGTTTATCCCCGTCTAGTTTCAATGTGTGTATCTTTAAGGGGGAAATGGCATTTCAGAAGTTCATCTTTGCATGGGCTTTTCTCACGAAGTGCAGCCGGTTCGGTTTCGGCAGGATACGTGCAACGTTCCGGGTCTCCTCGCTGAAGCTCGTTTGTGAACTAATGAGGCAGATAGCATTAAAAGGAAGAACGGAAACACTAAGGCAAAAATTCAAAGTTCATGTTTCGCTTAGATGAATGCTATCCAGGGTCGGGTTAGGGCATACAATTATCTCGCGTCAGGCTCGGCACCAATGAAAAAGTGGGCAAAGTTGCAAGCAACAATTCATTCCTTTTGTGACAGACACTAGTGGGACCACGCTGCCGCCCGTGCAAGCCCGGTCCTGGGCTTTGCCCTGCCTTACCTCAATCACTTAGGCTACCTTTGGTGGGGCCACCACCGCCATGGCCATGCTGAGCCTGATGATGACAAAAATAGGTGCGCGGAGCAGCGGCCCCACGGAAGGTAAGATTTTTTTTTTTTTTCAACTTTGTTTTATTAGCATTTTCATAATATAACAAAAGGGCGCAAAACATTTTCACGAATTGTGCAAGTAACAGGCCAAACCCCCCTCACGCACCCCAAACGCAAACCCCCTCCCCCAAAAAGGGAAAAACCAAAAAACGTAGTTCTCATAGAAACGTTTTGCTGGGGAGCCGCTATGTAAGCTCCGAAAGTCTGGAGCTCTAGGAAGAGCGAGAGCGTTGACTCTTAGAATGGCTGATGAACTACCATCGTCCCCCGGGCCAAGGGCCCTGTCCACTCCTTGTCCCCTCTGAGGATCAATGCACATCCCAGCCCCATGTCTGCTGTGCCCCGTACCAGTTTGCATGGAAAGAGCCCAAGTCATTGTTCATCATTGCCGTCAGTTTATCCATCAGGTACATGTTTTTTACCTTTTTTAGCCAGTCCTCCTTCGATGGGGTCTCCAGGCTCTTCCATTTCTGGGCCAGTGCAACCCTTCCCGCCCTTAACATTGTCTCCCACATCCTAGGGTATCGGGGTATGTCCGTGTCCTCCGGGGGGAGGCCCAGCAGCATTGTCAGGGGGTTCTGGGGGAGAAGCTCATCAGAAACTTCGGCGATCCAGCCCCTCACCTTCTCCCAGTATGCCTGGGCTTTCGGGCAGTGCCACCACATGTGCCCTCTCGTACCGACCTGGTCACATCCCCTTGGGCATGCGGGGGACACTCCCGTGTACATTTTAGCCAACTTCCCTGGATCTCTGTGCCACCCCTGTAAGATCTTGAAGTTGTGTTCCATGTCCGCCGTGAATAAGTTCCCATGGAAGGCTATTTTTAATATTCTCGACCAGGCGTCCTCCGAGATCTCATCCCCCGCTAAGTCATTCCAGAACGAGCGGAACCCCCTTCTCTCCCCTAGGTTAACCATGTTCAGTAGCTTGTACATCCCTGATACCGCACCCTTCCTGGAGGTTGCCGAGTCCAGGAGTTTCTTGAAGGGGGTCAGCTGTCTTTTCAGGTTCTGGCCCCAGGCCTGGTCACATAGAATTCCCTTCAGGCGGATGTATTCAAATATGGAGAGGGACCCCTGACCGAGGGCGTCCCTCAGTTCCTCATATGGCCGGAATTCTCCTTCCCTGAACATCTGCCCCGCCCACTCCATTCCCAAGTCAGACCACGACTGGGCATTGCGGAACCCCCTGCTTCCCAATTTGAGGGGGTGACCCCAAAGGGAGGACATCGGTGATGGGCACCATGTTAGGTGTGCCGTCTGGGGGCCCTCCCTCCAGATCGTCCAGAGGACTCCCAGGGTTGGGTGGGATTTGAGTCTGTTTGGAATAAACTTGCTAGGGGCCCAAAGGAGGTCTCGAATCTTCAGTGGGTGAGCGTCCATATCCTCCAGGTATGACCAGTAAGTGCCCATCCCCTCTTTCATGTGTTCTAGGAGGACGCGTAGCTGGGCGGCCCGGAAATAGAGTTGAAAGTCTGGTAACCCAAACCCCCCCTCCTCCCTCGGTAAGGTCAGGACCCTATTGGCAGTTCTCGGGGTCTTACCCTGCCATATGAACTCCCGCACCGCATTCTGAAGGACTCTGAAGGTCCGGTCAGGGACTACAGATGGGAGGGCGTTGAAAAGATATAGTAGTCGCGGGAGAATGTTCATTTTCACCGCCGTCATGCGGCCGTACCAAGACAGAATCATCGACCTCCTCCTCCTCAAGTCTGCCGTGATTCCTGACACAACGGGGTCGTAGTTAGCAGGGGCTAGATTGGTTAGGTCCCGAGTGAGGAGGACTCCCAGGTATCGAATGGAGGCCTTCCCCACCGTTATTCCTTCCAGGCTGGCGAGAGCGTCCAAGCCCGGGTTCTCATAGGGAGCAGGACTGATTTGGACGCATTGATCCTGAGACCAGAGAAACGCCCGAAGGTAGCCATCAGGGAGAGGAGCGGGGGGAGCGAGGATCTCGGGTCTACTAAGTAAGCCAGGATGTCATCTGCGAACAGGGAGAGCTTAAATTCCACCTCCCCCTCTTAATCCCCTTAATCTCTGAGTGAGCTCTGACTGCTATGGCTAGGGGTTCCATGGAGAGGACATAGATTAGAGGGGAGAGTGGGCATCCCTGTCTTGTCCCCCGCGACAGGGGGAAGGGCTCCAACAACCCACCATTGACTTGGACCCTGGCCCTAGGGGCCCTGTATAAAGCCGCCACCCAGTCCCTGATGTGTGGACCAAAGCCCATTTTCTGGAGGGTAAGTTCCATGAATCTCCACTCCACCCTGTCGAACGCCTTTTCCGAATCTAGGGACAGGACGCTCGCGTCCAAGTCTGACCTCTGGGCATAGTGCATCAGGTCTATAGTCTTCCGGATGTTGTCTGAGCCCTGTCTCCCCCTAATGAATCCTACCTGGTCGCCGTGGACCAGCTTCGGCAAAACCCCCTCCAACCGTCCCCCAAGCACCTTGGCCAAAATCTTCACATCAGCATTCAACAGGGAGATGGGTCGGTAGGAGGAGCAATCCCTAGGGTCCCTGCCGTCCTTGGGGAGCACCACAATAATTGCCTCCATCATGGAGTCCGGAAGGGACCCCCCCTCCAGCACCGCGTTGAACACTTTTACCAAGTGGGGGGAAAGGGTCGAGCGGAACCTTTTGTTAAAGTAGACCGAGTACCCGTCCTCGCCCGGGGAAGTGCCCACCTTCATCCCTCCAATCGCACGCTCTACCTCGTCCTCGGTCACCAGGCCCTCCAACCCCTCCGCCATCTCCCTGGTCAGGGCCGGGATCTGGATTGAATTCAGGAACCCCACCATCTCCGCCTCCTCCCCATTGTACTCGGACGAATATAGTTTCTCATAATATCGGCGGAAGACATCGCCAATGAGGGGTGTGTCGTAGCCTACCTTTCCCGCCTCGTTCTTGACCTCTTTCACTAATCGGCTTCTCTGCACCTCCCTCAGTTTCCAAGCCAGAATCCTATCCGCCCTGTCCCCTTTTTCATAGTACTTTTGTTTGACCAGTTGGAGACTCCTCTCCGTCTTGTGGAGAAGGAGATCCTTCAATTGGAGTCTGTAGTCGTCCAATGCGGTCACCTGATCGCGGTCTAGGAGAACCGTGGAGAGACCCCCAGGTTGGAGTAGGGCGATTTTCTCCCTGAGGTACCTTTCCTGGCCCTCCCTTTGCCTTTTTTTTTGGGCTCCCATTTTAATCAGGGTTCCCCGTAAGGTCGCCTTAAAGGCGTCCCAGAGGGTATGTGAACCCTCCTCCCCGTTGTCATTAAGTTCAAAGAATTCCGTGATGGCCTCGAGGACCTCCTGGGATAGGACTTAGTCCTTTAACAGGGAGTCGTTGCACTTCCATCTCCCTCTGCGTTCGTGTAGACCTCCCCTTGCTATTGTAACTCGGACCAAGTCGTGGTCCGACCAGGGGACGGGGTCTACCCTGTGCCCCGAGGCAAATGGATGTAGGGTCTTGTCTACCAGGATGTAGTCTATCCTGGAGAACGACGTGTGGATGGCTGAGTAATATGTAAAGGAGGGGGAGTCTGTTCTGGGGACGGGGATCGTGTCCGACAGGCCCAGTTCTAGGTTGACTTTTTGGAAGGTGCACGCCATGATCTCGTCCGCAGCCCTGAAGGACTGCGGGCCTGCACGTTTCCTGTCCAGGATGGGGTCCAGAACCATGTTGAAGTCCCCCCCCACCACCACCGTGCCATGGATGAAGTATTTGAGTTTGTCCCCCACCTCCTCCCAGAATTGGGCTTGGCCTTCGTTTGGGGCATAGATGGCATCTAGGGTCAGTGGGGCCCCTGCAGGGACCCCCGCACCAGCAGGTAACGGCCCCCAGGGTCTTTCAGCGTGGCTTCATTCTCGAAGCCCACATGTTTTGCTACTAGGATGGCGACCCCTCTCTTTTTGCACTTGTGGGATGCACTGTGGACCTCGCCAATTCCCCCTCCCCGCATTTTGGGCTCCATCCCTAGTGACCAGTGAGTCTCTTGAACGAAGAGAAAATCCAGGTGTGCCCTTCTAAATTCCCTGCAAAGCAGGGACCTCTTGGTGGGGGTATTTAAGCCACGGACATTAAGTGAGCCCACCCCCAGGGCGGGCAGCCCGTCAGCCATGGTCACTATGTTCCTCTCTCTCGGTCAACTCCTCCCCTGCGCTCCTCCCCGCGTGCTCCGTTGTATCAACTCTGTGTTCCCCTTTTCCCCCCACCGCCTCCCCCCGGGTGGGCCTAAGACAAAACCCCAACTGCCCCCCTTCCCCGAACCGTAACTGAACTTCCCCAAATCCCTCGGTCCCCCCACCCCCGGCCCCGGCGTCCAGCCAAGTAGTTCTGCCATCGCTGGCTTTTGGCTGAACCACCAGCCTGCCCGCTTCGGCCAGGCAATCTGCATTAGAAGCTCACCTCCTTGAGCCCCCTAAGATCCCCCGCGTCTGTGACCCCTCTGCGAACCCCACCTACTTGCAGGTCGTAGGGACGTTGTTAGTAGTGAATCCTCTGAGTCTGCGTCCCTCTGACCAGGGCACACCAGTGTGCCCCCGTGCTCAGTCCTCGGAGTCGTTACATTCTCTGTCCTTTGATGGTGAGGGGGTGTTCATTTTCCTGAATTTCCTCGCGCCGGTGCGCTTCCTCCTCTCGCCGGGCGGACCTGGGTCGCCGGGTCTCCCGTGCTCCGGCCCCGATGGGCCCCTCCGGGGGTTCGTGTCCACTGCATATTCTTGTATGGCTCCCCTTATGTCCTCTTCCGTGATCAGGGTCGATCTTTGGCCCATGTATTCGAAAGTCAGGGAGAAGGGGTAGCCCCATCTGTAGCGCACTCCCTTTTCCTTGAGCACCTGTGTGAGAGGGCGGCACATCCTACGCCTGGCCAGCGTGTAGGCGGAGAGATCTTGGTATATAGAGACTTGGGCGTTGTTGTAGGTGATTTCCCTAGCCTTTCTGGCCTCCTCCAACACCTTCGTCGTCTCTGAGTAGTAGTGAAACCGGACCAGAATCGACCGGGGGGCCTCGGCCCTGCCCCCCGCCCTGTGCACCCTGTCGAAAGTTGGCTCGGTTGTCATTTCCTCCGTGAACAAGAGAGTGATGATGTCTCGTACTGCTCGGGTGACGTCCCTCTCCGTTTCCCCCTCCATTTCGGGCACCCCAAAGATTCTGAGGTTGTTCCTCCTCTCCCTGTTTTCGAAATCGTCCATCTGCCGGGCCCTCTCCTCGTCCCTCCTCTCCAGGGCCTCCAGCCTCATGCTATATTGTATGTCTTGGACTGCTGTGGAGGATTGGTTGGATTCGACCTGTAGCAGCCTGTCCTCAATCTTGTCCACCCTCTGGTCCATTTTTTCGAATTTCTGGGCAATGTCGGAGCGCATGTCCCTTATTTCCTGCAGGATCGAGGCAAAGCCCCTTTCCATTGCCGCCGAGGAGGGGGAAGCGTCCCCAGATTGGGCCATGGTCCCTTTTCGGGTTAAGCCTTTGTCACCTCTTACAACCCCCCCCCCCGGAAGCGGTATCTCTGCAAGGCTTCCCTCCAGCTCATGTGGTTCTTTCCTGTGTCCTGTCGTCTGGATCCCCGCGGCCCCGACGGGGTGCGGGGGGTCTCCTGCTGGCCCGTCCTTCCTTACTTGAGTTGTGCGCTCCACAGGTGTTCCAAATGGGGTGACAAAGTCCGGGAGGGTGGGCACACGCCCCACCTGTTCCCAGGCAGGGGCCTCACTCCCTTTTCCAGTGCCTCGTGGTCTTCTGGGGCCTCCTCCGGTCTCCTGGAGGGGGGGGTGGTGGTTCAAGGGGGCCCAACCTTCCAGTCCAAAAAGGGGGAGGACTTTGTGGCTCGCTCCGTGAGTCCTGGGGGGGGCACACGCCCCACCAACTGCTGGCGGGGGCCTCGCACCCTGGTCACCCCCGCTTCAGGCCATGCTGTCTCTGGGGGGGGGCCCTGGACCACAGACCCCACCTTTGGTCTTCCTGCTCTTGGGGCTCCCCCTGCTCTGCTGCACTGGGCTCCGGCGGTGATAACTCCCGAGGGGGGGGGGGCCACCCACTCCTTTCTTTCACTCCCAGGGGGGGAGAACTCCGAGTCCCCGGGGGCGCCGCTCAAGGCCCCTGGGTGCCGCCTCCTCGGCTGCCCTGGCCTCCGGCGGGCCGTGAACGCCTGCGTTGCTGTCCCCGGGGGGGGGCCGCCCCGCTCCTTCTCCTCACTCTCGGGGGGGGGGGGGCGGATGCCGACTCCCCAGGGGCGCTGCTCCAGTCCCCCTGATGCCGCCTCCTCGCCGTGCGGGCCGCCCCGGCGCTCTGTGTTCTGGTTCGGGCCGCGGGGGGAGGGGTGGAGAGGGCCGATCCGCGGCCACGTCCCCGAAGTCCCGGGGGTCCGGACCCCGGCCGGGTCGTTCCCCACACCCTGAGGGGGGGGGGGGCTGCTGATGGGGGGAGTGAGGGCTAGTCGGGCTGGGGTGCCGTGTGCGCCCGGGGTGAGACCGCCTTGCTCGCGGTCCCGAGGCCGCTCCTGACCTGCTGCGTCACCCGCCCAGGCGCCGCGGGTTGTGTACTCCGGCTCCCCGGGGAGCTCGAGCTCCGTTCTTTCGCTCGTCGGGGGCTGGAGGGGGCGCCGAGTCGGCCTCCTAAGTTGTGCTCGCGGGAGGGTTTCGGGGGGGGCTCAATCCCCTCGGATTCCCGGGCCTCGGCGGGAGCTGTGCACTCAGGCAGCCATTGCCTGTGCGCCCCCTGGTGGCCTCCCCCGGAAGGTAAGATTTTAAAAGAAAAAACATATATTTGGGTGGCTGGGGCCTAACACTTTCAAAGTGATGGACCATAGCCGCCACTCAAAATAAGTTATTCCTTTTAAAACCTACCTTCCGTGGGGCGGGGCCCCGGCCACCGGCCCCGCAGAAGGTCAGGTTTTCAAAGAAAAAAGTAAAAAACATACTTTTGGGCACAATCCATGGGCCTGGCTGCCCGCAGCAAAGTCATCCGACTCAGTCTGCGGCAGCCGGCAGCCCCTGGTCGCAGAAATTGGCCTGGACCTAGCACTGACTGCAGTGAACACCACACTGCACACAGGTCACAGAGCCAGAAGCCTGGGTGCGGACGGGCCCCTGGTGGGGTCCTGACTCCTAGGCAGTCAGGACACCACCAAGGGACTCTGCCGCCACCCGGGCCCCAACCTGGGACTTCCTTGCCTGATCACTTGACTGTGACAGGCTCATGCTGCACTGCACGCACCAACAAGTGACTTACCTGCTTTGCTGGCTGGGACTTGGTCTCCTGTCGGGGCCTCAGGGTGGGGGGGCCGGGTGCATACACTGGCATCCACACAAATGAAAAAGCAGGCAGAGGGGGCCGCAGGAAGCAACTAGGCCGCACCACGCAGTGCAGCAGGGCAGGCTCTCTCTCTCACAAGTCAGGACAGACGATGCCACGCCTCGACACCTTCACTTCAAAGTAACTTGTGAAATGAAGGTGGCGCTGCGCTGCCTCCTTTGGCAACAACAACTCGTCACCATGTAATTTCACTGGCTCAGAAGAACAGCCAATGAAAACTGCACATTCTGTGTTTCTATACATAATGCATCAAATACTGCATAGTAAGAACAGAATGGTAGTTTTCATTGGCTGTTGTTTGTAACAGTTTGTTGTTCATTGCTATTGCTGGCCCCTCCCTGGCCCAGCCAGCCATGGCCTGCAGCCTGCAAGCACGAGAGAGATCGAGATCAGAATGACAAATTCCAAATATTTATAATCGAAGCAAAGCGAAGTGGAAGAACAAACAAAGCGATTGCACGTGCGCTGTCCCCGCATGTGTTCCGTTGCCCAAAAAAGAGTGCCGGTTGTGGGCACCGGCAATCACCCCCACAAATTAAGCACTGAGGTTACCTACCTAATCTCAAAATAAAAGATCTGTCAGTGTCAAAATGTCAAAAACAAAACTGTTCTATTTCCAAAGTACTATTTTGACCCTCACATTCTAAACAAAGGAATTCCAAAGTGAAAATGATAATGTCTTTGGCCTTGAGTGTTTGGTAAATGTTCATAAGAAACAAAAGATGTGTAATTTCCACAAAAAGGAGTTCCTCAAGAATAGATTTCCTTGCTCTAGAGGGTTCTTCCCTAGGTCAGGATTCTGTATCGCTCTCGTGTTATAAATAACAGTTCTTGTCTTTCCCTAAACAACAACCTTTATCTTTAAGCTGATGTGTGGTCAGAAAAAATGATTCTCCTAATGTTCCTGAAAGCTTAATGTCTTATTGTAAACAAACATGTTGGCATAGAAACAACTAGAAGGTTCGAGTCCCGTAATGCCTGTGGTACTGTGACGAGGAAGAGGGCTTCAGAGTTGATGAAGCATAATGAGCGGTCTAGTTGTTGTTGTTGTAGAAAGCACCTGAGCAGGAACTTTAAATGTATAAATGAGTTTCAGGTGTCGGAGTAGGGGTAGAAAGGAGAAGCTGATGCAGCAGGACTATGTGTTGGAGCTGCTGCAGAAGCAGTGGAAGCCTGGCCATGTAGAGAATGCGCAGCAGGAAGCAACACTGAAGAAACCTACGCCGTGTGGGAGACGTGTTTCCGCCACGCTGTGAACCGCTCCGGTACAGAAGTTACACCAGAGATCACACCGAGCTGTCAGACCTCGTCTGAAGGACTGTGCATACTGCGACAGTCCGACTACAGCTGTCAGGATTGTAGAAGGACCCAAAGAACTCTGCAACAGCACCTACGAGTCAGAAGGAGACGCCAAGGCATACCTGTGAGTTTGCCTGAAGCAGGTGACCCTGGGGTCCTCCAAAAGAGACCGCTATGTAAATTTGATGATTTTGAATACCGAAAAAATGAAATAAGGCAGACTGGGTGCAACTCTCCTAACAAGGGATACCAATTAGGGGACAATTGTGACCCCCGTTGCCAGAGCCACAGAAGAGGGATAACAAAGCAAACTGGTTGCAACTCTCCTAACAAGTGATACCAGTTGAGAGACCATTGCAACCCGCATTGTCAGCAACCAAGAGGTTGCATAAGCATAAAACAAAGGCTGAATGAGCAAAGCCCTCCTTGTATGAAAGATCAAGGGGGAGAGAGCTGTAACATGCATTGCCTACAGCCAAAAGACAGTAAAAGAATATTACAGAGACAGCAAAGGAGCAACTTCCCTTTTTATGGAATACCAATTTCGGAAGAGCTTTAACCCACTTTAAGAGTCCAGGGACTATAAATAGAAGCAGTTGTTGTTCAAACTTTCTCACTTAGGATCCTTGAGTGGAGAGTTTTGGAACAAGCATTACCACAGAGTACAATTGTAGTAGTAGGAGTTTTATCCTGGTAGGCGAGTTAACCAGGAAAGGAACCAATAGTAGTTAGTCCTGGCAGACGAGTAAATCAGGAAAAAAGAAGATGATTTAAAGTACTGTGGTTGTACTTAAAAGGTGTTTTGGAATGGAAGTGTTAATTCCGTCACCTTATCTTGATGGACTGTTGCATTTCAGAAAGTGTTTCTTTTGAAGAAGAATTCTGATTATTGAGCAATACTGTCCAATACTGTCGGATCACGCTACAAGCCCAAAGCATGTGCACCAGGTCCACATTAACCTCTTTGCATTTAGGGCAGGTATGTACCGTTGCATTTTTAAATTTAGCTATCTTCTTCAGAGTTACGTACGCCCTATGTGTGACGTACAACTGAATCAACTGAGGCCTTGTATTTCTGGACGCTTTTTTTGTGATAGCCCAATGCTCTTCCTCACTCTGCATCTGCCAGTTCTTCTTTCAAGTCCGTTTCCCAGCACCGCCTAGTCTGCTCCAGGAGATCCCCACCTCCCGACATTAACATCTCGTATATCCTTGACACTGCGTCCCCACCTTCTGAAATGTCGTAAAATTGTTCTATTCTCACGTTCTCTTGTAACACCCCGCCCATTTCTGCTGTAGCTTGGCTATGAGTGAGGCGGGTGTTATATGCTGCCCCTCGTGTATAAATGTTTCCGAGGTGAGTGTCCGAAAGTCCATTGGACACCTTCCCGCAGCAAGTCTCCCACCGTTGCTGCCCCCATGGGTTCCCTGTAATTCCTTAAGTGTAATCTTAGTTGTGAGTCTTCCGCCTTCAGCCCCACCAGCGGTATCTGGGGGTGTGGGGGGGTAAGGTGATTCTATCTCTAAGACCTGATAGGCTGTGTGCCCCATCTTGCTACCCAACACCAACAACAGCATGGGTACCCCAGCCCTTGGCGTCTCAATCCATATCACCTCCCTCAAGAAGTGCGGGGTGCATGACGGCCGCAGTAGCTTTGTGTCTTGGGTCTGCTTATCGGACAGCCAATTTGTGACAAACTGTAACTGGCATACCACATAGTATGCCTCAAAATTGGGTACCCATATGCCACCCTGCTCGTATGGCCTCTGAAATTTCGCTTGTGCTAAACAGCATCTTGTATTGTCCCATAGGAAGCCTCTCCATATTGTCAAGTCTCTTAAAAAAAACTTGGGTATATTGTATGGGACATTGGTAAAAAATGCAGATGCCTCGGCAGCACTACCATCTTCAGCAGCACTGCCCATCCCATCACCGCCAGCGGCAGTCCGGGCCAGAAAGTAATGGACTTCTCAAGCATAGTTACCGCCTTTGCTGTGTTCTTTAAGTGTTCCGTTTTAGGGTCGTGAAAGATTTCCACCCCCAGGTATCTAAATGTGTCTACTTCCCACATTTAGATACCTGGGGGATCGGTAGCACCGGCAGAGTGTTCAGGGGGTTCCCCCTATATCCAGCTAAGGGGAATAGGCACAATTGAGTTCTGTTCATTAATCGTTATGCCCAATAGGTATGCGTAGTGCTCAAGCGCATTCAAAATATACTGTAGGTTCTTTTCGGGATGCTGTACGTACAGCAGCATATCATCAGCATATAGATAGATCAAGTTATCCATGCCTCTTACTGTTATGCCCGCTTCCCGGTATTCCTTCCTAAGATACACCGCTAATGGCTCCAAAGCCAGAATGAATAACATGGGTAACCATGGGCAGCCCTGCTACGTGCCTTTCTCTAGCGCCCATCGGTCCAAGATGTTGGTGCCGTTCTTAAACCTTGCCATTGGGCTGCTATATAGCAACTGAACCCATTTTATATATGTGGGCCCCATGCCAAACCCACTCAGAACCGCCAGCAGCCATGGCCAGCGCACTGAGTCGAATGCTTTAACCGCATCGAGTGAGGCCACCTCGTATTGTTGCTCACTGTTATCCGTGTGATCAATAATATGGTGTAGCCTCCTCACGTTACATGTTATGTTTCTATCAGGGACATATCCCGAATGATCTGGATGTATCCAGATCTTCGACATCACTGGTTTGAGCCTGTTGGCCAGCAAAGCAGTCAATATTTTACCGTCTTGGTTAAGCAGCGACAGGGGTCTGTAAGATCCACAGTCAGTGTTCAGCTTGTTTGGCTTCAACAGTGGGACAATAATGGGCTCACATGACATTGGCAACGTGCCTGTTTCTAGCGCCTCATTTAACATAGCTAGCATCAGGGGTACGACGTCAGCCATTAACTCTTTATAAAATTTGCTGGGTAAACCATTCATCCCCCGGGCCTTCCCAGTCGGCAACCCTCTAGTCAGCTCTAGTTACGGGGGCTTCCAGCTTGCCTGCTGCTTCCAAATCTAGCAAGGGCTTCCCTCTGTCTGTTTCCTGTGTTGCTGATATCCACATATAATGTCTTGTAGTACTCATAAAAGCATCTGTTTATGCTTTCCTGAGTCCTGTTAACCTCCCCATTCACCCCTACGATCTTGTGTATCATATCATGTCTAAATACACTTCTATATAGCCAGGCTAGTAAGCGTCCAGGCTTGTCCCCCCTCTGTTTGCTGTCTTTCTATGTACTTTTTATAGCTCAATTTGCCCATCTCTCCCAATGTACCAAACACTCCTGGGTAACTTCTACGGCCCTTTCCTTAGACGTGCCTCCTGCCCCATCGATGTCTTCTAATTTGCTTTCTGCCGTCCTGTAGAGGAGGAGACAAGTACCACCACCCAAAACTCATCCCCATGATGCCTATATGGTGGGAGCCAGAATGTGAGACACATGCAGTACCAGTAAGGATACCTATACCAAAGAGAGTCTTGGAAGTAAGTGTTCCATTGAGAAAGCCGTACATGCAATCACAACATTATGATGGCCATTTGAATAAAATCCCGGAGGAAGTGGGAAACCGAGCAAAAGAGCACATTGGTGATGTCACAGAGAAGAGATGCAGAGGTGAGAGAACTTGGACATTCTATAGGCTCTAAAGAAGAGATGCCAAAGATGAGCAAAATTTCAGGCTCGAGATGAAGCTGCTCATACTACAAAATAAATAAAGAATATATTAAGTCGTTTCACAATTGTACAGAAGCAGCAACGCAAGTAGGCAAAGTCATCCAAAAGGCTGACTATGTAGTGAATAAATTGTGACGATGCGCCAACATATATATATAGGAAATAGACTTCAGATATTCCACAATGCACTTTTAGCAGAGCTGGATTCCGTGAACAGAAAGACTTTTCCAGTGTGTCGCAGTAAGAAATTGAAAGCTGAATCATGGAGGTGAATCGAAGGGTTTGGCTGGATCAACACCAAGAAGTCAAGGCCACCTTAGGCCTGGATATGTGTGCAAACAATAACAGAACATGTGAAAGAGCAGAACTCCTGTTTCCAGCTAGGGGCCAGAACATTGAAGACGTCAGAGGTTCATCAAATAATATTATTTTAAATGCAGTAAGACTCGAAATCATGGTCTGCAGTCACGTGGTTTGATGAACATAGACACACAGACCAGTTGGATCGAAACCAAGAAGACAGAGTAGCTTTACCCCTCTTTTTCTCAAGCACAGAGAACAGTTCCAATGTCAATCTTCAAAGGGCTAATTGACTTGCAAAACTACAAGAGTGATGATGGAAGACAAATTAATTGGTGGGAAGCTATGGTTATGACCAGCCCACTGGCACCTGGATGCCAGCGTGTGTGCTGCTTACGCATGTGGAATATTACAGAAGGGTACAAGGGTGCCAACCAATAATAGAGGGACACGTAATAGAGGACCCTATAGTTTGTGTAACCAATGGGACGTTGCATATTTGATGACATTCAGAATGACCTGCACTAGGGGAGGGCTTAATTGCCCACCTGATGTTAGATACCCAATCACTTTCTCGGACTAGTATGGAACGTATACCTAGATGTTCCCTGTAAGCCTATTACCATTCCAAATAGGTTTTTGCAGTTTGCAACGTATGTAGACGTCAATAGTGATGACTTTTTAATACATAACCTGTTTTTTTATGTGTTGAATTGAGAGTGAAGATCGAGCAAACGCGTAACTCCCTGTTTTAGATAATTGACATTAAAACAGTCATATTTTGCCAACATCCTGAGTCAGTTTTGATCATTGATGTTTGAGTATATTCTGCATCCCCATCCATCTCAAAGTATTGCTACCTCGTCTTAAAGGACAGGGTTGGTTACCCCAATTCAGTACGTAAATCCTTCTATATACTTGTCTGCATACCCTTTGCATTAGCAATCGCCATCCCTCTAATCACTACTTTGAAGGCCTCCCACAGCGTGCCAGCTGATTTTACGCTCCCCGTGTTGTTTTTGAAATAGTCCTTCACCCCCTATCTTAGGTACTCTCGGAATAGTAGGTCGCCTGGCTATTCACTTCTAAGCTTCCAAGTCGGGATACATGCTCTACTGGGGGAGCATTGCCATGTGACAACTAGGGGTGCATGATCAGATAACACTTGCACTTTTTATTCAGCCACTTTGTATTCTCCCAAGGTCTCTGCCCTTGTGAAGACATAGTCCATTCTGGTATACAAATCATTTGGGCCGTATAATGGGAATAACCCCGGGCATTAGGATGTAGGGCCCTCCATATGTCCGTCAAATTGAATGCTTGCAGCAGTGCACTCAAAGCTTTGGCTGAAGAGCCTGGGCGTACTCATTTATCATCAGTTCTGTCAAGTTTCGAGTTTAGTGGGCAATTAAAATCACCACCCCACACCAATGTACCATCCCTGTGTGAGCCAAGATGAGAATAGAGTGAACGGAAATAAGCAGCTATGTCACAATTCGGTGCATAAGTGTTTATGATACAGAGACCTCCATGTTCCACCATTCCTTGTACTATAATCATCCTCCCTTCTTCGTCCTTGGTGGTGTGAACCACTTTGAACGGTACCTTCTGCGCCACCCATACCAGGAACCCCATGGCATATGCTGAATAAGATGAACCCAGCGTCGTGCCGCTCCACTTCCGAGCCAAAACAGTTAGTGTTTCCCCCTTGAGATGCGTCTCCTGAAGGAGTGCTCTATATCTTTTATGGCGCCTTGGGTATGTCATTACCCTATTTGTCTTAATGTAACTGTTTAGCCCCCTTATGTTCCACAAGACTATTTTAAGTTCCCCCATCCCAAGTAGGTGATCTTACATATCTCAACAGTTCGATTCTCTCATTATACATTTCTTGCGTGGATCTAAAGGCTAACTCCCACTACCCCAAAACCCCTTCCCTCTAACAATTGCCCAGCTCAATACCTTGTCTTAGGCATCCATGCTTTTCAACCCCGCCCCAGTAGCCTGACCTGGTGCCTGGAGTGCAGCAGGCGGGTGCGTAACCGCTAGCACCTGAACCAAACCACTCCTATGTGAAGAACACATCCCTGCCATGTGTTCCTGAATGGAAACTACACCGCCGACGCCTGCTTCTGCTAATTCATTGTGCCTGTCTTCTTGTAAACTCTGAGCGTTGCACTCTGCAAGTAGTCGGACGGGCCGGCCTTGTCTTTACTGTTCATTCTTCGGTGTTCATCCCATGACCTCCCCATCCATCCTCTTATTGACCATTCTGGTAGGCAAGTTTTCTGTGTCCATCCATTTATGGGCCTCCTCCGGGGTATCAAAGAAGATGGCTCGCCTCTTGCTGATTATTTTCAGCCGCGCCGGATACAGCAACATGTACTTCAGCTCCGCCTCCCGCGACCTCCTCTTAGCCGATGTGAAGTTCATCCTCTGTTTCTGCACCTGCAAGGTGTAGTCCGGGTATGCAGTGATAGTGGCTGACACAAGTTATATTGTGCCTCCCTTGCGGAAGTTTTCCAAAATCCTTTCTCTGTCTTTTTAATTTAGAATCCGGGCAGTGATGGGCCTTGGCGGGGCCCCCGAGGCAGTTTCTGCATCAGGGAACAATGCGCCCTTTCCACTGTGAAGCCTTGGGTAAGGGTGCCTGGACGCAGTTCTTGCAGCAGCATGTTTTTTATAAAGTAGGTGTGGCTCGCTCTTTCCTCTCCCTCTGGGAGTCCAGTAATTCTGACGTTGTTGCGTCTAGTCCTTACTTCTCCATCGTCCACCCTGCCTTCAAAGTTTCTCACTTGCTGCTGGAGTATTAATACATCATGTGAGGTGTCCCCAAGATTGGCAGTATTCACAGCTACCTCCTTTTCCAGAGCCCCAGTGTGTTCCACCAGAGCCTGGACATCTTGCCTCAGGAGGTTCACATCCAGGCTGATGGCATCCATTTTGGATTCTAGTGCCACTTTTACAGCTGCTATGACATCCAAGACCTGCTGGTCTCCTTTCGTTTGGGACTGCTCCCCTTAGTGGATTTAGCGTAACTGTCTAGTGTGGGTTGTTTAGATTTGTCCTTTTGCGACTTCAACGCCTTTATCGAACGACTCAATGCTAGTTCTCCCACTTCCCTTTAGTGCCGTACTTGTCAGTAGTTGTACATCTGAACACTTGCTGACCTTAAATGAAGGTTATTTAACATTTTGCCTCTCCTGCAATGGTATCCGGTTGATGCCCACCTCTTTCTTTGTCTTTAGGTTGTACTCCGTATCACTCTTGAACACTGGCTAGTTGCTTCCCATTGAGTAATGATTCAGAACCCTGCTGTGTATTGCTCACGTATTGGTTTCCACTGTGGTCCGCTCCAGTCGGGTTATCCGTTTCCAGCCTAGTTTGGTGTGTGTTCATGCCTTCAGTGGTGTAGTATTAACAGTCCTTACTCCATGGTCCCCCCGTTTCTTATCCGGTGCTGCCCGTTGGCCTCAGCCCATATCTGTGCCTCAGCACATGCTTCTCCCATCATTAGTATCATTTGTGCTGTGCCACACTCCCAGTTGTATGCGCCTGTTTTGCCACTAGACTGTTATGCTTTTCCAGGCCCCCCACTCCGTTCTGCCGACCAGTTCCATCACAATGTGCCTCCGCTGTCAAGTGTGTAACTTGAACACTCCGCTCCGTGGCCAGTGCACCATCTTGTGTGCCCCTGTATTAACTGGATGTTGCTATAGCCATGCGCGCCTTCTCTGCATCCCCCTCTTGGGTCGTACCAGTCGAGTTGGTGTATAACAACTAAGGACCGTGCACTCCAGGGGCTCTTCACTCCCGTGTAGTCTCCTGTCACTACTGTAGGCATGGGCCTGCTTCTACCCCTGCCACCTGGTTCCGAACTTCGTGGGTAGTAACTGTCCTATACTTGTTCCTGACTGCCACAATTTAGTGATCGGGTGGGGGGGTCTGGAGCTCCCACAGGCACCCGGCTCCTCCAGGCCTCCGATCGCCCAGAGCACCTTGTTCTTCCCCGGGAAGTTACTTTGTCCCTCTGTACCACACAGGTGCTTGTCTCCTTGGCTGCTTCCACCTCTGCGCCCCTTACCGCTTCATGCCCTGCACTCATGGTGTTCATCAGGCTGTTGCGACCTACTCTGTTTTACCATGTGCACCAATGTTACGTCTCTCCACTATCCGGTGCACCGTCTTTACTATTGTGCCCGCCTCCATTGCTCCTCACCTCTGCTTGGCTGGGCAAGTGCTCGCTTCTGTCCACCGGCAAGAGTCAACAGGACCATGGTATTCCCCACTTGGCATTCAATCACTGCATCAGGCTGCATTGTCCTCCATTATTTGCTGGCTCCTGCTCCACTTCCGACATTTTGTATTTTGCCACTTCCATCATACCGCAAGAGCCCCTGTGCACCAGGCTTTAACTTCTCCCCGCACCTGACCTTGTGCGCTGCTTCTCCGGAGCTCCGCCAGTGGTCACCTCCACTTTCACTGCCTCCATCCCATTTGTGGGTGCTATAGTCCTCTTCGCCGCAGCACTCGGAGGAATCTGCAGCATCCGCTCCTGTTTCTCCTCCCCTCAACAGAGAGGGATCAATGCACACGTGTGACCCACGGCAGGGGTTCGCTGAGTCCATGAACTCTCAGCCCGACTCCTTATTCCACCCTGGCCGTTACATGCACCTGTCCGCCAACGCCGGCCCTGCTCCTTCTTTCACAAGCCCGCTTTCAGTGGTCCATTGTTCACAAACCTTCCTTCTTGCACACAACGTGCCAACCCGTTTCCCTGAGCTATCGTGACTCTGGCAAGGATCTTTGCGCGCTGCTGCCCATAACAAAGGCCAGCATCATTACGGATCTGCAGGAGCTCTAGGGATTGTGCACTTAGAGCGTGGCCGCCTAGCCACGCCCCCCATACTATGTAAACATTCATGGTAAAACCACTGTAACTAATACAACAGACTTCTCTTGTCCACAACAATTCGACTGTATTATGCAACGCCTTGATAAAGCCCAACAAAGGGAGAAACATTAGCACGTGCCACCACCAGGTTAATGTTGGCTCAAAAATGAGTCTTCTAATGAGACTTAAACACCACTTAGGACTGGTCTACAGTACCTATTGTTTCTAAAGGTACTTTTAATAAATTCCCAAAAGACGTCTGGGATATACAAACCTTTTGTATTGTCTTTAATCCTAGTGCAGCACTTTACCTAACTGTTTCCACACTGCTAAAATACCTTCTGTGCTACGCTTTATGGAACTTTGTTTTTGCACAAAACTTTCTTGAATCTGAACTTTGCTCACGGTATTCCTGCATTGATCCTTGGAAAGGGAGCTCAACCCTGGTCACAAGGAGTACTTTCTAAAGCTTTTGAGTTTTTATTGCTATGTTATTCTGTGGAATTGAAGAAAGCCAAATAAACCTTGTATATTTCTGTTGTGTTTGTTAGTGAGAGAGTCAGATACATTATGGACAGTAGGTAATTTTTGTTTAGTCTTAGCTTGTTAGACAGGGACATCCTTATTAGGCTAGGGAAAGATAGGCGTTTGTCTCGCCTCTTTCTATTTAATAAAATGGCAACTTGTGAGAAACCTCTACCCTGTGTCCGTCTCACATTTCTGATTACTCAAATCTGTCTAAAATGAAGTTGTAAAATCAATTTGGGAAATTGTAATAAGGTCATCATACTTTTAGCTTTGTCTTAAATGAAGTTGTGAAATTGTTTGTACATTGTTTCCATAATGATGTGTACTCTGAATGATTGTTCAAGAAGTGTACCTACAAATTCTTTTGTTAATTCTGATTTTATATTTACTGTATTGTTTGTACTAAGTCATTATTCTTCAATTAGGGTCAATGGTATGTTACCAATTAACTTTAACAATAAAAAAAAAAGATGTGGTGGAAATTGAACGGGTCTTTGGGTGCGATCATGATTTCTGTTTTATCCGGATTGGGTTTAAGGCCGTTGGTGCTCATCCACTGGTTTAATTCAGTAAGGCAGTTGGTGAGTACTGGGTTTGTTCGTCATCAAAGTAAATTTTTGCAGCGCATACAATTCTTTTAGGTTTTTGAGATAGAAATCTTTAATCAAAGCAGTGTGTGTTTGAAAAGGGAGTAAGCGAAAAGAAATTCTCCTCAGTTAAATGAATCTGACTCGTTTTTTGGACTCTTTAGACCCCTTTTGGGACAGTCGACATTGACCAGCGATAAAGTGGGTGCTTAAGGTAAGCATAAATGTCCACAGCACATCGCTTCCCCACCATAAAAAGTTGTAAACAAACACATGGCATCCTACAACCCACCATCCTTTGCATTGTACATAAAAAATAGGTATAATTCCACCCGCCCTGTACACCATTCTCTACACTCAACGTCTGAGGAAAATAGATTTGGTTGGTCTGCTGTCACCTACTTCCTTCCAACTGCTTCCTCTCTTTCCCTCCGCCTGCCTAGAGCCACAGCTTTAGCAGTTACTAAACTCTGCAACCGTTTCTCAGCACTTGCAAAGCTTGGCCAAACAAAGTAGGTCTGTGCGGGTGAGAAACATATGAAATGTAAAGACTGTTTGTAAAAATAATTTAAACGTATCCATCCCCATAAACATTGAAACTCCATTTTTTAACCAAGTAAGGATGGAATTCCATTTCTTAACCAAGTGAATAAGGATGGAAGACTTGCTGAAACCTAGTGTGAAATTGTAGGCACTACAGAAGGGCTATCTTGTTTTTTTATTAAATTGGTGAGTTTTAAATTGTATTAGAACATGCTCCTGGAGATCTTGAATACTGGAAGTGTTTCTTCCTTCTCTTCTTTCACGTCACACCGCTGCGTTCCCAACAGTATGCCAGAGGCGTGCTAAAGGCAAAAGGATGGGCTGTGGCCTGTAAACACATGTCAAAATGAAGACTTTACATTTTCGCATTTTATGGTGACATCTGGATACTGCGAGAAAGAGATATACTCATAACAAAATCCTCGCTTTGGCTCCACCTGACTCTCTACTGCAACACAAATTTTTTAAATGCAATCCGATGATTCCTGTGAAGCCAGCTAATATGATGGCTTCATGAGCGGGATTAGCACTAATGCACAGTTAAGGGACAAAGTAAAGTCCAGGTGGGGGGAGACGCCTCTTGCACTGACCTCACAGACTCTCTAATTAATGTAAGGTCAGCAGGGGTGCACCGGATATTCACACCTTGCTAGAGGAGACTTCCCCAGACTTTCTAGGTCTCACTCGGACATGGTTTTCTCCTAATTCATATCCTGATATCCTACAGTTGTTGCCTGATTCATATAAACTGGTATGTCTAGACAGAACCCCTCCCTCTAGGGGTGGCGGCCTAGCTGTAATCCACTTAGCTTCAAATAAGTGTGCTCCCTCGCCCCTTTGGCACACTCTCTGTTTTGTGAAATTCGGCTTAAAAGAGCCAGCTGAGTCCCAATATATCTATCCATATTTTACTTATATACCGATCTTTCTCTCTCAAGGGTTAGCTAATTTTGTAAATCGCGTTTTGCAACTTATTGCATATCTGGCCTTAATTAAGCCTAACCTTATCCTTAAAGGGGATATTAATGTCCATCCTAATGATCCTGCTGACCTGCATGCCAAAAATGTGGTGACTAGTCTAGGAGGCCTTTCTTTCTTATTGCGGAATCATCTTCCCACACATTGTGGTGGGAATACGCTAGACTTAGTTTTTTCTGATAAAAAACTGATGGCCACGTTTAGTACTCTCCCAGTGTTATGGTCTGATCATTTTCTTCTACCTTATAGTATCACCTTTACAGCCCCTTCCCGCACGTCTTCAAACTGTCTCCAAACATGGCGCTTCTGGAGTGGGATGAAACCCCCTATACAGGCAGATCGCTTGGTGGCTACGCAGCATGTGATGGCCAGGAGCCATGCACTGCTTTATTAAATGCCCTGACATAAGCAGCTGATTTCTTTGCCCCAGTGGAAACACTGTTTGGGCGGTGTAAACCCTCTGCACCTTGGCTTACCTAAATTTTGCGAACCTGCAAACAGGCCTCTCGTGGCCCTGAGCGCAGGTGGCACTCTAATTATGATCAGGAGGCAAGAAAAGCTTATAAGCAATTAGTGATTCACTATCATAATGTGATTGCGGAGGCAAAATTGCGATTTTATCCCAGTCGTATCACTTCTGCAGCATGCTCCACATGGGAGCTTTTTAAAGTTGCAAAGGAACTCTCTTCCCTCCCTCCAGTGGAAGCCAACTTGTCCTGCCCACAGACCCAATGTGAAGCTATTAGTGCATATTTTACACAGAAGATTTGTCAGATCAGACAGTGGGCCTCATTACAATTCTGGCAGCGGCACGGCTGCCGCCGGATTGCATTTTTTTCCGGCACCCGCGAATGGGCAAGAACCGGGTCATGCCGAGCTCGGCAGACCCGGTAATTGCCCATTTGCGGGTGCCAGAATCAAGGGCCTCCCCATCCCCATTCTGCATTATAGGACTGAATGGGGATGGGGACGTTGGAAGCACCGGCACATTCAGAGTTGTGCCGGTGCATCCGATGTGCTCTGCTTGCAGGTGCCGTTACACCCGCCAGGAAAAACCTGGCGGCTGAGACGGCACCCGCGAGCAGAGCTCCTAGTATGGCGGTCCGGGAACCAGGGTCCCGGCATGCTTACCGGTACCGTAGTTCCCGGACTGCCATGCTTGTAATGAGGCCCAGTCTGTTACTAATGATGTCGGAATCAAGTCAACTCTGACCATAGGATAGGACTTTCCACCTTATCACTAGCAGAGCCATCCTAATTGAACCGGTTGATGACACATGATAGTTTCCAAGGCCTTCAGTCAGCTTAGATCAGCGTCTCCTTTGGATTCTGTTCCCTTACACATTATTCACACCCTTCCAAAGAAAGCTATTACTGTGTTTACTGCAACTCTTAAATACTCGTTTTCATCTCGAGTGATCAGACAACCAGATCACTTCCTTTAAATAAAATGGGGCACAGTCTGCTCTAAACAATCCGGATTCGGGGGTACTTTCATCCGAGAGCCATTTAGCAACATACTGCAGTTGGCCCGCCACGTAGTAGGCCTCATAGTTGGGGAGCCGTATCCCCCCTTTTTCATAAGAGTTTTGCAGTTTCCACAATGCCATCCTGCATCTAGTGCCCTGCCACAAAAAGTCCCTGCATATGCTATTCAGTTTGGCAAAAAACTTCCCAGGTATGAGGTATGGAATGTTCCCAAAATAATGCAAGAGTCTGGGCAGGACCACCATCTTAAGCATTACACTACGCCCCATCATAGCTAGCGGCAGCTTTCCCCAAAATTGCATACTGTGCTCTATCTTTCCCACAGCTACCTCCGTATTGTGCTTATGTTCTTGTTCAACCGTATGATACACGTCTATCCCAAGGTATCGAAAGGTGTCAACCGCCCAAGGGGCTTGCAATACTGGCAACTGCTCTGCAAGGAGTCCCCTATAGTTACCCAACGGGAAAATTACGGACTTCTGAGGGTTCACAGCTATTCCAGACAGCTCCGCGTACCGATCCATAACCTCTAAAATATACTGGAGGTTCTCCTCGGGATGCTTCAGATACAATAACATATCATCTGCATATAAAGAGATTAAGTGTCGCTCCCCACCCACTTCAATGCCTATGGTGTCATACTGCTGTCTGAGGTATATAGCCAACGGTTCCAATGCCAATATGTATAACATAGGGGACCATGGGCATCCCTGTCTAGTACCTCTGCTTAACCGCCATCTCTCTGAAATAACTGCACCCGTCTTAACTCTAGCGAGCGGCGCACTGTATAACATCTTTGCCCATCTGACATATCCGGGCCCCATCCCATATTCCTCTAACGTCGACAGCAACCATGGCCATCTAACAGAATTGAAAGCCTTTACCGCATCCAAGGACACTACTGCCATATCACCTTCATTCCGCCCCGCCCATTCAAGGACTCGGTGGAGTCGTCTGTGATTATGAGTTATGTTTCTGTTTGGAACATAGCCCGTCTGGTCTGGGTGTATGAGTTTATCTATGACTCTTCGCAGTCTGCTCGCCAAAACGGCTGTTAATATCTTGCTGTCTTGATTCAGCATTGATAGTGGTCTGTAGGAGCCGCAACTGTGCCCAAGCTTATTTGGTTTAGGGAGCGGAATTATAATTGCTTCCCTTAGTGACTCCGGCAGCTGTCCCGCCTCAAACGCTTCATTTAGCATATTCAGCATCGGAGGAAGCACCTCTGCCATGTATGCTTTATAAAACTCGCTCGGAAACCCGTCCGCCCCTGGGGTTTTACTAGTAGGCAATTGTCTCCCCACCGCCTCTAATCCTTCTTAAGTGATTGGTGCATCCAGCTCTTCTCTCTCTTCAGCACTTATCCTGGGTAGGCCTATATCTTCGAGTGTTTCTTTTATCCTCTCTTGATTATCCTCTTCAACATCCCCATATAGTTCTCTGTAATATGTGGCAAATTCCTGATTAACTCCCTCCTGGGTGTCCACTACACTACTGTCCTCCCTTGTTATCGCCCTGATGGTGGGTCTAGGGGTTTCGCTCTTATATAACCACGCTAAAAGCCGTCCTGTTTTGTCACCACCCGCGTGCTGCCTCTCTATGTATTTCCTATAATTCAGTTTACACAACCTGTCCCAGTGCTCTCCACACGTTTGTTGAAGTTGAAGTATCCGCTCCGCATTCGGACCAGTATCGCCCTCCTCTCTTTGTGTTTTTTCCAAATCCCTCTCACCCTCCCGTAAATCAGCCAGGATACCGCCTTGCAGACTGTGGGACTTCGCTATGGCCACGCCCCTCAACACTACTTTAAAGGCCTCCCACAATGTGCACGCTGAGTCTACACTACCCGTGTTCTCCTCAAAGTAGGTTATGATCTCTTCCCTTAACTCTTCCTTGAACACAGGATCCTTAAGCGCTTCCGCTCGGAGCCTCCACGTCGGGATCCCTGCTCTTGGAGGGCAGTACTGCCAGGTAACAATCAAGGGCGAGTGGTCCGACAGGACTCTCGCTTTATATTCCGCCCGCACCACTTCCGTTATTAGGCCTGACGTAGCAAAGACATAGTCTAATCTGGTGGACAGCTGTTGTGGGGCCGAGTAATGCGAGTACTGTCTTTCTTGGGGGTGCTTCGCTCTCCATACGTCAGTCAGGTCAAAATCATTGAGCAGTGCTTGTAACACCCGTGCCGCCGGGGCAGGTTTTTCCATCTTCTGGTCTGATCTGTCCACCCTTGGGTCTAGTACGCAGTTAAAATCTCCACCCCATAGTACCGCACTTCCCATGCACATACCCAGGGTAGCACTCAGGGTTCTGAAATACCTCGCTGTATTCTGATTGGGAGCATATGTATTGATTACACTTATCTCTCTGTTCTCTACCAGGCCCCTGAGTATTACCATTTTCCCGTCCGCTCCAGCAGTTTCCTGTAACACATGAAAGGGGACATGTGGGGCCACCCAGATAAGGACCCCTCTAGCATAAGCCGAGTATGCTGAGGCCACCACCACTCTTTTCCATTTCTTCTTGATCATTCCCAGTCTCTCACTTGTCAGATGGGTCTTGTGTAATAACGCAATGTCTATTTTTTGTTTTCGCAAGTATAGCATAACCTTGTTTCTCTTCAAATAACTGTTTAGACCCCTAACATTCCACGTAATCATTTTAAGGTCCCCCATGGCTTGTTATGTTTTCCGCCCCCACCTCTGCCACGCAATGAACTGTTTGTACCCGTTTTTGTCTGTTTAGGCTCGTATCCCAGTTCAAACTCCCCTTAACTACACACACCCCTGACACTCCTCCCTTCCCCTTCTCCCTCCCAACCACACCCAACTCCCCACACCTCCCACCCCCCATTTTCCCTCCCAACCCCCCCTCCACCCTCCCCAACTGTTGCCCAGCTCCATCCCTGGATCTCAGGCTCGCCCGCATCTAGCACTTATCTGGCTTCCGCCTGTACTCAATGCTCCACGGGGTAAGGCCGCCCTACTGGCTAGCCTACTAAGACTAGTATGGGGGGGGGGTAGGGTGCTCGCGTTCTGCCGCTCCTATTTGCTAAGAATTCAAAACGCTTAACTGTACAATTACCACATATGTCTATCCTCTTTGCTATATTCAAGTCCTTGTGTTCGCCCAAGTCCATGGGATCTGCTTCAGGTGCCACCCGTACCCATTACTACCCCTCAGCCATAGTCGTCGCTCATAATTCTAATGGATACCCACCGCACATCATGTCCCGCCACATGTAATGTCCCAGCCACTTATCGTATTACTTCTGCGCCTGATCCACCTCCTGTTCCGGGCACCCCTGAAGGTCTAGCCAGGTCGTCACTTCTTCGGGCGTGTGGAAAAGAAACATCTTGCTCTTATGTATCACTTTTAGCTTCGCGGGATACAGCAGCATATATTTGATCCCCATCGCACGTAGCCTTCTTTTGATCGCCACGTAGCTGTACCGCTGCCTTTGGACCAGCATCGTGTAATCTGGATACGCCGTGACGGTGCACGACGCTCTCTCAATGGTTCCACCCTTGCGGAAGTATTCCAAAATCTTCTTGCGATCCTGATAGTTCAGTATTTTCGCTATGATAGGCCGGGGGGGAGCCCCCGGTTGTGGCCTCCTCATGAGGGCCCTATGCGCCCGCTCCACAGTAAAACCTTGCTAGAGTTTTTCGGCCCGATTTCTTGCAGGAGTAAATTTTCGATGTAGTCTGTGGGGTCTCGGCCTTCCTCTCCCTCTGGGAGTCCGACGACGCGAATGTTGTTTCTCCTTGCTCTACCTTCCGCCTCCTCCGCCCGATTCTCCAGGTTAGCTACCTGTTGCTTTAGCACGTGGACCTCCTTTGCATTGCTGCTACTGGTGTCCGTGTTGGTTTTCACCGCACTTTCCAAGCAGCTCGTTCTCTCTGCCAACACCCTGACATCTTGCCTCAGCAAGGTGACATCAATGCCCACTGCATCTATCTTGGCCTCGAGGGAGATGCGCAAGTCAGCCATCGCTAACCCCCATGAATCTTTTAGTTCCGTGATAGCCGCCAAAATCTGGTGGTTTTCGATCGTTATGGCGCTCTCCATCGGTCCTGACGCTCCCTTGAGTGCCGTGGTCGCTGGCGACAACTGCGTCTTGGCAAATGTTTCCATAGTGGACTGTTTATTCTTACTCTTGGTTATGGTCCCTCTTCCCGCCATCTTGCCTGTGGGCGCTTAGTCTCCGACGTGTCTGCTCCGCACTTCTGTTCCAAAGCACACCCAGGGCCAA
Source organism: Ambystoma mexicanum (assembly GCF_040938575.1). Classification (NCBI taxonomy): domain Eukaryota; kingdom Metazoa; phylum Chordata; class Amphibia; order Caudata; family Ambystomatidae; genus Ambystoma; species Ambystoma mexicanum. The sequence goes on from NC_090941.1 coordinate 758,367,254, forward strand.
GAAAGTTGACTAGGAGAGCCTCCGTACCGGCTTACGTTCGCCGGGCTATTCCTGGAGTGGGTTGTGCTCTCCCAAGTATTGGCTCCTTTTGTTGATCGCAGGGGCAACTCCTTATATCGCTGGCCCCTGACTTTTGGGCTCTCTGCGCAATGTGCACCGCTGGGTATATCTTCAGCCGTCTTCCCCGCGCACCACCATATACCGTGGTGCCGGCTGCGTTTAGGCACTGTCACATCCCACTTTAGTGGACCACTGGGCAGCACCTACCAGCATAACAGTTCTGTGCACCATGCCCCCCTGGCCTCTCGCATGTATTCTCGCTGGCTCACCTTCTCGGTCTTGTCGTAGGTGGGGTCCTCGCATCAGACACCCTGTGAGCCACTATCCCAAAGTCCATGTGGCATATCACTGCGCTTTCACCCTTCCGCGCAGACCTGTTAATTATGCCCAATTTAGCGCTCCGTCAGGGGCCAAGAGCTCCAGGTCCATGAGTCCCACTCGCTGTAGTGCGGCGCACGTTCGTTCTGTGCAATGTTCCAGTTATGGCTTGCGGGGAGCCCCACGCTTCCAGAACAAAGGGAAGTGTTTCCCTTCCAGTTGTGTGCCAGTCCTTCATGGGCCTCCTGCTTAAGCTGCCGTTCGCTGGTCTCCCCGTGTTATGCCAGCATCCACAATGCTGGTTGCAGGGCCTTCAGTCCTCCTCTGAGCCCGCCGCATCCACTTCCAGCTCCGTGTCACAGCAGCTGTTCTGTTTGTTCAGCTGAGCAGCGGAACCTCACCGTGCATTCGGCTTCCCCGCATAACACGCCAGCCAATGGTCTGAGTGTCTGAGTGTCGCTCCTCACGTCCTCTGCTGCTACATTGTGTCCATCTTGTCCATCATTTCTCGTGCATTTCCATTTGAGGCCCCCGATGCTTTTGTTTCGTTTCCTGCAGGCAGCAGGAGCCGCGCATCGAGTCAGCTGGTGGCCGAGGAAAGCTACCTCGTCTCCACTCTCATTTATTGTCCGCTTCGCGTGTAATTCTCCCTCCAGGTCGTTAGCAGGGGATCGGCCCGTCTTCTCAGTGGCAGGGCAGCAATGTGCGGTGCGCTTTTATCCGTACTGCAGTTACGGCCGCTCATCCTTTGTTCGCCGCCAATTTGGATACAATGTATCCATGCAGCTAGGCTCCTCGGGTTCCTCAATCTCGCCGATAATTGCCCAGGAAGCTGAAATCTTCTTGGGTCTAGTAGCGTATACGTTCCCACACACGCACATCCCTTCTGGTGACAATTTTGGCCGGTATTATGTGCATTTCCTCAAGAATCAGTGTCGGATCATGGGAGCAGCTCTAGCCCGCACGTCCTACTCCATGGCTGGTAAGCCACGCCCCCCGCCTTTTATACAGTTGATCAAAACATTCTCCTTGGCTGTCTTTAGCAAGCAGGGATTTCTGGTATTCCATTGGCGTTGTTTGCATCATTTCTTGCAGACCGTCAGAGCCATCACGGGGGGGAGGGGCAAACTGCCCCGGGCCCCGCACTTGGGGGGTGTTTTGGCACCATCCCCTGCGTAGAAGGCAGCACAGTCCACCCATGCCCTTTATTCACACAGCAGACTGTGGTGCCTGCTCTGTGCCCCTGCAACGTCTTGCTGTTTGTTAGTAGCCGTTTAGCTAAGCAAAATGCAGCACCATAATGGGAGACAGCAGGGCTCAGCACCTCACTTTAATCAGCCGACAACGTAGACATGCTGAATGATAGTAGATAACTCCTCTCCTGTCAGTCAGTGTGTTCACGTTGCTCAGCGTGAACATGCTGACTGATAGGAGAGGAGTCCTCTCCTGTCAGGCAGCGTGGCTACGTGTTAGAGTGAAGGGAGGGCCATCCGGTCCTCCTGCGGCTGTGCAGTGCTTTTAAAGTGTGTATGGCGGTAAGGTAAATGTTTTTTTATTTTAAACTAAATGTATACATATGTGTTTTTTAATTAAATATGTATGTATATGTGTATGAATGTATGCGTGTTTTTTGGTGTTTATGTTTGTGGAAATGCAGCGTTTGCTTTTATGTATGTATGCATGCATGCAAGGAGTTGTGAGACTGGTGGATGAATGCAGGGGTGAAGTGTTGTATCTGAGTGTGTGCGCCAGCCCACACCCCTAAATTTAGGGGTGGGGGCATGGCATCAGTGGTGAACCTAGGCTAAAATTTCAGGGAGGGGGCTAACACTTCAAATGCTGTGAGGGGTGCTAACTTCAGAGGCTGTGGAGGAGGGGGCAAACATACTTGTATGGGGTCATCTAACTTATTTGCGCAATGGAATGAGACTATTCTGGTGAAGCTTCAATGTTACAAGAGGTTAACTGTCTCCTTCATTTCTGAAACGCCACACTTATGGTCTGGTGTGAGCATGAGCTGGCTCACGTCACCACTTCCCTTCTAATCGCTCCCTTGGCATGCAAGTGCTAACCCCACATCATGATTTCAATTGTCTAAAAATGTATGCATGTAAATGCAGGTGCTAACAGTGAAATGGTTTATGCTAGCTGGGCCTTTGTTAAAAGCGAAGCCCTGGCACCGTTTAACCAGGCAGGGGCAGAGCCAGCCTCAAACTTTTGAGGGGGCTGGATGTCAGTTTTGAAAGTGAATAGTGAGTGAAGCCATTGTGGGGCCAATAAACCCATTGCACTGTCGGTCTACGCACCCAGGGATGGCGTCTGGACCTTTCAGCTTTACAGTTGAAATGAGCCTAAGCAGCTGCCCCCATGATACAGAGGCTTACTAATAATCTGCAGTTTTTAACCACCTACTTAATTATTGATTTAAGCACTCTACAGGTATCTTGGCCTATTTTTCCGAACTGTAAGGCAAGGGGTGCCCGCAAACATTAAAAAGAAATGGGCCCACACCAGTCCTGACTCATTTTAAGCCAGGCCTGCTCTCGCTCCCCCCCCCTCCAATTCCCTGACCCCAGTTAGGAAGCTGAATTGCTATTTCAACTTCCTTTTGGCCACTAGTCTTACCTTTCACCCCAATTCAGAGGCTGTTTACTTTCATCATGCTATGCTAATTACCATCTAAAAGCTGAGCCTAGAGGTTTAAGACTTTGGCTTTATCAAAGTGAGTCTGTTGATATTGCACGGGCAGGCTTTTGTTCTCTGCCTGTTTGATGCTGCTGCCGCTCGTTATTGATTGCTTAAACGTAAACAAATACAACAAATACAACAATCTGTCAGAGGCTCTTGCTTTTGCCATCGGAGCTATGGACTGGCGACACACTGAAAAATGCCTTTTGACTCGAAGTTGTGGAGGTCTTGAGCCCTCTCTAGCCAGTCACTGGCACCACCCATGCAGCCAGGTTGAGTCAACAAAGCCCAACATTTCGGGGGGGGGCGGACAGGAGCCCTAACCACTCTGCTCAATGGTGTTGTGCCACTAGATGGCATTCTTTTTAGTTTGGGTTGTTAGGTGTCACGTTTGTGCCACCAATAAGCCTAAACTATTGCTTTAGAGAACAGAAAGTGGTGGAAAGCGGCCAGGTCCAGCAAGGGTAGGATTTGGAGGGCGTAGGACAGGTATTTTAGTCACTCCCATGAACATTTGCCTCTTCCCCTTAGAGAAGTTATCTTGTCAGCAAAGTACAAAATCGGCACCCCTTTTGAACCTAAAAAATGCATCTAAATATTTCCGGTACAGTGCAAGATTGACAAGAGATTGCACAGGGCTCCTGCTCAGACCTTCAAGTGGTCTTGTGGGGAAGTGTCTCACCTCAGAACCTAGCCGCCACGATTCAAATCCCTGCCTGACATGGTTTAAAGCACAAACGCACCACATCATTCTAAAATAAATGTATAGTGCACATAGATTTCCCAGGATTGTGGAGCTGGGGTCTGAGATCCAGGGAGATATTTTTTGCTGGATCCTAGGAAGATTCGTACTAATGACAGCACTGAGTACAGATTAGAAGAAATTGCATATGAGGAGGGACTCACAGCTTGTAGGTGTTGTTTAGTGTTTTGCCCACCCATTGACTTCCCATGGCCATGCTAATCCCTATGGCAATTCCCACCCAGTTACTGCCTGTGCCCTCCCCAAAACACCTCCTCATTGGCACTCTTTGAGCTAGCTTTAATCAAGCCTTACCATCAAACTTTGCCCTCAGGTGTTTTCTCAAAGCAGTCTTCTGAGAGTTAATGTCTTAATTGGAGTTGTAAACACTCTACTGGTGTAATAGAAATGTCTTGACCAGGTCTGCCTTCAGTCACATTATTTAAAAGCACCACGTGTCTTTCACTGAAGTCCTGTTAAAAACAAGCATTGGCAAAGCCCACAGTTTTGGTTTGTGCATAAGTATTAGGCATTCCCCAGGCACAGCTATTAGATGCTCAGATACTCAAACCATTTTGCACCTATCATCAACTGTCAGTTAACACCAATACAGCAGTGCCTTTCCCATGCCTACAAACTGTTGCCAATGATTGTTTTGCCCTTGATGCACAGGACCATGCATCAAGGGTCAAGCAAACCTACTACTTGGCTAAAATGAACCACATTGAAAATAAGCCAGTCTAGTCAGTAATAACATGTATGGTGTACAGTCAGCTTGGACATACTTTCTGTGGCATGGCATTTTTACTGGCTGGGAGTCCTTATTTGGTAATAATGGCATATATTGGTGTAGCCTGCTTGGACATACATGGGAACAACCATCATGAATATATTTTTATATTGGCATATGTTGTGGGCAAAGGCAGCATGAAATGTTTTGGAAAAGTTTCTTGTGCACAATTGTTGACTTGCAACTGTTGGGTTTTCCATGTGCTTCCATACAAAACTTATTGCAAACTATATGGATTTCTACCCAATTTTGCAAAGAAAGTGCCACCAAATGCATAATTTTAACCCAATGTTTCTAACATTTCCTTAGGAGTGAGAAACACCCTCAATCACCCCTTGCTTGGTGTGGGCTCCCTCACTGTGCTCTGTCAATCCCGCATAATTGGCGCACACATTTAAGGCCTCTTCAGTTCAGAAATTCACCAGCTTCCACTTTACATCATCGCTCTGTCACTGTTTATGATGTGTGTTTTTTTTTTCCCCATTTGTTTTTATTTGTATTTCTTAAACAGTAAAATTGGGACTTCCAGCTCGTCCCTTATCCATGCCCTCCCTTCCCTCCCCCTTCCCCATCGGCCAGTTCTTAACATTGCATATATATTCCCACCGAGTTCATCTTGTCCTAAGTAAACAAATCCAGTATTCTTATTTTATGCGGACACCATTGTAGCATGAAGTCACTTTGTAAGAATTCCAGCGTCATCCCCAGTCTGTTATGAAGTTCTGGTGTCCTCCTTGGATGTTATGTTATACGTTCCATTGCTATATACTGCCATACCCTCTGTAGCCATTCTAGGTTTGATGGAGGTATTTTCTCTTTCCATTTTTGGGCTATGGCTAGCCATGCGGCCACCAGTAGTCCCATAAAGTTTCTTTTTTGGGTCTTTGACATTGTTCTGTCCCGGGGGTCCCAGATCCCGCCCATCCACACCTCTTCTCCTTGGTTGTCTGTATCTTTAAACATTTTCTGCATGTGCGCTCTTACCTCTGACCAGAAGCCTTGTAGTTTTGGGCAGTCCCACCATATTTGTATCCAATTGCCTTCCACATCGCAGTCTCTCCAGCATTTGTTTTGCGTGGTGATGTACATTCTATGCTGTCTTTCCGGTGTGTAGTGCCATTGCATCATTATTTTTGTCCATGCTTCTCTTGGCTGGATCGCCCGTGTCCATTTGGGGATTATTTGCCATACATATATCCATTGTTCTCTTGAGATTTCCCTGCCCAATGTTTTTCCTATTTTTTCATGTATTGCCAAGTCGTTTCTTCCGGCTGGGTATTTAGAAATCTGTACATTGTAGAGACAAATTTCCTATCCCCTGGTTGTGACATGATGTATGATTCGAATGGGGTTAATGCTCTTGCTGCCACTCGTATTATTCTTGGGGAAGATAGCCAGTGATGAAGTTGTTCATACTTATATTGATCAGTTTCCGTGAGGCCAAGGATGTCCAGGCATTCTGCGAAAGTTCTGATTTGTTGGTTTTCAAACATGTCCCCCACCTTTGTGCACTCTGCGTTTATCCATTTCTGAAATGCCCCTTTTTCTGTGCCCGGATGGAATTCGGGGTTCTCAAATAACGGTATAAAGGGGGCCGGATCTATTGTTAATGTTCCTTTTTTTGTTGGTCTATTCCAGATTTCTAGTGTTGTGTTCATTACCTCGCTTATGCGGACATTTGGCTGTCTGTATTCCGGTTTTAGCCATAGCAGATGCCGCATGTTTTTCTTTGTCACTGCCCTGTCTTGTGCTTCCCATAGCTTCTCGGAACTATTTGGGATACATACTCTCAGGAGCCACAGCTGTGCTGCCTCGTAGTATTTTCTGAAATGTGGTAATGTCATGCCTCCCATTAACTTTGGAGCTGTGAGCGTGATATTGGAGAGTCTCAGAGTTTTGTTTTGCCAGATGTATTTGGATAATATTTTGGAGAGTGATTTGAAAAGGGAAGGTGGGATTTGTATGGGGGGTGCCTGAAAATAATATAGCAGTCTGGGCAGAATCGTCATTTTTATGACCGTTATCCTACCCCACCATGTTATTGAGAGTGGATTGCATCTTCCCAAGTCTATTTTCACTTGTTCTAGGAGGGTCGGAAAGTTCCTTCCATATAGGCCTTTGATGGTATCTGTCAGAGTAACAACCAGGTACTTTACCCCTTCTTTCGCTACTCGTAAGTGGAGTTCTCTTGCTCTCTTGTGTATTTCTTGTTTGTCTCCGTGTAAGGCCATTCCCTCTGATTTTTGTTTGTTGATCTTTAATCCAGAAATCGTTCCATATTCATCTTGTTTGTATGATGAGAGGCAGTGTTTCCTCCGGGTCCGCCAGGGCCACCATCATGTCATCTGCGTATGCCGCTGTTTTATGGGCTATGCCTCCCATTGGTATGCCTTTGATATCGGGTGTTTCTCTTATTTTTGCCAGCAGTAGCTCTAAAAAAATTGCATACAGTAGTGGAGAGAGGGGACATACCTGTTTTTTGCCCCTTTCTATCTTGATTGTATCTGAAAGTTCTCTGTTCACTGCAATTCTGGCCAAGCATGTTTTATAGTTGGCGCGTATCATTTTTAAGTATGTGTCGCCCATGCCCATTTTCTCCATAATACGAAACGGTAGGGACCACTCTACTCGGTAAAAGTTTTTTCTGCGTCTAGTGCTAACACCGCTGCTGGAGTTCTGGTGATTCCCACTTTCTCTATCAGATGGACGATCCGTCTAATATTATCATGAGTTGTTCTGTCAGTAACCAATCCGGATTGGTCCTGATGTATCAGTTTAGGGAGGAGCGGTGTGAGACTATTAGCCAGAATTTTCGTGTATAGTTTGGCGTCCAAGTTTATTAGGGTTATCGGGCGATACAAACTCTGATTCTCCGGGTCTTTCCCTTTTTTATGGGAAACTAGGATTTTGGCTTCATTCATGGAGTTCGTAATGTTAGCTGTATCTTTGAATGTATTGTAGAGATCTGCCAGGAACGGGGTTAGATCTCGGCATAGGTTTTGTAAAATGCAGCTGTGTATCCGTCCGGTCCTGGGGCTTTGTTCTTTGGGAGTTCTTGATTGCTTTGGTTACCTCTTCCATCGTGATTGGTGCTTCCAGTAGTTGTTTTTCCTCTGGTGATATGGTTGGAAGCGTTAGATTCTTTAGATATCTCACCTGGTCCTCCTCGTTTGGTGTATATGTTGAGTATAGATTTTGATAGTATTCTCTAAATATTTCTTTTATGTCTTTCAATTGCGTTTTCCTCTGATCGTTCTCATCCCTCAATGCCTTCACCATCTGGTTTTGTTGTTTGCCTTTTAATTGTCTTGCCAGGAGCTTATCCACCTTGTTTGCTTTCATTGCGTACCAGTGCTTCAGGTGGAGTAGTTGGTTCTCTGCTCTTTTAGGTCGAATGGCGTCTAACTGGCCCTGTGTGTGTCTATAGGCTCTCTTCAGTTTCAGGGAGTGGTTGTGTGACATTTCCCGTCTGATTTTTCGCTAAGTAGTCTTCCAATTCTTCTTAACATTTCCAGGATTGTTTGTCCTTCTGTGCCTTAAGTGCGATCATCTGTCCTCGCATCACCTTTTTGAATGCTTCCCATATTGTAGATTTTGTCACTTCTGGCATTTCGTTTTGTTCGAAGTATTCAGTTATTTGTTGTCTGATCATCTCTTGCGTTACCGGATCTTGTATGACTGCCCGTGGTAGTGTACATCTCCATAAACCTGATTGTTTGCGGCATGTGGGTAGTGTTATGCTCAGCGGTGCGTGGTCAGATAGTGATATTGGTCCTTTCTTTACCTCCTTTGTCTCCCCTACCAGATTCGCCGAGGCCCACACATAGTCGATCCTTGAGCTTGTGCCATGTACGTGGGAGTGGTACGTGAATCCCGGGGTCGTGCCCCTGATTCGCCGCCATACATCTTCTAGCGCCATTTTCCCAATAGTGTCCTTCAGCGCTTGCGTAGGGGTTCCCCGATGTGACTGTTTGGGTTTGATCGATCTACTTTGGGGTCCCATGCTAAGTTGAAATCACCTGCTAAAATAATCTCCCCCTTTGTGAAGTTCTCCAGTTTGTTCAGAGTGTCTTTTATAAATCCATCCGGGCCCGTATTTGGAGCGTAGAGTGTAGCGAGTCTCAGCTTGCGGGTTCGATCTGGATGTTTACGAACAGGTATCTTCCTTGTTTATCCGCTTGTGTTTCTTGGATTTGCAGATTGAGAGAGTTGGCAAATGTTATCAGGACCCCCTTCTTTTTCTCCTCATTGTTATCTTGTATTATTTGTGTGTAATTTTTCAAGTGGATTTTCCCTTTGTCTTTCTTCATTACATGTGTTTCTTGAAACATTATTACGTCGTACTTCACTTTGTGTAGATAGTGTTCCACTTTTTTCCTCTTAACTGGGGAGTTTAATCCTCTAATGTTATATGTTAGGATTTTCAGTCCCGTTGTGTTATACGTGGTTCCTTGCTCTCTTGGCTCTGTTGGGTGGGTTCTGTGTGGTAGCTGTCTGTGCCGATGATTTCCCTTTGCCCCCCTTTGTCGCTGTCCCCCTTCATAGCCCCCAACTGGCTTCCCCCTCCCTCCCAGGTTCTCTTCTCCCCGTTGTGTGCCCCAACTTCCCCCCCTCCTTCCCCTCCCTTTACCTTGTAACATCCCTGAGGAGGGCTCTGGGCCCTATGGTCGCTTAGGCGTGTTGCCCATTGCACCATGCCCTCTCAGACTCAGGAGTAACTATGGCGTGAGGAGTCCTAAACCTCACTAAAAGTCTCTTGGAATTTCTATGTGATTCCATTTCGCCGCTGTTGTATACCTGCCGATGGTCACCTTTTTGTTGCAGAGTTTCTGTTGGAGTCCTGGTGGTCGTCGTTCTTCACCTGTGCAGGGGTTTGCAACCTTTACTTACGTCTTGATGACTCTGATGGGCGTCTTTATTTAGCATTTACTGTGGTCCAGCCCCTTGGGGCTCTCCTCCCCTGGATGGGTTCCCCGTCGTCGGCAGGGGGTCCGTCCTTCTCTTGTTGATTCATGATCCGCTTGCATTCCTCACTCGTGGTGATTCTGTGCTGCTTCCCATCCCATGTGAATAATAGTCCGAAGAGGAATGTCCATTTGTATCTTATTTGTTTCGCCGTCAGTTATTTTGTTATTTGTGACATCTCCTTGCATTTGTGGAGGGTGGATTGTGCCAGATCTTGGTACAGTTGTATTTGTGACCCATTCATCCTGATATGGTCTAACGTTCTGGCTTTCCGCAGGATCTGCTCTTTTTGAGGGTACAATGCCATTGCGATCAGGATGTCTCTGGGGTGAGCTCCGGGTTCTCCAGTGCTGCGTGGGCCCACTCTGTGTATCCTATCGATCTGGATTACTCTTCTAGGATATCTCGGAATACCTGTTGTACTGCTTGTTTGAGGTCCTTGTCTTCTACTGTCTCTGCCATATTTTTGATTCGTATATTGGATCAGCGGGAACGATTTTCCAAGTCCTCGCATTAGGTTTCCAACTCGTGGGACAGTCTCTCCTGCACTTCCGCATACTGTTGTGTTTCTTTGTATAAATTCTGTACCGTCTTCTCCAGGATATCTGTGCGTTCCTCTAGATTCCCCATTTCTATTTTCAGTTCCTGGACCGCCTGCTTCATTTCTCCTTCCATAGTCTCAAATTGGGTGTGCATGGAGGTCATGAATTGTTCTTGAAATTCTTTGAACCATTCTTTCATGTCTTCTTTAGTGGTCATGTCTGTGTTGTCCTCTTCCCCTCGGTCTCCTTCCCCTTTCTCGTTTTGCACGGATATTTTCTGGCTTGCCAATGTTTGTGCCCCAGAGGCGCTCCAAGTCCTGGTCTTGTTTCTGCTTGGTGGACGTGGCTTGTGCTTGCTTGCTCCTGGATTTGGACATGTGTACTTTCCCGGTGTGTTCTTGGCCTATTATTTTTGTTCTTTCACGTCGTGCAGGTGTGGGCCTCTTTCTGCTTTGTGGTGGGTATGCCGTTCTCCCTGCCCCCTGTGTTCCCACCTGGGTGCTGTTCTTGTTGCTCCTTTCCTGGGGAGCTTGGTTCTATTGCTGGCTTAATGATTCTGGAGATGATGTGCCTTCTGTCTCGTATCCCATACGAGGGTCCTATGCGTCTGGTAGTGGCTTCTTGACCCTTGCGAGGGTTTGCTTGGTTGATTTAGCGTACCTCCCTGAGTTCTTCTCGGGGTTTAAACTGTGTTGGGGAGGCAGAGCCTTCTCTTCGTGTTTTCTAGGTTCCAGTCTATTAGTTGGTGGGGGACCTGTTGCGCCTTTTGAAATGGCCGGTACCTCTCTGCATGTCCCCCTTGCGAGCTCTTTTTGCCACTAGGCGGCGGGGAGTCTGAGGTAGGCCCTTTCTGCAGCAGCTGTCGGGGCTTTTGGTGTTGTCCTTTTTGTTTCCCTGTGGGTATCGCTCGTTTACCCCTCTGTCCCGTTTCACTGGCCCCGCTGGGCTTTTTTTTTTTTTTTTTTTAATGCTGTGGGGGGTGGGCGGGTCCTACTCTCGGGCCCTCCGTGGACGTGGATGGCTCCAGGGGGGATGGCTCCGGGGGTATTGGCTGAGCTTTTTTTATCCTTATGGGTCTTCCCGTGCCTTCTCCTCACCTCTCCTGCCTCGGTGTGGTTTCTCGTGGGATCAAGCAGAGACGTTGGCCGGCGCTTTCTCTCGCTGTCTTCCTGGTGCTTTGACTGCAGGGCCAGCCTCCGTCTCCCTCCGCTGTTTGCGCATGACCTCTATGATGGTATCTTCTGTGGGGTGGGGGGGCAAGGGCCCGTCTCTGTGTCTCCGTCCCGCTTCACCCCTCCCCGGGTGCCTCAGATGCCGCTTCCCGTGTCATTTCTCCCTCTGGGGCCTGCAGCCACTGTGCATGTTCCGTAGTCTGATGGGCGACCCCTTTCCTCTCCGGCACTTGAGCGTTTCTCCTGGAAGGCTCGCTCCAGTCCGGAGGTCCGATCCTTCTCTGCGCTTGCCTGCTGGTTGGGGTCCCTGGCTGCTCTGCTGGGTTTCTTTCCATAGTGACCGCTCTCCGTCTTCTCGTGCGACGCTGATGGGGCGCTGGCTTTTCCTGGAGCGTGGCGCGTATCTCTCCTCTTCTGGAGGGGCCCGTTCTCTTTCTGCTCCTCTGTCCGGGCGATCCGGTCACGGGTTTGCACGTTGGAGATCGCTCCTCGGTCACTGTGGGAGGCTCCGCGGTGTGATTGCCACAACTTCCCGCTCTCCTCGACTACTCCGGCTGCAATCCACCAGGTTCCACTCTCCTATTAGACCACGGCAGTGCTTTATTGTTTCGCTTTGTGTTGCGGCCTCGTGCTGGCCGACGGAGCACCGTTCACGTACGTTTGCTCAGCTCGGCCACCATTTTGAATCTCCCTTGATGTGTGTTTTAATGCGCACACATGGGCAGGGTGCTCCTTAATGCTAGCGTCATGCAACACACGCTGTCATGCCATTCTATATATTTGTATGCATATGATACAAAAGTTAGTCTGGCATAAACCTTTCTTCAGTATAGAAATGTAACTTTCCTGTAGTTGATTTGCAGTTGTAATAATAAACTATATTTGGGTTCCTCCACACAAACTCAAGGGGAGATTTCTCTTGTATCCTGTTCGCTGGCCCAGTGCAAAATATCGTAAGGGGGCCTCACCACACCTTGCGACAGCCCCGCAGACCGTACGCAAACTGTTTCTTTCTGCGCCTGTCACTTTACTTCCTTTTAACTTTCGTGTGGGGTGCCCTGTGAGAAAACTAGGAGTATTCTCCAATTTGAACCCGAGAGTCCTCTATTCGGGTGGCCTGGGGAGGACAGTCGCTTTCAGATCCCAACCCTGGGGGTGGACGGGCGCAGATGGATCACCTGGGTAGGGGACTCTGGGGTCATTCTCATGGGAATAGACTAGGTGAGACACGGTATCCCCCCTTTTGCAGTTATCCACGGTCGCACACCCCCTCTGTCTTTTTGGTGTATTTTCAAACGCATAACATCCCCCGCACCCCATTTTCGCATAATACTAAGAAGAAGAAGAAGAAAAGGCAACCTGCAGGGGGAAAATTACCAGTGAAAAACCCACTAAGACACAGAGGACAGACTACAACACTCTGACAGCAGGGTGTCCCCTTAATGAGGACAGGCAAGGTCAAGCAGACCTAACCCTGACCACACCACTGCAGACAATCAACTTCACACAGGTGTATAAAGGGAGGCTGCTGAGGGAGAGAAGTCAGATGCAGTTGGGAGAGAAGGAGGGAGGCTGCAAGGCTGAGACCGGCAGAGGATCCCCCTTCTAATCCCAAACACCAGAAGCGAGCTGGGTAGGTTGTCTTGAGTGGAGAAGCCAAAAGGCTAGGGGCTGCCAAGGAGATCCAAAGAAGGACGGTTTGCTACAACGCTGGCCTGGTGAGAAGAAAGGGCTGCAGCATGTCACAGGAGCTGTGCCTCCTAAGTATTTGAATCAGGCACATAGGACCCTGCTGGCGAGGCCTGGACAATTGGTCGTTCCCTTGGGGCAAGTGCTGACCCCAGGGTGTCTGAGGAGCTGGCTGTGAAACCCTTAACTCAGCGCACAGATCTGGAGGGGCTACCTGCCAACGCTGTGCTACCTGGGTGAGTCAGAAAGAGAGGAACCCAGTGGTATGCATGTGACTGAAGAGGGGCAGAGGTCTGGAAGTGGACATTCTAAGTATGAAGTTAAAAGGCAAAGAAAGAAGTGCGTTCTGGGAGTTGTTGTGAACTGAGAGCGAACATTCTTTTTGAGTGCACAAACGTTACCATTTAGAAAGACCGGTTCGAGCCTGACAGAGGGAAGCCTATTTTGAACTGTGCATGTATCAGAAAGAGGATATTGGGTATCAAAGTGCCAACAAGGCAGAAGATGAACCAAGAGTGCTATAGAGAGCACATATATGAGACAACTACATTTATCAGAAAGCAATGGTGCCACAAGAGCACATATAAACATATGTTAAGTGTGAGAGTCTATGTGGTCATGCTGAGGTATATATCAAATCCTCGCACATTAAAAAGTCTTCAGCTGGAAAGCAAAACAACAATCAGCAAGTACAATTTAGAACATTACAGTATGCAGGTGTCCCGACTCGGGTGAGGGAAACCTGAGGGACCTGTTGGGGAAATTGTGTTGTAATGAACTTGGTAGACAAGAGAGAGAGAGAAACCCAGACCTACACCAAAAGAAGCCCGAGAGGTCTGGTTTGAAATATTGATGTGCTTGAATTGTGATGAGTCTTCTTTATTGCTTGGAACCAAGACAAGGGAAGCCTGCAAAGAAACTGTGTGTTTGAAATCAGGGCAAGGAAAGCCTGACACAATTCTGTTTTGGGAATATTTATGTCAAGGAAAAACTAACATTGTGAATCGTACCAAGTGGTTTGAAGTGTGCGAATCCTGTGAACTGTACAAGCCAGCCACCCAGCAAGAACTCTTTAAAAACCCCTGTGAAGTGAACGTTGGGAAGGGAGTTATCCTTGGCCAACAGGGAAATCCTGGCATTTCTTTTGAGCACCAATTTTACTTTTTGAACTATACCTCCCCTTTTCACATTTTCTGTGTTAGAGTAAGGGCAGGCATTTGTGTTTGTATTTAGTATAGCCATTCTTGTATGACATGACTGTTTTCTTTTATGTTGATGGTTGAGATCACTACCATCTTAGTTATAGGGCTAGATAGGAGTTCTGGTTATGTTTATACATTTAAAATGCGCTCCAAATAACACTCTAAGAAGCTGGTGTTTTCTCCGCAGGAGTTGGGCTCTGATTGGAGGAGTCTAACAGAATAACGTCTTCAATTTTTTCTTAACGACATCTGTATAGACAGTACTTCTAATATCTGGGGCAAGGCATTCCAGGCTGCTGGAGCTGCAAAATTCAATGCACCATTGCAGGTTTTTGCTAACTCCATTTATTAGCAGTTCAAAGCCATACCATTCATGACCATCCATCTATTGATAGCTTGATAGATGTTATTGATATTTTTTTTGTCTTCCTTATATGATCCTGAAATGGCAATAACGCATTGCGTGTCATCTGCATAATTGATGAAGAATATCTCTTCCTTTTCCAACATGTGAAAGAAAGGAATCATATAGATGTTATAGAAGCAGGGGGATACACTGCTGACTCACTTGCCACTCTCGTAGTTCTTCCACTTCAGAACGAGTTACTCCATTGGGTGGCTTGAACTGAGAAATGAGCATGGTGTTTTAACCTGGTGTCCAGGATTGAATGGTCCACCAGGTCAAATGCTGCGGATAGGTCTAAAATCATCAATAGGGCCGTTTTACCTTTATCCATTGTTTGAAGCAGTTTGGATTTAGAGAGACCAGAGCGGTCTCGGTTCCATGGCCCTGCCGAAACAAAACTGAAATTTATGAAGAATCTGTGAGTTATTAAGATGCTGTGAAATTTGGTTGTATGTAACTCTATCCAGAATCTTCAACGGAAAAGACGGATTGGTAATTGGTCTATAATTGGAAGCGGTGTGGGGGCAAAGGTTTGGCTTTTTTAGAAGGGGGGTGATCCAGGCGTTCTTGATATTGTGTGGCAGACGGTTATGCTCGAAGGAGGCATTCACAAATTTTGTAATGGCGGTTATAAGTAACGGTGAGCATTCCTTGATAATCACTGCTGAGTAT
The DNA here is from genome assembly GCF_040938575.1 of Ambystoma mexicanum. Lineage (NCBI taxonomy): Eukaryota > Metazoa > Chordata > Amphibia > Caudata > Ambystomatidae > Ambystoma > Ambystoma mexicanum. Next base: position 758,382,500 of record NC_090941.1, read on the forward strand.
GAATCACCTTTGCAGCTAGTGATTTTAAGCTGAGCAATTGTTTTAGCTAATTCTGCCCCTGAGATAGGTGCAAAATTAAAATTCTGAGGCTTGTTGTCATTTACAAGAGGCAAAGAATAGGAAACCTCTAGGTCCTTACGATGCATGAGCACTTTTTTCTCTTCGATGGTTGCTTTTATCTTCTCTAGTTTGCAGCATCGGGCATCCTGAATGTTATTGCACTGTGTCTCATCCTCATCAAGACATGGTTGGGGCCCTTAGAATTTTCTTGCTCTTTTAGTATCTTAAAGAGTTCGTAAAGTGGTTTATGCACATAGGAAAATAAATGCAAAAATGGTCTGACCGTGGACAAGGTGTAACTGTCAGGTCAGACAAGTTAAGATTATGCGTTGCAACCCAGTCCAGGGCATGACCCTTTATGTGAGTTGGTTCCTTGATAAACTGGGAGAAACCCAAGAAATCCAATGCGGTCTCTAAGGACTTTGCCTCATCATCCGTGTCACTGCACAACCAAAAATTGAAGTCCCAGAGTAAAACCATCTTTGTCTTAGGCTTCAAGAGAGCCAAGAGGTGATTAGCGGGTTGTGTTGAAAAAGTAGGTGCTGGCGCCCTGTATAAAAAAAATATATTTATAGTTGTTTCTGCACTAATGCCGACTTTTATCCTCTTCTCCCACCTATCTGAACATTTAATAATAAAGGTTTTGAAACTGTTCTCTTGTGTCCGTGTCATACTTGTGATACCATGCCTACCTTTCAGCCCCAGGGATCTGCCTTGTCACTGCTTCTATTTACACTCTACCTGTGTTCTCTGACGGACCATATTTCAGAATTTGGGGTTAATTTCTACTCTTACGCCGATGATACACAGTTAGTGTTCCACCTTGACTCACCTACAGCGACGCCTCTGCATAAATTGAGAGTTTGTTTATCAGCAACAGGGAGCTGGATGTCAGTGAATTGACTGAAGTAAATAGGGAGAAAACAGGGGTCCTGGTGTTTGGCTTGCAGATGGCAAATGCTGACTGCAACTCTGAGTACTGGCCAGACTCCCTGGGCCCCTGTCCGTCCCCTAGTGCTTCAGTGAAAAGCTTGGGCGTGAGGCTTCTATCTTCTGGATCAAGAGAGGCTCAGATCACATCGGTCAACATCATCGGCTTTATAAAACTAAAAGTGCTCAGGAAAATTCTTCCTCTTCTACCAGCAGTTTGCCGGGCGAAGTTAGTTACCTCATCGATCATGGGATCTAGGACAACCTAAGTATCAGATTCAGCGCTTTCAAGTCCTTCAAAAGTGTGCCAGGCAGCTCGCCTTAGATGCACCTAGACTCAGTTCTTCTGTTGTCATGCTACGGTAGCTTCATTGGCTGCCTGTTAAAGCTCAAGTTGAGTTTAAGATTCTATGCATTTCTCATTCGGTACTTTATAATACTATGGCAGTATACCTGTAAACTAAACTGGAGCATTATCAACCTACTAGGTGTCTTTGTTCAGTGTCGCAAATGTTATTTAATCCACGCTATCAGAGAGCCGGATAGGGGGCTCTCCTTTTCGGACCTGCCCCCTATCCTGTGGAATGCATTACCTGCTTCTATGCGCAAGATTGCAGGCTGTCTTCAGTTTCGAAAAATGCAGAAAATTCATTGTGTTCGGATGTTTTTCTATGGCGTTGCAGCATACGTGGTTGTCCTTGCTCAGCGCCTGGATGCCCTTGGGCCTTAGTCCGTGCTCTATAAATAATGTACATTGCATTACATATGCAAAGCAATGGCCTGCTGAGCACACATACATCCAGGCTTTAAAGGGCCTTTGGGGTACTAGGGCAGTGCCCAAAGTGACATGACATTTTGCTAGCATGTTTCGCTTTTTTGCGATATTGTGGGACAATGTCATTGCACTGGTAGTTTTGACAAATATTAGACATCACCAGTGCAGTTAAAATTCACGCATATGCCACCAGAATAGCTCCCCAAATAACAACAATATATTTGTGGCAGTGCTTTATCATCAAGTGGGATTTCAAAAGAGAAGAGAACAGTTGAGGACTAACAAGACGCTACAATGATACTTTTCACATGTTTAACAGCAGTCAATAAAATGTAAGGGCAGTGATTAACATTCACTTCTCCAGCATGGGGTCTGGCATGGATTCACATGCTCATGAATATTCCCTGTCGTCAGGCCGGGAATCCTCGGTATAGAAAAAAAAATCAGTATCGGTTTCGTTTCTGATCTGTCTTTCTTAGTAGTAACCAATCACTGGTCTTTGGGTCATACTGTCCCCAGCCAATGACTTCCCTCTCCCTAAGCCCCGCCTCTGGCAGCCATCCTCAGATTTTTACCGCACGTTCATGTGTTGGGAGTCCTTGTGCTGTAGCTCTCGAGCTTTTGCTGCGTTTTCGCGCTTTTTTCAGGAGATTTTTCTCATTTTCCGGTTAAATAGAGCCTCAAGCTCCACCGTTTCTACATCCGATCAACGGGGATCCATTTCAGAGTTTTCTCAAGGGTGAAGATTTTGTCGAGTTACGCTTTTGGAGGATTCCAGAAGTTCTGAGGCCTACCACGGACATGGCCCAGGAGAAAGGAAGCTCGACGCCCGGGAAGCTGTTCAGGACCTGCCCTGGATGCCAGCTTCAGAATGTTTTCAAGCAGGACGAGCATTCGTTATGCCTCTACTGTCTCCATGAGGACAAGACGCACACGGAGAAGGACTGTGCGTTTTGTGGGAACATGTCGGAGCGGACCATGAAGGATCGCCACCTCCGTCTCGCCAACTGGCTGGAAGGGAAGAGCCCATCAGGCGAGAAGAAGAAAAAGAAGTCCGAGCTGTCTTCTAAGTCCTGTGAGGGCGCCCCGGCGACGGGGGCCCAACAAAAGGCTAAGCACCGCGGGCACCGGGAGCGCCGAACGGTCAGGCTTCTTGGCTGCCAGGCAGGGCGCATCCTCCCCGGCGCCATCAACCACGAGCCAACGCTCTGGCTCGGGTAAGAGGAAGTCCGAGAACATGGCGAAGCTTCTGGAGAGGCCCCGGTCGATCTCGAAGATTCCGGCAGAGGAGGAGCGAGGCTCAGACCCTCCCCCCAAGGTGAAGGCCCCAGGCGTACAGAAGGTGACGATGGCCTTAATTCACCCTGCTAAGACCTCGATTGAGGATGTCGCCGCGGCCCTGGCTCAGCCTGTGGAGGCTACACCAGTGGAGGCGACCTCAGGACCCAGAGTCTCCCTGCCACCGCAGAGGGAGTCCTCTTTCAGGCCCATTGAGAAGAACCCCACAAAGTCCTCGTTGGAAAGGGTGGGGGAGAAGCTGGTGGCCATCGTGGATACGGACACGACCTCTGAAGAAGAGCTCATCGAAGTCGTGGAAGAGGCCCAGCCCATCGGGAGGGATCCAGGCGAGGGCGACGACGAGAGCCACTGTGTCGCCGATGAGGCTCCTCAAGAGCCCTCGCGCCTGTCGTTTCCGGCGCCGCAGGACACTTCGGTGGCCATTTTGACAGCGATTCAGTCCTTATGCTCGGAGATAAGGACAAGGTTGCCCCTCCCCCCGACGGAGGTACCTGAGCCGGAACCGGAGCCAGGACCTTCGGAAAGTCCACCGCATAAGAGGAGGAGGACGCATCCTACGCCACCTCTCCCACCTCTGCGGCCTGCTCTGCCTTCCCCCCGGTCTACTACCCACGGGGATGATACAGGCACGGACACGGCTACGACAGGTACAGATGACGATGGAAGCGACGACGGGACGTGTCCCCCATCTCCCCCTGCTCGGGCGTCCCCGCCCGACGAGATTGGATCCTTTCATGCCATGATTTCCAGGGCATCCAAGCTCTTCCAGCTCTGCCCAGAAGAGAAGAAGAAGGAAGGGTTCCTTTACCAACGGCGCGAGGCTAAAAGGAAGACGGTCCTCGCCGTACCGCTTCTTGATGACATCTGAGATGAGGGGCTCGCCCTCCTCAAGAACCCTGCCACGGCGCAGGCAAAGAGAGACCGGTACGAGAAGAAGTACCGGGTCCCCGACGCTGCCCTCTTGTACCTTCCGGCGCAACCTACCCCGGATTTGGTCATCTCGGCGGCGGCAAAGAAGAAAGCTGGGGGGGCATCAGCCTCGACATCAACTTCCCCGCCGGACGGCGAGGGCAGGAAGCTGGACACGATGGGACGACGGATCATCTCATCCGCAGCGACGACTATCAAGGCGGCCAACGCCCTGGCTATCGTAGCCCGCTACGACAGGGAGTTGTGGTTCAAAATCGCCCCTCTGTTGGACTTCCTTCTGGACGCCAAAAGGGCTGAGGCCCTTGAAATCCAACAGGAAGGTGAGATTGCTTCGGACCACGCCATCACGGTGGCAACGGACATCGCCGACACCGGTTTCCGTCAGTTGGGCAACAGCGTTTGCTTGAGACGACGAGGATGGCTCAAGGCCACGGATTTCCACCAGGAAGCACAAACCAAGGTTTTGGACATGCCCTTCGACGGGAACAACCTGTTTGGGAAGGCGGTTGATGAGTCCCTTCAGGCCATCAAGACAGACACAGAGACTGCCCGGGCACTGGGAGTGCTCCAACAACGACGGCCGTCCTTTCGGAGCTCCAGAGGCAGACAAGGTGCCTCCAAGGGATCCGGCAGTGGCTCCTCCACGTACCGCCAAGCGGCAAGATCTTCGTCCCAGGAAGCCTACAGGGGACGCGGCAAGTCAGGTGGTGCCCGTCGTCGTCGACAGGGAGGTCAAGGAGGCAAGGCGGCCTCCAAACAAGATTGAACCGACCGTGGGGCCGGACCCCCGCCGAAGCACCCCGGTGGGAGGCCGGCTGGCGAGGTTCGTCAGCGTGTGGGAGTCCATCTCCACCGACCGTTGGGTGCTGGACGCCCTGGCCGAAGGGCACGCCCTTGAGTTTCAGAAGAAGTGCCCTCGTTCCACCCGTGGCCAGGAAGGAATATCACGTCCCTCAACTACTGTTGGAAGTAAGGGTGATGCTCAAGAAGGGTGCCATCGAGCTCATCCCAAAGAGGCTTTGGGGCTCCGGAGTTTACTCAAGGTACTTCCTCGTAAAAAAGAAGACAGGAGGATGGCGCCCCATCCTGGACCTGCGCCGACTGAACAAGTACATCAAGGAACAGAAGTTCCGTATGGTCACCCTCCAGCACGTGCTGGGACAGCTGGAGGAGGGCGATTTCCTGTCGTCGTTGGACTTGGAGGATGCGTACTTCCACATCCCCATTCTAAAAAGACACCGAAAGTTCCTCAGGTTTGTGGTCCAATGGCGGCACTACCAGTTCAAGGCCCTCCCGTTCGGATTGAAGTCGGCACCCAGGGTGTTCACCAAGTGCCTTGCACTGGTGGCAGCGCGCCTGCGCCTACAGGGGATCCACGTCTACCCCTACCTGGACGACTGGCTCATCCGGCCATGGACAAGGGAGCTCGCCGTGGAGCACACTGCGAAGACCGTCCAGCTGCTCACGGACCTGGGATTCTCCATCAACTTTCCAAAATCCCATCTGGTTCCGTCGCAAGTCGCCCTGTTTCTGGGAGCCAAGCTTGACACAGTGGCGCGGCTGGCCTCGCCGTCGGAGGAAAGGACCAGGACCATTCTGGGCAAGGAGCAGCGTCTGCTGGCTACGGACATGGCCAGGGTAAGATCTATCAAGTCCCTCCTCGGGATGATGTCCTCCTGCATTTATCTGGTGCGCAGGCTTCGGATGCGCCCCTTACAAGAGTTCCTCGACGCCCGCTGGGTCCAGTCGACGGGCAGCTTCGAGGACAGGATCCCTCTCAACGAGACGTTCCGTCAGGCGATCCGGTGGTGGGGTACCCGCTCCCATCTGTCGGCGGGCACGGACTTTCAGACCCCAGCTCACCAGGTGACGGTGACGACGGACGCCTCCCTGGAAGGTTGGGGAGCACACTCCGGAGATCTTCACGCGAGAGGCCTTTGGCTCCCGGAGGAGAAGTCACTCCACATCAACATCTTGGAGCTCCGCGCAGTGTTCTCAGTTTCTTTTCATTCATCCTCAAGGGCAAGGTGGTGAGGATCTTCACCGACAACACCACCACGATGTTCTACATCCGGAAGCAGGGCGGAACCAGGTCCCCGGCCCTATCCAAGGAAGCCCAGGATCTGTGACGTTGGGCCGTCGCCCAAGGGATGTTTCTGGTGCCTCTTCATCTGGCACGCATAAAAAACACGATTGCCGACTCACTCAGCAGGGAGCTGCGCTCGTGCCACGAGTGGGAACTACGCCAGGATCAAGTGGATCGACTCTTCTGACGATGGGGCGAACCCCAAATCGATCTCTTTGCGACGGCGACGAATTCCAAGTGCCGGAGGTTCGCCAGCAGGTGCCCCCAGCTGAGGAGCATGGGCGATGCTTTCTCTTTCCCCTGGGACGGCCTATTTCTTTATGCGTTCCCTCCACTGCCGTTGCTGCTCCGGCTCATCAACCAGCTCAAGAGGTCCCGGTGCAGGATGATCCTCGTCGCACCGGCGTGGCCGAGAAGGATCTGGTTCCCGGACCTTCTGGACTTGTCAACGTCCACACCAGTCAAGCTGCCGACGGACGCAGACCTTCTCTCCAGAGAAGGGGGTGCCATTCTTCACCAAAACCCGGAGTTGCTGAACTTGCAGGCCTGGCTCCTGCAGCACTAGAGTTTGGAGGGTACAACATCCCGGACGACTGCAGAGAGGTGCTTGCAAAGGCCAGGGCGTCCTCAACTCTCAAGTGCTATGGACATAATGGAAGAGGTTCTCTGTCTGGTTTTATTTATTTATTTATTTATTTTATTTGTTACACGCCCAGACCCTCAGGTGTCACAGCGCGGTTATAAGACAGCTTAGCAATTAGTAAAATTCAAACATTACATTCGTTCCATTACATGATATAAATTACAGAATATTTACAACATTATACAATAGCCTAAATATTCACAGCAGTATAAGATGGATGGGGTCCTATCTTTGGGTGCTAATATTGGTTGCATAACTGTTTCTTAAAGATCATGAAGGAAGATGCTTTTTTGATGTGGATGGGTAGGGTGTTCCAGTGTTTAGAGGCTAAAGTGGTGAAGCTGCTGCCCCCTGCTCTTGTGTTTTTGAATCGGGGGGGGGGGGGTCCAGGAGGAGTTTGTCGTTGGATCTAAGTAGCCTCATGTCGGATTTGGGATGCAGAGTGTTATTGCGGTAGATAGGTCCTTTTTTGGGACGGCATTTGTGGGTGATGCATAATGTTTTTGAAGATAATTCGGGCTTTGTGGGGAGCCAGTGGGCATTTTTCCTAATCTTGAATATATGGTCTCATTTATTTTATGCCTAGAGCTGCCCTCAGGACTTTATTTTGCAAAAGTTGCATTTTGGCTAGGTTGGTGTTGGAGGTGCCGAGTAGTAATACATTACAGTAATCCAATTTCGATAGGACCAGTGCTCTGGCTAGGGTGAGGCAATTTGCTGGGATCAGAAATTGTCGGCTGAGCGCAATTAATTTAGAGGTGTAGGTCGTGGAGGAGGAAAGTACATTGATCTGTTTAGTCATGGTCAGGCTGGCATCGATGTACACGCCCAGTGTTTTTACTTGCTTTGACACTGGAATATTGGTTCTGTCGATATTGATGAATGAATATTCTGGCTGAAGGGTTGCTATTTTGGCTGGAGATCCTACGATGAGGACTTCTGTCTTCTCATCGTTAAGACATAGGCTGTTTAATGCCATCCAGTTTTGTATGATGACGTACATTTTATTGATTGTTAGTGTGTCCTGGTCATAGTTACCTGTAAGTGATATAAGGATCTGGGTGTCATCCGCAAAATTTGTGTATATGACACCCATTTCGTCAAGTGCTGAGAACAGGAGCTTGGTATATGCATTGTACAGTGTGGGAGAAAGGCAAGAGCCTTGGGGTACTCCTATGGGGACTGGGATGGGGTTAGCTGCTTCTTTGCCTATGGACACTCTGGAGGTGCGGTCGGTTAAGAAGGATTTCACCCAAGCAGTGGCTGCCCTGGAGAAGTTAAACTCGCGGGCAAGTGAGTTGCAGAGTTTGTCGTGGTCCACCAGGTCGAACGCGGCTGAGAGGTCCAACAGCAGAAGAATGCAAAGTTTCCCTGAATCTCTGATGGCATCCATCTGGATTTTGAGGTCCAAGAGAGCTGTTTCAGTGCTGTGGTTAGGCCTAAAACCTGATTGTCTGGTGCCGAGGAGCTGATTGGATTCTAAATGGGTTTGAATTTGGTTGTAGGCTAGTTTGTCGATGATTTTGAGTAAAAATGGGACCGTGGTTATGGGGCGATAATTAGTTGGAATGGTGGGGTCTAGATTTGGTTTTTTTAGAAGCGGGGTAACCCAGGCTTCTTTAATGCAGGTCGGAACTGTATTGGAGTTGAATGAGGCATTGACAAATTTAGTGATGAGGGGGGTCAGGGTGGGTGCACAGGCTTTGACTAATTTGGCCGGGACAGTGTCTCCTTTGCAGTTGGATGCTTTTAGTTTGGAGATTGTGTTGAGTACGAGGTTGTGGGTGACTGGTGTGAATTAAAAGGGGGGGTTGGAGTTGTCACTGGAAAGGGTGCAGGGATTAGGTGCCGTGCACAGGGACTATTCCGATCATTCCCGCCGGTGAAGGCTCCTGCCCCGCCCTGGGAGCTTAATGTGGTGCTGACCAGGCTCATGGGGGCCCCATTCGAGCCTATGCATTCAGCGCCTTTGAAGTTCCTGTCATGGAAGGCAGCTTTCCTCGTGGCCATCACCTCCGCACGATGAGTGGGAGAGATCCAGGCCCTTGCAAGCCTCCATACTTGACTTTTCATGACACGAGGGTGGTGCTGAGGACGCACCCCTCCTTTATGCCCAAGGTGCCGTCGGCCTTCCACCTCAACGAGCCCTTGGTGTTGCCAGTTTTCTTCCCGTCGCCTTCGTCGCCGGCCGAGAGGACTTTGCACTCGCTGGATGTAGCTGGAGTGCTGAAGTTCTACGTGGACCGCACAAAGAGTTTTCGGAAGACGTCACAGCTGTTTGTGAACTTTGGGACTGTGAATCAAGGGAAGGCTCTCTCGAAGACTTCCATTTCCAGATGGCTCTCCGGCTGCATCATGCACTGTCACCGGTTGGCAAACCGACCGCTGCCCGGCCGTCCGAGAGCCCATTCGACCAGAGCGATCGCTGCTACCACGGCGTTCGTGTCTGGTGTGCCCCTGCTGGACATCTGCAGGGCTGCGACGTGGAGGTCGACGCACACCTTCACAAGATTCTACTGCGTCGATCGGGACTCCAGGGAGGAGTCCAGGGTCGGCCAAGCAGTGCTGCGCAACCTGTTCGCCTAAGGTGAGCCTGGTGAGGAGGTAAGAGATGCCTAATGTTGAGTTGTTGTATTGCTTAATGTTGAGCCTGTTGCCACCTCCCGTGGTTGTGCATGTGTGTGGACTGCTATGTATTCTCTTATTCATGAGCATGTGAATCCATGCCAGACCCCATGCTGGAGAAGGAACAAGTTATTTACCTGTAACTGTTGTTCTCCAGCATGGGTCTGGCATGGATTCACATGCGAACCCTCCCGCCTATCCCTTTGCGGCTCTTCACTTGGTCATACTGCCACTTTACGTGCTACCAAATCTGAGGATGGCTGCCAGAGGCGGGGCTTAGGGAGAGGGCAGTCATTGGCTGGGGGCAGCATGACCCAGAGACCAGTGATTGGTTACTACTAAGAAAGACAGATCAGAAACAAAACTGATACTGATTTTTTTTTTCTATCCGGAGGATTCCCGGCCTGACGACAGGGAATATTCATGAGCATGTGAATCCATGCCAGACCTATGCTGGAGAACAACAGTTACAGGTAAGTAACTTGTTCCTTATTCTAATTAGTAGCAGGAGGCACTTTGAATTGTTTTCAAAAAGTCTTTTTGTACGTGTTACAGGGCCAGGGACTTGACCCTGTCAAGAGGGGGTGGGGCACCCCTGTCAACCTGGGGCAGGAGGCCCACCAGGGTGTTCACAAGAGCTAGTCCTACCCTAGAGGTGGGGTGTGGGAGTTGGGAGGGTCCCAGTCTCCGTTCCGTCTACCTGTTCCTGGTTAAAGCGAACTGACTGAGTACCACCTTTCTTGCCGCATGCCTATTGTGTCTTTTAACACTACATCACCCAGAAGGCCTGGCAATGGGGGAAACTGGTTGGGGGGAATCCCAGCAGGAGAGGGGCAGCAAGGAACTACAGGACTGCAGAGCAGTCTGCGCATAAAACTGGCAATGCCACTCTACACACCAAGTACTGTGACATTTATCCTACCTTCAGCAAGACCATGGAGTGTTCAGGGTGGCACTCCAGACACACTGCGCGGCACAAACTATGGAATTTGTCCTACTTTTAGACAGACCAAGGCGCGGTCACAATATCAAGCTGCCACTTTGGATGCTCTATTCAGTCCTTTTCTGAACTTTGAAATGTAATGTATTCTGAGTGGGCCACCATTACGAAATGCCGGCGGACTTGGGTAACCAGCTGAGGGAATGAGCCAATGGAAAGGTACAGGGAGGATAAAAGGGCTCCTGGAAGGCAAGGCAGAGATAGTTGATCATGTGAGTTCAAGGGAGGAGTAGATGACCAATTGACCAATCAGTGGAAGGAAGGTGCAATGGAGCAATGGTGGAGAAGGATTACTGAAAGCACATGCAATCTGAGGTATTGATTGGTGGATAAAGTGGTACTTCATGTGAGGGTGTGTGCAACGAGAGTGTGATGAATCCTGCAGAGTCCTCACAGAATCCCTGCCTAAAGTCTCCTCTGTGGTGGCCACGGGAAGGCAAACCGCTACCTGATCCTAACCCTGGGGGTAGTATTAGCCGGGTGGATCACCTGGGAGGAGAAGACCCTCAATGGGATAGGATGACTTGGTTAGGAGAGATGCAGTATTTATCTTCAGAGAGGGAGATTTCCATGGTGCCAGAAAATATAATGGCCTGTTGTCAAAGTAAGGCTTCCCTTCCCAAAGCTACCCATCTTGGTGATAGTAGATTGATCAACAGGGGAACGAGATATTTTCATTTTCATTTTTATTTAATATACCAAATAGCCCTTTGGCTTTGTATATACAATAATTACACAAACATGATAAATACACACAATTTCATAATATATCATAGTCATCAAATCACCAAGTCTTTACACATATTTCTACATTGTTAATGCAATACGAATGTTAAAATACTGATGAGTTCAAGCCATTAAAAATGTCAACGACTCGCAGGTCAGAAGGCACCATGAAATAGATAAAATTACAGTCATCACCTTCCATGAACTTTTCCCATTACACTGTGTCGTTACAACCATCAACCTGGTTGTTATATGTTATGTTATGTTATGTTATGTTATGTTACTTGGCGCCTTATGTATCATTGGTCTGACTTCAAAGCACTGGTAGGTTGAACGCCCTTGGGAACTGTAGTTCAGGTCAGTAGAGAGTAAGAGCGTCGTATGGTGCGTGGGTGCACCGGCTATGTGTGCAGCTGGTGTGGTTTTTGGATGATAGCTGCTTTATAGCGATAGGTGTGGTACTGATGAAATCAGTTGGATGTGTTCAGTCTGGTGGGTGGACACCTAGACTGGGTTCTGGCTGCGTTAAGCCTGAGGAACGCCTAAGCTAGCCGGAATGTGCTCAGGATGAGGTGTTCGTGGGGTCGTGTTCGTATGAGAACAGCTGTGCCAAATTTGTCATGGTATAGCTGTGTTCTAGTTGAATGATGGTGTCTAGATCAGAGTTCGCATAGTGGTGTTATATGGTAGATATCAGTACAAGTGCCTGCCTGAAACCGGGGGCGTGAGCAGAATAGTGGGGACGTACATAGTGACATACATACATATATATAACAAGAGGATGGATAGCGGTATATATGGGATACAGATACATAGGCAGATACTGGTACATGGCATATATAGGCGATACAGATATTAGGTAGCTTCATGTGTTTTCTCTATCCGCACCATCTGTATCAGCCACACTATTTGCACCATCCGTAACATCTGCGCCATCCGTATCATCCACGCCATCCATAACACCCGCACCATAAGCACCATCAGTTCCATCCGTTTCGTTCACTCTGTCCGATCCATCCACTGCGTCAGTTCTATCCACTTCTTCCCTTCCAACCACTCTGTCCGTTCCATCCACTCCATGGGTTCCATCCGTTCCATCCACTCTATCCACACTTGCACCTGCACCAGCTGTTTCATCCGCACGTACCGTTCCTTCAGTTCCGTCCGTATTACTGTTCCATCCATATGGTTTGTACAAACCTTTACAAAAAGAAGAGAATTATGTAATAAGTGTAAGAATTTAGAAATGTATGTAATGTTGATTTTTTTTTTATATATAATTCTCTTCTTTTTGCAAAGGTTTGTACAAACCATATACACAAAAATAAAAGCCCTTTGTCAAGCTCCAGACTTAAGAGCTCACGACTACAGCCAAACCTTCATTGTGCAAACATATGCTTCCAATACAGGTATAGGTGCAGTTCTGAGTCCGCTGGATGAGAAAGGCAGGGAACACCCTATCTGCTATTATTTAAGGAATTTTATACGTAGCCCTTGCAAGCTTTCACAAACCAACATTATATGATAAAGTGACTTGGTGACTTCGCAACCACACACACGGCAGTTCCTATTGTCACGACTTAAACCCAATCGCGCCCCTTTTGTTTCAAGTACCTCTGCATTGTTAAATTTAATTAGTAGGTAATAACGAAATGTCATAGGACTCGGGTATGCCTTAATGTATTTAGGAACAGAGATGCGATTCAAATAGTACTAACAGTAATGGCCACTATGTACCTGTGTAGCTAACTCGACAGCATGCATTTCTCTATAATACATTGCCAATTTCTTTTTGAGCCAGCATTTTACTTGTGCTGGCAGTATTGCCACAAAAGGTTGCATATAATCATGTAACCATTTGTCATGCATACATTTTAACATGCCAAGTGTACCCATGTGTGTTCATAAAGGCATGAATGTGGGATACTACAATGGCACCATTCATTATCAAATTCTCATAACTCATGACTTTACCGGAAACACCATTATTTTGTTCTTATCAACATTTATGTTGAGCCAATTATCATTAGAGTATGCAGATAGAGCATCCAACATGTTCTGAAGGCCACCTGGTGTGTAATCAAGCAAAATTAGATCATCTGCATAGGCTAACCATCCAACTGAAGATGAGCCTACCTTTGCCGGATAGGTGCAAAGATTCATGAAAGTATACCTGGCAGATATATATCATAAGTTAAACAGAGTTGCTTCCACTATGCACCCCTGTTTAACTCTGCAACTTGTTGGTATACTAGCAGACAACTTCGCCTTTGCATCCAGACGTATCCGTACAGAGGTGTTTGAGTACAACAGCATTAACATTTTAAGGAGCCCTTTGGGTATATTCCAGGCACTCCGCGAATGCCCTATGTAGTTTCTGAGCACTGAATCGAAGGCAGCTGAGAAATCAATTAGTGCACAATATACATTCAGCTTCCTTCTTTGCCAAGCATATTCAATTACGGGTGTCAGTACTATTAGGTTATGTGTAGTACTTGAGCGTTGCCTAAAGCCGATCTGGTTTGCTGGCAAGATATTATTAGTAGTGATCCACTCGTTTAGTTCTGACAGTAATACTCGAGCAAAGATTTCCGATGGAAAGTCAAGCATCGCCAACATTCTGTAATTCTTCGTCTCATTCCATGCGCCATTTTTATACAATGCCAGAATGTGGCTCACACACCATGATTGCAGGATTCTACCTTGCAAAACAATCTGAACAACCAATAGATGCAAGGCAGCTGCCCATAGGTCAGGATCCATTTTAAGCAGTTTAATACAAGCACCATCGGGACCTGCTGTTCTGGAGCTATTAACTTGTTTGTTCATGGGCGTGGCTTGGGCAGCCATGGAATAGGCTGCGATCCCGAGAAGCTCCGTGATCCGGCGATCAGATCCGACGAGATGCGCATGATATTTTAGCTTAAAATAGCTTTGGAACATATGAGGCAGCGTGTGAAGGCAGCGTGCAGAACATGAGCAGGCTGACTGCAGGCCCGGAACTGCTGAACAGCCAGAGAGATACATTGTATCTCGGGACGGTCTGTGAAACGAACATTAAAATGGCGGCGGCATTCAAGAACAAAGAGGTCCCCAGGGGCGTTCCTCGGTGATTGAATAACAGACCCCACGGATACGGTGGCACACACGAAGAAGCAGCATTAGGAATAAGTACTGCTCGTTGCTGTCAGCCACGGGCGGTATGTGTCCGCTCTTGAAGGAGCTGAAAAATACTTGCGCACCAGAGTAGTGCGAGCCTGTTATCAGGCGGGTGCAGAGCACGAAGGGCTGCATAAAGAAACGGTGCCTGCAGAACGCAGGGTCGGGCAAGGAGGTAGCGCCGACCCTGCGGAGCGGAGGCCTGCTGCTTGGGCGGTCACCGGTCACGAGACCTGGGAGCAGGCGGAGAGCTCCACGGACTGGTGCTGGGAGCGGCGAGCACCGTTGCAGAACCCCCGGTGTACCGTGGACACAGCCGGCGGACGCACACACACAGGCACGAGAGAGACACAGAAGGCGGGCAGACACCTTGCAGCGCCGCACCCTGGGCTGTGATCTATGGGAGCCCAGCATTGCAAACAGTGAAGCATGTCCACACGCAGCTAGAGATTTGAGATTACCTATGCCCAATTCGGAAATAAAGCCCATCAACTCCCATATCAAGGCAGAGTGGGAGGAATAAACAATTGCAGGCTGATGAAAGAGAGCGTGTGATATATCAAGAACACACCCAATATTTACATGTGACCAGGCAGTCAGTGAAGTAAGAAAAGGAGAAAGAAATAAAACGAGGTGCCTGTGAACGTGCGCTATTGGGCTGTTTGACCCAAGCATTAGGCTGAGTGGCTGCTAGTGGAACACGACACAGGGAGCAGGAAGTGATCAGCTCAAGCACAAGCACCCAGGACAAGTTCCCTGGAAAGTGGATGTGATGTGCCGGACTTATTGAGGGCCTGGAATTCTGGGGCAGGGACAAAAAGGCGAATTGATTAACCTCGAGACATGAGCTGGCGGCGCATGAAAATCGCATGCAGAGAATAAACGTGGGAGGGCACAATCCACTGGAAACGCAATTTCAGGCGCCATAGCACAACGCACCCTGCAGAGGCAGAAACCCCAAAGACTGAAGGACCTGGGAGTGTCACAACAACACCGCATAGTCGGAACCGGACACGCAGGAAGGACGGCGCAATGTCAGTGAAATGACTGAGAGCTAAGACCAAACAACCCACAATGGAGGGCTTTGCAAAAGCGCAGAGGACCCCTACAACAGCGACACAAAGCATGGTAGCAACTCCCGCAGAGGAAGCCCCAGAAGGCGACAAACATCAGATCCTGGCACCCATAACGGAACTGAGCACCAAATGGGGCTCAGCGATGGCGGACCTGCAGGCAGCCCTAGAGAACAGAATTGATGCAGTGAGGACTGAACTCACCCTGCTACGACAAGATGTTAGGGCGCTGGCAGAGAGAACTAGTGGTCTGGAAGGCGCAGTGAAGATCAATACAGATGTCAGCGCAAATACCGCAAAAGAGGTCCACGTGTTGAAACAGCAGGTTGCCAATCTCGAGAATCGAGTAGAAGAAGCGGAAGGAAGGGTGCGAAGAAATAACTTATGGGTGGTCGGTCTGCCGGAGGGGGAACAAGGCCAAGACCCCACAAACTACGTGGAGAACATGATCCTCCAGGAGATAGGAGCAGACCAGCTCTCACAGGGGTTTACTGTGGAGCGAGCGCATCGTGCCCTGATGAGGAAACCACGACCTGGGGCCCCGCCGAGACCGATAATTGCGAGGATCTTGAACTATAAAGACAGGGAGAAGATCCTGGAATACTTTCGTAAGGGCGGGACAATAGAGAGAGCATCCACCAGCATCACGGCATACCCAGATTACACGATGCTGGTGCAGAGGCAGAGGTATAGCTACCTGGCCGTCAAAAGGAGGCTGCATATGGCTGGCATCAAGTATATGCTTCTGTACCCGGCGAAACTAAAGGTGCTGCATAAAAGCAAAGCGCTCTTCTTTGACACCCCAGAGGAGATGGTGACATGGCTGGATCTGCAGGGCTGCCCGGAACAAGAGGCCGACCGAGATCGGCAGGAGCATGAAAACTGAGGAACCTGTGTAATGGACATTGAGAGGTAAGTGGGAGGGGGGCGCTGCCATGATTGAAAAGGGAGATTGGAGGGACATTGCGTAGCCTTTGGACGTTGGGCCCCGATTGGACTGGAATATAGTGGATAAAATGAGTGTGGGATCTGCATAGTAGTAACATGAAGCGTAACAGAATGGGAAATAGGAGCAAAGGGATGGAAGCTACCCACCCCGAGAACTAGTAGTTAAGTGGCCACTAGGGCTACTTCACCCTACTGAGCCCTGAGCATAGGTTTGTGCTAGACAGGGCTAGATGCAGGGGCGCCTGAGATCCATGGATGTAGCTGGGCAACAGTTGGAGAGGGTATTGTTGGGGAAGGAATGGGAGGGAGAGAGGGCGGGAGGGAGGGACGGAGGGGGAAGAGTTTGGTGTGTATATAGTTTTGGGGAGGGAGAGGGTGTTCGGGGTGTTTGTAGTTCGAGCCTATATAGATTAAGATGGAAGTGGGATATGGACTGCATCGGTGTGGGGGGAAGGGGATTCTAATGGGTCATAGGGGACCTCAAAATAATTACGTGGAATATCAGGGGACTTAATAGTTATCTAAAAAGGAACAAGGTCATGTTGTACTTGCGCAGACAAAAGATAGATATTGCACTGTTGCAGGAGACACACCTGACATGGGAAAAGATGGAGACGGTGGTGAAAAAATGGAAAGGGGTTGTGGTGGGCTCGACATACTCCACCTATGCTAGAGGAGTACTCACCTGGGTGGTGCTGCACGTCCCGTTTCAACAGTTGCAGGAAGTGGCGGAGCGCCTGTTGACAAGATGACGACTGCATCCTTAAGAAGTGGATCCTTCCACCTCTTAATCTGAGCCACTAAGCTCCTCGGATTTGACCACATAGGACCCTCCACTCATAAAGACACTCCTGTACTGATGAAGACCTACACCATTAGAGCTCACCTAGCTCCACGCAAAATGGCCGAAACACTGTTGTGTTGACATGTATTATATGTTGTTGTTCAACTCTTGATTGTGCCCACACTCTATGGGACCCCCACCTGTTTATGATTCCACTGAATTCTCTAAGCTTCCTTCCCAAGGAACCTATAGAGAATGAACAAACTGTACAAGTAGATGTCTCAAATATTGACTACTTGATCATTCGTACTTAGCTACTACACTTTGTATGTGTATGTCCTCAAATGTGAATGTCCTATGTTTTTTGAAAAATACCAGTGTATTACTACACCACTGCACTTCAAAATAAAACCCTTTTGTGCGGAAGAACAGTTTTATGAGAATTCTGTGACCACCCACACAAGGGGTCACCCACTCAGGGTGTTAGCAGTGGTTACTCTTCAGCAGAGATTGACCTGACCTTGCTCATTCGTTTTTTGATATTATTGTACCAACCTGGGCAGAGCAAGGTAGTAACCAGGTACCCTTCAGAATACTATGGTGCACCAATATCCAGAACGCCATTAGAGACAAAATATGCCTGCTAGAAGAAAGAATAGAGTTGAAACAAGCTTCAACCACCCCGTCCCTCCTGCCACTCCCCACCAGAACACACCCCGCTCCTGCCTTTTTTCAATTCAAAGAAATCTTAGACCTCAAATCAGCCAACATCCTTAAAAACCTCAAACCATCCAACTGCAAAGGACTCATCTGCCCAGCGCCCATCATTAAAGAGTGTTCCAAAACCCTAACCCCCTTCATCACCAAATTTATCAATGCCTCCTTCACCTCCAATCTAGTCCCAGCTAGCCTCAAGGAATCCTATCCAATCAAATCCTAGGGTTGTGTCAATTAGGCTTCCTTCCAGGCCACGGCACCGAATCAGCATTCTTCGATTTAAAAATCCAACTTGACTCCTTCAGAGATGAGGGCAAACCAGCCATCCTACTCCTATTGGACCTATTGGCGGCCTTCGACCTAGTCGACCACAACACACTGTCATCGTCTTTCCACCTCAGCCAACTTCTCCCTTGAAGCCAACTCTTGGATAGCCTCCTTCCTAGAAGGGCAATCTATGAGAGTTTTCTCAGACATAGCAAGCACCCCACCTATTCCCATTCCATGTAACATCCCCCAAGGATCCTGCATATCCCCCTCCCTATACAATATCTTCACTAAACCCCTCTTCGATCTTTTGGATAACATCAGCATATCTTATACTAATCACGCAGGCAACACGCAAATCCTCCTCCCCTTGCCAGGCTCATATGAAGAAGACTCCCACACTCTCAACAAAATCTACACCACAATTCAATCCTGGATGGCCACAAACTACCTTTGTCTGAATGACGACAAGACAGAGATCGTGCTAGTAGGCTCACCCGCCATGCTGCAGAAACTTGGTCCCCCATACACCTCCTTCAAGATAGATGGGTTCCAGATCCCCGCCTCGGCCGCAGTAAAGACACTGGGTGTCCACCTTGATGGCTTTTCTTCCTCACTAAACAAGTGAGTGCAGTGGCCTCATCAGCAGCCTACACTGCTAAATTGATCAATGCAGCAAGACAGTTCCTTACTCCAGAGAGCTGCCTCACCATTGCCAGAGCGACCACTGGGGCAAAGCTGGATTATTGTAATGTCCTCTTCGCTGGGACATCCAAACAGAACATTAACAAACTACAGATAATCCAAAACAATGCCCTCCGGGCAGCTCTGAACATCCCCAAAAGGCACATCATCTCAGCTGCTAGGAAAAAGGCGCATTAGCTGCCTGTCCAGGAAAGGATTATTTTTCAAACTGTATCCATTACCCACAAGTGTCTGAGCAACACTGCCCCGCAATACCTAGCCCAGAAAATCGTAAGAGGTAAGTCCAGCAGACCGGTCAGATCCATCTGTGTCCATCTACTCACCCTACCGAAGGTTAGAAGAACCAAACGAGGTGGAGCGAGCTCCCCGACTGTAGCTGCTAATCACTGGAATGCCCTCCC
Source organism: Ambystoma mexicanum (assembly GCF_040938575.1). Taxonomy (NCBI): domain Eukaryota; kingdom Metazoa; phylum Chordata; class Amphibia; order Caudata; family Ambystomatidae; genus Ambystoma; species Ambystoma mexicanum. The sequence continues at coordinate 758,401,628 of NC_090941.1, forward strand.
CCCAGATCTGAGAGTTGAAAACTCCTACTGATCCTTCCGCAAAGCCCAGAAAACATGGCTATATGCCTAAGGAACCCTTCCCTCATCTGTCACAAAAAACAGGCTCTTGCCTTCTCTTATTGGCACGGCTATTTACCCGCCTGCGTTTGCCTGTCATGATCATACATTGTCTATGTAAACTTATGTGTCATGTAACTGGTTTGCAACAGCGCCCTGGTGCCTCCGGGTTTAGGCGCTTTACAAATGGAGAGAAAAAAAGATAAATAAATAAGTATTTATCATGGCTTTCCTTAGGGCTCACTGCAAAATGGATAACTATACACATGGATAACCGGCCTTCTGCCTTTGTCATTGATGATCATTACGTACTGCTTTGGATAGAAGTGGAAGCTGTGACCTCTTCTGTGGCTATGCAATGGTTTCAGTCTTTTTACAGGGCAGAATGCGATGAGAGGGTAGCCGAATATCTTAAATTCTAAGCCATCACTTTTTGAGTGCACGGTCAAACAGGGACCTACCCACGGCACAGAGTTTTACACACTGTTTTGAATTCAATGAACCTACTTATAAAGCATGTGCATGAAACAGTACTAATGCCAGGAGTTGCCGCTGGCTCTGTGTCAGTCGTAGTCATACATTAGGAGACAACTAAATCTAAGCACCCGGATCCCAGAAATATAGAAGCAATTTAGTTTGCAATGTTCACCAATTGAATGTGAATGCTTTCCTTTTTCTCGAGGTTTTCCCGAAATCTGCAGCACAGTACTGGATAAGGTGTTGGCGCAAGGACTCCTGCAGTTCAGACCCGATCAGCTGACAGTAAATCAGTACGAACCCGGCCAAGGTATGGACATTATCTATAATAAGAAATCTTACTTCCGTGGGAATTGAAGAGCAGAGGCACTGTGATTGTGTTAGTTTGATTCATGGTCTGCTGGTGAAGGGGAAATCGGTGCTCAGAGTTCGAGCCGCACTACGTGCGCAGACTAGATAATTATACTATTGGGATTCTCTAGATTTTGCAGATGCATATTTTATTATAATGTCTTGGAAACTGAGGAAGAGGCAGTTTAGGCTTATTTAGCAACCTTTTTGTCAGCATTTTCTTAACTCCTCAGCGTCCTAGACCGCGATCCTCAGAAAAATGTGTGACCATCACAGTCATTAGAACCACAGCAGACAATTATGTGTGACAAATACAAGCAGTATTCTATTCACAGAGGGTACACCATGGGCCTAAAACACTAATATCCCACACAATGTCTGGTGTGAGAAAATAAAATAACATCCATATGGAAAGATACTTCCATCACAGGGTTGCTTTCACATATCAGATTGATGCTAATGTATCAGGGAGTTGCCCAAAGTATGATTCAGTACAATACAAAGTACTTTATTGGCATTACAAGTTAGACAAATATTGCTCAAGTTAATACTTAGGATACATAGCATGTTACTCTCTCCTAGAGTATCATTTTGGTTTTCAGCGTTCCAAAGTCCATATTGCATGAAGCACATTCGTCTTTCTTGGCATGCATAGATGCATTTTGCTGTAACTGCTGTTAGTTCTTCTTCTTGAAAAGACTTCCTCTTTCTCGCAGAAAATGAGGAAATATGCCTCCTGAATGTCTTTGTATTCAGGATAGTGCAGGAGAAAGTATCTCTCAATCTCTGCTTGTCCTTGGTCATAATGTTGACGGATGCTCTCCTCCCTAAGTGTCTTGTTTGAGCTGTCTCAATTTCCAGTTTGTGGTCACAGTCTTTATTTGGTGAATGTGAGCCTGTGCTTTGTGTTTTCATTTGACCAAAGTTAAGTACTCTGCATGTTTTGCCCTATTTATCTGTAGCCTTCCAGCTTGGTTTCCCAGTTCTGCTTTTCCGGAGATTGTGTATGTGATGAATTGCCATCTGGCAAGGGTGTGGAAGCCCAGGCTTTTTCGATTTATATCGGTCAATAAAATGATGCAGGTTGTTGCATCTCTGAAAGGGTAATCTGCTGATCAGATTCACCTTTCATAAGCTCCTTGCCAAAAGCATAGTGTACACCTGTGCACTGCAAGTAGGCTGATTGCAGTGCCTGCCCTACGGTGGCAATGAGCAGGTTCATATCACAGGTGCCCCCTTGACAACTGAAATGACAGCCAAAGTCCCTGCAGCACCTGGGTGGCATTTAAGATATGCACCCCTGTTTGAAAATATTATGGTTATGAGTAGCCCATGCTGGTGGCAGGGTAAACTAAATATAAGCCATGCCTGAGTTAGTGCATGGTCATGGCAGATTTTGGGACCTGGCCCCCTAGACATGAGCAGCTGCATCCCGCTGGCTGTGGCCAAAGCAGATTCTATCATTGCAGCAAAGAAGGTAAGCCCAGAAGGGGCTTGCAATGCACCCCTCAATCCCCCATTTGGTTGTTCCTGCTGTGGCTGTGTTTGTTGGCCAGTGGGCCATTCAGTGCCTTTGTCTTCGTTCCACCTTCTCAAGATGGCCACATTATTCCATTGAGCACTGAGTGCTTTGCTTTCTGGCACTGCCGCACTGTGATTGGCTGTCCTGCTGCATTTAAAGCCAAGTAGTCGGCCCCCGATCCAAAGGCCCACCTTCAAAGGTGTCTGTGCCTGTCTGGGCCTGGAAAGCCACAGCTCTAACTATGATCTGTCCCACATACCAATTACTTGACTGCTTCACTACCACTGCTTCAAAGGCCTTCCGCAATCCCTAAAGTCATAAATATGAGTCTGGCCGACCTCCTACACTAACTCTCCTGAGGCGTGTTCTGTGTTCTATCCTCGCCTTATCTAACTTCATTCCTCACACTGCATTTTTAACTCTCATTTGTGTACTTGGAACCATCTGCTTTGCATTGTTTGCTGCCTCCATTTTTTTTAAATCGGATTTGGATGTTTTTGCTGCCTCCATTTTTAAAATCGGATTTGGGTGTTTTAGCATTGCTTGTGTACCATCTGCTTTGCATTGTTTGCTGCCTCCATTTTTAAAATCGGATTTGGATGTTTTAGCATTACCTGTGCACCATCTGCTTTGCATTGTTTGCTGTGTGCATTTTTAAAATCTAATTTGGATGTTTTAGCATTACTTGTGCACCATCTGCTTTGTTGCATTGTTTGCTGCCTCCATTTTTAAAATCTAATTTGGATGTTTTAGCATTACTTGTGCACCATCTGCTTTGTTGCATTATTTGCTGCCTTCAATTTTCTAAATCAAAACTAGGTGTGTATAGTTTATACATCTCTGTACCACTTATCCAATGTAATTCTATTCCTTCTGGGTTTCACTTATTCTCTTTGACTCAATCTACTAGGCCTCCTAGTGAGTTAGCCAGAAATGTGAGGTGCTGCCACTCCTCCCTCATTCCTTGGCTAAACCTCTGCCTCCTATGGCCCTCTCCATCTCTCCTCTATTCTCTAACTGCTACACTATCACCTACCCTCCATCTATCCCCAATTGCAGGAAAAAGCACAAAAAAGACATCCTGAGTGCAAACCCTGTACTTCCCATTGCAGACATCTATGTTAGCGCTTCCTCTAGAGAGGTTTTCACTGATATCCTTTTCTCTGTCCCCTCTCCTGATCTTTGAACCCCCATCTCATCTCCACTCTCTCTCTTTCCACGCACTCCTCTATTAACGGTGGCACCAAGTGGGAAGTCCTCTTGGCCGGTTTTGCATCCTCTCGTTGCTTTGTTAATGTCTATCACACTGGCATCTTTCTGGATCAGGGTCCACAACCCAACCTCCTTCTCTTTGACCGCATCCTGCCTTGTCTCGTTAACGTCCATCCTTTGCCTGCATCTTCCCCTTCTACTCTCTCTGCCCCTCATCTGAATGGTGTACCACGCCCCTGTACCCCACCTCAGAAAACCTTCAAAAGTGCTGACCACCTCCACCTGGCAACGCCTTCTTGAAGACATTGGGCCTCATTACACGGTATGCGGTAAGGGTTTACCGGTACTGGTAAGGGCACCGGTACCGGTAAACCCTTTCCGCCTTATTACGAGGTCCCTTTGCTGGACCCGACCTCAACGGCTGGTTTTTCCAGCCGTTAAGGAACGGGCCCGCAAAGGGACCTTGGTGTTAATTACGGTACCGCAATTTGCGGTACCGTAATTACCTCCTTCCCCATTCCCATTGAGCCCTATGGGGGCAAAAATGGGAATGGGGAGTGCCTTGGTGAATGGGGAATTACCGGCCCCGCTCACCTTGGAGTAGGCCGGTAATTCCGCCATCCACCAAGGCGGACACGGTAAAATACCGGCGGCAACCATGGCGCTAATAGCACCATGGTTATCGCATACCGTATAATGAGGCCCATTGACCTCAACATTCTCGCTCTTACCGAGACTTGGTTCAATGCCAGCTCAGTCACTGCCTTTGACTCCCTCCTCCCTGACGGATTCAAGATCATCCCCAAGCATCGACCTCACCGCACTGGCGGGGGGGGTTACCTTAATCTTCCCAGAATGAGTTCCTGCATCCATCCTACCTACCCAGCCCTATTCCTGTTTTGAAAGCCTGGTTTGCAAATTGGTCACCTCTCCCGCCCCCACCCTGACCATTGCTATCATCTACGGGTCTCCAGGCACCACCTGCCTATTCCTCTCTGAATGGGGTGACTTCTGCTCTTCTTTACTTTCATCCACCTCTAACCTTCTCCTCTTGGGGGATTTCAACATTCAACTGCCCTGGCTCTGCATCCACTCTATTCACTGACCTCTTCACCTCGCTTTCCCTCTCCATTCTCCCTTATGGGCCAAACGACACAGCTGGACACACTCTTGATGCCCTCATTCACTCTGACCTCGCTCTCTCCCACCCCATTAGTCACCCCCCTCTCCTGGTCAGACCACTCTCTCCTCTCCTCCCATCTCAGTCCCATTGACCCACCGACCGCCCCCGTCCCACAAAGGTCCCACAACCTCGTTCTCTAACGTCCGCCCAATGAAATGAGTGACTACAGCTGCCTTAGCCTCCACTTCGTCCCCTCTTAACCCCTTTCCTCTGACTCTACCTCTGACCTTGTCCTCAGCAGCCTCCATCTTTCCATCACCAGCACCCTTGACATTTTTCCCCTAGTCATGAGGATCCGTCTGAAACCTGCCTCAAGGGGGGTGCTGTTGCGCACTGAAGGATTGGCTGCCTGATATGTGTGCTCCCGCCCGACTGAAAATCCTAAACCGAATATATCCTCAAGGGGCCGCCCACGGAGCTGAAGCTTAACTAAATAAGCAGCTTAGAAATCCAGGTGCATACGGAAGAAATCCTGACAAGCTACGGCCACGCAACACCCGGTAACAGGCGTGTGAAACATTCCCAGATGCGGGGTGACGGCTCGGGCCGTGTTGGAGTACCGCGGGCCGTCACTGTGAAGACTGGGATGCTGCAAGAAGGAGAACCATCCCAAGAACCATCCCATGCTAAGGAGTTGATCGGGGCACACCATCAGAAAACAATCAGGGAGGTTGTCTGTGGGAGGCGACTCCATCGGGGCCATAAAGGACCAGATTGTGCAGCGGGCCCGGCGTGGGGAGTTGGTCCTAACAGACCCTGCATTGGCCCGCACTGCTCGCCGCAGGGGGCTGAGACCCTTCCATGCAGAGGAATTTAACAACACCAAGGAAACGTTGAGACCCTGCGGAGGTGAGAAGAACGGCACTCATGTTGGCTGGATCGCAGCGGACCAGTGGCGGGAGAAAAGGCACACAGTGAAGGCTGCGTCCCACTGAGTGAGTACAGCAAACACATGTTAAAACAAAGAACCCATAGTGGGAGACAACGGCGGGGGAGAAGTGTGCGAGAGCCATTGACTGCGTAATCACCACAGAGCGGAAGGTGGAACAGGCGCGCCCTGTGATTTCACCGGTCTATGCCCCGTGAACATGTGTCTACACTGAAGGCCGAAGAAAGAAGCGCGTATACACCACGCTAGCGTGGATTATTTAAACGAAGCAGCTGCCTGCACATAAAGTAACGGACCATGCGCGCTGCTAGCCCGGCAACTACCCGCTACGGTACAGTAAGTTTGGTGTACAGGCGAGAAGTGACACGAGTGCTGGGGGTGCTGTGCCTTGCTGCCAGCCAAATCAGATGCGAATCACTAAACTTAATGCACACCCGTTTTTGCCGGCCACTGGACCGCATCACCTGCAGTCTTACACTAACAGGCTGAAGTGTGTACTTGAAATAATACCCCTCCAACGCACCGGCCGGAGGTGCACAAATCTACTTATAGAGACCACAAGGCTGAGGAACACTACCTCCCAGACCCAAATTTGGACAAGAGATCCGCAAACTAGAAGAGGCCCGGTTGGGAACTGACAATGACACAGAGGCCAACATTGCAGGCTGACGCTACCCGGGCGGCAGCTGAAACGATTAAATGAACACACGCTTAATATAACAACATCACAATACGTGGGGAGACACAGTCCACTCGCAGATCCCGGATGCCGAATGGTGACACCCTAACAGCTGCATAAATCAGATACGACCAACTTTAACAGAGTTGAAAAACAAGGGTGTGGCTTGGGACAGGAGAAGAGCGGTATACGCAGGAAGCAAAACACCTCCGCAATACCACACCAATAAATCGGGCGATTGCCGTATTGAGGAATTGGCACCAAACACACCCTTCTTCATACGACTGGCTCTGGCACTAAGAAGGAAAGGCCCCATGGACACATTCACGAACAGCCAGATGCAGACCACAACCGCAGATATACATACCAACTCTAACACAATGGCTGAGACTGAAACCAGTGAACGGGAGGACCGACTAACAACCATAGTGCAGAACGGATTCCTAGCAGTCAATGTCAAGCTTGACGATATCGTGGCCACTATTGGATCACTGAAAGCCACTGAAAGCCAGAGTGGACAAGGAAAGTGCATGATTTACAGAGGCAGAGAACAGAATGGTTTCCAATGAATACACTATCGCACATCATAGCCGGGACATCACTCGGCTGAAGGAAAATATGTCCAGATTACAGAACAAGTGTGATGATCTCGAATCACGACCAAGAAGGAACAATGTACGAATAGTGGGCGTGTCTGAATCATTCGGTAAGGGGCAGATGGAGAAACAAGTCGAGGCCCTGTTCAAGTCCCTTTTTGGGCCGGAATCCTTCACGGAACACTTTCTGGTCGAGAGAGCGCACCGCACGCTAGCACCACCACCTAAGCCCGGAGCATCACCACGCACGATCATCGCCCGATTCCTCAATTATAGGGACAGGGACACAAACATGCGGCTGGCGAGAGAGCATGGCACACAGCAATACGAGGAGAGCCACATACATATATACCCGGACTTTGCGGCAGGGGTGCAGGCAAGCAGAAGATCATATGAACCAGTCAAGAAACTCCTGAGAGCACCCCAAATAACATACCCCCTGATATTTCCAGCCAAAACGATTATACAGCACGCAGGGAGGGCACATTTCTTTGAAACCCCGGCCGAGGCCTTGGCCTACGTGAAGTCCTCCATACCCTTACCTCCTAAAGAGCGCAGGCCTGAGCAGAACAACAGAGCCCGACCTGCGGACTAGAGACACAACCTGGCTGATTGCACACAATGCATGACTATATCCTTTATATTAGTTAACGTGTTGATTTCATTTCAGCGGGCGGCCCTTCATACTACCCTTGGATAGGGTGGAGGGCCCGGATCTGGTGGTCATGTGGCACAACATGGCTACCCCTGGAGAACTCCACAAGTTTGTGAGGGAACATCATCGAGTTGGGGCTGAAGATGCGGGTGCGGGGGGGAATAAGGGAGGAAGGGAGGTTGCTCCACCGAAACCGAACCAGCACGGTTTACATTGGGTGGACGGTTCAAGGTTATACGTGTTAAAAGTTCTAATTTGCATTTCTTGCAGATGAAAACATCACTCACGCTAAATTCTAACCCTCTACCAGTAAATTCATGACTAGACACAAAGCATATATGAAACCATCACGGGCGATGGGCTAAGAATTAAGCTCCTGTCATGTAACGTTCGTGGACTCAACAACCCCACAAAATGTAGAAAAATCGGTGCCTACGTGAACAGGGTCTCTCCCCACATAGTAATGCTACAGGAAACACATACGCAGGGACCTGGAAACGCCAACATATTACCATTCTGGGGTAAGCAAAGATATCATACTGAATACTCCACTCAGGCTAGAGGAGTGATAACAATAATACATCCTTCACTGGGATTCCAGGTCCAAGGACATAAAGAGGACCCCCTGGTGAGATCTATAATTGTGTGGGGGAAATTGGCAGGCATAGCCATCACGTTAGTCAACACATACGCCCTAAAATAGACGACCCTGGCTTTTATTTGAACATCCCAGGAATACTCGTCTCCCTAGACGACTCTAATATCATGTGGGGGGGGATTTTAACTTGGTCCTGGACACACTACTTGATAGGTCTTCCACAACCACCAGGGTGCCAGCTAAGCCGAGGATCACGTTGAACCAAATCATACCACAACTGTCATTAATAGACGCATGGAGGGAACTACACCCCGATACGAGAGAATACACATATTACTCTATGGTACACGATTCAGAATCGCATATATATTATTGGCTACTTTCCGATGCCCTCTCTGACTCTTTGGGGAAATGTGAAATCCATCCTCGCATGCTATCGGATCACTCCCCAGTGACACTAGAACTGATATTTAAGGATACCCCGAAACCTACAAAACGATGGAGAATGGCCTCCAACATATTAACAGACCCCAATGTAGTCGCGTCCCTACACGTGTAAATAGAGGAATTTTTTGCCAACAATGCAGGAACAGTTGATAAATACTCCACCCTCTGCGAAACGTTCAAGGTGTGGATAAGGGGGGGGTGCTAATATCTAAAATGACGGGCTTGCTGAAATCTATCCGACAAGAGCTGGCAGATGTCGAGAGCCGACTCCGAAAGCTGGAACTCCAACCGGGACGAAAAAACTGAGTTGGATATACAAGAGTACCTCGGTGAACTAGAGTTCCCGACACTCCCCCTAGAAACCAAATTGACTCTTGAACAACCAATAACTGAAGAAGAAATCATTGAAGCAACAAAGGAATAAACATCTGGGAAAGCACCGGGATCTGAGGGCTTAGGGTTCGAACTCTACAAGGAATTTTGTACAGAACTAGTGCCCATAATGCCAAAGGTATGGGAGGAATCACTGGTACAGCGTATACTCCCGGAAACATTGAGGGAAACAATAATAACGGTGCTTCCGAAACCCCGGCGTCCTCCACAGGACATGTCGTCTTATAGACCTCTTTCACGAATTAATGCAGACGCCAAGGTGTTCGCAAAAATACTTGCAAATAGGCTACTACCTAGCATGCCGACTCTGGTCCATCCAGACCAATGCGGGTTTATCCCTACAAGATCCACTGTGTTAAACTTACGCAGGTTGTTTGGTATAAAAGCGCAAATAAACCCCCAAGGAAGCACGGTGGTAGTATCCCTAGACGCTGAAAAGGCATTCGACTCGGTGTCATGGGTGTATCTACGTGCAGTACTAAAGAAATTTGGAATGGGCCCCAATTTTGTAAAATATGTTCAATTACTGTACACAGCACCGGCACTAAAGCCCTTACTAACCACACAATCTCAGAACTTTTCCTTTTGGGCATAGGTACCAGACAAGGCTGCCCGTTCTCGCCTATATTATTTGCACTCACCATAGAGCCAATGGCACTGTGGATCAGGCAGAAACACGAGGACAGAGGAATACGAATGTCAGGTCCGCCTCAATCCATCTCCCGATATGCAGACAATACCCTTTTATATATTCAAGACCCTGAAACCAACCTAACACCCGTCATAGCTGACATTCACAAATTTGCTAAATACTCAGGATATAAGATTAACAGAATGAAATCCGAGATCTTTCCCCTGTTGCCAGCCACCACATGCCCGACGACATCCCCGGGGATCCAATGGTCAACTCAACATATACGATATTTGGGCGTACTAGTATCCATGGATAAACACACTATATACAGACAATCACAAACAAGTCCTACAGCTACTCGGCGCCAAGCTCCAAACCTGGGCCAAGCTCCCCATATCAATGTACGGCCATGTAGCCATATTGAAAATGGTCGTCCTCCCTAAATTACTCTATCTCTTTGTAAACATACCTATATGGCCGGGAAGATCCTTTTTTACACGGATACGCTCGATGGCTGTAATGATCCTCTGGGATGGAAAAACTGCTCGGATGAAATGGGAGAAAATTATTGAACCGTACTGCTCCGGGGGAATTGCAGCACCAGACTTTGAATTGTATTTTCAAGTAGCACAGGTGCAGTTTGCCAAACATTGGTATGACCTGTCTGATCGCTCACCCCACATTTGGCTAGAGAAATTTGCTGCATCCCCTATTGACCTACGGTCCATTATCTTTAATTCTGAAACCTGCCTCAAAGCGTAACACTTGGTACGACACCAAACTTGCAGCCCTGAAACGAAAGTGCAGGTTATCAGAACGGAAGTGGCTAACTTCAGGCTCATCCTGCTCCAAAGGCAATACAGACTCGCCATTTCTGCAAAGAAAAGAGCCCACATTCAGGCATGTGCCTCCGTCGCATCCAATAACTTGGCTGAACTTTTCAAAACCTGCAGGGAACTAGCCAAGCTAACCGGAGTCTCCTCCTCCCCTTCTCCTTAACAGGCCCTCTGCAATCCATTGGCCTCACACTTTGCCACAAAAACTCAGGACATTCTGACCACCCTTTCTACACTCCCTCACAACCAATCCCACACACCCGCACCACAGTCCCCCTCCTCTTCCTTCCTCCTTCTCCCCCTTTTCTCCTGTCACACCTAAAGAAGTTACTAGAGTTGTCCGCTCCATGGAGGTCTCTTCTAAACAGGTCTCCCCTTGCTCATCCAGGACCATCAAGTATAACTTTGACTCTCTAGCCCCTGCTCTCGCTGATTTCTGAAATCACTCTTTTGTCACTGGATCCTTCCCCTCCCCCCCCTTAAATACTCCCTTATGCGCCCACTCCTGAAAAAAACATCCTCTGACCCTACCTGCACTGCCAGCTATTGCACTATCTCCATCATTGTCACGCTCTGAAACACTTGTGTACGAGCGCGATAGAAATAAAATGTCAATCAATCACCCACTTCCGGGGGAAGTTGCTTGAGAAGCTGGCCTTGCCCCAACACAACTCTCACACTGAACTTGTTGGTGGCCTCCACGACCATCAATCTGGATTCCGAGCATCCAGAGGCACAGAAACTGCTCTTCTGAACACCCGTGAAGAAATGCTTGCCTCTCTGGATTCCAACTCCCCAGCTGTTCTTATCCTTCTCGATCTCTCCTCTGCATTTGACACAGTAAACCATTCCATCCTAATACAAAGGCTCCACAATACACTTGGTATGGTATCAGGTAATAATATCCCCAATAAAAATATTGCCCTAAATATGGCCGTTTGGTTCTCCACAGGCAATATTTTTATTGGGGATATTATGTGGGAGCAGGGGTTGCGGGGGTGTCCCCCGCACATTAAAAAATGATGCAGGGGTTGCGGGGGTGTCCCCCGCAGGATCCATTGTGAATTTCGGCGCAAAAATATGGCGATATTTTTGTATTGCGATATTTTTGCAGCGGAATTATCACATGGAACCCTTGGTATGTCTGAACGGGCATTGGATTGGCTGTCCTCTTTCCTCACTAACCACTCTTCCCAAGTCATCCTGGGCCCCTTCTCCTCTCCTACTTCCATCTCCACCTGTGGTGCCACCCAGGGCTCTATAATCTCCCCCTGACTCTTTAACATCTACTTTGCTCTCCTTGCACGCCTCATCTCCTTGTTCTCCAACTTTCAGTGCTACGCAGATGACACACAGCTCTTCTTCAGACTCCCTACTGACCCTCTTGCACCCGCCATCATCCCTGACTGCCTATCTGCCATCCAGTTCTGGTGCGCCTCCAATGATCTCTGCTCAATGCCTGTAAAACTGAGATCCTTCCCATTGGGACCCCTGTTCCCTCCTTCTTCCTCTGGCCTTCCTCTTCTCTTCGACTCCTCTCTCTACTTCCTCCCTCACACACAGGACATTGCCAAGAAGTCCAACTATCAGCTCTTCCTTCTCAAAGGAATTTTACAATTTCTCACTTTCCCTCAAAGGATCAATGTGATTCAAGCCTGGTTCTCTCTAGACTTGACTACTGTAACAGCCTCCTCCTGAATCTTCCATCTTCCTCTCTGCGACCCCTCCAGCTAAACCAGAATAGGGTAGCAAGACTTATCCTTGACCTTAAGCCCAGGGACTGCATCTCTCCTGCACTAAAAAGTCTTCATTGGCTCCCGGTTGCTGCACGGATTAAATGCAAATCCCTCTGCATCATCCACAAGGCTGTCTGGGCCCGGGTACCACACTATCTTCAACTTATCTCACTAAAAACTCTCCCTCTCGGACCAATTTGTTCCTCTGGCACCAACTCCTTGTGGGTAAAGCGTTTTACTAAATAGAGGGCAGGGTTTCGCTCACTGTGGAATAGCCTCCCCTTCCCACTGCGCCTTGAGAAGGATCTTCTCAAGTCCCGGAAGCTCGTTAAGACTTTTCTCTTTTCCTCCTCCATCCCTCCTTCTCTCCTCTGCTAATCCCAGAGTTGCTGAATCGGTGTCCTTGGCCCTAATGCATCCTCAGGGGCCTTGATCTTCTACACCAATTCTTCCCAGCTCCTTTCTATCCACAGCACTTTGCATCTGCACACTTTCTGCTCTGGGGACTCACACTTGCACCTCCTGCGGCCCAGGCCATGTAGCATGCAACATTCCTAGCACTTCGTCTATGGCTCACCCACAAGCTTGGACTCCCCAGCACTAACCCCCTCTTCCTCCTTCTTTTCTGCACTTGCACATTCTGAATACTCACAAGGCATAGTAGGTTCATCCTCCCCGCTCTGATCTTAAATATTGTGTTGTAATGTATTTCCCATCCTTGCTCCCTCCCTGCCCTGTTGACGGTTTGAAATAGTATTTTCTTATTGTATAAGCGCTTAAAAAGCAAAATATAAATAAATAAAATAAATAAATTGCAATGCTCATAATCATTACAACCACATCCAGTTTGATATCACATGTATCCGCTCCTATAAGCCAGCTCAGCCTTCAAAGGTGATGTGTATTCTGTCCAGACAGGCTTGTCCTGCCAAGTGACAGGACCGGAACCTGAATGGCCTTGCCTCTTCTATAATCTCTGTATGATGGCCCACCTACAGAGACAGTCACTCAACAGGAGGCTGTCCTCGGCCCAGTAATCAAAGGAACACAGCCATTCAAAAAGGTAGCCTCACACATGGTGCTGCATATCAAAGCAGCCTTTGATCCTATTGTGAAGGGAAGGGAATGGGGGGTTAGTGTAAAGAGGGTGAGCTCCGTATCAGTAGCATCGTTTGAACTTCAACCCCTAAAGAAGATTTTGTTGGACCTGGTTGGGAGAGCAGTTCTTTTCATATTTCTTCAGTTGTGAGATGAAGACGGGTGTTCCTCAGGGACCATTGGGGAACAAGACCTGACTTTGTGCCAGCCACAGTGGTTCCCAGGACCTCACCATGTTGAAGGACCCCTTCAGTTGTGTGCCAGCCTCTGAAGTGCTTGGGAGCGCGAGAACAAGGACACATCCTGTCCCTGAGTCACTGCAGTGGAACTCATCGCAATCTAAGGAGTGACCTGGTGGAGCACGACCTGCCTCTCTGCCAGCCATAGTGGTACCTAGGACCTCACCATGTTAAAGGTCCCCTGCAGTTGCGTGCCAGCCTCCCCATGTTTAGGAGCATGAGAAAAGGACTAATCTTGTCCCTTAGCCCCTGAATTTGGATTCACAGCTCAATGAGAGCTAAAGGAGTCAGGTTCCTAGTGTTTTTTGCCATTGAACTGCTTGGAGCTGTGTTTCAAGAACTTTTCAGCACATTTGAACCATCAGGACCCTTCGTTGCTGCCTTTTGCACTCTCCTGATTTTTTTTTTAAACTATGTTTATTTTTGCAACAGAGCAGAGTGAAAACATTACAAGCAAAGTCAGCACATGGCAGTCAGTCCCCAACTTTTCCCGCCTCCCCCTTCCCGTCCCCCCCTATGCTTCTTCCTCCCCCGACCCGTCACTGTTCCTTCCAGAATTCTTGCGGTGTTCCGGGGTAAGTGGGTTATGGCCGGGAACCTCCGTTTATAGTCTAGGAATGGAGCCCAGGTGTCCTGGAAGCGGTACAGAGTCCCGGCTCGGGCTGCTGTTATCTTTTCTGTGATCAGAATGTCCCACATTTTTCCCAACCACAGCGCCATCAAGGGACCTTCAGCGGTCTTCCAAGTGCTGGCCACCACAATCCGCGCTGCCTGGAGGCATTGAGTCAGAAGTGTGGCCTTTCTTCCTGATCTTGGGTAGCATCCCAGGACTGGGGCCCCCAAAAGGATGGTTTCAGGATCAAGTGGGATTGCCTTCTGGGTGATGTCTGCGAATGTGGTCACGCATTGGGACCAGAAGAGTTGCACCTCCGGGCACGACCACCACATGTGGTAAAAGGAACCTGGCTGTCCATATTGTCTCCAGCATGCGGGGCTCAAGGCCCGATTTATGTGGTGAAACCTTAGTGGGGGGTAATACCACCGTAGTAGGAGTTTGTATGCAAATTCTTGGTTTGTGAGGCAGGAGGATGCTGAGTGTGTTTGTGACCAAATATCCACCCAGTTCTGGTCCGTTAGCGGGTGCCCTAGGTCTGCCTCCCACTGGGCCATTGCTCGAGTTTTGGAGCTGAGGAAGTCTCCCGAAAAGCGTTTATATAAAGCCGAAATCCATCCCCGGGTCGGGAGGTCTTGCAGTGTTAGTTCATGAGGTGTTGGCTTGCACGTTGCTGCTTGCCTAGTTTGTGGGTGAGAGCACCATTGGCGAAGTTGAATATCGGTAAACCTGTCCGTTTCTTTCAGCTGAAATGTCTCTTTACGTTGTTCAAATGTTTGTGGGTGACCTTCCGTGAACAGTTGGCCCAGTGACTCTAAGCCCCACCCTTATCCAGTTCTTGAAATTGTGGGGATTGGTTCCGGGGGTGTTAAGCAGAATCCTATGCAGTGCCCTCAGGGACCACTTCACACAATTAAGACTACAGGTGGCAATACAAGTTTTACCTTTGGTACAAGCCTGTACTACTATGTTAAAGTGGTAGGAGTAGCGGAGCAGCCAGGCTTATCTCAAGAGTATATGAGCAGTAGCAGAGATTACACAAAGGGACCACAATTACTGTGACTTAAGCAAACACTGACTCAAGGTTTAAGGTAAAAAATATAAGTACATTTATTTTTAAACCATTTGTTATAAACACAACAATTCTATTAATTCAAAACCACACGTAAAATATACTACAACCAACCAGTTCACTTTGGTACACTCTAACTCAAGGTAAGTACCCTATGTTTTAACGGACCGGTGTTGTGAAACAAGACGTTACCGGGACTACACTTGCGATCACTTTTTGACAGTAATGACAGTTCGGTCTTACTAAAGAAACGCGTATCTGCGGCAAGAATTGTTACCGGGGCAAAAACACACTTAGCACCTGAGTTAACCAGAGGGAGTTGGGGGCAGAAATCATAGGTAATACTTTTGTCAAGGCAGACAAAATCAGAGAACACTCATAGACAGAAATTCAAGAGTCAATAGGCCGGAGCCAGTGTAAAGTGTAACCAGGTTCCTGTTGTCGCGGATCACACAGTCAGACAGTTTGCGATTCAATGTTGCCAGGAGTACTTAGATATTGTCATCAGAGGAAGCAAAAGTTATAAGAAGGAGGGAAGACAAGGGCAAGCCTTGGAGATGAAGAAAAGGGATTCACCCTAATTCCTCAAGCAGAACACAGTACCTTATTCAGTGGAGAAGCTGGTGCCCTGGCAGTTTTTCCTGTTGGTTTCCTGCAGACCCACGGTTCCTGGAGCTTCGATGTGAAGGAGGACATCTGGAGGGGTCTGCACCGCACAGGGATGAAGCCGGCAGCAGCGACGGTGAATAAAAGGTGCACTCCTTATAAACAGTAGAGGCTCTTCAGATGGCTAACCGGACCACTACAGCAGTGTGCAGCGATTTCGACCAAGAAGAGGATCCTCTGGCTGTGGAAGATGAGCTGGTTATCCCCACCAAGCTCAAGGGAAGAAGACTCCGGACTGGATCTTCTCTGGTCGTCGAAGGGTAGATGGCTCAGGACTGCAGCAGGGCTTCACCGGGACAGGGTGGTTGCAGCAGCCGTCTTCTTCTCCGCTTCTCTTCGGTTCCTTGTAGTTCCAGTGGCGACTCTGACTTCTAGCCCAAGAGACCTGCCTTTTATGCGAAAATCCCCCATTCACACAGCCTGGCTGTCAATCACGCAGCAGGGGGTTGTCCGGCCCGGACAACCACCTCAGCCAATCATATTAAAGTGCGACTTGGGTTTCCTAGTATACCCTGTGCAGGGGGCGACTACACCTCTCCCTCACATTCAGCCCACCTAGACACCCAGGCGCCTGGAGGAGGGCTTCTGAGCAGAAGCCCGCCAAAAGACGGTGAACAAAGAAGGCAAACCTGGTTGGCCACGTAAGTAAAACACAAGAAGTACTTTAACAAAAAGAAATGGTGAATAAACCTGACCAGAGCCGCCAAAAGAAAAAGTATTTGGTCAAGCGGGTTTAAGTTCGAGGCTAATATAATAGTATAATCGCGGTAGAAAAGTTAGGGTAGATACCACTGCCACCAGCCAAGTCTAAATGTTAAAAGAGCGAAACAATGCTCTAGGAGGTACAGATAAAAAGGGATACGGATTAACCCTTTCCAGTACTCCATGTAAGATGGGGTGTACTGGATCTGTGGTAAATTGACAATGGCAACTTTACCCTTTTCTGGGGGACTGTAGTCAGCCTCAGAAATGGAGTCGGTGGGAAGTCTAAAAGACAACCCTGTGTCACTGCACTGCAGGTGCTGTGTAACACACAAAAGTAGGGGGCTACTGAAGTGGTGTACTCCAGAGCCCACAATCACAAAATCAGGTGAAAGACATGTGGCAAAACATGGGTAAGAGTGGGGGAAAAGCTCACAATCTTACCAAGTGAAAAAAAATAAACTCCAGAAGTCCAACAAAGCTACTGGGGGACTCACTAGGTGAGGGAAATTAGCCATAAATGAGAATTCGAGGGGATTGGGTCCTCCGACGTATTCCATATCTATGACAGTAATTACCACAGCTGTGCTGCTTCGGAAAATCTTTGGCGTCTGCGTCCTGCGTCGATGACGTCGATACGCCGCCTTCGAGGACCTCCTCCGACGGCCGACGCCACTGGATGTTATAAGTAGGATGCACAACGCCCGTAGCCTCATTTCCGTTTTTTCCGTGAATGTGTTCGCTTTGGGAATTTCGGCGTGCCTCGACTCTTTGGAGTTTCTGTTGTTTCTCGGTTCTTCGAACCTGTTTGGTGTTTGTGAAGTATTTCTTTGTGAAGATGTCTACCTCGTCTTCCACCCCGCGTCTGGGCTTTAAGAAATGCGGGGACTGCGGGTCCAAGATGTCGGTGACGGACTTGCACGACACCTGCCTCTGGTGCCTCGGGGAGGCCCATGACACGGATGACTGTGTTGACTGGCAGTCGCTCACGTCCAAAGTCTTGCGGGAGCGCAAGAAGTTGTCGGTAGGTAAGGTGTCCAAGCACCGGAAATTCGAGGTCTGCAGGGCTTTCGACGGACAATTCGAGGGGAGACTCTCCTCGTCGTTGTCGGAAGTCCAGTGGGTCTGGCTCCGGGAGTCGGTCCCGCCACTCCTCTGGCTCTTCGAGGCATTTCCGGAAGCGCCGGCATCGGTCGCCATCCTCGTCCGAGGACTCCGCCCGTCGGCGGGTCGCTCATCCCACCAAGCATGCGACACTGAGGAATGGGCTTCCTTCAGGAGGAAAATGTTAGCGATTCTCGAATCGCAGGGCACCGGTCCGTCCGCGCCTCCTAGTGGGGTCGGTCGTGATCAGTCGAGAGACACTGATCGTACACCTTCGGGCTCGGGTGGTCGGCACGATTTGCGGGAGAGGTCCCGCTTGGACAAGGGGAATCGTTCTTGTCATGCCCATTCCAGGTCCCGGTCCTCGACGCGCTCGAGACCGCGTGAACCTGTGAAGTCTTAGAAGAAGACATCGACGCCTGTGGCGCCGAGGTAGTCGACGGACTCTCTCGAGGCTCCACCTCCAAGGAAGTCATCGATGCCGTCGGCACCCAGGATGTCAGGGGACACGCTCGGAGCTCCGCCTTCGAGGCCTGTGTCAACGCCGTTGATGCTGTCGGCGCTGCGTCTGTCGTCGACGCCGATTCTCTCGACGCCAGCGCCGATTCACTCGACGCCCTCGGCGCTTTTCGAGGCTGTGTCGACGGGGGTACCCTGTGGCTCGGGGGAACCACCTAGAAAGGCTCTGGCCAAGGTCCAGCATGGCTTTGGTTCAAGTTCTGTGCCTTCTTACCGCCATTGGAGTTCTTTTCAGAGTTGGATGAGGGCTCTGATGATGGCATGGTGCCTGACACGGTGCAAGATGAGATTCTCTCGGGCCATAGCCAGTTTGAGGACCTGAGGCAGTCCCTGCATGATGCAAGTGGGCTGGACACCTCTCCGGAGGTGGAGTTTTGTAGGCCTGAGCCTGGCACTCATGCTGATTCTTCGTACCGGCGCCTTATGTCAAGGGTCACCAAGTACTTAGGATGGTCTGCTCCCCTGGGAGAGTTTGTTCAGGATGACCTTACGGATATCCTCAACATTGGTCTACCAACTGCCCCGGTACTGCCGTTTCATATGGCTCTACAGAGGAGGGTGGCGGCGGCTTGGACTGCTCCGGAGAGTCTCCCGGCAGTGGGCAAGTCTCTGCCGCGAAAATACCGCCCAGCCAGTAGTGACCCCTGCTACTTGTCCAAGCACCCTACTCCGGAGAGTTTGGTGGTGCAGGCGCCTACGGCCCCGGCAAAGCAGGCGTCGTACCCTACCATCCCTCCTGATAGGGATGACAAGCGTTTTGACGGCTTGGGCGAAGAAAGTGTTTTCTGCAGCGGGTATGGCGCTTCAGGCGGCCAACTCCATATGTGCCTTGTCTCGTTTCACGTACACTCTGTGGCACTGTGATTCCTTGGCGGCTGAACATATTCCCGAAGGGGACGAACGGGATGGTTTCCTTGCCATGGTTCATGATGGCAAGGATGCCATGTGTGAGGCCGTTCAGTCGGTTTTGGACATGGCAGATTGCATCAGCCGGTCCATGGCGGCGAGCACCGTGATACGCAGGTTTGCGCGGTTGCAGAAGTCTGGGTTTGCTCCAGATGTGCAGGCCCGGCTCCTCAACATGCCCTTTGACGGGGAACATCTTTTTACCAGCAAGACTGACGAGAGCCTTGAGAGGTTGCAGACCTCAAAAGCTGCAGCAAAGTGGTTGGGCGCTGCAGTTCAACGCCCTCCGCCTTTTTGTCCGAGGGGACAGCAATGGAGGGGAGGTTCCTTTTGTTCTTACTCATCCTTTGGTAAAGCGAGAGGAGCTGCCAGTCAAAGGGGCCACCATAGGAGTGCCTGAGGTGGAAAACAAGGTACCCGAGGTGCCAAGGCCGCTCAGGCTGTTGCCTCTTTGCCCTCAGGCAACACTGCAGCCGCTTCAGCTCAGTCATGAGGCCATGTCCCATGGTTCGCGGGTTGGGGGAAGGCTGGCGCAGCATCTTGCAGAGTGGCGCGCCATTACTTCAGATGTGTGGGTTCTGGAGATCATAACCCACGGCTACTGTCTTCCTTTCCGGCAGAGGCCTCCAGACAATCCACCGGGGAATCTCTCTTTGAAGAGTCCGGATCCGCTCCTTGCGCAGGAAATTCAGTCCCTGCTGGAGAAAGGCGCCATAGAACTGGTGCCTGTAGCGGAGAGGAACAAGGGATGGTATTCCCCTTATTTTTTGATTTCCAAGAAAGACGGGGGATTGAGACCCATCATGTACTTGCGCGGTTTGAACAAACTCCTCAGGAAGGACAAGTTCAAGATGGTTACTCTTTCTCAAGTCCTCCAGGCCCTTCAACTTCCGGACTGGTTGGTGTCTCTCGACCTCAAGGACGCTTATTTTCATGTGCCGATCCATCCAAAGCACAAGAAGTACCTGAGGTTCGTGGTTGGCGACTCGCACTTTCAGTTTCGGGACCTGCCGTTCGGATTGACCTCTGCCCCGAGGGTCTTCACCAAGCTCATGGTAGTGGTGGCAGCGCACCTCAGGAAAGGGGGGATTCACATCTACCCCTACCTGGACGATTGGTTGATTAGGGCGCGCTCTCCCGAGCAAGTCCTGGATCATCTGTCAGTCACCTGCCACTCCCTCCACAAGCTGGGCTTCTCCCTCAACTTAAAGAAGTCCCATTTGACACCTACTCAGAGGCTGCAGTACATCGGAGCAGTGCTCGACACGTCCTTGGGGCAGTGTTTTCCTCCCCAGGTGAGGGCTCGTCACATTCAGCAGATGGTGCACAAGTTTCAACTTGCCCAGACTCTCCCAGCGTTCGAGTTCTTCTGGTGCCAGAGGCCAGGTTGCGGATGAGATCTTTGCAATGGGCACTCAAACTCCAGTGGTCTCTGTCCTCCGGCAGGATGTCGGACCCTGTTCAGGTGCCGTCTTCGTCGCCCAGGACCTTCTGTGGTGGGCCGACGAAGACAATCTGGTGAGGGGGGCTCCATTTTGGCTGCCCTGGCCGGAGGTGACGATCGTGACGGACGCATCCCTCACGGGATGGGGAGCTCATGCCAACGAGTTGACAGTCAGCGGTCGTTGGTCTCCGTCGGAGTCCAGATTCCATATCAATCTGTTGGAGCTGAGGGCTGTCAGGCTAGCCATGAAGGCTTTTCTGCTGACTGTGCGGGGAAAGAATGTCCTGATCCTGACGGACAACACGGTGGCCATGCACTACCTCAACAAAAAGGGGGGGCCAGGGTCACTTCCTCTGTGCAGGGAGGTGATGCAGCTCGAGTTCTGGGCCATCCAGCAGGAACTTTCGATCTCGGCAGTTCATCTGGCCGGAGACGAAAACGTGACGGCGGACGCTCTGAGCAGGCAGAGCGCGATCTCTCACGAGTGGGAGTTGGCTCAGGAGATTCTCCTGGAGATCTTCGCCCTTTGGGGGACCCCTCAAGTGGATCTCTTCGCCTCCAGTGTCAACCGGAAGTGCGAAAGGTTTTGCTCGCGGGAATTTCCTCCAAAAGGAGCCTTAGGAGACATATTCGTGGTGGAGTGGTCATTCCCGCTGCTGTACGCGTTTCCTCCAGTTCCCGTCATCCCGCAAGAGCTGCGGAGGTTACGGAAGTTCGGTTCCCGGATGATCCTCATTGCTCCGGCGTGGGCTCGGAGGACGTGGTACCCGGACCTTCTCGACTTGTCCATCTGCCCTCCACGTCGTCTTCCCTACCGAGACGATCTGCTCTCACGGGAGGGGGGGTCAGGTTCTCCATCCAGAGGTCAGATCCCTCAACCTTCACGCTTGGCTTCTGAAAGGTTGAGGTATAAGGATTGGGACCTCCCTGAAGACGTGATGGAGGTGTTGCTTTCGGCCCGAAGGCCAGCAACAAAGTCTCTGTACCGTTGCCGTTGGCGTAAATTCTGCGACTGGTGCAGAGTTCAGAATGTGGATCCTTTTGCATGTGACATCCCCATGGTTCTGTCCTTTTTACTTTCTTTGGCCCACAGGGGCTTGCAAGTGGGTACCATTAAAGGTTACCTGACGGCGCTGTCCATCTTTAAGCGCTCGTCTGAAGAGTGTTCTTACTTTAAAATCCCTTTAATTTCAGAGTTTCTGAAAGGGCTCACTAATGTGTTCCCTCCGTCACCTTTCCTGGTGCCCGGTTGGGATTTAAACCTTGTTCTTAAGTTTCTTATGGGTGCTCCGTTTGAGCCTTTACATTCTTGCCCTTTGAGGCTGTTAACTCTGAAAACTGTGTTTTTAGTTGCGGTTACTTCCGCTCGCAGAGTGAGTGAGTTACAGGCACTTTCAGTTAAGCCACCCTTCATTGTGTTTCACAAGGACAGGGTTGTCCTTAGAGTTCGTCCTTCTTTTCTTCCGAAGGTAGTGACAGAATTTCATTTGGCCCAGAAGGTTGTTCTTCCGGCATTCTATCCTCCTCCGCATCCTGGTAAGGAAGAGGAGAGGCTCCATAGGCTTGATCCTAGGAGAGCTTTAAGCTTTTATGTTTCACGCATGTCCCGGGTCAGAGTGGACGATCAACTCTTTATTGGTTACGCTGGAAAGCGTTTGGGGCAAGCTGTGACGAAACAGACTTTGTCTCGCTGGATTATTTTGGCCATCTCGGAGTGTTACCGCTTGGCGGGTAAGGACCCACCGGCTGGCTTGCGGGCCCATTCTACCAGGGGTATGGCTGCATCTACTGCCCTGCAGAGGGGTGTTCCTATTCGCAACATCTGTGATGAGGCCACCTGGGCTTCAGTACATACATTTGTACGTCACTATTCCCTCGATTCCATCCGAGCACAGGATCTGGCCTTTGGCAAGGCGGTCCTTTGCTCTGCTATTTGATTGGCTATTCTAAATTTTGATTCTAAATTCTTTCCCTCCTCCTTGCTCTGGTACTGCTTTGGGAGTCTGTCATAGATATGGAATACGTCGGAGGACCCAATCCCCTCGAAGAACAAGTTACTTTCTTACCTGGTAACGTTCTTTCGATGGGATGGTCCGACGACGTATTCCATATCGCTCCCGCCCTGCCTTCCCCGCTGCAGAATTTCTTTTGCGATTGCAGCTTACGTTCCGCAAGGCTTTGTGTCTGACTGGCAGTTGACTAATGTCACACATTCTGGGGGAAAAAACTACAACCGAGGCTACGGGCGTCGTGCGTCCTACTTATCACATAGGATGACGACGGACGTCGGAGGAGGTCCTCGACGACGGCGCATCGACGTCATCGACGCAGGACGCAGACGCCGAAAAAAGTTTCCGAAGCAGCGCAGCTGTGGTGATTACATGTCATAGATATGGAATACGTCGTCGGACCATCCCATCGAAAGAACGTTACCAGGTAAGAAAGTAACTTGTTCTTCTTCTCCCTAACAAGGGGTAAGAGAGGGGTTCATAAAGACCAGGGAGAAGGGGCTAAAGCCCTTTGGGATCTTTTCTCGCCGCCGTGCCCAATCCCATGCTTTTAATGCGTGTTTGGTGGAGAGTAGGAGTTCTTCTCTGCTTTGTCGGAGCTGGGGTGGGGTGTGTGGGAGGAAACATAGAGGAAGAGGCAGCCGGGATTGTTCTATCTCCACCCATCGGGGGCGGCCCGAGGCCATTAGCCAGGCGTGAATCTGGGCTAGTTGAGCCGCTATTTGGTAGTTCTGAAGGTCGGGTAGTCCTAGTCCTCCCAGGTGAGCATTTCCCAGCATTGTTCTCAGGGGGATTCGGGCCTTCCCCCCCCCCCTCCAGATGAAGTGGAGCAGTTTCCTCTGGAGTCCCTGGAGGGCGGCTGGGGGAATCGCTACGGGGAGGGCAGAGCATGCATATAGGAATCTAGGAAGGAGATTCATCTTGCTCGCAGTGATGCGTCCCATCAGGGAGATTTCCTGTGTCGCCCACCTCTTCAGGTCTTTTTCTAGTTCGCGAAAGAGTGGGGGGAAGTTTGCTTGATAAACGGCTTTAGGATCCGCCGGGATCCGAACTCCCAAGTAGGAGATGGCGTCCTCCCTCCATTGAACGGGGCATAATGAGGAGAGGACCTCATGGTCGCTCGATGACAGACCAGACCCCAAAGCTACTGACTTGTGGTAGTTAATGGAGAAGCATGTGACCTTTCCATAATTGTCTATTTCTGTCATGGCGTGGTGCAGGGACACTCTCCTGATTTTTTAATCACTCGCATAGCACCAAGAAGTCTAGTTTATTCACTGCTCGACCGACAAGAAGTGCAAAAAGGTACTATTGACCGCTAACTACCCCCTTGGTCCATTTTTGGGCAATAGAGACTGGCTAGGTCACATTTAGCCTTTTTGCACCTTAGAGTATATCTTTTAAAGAATATTGTGGTTATTGCCTTGCACCTCTGATTCATTATTCAGATTGCTGCATCTTGCTATATTTGCATATTCTATGTTTTTTCCTAAACAGTGGTTTTTGTGTAGTGTTTTTTTCTAGTTTCTTATTATTGCACGTGGTGGAGTTTAATTAAAGCATTTATGTTTGTATAGAACCTTGATTGGACATTCCTTTATTTTGGACTGTTATATTTCGCTGCTTGGGTTGCTACTGAACCACATTCACACCCCTTTTGAGTGTATAGCCTTCCCTGCAGCCCATGTTACCACAAAAGGCGAAGGAGGTAAATTTTAACTGTGCCTGTTTTACCTTTGTGATTGTGTTGGCTCTTGTTTTGTAGAAGTGTGACGGCTGATTAGGTGCTGTAACCTCTACTCATCCTTGTAGTCCTGCAGGGCAGAAGTCAATTCATCATAGTGTATTGCTTCCTTGGGGCCTGTTCTAAGTCCCTTGCGTGACACAGTGTCAGAGGCAACAGTCAGACACAAAGGAGGCATGTTCAACAATTTTTAACATAGAGAAAACACCTAACTGTCCCCTAGCTCTACATGGATTTCCCTGTAACAAAATAAGGCTCTGTGGTAAAAGTCATCCGAAGGTCCAAAACGCAAACTGCCCTCTGTCCAAAACTCCTCTCCTCTACTATAACCAAGAAAACCCCTAACACCTAGGAGGATGACTCCCTCCTCCTTTCAACCAGAGAGTCTCTTGCTCTTAATCTTCTCAGATAGTTTTCAGCCCCGGCGTCAGGAGATGTCTTGAAGGGAAATCTGACAACCCCTTTGGCCTGGTCAGCTGTCTTATTAGTCAGTCAAGGATACCCTCCTTAAGTAGGTTGACTTATTCTCAGGGTGTCTGTTAGGCAGAAACCTGTGCAGTTCCCTTAGGGAACACTGCAAAAGATTTAAGACTACAGGTGTTGGCAGTAAACCCACTTGGTAGCAGTCTGTACCACCCAGATTTCCCTGGTAGCTGTGGCTGAGCAGTCGGACTTCTCTCAAGAAGAGTTTGGTAGTATGCAAAGTATACACAATAGGCACTCAGACACGATAAGACAAGCAAACACTGACCAGAGCTTTGGTATCAAAGTATATAATTATTTATTTAAAAAACACACGGTTTGAAACACTCCAGCACTCTTATTGTAAAATATTCTAAACACAGTCACTATTGTAATATATACACCTCTTTTCCTTATCAGATAAGTCACAGTAAAACACCACTTATTTTCATACAGAGGTGAGCGCTTAACTAGATGGCACTCCAATAAGTTTGTGAGACAGGGAGGGAAAAAGACAGAATATGGAAAGGTACACCACTCTAAGGTTCAGGAACACTGTTAGCAAGGCAGCAGAGCAAAAGTCACTGGTGAGCCAAAGTCCAAAGGCTGTACCCACTCTTAGAGAGAGCAGAGCACAAATGCGCCCAAGATCACACAGTTACACTAGGCTTAGAAAGTCTTGCAGAGAGTTCAAAAAGAGTTCAGAGAGGCTTAGGAAGGTTTAGCCAGGGTGTCCCAGGCTAACCCATGTTAGAAAGCCGGGAGCTAAATCTACCCCGTACAGTCGGTAGCAAGGGAAGCCAGGCGGGACACGGTACCTTAAGTGGGAAGGATCCTCCAGCGGTGGCAGTTGTTCCTGGCAGTGGGTGCAAGTCACGTTGTCGTCCAGGGGAAGAGAAGATCTCGACTTGGAGGAAAGATGAAGGTCGTTGCACTACCAGGGAAGAAACCAGCCGCAGAGTTTTCCGGTTAAAGGTGGTACCTTTGTTCGCGGTCGTGGTAAAACGTGGTATTCCGGTTGCTGGGGTGCTTGGCCACAGGCAAGGCGGCCACGAGGTACGTCGGGAAGGCAAAAAGACGGTGAAACTGGCTATCCCCACCAGTCAAAGGAAGAAGACTCTCTGGCGGGAGATCTCCTCTGTCGTTGGGAAAAGTGGTGAGACGGTCCAGCAGGGCTCCACCGGTGGTGGTGTTGTGGCAGGTCGGCTCAGCTTCTCCCTCGTCGGATTCTTAGGTCCTGTGGCGACTTCTGAAGTTCCATTCCCCAAATCCCTGCTTTTATGCAGAAAACCCCCATTCACTCAGCCTAGCTGTCACTCAAACATGCTAAGTGGTGAGCCGGCCGGCTCACCACTTAGGCCAATCAGGACGGAGTGCGACTTGAGTTGCCTAGGCAACTCAGTCCAGGGTGCCTAAATTCCCCTCCACCCCTCCTAAGTACCCCAGACAGAGTGGCACCACTTTGGAGGGCTTCTGTGGAGAAGCCCGCCAAAAAGTGGAACAAAGTGCTCGACTTGGGTTGTAGTCACAGAATAGAATACAAACGCCATTTTAGAATCAAGTTTTGGCAAAAAATACCAACCGGAGAATTAATATTAATTAAATAAACTGGTGGTATGTTCGAGGCTATCGTAAATAATTAAATAAAGATAGTAGCCTAAAACAATGGGAAATCCCATAGGAAAATATTTGCGGTTGAATATAAAAAGTAGTATCCACTGCTAACAGCCAAAACTCGATCAGGGGGGACGGAGACGTGCCCCCTCGACTAACAGACCCTGGAGCAATTGAATTGCCCCAGCCAGTACGCCCACAATATGATGGTTTGTACTGGTTCTGTTCAGAATTTAAGACTAGTAAAGTCAATGGTGACTTTACATGCCCTGGGAGACAGTAGTCAGTCCCAGGGTATGGAGTCTATACTGGGGGGTCACTATGGCACCCCTGTGTCACTGCACTGAGGGTGCTGTGTAACACACATCACAAAAACACATGAAGCCCTATGGAGTAAAAGACCCCATAGCCCATTAAACACATCTAGATTCAAAGAAACACACTCAAATCATGTCCAAGAGTGAGGGTAAAAGAGTCTCACTCTTAGCAGGAGAAAAAAATAAACCCCAAAAATCCAGCAAAGCTGCTGGGGGACTCACTAGGTTAGGAAATTCAGCCTAAACAGAGAATTCTCCCTAACAGTGTCAGCGATTTTGTGATTACAGGAGGGCGTGTTGTGGCAATAGTAATGTCCTTTTTTCTTCTTGCAGGCTCAAGAGTGTTGGGACTCCTACTAACACCAGGAAGTCCTTTTCCTGCACACAGTTCTCGTACTTAAGTGGTAGCAGCCTTGGTGCTGCCACCAACACGAGAAAGTGCTCCTCTGTTACACCAGTCTCCTTGTTGAGGGCCACAGGCTTTGTAAGTGCCACTGTGACAAGGATGTTCACCTCGGATGCACAGTTCTCTCAGATACAGCTCAGCAGCCTTGTGGCTACCACTGACATGAGGACGTTTTCCTCGGATGCACAGCTCAATCAAGAAAGGTCAGCAGCCTTATGACTGCCACTGACACGAGGAAGCTGTCCTCTGATGCACAGTTTACTCAAGGAGGGGTCAGTAGCTTTAGGGCTGCCACTGATAGGAGGAGGAGTTCCTCCAATGCAAGCTTCACTTTGTTGTAGGTCAGTGGTCTTCAGACTATCACTGACACAAGGAAGAGTTCCTCTGATGAAAACTTCCCTTCTTTGGGATACATGGTCGTGAGACTACCAGTGACACGAGGAAGAATTCCTCTGATGCAAACCTTCTCTCTTCTGGGACCCAGCGACCCTCTTTACATCACTCGCAATCTTCCCAACTTCAAAGGAGCTGATGACCCGCCATGGCCCCTCCTGGCCACGCCCACGTCTCTACCAGTCTGCCCATGCTACCCATTACCTCTTGGGGCCTCCTGGCACGTCTCTGGTTCTTCCTGGGACTGGGGTTGGTGTCTTGTTTTTTTCCTGCCTTCTTCCTTCTTCTCACAAGCTCAGCGATGGCCAGCCTTTCATGGGTACAGCGTTGTTGTTGGAACCATTGGTCCACCTCCTTGAGGTCACGTGCTGATCCCCGTGCGGGCTCCCCCAGCAAGACGCCAGAGTCCTCGGTCCTACGGCTCGACCAACTCTAACAGCCTTCACCTCTGCTGTTCTGCTGGGCACTACCTGGCTAGCTGCACACACTTGCCATGCTTGACCCATTTGCCAATCCTTTGTTAGTTTCTATGGAGTCTTCCTGAATCCTCCCCTGCGGATCACTGGAACGCATCTTCTGGTTCCGGGAGGTGCTCTTCATTCTTCCCTGGGGCTTCTTCTCAGTATATTCTAGAGTCTTCAGAACTCTTGGGGGCTTCTTCCTCGTGTCAGGACTTAAAACCCTTATGCTTTTACAGTATAAGACCTGGGTGTC
This sequence comes from Ambystoma mexicanum, assembly GCF_040938575.1. Classification (NCBI taxonomy): domain Eukaryota; kingdom Metazoa; phylum Chordata; class Amphibia; order Caudata; family Ambystomatidae; genus Ambystoma; species Ambystoma mexicanum. Next base: position 758,429,915 of record NC_090941.1, read on the forward strand.
GTTAGATGTCAATGGGCTAACTGAAATGGGGGCCAATAAGGGATTAGGTAAGTGGGTCACCAAATGCACGTCCCTATCCCCAAGAGGGGGTCCTCCCAGACAGGTCAACATCATGTTACCACCACTATGGCAATATTGGTTGGCTGCCGCACCAGGTTGGCTGCCGCACCACCCTAGAGTGACAGGGAGGGGCTCGCCCCTGGGGAACAGTGACGTCATTCCGTGATTCGTTACACTTGACTATTTCTCCTCCTACCATTGGTTTCCTAATCTGGGAATCTGTGGGGCACTATTGCATTAAGACTTCAGTTCTTTAATATATTGCTTAAGTGTTTGTTTCAAGAGTTGTTTGGTCCTGTAGGGCCCAGTAGTGGAGGCAGTGTGCCTTACTGCTCTTGATATGCAGACAGAATTTTAAAAAGCGCTTTTAGATTTCGAGCTGCGGGGCATTTTTCCTAGCTATGCAGCTATGATTTGGGCAGTTTCTGTGTACACAAAGCATCTGTTTCTAGAACTGGAGGAGCAGGATTTCTGCCATGTTATCTGCAATGTTAACAGTATGTTTGTAAGCTACGACCTGTGGGGTTTTCCCTATGTCATGGGGCTGTGGGCTTCAGGCCATCCCTTGCCTGGGGCATGGCCTTTGACCATTCTCTGGTTTGCCACCTGATGCACACGAGCCACTATGGCAAGTATGGGGGATTAATGAGGGACATGCCCGTGACAATCTGGGAAAGCCATTAAAATCATGTGGAACATACAGCACTTCCACTGCAAGAAGCAAAATGTTTGTGCAGAGGTCCAGTGTAGATCAGAGCAGTAAATATCATACCTTAAGATAATAACTGCACAGAACTTCAAAAGGCAGCTTAAAAATCTCCACACTGCATTGTCGCGTTTGCAGCTTCATAGGAAAACTCCGGCTTTTGATATCAAAGGACTTAACACATTTGAGACCCACATGATATGGCATGCCTCACAAGTACACAGTGCACTTCACAGGGCACGTTATTAAAGGAGTAGTTTGAGCTGCTTTGGTGAGGAGGCAGCTGTCTGCCACCTCTCTCCCTTGTCCCACTTCTTGTTTTCAGTTAACAAAAAGTCTGTAATATTTCCTTTTTCCAGATGGCTTTTACTTTTCCAAAGCAATCCCGTGTGAAAATCAAAGACGGTTTTGCTTTTGTAAAACATGTGCCTGAACTACAAAAAATGCATCATAGGATGTTGCGCCAGGGGTACACGTCTTTCCATCTAATTCTTAAAAAAAAGTACTTGACCGATTTCCATCGAACCAAACAAGTTACAAACCTGCTTCTTTGTGCTATTCAATTTGAAGCAAATCGGTGCAGTAGATTAGGCTGAGAATCTGTCTATGTGAAAACCAATCCAAAAAGTAAAATAATTCATTTTCTAATGCTTTATAATATTTAAACCATTGGACCAATTTACACCAAACTTTCAAAATATCTGTTTGGAAAATGTCATACTAATGCATCAAATGAGTCAATGGTAATTAGCCATAGAATTTTCAGAAAGGCAATGGCTCATAGGTCTCACCTTAACGCTAGAGTGACCGTCGCCCTATAATAATATATACACACACATATATGTATATCTACAGATATATATACAAAAAAATATGCGGCATGCTCTACTTTCATGGTCCATGCTGTAGCTTTGACTTATGGTAATGTATTAAAAGGTTGTTTGTATTTTCACGATAACTTCACTAGACTGTTTCCCTTCGAAAAAAATGCATATTGAGAAACATGGCCTAGTTCATGAAAAACCTGTCACCCTGCATATTTTGACTGCTATCCCCCAAAACATAACCAGCAATAAGAACTTTGTCAGGATCACGACAGATTGGTGGTGTTATATGTGCTGTCATCAATGATGTCATTTCAAATGCTGTGTGTCAGTATGGGCAGTGGCTGAGTTGTGCTAGCGTAGTTTAGCATAACTGATGGACTTCTTTGTTTTTTAGATTTTGCGCTGCAGCCATAACATTTTACCAAGGCTTTTTCACTGAATTTGCATGATTTCAAAGAGTAGGCTTAGCCATAACGTTCCTCCCAAAAATGTATTTTCACTGAAAATAAAAATATATATCCGGCCTCAAAATGTTGGCTCGCCACTAGCAGTTAATGAGTGCTAATTGACGCTTAGGGAATAAGGATTAATGTGCATGTGGTGAACTGAGGGGGCAAGTGACTTTTTATTCCTGGCTATTAGTTTGCAATTTAACATTTTTACTGCTCTATAATATCGGTGGATATTCTTCTTAAAGGTTAGTATATTATTGGGAATGCCAACATTTAGATTCAACCTAAAACCAACATTAGCACTAAACATTTGAATTGTTAAAGTATGAATGTGTTGATGTATTACTAGTGTGTTGTGTGATGTATGTGTGCTTGTTTGTAATTGTCATTTAATGTTGTTGTTTGGGATCTATGGTATGAAGAAGTAAATAAGAGTATAGTTGTTCTGAGCTAGTCATTTTAGTAACTGGCTGTAAGTTTTGAGGTAAGGTATTATGTTTTATGATCATTTAATATCAGAAGCAATTGTGGATTTACGTTTGAGGTTATGAAATGAGGTGTGTATCATTTATTTAAATGGTTATAACAACATAGCTATGTGCTGATGTTTATTGTTTACTTGCCATTTGTGAGCGTTTTCCTGGTGGAGACTGTTAAGTTTGCTATGTTGGTTTCCTAGGGCCTCGTCTCTTTATTATTTGTACACCTGTCCAGGTTTTGTATGCTGCTACTACAAGTTATGACAATCCTGCATATGAAATGTGTATTGCACCACAATGAGTGTCAGCTTTGAATACTTATTGTTTTTTATTCGCCACTACAAGACCTTATTCATGCATATAGGTTGTACAGTTTTTCCCTGGGAGAGAATGACATTTGCAAGGGTTAAATTGCCTGAGCTTTTTGAGTTTTAGCAATAAAACGATACAGGTAATTCTCTTCCTGAAAGGAAGTCATACTAATCAGACAGCCCATTTCACAACGCTCCATGCCAAAACCATAGTGCACTCATGTGCCTTTTGCTGTGACGGTTCCCTACCACCGCCAGCAACTGCCCTGCAGTGACAGCAGGGCAGGGTCAAATGTCACAAGTCCATTCCTGAAGAGTTGGCGGAATACAAAGTTCCAACAGAGAGAGGTAGCTTTTTAATCGTCTGCACCTCTGGTTCAAAATATATGAATTGTGTACTGTCAGGGGTCAGAAATGTGAGGTGCACATAAAAGTACAGTTTTTTAAACAATAAAGGGTGAAACGTCTCTACCTGGCAAACTAAACCAAAGAAGGATGACCGAATGTCCAATAGTCTCTGCCCCTCGAGACTAATACAATCAACAAAATAATACAAGGAATACTTGGCAATCTTCAATTCAACACGCCAGTGCAAAAGTTCAAAACATATGCGTTTCAAAGAGTACTCCTTGTGGCCAGTGTAGTGTTCCCTTCCCCTGCTTCAATGCAGGAACACTTCTGTTTCAACAAAGTTCTATTCAGTCCAACATATTCAGTCCAACATAAAGTTGTGAAGGTGTCTGCAAAGGTGATTGCAGTCTGTGCAGGATTTTCCCATGATGCTTGGAGTCAGATTGCCTGATGTGACGGACTCCAGGGAGGCTCCTCCTTCAACTGTTGACCGGTGAATGCGGCCACAAAGGTGTCTGCAGCTGGCCGCCAGCTGGGAGCAGTGATATATATTGCGGGCTTGGTCGGTGAGCCTTTTTTTCTTTTTTTAAACATATTTTTATTGTTATTATTTAATGGTTGGAGCATACAATATAAATCCCTTAACATGAGAGGGCAATCATTACATATGAGTCAGTTGCCGTAGTCAACACCAGTCATTTAGCTCATTCTTAGTATAAGAAACCCACCAGAGAACACTACTTCTCTCCCCTACCACCACCCATTTCACCAGGTTGTTCTATTTCCCAGCCTTGCCACTGTCACCTGTTCACTCACAGGCATAAGTACAGTCGTGCTAGGTGGGGTTCGTAGGTCAAAGCTGGATATTTAAGATCATATTCCAGCAGTGGCGTCCAGATCAATTGAAATTGGTGGAGTTTTCCATCCCTCGCCCCGGTCACCTTTTCTGCCACCAGCACATCCCAGATCTTGATCTACCATAGAACCAAGTCTGGGCCTTCCACTGATTTCCAGCGTCAGGCGATGGTAATGCGAGCCGCCAGTAGCAAGTGTGTCAGCAGCTTAGCGCGTGCCCCGGATTTTGAGTATATTTTCTCGAGTGGGGCCCCCAGCAGCAAGGTTTTGGGGCAGACCAGGAGTTTGCTACCCGTAATAGCTTCCCAGAATGAACAGATCCGGGAGCAGTGCCACCACATGTGGAAATACGAGCCATGTGCTCTGCATTTTCGCCAACAAGCTGGGGGAATTGAGGCCTGGAATTGATGTATCTGTGCCGGAGGATAATACCATCGCAACAGCAGTTTTAAGGCACATTCATTGTTCATTACACACCTGGACGAGGTGTGGCCCCCTGGCCCAAATGTCTAGCCATTTTGCATCGTCCAATTGGTGGCCCAGATCTGTTTCCCATTGTTAGGCCGAATCCTATGCAGTTCCCTTAGGGAGCACTACAGAAGATTGGGACTACAGGTATATGCAATAAATCCCCTTTGGTATCAGTCTGTACCACACAGATTTAGTTGGTAGCTGTGGCTGAGCAGTCAGACTTATCTCAAGAGGGCGATGAGCAGTATTCAGGGTTTACACAATAGGACTACAATACTATGGAACAAGGAAACACTGACCAAAGCTTTATATCAAATAGAATATATATTTATTTTACACACTCTTAGTTCTACACACAAATCACTATTATTAAAGTAAGTTAAAACAGTCAAGAAAAGTATACACAACTCCGTAATTAAATTGTAGACAAGTTTGAACAAGAGTGAAAACTGAGCAAAATGGCACAGTGTAAACCAAGCAGAAATGGCACTCTAACAATTTCTTCAGAGGGAGAGAAAAGACAAGTTATACATGGTTAGGCTCCTAAACACACCAGCAACACTTCCCAATAAGATTGTGAACAAGTTAGGCAAGGTAGTACTTTAGCATAAGCAATACTTAGGTGAAACACCAAGCAAAATGGCACTTCAACAATATATAAAGGGAAAGGAAAAGTGGTTATAAGAGTTTAGGTGCACCAACACATTTCTTAGTGAAAAGCAATCTAGAGAAGGCAGTTGTAACTGAAATAGCCAGAGTCAATAGGCCTGTGCCAGAGTCAATTGTACAAGGCAAAGTGCCCAGGATCAAACGGTTCTAGTAGTTGCAGTCAAGCCTTTGTTTAACGGTTCAAAAGGGAGGGTGCAGAAAGTAAAAAGACAATGTTAGATGAAAGGGGCGTCCAGCCCAGAAGGTAAGTAAAGGATTTTAAACACCTTTAGCAGTACCCAACGAAACGGGAGGCCTGGCGGAACAATGTACCTTAAAAGTGGATGAGGCTCCTGCGATGGCAGTAGTTACTGGCAGTTCCTGCAGTTCGGGAGATCCAGCAGAGGAAGAGAGGCTCTTGTCGTGGAGGAAGGTTTGAGTTACTGCACTGCACAGGGATGAAGCCAGCCGCAGTGATGCCAAACCATAATAAAAGGTACGCTCCTTTAAATCGCGGTCGTGGTGGACGGGTGTCTGACTATCCGGTCTCCTAGTGCTTGGCACTGGCGATTCGACCAAGGCAGGTCCTGGAAGGCGATTGGCGAACTGGTTGGCCCCACCAGCTCAAGGGAAGAAGGCTCTTGCAGGTGAAGATCTTCTTTTGTCATTGGAGAAAAGTGGTGAGGATCTGCAGCAGGGCTTCACCGGTGGTTCAGTCGTTGCAGATGTCTTCAGCTTCTCTCCTCTTTGGATTTCTTAGGTCCAGTGGCGACGTCTTGTCCTCCAGTCCTCAGATCCCTGCTTTTATGCAGAAAAACCTCCATTCATACAGCCTAGCTGTCACTCATGCAGTGGGGTGGCTATCCTGGCGGGATAACCCTACAGCCTATCAGGGCAGAGTTGCCTAGGTAACCCTATCCAGGGTGCCTACTCCCCCTCCCACACATCCTTTCTACCTCAGACTCGGTGGCGCCGAAAGGAGGGCTTCTGCAGAAACCCGCCAAAAGGACGAACAAAGGATCCACGACTTGGGCTTGGATTACAGAGCGAGACACGAGAAAGAAATATTATAAGATCTGGCAAAAAAAAACACTGGATTAAAGTTAATATTAAAATAACCCGACGGTACGTTAGAGGCTATCAGTAAAAGTGGTAGCCTCGAACAATGGGGAAATCCCATAGGAAAATATTTGCGGTCGAATATTTATGGTAGTAACCACTGCCACCAGCTAGAAACTTAGAGGGACTGGACAGTACCCTCTCTAAAATGAACACCAGGGGAAAATTATTAACCCTTCCCAGTACCTCCATAGTAAGATGAGTTGTACTGGTTTTGTTCATAACTATTGACTAGCAAAGTCAATAGTAACTTTGCATGCCCTGGGAGACAGTAGTCAGTCCCAGGGTATGGAGTCTATGTTTGGGGATCACTATGACACCCCTGTGTTACTGCACTGAGGGTGCTGTGTAACACACATGTAAAAACCCCATAGACCATAAGCACAAAAATAGCCTAAAACACACATGAGCAATATGTCTAAGAGTGGGAAAAAGAGTCTCACTCTTAGCAGGAGAAAAAAATAAACCCTTCAAATCCATCAAAGCTGCTGGGGGACTCTATAGGTAAGGAAAATTAGCCTTTTAAGAGAATTCTCCCACACACCCATCGGGACATATAGTCTGGTCTGCGGAAGGTTAGAGGATCATCCCTCAAAAGTTTATACAGTTTCGAGATCCCACCCTTTGCCTATGCCCTTCTAGGTTGTCGGTTCGAGCAGGCTTAAAGTTAGAGTGGCCTTTTGTCTTATTTCCGGGTGTGTGATCTAGTGGTGTAATTGACAGTTTGAGAAGTTGGAATTCCCTCTTGCAATCCTCGAAAGAGCGTTGCTGACCCTCCTCGAATAGTTGTGCTAGTGTGAGTAAGCCCCCGTTCTTCCAATTCCCAAAAGCCCCCATGGACATGCCCAATGTAAAGGTGGGATTGCCAAAGACTGGGGAAAGTGGGCCGATGCCCCTAGAAATCTTTTTCCCTTTTAGCGCCTCGTCAATAGATTTTAGGGTGGCCGTTGTTGACAAGAGCAGGTGCGGCCATTGTTTTTGGACCATGTGGGGGGAAAAAAGGCAAAACGCAGCGGTGGAAAGAGATTCGGGATGGCTCAATCTCCACCCATTTTGGTGCTGGAGCCTTGGCTGTCCATGTAAGCAAGTGTGTATGCTGGGCTGCCTCCACATATTTCCGTAGATTCGGAACCCCCAAACCCACCAGCCGGGAACCAGCCATCACCGCTTTCTTGGGGATTCTAGAGTTCTTATTCCGCCATATGAATCTAAGGACTTTACGTTGGAGATGATCCAATGCTGTTTTCGCAATTACTTCCGGGAGGGATGAACAACAGTAAAGTAGGCAAGGGAGCAAGTTTATTTTTACTGCAGTGATTCGGCCCATTAAAGAGATCTCCTGGCATTACCATCTATCGCGGCCCTTTTCGAGTGATTTATTGAGAGGAGGGAAATTGGCTGCGTAAAGTTCTATTGGGGAAGCTGTAAATTGGACCCCCAGGTATTCAATAGATTTGGTATCCATAAAGCTTGGAGAGAATACTGCCTCACTGCCAAAGGCCTTAAATTCTTGTAAGGCCGCTTGGAGAGAAGAACGAATTTCAGTGATGGTGAGAAGAACGTTGTCGGCGTAAAGAGATACCTTGTGGGAGGTGTCATGGGCCCCACTCCCTGACTTGAGCTGTTCCTACGTATGTGTTGCGCTATTGGTTCCATAATGAGGGCAAACAAAAGGGGGGACAGAGGGCATCCCTGTTGTGTACCACATTTTAGGGGAATCGGGGATGAGCGCTCCGGGTCAACCTGCAGTAGAGTGTTCGGGAGAAGTAGTTGGAGGTTATCATCTTCCTAAATTGCGGTTTGAAATCGAAGGCCTCCAGGGTTAAGTGTAGAAAGGACCAATTTACTTTATCGTACGCTTTGGTTGCGTCTAGGGCTAAAAGGGCCATCTTCCAATTACTCAAAGTAGTGGATTTGGTTAGGTTTAATGCCCGTCTAATGTTATCTCCCGTCTTTCTCCCCTGCATAAAGCCCTTCTGATCGGTGTTAATTAGTGTAAGAAGGAGAAGGGCCAAGTGATTTGCTAGAACCTTCGAGTATATATTTGCATCAATATTCAGGAGGGAGATCGGCCTGTAAGAGTCATACTCTAGAGGATCCTTGCTAGGTTTTAATAAGAGAATCGTGGTAGAGACTTGCATAGAGGGGGGTCACACTACCCTCTTCACCGAAGGAGCTAAAAAGGGCGGTTAGAGGGGAGAGCAACTGACTACTAAAACATTTATAAAAGTTGGGTAAGATCCCATCTGGGCTGGGGGCCCAGGGTTTTAGAGATTTAATTACCACCTCTACTTCCTTCTGTCAGATTGGGGCTTCTAGTGCCTCCATTTCTTCCCGGGCTCAGTGAGGTCAGACTGCCTGCGCTATATACTTCCTCTGGCTGAGACAGATCTCCTAGGGTTAGACATAGTCTCTAGTAAATTTGCTTGTGCTAGGTGGAGTTTATCCTGCTCCGCCATATTGGGTTACCCTGTGTTGGTCTTTGAGGCCTATGATAAAGTTCAGTTTTTTGGCCTGTGCCAATTTTCTAGCTAATAGATGGTTGGCCTTGTTGCTCTTTGCATAGCAACGTTGTTTACCGACATTAGGGTGCGTGGTATCTCCTCTGCGTTTAGGGCCTCTAGCTTATTCCGAGCTATACGGAGGGCGAAGTGGGCTTTGGGGGACTATCCCAGCTTATATTCACCTCCGATCTCTGAGATTTCTTGTTCCAGGAGGGACCTAGTATGTTTTTTCAATTTATAGTATGCTGCGGTATGAGCAAAGAAAATACCCCTGATGACTGCCTTCATGGCATCCCACGTTATAGCTGGGGAAGTAAGTTCTGTGGGGTTTCCCGAGTAGTTTCTGATCGCTTTCGCTACCTCATCCCTTACGGCCATATCATTCAGGATTGGGTCGGATAGTCGCCATAGTGGTCTGGTCACCGGGCCTGGATTCCAGGCCCTGATTTGTAGCAGTACTGGGGCATGGCCCGAGAAAACCTTCGGGGCAATGTCCACTTTATTTGTGAAAGTCATAAGCTGGGGCGAGGCCAAGATTAAGTCAATCCGAGATTAGGAGTGGTGAACCTGTGAAAAGAAGGTGAAATCCCTTTCCTCTGGATGCAAGACTCTCCAGGCATCCACCACTGCCAGTGATCTGAACAAATGAAGAATGCTCAGAGCTGTCCTGAAATCCTTGTGGGAAGCGGCATTTGTTCTGTCTTTGTCTGTTTCAGGGATGCCATTAAAGTCCCCACCAATGACAATTTGGCCCTCCAGAAATGGGAGAGAAGAGGCTTCCAGACCCTCAAAGAAGAGTTTTTGACCCTAATTTGGGGCATATATTGAGGCCAGTGATTATAGCTGACCCAAAAGCATCCCTTTTACTCCAATGAAGCGGCCTCCTGGGTCTCTAATAGTGTCCAACTCCTCAAACTGGATGCCTCTTGCCATTAGAATCTCTGTCCCCTCTCTTTTAGTTCCTCCTGAGGTCAAAAATTGTTTGGGAAAGTCTCTACTTGGGAGGCGAGTGAAATCTTCTGGGAGAAGATGGGTTTCCTGAAGGTATGTCACTGTACCCTCCAGAATGGATTTTCGTTTTACGGGAGATTTCAGCCCTTTGATATTTAGTGAAATGAAATTCAGCGTTTGATGAGGTATTTCTGGGATTTCCTCCTTCACCGAAGAAGGGAAGTGGTGTTGGGGGGAGTCAGGAGGGTGGTGGCTGCCATCCATGCTTGAGAATTCCTGCATACATGCTCCAAACGAAATTGTAAACAAATAACCCAAAAGCAATATCAAACGGAGTGCAAACCATGTATTCCAAACTTTCAAATTGCCAAGGACTGTCTGCAAAACACCCCAAGGGTTCTTAGGTGTCATCTGCCTTGAGGTTAGGCTTGGGCATTGTGAAGCCAGTCTTACTGTCTTAATGGCTAGTATTCAATGTTTCCTTGATGCCAATGTCTTAGGTATTTAAGTGCCGGGATCGGGCACGTGGACTGTACTGCTGTTCGGACCCTGCATTTCAGGTGTGTGAAGACAGTTTATTCAGATTACGACCCCTTTGGACTTTCGACCATGCCGGGTGCCTCGCCTTCGGTGGAAGGTCTTTCACTCCCGTGAGTGTGTCCCGGGGGTGCTGCCTCCCTTGTCTGGTGAAGACTTATTCAGGATTCCCTCTGCATCCTCCATGCATGAGATCGAGCGGGAAACCCCTTTATAGGAGAACTGCACGGCTGTGGGCAACAGCCAGCAGTATCTGATCTTCTGAAGAGACCTCAGTTTTTGTTTTGCATCATGGCTGTCGCCAGGTCCTGAAAGATCTGTAGGGGGAGCTTTTGAATGACAGTTCATCTCGGGAGGGGCCCACCACCAGAATCTCCTGCTTCGTTTTATAGACATGGACACGGGTGATAACATCTAGTGGGTATTCTGAGTCCAGTCCCCTGCAGGTGCGTAATCTGTTAGTGTGACCTAGTGCAGCTGTGATTAATCCAGCTGTGGCAGGAGGGATTGGAACAGATCCCCTATGTATTCAGACAAGTTTTGGGGGCTCATTCCGAGTTTGGAGGCAGCCATGGTGCTGTTGGCACCATGGCTGCCTCCAAACATGGGTCCGGCTCCAGTCTGGCTGAATGGGGACTTACCGGGTCATTCAAATCTTGGAGGACCCGGTAAGTCACCATTCAGTAAACCATTCCCCATTCCCATTTGCGCCCCCATAGGGCTCAATGGGAATGGGGACGACGCTAATTACGGGCCCGCAAATAGCAGGCCCGTTATTAGCGCCCTGGTCCCTTAGCGGGACCCGCAAAGGACGTGTGGTCAAACCACACATCCTTTGCGGGTCCCGCTAAGGGGCCTCGGAATAGGGCTGTAAGGGTTTACCGGCAGCGGGATCCTTAGCGGTGCCGGTAAACCCTTACCGCCCAACCCGGAATGAGGCCCTTGGTCTTGAACTGATGAGGGAACTCCTCTGATCCAGAGTTTATTTCTCTGGCCATGTTTTCCAGGTCCTCCTGCTTATACTCCCAGATCTCGTTTTTGGCTGCCCGGGCTCGGATCTTCTGGTGTACTTCAGGCAGCCACCCTGCTCTCGAGTTTGCTCCTTCACGTCCCCCAATCTCTGTTCCAGTTTGTCTCTCTTTGGTCCGTATGCTCAGTTTTGGAGGTCTGCTCAGTCATGCAGCTGCGGAATTCTGTGTTGATATCGAGCATAAATGACTGGATGTCCTCCTTGGTGGCCAGCTGTACAGAGGGACCGGGTGAAGCTTGAGGCGGGGACTTCGCTATTTATGATTTCTTCCCTTTCTTTGCTGGGAGCAGCATGGTAGTAATATCCCCGCTCTTCTGGGCTTTGGGATGTTTAGAAATGGTGACGGGCAGCTTCTGGCGGTCCGAGACCCCTGTGCAAGTGGTTGGCTGTCCCTGTGTATAGTGGTTCTAGACAGGGAGGTGTTGTTGGGGGTGAGAAGGCACTTACTGCGGACCCCCTACAGATATTGCACTGTCCGGTGCATCTGGGTTAGAGTGTAGGCAGAGGCAAGCCAGCGGGTCTTCAAGGAACCCTATCCCCTCTGTGTTGCTTGAAGGGAGGTAAGACTCCAGGGACTGATTACACCTTCACCCCTTCACTCGCTGGGGGGGGGGTTCTGTTCCCAGTTGGTCAGCTATGGTGGAGGGGGCCTGAGCAGTGATCCACTGCCCGGGGATCTTGGAAAGGGGAGCTGTTTGGGTGAGAGCCAGCTTCCAGTCTCTGAAAATGTTCGGTGTATTTTGTGAGTTTCTTTCCTGCTAGGGAGCGTGAAATCCCTCCGCCAAGGGGGGTGTCCGTGCCTCCCTCCTCAGAGAGAGAGGCTGTTGGTGCTCAACGGTGTTTCGTGGCTGGGGGCTCCATTTACAGTGTTGTCCTTCCCTCCCAGGGAGAGCTGTGGGTTTCGGGAGCCAGTATCCAGTGTCGGGCCTCAGGTGGGGGACTGCTGGGACACATTGTGGCCGTTCTAGCGTGCAAGGGTGTGTGGGGAAGCGTATTGTCAAAATCTGGTGTCGGGCCCCGGGCGGAGACAGCTGGATCACATTGCGGCTGTTATAACGGGCCGAGGATTTCAGGCGGAACGTAATGGGGGTGCCGGGTGCTCGTAGAGGGGAGCGCAGTGACGGACATGGAGAAGCGCAGCTAATTTACTGCATACGATGCGCTCTGCCTAACCTGTGCTCTCTGTGCTGCCTGTCCCTTAAATGCTCGTCTGTTGGCTCCAGGTGAGTGGGGGTGATATCTTCATCTGGGTTGTCGGTTCTTTGCCCGGAAAGTCCACATGGAGGAGCTCAGCGGGATGTCTCCTGTCCACTGCACTCTGGTGGCACCGCTCTCAGCTGCTCCACATCAACCACCGTTTTCTTGGAGGGACGCAGCGGATAACATACCGTTGCGAAACTCCGCATTTCTCCAGCATGGGGTCTGGCATGGATTCACATGCTCATGAATATTCCCCGTCGTCAGGCTGGGAATCCTCGGTATAGAAAAAAATCAGTATCAGTTTCGTTTCTGATCTGTCTTTCTCAGTAGTAACCAATCACTGGTCTCTGGGTCATACTGCCCCCAACCAATGACTGCCCTCTCCCTAAGCCCCGCCCCTGGCAGCCATCCTCAGATTTTTACTGCACGTTCAAGTGTTGGGAGTCCTCGTGCTGTAGCTCTCGAGCTTTTGCTGCGTTTTCGCGCTTTTTTCAGGAGATTTTCTCATTTTTTCGGTTAAATAGAGCCTCAAGCTCCACCGTGTCTACATCCGATCAACGGGGATCCGTTTCGGAGTTTCTACGCCCCTCAAGGGTGAAGATTTCGTCTAGTTACGCTTTTGGAGGATTTCCAGAAGTTCCGAGGCCTACCCCGGTCATGGCCCAGGAGAAAGGAAGCTCGACGCCCGGGAAGCTGTTCAGGACCTGCCCTGGATGCCAGCTTCAGAACGTTTTCAAGGAGGACGAGCATTCGTTATGCCTTCTCCATGAGGACAAGACGCACAAGGAAAAGGACTGCGCGTTTTGTGGGAACATGTCGGAGCGGACCATGAAGGATCGCCACCTCCTTCTCGCCAACTGGCTGGAAGGTAAGAGCCCACCAGGCGAGAAGAAGAAAAAGAAGTCTGAGCGGTCTTCTAAGTCCTGTGTGGATGCCCCGGCGACGGGGGCCCAACAAAAGGATAAGCACCGCAAGTCCGCGGGCACCGGGAGGGCGCATCCTCCCCGGCGGCATCAACCACGAGCCAACACTTTGGCTCGGGTAAGAGGAAGTCCGAGAACCCGGTGAAGCTTCTGGAGAGGCCCTGGTCGATCTCGAAGATTCCGGCAGAGGGGGAGCGAGGCTCGGACCCTCCCCCCAAGGTGAAGGCCCCAGGAGTACAGAAGGTGACGTTGGCCTTAATTCACCCTGCTAAGACCTCGATTGAGGATGTCGCCGCGGCCCTGGCTCAGTCTGTGGAGGCTACACCAGTGGAGGCGCCCTCAGGTACCAGAGTCTCCCTGCCACCACGGAGGGAGTCGTCTTTCAGGCCCATCGAGAAGACCCCCACAAAGTCCTCGTTGGAAAGGGTAGGGGAGGGGCTGGTGGCCATCGTGGATACGGACACGACCTCTGAAGAGGAGCTCATCCAAGTCGTGGAAGAGGCCCAGCCCATCGGGAGGGATCCCGACGAGGGCGACAACGAGAGCGACAGTGTCGCAGACGAGGCTCCCCAAGAGCCCTCGCTCCCGTCGTTTCCGGCGCCGCAGGACACCTCGGCGGCCATTTTGTCAGCCATCCAGTCCTTATGCTCGGAGATAAGGATTAGGTTGCCCCTTCCCCCGACGGAGGTACCTGAGCCAGACCCAACGGGCGAACCGGAGCCAGGACCTTCGGAGAGCCCACCACTTAAGAGGAGGAGGACGCATCCTAGGCCTCCTCTCCCGCCTCTGCGGCCTTCTCTGCCTTCCCCCCGGTCCACTACCCACGGGGATGATACAGGCATGGACACGACTACGACGGGTACGGATGACGACGGAGGCGACGACGGGACGTGTCCCCTGTCAACCCCTGCCCGGGAGTCCCCGCCCGACGAGATTGGATCCTTCCATGCTATGATTTCCAGGGCATCCGAGCTCTTCCAGCTCTGCCCCGAAGAAAAGAAGAAGGAAGGGTTCCTTTACCAAAGGCGCAAGGCTAAAAGGAAGACGGTCCTCACCGTACCGCTTCTAGATGACATCTAGGATGAGGGGCTCGCCCTCCTCAAGAACCCTGCCACAGCTCCTGCGAAGAGGGACCGGTACGAGAAGAAGTACCGGGTCCCCGACGCTGCCCCCTTGTGCCACAACCTACCCCGGATTCGGTCATTTCGGCGGCAGCCAAGAAGAAAGCGGGGGGGCATGGGCCTCGACTTCAACCTCCCCGCGGGACGGCGAGGGTAGGAAGCTGGATGCGATGGGACGACGGGTCATCTCATCTGCAGTGACGACCATCAAGGCGGCCAACGCCCTGTCCATCGTAGCCCGCTACGACAGAGAGTTGTGGTTCAAGATCGCCCCTCTGTTGGACTTCCTTCCGGACGCCAAGAGGGCTAAGGCCCTGGAAATCTTACAGGAAGGTGAGATTGCCTCGGACCACGCCATTACGGTGGCTACGCACATCGCCGACACCGGTTTCTGTCAGTTGGGCAACAGCGTTTGCCTGAGATGACGAGGATGGCTCAATGCGACGGATTTCCGCCAGGACGTACAGACCAAGGTTTTGGACATGCCCTTCGATGGGAACAACCTTTTTGGCAAGGCGGTTGATGAGTCCCTTCAGGCGATCAAGACGGACACGGAGACGGCCCGTGCACTGGGTGTGCTCCAACAGCGACGGCCGTCCTTTCGGAGCTCCGGAGGCAGACAGGGTGCCTCCAAGGGAGCCGGCAGCAGCTCCTCTACGTACCGTCAAGCGGCAAGATCTTCATTGCAGGAGGCCTACAGGGGACGCGGCAAGTCAGGTGGATCCCGCCGTCGTCGCCAAGGTGGTCAAGGAGGCAAAGCGGCCTCCAAGTAAGATTGAACCGACCGTCAGGTCGGGCCCCCGCCGAAGCACCACGGTGGGAGGCCGGCTGACGAAGTTCGTCGGCGTGTGGGAGTCCATCTCCACCGACCGTTGGGTGCTGGACGCCCTGGCCCTGGGGCATGCCCTCGAGTTCCAGAAGAAGTGCCCCCGCATTCCTCCTGTGGCCAGGAAGGAAAATCACGTCCCTCAATTGCTGTTGGAAGTAAGGGCGATGCTCAGGAAAGGTGCCATCGAGCTCGTTCCAAAGAGGCTTCGGGGCTCCGGAGTTTACTCAAGATACTTCCTCGTAAAGAAGAAGACAGAGGATGGCATCCCACCCTGGACCTGCGACAACTGAACAAATGCATCAAGGCACAGAAGTTCCGGATGGTCACCCTCCAGCACGTGCTGGGATAGCTGGAGGAGGGCGATTTCCTGTCGTCGTTGGACTTGGAGGATGCATACTTCCACATCCCTATTCTAAAGAGACACCAAAAGTTCCTCAGGTTTGTGGTCAAAGGGCGGCACTACCAGTTCAAGGCCCTCCCGCTCGGATTAAAATCTGCGCCCAGGGTGTTCACGAAGTGCCTAGCACCGGTGGCGGCGGGGCTGCACCTGCAGGGGATCCACGTCTACCCCTACCTGGACGACTGGCTCATACAGGCAAGGACAAGGGAGCTTGCCGTGGAACACACTGCGAAGACCGTCCAGCTGCTCACGGACCTGGGGTGCTCCATCAACTTTCCAAAATCCCACCTGGTCCCATCGCAAGTCGCCCTGTTTCTGGGAGCACAGCTCGACACAGTGGCGCAGCAGGCCTCACCGTCGGAGGAAAGGATGAAGACCATCCTGGGAAAGGTGCAACGTCTGCTGGCCACGGACGTGGCCAGAGTGAGGTCTATCAAGTCCCTCCTCAGAATGATGTCCTCCTGCATTTATCTGGTGCGCCACTGCAGACTTCGGATGCAGCCCTTGCAAGAATTCCTCGACGCCCACTGGATCCAGCCGACGGGCAGCTTCGAGGACAGGATCCCGCTCGACGAAGCGTTCCGTCAGGCGATACGATGGTGGGGTATCTGCTCTCATCTGACGGCGGGAACAGGTTTCCTAGCCCCGGCCCACCAGGTGACGGTGACGACGGATGCCTCCCTGGAAGGTTGGGGAGCGCACACCGGGGGTCTCCACGCGAGAGGCCTTTGGCTCCCAGAGGAGAAGACACTCCACATCAACATCTTGGAGCTCTGTGCAGTGTTCTGGGCCCTCAGGTCCTTCCTTCCGTCCCTCAAGGGCAAGGTGGTGAGGATCTTCACCGACAACACCACCACGATGTTTTACATTCGGAAGCAGGGCGGAACCAGATCCCCTGCCCTATCGAAGGAAGCCCAGGATCTGTGGCATTGGGCCGTCGCCCAAGGGATGTTTCTGGTACCCTTTCATCTGGCAGGGATAAAAAACACCATCGCCGACTCACTCAGCAGAGAGCTGCGCTCGTGCCACGAGTGGGAACTACGCCAGGGTCAAGTGGACCGACTCTTCCGACGATGGGGCGAACCCCAGATCGATCTCTTCGTGACGGCGGCGAACTCCAAGTGCCGGAGGTTTGCCAGCAGGTTTCCCCAACCGAGGAGCATGGGCGATGCATTCTCGTTCCCCTGGGACGGCCTGTTCCTTTATGCATTCCCGCCGTTGCCGTTGCTACTCCGGCTCGTCAGCCAGCTCAAGAGGTCCCGGTGCAGGATGATCCTCGTCGCACCGGCGTGGCCGAGGCAGGTCTGGTTCCCGGACCTTCTGGACTTGTCAGCGTCCACACCAGTCAAGCTGCCAACGGACGCGGATCTTCTCTCCAGAGAAGGAGGCGCCATTCTTCATCACGATCCAGAGTCGCTGAACTTGCAGGCCTGGCTCCTGCAGCACTAGAGTTTGGAGGATACGACATCCCGGCCGACTGCAGAGAGGTTCTTGCGAAGGCCAGAGCATCCTCAACTCTCAAGTGCTACGGACACAAATGGAAGAGGTTCTCTGTCTGGTGCCGTGCACAGAAGATTAACCCTCTGCGGATTACGGCCCCTCAAGTATTGCCGTACATATTGTCTTTGGCCCAGGCTGGCCTATCTCACGCTTCCATCAAGGTACATGTGGCTGCCGTCTCACGTTACACCAGAACTACAGGACGGGCGTCCTTGTGGTCTCATCGACTGGTGAAGGAATTTATGAAAGGACTGTTCCGATCATTCCCGCCGGTGAAGGCCCCTGCCCCGGCGTGGGAGCTTAACGTGGTGCTAATTAGGCTCATGGGGGCCCCATTCGAGCCTATGCATTCAGTGCCGTTGAAGTTTCTGTCGTGGAAGACAGCATTCCTCGTGGCCATCACCTCTGCACGACGAGTGGGCGAGATCCTCGCCCTGTCTTGCAAGCCTCCATACTTGACTTTTCACGACACGAGGGTGGTGCTGAGGACGCACCTTCATGCCCAAGGTGCCGTCGGACTTCCACCTCAACGAGCCCTTGGTGTTGCCAGTTTTCTTCCCGTCGCCTTTGTCGCCGGCTGAGAGGACTCTGCAGTCGCTGGATGTAGCTAGAGCGCTGAAGTTCTACGTGGACCGCACGAAGAGTTTTCGGAAGACATCACAGCTGTTTGTGAACTTTGGACCTGTGAATCAAGGGAAGGCTCTCTCGAAGACTTCCATTTCCAGATTGCTCTCCGGCTGCATCATGCACTGTCACCGGTTGGCAAACCGACCGTTGCCAGGCCGTCCGAGGGCCCATTCGACCAGAGCGATCGCTGCTACTACAGCGTTCCTGTCTGGTGTGCCCCTGCTCGACAACTGCAGGGCTGCTACGTGGAGGTCGACGCACACCTTCACGAGATTCTACTGCATCGACCGGGATTCCAGGGAGGAGTCCAGAGTCGGCCAGGCAGTGCTGCGCAACCTGTTCGCCTAAGGTGAGCCTGGTGAGGAGGTAAGAGTTGCTTAATGTTGAGTTGTTGTATTGCTTGATATTGAGCCTTTTGCCACCTCCCGTGGTTGTGCATGTGTATACTGCTATGTATTCTTATATTCATGAGCATGTGAATCCATGCCAGACCCCATGCTGGAGAAGGAACAAGTTACTTACCTGTAACTGTTGTTCTCCAGCATGGGTCTGGCATGGATTCACATGCGAACCCTCCCGCCTACCCCTCTGCGGCTCTTCACTTGGTCATACTGCCACTTCACGTGCTACCAAATCTGAGGATGGCTGCCAGTGGGGCTTAGGGAGAGGGCAGTCATTGGCTGGGGGCAGTATGACCCAGAGACCAGTGATTGGTTACTACTGAGAAAGACAGATCAGAAACGAAACTGATACTGATTTTTTTCTATACCGAGGTTTCCGGGCCTGACGACGGGGAATATTCATGAGCATGTGAATCCATGCCAGACCCATGCTGGAGAACAACAGTTACAGGTAAGTAACTTGTTCCTTCCTACTAGTTCCGGCCTGCTGGGAACGCCTGCGCCACACATTCCGGTAACTGATGCTTGTGTTCAGAACTCCGGCATCGGAAGGGAAACACTATTTTTTAAACAATCCGACGGGCTTCACACAGAGGCCATCAGCAGAGCTGCCACATCGGTGTCGCTGCTGGCTACGCCTCCTGTTGGTGAGCCTTTTAAAACTTTTACTTTATATAACCTGCTTTTTTTTATTAGCTGCCTTCAAACTGCTCTGTCACACGGGTGACTATATTTCATGATGGCAGAAAATCTATTGGTCCAAAACAATCTATCTGCGATCTTCGTAGTGGAGCAAAGGGGGGAGGGGGCCTTAATGTTTCCTTGCTGGATGCTTTGGCCGCAATTAATTTGGCCATTAAACCACCGCTGCCAATGTCTCCAGTAGAAGGGACCAATTCCAGTATTTTGTTTATTCTTGAACATTGTGAAAAGGCAAATTAAAGGGCCCATGACATAGAAGGTATATAAATTGGCGTTAAATCTAAGAAACAGACTTCAGAATCTAGTGCAACCTATTTTACCTCTTTAAAAAGGAATATGGTGCCTGATAAGCAAATTCCTTCGACATCAAGAATTTTAATTATCCCATCCGGGCCTGCGGATACCCTTCCCTCCAAGCTGCCAGCGGTCTCAGATCAGGAACTGCTGGCGGTTTCAGAAGTGGGTGTGGAGGACTCTGAGGACCCTGACATTTATTTAAATTCCCCCCCTGATTTTTTCAGAAGCCGTGGATTCAGATTCTTTTGACACATCTCATGTTTCTACTCCGGCCCCACTAAACAGAACCATTTGTTTTCTATGATTAAGCATTTTGACCCATCTAACCAAATGAGAGCAGGAGAACAAGAACCAATTTTAACTGAACTAAATCAAGTTTGTGTGCAATGTTGTCATTAGTGGAAAATCTCCAACGTGATGTCAAAACAAATTCGGCCCTATTGGATCTTATATGGGCTTAACTATCACACATGCGCATTCCGAGATCTGAGCCGACTAGTTCAAAACCTTTCACTGAAGTGAATCGTTTTGACACTACTGAAGTGAGGGATATTTTAATAACTGAACACCTTATAGAAGTGGGTGTGATCTGTCCTGCTAAGGACACAGTTGAATCTAATAAAGGAACTAAAATGAGTGCGGGAAGTTTAGGTAACAAACAGTCCCCCGACCGGCTTAATTATCTACCAAAAAATACAGGCAAACAGCTGAAGAAGACTAAAAACAGGAAGCTACAGAAGGAGTCCAACGCATGTACAAAATAATTTTTGAAGTCTTTGTCTTTGCCTGTGAAACACTAGATGAGTAACACAATGCCCCTTGATTGATGATGGGATAGAGGTCGGGAATCCCCCAAGACGGATGTTATAGAGATTATTGATTCTGGGTCCTTTAAGCCTGCTTCGAATGGGGGAACCAAAGATTCTGCAGTTCAAACCTGTCTGCTTTGGAACAAACTCAATGTGATTTTGTCGAGTCCCAATTAGTCTAATCAGAAGGTAGAGAAACAGCTTTCAGGGTTATATTTCTGGGTGAAGGTATCCTGGACTGTGTGAAAACTGTGAATTGGGGGTATTAGCCTATTTGACCTAAAACAATTGACCTAATGACCAATTTGATCGAATTTTGCATGGGTGATTTGGCCTTTGGGGCAATTTGGTCGCATATATTGCAAAATACCAACCCATGTTTGATATTTTGCAATTTTGGGGGTGTGGGGGTGTCCCTCTCTTCCATAAAATTGGAGGCCTGGCGACAAAAAAAAACTAAAAAATGAATGCATTTTAATTGGGCCCTGAGCAGATAAATTGCAGTCAGTTTGCTGCGATCAAAAAAAATTTGGTCAAACACACTCAAACCGAATTGGGTTCCTCAGTTGGTTTCTGTTTCGAGAAGAGATGTTCTGAGAACTAATGAATTTGTTGTAAAGCAAAAAGAGCATGTCCACAATTGTGAGGAGGTTACCCCTGTATTAACTGAGAATACTAAATGGCATGGCGCTAAGGCAAACATCTTACTAACCCACACGGCCTAATTAATTTGGAAGTTTTTTGAGGGGACCCAGGGAGCCGAATCTGTGGGAATGTTAAATAAAGGCTATAGGGGGGAATAACCCCAGAGTCATAAGGCCAATTATGGGTGTTAAGAAAACCTCTTTGAATCCCAAAAAGAACTCCTCCTTGAACCCCACAAAAAACATAATAATACGAGGTGGAAGCTTAAGGTGGCATGCTTATGACCCGAGAGTAGATCTATTGAAATGAATCGCTCAGAAATTCTTTCTCTTCTAGTTCCCACATTAAAAGCCCTTTCTACCAAGGATTTAGATCGAGTGGACTTCATTTATTCCACAAGAACAGATGTGGCGATTGTGACCGGTTTTTTAAAAAAAACGGTATACAGCTGGGGGCGTGGCCAGCTGAGGACCCAGACGGATGGTTTCTCGGCAAGCTCCGTGAGTCTTTACGGCCCTGAGCCCCTTAACCCCCACTAAACGCACCGATATTCGATGTAAAGCGACCCACGCAGCAGCGAACATCTCAGGCAACCGTGGATGTCGAAATGCAGCAGTAATCTATAACAGAAAGGAAACTACGGGCAATCTTCGTTGGAGTCTCGCACTGGACCTTGCGCCAAAATGGCGGCCGCGGCTCGCTCAACTAACGGAAAGAAGGTACGCAGCAATCACATAAGCATGAGCGACATCTGAGTGGCGTTACCCTAATCTCCCCGGAACAGAAACGAAAAGTGGCACACCGAATGCTTTCTGAATGCTTTGGGAGATCATCCGAGGCCCGGGGCGCACTGACAAAATAATGCCGGGGCGGAGCTGAGAGGGAACCGCGGCTCGCTGCCTCTCACTTCCCCGACACGCACCAGTGAGGCACTGACTGCTACAGCATGGGAGCGGTGGGCTCGGAGAACCGATGGGCGAACCCCACCGAAAAAGATCACCGAACGTGAGCACGAAGGAAGGAATAGAACGATCTGGGCAAGAGACGAACAAGACGGCAGCCACCGACGGAGAGAGCCACTACCCAGTGTATATGCAATGACCCGGGAAGAAAGCGGAGCAGATTGGGGTGAGTACAATAGCCGCAGCGGAGGTGCAGAAAACCCCTAAGCGTTAGAGATAGCGGATACGCTACGGCTCACCCTCCAAAGCAGAAACAAAAGGGGGCTGTATAGACGCGCTCAAGTAAATGGTGGAATGGGGCGGAAGCATCTGGGAAAGAGCCTCACTGATGAGAGCGGAGGGAACTACGAATAAGGAGGTATGGGGGCGTGGCTAAGGAGCCATGTAGACGCACGTGCATTCACCAAGAGCTCCTGCCGATCCGTACATCATCCTGCTTAAGACTGCATTAGAATGGACACAAAATACTAAAACTGGAGGATCGTGTGTCGGAGGTCTTTGGGCACGTCAAGATACATTGTGGCACTGATCAGATAAATGCCGGCGAAGTTACGAGCGAGTGAAGATCTTGCAGGGTGTTCGTGACGAAGATGGCCGCCAACGATAGCAAGAAGACAAAGGACTGGAGGCTTCAATGATAAACGTCTATAAAGTCTGCAAATGAGTGGAGCGCAGTGCCGGCTGAGCGCTTAGGGGGCCCCAAGCATGATGAACACACCTTTCAGTGTGTAACGGACGGACGCACCGCCCGCAAGGAACATCATTCACGTCGCAGACTGTAGCCGGAGCGTCTGTGTGATGCTGGAAAAGGCTGACGGTGAAAGTTGGGCGCACGCTCCTGGGCAGGCACGAGAGGCAAAGTGGCCTCAACAGCAGAAGTGGTGTGGGCGAGCTGTGATTCCGGGCCTCCTTCCCTGCATTGACACGGAGAGGGCATCGCTGCCACTCCCATAGTTTAATGTGAAACGAGTGGGAGGCTCGTAAGACTGATGGCCGTTAACAAGTGGCCGGCATAGAAGGAACTAAGGGAGCATGTGCCGCTGAGCTCCTAGTGAAAAATTGTGATACATTGTTGCAGCGAACGACCACGGAACGCTGAAGCGAAGTCAAACTGACAACGGTGCGTAGGTGGTACTCGCACAACCCACGGGAACACGAGTCCCTCACAACACAGGCCAGCAAGCCATAATTAAGCTATAAACAGAAACGGATGTAGAAACCAGGCCTGTCCATGGCAATTGGCATAACAAAATAACACTAGAAATGGGGCTCTGAGCAGGCCAAATGTAGATGCCCTGAGAAGGCTCCCTCCAAATCGGACATAAGCACTGAATCCCCCGAAGACCTGAATCTCTACAGTACTTCCGGGCAATAAGTGCTTGCTGGCCCCCAGGACCACGCTGACGGCGCATTGACAACAGGTGTTTGAGGGAATACGTGGGAGGACACAACCCACTCCGGGTGCGACTTTACGTGCCACAGCGCAACGCAATCTACCGAAAAGAGGGCACCAGTGCCTGACTGACTCATGGGAGTCATAACAACAGGGCGTAGTTGGAACCAGACACACAGGAAGGATTGCGCAATGTCGGTGAAGGGAGCGAGAGCCAAGAGTAGGCAACCGACGATGGAGATTTTTACAAATACACAGCAAACTCCCCCAACCTCGGTGCAAAGCGCGGTGGCGGCCTCCACGGGCGGCACCACTGGAGGAGATAACCAGCAGGTCCTGGCAGCCATTACAGAACTGAGCACTAAATGGGGTACAGCAATGGCGGATCTACGGACGGCCCTGGAGAACAAAATAGACGCTATAGGAATTGAAGTCACCCTGCTGCGACAAGATGTTAGAGCACTGGCAGAAAGGACAAGTGGCCTGGAAAGCGCGGTGAAGACCAACGCAGATGTCAGCACGAATAATGTGAAGGAGATCCATGTGTTCAAACAGCAAGTCGTCAACCTCGAGAACCGAATGGAAGAAGCGGAAGGAAGGGCGAGAAGGAATAATATACGGGTGGTCGGCCTGCCGGAGGGGGAAGAGGGCCAAGACCCCACGAATTAGTGGAGGACATGATTCTGCAAGAGATTGGGGCAGACAAACTCTCGCAGGGGTTCACGATTGAGCGCGCACATCGGGCCCTGATGAGGAAACCACGACCGTGGGCCCTGCCGCGGGCGATAATTGCCAGGATTCTGAACTATAAAGACAGGGAGAAGATCCTGGAGTATTTCCGTAAGGGCGGAACTATAGAGAGGGCATCCGCCAACATCACGGCCTACCCTGACTATACGATGGCGGTGCAGAGGCAGAGGTATAGCTACATGGCGATTAAGAGGAGGCTGCGCGCAGCTGGAATCAAGTATATGCTACTATACCCTGCGAAGCTTAAAGTTCTGTACAAAAGTAGAGGGCTTTTCTTTGATACTCCAGAAGATGCGGCGTCGTGGGCTGCCCGGAGCAGGAGACGGAGCAGGACTGCCAGGAACATGACAAGTGAAAAGTCTGTATCATGAACGTTGAGGGACAAGTGGGGGGTAAGGGGCCCTGGTATGATATAAAAGGATATTTGATTGGTGTTTTGTGGCCTTTGGACTCCGAGACTTTGTTGGACTGGAATATAGTGAATATAATGCATGAGGCAGTAAGCGTAACATATTGGAAACAGGAGCAAAGGGATGGAAGCAGCCTACCCCAGAGAATTAGTTGTAAAGCGGCCATTAGGGCGCTCACACCCTGCTGAGCCGCGAGTATAGGCTTTTGCCAGAAAGGGCTAGATGCGGGGGTGCCTGAGATCCAGGGATGGAGCTGGGCAACAGTTGGGGAGGGTGTTGTTGGGGAAAGGTAGGGAAGCGGGAGGGAGGGAGGTGGCAGGGTGTGTTGTGTATATAGTTAAGGGGAGTTTAAGTTGGGATACAAGCCTACACAGAAGAGTTAAGCAACTAAAATTGAACTGCTTGGGCGGGGAGGGGAGAGGGACCCAGCAAAGCCATGGGAGACCTTAAAATAATCACTTGGAACGTCAGGGGGCTGAATAGTTATCTAAAGAGAAACAAGGTTATGCTATACTTGCGAAGACAGAAAATAGATATTGCCTTGTTGCAGGAGACGCACCTGACGCGCGATAAAATGGAAATGATTAAGAGGAAATGGAAGGGGACGGTGGTGGGCTCGTCATATTCGGCGTATGCCAGAGGAGTGATCATTTGGGTGGCGCCACATGTCCCGTTTCAACTATTGCAGACGTTGGTGGAGACAGACGGGAGGATGGTAATAGTGAAGGGACTGGTGGAAAATAAGGAAATAAGTGTGATAAACACGTATGCCCCTTACCAAAATACTGCGGCATATTTTAGAACGCTGAGTCACAACCTTAGTATATGTGCCAGGGGCGCGGTGATCTTGGGGGGGGGGGACTTTAACTGTGTACTAGACCCGAGGGTGGACAGGTCAGACGGGAAACCGGATAGGCCTGCCCCACCGGCTAAGGCGCTAAGGACACTGTTGAATGATTTCGGATTAGAAGATGTATGGAGGGTGCACCACCCCCAAGAAAAGCAGCATTTTCTTTATTCGGCCCCACAGCGGCTGCATACGAGGCTGGATTACGTTTTTGCCACTTCAGAGATACTGTCAGAAGTCACGCAAATTGAGTATAAAGCGAGGGTCCTCTCGGACCACTCGCCTCTGATCCTAGGATGGCAACATTGCCCCCCAAGAGCAAGAATTCCGACTTGGCGCCTTAGGGCAGAGGCGCTTAGAGACCCTTTCTTTACAGAAGACTTGAGGGAAGAGATAGTTAGCTATTTTGAGATAAATACGGGTAGTGTGGACTCGGCGGGAACTTTATGGGAGGCCTTCAAGGTTGTGATGAGAGGAGTGGCTATTGCTAAATCTAAAGGATTGCAGGGGGGGATCATGGTGGAATTGCAGGAAGCAGAGAGGGAGCTGGAGAGAGCACTTGGCGGGAGAGACAGTGTCAATCAAGATAATGACCTAATACAGAAACTGCAGCAGAAGTGTGCAGGAAACTGGGAAAGATTGTGTAACCTTAATTACAAAAAGTATATAGAGAGGCAACATGCGGGAGGTGATAAACCAGGCAGGCTTTTGGCATGGTTATACAAAAGTTTAACCCCTAGACCCCCGATTAGAGTGATAGAAAGGGAAGACGGGGGGGTGGTGGATACCCAGGAAGGAGTTAATCAAGAGTTTGCTAACTATTATGGGCGATTATATGGAGATGCCGGGGAGGATGACCGCGCGATGATAGATGAAACCGTGGAGGACATAGGATTGCCACAAATTAGCGCAGAAGAAAGAGAGGAGATGGACGTACTGATTACATTAGAGGAGCTGGAAGAGGTAGTGAGACAGCTGCCGATGAGTAAGGCCCCAGGCACTGATGGATTCCCAAGCGAGTTTTATAAAGCGTTTAAAGATGAGGTGCTCCCCCACTGTAGGACATGCTGAATGAGGCACATAAACGAGGCAGACTGCCAGAATCACTCAGAGAAGCGATCATTATACCGCTCCCTAAACCTAATAAACCAGAGCACAGTTGCAGTTCCTACAGACCCCTGTCGATGCTGAATCAAGACAGTAAAGTCTTGACAGCTGTTTTGGCAAATAGACTTAGAAAAGTCATAGGTAAACTGATACACCCGGACCAAACTGGCTATGTCCCCAATAGGAACATATCTAATAATCTTAGGAGACTCCACAGAGTCATTGAACATGGGAATGGAAGGGATGATGAACTGGCAATAGTGTCGTTAGATGCAATAAAGGCTTTGACTCGGTCAAATGGCCCTGGTTGCTGGCGACCCTAGATGGCTACGGGATAGGACCGGGATACCTGCGGTGGGCCAAAATGTTATACAGTGAACCATGGCAAAACGGGGTCAGTGATATCGGAAAGGTGGAAACTCCATAGGGGAACCAGACAGGGTTGCCCATGGTCCCCTGTGCTTTACATATTAGCTCTGGAACCCTTAGCGATCTACTTAAGGCAACAATATGACACAATAGGTATCCCGATGGGAGATGAACGACACTTGGTATCATTGTATGCAGACGACATATTATTGTACTTGCGGTATCCAGAGGAGAACCTCCAATATGTTCTGGAGGTGATGGGAAGATATGCAGACATATCTGGTATAGCGGTGAATCCTCAGAAGTCCAGCATGTTCCCACTAGGTGGGTATAGGAGGATCCCCCTAGAACAACTACCGGTGTTGCAGGTACCATGGGCAACTAGCACATTTCATTATCTAGGAATAGACGTTTACCATGAAGTAGAAGAAGAACACAATCGCAATACAGAAGTAGCTATTAAGAAAATTGAAAATTGCATGCGGTTTTGGGTTAAGCTGCCCTTAGCAATGATGGGACGCAGCGCAATGTTGAAGATGGTGGTTTTGCCTAGGCTCCTGCACTACTTTGGTAACATCTCATACTTGATACCTAAGATGTTCTTTAGTAAATTGGCTAGCACGTGTAGGGACTTCCTGTGGCATGGTACGCGGAACAGAGTAACCCTCTGGAAACTCCAGAATTCTCACGAGAGGGGGGGTATAAAGTTGCCCAATTATGAAGTTTATTACATAGCGAGTCAGCTGCAATATGTGGCCAAATGGCTCTCAGAAGAGGTGACCACCGAGACCAGGTTGTTCCGACGGGACTGTGTCCCGTTCTATTTGAAAGAGATAATATGGTTGCCCCAGGCTGCAATGGACGGACGCCCCAAAATGTTGGGGCTTGGGTGGAAAGTGTGGAGAAGGGCGTGCCAACTGATGGGAAACCCATGTCCGTGCTCTCCTCAGGTACCACTGGTTGCGCTGGCAGGGGGAGAGGAGCAGCTCAGTATGATAATCGGGAGTCACTGGGAGTCGGTTGGGATAGTGACACTGGGGGACATTTGGCAAGAGAGGACCATAACAGATTTTGAGGTGCTGGGGCGAACACCGGGTTACATACCGGCCAATATATCACATACCATAGACTGGTACGGAAGCTCAAGAGGATGTGGTGTGAACTGGTTCTTGAGGAAGAACCAGATCCTACTATAGATACGTTATACGATATAGCGGAAGGGGGGCATGAGATATCTAGGATATATGAGATGATGATGTTAAAAGTGGGGAAGGAGCTAGTGCAACTGAGACGGGAATGGGAAGAAGAAGTGGGTAGCCCAATGGAGGATGGGATGTGGGAACGAGTCCAGGGGTATCACAAGAAAGTGTTGAGAAACGCAAGACTTCAACAGATGCAATTGTATGTTATGCACAGGGCGTATCTGACACCCCAAAGGATAGCCAAGTTCAAGAATTCAGGAAGGCAAGCATGCCCTAAGTGCAATGAGGAGAGCGCGGGCATGGTGCATATGTTCTGGTCATACCCGGTTATTGAGTGCTTTTGGGCGAGGTCGTACGCAAACTGCCAGAAAAGGGTATTAGGATTGTGGTGGATACTGTGTGGGCCTGCTTGCTGGGGGGTTCCCCAGACCACGAAAACTTAGGCATGTAAGCAAACTGAAAGATCTGGCATATGCGCTTGCGAAGCGTAGAATAGCTATGGGGTGGAAGACATGCCACAAACCACGACTGGAGATATGGTGGGGCGATCTGCAGAAATGGGTGGAAGCAGAAACAATGGCATGGCAGGAAGCAAGCAGTACTGGAGGGGACGAGGAAACTGAGACCCTGATGGCCTGGAGATTGCTCATAGCGGAATTATTCGGGTCAATACAAGACCCTCCGGTTCTCGTGGAGAGAGATACCCCACCACAAGAGGTGAGAGTAGAATAGTAAAGAGGTAGGCTCAGAATGGGGGGGTGGGAAGCGGGAGCAGTGAACAAAATTGAATGATGCATAAGTATAATGTTATCGTATACACTGCAGGTTTGGTTTGATATGTTTGTTTGTTAAATATTAATAAAAGTTTTATAAAAAATAAAACTACGAATAAGGGGGAAGGACCCCTGGATCTTGGGGAAGTCTGCAGCTGCCATATAAATAATGTGCTCCACACCTAGCCGATGAAACCCGCTTGAACACGGAATGAAGTGCCCTGCAAGGCACTGTACGGAGCAAATATAGCGCCCATAAGAGGCTGCAACAATTGGAAGCGCCCAAGTAAGCAGGAAGGATGACAGAACACCAATCTCATAGCTAATGACAGGAGCTAAAGGCAACACGCACAATCCCTTACTGAGAAGCTGGAAAGTAATCTCCGCATTGCAATAACGCACCAAATAAAGGGACGACCTATAGAACAGAAAAGTCTGAAGCATTTACATACACGAAAAGTCTGGAGCATTTACATACACAGCTCGCGAACCCGCAAGCTGCACGCTAATCAGGGAGAGCCCCAGGAACAAGAAACGGAGACAAACCTACTGAATCTAAGCTTCTGGTGTAGCCTTCTTCTTGTCTCCCCCTCATCAAACATGTCCAAGCAGGGGCAGAAACAGAAAAGCTCGTCCTCTGGAGACATCAGAGGACGAGCCGCAGATACACAGAAACAAACTTTACAACAAATAACGGCGCAGGTGCACTCCCCTATCCAAGAAGACAAACTAGCCCAGGAGGATCCACCGCTCCGCAAGTCTGACCTGATGGAGATGCTACAGGAGCTTAAGAAAGACATTAGAGATAGTGCCTCTGACCTGGCCAAGTCAATAGCGGATCTCAATAAAGGGACCAAGGCTGTGGAAAAGCGGCTAGATGAAGCAGAAATGACATTAGCAGAGCAAAGACACAAACAAGATGTGCTATCCAGGAAAGTTCAGGAAATGGAGCAACAACTAGACCAAATCCAAAACAAACAAGATGCCGAAAATAGGTCGAGGCGGAACAACATACGAATTCGAGGCATACCCAAATCAATCCCAGACTCTGAGCTTCAACGAACAGTGATTGAACTATTTCAACAAATACTGGGGCCAGATGACGAGAGGAACATAACCCTGGACAGGACCTATAGGATCCATTCCACCTACCAAACCAATAGAAATTTGACCCCAGACGTGCTCACCAGAGTACACCTGTATCAACTAAAAGAAGACATAATGAAGGCGGTTCGTAGGACAGAATCCATCCGATTCCGGACAGCAACCATTCAGCTTTATCAGGATCTAGCGCAAGCCACATTGCAGAAGAGGAAACGGCTGAGGATGGTGACAGACTGGTTAAGAAACAAGGCAATCCAATAACGATGGAACTTCCCAAATGGACTTCGTTTAATCTGGGAGGGACAGCGATACATAATCACGAAAGAAGAAGAATGGGAGGAATTTTTGAAGGACATAGAAGGCAAGGAAATAACTACCCGAAAAGAGGTCCTCGTTGGACCACCATAAAGAATGCGAGGCTTGAGAGAGAGAGAACGTTGGAAACCGGCGCGACCTCGCCTAAGAGGCTATACAAAAGAACACAAAGAGATAATCTCTACATGATGATCCCACATAAGGAAGTACAGAGTTGCTTGCAATCCTTGAACCTTGGGTGCCTGGTACCATTTTGAAGAAAGAAACTGAAGGGCAACCCTATGAAGGTAATACTTCAGAGGAGAGCAGACTTACTCCCACCAATGAGCCACCCATTGAAGTTAAGAGATTGGATACAGAGATGGGAGCGATTAGAGAGGGGAGAGAATGGGGAGGTGGGGGGAGGAAGGGCTGGAGGGGAAACACGGATCCCTTCATTCCTGGGAAAGTCAATTTCTGGTGAACTGTTATAACTGTGTGATAATTCATGTTGTTTGTTGTTGTTATGAGGTTTTTGAAAGTTGGGAAACTGGAAAGGGACGCGACTTTACACAAAACACAAATAACGGTTGAGAATAAAAGTTACATGAATGCGGTGCCCAAGGGCTCAAATGAGAGAAGAGGCGGATTAGCCAAATGATGCCTGACCCCGAAGATGGCTGATTTGACGTTCGTTACGCTCAACGTTCAAGGGCTAAACTCCCCCATAAAAAGGTCTATTATGAGACGATTGGGGGAACTGCAAGCTTCAGTGGTATGGGTGCAAGAAACCCCCTTGCTCCCGGAAGACGAACACAGATTGAAGCACAGAGCCTTCCCAATACAATTTTTAGCCTCAAGTGGGACGAAAAAGAGGGGAGTGGAAATCCTCATAGCTAAAGGAGTCCATTTCGAGAAGCAGTTTGTTAAAAGAGATCCGGAAGGGAGATACCTGATCTAAGGGGGAATGCTAATGAACCCACAAGTGACTATGGTGGCGATCTATGCTCCCAATGAAAAGCAAGATCAGTTCCTGATGGAGTTGCTCCCAAAAATAACAGAATGGGGGAAAGGTCATATTCTTATAGGGGGAGATTTGAACTGCATGATGGACGCCTCAATGGATAAAACTCTCCTAGCAACACCTAGCGACAATGTGAACAGGCAAGCTCTGGCTCAATTCCTCAGAAACTTACAACTAATTGAAACTTGGCGCTTCTTTCGCCCTCAAGAGAAAGACTACACCTTTTATTCAGCAGTTTATAAAGGGTTTTCCCGGATCGACATGATCCTAGTCTCCGATACAGCTATCCCACAGGTTACCGGGTTGGAGATTGGGGTGCGATGTATATGTGATCATGCATCGGTCTCCTTGACCATGGAAATGCCACATTCGAAACCACAAACTCGCAAACCATGGCGATTGAATGAACTGCTGTTGAAAGATCAGGCTCTGAGAACGGACATTGAGCAAGTGTTAAGGAACTATTTCACTGAAAACGCCACGCCAGGTATCGACTGGGGGATATTGTGGGATGCCAGCAAACCAGTAGTCCGAGGGGAATTTATTGCGCATACAGTGAATTTCCTAAGGAGAAAAGAAGGAAATAGGCAAGAATTAGAGACAAAAGTGAAGATAGCAGAAGCACAATACAAAAACCGAAAATCCCAAAGAGCTTGGCGAGAACTCAAACAGACTAAGGCTGCATTAGAAGCTCACTATGCGGACGAATGCGCACAACTCCTTCTAAAAACAAAACAAATATTATATAAAAGGGGATAAAGCCAATCGACTATTAGCGGCCAAATTGAAACAGTATAAGAACCACAACCGCATCACGCAGGGGGGAGATAACTAAGGATGAAAAAAAAGATAGCAGAAGTCATGCACGTATTTTACGTTAAACACTTATCAAGGGACAATCTACATAAGGAGACTCAAATGGAATTCCTAGCACAGATGGAGCTGCCAAAGATTACTGAAAATGACAGATGGAAGCACCAATATCAGAAGAGGAGGTATGAGTAGTCATCAATGCCCTGAAAGGAAACAAATCCCCAGGCCCAGATGGTCTGGGTAATGTCTATTATTATAAAACTTTCCAAAACATATTGGTCGGCCCACTAACACACCTATTCAATCATATAAGAGACACTGGCCAAGTCACGGGGGAAATGTGCCCAGCCACTACAGTCCTTCTCCTGAAACCAGATAGAGATCCAAAAGAATGCGCAAGTTATTGTTCTATTTCATTACTAAATAGCGACGCAGAAATCTATTCTTCTGTCTTAGCGCAAAGGCTGGCCAAGATCCTCCCTACAATAATCCACTCAGACTATGCAGGATTTGTGAGAGGGCGCCACACATATGGTAATATTCGTAGAGCAATAAATACCATTGAATGGGCTCGATGAACAGGCAAATCTATGTCTATATTCTAGGGCCTTTGATAGCCTAGATTGGAATTTTCTCCAGCTGGTTCTGGGAAAATTTGGATGCGGTCTGATCTTCTCTCAAATGGTACTGGCCATTTTTGTACACCCATCGACAAAATTGATGATCAATGGCCAGCTGACTGAGAGCCTCCCAATTCGTAAAGGCACTAGACATGGGTGCCCCCTTTTATCATTAATTATTTTTATGGCCATGGAGCCACTAGCACAAGGAATACAAGCAGAGAAAAGCATTCGAGGGATAAACACGGGGACCTGCGGAACCCTGAAAATCGCATTATATGCAGATGATGTCCTCCTCTTCCAGAGAGACACAGAACACTCCCTCCCCCATGCAATTACAATACTAAAGAAATTTGCCGAAGCCTCAGGGTTGCATATTAACTACCCTAAATCTAGCGCACTTAATATCACAGAAGACCCCAAAAAAGTAACAAGGTGGGAAAAGGAATATCCACTAAAATGGAGTCAATGGCCCATAACCTATCTAGGCGTAAACCTAACACCTACCTATAGGAAGCTCTATTGGGCAAATATCCCGAGACTGTTGACAACATTGATAGAAGACCTGAAAAGGTGGGATATGCAGGAGCTATCCTGGTCTGCACGAATAGCAGCAGTCAAGATGTCCCTGCTCCCCAGATCCTTATGTTATGGGTGCCCTCCCATTGAAAAACCCTCCCCCAGCAATCCAGAATCTACAAAAGAAGGTTATGGCCTTCATTTGGAAAGGAAAGAAGCCAAGAATCCCCAAAAAAGCCCTCTTCCGTACACAGGCCCTGGGAGGTTTGGGGGTGCCAGAATTCCGCAGATACCTATGGGCAGCACAAGTAGAACCGATGCTACAATGGCCCCCAAGAGAAAACCAAAATCGATGGGTACACCTAGAAAAAAAAGCAGAAAAAACCCTTTTAGAAGGACTGGGATTTCTACGCCCGAGACATAGTGGTGTGGGAGGCATGCTGTTGGAGACAATGAAAGTGACCCTGTGGTATTGGGATAAGGCCCTACAGAGTGAAAAGCTAAAATTAGGGGGAGGCCCACTCACACCAATGGCCAATAATCCAGACTTCTCCCAGTTACAAAACCACACTTTTGGTCCCAATGGGAAGAAGGGGGGAATCTTACCCTAAGAGAACTCTATACAGAAGGAGTACCCCTGACATTCAATGAATGTAAAGAAAAGTTCTCGATCCCCGAAACCGAGCGATTTCACTATATGCAAATAAGGCATTGGATCACAAACACAAAGGTGAAAGAAGGAGCACTCCGACAACCAACAGGGCTGGAATTTACCATACAAGAAGGGAAACCTGAAAAAAGGCATAGCGCGAATATATTGCCTACTCAGCGGAGCAGACCCAAAGGAAATACTCACATACATGACAAAATGGGAAAACGAGATGGACAAGCCCATTCCAATAGAAACATGGGGATAAATATGGCAACGAACAGCGAAAAGCTCTAAATGTGCCTCAATCAAGGAGGCAGCAGTTAAACTGTGCCTTAGATGGTACATGAATCCACAGCAAATTCACTCCATCAAAGCTAGCTACTCCCCGTTATGTTGGCAAGGCTGCGGGGAAGTAGGAGACATGATCCACATGTGGTGGGCCTGCCCCGGGGAACAGACATATTGGAAGGAATTCCTAAGTCATATTAAATAAATAACAGAAGCACAGCTTCCCATGGACCCTGTGGTGATTCTGCTGGGGGCACCAGTCGAGAATATGTACGCTAACACCAGAAATAACGCCACTCTCATTACCTGCATGTTAAGGGCAGCAAGGATCAACTTGGTACTTATGTGGAAAAACAAACAAGGGCCAATTGAAGCAATGTGGTGGGTTAAACTGTGGGGAATCATGGCCCTGGAAAAAGTAACAGCCCAGGCATATAGCTCATACTCGAAATATTTGAATACGTGGATGCCCCTGCATGAATATACCAGAGACAAAGAACAAATGTACTTTAAACCTAGGATATTATGAAAAGTCTCTATGATATGACCAAGGGGGTCAGCTGAAACAGCCTGCAGACTGATACCGCAAATACATTTAGATGGACATGTTTCATAATAAACTCAACCGCACTTTACTAATATGTGAACAAGCAAGGGAGTGGGGAGAGAATAATTGTTACATTTTTGTTGTCCATTGTTTAATAATTATGCTCAAGAACTCAACTACATAGGTAACTGCATGAAACTATAAGAAACCAAGACACGGAATGAATTATATCATGTTTCACTTTTTTTTTGCATACTCTACTGTCAGAGCTCTTGTGATAAAATACAAAATAAAGTTTGTAAAAGAAAAACGGTATACGATCTTATTCTTAAAGAATCTCACCCCTTATGTTCATATGGATATGACATTTCCCACCTTTTTAAATGGTAGTGTTGTATGTGATGTAGGGGGCGAGCATGAGATGAAGGTGGATGGTAGAAATTTGGAATTGAAAGTGCTCTTAAGGTGCGATGATAATAGATCCGGTTACCCAGAGACTAGACAGAAGATTGTGGCAGAGGACTGGTCTTGCGTGGCCTATTCGCCGAGGGGATAGCACTCCTCTTTTAACTGTTAGTGATCAACCTGCCTTACAAGTTATGTCATAGAACAGTTGTGGAAACTTGCACCTATTTACGAATGTGGTATTAGGAAAGTTATTAAGAGAGTTCCTGATTGTTTTCTTACAGGAAACCTGGCTCCCGGACCCACCGGTCCTTGATGGTTATTCCACGGTATGCCAGGTTGCCGTAAAGGGGGCAAGGGGGAGACCTTCAGGTGGGTTGATCATTTCCATTAATACCTCATATGGCATTGAGATTGTCCAACACACTCCGGTGGGGAAATGTATTTTAGCAGTTCAGGGCTCTATAGCGATGAAAGGAGGTAAAATCAATATGCTATTGCTGAACGTTTATTGGCACCACCTGTTTTGTATTCTTGATGACATTCTTAATCGGTTGACGTTATTTCTTGTTGGTTGGTGGAAAAAGATGAGTGTTTAATCATCTTGGGTGGAGACTTAAACTCGAAATGTTTAGATCAAGCTGGTGGAGGGGAAAATGAGAACGGGTGTAATACCACTCTTAAAAGTAAACCGGGGGGCCAAATGTTTTGAGACCCTGGGTCTTTACAGGTTGAATGGAATCGTTAGTGGGGACTTGCCAAGTCAGTCAACCTGTTCCAAGGGGTTGATTGTCTGTACTCTGGACTACATATATGTGAATGAACTGACTTAATTGTGCTATAGATTTTTCAAGGTCCTACCGTGGGAAGTCTTGGGAGGATAGCTCAGGGGCAACGCGCTTGTCTTGGAAGCAAGACAATGCTGAGAAACACAGGTTCGATTTCCGGGTCCGTGCTTAGAAATCTCTGGGCATTAAGTGTGTTTTAAATAACCAATTACCATTACAATGGAGTAACCACTGGGTGATCTTGGCCAAATTCCAGTTTCTACCAGGTCATTTGGAACAAACATAGGTTGTCCATGTTGACTGAAAAAGTGTTTGTCGTTAGTTGAGTTGAGTACTTTTAATATGTATAGGTATGAGTACTTCCTCAAAGATATTCTTAAGGGTGTAGAATCAATGTCTCTCCCTGCTCCTAGCAAACATCTCCACCAATTTGGTGAGAAGGTTAAAGCTCAGAAGCAACTGTTGTGGAGGATTACTCTGACAGATCTGCAGCTATAAAAGCGTAAGACAAACCGTAATTGGAGCCGTATGTATCGAGCAAATCTGTTGCAGAAAGATGCTGAATATATGCTAGGTACCTTATGTAACACCAACACTGCATCATTTTGGCGTCTTATCAATGACCTTGGCAGGAACTAAGTCGACACACAACTTAATCCGATTGGGGATTAAGCCTGCTTTGGCTAAGGGTGCAGTGTTGTGTGTTGCATGACCTCAGGAGACGCTGGCCGTTCAAACGTAGCACATTGCACTACGCTCACATAGTCTATCCTTCAAGAAGCGAGGACCGGACCCTCCAAGGCAAAGCCTGCGTTGGCTAAAGGCGCACTGTTATGTGACGCAGAACCGCAGGAGACGCTGGCCGATCGAACGCAGCATGTTGCACTAAGCCCACGTAGAGTATTCTTTAAGAAGCAAAGACCGGACCCTCAGTGGCAAAGCCTGCGTTGGATAAGGGCACAGTGTTGTGCGACGCAGGTGTTTGGCGACTAAGGGGTGCAGCGCAGAGTGTGAGTATGCTGCGCAGCCGCAAACCATCAGCATCCGTAAGGTAAGAAAGTTGCGAGAAGTGGGCGTAGCCACTACTGCTACCTACTAAACTACCCAGCCTTTGCACGTTCTTCCACCTAACCGTCTGACATAACATACTCTTCTCTGTGGAATCGTAGGGTCTCCCCTCTAGCGGTTAGCCATACTTTGGATACCTTCTCTAGGTTACAATTCAACTGTGGTTACTGTTATACTGTGAACTGTCACATTAGGCTCTCTACCACTCTCTAGGTCCCCATTCACCTGTGGCTACTGTGGTACTTGTGAAACTGTGTCCCATTAGGCTCTCTCCCACTCTCTCAGTCCCCCACCCCGCTGAGGGTACCGTTGTCTTGCTGTGTCCCCTGTCTTCCCTACTGTGGACCTCTGCAGCCCTCTCTACGGATCCTGCATTGTGTGGTGCTTGGCTATGCGTCTATCCTCTCTCTTTCACTCCCTCCTCCTCCTACGTCCCTCCTGACACCCTCTATGGTGCTTTCCGTTTCTCCCATTTTCTCTAACTACTTCTCTCTCTCCTATCCTATCCCTCTCACTAAGTCTGGGAGGAAGAAGTTCAAGAGGGGCATCCTAGTCTCCAACCCAGGCCTCCCTATCGCTAATACCTACATCAGTGCTTCCTACAGGCAGACTCTCACCGACATCCTCTGTCGTTTCTTCACCAGACGTATGAACCCCTCATATGGTCCTGGCTCTCTCTCCTATCTCTTCCTCTCCCAGTAATGGTGGCACTCAATTGGAGGTTCTCTTGGCCTCCTTGCACTCCACCCAGACCATCATGAATGTATCTCTGAATGGCACCATCTTGGTTCAGGGCCCTCAGCCCAATCTCCTTCTTTTCGATAGGTGCCTCCTGTGTCTCTTACAGCACCTCTATGGCTCCTTCACCACCACCTCCTTCCCCCGCCTCTCTGGCCCCTTCCTCCTCCTCTCTGGCTACTTTGCCACCTCCAGCTGCCACTTATGTCCCCTCTCTGGCCCCTCCACGACTTCCACTTGGTGTATCTCAAGCCTGTACCCCACCCCGGAAGTCTTTCAAATGTGGCAACCTGCTCCACATCACTACTCTCAACTCTTGCTCTGCTGTCAAGCACTCCTCTGACATCTGCCACCGCCTAGAAGAACTTGACCTTGATGTCCTCGCTCTCAATGAGACATGGTTCATGGCAAGCTCTGTCACGAGTTTTTACACTCTCCTCCCTGATGGCTACAAGATCTTCTCCGAGCCAAGAACCAACCGACCCGGAGGTGGAGTAGCTTGTAGCTCAGATCTTTCTGGAGTGGGTCCCTGCTTCTGTCATTTCTACGCAGGCCTACTCCTCCTTTGAGCCTCTGCAGGCTCTCTATCTCTCCTGACCTCTCTCTGACTGTGGCCGCCATCTACAGGCCACCTGGCCAGGTTGCCCTCTTCCTCTCAGAGTGGGCTGACCTCTCCTCTTCCCTCCTTGCTTCTGCTTATCAACTTCTCCTCCTCAGAGACCTCAATATCCAGCTGGATGCTTTTATCCCCTCCTCTGGGCTCTTCCGCAACCTCTGTGACACTCTCTCTCTCTCTTTCTCTCTCTCTCCATTCTACCATTTGGTCCGACACACTCTGCCAAACTCACTTTGGATATTCTCATCTCCCTAGACATCCCCTCTCTAACCCTCTCACAACTCCTCTCTCTTGGATTGACCACTGTCTGCCTTCCTCTCACCTGAAACTCTTACCCTCAGGCAAAGCCCACCCCAGCACTGGCATCTACCTTCTCTGTTATTCATCCCATGAAGCGTGTGTCAGTGGATGCGTTTTCCTCTACTTTCTCTGCTCCTCCTTCTCATGCGGCTCACTCACACTCTGACACAGCCCTCTCTAACCTGCATCTTTCTATCTCCAATACTCTGGACATCCTTGCCCCTGTCATGAGAATCCATCTGAAGCCTACTTTCAAGTGCAATTCTTGGTGTGACTCTGACCTTGCTGCCCTGAAACGCAAGTGCAGGGTGGCTGAGAGGAGGTGAAGGGCTTTGGGCGCGTCCTCTGACAAACTGGCCTGCCGCCTGCTCCAAAGGCAATACAGACTCTGTCCTGTCCAAGAAGAGATTCCACATCTAAGCTTGCATCTCTGCGGCCTCTAACAACACGGCGAATTCATTAAAATCTGCAAGGAGTTGGCCAATCCTTCTGCAGTCTTCTGCAGTCTCCATCTCTCCTGTTCCCTCCCAGGCCCTCTGTACGGCTCTGACTTCTCACTTCACCACTAAAACCAGGACATCCTGTCCTCGCTGTCCTCTTCCTCTCCCTCTCGCGTACCCCCTCTGGCCGCCTCACCCTCTCCTCCTCCTTTCTCCTCTTTCTCTCGGATTACACCTGACGAGGTTTCTAGACAAGTCTGATCTATGAAAGCGTCATCCAAACAGGTACTCCCCTGCTCCTCCAGAACCTTCAAGGACCACATTAACACCCTCAGTCTTGCCCTGGCCGATTTCTGCAATCACTCTTGCACCACTGGATCTTTCCCCTCTCTCCTCAATCACTCCCTTGTGCACCCCTTCCTTAAAAAGCCTTCCGCCGATCCTGCCTGTCCGGCAAACTATCGCTCGATCGCTATCACTCCTTTCCTGGGCAAACTCCTGGAAAAGCTGGTCATCTCCCAGCTTACTCTCCACACTGAATCCGTTGGTTGTCTCCTTGACCATCAGTCTGGCTTCAGAGCAGCTAGAGGCATGGAAACTGCTCTCCTGAACACCCGTGAAGATCTACTCTCTAATCTTAACTCCAGCCTACCTTCTGTCCTCATCCTCCTTGACCTTTCCTTTGCTTTTGGCACGGTCAACCACTCCATCCTGATCAAGCGACTCCGTGAGAACCTGGGCATCACGGATCAGGCCCTGAAGCGGTTGAATTTCCCCCTGGACTGACCCACCCAGGTCCAACTTGGGTTAATTCTCTCCACCACCTCTCTCTCCACGTGTGGTGTTCCCCAGGGCTCTAAACTCTCACCCTGACTCTTCAATGTCTACTTGGTCCTTTCGGCCCACCTGATATTTACCTTCTCGACTAACTTTGTGTTATGCAGATGACACACGCTCTCTTTCAGGATCCCCTCAGCCCCCTCTGCCCTCTCTCTCATTCCTGACTATTCGCGATTCAGGTTTGGTGCACCTCCAATAACCTCTGCCTTAATGCCATTAAGAAGGAGATCCTTCTCATTGGGACCCCTGCTCCAGCTTTCCCTCTCACTCTGGTCACCCTCCGTGGGCCCTCTTCCTTCACCTACCTATGAGGCAAAAACCTTTGACTCAATCCTCTTCTCCCTGAACATCACTGACCTGGCCAAGAAGTATTCTTCCTTTCGAGGGGATTGGGTCCTCCGAAGTATTCCATATCTATGATATCTATGACAGGTAATGTCCAGAGCTCTGCTGCTTCGGAAAATCTTCGGCGTCTGCGTCCTGCGTCGATGACGTCGATGCGCTGTCCCCGAGGACCTTCTCCGGCGGCTGACGTCACCCCATGTGATAAGTAGGACGCACGATGCCCGTAGCCTCAGTTCCATTTTTTCCATGAACGTGTTCGCTTCGTGAATCTCGGTACGCCTCGACTCTTTGGAGTTTGCTGTATTCTTCTCAGTTTGTTGAACCTGTTCGGGGTTTTGTGAAGACCTGTTCGTGGCAATGTCTACTTCATCTTCAACCCTGCGTCCGGGCTTCAAGAAATGCGGGGACTGTGGGTCCAAGATGTCAGTCACAGACTCGCACAACGCCTGCCTCTGGTGCCTCGGGGAGGCCCACGATACGGACGACTGTGTCGACTGCCAGTCGCTCACGGCGAAGGCCTTGCGGGAACACAAGAAGAAGCTGTCGGTAGGTCAGGTGTCTAAGCCCCGGAAGTCGAGGTCTACGGGGCCTTCGACGGATGACTCGAGAGGCGACTCTCCGCGTCATCGTCGGAAGTCCAGTGGGTCTCCTTCCAGGAGTCGGTCTCACCACTCCTCCGCCTCTTCGAGGCATTCCCGGAAGCGCCGGCATCGGTCGCCTTCTCCGTCCTCTTCTGAGGACTCCGCCCGTCGGCGGGTCGCTTATCCCACCATGCAAGCGACACCGGAGGAATGGGCTTCCTTCGGGAAGCAGATGTTAGTGATTCTTGAATCGCAGGGCACCGGTCTGTCTGCGCCTCCAAGTGGGGTCGGTCGGCACTGGTCGAGAGACACCGCCCGCACGCCTTCAGGCTCGGGTGGTCGGCACGGCTCACGGGAAAGGTCTCGCTCGGATAAGGGTAGCCGTTCTCGCCATGCCCGTTCCAGGTCCCGGTCGTCGAGGCGCTCGAGACCGCGTGAGCCTGTGCCGTCTTCGAAGAAGACGTCGACGCCTGTGGTGCCAAGGTAGTCGACAATTTCTCTCGAGGCTCTGCCTCCAAGGGGTTCATCGACGCTGTCGGCGCCTAGGTCGTCGAGAGATAAGCTCGGAGCTCCGGCTTCGAGGCCTGTATCGACGGCGTTGATGCTGGCGGCGCTGCAGCTGACATCGACGCCAATTTGCTCGACGTCTATGCTGATTCTCTCGACGCCGGCGCCGACTTGTTCGGTGCCCTCGACGCCTTTTGAGGCAATGGTGTCGGAGGGGCCCTGTGGCACGGGGTTAGCCCATAGAAAGGATCTGGCTAAGGTCAAGCACGGCTTTGGTCCCCAGATGTCTTCCTCTCACCGCCTGGAGTACATTTCAGAGGGTGATGAAGGCTCTGATGAAGGCTTGGTTCTGGTTACGGTACCAGATGAGCTTATCTCGGGCCATAGTCAGTTTGATGACCCGAGGCAGTCACTGCATGATGCCAGTGGACTGGACACCTCTCTGGAGGTGGAGTTTTGTAGGCCGAAGCCTGGCATTCATGCCGATTCTTCATACCGGCGCCTTATGTCGCGGGTCACCAAGTACTTGGGTTGGTCGGCTCCCCCAGGGGAGTTTGTTCAGGATGATCTCACGGACATCCTTGATCTTGGTCCCCCCACTGACCCGGTATTGCCGTTTCATATGGCTCTGCAGAGAAGGGTGGCGGCGGCTTGGACTGCTCCGGAGAGTCTCCCGGCAGTGGGCAAGTCTTTGTCGCGAAAATACCGTCCAGCTAGTAGCGACCCCTGCTACTTGTCCAGGCACCCCACTACGGAGAGTTTGGTGGTGCAGGCAGCTACGGCCCCAGCAAAGCAGGCATCGTATCCTACCATCCCTCCGGATAGAGACGACAAACGTTTTGACGGCTGGGCGAAGAAAGTGTTTTCTTCAGGGGGAATGGTGCTTCAGGCAGCCAACTCCATATGTGCCTTGTCTCGTTTCACACACACTCTGTGGAACTGTGTTGCATTAGTGGCTGAACATATTCCCGAAGGGGACGAACAGGATGGTTTCCTTCCTATGGTTCAGGATGGCAAGGATGCCATGTGTGAGGCCGTTCAGTCGGGTTTGGACATGGCAGATTGTGTCAGCCGGTCCATGGCGGCGAGCACCGTAATACGCAGGTTTGCGTGGTTGCGGAAGTCTGGGTTTGCTCCTGATGTGCAGGCCCGGCTCCTCATCATGCCCTTTGACGGTGAACATCTTTTTGGCAGCAAGGCTGACGAGAGCCTTGAGAGGTTGTAGACCTCCAAAGCTGCAGCAAAGTCGTTGGGCGCTGCAGTTCGACAACCTCCGCCTTTTCGTCCTAGGGGACAACAATGGAGGGGAGGTTCCATTCGCTATTACTCGTCCTTCAGTAAAGCGAGAGGAACTAGCAGTCGAAGAGGCCACCGTAAGAGTGCCAGAGGTGGAAAACAGGGTACTCGAGGTGCCAAGGCCGCTCGGGCAGTTGCCTCTTTGCCCTCAGGCAACGCCGCAGCCGCTACCTCTCAGTCATGAGGCCAGGTGCCATGATTCGCCGGTTGGGGGAAGGCTGGCGCAGCATCTTGTAGAGTGGCGTGCCATTACTTCAGATATGTGGGTTCTGGAGATCATAACCCATGGCTACTGTCTTCCCTTTCGGCAGAGGCCTCACGACAATCCACCTGGGAACCTCTCTTTGAAGAGTCCGGATCCGCTCCTTGCGCAGGTAATTCAAGCCCTGCTGGAGAAAGGCGCCATAGAACTGGTGCCTGTAGCGGAGAGGAACGAGGTATTCCCCTTATTTGTTCATTTCGAAGAAAGACGGGGGATTGAGACCCATCATGGACTTGC
Source organism: Ambystoma mexicanum (assembly GCF_040938575.1). Taxonomy (NCBI): domain Eukaryota; kingdom Metazoa; phylum Chordata; class Amphibia; order Caudata; family Ambystomatidae; genus Ambystoma; species Ambystoma mexicanum. The sequence continues at coordinate 758,472,767 of NC_090941.1, forward strand.
GCGGTTTGAACAAACTCCTCAGGAAGGACAAGTTCAAGATGGTTACTCTCTCTCATGTCCTCCAGGCCTTCAACTTCAGGACTGGTTGGTGTCTCTCGACCTCAAGAACGCTTACTTCCATGTGCCGATCCATCCCAAGCACAAGAAGTACCTGAGGTTCGCGGTTGGTGACTCGCACTTTCAGTTTCGGGTCCTGCCGTTCGGATTGACCTCCGCCCCGAGGGTTTTCACCAAGCTCATGGTGGTGGTGGCAGCGCATCTCAGGAAAGGGGGGATTCACGTCTACCCCTACATGGACGATTGGTTGATCAGGGGGAGCTCTCCCGAGCAAGTCCTGGATCATCTGTCCGTCACCTGCCACTCCCTTCACAAGCTGGGCTTCTCCCTCAATTTAAAGAAGTCCCATTTGACGCCAACACAGCGGCTCCAGTACATCGGAGCAGTGCTCGACACATCCCTGGGGCAGTGTTTTCCTCCCCAGGTGAGGGCTCTTCACAATCAGCAGATGGTGCACAAGTTTCAACTTGCCTAGAATCTCCCAGCGTTCGAGTTCTTGAGACTGCTCGACCTCATGGCATCCTGCATTCTTCTGGTGCCAGAGGCCAGGTTGCGGATGAGATCTTTGCAATGGGCACTCAAGCTCCAGTGGTCTCAGTCCTCCGGCAGGGTGTCGGACCCTGTTCAGGTGCCGTCTTCGGTCACCCGGGACCTTCTGTGGTGGGCCGACGAAGGCAATCTGATGAGGGGGGCTCGATTTTGGCTGCCCTGGCCGGAGGTGACGATCGTGACGGACGCATCCCTCACAGGATGGGGAGCTCATGCCAAAGAGTTGACAGTCAGAGGTCCTTGGTCTCTGTTGGAATCCAGACTCCATATCAATCTGTTGGAGCTGAGGGCTGTCAGGCTAGCCCTGAAGGCTTTTCTGCCGACTGTGCGAGGAAAGAATGTCCTGATCTTGACGGACAACACGGTGGCCATGTACTACCTCAACAAAAAGGGGGGCAGGGTCACTTCCTCTGTGCAGGGAGGCGATGCAGCTCTGGTTCTGGGCAATCCAGCAGGAAGTTTCGATCTCGGCAGTTCATCTGGCAGGAGACGAAAACGAGACGGCGGACGCTCTGAGCAGGCAGAGCGCGATCTCTCACGAGTGGGAGTTGGCTCAGGAGATTCTACTGGAGATCTTCGCCCTTTGGGGGACCCCTCAAGTGGATCTCTTCGCCTCCAGTGTCAACCGGAAGTGTGAGATATTCTGCTCGTGGGAATTTCCTCCAAACGGAGCCTTAGGAGACGTGTTTGTGGTGGAGTGGTCATTCCCACTGCTGTACGCGTTTCCTCCTGTCCCCGTCATCCCGCAAGTACTGCGGAGGTTATTGAGGTTCGGTTCCTGGATGATCCTCATTGCTCCGGCGTGGGCCTTGAGGACGTGGTACCCGGACCTTTTCGACTTGTCCATCTGCCCTCCACGTCGTCTTCCCTACCGAGATGATCTGCTCTCACGGGAGGGGGGTCAGGTTCTCCATCCAGAGGTCAGGTCCCTCAACCTTCACGCCTGGTTTCTGAAAGGTTGAGGTATAAGGATTGGGACCTCCCTGAAGACGTGATGGAGGTGTTGCTCTCGGCCAGACAGCCAGCAACAAAGTCCCTGTACCGTTGCCGTTGGTGTAAGTTCTGCGACTGGTGCAGGGTTAAGAATGTGGATCCTTTTTCATGTGACATTCCTCTAGTTCTGTCTTTTTTGCTTTCTTTGGCCCACAGGGGCCTGCAAGTGGGTACCGTTAAAGGTTACCTGGCGGCCCTGTCCATATTTAAGCGCTCGTCTGAAGTGTTCCTATTTTAAAATTCCTTTAATTTCTCAGTTTCTGAAAGGGCTCACTAATTTGTCGCCTTTCCAGGTGCCCGGTTGGGATTTGAACCTTGTTCTCAAGTTTCTGATGGGTGCTCCGTTTGAGCCTTTGCATACATGCCCTTTGAGACTGTTAACTCTTAAAACTGTATTTTTAGTTGCGGTCACTTCCGCTCGCAGAGTGAGTGAGTTACAGGCACTTTCAGTTAAGCCACCCTTCACTGTGTTTCATAAGGACAGGGTTGTCCTTAGAGTCCGTCCTTCTTTTCTTCCGAAGGTGGTATCGGAATTTCATTTAGGCCAGAAGGTTGTTCTTCCGGCATTTTATCCTCCTCCACATCCTGGTAAGGAAGAGGAGAGGCTCCATAGGCTTGATCCTAGGAGAACATTAAGCTTTTATATTTCACACATGTCCCGGGTCAGAGTGGACGATCAGCTCTTCATTGGTTACGCTGGAAAGCGTTTAGGACAGGCTGTGACGAAAAAGACTTTGTCTCGCTGGATTATTTTGGCTACCTCTGAGTGTTACCGCTTGGCGGGTAAGGACCCACCAGTCGGCTTACAGGCCAATTCTACCAGGGGTATGACTGCCTCTACTGCCCTGCAGAGGGGTGTTCCTATTCGAAACATCTGTGATGCAGCCACCTGGGCTTCGGTACATACTTTTGTACGTCACTATTCCCTCGATTCCATCGTGGGGCAGGATCTGGCCTTTGGCAAGGTGGTCCTTTACTCCGCAATTTGATTGGGCATGCTAAATTTCTGTTTTCTAAATTCTTTTCCCACCTCCTTGCATTGGTACTGCTTTGGGAGTCTGTCATAGATATGGAATACATCGGAGGACCCAATCCCCTCGAAGAACAAGTTACTCTCTTATGGACGTATTCCATATCTATGACAGTAATCACCACAGCTGTGCTGCTTAGAAAAATCTTCGTCTCTGCGTCCTGCGTCGATGATGTCGATACGCCGCCCTCGAGAACCTCCTCTGACGGCCGACGTCACTGGATGTTATAAGTAGGACGCACGACACCCGTAGCCTCAGTTGTAGTTTATTCCCAGAACGTGTGCCACCAGTTTTTTTCCAGTCTGACACACAAAGCCTTGTGGAAACGTAAGCTGCAATCGCATAAGAAATTCTGTAGCGGGGAAGGTAGGGAGGGAGCGATATGGAATACGTCGTCGGACCATCCCATCGAAAGAACGTTACCAGGTAAGAGAGTAACTTGTTCATCTGGTCGAAGAGTACTTAAATTGCCAAAATCATTCCCCATTGCCACTATAAAATGCAGGGGATTATGGAATTTTTTAAATTTACTGCATACAATTATGAATGCAGAGGTTTATACCCTCTATTGGGACCTAAATGAGGTGATGAACCGTGGATTGATTCAGAGTTCTTACTGCCCGTTGAAGTTTGTGAGCATTTTCTGCGATGGTTTTTATTAGAAATCGGGTCTGTTTGTGAAGAGTTGCTTTTGAGACCAGGCTGCACTAAAAATCTTCTGGGGATATGGGACTGGACCTCTACCATCGAAAAAATGCATAGTTATCCCTCCTTGTCCCATCTTGTGGGACTACACAAGAAACTGGGAACCTTGGCCCCTTTTTTATCCATCTGTTCAAGTAGAACGGTAAGGAATTATTTCTTGAGATTCTGTTGGAATTTTATTTTAACTAAAGGAATCCTTCTTGGGTATAACAAAATAGGCACAAGGAAATTAATTGTAGATTTTGTACCATGGAGGACATGCTAGAAACAACTAAGCATTTGGTAACGGAGTGTACTACACTCCAACACAATAGAATAAAATATTTTAAACACTTTTTTCATAGTTTGGAACGGGTTGATTTGAAGTATTTTTGGGGCAGATGCCTGGGAGGGGAAGTAACGTATGATATAAATGCAGTGGTGGGCTTTATTAGGGCTATGAATTTGTTAGAATTTGGATACGAATAGTAATTTTTTTCATTTATTGAGCTACGGTAAAAAATGTTTTTCTTTTTGAGAATGTAACTTTATTATTGGGAGGAGTAGGTTTTTTAATTATGGTAATTTTACGTGTAACTTAGAGATGCATTTGAAATTCCTATGAGATAATTATGTTTTTATTATAGGTTTATATTTCTTGGAAAATGTTAAGCCATTTTGATATATTTTGTTCTGTATTGATACATACTTGCTTAAGATTTTGAAACTGTTAAAGGTTAATTATTTTAACAAAATAACAAAACAAATGCAAAAATAACGTTCCTTTTCTCCCAATACGACCATCCATGGGATAAAGTAAATGGCCCTCATTACAACTCAGGGCCTGGACCATGGTGCTATTAGCACCATGGTCCATACCGGATTCCACCATACAATAATTCATCAATCAAGGAAAGTGTTCTCTTCAAAATATAGCGCAATGATTAACACATCATACTTTTTCTTCCAAATAAATACTTTAATCAAAATACTTTTGTCAGGATAGTAAACAACTTTTTCTTGTAAAGCAACAGTTTATAAAGAAATGATAGAAGTGGTAACACTTTCTCTCTACCACACCTTTTGCCACAAATATTGTTTCAAAACATCTTCTTCTTTCCTGATCCACTCCCCTGCCATAATTAACTACTATTGATTCCTTTCCTAGTTTACTCGCCTGCCAAGATAGAAACTCCTGCAAATACAATTGTTCACAGTGGCACAGTGGCAATGTTTGCTCCAAGATTCTCCACACCAGCATCCCATGTGAGGAGAACTGGACAATGGCTGCATCTCTTTATATTCTTTTGACTCTTGGCAATGTGGATTACAGGTTTCCCTCAATTTGTATACAACCGAAGAGCAAATGCGGCCTTGTTACTTATTTGCTGTTTCTGTACAGCCTCTTGGCTGTTGGCAATATGGGTTACAGGTTTCCATAATTGGTATCCCACAAAAGAGGAATTGTGCCCTTGTTTCTTCTGTGCTGCTTCTTCATAGCTTCTTGGCTGTTGGCAATGCGGGTTATAGATTTCCCCTACCCTAAGTGGTATCCCATAAATTATGCCCTGTTCGCCATCGTATTACTTTCCTCAAAATGATAATTTATAATCAGATAGTCTTTTTGGAGTACCCAGGGTCACCTCTGGGTTTAGGCTAACTCACCAGTCTAAATTGGCATCTCTGCTTCTTGGTTACTAGAGGCGGCAGACCTCCTGTGGTCTGTCTGCTCTCCTGACAGCGGCTGCGTAACTTTGGTGGACTGCTTCTTCCTTCTCTGAAGCTCTGGTAGCCCTGGCACTTCTCTGCTCCACCTCGCACCTCACAGCGTTGCTTCCCTGAATGGGAGCATGTCTCCCCTTCAGCTGGCCTTCCTCTGCCGCTGTTGCATCCTGCTACGAAAACTCTGCATGGCCTCAGAGCTGCCCGTTTCGCATCGACACTAGCTGGCCTTCCTACTACTCTCAAAGCGTCTTCAGAACTACGGTCTGCTTCAGCTACGCCGTTCACTCCCTCTCTCAGCTGAAATTAATTTCTCCATTTAAATGTCGCACTCCGGTGTTTTCCTTTACAGCAACTAGACCACTCATTCTGGCCAGTTGCCCTTTGGATCCTTACTAACACTGAGCCCGCCTTACTTGTCCCAGTACTATGGGCATTCTTGGTCTTAAAGTCTGTAGTGGATTTGACCCGTTGGTACTTATTTAGTTTAGATTGTTCTGAAAACAGAGAGTTGTTAGAGTTCGGCAATGTTGTAAAAGAGGTTTGTGTTCTGTCATTGGGATTAGGACCTCTATTTGAGATATTCTCATAACAATTAGAAGGTGTTATAGCGAAGTCCTGAACTTCCAAAGTGAACACTTTAGTTGGATTACATGACTTGTTACAACATCTTCTCTGGGTAATTTGATGGGATGGAATTGAACAATGACAACAGGCCATCAGGTATCTGGGAATCTCAAGATTCTCATCCCCATCAAAGGAAGAATACTACGCCTCGCCTATAGGAGTCACCACTTCCCCCGGCTGCCATCTCCTCCCATGTGATTCTCTCTCCTGAAACCACCCCCACGGTTAGGATCAGGTAGTGGCTGCCTTTCCCTGGCCACATGGGAGTAGATCTTAGGCTGGGGATCTGTGATGACACCACAGGATTCATCACAGTACCCAGCCGCCTTGTGGCACAGTAAATTGTAAATGCAAGCCATGCCTAGTTATGAGATGATGGCTGCTGAGGTTACATAATTATACAGCCAAATCCTTTGGATATCCTAGTACTATCAGCATGATAAGGCATGTTTCACTCACGGCAGGGCTGGGTATGTATTAGCTGTTTGGCATGGGTGCACCCGCAACCATCATGTAGGACCATGTCCAGGAGGATGCCCCTTTGATTCCTCTGACGAATGCTGACACCTTTATTCAAGGCACAGCAACCCTCCTCAGGACGTTTCCTGGGAACCAGTGCTTCAAGACAGTCCTGACATGACAATGGCCTTTTCAAACTAGGGTGCTGATCACAGGAGTACTTTTTCAGTAGGCAGACACAGAAAGGAGGTAGAGGTAGAGGTAGAGGTGGAGGAAGAGGAGCCCAGAGGAGCGCTTTAGTCCGTAGGGGGATTCCACCATCTTAAATTTCCTGGGGCTCATCAAACTTTCTGCCCCCTCCCCACCTCCTGCAGACAAGGTAATCGATGTATGACAGTAGGCAAAGGACACTGCTTACAGCACCCTGGGTTGGATCCTTGGCAGGAGGCTTGCTCTGGACCAATCCACTGTAGCTGATTGCATATATAAGGTGGCATGGTGGAATTCTGGTGGAAATAGTCTATTCCAAAGTCCTATTTGATAGTGGTGAAGACAGAAGGCGCCAAGAAAGAGGAAGCACTATTCTCTACCTGAGTAGCAAACTTGAGGAGAAACTGCTGAGGACCTGGGCGCCTCTGCTGCCTGTGCACTGGATCCAGGATCTTGCTCACTGGAGGTGGAAGACTATTGCGTGTGCCAGACGATTTTTCTGGAGTGGAAGTGCAGAAAGAAAAAGCTAAACTTGAACCTGAAGACCCTAGATTGGGCCCCCAGCCACCGAGAAGTCCAGAAGCAGCTCAGAACATTGTTTACCTAAAGCTGGCTCGACCACGCTCTACTCCCTTTGAGCTCCTACATGACCTACAGTGCTGCTTTTGGCATTCCAAACCCTTCGACCTGCCTACCTGATCTTCGATGCTGACTCAGCCCGTTGAAGTGGACCGCCTTGCCCCGATCGCTGGCTTGACTCGTTGCAAGCAACCGACTTGAAGACCACCTCGACCTGCTAGAAACCATCCACTCGCCCGTCTCGAACATCGACTCGAGCTAGCTGAAGCATTGTCTCGCTGCTGAATCGAAATGCTGGATTATATCGAATCTCGAACGAGGACTCCATCCACCGGGAGCCCGCAACTCTGACGGACTCAACAGCAACTCACCATTGGGAAAGCATGACTTGTTCAGCTTGACTGCAGTATAGCACCCAGAAGCCTGGCTGACAATTAGAAAAACCTATAACCACAAAAGCATCTGCGCCATTGTAAAAAGGGTCCAGCCAAATGCAAATCAGTCAGGTACTGCCACCAATGATAGCAGCCCAGCCCGAACTGCTAGGCCAGGTCCCCTCTGCACGGAAACACAAGCAACCCCAGACATGTTTCGGCCTTGGTGGGCCTCCTCAGTGAGGTCTTACATGGTTTCCTATGGCGCAGCGAGCAAAGGACCCATGTCTGGGTATACCCTCTCTCACATAGTTAGACAAACTATAACCATAAAAGTGATGGGTGGAAGGTTTTGAATGAATCTGAACCACTGGCATTGCTGTGGGCAACCTTCCATACCACCGTTTTGGGCCTAGAGACCCAAGCTACTCTTCACTGATGAGGCCCAACAAGGCTGAAACATGTCTGAGGATGCTTGTGGTCTCATGCAGAAGGGATGTGACCAATCAGACTGCCCCTTTTGGGGTGAGACCAAGCCTGGTTTGCATATGGTCTTCCCCTTTTGTAATGGTTTGGCAGGCGAAGAGCTATGGTCTGGAGGGTTGCCCAGAGCAATGCCAGAGGTTAAGATTGATTCTAAACCTTCCAGCCATCATCTCTTTTGTTTTGCTTTGACAATTAGGAAAGACACACATATGCAGAGGAGATGGGCTGACAAAATGCTTGCCAAAGCCCTGACCTAAGCAAGGGATAGCAGGCTGTGACCATGCATGGTCATTACAGAGACAATTGATTCCTATGCCAAAGTTTAAAAGAAGCCAGAACGAGGCCCATAGGAAGTCAGTGTGTTAATACTGAGAGGATAGAACAGGAGGACGTTAAGCTAAATCGTGCAGACCTTGAAGGATGCTACAGCGAGTGTAGGATAAACCTGCTGGGGGCTGTAACATAGAAGCTAGCAAAAGCCGGAGACTACTGCGAAAAAGTGGGTTGGCTTGCCTGCTGGAGGCTATAGTCCAGATTCTATTGAACAGATTCTCCCTTACATAGTCCTGTGCGCTTGAATTCTAATAATTTGCAGAAAATGGGAAATTAATAAATGAGAAAGTCAGGAGAGATTAAAAACAACAGCAAAACATTGGGGTTTCCATAGATGTCTATATAGGGAAAGCTGCAAAAACAATATCTTTCCTCAAACACGTATCGTCCCCCTCCCATACTAGGGACCGGTTGATCTGATCCATCCCTTGATGGTTTTCCTGGTCATGTCGGTTATACATATGCATCCTAGACAGACCATCAGCATTGCTATGTTGGGGACCTGGCTCATACCCATTAGTGAAGTTGAAGCCTTGAAGGCTTATTGACCACCTGAGAAACTTGGGATTGTCATACTTCATGTTCATCAAATATTTTAAAGGATTATGATCAGTTTGGATGGTGAAGTGAGACCCAAAGAGGTAGGTCCTCAATATCCGAAGGGCTCACACAATGGAAAATACTGCTTTCCAAGGTGTCCCACCTCAAATCTCTCTTCTTAAACTGACAATGGATTAAAGATATTGTGTATCCTGTCTTTTTCATCTAGCTGGGAGGGAAGGGCCTTTGAGCCTTCTCACACTCCTCAGACTAAGGCACATTTTAAAGTTTGTTAGGAGATGTGAGAGCAGTCAAAGGGGCAGCTCTGGTGTCATAGTCTGCCATATAAATCCTGTAATACTGAGTGAGGCCCAAAAAGGCTCTCATCTGGGTTTTCATTGTAGGGATCTCCCAGTCTTGTACAACCTGTACTTTGCTGGGTAGAGGCTGAAACTTGCCTTCACTAACTTGTGCCCAAGGTAGGTCACTGAACCGCAACCAATCCAGCATTTAGTTGCCTTTATGGTCAGGTGGGCCTGTTAAGGGGCCTGCAATACTACCCTTGCATGTCTCACATGTTATTCCCATGCAGGGCTGAAAACTGCAACATTGAGGGTCATTACAAGTCCGGCGGTAACCTGCCGGTACTTCTGGTGGGTTGTCGCTGGACTATAACACCCTTTCCGCCGCCGGAGATCCCAGTGCCAACGGGACATTACAGGTCCTGGCCGCCCGGAATATCAAGCGGCGGAAAATGTTAGTCCCCATTCCTGTGGAGTCCTGTAGGACCCCATGGAAATGAGGACTCGGAAGCACTGCCATTGTTAGTAACGGTGCTGGTGCTTCCATGGCAGCTGTGCCTACCGTGGCCATTGCGCCCGGCAGGTCAGACCTGCCGCACGCAACGACGCCAGCTAGCACAGTTGTAGTCTGCCGGTCCGGAACGGGTGCCGGTACGTTGCTGCCGACACACTTATTTTCGCACAGGCAGACTTGTAATGGTCCCCATTATCTAGATATGCCAAGCAAAATTCATAACGCCCATTCGAGACCTTACTGACAACCTTTGTTCTATAGCAGGTGCATTGTTTTTAACCAACATTACCCCTAACTGGTAAAGACTCACAAGTGTGGAGAAAGCAGTCCTCTCATTGGCACTTTCAGTCGAGGATATTTGCCAATATCCTGAGTATGATAAAAGATGCTTACGTATTTGGCAGCGCCAAGCTTGTGTCATGATCTCTGCTTCCAAAAGATCAGGACTTGCCCGACTCCCTTGGAAGCAGACCCATAACCCCGGTTCCGAGTGCCAGCCAGTCCCAATTGGGACCTTTTGGACCCTGTCCTGGCGCCAGTGGCACCAGGCTCATAAAGATGCCCAGTCCCAGCGCTGGAAGCGCCGGGCTAATAATGCTTGGGTGGACTTACCTGCAGCAGACCATGCTGCTTACTTACCTGCCAGTTGAGCCCCTGATCCTCTTCTGTTTGGGACTACTTTTCCTGTTGGGTGGGGCAGGAGCCACTCCCTAGGTTCAGAACACTGGAACTCTTCTGGAAAGCAGGAACTCTTTTCTCACCTAAGCGAGGCTGTGGAAGGAGACCTCTAAGCACTACAGGAGGCTATTTAAACCACACCCGATGGATGAATCTTGCTTTGCGTTATTCTGCATTCTCTGCAGCAGAACGCTCATCGTGTCTTCTGCTTCTGATCCTGGGCCTAAGGGAACAAAGGCTTACCATCCTGGAATCCAGTCTTCAGCAGCACCTGTAAAGACAAAGAAAGAACAGGTTAGCACTACGGTCTTCAGTGGCAGCGCATCTCTTACCTGGTCCATCGGCTGTCACCAACGCCTCGCGCTGCATTCCGGCATCTGCAAGACAAAGGCTTACCTACTCTTCGCATGCTCCGGAGGTCTTCGCACTGCATTCCGGCATCTGAAAGACAAAAGCTTACCAGCTCTTCGCACGCTCCGGAGGCCTTCGGCACTGCATCCCGCATCTGAAAGACAAAAGAAGGTGCGTTTAAAGACATTGGGCAACTTTATTACTCACGTGCCATTACTCCTTTCCACGCCGAATCCAGTGGGTATTCCAGCACCCTTCAGCTTCTCTAAAGCTCCGAACTTGTACTTGCAAGATAAAAGGGACAGTTAGTGCGCATCGTGAAGCAGGCTACAAGCGCTTACTTACGTGCTTCCAGGCGCTTGTATTCCTCACGCGGGTTCGATCCTCAACTCTCATCAGCCCGCCATCCGCCATCGCCGGAACCCTGCAAAACAAGAGATATCATTACAAAAGACTTTTAAGACATTTGAAGTGCCCAGAACTTACCGTTCGTGCAGTTAACAACAGACAGCAGTCCTCTGAGGTCAAGAGGCCTGCACCCTTATCCAGTGAAGAAACTGGTTACGGCACCCTGCCCCGAGGCAGATGGAGAGCTCGGCGTTCACTTACCTAAGGTGAGGGTGTTAACCTTTGGGGTTCTACAGGAGAAGAGAAAGGGAAGAGGAGAGAGGCACCCAATAACCCCAGTTCATTAATCCCATATTTTCTATCTGCAGACATCTTACTCTTCGAGTCAGACATACAGTGCACAGAGGTCCAGCCCAAAGAGCCAACCGTGTGTTACACATCACCTTTGAAGATACGGCATTCACCCAGTCAAGACCGGCGCCTCTGCGGGAATCAGGTGAGCGTTACAGCTTGTCCACCAACTTATCGGTTCATGGTAAGCGGTGGGCATCTATCTTGGTGACACCATTTAGAATTCTGTCATCCACACACAACCTCAAATTAGACATACCTTTTGGTACCAGAACCACTGGGCTGGACCATGGAGTACTTGAGGGCTCTATCACCCAAAGATCCAACATCTTGTTGACCCGAGTCTTGATGTGGGATATTGCCTTGTCTCGCATTGTGTAACTCCTAGACTTCCTAGGCACACTATCTCCAGTGTTAATCTGATGCTGACAACCAAGGTTCAGGCCTGAAGTTAGTGAGAACAAGGAGGCAAACTGCCTAAGCAATATTTGGACCTCTCTCTGCTGTTGCAGGGTCAGTTGAAGGGACAATGTGACACCTTCACTGGAGTCATGTAAAAAGGCATCTTTGGAACAGGTCATGTCTCAGACTCCTTCTTCCCTAACTGATGCCAAATGCAGGTATCCCATTTCCACTTTAGGGATTTATTTGGACCACTTTAGGAGCCTCCCTGTATGGTCCCAGATCCACTAAATAGTTGCCCTCACCTAATCGTTCTACAACTTTGTAAAGTCCTGACCATTATCCTGTAAGGCTCTAGACCTTTTAGCGTCTATGATCGGTATTTCCTGGCCTGGGGAACAATGGAAAAGTGAGGCCTTCTGGCCATACCAATGTTTAACTAGTGCTTGATCAGCCTGTAGCTTGGCCTCAGCCATCAGGAGAGCCATCCTCTTCCTCAGACTCAAAACATAGTACATGTCATTTAAGGTGGGTAAAGTATAGGGGGTGTTTGCCATCTTTCCTTTACCAGAGCCAATGGCCCTCTGACTGAATGTACAAAACTAAGCTCAAAGGGACTAAAGCCAAACCTTTCTTGTGGCACCTCTCTGTATGAAAACAAAGGCATGTTAAGAAAAGGTTCAATTTCCTTCTCTGGGGCATTTCAGAGCTCCAATTCCGCTTTTCAATGCCCTGTTGAATCTTTCCACCAAACAGTTGGTTTGTGGCTGGTAAGCAGAGGAAACCATGTAGGAAACACTCCTTCCACATGGCCGGTGTATAGTTGGACATACGGTTTGTGCCTCTGGCTAACACAGCCTCTTTAGGAAATCCAACTCTGGTAAAGATTCCAAGCAAGGCTCTAGCAACTGACTAGGCAGTCCCTTCCTTTAGCAGAGTGGCTTCATCATCCCCGGTGGCATGATCAACGACCACCAAAATAAACCTACATCCAGAGGACCTTGGCTTGCCAGAAGTAGCAGGAGGGAGAGGTCATCTTGGTAAGTGAGCCCATAAGGCTCACTTACCAGGTGAGCCTTATGGGCCGATACGTACCCACTGAAATCGCACCTTGGGTCGAAGGGTTAGGGAGATACCACAGTCACCTATCGGCGCACTCACATTTCCCCATATCCACACAGGAGCAGTGCCACCGATCGTCGCCGCCCACAGCTGACCCGCAGGGGACGAAACCAGAAGAGGGTGATCTAGTTCCAGGGAGGGCTGCAACTGTGCCCCAACGCCTCTGCAGAGACCAGGTGAACTTAACAATAGCAATGGTGGTGTCCTGGCCACCTGGATGACAGATGCTTGGGGACTAGCTAGGGAGACACCTTCAGGTTTCTCACATGCCCTTCCTCCATGCGATGTAGCCACATTTGCTTCACAGGAGAACCAGGAAAGAAAATCCACATTTCCCTGGTCTTTTCCCTTCCGGTGTTCCATTGTGAAACAATAGGGTTGTAGGTCTAGAAACCACTGCATGACCCAAGGGTTGGACTTTTTTCGTTGGCTAATCCAAACTAAGGGTGAGTGGTCTGTAACCAGTGTAAACTTTCATCCCAATAGGTAAGATCTAAAATGGATAATGACCCACCTGATGACCTGGGGCCTCTGGTTCCACCACAGAGTAGTGATTTTCACGTGGGAACTACTTGTGACTGGTGTATAATATAGTATGTCGTAGTCCATCGCAAATTTGAGACAGGACGGCTCCTAACACTGTGAGAGAGGCATCTGTCTTAAGCACAAACTCTTTCGAGACGTCAACTACCTTTAGGATTCGGTTTTGGCATAATGTCCGCTTTAAGATGTTATAGCATATCTTGTCATCTTTCCAATGAAGTTTCTGAGCTTCTGCATTTTTAAGTGTATCTGTTAGCTGGGCTGTTTTTTCCAAAATGTTAGGGATAAACCTAAGGTAATATCCTATCAGACCAAGGAAAGCCCTAAGATTACTTTTAGTCTTGGGAGTTGGAGTATCCAAGACGGCTTTTACCTTTTCATGTTGGGGCTGTACATTCCCATTCTCTACGAAAAAGCCAAGGTATTTCATGGCTGAGTGGGCTAATCTGCATTTAGCTGGATTAGCAGTTAGGCCAGCATTCCTGAGGACTTTCATGATGGTATAAAGATGGAAGAGATGGTCCGCCAGGGTTTTACTATAACTGACAATATCGTCAATGTAAGGTCCACAGAAATCAGAATAGGTCTGTAGGATGTTATCCATAAGGCGTTGGAACACAGCTGGTACATGTGTAGGCCGAAAGGGAGGACTTTAAACTGGAATAATTTTAGGGGCGCTGAAAACGCAGTTTTTTCCTTATCTGGCCCATATACAGGGACTTGCCAGTACCCCTTTGTTAAATCAAGGGTGGATAGAAAGGTGGCTATTCCGAGTTTATCAATTAGGTCAACGATGCATGGCATTCGGAGACATCGCTGGTCCCGGGAAGGTATCCCCCTGCACCCCCTCTGAGTAAGCTACCCAACCTCCCCACACCCCCCTCCCCGAAACAAGAGACGCTGAAATACACAAACATGGCAAGGAGACAGTTATTGTTATTTGTGGTTATACTGTTAAGGTTAAACTGAAAAGCATTGTAAATGAATATGCACAAGACACATTTGCAAAACTTGTAAGAGATATTACTGAAAATGCCAATAAACAAATTTAAAAATAAAAAACGATGCATGGCATGGGATAGGCATCGAAGTCTGATATGGCATTAACTTGACAGAAGTCTACGCAGAATCTGCAGGAACTGTCAGGTTTAGTGACCAACATTATAGGAGAGGGCCATGGACTTGAGGAGGGCTCAGTGATATTAGATTCAACATTTTGTTGATTTCCTCGATCAGTATCTGTTTACATGCCTCTGGTAGATGATAGGGTTTTAAATTAACTACTTTGCCTTTAGGGGTTCGAATATAATAGTATGTACCTTTTACTCTTCCTGGTTTTTCTGAGAATACATTGGGAGTGAGACAACTACATCCTTTAGATCTTCTTGTTGTTGGATAGATAACTCAGAAGGCATTAAGTCAAAGTTGTCTATATCTTCGGGAATCAGGCAGTCTAGTACTTTGGCATGGGTGGCTGACGGGTTCTCCTTCCACTATTTTAAGAGGTTGATGTGATATAAGTGGACTTGCTATTTTCAATGTGGTTGGGCTATTTTATACGTGCACGTCCCGTTCGTTCTATTACCTTGTAAGGTCTGTGCCACTTGAAAACAAGTTTGTTCTCTGAGGTGGGTAAAAGGACTAGTACTTCTGTCCAAAAGAAAAAGATATTAAATTAACTTTTTATCATAATTGGCTTTTTGTTGGCTTTGGGCCTTTTCCATATGAGTACAAACTAAGTCCAGAACCATCTTCATGTGTTTTTAGCTGTGGTTTGTGATATTGGAATGGGAGCTTGCTCTCGTTCTTTGCAGGTTTCCCAGAGCATGTTCAGGACATCTCTCGGTTCTCTTCCATAGAGCAACTTAAAAGGAGAGAAACCCATGTAAGCTTAGCAGGTTTTCCTTACTGCAAATTGTGCCCATGTGATCATTCAATCCCAGTCTTTCCTATTCTTGTCTACCAATTTCCTTAGAATTAGTTTCAGGGACTTATTGAATCTTTCTAGTAGACCATCGGTTTGAGGATGGTACACAGAATTTATCTTTCTACTAGACCATCGGTTTGAGGATGGTACACAGAAGTTTGCAAAGTGGTAATTCGGGGTAGATCTTTGACTTCGGCCATAAGCGTACTCATAAAGTTCGAAACTTGGTCGGTTAGTATTTCTTTGGGAAAACTGACCCTAGAGAAATACAGTAGAAGATGTTTTAGGATCTGCTGAGTGGTATTATTTCAAATTGGGAATATTTTGGGATATCAGGTTGCATAATCCACGATCACCAGGACATACTTGTTACCTAATTTAGCTGTTTCTAGATGTCCTATTATGTCCATACCAATTCTAGAAAAGAAGACTTCTATGATCGGTAACGGGTTCAGAGGGGCAGGTACTGGGATGTGGGGGCTTGACTTTAGACATATATTTCGCAGGTTTGTATGTAAGTTTTTATAGCGGCATGGATACCTGGCCCTTAAAACTTTCCACTCATATTCGCCTGGGTTTTAACATGCCCCAAATGCCCTCCTGTGAGATGGGAATGTGCGATCTCTAGCACGACCTTTCGGTGGCTTTTAGGTATTACGAGTTGGGTTTTTTTAAAGCCTTCTAGGGAGGTTTCTCTTCTGTAAAGCAGCGCAAGTTTTCAGAAGAAAAATTGACTTCCCTTCTCTAGGCCTTTGTCTTCTGGAATTGCTTGTAATAGAAAACTTCAGCAAGGGCTGGATCATTTTGCTGGGTAAAGGCTAGGTCGGGATAGATGGTGGGTTATTCCTCTTTCTTGTTTTAGATGTTGATTTATCAGCTTCCCCAAAGCCTAAGTTACGTCTTTTGGTTTTATCTTGTTCGCTTTCTTTGAATTGAGGGAACAGACCCTTTCCAGAATTCTCTGCACAATTTGGTCTCCCCGGTGTACTTCAAAAGGGACTTCGCCATGATTCTTAAGAGGACCTTCACGTCTCCCCGGAAGTCAAGGTTCAAGGCATCTATCCCGAACTTCCATGCTAAGCCAGATTTTGGGGCTAATGATATGTAGCACCTCAGAGGGGATATCAACACCTAGTCTGTAGGCACCATTCTTCTTTTCCCAGGGGACATAATAGCTTCCCTGCTGCTACAGATATCAAACCCTATTAATTCCTTGGTGGCGATCGAAGGGTTAGAGGATCTCGGACTATGTTTTTGAAATTGTAGGGTCCCCCAATTTGTTTCAATTGAGTCCCATCCCATACTTGACACCATATGTAAGGAACTCATGGTGGTAACAGTAAAGACAGACACAAGTGATCACAGTTCAAGGGTGTTTATTAAATTGTATGCAGGTTGGAAAAACGCCAAATCTAAACCTAAATCTGAGATGGGAGCAAGCGTCGACCATGAAATGAAAATAAGGCAGTCCTAGTGGCGGTGTGTCAAAGTAAAAAAGGTCCTATACTAAGAAACCTATTGCCAAATCTTACAACTAATAAAAAAAGGGTGTGGGATGGTTTTCAAGAACAGAAAGAAGTGTTTACAAATAATATGTCAGAATGCGGTAGCTTGGATCTCCCTTCCCCACGTATTGAGCAAAGGGTAAGATGGGATCTTGGAGCACAGCGCACACTCGAGTTTTCCCAGTTCGAGTCAACAGTTCCACTTGCCGGTATTAGGACCATCGATGGCCAAGTCTCATTTCACTTTGAAAGTCTCTTGCCTTCGAGGACGTATTCAATAACAAAACAAAAATTCTTTCAACAAAATGAAAGTTTGTTTCCTGTTTTCTTCTTTGGGTGAAGATTCTTTGCCGCTGGGCTCCCCTCTTCCAGGCACTGACCCCTCTTTAATTTCAGCCTCACTCCTCCGGGTTCACTATGGCTTTTCCTTCACTCACAAATCTTCATGTCTTTTTAAACAGTTCCAGTGGACATCCCTCTGCTGGGTTCACCCTTGTCAACACACTGTTTCTTGGGACCCCAGAATTTGCCCCTTTCTCGTCAGCATCCCTGTTCAGGGTTCACTCTTGCCAGTTTAACATTCATATTTAATTTCGATGTTTACGGGATTCACTTCCCCTGCTTTCTCATGTGGCAGGATTCACTTCCCTTGCATACCTCATAGTTCTTAGGTCAAAGGCTTTCGACTGTACGGGGATTTTTCTTGACCTCCTGTATGACCACTTTGACCTATCTTGGCGGCTCTCCTACGGCTTTCTGGTATCTGTAGTTTCACTCCGACGGGGCTTGACCAGAGTTTCTCAGAGCAGCACCCACGTTGTGCCAGCCCCTTTGTGCAGCTGGTCTCCCCTTTACAGTTTTACAGTTCTTTGAACTTCTCTCACTTTACCACTATGCGACTTTCATTCACCAAAGCCCGGTTTTTATTGGCTCTCCCTTCGACTCACGGCTATGATAACTGTCTGGCTTTCCTCGTAACCGGAGTCGTCACAGCCGGTACCCTGGTAGCAGGAGTTTCCCTCGCTTCCGTTTATCAGTATCGACACGCTCTGTGTACCATTGACATCTGCTGCAACACACTTGGGCTATTGTGCGTGGTCTTACGATTCCTTCTGCTGACGTTTCGCGGGTTTGCGTCGAAAAGGGCATGGTCGTGTTTCTCCTTGTCTGCCTCTCGATATTCACCTCCTTTCTCCTCCTCTTGAACTGCCGGACCTGGATAGCAGTCTCGTTGTGCGGTCTGCCTTGCTAGTACTGTGCTCTCTTGCTCCAGCTTTTATCCCTGTGGGGAAGGGAAAATGCTGTCAAGTGTGTGTGAATCTGATCAATTGCATGACTTTGCCTGACCCTTTTATTGGGCTCTGGTGTTAGTAGGTTATCTGGTGTGCCGTACGAAAGTGTTTGTATCAGAAAAGGGGGTGCAGTGGTTTTGAATGTCATACGTGGTAGGATGGGGAAAAGTTGTTGAAAGAAGGGGGGTACCGCATCTCCCTTGTCTGTGTCCCACTCCCCGAGGACACCCCATCCAGGTGATCCTTCCTCACTATCCACCCCCAAGAACTGGATCCAATAGTGATGGCCGTGTCCTGGCCACTTGGATGACAGATCCCCGGGGACTAGCTAGGGAAACACATTCAGGTTTCTCACACCACCAATAGTAAAGATCGGCACCATTCAAACTTGCTGGGGCTGTCCAATCATCGGCCACCACAGCTGCCCAGAAACAGGCACACTTTTGGCCAGTATGCGGACTGTGCCCAAACAGTCCCAGTCATGTCATCTGGCCACAAACGCATATCACCACTTTGCCTGGGAAAGGGCTTGCATTATATGGAATCTCTGGCCCAAGGAGGGCAGCAAGAAGGCCAAAAGTCAAGATGGCCAAAGGACCGGGTACAATCTGATGGTATGGCCATCTAAGAGTATATGGTACTCTAATAGGCATTATGGGATAAAATGCAAATGTAATGCGAGAAAACTCGTAAAAATGATGGCAGAAAAATATCTGCTACGACCGGCCCGTCTGGCAAAAGTCATATAAGTAACAGAAATACTACTTGCAACCCAAGAAAAAGGGATACAAAGTTTCCCTACTTCACCGCACAGTAAGGTGATGTGTGCATAAAACCACCAGTTTCCCAACATAGATAAGCTAAGCAAAAGGTCAAAACAACTACAATAATTTGGAGGATACCATTGCTGTCTATAGGGGAAAAGCAGCACAAAGAAAAAGCTTTTCTAACAGTGAGCAAAGCGTTCTCTATAGATATTTTGAATTCCCATTACTTTCTAAAACCTTGTTCTGTTTGTAGCATCTGTATATTCAAGTGTAATGGATGTAGGTGAGTGATTTTGTCCCAGATTTTACAGTGCAATGTGGACGCATCTCTACTCCTGAACTGACCCAGTTCATAGGTTTCTTAATAAGAAACCTACGATTGACTGTAAGGTCCTATCAAACTAGCTCATAACATAACAGCAACTAGTTCAAAACAGATATTTCATAGTGGTTACCAAAGTGGGTATCAAATCAGAAGGCCACGTCAGACTGCCTCTAAAAGACCTCAACTGTTTGCCAGGAGGATTAAATTGAAAAAATGTTTTGCCTCACCCACAAAGCAGTATGGTCAAAGGGCTTAAGTATGTATCCTGCGGTATGTCCACCTGCAACCCATCAAGAACACTCAGTCCTCTATGTCCCGAAGCTTATGATTGAACAACTACAACTACAACAAATCAAGAATCTGGGTCAAACTGTTATCTACACAAGGACCTTTCCTTTGGAAGCACTTTCAATAAGACTGACGGTTTATAGTCATAATACCAAAGTTCTAAATCTCGAAAAAAAAGATCTCGAAAAAAAAGGCCGAAAAAAAAATATCGAATTGTTTTTATAACGTTTTTTTTTCGAAATGAGGGGGTTCCCCCCAACCCCCCTTTTTTTCTATTTATTTTTATTTTAACCTTTTTTTTACTTACCTGACCCAAAAAATACATATATAAAAAATAAATCGATATTTTTTTTTTCGGCCTTTTTTTCCGAGATGTTTGTTATTCGAGATTTTTTTTTCGGCCTTTTGACCGACCACCAAGACTGACAGATTCAAGATTCAAATTCATCCTATCACATTCAAGATACTCCTCAAATGGCAACATGCTTTTGCATAATCACACTTTGGGTTAAGTTTAACCCCTACGGACCTTTATCGTCAAAACATTGTAGGGGGTCCTGTAACTTACCACCGCCTCTCCAATCCCCATCTCCTATTGGCTTGCATATTCGGGGACCTGCACTAAACTCAGGACTGCATTCATTCTACAAATAGGCTGCCTTAAATCCCCCCTCCTTTCCTTGCAGTCCGTTTCCATCCTCCACCCCACAAAAGCACCCTGAAAAGAACATTGTTTCATCATGTTTGTTACTGAACAAATCACCTAATAAAATATAAACAAAAAATGGCAGCCGATTAACTACACTTTGCCTATAACTACACATTCATTGCCTACAACATTGTTTTAAACGTGTTCTGCACTTGATGAGAATAATGTAGATCTACATCTGAAAGTAACACGCTGATTTTATTGGTTTTAGTTCTACCTATAAACCTGCATATCCTTGGCACACTGGCAAAGCTAGTTTGAACCTTTCACCCTCTTTCTATCTCGTGTTGCAATGTCCTGTTTTAAAAAATCTCGGGGGGTGGCACATCTTCCAAATGGAAAATGTACTGGTTTATTAGAAAACCAGTTGCATGCTGTATAAGAATATGTAATAATCTTGTCTGCCCTCCAGTATGCACGTATCTTTTGTTTAATTTGGTCTTTTTTTGTCTCCCACTGTTGAATGGAAGCACAGGGCAGCGCAGAACATTTAAACAGCCTTTTTATTGTGTTTCAGGAATCCCTCCGCATATTGACACTCATTCTGCTTTTGAAGATGGACTGGCATCTCTAAGTCTTGGAGCTCAGGTATAGTGAATGTCTACGTCAATATTTAAAGAAGCTGCTAGAAATCAAATTTAATATATATTTCAGTAATGCAATTTGTGAAATATTTTTCAGCATAACGTGTGTAAAGGCCTTCCTACAGTAAATAACATGGTATGCTATGAAGGATTTGTATGTGAAAATCCCTGCAAGCGAAGGCTCATCAATCGCAACTCCTATGTCATTCATCTTCTCGGTATTGTTGCATATAAAAACTGTAATTCAGTTAGTCTTGGCAAATGTATGCAATCGCAACGTACACTAGTTCACATTAAGAAAAAAAGGAGAATCGCCTCAAATGTACAAATTAGAAACCATAGGCAGAAGTAAATAAGAAAAAGAGAGAACCTATTTACCTTGCGGATTTAGGCTAGAATTACATTTGTGGTCGCTTGTATACATTAACACAAAAGTAATTCCAACCATGCCCTAACCTAAATCTTCACCCTTAATCCTAGTTCACCCTTAATCCTTGTTTGAGAACTTAGATGCATTAGCCACAACATTTTGAATTGACACAATTTATAGATTGGTCCCAAATGGTAGCCTCTCCTGAAATAACACACAACAGTTAGGAGAGTTCTGAAGCCTTCACATTCTGGCTTAGATAGAGGCTCCATGTGTACATGAGCCTCATCCTATTATGAGTCACCAAAGTCTTCTGATCCATCTGTCCATTAGTATCATGGTCCCTGATTTGCTTAGCAGGCCTTTATTAGTTAAGGCTGTGAAATGTCACATATGGTTTCAAGAACACACAGACTCTCTGGGACAGTTCAAGGGTTTTTATTATAATTTCCAAGAGTCGTCCCCATTCCTTTCATCTTCCTGTGGGCCTCCACCCTAAACCCAGATTTACCTAATCCCCAACATGGTCACTATAGATCTGTCATCCCTATTAGCTAAAATCTTACTGGCTAGGTGAGGGCCTAAAGGCAACATCCTTATCCATCTCCTTTTCTCTGGGTTCTTCTGGATTGGTGTCTCACAAGATGTCCCACAAGAATTATGATGGTCTTCAAAGCAGGAAATGGTGCATTTGAACCGTTAAGGTCTCGCTCACTCTTACCTCTCTAACAATCTCATATTTCATACCACCACTTACTCATTACTCTCCCACTTAGTCTCATTCACTCATATTACTCAACATAACCACACTCACAACCAAGTACCCCTTTCTCTTTCCAGCCAATACCTCAACTTCAACATTCTCCCTGCTACTGTGCTCCTGCTCCATTGCACCTTCCTTTCACTGACTTGCCTCTTGGTCTGCCACTTTGCCCCTTGACATCACCCTAACAACCCTCACTCAGCCCTTTCAACTGTTCCCTTTTATACTGTTCATTTCTTGCTGTAGCCATCTCCTCCACCCCCCATTGACTGGAGCGCTCACCTATCCCTATAGGACAATCTCTGACTTGCTTTCCCTCAGGCTGCGGGTTACAAAAGTGGGACAGCATAAGTAGTCTTGTAAACCCCACCCCTTATTTCAGCATGCCTCAGCCAGTCCCTCGTGATGCCTGTTCATTGCCAGACTATGCGTTCCTGGTATTACGCGGCGAGGAGCTGGTGCTGCAGGTCAGCAGTAATCTCGGTGTTGCTTTGTTGTGGTCTCTTTACTGCTTTCCTTCACATAGGTCGGATCGTTCCTGGTTCGCTGCCAGGAAGTCTAGTAATTGGAATTTCTGCGGCTCGCACTCTCGTGATTTGGATTGTTGTTTGTGCATAGTAGGAGTTTCTGCAAGGCAAAAGAGAGAACACTAGCCAGCACTTTGAACAGTGAGTATGGGGTGATCACGAGTTTTGTACTCCATTTTGAACCAGGGACATGTGGAGGGAAAGGAGAATGGGGCCCTCCCAACTCCCTCACCCCACCTCTGAGACAAGATTGGCTCCAGCAAATGCCCTTGTAGGCCTCCTGCCCCAGATTGGGATGTGTCTCCATCCCCCCTTGACAGGGTCAGGTCCGCTTCCCCTGTCACAGACCATAGATCTAGGTATGCAATATGAAACTTTCCATGTTGCCTGAACACTGAACGACTATGATATGATATGATATGGCATTTATAACGCGCCTATACACATGTATTTCAAGGTGCAACGAGGCAAGGGGGGGGAACAGAAGGAAGATAGACAACGATCTTACTAGGCCAGGTTTCATTCAGATCATGCAAGTGCAGGGGAAGGGGGAAAAGGAAAGTGGGGAGGATGAGGGGGAGGGGAAAGTGCGGTACATGGGATAATAAATAACAAGATAAATAAAAGAACGGCCAGCTGGTGGCACGCGCAGGGTGAGTGCAGACATAAGTGCTGGAGGGGGGACTGTAGGGCTACAGAAACAGTCCCCAGCTGCAGGGGTTGCCAGGGAGGCAGTGCAGGCGTGCAACAGGCAGGGCTTGTGCCAGAGAAAAGAAGGGTGGCCAGGTAACCAGTGCAGTCTCGGTATCAGCCAGGACTTCAGCATGGGGAGAGAAAGCGGAAGCAAAGAGGAAGGCTTTAAGGTGCTTCCGGAACCGAAGATGGTTCTCCTCAAGTTTAAGGGAGGCAGGGAGGCTGTTCCAGAGGGATGCCCCAGCTGAAGAGAGAGATCTACCACCAACTCGGAGAAGCGACTGACCCTGAGGAAGTTGGAGGCGGATGAGCGAAGAGCTCGAGAGGGAAGATATTTAGGAAGAAAGAGTTGAAGGTATTGAGGCCCCAGGCCCCAGAAGGCCTTGTGGACGATGCAGAGGGTTTTGAACTTAATCCTCACAGCCACTGGGAGCTGGTGCAATGATTTCAGTCCTGGAGAGATACAATCCCTGGGCTTGAGGCCAAGGACAAGTTTTGCAGTCCTGTTCTGGATGAGTTGCAGAGGGTGGAGAGTAGAAGCAGGAAGATTTAGAAAGAGGCTGTTGCAGTAGTCCATCCTAGAGAGAACCAGAGCTCTGGAGACAGTGAGCTTCTAGGGGAAGGAGAGAAAGGGAAGAATACCTCTGAGATACCTTGTGTACTAATCTCTTTGTTTGATGTACTGAGGTCTAAGTACTTATTTGCTGTTACCAGGTGTCAGGGTTTTAAAAAAAATAAAAATGAGGCCTAGGATAAAGAAATGCTTGCATGTCGGGTAGGGTTTGATTGCAATAGTACATGCTGCATGCCATGCAAGCATAGCAGGCAGTGTGTACAATGGATCCCTATGGGGTATGCCTGCTTTATGATGGTGCATAAAGCTGGCGGACCCCATATGGATCTCCAGCATTTGCCCCTGAATGAAAATTCATTTGCGGCGCAATGCTGGAGCATTTATTTGGCAGCGAGGAAGGAGGCGCCAGAATCGCAAATTGCATACCTCCCTTCATCACCACCATACAAATGTAAGAAAATGCATGGTATGATTAATTGAAGGCATCAAAGCTGTTATGCCTTCCATTAACATTACAACCCCATAGAAAATGAGCCCACTGATATTAAAACCTACCCGTAATGAAAGCAATTGTTTGTTTCAGGCTGAGCTCCATGAAGCTGGAGAATGAAGAATCTAAAAAATCAATTGGAAAATCCTTTTTATATAAAGCAGAAGTAGGTATAAAATGCTGTTCTCCTAACAGGAGCTAAATCCCTCTGTGAAATGGAGAAGTTGTTAGCAGTTGTCAAGGGAAGGGGAAAAATACTATTTTATAGCTTGTAATATTGAAAAGACATTTCGAATGGATTGTGACCTCCCACATATTCCTCATCTTAGATATATCCTTACATTCAGCTTTGCTGCTTCAGAAAATGTTTTCTCTCTCTCTCCACCAGGGGGTGCTCCACTCGAGGCTGTGGTGTCGATGTCCCTCGGTGGCATCCGTCGACCACCGACGTCATCCGCTGTTTAAATGCCTCGAGCACGCCCGTTGTCTTCAGTTCCGTTTTTCCGTTAGCTTCGCTTCGGATCCTTACAAACGGCGCTTCAGTCTATTGTGAAGAAATACGTCATCTTCATCGAACCCTTCCACACCGAAGACGGGTTTTAAAAAATGCCTGAAATGTGGAAAGAAAATGTCTTTAACCGATCCACATAAAAACTGCCTCTGGTGCCTCGGTTCCGACCACCGAATTGAAGACTGCGGTTCATGACAGTCGATGACCCATAAGGCCTTAAAAGAATGCAAAGGTAAACTGGCGATGGGGGAGGGTTCTTCAAAGTCTATTTCGAAGGGGAAGGACTCGGACGAGTCTTCGGTTAAACATCATAAAATATCGAGAAGTAGTTCTGGGAAGTCTTCTTCGTCATCTAAAAAGACAAAGAAAAGACAGCACCGATCTCCCTCACCCTCTTCTTCCTCAACGTCATCTGAGGAAGGGATAGCATGCCCTTCGAAGCATGACTCCCTGAGTAAATGGGAAGCCTTTAGAGTTTCTATGTTAAAGATTTTTGAGAACGCGGCCCAGACGCCCTCAAAAAAATCTAAAGACGACCATGCCCCTACTCACGAGAAAGGTGACAGGGGAAGATCCAAAACAAGAAAGTCAGACAAAAAGTTGTCGAGGGTGTCAACTAGGGACTCTTCCCGGTCACCTCATGAAAAAGAACTACCGGTGAATAAATCGGAGGTAGAGGGGAAACAAGATGGTGTCTAGCTATCATACATCATCGAAGTGGACATCAAAAACACCATTGAAGTCTTCGAAGGCTCTGTAGTACAAGGCGTCGACAACTCATTCTAAAAAAGTTATGTCGAGTACACAGTACACAGATGCTGTAACGGCATCGGCGCCATCGACGTTTTCGTCGACGCCCAAGCCTATAACAAGGGAAAAACCTGTATTACCCGAAAAAGTTTTTCAACCTGAGAGTAGACATGATTATTTTAGGACCATGTCATCTATTTATGAGGGAGAATCATCTGCAGATGAGGAAATTACCTCTGCTGGTTTTAGATTTGGCACAAGACTAGTCCCGGAGGAATTCACTGATCCTCAATCTAAAATGAAAGATTTACAGGAATGCCTACAAACAGCAAGTGGTCTGGATACCTCTCCAGAGTACGAATTTGATAAACCAGACCCATCAGAGCATGCTGATGTGGGCTACAGAAAACTAATGAATAGAGTCACTGAATTTATGGGATGGGGTAGAAATTCACCAGTCTATTAGGATGATGATATGATGATATGACTGATATTCAGGAACACCTCAGCAAGACCCCATTCTTCCATTCCATATTGCCTTGCAAAGGAGGGTTAATTCTGCATGGGAACACCCTGAACCCATTCCGGCAATAAATAAAATGTTTGTGTCAAGGTACAGACCCTGTAATACTGATCCAGAATACCTAAGCAAACACCCATCTCCAGAAAGTCTGGTTTTTCAAGCAGCTACCTCCACTAGAAATGCTGCATACCCCACAATCCTTCCGGACAGGGACGATAAAAAGGTTGATGCATGGTCTAGGAAGATTTTTACATCAGGGAGTATGGCTTTAAAATCCACTAATGTAACTTGCACCCTGGCAAGGTTTACAAATACCCTGTCGGACTGCATGTCAGCGGCAGCTGAACACATCCCAGAAGGTGAAGAACGTGATGGCTTTCCAGCCATAATAAGGGATGGAAAGGAGGCTTCAGGAGAATGCCTTCAATCAGGTTTGGACACAGCTGACAGTATCAGTAGGTCCATGGCAACTAGCACAGTGCTACATAGATTTGCATGGCTAAGGAAGTCTGGCTTTGTGTCGGATGTGCAATCCAGGCTTCTTAATATGCCATTCGACGGCTCAAGGTTGTTTGGCAGCAAGGTGGATGAAAGTTTGAAGAAGCTGCAGACCTCCAAAGCGGCGGCTAAATCACTCAGTGCCGCTATAAGACAACTTCAGCAACGCCCCTACACAGGCTCATCTTCCTGGAGGGGTCGTCCTTTTCATTATTATTCCTCAATTGGAAGAGGAAGAGGACAGGCCAGTCAGACAAAGAAAATTTCCTCGGGGCAAGGAAAAGGTGCTAGACCTGCCCCAGCAACGGCATCTGTCCCTTCAGCCGCTGCTGCAGCTGCCGCAAAACCACTCTGAGGTTTTGACCCACAAGACCCTGGTGGGAGGCAGGATCTCTCAGAATCTGTGAGAATGGCGGGGCATTACTTCAGATGGATGCTTGGGCACTGGAAATAGTATCCCAAGGTTACTGCCTTCCTGTTCAAAAGAAACCTCAGAATCACCCACCGGGATACAACTCTGTCAAAAATCTGGATCCGCTCCTGTTGCAGGAAGTCTTAACCCTGCTACAGAAAGGTGCAATAGAACATGTACCTGTAGCAGAGAGGAACAACGCTTGGTATTTCCCATATTTCCTCATTCCAAAGAAAGACGGAGGACTGAGACCCATCTTGGACTTGAGAAACTTGAACAAGTTCCTAAGGAAGGACAAGTTCAAGATGGTCTCACTTTCTCAGATCCTTCAGGCTCTCCAACTCCAGGATTGGTTGGTATCATTAGACCTTCAGGATGCTTACTTTCATGTGCCAATCCATCTTAAGCACAGAAAGTACCTGAGGTTTGCGATTGGCAATTCTCACTATCAGTTTTGCGTTCTGCCATTCGGGTGGACCTCCGCCCCAAGGGATTTCACCAAGTTGATGGCGGTGGTGGCAGCGAGTCTCAGGAGAGGGGGGATTCATGTCTACTCTTATCTGGACGATTGGATGATCAGGGCACGTTCGCCAGAACAAGCCCAGGATCATCTATTCAAGACTTGTCACTTCCTTCACAAACTAGGGTTTTCTCTGACTTTTAAAAAAGTCAAATATGATACCATCACAAAAACTCCACTTTATTGGAGCAGTCCTGGATACTTGCTCAGGCAATGCCTCGCCTCCCGAAGAGAGAGCTCACCACATTCTGCAGATGGTAACAAAATTCCAGAATGCCCAGTATCTTCTGGCCTTCGATTTTCTCAGGTTGCTCGGTCTGATGGCATCCTGCATTTTTCTGGTGCCAGAAGCCAGATTGAGAATAAGATCCTTTCAATGGGCTCCCAGGACTCAAGGTCCTAATTGTCTGGGGAAATGTCAGATATTTTGCAGGTTCCAGCCAAGGTAGCACAGGATCTACAATGGTGGGCTTGCAGGGAACATATCCTCAAGGGAGAATCTTTTTGGCAACCATGGCCGGAGATAACAGTAGTAACGGACACCTCACTCAATGGGGTGGGGAGCTCACTAGTAACGGACGCCTCACTCATGGGGTGAGGAGCTCACACCAGTGGGTTGACAATCAGCGGTCGCTGGTCTCCATCGGAGTCCAAACTACACATCAACCTTTTAGAGCTGAGGGTGATCAGACTAGTGCTGAAAGCCTTTCTGCTCTCTGTACGGGGAAAGAATGTCCTGATAATGACGGACAACACGGTGGCCATGTACTATCTCAACAAAAAGGAGGAGTGGGGTAACTACCACTGTGCAGAGAGGCGATACAAGAAGGGATATCTCTATCGGAAATGTATCTAGCCGGAGAGCAAAACACAGCAGCGGACGCTCTGAGCAGGCAGAGCACAGAAAAATATTGTAATATCATGCATTTTAAGGCAATTGGTCCAGTGAGATGCATATCAGGAATAAGTGCCACTGGGTGGCTTTAATTTGGCATCTGATTATAGCGTATGCACATGTGAGATGCTACCGTACCTCATGCATTGCATTAAGCTGAGCTGTCCAGGTGCATAGCTCGGAAGTAGAGTGCTTGCCTCTCACATGGAGCCAGTATGTCCTTTGCAAGTTTGAATCCCACTGCAGAGTTGATTTAGTCGTTTCAACCTTTCATGGTTGATACATTGAGTACCATAATATGGGGGGATTCAAAACCTGTGTTTTCAGCGCATATAAGTGGGATGAATCTGGCATGAAGTGGCATGAAGCCTATATGAGAGCACACATTATTATATGAGGCTTTAACTGGAACTGGATGAGAACATTGAGGCATTTGAGGCTGCACTTGGCATATGAGGACAGCAACTAACGATGCAAGGGCTACATTTTAAATTGGTAACTACATAATTCTTAAGACATCAACTTTTAAGGCATACTGCACCATTTTATACTGCGCATGACATATTACTGCAACACTTATACATGTGAGGCCTCACATTACATTTGGTGAGTAAATGATGTATGTACAACATTAACTAGAATTGAATGTCATTACTTGCACATTTGAGGGTATGCTTGCATATGAGGAAGCACCTACACTTAATAAATAAATAAATAAATATTTTGCCTTTAAAATACAATGAAAAGGTGGCAACACAAAAAATATAAAATTCAAAAGTCAAACTGTATGGTTTGCCAATGCTTTTTCATGACTTATCTTCCCGTCTCATGGGATATATATAATTCTTGTTAGCTGCTCCCACTTACCACATGTCGGCAGACTGAAGGTTTACCTTGGCAATAAGGGCAAAGTTGATAGTAAAATAGATACTACTTCAAAGGTTCAAAAGAGAAGCGTTCATCTCATTAAGCTAGCCTGTATCTGCTTCATTGCTGCAATGCCTGGCTTTGCAGTAGAGGCAGAGCAAAGGTGAGGCTGGAAAAGTGACCACAGCAAATGGCCCCCAGGCCGTATAAGCATCCATGTAATAGAAGAATGAAAAAGGGTGAGTCTGCGGTCTAGATGCTTCCAGGAAGAAGACCTATTATTAAAGATTATGGAATCCCGAAGGGATGGAACCATTGAACAAATGTGGAGAAGGAATGCCAAATATTAGTTACTGGAAGTCACTAGGACGAGCTCGAGAAAGGTATCCCTCTCAGAATAGAAATTCTGGTAGTAAGCCATAATATGGAAGAAAAGTCAAGAAGGTCTCCTTCAAACGACAAATAAGTCTTGTTGCCAGGAAAGAGGGGAGCATATGATGACAAGTTGTAGAGGACCTCATTATGAGAACACTATGCTTCAGCCTTGATAGCCCCTCATAAGGATGGTAGTGGGAGTAGAACTAGCAGGAGGGTGAGCAAGGGTAACCCTGGGTTCAAGCTTCATGTCTCATGATAAGGATAGCAGCATGAGCAGAACCGAGCAGGCAATGCTTTTGTAGACCCAACCATCAAGGGTGCTAACACATTGGAGACTGTCAAGGAGTCCCCCCCCCATCTCACCTGAGTCCGTTCTTTACTGGTGTCCTTGGTCGATGCCTTCTTGTGGATGGACCGGGTCTTGAAGAAGGCTGCCCGAGTCTCTTCCAAATCCAGAATGTGGTCAGTTTCCAGGACGCTGAATCCAGGAGGCAGTGGAAGCACGCTAGCCACGAATCCAGGAGGTAAGTAGAAGGGGGAGGGCAAGGAAGGGATAGCGGAATTGGAAAAAGGAGAAGAACTGCGAGCTAAGGAGCACACGTCTGGTCGCTACTTCGCAATTGCATTGAGACGCGCAGAGCCGCGGAAGGCGTGGTCTATTAGTAGAAAAGGCTACGTCCAGCGCATGGAGCGAGAAGGGATTACGCTGGACGGCCATGTTGGGAGTATTAATGAGTGCACGCCGGCTGTGACAGGGACCAAGAAGCCCAAAAGGGGCGCACTCTGTGATTCATGACAGCATGCCTCCTCCGAAGACCTTTCCCTCCAGGTTTGCCCGGGTGAATGAGATGAAATCTTCTGAGCAGCCGAGGGGCCTTGATGTTTGACATAGGCTCCCAGGTTCTTTCACTAGGGGGATATCCTTTCCATTCAACCAGATATTGAAGCTGGCCCCTTATATACCTGGAATCACAAATCCTGGACACCTCGTACTCCAATTGGTTGTCGACCAGTATAGGAGGTGGTTTGCAGGGTTTCTGGGAGGATGGATAGTAGGGTTTCAGCAAAGATGTGTGAAAGACTGGGTGTATTTTCTTCCAGGGGTCTGGCAATTTGATCCCATAAGAAACGGGACTTATAACTTCTTTGATGGGAAATGGACCATAGAACCGAGGGGCCAATTTACTAGGCCGTAGATGTCGGGGTAGTAATTTTGAGGACAACCAGACCTGGTCACCGATTGCATAAGAAGGGCCTGGTCTTCTTTTGGAATCTGCATATTTCTTGGTCTGTTTTCTGGCCCTCTCCAAGAATTCCTTGGCCTCCTAATGTATATTGACAAGGGTTTCAATCCAGGAGTCAACTTTAGGTACTGGTGTAGGTTGAGGAAGAACAGAAGGCAGGACAGATGGATGGAAACCTTGACTGCAATAATAGGGGCTGGTCTTAAGTGCCGAATGGTCGGAATTGTTGTAGGCGAATTCAGCCACGGGTATCAGGAGGGACCAGTCATCCTGAACCTTGTTGGCGAAGCATCGATGATACTGTTCCAGGGTTTGATTGACACGTTCTGTGGCTCCGTTGGTTTGAGGGTGATATCCTGAAGAAAGGGCACGTTGGATTCCTAAGCATTGACAGAGACATATCCAGAATTGTGAGATGTATTGAGGTCCACGATCTGATATGATCTTGGAAGGGAGTCCATGCAAACGGAATATGTGTTCCAGGAAGATTCCTGCTATTTCAGAGGAGGATGGCAGTTTATGCAGGGGTGTAAAATGAGCCATATGAGTGAACAGGTCTATGGTAACCATAATGGTAGTGTATCCACGGGAAGGTGGTAGTTCTACAATGAAGTCCGTAGCGATAATCTCCCATGGCCTGGTTGGCAGTGTAGGTTGCAGTAGAAGGCCCGCCGGTCTCTTGTTATCATGTTTATTATGACTGCAGACAATACAGGATTGAATGTACTGCCGTATGTCGAATCTCATCCTAGGCCACCAGAATTGCCTTTGTATAAGACGGAGGATATTGGCGATGCCACGATGTCCGGAGTGTAGGGTATCATGACAGAGATTTATTATTCTTTGTTGTAGACTTTTTGTAGGGATGACCAATACATTGTCTTTGAACAGATACCCTTCCCGGACCCTTAGATTCCATTGATTTTTCTTGGATATATCCTTCCACAGATCAGAGGATTGGGTCTGAGCTTGGATTTCTTCAAGGAGGTTGACTGCTTGGGCTACAATGATATTGGAGGAAAACATCTGAGGATATGCCTTGTCTTCATGGGGCTTGTAGTCTGGTCGTCGAGATAAGGCGTCAGCAATTAGGTTTTGTGATCCAGGAACATGAGTGATGTGGCACTGGTACTGGGCAAAGAAATAGGTCCATCGCGCCTGATGACTATTCCTACACTCCAAAGACTGTAGAATCTGGAGGTTCCGGTGGTCCGTACGGACCTGAACTGGATGTTTAGCTCCCAGAAGTAAATGTCGCCACTCAGTGAAGGCTTGACGGATGGCTAACAATTCTTTTTCCAGGACTGAATAGTGAAACATCACTAGGAGTCAGGGTTCGTGAAAGATAAGCAATTGGGTGTTCCAGTTTATCTCCTAATTCTTGCTTCAGGACCGCACCTATGGCGTAATTAGAGGCGCCCGTTTCTACTAGGAAGGGGCGACTAGTATCGGGTTGGGACAAGATAGGAGCTTGTGTAAACTCTGTCTTCAGATGCTGGAACGCCGTTTCTTGTGGTGTAGACCAGAGGAAGGGAGTGTCTTTCTTCAGGAGAGCAATAATCGGTTGTACTATCTCGGAGAAATTAGATATGAACTTGCAGTAGAAATTGGCAAGGCCCAGGAATGATTGAACTTGTTTCACAGAAGTAGGAGCAGGCCAGCTCAGTATGGCCTTTAACTTTGAAGGATCCATACCGATTCCTTCTGGCCTAAGGATAAATCCTAGGTAATGAATGGAGGTTACATGAAACAAACATTTTTTGGCTTTGGCTAAGAGTTTGTTTTCTCTAAGTCTCTGCAAGACTGCCTTCACGTGCTCTTCATGTTGTATAGGGTCCTTGGAGAAGATCAATATGTCATCCAGATATACAATGACGAAGAGAAACAACATGTCAGAAAACACCCTGTCCATAAAGCGTTGGAAAATTGCTGGGGCATTAGCTAGTCCAAAGTGCATGACTAGATATTCATAATGGCCAAAGGGTGTTCTGAAGGCGGTTTTCCATTCGTCCCCTTCCCGGACACGAATCAAATGATAGGCGCCCCTGAGATCCAACTTGGTGAATATTACTGCGCCTCTCACGGCTTCCAGGATGTCCGAAATCATGGGTAACGTGTAGCGGTCCTTGAGGGTGCATTGATTTAGGCTGCGATAATCGAGGCAGGGTTTCAAGGTTGGTATCCAGGTATTCTCTTAGGGCCTTTTTCTCGGGTTCGGAAAGGATGAACATCCTGCCGAAGGGAATCACTGCGGAGGGTTCTGTATCTATTGCGCAGTCTTCAGGTCTGTGTGGGGGTAAGGCCTGGACTATGGCAGTCGAAAACACATCAGCATATCCTTGATAGGCCTCAGGAACGTGTATGACATTAGACACCATGAGTGATGTCTGTTGTTCCTTTGGGTGTGTTAACAGAGTATCCAGGGATAGGCGGTGAGACATGCAAAACTCTGAGCCTAGGAATAGAGAACCCGCTGTCCAGTTGATATATGGATTGTGTTTCTGTAGCCAGGGCATACCCAAAACCATGGGGTAATGAGCTGACTTAATGATGTAAAACCTAATCGGCTCCTGATGATGATTTATTGAAAGCTGGATCTCTTTGGTCTGTAGGCTTATGGGCCCTGATGCGAGGGGTCTTCCGTCAATAGCTTCCACAGGTTGCATCGTGCTTAGTGTCTCATACGGAATTCAATGTTTAGTAACCCATTCTTGATCGATGAATATCCCCATAGCTCCGCAGTCTACCAGGGCCAGAATTTAATAGGTCTTATTCTTGGAGGGTGATAAGAAGGCCTGTAATATCACCAAATTGTTTTGTCCAGGAGAGTTCAAGGATGGAAATGATGTGGAGCAAACATCTCTCTCCCGAAGCTCTGCTCCATCTAGGACCGGGAGCTGGCGTTTCCCGAACGCCGAGGGGGTGCTAGAGGGCATTCCCTAACCAAATGCTTATCTGAGGCACAATACATGCACAAGCCCGTATGAATTCTTCTCATTCTCTCTTGCGGAGATATGGGTCCACGAAAAACCCCAATCTGCATGGGCTCTGGTTCCGTGACTGGGGTTGGGTTGGTGTCCGTTCTGACGGTACTCTTAATCCTTTCCTGGATACGGAAGTCAATTTGCATGGCAAGATCCATTAGTGCCTGGAACGAGCTTGGTCGTGCCACTCTGGCCAGCTCATCCTTAATCTCTTTGTTCAATCCTCTCCTGAACAGGGTCAAGCTCGCCTCAGCGGACCAGTCAGCTTCCTTAGCCAATTGTTTAAACCAGGTCACATACGTGGGCATATCCTGGGAACCTTGCTGAAAGTCTAACAGGCGTTCCTGGGCGCTGTAAACCTGCTCAGGGCGGTCAAACTTGTATTTACGGGCCTGTATAAACCCATCATAGTCGTCCAAGAGGGCATCACTAGAGTTAACGAGGGGAGTAGCCCAAGTTAAGGCATTCTTGGAAAGGTGAAAGATTATAAAACCCACCTTGGCCCTGGGGGTCGAAAAGTAATAGGGCTTGAAGGTAAAGTGGACCAAGCACGAATCCAGGAATGCACGAAGGGTTTTTGCTGAGCCGTCGTATTTGTCCACGATGCCGCCCAGTAAGACACTTTCTTTTGTAGCAGAATCCCGGGATAGGACCAACTGTTTGAGAGCGGCGTTCTCCGCCTTTAAATTCTGTACCTCGGTTGATAATTCCTGCATACTACGCATCAGGTCCTGCACGGCAGCCTCCATATCAATATCAAGTTCGGTCGGTTGGCGTCTCAAACTGTCAAGGAGTTCCCCCCTTCTCACCTGAGTCCGTTCTTTACTGGTGTCCTTGGTCGATGCCTTCTTGCGGATGGACCGGGTCTTGAAGAAGGCTGCCCGAGTCTCTTCCAAATCCAGAATGCGTTCAGTTTCCGGGACGCCGAATCCAGGAATCCAGGAGGCAGTGGAAGCACACTACCATGAATCCAGGAGGTAAGTGGAAGGGGGAGGACAAGGAAGGGATAGCGGAATTGGAAAAAGGATAAGAAAACGGAGCTACGGAGCACAAGTCTGGTCGCTACTTCGCAATAGCATTGAGACCCGCGGAGCCACGGAAGGCGTGATCTATTAGTAGAAAAGGCTACGTCCAGCGCATGGAGCGAGAAGGGATTACGCTGGACGGCCATGTTGGGAGTATTAATGAGTGCACGCCTGCTGTGACAGGGACCAAGAAGCCCAAAAGGGGCGCACTCTGTGATTCATGACACTGTCACTGAGCAGTGTCCATTTCCCTCAGGTGATACCATTACAATATCATTTGGCAAAGTTGAAATCACCATGTTACATTACCACACTAGCGCATTGCCCCTCTCTCTCGCTCTCTCTCTCTCTCTGAAAAAACCAGAGACAGCGGCCTGAAACCTCACCAGAAATGAGTTGCATTTGGGAATATGTTATCAATGCCAATATAGTGGAAATGGAGGAAAGTGAAGTAGAAACCTCCCTGCATCAGAGCAGAGCAAGCAGTTCTTAGACCTCCTTGCCCGCCATCAGTGAGAAAGCGGGAAATTTGTATTTGTATTTGTTTATTATTTATGCTGGAAAAGACTTGAGTTAAATACATGGAAATAATGGAGACACTCCAAAAAACACAGTTGAAGTTAGCAGGACCTATGGTTACAGAAGGTCTGGAAACAAGGATCATTTATAGTATAACATAGGCAAAAGTGCAATCAGGCGAACATAAGTTATAAGCAGGAGCAAGGTACAGACGAGGGTCCTTATTGGAGAGGCTTGTTGCTCAGCCAGTTTTTAATTCCAGATTTGAATGCAGGGAAGGAGGGCTCTTGTCTGTAAGCGATGGGTATGGAATTCCAGGGTTTGGCTGCTTGGACTGGGAAGCTGGCTCCTCCCGCAGTTTTTAGGTTGAACCTAGGTACAGTAAGGCAGTGAGATAGGGCAGATGTGGTGGTGCGGGCTGAATGATGCTTGAAGATTTTGTCGCAAAGGTATTTGGGTGCTGTGTTCTCAAGGCACTCGTGTGTGATTACTAGGGTGCGTAGAGTGATTTTGTCACAAACTGACAGCCAATTGGCATAGCGTTTAAGAGTTGCAATGTGGCTGGATCTGGGTAGACTTGCTGCTCTTAAAGAGTTATTTTGCAAGACCTGGAGTCTGTTTAGGTTAAATTCAGAAGAGCCTAGAAAGAGTGTGTTGCAGTAGTCAATTTTTGACAATGCTAGTGCCCTGGCTAGCGTTAGGCAACTAGTGGTGGACACGTAGGCTTTGCAGCTGTAGATTCTTATTGGTATAGGCTGTGGAGGCTGCTACCGAACTAACTTGTTTCTTGAGGGACAGTGTTGAGTCGAGATAGACCCCCAGTGTTTTTATTTCCTTTGAGACCTTGATCGGGTTACCGTCAATGTTGAAGGATGTGTACCTATGGTCAAGCTTGTTTAGACGTGACTGAGCTCCGACAATCAGGAGCTCGGTCTTATCCTCGTTAAGGCATAGGCTATTGGTGGCCACCCAAGCCTGGATTTCTAGATAGATATCATTCAGGAGTTTAGAATCTTGCTTATAGCAACCGGTGAAGGGGATGAGGATTGGGTGGCATCTGCGTAGTTGGTGTAGATGACTCCCAAGTTGTCCAGGCGATTGAATAGGAGCTTTGTGAATATGTTATATAATGTGAGTGACGCACACAAGCCTTGGGGGACTCCACAAAGTGTAGGGCTCGGGTCTCCAGAGGCTGAAGGAGAGAAAACTCTGGTGGTCCTATTGGAGAGAAAGGAATTGATCCAGTCTGATGCGCTGGTGGAGAATGCTGCAGCTGTGGTGAGGTGCTCGGTTAGAATTTGGTGGTTGACGAGGTCGAAGGCTGCTGACAAGACCAGGAGGATCGCTAGCTTGCCTTTATCCTTCGCCTCGTCCATTTGATCTACAAGTCTAGGAGGGCTGTCTCAGTTCCATGCCCTGGCCTAAAGCCAGATCGTCTAAGGCCTAAATGTTTGTTATCCTCTAAGTGCTTCTGAATTTGCAGATATGCCACTCGGTCTAGACTTTTTTCCAAGGAAGGGTACGGTAGTAATGGGCCTATAGTTTGTTGGAATGCTTGGGTCTAGATTGGGTTTTTTCGGGAGAGGCATGACCCAAGCTTCCTTAAGATTGTTAGGGATGTGTGGCGATGAAAGGGTCACATCTTTAGCTCCTTCCTTAATGATGGAAGCTGGACAGATGTCACCTTGGCAGTGCGAATGTTTTAGACTTGTGATAATGTCTTCCACTTCCTTCGGTGTTACTTGGGAGAAAGCAAAAGGAGTGCATTGCAGATGGCCTTTCTCTATCGCAGGTTTGAGGCGAAGGCAGCTTGAGAGACTTTTTAGATTCAATCTTATTTTGTAATAAGGTGATTTTGTCAGATAGTGCTTGCTGGATTTGCATCCTTAGTGCAGTCCTGAGAGGGAGGTGCTGGGGATTCGAGCTCTTTTAGGATACTAAAGAGTTCTTTGGAGCTTGATTTGGCGTTGTGGTTTCTTGTGTTGCAAGCTTCTTTTTTGGTGGATGCGATAGCTAATTTATTGGTGGCTGCTGCTAAGGTAAACAGAATTTTATTGTGACTGGTTGGTGATTTACGCCATAAGGTTTCCGCTGCCCTTTTGGTATTCCTAAGGTTTTTTAATTTCGGCGTAAACCACTTGTTGAGATGGGCGGTTGGTTTAGCTTTTCTTATTTTGAGAGGTGCGGAGATGTCTAGAGCGGTTTTAAGTGTGGTATTGTATAGGTCGACCATCTTAATAGTGTCAAGGTTCTTAAACTTGGACTCGTCCAGGATGTTGTTAAGAGGCCGGAGACTGTCAATTGAGATGTTTCGGCAATTTCTAGATGGGGTAGGGGGGCTATGGCAGGGCTGGGGGGTGGGTAGTTTCCTGGATGGAGAATGAAATTAAGTGGTGGTCGGACCAGGCCAGTGGTTCATTCTGTAGGACTGTGATAGAGCAGTTGAGGTCGGACACCCAATCCAGAATTCTCCCTTTGATGTGTGTTGGTTCTGTGATTCTGTGTTTGAAGCCCAATTGGGCGATGGAATTTTCCAGAGCTAGGGCGTGGGGATCGTTGTGGTCTTGCAGGCCTAAGTTAAGGTCTCACAAGAGGATGGTTTGGGAATTTAGTTTAGTGTTGGTAAAGAGGAGGTTAGTGATGTCTTCTTCAAATGATGTTGTCGGGCCGGGGGCACGATAGATAAGGTGAAACAGTATAATTTGGGTGGGCGAGAGTTCGAGTTTGACTGACAGGAGTTCTGCAAATGGAAGGCTGGTAAAGGATGTAGCTCTAAGGCCCAGGTGTGTTTTAGTAATGAAGGCCACTCCTCCTCCTTTGCCTGAGTTTCTGTCGGCCCTGATAATAGTATATCCATCTGGCAGGGCTAGTGAAAGTGCTGGGCCTGCTGCCTGGTGGAGCCAAGTTTCTGTGATGGCCAGGAAGTCCAGGCGGTTGGCTATGATGTCTGCAATCTCGGTGGCATGGGCTACTAATGAGCGAGCATTGATAAGTGCTCCTTTGATGGCAGAAGGTAAGGGTGCATGAATAGGTTCACTTGTGCTCAGATTGATGGGGGGAGGTGGGGTGGTAGAGGGTGGAAGATTTATAGTAGGGGTTGTGGGGTTGGGTGGTTGAGGAGGCTTAGGTGCTGCTATTGGGCAGATAGATTGGTTGCATTTGATGGGTGGGGGCAGGATGAGTTGTCTGCTCAGCCTTAGAGTGACTTTGTGGTTGGGGAACCGGGAGCCTAGTCTCATGTTTCTAATGTTGATGTTAATGTTAAAGGATATTTGTGCCGCACACTATCGCCACCGGAGTGGTCCCCTGGCGCTCTGGCGGCTCTGAAAAAGGGAGGGGGGGTGGTGAGTTAATGGGAATAAGCTGGAAAAGTGCAAGAGTGTGTGATGTGCTGTTGGCAGCCTCAGCCCGGTGGGTCCGTTGGCTGGACGTGGGGTGTTTTACGGTCGGTAGTCATCTTGTGCTGTTGTGCAAGTCTATGTTTGGTTTGTTTTGTTGTTGCAGTGTAGTGACGTTTGTGCGGATTGCTGTGTTTTAGGCTCATGGTTGTGGACAGGGCATGGGATGAGTGGTGTGGGCAGTGTTGTAAAGCGCTGTATCCATTCAAGAGAGCTGAGCGTGTGACTGGCTGCAGTTCTCATTGGGGGATCACCTTTTATTATTGGTATGTAGGGGTGGAAGGAAATTAGTTGGTGTAATGGTATGGAATAATGGCAGGAAGGAGGCCATAGCAAGTGTGACTCTGTGGAAAGTGGCTATGGTGGTATGGGAGAGGCTAACTAACACAGTCTGCGAGAAGGGTTAATAGTTGCTTGCAGGTAGGTTAAATGCCAGGTATAAGCAAAGCGGTTTGGCCGTGGGCAGTGGTA
Source organism: Ambystoma mexicanum (assembly GCF_040938575.1). NCBI lineage: Eukaryota > Metazoa > Chordata > Amphibia > Caudata > Ambystomatidae > Ambystoma > Ambystoma mexicanum. Next base: position 758,511,831 of record NC_090941.1, read on the forward strand.
CAATAGCACAATGGGGTACGCAGTATGGTGTTGCTATGGGCAAGTTGGGCTGCGACGTACGCGATATGCAGTAAGGTTACACTGAGGGCTTTACAACATGGACGCCAAATCACAATAGGCAGTGCAAGGTAGAATGGCAGGAGAGCAGAGCTCCATGGACGAGGCAGTATGGAATGGTAAGGGAGCAAAGGCACAGTGGGCTACGCCACAAGCGGAATACAGACGAGATCAGTGATGGGCCTCAAAGCATAGTGGGCAACGCAATGCATGATGGCGACAGGGCAGAGGAGCGGCGGGCTACGCAGTATGCGACTAGCCATAACTTTCTTCAATGGGCATTAATACATGATCACAAGGCTTTCAACAGTATGCATTAATACATGATCACAAATGTTATACATGAAGTGTGTAACACTGTTTGGCAATGCGCTTATCGAGCGTGAAGGGTGCTAACATAGTTTCCGGGCTGGGTACGTCAGACAATGTACGACCAGGCCGTAGGTGTTTCACTTAGTAATGGTGAGCGCTGGGTGCAATCGTGACGACAGCATAGGACGTTACAGGGCGACTAGGAAGGAAGGATGTACATCGGGTATTATAATTCAATACAGAGCATTCGGGCCTAGACATTGCGTGTTGCTCTATAGGGTTCGTTACATAAGTGAGTGGGAGCATACATGAGAACTGTATACACTACTTACATGGCTTGGATGATTGGCAATGTTCTGCAGCGCCAGAATGGAAGTAGTCTGAAAGGAAGTGGGTAAGGGAATGTGCTTACCCACTACTAAATCTGTAAGGGTGAATACAAAGGAATATGAAAACCCATACCTCCTGTTGGATCTAGTACCTATGAGTTATTTAACACATATTCATACACATTCTAACTATGTTCATTTGTAAAGTGGCATACCAGAGCAGAGTGCCATCCTGGATTGGGTCTGTTGACCAGAGAGCCAGTCAGACCTGAGAGGCTGCCAAATTGCTAAGCTGTACCACCTGCATGGAGCATTTGAAAATAAATCATTGAAATCAAGAAAACAAGAGAGAAAAATATCCTGTCGCTTTGAGGAACTGGCTGAAACATCGAGCAGGCGGAGACTCGAGGGATTGGAGTGTTTTGAATAGCGCCCCTAACCCCCCCCCCCACTCCCCGCAACTAGGGAAGCACCTTCTGTTCTAGTGAGAAAGTAGGCAGAGTAAGACACAGCTGCCCACAATAATATCACCATTGTCTATATTTTATGAAAGGAATCATCTTTTTGTGTGAATTGTTTGAGCCTTTCTGGTGCTGTTCTATTATAGTGGTGTGTTGTGTGCTCCTATAACCTGTAAGGGCACCACTGTCGGAAGCACAGACCCTGTGACTCCAGTGTCACACGGCAACACAGTCAGCTGCAGCAGCTGCTCACTTTCTAAGGCAGCAAGCAGAAGATTCCCCAAACATGCCAAGATATGAAAGGAAAAACACACATTCTGATATAGTACAATGTTTTACATTTCTGTTATGGTTAATATTTGAACACCCGTTGTCAGCAACGAAGGAGGAGACTTCTTACATTGGATTTTATGTAATGGGACCTACAGTGATTGAGTGAGTGCATAAGTTGTTTATTTCATATATATTGCAATACATAAAATACATAAAAACATAGTAGAAAGCGAAATAAAATCCAATGATAAAAGACCATTCATAAAAACAGCAGTTGATAAATACATCAACTGTGCACTGTGTCATATAATAAGACCATCAAGCTTAGTTCTTATATTCCATGCCAAATGTAAGAAGCAAGCAATTTGAAGCAGCTGGTTACATCTCTTACTGATAATAATATAAAGGCAGGATGCCACTGCCTATAGCTAGCTTCTCTTAAAAAAATCATACAGGTAAAATCTTTAAACCCTTATATATGGGACACAAAATTGCCAAATAGGCCAAAGTTTCCACAAAGCCACAGATGTAGAGGTGTTTCCAGCCCATCCACTGATGGCTTCTTTAATGTGGTTTGCATTAAACCTTACTCGACCCAATAAAGAACTATGGTATGAGTTTGTGACAAATCAAGGTAGGGGGCCCCTCCCATCTTGGGGAGGGAGTGCTATGTACCATAGGTCCTTGGAGGCAACGGTCCTCCCTGATGATAGCTCAGTAGCTCCAAATCAATATCTTTAGTGCTGAGATTGAAATGGTACTAAAGCTGAGAGGATTATTAAAATGAGCCCAATCTCAAAGATCTGAGGCTCGTTTCGATGTGAGCTAACCACTCTGTTCTATGGTGGTTACCCAGTGATAAAGTATACTTCAACAAAAGTTAACAGGCTAATATGCAATTTGATATTTTTTCTCTATGAAAGGTACAGAGAGCTAATACACGGTTGTAGACCCTCCCAAGTGGGAACCTACCCATAGAACAAGTTATTTGGCCATGTTTGTTCTCGGTAGAGGGGCTCCCAGACCTTTGTTTAAACATTTAATAGTTGGTTTACCTGGAAGGAAAACATCAGTGCCAGGAGATCAAAGATGAAGAAGGCCACAGGCTACCTTTTTAGATGCAAAAAAACATGAATAATTCCTCAGTGCCACATATGTTAACTTTTGTTAACCAAACAGGGCCCAGAATATCAGAGGATACCTTCGATCCAGAAGGGAATCAATAAAGAAGGGAGGTTTTATTGCACCGCCGCGGAACCCCTCCTGCTGCACCAGAAACAGCTGGAACAGCCTGTGTCGCTGTCTGCTCCGCTAGGCTCTCAAAGTGTATATGAGCGTGCAACAGACTTCCAGAGCCTCTCCTCCTGCAACAGAAACAGTGTAAACCGGGCACGCCACTGCCCCCTCCCTTCAGTGATTGGTTGTTCTGTGAAGTCATGAACTCTGCTCATTAAGGAGATCTGTTTCATGTTTTATCTTTCAAAACTGGATTGCTACTTACTTTTTTAAATCTTTGCAGATGGACAAGTAGATAATCTTGAATTGGAATGAAAATATGGACCTAAGTGCATTATACAAAGAAGCATACATCTGAAATACCTAGCTGTCTCCTGGCAAATTTAGGTATCCTAATAGAGTTAGCAAAATCCTACTTTAGTACGACAATAAATTGCTTGATTATAAGAGACTATTTAGAGCGAATTAAAATCAAATATGGATATATTTCTGAGATAATTCAAACCCAAATTGGATGATGCAAAATATGTGCCTGTTTTCAGTTCTTGTTTTCCCTCTATTATAGGGTGGCGATAGTCGGATTCCCAAAGGAACCCCTCAAAGTTCTATTGTTAATAACTTTTGATTCGAGCAATGGCTGTGACCAAAATTTCGAAAGTGATAAAAAAACTTGCGGAACCCCCATGCCCCCTCCGACTGCCAATGTTTTTTTTGCCAAAAGTGCAGCCTACTTCCCATTCATTTTCCCATAAACAAACATGATACATTTTTCCCAAATCGCACAGCCCAAACCGCTGGACGGATTTGGAAAAGGTCCGAAACAACTTGGGCACGAAGTGTTAACTTGCGATCCATGAGTGACTTGGGGTTATTCCGTTCAGTAATTTTTCTAAATATTTGACGGAGAAGGGGGTGCCCCTTCCCAAAAATAGATAGAGATAACTCAGGGATTTATCCAAAACTGTTTTTTTTTTAGAAATGAAATGAACGCCATCTTGTTTTTCTCTCGATGTGAGTGATATAAGTGGCTATAGCCGAGGATATGGGAAAATGAAATGCAGGAAAAAAAGCTATTTGCAGGTCAAAAACATGCAAATGCCCTCAGGCTAGAGGTGCGGACGGTGTGGCTAGAGGGCACCAAGTGAGGTCTAGGGACTGAGTTTGCAAACAAAGCTTTCTGTAGCCTCGGCTATAGACTCGAATAGCCGATATCTCAAAGCAAACTGCATCACAGAAAAAGCGTGTGTTGTGGGGGCAAAGGGAGAGTGCAGGGGAGGTGAGGAGGCAAATTTGGGGCACTGGCACAGATGAGGGGGCACTTGGTGAGGGCACGAGGAACAGGAAAGTATTTCTTTCAGCCGTTTTGCTGATATTCGCAGATACAAAGGACTACAGATAGCCATTGGTATGTGTAGTTCAGTACCCGCAGTTACAGTTTTTAAAAAAAAATGTTAAAGATATTTTTACAGCCATAGTTACGTTGGGTGTGAAATGTCACTGGCCAGTGACACGATTGCCATCCAGGTCTCCCATCCATGCTTAACCAGGACAGACCCTGCTTAGCTTCAAAGTGAGGAAGGGGCCAGTCTCAGGCCATGTTGCCCGATAAATAGGCCAAAGTTACAAGACCACTTAGAGAAACGGGCCGGCCCTTTCCTTGCTTTGAAGCTAAGCAGGGTCAGTCCCGTTTTTGCATGGATGGGTGACTGAATGGGCAGCCACATTTTTCTTTTCTTTTTTTTTTAACCATTCTGCTGTCAGTCCTTGAAAGTTTTGCATTCAGAGACTATTACTTGCCTTTTGCTGAATTGCATTCTGGTAGTTGTAGTCTCCCAGTCAATAATTAAAAAAAGATATATATTTTTACATCAACATTTGGTTTCCCATCCCAGCAGTAACTGGTACATACCTGTCATGATCTCTGCTTCCAAAAGGTCAGGGTTTTCCCAACTCCCTTGGAAGCAGATCCATAACCCAGGTTCCGAGTGCCAACCAGTCCCAATTGGGACCTTTTGGACCCAGTCCTGGCGCCAGTGGCACCAGGCTCATAAATATGCCCAGTCCCAGCGCTGGAAGCGCCGGGCTCATAATGCTTAGGTAGACTTACCTGCAGCAGACCATGCTGCTTACTTGCCTGCCAGTTGAGTCTCTGATCCTCTTCTGTTTGGAACTACTTTTCCTGTTGGGTGGGGCAGGAGCCACTCCCTAGATTCAGAACACTGGAACTCTTCTGGAAAGCAGGAACTCTTTTCTTACCTAGGCGTGGCTGTGGAAGGAGACACCTAAGCACTACAGGAGGCTATTTAAACCACACCCGATGGATGAATCTTGCTTTGCGTTATTCTGCATCCGCAGCAGCAGAACGCTCATCGTGTCTTCTGCATCTGATCCTGGGCCTAAGGAAAAAGGCTTACCATTCTGAATCCAGTCTTCAGCAACACCTATAAAGACAAGAAAGAACAGGTTAGCATTACGGTCTTCGGTGACAGCTCTTCACTTACCTGGTCCATCGGCTGTCACCAACGCCTCGCGCTGCATTCCGGCATCTGAAAGACAAAGGCTTACCTACTCTTCGTGCGCTCCGGAGGTCTTCACACTGCATTCCGGCATCTGAAAGACAAAATCTTACCAACTCTTCGCACGCTCCGCAGGCCTTCGGCGCTGCATCCCGCATCTGAAAGACAAAACAAGGTGCGTTTAAAGACATTGGGGAACTTTAATACTCACGTGCTATTACTCCTTTCCAGATCTAACCCAGTGGGTATTCCGGCACCCTGCAGCCACCCCGAACTTGTACCTGCAAAATAAAAAGACAGTTAGAGCGCATCGTGAAGCAGGCAACAAGCGCTTACTTACGTGCTTCCAGGCGCTTCTATTCATCACACGGGCTCCATCTTCAACTCACTTCAGCCCGCCATCCGCCATCGCCGGAACCCTGCAAAACAAGAGACATCATTACTAAAGACTTTAAAGACATTAGAATTACTCGAAACTTACCGTTCGTGCAGTAAACGACGGACAGCAGTCCTCTGAAGTCAAGAGGCCTGCTCCCCTTATCCAGTGAAGAAACTGGTTACAGCACCCTGCCTCGAGGCAGATGGAGAGCACGGCGTTCACTTACCTAAGGTGAGAGCGTTAACCTTTGGGGTTCTACAGGAGAAGAGAAAGGGAAGAAGAGAGAGACATTCAATAACCCAGTTCATTTATCCCACATTTTCTATCTGCAGACATCTTACCCTTCGAGCCAGACATACAGTGCACAGAGGTCCAGCCCAAAGAGCCAGCCGTGTGTTACACATCACCTTTGAAGATACGGTATACGCCCAGTCAAGACCGGCGCCTCTACGGGAATCAGGTGAGCGTTACAATACCCTTCTTAGCTTCAAAGCGAGGAAGGGGTCAGCCCCTTAAGGCCATGTTGCCTAATAAATGAGCCCACCTTACAAGACCACTTGGATCCTTCCTCGCTTTGAAACAATGCAGGGCCGGTCCCGGTTACTGCATGGATGGGAGACAGTCTACAGTGCCGAATGCTATGTGTTTTCTTAGTTTTAAATATCTCATAACACACAGCATCTGCATTCTTTTTTTTAAACTGTGCTACTGTCATACCTTGAAAGTTGTGCACTCAGGGACCTTTTTTGCATTTTGCTGAATTGCATTCTGGTAGTTGTAGTCTCACAGTCAAGATGGGGGAAATAATGCCTCAATTGTACACTTTTTGCCTTACACAGTTCTATAAGGATTTATATATTTGAGTGACACTATGGTATGTGTACCTTTCAAGTTAGCTTTATAAAGCAGAGTATTTTTGAAAGCTAGACATAGGGGTGAGGAGGGGAAATGATGAGAGTGAAAGTAAGTCATTAGTATTTGTGCGCAATGTGGCAAGAGAGTTTGCAATCCTGGACACTGGTACAGTTATTTTCCCCTGATTGTGGCTGCTTTTCATGGCACCAGTAAAGCACACATGTTGGTGGACAGCGTAACTTTTTTTCAGAGGGCAGACGCAACCCCTTGTTTTTTTTTTTTGTTTTAGGTTGGCAAGCTTGCTCAAGTATTTGGCTGCCAGGATTTTACTCAGGTTGTCATGTTCCCAGTGCAGACGCTTACTGACATGACCACAAGCACTTGTTTCGTATTGGGATTTAGTTTTCAAGGGAATATTTCATGACCGATTGTCAGGTTTAAGAGGTGACATGCACACCCTCACCCCACACATTCCCCCTTACACTGCACATATATCCAAAAAGAGGACTACACCGTCTCTGGGCAACATTATAAAAAAGAAAAAATGAAATTTAAAAAAATACGTAGATGCTGAACACTGCTATTGGAGAACCATGGCCTGGAGGAGTTCGAGATGCAGCACTTAACCATTATGCTACAATTACATTATTATTTGGATTCTCACAAGTTTCATAGCTAGCCTTTTTTCATTAAACGTACGTAATTATAGGCTAAGTATGAAATGTATTCACCGTGAAGCAGCAAGCCATTGTGGTCTAGTGGTTAAATGCTGGGCCTTGAACTCTGGCAGACCATGGTTCAAGGCTGTATGTTTTTTTTAAATTAAACTTATTTAATTAAAAGAAAAGCAACGCTACTGGGAGGTGGTGAGTATTGTTGCATTGCAGTCCTGTGATCTTATTTGGCATGAGGGCGTTTAGATGTGGCTGCAATGTCAGCCATGTCAAAACATCCCTCACACCAAAATAACAGCGCCAGAATGACATTTGCGGCGAAAAAGGGTGCACCGAAATGGGCGCTGCAGCGAAATGGCTGCACCAAATCAGGACGGCACCGAAAAAGCGGTGTACCGATTGGAGCACGCTGCTGAACCAAAGTGTGTGGTCCATGGCAAATAAAGCCTGCAATCCAAAGGCCATGGCTAGGGGTCAGGTAGCATTTTAAAATGGACAGTGGGCACCACTGACCATGGCCGAAGACCCTACTAGTGGTCTGGAAGCATTCTAAAAATCTATGGAATAACACAACCCTTCAAATTCAAGGAACATTTTTTATTTGTAGGGACGTTAAGGTGAGAATTTAATGCAGCAAAACCCCTGAAATTCAGCTAAAGCCAACTTAACTTCCCACACTCTGTTGCGCTAACTATGACCACAATGATGACATCACCGATCACATCACTGATGACATCACTGATTACATGTTGTTTGAGGACACTGATGAGATTACAAATCACATCACTGGGGACAACACTAATTACATTGAATATAACTGATTGCATCAATAATGGAATTAGACATAACATCATTTATAAGTTAGCTCATGATATGTTTGATTACCTTAATAACAGTTTAGGCCATGGACTTGGCCATGATAAAGGCTTGGGTCACAAACCAGTACCAAATGCCATAGCTAGTGGTTGGTTAGTGTTAACAAATACCAATGTGCATGGTTAAAAGCCATGCCTAGTAGCCCATCACTGTTTCAAAATATACAGTGGGCAACGTTGAAAGCTGTAGTCAGTGGCCATGGCTAAAGGCCATAGCTATTGCCGATTAATATGTTAGAATATACAGTCGACAAAGCCAAAGGCTGTGGCCACTGGTTACTATTGTGTTGAAGACCATGTAGTGACTGGTTAGTGTATATAATATACAGTGGGCACAGCTGAAGGCCATCGCTTATTGCATTTTATTATTTTAAAATATACAGTGGGCATGGCCAAAAGATGTACATATTGATCAAGGTCAAAGGCCATGGCTAGTGGCTTATTTATATGTTAGAATATATAGTGGGACGAGCCAAAGGTGGGGCCACTGGCCAGTATTGTGCTAAAGTCCATGGCTAGTGCCTGCCCAGTGTGTATAATATACAGTGGACACGGTTGAAAGCTGTATCCACTGGCAAAGGCCGACTCTATGGTTGGTAACTTATTAGTGTTTTAAAATATTCAGTGCACATGGGTGAAGGTTGTGAACACTGTCCATAACTGAACGCCATGACTATGTCATGATTCCTGCCCCTCATGTCCCTAGCCCTCCAAGATGTCAGGCTGGAGCCAGGCCACAATCACCTACATGGCCCTCAGGGGCCTCTCCATCCCTCCAAAGACCCACTTGGAGTCAGACTTGGCGCTTGTGGCACCAGACTCACTCACTCCCATAGGATAACATTGGGGATTGGACTTGTAGTGCATTGATGGGGACAAGATGGATGCCCCCACATATTTCGGTTCCCAGAACTGCATGTGCAGTCTAGTATTTTGGGTGTGGTTCAGCCCAGAGACACCTGGGATACCTAGAGACTATTTAAGCCACGCCCAGGCTGAGAAACATGCTTTGCATTTTCTGCACCTGCAGCGTGACACTCACCGTGCTCGGATAGGTCTCCAGTAGGCCTGCATCTTTCTTCTGTGCTCAGCTCCTGCAAGGACAAGAACACTGTTAGGAACAGCCTTACCTTGCAGCGCTTCTGCCCATCATTCATTGCTCCTTCTGTTCTGCGGGCATCTTCGGCGGTGTCATTCCCAACCCGGCACGCCGCTTCCTAAGGAAAAGGGAAAAGAACAGAAAAAAGGCATTAGTAAGCATTCAGCAAATCTTCGCTTATTTTTAAAGACTGTATGAGCTTCAAACGCTTATCTGAATCCCAGCCGCGCTGGGGGAACTCTGTCTCCGGAACTTCTCATCCATCTGCAAGAGGGAAAAGACACTCCAGGTTAGCATGGAAACATCTAGAGGCGCCGCATACCGCGCTTACTCACCGCATTTCTTCTTCCACGCTGAAAACGTCGCAGCACCTAAAAGACACAGAAAAAGAACTCAGTTCAATACAAATATGAAAGGGTCTCATAGCGCATCGTGCTCTCACTCACCTTCAGCACTACTCATCTCAGCAGCATGTCACCATCCCCGGATGCCGGTCATCATCTAAGGAAGGAAAGGAACGAAGTTAGAGAATTGTTCAAAAGACTCATTATACTTACCTGTCGGACTCTTGCCAGTGAAGTAACTAGGCAGCAAGGAGCCTGCATCAATCAACGCGCCCCTGCGCTGAAAGCAGGACAGAGAGCACACTTTCGAAGAAAACAAGGTGAGCTGTGGATCAAAGGGAAGGGTTGGACCTCGGGGAAGAAGGGGTTCAAGCACACAGAGACAATAGGGAATTAAACTCTACCAATCCTGTGTTTCAGGCCCAGTCTCCAGTCGAGTAGACTCCAGGGGAGGGTTCGAGGACGTAAGAGGTCAGAACAGGCTGAGTGACGATCACCGTGGATACCAGGTGAGCGTTACAAAACGCAAAGCCTCACATCAAAATCCACCTGGGCGTCATGGATACGTCAGAAACCGACCAGTTAGCCCACATGTTGGGGCAGCTACATTCCGAAGTACATGCAGCCAGGCAGGAGACCAACACCCTGAGGAGAGAGCTGATAGTAGCCAAAGAACGCACTGATGATTTAAGCCGGCAACTTCTCCAGTCACAAGCAGGGCATGCCCTTTTGCCGGGAAGTGTGCCCTCGATGCCAGCACCATCAGCCAATCCTGTTCAGATAACCCTTCCTGGGGCAGTTCCCTTGGCCCCGCCCGAACGATTTACAGGGGATCCCAAGAGGTTTGCAACATTCATGAACCAGTGCCGCCTGCACTTCCTTTGTAGACCAGGGGCCTTTTCGAATGACCAATCACGGGTCGCTTTTGTGCTATCCTACATGAGTGGTAGTGCCACGGACTGGTCTGTACCCTTTGTGGCCCAAGACGATTCTTTGCTGCATGAGTTGAGGGGCTTTCAGCAGGAGATGGAAAAGCTGTTCTCCTTCGTACTCATGGGCAGGCATTAGACAAAGAACTTCTGTCCCTACGCCAAGGGAATCAAGACCTATTAACATACATAGCCACGTTCAATAGACCCGTAGTAGAAGCAGAATGGCCAGTGGAGAAGAGAACCACGTTATTTCATCAGGGGTTGCGGGGGGAGCTCAAGGATGTTCTCGCACAAGTAGTGAACCCCCAGAAAGACTGCTCAGAATTCATACCTTGTTGTTCAACTGGATCATAGGTTGCCGGACCGAAGAGCAGATCGAACCAGACCAGACCCTCGCCCTATGTATGTATGTTCAAAGGACAATATTGCCCGCACAACGGAAGGTTCAGAAGAACCAATGCAAATCGGGGGGGTCAAACCCCCCTTGAATAAAGCATAAAGGGATAAAAGGAGACAGCAGCAGTTATGTCTGTACTGTCGAAGGTCAGGTCATTTCCTTAAAGAGTGCCCAGTGAAGCCACCGAGGAGGACGGTAGGGGCCACGGACAAGGAAGATACCATCAAGGAATCGGAAAACTCCCCAGCCCGGCAAGTGTAGGGGTCCACTTGTCGAGCGAAGAAAGTGAACTACAGACCTCCCATTTTGCACTATCTGTGGTCTTGCTCAATCACCAACAACCATCTCGGATGCACGCAGTAAGAGCGTACATTGACAGTGGAGCCGTTGGGAATTACATCAAGCAGGATCTTGCGGCAAAGATGGGGCTTCCGTTACTCCCTAAATCAACCACCGACACTGTTAACACTGTCGACGGCACGGAAATAGCTTCTGGTCCAGTATCCCAATGCACTGCAGCTTTAACCCTTCTGTGCCAGGATGGACACCAAGAATCTATCATTTTCGACCTCATTAAGGCACCACAGTTCCAGTTGATTTTGGGAATGCCATGGTTGGTAGCTCACAATCCTCGAATGGATTGGCGAGCAAAAGAATTGGCCTTTCCCGAGACTTGCGCCCACACATGTTATCACCAAGAGAAACAACCAATAGACACCAGAACCTCCACGCTTGCGACTGTGGCAATCGGCACCCTACCAAGTGAATACCAGGACTTTCAAGATGTCTTTCAGAAAGAACAGGCTAATACCCTGCCACCGCATAGACCATACAATTGCCAAATCGACCTGATACCCGGTGCACAAATCCCTTGTTGTCGAATTTACGCACTCACGGAACCAGAAAACCAGCACCTGAAGGCCTATCTTTGACCAATACCTGGCCAACGGGTTCATCCGTCCCTCGAAGTCTCCAGCAGCCAGTCCTCTTTTCTTCGTACCGAAAAAGGAGGGGGACTTGAGAACGTGCATCGACTATCGTGCACTGAACCAGATTACCGTAAAAAACCTCTACCCCCTGCCACTGATCCTTGAATTGCTTGATCAAGTCAAAGATGCCCAAATCTACACAAAACTAGACCTGAGGGGGGCATATCACCATGTTCGCGTAAAACAGGGGGACGAATGGAAAACTGCTTTTCGCACCAAATACAGCTTGTACGAATATCAAGTAATGCCCTTTGGCCTTTGCAACGCGCCTGCAGCATTTCAATACTTCATGAACGATGTCCTACAGGAATTGATTGATGTCTGTGATCTAGTGTACATCAACGATATTCTAGTATATTCCGCATCAAAGCAGGACCACGTTAAACACGTCTGATCTGTATTGGAGAAACTCGTCAACACCAGCTCTACGCCAAGCTCGAATAGTGCTCATTCCACGTCTCAGAGGTGGAATTCCTGGGCTTTATTCTCAGCCCAAATGGAATCCGAATGGATGTACACAAGGTAGATGCTATACTGAACTGGCCATCCCCAAATTCATTCAAGGGGGTTCAAAGTATGCTGGGTTTTGCAAACTTCTACCGCCGGTTCATCCCAGGATTTTTGCAAATCGTGCATCCCATCATGTCATTGCTAAGGAAAAGCAACAAAAAGTTCCAGTGGACAACAGAAGCTGAGGAAGCTTTCCAGGAACTCAAAGCAAGATTCATATCTGCCCCAATCTTACGCCACCCTCGCCCTGATCTCCCATACCTGGTGGAAATGGACGCTTCAAGCATGGCTATGGGAGCCGTCCTCTCACAAAAGGACCCCGAAACGGGCCAGTTACACCCTGTTGCCTTCTGGTCACGTAAATTCACACCCCCTGATCTCAATTAAGCTATCACAGACAAAGAACTCCTGGCCATTAAGTCAGCCTTTAAGGCATGGCGGCACTACCTCTTGGGCGCCAGACACACAATCACTATAATAACTGACCACCAGAACCTCCAGTACCTAAAAACGGCAAAGGCCCAATCCTCACGACAACTACATTGGGCTTTTTGTTTGCTGAATATGACTACGTGATTACATTTCGACCATGGGTGAAAAACGGGAAGGCCGATGCCCTTTCCCGTATGGGGGTGGAAGAGCAAGGGTATCAGACCCCTGACCCAATAGCAATCATCCCGAGTGACAAGCTCCTAGGAATCACAGCAACCATAACTCGGAAAGAATTACATGAAGAAATCCAAAACCTGATGAGTCCGGAGCAATTACAAGCGTGGAGTGCACAAGGAGAAAATTGCATGATAAAAGATCAGTTGCCCTACTTCAGGAATCGTTTATTCTTACCAAACCAAGAACTATGAGAACAAGTCATGTCCGGTTATCATGATTCCTTGATCGAGGTCCACCCCGGAATCGCTAAAACCCTAGCCAAGGTAAAAATTAAATTATTGGTGGCCCACGTGGCGTAAAGACATTATCCAATTCATCCTATCTTGTGGAGCATGTGCTCAAAACAGGTCATCCAAGCAGAAACCGGCTGGGCTATTACAACCATTGGAAATCCCACCAGCACCCTGGCACACGTTGTCCCTCGATTTTATTACTGACTTACCACCCAGTCAAGGGTTTAACACTATTCTTGTGGTCGTGGACTTATTTTAAAAAATGGCACATTTCATTCCTCTTAAGGGGCTCCCTTCCTTCCACTCTGGCAAAGGTATTTCTTGAAGGCATCGTACGGCTCCATGGGTTTCCTTCAGTTTTGGTCTCAGACCGAGGTACTCAATTCGCATCTAACTTCTGGAGAAAATGCTGCTCTATGGCCCAGATCGACATCTGGCTATCCACCAGTCACCATCCCCAAATGGATGGTCAAACTGAGAGGACAAATCAGACGCTCGAGCAGTATCTGCGTTGCATGTTGCACCAAGTTGAAGGAAGCTGGTTCGACCTATTATGGATAGCTGAATATGCTTATAATAATTCCCTACACACCAGCCCTGGTCAGACACCCTTTTATACCATGTATGGCAGACACCCACGTACTTCTGAGTTGGACGTTCCTACAACCCTGGAAATGCCAGCAGTCAAAACCAAATTATACCACTTAGTAGACTGGAAGGGGTATGGTCCACAAGACAGGACATGGGAGCCTTGTGAGTACATCCATGCACCTCGCTTGCTTAGATGATTTCATCAAAACCATCCAAACAAACCAGGACCAGACAGAAGAGCCACCTTGAGAGGGGCCTTGGGGGGGTCAGGGGAGTGCTGTCATGATTCCTCCCCCTCATGTCCCCAGCCCTCCAAGATGTCAGGCTGGAGCCAGGCCATGATCACTTACATGGCCCTCAAGGGCCTCTCCATCCCTCCAAAGATCCACTTGGAGTCAGACTTGGCGCTTGTGGCACCAGACTCACTCACTCCCATAGGATAACATTGGGGATTGGACTTGTAGTGCATTGATGGGGACAAGATGGATGCCCCCACATATTTCGGTTCCCAGAACTGCATGTGCGGTCTAGTCTTTTGGGTGTGGTTCAGCGCAGAGACACCTGGGATACCCAGAGACTATTTAAGCCACACCCAGGCTGAGAAACATGCTTTGCATTTTCTGCACCTGCAGCGTGACACTCACCGTGTTCGGATCGGTCTCCAGTAGGCCTGCATCTTTCTTCTGCGCTCAGCTCCTGCAAGAACACCGTTAGGAACAGCCTTACCTTGCGGCGCTTCTGCCCATCATTCATCGCTCCTTCTGTTCTGCGGGCATCTTCGGCAGTGTCATTCCCATCCCGGCACGCCGCTTCCTAAGGAAAAGGGAAAGGAACAGAAAAAAGGCATTAGTAAGCATTCAGCAAATCTTCGCTTATTTTTGAAGACTGTACGAGCTTTAAATGCTTACCTGAATCCCAGGCGCTCTGGGGGAACTCTGTCTCCGGAACTTCTCATCCATCTGCAAGAGGGAAAAGACACTCCAGGTTAGCGTGGAAACATCTAGAGGCGCCGCATACCACGCTTACTCACCGCATTTATTCTTCATAACCGGCATCCACGCTGAAAACGTCACAGCACCTAAAAGACACAGAACAAGAACTCAGTTCAATACAAATACAAAAGGGTCGCATCGCGCATTGTGCTCTCACTCACCTTCAGCGCTACTCATCTCAGCTGCACGTCGCCATCCCCGGACGCCGGCCATCATCTAAGGAAGGAAAGAAACAAAGTTAGAGGACTGTTCAAAAGACTCATTATACTTACCTGTCGGACTCTTGCCAGTGAAGTAACTAGGCAGCAACGAGCCCGCTCCAATCAACGCACCCCTGCGCTGAAAGCAGGACGGAGAGCACACTTTCAAAGAAAACAATGTCAGCTGTGGATCAAAGGGAAGGGTTGGACCCCGGGGAAGAAGGGGTTCAAGCACACAGAGACAATAGGGAGTTAAACTCTACCAATCCTGTGTTTCAGGCCCGGTCTCCAGTCGAGAAGACTCCAGGGAAGGGTTTGAGGTTGTAAGAGGTCAGAACAGGCTGAGGGACGCCCCCGTGGATACCAGGTGAGCGTTACAGACTAGTACCCATTCATGTGTTAAAACATATTTGGCCAAAGGTCGATACCATTATTATGAAAGGAACTAGAGGATTTTGGAGCGGTGTCAGGTTTCAAAATTAATGGGCAGAAGTCAAATATTGAATCTATTGGTGAACCCTGAATATTTGGAAAGGTTAAGTGTTCCCTATCGGCTGACAGTGGCTGTGAAGGGTATCACCTACTTAGGAGTGTTACTGACAAACTCACTAGAACAAACGTATAGAGCAAATAATCCTCAATTACTTATAACATTTTTAAATGATCTGCAGAGATGGAATCCATTAGTGGTCTTGTGGCTTTGAAGGATTACAGTAATAAAAATGTTATATTACGTTCAGGCACTCCCTCTGCACGTGCCGAAAACATTTTTTAAATCCCTTACGAAACTTATTTAATCTTACATATGGCAAAATAAACCCCCCAGGATAGCAATCAATAAATACTTTGACGGCTCCAAGACAAAGGGGAGTGCACGCACTCCTGCATTTCTATAGATACTATATGGCAGCATAATTAAGAGTAATAAGAGAATGGTTTATGGGGGAGGGGCAGAAGGTGTGGGCAAGACAGGATAGGGCAGTAGCGGGGGTACCCCTGACCGGATTACTGTGGCTTAAGGGGTTGCATCGACCACCTAATGTACGAATGAGATATTAGGCTTAGTGATAGAGGTCTGAAACTTGGCAATGATGGAGGGGCTCTTTCTCCGAGCGCGACTCCATTCCATCCGATATTTAATAGCCCTGAATTTCCTCCCGGCATGGAAAGTGGAGCTTATACAAGGTGGAGGGAGGCGGGTTGCGAGAAAATAAGAGATACGTTTCAGGATCAAACAATTAGAACATTTGTGGATTGCAAACTTAATATCGGCATAATAGAGGAAGATAGAATGCAATATATTTAACTGAAGCCTGGGCATTAAGACAGCGGACCTGCGACAACTGACACCTTTTGAAACTTATATTACGACTTATACAGGCTAGGGAAACTAATATCGATGCTATATAGATTTCTAAACAACAGTACACCCCAGGTACAATGGAAATTCATAAAAAGATGGTATACCACATTAGGCACGGTCACGTCAGGAGAACAAGGGGAGTACTTTTGGCAAATTATACCAAATCTAACCCATTCCATCCAAATAAGGGAAATGTGGTATAAGGTGAGGTATCAATGGCACTTTAGTCCAAAGAGGTTCAATACGATGTATCCAACCACATTGAGTATCTGCTGGAGGGGCTGTAAGGTCAAGGGGGGCGGGAGGCATATATGGTGACAATGTCCAACTTTGCAACCGTTCTGGGGGAGTTCAGGGTGCACTCGGAGGGAATGTTTCAGGATTTGAGTTCCATAGGAATGGTGGTGTTGTTATGTCATCTTTACAAGAAGACAGAAGCACAGTTTTATGGTCCTGCTCATAGCAGCATGGTTTGTGGTGGCACAAAAGTGAAAAAAGTGGAAAAAAGCACAAAGACCTACAGAGTTGTACTGGCTTTGGAAGATATGGAACTTTTTATCAATTGAATGGGCCTTGTACATACTTCAGGGAGAGCGAACCACCTTCAAACAGGATTGGGATGGTGTGTTGACTTACCTTCAGAAGGATTATTTGAAACAATGGTGTCCTCACAGTATAAGGATTATGGATCAAAGTGTGATGCACGGACCTGATTTAAGGAGAGTACCTCTGGCAGATGAGAGATTAGGGGGGTGAGGATTGTTTTATTTGGTTGTAATAATGCTAAAAAATAGAAGTATATATATTTGGCCATGCACACTGACCATGGCTGACGGCCATACTTAATACCAGTTACTGTTGTAATGTTATTTGTGATGTCATCAGTGATGTGATCTGTGTTGTCATAGGCTGCGGAACAGGGGGCGCAACGTTAAGGTGGCTTTAGCTGAATTTCAGGGGTTTTGTTGCATCAAGTTCTCATCTTAACGTTCCTACAACTAAAGTATCTTCGGTTAAAATATATATACATATATATTACAGTGCAGTGGTCGCCACACTAGAGTTGAGTATCAAGTTCCATAGAAAACCCAAAAATTGAATTGCTAATAACCTTTGACTTGCTTGACCGATTTGGCTGATATTTTGCAGACAAAATGTATGTCACAGGCCCCGACTGACTGAACATTCTGGGAAAGATTCATTAAGAAAATGAAAAGGTTATTAAGAAAGCAAAAAAAACTGTTTTTGCCTTGTTCTGTGTGATTCTATCAAGATTTTTTAATTGTGGGAAAATTCATCGAATTCTTTTTTTATAGGACATTTTACCAGAAATCTCTGAAGGGGGAGACCCCCCTGCAGATAACGCCCAGGTCCCTACCGTTATCATAACCTTAACCCACCCCCCACATACATTTGCAGCAAAATGCGACGAAAAGAGGTTGATGAATTCTCCCACGATGGAAAATCCAGCGATGGAATCTTCCTATCCCTTTTTGGCCTACTCCCATTCATTTCCCCATAGAAAAAAAGTCGAAATGTCCACTCTTTGCAAAAACCGCTGGACAGAATTGGACCAGGTACGAAACAACTTCGGCACGAAGCGTTAACTCAATTTCCGAGAGGGGACTGGGGATATTCCATCCAGTAGTTGTTAAAATATGTGACGGAGAAGGGTGTGCCAGTTCAGAGCTCGAATGTTTTTGCATAACCGGGGCTGCAGTTATAATAGAAAAATCGATCGGGAATGAAAGTGCATCACACGAAACTATGAGTGTTGGGGGAAATGGGAGAGGGCAAGGGAGAGAAAAGGACAAAGGACTTGAGGGGGTTGGGGTAGCTTGGCAAGAGGAGGGAGCACTTGGTGAGTGCCTGGGAGGGAAGGGAAGAGTTTTGGATTTTGCACCTTTTTTTACGGATAACTATCGTTATTTGCATGCGTTTACAGATAACCAAGGTTATTTGTAGTACATTGCTGATATCGGGATAATCGCAGTTATGGGGAACCATTTTTTTTTAAGGAAAGTGTTGATAAAATGGGATTAATTAAAAAAAGTTACATTTTAGAGCTACAGTGTGGTGGTGGGTAATGACATACAAAATGGCATTATGGGGGACATCAACAGGAGCGCACTGAGTTAAGCTGGTCATGACTTCCCACATCCACTGAATTTTAAGGGTTTTGTTGCGTTAAATCTGCATAACTGAACTGCACCTTTTTTGAGTGAATATAAATAACTGCTCTGTTCTGATTCAGTTTGATGAGTGCTGTTCTGTGGCCTCTCAAGATTTTGTAGCACGTGGTTATTCTCGAGGGGTCATTGAGAAATGCCTATGCCCAAACAACAGTTGGCTTTTTCAAGTGTCACAAATGTAAAGTCTGTGCTCATACTATACCACAGAAAACATTTGAGCATCCAGTGCTGGATACATCACGTACCATACAGCATCATATTACATGTGATATCATGTTTGTTGTTTATGAGTTGAATTGTCCATGAAATACATGGTACGTGGGTAGTACCACATGCAAGTTGAAGATTAGGATTTTACAACATCTCAGAGCCATTTGAACAATTGATCCATCCTATCCTATGGCCAAACATTTTCATGAGCAACATGCCAGCAATGTTCAGTTTTTAACTTTCTTTGGAGTTGATCATGTGCCTTTACATCATCACGGGGGGTTGACAGTAGTATTCAACTTCAGCAATTAGAGGGGGCGCTGTTGAGCAGCTGACGGATGCAGACGTGAAAGCTTGCTGCTCCGCCGTGACTGCTCTCATCGTGAAATATCCTGCGGTTTGAAGATCGAGCTCGCAAGTTTCCTGCGATCGCCAGTGACAGGAACCTTCCCTGCAGATATTACTGAAATCCTGACGAAAATCAGTGTTTTTTCAGGTCCCTACAAAGCCCAAAGCGGGCTGAAGGGGAGAAGGCGGGAATCGGTCTGTGTCCTGCGCTGCACAGGCGCCCTGTGCAGACCGCGGTAAGAACTGGCCAACACACCAAAGGAGCCCGAAAAGCCTGCAACACTGTGGGGAGGCGCGGGTGGTCGCCCCGGGGTTGAGGAGAACACCGTCGAGCCCTGAGGTGCTGTTCCGACGCTCCCACCACCCTGACCACCAATCCAGGAAAGGCGGGGAGGACTGACTCTTGGATCGGGAGGCGACAGACCTGAATTCGGCAAAACCTGCGCTAGATAAATAGCCTTGGCGCGACACTCAGGAAGACACAAGCATAATCCGGACCCACTTGCAGCTCCTGCAGTACCCAGAGGATCTGGGCGCCGGCCACTGCAAAAGAGACCAGAGAAGGTGGGTGAGGCCGACTTATGGCTCTAGACGTGCAGAGGCCCCCCGGGCCATACTAGCCTGCCAGAGCACAGAGCGCACATAAGGACTGGGGAGGGGACCCCGGGAGCCCTAGATACTGCAGAATTAGACACGCTGCCTCGACCATCTACCCGCACCCGGCGTTGAATGGGAGCAGCTGGGGAGATGGAGCACTGAGAATTAACTAAAAAACACATGAGGGACTGAGGGGAACCCGCGGTGAAGCCCCGCTGCGCCTGGGGACGCCAGCACAGTGGAGGGAAGGACTCCAGTTGCCCAGCACATATAGCACCCTGGGCCACTTATGGCTCATACACCCGAAGCCCTGGACCCTGTTTAGCGCCCCGCGGTGACTGTAGCCACAAACAGCCTTTGGAACCACCGGCAACCCTCTTCCCCCACTTGGGACTTGCACACCCAGAAGATTCACATTCAGCAACAGCAAGGGAGAGCAGATGCACCAGGCCTGACTATGTCAGTAGGTGCTCCTGACAAGCACGTATCTTCACGCACCACCCTGCTGTCGGCGCTGATGAAAGTGAATAGGCTACGATAACAACCACGATTGGGTCAAGTGAAGAAAGTTTACATAAGAGTCACACACGTCTGGCAGGGATTCCAGTGGGCCGCGGTGCTATTTTAAGTTGGGCCATTTTAAGTTGGGCCGGGGGGGCAAACGTGGGATAAAGCAGCTCTGCTGAAGCAGTACAGACCCGACCGAGCCGAAAGAGGAGGGAGCACCCGACTGAACATACCACAACGGAGGGCTTAAGACTATTCTCCTGGTGCCCATAAAAGCCCAATTGCAGCTGCTAAATCACTGCAGGGCAACTCAAGTGCCTCAAGGCCCGGAACCCAGACAGACACAGGCCCTCTCACGTCCGGAATAGAGGACCATTTTTTAGATCCCCTGCTGTCGAGAGCATACTTATTGGTCCACCCACGTACCCAGCAGTGGCCCCACAGGTACTGAAATAGGGAACCATCCCGGCATTGACCGCCAAGGTCGCTGAGATCATGGTGTGAAGGACCTGCCCCGCAAGGGGTAAGCGCAACACAAGATGGACTGGTACACAACCTGCACCCCAGCAAAGGCCCCTACAACAGGCGACACAGCAACAAATGTCTGGGCAAGCGGATGCGCTGGATCGGTACCCTTGCTGACTGACATCATGGCTGCCATTGGGGAATCCAGGACATCAATAGAGACGAAAATTGACGGGCTGGCCTCTGAGGTCTCCTTCTTATGGCAGGACCTGCGAAACCTGACCTCCAGGGTGGGGTACACAGAGCAACTGGACGCGATCAGGAAGATAGAAGAACGCCTGGAGGTAATGACATAGACACTCGCCACCCTGGAAGCTCGTGCAGAAGACAGTGAAGGCAGGTCTTGCCGGAACAACCTGCGCATACTCGGACTCCTGGAATAGGAGGAGGGCCCGTCCATGGAGCTTTTCTTGGAGGGCGGGTTTGCAGACCTCATGGCACCAAAGAAGCTCTCATAATTTTTCTCCATAGAACGGGCGCATAGAGTCCCTACAGGCAGACCAATACTTGGCGCCCCGCCACAAACGGTAATTGCTCAGCTCTTGAACTATAGAGACTGGGACACCCTTCTTCACATGGGTAGGGTGACGGGCCCAATCACATTTAACGGCAACCACATAGGGTTTTTCCCGGACTACACAAGAGGGGTGCAAAAGTCCTGCCAATCTTTTGACTCTATAAAGAAGAAACTTTCATCCTTGGGGATCAAATACGCTCTGTTCTTTCCAGCCACACTCAAGCTCTATTACAATAACAAGGTCCATGTTTTTCAAAATCCGAGAGAGGTACAGGACTGGCTTGAGACTCAAGTTCTCTCCAATCCGTGCCTGAATAAACAGAGAGATTGATTGCCCCAACGAGAAGACGGTACAGTGAACTCGCCCCACAAGGATACCCCAAAGCTGCACGATGACAACGAACATGGAGGATCTCTGAAATACATGGAAACCACATGAGGGCAGCAAGCAGAGGAAGGATCCAATACTGGCCTCGCCGTCTCCTAAGAAGGAGCTCCCTTTTTAGGGCTGGATCACCGAACCCCTTTGCATTGAGTTCAGCCCCGTCTGGGAGCGAAATGGCCATAAGCTGGCCCCCACAGGATATCCCGAACATGTTTCTACTGGTTCCAGGTTTTCACAGTTTGGGCGACAGGTACTTCTGGTTGGGGCAGAAGTGCAGGGAAGGGGGAGTTAGCCAGGTTCAGGGGTTGGTATCGGGCTGTTGGGCACAAAAAAATGCAATGAAATGTGTTACAGAATGTCTGGATTCCACACCCGACGCACCCCGGTTTCAGGCGGGGGGGGGAATGCCTGCGCCTGGGTGTTTAAGGTTTTTGGATGTTGGTGGGTCACGGTATATGGTCACATGGCAGCAATGATGGGCAGTGGGAGAGACGAAGACATTAGCACTGGCAATACTCGGGGCCCGGGACACACAAGCAGGGGTAACACAATTCCCGCAAGGTCCCCCTCGGACTCGATAAGATATCATACATATACCGATGGCACATGAAGGGCGCATATCCCTTATGACATGGAATGTCAATGGGCTAGGTTCCAGCATAAAGAGGAAATTGGTGTTACAATATCTCAATCGACACTCCCTCGACATTGTCTTCCTTACCGAAACCCACCTGATCGGTACGGAATGTGGTTTCTTAAAAATCTCCAACTACTCCCATGCATACCACGCAGGGTTCTTGAGGGGCACAATGGTTCTCTTTCACAAACGGGTGCAATTCCAGTTAAGGAATGTCTGCGTCGATCTCCGGGCAAGGTTTGTGGTGGTGCTAGGCGATATACGGGGAGAAAGCTGGCGTTTCATTGCAGCCTACACCCCCCCCCCCGTCCACTCACAATGGAGCCCCTGAAAGAGCTCCAGAAGGTGCTGTTGGTGGAACTGGCGGATTCATGGGTCCTGGGCGGGGACTTTGATGAGGTAATGGAGATTGACAGGGACAGGTCACATAGCTGCAACAGAAACCAAAGTACCCCTACTAAATTGTATACGTTCGTAGAGGTCGCTAGGATGGTGGACACCTGGCTGGAGCTACATGCCACTGACATCGGATTCTCCTTCTACTATGGTGCCCACAAGTCTTTCTCGAGGATAGATTATGTCTTAATCCCCCGAAGTATGTGCCACCATCTGCTGTCTGCAGTATTTCTTGCTAGAGGAATCTCAGACCACTCCCCCCCCTACAAATAACACTTAAGAGCAGACGGGACAAACCAGATCACACCTGGCGCTTGAATTCATACTATCTAGGCATACCAGAGATTGTAGAGGGCCCCTCCCAAAAATCTACTGACTACTTTGAGCTCAACGAAGGGACGTGTCATGCCCAGTTACATTGTGGGAGGCCTATAAAACAGTCTTAAGGGGGAGGCCTTCTCCTTGCTGTAGGCCCACAGTAAACAACATACCCAGGAGATCGCAGAGGCAGAAAGACAGGTAGCTAGGAAGGAGGAACAGCTCCTGGAACTGGGGACCCCGATCTCACAAGAGGCCCTAGTTACTGCACAGGAGACCCTGAGAATGTAACGCTCATCTGGTATCCACAGGGACGCCACTCAGCCTGTTTGGACCTCCTACGACCTCAAACCCTTCCCTGGAATCTGGAGACTGGGCCTTGTTTTCTTGTGTAGCGCGCTGTCCGTCCTGCCCTTCGGTGCAGGGGTGCGTCGATTTGATACAGGCTCTATGCTGCCTAGTTGCATCACTGGCGCGGGCCCGACGGACTGGGCTTGCTGTAACTTCAGCCCGACCGGTAAGTAAAATGAGTCTTATGAACTGTCCTCTAGACTCTTGTTCCTTCTATAACGTGTCTCTTCTCCCTTAGGTGTTGGAGAGGGGTCGGAGATGCCGTTGTGCTCCTGAGAGGACCCGAGCACTAACGGTGAGTGAGCGCGCGATGCACGATGCTGCCCGATCTCCCTTGCATTAACCAATGTTCCTCTCTGTGTCCCTTTCAGGTGCTGCAATATCCCAGCGTGGTTGCCAGCTGAGAGGATGACATGCGGTGAGTAAGCGCGATGTGCGGCGCCTCCTTATGCTTTCCGTGCTAACCTGGAATGTCTTTCCCCCCTTGTAGGTCGCTGGATGCTCTGGAGCTGAAGTTACCCCGAGAGGCTTAAGTTCAGGTAAGCGTTTGCCTCTTCTTACAGTTTTCAAGTAAGCTAAGTTATGCAGAATGCTTACTAATGTCTTTTCTTCTGTTCGTTTATGCTTCCCTAGGATGCGGCGTGCCGAGATGGAGATGACACCGCCGTAGCTGCCCACAGGACTGGAGGAGCGATGGATGGAAGCTGGATACTCTTCAAGGTAAGTCTAATAATAATGCCGTTCTTGTTCTTGCAGGTGCGCGGGATGCGGAGGAAAGGCGAAGGCCTTCAGTAGACCAATCCGAGCACGGTGAGTGTCACGCTCCAGGTGCAGAAAAACGCAAAGCGTGCTTCTCAGCCCGGGCGTGGTTTAAATAGCCTTCAGGTATCCCTGGGTTGAACCACACCCAAAAGGCTAGACTGCACACTCAGTTCAAGGAACTGGGTTATGTGGGGGCATCCATCTTGCCCACAATGCATTACAAGTCCAATGCCAAGTGAATCTTAAGGCTGTGTGTGAGCCTGGCGCCACAGGCGCCAGGTCTGACTCCAAGTGGCTCTCTGGGAGGATGGCGAAGCCCTTAGGGGCCACATAGGTGATTGTGGCCTGGCACCAGCCTGATATCTCAGAGGGCTAGGGGCAGGAATCATGACAGTGAAATATCACTCTGGATAATGCATGAATGGCCCAATGGTCGACTTGGAGTCAAATATACGAAACAGGGGACAAGGCAGGTAAAACCCTCGCTTGGCTAGAGAGACGTGAACAAAGAAAGGGCGAGGTCTGAGCCATCCTTTCAAGTTTGGGGGAATTGTTAACTTCGGACCTAGACATAGCAGAGGCTTTCGCTGCCTTTTATGAACAACTCTACTTCCCCACACCTAAGGCACCGAAAGCTGGCAACTCAGTTTCTAGGTTCCGTCACACTCCCCCGTCCCTCCGATCAGCAGGCTGAGAACCTCGAGACCGAGATCACAGATGAGGAGGTCCAAACCGCCCTAGGGCAGCTCCAATCCAGGAAATCTCTGGAGCACAACGGCTTCCCAGTAGAAACCTGGAAACGACTAGGGGGTGACATAACAGGACATATACACCACATACTCCTGCACTGCAAAACTCGGACCGTCTCCCCTTGGACCTTAGGAGATGTGCATAGTGGTAATCCAATCCCCAAACCTGAGAAGCCCCCGGAATACTGCACCTCCTACAGGCCAATATCTCTGATAAACGTAGAGGCAGAAATCCTGGCACGGATCGTAGTCAATAGGCTATTAGCAGTGATAAATTCCCTTGTCCACCCGGATCAATGCAGATTCATGCCCGGCAAATCCACTCGCATGAACCTGCGCAGGATCCTACTCGCCATTGACGGCGCACCTGCAATCTCAGACCCACTGGTACTCTCCGTGGGGTGAGACGCCCTTTGGGAAATTATGGGACGGATGCGATTTCGACACGAGTTCACATCCAGGGTTAAACTTCTCTATGACTCCCCCCGAGGCGGTTGTTAGGGTGAACGGCAGATCATCCAGGGGGTTTCTGTTGGGACGTGGGACCAGACAGGGCTGCTCCTTCTCTCCCTTGTTGTTCCTTCTGGCCATCGAGCCACTGGCAATTCGATTTAGAACAGATGAGAAGTGGACCGGATTCGAGTGGCCTTGGGGAAGGGAAGACACATTCTCCTTATATTATATACTGATGACCTCCTCATCTATCTGGGTAACCCCACGACCTCCTGCCACGTGGTATCTCATATCCTTACAGAGTACCAAACATTTAGCGGGCTCCAAGTGAACAAACAAAAAACAGTCTACTTCCCACTCCAGGGAGGAGAGTTGGTAATTCTAAACAATGCCCATATTCTGTATCGATCCTGGGTTTCACATATTTAGGTATTCGTATTAGCCCAGCACTGGACGACTACCTCCAACTCAATTTGCAACCAGTGATAGATAGGCTTGCATCAGATGTCTACCACTGGCAGACCCCCATTTCACTGCTAGGCAAGACTGCACTGTTCAAAATGATGACCCTCCCAAGACTTTTGTTTGTTCTCCAGAACGCCCCACTCCCCATCCCTCACGCTACCTTTGTAGCAATGGACTGTGTTATCCAAGGGCTGTTATGGGGAGGGAAACAGCCCAGAATGGCTCTCAAAACATTACAACGCTCGGTGTGGGAACGCAGCATTGGATTGCCATGCCTCTGCACCTTCTATTAGGCTGCGTAAACGGGGGTGGTCAATGAATGGATACATGGAGACCTGGCGCTCCCACACATAGGCGGGAAGTTAGACAGTGCAGGCCCATTTACTCCTCTTCAGATACTATACTTTGTCAATGCCAGATTGACAGAAGTGGCTAGGATGACACGGCATATTCACCGGGTGTGGAATGACGCCCATCAGCACATTGGGTGAAAATTGAAAATTCTCTACTGGAATATCGCTCATTTCCCTGGATGCACACCTTGCATTTGATAGCATTGCCTGGGACTTCCTGCAAGCTCTTTTGCCATTATATGTGTTTGGGCCGAATATCAGCAGGCTAATCTTAGCAAATGTTCAGATTCCCTCTACTGTGGTCCGAGTTACAGGGTAGGCTCCCCCCCTATCTCCCTGCACAGGGGTATGAGGCAGCGGTGCCCATTGTTGCCCCTGGTCTTTGCGTTGGCCATGGAGACCCTGGCACACAGGATCCGGAACAGTCCCCACATACAGGGATTGGAGTGGGTGGGGACCATACACAAAAGTAGCACTTTAAGCGGACGATGTCATTTGCTTTCTATAAAATCCCAAACAGTCGCTATCCCCCTTGATGGACCTGCTGGCAGAGTTCCAGGAGGTTTCCGGTTTCCAAATTAATCATAAGAAATCAGAGGGGATGTCCATAGGGTTCCAAAAGAGGTTCAGGCAGAACTCCAGGCAACATTCCCCTTTGTGTGGACGGAGAAATAATTCACATACCCGGGGGTAAACATCACAAGCACATACAGGGCTCTCCATGGGGCCAATATCCCTCAGTTGTGGAAGGAAACAAAAGCCACCCTGAAGAGCTGGGAATCCCAGGAAGTATCATGGCTCGTGCGGGTGGCTGCAATAAAAATGTCAATTTTGCCCAGACTCTTATATGCGTTCCAGGCGCTGCCAATTTTTATCTTCGACAAGGAGTTGACGAATTTGCAGGGGGCGGTTGGGCAGTACATTTGGAAAGTGAAACGCCAGAGAATCTCGCGACAGATGCTTCTTAGGACAAAGGAATTAGGAGGATTGGGGGTTCCCTCTGTACACCATCCTGCCTGTCCCGAGCCTGGAGCAACATTATTCATCCCCTCACCGGAGGAGCAGGAGCTCCCAACACTGCAGGAGCAGTGCCAAGGACCCCAGCAGGAAGGTAAGCCCTCGGGCTGCATTATACATTTGTGCAACTTTGAAACAACCTTCAGAAGCTTTTTTGCCGAGTCGCAGCGGAACGCCGTGACATTGCTGTACATTGCAACAGCTTTCATCTCAATTTGCTCATGCCCATAACTGCTGAGTTTTACCTTCGTTTCGTTCTGCAATTCAACCCCAGCCACCATTATTTACCACGCGCTGCGGCAACTCTAAGATGGCCGCCTGCATGTTTCGAGATGCACCCTCTTCCCTTACTGTTTACTGAATCAACCTCGTGCCTCTGATTGGTTTTCCTGGTGCTTTTCTGCACCTATTGTGAGCCGGCAGGCGATTTGAGCCGGCCCACAATCACCAAGGCTCACCAACACAAAGGCTCCTATCTTGCCTGTCCCGAGCCTGGCCAGAGTCTACAGAGGCTAGGGCACAGAACTCTCTTCATCGCGTTCCAGACATTACTACAATTACGGTCAGGTCGCATTTTTTGCTACTATTTAGTAAACTACACTGGGGCTACCCCTCATTGCCATACCTGTTCCTCGTTCATAGTTACACATCATGCGGTTTGCTTTCACGCTTTACAATGTGTTCTCTGCCTGTTTGCCTAGCTGAGTGCCACAGCATGGTATTATCCGCTAACACCAACCTACTGTGCACTGATGTTTGCTTTGCCAATTCCACCTGCTTGATAAGTCATTTTTTTTTTAAACTTTATTTTTGAAGTTTTCAAAACATCAACTAACAGGTGCACCATCCTGGTGCACTGACAAAACATCAGTCAGAGGTAGGAAAGGGATAAGACCAGTTGAGGAGAGGGTGAGGAAAAGAGGGAAAAGAGCAGAAAATAGTTTAACATTTCCCGTTTACAGGTTCAACTACATTGCCTCGTGTCCCCGCCCCATCGTCCACATCTCCAGATATTGGAGTGTTCCTTGATCAATGCCCAAAAGCATCGCGTTCTGAGTATCTAGTGACTTTCTGCCTCAGTTACCTCCATCAAGTTCAAGTGTCTTCAGTGTCAGACGAAACTGTACAATTTAACAAATATGTGATGTATGGTCCCCAGATGTCAGGAGGACGTGCATGTAATGGAAGAGTTTTTATAAACTCGCTCTCCACATCTTGACAGTACGTTATGTCTCTTTTCCAATCTTCGAATCTGGGCAGGGGTCCGCGGCTCCAAGCCATGGCTATTCGCCTACGCGCTAGTACCAGCAGGAGGCCTGTCAGCTTATGAGATGCAGGTTGTAGGTATTTGGTGAGACCCAGCAGGGGTGCCAGTGGTAGTGGGGCTACCTGTTCACCTATTATGTCAGCAATTATTTGTAACACCGAAGCCCAGAATCGTTGGACACCTGGGCAGGCCCAGGCAAGGTGTAAAAAATCAGCCTGCCTCGCTGTACAGCGTTCACATCAAGCCAACGCCTCTGGGTGATGCCGGTGCTTCTTGACGGGGGTATAGTACGTTTGATGTATAAAATTGAAACGTATTAGTTTATATCGTGTGTTCACTGCAACATGTTGGGTTTGCCGTAATATGTACGACCAGTCCTCGGTGCTTATGGACTCTTGAAGGGCGGATTCCCATTTTTGCTGTGTTTTAGCGTTAGGTGACATCGTGTCTGTCACCAGGGATTTATAAAGCAATGAGACCAACCTCCCCTCTCCCTCCGCCTGAATGGTGTTGTGCAGTAGGTCCCAAGTAGGTGGTTGTTGAGGGAACGAAGGGAACAATTTTCGCAGGGTATGGCGTAGTCTAAAGTATAGGAAGCTGTCTAGGGAAGTGTTCCCACCTCTGTCTTTGGCCATTTGCGGGGTAAGGAAGGTGCCCTCTGGGAAAACGTCTCCAAAGGAGTGAATATTAATCTTATCGGCCCATATTAGGAATGCTTTTTCATCCGTGAGCGGAATGCCTGGGATGAATCTGACCGGCAGCCGGGGAGAATATCTTATGCTCACACCGTACTTTGCAGCCATTTTTTTTCAGATTGTATATGTGGCCAAGACCGTGTTTAATGTATTATATGGAACTGGGATTTGGCTAACGATAACGGCGCTGAACAAGTCAGGTGAGGCTAAAGCGCGTTCCACCTGCACATGCGGGCGGATGAAGTGGGACGTGTACCAGTAACTCAGAAATTGTGCCTGAGCCGCCCAGTAGTATTTTTCTATGTCTGGGAGCGCCGGGCCGCCCTTTGATGTTGGTAATACCAGGGTTTCATATGCCACACGTGCGGGTTTCCCTGCCCACAGTAGTTGCAGGACTGCGGATTTCACTTTCAGTAGAAAGGATTTGGGGAGAAGTAGCGGAATATTTGTGAACAAATATAATAGCTTAGGCAAGATGACCATCTTTGTTAGTGAGGTCCTGCCCCAGAGCGTTAGCGGGAGAGTTTTCCACCTGTGTACTCGGTCCTGAATAGAGTTGAGTGTGGACATATAGTTATCTTTATATATCTCGTGGTGATTTTGTGACATATATATACCTAAATATCGTACCCTTGTGTTTTCCCATTTAAAGCCGTAACCATCCACAAATTCTACTGTGTTGGGGGTCAGGGGGAATATCACTGACTTGGAGTGGTTGATTTTTAGACCCGACATATTCCCAAATCATATGACTTCTCTCATTACCGGGTTAAGGTTCTCCCGAGGGTCGCTGACAAACAATGCGACGTCATCAGCGTAGAGGGAGACTATTCATTTGTGGGGACCCAGCTTAAGGCCTCTATGTATTTGAAATTCACGCAATCTCGAAGCTAAGGGCTCCATGACAAGAGCGAGAATCAGGGCGGAGAGTGGGCATCCCTGTCTCATGCCACGTTCTAACGTTAAGGGCGAGGACCTGGTGTTTCCTATTATGACGTGTGACCGAGGGTCGTTATACAGCAGGAACACCAGTTTAATGAAGAAGTTGCCAAGGCCCATCTGTCTCAGCGTTGCCAGCATAAATGGCCATTCTACAGAGTCAAATGCCTTCTCGGCGTCCAAGAATACTGCAGTTGCCTGCTGTGTTGGGTTTAGGGCCTCGATGACGCCAAACAGGCGTCTGATACCATAGGTGGTGCAGCGGCCTGGTATAAATCCGGCTTGGTCCCCAATCACTAGAGCTGGCATCAGAGGGAGGAGTCTGGAGGATAGGATTCTTGCGAGGATTTTATTGTCCAGGTTGATCAGCGAGATTGGTCTATAAGATGCGCACTCATCCGCGGGTTTGCCATCTTTGTGTAACACTATTATATTAGATTCACGGAGTGTGGGGGGAAGGCTACCCCTCTCAATTGATTCCTCGTATATGCGAAGCAAAATGGGGCCAAGGATAGCCGCGTGGGCCTTGTAGAACTCTCCGGTGAGTCTGTTGGGTCCTGGTGCTTTAGAGTTCGGGAGGGATTTGATTGCATCTAGGATCTCTTCCACTGTTATCCGAGCATTCAGCATTCAGTGGTTCTCGCAGGGCTGCCTCTACCCAATACAGACTAGTGTCATCGAGATACTCCTTCAGGGAAGTAGGGTCCATCCTGCCTCTGGAACTGTACAGGTTCTGATAAAAATCTTGGAATGCCGCGGCATTGTCTTTTTCTGAATATACCTGCTGGCCATGTGTGTCTCTGATGCATTCCACATGGGTCGGGGTCTTGTCTATTGATAATAGGCGAGCGAGCAGTGCGCCCGGTTTCTGCCCCTCACCGTATTGCCGAACCAGATGTTTGCGACTTGGGAATTTTAGTTCCCTTCCAGCTGTTTCTCTGAATTTCTGGAGTTCTTCCTTCAGCTCTGCCTGTATTTGGGAGTTCGATGTTGAAGCAGCTCTGAGTTCCAGCGCCTTTAAGCGACGTTCGCTGTCAGACAGCTCTCTACGGATCTGTTTCAGTATGCCATTTTCCTTGGCGAGGCATACGCCTCGAACAAAGCATTTTAGTGCTTCCCAGACGACACAGGTGGAGTCCACACTGCCTTGGTTTATCTCGATGAAGGATGTTATTTCTTGGCGAAGTTCATCTGCGAAAACAGCATCAGTGAGTGAGCCTGGCTTGAACCTCCAGTGTAGGCCTGGGACTGTTGCTCTTGCGAGAAAGACATCTAGTGTGACCATTGAGTGGTCGGAGTACGTACGTGGCCAAATTTGAATCATTCCCCAGGAGAATGGGCCCTGAGAGGACGCCATGATGTAATCAATTCGGGAGCTGGTATTGTGAACCGGTGAGTGAAATGTGAAGTCCCTCGCATCACGATTGTAGAGCCGCCATGTGTCAGTCAGATTGAACGAGCGGTATATCTCACAGACTTGAATGCTTGCTTTAGACGGGTGTCTGGTTGTATTATGGGATTTGTCGAGTGCTGGATCCATTGGTGTGTTGAGATCGGCCCCCCAGATGATGGTTTCCGTGTTGATCTTTCTGAGTTGGGACATCACCCAATTGAAATTGTCGTGGCCATCAGTATTTGGGGCGTAGGAGTTCACGATCACCACTTCCCTCCCTGCAATTATTCCCCTCACCAACAGAGCCCTGCCCTCAGTGTCTTTCTGGGACTCAATGAGACTGAAGCCTGACCTCCTGTCTATAAATATGGCGACTCCTCTGGCAAAGGATGAGTATGATGAAAAATACCTGTGGCAACCCCATGACTTGGCCCATTGGGATTCTGTTGTTGGTAGGAGATGCGTTTCCTGGAGTATAGCGATATTGACGTTATGCCGGCGCAGGTATTGGAAGATTCTCCTGTTCTTTGCTGGCTGGTTGCCGCCTTGTATATTCCAGGTGGCTATTCTAATCGTTGGTGTTGCCATTCAGGGGGTCGCACAAGTTCCCTACTTGATAGGATGTAAAGACGAGGCTGACAACCGGGGGCACTGAGGCAAGTCAAGAATTTAAGATTTGGGTCATCAAAGACATATGGGTTAGGCGTTGTGTGGCGAGAGCAGGGTGAGCAGTGCGTAACTGTCGAACCAGAGTCCCTCCCTCGTGTGGGCAACCCCCAACTGGCCCACGGTGTTCCCTCCCTCGGTAACTTTACTATAGACATTGCTGTGCTAGGGGCGTTAGTAGCCCACCAAGAGGGTGCCGGGCTTCCGTTGGCAACAGGAGTTTATTCCTGTGGTGACCATCGTGGTTGGAAAGAGGAGCGCATTAGCGATAGTCCCCCGTTGCTGAAGTTCTGTGTTTACGGAGGGTTTCTTCTTACACGGTCTTCGCGCCGTGGTCTCGGATTGTTTCCGCTGGGCCTACAACCGACCCGATCCAGATAGTCGTTGGCCTCCTCAGGGGAGTTGAAAAATTGTGCCTTCCCTTCATGTTGACTGCGAAGTTTTGCTGGGTATAACATGGAATAAAGGATTTGATTGTCTTGTAGGCGTCGTTTGACAGATACATAGGATCTTCTTTGTAATTGTACTGTTTGGGAGAAATCAGGGAAAAACTGGATGGGATCGCCGTCGTACTGCAATTTTCCTTTGATTCTGGCTGCCCGGAGGAGCACCGCATCCCGGTCTTTATAGTTTAGCAACCTTGCTATTATCGGTCTCGGGTGCATGCCTGGTGCCGGCCTGGAGCTCGCGATCCTGTGTGCCCTTTCTACGACAAACAGCTGGGATAGTGACTCTTTCCCGAAGAGTGTCAGGCACATTTGTTCCACAAAATCCTCCATTTTGCCTGGGGGTTGTTGTTCCCTTACTCCTATAATCCTAATGTTGTTCCTTCGGGAACGGCCCTCCAGATCTTCATTCTTAGCATTCACTACCTTCATCTGGGCTTCAAGTGTGGAGACCCGAGAGGTCAATGCTGACGTTCCATCATCCAAGTCAGATACGCGTTGTTCTACATTATCGAGCCTGTCTGCATGTTTATCAAGTCTATGTTAGAGCTGGTCTACCTTTGTTGATAGGATGTCTAACTTGCACCCTAAGCCACTGATGCCGGCTTTCAGATCTAACAGGATCTCCCTGATATCTTGATGTGGTGTCTGTTCCTCCGATAGTAGCATGTCTGGTGTAGGTGATACAGGCCTACTGCTGGTTGCGGGTTTATGCTGGGAGTTCGATTCGAAGTTAGTTTCTTCTGGGTTTTGTCTATTTTCCCCATGATGGCTTGGGGAGATGTTTGTGCTGGATCGGGTCTGGCTAGTGAGAGCGCCACTAGTCTTTGGAGGCGGGTGTGTGCAATCTGAGTTCGGCAAACGGGCTCCCTCGCTGGATCTGAATTGAGCGATGTACTCCGATGCACTTTTATTGGGATACCCACGATCACATCGGGCGCTGTAGGCAGCGTTTTTCACCCCCTCCACATTCTTTGAAAGGGGCCCGTGGTCAGGCCCAGCACCTTCCTTCTCGACGCTCGGCACGTTCACTGGGGTGTCATGGATGGGGTGGGCCGAGTTGATCCTGGTGGCAGCTCCGCTGCGCCGCGTGGCTCGGACTGGGAGGCCGTTTATAAACCGAAGCGCGGGTAGTCCATAGTATGGCGCTGTGTCTCGTCTTCCCAGCTCCCCGGCCGCACGGATGGTGGAGTCGCAGCCGGGAGCCTGGCGCGGGTCGTCCGCGCCTCGCAGCGACCGGAGGTGCGTGGACCGGAGGGGCCCCGCGGCGACGGGTACGCCCCGCCCGGAGACCTCGCAGGGGACCGCTCCCTCGCCTCGGCGTCTCCGCGCCCGGAGCCCGGCTTGCTGGTTGAGTCCGCAAGGAGCTTGCACCATGCAGGAGGAGTGGGGCCGCTCTGTTCAGCGGGCTCGCCGCTCTGTGTGTACACACTGGTGTCCTCCTACCTGGAACAGCGCCGCAATACGGCTCCCCAGTCCACTGCTCTGCCGGTCCTCCACCGGGCCACCGCGGGGACGGAGACCGTTCGGTCTCTCCAGTGCCTCCTCGCACACGTCGACCCGCCTTCTTGAGCGGCCCGGTGCGCCGCCCTGCCGATCACGCGAGCGCTGGGCGTCCACAGCGCGCAGTCGCACTAATACCCAGGGGGGCTTCGCTCCTGTCGTCAGGCGGCCTGTAGGCCTCGAGTCCCAGAATATGTAGCGCGGGCTCTGGTCACTCAACAGAGAAGGGAGTTGGCTCAAAATGATCTGCGTGACGCCGCAAATGCATTCAGCGGCATACTGGAGCGGGTAAACAACCACAGGAGCTGCGATGGAACAGGATTCATTAGAGCCCTACAGAGCTCTCTTAGGAAGCGGCCATCTTGGGTGGCTCTCTAGCGCCCTCCTGCTTGATAAGTCATGCCACTGCCATTGCTTGCTCTGACTTTTATCATTTAAGCAATACTATATTTAACATTGCTCTTAGGGCAAGCCGTGCTGTATCGCACTGTGCCACATTAGCCCAACGTGCCCAGAGCCTATGAATTAACTTGTAGCTTTAGTGTGCGCGTGCGCTCCCCCCACTGATTCGACTCAAAGGCATTTGTCTACCTGCTGCAGGTTGGCACGCGTGTTCCATTGTGAACTCCAGGCGTCTAACATAACTATCATGCCCCTTAGGACCATCCAGGCCACGTATTATTACATGGCCTTACCAGTAGTCATCCTTGTCCAGCTACTCATTGTGATATCATTGACACTCTGTACCAGATGGTAGCACACTGTATATTCTAGTCTCCATTGTTTCTGGCCTCCTGTACTAAAATCGAATTTAGATGCTAGCACATCTAGGCCTAGCATGTTAGAATTTTTGCTATACTTTATATATAATAACTGCACTAAATGTTAGCACACTGTTTATTCTAGTCACTCGTGTTTCTGGCCCCCTGTACTAAAATGGAATCTAGATACCTGTAAACAGCACCTATAGGTATAGCACTGAAATTTACCTTGATAGCCAACATGGAACGACACCCAGTTGTTAATACATAGTATGCTTCTGGCATAGACAGAAAATGTCCCCTGCCTATTCCACTAAAGTTGTTCAGACCCTACTTCTTACCTCTGCTATACTTACTATAATGGCCACTACTATCAAAACAAGCCCCCCTAAGGATAGAAACCTGAGACTCAGATCTAGATTGCCCAGCATCTACGAACCTATAAGTAACCACCCCAATAATGCCAACAGACGTACTATCACCCAGCCTAAGAACTCTTCTCCAGCAGCAACGCAGTCTACCCATACCAGTGATCAAACCCCTACTAAGATTCACACAATTCAAAATACCTTATCACCCAAAACCTGTCTAATAGCCAAACCTAACAGCTCTTTAACGCTATCCGGATCCCTCATCATTGCTAGATCAGTGGTAGCCCATGCTACTGAAATTGCAGACATCCGAAATTATGATAACCTGGACTTATTGGCCATAACTGAGACCTGGCTACACGAGGCTGCAGGACCAACTCTAATGTTAGCAGTGCCTGACAGCTACCAAATCCTCAGAGCTGACCGGCCCAATGCCAGAGGTGGTGGCCTAGCCATCATCTTCAAATCTACCCATTCCATTAGACTTGCCGCATCAGCTTCCTACTCATCCTGTGAAGTACTCTCAGTTAAATTGCCCCTCTCTAATAACCGCACACTATCAATCCACCTGATATACAGACCCCCTGGGCCACTAGGCACATTTGAAGACGACCTAACTAGCATTATAGCTAATAATACCAAAGACCACCCTCAAACTCTACTGATGGGAGATTTTAATCTCGGCTTCAATGATTCTCATAACAAACATGCAGAGTCAGTTGCAGCCTTGTTACATGACCACGGTCTTAATCAGAAAGTCTTCTCCCCTACCCACACTAAAGGAAGAACCCCCGACTGGGTATCCAAACTCAACTGCAACATCAACATTACCAACACTGTCCCACAAACATGGA
The DNA here is from genome assembly GCF_040938575.1 of Ambystoma mexicanum. NCBI lineage: Eukaryota > Metazoa > Chordata > Amphibia > Caudata > Ambystomatidae > Ambystoma > Ambystoma mexicanum. Next base: position 758,547,794 of record NC_090941.1, read on the forward strand.
CAGATCATTATCTAATCACCTTCTCTGCCACACTAGATCTTCTCAGTCCTAAGACCAACAATATGGTACCCCCTTCCTGACCAGAAGCAAGAAGGATATTACTGTTGAAAAACATATCCCTATTCTCCTTCCTGCTATCTCTGCATCAGAAAGTAACAACCCTGACACCTTGGTAAATACCTTTTAATGATGCGATGACCAATGCACTGAACGCAATTGCTCCTGTCAAACTGTGCAAAGCTAAACAGGAAACTCATTTAAATGCCTGGTTCACTCCCCATCTGAAATCTCTAAGATTACAAAAAAGAAAACTCTATTTGGCGCCACTCCCCCACTGAAAACAATAAAAATAATTTAACTGAATTTGCCAAATTCTACAAAAAAGAAATAACCGTAACTAAGAAGAACTCCTTCAATGACAGGATTGTGAAAGCTAACTCTAACACTAAAGAGCTATTCTCCATCCTTGGCAAATTGGAATCCCCAATTCAACCGATAGACAATGCCCCTACAAACAAAGTATGGTGCACCAACATACAAAATGCCCTATCAAACAAAATCTCCTCTCTTCAATGCAAAATTGCAACAAAAAAAAGCCACATTATCAACTTCTCAACCTCCGGAGACTAGAACAACCACACCCTTTAGATTCAAGACTATCTCCATAAATGACACAGAGAAAATAATACTCTCCCTCAAACCTTCAAATTGTAAGGGCGACATCTGCCCAGCACAAATATTAATGGATGCTGCTAGGGACCTGGCTCCCTTAATCTCTAAGCTCATAAATTCCTCCTTTAAATCAAACACGGTACCTGAAAATCTCAAAGAATCTTGGGTCCTCCCATTACTTAAAAAACAAACCCTGGACCCCACCATCCCTACCAACTATAGACCGATCACGACCGTGCCATTTTTACTTAAAATCCTAGATAAAGATGCCTACATACAAATACAGGACTACCTGGAAGCAAATTACCTACTCGGCTCACGGCAATCTGGCTTCCGCTCCCTCCATGGCACGGAAACAGCTCTGCTAGACCTTAAGACACAAATTGAGGAACTAAAGGATAATGGAAAAACAGCTCTGCTTCTTTTACTAGACTTGTCGGCAGCCTTCGACTTGGTGGATCATGAAGTCCTATGCAATCACTTCAAATCTGCCGCCAACTTCAACGGAGATGCTATAACCTGGGTCCAATCCTTCTTAGCCAACCGCACTATGCGCGTCTTCTCCACTTCTGCTTCTGCTGACCCTATCAAAATAACTTGCGGTGTCCCACAGGGATCCTGTGTCTCCCCTACCATGTACAATATCTTCACCAAGCCTTTGTTTGACAAGTTGGACAGACTGGGTGTCACCTACACGAACTATGCAGATGACACCCAGATCCTCATACCCCTTTCGGGCAACTTCGAGGCAGACTCAGCCTTGGTGAACAAGATCTACACCCTCATTCAGGCATGGATGGCATCCCATGGGCCCTGCCTGAATGACGATAAAACAGAGTTACTAATCCTAGGCTAAAAGCTAACATCCAAAAACTAAGCCCAAACTACACATCTTTCAACATTGATAACAATCCTATCAAGGTGATGTCCGTGGTTAAAACTCTTGGATTCTACTTGGACTCCTCCCTCAAACTTAAAAAGCAAGTCAACCCCCTTGCCTCCTCTACAACTTACACCTGCAAACTTATCCGAGCATCCAGACCGTACCTTTCTAGTGCCAGCTGTATCACTCTAGCCAATGCTCTGATTATGTCAAGATTAGATTACTACAATGCCCTGCACTCAGGAGACAACAAATATATAACAGATAAAATTCAAAGACTGTAGAACAACGCCTTGAGAGCAGCATTGGATATCCCTTATAGAGAGCATATTACTAAATTCAGAAAAGAGGTTAACTGGCTGAAGATCACGGATAGAATCCTCCTCAAAACAGCTTCCCTTACATCCAAATGCCTGAACAACCTAGCTCCCCATGACCTAATGGAAAAAATTACTAGGAGAATAGGCACCCACCCTACAAGATCTGCTAACACATTCATGCTAGAGACTCCTAGGTTCAAACGATCGACAGCGGGAGGTACCAGCTTTCCTGTTAAAGCTGCACAATGCTGGAATAAGTTACCACTTGACCTTAGACTTGAACAACCTTAACCTAAATTTTGACATAAGGCATTCAAACGGCTGTGCGCCAATGACACATAACTAGATCCACACCTTTCCTACTACACCCGGCCCCTACCTAACCTGCATCTGTGAACTAATTCTGCACTCTAAGTAACTATGCATGCATGAGCACCTAGAAGGTTGTATATGCTATATAATTATATAATTTTCTGATGCTTGTTAATCTGCTTAGAATCACATGCTGTGCATATGGTCCGACATCCAGTGGTAACCGTGGAGTATTGCATCTTATCTTTCGGGGGACCGAAAGGGGACGTCGGCATAGGCGTGTCTGAAACACTATCCCTATCGTGACGTGTGTAGTACCCAAAATCCCTCACGCGCCGAGGTCCCTCAGATTGTTTTTTTCTGCCCAGATAACTGGTCGCCCTATAGCGGAGCTCTTCATGAGACATTGTTTATCTTACCGAATTGTCGGTTTAATCGCCGTTATGTCACTTCGTCTATCAAGAACATCTTCGACGAAGACTAAGGGGGAACCGTCTACGGCTGTGGATTCCGGCACCTAAGATCCGGCGTTTGGACCTCCACGTGGTCGGGCCTTCTGGCCGGCCTACACAGTGGGGAGAGAGTGGGCTTGGGGTTTTGCCATACTGCTATGATGTCTTTCCTCTTTTCCACTTCTTTCCTTTTTGGTCTGGTCGCCCTTCCCTTCTGTTATGGAAATGTCATGAGCACTACTCCCGAGGAGCCAGGACTGGCCCAGCGCCCCCAGAAGCAGACCCTTCTTCCACATCTCCGGACCCAGCAGACCCCTACAGGGGCCCTTTGGACTGTGTCCTGGCGCCTTTGGCGCCAGGCTCATAAAGGACTTCAGTCCCGGCGCCATAGGCGCCGGGCTCATATTGATAAACTGTGTAATAATGCTTGGGTGGACTTACCTGAGGCAGACCATGCTGCATACTTACCCAGAACAATCCAGTCTGGCTGAAGTCCCCAACCATCAGGGCTGGGAGGAACTATTTCCTCTATTCAGGAACTCTTTTCTTACCTGGGTGGGGCCGGTGGAAGAACACACACCTGAAGCACTTCACTGCTATTTAAACCACACCCGATGGAATACACGTGCTTCGCATTATTCTGCATCAGCAGCAGGACGCTCACCGAGTCAGCTCCTGCATCCTGGCTCCTGACACGCCCGCCAGCTCCCGGAACACCTGCAAACAGACAAGAAAAGAGAAGGCGAGCATTAGAAATTACTTACCGGAATCCGGCCTCAGCAATCCTACCTCCGACGATCCTGCAAAGGAAAGGTACAAGATTAGCAGCGCTCTCAAACGCTCGCAGCCGCGCCGCCTTGCCTTACCCATCCGTGGCCTCGCCGAACTCCACCGCGGCATCTCGGCACCTGAAAAACAGAAAAAGACAATCATTAGAGGTGCCCGCTCTAAAGCGGCCACATTTCTTCCACTTACTTACGTGCCTCATCACGCGCGACAACGGCTGTACGACTGGGCTTAATAAACTTAACAAAGGCGCTACTCCCCAAACTACACACGCCGAAGTTTCTAAACAAGAAACTTCGACGACTTTCAAGGTTTCCAAGGCCCGTGCAGGCCCGAAAACGACGAGTAGGCCTCTAACTAGGCCTCTACCCGGGAAGCCATCATCGGAGGCGTTGTCCCTCGAAGATTCGGTAACTATCAGTAAGAGCGTCAACAGGATTGCTACGGCGGTGGGCCTAGTACCGGTTTCGCCCACAGTTATGGGCCAATCCGCCGAAAGGTTTTCCACGGTTTTGGAAGATGATCCTGAGGACTCTTACGAAGAGAGCCAGGTACCCCTCTCAAGCACCCTGAGGAGATCCTCTGAACGCCTTAGGGCGGAGGACCCGGTTCCTGCTCAGCTGGGTCCATTTGGGTTATCCAAGTGGACCACGGAGCAATTTGAGGGGTATATGGATCGGCTGCAGCAGGTTTTCGGTGCTTCTGATCAACCTCCGCCGAAAAAAGCTCGGTTAGACCCTAACCCTCATACACAAGTTGCCCAACACCTAGATGTTCAACACTATGTTGATTATCAAGAAGATGTCCAGAAAGACACGTATAGAGACATCTATACAGAAGAAGAGGAGACTTCTTTTCTGGACAATTATGGGGAAGATCAAGGCGCAACGGACAATTGGGAGGACACCCAGCAGGACGATCACAATTCTGATATCGTTTGCCTCGACTCTCCCCCATCCACACTGGTTAGGCAGGCTCCCTCGGTGGATGATCAAATGGCTTTCAACAACACGTTGAAAAAAGCAGCGGAATTCTTTAAAATTGCCACGATTGAGGCATTGCCTGAACAGGATATTGCGTAAAACATTATTAATGACAAGCCTCCGGCTAGCCAGTCTATCCCTCTCTTGAGCTCTGTAAAGAGACGGCTGGCCCCTTCTTTACTCACACCCGCTCAGACGAGGGCTGTGAACCCAAGGGTCGAAAAACTCTTCCGGCCCTCCCCCACCGACCCGCTTTACATCAAAGGGCACGCAATCCCAGACTCGCTGGTGGTGACCAACACTCGCAAGAAAGCAGGGGTTCCCCTTGCCACGGGAGAGTCACCCCCGGACAAGGAGTCCAAAAGGTTGTATGCCTTAGGCAAATGGGTCACGTCGGCGGCTGCTTATACCGTCCGGATTGCCAATAACACAACGTTACTGGCAAGCTATGTCGACACCCAATTGAACCTACTCCAGGAATGCCTCCAGGAGGTTTCGGAACCAACCAGAGCCAAGCTTCTCGCCATTGTCTCGGAGGGTAAACTTGCCAATCAAAATGTTGTAAAGAATACCCTGGACTCCGCAGAGACAGCAGGCAGGTCTCTCGCACAGGGTACTCTCCTAAAGAGACACGCGTGGCTGCGCACGTCGAGTTTCAGGCCTGAGACCCAGGCATCCATCATCAATAAACCCATAGAAGAGGCCAACCTCTTCGGGAAGGCGGTAGACGATGCGTTGGAGACAGCCAAGAAGGAGCATGAGACTATTAAGTCGCTGCACCAAATTTCCCAAAAACCCTCTTCACAGAGGGTCAGCAATTCTCAGCGGTCCTTTCGAGGACAAGCCCGCGCCGCTCAAAATAATTTCGGCACGGGCAACTTCAACGCAAGTCACCCGGCTGCAAGCCCCACTTACTACCCCCAGAGGGATCAGAAGTGCGGAAAGAATAGAGGCAGAGGCTCCAATTCCAGAGGTGCGTCAACCTCGGGTCAGAAATGACCACCAAGTTCAGGTCCCCTCCCATGTCTCCCCGGTCGGGGGGCGATTAACATCTTTCCTCAAGGCATGGGAGGGGATAACTTCAGACCAATGGGTATTAAAGACGGTCGCCCACGGTTATTGCGTGGAATTCGCCCGACCCCCACAGTTCAGACCGCCGAAACATCGACGCCTTTCACCGGAACATCTGCAGATCCTGGTCCAAGAGGTGGAGGCGCTGCTGGGAAAGGACGCCATAGAAGCCGTCCCGATTCTTCAGGTAAACGAGGGTATTTATTCAATATACTTCCTTGTACCCAAAAAGGATCTCATCATGCCTCCTGTTCTAGACCTGCGCCCAGCGAACAAGTTCATAAAGCCCCAGAAGTTTCGCATGGTAACACTTCAAGAGGTGATCCCATTGTTAAAACAAGGGGACTTCATGACAACATTGGATATGAAAGATGCATACTTTCATATTTCAATACTGCCCGCGCACAGAAAATTCCTAAGGTTCGTGATTCAGGACAAACACTACCAGTTCAAGGTACTCCCCTTCGGCATAGCCTCGGCGCCACGGGTGTTTACCAGGGTCCTGGCAGTGGCAGCAGCACACCTGCGCAGACTTTCAGTTCCAGTTTACTCTTACCTCGACGATTGGCTCATCACGGGGGACTCGTTCGACGTTTGTTTTTCGAACACCCAAAAGACAGTAGACCTACTGTTCAGCCTAGGATTTTCTATCAACGAAAAGAAATCCAGCTTAGTCCTCAGCCAAGTAAAACAGTTCCTGGGGGCTCTAATTCGCACGGAAGATGGTCTAGTCTTCCCTTCTAGCGAGAGGGTTCAGAACATGCTCTCAGGTTCCTCAGTATGTAGCCAGTCGGAAGTTGACGGTATGCAAAGCTATGCGTTTGCTAGGGATGATGGCGTCATGCATATACTTGGTCCCCCACGCGCGGCTGCGAATGCGTCCCATGCAGGAGTGGCTCAACAGCCAGTGGTGTCAGGCCAGCGGACAATGGGAAGATCTGTTAGTTGTCTTGCCAGCCCTCGTTCTCTCTCTGCAGTGGTGGTCGAGGGAGAACCTCTTGAAGGGGAAAACCTTCACCACCCCTGCAGTGGTAGCCACTCTCACGGCAGACGCATCTCTCACAGGGTGGGGGGCTCACCTGCTTCAACAGACAGCGCACAGAGTGTGGTCCCCTCAGGTAGCGTCCAACCATATAAACCTACTGAAGCTACTAGCAGTGTTCAAAGCATTGAAGGCCTTTCAGGAGCAACTGCAAGGGAAGACAGTGCTGGTCCTAACCGACAGCACAACAGCAATGTATTATCTGAACAAGCAGCGGGGCACTCACTCTCCAGGGCTATCCAAGCTGTCCCAAAACATCTGGATATGGGCTCTCAAACACAAGATGTTCCTGATATCCCAACATGTTCGGGGAACTAAATCTTCTGGCAGACGTACTCAGCAGAGATTTTTCTCTGCCAGAAGAATACGAATGGCGTCTGCACGAAGACATTGTATCCAACGTCTTCGCAGAATGGGGGTTTCCAGAGATCGACTTGTTCGCTACTCAGGACAATGCCCAATGCCCAGATTACGCCTCCAGGTACCCCCAGAACCGATCCAAGGGGAACGATCTCTGGATAACTTGGTCGGGGAAATTTGTTTACGCTTTTCCCCCCCGACTCCCCTTCTGAACAAGATAGTGCACAAGATGCACCAGGAACCAGTCACCATGATTCTTGTGGCTCCCATGTGGGCCCGCCAAGCCTGGTTCGCGCACCTGATGGAAATGTCCCTCTCCCCACCAGTCAAGCTGCCCTGCCCGTACAACATGTTGTCTCAGGACAGGGGGGAGACTGCACCCATGCCCACAAACTCTGAACTTAGCAGCCTGGCTCCTGAAGTCATAGAGTTTGGACATCTGCAACTCCCTCAAAGATGCATGAACATACTGAGGGAGGCAAGAAAGCCTAACACACGTTATTGCTATGCCAGCAAATGGAAACGTTTTGTCATTTGGTTTTGTCATTTCCCACCGATTGTTCGCCTTCACACATTGTGTTATATCTAACCCATCTGTTGGACTCTGGGTTAGTCTTCAATTCCTTAAAGGTTCACCTAGCAGCGTTGTCAGCCTACACCACGTCACAGCAGAAGGTGTCGTGGTGGAAAATACCTGTGATTAAAGCTTTTATGGAAGGGGTTAAAAGAATTTATCCCCCCATCACTCACCCAGCCCCTGGGTGGGATCTAAATGTGGGTTTAACTAGGCTCATGGGACCCCCTTTTACTCATAAAGCTATCCTGAAAGACCTGACTTACAAGACAGCCTTTCTAGTAGCTATCACTTCTATCAGAAGAGTTAGCGAACTACAGGCCCTCTCGGTCTTGGACCCCTTTGTTACAGTCCACAAAGATAAAGTAGTTCTGCGCACTCATCTCAGATTTGCGCCGAAATTTATTTTGAAGTTCCATGTGAACCAGTCAATCGAACTACCCACGTTCTTCCAGAGACCTACTAACATGGCCGAAGGAAGCCTTCACACACTAGATGTGCACAGGGCAGTCATGTTCTACATGGATAGAACTAAACCACTGAGGAAAACTAAACAATTCTTTGTTTCAGTGGCAGCTGGTAGAGAAGGGGACCCTGTCTCTAAATCAGCAATATCAAGGTGGATTGTCAAATGCATCACACTGTTACACTCTTGCAAAGAGAGAACTGCCCTTCAAGCCTAGAGTACATTCTACTCGAGGCACTGGGGCATCCATAGCATTCATTGCAAATGTTCCCCTAGAGTCCATTTGCAAAGCGGCAACCTGGAGTTCTGTATACACCTTTACAAAACACTATTGCTTAGACACTCATTCTAGGACTGATTCTCAGGTGGGACAAGCAGTACTAAAACATCTTTTTTCTACTGTTCCTTCTCACAACCCACCTCCAACTCCGGGTACTGCTCGCTAGTCTATGCACAGCATGTGATTCTAAGCCGATTAACAAGCATCAGAAGATTTTAACAGCACATTCCGTATTTCCCATGCACCCGGAGCTCTTACTAGTGCGGGCCCATATGTGTAGCCCCTTGCTCCAGCCCCACCCATTTCGGTTTGGTTTCACCCGAACTCCAGACCAGCATAGGGGCCACCTGGGCTGCACAGTAATATTGGTGTTTGTTTGTTTATTTATTTGGTAATGCGCACCAAACCCTTGGGTAGCCGGGCACAGCAATATACACAAGTAGTCTTAAGGTTAGTTAAAAAACCTTCCCCTCAGGTATTCAAGTTCTTGGCAACAGTGGTAGAAGCTCTATATATGAAGGGAATACAAATATTTGCTTGTCTGATTGAATACTTGATGATCAATGCCTGATCGAAATTACTGCTGATGGATCATGTCTACAAGACCTGCAAGCTCCTGAAATTGTTAGGTCTGATAATAATCTGTGACACATTTCAGCTGCTTCCTGCGTACACTCTAAAATGCATAGCTACACAGTTCCAAAAGAACTGGTGAACAGTAATGCTGTAAGAGGACAGAGCTAGGAGGCTTTGGAATGTGCTGTCCAACATCATGAATGAGAGCACATCTTCAAGACATCAACTACAGCTTCATGGTCATAAGTCCTCATGCATATTCGTAGTTTAGTGGCCAAGACTGCACCTGATCCACTAGTCTCTATATAAACAACAACATTGTATACTATTTTTTCAGGTGTTCGAGGCAATGTATCTGGTACCAATAAAATGACCGTAGATCTGAAGTTGTGATTGCAAAAAGTCATCCTGAAAAAGGGATTACTGCTGAATATCCATGGCCACTCTTATTACAGACACCGGAAGCTTGGGCTAGGGGGCACATTTGGAACAAAAATACTACTTGGAAAACTGGGTACCATTAGTAAAGATTGAGTCATTGCATTGGTAAGAACTTAAGGTAATATTCAGGGTACAGCAATGGTTCCAAAACAAGATTAGGGAGATATTTGTGATTGTGAGAATGGATAATACTACCCCGTGTCATACGTGAATGGGAGGGGAGGGCAGCTCTCTCTATCTGGCCAGATTTTCCTTCAAGCTAAGTTGCTGGCCATAAAAACACCTTATCTGCCTGAGAGCAGTTCACATAAGGGGGAGGACAACTCCTATGCCGACCCACTCAGCAGGATCTTTCCTACCACACAGGAAATAGCTTTACATGAGAATTGACTTGCCATGTGTTGCATCCCAGGAGAACGCTGTTCTAGCCAACTTCTGCACCAGATTCCTATGCAAAGCAGTGTAGGGGAGTGGATGCTATGTGTGTCTCTGACTTGGCCAAAAGTACTATTATACCCTCCAATCCCCTTTATACCCATGGTATTGGTGAACATCAGGGACTGCATAGCGCAAGTCATTTTTGTAGCTTTGTGTTGTCCAAGGAATCCTTGGTTTCCACTTTTAATGGAAATGGCCGTTGTCTGGTTAGGATAACTCCCCTCGCCCACCCCTGATCAGTGTACATGTGGGGGCCTTCAGGACAAGTGGAACTGGGTGTTGTGGAAGATGAAAGGAAAAACCTGCAGGATTGGGGACTCGACACTCAGCTCTATACATCCAGAAATTGAGAGGGCCTTCTACCTTGAAGGTGTACAGCCATCATTGGAGAAATGTTTTCACTTGGGGAGTAGGAATGGCATTCAGCCACAGTCTTGTGGCATGCCAATGGTGATCCAATTCCTCCAGGCACTGGATTCTCACACGGTTTGGCTGTTACCACACACTGGGCACAGTGGGCAGCTAGAGAGGCCTTTTAAGCTCTTTGGGAGGATAAATTAAGGGGTGGGGGCGTACTATTTCGGAGATTACTGAGAAACTTCAGATATCTCACCACATACCAGACTTGTGTCCCTTCATGAGGCCTGCCATTAGTACTACGGGTATTGCATTGCCACACTTTGAATTTTTGAAAACCATTGAGTTGAAAATCTTGACTCAAACATTATTTTTTTTTAACAAAGAAAAATGTCAAAATGTAGTTTTCAAATAATCAAGAACAAGAGTTCAACCATCCAACACGTGTTTCGACCAATGGGTCGTCTTCAGATTTGTACATTTGAAAATAGTAAAATACATGAATTTAGCATTCAGGAATTTCAAAATATAAACATGTAAAAAACAAAGGACATGAACACACGTTTTAATTAGCATTCAAAGAAAAGACAGAAAACAAGAAAATATACATTAATCACTGTCAGAACCTGAAAGAAATAAACTATATTAAAAAAAATGCTCACAGTTCGCATATGATGATAGATGGAGCGTCCTATGAAGAAAGGTGTGAGGCTCACAGCATCTGCACCCCAGAGTCTGGCCAGAAAAACACCATTCACGTGATCCTCAAAAAAGTATAGTAATAAGAGTATGCACTAACCACCAGTGATCCTTGAAAAGTAAAAGCCAATACTTGCACTAAAACTGACCCCTAAAAATGACGTTGTTTGCACCCGAGTGGAACTTCTAACTCCTTAACTAATGGCTTCCAACATGAGAACACAACTCGCAATTGGAACCAGCTCTTCTGTACTGAATAACAAAACACAAGCCCCCGATATGAAGTTAATCACTTGGTTCATCTGCATCCAAGGCCACCATAATGTAAAATATTCCTGCAAGCGTGATTTACCTCTCTGGCTCTGAGCAAAGAATCCAAATAGGCTATGCTATGCTATGCTATGCTATAGCCTTATATGCTATAATAGGCTATGCTGCAAACAACCTTGGTGGAAGGCAATATTCAAAAAGCTAACAAGGTCTCTATGGATAGTGAACACACAAAATTGTACGCTTGAAGAAGAATCTAACATTTTCTTTATGCATTTTGTGAGGTTAGTATGTGCGACAAACAGAACAGTATATGTCGAATACCAAATTCATTCAAAAAGGAGCGCACTCCCTATTCTACCACTTGTTTTCTTTTTTGTTTTCATTTTTTTTCTTCATCTCTGTAAATTTTCTTATTAAGTTTTCAGTGTGAAACAATCAACAACAATAGAAATCTAAACAAATAAGTAACCATATCAATAACAAAACAGTACGAACTGTAAGCATTGTTCTACAAATAGAGGAAGAAAAGAAGGAGAAGTAGAAGGAGAGGAGGAACAAAGAGAAAGGAGAAAAAAGGGGGACTTCAAATATACAAATCATTGAAAACATCCCTGATGGCAGAGTATTTATCTGTTTATCTGTAGTATACATTTGACTGGCAAAACACACAACAAAAATGTTTAGCATTAAAGGACTTTGACAGAGCATTATTCGGTCATAAGAAATTTCGAAAGGCGGCAGATTATCTACTGAAATGTCCCTCAGTGTTACTGAGAAATCAAATTTTAAGATTTCGATTAAATCTGTGGCCTACAAATCAAATTCTGTTGAGAAGAGGTCTAATCAAGGCAGAAGTTGCACATTGCCGATTTTGTAAACTTGTTGAGATGGAAGACACTCTTAAACACCTATTGATTGTATGTTATGGTTTAGAAACACAAAGAGAAACGATTATCCATAAACTCACCCAATCACACTATTTATCTCGTTCTAATGATGAGTTATGGTATGAATTGTTTGCCACATCAAAAATCTCAATAAGAATAGCCACAATGCAGTTTTTAAAAGCAATACTGCATCCAGCTGAATCTACAATTACGTACCAATGCTAAAACATCATGTTATAGTAATGCAAATTCACCAAAAATTGAACTCTACGGTGTGTGGCTTCTGATGAATTGAATTGATTAATTATTGTCACTGTAAATAGGACTATTTTATGATGGTAATTTAGAATCTTTAGGACTCTTATTCTCACTGAACTGAAATTATTGTTCATCTATGTATTTTGAGAATTTGTGATGAGAATGTAAATTATGCTCATTGTAAATGGAAACAATGTATTTTAATGTATTAATTTTTTTTTAGAAAAGTTTTGTTTTGAAAGGTTAAATTAATTTGACCAACCAAAATAAATAAAAAAAAAAAAAAATGTATCTTGTTTTTTCAACATCTGATAAGTCGCTCTTTCTCTACTTGAAAGACTCGATAGGTCATGTAACCAATCATCCACTGACGGTCGAACATCACTTCCATCTTGGCCACCAACAGTGCTCTATACCCACATAAGAATAAGCTAACAGACAGCCAAAGGCCTACAGGCTATAAACCCAGCACACATAACAAAGGAGTGCGGGAGCACAAAAGATCCAGCATAAGGTCCATATGCTGCAAGACATCGTCCCAAAAACATTACATTTTTTTACAAGACCAGAACATATGCAAACCTGTTCTGACGTTCGATTTACAATTCCAACATGTATCATCTTGAACAAGTCTACAATGTTTCATATCTCAAAAGGGTCCACTAAATACAATGCACAATCTGCTGTTGAGTAAACCTTCAATCTAGATCGATTCTATACTTATATGGGCCTGCGCAGATGCAGTTCCATTCACCATCTGAAAGATCAACACCCAAATCTGAACTCCATATTGCCCTACTATGATCAGAAGCAGTTTTGGTATCCATCTGGGTGAGAAGTTTGTACAGAGATGAGGCTGAAAGAGGCATACTCCTGGACAAATGTAATACAGCGGGGACATCATGTAAAGAGGTGTTGAGGGGCTTAAATAGAATCTCAGACTTTTTTTCTGGTGGCAGTTGCATCTGCCTGCAGACTCGAGGGAGATAGAGGGCTTGATGATAAACCCAGCTTTCCTGACAGTTCTCCCTGAAGCATTAGTCCTAAATTGTGTCCCTTCCTTTATATTTGAATTACTATTGACATGACATCAATCTCAAAATGTGGAACCTCATTACAAGCTCAGTAATGCAGTAAAAAATAGGTAATTCTGTTATCGCCAATACTAGTTGTACTGCACCGCCACATTACATGTTTGACCTTGGGCTGGAGGATTTCCCTTAAGTCATGTTAAGGAGAGACATTCTCCATCTCGGAGCCAAAAAGTGGCCATTTTACCACTAGCAGAATTTCTGCCCATAGAAAATATGCCAAATCTCCCAATGAAGTCATATGGATTCCAAAAATGGGGATTAACACTGCCATATTGCCACTTGTGATCTAGCAGTAATACTGTCAGACGGAGTGCCAATAACAGTAACCATGTTTGCCATTATTTTTTCAGAATTACAGCAGGAATACCGTGAAACTCAGAATGAGGCTCATGCCTCTCCACCGCCTCCCACCTGACCCCAGCGACTTTCGTATCTAGTGGAAGAATAATAGCGTCACATCGACATGAGATGGAAAGATGGGAAAACAGCATCCATACAGTCACTCAAACAGTCTCCTTGACGTTCAGGACTGTAGGGGTTGGCAAAAAGGCACCAGTCATTTCCATTAGCCAATGGAGTCAATCGACCATGGCAATGGCTTACCATGTACTGGGGTAGTGCTCCACTTGAGGAGTGGCAGAGTTTGGGGTGGATGCTTCAATTCCCCTACTTGAGACATGTAGAACTCAAACACCTTTGTATGAAATGTCATGCTTAATGTAGACTGTTTGGCCTCCACAGGTGCCCGGTGAGGGAAGCAGTATCTAAGGGCCTCGTCACGAGTATGGCAGCAAGTGAAAAAATGGTGGTAATGCACTGCTAAATGCAACTTTGGTGCAGTTAGCATTGCCCAAAAACAGCAAAATCAGCAGAATTAACGCCTGCGGTAATTCAGCCGAAATCCCCATGAGTCCTTTGGACTGCAAAAAATTGGGACTTACACCGCTTACCACCACTTATAATTCTGTGGTAAATAAGTGCACGTAACACAGTGGTGGTAACTGTAATTCTGTTTGGCCGTATTTCAGGGGATTTGCCACTGAAATACCACCAAACTTGTAACAAAGCCCTAAGTCTAGTGTTGAAAACAAATTGTTAATAGTGGGTGTGGCTGTACTGAAGATGGTCTGTGTCAAATATCTGTTGGCCTCTTCTAGAAATGGCTTTCGTGAGACACAAGATGGCGGGATTCCTAATACGTCACGGGTTATCATCATTACCTCCAGTCCTACTCTTTGTCACAGTACTTATTAGCTGCCTCCTCGCTTGCCCGCCCTTGCGTGGCTGGAAGCCGGGGCCCATAATCTGCTTGGAATGGAGTTTTATACCTCCATGGGGAAGAAGAGGTGGGCGTAAAAGGATTAGAAAGTGCTTCCTGCCGGAGAGGGTGGGTACCTCTGTTACGAGGAATAGTAGGACTAGGAGTCATGAATACGGCCTGTAAATTATCATGGCATTGTGCCTACACTAGTCCTTACTGTACTGTAACACTTTATCAAACATATTTCCTGGCTGTGGGTTGTATTTTACTTAATTAACGTGCCAACCCAGCACAGCTCGCACTCGAGGTTTCTGGTTTTAAAGTGCCCGACTGGAAGGTTTTTCCGCCGGCCCTGGTAAGCAGCGTCGCAGCGATGATGTGAGCGCGCAGCATGGCGCGTTTTTATCCTCCACTGTAATTCCTGTGATGCGGATGGGATGGCTGGCTGGCTGGGAACCTGACGGTTATTGACTTTGCCATCTCGGTGAAGAAAGAAAGCGGGTAAAAACGAAAAGAGTAATTGGAAATAGCTCCTGTGGAGCCCCGCTGTCAGGAGGCAGACTGATCCAGCAGCGGCGCAGTTGCTGTATTGATTGCTAGTTCCCACTGAATTAAAAAGAGCACTGCATGCCGTCATCTTTTTCTTCTTTTGTCCTTCGACGGGAGGTCATTTGGGAAGTTCTGCTTGGCCAAAGTCATTAACGGGTACCTTAATATAAAGGCTTTGTAAACAAAAATAAACACGTTTAACATGCATCCATCTAAAGAAACAAGTAGGCAGAAAGCCAGCAACGTGGGACACTTGAATATATAAATGGATCAATAGCTTAGTTAAGCGCTGGCAACGGTAGTTGCAACACTTAATTATAGTGCTTACGTAGCAGCTAAAACCACGATAGCAGGCTCTGTCTAAAAAGCTTTAAAAAAAAAAATTGAAGATAACATTTATGGGGGCTTCCCTTGTTCAAATTTGACTGACTGGTGGCGCAGCCGATTGGCAACTCTTGGCACGCACATGGTAGATTGCAGAAGATATTGAAATGAAATGACTGAACACGGTATAATAAACAGAATGGGCTGTGTGTATCCCTCCCCCGTGTCATGTGCGGTGCATTGTGAGAGCACCCCGCCTCCCACCTCCCCACTGCATGCTGTGAAATGTGTGGTGCAGGAGCTGCACACAGTGTTTCTTTACAGTATAAATGATTGAGGTACACTTCAGGCATGAAAACGTTGTTTTACTTGCCACTCGGGCTTCACAGTACCTGGCCAATACTATGCGTATTCGGGCTTCTCATAACGGTGCCAAGCCATGTTTGGATGGCGTGCACATTGTATTGTAATGCTGTGGCAGTGGTTTGAGTGCCTTAACATTTGATGGCAACATCTGGCAGTGTATGAGCCCCAGAGTTCTATGGATATTCAAAAATCCAGACAAATGTGTAATCTGATGGGAAAAAACAGAGACATGTTTGAAACAAATCTCCACGAACTACTGCCGAAATTCCCTCTAAATGATTTTCGTTGTGTCTTTAGTTAGCCCTGATTTAGTTTACTTTGATTTTTAAACATGTTATTCCTTTATGTCTAGATTTTATGTCCCTCTCTCATTCGGTGTCAACAAATCGGCTGCACCAACACACCCTTTGTATGTGTTTTTTCTGATGTCAGAAAGCATACCATTCATCCTGCAGCCGTTTTTCATTTTATAAACGTTTTCTTTTTTTTGCTTCGTGCTATTTTTAATTCGGTCTCCCCTAATGTAATGAGCGATTGATGTATTACACCCTGTTCCCTGCTCACCATTTAAAAAAAAACAAGCATTGGCAATGCCAGTAGTTTTGGCTTTTTTGTATTTTCTTTCAGTGTTTAAATAAGTTAAAGAAAATATTCATTTATTAAAATTGTCCTTTTTTTAATAAAAGGAAATGTAATAATGTCTTTCCCAAACACTTGGTGTTGGTTTAACGTTTATTATACACATAGTGTACTTCAAGATAAATATTGGAATGCATGATGTGAAATCTTGAAAGGTTTGTTTTGCCCATTTATTTTTGATTGTCGAAAGGGCTGCCATATATCCAGTGAAGTGCAGTAGAGCGCAATAAGGTTTTCAGAGGCCTGTTTCCAGATATAGTCCGGTTAATAACTATAAGTCCCAGCATGCATACTTAACAAGCATTAGCAATAGCAACATTTTGGCCTTTTGTGTCGGCATAGAAGAGGGACTTGCCGACCATTGCCATAGTAACATCAACCGCCTATTCAAAAAAGCAGATGTAAAATGGTGTAAGTACAAGGCCATCTAATAGCACTACCTGCCAAATGTCTAATACATAGACGGAAGCCAAAAGCAGTTGGCTTTCACAATGCATGTTTTTAACAGGACTTCAGAGAAGGACACACGTAATGCCTTTAAATATAGTGGCTGAACACAGACCTGGTTAACACTTTTTTATCACACCAGTAGACTGTAACTCACTCATTACATTGCTTTAAAAAAACAGTCTCACGCTTCAACCACAAAGTTTGATGGTGATGCTTGCTAAAGCTAGCTCAGAGATACCAACATGATGTGTTTTTGGCAGGGAGGCGCAGGAAGTGGGTGGAAATGCCATGAAAGCAGCTGCAAAATGGTGTGAATTCATGGACATCCAATAGCAGTACCTGGCAAATGCCTAATATATATATATATATATATATATATATATATATATATATATATATATATATATATATATATATATATATATATATATATATGCAGAAGCCAAAACACTGTTGTGCATATGAGACAAAATAAGTAAGTGTGTATACAGACTGGCAAAGCACTATCTCATGGTACCAGGGGGCTACGATACGGGTGCCGACAAGCCTATGTGACATAATAGGTTTGTGTATGCCTCACCTCATGGTGCAGGGGCTACATCAGGTGTGCATATGATACAGAATAGGTAAGTGTGTATGCAGACTGGCATCAACGTAAGTAGATGGCCAACTGGATCTCTCCGACCTTGGTCAGGCTCGAGATCACCCCAAATGTGAAGCAGAGTGTGGAGTAGTTGAGAAGGACAGAGTATGTGGTAGCTACCCTTTGAATGACTTAAGAAGAGAAACAGGCTGTGGCAGTGACCTTGTCTTCGAGAACGTTTGCAGTATTAAGCATAGTGAAGGCAAGTCACTGAACCAGAGAGAATACAACCCGCTGAGGAAGAAAGGCCCAAGTTGATCTTTTAAGGATAACAAGTTTATAATCTCACATGCAGATGAGAGCAACAGCAAAGAACTCTGCTGCTAAGAACGTTGTGCCGGAGAGTAGTACAAGCAGAATCTTATAAAGCAAAACATCGTCATACATGACGCAATACATACTGTACAGGCTGGTTGGTGTGCGCTTGTACAGGATCCGCCTGCCCTATAAGGGATGCCAGTTCATTGGTTCCAGCCCGATCCATCCGTCTTGCATCACGTGGGTGCTGCGGTGATCATGTTTTTCTCACATCGAAGGTCAGAAAACAAATGAATTATACTCCTACCATGCAACTATTTTATCACTCTGAAAATAAGTTACTCTCCTGGAGACTTGCGCCAAATCAGGTAGTACGTAAAATTGTTTATTTAGCACAATTGAACGACTGCCTATGATGATTCCAAATTGTTAATTTATCACAATTACTCAATTGCCCTCTTATGATGACATGTGTTTCTGTCATGATCTCTGCTTCCAAAAGATCAGGACTTGCCCGACTCCCTTGGAAGCAGACCCATAACCCCGGTTCCGGGTGCCAGCCAGACCCAATTGGGACCTTTTGGACCCTGTCCTGGCGCCAGTGGCACCAGGATCATAAAGATGCCCAGTCCCAGCGCTGGAAGCGCCGGGCTCATAATGCTTGGGTGGACTTACCTGCAGCACACCATGCTGCTTACTTACCTGCCAGTTGAGCCCCTGATCCTCTTCTGTTTGGGACTACTTTTCCTGTTGGGTGGGGCAGGAGCCACTTCCTAGGTTCAGAACACTGGAACTCTTCTGAAAAGCAGGAACTCTTTTCTTACCTAGGCGAGGCTGTGGAAGGAGACACCTAAGCACTACAGGAGGCTATTTAAACCACACCCGATGGATGAATCTTGCTTTGCGTTATTCTGCATTCTCTGCAGCAGAACGCTCATCGTGTCTTCTGCTTCTGATCCTGGGCCTAAGGGCACAAAGGCTTACCATCCTGGAATCCAGTCGTCAGCAGCACCTGTAAAGACAAAGAAAGAACAGGTTAGCACTACGGTCTTCAGTGGCAGCGCATCTCTTACCTGGTCCATCGGCTGTCACCAACGCCTCGCGCTGCATTCCGGCATCTGAAAGACAAAGGCTTACCTACTCTTCGCATGCTCCGGAGGTCTTCGCACTGCATTCCGGCATCTGAAAGACAAAAGCTTACCAGCTCTTCGCACGCTCCGGAGGCCTTCGGCGCTGCATCCCGCATCTGAAAGACAAAAGAAGGTGCGTTTAAAGACATTGGGCAACCTTATTACTCACGTGCCCTTACTCCTTCCCACGCCGAATCCAGTGGGTATTCCAGCACCCTTCAGCTTCTCTAAAGCTCCGAACTTGTACCTGCAAGATAAAAGGGACAGTTAGTGCGCATCGTGAAGCAGGCTACAAGCGCTTACTTACGTGCTTCCAGGCGCTTCTATTCCTCACGCGGGTTCGATCCTCAACTCTCATCAGCCCGCCATCCGCCATCGCCAGAACCCTGCAAAACAAGAGATATCATTACAAAAGACTTTTAAGACATTTGAAGTGCCCAGAACTTACCGTTCGTGCAGTTAACGACGGACAGCAGTCCTCTGAGGTCAAGAGGCCTGCACCCTTATCCAGTGAAGAAACTGGTTACGGCACCCTGCCCCGAGGCAGATGGAGAGCTCGGCGTTCACTTACCTAAGGTGAGGGCGTTAACCTTTGGGGTTCTACAGGAGAAGAGAAAGGGAAGAGGAGAGAGGCACCCAATAACCCCAGTTCATTAATCCCATATTTTCTATCTGCAGACATCTTACACTTCGAGTCAGACATACAGTGCACAGAGGTCCAGCCCAAAGAGCCAACCGTGTGTTACACATCACCTTTGAAGATACGGTATTCACCCAGTCAAGACCGGCGCCTGTGCGGGAATCAGGTGAGCGTTACAGAACGCAAAGCCTACCGCAAAACTCCCACCCAGGCGCTATGGAAACCTCGGATACCGACCAGCTAGCCCAGTTACTTGGGGAACTAAGAGCAGAAGTGCATGCAGCCCGTCAGGAAACGAATGCACTAAGAAGGGAACTGATTATTTCCAAGGAGCGAACAGACGATCTCGCTAGACAATTGCTACAGTCACAAGCCGGACAAACTCCGTTACCCGCATCAGGGGCAAATCTTCCTTCAACATCCTCTACGAACCCAGTGCAGATCAACCTACCTGGGAATGTACCTCTGGCTCCGCCCGAACGATTTTCTGGTGACCCAAAGAGGTTTGCAGTATTTATTAATCAGTGCCGGTTGCACTTCTTATGCCGGCCAGCAGCCTTTCCAACTGATCAAGCTAAGGTAGCTTTCGTGCTTTCGTACCTTAGTGGCAATGCGGCAGACTGGTCGATCCCTCTAGTTAATCAAGATGATCCGGTTCTCCATGATTTTCAAGCTTTTCAGCTCAGTATGGAAAAACTGTTTGCAAGATATTCACAGGGGCAGGCCTTGGACAATGAGCTCCTCTCATTGCGACAGGGTAATCAAGACCTTTTGGCTTATATTGCGTCTTTCAACAGACTGATAGTGGAAACTCGATGGCCTGAGGACAAAAGGATTACGCTGTTTTATAGAGGTCTACGTGGAGAGCTCAAAGATGTGTTAGCCCAAGTAGTGAATCCCCCGCAAGACTGTTCGGACTATATTGACTTAGTCGTTCAAATTGACCACAGACTGCAGAACAGGAAGGCCGATCGTTCCAAGCTTGATGCTCGAGTATTTTCCAAACCACCAACTCCTACCAAAGGAGTAGACTCCGGGGAACCCATGCAAATAGGGGGCCTGAAAGGACCACTAACACAAAAGGAGCGGGAAAGGAGAAAACAGCTGCAATTATGCCTCTATTGCGGAAACTCGGGGCACTTTCTTCGAGACTGTCCGGTGAAACCAGCCAAGAAGGCAGTAGGAGCTGCAGTTACCAGGGTCACAAACTCTGAGCAGGGAAACAACCTCGCCCGACAAGAATAGAGGTCCTCTTGCCGAGCGTTAAAACCAGTTCCGTGACCTCGCATTTCGTGATACCTATGGTCCTCATTAGCCCTGAACATCCGGATCGATTACATGCGATTGAAGCTTACGTCGACAGCGGTGCCATCGGCAATTATGTGGATCATGAAATGGTTTTGAGGATGAATATGACTCTTTGTCCAAAGGCTGTAAAGGACGTCATTACTACGGTGGATGGTACGGAGATAGCCTCCGGACCAGTAACGCATACCACCCAAGAAGTGACGCTAGTAAGTCAAGATGGACACCATGAGAAGATCGTGTTCGATGTGATCAAGGCCCCTCAGTTCCAGATTATTCTAGGAATTCCTTGGTTAGAGAAGCACAATCCTCAGATCGATTGGCGAGCAAGAACGGTTCAGTTTCCAGAATGTGTCTCTACTTGTCACCCTCGACCTGGTGTTTCACTGGCAGCAATTTCCTCGGAGGCTCCCCAGTTACCTCCTGAATACCTAGAATTCCAAGATGTTTTCCGGAAGGATCAGGCTAACTCTCTACCTCCTCATAGGTCTTATGACTGCCAGATAGACCTGATACCTGGATCTACTCCTCCTTGTAGTAGAATTTATGCCCTCACCGAGCCTGAGAATCTTCACCTCCGACAATACCTGGATCAATACCCAGCAAATGGGTTTATTCGTCCTTCCAAGTCCCCTGCTTCCTCAGCTTTGTTCTTCGTTCCAAAAAAAGAAGGGGACCTTAGAACTTGTATAGATTATCGCGCCCTGAACCAGATCACCGTTAAGAATAGATATCCGTTACCTTTGATCCCTGAACTTCTGGACCAAGTCAGAAAAGCATGCATATATACAAAGCTGGATCTTAGAGGAGCCTACCACTTGGTACGAGTAAAAGAGGGCGATGAATGGAAGATGGCCTTCCGCACCAAGTATGGGCTATTTGAATATCAGGTCATGCCCTTCGGACTTTGCAATGCCCCGGCCGCCTTTCAATATTTTATGAACGATGTCCTCAGAGAGCTCATAGATGTGTGTGTTGTTGTTTACATTGACGACATCCTCGTTTATTCTTCATCGGAAACTGAACATCGGAAACACGTGAAAATGGTCCTGGAGAGATTGCGTCAACACAAACATTTCGCCAAGTTGGAAAAATGTGTTTTCAACGTGACTGAAGTTGAATTCTTGGGATTCATATTATCACCTAGCGGAGTGCGTATGGATTCAAAGAAGGTCGATGCAATTCTCAAATGGCCATCGCCATCCTCCGTAAAAGGTGTTCAAAGCATGTTAGGCTTCGCTAACTTTTACCGTAGGTTTATCCCCGAATTCTCTCGAATAGTCCAGCCCATCACCGCCTTGTTAAAGAAAAACAAACGTTTTGAATGGTCTACAGAGGCGGAACAAGCTTTCCAGAATTTGAAGACTAGATTTATCTCTGCACCGATCTTAAAACATCCTCGCCCAGAACTCCCCTACATCGTTGAAACTGATGCTTCGAGCCTTGCCATGGGGGCAGTTCTATCACAAAAGGACCCAGTAACCAATCAGTTGCATCCCATGGCATTTTGGTCCCGCAAATTCTCGCCTCCTGAAATCAATTACACTATTACTGATAAGGAACTTCTAGCTACCAAGTCCGCCTTTAAGGCTTGGCGGCATTATCTTCTGGGGGCCAGACACACCGTTACTGTGATTACAGATCACCGAAACCTGCAATATTTGAAAACCGCAAAAGCTCAATCCTCTAGGCAACTCCGTTGGGCACTATTCTTTGCCGAGTTTGAATTACCTATCGACCTGGTACAAAAAACGGTAAAGCTGATGCCCTTTCTCAGATGGGAGTGGAAGAACATTTGATCAATCCTAAACCTGTACCTATCATTCCCGAACAAAGAATTCTAGGTGTAATCGCCACACAATCTATAGAGGAAGTTAAGGATAAAGCCAGGCTACTGGTAACTCCAGCAGACATACAGAATTGGCATCTGCAGGGAAAGGACTTTACGGTGAAGGACAACCTATTATATTTCCAAGAACGGTTATACCTGCCCAGCACAGATTTACAGAAATAGGTAATCTCTTGTTATCACGATTCTTTAATGGAAGGACATCCCGGTATGACCAAGACCTCGGAAAAGATCAAGCGCTACTTCTGGTGGCCGTCTTGGAAAAAAGATATCAGAGACTTTATAATGTCCTGTGGAGTATGCGCCCAAAACAAGAGTCAAAAGGAAAAACCAGCCGGCCTCTTACGCCCTATTGACATCCCACCTCGCCCTTGGCATACGCTTTCTATGGACTTCATCACCGATCTACCTCCATGCTCCGGATACAATACGATCCTAGTAATCGTGGACCTATTCTCCAAGATGGCGCATTTCATTCCACTCAAAGGCTTACCAACAGCAACAACTCTGGCCCGAGAATTCCTCGAAAACATCGTCCGACTGCACGGTTTTCCTTCGGTTCTCATTTCGGATCGAGGTAGTCAATTTATTTCTCATTTTTGGCGAAGTTGCTGTCGGTCGGCTCAAATTGATGTGAGACTTTCGACCAGCCACCACCCTCAAACCGACGGACAAACCGAGAGGACCAATCAAACTCTGGAACAGTATTTGCGCTGCATGCTACAACAAACTGAAAAAACTTGGAAAGATATCCTTTGGATAGCCGAATATGCCTACAATAACTCTGTCCACTCGGGAACTGGGAAGACCCCGTTTTTTCTTTTATACGGTAGTCACCCTCGAACCTCGGAGTTGGATCCACTCCAAGATCTTGGAACACCAGCAGTAGACCACCTGCATTCTACAATCACCCAAGCCTTTAAGGAAGCCGTTTCTCACCTTCAAAGGGCTAAAGAACAATACAAGAAAGGAGCAGACCAACATCGGAAGGAAGCCCCCCAATATCAAGTAGGAGATCAAGTCTGGTTATCCACCAAATATCTACCTCTAAAAGGACCACGCACATTCAACCCAAGATACCTTGGTCCCTATTCCATCACTACCATAGTAAATCCAGTAGCGGTCAAGTTGGACTTGCCCCCTCACATGAAGATACATCCGGTCTTCCACGTCTCTCTATTAAAACCCGTGCAACCTCAAACCCGACTAACTAAATCTCCAAAACCTATTCTAATTGATGGAGAACTCGAGTTTGAAGTCAAAAGCATCCTGGATTCCAAGATCTCCAAATCTAAACTATTTTACCTGATTGACTGGAAAGGCTACGGTCCCCAAGAAAGATCCTGGGAACCTGCAGAATATGTCCACGCCCCTCGTCTAATCAAAAGATTTCATCGAACATTTCCTAACAAGCCCAAACCCCCGGAGAAGCCCGGTTTGGGAGGGGCCTTTAGGGGGGGTGCTGTCATGATCTCTGCTTCCAAAAGATCAGGACTTGCCCGACTCCCTTGGAAGCAGACCCATAACCCCGGTTCCGAGTGCCAGCCAGTCCCAATTGGGAACTTTTGGACCCTGTCCTGGCGCCAGTGGCACCAGGCTCATAAAGATGCCCAGTCCCAGCGCTGGAAGCGCCGGGCTCATAATGCTTGGGTGGACTTACCTGCAGCAGACCATGCTGCTTACTTACCTGCCAGTTGAGCCCCTGATCCTCTTCTGTTTGGGACTACTTTTCCTGTTGGGTGGGGCAGGAGCCACTCCCTAGGTTCAGAACACTGGAACTCTTCTGGAAAGCAGGAACTCTTTTCTTACCTAGGCGAGGCTGTGGAAGGAGACACCTAAGCACTACAGGAGGCTATTTAAACCACACCCGATGGATGAATCTTGCTTTGCGTTATTCTGCATTCTCTGCAGCAGAACGCTCATCGTGTCCTCTGCTTCTGATCCTGGGCCTAATGGAACAAAGGCTTACCATCCTGGAATCCAGTCTTCAGCAGCACCTGTAAAGACAAAGAAAGAACAGGTTAGCACTACGGTCTTCAGTGGCAGCGCATCTCTTACCTGGTCCATCGGCTGTCACCAACGCCTCGCGCTGCATTCCGGCATCTGAAAGACAAAGGCTTACCTACTCTTCGCATGCTCCGGAGGTCTTCGCACTGCATTCCGGCATCTGAAAGACAAAAGCTTACCAGCTCTTCGCACGCTCCGGAGGCCTTCGGCGCTGCATCCCGCATCTGAAAGACAAAAGAAGGTGCGTTTAAAGACATTGGGCAACCTTATTACTCACGTGCCCTTACTCCTTCCCACGCCAAATCCAGTGGGTATTCCAGCACCCTTCAGCTTCTCTAAAGCTCCGAACTTGTACCTGCAAGATAAAAGGGACAGTTAGTGCGCATCGTGAAGCAGGCTACAAGCGCTTACTTACGTGCTTCCAGGCGCTTCTATTCCTCACGCGGGTTCGATCCTCAACTCTCATCAGCCCGCCATCCGCCATCGCCGGAACCCTGCAAAACAAGAGATATCATTACAAAAGACTTTTAAGACATTTGAAGTGCCCAGAACTTACCGTTCGTGCAGTTAACGACGGACAGCAGTCCTCTGAGGTCAAGAGGCCTGCACCCTTATCCAGTGAAGAAACTGGTTACGGCACCCTGCCCCGAGGCAGATGGAGAGCTCGGCGTTCACTTACCTAAGGTGAGGGCGTTAACCTTTGGGGTTCTACAGGAGAAGAGAAAGGGAAGAGGAGAGAGGCACCCAATAACCCCAGTTCATTAATCCCATATTTTCTATCTGCAGACATCTTACTCTTCGAGTCAGACATACAGTGCACAGAGGTCCAGCCCAAAGAGCCAACCGCGTGTTACACATCACCTTTGAAGATACGGTATTCACCCAGTCAAGACCGGCGCCTCTGCGGGAATCAGGTGAGCGTTACAGTTTCGGCTGAATACGCCTTTCTCGAAACAGGGCGAGCACATATTCATTATAACATATGCTACAATTCCATGCCTGTTAGTCTCAACAATGATAAACAGTTTCAGGTTTTAGCAAGTGCAAATAAATCAATCATCGATTCCTTTTTGTCTGTTCCTCTTGGAGCACTGTTTCGCTCCCTTTACATCAAGACTTGGCTGGTGGTAGTGGTAACTACCCTAATTTTTCTACCTCGGTTATCTTATATAACCATGGTATTGTTTAAGGCTATTATATTAGCCTCGAACATAAACCTGCTTGACCAAATACATTTTATTTTAGCTCTGGCTGGGTTTATTCGCCATTTCTTTTTGTTAAAGTCTTTCTCGTGTTTTACTCTGTGCACCAAACCAGGTTTGGTCCCCTTGTTCGCTGTCTTTTCGCGGGCTTCTGCACAGAAGCTCTCCTTAAGGCGCCTGAAAGTCTGGGTAGGCAGGATGTGAGGCAGGGGTCTTAAGACCCCTGCCATGGGTTGCCTTGGTAACCCAAGTCGCACTCCTGTTTGATTGGCTGGGTGACTCTCCTTGCCAGGACAGCCACCCTGCTGTGTGATTGACAGCCAGGCTATGTGAATGGGGGAAAACTGCATAAAAAGCAGGTCTCTGTGACTGGAAAGGCAGAGTCGCCACTGGAACGAAAGAACGGACGAGGAGCTGACGGAAGAGGACCCCTACCACGACTGAACCGCCCGGTGAAGCCCTGCTGCAGTTCCGAATCCTCGAAACTCCAACGACAGAGAAGATCCTCCAGGAATCTTCTTCCCTTGAGCTGGTGGGACCAACCAGTTCACCCAAACTGAAAGCCAGGACCCCTCCTCTGGTCGAATTGGGCCGGAAAGCCAGGAAGGTCGGACCCTGCTTGGGTTTTAAGGAGCGCAACTTTTATTTGTTGCTTTGCTCTGCTCTGCTGCTGGTTTCTTCCCTGGGTAGTGCAGGACCCTCCAGTCTTCCTACTTCGTGTCACTCCGACAGTCGCTTCACGAACTGTGAGCCTGCTGGAACTACCAACAACGTCTGCCTCAGCTACATCTTCTTCTCCATTTTAAGGTACTGTGCAAACACGGTTGCTCGTTTCGTTCAGCCGCGGGGAAAGTGTGTGAAATCTTTCACCAATCCGAGGGGTTATCCTTCTCTTCTCTTTGAACTAACTTTTCTACCAACCAACCTAGTCAGGAATCCGTGCACGAACTTTACCGCAAACTACCCTGAACCATGTGATCTTGAGCAAAAGACTTTTGTCCTATTGACTTTGGCATTAAGCCTTTTCTACCGGATTCTATCGCTGTAGTTCCTCTTGCTCTATTGCCCTGAGTACTTACCAGTTGGTGTGGTTCAATTTTCTATTAAGTTTGTCTTTCCCTCCCTTTTAAATTGCTGGAGTGCCATTTTGCTCCCACTTAATTTTGTGAGCTTAACTTGTCTTGAATTTAAGGAAGTGGTGTGGTGTATTAAGAGTGTGATTTTTAAACTGCTTATAATAGTATAATGTTATACAACTGAAGGGTAAAATAAATGTATATTCTTTTACTTGAAAACCTTGAGTCAGTGTTTGCCTGAATCATAGTAATTGCTGTCCTTTGTGTAACTATTTGATACTGCTCACTTACTCTTCAGATAAGTCTGGCTGCTCAGCCATCGCTACCACTTTACTGTGTAGTACAGGCTTGTACCAAAGGTGAATTTGTACTGTCACTTGTAGTCTTAATTGTGTGTGGTGTTCCCAAAGGGTACTGCATATAATTCTGCCGAACATCCTTGATTTCTTTTTCTGATCTTACTCGTATCTTTGTTCCTTCGCGTTCAAGGGAAAGGGAGAAGGGGTAGCCCCACCTGTACCGAACGTTCCGTTACTTCAACCATTTTGTGAGGGGTCCACACATCTGCCTGAGGGCGAGAGTCAGGGACGATAGGTCTTGGTACATTGATATTTGAGCGCCTCCCAGAGTGATTGCTTCGCTGCTTCTTGCCTTCTCAAGCACTCTGGCCTTGTCTTGGAAGCGATGGAATGGGGCGAGGACTGATCTTGTTCCTCCAGGGGGGCCCCCAGCTCTGTGGATTTGTTCTTTTTTGGGTTCATCTATTGGATCATCCGTGACCAGGAGCTTGATGATGTCGTGGAGCGTTTTCCTGAGATCGCTTTCAGTTTCTCCTTCTCGTTCCGGAATCCCAAAAATGCACATGTTATTCAGTCTTTCCCGATTTTCCAAGTCGTCCATTTTGAGTTTAAAGTCTTCTGCTCATTGCTCCAAGTCTGTTATCCTATGCTCGAGCTGTGCTTCTAGGGTGTCTATTGAAGCTTGATTGTTTTCCACCCTTTCCAGTCTCTCTTCCATATTGTCTAGGCGCTGCGTGATTTTGTCTATTTTGTCTCCTATGCTGGCCCCCATGTTCTTGATTTCACCCAACAGGGCTGCAATGTCTCCTTTCCTGGCTGCCGATTCATTCCCTGTGACATCCATCGCTGCCATAGTGGAGTTGTTAAAGCAAGGAGGTGTCGGGGTGTAGGCAAAAGGGGCACATTTTTGTCTCGCGCTCATGTAGACATATGTAGGTGTTTTGGCGCTGAGTAGTGATTACGTTAGAAGCAGGTCGGTCCAAATGCTTAATGGAAGTTTTGAGCGAGTGTCAAGCAGTCCCACAGGGTGCTGCGGAGTTGGGCGTTTGATTCTGCTTCTTTCAAGATCTTGCCAGTGTTGCTGTCGGTAGGGTTTCAGTTGTGTGCGCCAGTCATTAAGGCGGAAGCAGTTCACTAACGTGTTCTTGGCGTGTGGGGTAGTGCCAAATTTCCCCGCACCACTCTTTCCTCTTTGATTGTTTGTATGGTGTGTTGGATTGGTTCCCGTACCATTTTCTTAGGGAGAGGTCAGGTCGTATGTACTTGGTACTCCTAGCGTATATGAGGATGTCTTCAGATTGATTCCAGGAGCAGGCGGCAATGTTAGGGCTTTTGTCAAATCTGACTCAGATGGGTCTATGCCTGGGAGTGATTGTCCTCCACTCGCTGTTCGCCTTGAGGAAGGAGGGGGTGGTGGTGCTTTTTGCCCCTTACGCTGGACACTCCACCTCTTCTCTTTTCACTCCTTTCAGGATTGCATCTGACAGAGGTTGCTGTGCGCTTCCCCTTTTTTAGCCAATTGTGGGAGGATATATGGCTCGCTGAGGTACAGGTGTTTGGTGGGCTGGAGACCAATGGGGCCCACTAATGACATGTTGTCAGGGTTCTCAAGTTCACTTTCCTTTATTGCCCTGAAATTGGGAGTTTCAATTGATCGTTTCGGTGCATTAATGCCTCTGCACTTATGTTGTGTCATTCGGTTTTCAACTGGTTACACCTGGTTGGGCCGTTAGCCCTTGGTACACTCTCTGCTCCCTCTTCTGCTCCCTGCCCGGTCTTGTAGCCTCGTGCAGTGGGTTAGGGCATGCTGTTCACATATGCGGTGGTTGCCATTAGGGATGCCCAACTGTGTTTGTCCCGCTCCAGTGGTTGGTATGGGAGTACGCAGGGTTGTGTAGTCCTGGATGCCACAGGGCCGTGGGGCAGCAGGGGTGAGCTAGTTGTATTATCTATTACTCACTGTGCGAATGTCCGCTGCGCTTGCAGGATTCCCCTCGCAGATGCCCGTTGTCTTAGAGGTTCGCCCATCCCCAAGGCTCTCCGCACACTTCAAGGCAACGTATTCTGGATTTTCTGGGCTGCGGCACGAGCAGGAAGACGCCTGAAGGTGCTGAACGCATCCCGTGTGCCTTCGCTTCCTGGTCCTCTGCGGATGGTGGACTCAGGCCTCTCCTGCCCTGCAGCCCAATCTCGTGCTCTGTGCCACGAGCTCCGGGACACAGGGCAAAGAAGCGCTCACCGTTGGAGATGGTTTCGTTATGCTCTGTCAGTGTTGATATAGGGAGAAGCGGGTCACGGGCTCCAGAAGGTCGCTCTCCTCTCCACTGGGTTCGTCCTCCTCGTCTGGCGCTTGGTCGCCGGCCTGTGTTGTACAAGCTGCATACTGTTCGGTGCTGGAGTGGGGGTTCACATGCCGGCGAGCTATCCACGACGCTGCAGGGCGAACATTCAACAGCGCAAAGTCAGTCAGTTCACTACGCCTGCTTACTTTAATTTTTACTGGCCCGGCTCCGGCAGGCCATATTCTTTGGCTGACGATTTCTTGGGGAATTACACGCCAATTTCCCCTGGTATTTCTGCTGCTGGGGGGCAGGGGTGATGTTCACGCTGCGGCCGCTCATTGTCTATCCGGTGGGGGGGTCCAAAAGTGGAGGCTCAGTCCACTTTTTGGTCCGTAGTAGCGGAACTCACACAGAGAGCATGATTTTCTGTGCGCCCCCTGGTGGCCAGTCATCTTGTTTCTTTTTGATACACAGTTTTTGATTTCTGTCTATGTGACTAATCTTTTGATATGCCCTTTTGGTGCTCGTAGTTGAATATCCTCTTTGATGAAGTCTTTTTCGCTAATAGCCGGTATTCCTTTTCAAATGTTTCCTGTGTCTGGCAGTTCCTTCTTGCTCAAGTATTCGCCATATGGAATGCTATTAATGATGGGACTAAAATGGCAGCTGCTGGCATGCAGTGTTGAGTTTACTTCTGTATCTTTTCTGTGTGTCCAAGTTTCCAATTGTGTACCATTGATATGTGTGGTTAGGTCCAAGAAGTTAATTTGTTGCGAGTTGCTTTCCCCTGTGAATTCAATACCAAGTCATTATGAGTGATTCGTTCTGTACATTTCTGAAGTTTTTCTGGTGTTCCTTACCATATCACAAAGACGTTGTCTATGTATCTAGTACATAGTTTGATTTTTTTATCAAAGTCCTGGTCTTTGTAGATTACATGGTCCTCAAAAAGTCCCATACATAGGTTGGCCAGGGCAGGTTCATATCTAGTTCCATGGCCACACCCAGTGTCTGCTGATAGTATTCATTGTTGAATGTAAACACACTGAAGTCTAGTGTGAGTTGTAACATTTCTTTAATCATTACTGTTTGTTGGTAAACCGAGGCAGAATGTGGTGGCCTAAATAGATGACAGGACGCTGTAGGGTTTCTAACAGTCTTTATTGACTGACAACAGGGAGAAAGACTCAAAGGTGGCCTGGTGGCGCGGGGCGCTTACTCACAGTTCACTACGATCAAGTCCTGTGCTTTCCCAGTTGATTCACTGTGGAAAGGTTGTGCTCACCGGTGGCACGCTGTAAACTTCTAGGGCCCCCATGAAGCCTCCAGTGGCTGTGGTGTTATGCCCTAGAAGCTGTGGTGTGAGTTCTGTCACTCACTGCTTCTTATCATGTAATCATCAGGAGCAGCGCTCCTCTGTGACCGCTTCAGCTGGCCGAGCGCCAACTCTGAAGCGGGAAAGTTTTCCTGCGGAGCGTGGGCTCGCGAGATCCCGTCTCGTGAGATCTCGCGAGAACACGCTCCCGCGATCATGTGATGTCCCCACACACCTCCTTTGCTGGGAAAAAGGATGGGTGATCACTCCATGATGAAGTCCGCATATTTCCTGGGCTTCCTTCTCTCTCTCTGGGGCCTGCCAGGATCGGGGTATGGAGCGGGATCGATGAAGTGTCCTTGGGAGGGTGCTGGTGATTCAGGTTCTGTTTGTCCAGCTCTTTGCTGTGATTCCCTGGGTGTTGTTGGGGGGATGGAGCTTGCGAAGTTGTTGTGATGGTGCGGCTCTATGGTGTCTCCACTTGGGAGGTGATGGTTCTCGTATGACTCTTGGCAGACTTGATCTCCTCCAGTGTCTCCTTGCGAGTGTACAGTGTCTTCTTTCCTGCGGTACATGGCTACCCTTTCTAGATTCCATCTCCTGCCATCGCTGGTGCAGATGTGGTTTGTCCCTCTCTCCATGACTTCTGTGGGACTGCTGTATCTGGAACCAGTGGAGGTGTCCTTGTGGGGAAGTCGTATCTTCACCAGATCCCCTTTGTTGACTTGTGTGTGTCGAGCGGCTGGGCGCAAATCCCCCTGTGCTTTCATTGCTTCTTTGTTGCGCTGCATGCAGCACGTTACGTCATCCATGTCAACATCTTCGTCGGCCCTCACTTGCTGGAGCCATGGTGGTACCAGTGAGGATGCTGCCGTTCTCCCCCTCAGCAGATGGAAAGGTGAAACACCTGTGACGGCATTGGGGGTGAGACGGTGGGCCGCTACGGCTTCTTTGACTGTCTTGTATGGGTCTAGGCCCGAGGCGTGAGCCAGTTGTAGCGCCCCCTTGATGAAGCGGTTTGCCCGCTCGACTAGGCCATTTGCCTGTGGGTGATATAGACTTGCTTTTCGCTGTTTGATGTTGTTGAGCTTGAGAAATTTTTCCATTTCTCTGGAGACTAGCTGGACTCCGTTGTCCGTGACGAGTTCTTCGGGCAGGCCCTCCTGCTGGAATATGGCGGTGAGTGTTTCAATGACTGTTCCTGTGGTGATGTCTGGGGTGAAGTCAGCTTCCACCCATTTGGAAAAATAGTCGACCATGACTATCCCGTACCTGTGCTGTGGGGGCATGTTGTCCAGCGGCCCTATGAAATCCAGCCCCAGTTTTCGCCACACCCCTTTGGGGACTTCGGTGGGCAGCATGGGGGCTTGCCTCACGGCTAGGCGCTTGTCGCTGTTTGAGCATTCGTGGCACCTATCGACCATCTGCCGTACGTCCTGGTCCATGCCTGGCCACCAGTATGCGTCGCGTATCCTTCGTCTGGTCATGTTGCACCCTAAATGGCCTGAGTGTGCTCTGCACAGTATGACTTTGCGGATTCCGCTGGGTGGGATGATCTGATCACCTCTGAGAATGAGACCGTTCATGGCGGTGATTTCCTCGTTCACCTTCCAGTAGGGACGAAGGCCTTCGGGGATCGCTCTCTCGTTGGGCCATCCATTTCGAACCCAGGTGCTTACATGCCTTAGGGCGTAGTCCTGCTCGAACTCTTCCTGCCAGTGGCGCTCGCTCATTTCCATGTACTCGACGTTCCTCAAGTCGCCGATGGACGCAACAACACATTCGTCTTCCAGGAATGTGGTGCCGGGGGCGCTTTGGTTAAGGAGCCTGGACATGCAGTCCGCTTGTGCGTTTTTCCAGCCCGCAATGTGTTGTATCTCATAGGTATACTCTTGGAGCTTTGCGGCGATCCTGGCCAGTCTGGGGGTGGCCGTCTTGGTGCCGCCCAGGCTCAACATGTGAATTAGGGGTTTGTGATCGGTGATCAACTTGAATCTTGTCCCCCATACGTATGATCTGAAATAGTCGACGGCCCAGGCGCATGCCAACATCTCTTTCTCTACAGTAGAGTAATTCTTCTCGGATGAGGATAATGCCTTGGATGCAAACGCCACAATGTTCTCAGTGTCGCCCTTCTTCTGGGTCAAGGTGGCCCCTAGGCCGTATGCGCTGGCGTCAGTGGTGATGTAGGTGTCCCATTCAGGGTTGTATGGTTTAAGACACGGCGCGTGTAGAATCCTTTTCTTGATTTCGCCGAAAGCCTCATCCTGTTCTGGGCCCCAAGAGTACGCTGCCCCCTTCTTCAGGAGCTCCCTCATGGGAGACGTGGTCTCAGAGAACCTGGGGACGAATTTGGCATAGTACTCGGCTAGGCCCAAGAATGAGCGTAGTTCCTCTTTGGACATCGGCGCCGGTGCTTCTGTAATGGCCTCCATGAGGTTCTTCTTGGGGCTTACCCCATCACTCGAGATGCAGTACCCAAGATATTCTACCTTGTTCACCCCGAAGACACACTTTTCATGGCGTAGGTGAATGCCTTCCTCCTGAAGTCTGCTCAGGACTGACTTGAGTGCCTTGTCATGGGTCTTGTTGTCTTTGGCGTATACCAGAATGTCATCTTGGAAGAAAGAGACATTGGTGAGGCCTTTACGCAGGGAGTTCATCATCCTCTGGAATGCGGATGCTGCGGACGATAGCCCGAAAGGCATGCAAGTGTATTGGAAGGTGCCAAAAGGAGTGATGAACGCTGTCAGGGGGCGGGAGGACTTGTGTAGAGGAATCTGGTGATAGGCATCACGCATGTCCAGCTTCGAGAAAATGGCCGCCTCCTTCATCATGAGGACAATCTCATTGATGCTGGGGAGTGGGAAGCTATCCGTGATCACCTCCAAGTTCAGGCTTCTCAGGTCGATGCAGATCCTGAGGTCGTTGCTGGACTTTTTCTTTACTAGTACTACCGGACTCAGCCACTCTGAGGATTCTACGGTTTCAATGGTTCCTTCTTCGACCATCTTCCTCAGGTGGGCGTCCAAAGCTGGTCTTGCTGTGGCAGGTACTGCCCTTACTTTGTGCTTGACTGGGGTGGCGTTGGGTTTCAGCCTAATTTTGTGGACGAAGTTTTTCACTTTTCCCGGTTTCTCGGAAAACAGGTTTGGAAAGATCTCCTTGTAGTTTTGCGCTGCTCCTGACGAGATCATGAGCACCTGTTCCGGAGTGCTGGGATCTAGTTTCATGCTGAGTTTGTGTTGGTCATCCCACCCTAGCACGGCTGGACCTTTGGGTGAAAAATACACTTTGGTGGTGGTAGACCTCCCTTTAAAATCGATCCGGGCCTTGATGTAGCCCAACAGGTCGACCGTTGCCCCTCCAAACACGGTCGGTTTTTGCCTGGTTGATCTAATCTCCACTTTTTCTTGTCCCATCATCTCCTTGTATGTGTTGATGGGCAGAATGGTGAGGTCGGATCCCGAATCAGCCATGACGCGCGTTTCGATTCCGTCCACTTTAATGGTGCAGTGGGGCTTTTATCTTCTGGCATGGGGGGCATTGACCATGACAACCATGGGTCTGTCCTGTAGTTCATCATCATCAGTTGAGGTGCAGTCACCGTCAACACGGGAAACAGTTTTCTCCCGCCACATGCATGCCGGAGCGACGTGGCCAATGCGTCCGCACTTGGAGCACTCCTTATTCCTGGCGGGGCAGTCGCGTTCGTTCGCCATGTGCTTGGGGCTGGCGCATCTGTAACATTTCGGTGCCTCCTTTTTCCTGGGACTTTTGTCTTTGGGGCCGTGGAGAGGGAATGCTTGTCTCTGCGACCTCTCCATTGTAGCGCCGCCATTTCGGGCACAGGCAGGTGACTTCCCTCCTCCTTGCGTCTGCTGGAGGTTTCCTCCTCCGCCCTGGCAATCTGGATGGCTTTATCGAGGGTGACCTCCTTTTCTTGGATGAGTTTGTCCTGTACTTTCCTAGAGTTGATGTGGACAACAAGCATGTCGCAGATAACCTGTTCTGCATTTTCTCCAAAGGCGCAAAGAGAAGCGAGTTCCCTCAACCTGGTGATGTAGTCATCCACGGGTTCGCTCCCTTCCTGTTTGCGAGTGTAGAATCTCAGCCTGTGCAGTACAATGTTCTCCTTATTGGTGAATCTCTTCATGATGCAACAAGTCGCTTCTTTGTAAACATCGTCGTCATCGTCGGCCGCAGGTATTTCTTTAAGGCCGGCAAAGATGCGCTGACCTTCAACCCCTAACGCATTTAACAGCATCGCCCTCTTCCTGATGGGGGCATATCGCGTGCCGCCCACTGCTTCCAAGTAGGTGGAAAAAAGGGGTTCCCATTGCATCCAAGGAATTGCCGGTGTCCCTGGCAAGGGGAGAAACGCAGGGGGTGGTGTGGCACCTTGCATGGTGGGTCCGTGGGACTTCTGGTATCCTCGTCGCCAGTTATGTGGTGGCCTAAATAGATGACAGGACGCTTTAGGGTTTCTAACAGTCTTTATTGACTGACAACAGGGAGAAAGGCTCAAAGGTGGCCTGGTGGCGCGGGGCGCTTACTCACAGTTCACTGCGATCAAGTCCTGTGCTTTCCCAGTTGATTCACTGTGGAAAGGTTGTGCTCACCGGTGGCACGCTGTAAACTTCTAGGGCCCCCATGAACCCTCCAGTGGCTGTGGTGTTATGCCCTAGAAGCTGTGGTGTGAGTTCTGTCACTCACTGCTTCTTATCATGTAATCATCAGGAGCAGCGCTCCTCTGTGACCGCTTCAGCTGGCCGAGCGCCAACTCTGAAGCGGGAACGTTTTCCTGCGGAGCGTGGGCTCGCGAGATCCCGTCTCGCGAGATCTCGCGAGAACACGCTCCCGCGATCATGTGATGTCCCCACACAGAATCATTCCTGAATGTGTAATCTATCGTTGCAATGGCCCATCTGTGTTCAATGGAAGTGTAGAGGGCCTTCATGTTAAGGGTTGCCAGTAAGTAGTTGCCTTTCCAAGTTATTGTTTGAAGCTTGTTAATGATACTGGTTGTATCTCTGAGGTATGATGGAAGGAGACTTGCTCTTGGTTTCAGAATCGCATCTAGATATTCAGTGATGTGTTCCGTGGCCCACCCTATACCGCTCAGAATTGGGCGGCCTTCTGGTATTGTTGTGAAAGGCTTATGAATTGTGGGTAGAAAGTATATTGTAGGAATTATAGGTTCACTCATACTGTGCACTTGGCAGGCCTTAAGACAGTCACAAAAGAGGTTCTGAGGCACTATAACCATCACACACACACATTTCACTCACTCCCTTCTGCACCATCCGGCTCCATGGTCTCCACCCTCATTTTGAACTATAATGTATCCCTCCTAGCACCTTGCAATACAAATCACACAATTGTTGCTTCAACAATGTGCCTTGTCCGTCCTCTTTGAAGATCTCAGGACTTATTACTTTGGGGCTGGTGGTCAAAGGGCACCCGGTGCCATGGAATTCAGAGGTCTTAAGTTTTAGTCAGTGATATGGGCTATAATTCGTGGACACTTGGGGATTGGCCGGGTCATGCTTTGGCCGATGTGAGATAACATACACACCAGGCTCTGGTCTGTGATCGTGGCCTTGCAGGGCATATTCCTCTCGAACATCTTTGCAGCACTGTTAGAACAATGAATAGGTATTGTGGCAGTTGGGGGTGTCGGCTGTCCGCATGGGAGCTCAAGCATGGCTGGGGATTTCTCTCGCAATTTGGGCCTAGTGCATGCAATGCTGCATTTACTGCGCAGACCTTTCCTTCTACCTATGGTTAATAATATCTACGCAAAATAGCAATGCTGCTCGCGCCTTATGTTGTACTATGTGTATAGACTATATTTGGTTATATTGGAGTAGGGTCCTGTTAAACTGGGAGGTGGTCCTCTCACCGTTCCACTTCCTCCCTGGCCCATCATAGTGCTTTGTATGTATCTTGCCTCGCTCAAAAGCACCTTGGGGGGGTATAGGGCAGGGCTTTCCCCTTACCAACATTCCCCCCTTTTGTTACTTCTACAGTAACAAACTCTGCTATACCGCTGTGCTCCTCTTCCCTCCATTCGGCTTCCATATAGGGCTGAGTTCACTTTATTGACACCCAAGCCCTACACACTGACCATAAACTCTCCCCCTGCGTGTATACTCTTCAGGTGAGCAAGTGATAAAGATGCATCCTCCTCCCCTGCTAGGTCCACCCAAACCTTTGTGTAGTTCTCTAGATCATGGGGGTGGAGAAATGATAGTGTGGTATAGATGATTAACTTAATCTCCTTACAGGATGTGGAGCATTTCATGTTTAGGGCCACCCTGCGCGACATCAGTTTGTACTTCAATGTTTATTATGTCTTGCGAGGTGCTTTTGGAACCCCAATTGATACCTTCATTCTTGCGCTATTAGGTGCCACATTGGCACAACATCGAAGAGCCAGCTGACAGGTGCAGAAAATAACAAGGATGAACACAATGATAGGCATTAACATCTTCATGATCGCTCCTAGCCACAACTTGGCCCAACTAAATGCCAAAGTAAACCAATCTCTTTCCTGTAATCCTCCCTCCTTCTTCATGCGAACACCCAGGCCATGGACAACTGTGATGATGTGGGATTGTTATGCATTCTCTGCATCCTCTGGAAGCAGGAATGTGCAGCAGGAACCACCAAACGTTTTGCAAACCCCACCTTCCATTGGTGTTAACATGTCCAACACATAGCGGTTTTGCATCATCATCAAGTCTCAATGCACGCAACTCAACCTTGATAACGTTGAACCCATTCTCTTTGTCATTCGAGAGCTGGACCAGCTCCCATCTCACGATCTGCAACTATTTGGCATTTGTGGCGGCCTGCAAAATTAAAGATGCAAAAAAGGATTCAGCTGAGCTGAAGAGCATCTATTCTTCTGGTATTTCAGCAAGCAATGTAGAAGAGGCTTTGGATATGTAATTCTATCTTTTCATCCTCTGTGGTTGTTGCAACTGTCCTTTTCCTGGCAGGATATGGAGCTCTTGTTTGGGCAACAGGCCCTTATCTTCATTTTGGACTGTGGGGAGACTAGTTGTACCCTCGGCAGGCAGTGCTCCCCCTTCAGGTGTTCTTCTAGGATTACTAATAGCACTGAGTGTAATGTGGCCAGCGAACAACAGCGCCTCCCTGATGGTGCGAGGTGCAAGTAAGCTTGTTGGCCATAGACCCAGTAGTAATCCGTCATCGCTGCTGTTCCTTTCTTCATGTCTGTGATCAGGAGAGTCTTATTGCAACGTTTGTTTGACCCGACAAAAACTGTACCCTTGCTGCGGAAACAAAGTCTATATTCTTATTCCTTGTGCACTCGTAACCGGCTTTTCCATTGTTGTGATCCACTTCAACTTTGTGATATGCTCTGTCCAAATTTGCGCACAGATTGTCCACTCGTGCTATCCTTTCCTTGCTATATGTTACCAGTCCTTCTGCCAAGCAAGGTAGTTTGATGTCCTGCCAGTTATTATTGACATGCTTACATCCTTTCACCATCAGATATGGTAGCTCCAAACACTTCATGTCTTTTGAATCACTGCTCCACTGTTCAAGATCTGGATCCACCATTTGCAGTTGCACACTATGTGCCTGGAACGTTCCTTTTATTCTGCATAGCGCAAGATCAACTGGGCATTGTGCCTCTATAACTGGGACTGCTTGTGGTACTAACACCTTGGGAGCCCCTGACATGTGTCGAATGAGTGAACACACATAACAGCTTTCACTCACAGCGTGTCTCCCCACACCACTCATGTCAGAATACCATGAGTTGGTGAACGCAGCATGATGAATATCCTCAATCGCATCCAAACCTAGCCCTTGATACGTGTCATACCTTCGTCGTACTTCTCGTTTCATTATTCTATACCTGTTTTAAAGGATGGCAGCTTTACTAGTGCTATCAGAAATAACATTATATCGGTTTAGCACGCGCATGCTCTGAGGATCTAAACACACAATTGTGTCATCCTACTCTGCACAACGTAAGAAGCACAGGCACCAAAAGGAGGTGGAGCCAATTCTCAACTACTCTATAGCTACCTCTACAGTCCGCGGAGCAGACGCGGAGTGGCGGCGAGTGGCAGTCCTGCAGTATCCCTTGCCTGAAGAGTCTGCTTTCCCTGTCTTCATAGGAGGTGGAGCCAATTCTCAACTACTCTATAACTACCTCTACAGTCCACGGAGCGGACGCGGAGTGGCGGCGAGTGGCAGTCCTGCAGTCATGGCAGGCGAGGCTGCGAGGACTGCCACCTCCCCAACCTCACCATTTACTTACTTGGAAGCAAAACGCTGGATGCGCAGTTCGCGTCCTCCCTCTATTTTAGAAGAACTGACAAACACTAAACAAAATCAAGTCTACTGTTTTTCCACAGCTTGTAGCTCATATGGAAAAACAGGAAAAACTGATAAGCCGGCAACGACACTGCTCAACTATAAACAGCAACGGAGGAAAGCAGCCGTTTTTACGGCCCCCTCGGCGCTCTCGACGGAAGAAAAACAACGAGAAACGATGCCGGAACCAGAGCCAGGAGTTTCTGCAACATCAATCATAGAGGACTTACATCTTGAGGCCCGACTCACCGGGTACCTCGTGGACCCTGCGATCACTGTCCCTCTGGCGCCCTCACCTATTGGTCCCGGAGGAGATATTAGGTCCGTGCCGTCCAGGGGAGAGGATCCAGGCCCAAGAGGATATACGTTGCCGTCGTCCAAGGCCTCAGCCTCCGATGCAGCCTCGAGGACCGGCAAAAACCGAAGTCAGCCGTACGAAGAAGGCCCAGTAATTGCCGAGTCCGGAGTGGTCGAACCCTGCAACCGTGTCACAGTTGTAGCCTTCATACACAGCGACGCGGCCGCCGAAAAAGAACACCCCGCCCCGCGGGGGCACGACCCACCGTCATCTGCCTCGGCAGTGAGGACTCCCCCCGAGTCTCTCCACCAGGATGAGGAACTCGCTTGCAATGACCAGGAAAATCCAGATAAGTTGTGCACTACTTCAACGCCGGCCAGGTCAAAACAAAGTAAACGCCCTAGACACTCACCGGCAGCTCATAAAACAACAGAAAAGAAAAGCCTTAAAGGCAGTAAAAAAGACAACAAAAAAAGAAGGCTGCTTTTAAATAAGGGCTTAGTCACAAAGATAACTAATAACAACGGCCTAACTGCCTACTCGAAAAGGTCAGGTAAGGCAATGCAAAACACTGCCTCACAAAACCTGCTCACCAGATTTTTCAATCCAAAAACTTCTCAATACTCTCATCGCACTCTAGAGCTTACGGACACTGAAATTTTGGAAGCACTAGAAGAAAACCCCCCACCGTCAAAATACAGGAAGACTGTGCAACTGACTCACCACCCACAAACATTGGCGACTTTAGCTACTGCTATTTTACACCAAAAGGAGAAGCAACTTTCCGACACCTCAGAGGCTACACCACCACCGTTAAAACAGAAACCTCATCCCCAGACGGAGAAGGGGAGAGAGCTACAAACAAACCACCCCGTACAACCAAAAGCACCAACCGGGGAAATTTCCAACAAAAGCAATGACAAGGAGCACGACGTTGGCCTACCAATCAATACAAATGAACCAGTCAAGAACTCAACACCGGTGACTACAAAAGAGCAAGTTTTAACAATTCCCAGATCGGAAGATCTTCAGCCCGATCCCCAAATCTCTTGGTCAGACTCTGGACCTCCTCCAGACCAGGAAAAGCATGATTCTATTCCGACGGCGGATTTGGCCCAACCTCTAACGCCAAATAGCGCCCTTACAGTGGACAAAGAACATTTTAGAAGCACTGGTCGTGAGACGGAAAGCCCAAAATCAATTTCTACAATACCAGCTAGGCCTTCTCACAGCAGACACTCTCTCGACCATCCCTCCACAAGACATTAACATAAATCTTACAAAACGGTCTCTACTGTTTTTTCGCCTCAAAGAAGTCCTAGCAACCAAGCCAAATCGCCTTCAAAAACTCCATCAGCGAAAAAAACAGACATTTTTTCCATCATGTCTGCAATTTCAATAGGCCTCACCCCATTCACCAAACTTTATGAGTCCTTAAATGAGACTCTCAAAGACCACACTTCAATTCAAGCGATGATGTACACTAAACTCATTTTCCTGGAGGGCTATGTGATGGCCCACGAAGAGCGTCTGAAACGAGCAAAAGATCAAAACCTTTATTTTACTCCATCACAACAGAAAGCGAGAAACGAAAATCCAACACTTGCCGATTCACTGCATAATAAAACCACGAGAGAGGTGGGAGAACAAACCTCCACGTTCATAGATTTGACAGTGAAAACTACCATCAAAAACTGTCAAACCCAAACCGACACAAGCCAAACGAATTCTATAACAAAACCTAGAGGCCAAGATGAGAAAAAGGAAGTTGTGCCGGTAGTAGACGACACCTTCACCCCAGACACTGGATACCTCTTCCAGAGCCAAAGCACTGAACAAGCCTACAAGATCTTTACCAAAAAGAAAACTGATAAGGACCAAAGCAAAAGGAGCGATGTCCAACCTTCCAACCCCAAGAAACAACAGGAACCCTCAATTAAACCCAGAACTAAACCGAACAGAGTCGACCCAGAATGTGCTAGAGTGGAGACTATTCCCTCAGCAACCCAGAGCACTCTCACCCCCCAGAACACAGCCACTTATTCTCCCAAAACGACTGAAGACTTCATGATCCAGGAATTGTTGATGAATATTAGCCTGCACCTAGAGGAAGGCTATCCATCAGACACCATCGAGGAAATAGCTAAATCG
Source organism: Ambystoma mexicanum (assembly GCF_040938575.1). NCBI lineage: Eukaryota > Metazoa > Chordata > Amphibia > Caudata > Ambystomatidae > Ambystoma > Ambystoma mexicanum. The sequence goes on from NC_090941.1 coordinate 758,589,423, forward strand.
CAAGGAAAAACAGAAATCCTAGTGGGCCATCATTCCAGCTTAGATGCCACCTTAGAAGAAGTGCGCCTAAACCAACTTGTACCCTTCCTCACATTAGAAGAACGTCGTAACAAAACAATTCAAAATTTAAAGAAGCTGGAACCGAAAGCAACGGAACTTCAGCCAACAACCCAACAAAAACTAACGACGAGCTCCTACAAGGTGAGGGACACTAGTTCAAGGTTTGACTCACAAAGATATCACGCTCGGAGCCATGAAGCCTCGAAAGAGGTGCAATCACAAGGAAAAAAGTCTAGCGAAGAAAGACTTGAACAAAGTAACCGAAAACAAAAAATCGAGGTTCTGCATTACAGATCCAAAACAGAAAAATACAAAAAGATCTCCAAAGCCCCTCAAGAACGACTGTGGGTCCTCAAACTGGAACAAATTCCAGGAAACCATGACGACGTGATTTTGAATAGAAGCTCAGTACTAATACTATTCAATCATGTGCCCAAGCTGAGGATAATTAATACGAATGACCTAAGGATAGTTGATCCAAGCCACAGGAAAGGTAAGGCGCAAACATATCTGCACATTTCTTCAACAACAATCAAAGACCTGCTAAGAAGAGAAGCAAAAAATCTACTAAAGATGGGATACGACCTCACAGAAACAACAAACAGCAGAGATCACTCGCGCACTAAACCCCTCACCCCGAGGGGAAACGGAAAATCCCAAGGCGACTATTCAAAAACTAATTCAATTACCCAAACATACCAAAGAAATGGGGAACGGTCAACGGCCAGAATAGAGCAGAGTGAGAACAGCGACACTAAAACCCACGCTTTACCCAGTCCAAAGGGGCGAGTCAAATCTATCTCGAAGTACGATGCAACAGGACCAAAAACGAACCTGAATACTCGAATGTCCTCTACAAACACTCGATCTAGAGAAAACTTACGCAAGACCTTCAGAAAACCGGAACAACCTTCAACGTTTGACAAAACTGGAACTTTAACAAAGTCTACAGCAACGAGCCTATGGGCTTGGCTTCCAAAAGCACTAACATCAAAGAAAATTCAATAGCAACTCAAGTACTCGGAATACAGCCATATAGACCACCAAACAACAGACGTGGGTAGACATGAAATCCGTCTATGTTCTTGGAACATGAGGGGTTTCTACCATTTGACCAACCCAGGCGAAATCCATCTAGGGGATTATGATATACTATGTCTACAAGAAACGTGGCTAACAAAACTACCGACTTTAGATGGCTATGAACTTGTCTTGGCGCCAGCTTTAAAAAGCACGAAAGGCCGGCCATCTTCTGGCCTTTTGAAAGCCATCCGCATGGGGCACGGCTTACAACTGGAAAAAGTCTTAAGAGCCAACCAATACCTTCTAGTAGTTCTTCTAAAGTGGTCCCAACAAAGCAATCACGACAAGAAAGACCAAAACACATCTTTAGCTATTTTAAATATATACTGGAATCCAGCAAAAACAGAAGTGACTACTTTCCTTAGAGAAATGGAACTAGAAATAGACGAGATTCTGACAGTCCACCAAGTGACGCATATACTAATTTGCGGTGATCTAAATGCAGCATGTCCCCAACAAAAACCAAAAAAAGCCATAACCCCTGCCGTCTTAAGAGGAAGTCAGTGGCTCGACCTTATGAAGTCTAGACAGTTCCAGAATTTAGACAGTCTTTCCAGACAAGTCACGTCCACCGACCTGGTCAAATGGGGTTTCCGAGTCATCAATTGACCACATATCCGTATCACGCCCTTTCTTGAACTTGATCTTAGACTTCAAGGTGAAACAAACAACGTCAAGTGATCACAACCCTCTAATTACAACGTGGCAAAGCTCCAACAAAGCAGTTGAATCGTTGAACTACCAGGTGGAACTAAATCCTCAGGGAAACAGATTACGCCTTACAGCGAAAGATATTATAGAACTATCCAATAAGTACAGTAAGGCCAAAACAAGTAACCTGGAGTTTGAGACCGATTACGGCCCCTTGCTAACAACATATAGGAAGCCTGGTACTACGAGATCTCTCCCCCTAGAATCAAAGCATTTGTATGACATACGGCTAGTGGAAAAACAAAGAGAATACCGCAAAGCAATTAGAATTGCCGGCAAACTTGAAGTTAACCAAGCAAAGAGGGAGAAAAGGAAAGTGAAGTCCACTTACCGCTCCTGGCTAAAATCTCATCGCAGAACTCTATATCAACAAGACTCCGAAGCTATTTTGAGAGCCATCTGCACAAAAAATGTGAAAGATTTCTGGACATTAATAAACTCCAAATCATCTACCAATAGTGCAAGCATTGAAAACGCTATTGGAGAAGCAACTTGGGACAAATACATAAAGAAAACTTTTGGTCTACCTTGGGGCCAGAAACCCGCTACACTAGAGAGTCAAGAACTACCCTGGGTAAAAATCAGCTATCAAGAAGAAATTTTTGACCTAATTGTCAACCTGAAAAATTCAAGGGCTCCTGGCCCCGAAGGTATTACAAATATAGACCTGAAATCCAACCCAGAAGCTTGGTCCTCTTTTATCTGTCAAGTCTTCTCAAGATTTGCGGAATCAAAATCAATTCCTGCTTCTTGGACCACAGCCACAATTGTACCCATATACAAGAAGGGAGACATCAACGAACCAGTGAACTATCGCCCCATAGCGCTCCTTGATCCAATAGGAAAGCTATTCGGCGCTTTGCTACTGAAAAGATTCCAACAATGGGCCTTGAACGCCGCATGTAATGATCCATTTCAATCTGGATTTAAAAAGAACTTGGGAACTACAGCCAATATTCTTCTGATAAGTATACTGAAAATCAAAATGCTCGAAGGAGGGCCTAGGTTACATCTGGCCTTCATAGACTTTTCCCAAGCATTTGACAGAGTCGACAGGTCTGCGCTTTGGAGGAAACTGAAAACCTGGTCTTGCCCTGAGTCCATACTGAACCCCATTAAAGCACTATATATGAACAGGACAGTCCGTGTTAAACTGAACTACCAAGGCCTGCTATCAAAACCAATAGCAACCCAAAGAGGTGTCAAACAGGGATGCCCCTTGGCTCCCTCCCTCTTTTTGGCCTACCTCAGTGATTTTCAAATTTCAGAAGCCTCTGTGAGAGCCTTCCCACCCCGGGTGGGTCAACACACCATTAGCTTAATTTTCTACGCCGATGACCTTATACTGATCGATCAAACACCCATAGGTCTACAGCGTCAACTGGACAACCTGTACGAGTATACTACAGCAAATAACCTGGAAGTAAACAAAACCAAAACAAAAATACTTACCTTGGGAAAATCAATGAAGAAACCTGAAAAACTAAAGTGGTTTTTTCAATCAGAGGAGATCGAAAAAGTTCAAAACTTCAAGTACCTGGGTATTGTGCTGGACAACACCAAAAAAGAAACAGCCATGCAAGATCATCCGAGAACAAAAAACAGGAAACTTGCCTCACAAGGAAAAGCTATCGATCATAAGCTGGGTCACTTTTCTACGATCCCGGCAATTGATTTTTACAAAATGAAGGTGGTTCCTGCTCTAACCTACGGTACTGAAGCAATGATATTGCTCCCGCGTGAAATTTGGCCAAAACTTGAAGCCTATTACTGGCGAACTGTTCTCGGCCTTCCTACGTCTACGCCGGTAGCATCAATTCGAAGGGAACTGAGTCTTCTGTCCCTGCAAGGGACGTTGAACTGTAATTCACTAAGGCTTTACAGAAAAATCTTACTTCCTGAAAGTCCACTGCTATACAGACTGATCAAAATCGAACTAGCAGCCGAGTCTAACAAAATTCTACAATCCTGGAAGACCTACATCTCAAGACTGCTAAAAGAAATTGAATGTGACGAGAATGACTTGATCACAAATCCGGGAAAAAGTCTGAAAAAAACTAAAGAGCTAGACTGGATTAAGACGTTGGCCAAAGCTTCAGAAAACAAGCTAACTCAACACTTGCCACCGAATACAAAGAAACTGAATGAATTACAGGGATACATCAAACAATTTCCCAACAGAAAAGCAAGAAACTGTATTCTAAGAGTGAGATTGAATTTGTTGCCTACAAATGAAATTAGAGCCATTAGGGGTATGTCAACTCTATCACACTGCAGATTATGTCACAATATAAACGAAAAAGAGACAGTTCGACATCTCCTACTGGGTTGCCCGGAAACCAAACCAATTAGGACCGCCTACATGCGACACTTCTGATTGGACCCTTCTTTAGACAGTGAACTTTGTTGGTGGTCAAGAATGACTAGTGGAGATAGACCGACCTGGCTAACGGCTACCACGCAAATAGTTCACCAAATCATGGCAAAACTGGACACTTTGACCTCTCCAGAAATTACAGCAGAAAGTCAGGACGCGACGTTTGCCCTCTCTACTTCGTGAAACCTAGAGGTAGCAGCTGCGAGTGAATAGAGATCATGATTAATCATATCTTCCACTCACTAATACCAGTTTGAAGAGGCCGTAGAAGGCTGAAAACCCTAGCAACTTTGCTTCTCATGTAAACAAAATCAACAAAAAGACATTTAACGGACATGGACAGTGACAAGCTCTTTGTAAAAATCAATCTTTTTATTTTGATTCATACAAATAAAAAAATAAATTAAAAAAATTATATCGGTTTGCAGTGGTAGACAATCTTCTACTTGCTGAAAACAACCTTTACACTGTTTCCCCCACTGTCGTGTTGTGCTTACTAAATTAATTTCCATTATTATTGTTAGTGTTCAAATTAGTGCTAATATATGTAACGCCACTCATATTATTAACATTTATATGTATTGTCCCATTTGGATAATATACAATCCTATTCCCCCCTTTATAGGACCTCCCCCTATAACACCCTCCCCTATACAATCCCAACAGTGCTATCACTATCACACAGAGACCTACGATAATAGTTAACTCACAGTAATAAACATAAGTCCATATTCTCTCAGTCGTGCATCTACAACTCAGTTCCCTACTTAACAAATTATTTACATTAGTGACATCCATCGTTCTTCTTTCCTGAGATGAAAACACAGACCACAAGACAACAAAAGGAGAAACATACAAGACGTACTTTGTACACAAAGAAAGAAATGAGAAAGAAAGAGGGAGAGAAAGGAAAAAGGAGAAAGAGGGAGAGCAAAAAGAAAGAAGTAAGAAAGCGCTCCTGAAAAAAGAAAGATACAAAGCTAGCAGCTAAGCTTTGGACTGCCACTGGAATGTGCTGTAGCACACGTATTGCCCCTGGACAGGCCATTACTGTAGACAGGGTACAGGTACTGCTACCACTTGTTTTAAGATAACTGATGTGCCAGTGTACATTCTGAAGGTACCCTACGAATGTCAGTGAGGTGGACCCCATAGCGCAATTCCTCGACTTTCACAGCGAGGAGTATACAAAACACCACCTCGTAGGGCCTATGGAACTGAGGGTTATTCCATCTGCGCATGAAATTGCAGATGAATATGAGGTCCCCAGGCAGCAGTGGTTGTGTGGTCATATGCTCAGGATCTGTCACCATAGTAGTCTTGACATCCGGTGTCTCTGTCGTCACAATCCTGGGAGGTGCAATCTGTCAGTAGACACATTTAATGGCACTAGTTAGTGTGGTCAAATACTCTTTGAACTCATCGCCTAGCACCACTACTGTCCTATGTACATCTGAAGCCCTTCTTACAGGGGATATGGGAGTATGCATACGCCGGCCAGTGACCACTTCATGAGGTGACAAATGGTGGTCTTTACTTGGCTGCGTGGGTAAACTGAAGAGGGCCAGGGGCAAACAGTGAACACAGTTCTTCTTCAACATGGTACACAGTTTGGATAACTTGCTTTTAATGAGCCTGTTTATTCTCTTCACAATGCCATTGGCCTGTGGGTGCTAAATCGAACACATCCAGTGGTTGATGCCAAGTAGTGCTATAACGTGCTAACATGTTGAAAAAATGCATTGAAGAAATGTGTACCATTGTCTGACCTTAAAACCTCGCACACACCCCATCGCCAGAATACTTCCCGTTCTAAAAATCTAGCAGCAAACTTGGCATCCGGATGTGCACACGGCCCCGTTTCCACCCACCATGAGAAAGGACAAACCACTACAATGCGGTACCTAGATCCATTACAGCGCTCATCCATATCAGCATAATCTATGTGTAATTCACGGAACAGCCCAGTAGGGTGGGTCAAAGTGCCCCGTAGCGTCATGTCTGTACTGAAACCTTGACACGTGGTGCAATGTATGACCATTTCTGTAATGCTTTCCTGGATGTTTGGTATAAACCAGTCCTCCCTTATATCTGCAAATATGTTTTGCTTTGAACTGTGGGATGGGTCGTGTAACTGTTCAACGGCTACTGCTAACAACTCCTGGGGCATACCTGTCTTCCCAGAGCTCTCTTGCCTCCATAGCAAATATGTTGGAGATTGCTTACAACCCCCTCTGTGACCACAGCTCTTTCTCCCTTTCAGGTGCCCTTCCTTTTAGTTCGATAATCTGATGAGCAATGCTGTGTAAGGTGCCGGAAGTTTGCTTGCTGGGGGGGCAGTCACAACATACTCAGCGGCTATTTCATTTGGCAGATACGCAGCCATTTTGGCTGCTGCGTCTGCGTTCCCCATTGATATTTTGACTGTCCCGTTAGTGTGCGAGGCGCATTTCACGACTGCCACAACAGATGGCTGGGATAATGCTTCTATCAGTATTTCTAGCAGTTCTGCATGCTACACTGGGGATCCACCTGCCCTCCGAAACCCCTCCTCTTCCAACGAGATGGACCGGCATGAACCGTTGTTGTGACATATGCCGAGTCGTAATATATATTGTGACATAGCACCCTTTAGACCCTTTTTTTTTTAAAGGCCTTTATTTTGTTTTAGAATGAGCACCAACAGTTAATGAATTCATGCATACAGTACACCTCAAAGTCAAGTCTCTGGTGCCCTTTTTTCTCCCCCACCTTCCCCCCACCCACCTTTCCCCCAACTCCCCAACAAACTTTAACATTGGTGGTACATTTACAAGCCATTGTCCAGTAGTTTTCGCATTGCACTCTAAGGATCCAGCGTAGTCCATTGCCTGTCTTTCTAAGGGTACCCTCTCTGATGTCCAGTCAGCCCTTTTTTAGTTCACAGCACCAAAGCTTTTCTAAGTATTGTTGGTTTGTGGAATGTTGGTCTCTTTCAGCTACGATTTCATGGAACAGGAGCCATGCTTTTACAAAGCTTTGGTAGTTAACCATTGCCAATGCTCACACTTTTTCCATGGTCATGATGCCCCCATTCTGACCCACCACATAATTGGAAATCGGAGCATGGCCCAATATTAGCAATGTGCCAACATTATCGGTGCTGCAGCAAGCATGTGAGTAATTAGTGTGGCCTTGTGCCACTTGCATCATACAGGCCCTCTCCTACTGCCCCCAACAGGATCACCTTTGGAAACATTGCTAGCTGCACCCCCAGAATTTACTTGATGGGGCTCAGAATCGCCTTCCAAAAGATTTTTGCCTCTGGCCATGCCCACCACATGTGCCCCATGTACCCCACCTGCCCACATCCCCTCCAACAATCCCTTGTGATGTCCGGATTTGCCATATGCAGCCTCTGTGGGGTCATGTACCATTACATGTATATCTTATATGCTGACTCCTTTATCATGGAGCATCTGGAGCTTTTCTGCGCCCGCCTCCAAATCTGCCCCCATTCCTCTTCCGAAATGAATATTCCCAGATACTGTTCCCATCTCCCCATATACAGTAAGTTGTCCTCTACCTCCGCCCCATCCAGGAGCCGGTACAGTCTTGAGATATCCTTCCCTGGGACCCCTTCCTTCATTGTAAGTTCCAGGGCCGCCAAGGTTCTATTGGCAGCCTCTCTGTGCTCTTTGGATGTGACCCAGTGCCTGATTAGCACATAGTGGAACTTTTCACATTCCGGAAGGGAATATTTGACCTTGCACGCTTAGAACTGCAAAGGTGCTCCGGCCTAAAATAACATTTTTAGGGTCAGGGTGGTACCCCCCCTCCCAATTTGCCCAGAAGCCTGGAGCTCTCTCTGGAGTGAACTCTTTATTGTAGCTCATTGGAGTGAGGGGCCCCTCCCCAGGTCTGTGTTTTTTTGCCCAGAACGCTTTGTCCCAGTGGTGGAGGGTAGTTCTTGTGGATTATAGCAGGCGTCCCTCAGCTTGTCTTGATTGAACCTTTACAAACCCTGCGCACCCCATTGGAATGTCTGTGGCCTGTTGTTCCAACTCACACCACCCTTTCTCTGTGTCCTGTGAGGACCAGTGCAGTATTGGTGCTAACTGAACTACCGTGAGGTAGTGGGACATCTCTGGGATCCCCAGACCCCTCATTCCTGGCTCCTAAATTGGATTTTCTTGGCCACCCGAGGTTTCTTGCCTCCCATGTAAACTGAGGTATCTCTTTCTGTAGCCGTGCTATAATTCTGGGGGGAATCCACAACGGTAGGGCACTAACGACACCTAGAAATCTGGGTAGAAGTGCTATTTTGACCGCCATAATTCTTGGAAACCAGGATAACCCCTGCAGGTCCCATCTCTTTAAGTCCCCCCCGAAGGGGTCCCAGGAGGCCTGGGACGTTGGCATCAAAGATTCCTTTGTGTGTGGGGGTCAGATTCACCCCAGGTATTCCAGGTGATCCCGCTCCCATACCAGTGGGTAGGACCCACTCCACCCCAATACCTCTGTGATGTTGAGAGCCCTGGACTTCGCAAAATTGACGCAGAATCGCGAGACCCCAGCGACGTTCCCCTGGCTCCTGCCCTGGCTGACTTCTGCAATCACTCCTTCGCCTCTGGAGTCTTCCCTTCCCCCCTTAAGCACTCCCTTGTGCACCCTCTTCTTTTTTTAACTTTGTTTATTTTAAATCAAGGCAGGATGGCAAATACACATATCACAACATATTACAGGCAATGCTTTTTCAGGTTTTTGATCCCCAGTCCTCATTCCCCCACCAGGCTTCCTCTCTCCCACCTCCCTCCGGCCTCTCCACCCCTCAGGTTTGGAGGCGGAATTTTCCCTCCTGGGTTATCCAGTTCGCGCCTTAGCGTCTGTGTCTTCCTCAGGGTTCTCTTGGTGTTTCAGGATCCATCGGGCCCTGGTCGGTTTATAGGTCTGGGCGGGGAAGCGCTGGTCGTATTCCAGCACTGGGCTCCAAACATTCTGGAAGCGATGGAGCGTTCCCGCCTGTGCTGCCGTCACCTTCTCCGCTATCAGGATGTCCCAGAGTTTAGACCACCATTGGGCTATTTGAGGGCCTTCTGGGGATTTCCAGGCCCTGGCCAACACCGTTTTTCCCGCCAGAAGGCAGTGTGTCAATAGCTTAGACCTGGTCCCGGAGCGCGGGTAGATCGCAGGGATCGGAGCTCCCAGCAGAACTTGTTCAGGTTCCAGGGGAATCGCCGTTCCAGTAATTTGTGTGATGGTCTCCAGGCATGTCCTCCAGAACTGTCGTATCTTTGGGCAAGCCCACTATATATGGAAGAAGGAGCCTGGGTGGCCACATCCTCTCCAGCAGGCGTGATCCACCTGTGGGTTCATGTGGTGAAGTCAAAGGTGCGGGTAATACCACCGGAGGAGCACCTGGTACGCACATTCCCTATTGGTAACGCAGGTGGAAGAGGTATGTGTTCTGGTCCATATGTCCACCCAGGTTTGGTCCTCGACCGGATGACCTAAGTCCGCCTCCCATTGAGCCATACAGCGGGTCTTTGTGGACAGGAAGTCCCTTAAGAAGCACCTATATAGGGTGGATACCCTCCCCCGGGTTGGAAGGTCCCCCAGTGTCAGTTCCAGGGCGGTGGGCGGGCGTGTTGCTGCCTGCAGAGTTTGGGGGTGCAAGCACCAGTGGCGTAGCTGGATATAAGTAAATCTATCCCTTTCCTGGAGTTGGAACTTCTCCTTACATTGGGCGAAGGTGAGGGGTGTCCCTCCCATATATAGCTGGTCTATGGTCTCCAGCCCGCCCTTTATCCAGTTCCGAAAATTGCGGGGGTCCGCTCCGGGTGAGAAGGATCGGTTATGGAAGACCAGGGAGCGTGGGCTCAGTCCTCTTGGCACTCCCTTTTGCTTTAGTGCCCAGTCCCAGGAGTTAAGGGTGTGTTTAGTTGATAGAAGGAGGTCTCCCCAGTGTGTTCTGAGGGGGGGCGGGATGTGTGGCAAAAATCGCAAGGGTAGGGGTACTTGTGATTGTTCCAGCTCTACCCATCTGGGGCGGTTTGTTATAGTTTGCCATGCCTGAATCTGTGCTAGTTGTGCAGCCACACTATAGGCCCGCAAGTCCGGAACCCCCAGACCTCCTAGCTTGGAGCCCCCCAGCATCGTTTTGAGAGGGATTCTCGCTCTCTTACCTTTCCAGATGAATTTCAGCATTTTCCTTTGGATGCCCCTGAGGGTTGGTGTGGGAATCGCTACTGGGAGGGAGGCGCAGGCGTACAGGAACCTCGGCAGTAGGTTCATCTTGCATGCTGTGATGCACCCCAGCAGTGAGATCTCTTGGGTTTCCCATCGTTTCAAGTCGCCTTCCAGTTCTTTTAGTAGCCGGGGGAAGTTGGCTTTGTATGTGTCTCTTGGGTTAGCCGGGATGTGGACCCCTAGGTAGGGGATGGCCTTCTTCACCCATGTCATCGGGTACATCGCAGTCAGTGGCTCCCGTTCTGCTGGGGTGAGCCCGATGTCCAAGGCTGAGGATTTGTCTAAGTTTATAGTGAAGCCTGAGACCTCACCATAGGTGGTAAGTTCTCGTATCGCCTGTTTCAATGATGATTGGGCTTCTGAGATCGAGAGTAGGACATTGTCCGCGTATAGGGCGATTTTGTGTTGCGTGGGGCCGTTCTGCAGCCCTTTAATTTGGTCGTTTCCCCTAATCCTTTGGGCCAAAGGCTCCATGGTGAGTGCGAAGAGTAAGGGTGACAGCGGGCAGCCCTGCCGGGTTCCGCATGACAGGGGGATCGGAGCTGAGCTGTGTCCGTTAATTCTTAGACTCGTACTTGGGCTCTTATAGTTGGCTAGAACCATCATCTGAAAAGTTGACCCGAAGCCGAAGGCCTCTAGGGTGAGTTTCATAAAGGGCCAATCTACTCGATCAATTGCCTTGGCTGCGTCCAGAGCCACTAAGAACAGTTTTTGGGAGTTCCGGGAGGCAAGGTCCACCAGGTTCAAGGTTCTCCGTATGTTGTCACCAGCTGACCGATGAAGGATGAAGCCTGCTTGGTCGGGGTGGATGATCTTCGGGAGGACGCGGTTCAGGCGGTTTGCCAGGATTTTTGAGTATATATTTGCATCAATGTTTAAGAGTGCAATTGGTCTGTAAGAGGTTAGACTCCTTGGGTCATTTCCTGGTTTGGGCAGGAGGATGGTGGTTGATTCCTGCATCGATGGGGTGACAGAGCCTGTTTCTCTAAAGGAGTTGAACAGGGTCACTAGATGGGGGTCAGTTGTGGCCTGAATAGTTTATAGAACCTGGTCGAAAAGCCGTCCGGACCTGGGGCTCGTGTTTTAAGCGACTTAATGGCCTCCTCGACCTCCTCCCCTGTAATGGGCTCCTCCAATTCGTCTCTCGTTGTGTTGGCGAGACGGGGTACCGCTGCCCTCTGCAGGTATTCCACCTGTTGCGGTAGGTTCCGAGGGGTTGCCTTCATGATTTGGGTCAGGTAGTCTGTCGCGAGCTGTCGTTTTTCGGGCTCCGAGTACCGTGTGACCCCCCTCAGGATCACGCAGACCTGCGATCGTGTTGACACGTCTCCGTTTGGCTAGTTTGGCCACCAGGAACCTGTTCGCCTTGTTGCCCTTCGCGTAGTATGATTGTTTGGCTTTTGCCATCAGTAGGGCGGTTTGTTCTGCGTAGTGGGCTTCAAGCTTTTTCCTCGCTTTTCGCATGATCCGTTGCGTCTTAGGGGACCAGCCTTTTTCCTTGTGGATCGCCTCAGCCTCTCTTAGCTCGTCCTCTAGAGCAATCCGGGTCGGGCGTCTGTTCCGGTGGTAGGTCGCTCCTTGGGCAATTAGGGAGCCCCTGATTACAGCCTTCATGGCGTCCCAGTTATTCGCTAGTGAAGTGTCCTTGGCTTGGTTTTCGTCAAAGAAGTTTTTTATTCCCGTTGCGATCTTGTCTCTCGTAGCGATGTCATTGAGAATCGGGTCATATAGGGACCATTTGCGTGGGTTATTGAGGTTGGGGTCCTGAACCCGGAGTTCCAGGAACACTGGAGCGTGGTCGGACATGGCTCTCGAGCCAATGGAGACCTCTTTGACTGAGGGGAAGGTGTGCGGGTAGATCAGGAACAGGTTGATCCTTGAGAAGGTGCGGTGTACGAACGAGTAGAAGGAGTAGTCTCTTTCGTCGGGGTGAAACACCCGCCATGAGTCTATTATCTCCAAAGACCTGAACAGCCGGAGGAGGCTAAGTGCTTGGGCGAAATCTCTTGGAGTCGGGGGGTGTGACCGGTCTTTAGTGGGGTCAGGAACCCCATTGAAGTCCCCTCCGACAATTGTTTGACCCTCCACAAAACTAGCGAGAGTCGTGTGCACCCTCTTCTTAAGAAACCCTCTTCCGACCCCTCCTGCCTGGCTAACTATCGCCCAATCTCCATCACTCCCTTCCTGGGCAAGCTCCTGGAGAAACTGGCCATCTCCCAGCTTAATCTCCATGCTGAATCTGTTGGTAGTCTTCATGACCATCAGTCTGGCTTCAGAGCTGCCAGAAGCACAGAAACTGCTCTCCTGAACATCCGTGAGGACATGCTCTCGAACCTTGACTCTAACACTCCGTGTGTTCTCATTTTCCTCGATCTCTCTTCTGCCTTTGATACCGTCAACCATGCCATCCTTTTCAACCGTCTCCGTGATAACCTGGGTACCACTGGTCAGGCCCTGGCGTGGCTGACCTCTTTCCTCTCCAATCGACTCTCCCAGGTCCAACTGGGGTCCTTCCTCTCTGACATCTTTTTCTCTACCTGTGGTGTCCCCCAGGGATCTAACCGCTCTACCTGGCTGTTTAACCAGTATCTGGCCCTCCTTGCCCACCGCATCGCTGCTCTCTGCCCCAACTTTCAGTGCTATGCGGATGATACCCAGCTCATTTTCAGGCTACCCTCAGTCTCCTCCTCTCCTTCCCTCATCTCTGACTGTCTTTCTGCTATCCAGGAATGGTGTGCTGCCAATGACCTCTGCCTTAATGCCAGTAAGACTGAGATTCTACCCATCGGTACACCCACTCCCTCCTTCCCTGCAGCTCTCTGGCCGGCCTATCTTGGCCCTCTTCCTGCTCCTACCTGCAAGGCAAAAAACCTTGGGGTCATCTTTGACTCCACACTCACCTTCTCTCCTCACATATCTGATGTTTCTAAGAAGTCACACTACCAGCTGCACCTCCTCAGAGGTATCCTTCCCTTCCTCTCCTTCACCCAGAAGCTCGCTGTCTCCAGAGCCCTGGTTCTCTCGAAGCTGGACTACTGTAACAGACTCTAGCTAAATCTGCCTGCCTCTACTCTCTGCCCTCTGCAACTAATCCAGACCAGGACTGCGAGACTTGTCCTTGGCCTCAAGCCCAGGGACGGTATCTCTCCAGGACTGAAATCGTTACACTGGCTCCTAGTGGATGCGAGGATTAAGTTCAAAACCCTCTGCATTGTCCACAAGGCCTTCTGGGGCCTGGGGTCAAAATACCTTCAACTCTCTCTTCCTAAATATCTTCCTTCTCGAGCTTTAGTTTAGTTTAGTTTAGTTTATTTATTTGTACCGCGCACCGAACCCTGGGGTAGCTGGGCGCCGGAGACTTAAAAACAGTTACAGCATGGCAAAAATATACAGTACAGATTGTGAAAAGACAACAACGGCTTAGTAGACCGGGTTACAGGTGGTCAACAAAGGCAAGCAGAGAGAAAGTGCATTAAACGGCATTTTTGTTGGAAAGCCATGTTTTTGTTTTGGCTCTAAAAGTCCAAAATGAGGGTTCTGCTCTAAGGTATGGTGGCAAAGCATTCCATAGTTTGGCAGCTAGGACCGGGAAGCTGGCGCCGCCTGCTTTTTTTAGGGAGAATTTGGGAACAGAGAGGCAGTGTGCGTATGGAGTTCTAGTTGGTCTAGTTGAGGTGTGATTGTGGAACTTGTCTGCCAGGTATTTGGGTGCGTCGTTAGAGCGGCATTTATGGACGATGACGAGGGATCTGAGGGAGATTCTGTCTCGTACTGGGAGCCAGTGAGCATCTTGTCTGAAGCTGGAGATGTGGGCGTTTCGTGGGATACTGAGGGCTGCTCTGATGGCATTATTTTGAAGTACCTGTAGTTTGTTCAGGTTGTGTTCTGATGAGCCAAGTAAGAGGGTGTTGCAGTAGTCAATTTTTGAGAGCACTAACGCTCTGGCTAGTGTGATGCAGCTAGAAGGTGATAGGAAAGGTTTGCAGGCGTTGATGAGCTTATTGGTGTAAGCGGTTGAAGAGGCAGTTGCGTTCACCTGTCTTTTGAGCGAGAGAGTAGAGTCTAGATAAACCCCAAGGGTTTTAATTTCTTTGGCTACTGTGATTAGGTTACCGTCTATGTTGAAGGACGCGTAACGGGGGTCTAGTTTGTTTAGCCGGGGTTGGGAGCCGACAATGAGGAGCTCAGTTTTCTCATCGTTGAGGCATAGGCCGTGCTCTGCCATCCAGGCTTGGATCTCTAAATAAAGGTTGTTGATTTTGGTGGAGTCCTCGTCGTAGCACCCTGATAGGGTGATGAGAACCTGGGTATCGTCAGCATAGTTTGTGTAAGTGACACCTAGATTATCTAGGCGGTCAAACAATAGCTTTGTGAAGATATTGTATAGGGTCGGCGAGACGCACGAGCCTTGAGGAACGCCGCAGGTGATGGGGACAGGGAGTGCTGATGCCCCTGGGGAGAAGACTCGGGTGGTTCGGTTGGTTAGGAAGGACTGGATCCAGGCAGTCGCCTGGTTAGAGAAGGCCGCTGAGGTCATCAGATGTTCTGTGAGGATCTGATGGTCGACGAGGTCGAAGGCAGCTGATAGATCTAGCAGTAGGAGAATGGCTAGATTACCCTTGTCCTTTGCCTCGTCCATCTGGATTTTTAGGTCCAGTAGGGCTGACTCTGTTCCATGCCTTGGCCTGAAGCCGGATTGTCTGAGACCCAGGAGGTTGTTGTCTTCCAGGTGCTTCTGTATTTGCAGGTAGGCCACTCTGTCTAGGATCTTTAGGATGTAGGGAACGGTGGTGATTGGCCTGTAATTAGTTGGGTTATTGGGGTCTAGATTAGGTTTTTTTAGAAGTGGCATGACCCAGGCCTCCTTGAGGCTACTGGGCACTGAGCTTGATTTGAAGGATGCATTGATGAGGGCTGTTATGAAGGGGGCCAGAGTGTTGGCGCCTTCTTGGATGATGGGAGCTGGGCATGAGTCCCCTTGGCATCTAGAGGGCTTGAGGCCCTTAATGATGCTTTCCACTTCTTTAGTGGAAACTGGTGAGAAGGAGAAGGGGGGGCAAGTAGGTGTTTTGGGGGTGGTGGGCGGAGGGTGGTTTGTTTTTTTGGATAGGCTGAGCTTTTTCAGTTCGATTTTGGATTGTAACATGGTGATTTTGTCTGCAAGGGCTTTTTGAATCCTCTCACACCAGTCTGCATCTTTCACGCAGGTTTCAGCCAGAGTGGGGGGGGATTCGAGTTCCCTAAGGATATTGAAGAGCTCTTTTGTTTTGGATTTGGCGTTCTCAATTCTGTTATCATATGTCTCTTTTTTGGCCTTAAGGATAGCAGTTTTGTAGGTGGTGGCTGCTATCGAGAGTTGAGTTTTGTTGGAAAGGTTGGGCATTTTTCTCCAGGTGGCTTCTGCGGCTCGTTTGGAGTTTCGGAGGATTTTTAGCTCTGGTGTGAACCATTTGTTCATATGAGCTGCCGGTTTGGCTTTGGTGAGTTTGAGTGGGGCGATGGTGTCTATTGCTGATTCTAACGTTTTGTTGTAGAGGTCAGCGAGTTTCTCTGCATCTAGGTTGGCGTAGTTTGTAGGGGTACAGATATTGTCTATAAGTGGGCAGAGGTTTTGTAAAGTAATGTTGCGGTTGTTTCTGGTGAGGGTTTGGGGGATGGTAGGGGTTGGAGAGTTTGGTTGTGGATTCCCTTGTATGGAGAAGGAGATGGCGTGGTGGTCAGACCAAGCAGTTTGCTCGTTTTTTGTAATGGTCGTAGAGCAGTTGAGATCCGCTAGCCAGTCCAGGGTCCTGCCTTTGTTGTGGGTAGGGTCTGTGATTCTAAGCTTGAACCCTAGTTGGGAGATGGTGCTTTCCAGGGAGAGTGCATTGGTATCGTTTGGGTCGCCGAGACCGAGGTTGAGGTCGCCAAGAAGGATAATTTGAGATCCTGTTTTGGTGTTGGTGGTCAAGAGGTCAGATATCTCTTCCTCAAATGTGGTGATGGGGCCTGGAGGTCTGTAAAGGAGGTGTAATAGTATGGTTTGTGTGGCAGAGAGTTGGAGCTTAGCTGACAGAAGTTCTGCAGATCGGAAGCTAGGCGGCGGGATTAATCTAAGTCCAAGGGATGTTTTAGCGATGAAGGCTACTCCTCCTCCTTTGCCTGTGTCCCGGTCTTTCCTTAGTATTGAATAACCTTCTGGGATGGCGAGGGATAAGGCTGGGCCTGCTGCTTGGTGCAGCCAAGTTTCCGTGATAGCCAGGAAGTGTAGATTGTTGACAGAGATGAAGTCTGCGATATCTAGCGCATGGGCGACCAGGGAGCGGGCATTGACAAGGGCGCCCTTGATTAGTGGTTGTTCAGATGTACTCAAGAGGGCTGATTGGGTGATGTTCAAGGTTTGAGCGGAGTTTGCTTGAATGTGTGCGGGATGAAAGGAGTGTTTTTTGGCGAGTGTTTTGGGGGTTATGAACCGAGAGCCGAGTCTCAGGTTTCTGTCTTTTAATGTGCATGGGTTCCAAGGAGTGGGTGGAGCAGCAAATCGGCGGATCCATTCTATAGGACTGAGGGCGTCGGGCTTGTCAGTATGTTGGGCCTCCAAAAAGCCCATAGTAAGTTGGGTTGGGAGTGATTGCGGAAGGGGTTTGTGGTGGGTAGTGTTGTTGAGGTGGAGCAGGGCGAGTGTAGCTGTTAGGGTGAGCGCGGCTAAGTAGAAGTTTGCCATGGGTGGTCAGAGTAAGACCCAGGTGTAGTTGGCCGAGGTTGACTAGGTGGTAGTAATAGAGTAGTTTGAGGTGAGGTGGGAGCCGACTGGGTCGGGATAGGCAGGAGGGCAGGTAGTCAGGTCAGAGTCGGTACAGCGGGCACGGTGGTCAATGGACTAGGCACAGAGGCTAGCAGATAGGCACATTCTAAACTGAGGCGTATAGGAAAAGTACATGTTAAATGTATGCACCAGGGCACAATATAGCAGACTAGATGGTCTGTAGGCGACCAAAAGGCACAATATAGCAGGCTAGATGGTCTGTAGGCGACCAAGAGGCACAATATAGCAGGCTAGATGGTCTGTAGGCGACCAAGAGGCACAATATAGCAGGCTAGATGGTCTGTAGGCGACCAAAAGGCACAATATAGCAGGCTAGATGGTCTGTAGGCGACCAAGAGGCACAATATAGCAGGCTAGATGGTCTGTAGGCGACCAAAAGGCACAATATAGCAGGCTAGATGGTCTGTAGGCGACCAAGAGGCACAATATAGCAGGCTAGATGGTCTGTAGGCGACCAAGAGGCACAATATAGCAGGCTAGATGGTCTGTAGGCGACCAAGAGGCACAATATAGCAGGCTAGATGGTCTGTAGGCGACCAAGAGGCACAATATAGCAGGCTAGATGGTCTGTAGGCGACCAAAAGGCACAATATAGCAGGCTAGATGGTCTGTAGGCGACTAAAAGGCACAATATAGGAACAATATAGCAAATTTCAATAGAGTCAGTTAGGGTTTAAACATACAGTGGTGTCTCCGGTGCTGGCAAGTACTTACAGTACGTTCTTCATTGTCCGGGTGGAAGTGTATCGGTTGGAGTGTAGAAAATTTGTGCAGGGGGGGTGGCCACGCCGCGCTCCCATGCGCGGGAACAGGCGCAGGAACAGGCCTTAGTGCTGGCCGCCGGCGAATCCGCCTGCCGGCGGAACCAGCTGATGTGATCGAGGCTCAGCCTCGGTTTCGCGCCGCTTCGCGCCCGGCATGGGCAAGTCAGGCGCTGTAGGGGGACAGGGTCAGGCAGGCCCTGTCCGTGTTGCGCTGGAGCCTGGATCCTCTGCTGGGCTGGGGGGGCTCCTGCCCTCACCCCTCGACGAGGAAGATGGAATGGGGGATCTGGGGCGCAGGAACAGGCCTTTGTGTGGCCTTAGTGCTGGCCGCCGGCGAATCCGCCTGCCGGCGGAACCAGCTGATGTGATCGAGGCTCAGCCTCGGTTTCGCGCCGCTTCGCGCCCGGCATGGGCAAGTCAGGCGCTGTAGGGGGACAGGGTCAGGCAGGCCCTGTCCGTGTTGCGCTGGAGCCTGGATCCTCTGCTGGGCTGGGGGGGCTCCTGCCCTCACCCCTCGACGAGGAAGATGGAATGGGGGATCTGGGGCGCAGGAACAGGCCTTTTCGCTCATCCGCCTCCAACTCCTTCAGGGTCAGCCGCTTCTCCAAGCAACGAGTTGGGGGTAGATCTCTCTCCGCAGCAGGGGCCTCCCTCTGGAACAGCCTTCCTGCCTCCCTGAAACTTGAGGAGAACCATCTCCGGTTCCAGAAGCACCGCAAAACCTTCCTCTTTGCTTCTGGTTTCTCTCCCCCTCTCCCCTGCTAATTACTGAAACTGCACTGAATCTGCAACTGGGTCACTTACCAATCTCGGTCCTTGGCCCAGCAACTCTCCCTTGCACTGCCCCCCTGGCAACCCATGCACTGCGGAACTGTCTCTGTATCCCTACAGCCCCCCTTCCCAGCACTTGTCTGCACTTACCTTGCACTTGCCACCAGCTGGCCCTTATTATTTATCTTGTTTTACTAACCCTGTATTGCACTTTCCCCTCTCCCTTTCCCCCTTGCATTTTTCCCTTCCCCTCTACCCATGCACTTGCGCGATCTGAATGACACCTGGCCTAGTAGGATCGTTGACTGTCTCCCCTTGTTCCCCCCCTCCCTGCCTTGTCGCGCCTTGAAACACTTGCGTATAGGCGCATTACAAATGCCATATCATATCATATCATATCATATCATATCATAAGAGCCAGGACCTTCGGTAGGGTACTCCCAGTGTCTCTCAGGAACATTAATACATTGTCGGCATACAATGCACTTTGTGTTCTGTCCCTTTCACCACTACTCCCTTTATTGCTGGATCCGTCCTGATCAATTGTGCCAGAGGTTCCATAGCCATGGTGAATACCATAGGTGACAGCAGGCACCCTTGTCTGGTGCCCATCCCTCTGCCATTTGTCCCCTTCCCTTCTCCCCTGCACTTGCGTGATCTCAATGTCTCCAGGCCTAGTAAGATCGTTCCCTCTATTCCCGAACTCATGCCTCGTGGTGCCTTGAAACACTTGTGTATAGGCGTCTTATAAATGCCATATCATATCATATCATATCATAGGTATGGATTCCGAGCTTCTCCCGTTCACTTGGAGTTTCATGGAGTGGATCTGAAAACTGACCAGGACCATCCGCATAAAGGTTTCCCCACACCCCAGCCGCGCTAG
The DNA here is from genome assembly GCF_040938575.1 of Ambystoma mexicanum. Taxonomy (NCBI): domain Eukaryota; kingdom Metazoa; phylum Chordata; class Amphibia; order Caudata; family Ambystomatidae; genus Ambystoma; species Ambystoma mexicanum. Next base: position 758,609,108 of record NC_090941.1, read on the forward strand.
CGTGAGTTTAAGGTAGTTCCAAATTATGCTGTCGAACACTCTTGTGGCATCCAACGCCAGAACTGAACATTTCTGCCCTATTCTCCTTCCCCATTCTAACACATTCACTGCCCTACGGGAGTTATTTTGAGTGTGTCTGCCCATTATGAACCCTGCTTGGTCTGGGTGGATACATTTGGGTAGTATCCTCATCAGTCTGAGGGAGATCATTTTCATGTATAGTTTGGCATCGCCATTGAGCTGGGAGATTGGGCGGTACTAGAGCACAGAGTGGGGTCCTTTCCTGGATTTAGTAGTAGTATGGTCGTGGAGGGGCCAGTGTCCCCTGATGTTTCCCTTATATGTTAAATGTTAAAGGTATTTGTACTGCGCACCGTCACCAACGGAGTTGGTCCCCAGGCGCTGGTTATATAATCTGGTCATGGAGCCCGTCAGGATGGGCTGAAACATTTTATAGTATTCATTCCCAAACCCATCTGGACCTTGAGCTTTGTTCCTTACTAACAAGCTTACTGGCTTACTCGTTTTCCCCTCTGTAAAGAGGGCCTTTAGTGTCATTCTGCCCACCTCTGTCAGCTGCGGCATATTGAGGGCCTCCATAAATTCCCTTTGGTCCGCCTCCCTTAATCCCTCTCCCGCTAAAGCCCTAGAGTAGAAATTGTGGATGATTTCCAGCTTTTTGCCCCTTCTCTCTTTCCAATATCCCTTCCTCATTCTTCAGCTGTGTAGTTCCTCACCTGCTGTTTTCTGAGCTTCGCAGGCAAGAATCTGTTCAGCTTGTCCCCTTTTACATACTATGTTTACTTGGTCTGAATCATTAATTGCGCTGATCTATCTGCCAAATGCGCTCCTAATTTCGCTCTGACCTTCATCCGGGCCCTCCATACCCGCTTGGACCCTTTATCCTTATGTAGCCCCTTTGCTTCTTTGGCTTTCATTTTGAAGTGCCTGTCTCTCCTGCTCTTTCCCTCTCATATATACTGCCATCTGTGCTATGAATTCTCCTCTCATGACTGCCTTACTTGCGTCACACATCATTCCACAGTTCGCTCCCTCTGTGTCATTTACTCTAAAGTACTGTCTCAGGGTGTCCTCCATGTGAGCCCTCACCGTTGGATCTCTAAGTATGAAGGGATTCAAGCACCATGGTTTCCGCCCCACTGGTGCCATGGTCAGAGGTTCCAGATGTAGAACCACGGGCGAATGATCCGAAAGGAATCTTGTTCCAATTTCTATGTCCGTCACCTGGGGTATAAGTGTGTGCGAGACCAGGATCATATCTATGCAGGAGAATCCCCTGTGAACTGCCGAGTAATGCGTTTAAGCCCTTGCTTGGGGTTGGAAAAATCGCCAGGTCTCAATAAGGTGTAGTTCCCTAAGAAATTGCGCTAATGCCTAGCTATGTCTGCCATCTGCTTGTGTTGAGGGGAGTCTTATCCATATGAACGTCCATCACACAGTTAAAGTCCCCCCCTACTAGTATCTTTCCGACACACCACCCCGAGAGTTTCTGCCACACTTCGGTCAGGAACTGATCCTGTTGTTCATTAGGGCCATAGATTCCCACATCGTCACCACTTGACCCTGTAATGATCCCCCTACCACCAGGTATCTACCCTCTGGGTCTTTGTGTACAAAATGTTTGGTGAACTCCTCTTTCGTGATTAGAATCGCCACACCCCGCCACACTGGTTCCTCTTTAAGTGCCACCCTCATTATTTCTTCCTTGACTTGATATAAGTGCACCCTGGTCAGAACGTCCCGTGTGAGGTTCCTGTTCGTTTGAAATGATGAGTACACTCGATGGGTATGATCCACCACTTTTTCTCATTCCCCCTCTACACCTAGAATGGTCTGGCACAGGCGCTGCACGTATTCCGCTAGGTCCCCATCCGATACTGCTTTAGGAACCCCTCTAATTCTTATGTTGTTCCGCCTTGATCTGTTCTCTGTGTCCTCCTGTTTGTCTAGGATGACCTGCACCTGTTGCTCCATCTCATTCACCTCTTGCGCCAGCACCTCGTGGTCATGTCCCTGTTCGCATGTTACTGTCTCCAGCTCATCCACTCGCCTCTCCACCGCCATGACATTCTTATTAATGTCTGAAATGGCCTTTATTCGGTCTACGGTGCTCTCTCTGATGTCCTTCTTCAGCTCCTGCAGCATGGCTTGCATGTCTGATCTACTAATCAGAGGATCCTCCTCCTCTTGATGGGCGGTCGGGCTCGAGTGGATTTGTGCACTAGTTTGCTGTTGGGCACGCTAAGGCACCTCTGCGCCTATAAGTGCCTTGATGGCGGGCCTTTCTGTTTGGGTGCACTCTTGCCTAGACCCTTCGCCCCTGGAACTTCTGTATAGGTGTGAGGGAGAGGAGGAGCCGCTTCCGCACTCTCTGCGCCTTCGGTGCTGCTTTTGCATGCTTTATTACGACTTGCTGCCTCTCTCCTACCATTTTGAGGAGAGGTTGTTCTCTCTGGCTACTCTGGAGAAACTGCCTGGATCTGGGTGGATGCTACTAATGAGTGCTTCCTCTCCACCACTGCTGCCCTGCCCACCTCCTCGGGCTCTTCCACAATCTGCAGGCCCCGTTCTGTGCCAGCCACCATATTGTAACGCTTACCTCATAAACTCTGCGGGAGCACTTCTCTGGAAAATCTGTTTGTACTATTCTTAGTGTGCGTCGTTAATCTATGTAGTCTGGTTATCTAAGAAGAAACATTCAGCAATCCTTAATATGCTAGTCTAATGCACCCATTCAGGAATTAGCTCTCTAACACTTCGGGGGTCGTTACCTGTTGTTATTTGTTGGTGAGCTCTCCATCCTGCTTCTACGCAGGGGCGCCTGTTCTGAAGAATGGAGATGAAATGTAATTTTCTGAGGGAAGGAAGGATTGTGAGTGTGCGTGATATACGAGGGAGAGGTAATAGGGACAGGGTAGGAGTTAGAAACTATCCCTGGCAAGAATAGCACAATTAAGCCGTTCCATTAACAATTGACGTGCATGAACACCTAGTCATACCAAACCCAACAAAATGAGGAACGACTATATGTGCGTGTGAACAAATGGCCAGAACAATGTTAACTGCTGAGGAATTGTATTGTCCTTTTTTTTTTACATAAAACTCTAGCTTTGTGCGTATTGTGGTGTATGCTAACTAGTGGAGAAAACTTCCAACCGCTAACAATATGACCCTAGTTAGTTCTGCTGACTGGAAGAAATTGTAACACCCAAGATATGACAACTCAAAACTTTGTCACAGAATTGCAGTACTACATAGCGTGTGTAAAAAGGCTGACTGACAGGGGAACAACTTATTACAGCTGCCACAAAAACAATGTAACTCAGCTGACTGGAAATGCACGCTAAAACAAGGGCGCAACAACATTAACAGCCAATACTTGCGATAAATGCTGGTTGACAAGACAACAGGCTTCAAACTGCTGAGGGAGATTCACGAAAATATTCCGCTGACAGGAATGAGCGCGGCAACAGTGCTGAGGCAGACTTGAAGGCAACATCCGAGAATGCTGACTAAAACCAAACACCATGGAATACTGTGGAAATGACTGGAATGTACACGGCTAACTTCAGAGGAAAACTATGGAACCACGGTCAGGAGATTACAAGAATGGGCTGAGGAAAACTGTGACTGGAACTGGCGCCGCGGTAAGCGTACACTGCGAAGCAGACGACAAGAAGCGCGGAGCAGGTGAGGGGAGGGGCTTATATATGCTGCGAGTGTGAAGCACTAGACCATACCTATCACTTCCCATAGAACCACTAGGCCGCCATCTTAGGTAATGAGGAAGTGTCTTTTGCCATATAGCCTAAACATGATTCTTTCCTTGTTACAGACCAAGCATGATAAACCGTGGTCCACAAATTCTTAGAGGCTAATCTGGGGGCATGACCCAAGCTCATGACAGTATTCCCCCCCACAACCCCTCCTAAGCCAGAATCCCCCTTTGTAGGCTTGCACGGGTTATTTCTATGAAAGGCTCTCAGCAATCTAGGTGCATGAATGTTCTCTTGGGGTTCCCATGTTCTATCCTGAGGACCATACCCCTTCCAATCCACCAAATAGAACAACTTCTTGCGCACCACCTTGGAGTCCAGAATAGCCTTGACTTCATACTCTGGCTGATCAGTCTCAACTTCCATTGGGGCTGTTGCTTCTTGAATTCTGGTATTCGGGCTGACTGGTTTCAACAAGGAAACATGAAACACTGGAAGGATTTTCAAGTTCTTGGGAAGTGTCAATTTCATGGCCACTGGATTAATCACTTTTTCGATTGTAAATGGTCCCAGAAATCTTGGAAGGAATTTTCGTGACCCCTTCAATGTTAAGTTTTTGGTAGACAGCCACACTAAATCTCCAACCTTGTAATCGTGCATGTTTTTTCTTTTTAGATCAGCAAATTTCTTCTGGGCCTCTTTGGCAACAAACAAATGCTCTCGTGCCTTGACCAGGGCGGTGGCAATTTTTTCGTGCAGAGTTTTCACAGCTGGCATTTCTAAGGATTCGGGAGGATCATAGGCAGACGTCCGAGGGTGCTGGCCATGTAAGGTAAAAAATGGACTCAAACCTGTGGAGGTGTGTACAGAGTTATTGTAAGCGTATTCAGCTACCCACAAGACATTAAACCAGGTGTCTTCAGACTGATGCAACATACATCGGAGGTACTGTTCCAAGGTTTGATTAGTTCTCTCGGTTTGTCCGTCCGTTTGTGGATGATGACTGGTGGACAAGCGAACCTCCACCTTGGCTAGTTCGCAGCATTTTTTCCAGAATTTAGAAACAAACTGGCTTCCTCGATCAGAAACTACTATTGACGGAAAACCATGGAGTCTTACTACATTCTCCAAAAAGGTTTTAGCCAGAGCCGAGGCTGTAGGTAAACCCTTCAATGCTACAAAGTGTGCCATCTTTGAAAAAAGATCCACCACCACCAAAATGGTATCATACCCATCGCACTTGGGTAGATCTGTGATGAAGTCCATAGAGAGAGTATGCCAGGGAGCAGGTGGCACACTCAGCGGTTGAAGAAGGCCAGCAGGTTTACTCTTTTGATTCTTGTTTTGAGCACAATTTCCGCAAGTGTTCAAGAATTGAACTACATCTCTTCGCCATGTGGGCCACCAATAAGATCTTTTCACCTTCTCCATGGTTTTGGTAATTCCAGGATGACCCTCCAGCAAGGCTCCATGATAGTCGGAAATTACTTGAACTTGCAGCCTAGGCGTGGGCAGATATAGGCGATTCCGATAGAATGGCAAACCATCCAGAACACTGAAGTTTTCACCCCTGGCCTCCCATTTCTGCAGTTCGTCGGTGTTCATGCTGATTTTGACTTCCTCTCTCAGTTTCTCCCAAGACAAATCTGTTGTACCCACAACTCCAAGCACCTTTTCCCCAGAAATAATTTCCACAGGAATGGAAGGCACATAAGCTTCTTCACCTTTTCCAATACGAGATAGGGCATCTGCCTTTCCATTTCGCACCCCCGGCCTGAATGTGATGACGAAGCCATATTCGGCAAAAAAGAGGGCCCAACGTAGTTGACGGGAGGATTGTGCCTTAGCTGAGTGGAGATACTGCAGGTTGCGGTGATCCGTAAAAATGGTAACGGTATGTCTTGCCCCAAGTAGGTGATGTCTCCATTCCTTAAGGGCACTCTTGATGGCCAACAATTCCTTATCAGTAATTGTATAGTTGAGCTCTGTAGAGGAGAAATTTTTAGACCAAAAGGCCACTGGATGCAATTCGTGGGAGTCCGGATTGCGCTGTGATAACACTGCTCCCATGGCCACATTTGAAGCGTCTGTTTCCACCACAAACGGAAGATCCGGCCGGGGATGCTGGAGGACAGGGGCTGCGGTAAATCTTTCCTTTAATTTTTTAAAAGCCTCATCTGCCTCTGTAGTCCAATCAAATTTTTTGTTTTTCTTGAGTAAGGACGTAATGGGATGAACTAATCGCGAGAAATCAGACACAAACCGTCGATAAAAATGTGCAAACCCTAGAAAACTTTGAATTCTTTTAACAGACATGGGTGCAGGCCAGGTGAGAATTGCATCAACTTTTCGGTTGTCCATCTTGACTCCTTGTGCCGACAAAATAAACCCCAAGAACTCAACTTCTGGAACGTGGAAGTGACATTTTTCCAGTTTAACATACAGAGAGTTTTCCTTGAGTAGTTGGAGAACAGCAGTCACATGCTTGACATGTTCCAAAGGGTCATCAGAAAAGATTAGAATGTCGTCCACATAGACCACCACACAAATATCCAACATATCTCTGAAAATGTCATTCATAAAGGATTGAAAGGCCGCTGGGGCATGTATTCAAAAAGCCTGTATCTGGTTCGAAATGCAGTTTTCCACTCATCTCCCTCTTTTATGCGTATTAGATGATATGCGCCTCCGAGGTCTAACTTAGTGAAAATTTGCGCCTGTTTTACTTGGTCCAACAAAGTAGAAATGAGTGGAAGAGGGCAGCGATTTTTTACAGTAATTTGATTTAGAGCTCGGTAGTCTATAACGTTCTCAATTCTCCTTCTTTTTTGTGGACAAAAATAGGGGTGATGCTGCTGGGGATTTAGATGGTCTGATAAATCCATTAGCCAGATATTGATCCAAATAAGTTTTCAAATGGACATTTTCCTTTTCTGTCAAAGCATAAATTCGACTGCACGGAAGCTGGGAACCAGGAATTAAATCAATTTGGCAATCGTAAGGTCTGTGAGGGGGCAATACTTTGGCTTGTTTTTCCTCTTGGAATACATCTTGGAATTTCCGGTATTCATGGGGCAAAGAGCCTATAAGACCTAAAGTGTTTTCCGTAGACCCCTCCTGTTGCATTATCTCCACTGAACCTTCCATAGAATTGCAGGAGTTTTGGCAGTCAGGAGCAAAGGCCAAAGTTGTAGTTCGCCAATTGATCAATGGGTTATGCTTTTCCAACCACGGTATTCCCAAGATAATCTGGAACTGGGGAGCTCGAATCAGGTCAAAAGAGATCCTCTCTCTGTGTCCATCCTGGCAGAGCATAATAAGGTTGTTAATGCATTGTGTAACCAGACCTGACACTAATGGAGTGCCGTCGACCCCGGATACATTTTCTGCCTTTAACTTATCCGTCAAGGGAAATCCCAATTTGCTAGCCAGGTGAAGATCCATATAATTGCCAATAGCCCCACAATCAATATAAGCAGTCAACTCATGTCTTATTGTGGGAAACTCATGACTAAATAGGATGATTGGAAACACAAAGTGGGAGGTCATTGAAACCTTATCCGCGCTCGACAAGCTGACCTCTAAACTTGCTGGGCACTGGAGTTTTCCGAATTCTGGTCCTTCTGATCTTGATTCACTCCTCCCAAAGGTTTTCGTGCCGGTTTTACTGGACAGTCCTTTAAAAAGTGACCCGCCTTACCACAATATAGACATAACTTTTGTTGACGTCTTCTCTCTCTCTCCATCTGAGAAATTGGGCCTCGAATTCCGCCCAACTGCATGGGTTCAGAGTGAGTTTCTGGGCCTGATCTTGCAATTGATTCTCTTGGGTGAACCACATACGCTCGATTGTCTAGGCGAGCGCGATCAGTTCTACAATCTTGTAACCTGTGGTCTAACTGAATAGTCAAATCAATGAAGTCATTGATATCCTCCGGTGGGTTCACCACTTGTGCCAAAATGTCCTTTAATTCACTGCGCAGACCTCGATAAAATAAAGTTGTTCTTTTTTCCGTAGGCCAATTGGTTTCCGTAGACCTATTAAAGGTGGCCACATAGGCCAGCAATTCTTGATTGCCTTGCTTCAATGACAACAACTCGCCATCCAACGCGTGCCCTTGAGTGTGTCGAGCAAAAAGTCTTTCCAATTCTTTCTGAAAATCCTGGAAGTTTTACAACACCGGATCATCCCTATTCACAAGGGGTATGGACCAATCTGCCGCATAGCCGCCCAAAGAAGATAACACGAAAGCCACCTTTGATTGGTCTGTGGGGAACACTCCAGGTCTGCACAAAAAATTTAAACTGCATTGATTTAAGAACACAGCAAATTTCTTTGGATCTCCTGTGAAGCGCTCAGGAGGAGCTAATGGAACGTTTCCAGGAATGACCACCTGGACTGGAGCCTGGGGCGCCGTAGATGCAGAAGCCTGGGAATTATTTAATGGTAGCGGTACCTGACCTGCTTGAGCCTGTAACAGCTGACGAGCCAATTCTTCTGTTCGATCCTTGTTCACCACCAGCTCTCTTCTAAGGGCATTGGTCTCAGACCGAGCTGCGTGGACTTCAGCTCGTAATTCCCCCAAAAGTTGAGTCAACTGATCATCTCTGTATTTTCCATGAATGCTCAGAGTATTTCTTCAGCACGGCTTCGCGTTCTGTAACGCTTACCTCATAAACTCTGCGGGAGCACTTCTCTGGAAAATCTGTTTGTACTATTCTTAGTGTGCGTCGTTAATCTATGTAGTCTGGTTATCTAAGAAGAACCATTCAGCAATCCTTAATATGCTAGTCTAATGCACCCATTCAGGAATTAGCTCTCTAACACTTTGGGGGTCGTTACCTGTTGTTATTTGTTGGTGAGCTCTCCATCCTGCTTCTACGCAGGGGCGCTTGTTCTGAAGAATGGAGATGAAATGTAATTTTCTGAGGGAAGGAAGGATCGCGAGTGTGCGTGATATACGAGGGAGAGATAATAGGGACAGGGTAGGAGTTACAAACTATCCCTGGCAAGAATAGCACAATTAAGCCGTTCCATTAACAATTGACGTGCATGAACACCTAGTCATACCAAACCCAACAAAATGAGGAACGACTATATGTGCGTGTGAACAAATGGCCAGAACAATGTTAACTGCTGAGAAATTGTATTGTCCTTTTTTTTTACATAAAACTCTAGCTTTGTGCGTATTGTGGTGTATGCTAACTAGTGGAGAAAACTTCCAACCGCTAACAATATGACCCTAGTTAGTTCTGCTGACTGGAAGAAATTGTAACACCCAAGATATGACAACTCAAAACTTTGTCACAGAATTGCAGTACTACATAGCGTGTGTAAAAAGGCTGACTGGCAGGGAAACAACTTATTACAGCTGCCACAAAAACAATGTAACTCAGCTGACTGGAAATGCATGCTAAAACAAGGGCGCAACAACATTAACAGCCAATACTTGCGATAAATGCTGGTTGACAAGACAACAGGCTTCAAACTGCTGAGGGAGATTCACGAAAATATTCCGCTGACAGGAATGAGCGCGGCAACAGTGCTGAGGCAGACTTGAAGGCAACATCCGAGAATGCTGACTAAAACCAAACACCATGGAATACTGTGGAAATGACTGGAATGTACACGGCTAACTTCAGAGGAAAACTATGGAACCACGGTCAGGAGATTACAAGAATGGGCTGAGGAAAACTGTGACTGGAACTGGCGCCGCGGTAAGCGTACACTGCGAAGCAGACGACGCGGAGCAGGTGAGGGGAGGGGCTTATATATGCTGCGAGTGTGAAGCACTAGACCATAACTATCACTGCCCATAGAACCACTAGGCCGCCATCTTAGGTAATGAGGAAGTGTCTTTTGCCATATAGCCTAAACATGATTCTTTCCTTGTTACAGACCAAGCATGATAAGCCGTGGTCCACAAATTCTTAGAGGCTAATCTGGGGGCATGACCCAAGCTCATGACACATATGTGTTTATTCAACGGCAGCGGCAGACTCACACCTGGAGCCCTGCCGCGGTACTCTCTGTCTCCGCCCCCCTGCTTCTTGCCTTTGCTCCGGGTTCTCACTCCCCGCTACATTGCTCACACCACGGGGAGCAGGGGACCGCCACTTCTCCAACCCAGCTCGCACACCTCCAGCGCCTTATAGCTCCTTCGGCATCGCGGACCGCGCTTCCTCTCCGCTCCCTCAGCTGCGCCTGCCATTTTGTCCCTCCTTACCCAGCCTCAGAACTTCGGTGCGCTTCGTCTGCTCTGTCCATCTTCCATACTCCATACAACTCGGGCAGCTTTTGCCCCTATGCTTGATGGTTATCACCTGCACTTTCTTTTTTTCTTTTTTTTCCTTTATTTGTTATTTAGTTTATAAAAACTTTTACAAAATCAAAGACAAAGAAATATTTTACAATCTTTCTTTTTGGTATTACATTTTTAAAATAAGCAAAGAAAAACAAGAAAAAATACTAAAAAAAAGAGGCTTTACCAGCTTATACTTCTTTTTCAACAATATATGTTTCATAAACGTTTCATAAAATTCATGAATTCATCACATCATTTTACCATTCGTCTAATTTACATATGTTTATTACAAAAGCTAAAACTTGTCTCATAGGCATTGCTTCCGCATGAAGCATTTTTATCCATAAAAGGTCTCTTAATAGCCAAACATTGTGGATGAATTCTCCAAAATACATTTCTCTTTGTGTTGCCAAATACAGACATTCAACGATTAAATGACGTAATGTTTCTAACTCTTCTTTAACATTGCAGAATCTGCATGAGCCATTTTCCGTACCTCTTTTTGTCTTTAGGCATTTAATTTTGTTTGTTAGGAGTACATTCGTTCTGAATCTCATAAATCCAATTTTCATGATCTTATTTGGAAATGTCTTTAAATATGGTTCTAATTCTCAATACAGTCTTGCATTACAAATTGCCATTCAAGTTTTTTCCCAATCAACTATTTTATGTTTTTTCTTAACTAAATTTTGATTTGTTTCCATCACTTCCATTGAGATACCTATATATTCCAGTACTATTTCACATTCAAGCCTTAAAAGCCTTAAAGTCTTAAGGAATCCCTCTGTATCATTCAATCTCAACTGTTGGTACAGAATTCCTTCTTTTGAAAAATCGCATTTGCTCAACAGACATCGTTTTTTCCACTGTATCAGGCTTACCAATGATTGCAAACCCATTTCAGACCGGATTACTTCCAAAGGTATACATTTAGGTAGAAAGTAGAAGGTGGCTCTCCAAATTCTACTTTCAGCCGCTCTATACACCGATTCCATATCAGAAGGCTAGAATTCTAACCCATACGTAATAGTTGGCAGTACTTTACTTCTGTAGAATTCTCTACAAGACTCCAGAGAGAACTTTCCATATTTGTTGTCCAACCTCTTCATTTGATTTATCATTGCTGTAACTTTTGAATTTAACTAATTTACCATAAAGATCTTACTGTACTTTGCCACTACGGGGTAGCCCAGGAATTGGAAATTTTCTTTCACTGCTAGTTCGTTGTTTTCCCAATTCCAAACAAACTTCCTCTTTCTATACTTTATTTCACCTTTTCTTACTTTGATTATCACTGTTTTGGACAAGTTGATTTTCAGGTTGATTCCCAACATGTAATTTCCAAATGTATTTATGAGTCTTTGAAGACCGACCGGAGTGGTATCAATAAGGAGGAAATCGTCAGCATATCCTGCCCAGCTCATTTTTAGGTTACCAATATTAGGTGGTAGGAAGGCAATTTCATCTAAGGCTTTGCCCACTCCTGCTACGTAAAGATTGTATAGGGTGGGGCCCAGAATACAGCCTTGTCTGATTCCCTTATCTGTTTTGCATTCTTTTGATAAAAGGCCTTCTGAGTTCAATCTAACTTGTATTCTAGAATCGTTATGAAGAAAGATTATCAAGCTCAGCAGACCCTTTGGTATTCCCTTTCTGTCCAGCTGTTGCCATAGCGTGTTTCTGTTCACGCTGTCAAAGGCTTTACTAAGGTCAATGGAAGCCACATAAATTGGTGCATCCCTGGATCTCCATGCCTTGTTCTGCAAACACTTTATCAATAGACCTCTGCAGTCAGTGCCTATGTGTTTTTGGAACCCTATTTGACAATATTATAGAATTTTATTCTCTTCAGCCCACTCACTGATTCTTTCAAGCACCATAGAGGCAAAGATTTTTGAGTCGGCGTCCATTATACAAACAGTTCTATAATTTGCTGGTTCTTCTCGTAAACCCTGTTTAAAAATAGGTACCATAAATTACCGTTTCCAAGTTTCAGGAATTGAATGTGTTTGAATTATATCACAAAATTTTACGTACAGTATTTTGGCCCATAACTTGGGAGCTTGTTTAAGAACATTATTTGTTAATTTATTAGGCCCAGGGGCCCTTGATGGATTTGCCCTCATTATCTTTGCCTCTGTTTGTTGCGTGGTTACCTCCAGGTCCCATTTCACTATTTCCTGTGTTTATGGGCCACTCTCCTTAGTAGTGAACAATTGTTCAATGTACTTTAGCCAGACATCCTCTGCTATTGGATTTGTCATGCTGCTCCAATTCTTTTAATCTTTTTTGTTAATCAAATCCCAGAAGGCCCTTGAGTTTTTTCCTTGTAAGCTAACATCTTTTCACCATCTTCCTGGGTTAATCTAAACCTTTCATGCTTTAACCAATTTTTGTACTTTTGCTTTAGTTTCCTGATTGTCTCCTGTTTATTAATGTTGGTATCTAAGCTCTTTGTGATGTTCCTTATATCCCTTCTTAGTTCATTCTTTCTACTACGTATTCCAATGCTATAGTTATGTTTGTGCATCTTACTCTTAATGGGCCGGTTTTTCCTGTTGCCCTCAAAACCCCCAACCTTTGTTTCTAAATATTCGGGGAACCCCTTTACTGAGTATCTTTGCACCTTCTCTTCTAGTGTGCTGTCATTGAACTCCTTTAGCATACACGTGTTAAAATTCCAAATTATTTCACCGGTCCACCTTAACCGGTTTCCTCTGTTATTGATGCATACATTTTGCACATTTTTTCCTTCCTCCCAATTGCTGTTATTCTGCCACTCCATGTCCACCATTAACATAGCATGATCACTGACACTTGTCTCTTTCACCTGAAATCTTTTCATACTTTCATAGGTTCTAGCTGACAAGAAGACAAAGTCAATTTGTGACTTAGAACCTCTAGCTGAACATGTTGACCTTTCATTCTCAACACATTTCAATCCCCAACTCACCGCCAAATTTGTTCACATACCTCCTTCAACTTTTTTCCGTTTGGATTTCTATACGCATGCATAGTCTGTTAGAAAACAATCCATACTTTCCATTCTTTCCAGATTGCAACTTGCATTAAGGTCCCCAGCTAGTATAATTTCCACCTCCTCATTCCTAGAGAAGCAATCATACAGTTTTTGGTCTAAATTTTCTAAGATTTCTTGCAGGTTTACCTCAAAGGATCTATAAACATTTATCAGCAGCAGTTCCTTCTTTTCTTCCCTATTAGCTGTTTGCCACCCCGTTCCGAGTATTTCCCCGTATACATTCCACTCTTCACACTTCTGAAGTCCCTTTCCTATCTTAACTAGCGTTGTTAGCCGTCCCTTAGGGCTGCTCATTTTACCTTGTGTGGCAAGTAAACAACTAGAGTCAAACCCGTCCCATACCAGTTTTTCTGTGGACCATGTTTCCTGTATATATAATACATCAAGTGTTTTTAATTCTGCACAAATACTGATGTTACCTAACAAATGTTTGCTCCCCCTTGAGTTCCAGCTTAAGATCCTTAATGTACCAATAGATCTAAAAAGGTTGGTTTAGCGCTCTTGATTGAGCGATGGAGTCTTCCAATACTTCTGCTAAGCGTTTCAATTTTTGATTTTCCTTTTTTTTCAGTAGGGATTCATCCTGCTTTTCTGATGTTGTCTCATTTGCCCTTTTTTCAAATGTTCTCCTACTTTCATCTTTTGATTTTTCCCAGAGACATACATCATAACCAAATTTATGGAGGCTTTCTGCTTCCCTCATGATGATATTCCTTACCAACGGTGAGGGTATTACAAGTCTTGCATAGTCATATCTACACCCATGTATAAAGTCAACCAATAGAATGTCTGCAGAAGTAATTAATGTTAATTGTGGAATTAGTTCGAATAGCTCCAATATAGTCCCCCTATTTAGAGAATGGGGACTTCCTTCTTCAAACAGATACTGAAGGATCAAACCCGGTGCTTCTGGGTATTTGGGTTGACAGAGTTTCCGAACGTTCCCCTCTTCTCTTTCGTCTCCTTCCCTGTGCCCTGCCCTACTATTTTCTGATTGAATGGTTTCCTTCAAATTCTCCCTATTCCCTTCAACCCTTCCTCCTCCTTGTTCACTACTTCTCCTTTACTTTATTCTTATTTCCTCTTCATCCTTTGTCCATTTTCCTTTTACCTCTTTCTCTTCACCCCAGTTCTTTTCTTTCACAATTTCCCTCATAATGTCCCTCACATTTTCCTTTGAGGTCTTTGTTTCCTTCTTAGATCCACCTTTCTTTCTTCTTGCTTTCCCAATTCTTCGATTATTTTTTTTACTCGACCTTTAGGGTAATTTTATTCCTCTAATTTTCATCCTCCTCGCTAAATTCCCAAATGCTTTCCCCATTTATACTCCGTGGAGTTATTTGGGGATTTTGTTGTTTCTGTGGGATTTGTACAGTTTGTTTGAATATTTCATACAATGGTCTTCCTTCTTTTGTCATCTCTATTTTCTTTTCTGTTTTTTTTTGTTTTAAAGCGTCCTTTAAGCTTATCTCTGAGTGCTTGTACTCTTGTTGCTCACTTTTTTCAGAGCCTAATTCCTTGTAACTGTGGTCTCCCTCCTCCACATTTTCTATTATTGCCTGTTCTGCAGTTAAACCCTTACCTATATTCCTCATAAATGTTCTACATGATAACTTGCCCATCTTCAATTCTGCGGCTATTAGAACCCTTTGTTATTTTCTCCCTTTTTCTAGCATTTTTAGAGATTACTACCTGTAAATCTTCTTCTTCACCATTTGTCTTTATTGTTTCTTCTCCTTGGTTGTCTATCCTAGGTACCACCTCCCCTCTATCCTCCTTATCCTGTTCTTCCAACCCCATTACCACTTTCTGCTGTTCCTCTCTTTTTCCAGTTTTTTCTTTTCCCCTTTCTTGTTCATTTTTGGGTGGACCTTGATCTCCACTTCAACCGTTATCCTTCTTTTCAGGAAATACAGGTTCCTCAACTTTTTCCCTACAGTTTCCAGCTTCATTATCCTGTCTGAGATTCTTGTTAGAGAAGCTGTTTGTTGGGTCATTTCCTTTTGTATCCATTCTTTAATTTCAAATAAAGTGTGTAGAATAAACTCTCTTTCCATGGTTGCAATGGTTCCCTTTTATTTCTTTTGCCCCCCCTTATCATCCAACTTTTCTTGCCCTTCTTCTGTCGCTTTCCCCCTCATTGCTAGTTGTGTTATTACTCCTTTTGAGAATATTAGTGGCGTATCAGTCATCGAGCAGTCTTGTTCATCTTCTTTCAGTAACCCTTCCCCTTGCTGTTCTTTCCCCATCTCAGATATAGCCTCCCCTTCCCCTTCATCTTCAAACAAGAGTTGTGATTGGCCCGATTCGACTTCTGCTGTACCCCGTTTTCCTCCATCCAAATTTTCGATCAGTTTCACCATTTCACTATTAGTACTACTATCGATGCTATGTGGGAGTATCCAGTCAGCGAGTTTTTTTTCGCAATAGTTATTTTCCTTTTGCCCCGGTGAGGGTGGCAAAGGCATTGCTAGAGCCTTTGCAATTGTACTTCTTCTTGTAGTGAAAACTATGGGGCCTAAGACACTTTCCTTTCTTGAGCAGATAACCTTTTTCCTCATACCTATAGTTGAAACTTCTATTTTTCTGCCCAAGGTGGAACGTTTTTCCCCCTTAACAACCTTCTGTTCCCTTTTTCCTATCACCCTTCGCAGAGGCGCTCTTTTCATATTTTTTAAGAACTGATTTTTCAGAATTATTTCAGGAACCCAACTCATTAGTTAATTCAAGCTTTGTGTTCCCAGCCTTTGCTGACCCTGGTCAATTCGTTGTCATTGTTATCTTAGGTTCAATACAAACTACTACAGGTGTTTTTTTCCCCCAAATGCCTGTACATTATTTCGTTATGTCTTTGTCTGAGCGACAACTGTCTTTCCTTCTCAGCGTACCACACCTATTCTTGCATCCACCAACAAAGCCAACACCCGTCAGTCACACCCTGCGGCTCAAACTTCACTTTGTGTCTCTTTATATGGATGATATGAATTTTGCATGCACTGCTGTTGCTTGTTAGGTACTAAAAATAAGGGGGGGTTTCCCCTTCCCCCTTTTCTTTCCCCCCTCTCCTTAATCTCTCCCTCCTCTTCCCCCTTTCATTTAGCAAATCCTAGGCTCGTTCCTATTTTCTCCCCCGACACATAAAGAAGGTTCAGCTCAGAGTATTAAGGCAATAAATATGTTATATCTTTGTTTTAGCCACATCAGTATGCATGGAATGAATCACCCTCTTCTCATAAAGAAAGCTCAACTGAGAGTTTTGAGGCAGTAGATATGTTGTATCTTTGTTTTACACACACCAATATGCACGAAATAACTCACATAGATCAGTTTCTCCTAGCGTCTAACATTGCATTTCAAATCACTGCAAATCATTCAGCATGTCGGCTCTCTTTAAACGTGTTCTAAAGACGGTCCATACCGCAGGCACCCGCAATGCATCTTCACTCTATGTGGGTGTTAACCAATGTGCTTGGCGGGTCACGCCAAATGCTGTTAGCAGCTGTAATTAGTGTGTTTACCCTCTGATTCCGGTGAATTATGCGCTCATTACAACTTTCTGCCGCTCGTCATGAAAACACTCAAGATATAGACGTGCAGTAATTAGTATGTACTAGATTCAATTTTACCCGCAGCCAATATGCTGGAAAGTAAATCTAAGTGAGCAATCAATCAACGTTCTTGTCCTAAGATCGCTAAGGTATATATTTAACACTTTTTCGTTTGGCCTCGTACTTTGCAGACAATTTGCAGAATAAGTGTGATCCAATAAATGAACCACTCGTTACACTGCTCATTATGTTTAAACAATGTTTGGCTGATAAATACCTGGATGCTTCGTGTGTGAATTACCGAGAGAAATTAGCTCTCTCAAGATATGTGCGAGGTCACAGAGAGAAACACATTCTTGCCTCTCGCAGCAAGAGGGCTGCCTCCTCCTTTCTCCCTACTGTTACACACACGTCCGTTAACATGAAAAACACAATGGATTTCCCTTAGCCCCCTTCTCCCGGCTAACAGGCACTTCCTGGCACTTCCTTGGTGCGCGTGCAGGTGTGCACGAGCATGCCTTCTTATGGAATTCTGGGAGCAGGTGGGCGGGGCTTATCTACGGTAAAGAAATAATGGGTTTTAGCTATAAATAAATATGTAGGTAGGTGTTTAAATTAATGTAAAGTACTATTTGTCCATTGGTAAGCACAAAAGCTCACCCTAGCAACAAAAAGATGCCTTTCAAGTCCATTTCTTTCACCGGTAAACACAGGTCCCTGGTCCTTCGTCGATTCTCCCACCAGGCTAACAGGCACTTCCTGGCACTTCCTTTGGGCGCGCGCGCAGGTGTGCGTGAGCCTGCCTTCTTATGGAATTCTGGGAGGTGGGCGGGGCTTATCCTAGCAAGAAAAAGATGCCTTTCAAGTCCATTTCTTTCACCGGTAAACACAGGTCCCTGGTCCTTCGTCGATTCTCTCCCCAAGTTAACAGACACTTCCTGGCGCTTCCTTGGTGCGCGCGCCTGCACTTTCAAGGGTCTCAGTCGCATTGTAGGGGGTTAATTACGTGGGGACTGGACCTGGGATCAGGAGCTCAACGGAGCCGCATAAGCTGGCATCTCCGGCTACCTTTTAGACACTCTTAATGCTTCGATGAGCGCTAAGAGTTCCGCCGCCTGTTCAGAATAATGCATGGACAACCTTTTCATGACCACTGTCTTATACTCTCTTTCCTCAAGTCGTACCACCACTGCCCCTGTCTGTGCCCAATCTTCTGATCAATTGTGGAAGACCCATCAACAAAAAGTATATCACCCTGTGTCAATGCACAGTCCCTTGCTTTGGGAATATCGTCCTCCTTCCGCTCATATGTGGCACAGTTATGCATCGTTATGTCCTCAGTAGTAGGCATATCTGTTAAAAAGGTGGCAGGGTTTACTGTTTTGCATCTAACCACATGAATATGGGGTTTAGAAATGATGATCTCATATGCCCCAGATCTTTGTGTAGTCAGAGTAGATTTTGACCTTTCCAGAATGGTGAACAAAGAATGTTCCACATACAATGTGACTGAACACCCGATTACAATTGTAGAACCTTTCTCTATTGCAAAAGCAGCATCCGCTAGAGCTTGTTCTCACGCAAACTGCCCTTGCATCACTGTATCTAAAGTGCCGCTATAATAGGCCAATGTTTTGTCTTCTGAGTCAATACTGCTGTCATAAACTGGCCATCTGAATGTGAAAACAAGTAAAATGTCTGCGTGTAATCTGGGATGGCCAGTACGGGTGCCCAACTAATGACTTCTTTTAAGTCGTCAAACTGTTTGATCATGTCTGCCATTCACTGTAACTTGTGGTCCTTGTTTTTTTTTGCTTCCCTAAGGGCCTGTAAAAGTGGCCTTGTGTATGCCGCGTAATCTAGAATGCAGGCCATGCAGTAGTTACACAGGCCCAGAAACATCTGCATTTCTTTAACTGAGGCAGGTCTGGGGGTAACGCGTACAGACGCTGCCCTGTCTGGTAGGATTCTTTTACCATTCACTTATATGAACTGCCCCAGATAGAGTACTTCCTGTTGACAAAATTGCAATTTGCCCCTGTCGACCTTGTACCCCTTACAGACCAGCAATGGTTGGAGTGCAGTCGAGTCCCTTCGGCAGTGCTGTTCACTGTCACTACACACTAGCAGATCGTCTACGTACTGGATAATTATGCTAGGCACCAGAATATTCCCTAGATCGGCATGCAGTACTCTTCACTTGCCCTTCCCTCATGTGCCTACTGCTTTAGGGGGTACTTTCAACCGCATCCTCACCCCTTCTGTCTTCTTCACTGTGTTCCCTTGTGAACAAGTCCCTATCGTCCTCCCTCTCGTCATCTCCCACCACGGTACCTGATCCGAAATATGTCTACTTACCCCTGCCTCCTTCCTTTTCGACACATACATTTTGTATTCCTCCCTGATCTAATCTAAGCAACAAATCTCCTAATCTCTCTTCCAGTGCTCCTACATCCCTCACCTCTCTTGAGGATTCTTGTATCCTGTTCAGTTCTGTCAACAACCCCAATGACCTGTTTTCAAACTCTCTTGACCTAACACCCACAGATGCTGATTTGCGTATTAGGGTAGGGGAGCGGTAGCCTGTGGTGTTACCGGTGTTGACGGGGACCTTACCACAGCAGAAGGGGCCCCTATCACAACGGGTACATAGATTAGATTGGTGTACCCTTTTGCAGGATATGCTGTCAAGGCATATAATCCCATACACTCCATTGGCAGCCCGCCCTCTCCTTCTTCTTTCCTGCACTTTCCATCTTCCTGTCTCTGCACCTCTACTACGTTCCCTTGACCTTCTGCATCTTCAAACATATGCCAGTGGTCTAGAATTTCTTTTTTCTGTAGCTGCTTCTCCTTATATTTAGCTACTAAAAAAGTGGACATGTGTTCCAAGATGCTCTTGTTGTGTGAGCCCTGCCCTGGCCATGGGCAGGGCATCCCCCTCCTCCTGTTTACGCAATCCATATTTCTCTACCCTGTCACGATACAGTGGCAGGGCCTTATGCATTTGTTCTATTGGTGTTCCCCCCCCATGCTAGTGATATCTATCTCTTACAGACCCTTCTAAGCCCCGCTAATGTGCCGCACATGCTGCCGCTTGCTTGTAACAAGAAAAGAAAATCAACCCCCACCCTTTTCTAGGTACGACGTCCTTTCATTGTGGGATTTTTTTTGCAGTTTTTTTTAACCATGATTTTTCTGCATATATATATATTGGGTGTGGGTGTTCGGGGATATATAGAAAATTAAAGGGGATGGGGGATTGGGCGAGGTACACCCCCCAAAAATAAAAATATAAACATTTCTATGAGTTTTTTTCATAAATAAATCAGCGATAAAAAAGCCAGCGAAAAAAACATCCCACGAAGAAATGACATTGAACTCTTTTCCATCCCCCCTCCTTGCACACATACACCACTCCACGAAGCCATCCACTACCACACTACACAGCAACGCACACAATTACTGCCCCTTCTAGGGCCTGTTCTTTATTCAATAAAACACAATTATAATGCAATAAAATAACAAGCTAAAATACCAACCACTACTTATTCCAATCTTATTATGAGACGACTAGTTTTATTTCTATATTCCTCCTTTAAATAATATACTGTCTTGTGGTACCACCTTCCCTTCCGAGGAGGGAATCCCTGCCTTAGCTTTGCCTTATCTTACAATACCTTACCGAAATACTCTTCTCATAGTACATATTTTAACAACAAATAACCCTGACCTCACCCACATCACATCAATGACCTCACTCTCCACGTGTTCACACCTTTCACACTTCCCCATGCATCTGTCCCCTGCTTGTTATCGCTTACAAGAGTCTACGCACATGTGCGTGCTCACCCGAACTCCTCCGTCATGGGGTTCCAACACCGGCTTGCACTCACCTCTGAGCTATGCTCCACTTCAAAGAGCAGAGAGGACTTCTCTTAAAATGGCTTCTGCTAAACCAGTCAGAACACATGTTTTTTCAGGACCAGTCGCTGTAGGTGGGCGCGGTTCCTTCTGGAGAAGCGGCCTGGAAGTCTCTGCAAAAAACGGGGGATGCTGGGATCACATCGGGGTCACCAATTGAATGCAAGTCCCTGAACGCTCACACCAGTGAGAATACAATCCTTTAGGGAAGAAAGTCCCAAGTCGATCTTGTAAGGCTAACAAGTTTTTAATCTCACACACAGATGAGGGCAACAGCAAAGAACTCTGCTGCTAAGAACATTCTGCCGAAAAGTAGTACAAACAGAATTTATAAAGCAAAACAACATCATACATGACACAATACATAGGGCAGAATCCTGCATGGCCAGTTGGTGTGTGGCTATACAGGAACCGCCTGCCACATAAGGAATGCCGGGCCATTGGTTCCAGCCCGATTCTTCCCTCTTCTGTCACGTGGGTGTTGCAGTGATCTTCTCGTGTCAAAGGTCAGAAAACAAATGAATTATACTCCTACCATACAACTATTTTATCACTCATACTGTGCACTTGGCAGGCCTTAAAACGGGCACAAAGGAGGTTGAGGGGCACTCTAACCTTCACACACACATTTCACTAATTCGCTTATGCGCCATCCAGCTCCAATGTCTCCACCCTCATTTTGAGCTATAATTTATCCTTCCCAGCACCTCGCAATACAAATCACATGATTGTCGCTTCAACGATGTGCCCTGTTCATCCTGTTTGAATATCTCAGGACTTGTTACTTTGGGGTTGGTGGTCAAAGGGCACCTGGTGCCATGGAATTCAGAGGTCTTAAGTTTTAGTCAATTATATGGGCTATAACTCGTGGTCGCCTGGGGATGGGACGGGTCATGCTTTGTCCAGTGTGAGATAACATACACACCAGGCGGCGGTCTTTGATCACAGCCTTGTAGGGCACATTCCTCTAGAACAATTAATAGGCATTTTGTCGGTTGGGGGTGTGGGCTGTCCTCCTGGGCGCTCAGGCATGGCTGAGGATTTCTCTGGTCTTGTGATGTGGGCGTAGTGCATGCAATGCCGCATTTACAGCGCAGACCTTTCCTTCTACCTATGGTTATTAATATCTTTGCAAAATAGCAATGCTGCACGCACCTTATGCTTTACTATGTGGATAGACTATATTTGGTTATATTGGAGTTAGGGTCCTGTTAAACTGGGAGATGGTCCTCTCACCATCCCTCCTCCCCTCTGGGCCATCATAGTGCTTAGATACATCTCGCCTCACTCTAAAGCGTCTAGGGGGGTGGGGCGGGATGCCCCCTTCCCAACAGTAGCTAATTTGCCTCCAAGATCCCAAATTTAGAATTTGTAAACTACTTTCGAACTTCCAAATATGTCAATTTAATTAAACAAATCTAAACTGTAATAGAAAGCAATTTTAAAAAGCATCAACTACATGAAGTCTCTGGTTAGTCACTTGGGCATGGTGAGGTGATTTGCAAGGATGTTCAGGTCTTCAGATTTTCCCTTGGGCAAAGCTACTTTCCTCCCCTTCTTGTTTGGAATCAAACCTGCAAAGGCTGACGTGAGGCACGGCACATCTTAAGACTACAAGTAAGGGTAGCAGTGAGAAAATAGAAGTAGTTAAGTAAGAAGAATGGACTGCCCCATCTTCAGGTGCATGGGCAATAACAGTAAGGGTTACAAAGCAAGGTGTAACAATTAGGAAATAAGCAGGTCAAGAGGGTATGCAAGAGAGATGAGGGAGAGTGAAAGTTGGAAGCTGACTCGTGATGAGAGCTGCTGGTAAGCAGGAGACAATACTAGAGCACAAAGAATAAGCGTATGCACCTGCCACATGAGAAAATTAGTTATTAAAACAAGGGAAGGAACAGGTTAGAGAGGGCACAAGAGAAGCAAGAACTGCAGGGTGGGAATAGCAGGCAGTAGGAGGAGACGAAGTGAGACAACTGCTGTTACTGAGTGTTAAGGTCAAGGACCAAAGTTCCATGAAGATGTCTGCAGGTCAGCACGACAGGAGTTAAGGCAGGGTCCAAGTTTCCAGACGCGGCGGCAGAGTCAATAATTAAAATAGTAAATGAGGGAGCAGATAGGAGGGCATGGAAAGAGAAGAACTTAGCATAAGGCAGACTGGTGAGACACAACCAGAAATGCAGCTAGCCAAGGCAAGATGTAAGGCTGTGATGCAACATGTGAATGCGGGCGGGTGACACTGAAACCACTTATATTATACATATTATAGATATTAAAATTTGAGGCGTATATTCTCAGAGATGTGGGTGCTCTCTTTAGCCATGCAGTCGATAAATGAGTGGGATGGGGTAATGTCTACATTTGAATTTGTACCATTGCTTGCTGGAAAAAGTCTTTGACATTAAATTTGGAAAGATTGGATTTTTTTTAAGGGGATTATTGGCACCTAGCCCTATTTTGAGAGATTCTTTGAAGCTAAACGTGACAGATCTGTTTGCGTGCATGATAACAGATTCATAGGTTGTTACTGAAGTGTAACACACTGCCATTGTGAAGGTATACATGCCAACGTGACGTATAACAGAAAAATGCTTAAGCTAAATTGTTTTTTGTGAGGCTGGATCTCTCACATAAGATTATGTGCGTGTGTTTTTCCTGCAACGGTTTTGTTTTCAATGAAGCATGCTGGTGGTACCTTTTGTTACTGGAATGCCCTAGAATTAATTTTAACAACGTTGAGCTTTTGCCTTCCCCGGCACAGGGGTCTGTGTTTATTAATTATAATGCATCCTTTAGTTAGGTACTCTACTTAGTCCACTGATACTGTTTGTTTCACCCTGTCCGGAGTCTCCTTTGTGACGCTTCTCTTGACCAAGACACACATGAGATCTTATAACGAGTCATGGCATGTGGTATGCCGAGGCTTGTGTTGATAGGAGCCCCAGTAGACAGCGACTTGTTTCAGCACAGGATACGAGGAAAGGATGAGCCAGGGGGTCAACCCACAGGAACATTGTTCCCAACCTTTTTTGTCACCAAGGCGGGTGAAAACACCCGATTTTGTTTTTGGCGGGTGAGAGGCCCATAGAAGTGAATGGGCGTATGAGGGACTTGGCGGGTGATTCGTCTGCTTTCAAGGCGGGTGACACCCGCCAAAAGCGGGTGAGTTGAGAGCTATGGGTTTCCAGTGAGTGTGGCTTATTGATACGCTTCTTCACTTCACGCGGCGCCGGCTCCTTCTGCTAATGAAACTTAGCAGCAGGGGGTCAGCGTCACTCTTATTTCATTCATGTTTAATTAAGCTTAGTAGGACTTCTCTGCAAAAAATATAAGCGACTTTGGGGAAAAACAAGCCCAAATTCGCTTATTATAGCGGACATGGCAACACTGGATATGTGCGGTGCTCCAGGCCTCGGCTGTATTTCGCAGCTTTCCAACAATGTTCTCATGCCGCCGGACTCCTCTGTGTGGCACCTCCCCCTGGGGAAGCGCGCTGCTACTGTAGTGCTCTGCCGGATGTTTGTAAGGTCAGCAGCATCAAAGCATGGCTGGAAAGGGATATTAACAAAGGAAAAAAGGGGATGTAAGGGAGGATGTATGCATTTACAAAGAAAAGAAACGCAAGAAATAGTTGTATAAGTCAAAAAGAGGGTTATTCCGTTTTTTAACATTAATTAGTCTTATTGTGAAATCATATCTTACATATATTTGAAATTTGCTCTACATATAAATGGAAAAAATGTGGTAATCGCATAAAAATGTATCATTTTATTTGGAAGATGCATGGTATATTTACCATTCAAAGATGGCCTTGGAGACAGTCATCCAAGATGGCCGCCACCATGGACGAGCTCAAAGAGTTCCTGTGCTAAAGAGTCCAAAAAGGGGTGTGGTTTGAGGGAAGGTGGATGGGAATGGGAGGGAAATCATACAGATTTGACTTAGAGATGGGTGTTAAATGGGTGGGACAGAAAGCCAAACACAAATCCATCCTCATATGTCATCTGGCATTTAAAAGCATTACAGACCCTCTTTCAAAGCCCCTATTTCAAGCTCTTATGTTAAGGTTCTTATTTAAATGACAATAGTTTGAGCTTAAAGGTAGTGCTTTAAGCACCACTAATAGTAAAAAACTAAAAATATGTTTAGCCATCTATTTGTTCTCATTTACATATCTGTGAATCTTCTTATTTTCTGTATTAAGGCATAATGGGTATGGGTTTGCGCCCCCCTTGGGCATTAGGCATTGCACACCTTTTCTTTAAATCACTGTACTATTCTAGAATAGATAATTTCTGTTAAAAAAGCCACACATGCAGAGTGCCACACAGCAATATATGGCGGGTATGCAAATTAAGTGAAAAGCTTGCTCTTTTCTCCATTTGAGGACATTCCCATTGTATAATAGGGCAGTGCAATTTTAGATGTAGTAGTTTACTTTTGCTCAACTGCAATTCAACCATGTTTCTATAAAAAATGGATCAGGCTCCACACACCTCCTACCCCGAGTCCCCACTTCCTTACTCCCATATATAAATATAAAACTCGTTGAATTCTGGTCAAGCAAAACTACACAACCAAAGTTAAGACTTTTAAATGACGGGATACTAGGGTTATCAAACCAAGACTGGCAGTTTTGAAGAATGCAACAGCAAAACATTTGATTTGTTCCACCATCATTGGGGATCATCAGTGCAGTGTAGGCTGCCATCCTTGAGATTATAAGCATTGGCCTATGTTTACTATTGAACATCATATTATGGTGAGTTTTAAAAAAGCATGAACAACCCTTTCCCCCACTTCCTTACTCCCACATATAAATATAAAACACGTTGAATTCTGGTCAAGCAAAACTACACAACCAAAGTTAAGACTTTTAAATGACGGGATACTAGAGTTATCAACCCAAGACTGGTAGTTTTGAAGAATGCAACAGCAACACATTTGATTCTTTCCACCATCATTGGGGATCATCAGTGCAGTGTAGGCGGCCATCCTTGAGATTAAAAGCATATACCTATGTTTACTATTCACCATCATATTATGGTGAGTTTTAAAAAAGCACGAACAACCCTTTCCCTGCTATGATGGCATCTATAGATGTTCTACTGCTACATTGCTGTTAAAGCAGGGTATTCTTGCTTTTTTCACATTTGTAACAAAGTGCAGTGTCTGTGTGATCAGTACTTTATTGCAACATGCTGGTCACTCTGTGCCCCTTCGATCCTAGGCTCAGGTCTCCAATGTTGGTCGTATGATGTTAGTGGTTTATTTGGGACATCTAACTTCATTTTTTTAAACATATGGATCAGTACTTTCAACATGATTCTCTATTTAGTGGAAGCAGTTATAATGCTGCCACTACCCGTGTCCTATGTTCTTGTTGCTGGTGTTTCCACAGGCTAAACTGTGTAAAATTGTCCTTTAAACAAGCCAGAATCTAGATGGTTTGTCTTGTCAGGTGTATATTCCACACACGCCCAAACCACTGTTTTTAGGTGCACTTCACCCAAGGGATTTCTCCTCCATAATGAACACTTGTTGACTAACTTCTCTTGTTAAGTAGTTAACAAATATCACCTGTACACAGAGGCGTTGCTAGGGTGGGGGGGGGGGCGGCTGAGGGGGCTATAGCCCTGGGTCTTTTGGTTATAGATAGATGCTCAGGGGCTACAACCAAAAGACTAGCTAGCCCCGAGTCCTGACATTCCCAACATTAGTCTATCCCCGATCTTTTCCAGAGCTAGCAACACCCCTACCCGTACATTTGTAGTCCACTGCTCAATGGGAGGGTAATTTCTTATGGTTGGTGGGGAAATCTGAGATCTTGCATGGGGCCAACATGTTTTATTTGGGCAAACTCACCTCGAAACAGTTGTCATGCATCCACAGAGCTATTGGTTGAATGGAACATTTTGTTTTGGTGGTCAGCAGACGCATGGAGTGGCCTTATTCTAGTCTATTGCTTTTATGCTAAATATATCAGTGACCACCTTCACTCTATTTTTTTGAAAAGTTTAACAGACTTTCTCACATTTGGAGCATTATTGTGGAGCCGACTTTCCAGAAACATTGCATTCGCACATTCATCCTATTCAGTCCACCTAAGGAGACCGTCTGTGATATTTTTGGGAGACGATTTCTGGATTCACAACCTTCGTTCAGAACAACTAAAGCACCCCTTTTCTGAGTTCTTCACAATTAGCAGTCAGATTGCTCTTTCCTCTTCGAGAATGTTGCCTATTATAGGAGAATGGACTAATCCTTCAAATTTAACAGATTTCCATTGGATGCTTATGGATTTTTAGAGCGCTTCGCAGAACTTGCGTAACACACTGCTAATTAGTCTGCGTTGCCTGTGTTAACAGGAGTTTTGCATATTCCCTTATTGCCCACTATGGAACATTTGAGCATGAGGACGATTTGTTGTCTTCCTAATGTCTAGGGTTACGCGTCTAAGACTGTGCAGATGTATTTCCTGTGCGTTTATAACCAGGGTTCACCTGTCTCATTGATGGTCATTGTTGCTAATTTGTTGTGATCAATGTGTGGATTCAGAATCTCCATAATGGCTTCCCAGATAATTGTTGGAAGATTACTGACTGTTTACTCTAGGTTTTAATACTGTTGCCCCCTTGAGTCCATACTGTTTATGTCTAAATTTGATAATTCCCAAAGACTGTCCTGTCATATTTTGTACTGTCGCTACGCACTATAAAATTAAAGACGGCAAGTCGTACCCCTTAGTTCCCATAACTTACAATGGTAAGTTAGGAAGATCTTCTGAGCTTCAGGCTATTGAACCGGAAGTCCCAAATCATTAATTTCTGAAACATCTGATTTCTGCACAAAGTGCATAGATTCTTCTGTGTGACTGCATTACATACGATTAATTGTACATGAATAAGTAGTCTACCGATTGGCCCATCTTGTCCCTTAACCACCAGAGCCCACTAGCAGGAACACTTCCCAAGGCAGGCACTACTTCAGACATGTGTCTCTCCTGACCAGAGACTATTATCCAATAATATGTTTTTTGTGTTAATCATTTACTGTTTCATTTATTTATATTTCTGTTACCCAAGGGTTATGGAAGCTACTATATATGCTTTGACTTATAACAATTTTACTCTCACCTAACCAGACCATTGCAATTATTCTTATCTAGAATCAAAGAAAAAGCACAATGTCCACTGAAGAGCTTCTGTATATTAATGGCATCTGGGTAATTGTCCTGTCAAGATGCATGTCTCACCTGTGCCGTTTACCTGAGAGCCGGCTTTGTGTTTCTTGTTCCAACTCCAGACTGTTGTCTCCAGTAAGTGGTGGGCATGATGTCTCATGCCTATCGTGAACCACCCCCTGACTGTATACACAAGGAGGGATGTACCGAGACCTTCTTCCTGCACCACAGAACAGTTTCAATGAAGCCGGTCCGATAACACAGCGAGTAGAGCGCTCGCTTTGACATCTGTGCAGAGCCCGCTGGCACAGGTTCGAATCCGGGCAGGGTCAAACCCAGCCTTTCATCCTTCCGAGGTCGATAAATGAGCACCAAACCACGTGGGTAATAATAAGCAGCGGTCAGATACCTGAGGGTTCATAGTGCTATATAAATGCCACATTTTTATCATTATTATTTATTATTATTATTATACAGTTACAGTGCAGAGCACTGACAAGGGAGTTAATGAACCTGTATCCTCCTGAGGTCTGACGTTTTATATGATGGTAAGTCACTCCATATAAGGACAGGCGATTGAAGGTTGTAGATGCCCCATAAATCGCTGAGTAAATGGTAGCAGGTTGAAGTGGCAGAATAATAATGTGGCCACGGCAGCAAAGCAGGAAGACTGGGAGCTGAGCCAGTGAAAAACAGAAAAGATCCGGGAAAACAAGGAGATGCCATTGACAGGAGCGCTAGAGAAAGTAGACGGCAGGTTGAAAAGAAAAACGAGTGGGGAAATATAAGTGTTAAGACGCCATAGAGCTTTGCCAGCGACTGAGGAAATGGTATGCTGGCACAAGAACGAGGCTAGTGTTCCATGACAACATACCCCATTCACTGCATGCATACGGGGAAGAAAGCATGCTGGTGTCCGGTGTGCATGATCACTGATGGTTGCACACCATGACAGGAATGACAGTGACAGGGATTTGCACTCGGCCTGCACTGACTGCCAGCTCCATGCCAGCACCACCATGCAGCTCATATGCCCCACACGTTTCCTGCATGCTCAGGGACCCTACACCAACGCGGATAGAGGCGTCACTCTGAAGTTGCCCACCCTCTAGAGATAAGCGTTGTAAAGGGACCCCTTCAAGTATGTAATACGTTGCCCCCTACGTAGGGATGCTGGGGTGCCCGGCTTCCTGGGATACAAATGGAAAAAGTTCTGTACAGGTGAGGACCATGGACTTGAGATGGTTACATTAGAGTCTTAAACTTGATTGATCTGACCCCAGCTTCTACCAACAGTGAGGTTGTGGGCGTACTAATATGTAGACCAAAGACATGTTTAATATATTGGTTTTCAGCATTTATTACAATAGAAGTGTCCATGTAATATAAACATTCACTACTGTACAATACAGCAGATATTGCTTGGGCTTGATACGTTTACAAGACAGTTAAACGAAGCCATTTTCCAAGCTGGAGGGTCAGTATGCTTAGTATGCCCAATCGTCTTTTTAGGGTAAACTCGCTTTCTTTTATTTGGGAAACCCATTTTCCATTACTATGAAACCTAACTCCCCAATAATCATAAGAGTTCACTTGGTAAAGGAGATCCCCTTCTTTTACAATATTCGCTTTTGGGTGGCAGACTAATAGCACTGTTTTGGAGCGGTTATATAAAAGTCTTCTTTCTCAGCAGAATTCTGTAAGTAGCGCCAGCTGCATTTTTGTGCTAATTTTAGGCCTTGAGATAAGATACTAAAATACTACGGTCTTCTGAATCAAAATAAGCCAAATTCTGCAAAAACTAAAAACAGGGGTTCCTTGTTGAGTCACAAATTTGCTCTGGATCATAAAAAGGCAGAAGGCTTGATCAATCATCCCACGCCCTACTAAAGCCTGCCTCGAGGTTTGAGACAATATTCTCATCCTCTACCCATTTCTGTAGGCAGCTTAAAATAATGTTTGAATAGACCCTGGAAATGCCATTGATTAAGGTAATTGGTTGGTAATTCAAGGGGACTTGCCTGTCGACATTCACATACATGGGGATGATTTCGAACCGCTGCCAACTTGTCTGAACATAATCATTGGAATTTAAACAATTATAAAACCAGGAAAGAACAGGCATCCATATGTTGGATCCTGTCTACACCTGGAGCCGTGCCATTCTTTTGTGCCATTAGATCCTTGCTGACTTTTTTCGCAATTTCGAGCGGGTCCCGTAGGCCGGGCTACACTGTAGTAACGCAGGTGCCATTTACAGTATTAAATGCATACAAGATACAATAATGTGTAAACCAGGTAACTTTCGTAATACACAAATGCACTTCATGGATACTTAGAGAGGACTGGATAACATGTTAGAAATGGGATTTCAGAATGAGTGTGAGTTTTTAGTTTGAGGGGAATTTTTAAAGATTCCCACTTGGTCTCCTTAGCCACTCTTATAGAGTGAATTACATTCTTGTAGATTATTTTAAGAATAGGTATTTGACCGGAGACTGTTAGCTTTTAGCTCCTTCAGCTGTTCCCGATTGGCAGTTCAATATTCCGTATCATGCCATGTATTGCATAACTGTGTTTGTTTTTTAGTCACAGAATATGGTTTAGTCACTCATGAGAAACTCTTTACTACCAAGGAGCTATTTTTTTTTATTTTTTATTACTTGTACATAATCACAGAAAAATTATTTTTACAAGAAGAAGAGACAAAAGAAAGGAAGTACAGTCTTGTACCCGACCCCTCTTTACTTTTAAGACAATCGGAACTTATTCGAAAGTAACAGGTACAGTAGACGGTTGGCCGCCATGTTATTTTAGATGTGGCGAGCCGAAGTAGGCCCAGGGATCGCGAACAAGTCGAGATGAAAACCTGCCAGTTGGGGCGAGTCGTTCGCTTGACCAATCCTTCAGCAAGGGTTTGTTATAGTAAATCAGCCACTGTCATAGAAACAGGTTCTGCAGCACCAATTTTACAAAATGCAGCTTCAAGTATTTTAGCCGTGGCTACTGACCATCAAGTTTTTTCCCCTGATATAAGACGGAGCCACCAAGTTTCTTCTTCAATCAGTCCGCCCATAGAGGTAGCAAAAACGCAGAGCGTTCTAAGCAAAGTGAAGGGCAGCTTAGAAGTAAGTGGCGTACTGACTCAATAGATTCAGGATTTTTACACAGTCTACATGTTTTGGAAGCAGAAAGGTTTCTTATCCCTAAAATTTCTCTGGTGTGCAAAAGGTTCAGCCGGGCCCTTAAAAACGTGCTCCTTAATTTTTTGTTCGGAAATTTCGTACAATAGGCTAGCGGCGTTTTGAGCCTATTATATGTGGGAGGAAGGTGATTCAGTAGTTTGCATGATGCCGCTTGTTCAATAGTATTAATCCAGTCTTGGTTCTTCAGCTTCCCATTTACTTTTTGAGGGTTCGTGATGAGATCGTCTGTTGTGCATGCTAGGTCTTGAAGTTTGGCCAGTTGCTTTTCTGACCAGCTCAGGAGAGCAGAACAGTTCGATGATGCCAACTCTTGGCCGATTATCTCAAAAATAGGAAGATTATCTTTCAGGAGAGTCTTCCTAAATAACGCCAGAGTAGCCACACTGATGGTTGCGCTCAAAGAAAGAAGCCCCAGTTCTCTTCTCACAGATGCGATTGGAATCGCGTTGGGGAGTCCGAGGATGGATTTTCATATGTAACCCTCGAGTTTCAACCAAAGCGAGTTAGGCATGTTAATCATAGCATCCATCCCGTAGGTGAGTGCCGGCACCATTTTGCCCTTAAAAAAAAGTTGAACTTATGGTCGACCAATTTGAGTTGGGAGGTTAAGCTTTTGGCTTTGGACCACAAGTGAAGTTGCATCGCTGAATTACGTGTAGTCCCGTCCAAAACTACGCCAAGATATTTAAAGTTTGACACCACCTCAATTCTTTTGCCACTCACTGCCCAGTTATTGCTGTGTTTCTGGGGTAGATTTGATTTTGAGAGGATCTGATTTTGGTCTTTGACTTATTTATGGATAAGTTATTGGAGGCCATATAGTTTGCTAAGTTATCAAGCTGGCGCTGTAAGCCAATTGGGGTCTGATCGAACAAAATCATGTCATCATCGTACAAAAGTATGGACAGTCTTGTGGTGCCAAGTTTCGGCGGGAAGCATCGGACTGTGGCTTCTGAATCCTTGAAGTCTCCCAAAAATGCCACAAACAAGGCGGGAGCCAGCGGGCAGCCTTGCTTCACTCCTCAATTGACTTGGATTTCCCTAGAGAGCGTCCCTTGCTTGTTAAGACGGACAGTAAGCGTGGTTTTAGTATGGAGGGCAATTATGGGATTCAGAATCTTGTTCGGGCAATTCCATTCAGCCAATTTTCTCCACAAGAGTAATCTGTCCACCTTATCAAATGCCTGGGAAAGGTCAATAAATGCCACGTAGACAGTTGGTGCGCCCTCTTTTATTTTGGATTTCACAATGTTAAGTATGAAAATGTTCACAGAGGTGCTACCATTTTTCTTGAAGCCCAACTGAAAGGGATCGCTGCAGGGGGCCGAAGTTGCCCATCGACGGAAGTGGTACAGCAAGAGAGAAGCAAACAGTTTTCCCATTATGTCTAGCAAAGCTATGGGGCGATAGTTGCCCGGTTCGTCCCAACTCCCTTTTTTAAAGATGGGTATCACAATGGCTTTTGTCCACGAAAGGGGAATCTGTCTAGACCTTCTACAATGCTCGAAGAGCAGGGTGATGAAATTGGTCCATTCTGTGATGTTCTTTTTTTAGGTCCATGTTTGAGAGACCATCTGGGTCCGGGGCGTTAGATGATTTTAACTTAGAGATAGCAATGGTGATGTCCGCTTTCTCAGAAAGATCGATCCAAGGTTCGTGTACGAGCTTCTTCCTAGGGTGACTGATGGTACTTGGACTGGCGAAAAGTTCAGAAAAAAAGTCAACCCACGCAGCTTCCGGGACCGCATTGCTCATGCTGGAATCTGTGGTGGCTTTGGTTTTGTTGATCAAAGACCAGAAGTCAGCTGAGTTTTTTGATGTCAAAGCCTGCATCATAGTCTCCGAGTCTTGCTGATAGAGTGCTGCTCTGCGTCCTCTAATCCAATATTTGTAAGATTTTAGGTTCTTGGCCCAATGATCCCAGGCTTCTTGCGTGTTTGCTTTCCTTGCAGTACGTTTCGATTTTCTGAGGGCCTTTTTTTCTTCAGCTATTACATTGTTGTACTGATGCGTATAGGTAGCGTGTTTACGCTTTTTGGCTAGCTGCAGTGTCTGGTGCTCGATCAGCAGGGGAAGGTAATTTGGCCTTGACACTGTATCAGAGTTAGATGCGTGCCCTGCGTTGAACGCGTACTGAGCAGTTAGAGCTCTAACATTAGATGTAGTAAGGCAGAGCCGTGTTTGTTGCGGGTTGGTCTCAATCTCGGGCACATAACAGCCATGTACCATTGTAGAAGAAGCCCATTCTAAAATGAGCATATTGTGGTCACTCTCAGTTGTTCTGGCCACCTTGAAGTTGGAGATTTCTGGAATCAAGGCATGTGATGTAAAAATGTAATCGAGCGTGGCCTGTGACTGCCCTCTTTCCCAGGTCGCAATATGGGGATTGGTTCCCAGGGTCCATGCCGCAGTATGTAGCCTCCTGCTCGACATTAAGTTCATCCAGGCGGTCCCTCTGAGTTCGGATTGCGCGGGACATGCGGAGTTGTGAGATAGACGTGAGGAGTCTAAACACTTAGCATTAAGGTCTCCACAGAGGATTACAAATGGGGTGTTCCAATCCGTGACTATGGCGTCAATAGTTTCTTCCATCTTCTGGCAGAAATCGGATGTCGTCGTTCTTTGCGGGTTCCAATAGGACGTTATAAGGGCGAGAGGTGGCGTGGAAGAAAGCTTACTCTGAGAGTGCTTGTTTACCGCCGACGAGTTCCAGTCGATGAGGACGGCCAACACCCCATAGGACCTTGTGATGATCTTAGTAATTTTTAGGTCCATACCGGATCGCACGGCAATGAGTAATCCTGAAGATGGGCGACCCAGCAGACCCCTAGTAGCAGGGGAGATAACGATCTGATAACCGTCCATTGAGGGTTTCTCTTGGAGCCAGTTCTCTTGGAGACAGAAGATGTCAAACCGGCCCAAGTCAGGAGCAGTGTCTAGCGTAAGGTGGGCGTGCCCCCTAGTGTTCCATGAAGCCAGAGATAAAGTCTTCGGGACAGGTGGAGACAAGGCTTCAGTTGTTGACTGCTATTTAGACCTGTTTGAGCTCATGACGCCCTTTATCCAGTTCCATGGAGCGTCTGTAAACGAGACTTTTTTCGTGGGGTCTGTTACGGAGACCGGTCTCCTCTCAGACCGACTTTCAGTGTGGGTGTTGTGGGCCTCAGATCTTAAAGAGGGCGAATTTTCTTTCAACAGTTTCCTCCTTGCGTAGGTGCGTAGAGGAGGTTTATTCGGACTCTGTCTGGTGTTTTCATAACTGAGTCGGGTACGGGGCGGAGATGAAAGGGAGGCTTTAAGTGAACGTTGATACTTGTCTGACCTCCGTGTTACTCCTTGAGTGGTTACCGCAGTTTGAGCTTGATAGTGGTTTAGGCCATAATCATCTGGATTCCTGTGGCTTGACGTACTAAAGTGGGCTTTAAGTTCTTTTCTTCGAGCGTCGTGGTGGTGTGTCGGAGAAATAGCATGTCTTTTAAGTGGGTCTCGCCTTGCATGTGGATCGCTTTCTGCTGTCAAGGATTTCACTTCCGTAAGAAGAAACCCTGATCTCTTTAATTCGTCTGTTGTTTGACGGGGCAAATCTTGGATTGCAGTTGCATAAATATGTAGAATGGCTTTAGCCTTCTTGTCCATGTGATAGGGCTCAATCCTCTTAAAGTCTTCAGATTTCAGTTTTTTTAGACCAGTTATCGACGCTGTCATTTTCAAGACCGTTCTTCGATTCAGAATCATGTATTTGTCGTGAGAGGAGATTTGCTCTATTTTAAACAGGCGAGTATCTTGGCTTCTAGGATTGGCCCGTTCTCTGTGTTTTTCTGACTTGTCATACCTGAGGCGACGAGGACTCGGCGATCTGAAAGGGTTAATCCGTTCAGGGTGCCTGGATGGATGTTTAGATGGATTTGTCCCTAGAGCTGGAGGAGAAACCGTGTCTGGCAGCTTGAGGGCCGAAGGACCCATCTGGGATTGCAAGTTAGATGCTGACCTTGAAGAGAAAATAGTAGGTGTCGCAGATTCTTCGTTCTTTTTGGTTTTTGGAAGCTGTACTCGATGGAAAGGTGTAGAGGGTGAAGAAGTGGAACTCAAGTCCAATCCAGCGTGAGCAACCACAGGAGACTGAGTGTTAGATCAGTTATGTCAAATGTCTTAGGCGATCTCACGTCAGGAGTTGGAGCCACTTTATTGAGCTCAGATACCAAAGCACTGAGGTCAGATTCGTTAGTTGATAGCTCGTCCTGGTCTTGTCCCACACAGTCTTTTTTAGCCAGTTTCAATGTTCTTTTTTCCCTTGTCATCTGTGAGTTCTGGTTAATATTTTTTGTTGGCTTAGCAGCAGTAATAGCTGTAGGCGCAGTTAGAGAGGCCACTGGTTTTGCTTTGCTTTGAAATATTGGAGCAATTCTATCATGATGTGTGACCACAGAGGTCTGTGTCGATGTAGAAACAACAGCAATGGTGCATCTGCTTGAGCAGGTGCACAAAACTGGTGTGGGGAGATTAGAGCCTGACCCAGGCTTGTTTGTATCCAGGATGTCATGTTTTGGATCTGTTGCCGAGATGTATCCTTCCAAGAATGAAAGTTTGGCTTGGATGTTGGCTAAAATTGCTGTATGATCTCTTGAAGTATCACTTAGTGTTTCATAGAGTTTACAAAAGGGTGCCATGCCTATCGTTATTGCCGACATAATCGTTGTCAAGTCTTTCCTGGCGTTCGGAGGGTCTTTGTGGACTGGTGAGGGAGGGGCGTTTAGCCTCGTTGTTTTCCCAAAGGTATCTCTTGTCTCCACCAGTCCAGGATTAGCTATTGAATGGCGACGTCTCGCTGCCTGTTCTTGCGATGATGAGGCATCTGCAGGTGTATTTAGGTGAGCCTTCGTCCAGAGGTCTGTACTCAAGCGTTTATGGATCGGGTAAGATTTGGGTTGTAAAAGCTCCAGAATGTCTGATACCCCGTTTTGAGTTTGCCTGGTCTGCAGAGATGGAGTTAGGGGAATGGTCCTGGCCTCGATGAGTGATAATGTTGGAGACATCACCACTGGACTTAAAGGAGAACTGTACCCTGGGCCTAAGCACGAGTCAGGTGGGTGAGTTGGAGTAGTAGAAACTAGATCTGAAGCTGAAGTAGGGACAGTTGGCCTAGCCATGCCCTGGGAATCCACAGGATGTTTTAGGACTGGCAACCCAGGGGGAAGGCTGGCCTCGGAGACAGGAATTGTTTTTCTACATTTAGAAGCTGGAGGAATTGGTTCCAGAGATTCCAAAATTTCTGCATCTGACAGTTCCAAAACGTTCGCTTGGTTTCTTATAACTTGGTGTTTGAAGAATTTGAATAAGGCGTTTGACAACACCGGGGTAGGAAGACTCTTAATTCCTGCGGCTCTTTTTTGGGGTCCTAATGTGGTATCAATCAGCTTCGGCAGTCTGCTGTACTTTCCTTTGCTAGCTGGTTGCGGAAATTGTGAGTTGGATACCATCGGCCGTTTCTTGCTGCTGCCTTTTGTGATGGGGTCAGTTAAAGGTAGCTTTCCTTTGTTTTTGTGGACCAGTTTTTTCCAATTAGGATGTAATTTAGATTTTAAGTTTGTGTTTGGAGAAAGTCCAGAAAGACTGTCGGCGTCGTGATCTAGAGCGTCCTCAGAAGTACCAGATACATGGACGTTCAAAATTGGCAGAGGTGGCTGACTAGAATCAATCTGATGGTCATCTGCAAATGATGGCACATGATCTCGTGTTAAGCACCCTTCATTGGGATTAACAGTTAAGTCTTGCGGAGCTGTGTGCAACATAGCAGTAACAATCCAAGGGGTGGCTGTAGGCGGGTTGAGGGCCCGCAAGTCACCCAGGGTGGACGAAGTCACGGGCTTTGTCGTGGACGGATCATCAGACAGAAGCAATGGCTCAAGAGGACTTGCCAAACGTTGGGCTGAGCAGAGTGGTAGGCCATCAGATGGTAGATGGTGGGGGGGCCGTACAGGGCCATTTGCCTGGGTCGCCACCCTCAGGTCGTCTGGCGGGCATCCTTCGATCCCCGCACAGAACGGAACCCTCGCCAAGGCGGAAACGGGGTGGATGGCGTTGGGCAATGGGCCTGAGGTCCCCTCTACAAACTGATCAGCGGGTGTCGAGAGGGCTGGAAAGTCATAGCCCGAGACAGTAGATGGTAAAGGCTGTGTCACTTTTGAGCGAGCAATAGATGTCGTGCAGGGTAGAATGCCCTGCGGCACAGTGCCGAGGATCGCTGGATTCCCCCGGGAGGCCGGCCGAGCCGGAGAGGGATGAAGTAGATGGCATTACTTGCAAGTTAGCGCCTTCAAAAACTGCAGGCAAAGTAGACGGTGACGGTTGCAGCACAGATGGATTTGAAAGTGTAATCAAAGGCAGTAGTGAACTCGCCTTCCTGCAAGACGCCTTGTTTTTTGTGTGACTTCTTAATGAACGAAGCTCCGAGTCATCCTCCATTGGTACCAAAGCGGGAGTGGGGATAAGATAGGAAAACCTGGGAAAGGGAGGAAGGGGGAGAAAAGGGGAGGGAAGGAAGGGGAGAGAAAAACCAGGAGGAGTGGGAGAAGTAAAGGCTTAGATACAGACTTTGGAAACAAAATGAAAGAGGAGCGGGGGAGAAGTAACGAAAAGGTGGGGAGGGGAGGGAGGGGAAAGGAATCTCGAGCGGTCTTGGTACAAGTCCCAAAAAGGCGGTTTTGGAAGTTCGTCAA
Organism: Ambystoma mexicanum; assembly: GCF_040938575.1. NCBI lineage: Eukaryota > Metazoa > Chordata > Amphibia > Caudata > Ambystomatidae > Ambystoma > Ambystoma mexicanum. The sequence goes on from NC_090941.1 coordinate 758,646,764, forward strand.
CGGAGACGGCGTTAGCTGGAAATAATACAGGCCGTCAGCTTACGGAGAGTCACTCAAGGAGAAGCAAACCAACTTCAAACCAAGTTCAAAAAAAGGGCCAAGGGACGGAGGTGAAGAAATTACCTCGTGGGGCAGGAAGTCCTCAGAATCTTGGGTGGGTCCAAGTCCAGCCCCCAGCCCCCAGCCTCAGCAGTCAGCGTCCAGCGTCCCGCAGTCCTGGCGCGGACTGGAGCAGACTGGAACTCTGCCCGGGGCTCCGCGCGGAAGTAGGGTTTTTATGGGCAGTTGAGCTTGTTTTTCCCAGGTCAGGAAATGCGGAGGAAACACCAAACACGTCCTCACGCGATGCGAGCAGGGGCAGACTGGAACTCTGCCCGGAACTCCGTGTGCGCTCCGCGCGGAAGTAGGGTTTTTATGGGCAGTTGAGCTTGTTTTTCCCAGGTCAGGAAATGCGGAGGAAACACCAAACACGTCCTCACGCGATGCGAGCAGGAGCAGACTGGAACTCTGCCCGGAACTACCAAGGAGCTATAGAAAGCTTCTAAAGATGTTGAGTCAATGTTCTCTCAGATCAAGTTGGATTCAAGAATGGGTGGAATTGCACTGTAGATCAGAGTGGAATTCAAATTATAGTCGAACATATAACAAGATCAGACTTTTTCGTTTGGTTCTGTAGGAGTATGTAACACAAGTGACACTTACGTTTTTTATAAAAAGTACACATCTTTAATTTAATGACAAACATTTAAAATGTTAAATATTTATGTAAAAAACAAACATCACCCAAAGTGACACTCTTTTTGCATCACCATCAACACTAACGGCGTTATACCAGTACACAATTAATGAGTATGCCTATTAACACTATGAGTGTGACATAAAATACCACATAATTGAATTAAATCAGGTATGTGTCAAAAACTGCCCAACCTGTCTCGTCCTGCCACAATTATTGCCACAATTTACAGGAGCTTCCTCAGGGAATGGTGGCATATGGAAACAGTTGCACTAACCTTTTCATTTGGTACAGTGGATCTTGATAAAACATTTCAAATGTAACAAAACATCCTCTAGGTTTGAGGAGGTTTGAGGAGTATGATTCAGTGGTCGCTTTGCTATTACAGCGCTTTGAAGACCATAATCAGCACAGTTTATACCATATACGTGCCTTACTTGTTTGTAGGTGTGATTGTGTAAAGAGCCTCTAGATTTAAAGAGTGGATTCCAGTAATCTTCCTGTGGTTCTTGCCTTCGGTTGACCATAAACAGCACACTTCTCTCGATATTGGAGCATATTATGTCAGTATCAGTCTTACTAGGTGAAGGACCCCGGAAGTTTAGTCGCATTCAAGCTTTTCAGATCTTAAATGTCTTTGCTTCGTCCTCGTGTAGTCAGCTTTAATCTGTTCTACCTCTGACTCACCGGCTGTTCATCTGATCCTCCTTCTACTATTCGTGAGAGTGCAATCAAACTCTTTCAATTCAACCATATTCATATTGCCCCAAAATAATGTCAGGGAGACCGGAACGTGATCACTTTTTGGACATGTTACTTCCTCTAGTAATGTGCTGCTTTCCCAATTTACAACATCAAGAAAAATATAATCTATGTGGTTAATTTGGGATCCACTTCTAAAAGTTGTCATTGCTGGACTGTCACCAGATAAGCGACTAGTGCATACCCACATACCTGCTCAAGAAATAACAAAGAGACTGCATTGGGATAAGTACATTTAGGTGCAGGGCAGTATAACTCTGGTTTCCCCCAACAATTATCCTCTTCATTAATTAAAATTAATATTAAGAAGAGACTTAATATGTGCATTAAAATCACCCATCACTATTTTCTGAGTAAGGGTTAGCTTGCTATCCATTATGCCATAATTGTCCAATCTCCCCCAATATAGAGGTTACATCACTAGATTTGCCAGTTCGTAAGTAACGGTTGAACAATAGCATATTCCTAAGAGGAAAGCAAAACTTAAGGCACATCAAGTCTCTGGATGAAGTCTTTACTATATCAATGCTTATGTTCAATTTACTGAAATGTAGTTTGTCCTTTGTCTATTAGTCGCCAATGAGATATCTGTTTCTAATCCAAGATGTAGCTCCCCTTCCACACAGTTCGCGAACAAGAAAGTGTTTGCAGAGCAAATCAAACTAATTTATAGATGAATCAATTTCCTCCAGTAGTACATGTTTGACAGATGTTTGTTGTGCATTATCTTTACTTGTGTAACTTGCATAACTCTTTACCAGTATTGCATTTAGGACTCCTTCAATCAGATCTGCACTGCTAAGAGCCGCTATTGTTGTCTTAACACTTAGAGGCCTGTTCACTCTGAACTCGGAGGCAGAAAATCCAGCCGAAATTGCCCAACCCTGTAAGCAGTTTCGGGCCTCTCTGCCAGATTCTTCGGATCCAGCGTATGAAGAGATGTCATGCACTGCAATCCAAGAGGACACCGGTTTACTGCACCTGTCCGCGTTTCATGTTACTATTCCATATGGGCCTCCACATTGTGCACATGGCGGAGAGAGTAAAACCAGCTACCGCTACTACCATGGTAGCCGGCATTAAAATACATCTCTAAGGAAAGTGCCTATAATAATCAGGTGCAAAATATGCAAGTACAATACCTAGGGATCAAGCCTCCCTTCAGGCAGTAGGGTACTGGTCTGATCCCACAGAAAGGTTTAAGGATTGCCAACATTATGCAAAAAAACCTGTATGTAAACTCTGGTTTTATGTTTGTTCAAGGGGTCCCGCACTGTGCATGAACTTCTTTAAGAATATGCCCTTTTCTGTGTTCGTTCATCATGTCCACATCCACTGGAATATAGCGGTTTACAATTTGTCAACCTCATGCATCTTGTAATATTACAGACGAGTAAATGATATTCGAAAGGATTGTGTCCTCCGACGTATTCCTTATCTTTGATGTCACCCATTCCAGCTTACTGGAATGGGTAACACCAAAGATAAGGAATACGTCGGAGGAACACCCCATCGAAAGAACGTTACCAGGTAAGAAAGTAACTTGTTCGTCTGCTCTCGTCGCAAACTGTGTCCTCTCTGCTGAAGAGATTTGGCTATTGATTAAGGTTCTTTTTTTGTTAAGATTGTGATGGATTTCAAGCATCCCGATGGCCGTATTGCTGCAGTTATGTTACCTCGCCGTAGCTTGCTGGTGATGACTGGAGAATCTAGATACTTATGGTCACACGGGTAAGCACTCTTACTTCCTTTCCTGCTGAGAAACAGTACTTCTTTGAATTTGTGTTTGCGTCTTCTCTTCACTCAACCTACTAGGTTATTGGTTACTGTAAAGAGACGTGATAACATATATTTGCAGGTCGTCCATTTGCCTTTTGAAAGAAACACATCACCTGCTGTGCTTCATGAACATTGCCATGTGGCTGCAGGCTCTTACGAAGAATAACATAAATTGGGCTTTGTGTCTCAAACAGTGACTTCTTGTTATAATTATAATTGTTCTTTTATAACGCACTTAATACCTGAGATTGGTTTCTAAGCATGGGATCAGGATTCAAACCTTTGTTGCGCCGCGTTGTCTTGCTTCCAAGACAAACACGTTGCCCCTGAGCTATCCTCCCACATACTGTGATGATATTGACTATTCCAGGAGTTGCGCAGTTCAAACTGTGAGAGCAAAAACATATAGCATAAATCGTTTTTCCTTGTTACTTTACAGGGAGTATACGTTTATTAGCCTGGCATTGTTGTTTAGTAGACACATAAATGCACAGGCCAGTTTCTATGGCATACAAACCAGCCAGGTGTGGTGCACTTCCTAGTGTATGCCCTACATCCTCCAAGTCTTAGAGAATGCCCGTGAACCTATGATGGTGAGAGCAAAGCAATTCTCCAAGTGAAGTATTCAAGTGCCTCTAATGTGGCTTTATTTCCTGTGACTGACTCGGCACTTGTAGAACGATGCCTCCTCGAGGGGAATGCCCCTATCCTAGCCAACATGACCCATCTCTCTGCCGTATGCATGACGCATGTGGCGTTGGTCGAGCACTCTATTAATCCTGGCGATAATGCAAAGTTTATCAGTTGTCTTAATGAATAATTCCCCTCTCAGAAGGCTTTCGGAAAATACTTCTGTGCTGAACATGCCCATAAATATCTCCGTGCGTGCAAAATATAGGAGACCTAGGCTCTCAATTTTACATGTAAATTGTTCCAACTATAGTATGGTGAAGTCTTCATTGTTTTTACAACAAGCATGCAAGTATTATACTTTATTTATTGCAAAACAATACCAGCTTTTAAAAACTGAAAACATTTTGAGCACTTTGAAGCTTTATCTTGCGTGCACAAGTTGCAACGGACGTTAGGCATGATTATGTTCATCCGAGGTTTGCAGCCTTTCCTGTCATCAGCTGACCTGATATTATTTGTGCACACCTTAATCTGGACTTGCCTGGGCTATGGCAGTGCGTGGTATGAAAAGCCACCTCCCTGCCTCACACAGAATCTGCAGCCGATGTGGAATGCTGCTGCTAGAATTCTCCAACATGGTGTGTGCTTCAAGCATATTGCCTACACCCTGCACATTCTCCACTGGCTTTCCGGTTTGTTCCTTGTGGAGTACAAGCACGTGAAGGCATGCCCCCTGTACACTCACGCCAGAAAAAATACAACCCGCTATGGGAAAAAGGCCAAGGGGATAACTAAATCACACAAAATATAAGGATGCAAGCTAAGACCTCTGTTGCTCGAAACCATTCTGCTCAAAAGTAGTATAAGCAGAAGCTTATAAGGCATCACATCGTCATCACTGTACAGTAAAAGCCCAATTGGCTGGTTGGTGAGACCCTATGCATGGGCCTTCTCTATATGACATGTCAGGCTGTGATTGGTTCCAGTCTCGTCCGTCCATCTTCCATCACAGACCTTCTGGACATGTCCATCTGCCCTCCAATACGTCTTCCATAAAGAGAGGTTCTTATCTCGCAAGAGGAAGGCTGAGTTCTTTATCCAGAGGTTAAGACAATCAGCCTTCACGCAAGGTTTCTGACAGGCTGAGATACAAAGATTGGCACCTCCCGGATGACGTAATGGAGATTTTGCTTTCGGCCAGAAAGCCAGCAACAAAACCTTTGTACCGCTGCCGTTGCAATGAGTTCAGCAGCTGGTGCAGTGATAAGAATGTGGATCCCTTTCTATGTGGCACACCTATGGTGCTTTCCTTTTTGTTACATTTGACAAATCTGGGGCTCCAGATTGGAACAATTAAGGGTTACCTAGCGGTGCTTTCTATTTTCAAGCGCTCTTCAGCGGAGGATTCATATTTTAAGATCCCTCTGATTGTTACATTTCTAAAAGGCCTTACTAATGTATTTCCACCCATTGCATTCAATGTACCTGTATGAGATCTCAATCTGGTGTTAAGATTTTTAACATGCATTCCTTTTGAGCCTTTACACTAATGCCCAATAAGACCATTGACATTAAAAACGTTTTTGCGTATTGCAATAACTTCAGCCTGCAGGCCCTCTCCTGTAAGTCTCCAGATACAGTTTTCCATAAGGACAAGGTTATTCTTTTTTTTTTCAAAGTTATTTTTTTATTGAAATCTTGGGCCACATAAAATAGATCACAATATGTAGACCATTAATATAGCGTAACAACTAGTTAATGTCTTTGTGCCGAAATTTCATTTTAACTGATTAACAATACATCTGTTGCTCTTACACTCTTTATCACATTCCTGTAAACAGGTTAAGAAATTTTATCATGAACTGGGATTGCAAGCAATTCAAAAGCAAGGCGAAGGGGAAGAAAGAGAGGTAAAAAGAAAGAGAAAGAAAAAAAAAATAATTTTCATAGCATCTTCGGTACTTTTGTCTAAATCATACACATCAGAATCATTGTCATGGATTCAACAGGTACTTCACAAGTCTCGGTTGAAAAAACATGTGCTCCTTTTCAGCAACATAGTCTAGGAATGGGCCCCACATGTGCATAAACTTAGGGATCTTCCTTTCGATCGTGGCTGTCAGTTTTTCCATTGCAATTCGCAAACTTTCACCCACCAATATGCAATGTGTGGACCCTCCACGTCTTTCCAAAAGCGGGCTCGCGTGAGCCGAGTGGCCATAAGTAGTTGAGAGATTAGTTCAGCTCTGGGGCCCGACAATGGTTCCATCCTCGGGGACATACCCCAGCAACAGTGTTTATGGGTCCATTTGAAGCAATGTCCAACAAATCTCCTTGATTTTAGATCTTATCTCCAGCCAGAATGATTGTATAATCGGGCAATGCCACCATAGGTGTCCCAGATCGCCTCTCTCACCACACCCGTGCCAGCATGTGTCTGGAAAATCTGGGTTCATTGCATGTAGTTTAAGTGGAGATAAATACCAGCGATAGCATAGTTTGAGAGCCCCCTCCGTAATTGCAGTGCATCATGAGGTCTTGTGGGCTCTACCCCATATCTTTTGCCAAGAGTCTATTCTTAGGGTGAAACCTTCTTTCTTACCTAAGGTAGTCTCCGACTTCCATTTTTTCGAAAAAGATAACTTTAACAACTTTCTATCTACCTCGACCTCGTCCTCCGGGAAAGAAGGAGAAGAGATTGCATAGACTGGACCCAAAAAGGGCTCTTAGTTTTTACATATCCAGAATGGCTAAATTTTGCCAAAAGTACCAATTATTCATTAGCTATACTGGCCCAAGGTTGGGTCTAGCTGTTACTAAACAAACCATATCCAGATGGATCATCCTGGCTATTGGTGAATGCTTCAGATTAGCGGGCAAGTGCCGCCCGGAAGGCCTAAGAGCGCATTCCACAAGGGGCATGGCAACCTCTGCCACTCTTCAAAGAGGTGTCCCAATCAATGATAATTGTTCAGCAGATTCATCCTCCAGTCCGGGAGGGCAATTTGCAAAAGCGGTCCTTCATTCAGTCCATGATTAGATCAAAATGTAATTAGTACTCCCACCTCCAAATTATTACGGCTTTGGGAATCAATCATAAGATGAGGAACACGTGGGAGGACACAATCCATTCCAAGAACAAGATACTTACCCCTGTAACGCTCTTTTGATTGGATGTTCCTCCCACGTATTCCTCATCGCCCCTCCCAGCCTACCCCACCGTACAATTTACGTGTTATTACACTTTGCGCTTTCTGTGAGTCTACAGTCTATGGTACGCCTGGTAATTCCTCTTCAGGAGGGGGAAAACAGAACTAAAGCCAACAGGCGCTGTGTGCGCTATTTATAGTGATGGTGACATCGAACAGAGGCCCTCGAGGAACATCGACTCGATGAGACGGTACACAGCACCCCCTGTTGAAAAAAGAATTCCCAAGCAGCTGAAACTGGAGAGATAAATATCATTAGATGAGGAATATGTGGGAGGAACATCCAATCGAAAATAACGTTACCAGGGGAAACGTGTTATTCTTTTGGCAGATACCAACAATCCTTGCAGATCATGGGACAGTATGGTGCCTGCTACTAACTCTGTGGACACAACACAGTGGAAAATGAAATCAGTTGGCACTCTCCAACAGGCTTTGGTAATTTTCAGCACTGCTTGCACAAGCACTGTTATGCCCTAGATCAGGCTTGTCCAACCCTGGGCCTTTAGGACCGGATCCTTGTCGGGATTTCAGGATACCCTCATTAATATTCATGAGATAAATTTGCATACGACGATTCTAAATGCATGCACATTTTTCCTCATGACTATTAATGAGAGATATCCTAAAAACCTGTCAGGATTCTGGCTCTCAGGGCCAGAGTTGGACAACCCTGCCCTAGATGAACATATCTGTGTCAACTGGAATGCACGGCACCACCACATCACGTGCCATGGCGTGTATTACGAGCATCACCCTCATTGAGCACATGCCTGGCATGGCGCTTACAATGCTGTTGTCCGTGAATAAGATCGTCATGTTCAACTTGCTGAGCAGATCCCTGCCGAGCAAGTTGGCAGGAGAGCTCTCAGAATACAGTAGGGGAGTGCATACTACCCTTGCTTCCACCTTTACATCTAAATCTTTTGTATATGGAACAGTTAAAATAGCCCCAGAGAATCCCTGCATGTTGAGAGTTTTGCCAGATAGTCACTTTTACTAATGCATGATTTCTCAGCGCCTGAATCTACCATGAAGATCAATTGTGTGTTTCCTATCTCTGCCCCCACCAAGGGTTCCTCGTCTGGGCTGAGGGTCATTGACAGGACTGGACCCGCAAGTGCTCTCTGTGGGCTGTCCTATCAGGATAGGTGCCTGTCCCCGGGAATGAGAAAGGGTTTCCCCCCACCACTCTAGCGCCTTGGAACAGGGCCACTGTGTCATTGGGCACGCTGCCGAAGGTGTTTGCGTTGCCTGCCTGCTGGAAGTTGTTGTGAGGCGGGTAATGTTGCCTCGCCAATTGGGTGTGTCGCAGCGGGGGAGGGCCTGGGATCTGCAGGGGCAACTGAGTGTAAGCTTGGTGCATCTCATATGGAATTGAGGTCATTCTGGGAGTCGGTCCTTGAGGGGCTTCTTGGGGAGGGGCACCATAGTTCTATTGGCCATAACTATATCCCCCACTTCCTATAGTTCCAGCATTGCCCCATTCCTCCTCTGGGTCCCATTACTTCAAACTCCCCTCCCCTTGATCCTCTGAACCCACCTCGGCCTCGCTGTTGTCCTCCTTGCCACTGCGGCCCAGAGTATTGCGGGTTTCCGCCCCACTGTGCTTGTCCTCCTTCAGCCCACACTGCGGCTATTCTGGCATTTGTAAAGCTAGGGGCATATCCCCCCTCCTCTTTCTGTGTTGGTATCAGTCCCGACGCCACCATAGCTACTTTAGCTAATTTGTTTTGTACCAGTTTCGCTTCCTCTGCCTATCGCCTTTGAAGCGTTTCCTTTTCGCGCTCTTTCATTCTTCTACAATTTTGCACTATTGTGCTCTGAATTTCAAGCCACCCCTTTGTCTCGACCCCCACAATGTTGTCTTACGCCTTTTGCACCTCTTTGGGCAGGTCTTGTTTTACTAAAAAATAGAAAGATGATTTTTTACTTTTTGACTGCATCAAAATAAGATTGCAAAGGGTTATCAATGCTTTTGTAACCTTTATAGCTGACCAAAACCGTGATCATAAATTTGGGGCAATGTAGTAAAAAAAAATGTTACACTCACCTGGTATTGTGGAAATAGAACCCTGAGCTATCTAGGTTACTCCTTTTCCTGCGTGCCGTCTAATAGCTTCATCAAAAACTGTTTAAGGATAAAGGCTATTGATGCTTCTAAGCAACTGAGAGTCATTGAGCATAAATATGGGAGTTACTCCATGTGTGCGTGTAGAAAATTCTACTGTAGGAAAGTTATTCCACGACTCTCTTACGGTTTGGAGTTTATTCCCAATGAATTAACAACCTACTTAAAAATACTCTAAGGGATTCTATGGGGAAAAGTATTGTTTTTTATGCCAAAATGTATTCCCATGGAAACCATTCGATACAAGCTAGGTTTGCTCTCACTGAAAAGCTGCATGAATTAGAAAAAAGCTGCATTGTTTAGAAAATGTTTAATTAGCGGCAAATAATCCATGTATCACAAACTCGGAAATGATAATTCAGGAATATTAATGCTCCAGTTGAAAGCTGAAGTTGATTGTATATTAGCAAACTTAGGTTTTTCTCTGAGAGTGTTGATTCTTAATCCTATGAAAGTAAAAATGCTGTTAAAAACATTTGATTGGGTGGAGAATAATGCATTGATTCTGAATTCTAAATTGTATTCACAAATTGTATCGTTTTGGAAATGGTACCCTGAACCAGAAGCCTATATGTTAAAATATCCTTCCTGCTTGTTTAGAAATACTATCATGTGTTTTAGATGCAATGTTCTAAATACACAAGAAATATGCAATATTCGCCTATTGTCATCTGTGGTTCATAAGTACTGTAGACATTGTCAGATTGTAGGTGAAAAATGGACTTTGCCCCATCTTTTATTAACTTGTCCAAAATTATTGTCAAAAAGGATTGAATATTTCGCTCAATTTGTTAATGACATTTCGCAAGTGCAAGTGCATAGGGAATTGTTGTGGTATGAAATGTTGCACGGTAAATCAGTTGCATTGAAAATAAGAATTGGCGCTTTTTTAAAGAATATCTGTAATCTGGAATAGAATGTAAATGTACTGTATCAAAACAAAGAAGTTGTTGTTGGTAAGAAATTTTAAATTGTGAGATGTAAAAGTTTTCTTTTTTTTCTCTTAATTTTATATGTCTGTAATTCTGCCCCCACACCCAATACCACAACACTCCCGCCCCCATCCCCCACACTCAATACCCCAAAGCCCACACCCAATACCCCAACACCCCCTCCCCCACTACCCCCACAACACCTTCACAACTACTCCTTCCCCACAGGCACTTGTGAGTTGTCCTATTCATGCCCCCTTTTTGGAGGATGGGGGTGAGCCTCTGGGCGGCGAACAAGTCGCTGTGAGCGACGCACAGGGCTCGTTTGAGCCAAACTGGCCGGCGTAGTGCTGGAGGATGGGCCAGGTTGGGGGGTTGTGGTGACGTTGCGTTGTTCCGTTATAGTGGTTGGCAACTGGGTGATGGCCTGGGCCATGGCAGACATCACTGCATTTCCCTCACACACACACCTGGCCATGCAGTACACGACTCTGCTCACCATCCTTGCAGTGTCTTGCAGGACATCCTGCATGGTCTGGCATGTCTGTTGTGCATCTGACACGTACTGTGTGACCACGATCTGAATTGCCTGCTGCTGATGTTCCATGCACGAGAGTTGCCCTTCGATGTCCCTGATGTGGTGGAGACCTGGTTCTGGCAGGGGAGGTGGGCTCAGAGGACTTGCGGGACTGAACGCAGCGTTGTCACTATGGGTGTCGGGACCACTGGCCTCCACTGCGCAGTGTTTACCTGAGCCATCGACAGGTGTGCCATGTGTGCTAGACTGCCTGGGTGGCGTTGATTCTACCTCCTCCTGCTGGCTGTGCCTGGGGAGTCTGCCTCCACCTGCTGGATGTGGCCTGGGGAGTCTGCCTCCTCCTCCTTACTGTGCAATGCTTGATCGCTCTGCACAGCAGAATGTGCCTCCTCCTGCTCGCTGGCCACGGGGGATTATGGCTGCTGTGCCCCAGATGATGATGACTGCCGGGGGGCCTTGCTGGCAGAAGTGGATGTTTGCCGGGGGGCCTTGCTGGCAGAAGTGGATGTTTACCGGGGGCCATGCTGGCAGATGTTGATGGTGGCTGCTCGGGGTGCTGGCCAGCCTGTGTTTCCTGTTGGTGGGGGACAGTGCCGTGGATGGTGTGGCGCACTTCTCTCTTGCTGTGGAGGTAGACGGCTCCTGGCTGGAGGCAGTGTCTTCACCGCAGTGGCGACATGCAGCCGCTGTCCGGGATGTTGTGGCATGTTCACCCTCGCTGTCAGATCCTGTGCCTGTGGGGGACAGTGAGGCAGGGCATTAGTTATGGGTGTGCATCTATCTGACATACATCAATGCTAGTACATTCCGAGTCATGCGCATTGTTTTGGACATGTTGGAGGGCCTGGAATGGTGCACACAAGAATGTGGGGGGATGCAGTGTCGGAGCATCCTTCTGGTGCAGACATGTTGTGCACAGTGTCTGTTGGGTGGGGTACAGGTGTCTGGTGGTTTGGGTGTTGTGGCAATGGCAGAGGCGCTGTGTGCCATGTGGTGTTTCATTGTGGAATTGATGTGCTCCCGTTCTGTATATTGATGAATTGATGTTTACTCTGCGTGTATGGACATGGCGGGTGTGACAGATGTTTAACTGGTGCTGGTGATGTATGCATCGTGCCATGAGGTGACACAGTGGTGACGGTGGCTGTTGTACACTGATGTGTGTGTGTGTGTGTGCATGCAGATGGTACTTGTGTTTGCAATACAGGAGTCATGTGGGGTGTGTCAGTGGGGTTTGTTCATTGTGTTCGTGGCGGGTACATAGTAGTTGTGTGTGAGGTGGCTTTTGGTGGGTGCAAATGCAGAAGGAATCTGGTGCCACCTACTTTGCATTTGGACTTCGCCATTGGCGTTGGGGTTGAAGGTGTGTGGTGTGACTTTGGGATTATGGTAAGGGACACTCGCCGTCATCATCCGATGTTGCCACTCCCATCTGTGCATTTCCTACCCCCTCAATACCCTCTATGTGCATGACGGTGCTGCAGGTCTCCTCCTAGGATGTGAGTTTGACGGGGGATGCCTCCTGTGGCCAGCACCTGGCTGTGCTCTGCAGCAAGGAGGTTGCCGACCCGCAGACGTACATCGTCCCAGCACTTGTGGCAATCGCGGACAGTCCGGGGTGTTGTCCCCACTGCCGGCAGATGTGGGCCACTTCCAGATGGATGCACACCCATAACTAATGCCCTGCCTCACTGTCCCCCACAGGCACAGAATGTGACAATGAGGGCGAACATGCCACAACACCCTTGACAGCAGCTGCACATCGTCACTGTGGCAAAGACACCGCCTCCAGCCAGGAGCAGGCCACTTCCTCCCATATGGCCTTTTTGTGTAGTTGGGATGGCCGCCGCAGGTCAGCGCAGAAGACGACATCGGCATACTCGACAAGTGTGTCCGCCAACATGTTTAGCTCTTGCTCTGTGAAATGTGGTTTCCGACGACATACGGTACCTTGCCTGGATAACATGATGGTCTACTTTGTTGCTGTCTACTCAGTTGCCCTGTTGGACTGCTGCAGACTGAGGATTGCAATGGATTGTGTTTTTCAAGATGGCCGCCGGTGCATTTCCCGTTCCGGCGCAATGTCATTGTTTCCGGTGCCGGTATTTCGGCAATGTCAGTGCCGTTGACTGTGGCATAGTGGATGCCGGTATCGGAGGTTTGGGGGCCATTACCGGCATACCGGTGCTACCGTTTCTGGCATGCTGGAATGCGTATGCAAGCTGACTCGGAATCTACCGTAGATTCCGGCAGCAGTTCTACACTGACACAGTAGCACCGGCATGCCAGTAATTTACTTTTTTTACCAGCAAAGTCGTAATGAGGCCCATTTAGATGACATACTAATCTATTCCCAGAAATCAGAGGAACACAGAGAGCATGTCAAAAGCGTATTAAAACGACTACGGGATAACCATCATTTGGCAAAACCTGAAACATGCCAGTTTCATTGCACCTCCATTCAATATTTGGGGTTTGTAATGGATACCAGGAAAATCTCTACAATCACTTCATGGCCACAACCCATCTCTGTAAAACGAATACAGTCGTTTCTTTGACTAGCCAACGTTTACAGGAAATTCATTCCCAACTTTTCATTCATTATATTACCCTCATCTACTAAAGAAAAACATCCCCTTTGTTTGGTGTTCAGAGCAAGATATGGCATTTCGAAATCTAAAGAAACAGTTCATAGAAGCTTCAATTCTCTGTCAGCTGGATACTTCTAGGCACTTTATTGTAGAATCTGACGCATCTAAGGCAGCCATAGGGGCAGTTTTGAAACAGACCCAAGAAGACGGCGAGGAACATCCTGTGGCATATTGTCTAGTACCCTGTCTCATAGCGAAAGGCATTACTCAGTTCTGGGGAAATAATTGTTGCCATCAGACAGGCATTTTTGGATTGGCGACAATTGTTGGGATCAACCTACCCTGTGATGGTTCGAACTGATAATCGAAACCTACAAGTCTTGAAATCTGTGGAATGTGGGCTTATTTACTCAATATCAATTTAACCTTTCCTATGTTCCTGGATCCCAAAATCTTCTTGTTGATGCCTTGTCTAGGCGACCCAATTACATGGACAATATGCCGGTGCAGTACGCTATGATTTTGCAGAAAACAGTCTTTTTTCTCTCATATGGATCGATTTTTGTATCTGCTACATAAAGACACTGTACTATCTCAAGAATGGCAAAACCTGTCCCAATCTAATCCCTGGAAACTAGAAAAGAAGGACAGATATTTGTTCAAGAATGAACATCTTTATTTGCCTTCGACTGCCACCCAGGAAGCCCCTCTCCCGATGCGTCATGGCTCCTTACCTGCTAGACATCAGGGTATCATGGCATCTCTAAAAACCCTAAAGAGACAATTTTGGTGGCCTGCCATGCTGCACTTCGTGAAAGAACATGTGTGTTCATGTGGGGTGTGTGCTCAAACCAAAACAGCTGGAAACAAACCCATAGGACTGCTACACCAACCCTTTCTCCCTTACAAGCATTGGAAGGTGATAGCTACTGATTTCATTGTGGCCTCTAGAGGCTGAACAACCATAATGGTCACTATTGACACCTTTTCGAGAATGGCCCATTTTAAACCATTGGCTAAGTTGCCCTCCGCAGCCAAAATGGTAAGTTTTTCTTACAGAGATTTTTCGGTTACATGGCTTGCCCTCCTCCATCATGTCTGGTCGTGGCAGTCAATAAGTCTCAAGATTCTGGTCACATCTTTGCCGATTACTGGGAATAAAGAGAGCTCTGTCTTCTGGCTGTCCTCCCCAGATCAATGGAATCACTGAAAGCGTCAATCATACTCTCGAACATTTTCTTCTGTGTTTTTCTACTCAAGTGAACAATGACTGGGTGTCTTTGTTACCAGCAGCAGAGTTTGCCTATAACAATATCATCCACTCCTCTTTGAAAACGAGCCCCTTCTATTGTTGCTACGGATTTATCCTTCAGTGTTTCCTTCCATCGTGCAAGTTCGCTGTGATGTTCCTTCCTTGGATCAGTGCGTAACCAATCTCACCTCTGTGCATAAACAATCCCTTAAACAACTGGAACAAGCCAGAGACTCAATCAAGAAATGCTGCTAGGAAAAGGAAGGAAAGTCCTACGTACTGTGTCAGAGATCTGGTATGGCTTTCCTCTAGATATCTTCCTTGCCATCTTTGCCCCACTAAACTATCTCCTTAATATTATGGCCCTTTCAAAATTATCAAGAAGTTAAACCCTGTTGCCTTTTTCCTAGTTCTACCTCAGTCACGGAAAAGGATACATCCAGTGTTTCACGTATCCCTTTTGAAGACCTACGTTTCATCGAAGTCCAAGGCTCGTGCTCCGCCACCAGTGTTCTCCAAGGATCATCAACTGGAGTTTGTGGTCTCAAGGATCTGTGATTCCCGATATCATAGCGGACACCTACAATATCTAGTGGAATGGAAATGTTATCCACCTAGCGAACGTTCCTGGGAACCAGTTACCTTTATCCGTGCTCCTGTCCTCCTTCAACGCTTTCATTGCTTACACCCAGGCAAACCTGGTGGTTCAGGAATTTGGGGAGGGCATACTGTAATGTGCTTCAGGCCCTGGGCATTGTGGTCATCATGGAGAATGGCGCCACGCCTGACCAGTGGCTTTCCTTTTCCCAACATGGTACCGCCCGGTTCCACAGGGAAGCGGTTGGTGCGCTCTAGTCCTTTTACCAACCAGGACAGCTTCTGGCAGTTATGCAATAAACAATACCGACAGGCACTGTATCTCGCGTCTCAATGCACGATAATCTTGTTACAGGGCTCAACGCTTTGTGAGTAGATTACACTTTCCTTGGCCCTTGTTCCTCCTCTTTTTTTCCTGGGTTCCAGTGTTTTCCTTGTGCTATCATTTTCTTCAGCCTTCCTGGGTTGTTGCTTTGTTTTTTACTGGACCCCTCCTTGCATTCCTTTGACAAATATGGCATCACACACCAGATTGTAGATCAGATCAACTGAAAAAAAAAAAATGTGGTTTATGCGATAATTTGCCAATGTCAAGAAGTTTACATAGGTAGCACAATTAGACAACTAAGAATAAGAATAAGAGAACACCTACCAAGTATTGGAAGTCAGAATATAAACTTTCCACTGGCCCAACACTGGCAAAAGAATCACCAGTTAAATGACAAAAGAATGCTGAGGTTCGTAGGTCTGAAGCGAGTACTATTAGGACCAAGAGGTGGAGACCAGGAAATGAAGCTCAGACAAGAAGAAGCAACATTAATATGCAAATTTCGTTCAGTAGAGAGGGGCCTGAACTCTGACAACGAAATGGCCTCTTTCTTGTGACTTGATGACATGTATTACAAATGGCAATGTATGGTATGGGGTGTTGGGAGATCCCCCAAGGGGCAACAGCGAGCATGAGTGTGTAGGTTTAATGACCTCCACAGATTTTTTCTGTGAAGTACAAACTGGCACCCTTTCTTGCCACGCTTTACTCATTTAAACACTATATGCAAATTTAGTACAATTATCACTCTATCAGAAGTCAAATATAGTAAATTTAAATCTAGCTAATAAAGTTTCAATAAGAACGATACTAGAAAGATTATACCAGTACACAACACATATCACTACATTGCTTAAAACATGGCCGCCAAATTTGTAAACAAAGGTTAATGAGAATAATCGATCACATGACACGGCGTGACTCTGTCTCAGGTATCATTTTTATTTTAATTTTTAAGCTCGATCAGGTCTCAACATTATACAGCGAATACACTGATGTGAGGCAAACACAAAAACACGACTAATTGACAATACATACTTTTACATACTAACTAGGAACTGAGCCCAAAGTATGGCCGCCGCTAAAGAAACAGGAAGTTGGATCAGGTTGCTAAGCAACAGCTGTATGTATAGAACAGAAACTGGCAGGGACGCGGAGCGAACTAGGACATATTCGTACGAGAACAAGAACAGAAGCTAAGCGTCCATGAGGGGCTTCCCCGGCAAACTTTTATAAACACACGAGAAAACACGTGATTCTGCTCGTGTTCAACTAGCGATGCCAATAGTTACAAAAAAAGAAATTCTGAAATATATTGAACATTGAATGACTCCGTGGGAGCATTACAAAAAACGTAGCGAGTGTTTTTTTTTTTTTCTCAACATCAATCTGGATGTAATTTAATACGGGGAATTGTTAAAGGACCCAAATATGATTCCCAGGAGTAAACCAACTAAATCTGCAGATTCTAGCGCACATCGTTTATAACGTAAAATAAATTAAAAGTTGGAATGGGATTAGTGCACAAACAGGACACGCTTGTACTTATCACTTTTATGTATTTTCTCAATTAGCTTGGGATTTAACCCGTGACTTAAAATACAAGACAGAGATTAAAACGAGAACAAATAACATTGGGTAAGCTCTTAAACCCTAATACCATACGAATCTTTTATTATTAAAATGGTCAAGTAAATGCAAACTTAGTAAAATAAGAAAAGAGTGATAGATGAATGTCTACAATGTTCAAAATACATACCTAAGTAACTAATAAGTTTTTTCATTTTTATCTTTTATCATTTCCTTTCTTTTTGATGTTTTTTTCTCTCATTCCTAAACACTCCTACCCTTTTCCCCTCCCTCAATGGCCACTTTCTTTGAATGGATTTTTCTTGTTTGTGTAATGACTGTTTGAAAATTACATAAATATATTTTTGACTTTGTGAACTTGCTAAAACAATAAGCCCTGATTTGAGAAAGACGGAGAACCCGTCGAAACACGTGTTATCACAGAGGGCACTGTTGTAATAATAAAAACTTCTAAAAACTTACAGGGTAATTCATAGAATTTCGCAGAAAAGTGTCGCAAGCGGCTGGCGCAGAGTGTCCGCGTGCGATTGTCTGCGCCAGGCACGTGCGCTAAAACCGATTTCCGCGCACAGCGTATTCATGGATTTTAGGCTCCCAAACCAGCCGTGGCGCAGAGTATCGCAGCGACCCTGCAGCAGCGCCAGTAACGCCCCCAAGAACGCCCTCGCGCAAGGAAAAGCCATCAAAATCGCTAAATCATCGCAAAGGGCTGCGCTAACCCTGGACCAGTTTACAGGGCTGCCAAACAAGGAACGCAAAGCGGGTAACGTGCATATCAGGGGTACGCGTGAAGTTATACACGCGATTAGCCAGGCTGCCAGGGTACGTGTATTTCAGGGGTGCGCGGGAAGTTCAACACGCGATAGTCCAGGGAACGTGTATTACAGGGGTACGCGGGAAGTTCAACACGCGATTGTCCAGGGAACGTGTATTACAGGGGTACGCGGTAAGTTCAACACGCGATTGTCCAGGGAACGTGTATTACAGGGGTACGCGGGAAGTCTTACATGCGATTAGCCAGGGCACGTGTAATACAGGGGTACGCGTGAAGTTATGCACGCGATTAGCCAGGGTACGTGTATTACAGGGGTACGTGGGAATTATCACACGCGATTTGGCTGGGTACGTGTATTACAGGGGTACACGGGAAGTTCTACACGCGAATCGGCTGGGTACGTGTATTACAGGGGTGCGCGGGAATGATCACACGCGATTTGGCTTGGTACGTGTATTACAGGGGTGCGTGGTAATGATCAGACGCGATTTGGCTTGGTACGTGTATTACAGGGGTGCGTGGGAAGTTCTACACGCGATTGGCCAGGGTACGTGTATTACAGGGGTACGTGGGAATTATCACACGCGATTTGGCTGGGTACGTGTATTACAGGGGTACACGGGAAGTTCTACACGCGATTCGGCTGGGTACGTGTATTACAGGGGTGCGCGGGAATTCTCACATGCGATTTGGCCAGGTACGTGTATTACAGGGGTGTGCGGGAATTATCACACGCAATTAGGCTGGGTGGGTCCTCACAGGTGTTCCCTGTACACCCTCCACGGCCCCAGCAGGCAGCCCACAAAACAGGGGACTACCCTGCACACCTGCTCATGTCCCCCTGCACCCCCAGTCCCCAGCAGTGCAGGGTCACCCTCCACCAGGCCCCCACTCATGTCTCCCACCACCCCCACCCCCCAGCAGTGCAGGGGCACCCTCCACCAGGCCCCCACTCATGTCTCCCACCACCCCCACCCCCCTGCCACCATGGGCAGCCCCCACCAGGCCCCCACTCATGTCTCCCACCACCCCCATCCCCCAGCAGTGCAGGGTCAACCTCCACCAGGCCCCCACTCATGTCCCCCTGCACCCCCACCCCCCAGCAGTGCATGGTCACCCTCCACCAGGCCCCCACTCATGTCTCCCACCACCCCCACCCCCCAGCAGTGCAGGGTCAACCTCCACCAGGCCCCCACTCATGTCCCCCTGCACCCCCACCCCCCAGCAGTGCAGGGTCACCCTCCACCAGGCCCCCACTCATGTCCCCCTGCACCCCCACCCCCCAGCAGTGCAGGGTCACCCTCCACCAGGCCCCCACTCATGTCTCCCACCACCCCCACCCCCCAGCAGTGCAGGGTCACCCTCCACCAGGCCCCCACTCATGTCTCCCACCACCCCCCAGCAGTGCAGGGTCACCCTCCACCAGGCCCCCACTCATGTCTCCCACCACCCCCACCCCCCAGCAGTGCAGGGTCAACCTCCACCAGGCCCTTTCATGATCTCTGCTTCCAAAAGGTCGGGGTTTTCCCAACTCCCTTGGAAGCAGATCCATAACCCAGGTTCCGAGTGCCAACCAGTCCCAATTGGGACCTTTTGGACCCAGTCCTGGCGCCAGTGGCACCAGGCTCATAAATATGCCCAGTCCCAGCGCTGGAAGCGCCGGGCTCATAATGCTTGGGTGGACTTACCTTCAGCAGACCATGCTGCTTACTTGCCTGCCAATTGAGCCTCTGATCCTCTTCTGTTTGGAACTACTTTTCCTGTTGGGTGGGGCTGGAGCCACTCCCTAGATTCAGAACACTGGAACTCTTCTGGAAGGCAGGAACTCTTTTCTTACCAGGAACTCTTTTCTTACTTAGGCGTGGCTGTGGAAGGAGACACCTAAGCACTACAGGAGGCTATTTAAACCACACCCGGTGGATGAATCTTGCGTTGCGTTATTCTGCAACCTCTGCAGCAGAACGCTCATCGTGTCTTCTGCATCCGGTCCTGGGCCTAAGGAAAAAGGCTTACCATCCTGAATCCAGTCTTCAGCAACACCTATAAAGACAAGAAAGAACAGGTTAGCATTCCGGCATCTGAAAGGCAAAGGCTTACCATCCTGAATCCAGTCTTCAGCAACACCTATAAAGACAAGAAAGAACAGGTTAGCATTCCGGCATCTGAAAGGCAAAGGCTTACCTACTCTTCGTGCGCTCCGGAGGTCTTCACACTGCATTCCGGCATCTGAAAGACAAAAGTTTACCATCTCTTCGCACGCTCCGGAGGCCTTCGGCGCTGCATCCCGCATCTGAAAGACAAAACAAGGTGCGTTTACAGACATTGGGGAACTTTAATACTCACGTGCCATTACTCCTTTCCACATCTAATCCAGTGGGTATTCCGGCACCCTGCAGCCGCTCCGAACTCGTACCTGCAAAATAAAAAGACAGTTAGAGCGCATAGTGAAGCAGGCAACAAGCGCTTACTTACGTGCTTCCAGGCGCTTCTATTCATCACACGGGCTCCATCTTCAACTCACTTCAGCCCGTCATCCGCCATCGCCGGAACCCTGCAAAACAAGAGACATCATTACTAAAGACTTTAAAGACATTTGAATGACTCGAAACTTACCGTTCGTGCAGTAAACGACGGACAGCAGTCCTCTGAAGTCAAGAGGCCTGCGCTACCTATCCAGTGAAGAAACTGGTTACAGCACCCTGCCCCGAGGCAGATGGAGAGCTCGGCATTCACTTACCTAAGACATCTTACTCTACACGTCAGGCATACAGTGCACAGAGGTCCATCCCAAAGAGCCAACCGGGTGCTACACATCACCTTTGAAGATACGGTAGTCGCCCAGTCAAGACCGGCGCCTCTGCGAGAATCAGGTGAGCGTTACAGGCCCCCACTCATGTCCCCCTGCACCCCCACCCCCCAGCAGTGCAGGGTCAACCTCCACAAAGCCCCCACTCATGTCCCCCTGCACCCCCACCCCCCAGCAGTGCAGGGTCACCCTCCACCAGGCCCCCACTCATGTCCCCCTGCACCCCCACCCCCCAGCAGTGCAGGGTCACCCTCCACCAGGCCCCCACTCATGTCTCCCACCACCCCCACCCCCCAGCAGTGCAGGGTCAACCTCCACCAGGCCCCCACTCATGTCCCCCTGCACCCCCACCCCCCAGCAGTGCAGGGTCACCCTCCACCAGGCCCCCACTCATGTCCCCCTGCACCCCCACACCCCAGCAGTGCAGGGTCACCCTCCACCAGGCCCCCACTCATGTCTCCCACCACCCCCACCCCCCAGCAGTGCAGGGTCACCCTCCACCAGGCCCCCACTCATGTCTCCCACCACCCCCACCCCCCTGCCACCATGGGCAGCCCCCACCAGGCCCCCACTCATGTCTCCCACCCCCCCACCCCCCAGCAGTGCAGGGTCACCCTCCACCAGGCCCCCTCTCATGTCTCCCACCACCCCCACCCCCCAGCAGTGCAGGGGCACCCTCCACCAGGCACCCACCCATGTCTCCCACCACCCCCACCCCCCAGCAGTGCAGGGTCACCCTCCACCAGGCCCCCACTCATGTCTCCCACCACCCCCACCCCCAGCAGTGCAGGGGCACCCTCCACCAGGCACCCACCCATGTCTCCCACCACCCCCACCCCCCAGCAGTGCAGGGGCACCCTCCACCAGGCCCCCACTCATGTCTCCCACCACCCCCACCCCCCTGCCACCATGGGCAGCCCCCACTAGGCCCCCACTCATGTCTCCCACCACCCCCACCCCCCAGCAGTGCAGGGTCAACCACCACCAGGCCCCCACTCATGTCCCCCTGCACCCCCACCCCCCAGCAGTGCAGGGTCACCCTCCACCAGGCCCCCACTCATGTCTCCCACCACCCCCACCCCCCAGCAGTGCAGGGTCAACCTCCACCAGGCCCCCACTCATGTCCCCCTGCACCCCCAGCAGTGCAGGGTCACCCTCCACCAGGCCCCCACTCATGTCCCCCTGCACCCCCACCCCCCAGCAGTGCAGGGTCACCCTCCACCAGGCCCCCACTCATGTCTCCCACCACCCCCACGCCCCTGCCACCATGGGCAGCCCCCACCAGGCCCCCACTCATGTCTCCCACCACCCCCACCCCCCTGCCACCATGTGCAGCCCCCACCAGGTCCTCACAGTCCCCAATCATGTGCGTAATGGTCAGCCTCCACAGCCAAAAAGCCCTACCAAGTAACCCATTCAACCACATGGAAATGAAAACACATGTTACACCCCCAATGTTCATGAAGCAAATGAACCCATGTCCGTCACACACAGATTTTCAAATTGAATGGGAAAACACACAACATGACATGCATGAAACCAATGAGATGAAACCACACAGTGAACAATGGAAAAAAAAATGTATTGGACAAAAATACGAATGGTAAAGAAAGAAAAATAACTACAATGTAAATGTGAAAAAATAAGCTGCATGTCCGCATAAAAACACAAAAGTAGAAAATCAAATCCATAAAATTTTGTCCAAAGTGAAATGTAAAAACTCTCCATGCAACAAAGAACTATGTACAAAAATAACAAGGGTCCATCATCACAACTGAACTAAGGAAACCTCCTAAAAAACCTACCTAAATATCAACTATATACAAAAAGTGGAGCAGTGTCCGTCGACTCCAAATCATAAGAAAAAACAAAGGAAACCTAAAACTAAAGAACTATATACAAAGGCGGCGGGCAAGTCCAGCGGCTCACTCCGTGGTGTTCCGGGCCAGGGCATCATCGAACTCCTGTTCGATGTCCCGGAGGCGGTCCAGTTCCATGGCCCCGAGGGTCTGCAGGGACGACGCCGTGTCCTCCTCCAACCCCCTGCGGATTGCCCCGCCTCAGGGCCCTCCGCATGGAGTTCTCCGCCCTGACCATTGTGAGCCGCGCCTCTTCCGCCTGCCGCCGCTCCGCACCTATGGCGTGGCCCAACCGCTGCCACACGGAAGACACTCTCTGTCCTGGGTCCTCCTGCCCTACGGCCGATGCCTGCCCCTCCGATGTCGAAGGCCCCGAGCCTTCATGGCTCCCACCATGTTGCTGCTGCTGCTCTGCCTCTGCCCGTGCACTGCCTCCTGCTGCCTGCACATCCTCCGCCGGCTGGGGTGCAGTTGTTGATGTGGCCACCCCTGCTGGACGTCCGACTCCCGACTGTGGCAGGGATGCCTCCTCCACCAGCCTGGCCGCACTGTCAGAGGCAGCTCCACAGGGCACCCAGGTGACTGATGGGTGGGAAGATGGCACAGAGGACGACTGGCGCGTAGGGGGTCCAGTTGAGGAGGGGGTCGGAACAAGCCCCATCAGACGGAGGAATCCGGTCTGGGTGACCTGTCCCAGCAGGCTGACGTGGTCAACGAGCCATTCGAGATGACGTGCAGTCTCTCCATGAAAAGACTGCAGGTCACCTCGCATGGCCCGTTGACGCAACGCCACACCAGCCAGGACAGGCTCAACCCGGACCTGGATAGCCACGTCCGCAGGCAGAGGAAGGCCAGTTGACGTCAGCTCATCCCCTGCCTGGAAACGGGTCTGGACGTAGGCATCCCTGCTGGTGCAAGATGATGCAGGGACAGGATCGGGGACAGGATTGCACACAGGCACCTCCGCGGCGGCCTGTGCTGCCTCCTGTCCCTGGTCCTGGACTGCACCACTAGCACCAGTGGGATCCCCACCTCCAGACCCCATCTCTGGTGCTTGCACGGCCTCCTCCTCCACCAGACCCCCCACCAACCTGGATGACTCCGTGCCATCTTCCCCTGTTGGGCCCTGTGGGGTCCCAGCGGCCCCTTCTGCTGCCGAGGAGTCCAACTCCAACCTCCGCCTCTTGGACCTCCCCCCGGCAGCTGCGGCCTGGGACGCGGCACCGGACTCCTCACTCCCCGACGAGATGACAACACGGGAGGGGAGCCGGGCCTTGCATCTCCGGCTGGCGGTCGGATCCCCGCCGCTGTGCTCCACAGCACCTTCTCCGTCCTCTTCATCAGTTGACGCTGCAGACAGGGAGAAACAAAACACAGGCATCAGGGCACTGTACAATGGACACATACACACATGACAGTTGCACATGAGTGGCATTGGCAAACCTCAGACATGTCATCACAATCCCCAACACACATGTCATTGCAACTCGCACACATGAGCCATACCACAGCCATATCGCAACTGCCACCACCATCCATACACATACAACAGCATGAGCAGCCAAAGGTGACACAGACATCACATGCAACACAGGAAGTGCACCACACATGTACACACACCACCACACTTGCATGCATGTGTACACCTCTGCCAAGTGTCGCACTGTTCAGACGGGCATCCATGTCACATCTGCCAATCAGGCTTACACATACCGCAGTCACATGCATCCATGTTGCATCACTGTTGCACCCTTGTCAAATACACACACATGCACATGTACACAGTGCTCATACATGCAGCCCAAAACAATATACATGCGTGACATCACGGACATGTCTACTTACATACACATACATACAAACATGTGTGCACGCACAACTGCATTTGCCATGCAAGCCTACACACACAAGCACCATCCATGTCTCACACATTACAGCCCTCGCATGTGTCAGCCCCACGGCCATGTACACCCCCACCCATACTCGACCCCATACAAACAGATGTGCAACCTGCACAATACCGAATAATCACCACACGCACTGCTCACAATCAGGATGCATGTACACTCACCGCTCGACTCCAGACGGGTCTGCTTCTCCAGGACCTGGACGTGGAGCGCTGGGGATATGCGTTCCAGGACCCCCATCTGTTCTTCCGACAAGTGGCCCCGGCGCCCCTTGGCATCCGCTGCCTTCAAGAGGCGCCGGGCCTTGTTCAGGGTCCTGGACCTGAAGTCCTCCCAGCGCTTCCTGACATGTTGTAAGTCCCGGACTGCCACCCCCTCCGCGTTGATGGCAGTCACGATGTCAGTCCAGATCCGAGTCCGTCCTTCCTTGTCGGCGCGGGAACTTCCGAAGAGGGCATCATACTGCCCCAGGGCTTGCTCCACCAGGACACCAACTTCGGTGGCACTGAAGCTGGTGCCCCTCTGCCTCTCTGGCCGGGGGTTGTCAGTGGTCACAGATGGTGTTTGCCCCGACATGACAACCCCAGAGGCAGGAGTGGGTGGGCAACTGGGTCCTGGGGCTGGGCTGTGGAGCGATGGAATTCTAGTCGGGAGTCTTCGGTTCCAGCAGGGGTGGTCACAGCAACAGCACCCCTGGCTGATGTGCAGGCAGCAAATGGCAGTGCACGTGGGCAGCAGGCAGTCAGGCAGCAGCAGATGGTAGGTGGGAGCGTGCTCGGGGCTCTGGGGGGCAGTAGTTCGGCCATCTGGGCGGGAGCGTGGTCTTCGGTGTGCTTACGCGTGGCCAGCTTGGTAAGGAGTGATTTGGCACGTGAAAATCCTGCACGTCAGCGTGAAAATCGAGGAAAGGCCCTTAGCGCGTAAGCGCGTCAGCACGCATACGCGTTTCTATTGGACCAAAGGCCCTCAGCGCGTAAGCGCGTCTGTGACGTGACCCGCACGGGTGTTTCCCACGCAGCACGTGATGACAGAGCACACGTGGAAAGACTGCACGTCAGAGTCTCATCGCGTGTGATTGGTGGAAATGGCCCTACACGAAGAAGTGACAAAGCGTGTAATTGGTGGAAATGGCCCTACACGCAGAAGTGACAAAGCGTGTAATTGGAGGAAATGTCCCTACACGCAGAAGTGACAAAGCGTGTAATTGGTGGAAATGGCCCTAGCGCGTACACGCCGCGTAAGTGACGCTGGACGTGTGGGCCTGTATAAAAGGTACGCGTAGAACACCACTTCCTTGTACGTGCTTTTCGTGGAGAGCGAGTGGGTGAATTCTGTACTTCTTGTCGTTTCACACGCGATTTACTTCACGGCGTTTCAAGTTCGTATTCCCTGTTACCTCTGACAGCTTTTTCTCTTCTTTCGCTTTTACTGGTTTACCTGGGCCTGTTCCCTCAAACAGTGTTCCCTTCTACTGTTGTCCTGTCTCCTCAGACAGCGTACAAATCTTCTTTTGGCGGGGGTGTTGCCAACCAAACGTGCTCCTTTTACACGCTCGTTTACCAGGCAGACGGTGAGTCACGCACGTATCTAACATCTGTGCTTGCCCCGTGTGTAGCCTACCCCTTCACAGGTCATTCTAGGCTGCGTGTGACACGCATACGTTCATTCTTGTGTTTCTGGGTGCCACAGCGTAGTGCAGGTTTTTCTTTCTGCACACGTGGTCTAGGAGGGGTTGCGTGCACGTCATCTCCCTTTTTTGGGCCTCCTGTGCGTTGCGTGACCCGTCATCTTTCCCCAGGGGTTACATTCAGCCTTGCTAGAGCACTAGGGTACAATTACCATCTGGTACCCAACCCCTTTGACCCCCAATTGCCCAGGACAATAGTCTACATCCACTCCCATACGCACATTAACATCAGTGCCATGGCTGGGAGGCGAGGATTCCGTAAGGGTGGCAAAGGTGGAAGAGCCACAAGTGGTGGCCGTGGTGGATCCGGTAGGGGACGTGGTCGTAACTTGCAGGGTGAGCCTGTCCCCCCATGTGTGGAGGACCAGTCACGGGCACCCATAATCCCCCCCTCCCCCCCTCCCATTGAGGCTGATGTGGCTGACACCATCCATGCTCAGCCCTTGTTGGACCAGCCCATTGTGGCACCAGACCTGGCTGACTCCATGGCTGACTTCCAGGTCAGCAGGGCTACGACACGTGCGCTGGTGCACGTTGATGCCATCATGCCACGTGGATCTGGGGCAGCAAGGTCATCTGCTGCACCAAGGAGGCAGGGCGGAGAGGCTGCAGGGGCAGCTGCGGCTCCATCCACCCCAGCCCTCACACACCCAGCCAGGACAGTGTCGGTCCTAGTCCATGCTGCTGACATTCCCCCTGACACCATCACACTGGAGCCAATGCCTGCACCAACTCCCATGCTGAGTGTGCAATCCCACACTCCTGATACAGAGTCCACCAGGGCTCCTGCCCCTAGTGTCCAGAGCGGCGCAGGACACTCAGGATCACCACCACCTTCCAAGCGGAAGAGGAAGAGTGCTCGTCCGGCACAGGCTGATGCCCCAGACACGGCTACACAGTCCGGCCCGTCCAGGAAGCCCAGCTTCACGGATGACGAACTGAATGCACTTGTCGAGTATGTGTCCGGACATGACAACGAGATGGTCATTGTTGCAGGATCCAAGACCACACCTGCACAACGCCAGGCACACTGGCAGACCGTTGCGGACATCGTAAGTGCCCTTGGAATCGTGAGGCGCACAGCCAATGATTGCTATAAGCGCTGGAATGACCTAAAGCGCAGGGCAAAGAGTAAGCTGGCCTCAAGTCATGCCGCAACTCTAGTGACTGGAGGTGGGTCTCCAGTAGTAGACATGGAACTCACTCCACATGAGTCAGTCGCTGGGACCTACATCACGGAGGAACAGATCCAAGGCGTGGGAGATCTGGCTGATTACGAGGCATTGTCCGGTGAGTGCACATGCATGTGTGTGTCATACATGTGCATGGTGTGTGTGTGAGGGCTTCTGTTTGTGTGCCAGGTGAGAGTGTGTGCGCCTGAGTCGTATGGGTCAGCCATGTGCTTCATGCAATACTTCCTGCGCAGCTGCATTTGGCCATAGCAGTATCCCTTCTGCCAACAGTAGACATCTAGCCCAACTGCACGCCAGTTGCCCTTGAAGTGTCACCTTGCCACAACATATTTGCTTATTTTTCACTGTTCATTCAGTCAGTTTGTTTGCATTCCACCACTTTCACTAGGCATGTCGCTGTCCACTAGTCACATGTCTGACATGGGTATGGTAAAGTGGAGTGACTTTGTTACCTGGATATCATTTGTACACACATGTCCCTGTGCAATTGGACCATTTCAGACTGGCAGCTCCAGGTGAAAAATCTGACCTGTTAGAATTAGAAAAGCAATTACATGCGGGAACTGGACTGAATGAATAGGTGCTGCCCTCCTCTCCATCTTCACTCAATAGCAATGGTACATGCCATCTGTGTGATGGCATGTGTGTTTCACCTGGCAATCACAGGCCAATGTGTGATGCCACTGCCAGGCAGCATGCAGAAAATGTGTTCATCTTCCATCTTGGTGTCATCAGTGTGTGCCATTTGCCTGCACTTCATACGCAGTGAGGGTGCATGCATGGGAGGGTTTTAGTCATGTGGGACATGTGTCAATCAAGTACTGGTTCTCTTGCTTCTCAGCCCTCATTGTGTGCCATGGTGCTAATGCCTGTTTCCATTTCTTTGTTTTCATGTCTTTGCAGGGGAAGACGCACCTGATACTGCTGGGGTTGTGGAGATGGTGCAGACCCAGGAGGGGTCCGAGGGCCGACCAACCACCAGTGAGGGACGTGGTGTGGTGGTGGGGGAGAACCCACAAGTGCTGCAGGTCGTGCTCTCAAGGGGTGTCTCTGGCTGCACCTCCCCCGAGCTGTACTCAGGTGTTGATTCGGATGAGACCTACGTGCCGTCGCAGGCGAGTGTTCCAGGGAGGGATTCTGTTCTGTCTCACCCACCTGCACCAGGGTCAGAACCCTCCATGGGGATGTCAGTGTTGGCAGCTACGCCTTCGGTGGTTACGGATGCAGGGTCACACTCCGCGACATCTGATCCTGTTCCTGGGCCAGCAGATCAGAGGGGGAATGCAGTCCTGCAGCCTCAGGCAGTGCCGGCACAGCAAGGCGCAGTTCGCCTTGCCCCAGACAGGTGTGGTGCCCGCCGACGTGGTGGCCGTACGCCACCCGGCAATACCGCATGGGAGCAATCCATTTACAGTATGGCAACCCAACAGGCTGCATCATCCGAGATGATGGCTCAGGCCATGGATAGGGTGGCCACTTCCATTGTCCCCCCAGAAAGGCTGATGGAGCGACTAGAGCAGGCAACCAACTCCATCTGCCAGTCACACAGGGAGGACATGTTGGGGTCCAACAGGGACAGGCGGGCGGCACTGGCGACTCTGCAGGAGGCCATCTCCATTGAGTCCCAGGGCCACAGGGAAGCCCTGAGGCAGGAGCTCCTTCACCTCAGGACGACTCTTGTTGAGCTTGAGGCTTCAACACACCAAAGGACAGAACAGCAGCTGGAGCGTCTCACCCGTACGCTCTCAGCTGAGATGCAGGCAACGAGGGCGGAGGTCCGGGCATCCCGTGAGTTGTTGCATGGGGACCTCCGCACACTCATCCTCCAGAACCAGACCTACCACACCCGCATGCTTGCAGCCATGGAGGAGCAGACTAGGGCCTTGCGTGGGCTGCCTCCCATAGTGCAACCACCTCCGGATGCAGCTGCACAGGGTGATAATAGCGACAGCAGTGATACTCCCACAATAGGGTAGCCGTGTGGGCCATGAGCCCATGGAGGTGTTTTATCTTCCCAGGATCCACGCAGATGGGTTCTGGTGTGCATCCTGTCCTCGGACCTCCTGGGTGGCCTCCCCAACCCCCCCGGGCCCATCAATGGCCATTTTTGATTGTTTCTTATTTTTATTTTTATTTTTATTTCTTTCATTCCCAATTTTTTTGGGACGATCTGTTGGCTTCCGTGGTTCCTGTGGGCATACGCTGCATTGTGGCTGGGCACATGCAGGCTTGTAATGTATTTGGTTCAGATGCTTGGGTTTGAGTCACACACACCCCTCCTGCTTCCCGTTTCCATGGGCTTGCAAAGGGTGTGCCCAAGTGACAGTGAATTACACAGTGACGTTGGACTCCCATGAGCTGCGTGGGCAGTCTGTAGTCAATACTGTGTATACATTCCTAGTGCATATTGCTGTTGTGTTGTACACTGCATGTTGCATTGATGTGTAACTCTTCTTCTGTGTCTACCTCCCAATTTGCAGGTCCCTTCCTCATGTCCACACAAGGACCTTTAGTCTGGAGATGGGGTCCATGTTGGCAGCAGTGCACCTACAACTCTACATGGCGACAACACTGCACAGTTGGTAGTGGTGGGAGTGCAGGCATTTCCAGGTGGTGAGTCTACTAATATGTAACATATGTGATGTCATGTTAATGGTAGTACGTGCTCAAGTATGTTGTTGGTCCGGCATTGCTGTGAGCATTTCAGGTGTTGCAGGTTTCTAATAGTGCCACTGTACATAGTGAGACTGATGTCATGTTGTGGGGATTCCTTTGTTTACCTGCAATTAGCATGACATGGCACGGTGTGTCGTGTGGCGGTGCTGGGGTTGGGTTGGCTGACCTGGCACTGTCCTTTTGTTGCATTTTGCAAGTGGGTATTCATTTTAGCTGCTTCAATGTGTAACTTCACAAAACTGCATTGGTGGTGTCTGTGTGGGTAGGGATGCACACATTGTGACACTTCCAGGTGAACAATCTCAGGCTGACATGGTATTCCCGGTTCATTCTCCAGACATTCAGGATCAGTGTCAGGTTGAGTCATCATTGATTGTCAGATGGAATGTGCCAGGGCAGTGTGCACTCCACAGGGGTGTGATTTCTATGTGAAGTAATTAGCCACTAGCTGTGTACGGGCTGCCTCCCCCCGTGCCCTTTCCCCTCCCATGCGCAGCGGCTGTGCATGTAGTTGGGGATGTGGGCCCACCACCATGTCCACGGCCAGGCCCCGGCGTGTTGCAACGTTGTGCAGGACACATGCTGCCACTATGATCCTGCACACTACTGGGGGAGCGTATAACAGCTGCCCGCCAGAACGGTCAAGGGAGTGAAAGCGTGACTTTAGCACTCCGAATGTGCGCTCCACTATGCCCCTGGTTGTAATGTGGGCTGTGTTATATCTTACCTGGGGTGGCGTGGTGGGGTTCCGAATTGGCGTCATCATGTGTGGGCTGAGAGGGTAGGCACTGTCCCCTGTGGAGGTGGTGATTGGTATCATTGGTGGGGTTGTGACCTTGCTCAGTATCCAACATGCATGCATGTGCAGTGGCATACATACTCACCAAGCAGCCATGTATCGCCATGCCGCCCAGCTTCTAGGTCCCGGCTTAGGGTGGACATTCGGTAAATGAAGCTGTCGTGGGTGGAGCCGGGATAGTTGGCATATACTGAGGTGATGATTCCCTTGGCATTACATGCTACCTGCACGTTGATGGAATCGCAGTGCTTGCGGTTCCTATAGATGTGCTCAGATGCCCTGGGGGGACGTAGAGCCACATGGGTGCAGTCGATGGCACCTAGCACTTTGGGGAATCGTGCCACAGCGTAAAAATCCAGGGCTGCAGCATGCCTTTCTGCAGGTGTTCTGGGCAGGTATATGTGCCTGCGGACTGATGGGCGTGCAGTGATGATGTTCAAGACCTGGTGTAGGCAGCGTGACTGGGTGGCCTGTGACACCCCACCCACTATGGCACTTGTCCGCTGAAATGATCCAGTGGCTAAGAAGTGCAGTACATTGAGGACCTTCTCCAGGGGGCTGAGTGCTTGGGAGCACAGGGTGGGTGATGTGAGGTCATCCTCCCACTCACTCACCAGGTCCAGTATAATGTGTGGTGGAAACCTGTACCTCCCATACACCTGGTCATCAGGCATCCCGAAAAGGCTGGTTCTGGGTGTGAATATTCTGGCCCTGACTATCCTCCTCCTCCTCCTTTGGTAGCCCACTGCCACTGCTGCTAGGAACGGTATGTTCATCCTGGCGTCTGAGCTTGTTATTGTTAAAGTCCACAAATGTATGCTTTGCGCGTGTTCTAGGCGAGCGTGTGAGCCGCGCACCCCTGGAATCCAGTTCCCAGTCCAATAGCGTGTGGAAATTCACACGCACCACGGGATACAGCGTGTGAGCCGCGCACCCCTGGAATCCAGTTCCCAGTCCAATAGCGTGTGGAAATTCACACGCACCACGGGATACAGCGTGTGACCCGCGCACCCCTGGAATCCAGTTCCCAGTCCAATAGCGTGTGGAAATTCACACGCACCACGGGATACAGGTTCGCTGACGTACTTGCGTGTGTAAGTGCCCGCGCACCCATTAAATACACGTACATAGGCCAATCGCGTGTACGCGCACTTTTGTCCAATTACACGCGATGACACTCTGACGTGCAGTATTTCCACGTGTGCCCCGTCATCACGTGCTGAGTGGGGAACACCCGTGCGGGTCACGTCACAGACGCGCTTACGCGCTGAGGGACTCTGGTCCAATAGAATCGCGTATGCGTGCTGACACGCTTACGCGCTAAGGGCCTTTCCTCGGATTTCACGCTGACGTGCAGGATTTTCACGTGCCAAATCACTCCGTATCAAGCTGGCCACGCGAAAACACACGGAAGACCACGCTCCTGCCCAGAAGGCCGAGTTACTGCCCCCCAGTGCCCCGAGCAGCCTCCCACGTGCCATCTGCTGCTGCCTGCCTGCCTGCCTGCTGCCACCGTGCCCTGCCATTTGGTGCCTGCACATCAGCCATCTGCAAGGGTCCAGTTGCTGTGTCCACCCCTGCTGGAACTGAAGACTCCCGACTGGGATTACATCGCTCCACAGCCCAGCCCCAGGACCCAGTTGCCCACCCACACCTGCCTCTAGGGTTGCCATGTCGGGCACTTCCACATCTGGCACCAGTGGCAACCCCAGGCCAGAGGGGCAGAGGGGCACCAGCTTCACTGTCACCGAAGTTGGTGTCCTGGTGGAGCATGTCCTGGGGCAGTATGATGCCCTCTTTGGATCGTCCCGCGCCAGCAAGGAAGGACGGCAGAGGATCTGGGCCGACTGTGTGGTTGCCATCAACGCGGAGGGGGTGGCAACCCGCGACGTCCTGAAGATCAAGAAGCGCTGGGAGGACTTGAGGTCCAGGACCCTTGTGAAGGCCCGGCGCCTCATTGAGGGGGTCCGGGGTCGCATGAGTTCCATCCAGATGAGGGTCCTGGAACGCGTACGCCCAGCGCTCCACGCCCAGATCCTTGAGAGGGAGGCCCGTCTGGAGTTGAGCGGTAAGTGTCCAAGCATTACTGTGTGAGACAGGGCATGTTGCGGTGTGCTGGTTCTATGATACTTGCCTGTATGTGTGCCATAGGCCATGTATGCATGTATGTGTGCAGGGACATCATGGTAATGCATGTGCGACCAGTGATGTGTGATCCACATGGTTGTTGCATGTGTTGAAATGCCGCATGGGGAGCCCTATGCAGATTTTGAACATGAGAGCATGCCAGTCTCTGTACCTGGACATGGGTGGGGGTGAGGGATGGGTGCTGATGCCAGGTACATATATGGTAGCCATGTCTGTGTGCCTGACCTGCGTGTCTGTGACTTGTGCATGCCATGGATACATGACACATGTGTGTGACAATGCACAGATTCAGTGAAGCAGCCAAATTACCCTTGTATCCGCTGTGTTTGGTGTGTTTGGGGCCAGATGGATGTGACTGAGGTGAAGTGTGTGCATGTGATAGGCATGAGCCATGATGCATGTGAGTTACATATCATTGAATGTTTCAAGAGTCCATTGGACATGCATGGAAATGTCCATGGCATGCACCATGCCTGTTACTGTGTGTGTTTTGCCTGGACTGACCCATGTGTTGTGGAGGGACATGATGGAAGTGTACTTTGAAGTGGTGCTCATCTGCTATTGCTTCCTGTCTAGGGGACCATTGTACAGTGCCCTGATGCTTGTGTTCTTTGTCTCCCTCTACGCAGCGGCTAGTGAAGAAGAGGGCGGAGACGGCGCTGTGGAGCAAGGCGGCGGGGATGCCCCCACGGCTGCAGCGGAAGGGGTGGGTGAGCCCCCACAGGGGCCTGCTACGGTGGGAGACGGTGAGGAGCCATCCAGGTTGGTGGTTTGCACAGAGGAGGAGGAGGCCGCCAGTGGGGCACACATGGGGCCTGGTGGGGGCATCCCTGCTGGTGCAAGTGGTGCAGTCCAGGGCCAGGGGCAGGAGGCAGCACAGGTCACCGTGGAGGGGCCTGTGCATGTCGCTGTCCCTGACCCTGTGAGTGCACCACCATGCACCAGCAGGGATGCCCCGTCCCAGGCCTGTCCGCAGGTAGAGGGGATGTCCATGTCACCTGACTCCCCTCCACCTGCGGACATGGGAACCCCTGGCCGTGCGGAGAAGGTCCTGATTGGGGTCGCGATGCGCACGGCTGTGATTCGTGATGCCGTGCGTGCTTCCCGGGAGGAGCACGCACGTCATCACGAAGTGCACCGTGCCGACGTGGCCCAATTGGGATCGGCCATGTTCGGGGGTTTCCTGCATGTGTTGGCCAATGTGGCGGCCCTCTCCTCCTCTGTGCAGGCTATCCATCAGTCGTTCTCCTTGCCGTCTTCCAGCCCAGATGCCACCAGGGCCCCCTGTGGACCTGCCCCGACCAATGCAGCCAGCTCGGTGGGGATCCCATCCCTGCCACAGTTGGGAGTCGGAGGTCCAGCAGGGGTGGACAACACAGCAACTGGACCCCAGCAGATGGAAGATGTGACAGCATCATCAGGCAGGGCACGTGCACGACGGCGTCGGTGGTTTCCATCAGCCTGGATGCCGTCGTGCTGGCAGAGGCAGTGGCGTCAGAGGCAGCAGCGGGCTCGACGTGGGAGGCATCATGGCTCGGGCCATCAAGATCAGAGGGGCAGGCATCGGCCGGAGGGCAGGGCAACCCTGGGATGGTGGTGTCTTCCGTGTGGGAGCAGTTGGTCCAGCGGATAGGTGCGGAGCGGCAGCGGGCGGAAGAGGAGCGGCTCGCCATGGTCAGGGCGGAGTTCTCCATGCGTCGGGCGTTGAGGCGGGCTGAGTGCCTCGAGGAAGCTCGCAGGGAGTTTGAGCTGAACATGGGGTTATCCCTGCGAGACCTCGGGGCCAGGACAGAGTCCCGCCTCCAGGACATCGACATGGAGTTCGATGATGCCCTGGCCAGCAACATCAACAAGTGAGCCGCAGGACTTGCCCGCTGCCTTTGTATATAGTTATATAGTTAGTTAGTGTTAGGTTTCCTTTATTTGTTTTTATTATTTTGGACCGCTCGGACAATGGCCACTTTTTTGTATATATTTTTTTCATTAGGTAGTAGTAGGTTTCCTTTATGGTGTTGGGGTCATGGACCCTGGTACATTCCTGTATTTAGTTTGTTTTTTGAAGGAACATTTTCTTTTTTTCATTATTGTGTTCACCATGTGGAAATGGTTTTTCATTCTTTTGCTTCTACTTGATATTGCTTTGGTCAACATTTGTTTTTGTATTCCTTTTTCGTTTTTTGATTTTTACTTTTGTTCTCCAACATGGACCATTTATTTTATTATCCACATAGTTGTATGTTTGATTTGTTTACTTATTTTTAATCTTTGATACATTTTTTATTTTTACTTCCACTTGTCTTATTTTGTCTTTGGTTTCATACATGTCATGATATGGGTTTTGACATTCACTTGCAGCCATTGTGTATGTGTGTGTGACGGACATGTGTTCATTTACATACTTGCCATTGGGGTTGTGTCATGTAATTGCATTCACTATGTGGGTGGATGCAATCCTTGCCTGGGTGTTTGTGCTGGGTATGCTGCCCATTACTGCCATGATTGTGTATCGTCAGGACCTGGGGGCAGGGGGACATGGGTGGGGGCCTGGTGGAGGGTGACCCTGCACTGCTGGGGTGTGGGGGTGGTGGGAGACATGAGTGGGGGCCTGGTGGAGGGTGCCCCTGGTGGCTGGGGTGTGGGGGTGGTGGGAGACATGAGTGGGGGCCTGGTGGCGGGTGCCCCTGGTGGCTGGGGGGTGGGGGTGGTGGGTGACATGAGTGGGGGCCTGGTGGAGGCTGCCCCTGCACTGCTGGGGTGTGGGGGTGGTGGGAGACATGTGTGGGGGCCTGGTGGAGGGTGACCCTGCACTGCTGGGGTGTGGGGGTGGTGGGAGACATGAGTGGGGGCCTGGTGGAGGGTGCCCCTGGTGGCTGGGGGGTGGGGGTGGTGGGTGACATGAGTGGGGGCCTGGTGGAGGCTGCCCCTGCACTGCTGGGGTGTGGGGGTGGTGGGAGACATGAGTGGGGGCCTGGTGGAGGGTGACCCTGCACTGCTGGGGTGTGGGGGTGGTGGGAGACATGAGTGGGGGCCTGGTGGAGGGTGACCCTGCACTGCTGGGGTGTGGGGGTGGTGGGAGACATGAGTGGGGGCCTGGTGGACGGTGCCCCTGCACTGCTGGGGTGTGGGGGTGGTGGGAGACATGAGTGGGGGCCTGGTGGAGGGTGCCCCTGGTGGCTGGGGTGTGGGGGTGGTGGGAGACATGAGTGGGGGCCTGGTGGAGGGTGCCCCTGGTGGCTGGGGGGTGGGGGTGGTGGGTGACATGAGTGGGGGCCTGGTGGAGGCTGCCCCTGCACTGCTGGGGTGTGGGGGTGGTGGGAGACATGAGTGGGGGCCTGGTGGAGGGTGACCCTGCACTGCTGGGGTGTGGGGGTGGTGGGAGACATGAGTGGGGGCCTGGTGGAGGGTGCCCCTGGTGGCTGGGGGGTGGGGGTGGTGGGTGACATGAGTGGGGGCCTGGTGGAGGGTGCCCCTGCACTGCTGGGGTGTGGGGGTGGTGGGAGACATGAGTGGGGGCCTGGTGGAGGGGGCCCCTGGTGGCTGGGGTGTGGGGGTGGTGGGAGACATGAGTGGGGGCCTGGTGGAGGGTGCCCCTGGTGGCTGGGGGGTGGGGGTGGTGGGTGACATGAGTGGGGGCCTGGCGGAGGCTGCCCCTGCACTGCTGGGGTGTGGGGGTGGTGGGAGACATGAGTGGGGGCCTGGTGTAGGGTGACCCTGCACTGCTGGGGTGTGGGGGTGGTGGGAGACATGAGTGGGGGCCTGGTGGAGGGTGCCCCTGGTGGCTGGGGGGTGGGGGTGGTGGGTGACATGAGTGGGGGCCTGGTGGAGGGTGCCCCTGCACTGCTGGGGTGTGGGGGTGGTGGGAGACATGAGTGGGGGCCTGGTGGAGGGTGCCCCTGGTGGCTGGGGTGTGGGGGTGGTGGGAGACATGAGTTGGACATGGGTGGGGGCCTGCTGGCAGGTGCCCCACAGTGCTGGGGGGTGGGGGTGCAAGGGGACATGAGTTGGTGTTCATTAGTTCAAGGAGACATGTGCCTTTGCTGGGGGGCATGCCCATGTTGGGTGGGCTGCCTGCGGGACATGACCAGGGATGCAGGGTAGTCCCCTGTGGTGTGGGCTGCCTGCAGGGGCCGTGGAGGGTGTACAGGGTACACCTGGGAGGACCCACACTGTCAAATCACATGTGGAACTTCCCGCGCACCCCTGAAATACACGCGCCCAGGCTATTCGCGTGTGGAACTTCCCGCGCACCCCTGAAATACACGCGCCCAGGCTATTCGCGTGTGGAACTTCCCGCGCACCCCTGAAATACACGCACCCAGGCTATTCGCGTGTGGAACTCCCCGCGCACCCCTGAAATACACGCGCACCCAGGCTATTCGCGTGTGGAACTTCCCGCGCACCCCTGAAATACACGCGCCCAGGCTATTCGCGTGTGGAACTTCCCGCGCACCCCTGAAATACACGCGCCCAGGCTATTCGCGTGTGGAACTTCCCGCGCACCCCTGTAATACACGCGCCCAGGCTATTCGCGTGTGGA
The DNA here is from genome assembly GCF_040938575.1 of Ambystoma mexicanum. Taxonomy (NCBI): domain Eukaryota; kingdom Metazoa; phylum Chordata; class Amphibia; order Caudata; family Ambystomatidae; genus Ambystoma; species Ambystoma mexicanum. The sequence continues at coordinate 758,684,229 of NC_090941.1, forward strand.
ACTTCCCGCGCACCCCTGAAATACACGCACCCAGGCTATTCGCGTGTGGAACTCCCCGCGCACCCCTGAAATACACGCGCCCCCAGGCTATTCGCGTGTGGAACTTCCCGCGCACCCCTGAAATACACGCGCCCAGGCTATTCGCGTGTGGAACTTCCCGCGCACCCCTGAAATACACGCGCCCAGGCTATTCGCGTGTGGAACTTCCCGCGCACCCCTCAAATACACGCGCACAGGCTATTCGCGTGTGGAACTTCCCGCGCACCCCTGAAATACACGCGCCCAGGCTATTCGCGTGTGGAACTTCCCGCGCACCCCTGGAATACACGTAGCCCGCTCCCCCAGGCCCGATCGCGTGAGGAACTTCACGCGAACCCCTGTAATACACGTAGCCCGCTCCCCCAGGCCCGATCGCGTGAGAAACTTCACGCGAACCCCTGAAATACACGTAGCCCGCTCCCCCAGGCCCGATCGCGTGAATAACTTCACGCGAACCCCTGTGATGCACGTACCCTGCTGAAATCGCGTGTTAGACTTCCCGCGCACCCCGGTATACACGCACACGTATTTTTTGTCAGCGGGTGTCCGTGTTTATGGGTACCCCTTTGCACGTCATTTTTCCTGGAGGGCCACAGTATGGGACATTCATCATGGCAGTATATAGGTGCTATTTGTTGGCGCACCTTTTGGCGCACATTTCTTACAGCCGCAGAGACGCTACCGCCTGCTTTCTTGTGGCGGTCGTGTTTGTGCCTGTGCGCTGGTTTGAGCGTGCGCTTTTTTCCCCTATTCTATTCCATGAATACGTGTTGTAGGCGAGCGTGTGGGCGTTCCGCGCACTTGTGCCCTGTACTTCCCCCGTGACGCCCACGTTTTGGCAAGTTGTTCCCCATTCCGAGTGTTACGCCGTGTTCCGCCTACTTTTGTTGCGTGCGCCGCGCTATGTGCGAATTTCGCTGTGGCCTGTGCGATTTTCGCTGTGACCTGGCGCACGCTGTTAGATGGCCTGTGCGCCAACGTGCGCCGCGCACTTTTTTATCGCACATCCGCTGGTTTTCTCGCGCACGGCCTTCCATGAATCGACGTGCGCTGCTTTTCGTGCGATTTTCGCAATTGCACTGCGATTTTCGCTATTCCACTGCGATTCGCACGTTTTTGCCCACTTGCGCCGCGCTAATTATTCCATGAATCGGCCTGTTAATTGGGAAACGGAGAAAGGAGTTATGTGATTGTTTCACTCTCAGAAAGACGTGGGCGCATGGGGTCAATGCTTAAGTAACTGCCATATCCTTTTTCCTTTGGAAGTATCCTGTGTTCTCTTCTATGAATTGTTCTTTGGATTCCTGTTCCATTCAATCCTTACGTCTATTGAGGAAGTTCTTTGCTGCTGCTCCTGGCAAAGGACTACATTGAATAGGTTTTTTCCACCCCTTTGGGGGATGTTTTCCCCCTTGTTATTTTGGCTTTCCACTCCGGCCTGGGTAAATACCTTTTCAGGCAGGGTGGCGTTCGGAGAGCCACGCCCCTACATGCATGATAAACGATCCAAACGGAGTTCCAGCCAAAGATCATCATCAAGCAAGTCTTCACAAAAGAAGCCTCAGGTGAGCCTTCCTCTTGAACCTGGCAAAAACTGGGGCAATATGATTGTAAAATCCATGGAGATTTCCAAAATAACTGGAAACAAGTGTGAGATTTCCAAAGTCTGATAAGGGGGATATCAGACTTAGAATTTCTAATTTCCATGTTATCTATGCTAATACCCTCAGTATCATCACGCATGGATGGGATGCATGCTTGCATGCTGCTTTTTTCCAATCCTGTATAAAATGTACTTGTTTTTTGCTTGCGAATCCTGTCCCCAACTGAAGAAACTGGGTGTGTATTGACTCTCTAGGGTACATGGACTTTGATCCAGCCAGTGTTGTGAATTCCAGTTGGTCAGCACTTTTTTAGTCGCAGACAAGTACTCCAAGATATGATGATTCAGTTAATAATGTCATAAATCCTTTGCCAAATCCACCAGCCATCTGAACCATGTCTCTATAAGTTGTTAGTTATATGGTAAAAAGGGGTAGGATTGCGCTTGACACCATTATAATACAACAACCAGCAATCAATGTACAGTATTTTAATGAGGTAGATTGAGAAATAGCCGACACGTGTTTCGACACTCAGGTCGTTTTCAAGGCCCTCAAAATTGTAAATAACAGCTCAATAGCGGTATCCTATCAAGTATTAATTAATCGGTTCCCATCAGTCAGGGTATATTGCGAATGAGGAAAACAGTGTCAAAAGCCACAAATGCCGGCACGGATATATTGCTCGACAAATCGAGAGAGATTCGAGTATATCTGGACAATTCCCATCTCTATAAGGACTGGGTAGGATTCCTCCCTCTATGCAAAGAGGCTGCGTCGATCTGCTACTGTGCCTTGAGGGAGCATGTTTCCTATCTGCTGGCAAATCATTGATCTTTGTGGATGTGTCAAGCACACAAAACTCCACTTACTAAATGTGGGAACTGAATTAAGTGACAAAATCCCTTTTTGAAACATGGGGTCTTTTTGAGGACCATTTGTTTCCCACCAGTCAAAACTACATTGCACTCTGTTCTGCTTCAGTGATCTTTCTCTCACATGTAAGCTAGTAGATTGGCACTTTAATCGTGTGCATGCATTCTCACCAGTACGGCTGAATCATAAAACAGTACAGGGTAACCTATGATACTTGTGGCTGCAGGCTGGGTGAGGACACGGTGCCTAGACCTTTCAAACATTTCAATTTGTTCTCCATGAGTACAGCAGGCAAAACTCTTAATACAATCCTAGCCAACCTCCATCTTTATGCATGGCTATTGAAAGGCTGAGATACAAGGACTGGGACCCATCAGCCATTTTGTATATTGTCTGTTAACCCCTTGACTCAGACATTATTTGTTTTTCTATCTTGGGACTTCAATTTAGTATTGACCGTTGCTCTTCATGGGCCTATGTTTTCCTATCCCCAAGGCTCCTAACAATGACATTGATTTTTCTGATGACTATCCCTTCTGCATGCGGTGTGAGCAAGTTGCATGTGCTCTGTGTGGACCCCCTTTTTCTGTCTGTGTCAAGCAAAAGATCATTCTAAGGGTGTGTCCTTCCCTTGTTTCGAAAGTGGTCTCTGAGTATCACCTTTCAGGTGATTCTTCTTCTTGTGTTTTTTACCTCTCTGCATTCTTTAAAGATAGAGGTGAGGTTCATTGTCTTGACCCTAACCAAGCGCTTCATTTATATTGGTCTCCATCTAAGTACTGGATTGACAATCGGCTGTTTGTTGAGTTTTATGAACCTCAGAAGGACCAGGCCATTACAAGCAGAACATTTATCAATATATTTTATATGCCTCAAGACTTATTACAAGCATGCAAACAAGGAAATATGTTTATTTGTCTGCATTTTAAATTTGATTCCTCTAAATGTTGGTAACATTCCAGTTATCTTTGTTTATGTTCCTGAAATGTGTAATGCAGTTTCATTTATGCATTTTGCAGTGGGAAATTGAGACATTTCTGGATGTTTTCTCAATTCTCCTGGAATATGAATATTCTTTCTTTACTTCTACCTCCTTTCTTCTCGGTGAGATAGACATTTCCCTGCAAGGATACTGAATGTTTTATTACTCAGAACTTTCTTTTAAACTTAATTATCAAGACCATTTTATTTGCTGCTTCAGGCTTGAATTCCCTTTTAATAATCATGCTGTAGCTGTGTGCAAGTATAGTGCTTCATTAATGTTCTTGTTTCACTGCAGTATCACCCCTAGGAAGTTTGATTTGGTTCAAGTGTCAGAGGGCCCAAAGAGTGGAACCATCAGTGTGGATGCTGGAGATTTAACCTTAAACAAGAGAGGAACGAGGACATCTTTCACTTTTAGAAAAGTGAGGCAGACACCCTGCAACTGTGGTAAGTGACTTGACTAAGTTTTGTGATTTGATATGTTGTCAGTTGAACAAATCAAAATATGTTCCCTTTCCCTTTGTGTGTTCCATATGTGCACATGTTTCAAGAAACATGTATTTTGATAAAATTGCACAAGTCCAGTGATGGCGACAATAGGTGCAAAACGAACCAATACTATCTTAACATCCCTATGCCATGCAAAAACTGTACACAATGGTAAACACTGTTACTAGATATTGGCACAGTTGTAATTGCAATTGATATGAGTTAAGCATATACTATAGATGTCAGCGTTCAACTCCGGATTGATCCACAAAAATGCACTAGAAGACAACAGACTTTCCTGCTGCCAGAGTGGCACACAGGAATGGAAGAAAGTCTTCTTCCACCAATCAAGCGAAAGGATAAGGGTCATGCTACAGCTCTCTCCTAGGCATAAACAAAACACAGCAATTACAGCACAATGCAACTTCACTCGTCTCCTCTCACCACTCTTCTCCGTGGAAATTCAATACAATACCTCCGGAGAAGACCAAGAATGGTGTTGCACCTCTCCGCTGGGTGAAACCCCAAGCCATGTGTCAGAGTGCACCCTAATGCTGCCAAGTTTCCTTTCTCCAAAGAGAAGTACATCAAGAACAGTCTGCAAAGAACAGATATGAAGTGTAGGAAGACGAACAAATAAAGGGATGAAAGGGGCTAAATCCAGGACGACAACCTAAAATTTCACTTTCTCTCCTTTTTAGGATTTTGAGACTGAAGTGTCTTGTGGGAAATCCCAGAGACGATGTAGCAGAAATAAAAGCTTTGTTGCAGGGATCTGCAGCAGTTTATATAGTTCCCATTTCTGGGAGTTTAGTAGCCGGCAAGGATAAGTACATTAGAGACCCCAGCAGGAGCCCCCAGGCATTGGGAGCCCCACTGTCCAATAAACATCAGTCCAAAAGGGGAAATCCAAGTGCACAATTGTTTACACACAGTGTTATGTGGCGCACCAATCAGGAAGAAAAATAAAATGCCAACAGGTATAAACCAGAAGGGAGGTAAATGGGATGATAAGCCAGGAAATCACAGGATGACAGGTTGAGTGCCACGCTCACAGGAAAAAGGTTGTCAAGCGACATTCATCCGAATGCAGTTTTTCATTTCCATGAATTGCACGTCTTGCTAGGAAACGGGAGCGCAGTTGGTTAAGCGAGCATAACATGCTATGTCATCAGTGCACGATACTGTTGCGGAATCTAGTCGGACACTGGCATAAGTCCATTAGCGGCCAGGGAACATGAAATCAGCAGTGTAGTTGCCGAATGTGTACCCCAAGATTGCGCAGACGGGGTCAGCTGATAACATCAGCAACTTTACGTATATCAGACATTAAGTGGTGGGCAGCCTGTGGCCTTCCAGATGTTTACGCCTCAGCTCCCATAAAACATAATCAGTATGTCATGGTGATGATTCATGGAAGTTGTAGACCAAAATATCTGGAGGGCTGTAGGTTGCCCTCTATTCTTGTGTGTTGCTCACCCCAACTCCCTCCAGTCTTCCTACATTAATCCCCCTCACTGATCCATTACTTAATCTGACAACATTAGGAGAACTATATCAACATGAAGAGGATAGGAGCCATCCTGCATTTTCTTTTAGTTCTCCTTCTATTATTATTTCTCTGGTTCATGTTGTGTGAATTGTAGCAGTATTTTTTTGTATTCATTTTCCCAAATGTGAGAAACCTGAAGGTGTTTCACGACTCAGTCCCCGTAGATGCCTTATTCAGGTGGCCAGGAAAGGGCCATCGCTATTGGATCCCAACCCTGGGGGTGAACAAGCGAGGGAGGATCACCTAGGTATGGGGGTCCTCAGGGAGTGGGGAGGAGACACATGAAGATGAGACATGGTATGCCCCATTTCCTGACAGTTATTTACCCCATATTCCCTCTACCTTTATGGGATACTACAACTCCCATAATTCCCCTCCTTTCCTTATCAGCCCAACTACTGAGACGAGGAAGAGGAAGACTGAGACTAGGAAGATTACCAGTGGTGACATGGACCGGCCTTGCCCAACGCAGTCATAATTACACACACCTGAAACTCATGGACAGCTATCCAAACTTCCAAACTATAAAATGTGGAGCACAGAAAGACACAGAGAACGAGGCACGGGCCAAGAAGGAAGTCAAGCTGGATGGTGAAACCACACCTGAGAGAGAACTGCATAGAACGAGGCCAGAGAGAACGAGATGCTGACAGGCTGCAAGTTGAGGCAGGAGAAAGCGTGGCGAGGGAGCCGTGTCTCCAAGAAGCCGGGAGAGTTCAGAGAAGGGAGCTGAGAGGCTGGCTAATCGCTTTCCTACATGCACCAGCAAACTGCTTGTTTCCTCCCGGGGCAGTGAGACCGCCCAGGAGTGTCTGAGGGGCAGGTGGACAAGACCCTGACCTCGACAAGCTGAAACAGAAGGACACCCAAAAGCAATCACAGCCGGTGAGTTCAAAGAAAGGGAGAGCCTAGTTTGTGATACGCGCAATTGTGGTAAGCTACAGTGATGCACGCAAGGCTACGAGTTGAAGGATAAAGACATTGAACTGAAAGCTTGAAAAGATAATAGAACAATGAATAATGAAAGAAAAATGTGTTGAAAGCCATTGAAGGAAAGGGCACGAGGGAAGGAGAGCAGGCAGAGATCCCGAAAGGCTAATGAGAAAGTGAACTGATATTTTTGTGAAAACGAGGAACAGAGTGGCTGCCGTGGGCCCGTCCTGATGAACTATATGCTTTTCTAAAATAAGGAACATAGTGGCCGAGGGCCCATTCTGTGAAACCAAGTGCAAGAGGCACGGACATTGAGAACCAAGTGCAAGAGCACAGATATTGAGAAGTCAACCCTATTGTCAGAGTGATCACGCATAGGAGTGATAATACTATGCGGTTGCGAAGGTCTCTGACTGGTGAACATTGTGAAAGAGAAGTACAATGGTTGGGGAAGGGAGTTCTCCCTGAGCTCTGTGAAGCAGAGCTGTTTAGCTGCAAAGTGTTTCAGCCATGTTTAAGTGTTTGAAGACAGGCAAGGGCAGCCTGTGAAAGTAACTAAGAAGGAACTTTGTGAATATCTGTTTGTTTGAGAATTGTAAAGCCGGGTGAGGGAAGCCCGAAGGAATCCATTGAAGAAAACTGTGATGCACGTTGACAGGCGAGGGCAGCCTGTCAAGTAACTAAGAAGGAACTTTGTGAATATCTGTTTATTTGAGAATTGTAAATCCGGGTGAGGGAAGCCCGAAAGAATCCATTGAAGAGTCTGTGATGCATGTTGAACTGACATTGAAATAGGCGAGGGACGTCTAACAGATTTATGGGAAATCTTTGAACTGTGGATTCTATCCACCTTGAAGGAACTTTGTAAGAACCCCAGTGAACTGAACTTGGGGAAGGGAGTGGTGAGCCACTTCCATTGCCATTCTGATACTCTCTTTTTTTTCATACATTTTTCCACACTTAGTTATTGTTTTGCTTGACTCACTGACTTGGACCATTTTATTTCAATTTGATGGTCGAGACTACTCCCATTATAGAACTGGAGCCAGCTGGGAAGTTTCCAACCCCAGTCAAACTCAATAAAGTTTTTGAAATGTGCACCTTTTGTGTCTGTGTCCTTACCTGTGATACCATGCCTGCCTCACACATGCTTTAAATTTGTGTACTGGTAATTATTAGATATTCTGGGGATGCTTTATATGCATGAATACAGCTCATACACACAGGCTCTGTGAAATGTTTCCAATAGATGCTGAAGTGATAGTCGTAGGAAATGTGTTAGCAAACATCCGCCTGCTATGAGTTTATCCAAATATTGCTAATTAGCATTACATTCTTTGTGCATATTTTGCTTTTTAATATGGATAAAGCATTTGTTCCCCTTCCCTTTTGCTCTGTGTGTTTGATATTTCCCTGAAGGTCAGGTGGATTTCTATATTTTACTGTGTTCCATCTTTGTTTGGGTTTGCAGGTATATTGAAGCCCTCAATCTTTCAGAACTGATACTAAATAAAAGTGACCCGTGACCCATATATTCTATACCCAAAGATGAAGAACTGACTAATTCTTTTGAGAGTACTATCTGATGTACTCAACATGTACACAATTGATTGCAAAATCCTCAGGAGAAATTCTTCAATCTAATTACCCCTCCACTACCCCAGTCGTCTTTATCTCTCTCCTCCCGAATTCCCAGACTCCATCTCATCCACAACACTGCAGCAGACAAAATAGCTCAATGAGTTAAGTGCTTGCTCCCAGATAACTCTGATTAGCGTGCAAGACAACGGTTTGAATCCCAGCGCAGCCTGCACAGGCCTTCATTTTTCTGAGGCCAAATAATTGAATCACATTGCGTAGTAATAACTTTTATTTCAGCACTCAGAAGCAGGAGGAATCACTAAATAAAAAGGTAATATTATTGTAATAATCTTGAGCGTAAAACACCAAAAATATTACTCACCAAAAATCAGAGCCCTCCACTGGCTTCATATTTAGCAGAAGTCAACCTGCAGGGCCTTGTGCATCTAACTTATAACGGAAAGGGTCTACATTTTGTGTGTGAACAATTGTGCACTACTTATCAAACGGTGAAAACAGAAGACTACTGATATGACTTTTATAATCGAAGTGTTACTTAGTTTGTAAATTGTATACGTTTTGTATATATTTGTTATTTGTTGAATAAAAGTGTTTAATGTACTGTAATCGTTTTTTGTTAAGTGTATTTTTTATGTTTATGTGTACTGTATGTTGTATTTATTTTTGTTTGTTACCGAATTATATATTTGTAATTGTAAAATGTAATTTGTTTATATTTTGTAATACAAATGATAAAATGTTAATGTTTATGTATATTGTGATTTTTTTATTTTAATGTTACTTTTTTATTTAAAAGATGTGCAGAGGATTTTATTTTTAAAGAGAAGTGTTGTATATAAATTATAGGTATAACATGTTTTTAATGATGTAATTTGGTTTATTTGAGGATGTATTAACGCTGTACATTTTATTAAAAAGTGACTTGTTTGTATGAATGACATTTTATTTATCATATAATATTTTATATTTTTAGGTTAATGGGTGAGTCAAGGTTACCATGATATTTGATTTAAATTTGATTTTTTCATTTGCATTGATTAAATATGTTTATATTATCTTAATATTATTATTTCTAGTTTTTGTAGACTTATGTTTTTGTTAGTTTAACATTAACTTTTTAGTAAAGATTTCTTTTAAAATAATTACCTTACCTCCAATGTTAGTAAGAACCTTTGGCAAATAGTCAAATAAAAAAAAGTTTCATATTTGAAAAATTCCAATTAGATTTCATTTATGTATAATAGCTTTAAAAAAATACCAATTAACCCCTTAACTGCGGAGGACGACCTATCTCGTCCTCCGCAGTGCGTTTCTAGTGCGGAGGATGAGATAGCTCGTCCTCCGCAGTACTTAACTGTGAGGGGGGGCAGATTGCCCGCCCTGGAGTAGCGCAGATGCTCCACACCCCCAGGCTGTGAAGGGGAAAACTCCCCCTTCTGTGCCTGGGGCTAGGGAGTCAGACCTGATGATGTAAATGTAGCAGCCATGCATCAGGCATTTCTAGCCCGATTTACTTGAGTGAGGGCTCTTTGTAAAGGCAAGCCCTCACTCAAGGAGATTGCTAGTCGAGGATTGTTTCGATCCTCGACCAGCTATCACCACTGGACCACCAGGGAACTGATTTTGGGGGCAGCCCTCCAAGCCAAACCACACCCCAACCCCATCCAAAACGAAATGGGGCACTATGTTTTGCCTTCTTTGGGGGCAGATGGGTGCTGTCAAGGAAGACACCAAAACAAAGTGCCAAAAAGGCAGACTTGGGGGAAATTGAAGCCTGTGGGCCAGCCCCCCTAGAAATTCCCCCAGAGAGAGGACGATTATTGCAACTTCCCTGGGTGGCAAATTTGAGGGTCTAGTCCCATTTTTCCACCCCAGGGAAGCAGCAAGGACCACTAGGCCACCAAGGAAATGGTCTTGGAGTGGGGGTAGGGGGCCCAAGCCAATCAGCCCTCCACCCCCAGAAAATGCCAACCAGATGGCATAATGTTGTTTTGCCTTCTTTGGGGGCAAATTGGTCCAATTGGCCCCCAAGGAAGGCAAAGCAACATTACACTCCACATGTAGTGGTACAGGGGTATCACGGGAACCCGTGCCTGTGGGCCAGCCCTCTTAGGAATCCCCCCCACCCCCAGTATGGGCAGAACCTCGCTGCTTCCCGGGGGGGGCAGAATGAGAGTTCTGGCCCCATTTTGCTACCCCTGGGAAGCAGCAAGGACCACTAGGCCACCAGCAATATGATCTTGGGGTGGGCTTGCCTGGTGGGCCCCCCCAGGCCAATCCGCACCTCACCCTCACACCCCAAAACTGCCAGCAAGATGGCATAATGTTGTTTTGCCTTCTTTGGGGGCAAATTAGTGTGGTTTTGCACCTATATTCCCCCAAGGAAGGCAAAACAACATAGGGCAATTTTGCCAGAGGCACACTTGGGGGCATCAGGGGGCTGGCCCTATACCTGTAGCTTCCTCAGGAATGCCCCAATGGAGGGGCAGATCCTTTCTGCTTCCCTGGGCGGGGGCAAAATTGAGGGTCTGGTCCCATTTTACCAACCTTGGGAAGCAGTAAGGAGCACTAAGCCACTAGGGCAAAGATTTTGGGGTTGGAGGGCTGTTTCGTCAATTGCCCGTTGCAGCCGTCCTGGATCTCTGGCTGGGCCACGTTAGAGAGTTTCCCTCTGGTGAGGGATGGGGACCCTGCGCGGGCTCCCTGGGACCGCCGCTGGCCTGTCGGGCAGTGGACCCATCTGCGAGGTGGACGCCCAAGGCCGGCCAAGGCTGGGGGCAGCACCCCCGGCCGTCCTGGATCTCTGGCTGGGCTGCGTTACAGCTTTTCTCTGCGGGGGGGCATAGGGACCCTGCCGGGACTCCCTGGGACCACCCCTGGGTTTTGGGACGGTCAACCCACATGAGAGAAAGGAGCCCAAGCATGGTAGCTGCACTTCTGACTGTCCTGGACAGTTGGGAACCTTGCTGGGACGTTCCGTGACCCCCGCTGGGCTTGGGGGTGGTCGATCCACATGCAGGCAGACACCCAAGTCCGGGGCAGCACTCTCCGCCGTACTAGAGCTCTGGCTGGGCTGCGTTACAGCTTTTCCCTCCGGGGACGGATGTGCACCCTGCAGGGGGCTCCCTTTGACTGCTGCTGAGCTGGGGGGCTGTCAACCCATGTGCGAGGCAGGGCTTCCGGCTGTCCTAGAGCTCTGGCCATGCCACATTACAGCTTTTCCCTCCCGAGAGGGATGAGGACCCTGCCGGGGCTCCCTGGGACCGCGATGGCCTGGGGACCTGTGACCCACAAAGGAGATAGGCGCCCAAGGCTGGAGGCAGTACCCTCAGCTGTCCTGGTGTTCTGGCCATGCCGCGTTACAGCTTTTCCCTCCGGAGAGGACCTGCCAGGTCATCTGATGACCACCGCTGGGCTGGATGGGCAGTCTACCCACGTGCAAGGCAGACGCCCAAGGCCGAGGGCAGCACCCCCGGCCGTCCTGGAGCTCTGGCTGGGCTGCATTACAGCTTCTCCCTCTGGGGAGGGATGGGGACCTTGCCGGGACTCCTTGGGACCACAGCTGGTGTTGTGGACGGTCGACCCACAGAGGCAGAACCACCGGCCGTCCTGGAGCTCTGGCTGCGCTGGGATACAGCCTGTCCCGCCAGGGAGGGATGGGGACCCTGGCGAGGCTTCCTGGGACCGCTGCTGGACCTGGGGACAGTCTATCCACATGGGAAACAGACGGCCAAGGTGATGGGCAGCACTCCCGGCCGTCCTGGAGCTCTTGCTGTGCCGCGTTCTTGCTTTTCCCTATGGGGAGGGATGGTGACCGTGCTAGGGCTCCCTAGTACTGCCGCTGGACTTGGCTGGGCTGGGTTAAAGCTTTTTCTCCAGTGAGTGATGGGGACCCTGCCGGGGCTCCCTGAGACTGCAGTCGACCCACATGGGAGACAGGTGTCCAAGGACGGTGACATCACCCCCGATGGCCCTGCAGCTCTGGCCTGGCTGTGTTACAAGTTTTCCCTCCAAGAAGGGATGGGACCCTGCCGGGGCTCCCTGGGTCTGCCGCTGAACTTGTGGATGGTCAACACACATGGGAGACAGGCACCCAAGGCTGCCCTGGAGCTCTGGCTGGGCTGCATTACAGCTGTTCCCTGCGGGCCTGCGTTGAGGGATGGAGACCCTGTCGGTGCTCCCTGGGGAGACCCTGCCGTTGCTCCCTGGGGGGACCCAGTCGGTGCTCCCTGGGAAGCGGCTGGACTTGTGGACGGTCAGCACACATGGGAGACAGGCGTCCAAGGCCGGGGCAGCACCCCCGGCCGTCGGGGATCTCTTGCCATGATGCGTTACAGCTTTTCCCTCCAGGGAGGGACGGGGGACCCCGCTGGGTCGCCCCATGACTGCCGCTGGACTTGACGACAGTCCACCCTTGAGCTTTGGCTATGGCGCGTTACAGCTTATCCTTCTGGTGAGAGATGGTGACCCTGCCGGCACTCCCGGGGACCACCGCTGGACTTTGGGACAGTCGCCCAAGGTGAGGGCAGCAACCCCGGCCGTCCTGGAGTTCTTGCCTGCTGCATTATAGCTTTTTCCTCCCGGTAGTGATAGTGAACCTGCCAGGGCTCATTGGGACTGCCGCTGGATTTAGGGATGGTCGACCCACCTGGGAGACAGGTGCCCAAGGCCAGGGACATTACCCCCGACCATCCTGGAGGTCTGTCCCGGCTGCATTACAGGTTTTCCCTCCAGGGGGTGATGGGGACCCTGCTGGGGCTCCCTGGGACTGCGGCTGGACTTGGGGACAGTTGACCCATATTGGAAACAAGCGTCCAAGGCCCGCCAGACATCATCCCCAGCCATCCTAGAGTTCTTGCTGGGCTGCGTTACAGCTTTTCCCTCTGAGGAGGCATGGGAACCTTGCTGGTACTCCCTGGGACCCCGCTGGGCTTGGGGATGGTCAACCCACATGGAAGACAGGCGCCCAAGGCCGGGGACATCAACCCGACCATCCTGGAGCTCTGGCCTGGCTGCGTTACAGGTTTCTTTCCCTCCAGGGATGGATGAGGGCCCTTCCCGGGACTCCCTGGGACAGCGCTGGACTTGGGGACAGTAGACACATATGGGAGACAGGCGCCCAATGTTCGAAATGTTGTCAAATCGTGAAAGGCCACTGTGGATGTAAACAGATCCTAAATCACCTGGGAAACGGCACTTAAAGGAGCATCCTCCTCTAGTAAATGTCAGTAAAAATACCTAATGATGGATTTTAATCCACTTTCCCCTAATATATTGACTAAATAGCCATTGATGTTATAGAATGCTCATAAAGATGTCTCGTAATGACAGATTCCCATTTTCCCAGATGTAGCCCGGTACCCAGTAGCAATGTTCATCTGTAGTAGGAAATGTTTACATGTTCCCATTTTGTAATGTGTGTGGCTTGTAGAAATACCGGATGCACAGAAGAAAATGTTTTCTCCCATTTCCTATCCCCAATTTTAATAGTGCCCTTCACTGTGGCACAATTTTAGGTATGGCGAGAGAGAGCTTTAACTCTCTGCTAGGCTGCCTAAAGATACATATTAGAGGGAACCTGGTGCCATTCAAGTGCTTTGTGAGGCAAAATGAGCACATCATGGCTAAAGCTTGGTTATAGTGGTAGTCATTTTGTAGAAGCAAGTGGAACTGTCTAAGTTGAATTATGCTTTTAGAGCATGTTTTTTTTTCCCAGTCGCACATTTTTTAAATCTTTTGTGCTGCATAATATTTTCTTTATTTATTTGTTATCATATAGTATTTACTATGTTGACAAACCAGCTGTGCTTCATTGTAGAGTGTGTTTACGTATAGTACTTTATCTACATCTAGTATATGGCTCCTCACAGTTCGTTTCACATACTACAACGCATTCCTACAACCCACTGGACAGCCACCATGCATGGCAACAGCCAGGGTGATAATATGACAAATTATAGTGAAAAGAAGGGTGTGGCTGAAGTCTGTGGGCACTTTTCAGAAAATACTTCTGGTTGCAAGAGGGTACGACTGTAATAGGAGCAGAACTATAAGATTTCCTTTGTTAGGGTGACCACCAGCAGCAATGTGTCCCATTTGCCACATTAAGCCAACTGGCACGGGACCTAGGTACTTTAGACCTCTTGGTAGGGTAATAACACACAACAAGCACCTGTGTGCTTATGAATCGTGACAGGGTAGCCAGGTGTGATGGGAAAAGAGGCTGCCGCAAGGTTAGTTAGTAGTAAAAGGGAGCTTATTTTCACAGCAATAGGAGCAAGCAGAGAGATAATGTCTTGGTCCATGTAGCAAATGAACGTCTCTTACAACAGTTCTAGAGGTGAATGCCTTCTACCCCCTGCTTATCAGTCTGTGTGATAACCCTTGCCTTTGTCTTCTGGTTGCTGGTTTTGTGGGTTTCCCGAACCCTGGTTGATTGACAACGTGGGTCTTGTCCATTTAGAGCCAATGTTATCGGAGCATCTCTGAGCTTGCCAGTCTCCTCCAACAATGCCAGGCCCTTTGCACGTTTCTCCAGTGGAGCTTCCCCCCTTGGGTTTTGGGAATGGGGTCCAGGGTGCTCTCTGGTGGTGGACCACTTCCCTACAAAGATTCTGATCCTCAGGATACTTTCTTGCCAACTTTCTTCACTGTAGTCTCCCTGACCCTCAGGGAGATTGCACTGCCCCATACCTCCTCCCACCTCACCTTAGTGCTCCCCTCGACCGGACCACTGTAACCTCCTTGATCTTACTTATTAGGGATGCTTGGGCTCTTTTTCCCTCCTCTAGCCGAGGACGGATAGCTCTCTTTCTCACTGATGGTTCACATCCTCCACTCTGCAGCAACTCGTCTCTTCCTGATTGCACCTCCTTCGCCCTCCAACCTCCTCCAGACTCTCCCTCCAACCTCCAGCTTTCTCGATCTTTTCTGCTCTCAGTACTTCTTTCTCCACCAAACTCCTTCCCCCAATTCCTACTCGAACACCCCACAAGGCCAGGCTGCCTTCTTGGTATAGAAGGGTCTCTCCTCCCGTTAGGTGTGGCGTACTGGTATTCAAGAAACCTGTGCACTGAAGGCTGTGCTTGACTGTGAATTGGATCTTGGGTTGAGGATCTTGTGGCCTGGAAGTGGGCTGGCCTGAGCATATAAGAAAGCCTGCCACCATCTTGAATTTCAGAAGGGCTACGAGTAGGTCTGGAGTCTCACTATCTTCCCCTTGGAGCCCTGACGTTAGTGACTGCGTGAGTCTTGGTCCCTCTGCCCGGTGAGCATGTGATTCTGAAGTCAGAAAAACTCTCAGTAAGCAGAGTATGCTGTTTGCTCATTTTAATTTTGCTTTATTGCAGAGAACTTGCAAGTTTGTAACCCCTGCAATGTGGACTGAAGGCAGTGTGTTAATGTCCTTGTTTGCATATTCTATGGTTGTCATCCTTGCATTTCTGCTGGGGTGACTTGGTAACTGCATTACCTCCATAGTCTGCATGAGCCTTCATAGGTCACAATGCGAGCTGTAGTCCTCAGCACCTGCGCTGTGGGGGAGAATGTATTTCAGACTAACCAGAGATTGTCAAGTTATGTTAATATGCTTATATACCAGGCCAAATCAACACTGTAGTCATTTAGGAGCACAATGTTAATTCGGTTGCAGCCATGCCTGTGCCAAGGGCGGTGGCATCAAGAATAGCGCGTGTTTAAGGGTGAATGTGGTTGGTAACAGAAGGTAAGGGAATGGAGTCGTCAAAGTAGTATAGTCAAATTGAAGAAGCATGGCCTCTTGATGTTCTTTCTCTTTTCATCTCTAACACCACTCATACTTGCTGCTTCCATCTCTATACCATTCACAAAGCCTGTCCTTTTCTCACCTCTCATTATTTCTCGACTTGACTATTGCTCTGCTCTCCAAATGAATCTTCCTACAAGTCAACATTCTCCCTTCTGATCTATGTACATTTCAGCTGTACACCTTCTTTTCTGCCTTTCTCCCTGCACCTCTGTTACAACATCTCTTCTTTCTGCCGGCTCTCTTTAATTCCCAGCTTCTCTCTCACTTTCTTGGTATAGTCTACAAATGTATTCATGGACTAGCCCCACTCTACCTCTCTTCCTTCATTTCCTGTAATTAACTTTCCGACCAGCGCATTCACAATATCCTTTTCTCCTTACTGTCCTCAAGCACCCTTGTGCCCAAACTTGCTTTCAATCATTTTCACTCCTAACTCCTAATCACTGGAACTCATTGCCTCTGCACATTTGAGATCTCCTTCCTTTTATATATTTTGCTCTCAGCTTAAATCTCACCTTTCCTTGTTGCCCTAAGAAGTGTGTTGTATCTGCTGTCATAGCCCAATAATTCATTTTACCATTAAACAAGCAGACTTTGTGTAGCGCTTTGGCAAAAGTGCTATATAAATCTGATAAAATGCAGAAAATACAAAAAAGTTGTCATGTCCCGCTTGAGTTCATTTTAGTTCACAGTAAGACAGAGTGGTGCCTTACTTGGATGCTATGTTACTATACTTTGACTCTTACCATAAGGTAATGTCATGATTTGTTGTGTGTACAGCGCTTTAGGCCAAGGTATCTTGCAGGCTGTAAGCCAACAATGTGAACACCAGTGCACTCAAAGATCAACACTGAAAGGCCCCTCGGCCAGCCAGCCAATCAAAGTGGAGACAATGTGCACAAATCAGAAGTAAATGTGCTCCAAACCGGACTTGCAGCCATGAGGCCTGGTGATCTGGACAGCTTGTACACATGTAAACCCTTGATTATAATTGTTGTATTGTTTATTGGTTAAATCATTGTTCACCCTTAACAATCGTAAGACAACAAAACATGATTAAACAACACATCACAATAGAAGACCAACTTTAAATAATTAAACATATATAAAAATTTGGTAAAATTGCTAATCTGAAAGAATATAGGTTGTAAAAAACCATTTCATACTAATCAAAATGTATATTAAAAGATGAAGAAAGCCTTTTAGAAACTTGCGATTCTAGCTTCAAGATCAAGACTATTAAAAAAGCCCAATACTGCTAGTGCAAGCGAAACAGGGGTACCACTTAGACTATGCCACATTCTGAAAGAATTTTTAAGTTCTCCCAGAATTGAGGTAATTAATAAAATAAACAGTATGATTACTTTTAAATTGGACACAGTTAATAAGCAAATGCTCAGTAGTTTCCAGTACCCCTGGAGCTTCACAAAAATGACAATTTCCTGATGATTAAAGACTAATTTCCTTGTGTATATGCATAAATCACGTGTTCCATATTGGTTCCAATTAAATTGTGCAAAGTCACGTCTGGCAGAGGGACAAGGAAAGATCTTACAGTGAGAAGCAAGTGTACCTAAACATTTATGCTCAAGTTTAACATTTTTTAGACTTTTATAACTATGAAACTTGTCAACCATGCTACACCAGTCCATTTGATAGAAGGCCATCAAGTCATTCCTGGTTTTGCCAATGGTAGACAAAATGTAATCACAATAATCTACACATGCATTTAGTATCTTGTCTTTTCTTGCCGTCCCAACCACATTCACCTCTGTATACAAAGAAAGGGAGCAAGGTGCCAGCAGTTTATAATAGAACGATAGAATCTTCCACTGAGCCCTCACCTTCATCGAACATAGACCTAAACCATATCTAATAGCAGCATTTGGAATGGTATATATTATTTAATATTAGGAATATTGGAATACTTACAATATTTTTTCTTAATATATATATCATCTGTAAGACTAAGGTCTCAGTCATTTGTCTAAAGAAACTTTTTATGTTCAAATTATTCAGAGCACTAGAAATATAGAGCCCCAAATAGATAACTGACCCTCTCTCTAGAGACCCTGCTCAACAACCAGTGGCCCCTGATGATCTTTCTATTATTAGAAAAGGTAAGTACCTTTGTTTTACTCGCATTGATTTTTAGAAAGTTGGCAGTCACATAACGATCAAATTCTGACAACAAACGGTGCAATCCCACTGCTGTTTTATCTAGCACAATTAAATTGTTGGCGTATGCAATCCATGTACATTTTAAATAACAATTTTGGTGGTAGAAAAGCAGCAGTCTCTATCACTTCCCCTATGTCTGATACATATATGTTAAATAAAGGGCATGAATGCACCCCTGTCGTAAACTATTTTTTGAATGGATTGTGTCCTCCCACAATTACTCATCTTTGATATATTCAAGTCTGTTTGCAACTTGCTTCGGAATTTTTTTTCACAGGGTCGAGCATCATGAAGCATCGAATCTTGGTCCTCGACGGTCTCCGTAGCATCTGTATATAGTGCATGCACGCTGACCGTTATCTCAGTTCTGTTTTTCCGCATTGCTGCGTGCTTCAGCAATTTCAATTGTGTTTGCTTCGATATGGCCTCCACACCGAAGACCGGCTTCAAGCGCTGTTCAGACTGTGGGCCAAGATGTCTATCACAGACCCTCACTGCGTTTGTCTGTGGTGCTTGGGGTCGGGTCACAAGGTCGACGACTGCGGCTTGTATCAATCAATGACTGTTAAAGTCTTGTGCAATGACTGTTAAAGTCTTGTGGGAAAGGAAGGGGAAACTCGATGCAGAATTAGATGTGCCATTTGACGGTACTTCTCTGTTTGGTGAGAAGGCCGATAGCAGTGTGGAAAAACTTCAAGCTTCTATAGCTGCAGCAAATCTTTAGGGGCGGCAATACGACAACCTCAATTTACAGGCCAAGGATGGAGAGGTAGTTCTTTGCATTTCTATTCCTCCGTATCTAGAGGAAGAAGTCAGTTTTCACAAAGAGGTCAAAGGAGACCCTTTTGTGGAAGAGGTAGAGGAGAAAGGACTCCCTGTTCAACACCCGCAGAGTTACCCTCAGCTGCAGGTGGAACAGCAAAATGACTCCCACACCCACAAATCTGTGGTAGGAGGCAGACTGTTTTACCATGTCCGGAGTTGGCGAAGCATGACTTCGGATACATGGGTTCTACAAAGAGCAGACTGTTACTGTCCCCCATTGCTAAAAAGACCTCCCGATTGCCCCCCAAGAACTGAGCAAGATAAACCTTGGTTTCAGATCTACTCCTCCAACAGGAGATTCTCACCCTATTGGAGAAAGGTGCGCTAGAATTGGTACCTGTAGCAGAGAGGAACCAAGGTTGGTACACTCCTTACTTTCTAATACCCAAGAAGGACAGAGGAGTGCGACCCATCTTGGACTTGAGATGCTTGAACAAGTTCCTCAGGAAGGACAAGTTCAAGATGGTAATTCTTTTGCAGATCCCTTTGGCCTTTCGACTCCAGGATTGGTTGGCGTCATTGGACCTTCAGGATGCTTACTTTCATGTGCAGATACATCAGAAGCACAGAAAGTACCTGAGGTTTGTGGTTGGCGGTTCTCATTATCAATTTTGAGTTCTGGTATTCAGGCTCACCTCAACCCCAAGGATTTTCACCAAGTTCATGGGAGTGGTGGCAGCAAGTCTAAGGAGGGAAGGGATTCACATTTACCCCTACTTGGACGACTGGTTCATCAGAGCTGTTTCTCTGGAAGAGTGTTGGAGTCATCTCAGGCACACATGCCCCATGAACTGGGCTTCTCCCTGAACTTCAAGAAGTCCCACTTAACACCTACTCAGAAGCTTCAATTAATTGTAGCAGTCCTGGACTCAGCCTCGGGAAAAACTTCGCCACCCGAGTTAAGGGCTCAACATCTTTTGCAGATGGGCCAAAGATTTCAGAGTGCCCAACGTCTTCTGGCCTATGACCTCCTAAGGTTGCTCGGCCTCATGGCATCCTGCATTTTCCTGGTGCCAGAAGCCCGTCTGAGAATGAGATCCCTTCAGTGTGCTCTCAGATCCCACTGGTCCCAATTCTATGACAGAATGACGGACCTTCTCCAGGTCCTGACAAAGGTCACCCAGGATCTCCTATGGTGGACCAGCCGAGAGGATGTGATGAAAGGACAACCTTTTTGGCAACCATGGCTGGAAGAGACAATTGTGAGAGATACCTCCCTCACAGGATGGGGAGCGCACATGAAAGTTCAATAAGTGAACACTGGTCTCAGTTGGAGTCCAAACTCCATATCAACCTTTTGGAGCTGAGGGCAATCAGACTAGCTCTGATGGCCTTCCTGCCCTTAACACGGGAGGAAGGTTTCCTGATAATGTCGGACAACACAGTGGCCATGCATTACCTAATCAAGAGAGGGGGGGCGTAGGGTCCTGCCCTTGTGCAGAGAGGCAATGCAGCTCTGGTTCTGGGCACTAAGAGAAGGAAAAACTCTTCTGGCAGTTCATCTAGCCGGAGAAAAGGACACAGCAGAGGAGGCTCTGAGCAGGCAGATCACGATCTCCGATGAGTGGGAACTAGCTCAGGAAGTCCTTCAAGAGATCTTTGCCATTTGGGGAACTGTTCATGACCAGTGTCAACTGGAAGTGCAAGCTGTTCTGCTCCAGGGAATTTCCCCAGAGAGGAGCTATAGGGGACGCGTTTGTAGTGGACTGTGAATTTCCACTCCTGTATGCGTTTCCGCCAGTCCCCATCATTCCTCACGTAATAAGGAGGTTGAGAAAATGATCCTGATTGCTCTGGATTGGGCCAGGAGAACGTGGTACCCGGACCTTCTAGAGATGGCCATCTGCCCTCCAATTTGTCTTCCCCAAAGAGAGCACCTAGTCTCGCAAGAGGAAGGTCGCATTCTTCACCCAGAGATCAGGACTCTCAATCTTCACGCCTGGTGTCTGAAAGGGTGAGATACAAGGATTGGCTAGAAGACCAGCAACTTAATCCTGTACCGCTGCCATTGGAATATGTTTCGCAGCTAGTACAGGGAAAAGAAAATAGCTCCTTTCTCATGTAAACCTCCCCATGTTATGTCTTTCTTACTTCGCTTGACCCATTCTAGGCTGCAAGTGGCCACGGTGAAGAGCTATTTAGTGGCCCTATCCATTTTCAAAAGATCTCCAGATGAGGGATCATACTAAAGTACCGATTGTGATACAGTTTCTGAAAGGCCTAACAAATTTGTTTCCGCCTACTCCCTTCATCGTGCCATCATGGGATCTAAATATTGTACTTAGATGTCCTATGGGAGCTCCCTTTGAGCCCTTACATTCGTGCCCTTTAAGGATGCTCACCCTAAAGAATGCCTTTTTAGTGGCAATCACATCTGCCTCTAGGGTAAGTCAGCTACAGGCTCTATCTTCCAAACAAACTTTCACAACCTTCTCCAAGGATAAGGTAGTTTTAAGGGTTAAGTCATCTTTCCTGCCAAAAGTTGTAACAGAATTTCATTTGGCACAACGTATTGCACTACCATGTTTTTATCCTCCTCCTCATCCATCAAAGGAGGAGGAGGAGAGACTACATCGCCTAGACCCGAAAAGGTTACTAAGCTTCTGTATTACAATAACTGCAAGTATTCGCCAAGATGATCGGCTTTTCATTGGTTATGCTGGTCAAAGATTAGGCTTAGCAGTCAACAAACAAACCATCTCTAGATGGATTGTTATGTGTATAACTGAGTGTTACTTGTTGGCAGGCAAGGATTCACCCGAAGGTCTGAGGGCGCATTCCACTAGAGGGGTGGCTGCTTCCTTAGCTCTAGAAAGAGGTGTACCAGTGAGGGACATTTGCAGAGCTGCAGCATGGAAGTCCCTTCATACATTTAGTACATTGTACTGTGTAGATTCTTTTTTAGGAGAGGAGGCCAAATTTGGCAACGCTGTCCTCAATAATATTAACAATAAGTACATTATTGGCACCCTCCGCCCAACCCAAACTGCTTTGGGAGTCTGTCAAAGACGAGGAATATGTCGGAGGACACAATCCATTCGAAGAAGAAGTTACTTACCCATGGTAACGTTCTATCGACTGGATGTTCCTCCCACATATTCCTCATCGCCCTCCCATCCATCCCCTCTTGCCTAGAATTTCCGTATCTTACACCTTCCTTTATCGCGCAACGTCGAGACTGTCTCCTCTTTTGACACAGCATGCTAATTAAAGGAGGAAAAAACTGAAGTGTGTTAACCATCAGTGTGCGCCCACTATATATCAGCGTCAACGTCACGAGGGATGCTACGGAGACCGTCGAAGACCAAGATACGACGCTCGACCCTATGAAAAATAATTCCGAGCAAGTTGCAAGCAGACTTGAATGTATCAAAGCCGAGGAATACATGGGAGGAACATCCAGTCGAAAGAAGGTTACCATGGGTAAGTAACTTGTTTTTTGTGTGGATCTTGCGGAACAATGTTCCTGACTGTAAGAGGATTCAATTCAACACTACAGCTAAGTCAATGCCTAGTCTGGGATACTGAATGGAAACCCTTATTGATGTATCTTTATGTCCAGTTCATGCGTTCTGGATGTCTACCCCTATATAACACCCCTCTCTTGGAATCCCCCTGACCCCACTGGGCCAAGAAGTAGTTCTGTTTTGCAAGTTTAAACGGTTTATTTGATAATTTAAACAATATATATATATCACACTTTATAATAAATTAATAATTGAATATCACACTTAATCTGAGCAGTAATCAATAATGGGTAGTCTGGCACTAGCACACTTCTTTATAATCAATGATGAGTGGTTATAGGATGGATAAGATAGCAACAATACTTTTATGGTTTCAAATGGATGCAAGGTGGAATGAAAATGCAGTACAGAAAAAAACTTGATAGGATTTCAGCAAAAGACAATGTAATCACTTTTCTCTGGCAATTCACTCCCCCCCTTTATGCAATGCAAGGAAATGGAAGGAAAGCACACAGTTCTCAGGAATGCAATCAATACAATACGAAATTCAGTTCCCCCCCCAGCAAGCTTAGAGGAAAACAGGTCGGAGTTTTAAACACAGGCCCAAAATGCTTTGAATGTGGTTTGCAAGGAAGTGAAAAATATGCTAAAATGCTTTTAATTCCCTTTAGGAGGTTCAGGGTGAGTGGTATCTAGTTAATATTAGTCCAGGCTCACTCTAGCAATGATTCAGGGATGGTTCTTAAGAGGCAAACGAAATTTAGTAGTTCAGGCAACAGCAGCTGTCTTTTTACAAGTAAAGAAATCGGGCCAAATCGCAAATCGCGGCAGAATTCGCGAATGCGAGAATCGTGATTACGGAGAACGTATAAGGAGTAGGAAGTCAGATGAAAATGATGAAAGTTAAACCAAGTTCCTAGCCCAAACGGTTTTAGAGATATGGACGATTAAATAAAGGTAGTTTTACGGATTTGAAATTTTAAAAGTTCAAAGCGACAGGTTACAGCTTGCAGCTAGAAAATGACAGGTGACAGCTTTGCAAATGACAGGTGACAGTTAGGAGGCAGTTCTACTTAGATTAAAATAGTTTGGATTAGATTATTTTAACTAAGAGATTGGTTCTGCACAGTTCTGCTAGGTACTCACAATATATTTAGAAATAGAATGGGCCTCGCCACGGATCTGGTCAACAGGTTTTCTTCACTCGCCACGGACGGTCTCTGCGCACAGCGTCTGGGTCAGCTCTACTCTGCTGGTCTGGTCTGGGTCTCTGGTTCTGATCAGGTCTGTGGGTCCGGATACAGCGGTCTCCGGTTCAGCTGGTCTCTCTCTGGATACAACACTGCTTTCTGGCAAATGGCAAGAGTTCTTGCAAAGAATTCAAACAGCTCGCCTGGCTGTGAATAGTTGCAATGATTTGAGGCCTGCTAAAGAGGGATTTTGCTTGTAGTTGACCTCTCTGCTACAAATTCTGAAGTAAAGTCTTGGTCTCTGAAGGTGGATAGATTGAAGTCTCTGTGTTGGCTCTCTGGAGGTTGATGGAGGTAAAGTATGGATTTTCCCGGCAGAGCGTCCCGCAGCAAATGGAATTGAATGTCTATCTGTCCTGACTGTCTGCTTTTATGTGTTTTGAAAGTGGGTGGAGAGGCTAGCTTTCTAGGCCCTACCCCTCTCCACTTGTCATTGGCCACTTCCTCCTCTTCCCCTTGATTGGGGGAATGAAATGAAGTGTCATCATGATGAGGTCTGTTTATGATACAGAGAACCCACCCCTGTCAACTTTACACACAATCTATATCTGATCCAAATACATACTTCCCCGATAGACAGTTGTTTGGCATTGCATACACACATCATGCATTTACTGATGGTAGCCCCTGTTCCAATTCTGTCGTTTCTAGGAGCTTGGGTTCAAAAATGGCAACATATTTCACTTTTTGGTCGGGTTACCAATATTGGATTTGTCCCTGCATTTACACAAATGTTCGCAAAGCATGTGTGCATTAGGTGGTGGAGTGTCAGATTTTTAACATACATACATTTAGAGTAATATCCTCTTTTCCGCTAAAAACCCCCCTGAACATACCACCGGGTCCTAACACGTCTTCAAATGTGCACAGAAAAATCACAAGAATAATGATATCACTTATAAAATTTTCACAAGTCCGCTCTATGAATGATCCATCTTTTTAGATTTATGTTCTGGCCCCAAAGGGGTGTGGTTTCCCCCCAGCACAAGGTTGAATTTCTGGTTTTTCCAGTTCTGCCAAGCCAGCTTGCTCTCACAGGCAGTGCTCCTCCCCTTTCCTTCCAGGAGGAAGCCACTTTTACGACCCCCCCCCAATAAAACATTTGCCTGAGTCAGGACAGGGCTTTGTTCAATTTCCTGCAGAGCCCAGGTAATTCAATCAGAGAAGTGTCATATCCCTTTTGGTGGGAACAGCAAAAGGCAGCTAGGCCTGGGAACACAGCTGTTGTGCAAGTCTCAACTCCTGTCTGGGGTAGCTGGTGGGCAAAATTCCCTCTCTTTAAGCCAGGCCTCAGCTAAATGTCTCTTTGGCTGCCAGTTTTCCTGTCCAAATCAAACTTCCAATTTTTACGCATGCAGCTAGAATGCTGATTCTAAGTTTAAAACTATGACATTTAAACAATTGCAACCTATGTGACACTCAAAAGTAGGTCACTCATTTCTTTTAAACGTTTAGATTTTTAGTGTCTTTCAGTCCAAATTTACTTAAACTGCTGAAATCCACAGCTCAGCCAGTTTTGCTATGAACATTATTTTAGGCTCATCCTCTTTCCAGATTGTGTATGCCCACAAGACTTTATTCTGTCAAATGTCTGCTGGTGTTCAGTGAGATTGTTGGATATTCTGCAATGTTTGAAATGGGCATTCTGAGCTTGCCTTCAGAGAAACAAAGGGTTATTTTTAAAGTGCTTTCTAGCGAACAGGCACTGCTGTTTTTCTCTTTGGCACCCCATTTCACTCATGGCTCTTCTGACCCAGCACACCCGCACCGGGGGGTGGCAAGTCAGGCGACCATTTTGGTGTGCGCACAAACTGCGTGGTTTTCATAGATTGTGGCGCACATGTGGGCTTTTTCGGCCATCTTGGATTTCCTAAACCCACAGCACCAAATGTTGTAGCATAATAGTCCAAACGTGGGTCAGAACACCCAACATGACTTATTTAACTTGCACATGAGTGAAGTCATGCAGCATCATAATTGATTTCAGGAGGGTGATGGGAATACCCCATTTTAAGAGCTTCCTCCATAGAAGGTTCCTACTCACCCTTCTAATAGCAACAGTCTGCAGTGGTTTTAAGTCAGAAATGAGAATTTGACAATTTTACGACCTTATGAGAAATTAGCAAAAAGCTCAGTTTTCATTTTGGCTACATTTTCTGGGGTATTTCGTCATTTTTATACTGGGCTGTAGTAGGCTGAGAAATGTTGTAACAATGCCTCGTTCATGGGGAGGCTTTCCTTCCTACCGTGGACTTCTGATTCTGGCTTGAGATCTGAAATGGCTCTTGTCAGTGATCACCTTATGGGAAGGATTTCCTTTAGATGTCGGTGGTGATGACAGGATTGTGGGAGCCCATGTGATTACTAGCGGGCAGGGTTATGAGGAGGGTAGAGTTTGGGGTTTGGGCTTTTGTGGCTGCCCCGTGTTTTAGTGCAGGGATGCAATGCATGTGGTCTGAAGATCACCGATTTACCTCCTCCAGGCCAAGCATCCATTAGCTTGGGGTGGCACCCAGCCCCTATATCCATACCACTGTTGGTGTCTGAGGTCAGGCAGAGGTCTTTGCCACAAATGACAGAAAGGTGACTAGGAGTTGTACTATACTTAAAAAACGTATTGTTACCTCTGGGGCCATCAGTAAAACAATATTCTTAATATTAATGTACATTCAATGGAAGGTTTTTACAATATGTTTTAGTGATGGAATAATTTTTAGAAACCTGTTTCAAACTGTTCACATTTTGGAGCTCTTGGTCAGTGTCCTTATTTATTGTATTTCATTGTTTAGAGTAAATGTCCATAAAATGTATGCATTCTTTTTTTGTTTGGGTTGGTTTTGCAGGTCCATTCTCATTTCCAAAATGGTCACCATGCAGACATAAAGCTAAGTGCTAGAAACCCGTCTTCCGTTTTTAGTAGTGGTGTGCTTTTTCTTGTTAAGTATATGCCAGGGACCGAGAACACTGCTGTGGGCATGCCAGCTGTCTTGCAAATATCTCTATTTGGTATATTAGGCAGCCTTTTGGCAACAAGGTTTTGCCAGATGAGCCAATTGATGTTGTAATGCTTGGGGTGCTTTCACTTCAAAAAAGCAGCTTGAGACGGCAATAACTGCATCACTTAGCACTTATTCCATGGCTCAAAATATGTCTACAACACACGAGTTACCATAGCTGCTACCTTATTTCCTGTTACTTCCAGATATTTTGCAGGGTAAATCTGAGCTGTGTGTCCACATGCTTGCCTTGCATATAGCATTGCTCATCCTGTAATTCAGCAGAAATGTATTGAGGGCCTGCTACAATTCCCATTGATTTTATTGTTTTTACACTCAATGTCTGCATTGGATGTTATTGTCAACAGCCAATGGATATTTGTTAAACATCTATTGGATTTTTAGTCGTGGCAATTAGGTGAAGTTGTAAGTGCTACCTAGAAGCCGAAACTATTATCATGGAGAGTACATTATTATTATTAAAGATTTACTTCTTGAGCGTGGACTTAACTTTGGGAAGCAACAGAGTGTTTTACAAGTCAGGAGGAAGTACACAGCGAGAGAAGCAGAGATACAAGGGAGCAGGACCTAACAGAGAAAGGTGGGCATGTTCAAATAAGCAGCAAGAAGGGATCTACAAGCAACCAGGGGAGGAAACAGGGGAAAGCAGATCAACCAGTCTCAGGTTGGGTGAGGAGTGGAGGGTGTGTGTACCTAGGTGTTCGGAATGAGCCATTCCTTGAAGAGGAGGGTCTTGAGCTCTTTCCTAAAATGTAGAGTCTCGTGTTGGCAGGGAGAAAGTTCCAGAGTCTTTGGGTGCAGACATAGAATGCCTGTCTTCTGGTTCATTCCTTCCTGCACCAGCGGAGTACATGTCCTTACTTCTGGTCGATCGTAGGTTTCCAAGCTAGTTTCTCAACAAAATAGCTTGGGGACTTTAGGGTGATGGCCTTGTAGTCCCTGCAGCAGGATGTGCTTGCAGCGGAAGCAGTGCAGTTCAACGAGTCGGTGATATGGTGGAATTTGCAGAGTCCTTTGTGTCATGCATCTGCAGGTAGGACACATCTCAGAGATGCCAATGTGCTTGCTGGAATACCTTCCAGAAGGGCATTGCCACCATACAAGTGAGAGAGTACCAAGACTTGGACAGCAGATCCAATGTTGTTTACTGGGATGGAGGTCTTGATTTTTTGCAGGACGGAAAGTTGGTACTAAACTGTTTGTTCCTTGTTATGAGCTTCGTGATGGAGGGTGTCTGTAGATGTAGAACCCAATGGACTTGATGTAGGTGCAGAGTCTTGAAAGTTGCCCAGGTAGTGATGGTTTTTTGAGATGTAGTGTGTGGTGTGCTTTTAGCTGTGGCATTGGTGCCTATGGGTTGCCAGATCATGCTGATCTTGTTGATAAAGAAAGGGTTGATTGTTGTAGAATTTTTGATGAAGTCTGGCATGTGTGGTACGAAGAGTGGTTTGATGCAATTCTTAATGGATTTGAAGAGGGGCGTTGCTTTTGTTGTTGGCCTTGGCCAAGGTGTTCTGGTTGTAGTTGATATTGGCAGTGGCAAAAAGTCATCAGTGTGTAGCATGGCGTTCCTTTAGTAGAGCAAGGTTGGATGTGCTTCAGGTTTGTTGCCAATTCTTTTCTTGTTTCCTGATGGTTATGTTGAGTTCTTTAGTATACCAGGGTGCAGAGGATTTGGGCTTGAGGGTGCCTTGTTTTATCGGGGGATGGGAGTTGATGTTGGTTTCTAGGGTGGTTTGAGTTCTTTGAGAAGTGAGTCACCATCCTGGTTTGTCTGAGGTAGATCGGCCATGTAAGGTAGAGATTAGCAGGTTTTCCATGAGAACTTCCACTGGAAAGATCTTGAATGATCTGAGGGCTGGTTTGCCAGGTTTGCTATGGTTGTGCTGGCTTTGGGTGGTGTGACTAATGTCAAAGGAGATTGACAGATGATTTGACCAGTCGAGCTGCATTGGAGAACTATGATGGAGGGTGGTGGTAATGAGGTTGAGGATATTACTTTTCGTGTGCATTAGGTCTTTCATGTGAGGTTCCGAGTTGTTAATACATGTGTATGTGTGTCTGCTAGTGAAAATCAGGAGTTCACACAGGTGCTATAGGGCTTCATAGGTGCTGACATTGTAGCCTCTCATATGCCGCCTGATCCTTTTTACATCCAGTGTGCAAGCCAGATGGAGTCTCCGTCACCATTTGGGACCATATGACCACTTTCTAATATGGCATCTTACTGCTGGCCTTTCTCTGTCCGACATACCTTCCTGATTTACTTTACCGCATACGGCGCAACTCCTTCAGTTGTCGCGCACTACCCTGTATTGCCATGACTACGGGACGCGGCCACAAAGAGCATGTGCGCCTCAGCAACACTACCTGTTCCGACGCATGCGCCCTGGCCGCCTCTACACAGCTCGCCATTCAGGAGCCGCGGCTGCCCAGTCACCATATCTAACTGCTGAACACTGCCGCCATCCAAATAATCAGATCTCACTGCCCAACTTGGTAAGTCCAGATCTTGGCCACTAGCCGGGGGATGGTATTTGAGTGCCTATTTTAACTCTTTAATTCTCTAACTTCATACTAACACGCAAATCCTTTCTTTAGGATACTGCACTTGTGCTTCAATGAGAAGCTGTCCCATCCAGAGGAGCGTATACTTTCGACAGCGCCATGCAGTCCGCCCTCTCCCCTGCATGATAATCATTGGAAGTGAGTTTTCTCCTCCCTGCCGCATATACCTTAACAGACAAACCTGTGGCTGCCGTGCAGCGCAACAGCACAAGGTAATTCTTCTAGCACTTGTGCCACACTCCACATTGTAAATGTATAATGAGTCCAGGCAATCAGGCTAAGCTACTCCCCCGCATGTCTCCCTACAGCGCACAGACTGCGGTTAGTGGGTCTTTAGGATTTAGCCCTGAAGCCTCTACAAGAAATGTAGACAGAGAGATTCGACAATTACTTTGAAGGTTAGTACCCTATTACCCTGTAAATCGTAATGTTACTTCTAGGTGACATCTGATTCAACTCCCCCCACCCTTTTATTTTTAATGTCATGTATATCATAACATTTTTAATGCGGAAGCACACACCACATAACTAATGGTAGCCCCTTTTTATATGTTACTCCTTCAGGGAGACCTAAACCAGTCCTCGGAAGAAGGCTCAACAACTCATATGTCGAAACGTCTAGGGACCCGACACCATCCGTGTACAGACTGTCCCCTGTCTTTGAACCTTTGATTGAGATCCAGACGTAGACCTATTATTGGGTCACCCTTTTTCTGTCTGGCATTGCAACTATATGTGTATAGATTGCTCCAAATGTGATTCTGATTAAATTGTGTATAAATGATATTTTCACAAGTCACGGGAGGTGATGGTGTAACACAAACATTACGACACACTGTCAAGTTATGGGACTTTGCCGCCAAGATCCCTGTCTGTAAAACTATGACAATGAAATGCAGTAATTTCATCATTAGCAAATGAGAAAAAGAAAAAAAGAAAAAAGAAAAAAAAATAACAGCTAATTAATAAAGGCTGGTTTAGTTTGAACGAATAATTGTGTTTTTGCTTGCGAATATGTGCATGGTACACGTTTCTAATTGAGGTGGGTGTACAAAAAATATGACATAACACATTAATGTTTGTTTTATTGAAACACAAACAATGAGAATCTAAGGGCAGGACGCCCCCCCCCCCCCTCCAGTGTTGTTATTGGTAATGAAGATGGCATCCAAGTCGTATCTGGTAATGAGGTCGGTGATGTCTGCTGCGTAAAGATTTGGTGGGGATGGGATTTGAGGAAGGACACACATCCTGTGGGGGCGGCGGAGTGCTTGGCTTTTTACCTGCCCATTGACCATCAATGGCCAGTGTCATCTCCATGAACATTCCCACACGCTGCCAGTTCCTTCCTACCCAAAATATT
Organism: Ambystoma mexicanum; assembly: GCF_040938575.1. NCBI lineage: Eukaryota > Metazoa > Chordata > Amphibia > Caudata > Ambystomatidae > Ambystoma > Ambystoma mexicanum. The sequence continues at coordinate 758,714,762 of NC_090941.1, forward strand.
GTGCCCACCAAGGGAAATTCTTTGAGCTAGCTCTGTGCTGTTAAGAGTTGTATTACTATGTCTAAGCAGTTTTCTGACAGTTAATGGCTTAATTTAAGCTGTAAATCGGCTCTTAACCAAGTTTGCCTTCAGCCACTTTATTGACACGCACTATATGTGTCCTTTCATCTGTACCTTGCACTGAACTCTTGTTAAAAACAGGCATTGGCAAAGCCAACAGTTTTGCCTCTGGTAAAGGCATTAAATAGGCAGTTGGCAAGCTCTGTCATGATATGCTCAGGTACTAGCACCTGTTTCCATCTGTGGCGATCTTGTAGCCAGGTAGCACCATGTGGTAGTGCCTGGAAAATACCTATTGCACGCCTACACATGAGCCATAACTGTTTGTGTTCCCTGAGCTTGTTAAAATCAACTGAGAATGTTTATTTTAATTTAGTGCCTGCCTCCGATCCTTTGGGTAAAGCTGTGATATAATCTGTCCGTGTTGACACAAAGAATATGCATAATCAAACAGCAGTAGATTCAATAGAGAGGCGTGTAAAATACAGAAGGCTGCTTACGCCTCAGCCTTTGCTGGGATGTTTGGAATGGTAGTTTATTTTCTGCTTTCTCTGGGCACCATCATACATCTTTTGTGGAATGAAAATGCAATTCAAATCACACTGTTACTAAATTACAATACATACTCCTCGAGCTGTGGACAGGGAGAAATGTGAAATGTGTGGGAGAATTTGTGGAAATGTAAATTATGAAAGAGGCTTCCGGTTTTATGGTATATACTTGCTATACATCTTTCTTCATTTTCATCTGTATTCATCCATGTTTATTCTTTTATCATTTGATGTGTATTTATCTACATTGATTTTTTGCTCTATAAAGAAAATGCACTGCAACTATTATTTGTCCACCTTTATTGTAAAGTAAAATTAACGCAGAGCATGAATGCCTGATGAGGAACACACAGAACTGGGCAACTGTATATGAAGGCAAGCACATAGCATGCACTGAACTGGACACCTTCAAATCAAAGCAAATTCCATTCACACTGATCCTGTTATTTCTGCAGACCTGAGACACATCTGTACAGGCATTTAAACATCTGTAAAGGAAACTCTGCATGCTCCTTTTGCAGAGACAATGGCCTGCAATGCATGACTGACGGCAAACTGAGCCAGACAAGACATTTCCTTATTTTTCAGTTTTTATGAATAAATACTGATAGGAACCCGTTTGATTTCTTGCTATATATATTTGTAAAACCAGTAAAAACGGAACACTGGGACTCTTTGTTATGAATTAGAAAGACCAAAAATAAGTGGGTCAAGATTTATGGAAATAAATCTGAAAACACACAGAAGAATGTCATATGCTACCAGTGGTGATTGAGCTCTGTACACATGGGAAACCTGAACACTGGATAGGAAGCTCCCTTTTTTACTAGGAGAATTGTTTCCATTCAGGGTTTGTTGAATTTGACTCACTACCTGTCTGCTTTACAGAAATAACTGCAGGAAGAACGTGTGTTAGTTTTTAAAAGTAGTTCCCTCCAAAGCCTAAGTTGAAGGATGTGTGCAGTTACCTTATCCTTACATCTGTGATGGTGGGCCCAGTAAAATAACAATCTTTTCAGTTTGTGCTCCTCTGAGTGGTTAGTGAAATCTGCGGGAGGGTCTTCGGACGTGGCTTGATGGGAGGGAGCTGTTTTGTTATTATATGAAGGAATGGTTAGTATTTCACTTACCACCAATGCAAAAGGGTTTAATAGATAGCAGACTTATGAACCTCACCCAGGTTAGCACCCGCTTTTCATGATCTTTTACAAAAAATTATCTGTTTCGTTAGATCTCTTAGATCTGATTTGATCAACCATTTTTGACGTGTGTTAGGGAGAATTCTCATTTCATGGCTAATTTCCCTTACCTAGTGAGTCCCTTAGCAGCTTTGCTGGATCTCTGGAGTTATTTCTTTCCACTTGCTAAGAGTATGAGCTTTTCTCACCACTCTTACTAGTGTTTTGCTATGTGTCTTCTACCTGTTTTTGGGATTGTGGTCTCTGGAGTAATCCACTTCAGTAGCCCCATTCTTGTGTGTGCCACACAGCACCTTCAGCGCAGTGACACAGGGTTGTCGTTCAGACTTCCCACCGACTCCATTTCTGAGGCTGACTACCGTCCCCCAGAAAAGGGTAAAGTTACCATTAACTTTACTTAGTCAAATTAACCACAGATCCAGTACACACCATCTTACATGGAGTGCTGGAAGGGGTTAATCCTTAGCCCTTTTTATCTGTACCTCCTAGAGCATTGTTTCCCTCTTTTAACATTTAGACATGGCTGGTGGCAGTGGTATGTATCCTAACTTTCCTACCGCGGTTATCTTATATAACTGTGGTAATATTGTAGGCTATTGTATTAGCCGCGAACTTAAATCCGCTTGACCAAATACTTTTTCTTTTGGCTCCGGTGCGGTTTAGTCGCCATTTCTTTTTGTTGAACTCCTTCTTGTGTTTTACTTTGCGCGGCAAACCAGGTTTGCCTTCTTTGTTCGCTGTCTTTTGGCGGGCTTCTGCCAAGAAGCCCTCCTTAAGGCGCCTGGGTGTCTAGGTGGGCTGAATGTGAGGGAGGGGTGTAGTCACCCCCTGCACAGGGTATCCTAGGAAACCTAAGTCACACTTTTTCATGATTGGCTGAGGTGGTTGTCTGGGCTGGACAATCCCCCTGCTGTGTGATTGACAGCCAGGCTGTGTGATTTTCGCATAAAAGGCAGGTCTCTTGGGCTGGAAGTCAGAGAGTCGCCACTGGAACCGAAGAGAAGCGGAGGAAAGGTCGACTGCTGCAACTATCCCATCCCGGTGAAGCCCTGCTGCAGTCCTGGGCTATCTACCCTTCAACGACTAAGAGGAGATCCAGTCCGGAGTCTTCTTCCCTTGAGCCTGGTGGGGATAACCAGCTCGTCTTCTTCAGCCAGAGGCCCCCTCCGTGGTCGAAATCGCTGCACACTGCTGTAGTGGTCCAGATAGCCACCTGAAGAGCCTCTCCTGTTTTTGAGGAGCGCACCTTTTATTCATCCTCGCTGCTGCCGGCCTCATCCCTGCGTGGTGTAGACCCCCTTCATCGTCCTTCTTCGAGCCGAAGCCAGGAATCGTGGGTCTGCAGGAAACTACCAGGAACAACTGCCGTGGCACTAGCTTCTTCAGTGGAAAGGTACTGTGTCCTACTTGAGGAATTTTGAGTGAAATCCCTATTTCTCGTTTATAAGGTTTGCCCTTATATTTTCCCTCCTTCTTATAACTTTTGCTTCCGAACATTGACAATATCTAAAGTACTCTTGGCAACTTTGAATCCTGAACTATCCGACGTGTGATCCTCGACACAGGAACCCGGTTCCACTTGACACTGCCTCCGGCCTCTTGACTCTTGCATTTCTGTCCATGAGTGTTCTTTGATTCTGTCTGCCTAGGTACAGTATTGCCTATGATTCATGCCCCCAACTCTCTCTGGGTATCTCGGGTGCTAAGTGTGTTTTTGCCCGGTAGCATTTCTTGCCGCGGATACGCATTATTTAGTAGACTGAACTGTCAAAAAGTGATCGCAATCGTATTCACGGTAACGTGTATTGTTTCGTAACACCGGTTCTCTCAAACACAGGGTACTTACCTTGATTTATACCGTGCAAAGTGAATTGGACAGTTGTAGTGTATTTAACGTGTGGTTTAAAATTTAATAGAAGCGTTGTGTTTATAACAGATGGTTTAAAAATAAATGTACTTCTATTTTTCTACCTGAAACCTTGAGTCAGTGTTTGCTTGAGTCACAGTAATTGTGGTCCCTTTGTGTAATCTCTCCTACTGCTCATATACTCTTGAGACAGGCCTGGCTGCTCCGCTACTGCTACCACTTTAACATAGTAGTACCAGCTTGTACCAGAGGTAAAACCTGTATTGCCACCTGTAGTCTTAATTGTGTGTAGTGGTCCCTAAGGGCAATGCACAGGATTCTGCCTAATAACGTTCAATCCGATACAGAAAGGCGTTATAAGCAATTCTTTAGTGGTGGGGGGGCTAACCTGTAACTAGCACCCCCTCAATCAAGAAATTGACCAACATGTATGTCATTTGTTAGATCTTTGTTAGATCCGGTATGATCAACAATTTTCAACATTAGATTAGTTACAGAACAGGAGTTATAAGCAATAAGCAATTATTTAGAGGAGATCTAACCCGTAGTGAGCTAGTTATCCCCCCAACCAAAAAAATTACAAAAATCGATGTAATTGGTTAGATATACGTTAGATCCGGTATGATCAGGCATTTTATTTGTTAGATCACACACAGGTACTGAAATATTTGGCTGCAAAGGAGGGGGGGGATGTTAAGCTCACCTGGTATCCACGGGGACGCCACCCAGTCCTGGTTGGATGATTTGCACTCTCGAACCCTCTCCCGGGCCCTTGGTAAGGCCTCTGGTTAAAGATGGGTCTGAAATATCGGAGAGCTGGATTCAATACCAGATTGTCTTTGTTTTCCCACCTTCCTTGGCCTCAACTCCTTCCTCCCCCTTGGGCCCTCTCCTCACCTTAATATTGTAGAAGGTGGATTATCCGACCTGCTCCTCGTGGCAGGGGCGCATAGATGTGGGGGCGAGCAGCGACCAAGTTACTTCACTGGTGCAACCCCCCCCCGGTGGGAATCCAGGCCTGCTGCGACTACGTAGGTTTGCTGCTTTACAGTCTTTATATGCAGTTCTTATGTTCCTCTTAGTTCGAAAAATAATGTCTTGCTTCTTTCCTTTTAGGTATGGAAAGGTATTTTGGAGTTGTCATGCAGTTTCAAGATGAGCATGGGCCGGTAGGCGAAAGCGCGGTGTGCGCGATGCTGTCTGGAGAGTAATGCGCGATGCGCAGTGCTGTTTCGCCTTTTATATTGTTAACCTGTCTTTTCTCTCCTTGCAGGTTGCGATGTTCCTCGCCGAGCGCCGTAATGTTCCAGCAATGATACTGACCAGGAGATGACTACCCAGGTAAGAATTGTGTGGCTTTCTTCATTCGGGAGGAAACGCTTACTAATGCTGTCTTTCTTTCTCCTCTTTCCAGGTTATGGTATTCCAGGATGCTTGCGGTGCCGGATGATGGAGTTCGTACCTTCAGGTGAGTGGAACTGAAGTCGGTGATGGATTGAAGACAGGATACTGTTCCAGGTAAGTTCGTAGTGTTCTTTCTCTCTCTGCAGGTCCTTGGTTTCAGGTAAGCTGGCATCAAAGAACTGGACACGGTGAGCGTTACGCTGCCCACAGCAGAATAACGCAAAGCATGTTCTGCTGTTTGGGTGTGGTTTAAATAGTCTCAGGTAAGGTAGTCCAGGTAAAATAGTCCCAGGCCTGCCACACCCAAAGTAGTCCAGGTAAAGTAGTCCCAGGCCTGCCACACCCAAAGGACTAGACCGCATAGCTCAGTTCCTTGTAACTGAGCTATGTGTGTGCCTCCATGTTGGCTGAACCCCCCCCCTCCCAAGTTAAATAGTCCCAAGTAAATAGTCCCATTCTAATGTTGGTCTTCATGATGGTTATGAGCCTGGCCCCAAAGGCGCCAGGACTGACTCCAAGAGAGTCTTGGATGAGGTTTTAAGGCCTTTGACCTGGCCCTAACTGGAAGGCTGACTTGTCAGTGAGAGCCAGTGGCAAGGGTCATGACGGGGGGGGGCTGGACCCCCTCAACTAAATTTTGGGGAAAAGTCATTGATTTCAATACATATTTGTTAGATCCGGTAAAATCAACCATTTTTAACGGTAGATCTGCTACAGAACAGGAGTTATAAGCAATTATTTACAGGGAGGGGCTAACCTATAGTCAGCCCCCCCTCAATCGAAAAATAGACCAAAATGTATGTAATTTGTTACATCTTCGTTGCATCCAGTATGAACAACCATTTTCAATTTTAGATCTGCTACAGAACAGGAGTTATAAGCAATTATTTAGAGAGGGGGGCTAACCCTTAGTAAGCTAGTCACCCCCTCAATCAAAAATAGTACAAAAACAAATGTCATTTGTTAGATCTTTGTTAGATCCAGTATGATCAACCATTTTCAACATTAGATGAGTTACAGAACAGGAGTTATAAGGAATTATTAAGAGGAGGGGCTAACCCGTAGAGAGCTTGTTAGCACCCCCTCAACCAAATCATTTACAAAAATCGATATCATTGGTTAGATATAGGTTAGATCCGGTATGATCAGGCATTTTTTTGTTAGATCGCACACAGGTGCTGAAATATGTGGCTGCAGAGGGGGGGGGCTCCCTCCAACTAAATATGGGGAGAAAAGTCATTAATTTCAATACATATTCGTTAGATCTGTTAAGATCAACAATTTTTCATGTTAGATCTGCTACAGAACAGGAGTTATAAGCAATTATTTAGAGAGGGGGATAACCCTTAGTAAGCTGGTCACCCCCCCCAATCAAAAATAGTACAAAAACATACGTCATTAGTTAGATTTTCATTCAATCTGGTATGATCAACCATTTTCAACATTAGATCTGCTACAGAACAGGAGTTAAAAGCAATTATGTAGTGGGGGCTAACCTGTAGTGAGCTAGTTAGCACCCCCTCAACCATAAAATGCACAAAATTAAAAAAAAAAGCCTTGTGCGCCTTCACCCTGCCCCAGGGCACCAGGCCGTGCCGCGAGTGGCTGTCTGTGGTGTCCCACGGCTGCCGGCGCGGGACGGCCCTGGATCGTGGGTCTCACAACCAGGTGGGCTCTGGTCGCAGATCAGGACAGCGCACGCTCGGCTGCGCCAGAGGTGCGGGGCTGGAGCAACCCCCATACAGACCTGAAGCTGGCCGACTATCGAACTATCTGATCTTCGACTATGACCTCAGATCAGACGTGGTGGTGACCCGCTGAATTTAAGCATATTACTAAGCGGAGGAAAATAAACTAACCAGGCTTCCCTCAGTAATGGTGATTGAAGAGGGAAGAGCCCAGCGCCGAAACCCATACGGGGAATGTGGCGTACAGAAGACCGACTCCCCGGCGTCGCTCAGGGAGCCCAAGTCCTTCTGATCGAGGCTCACACCGTGGACGGTGTTGGGCAGTTAGCGGCCCCCGGTGCGCCGGGATCGGGTCTTCTAGGAGTCAGGTGGCTTGGCAATGCAGCCCAAACCCGGTGGTAAACTCCATCTATGGCTAAATATGTGCACGAGACTGACAGCCAACAAGTACTGTAAGGGAAAGTTGAAAAGAACTATGAGAGAGTTCAACTGAACGGGTAAACGGGTGGGATCTGTGCAGTCAACCGCTGAGAGGTAAACGGGTGGGATCTGTGCAGTCTGCCTGGAGGATTCAACACGGCTGGCAGGTCGGTCGCCCGTAACAGCAGATCCCCTTGCGGGGACCGCAGCCCGAATGCACACGGCCCGCGTAGGGCACATTTCCTCCATGGTGGTGCAGCGCGACCGGCTCCGGGTCGCCTGGGAAGGTCCCAGGGGGCAGGTGGCTCTCCGCTCCAGCAGAGAGTATTATAGTCCCCTGGCAGCAGTTTCACCATGTCCCTAGGGCCGAGGGAGATTGACCGCTGCCGCGCCCTTCTCCAGCAACTGTCCCGGCCACTCTCGGGGGTCGCTGGGGCAGCGACGGGGGTGGACTGTCCTCAGTACACCCCGACCGCATCACGCCGCCGGGCGGAGAAGTCCACAAAGGGCCCCAGGGTTCTGCAGTAATGTCCGTTACCCACCTGAGCCATCTTGAAACATGGACCAAGGAGTCTAACACGTGCACCAGTGGAGGGCCGAACTAAACCCTGTGGCGCAATGAAGGTGAGGTCCGACACGCACCGGCTGAGGTGGGATCCCGTCACGGCGGGCGCATCACCCGCCCATCTCGACCTGCTCTGTCGGGGAGGTGGAGCATGAGTGTCTGTGATAGAACCTGAAAGATGGTGAACTATGCCTGTGCAGGGCAAAGCCAGAGGAAACTCTGGTGGAGGTCTGTAGCATGCAAATCGGTCGTCCATCCTGGATATAGGGGCGAAATACTAATCGAACCATCTAGTAGCTGGTTCCCTCCGAAGTTTCCCTTAGGATAGCTGGCTCTCGGAAAGCCCAGTTTTATCTGGTAAAACGAATGATTAGAGGTTGTGGGTCAAAACGATCTCAATGAATTCTCAAACTTTAAATGGGTAAGAAGCCTGGCTCGCTGGCGTGGAGCGGGGCGTCGAATGTGAGTGCCCATTGGGCCACTTTTGATAAGCAGAACTGGTGCTGCTGGATGAACCAAACGCGGGGTTAAGGCGCCCGATGCCGACGCTCATCAGACCCCAGAAAAGGTGTTGGTTGATTTATACAGCAGAACAGTGGCCATGGAAGTCAGTAAATCAGTAAGGAGTGTGTAACAACTCAATAGCCAAATCAACTAGCCCTGAAAAAGGATTAGCGCTGGAGCGTGGGCCCATACCCCGCTGGCGCTGAGAGCCGCGGGGGCTAAGCCGCGATGAGTAGGAGGACCGCTGCGCACGGAAGCATGGGGTGAGGGCCCGGCTGGTGCCGGCGCAAGTGCAGATCTTGATGGTAGTATCAAATATTCAAACAAGAACTTTGAAGGTCAAAGTGGAGAAGGGTTCCATGTGAACAGCAGTTGAACATGGGTCAGTCGGTCCTAAGAGATGGGCGAGCGCCATTCGGAAACGACAGGCGATGGCCTCCGTTGCCCTCAGCCGATCGAAAGGGAGTCAGGTTCAGATCCTTGCAGCGTCCAGTATGGTAACACAAGCGTTCCCCGAGAAGCTGGCGGGGGCCCAGGGGAGAGTTCTCTTTTCTTTGTGAAGGGCAGGGCACCCTGCAATGGGTTCACCCCGAGAGAGGGGCCCAAGCCTTGGAAAGTGTTGCGGTTCTGGCAGCATCTGGTGAGCTCTCGCTGGTCCTTGAAATTCCAGGGTAGATGGTGTAAATCTCAGGCCGGGCCATACCCATATCCGCAGCAGGTCTCCAAGGTGAACAGTCTCTGGCATGTTGGAACAATGTAGGTAAGGGAAGTCGGCAAGTCAGATCTGTAACTTCGGGATAAGGATTGGCTCTAAAAGCTGGGTCGGTCGGCCTGGGGGGCGAAGCAGGACTGGGCGCGTGCCGCAGATGGATGAGGCGTCTCCCGCTGGAGGACGGCGCCAACTCGGGACACGAGTCGGCCCCTTCTTGTGGATCGCCCCAGCAACAGTGATCGCCTCTCTCTGTTCACCTCCCGGGGTTCGTGGGCTGGCGTTCTGCCTCGGTCGATGCCTAGAAGCTGACTTAGAACTGGGGCACCAGGGGAATCCGACGGTTTAATTAAAACAAAGCATCGCAAAGGCCAGCAGTGGGTGTTGATGCAATGTGATTTCTGCCCAGTGCCCTGAATGTCAAAGTGAAGAAATTCAGTTATATGATTGATTATTTTTGTTATGAAGCGCAGGTAAATGGTGGGAGTAAATATAACTCTAGGTAGCCAAATACCTCATGATCTATTTAGTGACGCATGTGAATGGTTGAACGAGATTCCCACTGTCCCTACTTACTATCTAGCGAAACCACAGCCAAGGGAACATGCTTGGCAGAATCTGCGGGGAAAGAAAACCTGGTTGAGCTTGACTCTAGTCTGGCACTGTGAAGAGACTTTGAGAGGTGTGGGATAAGTGATAGGCCCCCGGGCTGCCAGTGAAATACCACTACTCTTATCGTTTTTCCACTTACTCAGTGAGGTGGGGGGCGAGACCCGTGGGGCTCTCGCTTCTGGCTCCAAGCGCCTGGCGCACACCGGGCGCGACCCACTCCATGGACAGTGACAGGTGGGGAGTTTGACTGGAGCGGTACATCTGTCAAACGATAACGCAGGTGTCCTAAGGCAAGCTCAGGGAGGACAGAACTCTCCTGCAGAGCAGAAGGGCAAAAGCTTGCTTGATCTCGATTTTCAGTATGAATACAGACCGTGAAAGTGGGGCCTCACAATTCTTCTGACTTTTTGGGTTTCAAGCAGGAGGTGTCAGAACAGTTACCACAGGCTTAACTGGCTTGTGGCGGCCAAGCGTTCATAGCAACGTCGCTTTTTGATCCTTCGATGTCAGCTCTACCTATCATTGTGAAGCAGAATTCACCAAGTGTTGGATTGTTCACCCACTAATAGGGAACGTGAGCTGGGTTTAGACCATCATGAGACAGGTTTGTTTTACCCTATTGATGAGGTGTTGTTGCAATAGTAATCCTGCTCAGTACAAGAGGATCTGCCAGTTCAGACATTTGGTGCGTGTGCTTGGCTGAGGAGCCAATGGGGCAAACATACAATCTGTGGGATTATGACTGAACGCCTCTAAGTCAGAATCCCCCCTAAACCGTAACGATACCGCAGCGCTGTGGAGCCTCGGTTGGCCTATGATAGCCAGCCTCTGGGCCGGTGCATAGAGCCGCTCGCCTCGGGACTCGAGTGTGGACAGAAGGGGGCCACCTCTCTCGCCTGTAGTACACTGCCTGTTCTTTGGGAACCTGGTGCTAAATCAATCATAGATGACCTGATTCTGGGTCAGGGTTTCATAAGTAGCGCTCGTAGTGGCCGGCCCGGGGTTCCACAGTGTTTGTGGGGTAGTCCCAGAGGAAAAGGCTCTAATGTGGAGGGAGAAGCTCTAAAGTGGGAAAAGCTCTAAATAGGCCCTGCTAAAGCACCAGGACGGCTGTGGGGTGCTGGCCACTGGCCTTGGGTGCCTGTCTCATGGGTGGGTCGACTGACTCAAGCCCGGTGACAGTCGTTGGGAGCCCCGGCGGGGTCCCCGTCCCTCCCTGGAGGGAAAAGATCTAATGGTGCGGGAGAAGCTCTAAGGTGGCCCGGGCCAGAGCTCCAGGATGGACGGGGCTGCTGCCCCTGGCCTTGGGTGCCTGTCTCGTGTGTGGGTCGAGAGTCCCGAAGCCCAGCGGTGGTCGCAGGGAGACCCGGCGGGGTCCCCATCCTTCCCCGAAGGGAAAAGCTCTAAAGAAGCCCTGCTAATGCTCCAGGGCAAATGGGGGTGCTGACCCCCCGGCTTTGGGCGCTTGTTTCACGAGTGGGTGGACTGTCCCTCCCCAGAGGGGGAAGGTCTAAGGCGTATGAGAAAGCTTTAAAGTGGAGGGGGAAAAGCTCTAAGGTGGCCTGGCCAGAGCTCGAGGATGACCGTTGGTGCTGGCCCATGCCCTTAGGCACCTGCTGGTCTTTGGTCTTTGTCAGGCGGGGGCGAAAAGGCCCTTCCCATACAGGACCACTGGAATGCAAGGACCAGATGAGCGGGCTGCTCTGGAAGTCCCTATGGGCGTCAATTTGAAACTGTTCTTCACTTCGGTCTATAAGGAGCCTGGACGCTTTTGCCGAGATACCCCCCTCTGTCACTCTGGGTACACAGATTACAAGAAAGCATAGTCACCTTGCTCCCAATTACTATAGACAGGGTGTGAGGGACCTGTCTCTGCTCTACTTGGTTATCACTGCACAACCCAGGCTCTGTGGCGAAACCATTGCTCCTCCTCAGGCCGGCTGGGGGGGCCGAACCCCAACGCAATGCCCTGGCAGAGACTAGCCTGCTGGGGGTGTTCTTCTGAGCACTCCATGGGATAAATTTGGCGCACTTGGTCTGTCTAGGATTGGACTGCTTGGCCAACCTCAGTTGTTGTTTCAAGCAATTCGCTTCCACCCGCCCTGGGACCGTGTCAAGGTTATGCCCCCCTCGGGGATGGCCCCCTCATGTGTGTGGCTCTCCCCTCTGAGCAGAGTGAAGGCCGAGCAGCCTGGCAGCTCCCCAGTGGTCAGATCATAGTGGACGGGGTCGGGTGGCGCTAGCCCCAGTGTGGGCCCCTGCAAGCCACGGTGAGGCCCCTCATCCACCGAGCATGTTTCTCCAGTAGTTCGGAATGCACGTTCCGCGGGTGCTGACCCCCTCTGTCGCCACACCGGTGGTGGCGTGCGGTCGAACCCCATACCGCTTCAAGGTTTGCCTGGGCCTAGCCTCTCCCTCTGACCCACTCAGTGGCATGTCAAAGCAGGCCTGGACACCAGTCCCTGCATGATCGACCTATCCATTCAATCTGCACGTGTCAGGGGACCCTCTTTGATGCTCTGGTCCCGCAGACGGCCCCAGAGGGTGCCAAGGTCAGCTCTGAGTCGGGTGCGCAGCTTCCCCCATTGCCACCCTCCAGGAGGTGCAGCTACCTGGTTGATCCTGCCAGTAGCATATGCTTGTCTCAAAGATTAAGCCATGCACTTGCAAGTACACACAGCCGGTACAGTGAAACTGCAATGGTTCCTTTGATCGCTCCATCTGTTACTTGGATAACTGCAGTAATTCTAGAGTTAATACATGCCGACGAGCGCTGACCTCACGGGATGCGTGCATTTATCAGACCGAGACCAATCCGGGCTTGCCCGGCTGCTTTGGTGACTCTAGATAACCTTGGGCTGATCGCTTGTCCCCGGTGATGCATTCAGATGTCTGCCCTATCAACTTTCAATGCTACTTTCTGTGCCTACCATTGTGAACACGGTAGCAGGGAATCGGGGTTCGATTCCAGAGTGGGAGCTTGAAAAAAAACGGCTACAACATCCAAGGAAGGCAGCAGGCACGCAAATTACCCACTCGGGGAGGTAGTGATGAAAAATAATAATACAGGACTCTTTCGAGGCCCTGTAAATGGAATGAGTATACTTTAAATCGTTTAACGAGGATCCATTGGAGGGCATGTCTGGTGCCAACAGCCGCAGTAATTCTAGCTCCAATAGCGTATATTAAAGCTGCTGCAGTTAAAAAGCTTGTAGTTTACTTTGAAAAAATTAGAGTGTTCAGTAGGCCGGTCGCCTGAATTAGTGTCAATTGCAGGACGCATTGATCATGGCTCAGGGAACCATACAAGAGGAAGGGACATTTTTAAGGGACTGATGCCCAGAGCAAGTCAGGGAGAGCCTGAGAGAATATAAAGGAGTCTGTGACCCTCACAGAAGAGAAAGAAAGAGTCAGGGAGAACCTGAGACAGCCCAGAGGGATATGGTACGCATATGAAAGAGTACAAGAAGTTGAAACAAGGGGTTGAGGAGCCACTTATAAAGGAAGAGATATTTGCTGGAATTCTGAATTCGATAGTCAAGTCTGGCAAGATAGTGTACCAGACTTGGCGCTACAGTTTTGAATTGAAGACAAGAACAAGGGGAAGAGACTCCTCCATTTGATACTGACGAACTATACTTAGAGTCACTCATTGTGTTTTCACACCACAAACTGAACTTTACATGGGCTGTATCCAGAATGAGGGAAGCCTCCCTCTGGATCAAGAAGACGCCCAGTTTTCCTTAGCTTAGTGTAAGGGACGGAAAAAAGGTTTGGACACAGGATGGTGGACATTTTATTTTACAAGAAATCCTGACCGAGTCCTTAGTGTTTCTGTTGAGGTAGGGAAACCCTTCATAGAAATAGGGCAAGTTAGGTTTCTTCTTTTCTTTACTTTTGTAATAGAAGTATTTGGCAACAAGCATGCTGCCACTGTTTCAGACTCGTACTTCTGCATCCTTACAATAGCCAGCTGCCCGCTGGGCTGTCTTTATTTCTCTTTCTTTGTTCTGAGTGAAGAACTTCCCCAGCGGAGCGTCAAAGTCCATCCTTTCTGTTTGACTTGTATTCTGTATTCTTTGCATGGTTTTCTTTGTCTCAGTATAACACAGGTTTTCCGTCACAGGTACAATGAAAGTATTTGGACTGCAATAAAACATTCTGATTTGTTCTTCATGTCATTCTTCAGGAGATGTCCTTAGTGTGTTAGTGATATGTAGCTCAGCGAGCTCCTCACTAGAACCGGAGTCCTTGTCCCCAGAGGGTGACTCTCATCCGGTGAGGTCCTGCTTACCTCTACCCCTATGAAGGGTATTACGTAGTTCACCCCTAATCTCAGAGGTAAAGGCTGCCCCTTGGGGATACATGACAGAATCATGTGATTCATCACAACAGGGATAGAAATCCTTGCACGAATAAATGCAGCAACTTCTCAGTGATTGCCACCTTTCAGGTGTGAACTCTTTGCTGGTGTCTCATATTCAAGACGTGTATGGTCTGTCTACAGTCTCAGATCCTGTAGCACCTCATATGCAGGATAAATACCCTAAGTGAACCCCTCCAGTACAGTCAGAAAACATGGCTGTCTGGCACAAGTTAGGATACGTTGTTGAAATTCTCAGCATCTCCCCAACAAGTGTCAAATGGGGGTGTTTTACAGATGCTGGTAGGATAGTGACAGACAAAAGGGCATGTTTGTTGACAGCAAGCGTACAGAGGATGACCATTTTTAAAACTGAACTTCTCTGGCACCCTCTGCTGCTTCTTTGGCTGATCTGCCGCCTCCTTCCTCTGCCACCTCTCTGGCACCCTCCGCTGCTTCTCTGGATACTCTCCCTTCTCCTCCCTCCACCACCTCTCCTGCACTCTCTTCTTCCTCTCTGACTACCCTGCCATCTCCTCCTTCCTCCTCTGCCCACTCTCGGGCACCTCTAACACATCCGCAGGGCGTATCTCATGCCTGTACCCCTCCACGGAAGTCTTGAAAAGGTGGCAATCTGTTCCACGTCGATACTCAACTCTCGCTCCACTGTCAAACACTCCCTGGACATCTGCCGTCTCCTGGAAGAGCTTGATTTGGCTGTACTCAGTCTCACGAGACTTGGTTCACAGCCAGCTCTGCCACGAGTTTTGACACTCTCCTCCCTGATGGATAAAAGATCCTCTCTGAAGCCAGAACCAACCGCCCTGGTGGGGGGAGTAGCCCTGACCTTCCCAGAGTGGATCCCTGCTTCTGTCATTCCTATGCAGGCCTACTCCTCCTTTGAATGCCTGGTCTGCAGGCTCTCTATCTCTCCTGGCCTCTCTCTCACTGTGGCCATCATCTACAGGCCGCCTGGCCAGGTCACCCTCTTCCTCTCCGAGTGGGCTGACCTCTCCTTCTCCCTCCTTGCCTCTGCCTCTCAACTTCTCCTGCTCGGAGACCTTAACATCCACTTGGGTGCTACAAGCCCCTCTTCTGGGCTCTTTCGCAACCTCTGTGACTCTCTCTCGCTCTCTATTCTACCTTCTGGCCCGACACACTTTGCAGTGCAGGGCACACCCTGAATGTTCCGATCTCGTCAGATCTCCCCCTCTCCAACCCTCTTACTGCTCCTTTCTCTTGGACTGACCACTTTCTTCTTTTCTCTCACCTGTCATTCTCTGCCCCTTAGGTTAATCCAACCCCAGCACTTTCACCCACCTTCTCAGTCATTCGGCTCATGAAGCGTGTGTCAGTGGAGGCTCTCCTCCTACACCTTTGACTGACACACTCTGCCACAGCCCTTTCAAACCTTCATCTCTCTATCTCTAAGAATTTTAAGAATGTTTATATTTCTAGGACAATTGGAATTGAATTATTTCTAACTGTTAACTAGGTCAGCACCGTTACTTTACATTACATGAACTTGTGATTGGGGGGGAAAACGTTGATTGGGAACCCGCAAGAGTGTGCCTAGTCGCAGCCACACAGCTTTGTGTGTACTGGAAGTAGGAGACTACACTCCCCATAATTCTCGGCTGTGTCGCGGGTCAGATCACGGCATTCCAGTCCGGCACAGGCCTGAACTTATTCGCGTCAGCTGTTTAGACTCCCATCCAGGACGGCGATAGTAATTTGCTGAATATATTGCCAATTGCCAATATTGAATTACGAATTTATATATCTTTGTTAGACATTAGGCCCTAAATTTTAAACTGTAAGCACTTTTTGAATTTTAAGAATGTTTATATTTCTAGGACAATTGGAATTGAATTATTTCGAACTGTTCACTAGGTCAGCACTGTTACTTTACATTACATGAACTTGTGATTGGGGGGAAAACATTGTTTGGGAACCCGCAAGAGTGTGCCTAGTCCCAGCCACACAGCTTTGTGTGTGCTGGAAGTAGGAGACTACACTCCCCATAATTCTCGTCTGTGTTGCGGCTCGGATCGCGTAATTCCGGCCCGACACAGGCCTCAACTGACTCGCTGTTTAGGCCTGTTTGCGGCCTGGTTGCCCGCAGTCGTCAGGAAACGCTGCAATTTGTACCATAGACCTCTTATTCAATCATACTATTTAGAGGTAAGAATTCACTTTTTTTTATTTTTACAGTGCTATAATGTATACTAAGGTGGGCTTGGACGAACTTAATAATGGAAAGGGAAAAATTGACCTGAGAACTGAACAAAATCAGATTCTTAGGGATTGACAATAATACTTCAAAGAGGGAGGAGACTCAGACTAAAAAGGAGGAATCCATAAGTTTTAAGGCCGCATTGGTCATTGCACGATCAGCGGTGGCCCATGCAGTAGAGGTGAGGGAATTTATTCAAGAACGTGATCTGGAAATCATGTTATTGACAGAAACATAGTTTTCAGAAGGGAGCCAATCAATGTTCCACATACTGGTTC
The DNA here is from genome assembly GCF_040938575.1 of Ambystoma mexicanum. Classification (NCBI taxonomy): domain Eukaryota; kingdom Metazoa; phylum Chordata; class Amphibia; order Caudata; family Ambystomatidae; genus Ambystoma; species Ambystoma mexicanum. Next base: position 758,731,218 of record NC_090941.1, read on the forward strand.
CAGATAATTACTGTATCCAGAAAATTGATCGGATACATAAGAGGAGGGGGCATTGCAATCATTTATAAATCAACAATGACCCTGTCTCACATGGTGGAACTAGACTGGGGAGGAGAGACACAAATGGGGGACTTAACCATTACATTATCCAATTTGACCTCTATAAAAGTGATGTTAGGTTATAGGCCTCCGGGCCCAATAGGTATCTTTTTGGAATTACTGGACCTATACCTGACGCTAAATGGGAATAAATATAATGAACTCCTTTGCCTCGGAGACTGGAATAACTGGCTGGATAGCCCAACCAATCCAGACTGAATGGCCTTGAGAGAAATCCTGGATAATCAATGATTGACAATACTGACAACTGCACCATCCCATAATAAAGGACATTGGGCCTCATTACACGGAAGGCGGTAAGGGTTAACGGTCACCGGTAATGCTACCGGTGACCGTTAACCCTTACCGCCTTACTACGAGTTCCCTTTGCGGGACCCGACTTTAACAGCTGGTTTTACCAGCCGTTAAAGTTGGGTGCCGCAAATGGACCGTGGTGCTAATTACGATACCGCAATTTGCGGTACCGTAATTAGCGCCTTCCCCATTCCCATTATGCCCTATCGGCGAAAAAATGGGAATGGGGAATTGCCTTGGTGAATGGGGAATTACCGCCCCCGCTCACCTTGGAGTAGGGCGGTAATTCCACCATCCACCAAGGCGGACACGGTAAAATACCGGCGGCACCATGGCGCTAGTAGCGCCATGGTTACCGCCTACCGTGTAATGAGGCCCATTGTCTAGATATGTTGGCCACTAGGGGACAGGTTGCAGCCTTTAAAGAAACACGCCCGATATTGTGGTCAGACCACTATATCCAGATGTTCACGCTCTGTAGTAGAGAGTTACAAAAGGGTAGAGGGAGAGAAATGCCACTGATCTGGAGGCGCTCTGTGACTGATATGGATAAAATCTCGGGGGGGAGAATTACAGGAGAAACTGAATGAAATTGATTGCTCACTGACCTGTGAGGAATTGTCTGATAAAGGTATGGAGATTCCGGAAGAAATTTGCAATAAATATGCACTTTTGAAACAAAAACAAAATACAAGAAATCCAAATCTTGGTTTGATCCTGAGCTTGCCCTGTTACAAAAACAACTCTGTAAAGCTAATGATACCTGGAGACACTCAAAGACTAATAATGACGCTGATAGAGCAAATGCAGTTTTAAAGACATATAAAGTTGCCCTATTTTTGGCAAAAGGCACTATCTACACAAAGAGATTAAGCAAGCTGGAAACCAGTCGAAGGCCATATTTGAGGTGGTCTCGAGATTTAGTAAGCCGGTTTGTATGGACATGAATACAGCCGTGTCTCAAGAGCAAGCAAATAAATTCAACATCTTATTCAAAGAAAAGATAGATACCATATTAAAAAATATAGAACAAAGAAGGGCTCCTAAATCAGAGGAAAAAGTAGAGGAAGAAAAAGACCAAGAGTAGATAAAACAAGGAGAAGCAGTCTTCCAGTTCCAAATAGTGGATGAAAAGACAATCCTTCCTCTCTTGAGTCAACTAAAACCCACAAATGACCTCTCATGCAGCATACCGGCATATGCTGCAAAACGCTTAGCAAGTGAACTAACACCACTTATTAGGACTTTTGTGAATCAGACACTACAAGACTCCGAAGTGCCTAAAGCCCTAATAAAAAGCATTAATAAAGCCACTGTTAAAGAAAGCCACCTTAGACCCGAAAATAATGAATAACTACCGGCCGGTGGCTAACCTGATGTGGCCGTCAAAAATCCTGGAAAAAGTTGTTTGTTACCAATTCCAAGCATTTGTAGATAAGGAGAAACTGCTGGACAATCTTCAGTCGGGATTCCGCCCGAATCATGGCAACTCTTCTGGCCGTACACAATGATTTGTTAGAAGCTGCTGACAGGGGGGGATCAACAGTGCTGTTGATGTTAGGCCTGTCCACAGCCTTTGACGCTGTGAATCACCAGATAATGGCACAACGGATCGGGCAGTTGGGAAAAGCATCTAAAAAGGTGATGAAATGGTTTGAATAATTTCTCAAAGACAGATCTCAGAGGGTTATACTGGATGGTTTCACCTCACAAATGGTGGAGCTTGAATGTGGGGTTCCACAGGGTTCCTCCCTATCGCCCTCTCATTTTTAATCCGTACTTCCGACGAATTTTCAAAATATTTAAAAAGTATGGCTTGCTATTTCACTCATATGCAGACAATACACAGTTTAACATTGAAGTCCAGAATAGTCAGGATGTCTTTGAGAGAATCCACCAATGCATGGAAGAACTTAATGAGTGGATGACTAACAATCATTTACAGTTAATTGCAGCCAAGATGGAAATTATATTTGTTTGGCTCAAAGAATAAAATGTTACTGGAAAGACAAAGCCCGCCCCCCCCCCCCCCTGATTTTGGGTGACCAATGCAGTATGCCAAAAAAGTTAAAAACCTAGGCTGCTGGTGGCAGGAGAATCTGGGTAGCGAGAGCCAGGTGGGAGCAAAGGTAAAACAGTCCATTTTGCGTTGCGATCACTACAAAGTATACTCCCTATATACCGATGGAAGATAGGGCAGTTGTGGTGGGGCAATGACTAACCCCCACCTGGATTACTGCAACAGCCTGTTAGCAGGAATCCCTCAAAAACAAATGGATAGACTCCAAAGAGCGAAGAACGCAGCAGTCAGAGTAATGGGGAACCTCAGAAAACGGGATCATGTTGCATCAATGTAGAGATCCCTCCACTGGCTGATGGTGGAGGATAGAATTAAATTCAAGATGACATGCTTAGTTTTTAAATGCCTGAAAGGACTTGCACCCACCTACCTGGCTAACAAAATTATGCCATATCATCCAAGAAGGAATCTACGTTCTGAGGATAAATTCCTCATTTGTACCCCACAATCAAAATGTGTCTCGAGAGGAGACAGAAGCTTTGGATCCTTTGGCCATAAAGGGTGGAATCAACTTCCACTGGAAATTAGAATGTGTTAAACTCTGGACCTCTTTAGGAAGAGACTGAAATCTTTTGTATTCAAATAAAAGATGAAAGTTCATAGAATCAGAACTCCTTCTACTCTATTTTTCAGGACTTTTGACCTAGTTGTCACCTGTGCCCGAATACGGTTTACTCTGTTTGGTGCGTCTAATAAATCATTCAAAATCAAATCAAACACTCTCGACACATTCGGAACATTCACACTCAACATTCAACATTCACATTCACACTCACACTCAAGCACTCATCAACCTTTTCCTGAGCTGTCAGTCATAGCATTTGGCAACGTTCTATTAGCATTCATAGATGGCCAGCAGGACAGGACAACATTCATCCAGTCACTGCATCTCCCTAACAAAATGTGCGCAATCATTCAGGACCACACGCTTACACATTCATCCCAATCATAATAGCTACCACTCACCAAATGATGGGTGGATAACGGGTCCAATACACAAGCCATCTGCTGTGCACAATTTTTCCAATTTAAGGTGAAACGACAGGTGGGGAATCACACAGGATGAAAAACAACTGAACTAGGATGCACCACTCCTTTGGATGTTGAACCTGGCCATGTCAACCTACACTGCCCACGTCCAACCTTCTCCTGAGTTGTTTAATCAGAACTCTTACAGCTACTGTACAATGATACTACCAAATTGAAAGGTAGGCTTTAGCAGTTATGCAGGGGTTTAAGCATTTCTAATTGCACGTTTATGGTCACCCATTGGTGGTTGGGACATACCACAAACCACTGCACCCCATAATGAATGAAACAGTTCCCCATACCCCTAAAGAATGTGACTTGTGGTTACTCCAACTTCAAGAATAAGTGGTCTCTCCTGAGTATTGTGCTGGCATTGACATACCAGCTGACTACCTCTCCAGACATCCATATCTTTTATCAGTACAAAAAGGGGTTGAATAAAAGTGGGCCGAGGATAATGTCAAGATGATCACAGAAACAACCCTGGCCAAACCTATGTCCACAGAGCACATCGCTATGGCCCTGTTGAAGGATGAGTGCATACAAGAAGCGATTCAATGCTTAAATTCTGGGAGCTGGAAGGAATTCCTAGCAGGGGCTACACACTGTACGAAGGGAGCCCAAGACAGGATGCTAGATCTGTGGAGAGTGCACATCGAACTGTCCTGCTTACCCAATGGCGTATTGCTCAGAGATTCAAGGTATCTAATTCTTGCAGCTCTAGTGGACACAGTGGTACAACTGCCCCACATTGGTCATAAAGGGGCAGTAAAAACCAAAGCTACAGTGGAAGAAAGTGTGGTTTTCTGGCAGGAAAAGATAGTTGGTACTTGGGTGCAAAACTGCTCATGGTCGGGAACAAAAAACCGGCAACCCTTGATTGTTTCTCCCCTTCTAAGCAATCATCCATGGCAAACTGTCAGTGTGGCTTTTGAAACAATACTGGGAGGGGAACATTTCCTGCCAATTATAGATGATTATTTCTGTAATCCATTAGTGGAACTCATACCTTCTACGGCAGCCCGAGCTGTGATCCTGATGTGGCAAATGATGTTAGTCACCCATGGCATTCCGTAGGTTTTGAAGTTGGATAATGGACACCATTTCAAGAAGCAGAATTCAAACAATTTACAGAACACCTGAGCATTCAAAAATGTCCTTATTACACCTTACTGGCTGAGAGCGAATAGTGAATCTGAGTGCTTTTGAAACAAAGGTTCCGGATCACAGATGATCAAAACAGGTCACCAAAGGAAGCGCTCTCTGAATTATTTGCATACCAAAACACTCCTCATTCTGCAATGGAGGTATCTCCAACAGCGACCTTCCTAAATTGCAATGTCCGAACCACCATCCCAGAAAACATTCCAAGTTGCTCACTATTGTGAGCCCACCCAAAATCATGTAGAAGCCATTGATAACTATAGCCATTGCAGAGGGCTAGTTCATCAACACTTTTAAATGGGTGACACTGTGATAGTTCATATGTTTTAATCGCAAAATTGGCCTTGCCAAACGGCCAAACAACGTGGACTATAACTCCGAAAAAGGATCCATGATTATGGTCTTGAGAGGATCCAGCTCCTTACAAGAAATGATTACTGGTTCAAGAAAAGCTTAGAAAGTTCACTTTCTTCTCAGACGCCCGTTACATCAACATCTTTGTACAGTTCAAATGAAGATGACTGAGTCCTTGACAGATTTGAGGAAGCAAGCAGAATCCATGGTCCACCTGGTGAAGTCCATGAGTGAGACACAGAACCACCTGAACATGAGCCTACTAAAATACCCAATCTAATTTAATAAACAATAAAAAACAATGATTTACAAAAAAATGTATTTATAAATCACAATTACATATGAAATCAAAGTTACAAATCAAATGTTGATAACATTATAATGGGATCATTGGCAATGCTCATACAATGAGGTATATAAAAGGAAGTTTGTATCAATCACCATATTTACGAATTTCATAATGTAATTGTTCCAAAGTTGGAAATGTATTGTTTGAAAAAAAGTGTTGCTAATACAACCAGATTTTTTGGTCAAGTCCAACACGTTTCAGATTGAGAAAATCCTTCTTCAGGGTTATAGGAACCACCCTTCCTAAAACAGTAAATAATATTCCAAGGAGAAACTGCTGGACAATCTTCAGTCGGGATTCCGCCCGAATCATGGCAACTCTTCTGGCCGTACACAATGATCTGTTAGAAGCTGCTGACAGGGGGGGATCAACAGTGCTGTTGATGTTAGGCCTGTCCACAGCCTTTGACGCTGCGAATCACCAGATAAAGGCACAACGGATCGGGCAGTTGGGAAAAGCATCTAAAAAGGTGATGAAATGGTTTGAATAATTTCTCAAAGACAGATCTCAGAGGGTTATACTGGATGGTTTCACCTCACAAATGGTGGAGCTTGAATGTGGGGTTCCACAGGGTTCCTCCCTATCGCCCTCTCATTTTTAATCCGTACTTCCGACGAATTTTCAAAATATTTAAAAAGTATGGCTTGCTATTTCACTCATATCCAGACAATACACAGTTTAACATTGAAGTCCAGAATAGTCAGGATGTCTTTGAGAGAATCCACCAATGCATGGAAGAACTTAATGAGTGGATGACTAACAATCATTTACAGTTAATTGCAGCCAAGATGGAAATTATATTTGTTTGGCTCAAAGAATAAAATGTTACTGGAAAGACAAAGCCCGCCCCCCCCCCCACTGATTTTGGGTGACCAATGCAGTATGCCAAAAAAGTTAAAAACCTAGGCTGCTGGTGGCAGGAGAATCTGGATAGCGAGAGCCAGGTGGGAGCAAAGGTAAAACAGTCCATTTTGCGTTGCGATCACTACAAAGTATACTCCCTATATACCGATGGAAGATAGGGCAGTTGTGGTGGGGCAATGACTAACCCCCACCTGGATTACTGCAACAGCCTGTTAGCAGGAATCCCTCAAAAACAAATGGATAGACTCCAAAGAGCGAAGAACGCAGCAGTCAGAGTAATGGGGAACCTCAGAAAACGGGATCATGTTGCATCAATGTAGAGATCCCTCCACTGGCTGATGGTGGAGGATAGAATTAAATTCAAGATGACATGCTTAGTTTTTAAATGCCTGAAAGGACTTGCACCCACGTACCTGGCTAACAAAATTATGCCATATCATCCAAGAAGGAATCTACGTTCTGAGGATAAATTCCTCATTTGTACCCCACAATCAAAATGTGTCTCGAGAGGAGACAGAAGCTTTGGATCCTTTGGCCATAAAGGGTGGAATCAACTTCCACTGAAAATTAGAATGTGTTAAACTCTGGACCTCTTTAGGAAGAGACTGAAATCTTTTGTATTCAAATAAAAGATGAAAGTTCATAGAATCAGAACTCCTTCTACTCTATTTTTCAGGACTTTTGACCTAGTTGTCACCTGTGCCTGAATACGGTTTACTCTGTTTGGTGCGTCTAATAAATCATTCAAAATCAAATCAAACACTCTTGACACATTCGGAACATTCACACTCAACATTCAACATTCACATTCACACTCACACTCAAGCACTCATCAACCTTTTCCTGAGCTGTCAGTCATAGCATTTGGCAACGTTCTATTAGCATTCATAGATGGCCAGCAGGACAGGACAACATTCATCCAGTCACTGCATCTCCCTTACAAAATGTGTGCAATCATTCAGGACCACACGCTTACACATTCATCCCAATCATAATAGCTACCACTCACCAAATGATGGGTGGATAACGGGTCCAATACACAAGCCATCTGCTGTGCACAATTTTTCCAATTTAAGGCGAAACGACAGGTGGGGAATCACACAGGATGAAAAACAACTGAACTAGGATGCACCACTCCTTTGGATGTTGAACCTGGCCATGTCAACCTACACTGCCCACGTCCAACCTTCTCCTGAGTTGTTTAATCAGAACTCTTACAGCTACTGTACAATGATACTACCAAATTGAAAGGTAGGCTTTAGCAGTTATGCAGGGGTTTAAGCATTTCTAATTGCATGTTTATGGTCACCCATTGGTGGTTGGGACATACCACAAACCACTGCACCCCATAATGAATGAAACAGTTCCCCATACCTCTAAAGAATGTGACTTGTGGTTACTCCAACTTCAAGAATAAGTGGTCTCTCCTGAGTATTGTGCTGGCATTGACATACCAGCTGACTACCTCTCCAGACATCCATATCTTTTATCAGTACAAAAAGGGGTTGAATAAAAGTGGGCCGAGGATAATGTCAAGATGATCACAGAAACAACCCTGGCCAAACCTATGTCCACAGAGCACATCGCTATGGCCCTGTTGAAGGATGAGTGCATACAAGAAGCGATTCAATGCTTAAATTCTGGGAGCTGGGCCATTGCCAGAGGTATCAGATTCACTGGACCCAGCGACATGCACATCCTTGGCCTTGACCAAATCTTGGCAACTACTGGGCATCACCCAACCCTTTCACGGTAACTTCCCAATTTGGAATTTCCTCCCTGGAGTCCCGCGGGTCCCTCCCTCCGTGGTTCGCACTTGGGCTGAGGCGGGTTATGAATTACTGCGCAATATATTCGAACAGGGTAATTTTGTAGAATGGCCTGACCTCCCGGCTCCCCTTAGACGGAAACCCTCCGTCTGGCTTCAGTATTCATCTCTACGTAGAGTACTCAAGCACAAGTACACATGTTTCCCAACTCTGCCACCTGATGAACCTGCAATCACCGAATTATCCTCACCTGACCCAATGAGGGGCAAAATCTCCAGACTATACACCTTACTCCAAACCAGGGCACCCCCTACATTCTCCAAACTACGGCGCTCCTGGGAATCAGACCTCGGTCTCGAGATAACCGATGAGCGTTGGTCCCACATGTGTGCTCGGATCCACGGGGTGTCCTTCAACTCCCGGTTCAAACTGATCCAATTTAAGGTGCTCCATAGGTACCACTACACCCCGACCAGGTTACACCGCATCTCTAGCGACGCCTCCCCTAGATGCCCTAGATGCGCCCATGAGGATGCCGATTATATCCACATGATCTGGTCATGCCCTCGTCTCATCCAATTCTGGACCTCGGTCTGCTCCACCACATCGACTATCCTCGAATCCCCCTTTCTGCCATCCCCAACGAAATGCCTATTCCACGATTTCCCTCAACTCCACCGCGACTCCAGGAAACTGGCTGGCCTCTGCATGCTACTAGCGGTGCGTTCAATTCTACTTTGCTGGCTACGGCCTATTCCCCCCACTCACGCGCAATGGCTCAGAGCGGTTACGTGGGCCTCCGACACCGAAGAATCATGGGCGGCTCAACAACCCGCCTGCTCCAGGCCTAGGGATATATGGCAGAAGTTCCGCTCATTCATGTCCTCCATTGACACCGACTCAGATCCCGCATCCCCAGCTCCCTCTCCTAATCCAGCCTTGGGTCGTCCCTGAGCTGTCTCTCAAATACCCCCATACCGACCTTCCATGGGCCCCCCGGGTGCATATGTTGATACCCTTTTCTCTATGTACCCCGTTTGCATGTATTATATGAAATGTGCCGATTGCTCTGTTTTGCCTCTGAAGGCTCTATTGATGCTCACCTGTATCTGTGTTACCAAGCTGAATGAATAAATAAAAGTTTAAAAAAAAAAAAAAAAAAAAAAATTCTGGGAGCTGGAAGGAATTCCTAGCAGGGGCTACACACTGTACGAAGGGAGCCCAAGACAGGATGCTAGATCTGTGGAGAGTGCACATCGAACTGTCCTGCTTACCCAATGGCGTATTACTCAGAGATTCAAGGTATGTAATTCTTGCAGCTCTAGTGGACACAGTGGTACAACTGCCCCACATTGGTCATAAAGGGGCAGTAAAAACCAAAGTTACAGTGGAAGAAAGTGTGGTTTTCTGGCAGGAAAAGATAGTTGGTACTTGGGTGCAAAACTGCTCATGGTCGGGAACAAAAAACCGGCAACCCTTGATTGTTTCTCCCCTTCTAAGCAATCATCCATGGTAAACTGTCAGTGTGGCTTTTGAAACAATACTGGGAGGGGAACATTTCCTGCCAATTATAGATGATTATTTCTGTAATCCATTAGTGGAACTCATACCTTCTACGGCAGCCCGAGCTGTGATCCTGATGTGGCAAATGATGTTAGTCACCCATGGCATTCCGTAGGTTTTGAAGTTGGATAATGGACACCATTTCAAGAAGCAGAATTCAAACAATTTACAGAACACCTGAGCATTCAAAAATGTCCTTATTACACCTTACTGGCTGAGAGCGAATAGTGAATCTGAGTGCTTTTGAAACAAAGGGTTCCGGATCACAGATGATCAAAACAGGTCACCAAAGGAAGCGCTCTCTGAATTATTTGCATACCAAAACACTCCTCATTCTGCAATGGAGGTATCTCCAACAGCGACCTTCCTAAATTGCAATGTCCGAACCACCATCCCAGAAAACATTCCAAGTTGCTCACTATTGTGAGCCCACCCAAAATCATGTAGAAGCCATTGATAACTATAGCCATTGCAGAGGGCTAGTTCATCAACACTTTTAAATGGGTGACACTGTGATAGTTCATATGTTTTAATCGCAAAATTGGCCTTGCCAAACGGCCAAACAACGTGGACTATAACTCCGAAAAAGGATCCATGATTATGGTCTTGAGAGGATCCAGCTCCTTACAAGAAATGATTACTGGTTCAAGAAAAGTTTAGAAAGTTCACTTTCTTCTCAGACGCCCGTTGCATCAACATCTTTGTACAGTTCAAATGAAGATGATTGAGTCCTTGACAGATTTGAGGAAGCAAGCAGAATCCATGGTCCACCTGGTGAAGTCCATGAGTGAGACACAGAACCACCTGAACATGAGCCTACTAAAATACCCAATCTAATTTAATAAACAATAAAAAACAATGATTTACAAAAAAATGTATTTATAAATCACAATTACATATGAAATCAAAGTTACAAATCAAATGTTGATAACATTATAATGGGATCATTGGCAATGCTCATACAATGAGGTATATAAAAGGAAGTTTGTATCAATCACCATATTTACGAATTTCATAATGTAATTGTTCCAAAGTTGGAAATGTATTGTTTGAAAAAAAGTGTTGCTAATACAACCAGATCTTTTGGTCAAGTCCAACACGTTTCAGATTGAGAAAATCCTTCTTCAGGGTTATAGGAACCACCCTTCCTAAAACAGTAAATAATATTCCAATTAAAACAGATTATAATGACATAAATATCATCAAATAGCTATGTGTATATACACTGACCTGAGTACATCAAAATAGACCAATACACCTTTCAGTAAATAATTACCAGTCTGAAAATACAAAAGATATATAAGTCCCCTTACAATATGCGACTAGCCAAATCAATTAAATCATAAGAAACCCAGACTGTAAAGCTAGACCTTATGCCTTAAATCCAAGAAAATACAGAATACTCCTTTTGCTCAAAAAGAACAAATGTTCATGCTCAACTACCTACAATCCAACAGAAAATGTCAGTCCATATCAGAAATCTAAAATTACCACAGTAACATCTCATAATGTATACATCTCAAACTTACCAAGAAGTGTACTGCAAGCAATGGAGCAGAAAAGCGGGAAACCAGTTTGTGCCCCACTCTTATTTCTGAAAATGGGTAAATCAGTCAGTTGACTGGTACCATCACCTGACCTGAAACTTCACATGATAAATGTAGGGAAAAAGGTAGCCATCTTATAGTATAGCTCATCAGCTAACTGCTCATAGTGAGCAATGCATGGAAAAAGAATCAGAACGATCAGCCACGTGATGCACAATAGTATTCTAAGTTGACACCGGGCAAAACCAGTATTTTTGAAAAAGTACCAAATGGAATGATAGATTCAAAAAATATAAATATTCGCTGCTGCACTTAGAATTAACAAATAGTGCATCACGTGCCAAGTATTTAATTCTCGTGACAATGCCTATCTAAAAAGAGCACCATCTTGAATTGACTGAAAAATTTGGATCTTGCAATACAGTGTGAAAAACTGCAGAATGATGTTGAAACTTTATAACAACACACCCATGTGTCCTTAGATAACAGGCACACACAATGTAATGTGAATCAAGGAATAAATAAAAATTGCATACATATTATTGTAATTATGATTATTTAGAAATGGAAATCAAGCACATTATGCAAAGAAGACTACAATAGCGCTACACTCCTCCCCGCCGCATGTCGACGTCACCGGGCTTCAGCAGGAGTCCAACTTGCGAGGGGCTCTTCCCTACGTCCGACCCCCATGCTCTCTGCCTCCGCTGCCTTGGCCTCGACCACGGCTGGGACCACGGTGTGGTACACCACACGCTCTGAAGAACAGCCTAGCTCGGTGGAGGGAGCTCTTCAGAAGGTCGCCTCCGGAGGACTTGAAGGAATTCGTCAAGCACAAGTCCAGGCCCCAGGTAGGGGCACTTTTTTCATCCGCACCCCGCAAAGGCGACTCCTTTTCCAGGAAGCGCACCAGCGGGAGGGACCTTTCAGGTTCTTGTACCAGGGCTGGTACCAAGACTGCTACTGCTACTGGTCACCTGGCCGAGGGGTCACGAGATCTTACCAGTGACGTCGATCGGGCACTACAAGGTTCTATTACCGGGTCTACGTCCAAGGGGCTATGCCCTAGTACCGGACAAATGTCTGAGGGGTGCCTGTACGATAGGCATGGGCGCCTGCAGATAGGCATGCCCTTCCGGCAACCAGCACCGCAGGTTACCATCACCACAGACTCATCCTTAGAGGGCTGGGGAACTACCCTGGACAGCCACGGTGTCCATGGGGTCTGGTCCTGTCAGGAGCAGGAGGCCCACATTAACTGGCTCGAGTTGATGGCCATCTGGCTCGTTCTCAAAGCCTTCCTCCCTGTGATCAGTGGAAAGGCGATCCTCATTCAAACGGTCAGCTCCACCAGCATGTATTACATCAACAAGCAGAGTGGCACCAGGTCTACTCCCCTCTTCACTCTAGCAGTCAACATTTGGGGGCGGGCTCTGGTAAACAACATGCACTTGGCAGCAGTCCACCTCCCTGGGGAATCCAACCTGGAGGCAGATAGGCTCAGCAGACTGGGTGTGGTCAATTATTAATGGCATTTGAATGATCATGTCCTTCAGGGGATCTTTGACAAATGGGATCATCCTCAGGTGGATCTCTTTGCCACCTGATCCAACAGGAGGTGCCCCCAGTTCGTATCCTGGCAGGGACAGGGCTGGGGTGCTCTGGGTGATGCATTACAGATACGATGGAACAACATGAACGCATATGCCTTTCCTCCAACTCCCCTGGTACACAGGGTGATCTGCAAAATAAGGGAGTCCCGGCACCTCAGTATCATTCTGATAGCTTCTTGGTAGCTGGCGAGGCCATGGCTCTCAAAACTGCTCAGTCTTTCGGATCAGCCACCAATGCACCTTCCGCTGGGCCCAGCTCACCTGCTATCTCGGCAGGGAGGCACGGTTTTCCACCCCACGCCCCAGAAGTTATCCCTTGCAGCGTGGTTCCTGAACAGGTCACACTAAGGCATTTGCATCTCTCACAGGCTAACAGACATCAGGAAATATAATGGGTAGTTCCCACATTTTTTGGTTAAGGGGGATTAGGCTGCAAAAGGGACAGTGCTAGTGAGAACAGAGAACAGCCTAATTACCTCTCTCCAAGTCTGCCTTTTCGTCCGGTCGAGGGTTTGCACTTTGTGTTATCTATTCCATAGATTAAAGCACATATATGAAGTCATGCCGATATTTTTAAGCTGATTAAAACAAAATGTATTCATTTAACACAAAATCGCTGCATAAATAAAAACACATACATTCAATTTTTTTACGAGTGCTTTTCCACAAAGCACACAATAAAAAAGATGCAAACATTTATCTTGATTTCAGCAAGCCCAGTTCTTAGGGAGAATTCTCTGTTAAGGCTAATTTCCCAAACCTAGTGAGTCCTGCTAAGAGTGAGTCTCTTTTTCTCCCACTCTTAGACATGATTTGAGATATCCTTTGACTTTGTAATGTGTTTAATGGGCTATGGGGTCTTTTACTCCGTAGGGTTTCATGTATTTTTGGTAAGTGTGTTACACAGCACCATCAGTGCAGTAACACAGGGGTGTCATAGTGACCCCCAAACATAGACTCCATACCCTGGGACTGACTACTGTCTCCCGGGGCATGTAAAGTCACCATTGACTTTACTAGTCGTAAATTAGGAACAGAACCAGTACAACCATCCTATTGTGGAAGTATTGGTAGGGGTAATTAGATTGCCCCTGGGTCTGTTTTTCGAGGGGGCACTGTGCAGTCCCCCCTCGTCGAGTTTCTGGCTGGTGGCAATGGTTACCACGCAAAATATTCCACCAGAATATTTCCTATGGGATTTTCCCATTCATTTTAAACGCACCACTTTTTGGTGCAATGTTAAAGATATCGCTGGGTTATTTATTTAATATTTATTTCCCGGTTGGGACTTTTTGCCAGGACTCGGTTTGAAAATGGCGTTTGTGTTCGCTTCTGTAACTCCAACCCAAGTCGAGCCCTTTGTTCCACTTTTTGGCGGGCTTCTCCACAGAAGCCTCCAAAAGTGGTGCCACTCTGTCTGGGTCTGCAGGATGTGTGGGAGGGGGGTTTAGGCACCCTGGACTGAGTTGCTTTGGCAACTCAAGTCGCACTCTTGTGTGATTGGCCCAGTGGTGAGCCGCCCGGCTCACCACTTAGCATGTTTGAGTGACAGCTAGGGCTGATGAATGGGAGTTTTCTGCATAAAAGCAGGGCTTTGGGGACTGGAACTTCAGAAGTCGCCACAGGATCAAAGAATCCGAAGAGGGAGAAGCTGAGCCCTGCTGAATCGTCTCACCACTTCCCAACGACAGGGAAGATCTTCATCCAGGAGAGTCTTCTTCCTCTGAGCTGGTGGGGATAACCAGTTCGCCCTCTTTTTCGCCTTCCTGGATCATCTCGTGGTCGAATCGCCCGTGCCAAGCACCCCGGCGGCCGGATAGCCACGCTTCACCACTACCGTGAATAAAAGGGTAGTACCTTTTAACCGAGAAACTCCGTGGCTGGTTTCTTCCCTGGCAGGGCAACGACCTCCAGCTTTCCTCCACGTCGCGATCTCCTCTTCCCCTAGACGAAGCACCGACTTGCACCCGCTGCCAGGAACAACTGCCCCCGCTGGAGCTTTCTCACCATTTCAGGTACTGACTCCCGCCTGGTCTCCCTTGCAACAGACTGTTCAAGGTGTCCCGTAAATCCTTGACTTTCTATCCTGGGGTGACTTGGGACCTACTAACTAACTTTTCCTGACTTAAGCCAACCCTTTTTGAACTCTTTGCAACGACTCTTTAAAAGAACTAATCAACTGTGTGATCTTGGACACATTCCGCATTGCTCTCTTCAAGAGTGGGCCTGGCCTATGACTTTCTTGCTCCTCAGTAGATTCTGCCTTTTCTGACTTGCTCTGGTTCTCCTAAAGTGTTGGTGTTGTATGTGTTCTTAATTCTGCCTCTTTCCCTCCCTTTTTAATTAACTTATTGGAGTGCCATCTTGAGTTAAGCGCTCACCTCTGTCTGAAAATAAGTGGTGTTTTAACTAAGACTTGTTCAATAAGTAATCAGGGATGTATATATATTAATAGTGACTGTGTTTGAACTCGCTTGCCATATTAGTATTAGTGTATTTTACAAAGTGTGTTTTTAAATAAATAATTATATACTTTTATACCCAAGCTCTGGTCAGTGTTTGCTTGTGCTACTGTATTTTGGTACCTATCCTGTATACTCTATATACTCTCTAACTCATCTTGAGAGAAGTCTGGCTGCTCAGCCACAGATACCAGGTAAATCTGGGTGGTACAGACTGCTACCAATTGGGTTTACTGCCAACACCTGTAGTCTTAAGCCTTTTGCAGTGGTCCCTAAGGGAACTGCACAGGTTTCTGCCTAACACTGGTGTACAGCGGTGGGATTTGTATTGAGTATACATTTTAGTGTGCTTATAGATACCTTAGTGCAACTAACCACAAAGCTTAGCACTAAAAAGTTTATTTTCTAACCTGTCAACTATGGAAAGTTATAGTCAAGAATCCCTTGCTACAAAAACTGCTGATTGTTTAAGAGTTCTCTGTAAGCATAAGAATCTCCAAGAAAATGGAGCTAATAGAAAGGTTGTTAGCAAACCAAAGTCTGGATGGTGGTTCAGAGGAACCTACCACTCCAGCAAATGTAGATAACAGTAATGATATTGATATTGATCCTAGTATTGATAATTTTGAGTCAGAAGCAGAAGTGGAGGGTGAAGATGATGTAGTTGTCCCCCCTAGGCCTCTACCTGCTCTGCCAGCTGTACCTACTGGACCTTTGCCAGGTCCCACACTTAGTCCTCAATATCTGGAACTAGAGAAAATGAAACTTGAATTGGAGTTTAAGAAACTTAATACTCAAGCAGAACAAAGACACCAAGAACTGAATCAAGAACTAAGGCTCAGGGAAATGGAGTTAGAGATGAAGAAATTGTCTGTTGAAAATGCTTCTCTCTCCGGATCCTCTAGGAGTTCCAGTCCCAATAGACCCCGGGCAATCCCAAGGAGGTTCCCAGAGTCTTCCACACCAACCGACTAAAGGCGTATGTCTCCAGGCCTGAAGTAGGAGCCTTGCTTCTAGCTTCAACAGAAGAGGAAGAAGAGAGTGAAGCTCTCCCTGATCTCCTCAGAGGTTTACCCTTGGATGAAAAGATTGAAGGAGTAAATCTGTCTTCAAATCTGACACCTGAGCAACAAGAAGAGTGCAAATCTATGTTAAATCAGTTTGCCTCCTTGTTCTCACTTTCACCAGGCTTGACCCCTTGGGGCCAGCATGATATACTCACTGGTGACTGTCTGCCAGTCAAAAGCAGAGGATATAGAATGTCAGAAAATGTAAGGACCCACATCAAAGGGGAAGTCGAGAAGATGCTTGATCTCGGGGTAATAGAGCCCTCTACTAGTCCATGGTCTAGCCCAGTTATGTTAGTACCAAAGGCAGGATCCAAAGAATTGAGATTCTGTGTGGATTATAGAGCTCTTAATGCATTCACCAAGACTGATGCACACCCGTTGCCAAGGACAGATGAGTTGGTGGATAGACTTGGTTCAGCCAAGTTCCTCAGCACATTTGACCTTACATCAGGCTATTGGCAAATAGCCCTGACAGACCATGCCAAGGAGAAAACTGCATTTTCTACCCGAGTTGGCTTATACCAATTTAAGGTTATTCCTTTTGGACTGAAAAATGCACCTGCAACATTCCAAAGGATGGTAAATCAAGTTCTGGCTGGGATGGAGGACTTCTACATGGCATACTTGGATGACATTGCAGTATTCAGCCAATCCTGGGAAGAGCATGTCAACCACCTAGGACATGTTTTGCAGGCTCTTGGACAGGCCAATCTGACCATAAAGGCGAGTAAATGCCAGATTGGTCAGAGTAAGGTGGTCTACCTTGGGCATGAGGTAGGAGGTGGTAGAAATAAGGCCTTTGCTCAGTAAAATTGAAGCTGTGCAAAATTGGACAACACCTACTACTCAAACCCAGGTGAGAGCCTTCCTAGGCCTCACTGGGTATTACAGGAATTTCATAGAGAACTATGGGACCATAGCTTCTCCACTGAATGTAATCTCTCCAAAATTCCCTAAGAAGGTCAAATGGAATGAGGAGCGCAATCAGGCCTTTGAAAACCTGAAGAAAGCTCTGTGCCAAGCACCAGTATTGAGAGCTCCTGACTATCACCAAACTTTCATTGTGCAGACAGATGCTTCTAATGTAGGTATAGGTGCAGTCCTTAGCCAACTGGATGAGAAAGGTAGGGAGCACACCATTTGCTTCATCAGCAGAAAGCTGAAGGATCCTGAGACAAGGTGGTCAACAATTGAAAGAGAATGTTTTGCTATTGTGTGGGCACTGAAGAAGTTTAGGCCATACTTGTTTGGTTCTACTTTTGTCATTCAGACTGACCACCAACCCTTGAGATGGTTGATGCAAATGAAGGGGGAAACCCCAAAACTATTGAGATGGTCAATCTGCCTGCAAGGGTTTGATTCCACCATTGAGCACAGGTCAGGGTGTCACCACCAAAATGCTGATGGTCTCTCTAGGATGTATGTCATCGACTAGAGGTATGAGATTCATCCAGGAGTGGATTAAATCCTCCTGTCCCTTAGTCTGGGGGTGGGGGGGTGGGCAACAAGTGTTAGGGAGATTTCTCTGTTAAGGCTAATTTCCCAAACCTAGTGAGTCCCCCAGCAGCTTTGCTGGATTTTTGGGGTTTATTTATTTTCTCCTGCTAAGAGTGAGACTCTTTTTCTCCCACTCTTAGACATGATTTGAGATATCCTTTGACTTTGTAATGTGTTTAATGGGCTATGGGGTCTTTTACTCCATAGGGTTTCTTGTATTTTTGGTAAGTGTGTTACACAGCACCCTCAGTGCAGTAACACAGGGGTGTCATAGTGACCCCCAAACATAGACTCCATACCCTGGGACTGACTACTGTCTCCCAGGGCATGTAAAGTCACCATTGACTTTACTAGTCGTAAATTAGGAACACAACCAGTACAAACCAACCTATTGTGGAAGTACTGGTAGGGGTAATTAGATTGCCCCTGGGTCTGTTTTTCGAGGGGGCACTGTGCAGTCCCCCCCTTGTCGAGTTTCTGGCTGGTGGCAGTGGTTACCACACGAAATATTGTACCAGAATATTTCCTATGAGATTTTCCCATTTATTTTAAACGCACAACTTTTTGGTGCAATGTTAAAGATACCGCCGGGTTACTTATTTAATATTTATTTCCCAGTTGGGTCTTTTTGCCAGGACTCAGTTTTAAAATGGCGTCTGTGTTCGTCTCTGTAACTCCAACCCAAGTCGAGCCCTTTGTTCCACTTTTTGGTGGGCTTCTCCACAGACGCCTCCAAAAGTAGTGCCACTCTGTCTGGGTCTACAGGATGTGTGGGATGGGGGTTTAGGCACCCTGGACTGAGTTGCCTTGGCAACTCAAGTCGTACTCTTGTGTGATTGGGCCAGTGGCGAGCCGCCCGGCTCACCACTTAGCATGTTTGAGTGACAGCTAAGACTGATGAATGGGGGTTTTCTGCATAAAAGCAGGGCTTTGGGGACCTGAACTTCAGAAGTCGCCACAGGACCAAAGAATCCGAAGAGGGAGAAGCTGAGCCGACCTGCAACGACGACACCACCGGTGGAGCCCTGCTGAATCGTCTCACCACTTCCCAACGACAGAGAAGATCTTCATCCCGGAGAGTCTTCTTCCTCTGAGCTGGTGGGGATAACCAGTTCGCCCTCTTTTTCGCCTTCCTGGATCGTCTCGTGGTCGAATCGCCCATGCCAAGCACCCCGGCGGCCGGATAGCCACGCTTCACCACTACCGCGAATAAAGGGGTAGTACCTTTTAACCGAGAAACTCTGCGGCTGGTTTCTTCCCTGGCAGTGCAACGACCTCCAGCTTTCCTCCACGTCGAGATCTCCTCTTCCCCTGGACGAAGCACCGACTTGCACCCACTGCCAGGAACAACTGCCCCCGGTGGAGCTTTCTCACCATTTCAGGTACTGAGTCCCGCCTGGTCTCCCTTGCAACAGACTGTTCAAGGTGTCCCGTAAGTCCTTGACTTTCTATCCTGGGGTGACTTGGGACCTACTAACTAACCTTTCCTGACTTAAGCCAACCCTTTTTGAACTCTTTGCAACAACTCTTTAAAAGAACTAATCAACTGTGTGATCTTGGACACATTCCGCCTTGCTCTCTTCAAGAGTGGGCCTGGCCTATGACTTTCTTGCTCCTCAGTAGATTCTGCCTTTTCTGACTTGCTCTGGTTCTCCTAAAGTGTTGGTGTTGTATGTGTTCTTAATTCTGCCTCTTTCCCTCCCTTTTTAATTAACTTATTGGAGTGCCATCTTGAGTTAAGCGCTCACCTCTGTCTGAAAATAAGTGGTGTTTTAACTAAGACTTGTTCAATAAGTAATCAGGGATGTATATATATTAATAGTGACTTTGTTTGAACTTGCTTGCCATATTAGTGTTAGTGTATTTTACAAAGTGTGTTTTTAAATAAATAATTATTATTTTTTTTTAACTGTATATGGTTTATTTAAACCTTTACAAAATACACTTTGTAGCAAAAGAGTAAAAAATATACATATGCAAAGTAAAAACAGTATAAACATTATTCTATTCTAATCAACACACTACTATACAGAAATAAGCATTTTAGATCGACAAATCAGATTAACCAACTTTACATGTTTACTAGAATGGAAAAAAAAGAGAAAAAGAAAAAAAAGAACACACAAAATAATAAACAAATCAAGAAAACATAAAATCAAGAACTCTTAAAGTTTCTACGAAGATATTTCTATAAGTTTATAAAAAAAACATTTAGGATAGACCACAAATGACTTTTAAAAAGGCAGTCACTCTAATCCTGAGTGCAGTGCTATGACCATGTCTCATTTGATACCACAGTAATTCTCTATTTACACAATGTAAATGTTGTACAAATTGAGCAAAATATGAGATACGATATTGGAGCAAAGTTGGACAAATAAGTAGAATGTGCTGCAATGTTTCCTCCGTACCCTCTTTCCTACAGAATCTGCACCAGACCCATGGGTCTGTCAGCAAATTCCAACTCTTGAGAATACTATTAGTTCTCATCACATTAAATCTAAATCTCATAAAGACATTTCGTAAACTTCTGCAAGGATATTTTTCTAAATAAGCTTCCACACCAGGAAAAAAATTCCAGAAGGAATATACTTGATTAAAATTACCTGAGCGCGAAACTGTACATGCAGTCTGTAACCAATCTTCACTTTTTAATATCATTTTTACCTTTTGCGGATTGGATTGCAACATTTCCATTGAGACACCCAGCTTGGAGAGACAAGCCTCTACCTTAGCTTTTAATTGATTAGTAAACAAGTTAGAAGGGTCAGTACCTGCTATAGTATAAAGATTATCTGATGAATTTACTAAACACTTCCTCCATAGTAGGATCTTTTTCCACATAATAAAAGATTGGAAGGAGTGTAAGCCCAGCTCGTATCTTATAATTTTCATCAGAACACTTTTAGGTAGAAAGTATAAGATTCCTTTCCATATCAGACTTTCAAGGGACTTCACCCAATCCGTATTTTCGAAATCAAAAAATTCCATACCAAACATAAACCTTGGAATACCCTTCATAATGTAGAAGGTTCTTAGCGGTGTCAAGGTGAATTTACAATATTTGATCTCTAGTTTACGCATTTGCCTTAGGGCCATCTCTACCTTAGTCCTCAATTGTGTTTTTATTATGGTTGTAGAACCTGAACCAATCACATTATAACCCAAGTACTTAAAGGCAATCTGGCACTTGATACGTTTGCCCTCGCAGTGCCAAGTATGACCAAGGATTTTTTTCCCCGATTTACCCAGGCACACAATGGTAGTCTTAAATGCATTTATTTTTAAGCGTAGTTATGAAACATATATTACAAATGCATTTATCAATCTTTGTAAACCCACTTTGGTACAGTCCAATAGCAAAAAATCATCAGCGTACGCTAACCATTCTATCGCTTTATTACCCAATTTTGGTGCCACCAACCCTTTGTTTTTTAACGCTTTGTTGGCTCCACAGACATATAGATTGAACAACGTAGGAGCAAGCATGCAGCCTTGTCGAAGCCCATTAGGAATGTTAATCTCTGAAGTAAATTGACCTTCCGAGTTTAATCTCACTTTGATTTTAGTCTCTGAGTACAATTCTATTATAATTTCCAGAAGATGTTTAGGTATATTCAAGTCTCTCAGAATGGACCAAAGGGATGGGCGATCAACCATGTCGAACGCTCTGCTGAGATCCATGGAGGCAACAAAAATTGGAACTCCATTTTTCATTAGTGCTTTAGATTGTAGACTTTTGAGTATAAGTCCCCCGCAGTCCGTACCTATGTTTTTTTAAAAACCAATCTGTTTGGCATCCAATATATTATTGCACTTAATTCAGTCTTGCATTTCTTCCAGTACAATAGAAGCAAATATTTTCGACTCCGGATCTGAGATAGCTATGGGTCTGTAGCTTTCAGGAGCATATCTGGATCCCTTTTTATAGATCGGGAGTACAAGTGCTAATCTCCAAGACTCTGGAATGGTTTAAGTGCTCAGGATGTCATTGTATAGGATATGCAGAACCTTAGCCCAAACATCAATGTCAGTTTTTAGGATCTTATTAGACAAATTATTTGGACCGGGAGCAGCCACATTTTTTGATTTAGTAATTAGGCGAGAAATATTCGCGACAGAGATGTTCAATTCCCATGTAGCAACCTTAATAACAGTTCCACCCAGATTGGCCATCTCACAGCTATACATTTTGGAGAAATAATCATGCCACCTTCTCTCACTAATTTGAGTAAGTAGCATTTCCTTTTGAGAGAATTCAACCTTATTAATAATTTGCCAAAAGTTAGATATGTTATTTCCTTTTAGTGCATTGATCATGTTTTCCCCATCCAATTGAGCTTGCTTGCCCTTGAAATTAATTAACCAATTTTTGTAATGTTGCTTGATTTTTTTAATCTGCATCAATATATAGTCTGCGGTATGGCCCATTTGTTTAACTGAGCGAATTTCACTCCTCATCAATTGCCTATGTTTGTAAACCTCCATACTGAAGCAGTGTGTATGACTCCTTCTAGCATTATCACCAGGTGTCAAATTCACTACAGATTTCGATATTATATCATTAACATGTGTTGTAAACTTGGTCACGGACAGATTACAGACCCGATCTTCAAGATGCATCTGTTCAAAATTCTTAACCATGACAGAGGAACATTTCTTTGTTTTAGCAAACGACCATCTCACTCTATTCCCTTTTTGATTCACTAGCAAGCCCTGAGTATAGCATGAAAGTGGCTCGGAAGGGGCTGGATAAGGAAAATCAATATGTAGTAAATTGTGATCACTAGTGGGCATCTTAGCTATGGTAAGTTTGGAGATAACTTTATCAAATCCAACAGACACAAAGATATAGTCCAAAATAGAGCTGTAACCTCTAGCATTCCAGGTATGGCAGTTGTTATCCAGAATCGTTAAGCCCATAATTTCCACAAAATTATACCATATCGCTCCCTGAAACTTGGGGTTCCCTGCCGTGATTTTGGCATTACATTTATTATTCTTGTTTTCTGACAATAAGGCATCTGCCACCATAGAATCAATATTGCAATCTGAATTCAGGTCCCCTGCTATAATTATGACACCATTCACATTAACTGCTCTCCATGCATCAATTTTAGAGGTCAAGTTGTTAATTTCTTTTACTAGTTGAGAATCGGAATATTTTAGCGGATTCCAATATACATTGGTGATGCAAAGTTGGATATTTGTCTCACCATATTTGATCTCATAAGTCACTGTTAGAAAGGAATTGGAACTAGACCATTCGCTCAGTTTTGTAGCCCCAAGAGATTTCTTACAGGCCATTAGGAGCCCGCCCATTGGTCGCCCTTTAGCCCCCTTTACGGCATTAGTTTGAACTATATCATATCCTTCCCATAAAAGATCACTAGAAGCCCAAGTTTCTTGCAAGAGTCAAAAGATTGTAAAACATTGGTAACCTCACTATTGTGGATCAAATGTAAATGTCCTCTCGCGTTCCAACTTGCCAAAGATATTTTTCTAGACTTGCTAGAGTGGTTTCCCCAGTTCCCTCAAAGAGTTGATCGATTCTCTGAGGGAGAGAGCCAGCCATCTCCACTCTTGCTTGACAACATTGTCCATTGTTAAGTTCTGACACCCCACGCTGGGTTCAACCCCTACTCCACTTTCCAACCATTTGTAGATTGAGAGTTACCATTCTTTGGAGGGAAGGTGTGCTCGTATTGAAGTAGGTCAAAACCCCTGCGCTGTAACGATTCAGCCTCCTTTAGCAGCAGATTACTTACTAAGGGAGATGGAATAACAAGACGTACATAGTCTAATCTCTGTCTGTGAATGAAATCCACCAAGACTATATCAGCAGATGAAATTAGTGCTAATTCCGGAATTGCCGCAAACAATGAGAGGATATAAGGACGGTTTAAGGAGATTCGATTGCCCTCCCAGAACAATGTTGTCAATATTAGACTTGGAAGGTCACTTAAAGCAGGTCTTCTTAAATCAAGATCGTTCATTGATTTATCAAAATTTTGAGTGTTAGTACCGCACATATTTACACTTGTAGACTCTTTTAAATTATTGCGAAGTACATGCCACCCATTCTTATTCACCGAAAAGGTATCCTCTAAAATTTTCCTGACCATAGATGTAATTTCCTCCTCTTTACTAGATGTGTAAGAAACCTGCTTGTTCAATGGGACCTCCGAGTTAGACATATCAGTGGTCGTGTTCGAAAGAAGCTCATTAGCTTCAGGCAAAGGCAGCACCTCAGGTCTAGTTGCAGAAGTGAGTACAGAGTCAATTAGTGTAGTCTTATTTTTCAAGGAAGGTGCAATCCCAGTAGGGGCCGAGGCAAAACACCCTGTATAGGATAAGGTAGTATCGACCATCTTCTCCTTATTAAGCCATTCACTAGGCCCCAACTCAGTATTAACTGAGCACGACGGTTGACTCTTGTCTACATTTGGGGTACAGCTCTTAATGAGTGAATCCTTACCAACCTTATTATCACATGAGTATTTCGCAGCCATCGGCCCGCTTGCCTGATTAACCGCTTCAGTACTTATGATATTTGGAACAAGAGAGCTGTTAACCTTCAAGGAGTTAGTTTTGAAAATTTCAAAGATATCTTCTAACCCTGTTTTTTAAGATGATAACTGTGAGGCAATCTCACACGCCTCTCTTTTGTTTTTCTTCATTGCATCTGAAATCGAGTTACCAGCCTCGAAATATACTCCCAAGGGATGGCTAATCCTCCTTCAGAACCCCAGGCACAGACTGGACCACGACCCCCTCATACGTAGGAGGTTGATCATCAAGGCCACCAAATCCTCCCTGGCCTCCAGGATCGAGTTTTTGAAGGTCGAGTCTCTCAGAAATTTACAAGAAGATTTAGCCATGTTATTTGCACGCATCAGTTTAGTTTGTCGTGCTCTTTTTTTGTTCTTTTTTATTGTTTAAGACGGCTGTATTATTGGGTTTGTCAGCAAAATCTCCTTCCAACACCGGGATGTAAGGAGTAGCCACCTGAACCCGGGTAGCCTCCATGACAGTTTCAACCGTTTCTGACGCTCTCTTACTTCCCTGTGAATCAGAAATGACAATCATTTCTGCAACATCTTGAGCGATAACAGAGGTTTGAGCAGCCCTAGGTTCCTGATCCGGCAAGCACATTTTTGTCACCAGTACAGACTTTAAATCACTCAGCGAATTAGAGAAAAGATCATTCACTTTCGAGGGGATCTGTTCCATGGAGGTATTGATTAAACCTAAGACATCTGTCTGTCTCCTAAATTCATACAAAATTAGTCTGTTGAAAATTCCTAACATCGTACCAATATCAGTATTTTTGGTCGCCTCAGCTCCCTCAATGGGCAGAGTGTCATGGGTAGTATGGTTGCCTAAAAGTTCTAGGTCATCCGTCAAGAAAATACTAGGAGGATCACAAAAGGAATCATCATTAATAATACCATTAGTCAATTTGTCAGTAACCTCACCCCACTGATGTTTTAGAACCTCTTTCCCCAATGGGACTGAGTATTCTTCCACATACAGTGATTGGGAAGAATCAGTAAATTCAGTCGAGTTTGCAAGTAAATCGGCATTGGATTTAAGCTCATTAGAGCATGCTTGAGCACATTCGAGTAATTCATCTTCCTCAATACAAGGAGGCGGCAGAGGTAATGCCGCAGCACGCGCCAAACTAGCCCTGCGCGTTGTTACCGCAGAAAAAGTCTTTCATCATAGTAGTTGTTTTAACAATTTTGCCCATATTGCAGGCCTAAATTGAAGCAGCCCCCAAAAAATCTATGGAGTACCTCTTATTAGGCAATAGCGCCGCTCCCAGGAGAGTGTCCTAGTCACCTTACTAACTCAAAGATAAAGAACAGTATGCAAGAAAAAGAAATATAAATATAATAATTTTCACCTGTACCCCACACCCCACAACCGAACAGCCAAACAGCCAGCCACTTGGTCCACTTGGGTGCGCGCGCGGTGCGCAGGCATGGGACCAGTTGTAGGATGGCGTGGTGAGTGGGCGGGGCTAGCAGACGCAGTTAACTAAAAAGAGAGTAAAAAAAAGAAAAGAGCGTACGTGACGTTAGCCAGGAAGTCCACAAGAAAGAGGTAGGAAGTCCACAGGCAAGAGGGGTGGAACACGGTCCCAAAGTCCAAAAGCTCACTCACAGGCACAGCAGCACATTTCAGCTCAGATAAAGTGTCGGCGCCTTCCTCTTGCCGACGACACTTCTAGGTAGAAAACAAGCAGAGTCTCCCCAGCCAAACAGCCAGCCACTTGGTCCACTTGGGTGCGCGCGCGGTGCGCAGGCACGGGACCAGTTGTAGGATGGCGTGGTGATTGGGCGGGGCTAGCAGACGCAGTTAAAGGCACAGCAGCACGTTTCAGCTCAGATAAAGAGTCAGTGCCTTCTTCTTGCCGACAACACTTCTAGGTAGAAAACGAGCAGAGTCTCCCCAGCCAAACAGCCAGCCACTTGGTCCACTTTATACCCAAGCTCTGGTCAGTGTTTGCTTGTGCTACTGTATTTTGGTACCTATCCTGTATAATCTATATACTGTCTAACTCTTCTTGAGAGAAGTCTAGCTGCTCAGCCACAGCTACCAGGTAAATATGGGTGGTACAGACTGCTACCAATTGGGTTTACTGCCAACACCTGTAGTCTTAAGCCTTTTGCAGTGGTCCCTAAGGGAACTGCACAGGTTTCTGCCTAACACCAGTTTAGGGCAGAATAGTGGGGTTAGTACGCGACAGATTGTTATTATCAGTTCACTAATGCATATGTTACCATTGTTGTCATTCCTCAGTTATTTTCTTTTGAGGAAAAACTTGACAAAGGGAGACAGTTATTGCAGTCTCTGTTATAGCTAGACACATTTCTTTTTATATCTTTTAGATATGTCTACTTATGTTTCGGCTAGAGTCGTATTTAGACACCATCCCTCGTGTCTCACTCTCTAATTTTAGCCCTCTTCAGGACATGCAATTTCTTTAATGTCGATGCAACATTCGTATATTCCCCAGTATTTCAAATCTTGCAGTCACTGGTCAGTTTCTCTGGTAGGACATGAGCTTTTCAAAATTATTTATGGAAGGGAGATCTCTTCCTTTCTTGTCTGGGGCTGTATTACTCTGCTCCCTGTGTTATTTCCTTCCTTTTGTGGAGGCTAAACCTTGAATTCACCTCTCTATGATGGCTGCATCAACACTCTGGGGCCAGTCAATTGGTCTTATCCAATTAGTGGGTAATATCTGCCTTCTTCAATCGGCATCTATTCCCAAGTTTCTGAGTTCTTCTAATTTCTTGTCTTATTCTTTTGTTATGCTTCCACTAGAGTAACGGTTTTGTAATCTCCGTCTTTTTTCAAAGTTCAGGGCAAAAATGTCGGCTTGTAGATTACCCGGCACTAGACATCATACAGGGTGCTAGGAGCGATGCTACCAGGACCCCGTACAGAAGGAAGTGGACTAGGTTTTGTCACTGGGTGGAGGTTGACCCGCTTAATGCACGTTGGACGACGTGCTATCCTTGTCAGCTCACCTCGCACACTCGGGGGTGCAAGTAGACACATGCCGCGACTACCTGGCGGCCATCAGTGCCTACCAGATCTTGGAGGAGGAGGTCTTCTCATCCTCCAACCCGGTAGTTAAAAGACATCTGGTGGGCCTCACTAGGCTCTACCCGCCTATCAAGAAACCACACCCTGTGTAGGACCTCAACATATTTTTGGGCGCCTTGGTGCATAAACCATTCGAGCTAACGGCATCCGTGGACATCAGGCTAGTCACCATTAAGACAGCCCTCCTGATGGGTCTTACGTCTGCACGCAGGGTCAGTGAAATCCAGGCACTGGTGTCTTCAGAGCCTTACACTACTTTTCATAAGGACAAGGTGGTGCTTAGAACTCACCCCACCTTTTTACCTAAGGTAGTCTCCTCGTTTCACCTGAATGAGGATATAGGACTACCCACTTTCTTCGTGGACCACCAAGGACGAAGCTCAGAGAGTACTGCACTGTCTAGATGTTAGGCGCACTCTAGAGTTCTAACCATACAGAACCAAGAGCTTCCGCAAGTCAGAGGCTCTCTTTGTCACCTTCGATGGGTCAAAGGCTTCCAAGGCCTCCATGGCAAGATGGATGGTTGAGGCCATCAAGGAGGCCTATGAGAGGCAGCACAAACCACTGCCGGCAAATATGCATGCCCACGCTATCACAGCTAAGGCAATGGTTGTCGCGTTCCAGAGGCCAGTTCTGTGGCAGTTAATCAGCAAGGCGGCTAGATGGGCCATGCCTTCGGCCTTCTGCAAGTACTACTGCTTGGATGCCGGCTCCAGGTCAGGTGCATCATTTGGCCTGGCAGTATTAAGGAACTTGTTTTCTTAGGAGGGTCACCTCTCCACCCTGGGGCTACTTTCAGTTGTAATCGCCCATACAGTATGGAGGAAAGGGGACGGGACGTAGGAGTACTTAGAAGTTACTCACCGTAGTGACTAACATACTCCTAGTCCATAGTCCCTTTTCCTCCATACATCCTACCATCGTCCCCTCTAATAAAACTGGTGTCATTAGGCAATGGTAATATTGTCGACACATCAAAGGGGACTGAGGAGTGGCGCCGATGGGTGGAGTCAGGGGAGCGCATGCTCCTCTGAGGGCCACACCTGTAAATTTAAAGGGGAAGACAATTTTTTCTGTTAAAAAACGTTCCATCTCCCATCCCTGGTGTGGGACGCCCATATAGTCTGGAGGAAAGGGGGCTATGGACTAGGAGTATGTTAGTCACTACGGTGAGTAACTTATAATAATTTAATTCATGGATTGAAATGTCCGTGTGATATTTTTTACGCGGGGATGACCACCAGGAAGGTACGAACAAGGTGGACAGAACGTAAATCGAATATTCGGACCAAGAATGATAAGTCCACTGTAGCTTTACATTTCATGGAAGCTGGACACATGATCTCAGGGATGAGAGTGGTTGTTTTGAAACTTGTGAAAGCCCCCACTAGAGGTGGTGACATGAACACTATTTTACTTCAAAAAGAAATTCATTTGACCGAGGAACTGAATTCCATGAATGTTGATGAGTCCGAGAGTACCTGCTTTCTGTGATAATTATGGATTGTTATATTGTCATTCACATGTCTAAATATGTTTCTCGTCCTGTAGTATTGTAGCCTTGTTTGCATAATGTGCTTGATTTCCATTTCTATATGATAATCATTTCAGTAACACGTATTTAATTTTTATTTATTCATTGATTTACATTACATTGTGTGTGCATGTTATCTAAAGACACATGGGTGTGTCATTATATAGTTTGAACATCATTCAGTAATTTTTCGCACTGTATTCCGGAGCAAATTTTTTGGTTGTCCATGAAATAATCGAATCCGAAATGTCTGAGGAAGAAAACACTTAAAGTTATTTGAACAAAAATGACATTTGTTTTTTTTCTCCCACTGACATTTCTGGCAACCCCCCCTTCCCCCCCACTTCCTTACCTGTTTGTGGCACACCTCGCTGTGTGCCGCCAACTCCTTCCTCCCTCTGCGACGCCAGTTCCTTTCACTTGCTTGCATGGGAAATGGCACGGCAGGGTCCTTTTTTTTTTAATTTTATTTTTTTGGGGAAAAAAAACATGCTCCTATCGGGAGCGGGGGGCAACGCTGTTGCTATTATCATGAACAAAGGTGCAGGGACACCCCTGCAACCCCTGATTCCCTTGTTTGCTATAATGGTAACCGTATGGTAGAATTGTTTGAAATTTCTGGTTGTACATAGTTTTGGTACAGCCTAAATTCAAACAATTCTACCATTCGTTTTTTTTTTTAGATCCTTCATATGGATACCAACTTTTTTCATTCATGTCAAGATTGTGGTCCTTTAACATAGGGATTGTCACATGACTTAGGCACTTATCACGTGACAGCACTAATTTTTTAATTGTTAGTGCAGCAGTGAATACATATTTTTTCTATCTATCATATCAATCCATTTGGTACTTTTTTTTCGAATATATTGGTTTTGACTGGTGTCAACTTAGAATACTATTGTGCATCATATGGTTAATCATTCTGATTCTTTTTTCATACATTGCTCACAATGAGTAGTTTGTTTCTCAGCTATACTTTAGGTTTGTGGCCTTCTTTCCTACATTTATCCTGTGACGTTTCAGGTCCGGTGGCAGTACTGGTCGCTTGATTGATTTAGGCTTTTTAAGAATCAAGCTTGGGCACAAAGTGGTTTTATGCTTTTCTGCTTCATTGCTCGCAGTACACTTCTGGGTAAGTTTGAGATGTATGCATTATGAGATGTTACTGTGGTAATTTTAGATTTATGGTCTTGGACTGAAATCTTGTTGGATTGTAGGTAGTTGTGCATGAACATTTTTCCTTTTTGAGCAAGGGAGTATTCCATATTTTGTTGGATTTAAGGCAAAAGGTATGACTTTATACTGTGGGTTTCTTATGATTGAATTGGTTTGGCTAGTTGCATTTTGTAATGAGACTTATGTATCTTTTGTGTTTTCAGACTGGTATTTATTTACTGAAAGGTGTATCAGTCTATTTTGATGTAAAGTCAGTGTATATACACATAGCTATTGGATGATATTCATGCCATTATAAGCTGTTTTAATTAGGAATATTATTTACTGTTTTAGGAAAGGTGGTTCCTATACCCCTGAAGAAGAATGTTCTCAATCTGAAAAGCGTTGGGTATGACCAAAATATCTGGTTGTATTAGGAACACTTATTTTCAAATGATACATTTCCAACTTTGGAACAATTTGTATACATTGTGAAATTATTATATATGGTGATTGCTACAAACTTCATTGTCTGAGCATTGCCAATGCTTCCATTAAATTGTCATCAACATTTGATTTGCAACTTTGATTTCGTATTTAATTGTGATTTGTAATAACCTTTTGTTAAAAAATTGTTTTATAAATCCTTGTATAACATGTTTTTGATTGTTTATTAAATTGGATTGGGTGTTTTGCCCTTTCAAAGTGTGCTTTTGGGTTTCTTGCTAAGTTTTAGTGGGCTCATGTTCAGATGTTTTTCAGACCCTCTAACCAAGGTTCTAACCCTGAGCAACTATAAATTCATTGAATTTATGTAATCTGTCTCTCTATATATAAAAGGGAAATTTGTGGATATGTGTGTGTCTCTGTTCAAAATGTTCAGCATACTTCCCGACATGCCACAAACCTGAAATGTGGCATGTGGGTAAGTTCCATGGTGTAGACAATGTAAAAGGTATAAAAGATAAGCGGTCTGCAATGCTTACCCCTGCTATGTGTGGATATGTGTGTGTGTCTGTTCGAAATGTTCAGCATACTTCCCAACATGCTACAAACCTGAAATTTGGCATGTGGGTAGGTTCCATGGTGTAGACGATGCAAAAGGTATAAAAGATAAGCGGTCTACAATGCTTACCCCTGCCATATGTGGATGTGTGTGTGTGTCTGTTCGAAATGTTCAGCATACTTACCAACATGCTACAAACCTGAAATGTGGCATGTGGGTAGGTTCCATGATGTAGACAATGTAAAAAGTATAAAATATAAATGTGTCAATTTTGTTTTAAGCAGTCTGCAGTGCTTACACCTGCCATATGGCTCTACGTGCCGTAGTTCTACGGAAACTTCAGCAGTTCATTGTTCCTAAACTTTCCACACTATCAGCATTCTAGTTCACATTGGCGTCACTGGTATGCTGGAAATGCATTGGAGGGACAGGGCCTCTGTATCTAAAATCTAAAATCAGGCCAGAAACCCCTTTAACAAAGAGTCCTTTTTCCACCTAGTATCCTGGAATACTAGGGGTCATAAACAGTTGTTAAAGGATGATTGTGCTTGTCTAAAGTTGAACGAGTTTGATTTTACTCTGTTTCAAGAAACGTGGGCCACCTGAAATCTATATATGGATGGATATACCATCATAGTTCTACCTGCCAAACAAGGATTGCGAGGCAGACCGAGTGGAGGTCTGGCGCTTGCATACAGAATAGATGAAAACATTATACTGGAACAGAGCTTTACTGTAATGAGAGTGTGTCTATGAGATTTACAAGCATAGAATAATCTTTTGAGGATTTGCAGCTGTAAATGGATTAACATGGACTCTAGTGAATACCTTCATGTTCTAAAGTATGAGAGTCATAAGTGCATGATGTAAGAGATGTAAGGAAGAGCGCATGAGTGAGATAGAAGTAACCTCTTGAGGAGTTCTAGGATTACGTTACTTGGCAACATGAACTTTTAGAATGTTAAAGGAATGTGTAAAGAGTAAAAGTAGGCTGCAGTAAAGCGGCATGGACTTTTAGGACTACATATATTGGCAGATTTATAGTAATATGGATATTTAAATGCAAAATGTTATATGCTTTAAGTGAGTCGCCAATGTTGAAGTGTTGGATAGCGTACCATCGAAGTGTAGGGATAGTGTCCCACATGAAGTGAAGTTGAAGTGTTGGGATAGCGTCCCATTAAAGTGTAGGGATAGCGTCCCATTTAGTGTGAAGTGTAGGGATAGCGTCCCAGTTAAGTGAAGTGTATGGATAGTCTCCCAGTTAAGTGAAGTGTGGGGATAGCGTCCCATTCAGTGTGAAGTATAGGGATAGCGTCTCATTTAAAGTGTAGGGATAACGTCCCGTTTAAAGTGAAGTATAAGGATAGCATCCCATTAAAGTGTAGGGATAGTGTTCCATTTAGCGAGAAGTGTAGGTATAGCGTCCCAGTTAAGTGAAGAGTAGGGATAACGTCCCGTTTGAAGTGAAGTATAGGGATAGCGTCCCATTCAGTGTGAAGTGTAGGGATTGCGTCCCATTTAAAGTGTAGAGATAGCGTCCTGTTTAAAGTGAAGTATAAGGATAGCATCCCATTAAAGTGTAGGGATAGTGTTCCATTTAGTGTGTAGGGATTCCCTTCCCAGAGTAGAGAAGTATTAAGTCTGAAGTCAGTGTAGGGATCCTGTCCCAATAGAGGAAGCTAGCGCCTTCCCCGTGCATTAAGTCTGAAGATGGTTTAGGGATTCAGTCCCAGAGTAGTGACATATTAAGCCTGAAGCCAGCGTAGGGATAACGTCCCAGAAAAATTGGAGTTACATCCCTCAATAAAAAGATGCATGGTATGGATGTTTCGTGTGAGTTTCCGTGTCTGTGTTTCCCGTGTTAGTGTTGCCTATGGAAAGGAGGAAGATGTGTTGTGATGCACTTGTCGTGTTTGTGTGGTATTGGAAAGGAGGGGGATGTGTTGTGATGCACTTGTCGTGTTTGTGTGGTATTGGAAAGGAAGGAGATGTGTTGTGAAGTGCTTGTAGGTGGTGTGCTTTATATGTGTGTGTTATTATTGGAAAGGAAGGAGATGTGTTGTGAAGTGCTTGTCCCTGTATCTAATGAGCTGGTGATGTCATGTGGAATGTTTGGTGATGAACGCTGGGAGAAGGTTCCAGCTAATGTCAGTTAAGCCTGGGGGATGGGACCCAGTGGTTCTGTTCTAGCTATCTTGCTGCAACCTGTAATAAAGATATGTTAAGAAGCTAAAGAAGACTACAGAGTTACTATTATTATAATAACCATTAGATGGATAGCATACACTGAGGACTTTGTATTGCTGGATGGTTCAAAAATAGGTTTACAGAGATTAATTACAGACCTCGGGGCCTTTATTGATGAAAGAAAATTAAAAATTAATCCATCAAAAACAATCATCTTTTACGGGGGAAGCAAAAAGGTGACTCGTGCATTTTTGTCCTGGAATTATGGTGGAGTCAAGCGGTACTAAGATTCTTGGGCTACACAGTATGTAGCGCCAACTCAACTGTGATATTGAAAAATAACCTGCTAATGAAAGCAAAAAAAGCCATGAACCAAATCAGTCCATTGAAAGAAGATTTGGCGAATTTACTTTGGCCCCCTGTATCCAATTCTACAGACTAAAGATCATTCCAAACCTAACTTATGGCATAGAATTCTTACCTGACTCATTATTGTCTTTTTTAAAACATCTAGAAGCCTCAATTTGGCGAAAAATACTATTTTTCATACCCAAATGTGTTCCCTTTGAAATGATCAGGTACGAATTAGGATTGACTTCCATTTCCTGCATTATGAACATCAAAAAACTAGCACTGCTTAGAAAATGCCTGACAGCAGAAAGAGAATCGCTATACTTCTATTTGAAAATTGCAGAAAAAGGAAACTTCATGTCTGCTCTAAAAATGTCGTGTGAAAAAACATTGCAGAATGTGGGTTTGTCACTGGGGACTCTGCTAAGAAATCATGGGAAAGTTAAAGAAACCGTAAAAGCTTACAACTGGTTGGAAAACAATGTTGTATTGCTGAACTCGAAATTATATTCTCAAATAGTTTCCTACTGGAAATGGTTTCCGGAAACAGAAAATTATATAGTAAAATATCCTTCCAGGACATTTAGGAATAGAACGACGCGCTTCAGATTTAATGTTCTGAATTCTAATGAAATCTTGACAATTCGTGGTTTAAACATGCATGGGTTGGTAGGTTGTAGATTCTGTAATCGCCCAGAGGAAACTGAAACCTTGTTGCATCTTTTATTGGTCTGTCCGAATTTAGCACAACAAAGAATTGAATGTTTTTCAAAATGTGTATTGGATATATATCAAATGTTGACCGAGACAAGCGGTGGCACGAAATGTTACATGGTAATTCAATTTCTCTGAAAATGAAAGTGCTTACATTCTTGCATGGTATTTGCGTTATAGAATGAAGAACAAGGCTGTATTTGTCATATGGCACTTTATGCCGTAAGAGCTATAAAAAGCATATGTAAGATTTGAAAGTATAACTTTGACAGAAACATATGGGCATCAAATTGCAATTATGATATAAAAAGGATTCTAAGATGTGAACGACTAATGTGTTAGGTGAACCTGAACAAAAAGTATTTATTCCCGTCTAAATGGAGTGCAAGCGCAATTAATGTAAAGAAATAATATTATTACCTTTTAATATGTTTAAAGTTTTAGGAATGTTTCTTGCTTTTATCTCTTAGTGGTGCTTATACATGAATTTTTGAAAAATCTTGTAAATATTTGTATATTTGTAAAAATTGTAAAGGTTTATATAAACCAAAACAATAAAGACAATACAATTATTGATTTATCATGTATGTTCTGTCTTGTTTTCTGTGCAAGAGTTAATGCGGGACTCCTGGCGGTGCGGCTCTTCCTATTTTTGGTTTGGTGAACAGACCCTTTGGATACCCTTATGGCACCCCTGGGTGGGAGTATGACCCTGTACTCCTAGTGTATGTTTTTGGGTACCTGTGTGTTGCCCAGAGAGCAGGGTAGTAATGGCTGGTGGCAGCTCTGTGTTGAATTTACAGGTGCCCTGTGCATCCTCCATTATGGGATGCCCAGGCCCTTTCATTGGAATCAGTGGATTCCTGATAGGAAACAAGATGGCCCCTCTGGCCTCTTGCTTTCTATCTCCTGTTACCTAACTTTTCCCGAAGTCCCGGGAAGCCCTGATTCTGTCCCTTCCCCCTGACTGGCTGTTGGGTGGAAGTTCCATATATGGTTTTGTGGGGGAAGTCCAGGCCAGACTGGCTGGAGCCTTGCCAATGACTGTATGTTGTGGGTACGCCTGTGGGGTGGGACCTGGGTGAATGGAGTGTATGACGAATATTCATTCTGTTATGGTTGTCTAGTCTCTGAGGTTTGACACAATGGCTGAGACAGCCCTGCCCGAAACTGGTATGAATGCAGTGTGTACTGCTGAATGGCAGAGTACATGTCCAAATCCACATTCCGTGTAGTGAGTGTCTGCATGGAGAAGAATGGCCTGAATGTACTGTGTGCCTGATTAACTGCCTGAATGCCCTTCTGAGTGATTGGTTGCCTGTGTGTGACCCAGAGTGAATGGGAGATCAACAGTATACATCTGGGGGCCTCTCACTGCTAGAAATCATTCAGAAGCTGAAGTTGAAACTGATGCTTAACTTTGAAGCCCACAGGAAGAAGAACTGCTGCTGCTTTCCTTCACTTATCTGAAAGCTGCTGTGCCTTCAAGAAACTGATCCAAGAGAGGACTTGGCGAGGAGACCTCTTCCCGAGCCACGAGGCACCATCGTGCACAAGCTGATCTTTACCAAAGCTCCCTGGTAGACAGAACTAAGAAAGGCTGCCGACCGGAGAAGGGGTCTGGCGAGGAGAACGAAGGGAAGCACCGGACAGCGGTCGCCGACCGCAATCGCTGACCGGAGCCGCAGTTCTCCCTTTGCCTAAGAACATTGAAACAAGGACTCCCTTGCTCATCCTTGTCGACCGCTTTCATCCTGCTGGAGAAAGTCAAGGCCGCCGACGACCGAGGAGAATCCGCCGGTGGGTTTCCCTCCACCCGAAGACTGCAGAGACGCTGACGACTTGACGCCCTGGCTGGGCCAAAGTTCTTCATTGACTCCTTGCGGTAACAAACACTTGTCGTTGGGGTGCACCGCACACCTCCGCTTGCAGGATGTTTTCGACCGATCGTCAATGAGCACCGCAAGAATCAAAGCTGCTGCCGCAACGACAGTGTTCACCCTTTTTCCTCATGGGATCTCGACCATCAGTGGCTCCTGCCTTAAAGGGAGCCGCTCAAGAAGGATCCATTGACGATGCGACGTCGAACTCTGCTATTCCAGGTACATTGGGGTTGTAGAACTATTTAGAAGGAAATAAGACTCTCGTGAACAATATAGGGACTGGGCTTGTAGGATATATCTTTATTTACAGGTTGCCCAGGTGGGGGGATCTCCACACAGAACTGTGTCTAGGTAACGGGGCCAGTATTCTGCCTATTGTTCTAACCAACTGCTTTTCCTCCTATGTCTATTGTTGGTTCTCTTTATTACTTGATTTGTGTGACAATTAAACTAAGTACAGTTGATGCACTTTAATGAAATCTCATAGGGCCTCATTACGACCCAGGCGGTAAGGGGTTTACGGCAGCGTAAACAGCGCCGACCCTTACCGCCTGAGTACGAGGTCCCTTAGCGCCATGGTGGATTTAACACCTGCTTTTAGCAGGTGTTAAAATCCATGGTGCTAAGGGACCATGGAGTTAATTACGCCACCGTAATTTACGGTGGCGTAATTAACGCCTTCCCCACTCCCATTATGCCCTATGGGGCAAAAATGGGAATGGGGAAGGGTAAATGGGGATTGGGGACTTACCGCCCCGCCAAGGTCGGAATGGGGCGGTAAGTCCGCCAACCACCATGGCGTAAACGTAGTTTACGCCATGGTGGTAAAGTCACGGCCCAGGCGGTAACTTACCGCCTGGGTCGTAATGAGGCCCATAGTAATTGTGGTACCAAGTAAAACTGTGTATATATTTCCCATTGTAGATTAACTGAGCACAAAGTGAGTTATTGTGATTGTGTATATAATCTTGAACCTTAATTATATAAAGACTGTGTTATCACTAACATAGTGTGTGGAAATTCCTTTGTGGGTGCTTGGGGACTACACTGTACTTTAGAACCAGCCTGTATCACCTCCTGAGAGCTAAGCCTTGGTTACTCGACCACGATACCAATAATAGAGAACCTTGGCTGGGGTGCTCTGTGCCTCTCCTCTTCCATATAGAGAGCAGGAGTACAGACACCCCCCCCCTCCAGTGCTTTACAGTCACTTACTTTGAAGTCATGCAGGTGACACAAAACGCTGTTTTTGTAGTAATGCGAGTGACAGGAAACAGTGCATGTCTTTTCAATTACGTCCGCAATGACGTTGTCTGTCACATTGTCGCAAATCTCTCATGATAATTACAGGAACTTTATTTCCCACAGAAGTTGATGAATGTAAATTTCAACAGTAAAAAGCTTACACGCTTCAACCCTACATGTATGGCACTTATGTTGAGATCGCTGCTGTCTCGACTGTACATCGGGACACCAATAATGTTGCTGCGCAATCTCAACGCTCCAACTCAAAATGGCTGGAATCAAATACGTTGTTATTCGGGTAACGCAAACAACCATGCAACATAATCATCTGTATTCGTTCATTGAATGAACTTCAAACTAGGACCGAAGTGGGAATTACTGTGCAAAGCATGGGTACACCTGCTAATATGTATCTATAATTGAATTACTTGCAGTGCATTCCCATTTTGTGTTTTTTGAGACACAGAACCAGACATGACTGTGATGCCTCTAGCAATTAAGAAGCTCAGCAATATCCCACCAGAAGTACTCTGAGAACTCTGGCAAGTTGGACATCTATGGTATGAACCGTTGTACCAAGAGCTCTACAGATAATTCGAATTACTGGGCCTCATTACGAGCATGGAGGCAATGAAGAAAGGAAGGCGGAATGGTATTACCGGCATCGCTATCGGGTCCGGCCCATTACGAGCTGACAACCCGGCAATGCCGCCACGTGCGCCCCTTTGCAGAGGAAATACCGGGATGCCGCTAACAGGAGGACATCACAAGTAACGCGGGCATGCACTTACCGGCATCCCGAAGGTGGGAAATAGGGCCTGCACAGGGTCAGCAATACAGGCATCGCGGACCACCCGCAAAATAGCAACCTGCAGTGTAGCCAACTGCCACAGATGCACACAATCACCACAGGTGGAGTCAATGGAGCCTGTCCCAGTACAAAAGGAGCACACCCACACACCACACCCCTTCCCACACCAAAATGATCCCACTAGCTGTTGCAATCCTGGGGCTGGAGGACATGCCTCTACTGCTACAACAGCAACAACAACAACAACAGGCAGCATAGAGGAGACACAGGAGGAGAAGGAGGGTGAGACAGGCCCAGCAAGTCCCACCAGTGCAGCCAGTGGTACCACGTAGGCAGCCACCAATCCCTCGCATCAGAGCCAGTCCATTCAATCTAACCACTGAGCAGATCCACACCCTGTACCGGTTGGACCGGGACACCATCACCAACATAGTGGACATGATACACGATGACATCGTCAGCCTGATAGAAATCCGCACTGCCATCCCCCCCTCTACTGAACGTAGTGACTGTGCTCCACTTCCTGGTCACAGGCACCTACCAGCACACAGTGGGGCAGCTGCATGGCATATCACAACCTCTTTTCACGCATGCTGACCCAAGTGCTGGATGCCCTCCTGAAGCACGCAAGCACCCACATATCCCTACCACAGACTGCCCAGGAGCTTGCTAACACTAAAGTAGGCTTCCACGCACTGGCAGGCATGCCCAATTGCGTTGGTGCCCTCAACTGCACCCATGTCGTATTGGTGGTCCCTCATGCCATAGAGGCAGTGTACCGCAGTCGCAAGCAATACCACTCCATCAATGTGCAGATGGTATGTGACTCCAGCAAGATCATCACACATTGTTGTGCCCGATATCCCGGATCCACACATGATGCCATGGTGTTGCGGAACTCCACGCTACCCCGCTACATGGAGCGACATGCTCGACGACGTGCCTGGCTGCTTGGTAAATTGCCTGACAGGCCCATGGCAGTACAGTGGGAGGGGTGAGACGGGGGGAAGCATACTCCACCGGGGTGAGATTGGGGGGACTCATACTCCACCTGGGTGAGATTGGGGGGACGCATACCCCACCTGGGTGAGATTGGGGGGACTCATACTCCACCTGGGTGAGATTGGGGGGGACGCATACCCCACCTGGGAGAGATTGGAGGGCACACATACTCC
The DNA here is from genome assembly GCF_040938575.1 of Ambystoma mexicanum. Classification (NCBI taxonomy): domain Eukaryota; kingdom Metazoa; phylum Chordata; class Amphibia; order Caudata; family Ambystomatidae; genus Ambystoma; species Ambystoma mexicanum. The sequence continues at coordinate 758,770,681 of NC_090941.1, forward strand.
ACCTGGGTGAGATTGGGGGGGGACGCATACGCCACCTGGGTGAGATTGGGGGGACGCATACTCCACCTGTGTGAGATTGGGTGGTGAGTGGACAATGCACATACAGCGAAACACTGTAGCCCTGAACATCCCAACCTGAACATAAAACATCAATGCCACACATAAAACCAATGCAGCACAGCAATGACAATATGCCAGATGTTCAAGCAGGCCACCATGGGAATATCAAGCGATGGATGACAGAACATGATCACACCTGTGGCAATGCCACTATTGGCAATACATACAGTGTACCACACATCACCAACATGGGTGTTTAAACATTGTTCTGCATCCACAGTACATCAGCATTCAAGTGAACGCCCTGCATCATCTGGACAACGCAATACACACTAGCAGAACATATTACCGTACACATTATGTGAAATGAACATGCGTGCATGCATCCAGGGACATGTGCATGTCAACACCGAATAGCTGCAGCCATGGTAGTGATCACTAAGGCGACAGGTCTGATATCGACTAACACATACCTCATTGTGCCCCATGCAGGTGATGGTGGCTATCCCTTGAAGCCGTGGCTACTTACCCCTGTAAGGAACCCGCAGAACAGGCACGAAGAGGAGTACAGTCGGGTTCATATCTGCACCCGTGTTATGATCGAGCAGACCTTTGGCCTGTTGAAGGCACGGTTCCGCTGTCTCAACAGGTCTGGTGGCGCACTCATTTACAGGCCTGAGAAGGTGGCAAAGGTCACCATGGTCTGTGCCATGCTGCACACATGTGCATCCGGAGAGCCATACCAATGCCACCTGACATTGACCTGCATGCACCGGGTGAGGAGGATGATGATGATGATGATGGAGGAGCAACACCCCTGCCAGTTTGTGATGCACAGGATGGCCGTGCTGTGCGCCAATCGCTGATTGACGGTTTCTTCTGAACCACAGGGATGCTGATGGGTCTGTGTTAGTACTACACTGGGCACTGGGATTGTGTGGATATGGACACAGGGTGTGTGGGGAGTTGGGCACTGTGCGCAGTCAAGAATTTAATAAACACACACGAAATGAACAATGTCCAGTCATGAAATGATTTTTAACACAACGGGTGTATTGGAATATTAACAATGCTGTGCTAGAACCCTCCACCTCACACACACCCTCCCCCAACACCCCCAAAACTCCATACCCCCCGCCCCAACAACCCATACCCCCCAACACCCCATACCCCCACCCCAACAACCCAAAACCTCCCCCAACACCCCATACCCCCCAACAACCCAAACACCCCCAACACCACCCCCCCACCCATTGTCATCACACACACGATGTTCTATTAAAGAGTTTTGCAAGGTGTCACTTGGCACATGCAGGGTGGGCCTGCTACTTCCGGCCTGGGGGCAACATGACCGTTTGGTGTGCGCTGCACCTGACCATGCGCACAGGACTAGAGGGAGTCAAACTGGCAGGTGTGGTTGATGGGGTGGAGGTGGATGGGTGTGCCACTGCCGGCGCTGTTTGTTGCTGCTGCATATGCTCCAAGGACCTCTGTGACCGCAGCTAAGCTGTCCCTGATCACTATGGTGTTGGCATTCATGGCAGTGATGGAAGCTGCATTTGCCTCCCGAATCTCGCAGCGGGCCTGTTCTCCCTCTGCCACATACTGGCGGACCAGCTCAATCAAACAGTCCTGCTGGGCCTCAACCCTCGTGAGGCGGGCCTCCATGTCTGGGGGGGCTGTGGAGGTGGAAGGTGCTGTGGCAGGGTGGGCCAATGCTGGACTGCCCTCAGATGTTGTGGACAGATGTGGACTGGCCAGTAATGTGGCATATTTTAGAATGGGGCATACAGGTGTGCCCTGTGTGGAGTGCAGGGGTGGGCTGGGGACTGGGTGTATGCGGACATACAACATGGATATTGTTCTCCATGTCAGAGAATTCCTCTGCGTGGCCCTCCACGTCGCTGAGGGGTGCAATGGCTGCTAGCTCCCCAATGGAACTTGTGGTAGCTGACTGGGTTCCATCACCCTCAGCTGCCTGGCCTGGCCTTTGTTGGACCCTGGGCGTTGTTATTGCCCTGGAGGTGGAAGGTCCACTGGCTTCTTGTGTGGCCCTGATACCCTTAGTGGATGTAGTGGCCTTTGGGGCAGACTCCTGTCCATCACTTTCTGCTTCTGTGCCTGTGGGGGTACAAGAGATGCAGGGCATCAGCGATGGTGGTGCGTGCAAGATGCATGATTTGATGCTGTTCAGTATTTCACATTTCATGCAGTGCTTTCTTGTAGGTGTGACGCTCAGGGTACTTGCAATGTGGGGGTGCCATTTGGCATACACCGTGCACTCTCATTTCTGGAGTGTTGTGTTCTAGGTGGCATACCGTTGTATTTCGGTTTGCATGATGTGTGTCATGTGATTGATTCCCTGTGTGTTGGGTGTCTGTTGGTAATGGTATTGGCACACAGCATGCATTTCATTGTGCCAGGGTTTGGGCCACCATCTGGACATGGATGTGTATATGTGTATATGTGTGTATGATGGCCCATGCATTGGCTTGGTTCACTTTCACATCTGTTGTGCTGCATCATGCTTTAGTTTACTGGGGTTTATGGGGTCACTCACCTCCATCTCCCGATGTCGCTGCACCCCTCTCCATTTCGGCAAAGCCCTCTATCGACTCCATATTTATCATGGTGCTGCAGGTCTCCTCCCATCGCATCAATTTGGTGGGTGAGTGGTCCCTGCCGCCTGTGGCCATGGCCTCCCTGCGGTTTGATGCCAGTATGTTTCGCACCCAGAGACGTAGATCGTCCCACCTCTTTTTGCAGTTTTTCACTGTGCGGGGGGGGGTGCCAACCGCTGTCACCTTACATGCCACCTCCTCCCATATTTGTTTTTTTTCTCAGTTGGGCTTCGCGCTTCAAGTTATGCGCAAACACCTCATCCGCATGGGCTGCCAGCATATCCGCAAGCATGTTTGAGCTCCTCGTCAGAGAAGCGCTTCTTGCGCAAGCGGGGGGTGGACTTCCCGGTTGCCTTTCACATGATGGGATGATTGGGCCTGCTCTCCACTCTGTAGCACTGCTGTGTTGAGAGGATTGCAATGGATTGTGTTTTTTAAGATGGCTGCCGGCGCATTTCCCGTTCCGGCACAATGACGTTACTTCCGGGTCCGGTATTACGAGCACGGTATTTGCATCATTGTATTGACGGGTCCGTTATTAAGGGGTTGCTCCTGGGCAGAGGCGGTATCGACAGGTCCTTTGATGGCGCTATCGAGGGGTTGAGGGGCCTTTAGCGGCATGGCGGTGCAGCCATTACCGGCATGGGAGTTCACGCGTGCACGCGCTCTCGTAATCAGCCGCTATTAGCGGCGTCGAGGGTGCACGGACGTGCTAATACCACCATGCCGGTAATGACTGTGATTTTACCACGATTCTCATAATGAGGCACACTGTATTTTAGAAGAGACTTAAAGGAGAGTTCCGGGACTTTTTTTTTATTGTCCCTACGGTTCGGCCATGTGTTTTTAAGCATAACTCGGTAGATCGTGGAAAACTTTCCTATGGACCTTACCCGACTTTTCGTCCATTAACGCACTCGAAATCAGCCGCCATTTTATGATAATCCTATCACTTGCCGCATCGCCCTGGCTCACCTGCTTTTGCGGCACTAAATCAAATCCCCCGCCCCTGAAACAGACTTGATCAAAACATTCATATTCCCCGCCTCTATCCGTGACGTGACTGAGCTGCGTAGGCAAACGCGCCCAGGCGTCTTCTACGCGACTCCACACAGAACCAGGAAATCAACACAGATGAGCTCAAACAACACAGCGCGCCACAATTGGGAATATGAAACTGTACTTTTAAATTAAACCGCAAGATTGTAAATTTGGTAAAGTAAATTTATTTGACATCAAATGTTTTGAGAATATTCAGCGATTAGCATTTTTATTTGCACATGTTCCAAAAAGTTCCGTTTCGAGGCACACGATGTTCCTTTGCTGTACACAGGGTCTTAGATCATCTCACAATACAGCGCCACAATTCGGAATATGAAACAGTGGTTTAAAAGCAAACGGCAAGATTGTACATTTGGCAAAGTACATTTATTTGACATCAAATGTTTTGAGAATATTCAGCGATTTGCATTTTTATTTGTTCACGTTCCGAAAAGTTCGTTTCGAGGCACACGATGTTCCTTTGCTGTACACAGGGTCTTAGATAAATGAATTTTTATTTGCTCTCGATCCAAAATATTTCGTCTTGAGGCAAGCGATGTTCGTGTGCAGTAGACATGGTGTTGGTTTACGATAAAATAAGCTCTTCGGTCGCACTGATAATCGCATGGCTGTTCCAACAACGAGGCACTAGGCCACCACAACGGTCTGTATGTTGCATCTAGCCGTTAGTACCGCGTAAGGGCATACTTGTACTTGGCGATCGTCCCATAAAATGGTCAGGGTGGTAACGTTGTTCACGCGGAGAAGCAACTGGCGGTTAAAGAAGCCGTCCGCCGGTGTCTGGTACTCGTGACACATGCAGTAATGCATGATGTACCTGTTTGAAAAACATAAACAATGAAATTAGTCTCACCATCAGATCTTTATTAAAATTATTCATTTTATATATTCGGTCGGTAAATTATTTCATAGCTAGGACAGTGCAACTGGGTTTTAAACGTCAAGGGGGGGCTGTAGGATACTGAGACAGTCCCTCAGTGCAGGGGTTGACAGGGAGTGCAGGTGGAGAGTGGAAGGGCCCAGGACCGAGATCGCAGACAGTGGACCAGTTGTTGCAGGGGAGAGGGAGAGAGAAAGCAGAAGCAAAGGTTTTGAGGTGCTTCCGTAAAAGTAGACGGTTCTCCCCAAGATAGTGTGCGGTACAAAACAACATGCCACATAGAACGAACAAGTACAACTTAACCCGTCTTTAAAGCAACTGTATAGTAATTAAATTGCGGTATAAACTCATCTAAAGAGTTACTTACATTATATTTGCATTTTCCATTGCGTCTGTGCGTAGGGCAGCCCCGAAATACCACTCCTTCTATGCCGACGTTATTTCTTCTAATGAACGAACATGAAATGGCTTTCGTTTCTGAAATTATATTCATTATCGTTTCTTACGTGGTCCAGGCCTGTCAAGGTCAAAATACAATAGAACCTTATTCTGAGTCGTGGGCCATTCTGGCACCCGAGAAAAAATCAAAGCAGCTGACCTTCACTTCGAACGAGCACACATTCCAAGTTAGCTACATTCAGTGTAAGGCATTCTCACAGGACTTGAAATTTACACTCCATCTTTGCATTTTGTCTGCGTGCTTTGCAGCCACACAGAACCATAAATACGGAGAGATTCTATATTTATTGAAAAATGATTTATATTACTGTTTGGTTTAATTTAATGCGCAAATGAACAAGGGTGGAGAGACACATTGCATGTACACTGAGCAATCACTTTTATTTACACAATACATAGATACACATATTCAATGGGCCTGCGACATGAGGAGACTTGAGAGAACAGACAATCAAATTACAATCATTTAAACCGTGATGTGTATTTCTCAATGAGTTCTTCTTTAGGTGGACATGGAACAGATGCAATGTTGGGTGGCAATGCAGTTGTCCCCTGCACAGGTTCGTTCACAACTCCATTTATGTGCCTATCTAGGACGTCAACAATAAGTTTCTCAATAAACTCATATTGCATATCCTCAAACACTGGTTTGATCACCCATTGTTTACTTCTTTTAGTGAAGGCCTTATTGTAGCGAAGCGTCCCTAAAGTTCCGGTCGTCCTACTTTGTTGACGGCCAACATTATGGTTATGTGCCAAGACCGCTAAAAGAGTCCGATTTATCATGCCCTCCATGCCAAAATGCAATCGTTTTGGCCTGTACTTTAGGCACATATTGTGGAACACCTCCAAATCTCCTGTGTGGCAGAATTCCGTGAGTCCCCTCAAAGCTTTTGTTATAGTTTTATCAAATACAATCTTTTCAATGGCTTTGTGAGTGGGTGATGAAGGGAATCAACCACTTCTTCTTCCGTGCCTCCTCTGTGGACAAATGGCCATGTTCACAATTGTGGAAATGTTGGTTCGTGTTCCATCGGTGAACATTTGTACAGTGTGGCATTACTGACCGCCATTTTTCCAGTAGAATTTCCAACGACCCTCCACATGTTTTTGAGCTCCACCAAAGATGGTTGCTGATTGACTTGGACCACTGTGAAATACCTTGCAATTCTTTTTTTTTACCTGCAGCCGACAATTTTTTATTGATTGATTTTGCAAGATGCCAAACGTCAAATTGGTGATTTATATTTTCGTACTGTTCTCTCATTGTCTTGGCAATTGAAACGTGTCTGTCCGTGGCTATCAGGTCGATCACCATTCCCCGCGATTGTAGTTCTTGCAATGATGCTACAAAGCCAACTTTCTCCATGGCCACTGAGGATGTACTTTGTGACACCTGCACGACCACCGAACTCACAATTTTCTTACTTTCCATGTCCTGAAAGTGGTAGGTGCAGTACTTGGCTGAAAATCCTGGGCTGTCGCACTGTCCATCACCGGCTAGCCTGAACCGTTTGCCCGCGAATGTACTATCAATAGACATTTTTTCCATTCTCCAAGCTTCGCTAATGGCTGGAAATAGATAATCGGTTTGGTATTTGTAGAACTGAGTTTTCGCAATGAAATGGATTCCCACAAACTGAAAGAAAGACTCTAATTTTTTAAAACTTGAACCACTAAAAAGTGCAGCCGCTGCACAAAGTAGATTGCCTGCTGGCAGTTGTCCCAGCATAGGTTGTGCAGACCATGTGAAAGGATGATATTTTGTACAGGTGGCATGTATTTTAAGGTTAGTGCCTCGAATTGCACGAGTCACATTAATCAATGGCTCCCCACATACTTCCCCACCTACCAAATGCCCACATTTAATCCGAATAATAATATCAATCAAACAACTATCGAATACAATGAATTTGGCCTCTTTCCTTATACTGTCACTCTGCATCCCAGCTGGTTCGGCCTGTAACGTTGAGGACATGTCACTCACATGAAAGGTAGAATCTCTGATATCGTCTTCCGCTATGTTCAGTGATATTGATGGTGTTTCATTGTCGTCTACTTCATTCTCTTCCATTGCAACATCTGTTCCTTCTCCGGCGATGGGTGAATAAAACAATTTCTTCAACTTTCTCGCCGTCTTAGTTTTTGCGGGTGTGGATTCTGTGAATTGATCTCCGACTGCATCCGAACTACCAGGAGGACATTCACTATCAATGGCTGGTGGTGGTATAGCTCCGTTGTCAATCACTTCATATTCTTCCCATTGGCACGATGCTTCTCCAGTCTCAAGTCCCTGCCAAAAGGTTTGACAAGCAACATCTCTCGTTCGCTTCACTGTCTGTGTAGATCTAGTTCGTACACCCACTCGCAACTAGAGGACAGATTGGAAAAGGGGTGTTCAGTTTAAACACAACTTACAGTATTGAACTATTAACAGTGAAAAACAACATAATATAGTGACCAGGACACTAACCTTCTTTTGCTTTCTTTTCTTTGAAACTTTCTTGCCTCGAACTTCAACATCAGGACGCTGTTGCTCCGACTCGTGTGTGCATGTCTCCACTTCCTCTTGCGCTGCAACGACTATGTTTTCCTGATAAGCACATCCATCACGCACTGACGCTCCATGGACTCCCTGAAACATAGAACTTTCATTAGTATGTATAATAATATCGAAAACACAAAATGTACTTGGGGACCAATACCCACGTACATCTCAATAGCAAAACACGAATGAACGCTTTGTGTAGAACATTCAAACGACAATTATTCACGCATTGTTGATCTAGTTAGATGGAACTGTCAAGATCCATACCTCGGGCTCCTCATAGACTTCCATTGATGATATTATTGAAGATGATGCTTCAGTGACTCCCTGAAACACAGTAATTGCATTAGTATGGTTTTCTATTTTGATAAAAAGAACAGAAAGTTTGTGCAGGCGTGAACGGCTCATCTAAATAGACCTGCACAAATGATCAGTTGTCTAAAATAAATAATGGATATCTAAATATGATTCGATTTGCTCGATCGTTGGAAGTGTCACCACCCAGAAATCTGCATCAACTACTAGGGGTGATGTTCTTGTAGAAGAAGCTCCGTCATCTCCCTGAAACATAGTACTTGCGTTAATAAAGAAGGAAGTATAGCGGATGTAATCAAGTCATATGATCTCGCTTGATCGAGCTGTCAGTATCCATACCTCGAAATGCATAAGAACATCAAGGGACGATGTAACTGCGGTGCACACTTCTGCAAGCTGTTGCGCCGACCCGTAACTGCACGCTCCCCCTTCTTCTTGGACTAATGCTCCATCGACTCCCTGAAACATAGGACTTTCATTAGTAATGAACACAATATTGAAAAAAGAAGACACATAGGAGGGCGACGACAGAAGGACATATCAATGGCTAAAAACGAAAGAAACATTGTGTGTAACAATCACGCTACAAGAATGCAAGATCTGATGATCTCCATCGATGGAACTGTCCTGAAACGTACCTCGAGCATCTGAGTGACATCAACGGTAGTCGTCAATACGTTGGACTCCTCAGCATCTCCCTGAAAGACAGTACTTGAATTATTTTGGATAACAATAATTATAACTGAAAACAAAGACTAGAGGACGAGTACAAGGGTGTACCATTAGGTAAATTAATTACACGATAAATTAAAACTATTGATTTACATGCCTAAAACAAGTCAGTGGCAGAATAGCCAAGTAATATTACCCGATAGGCGCTTGAAGTGGCTGATGACTGCAATAACGACACGGATGGAGAATCTTCCGCCTTCATATTGAGTGGATACATAAATGGGGAAATTATTGTTAGCTAATGCTACACACTACCGCAAGGCCGAGAGATAAATACGTAAACTTGACTCACCAGTGGAGGGATGTGGACGAATAGAGTGGGAATAGCGGTTGAGAGCAATTTTCGCCTCGCTCGCGGTGTGTTCTTCTTTATTAGCAATGATGTGGAGTACATGTCAGAGGTAAAGTGCCTGCTGCAGATGCGGTATCGATCACCCCTCTTGTCCGCAAAGACTTCTAGGACTCTACTTTCAAGCTCAGAGGGTGGATATCCGCAATATCGGACCCATTCTCTTATCTGATCTATTGTCTTAGGGAAAACATGCATTATAGTACCTTCAGATTTATTATGGGTCTTCCAAGGACAACCGCCAATGGAACAGGCAGGCATTGTGGAAAGTTCTGAAAAGTAAAGATCAACAATTCTCTATGAATACCAATGTGTTAAAAAATTAAATACATAAAAGGTTCAATGCAAGGTATGTTTTGGTTTTTGGAACTATACACGGTATTCACATGCGGATAAGTATTTGAATAACTTTAAAAAAATACAAAAATAATTTGACTAAACTCAGAACATGTGACTAGTTCCTTGCATGTACTGTCTTGAACGAAAAGAAATTGGACGCAAAATGAGTATGGTACATGGCCTTACCTTGACGAGCAAACAGTTAGATGCAGGGATCAGAGTAGTTTCTTGTCGTAGAACAGGGAGCAGTTCACAGGTTGCAAACTGATGAGTTTGCTCAAAGTGGTCACGGAAGTTCACAGAGACGAAGAGCAGACAACCAGCACCTTCACGGGTTGACTAGCAAAGCGCAAAGAAGTTCTCATTAGAAATATGAAGTGGGTTATAAAGAATTCGAAACAGGGGTGTGTTTGTGAATGAATGACGTGTGGGGAGATGCTTGGCAGGAGACACGGGGTCTGGCGGTAGACATGGGAACAACAACCCATGCTCTATAGACCACTTTGAAGTGTACATGGTCTTTGGCACCTCTTGGCCTTTATCGCTCCCTGACAGCTCCACTTGCCAGCGCAAGTACCCCGGTGCGAACTGCCTTTGATAGGGCGGGGGGTGGATTGGGGCGGTGGTCGTGCAGACAAGACACAGGAAGACTCGTGAATGGAGACACACTTATGTGGATTGCAGGGGGCCGTCCAGCGTGAGGGGAGATGCTTGGCAGGAGACACGGGGTCTGGCGGTAGACATGGGAACAACAACCCATGCTCTATAGACCACTTTGAAGTGTACATGGTCTTTGGCACCTCTTGGCCTTTATCGCTCCCTGACAGCTCCACTTGCCAGCGCAAGTACCCCGGTGCGAACTGCCTTTGATAGGGCGGGGGGTGGATTGGGGCGGTGGTCGTGCAGACAAGACACAGGAAGACTCGTGAATGGAGACACACTTATGTGGATTGCAGGGGGCCGTCCAGCGTGAGGGGAGATGCTTGGCAGGAGACACGGGGTCTGGCGGTAGACATGGGAACAACAACCCATGCTCTATAGACCACTTTGAAGTGTACATGGTCTTTGGCACCTCTTGGCCTTTATCGCTCCCTGACAGCTCCACTTGCCAGCGCAAGTACCCCGGTGCGGGCGGTGGTCGTGCAGACAAGACTCGTTTGCCGTAGGGCCTCACCAAGGAGAGGCCATCTAACTGCATGTAAGAGGCAGGCTGCAGGATCTAGTACATGGAAGGCAGGGGGGTGAGTTTATAAATACCTCAGCCTCCCAGGAGAATATATGGGTGCAGTTCACCCTGGAGACCCTGAACAAAGTGGTGTGGTAAGTATTTTTGGGGGAGGAGGCAAGGCCGGGAGGCTTGATGCCAACCCGCAAAATAACATATGTATGTCTGCTGCATATGGGTTCAACGGTTATGTGGATTGAAGGTGGGCGGCCAGCGTGAGGGAGGATGCTGGCCGGAGACATGTGGTGTGACAAGGCAAGGCACAGGAAGACTATTCAATGGAGACACACTAGATTCATTTAAAAAATCAAAACAACCATTGTTAAAATATATGTTGGGTTTTATTTTAGATCTTAATTTCAATTGAACATAAATAATAAACATTACACATTGTAAAGTTGCGGTTGCAGCACATCCCGGGAAAAGCCGCGGTATTGTCCACTGTCGCTGGGGAAATGTTGTCTAATGGCAAGTACCGCACAGGCAGGTATTACTCTCCGAACGCGGTGTCCGAGCCTCCCGTGAAGCCACCAAGTGAAGCAACGATAGGCCACCAGCCTGTACCACCTGTGAAAATGAAAGATGCAAACTGTATTAAAATGACAACTTTCTTATCACTGTCGATTCAGGTACAAAAATGTCATTCTGCTTTGAAAAAAATTCTATCTAGAAAATGCACAACATGGAACCAATTTACATGCATTCGAATGATATGTAGATGTAGTTTTATATGTGGGAGACGACCATGAAATAGTAGTGGCATCACTGACATCACAACCAGAGTATACTTACTCGTTACTCGGATTACGCGGACGAACAGTGCCGCAAAGTTCGTGCATAAGCACCATCATCATCCTCAACACTGTCCGTGAGAGGCAGGCTTCCCTGAACTCTGGCAGCTCGATGATGCATTGCGGACTTGGCTCGCCTTCCGAAATGTAGGCCAAGCACCCGGAATTTTCACGGCAGCAGCAGTTCTCCTCCTCAGTTGGCATTAGCTCGCAACGATTGCACGTGCACCAGGTGGAGACGCCGTCCATGCGACATGGTCCAGGCTCTTCATCCGTTGACTGGTCCTCCCAACTGCCGTCCGAATCCTCATCGTTTTCGCGTGCTTGCCTTTCCAGTAGTTCTTCCTCGGTGTACTCGGGCTCGTACATATACGGCATTATTGTAGCCATTGTGTGGTAAAGAAAGTAAAATAATTTATAGCGGTGGTACTGGTATCTGTTCACACGGGCTACAATCAACGAAGGTAGCTGACCAGAGCACAGAAACGAGTCACAGAATACTCAAAGTAACACAGCGAGAGTAATGGAATCGAAAATCTGCTGCTGTGTGTTGTGAAACGGTGTGTTTATACTTATTGAGGAAAGAGGCGTCCTGCCGTTTCCATGGCGACACTTCATTAGCTGAGGCGCAGCGATTGTTGACACGAAACGTGCTTTGGCGTTGGGAAATGGGCGGTACGCGTCTGCTGATGTCAGCCTCGGGGGCGGGGGATTTGATTTAGTGCCGCAAAAGCAGGTGAGCCAGGGCGATGCGGCAAGTGATAGGATTATCATAAAATGGCGGCTGATTTCGAGTGCGTTAATGGACGAAAAGTCGGGTAAGGTCCATAGGAAAGTTTTCCACGATCTACCGAGTTATGCTTAAAAACACATGGCCGAACCGTAGGGACAATAAAAAAAAAAGTCCTGGAACTCTCCTTTAATTGCAGTTAGAGTTATTGTTCTGCATATTTTTGGAGAGATGTTAAGTCCTGGTGCAGCATTGCGCACAAGGTCAACACAGAGCACCCCACGCTGAGCACAAAGCACGTAGAAAGCGAAGGTGCTGGCTGGAAGTAGGGGCCCACCAGAACGACGCCATTCTCTATATTACAAACCAGTGTGTTTGTATGTGTGTGTCTTTTTGTGTGTACCTTGTGTGTACTGCTTTGAAACAGAATGTATTTCCTGTATAAGCGACTAACAAGCAAACAATAAATAAATAAAGAGTACACATATGTAATTAATTGATTAGTATACAAGAGGCTTGAGGACGTCTAGCAACTGCACGTTTAATTGTCATAATATGGTTTCTGGCATCAAATATGAGTAATTTTAGTTTCCAAAGCTGGTGTTTGGCTTGGGTTGCTTTTGATACTGCAGGCTTTCATTTTCAATGCCGGTGTCCAGCTTGAAGGGACTCTATATCAGAAGGTTATAGTTCTGCACCCTGCAAATAACACTATGGATGTATTTAGGCTCCATAAGTATTTTCTTGTAAATTCGTCAGCTGCCTTTGTGTTTTTTTGTTAAACATTTGCCTTTAAAAAGTTGATGACCTTTTTCTGAAACTTCGATGGACTGTAGTAGTCTGTGAGAAGGCTTTAGTATAGTTTAAACCGTTAGTTTATCTTGCACACAATCTTTGCTCTGCTGTTGCAGAAACGAGAAGAAGACACAGAATGGTTTCAAGCCTTTGTTTGGTCTGGCTCTCATCACAGTTTGTTGTGTCTGAGCTTAATTTGCAAAGTGTGACACACAGCAGAGCAGCGGGACGCTGTAGATGTGCAGGCTTGTGCGTAAAGCCAGTGCCTTTATCGGAATGCCCTGACATGACCCTATTGTGGCCTGTACATAATGCATGTGTGCTGGTATAAATATATAGAGGTAGGGGAGTTAGGCAGAGCTTGGGCCACGTATGTGGCTCAAGCACAAATCAAGTTTTTTTTTCAACATAACATTTTATTGGCAATTGGCATTTTAACCTATGACAGTACATCAGACATTGTGTATATTCCGGAATACATTATATCACATATTGGTTTAGTGGCTTGATTGTTTACTAGTGTGGAAGGGTAATTCTGCGTTGGGCGACTCATTCCGGGGTGAGAGGAGGCGCTGCTGCTGTGGTGTCTCGTAGTCTCTCAAATTATTCTTCCAACCAGCGGGTGAGTGGGGGTCTACGAGAGAGGGTTGGGAACTGTGCTGCAAAGTCCATAAACAGGGTCCAAGTGTTCTGGAATTGGTTCAGATTCCCTGCTCGTAGAGCTGTGATCTTCTCGACCACGACCGTGTCCCAGCATTTTGCCCACCATAGCGGGATTGATGGGCCCGTAGGATTCTTCCAGAGCCGCGCTAATGCGATTTTTGCTGCTGTTAGGAGGTGTGTACATAAACAAGCTATGTGGCCTGTCAGGGGGAATTCCCCATCCCCTGTTTCCCCCCAGCAAGACAATCCCTGGATCCCAGGGGATTACAAGGCCTGTGATTGCTTTTATGTGGTCTAGTACTTCTCTCCAATAGCTCACTGCCTGCGGACATGTCCATGGTAGGTGGAACAGGGTTCCTTCAGCTTTGCAGCCCCTCCAGCAGCCCGGTGGAATGTCTGGGTTGGCTTTGTGCAGCTGCGTAGGGGTTATGTAGTATCTGTAACAGATCTTATATCCGCACTCTCTATTGGTGATGCATGGGGTGCTTTTGTGGGTTCTTGCCCAGATCTTGTTCCAGGTTTCCTCGTCTATTGGTGTTACGCTCACCTGATATCCCCGGGGGCGCCTGGAAAGCTCAGAGGTCTGGAACCCGGATAAGTATTTGCCCAACGTGGAAATAATGAATCTGCAATACAGGAGGGAGGATTTGTTTTTTTTTTTTTTTTTGTTTTTTTTTAACTGTCTTTAGTGGATGAATCTCCCACCTCCCTCAAACTGATCCCCCTCCCACCGAGTCTTTCTCACCTTATTTTCGAGTATGGTGAGCTATCCGTCCTGTGTTTCTTGTGCAGGGGTGCTTAGCGGTTGCTGGCGCTCTGACCGAGTTACTTCACTGGTGCAGTGCGCCTTCCTTCGGGTCCAGGCCTGCTGTGACCCCAAATCTGCTGTAGACAGATAGGTTTGGTGTTTTATCAGTCTTTGGCCCTCATCACAAGTTTGGCGGTAACCATGCCGCTATTGGCGGCATGGTTGCCGCCGAAATCGCTTCAGGGTCTGGGTCCTCGGAATGAGGACCTACTGGGCCATTCTGAGTTCGGAAGGCCTGGAAATTCCTCCCTCCGAGGACCCGGACACGGTCCTTCCCCATTCCCATTTCAGCCCCAATAGGGCTGAATGGGAATGGGAGAGGGAGCAGACAACGGGCCGTTACGAGATGGCCCGTTGTTTGCTCCCTCTTCCCCTCGCGGGACCCGGTAAGCACGCCTGGTTTTCCCAGGCGTGCTTACCGTGTCCAGCGAGGGGAACCCGTAATGCGGCGGTATGGAGTGAACGGCGCCGGCACCTTTTACGGCGCCGTTCACTCCGTACCGCCAGGGTCGTAATGAGGCCCTTTGTCTGATCTTATATGGTGGTTTGCATAATTTTCATTAATGTCTTTATTTCCTTCTTTACAGGTGTGAAAGTCTTTTGGTGCTGGCGTACCGGGTGGAGATGCACGCTTTAGGTAAGAGAAAACGCAGCGTTATTTTATTGTCTATTTAAAGCTAACCTGTGTTCTCTTCTTCTTCTCCTCACAGGCCACTGTGTAGCTACGAGTGGACGAGAGAATGATGAAACCTGGGCATCCGTTAAGGTAAGTAATGCATAGAGCGCAGCGCGTTTTTAAATGTTGAAAGCGAACCTGAATATTTCTCCCTTTCCCTTGCAGGATGCTGCTGTGTTGTTCTGGATGGAAGCGCAACATAGCGCGATGGAATTCAAGTAAGAATAATGAAATTCGATGTTCTGAAACCGCGTGTGTTTTAATATTATTCCCTTTCTTGTTATTTCAGGTCGTGATGTTCGAGCGGAGGCTGCAACAGCGGATTGCAGGAATTCCTCAAGCTAGTACTCACCGGTGAGTGATGTTGATGCTTTTCTTCTGTCTTTATTTCCACAGGTTGCGGTCTTCCAGCGAGGGATGGTTGAAATGCTGGATCGTGTACTCACAGGTAAGGCAGAGTAATCTTGTTCTTGTTCTTGCAGGACTGCAGGGAGCTGCTGAAGACCAGGAGCTGAACACGGTGAGCGTCACGCTGCTAGATGCAGAATAACGCGAAGCGTGTTCTGCTGTTTGGGTGTGGTTTAAATAGCCCAGGTAAAGTAGTTCCAGGCAAAGTAGTTCCAGGCCCAGCCACACCTTAAGCACTAGACCGCATGGCTTGGTTCTTAAGAACTGAGCTATGCGCTGGCCTCCATGTTGGATTTAAAGTTCCCATGTTTATAATTGAAAGCAAACCTGCTATGTGTCCTGCTTACAGCATATGAGCCTGGCGCAAGAGGTGCCAGGACTGGCTCCAGGAGCTCTTTTGCAGAGGTTTTAAGGCCCTTAGGGCTATTGTGGGGGTTTGCTTGTGGCACAACTTGTGGCCCTTAATAGTGGTCATTACAATTGGTCGCCCCAGGTCTTTCTCCGAATTGATCATATATCTCTCTTTGATTGTGGGGTCAGGATTATCCAGGAGCCGATATAGTGTGGAGACCTTCCCTCTGGGTGGGGCCGATGTTAGTGTCAGCTCTAGTGCCGTTAGGTCTCTGGAGCCCTTATCCTTGACTGCTCTTTAGGATAGCCAGTGCCGTATCTGAGAGTATCTGAACCGTTCCCATTCTGGGATTTTGAATTTGGTCTTATACTCTTTAAACGTAAGTGGGTTGCCTCCCTCTAAAAAGTCTGAAATTGTTCGGAGGCCCCCTTCTTGCCATGCAGCAAAGCTCAGAGGCTGAAGGCCTGGTGAAAAGTTTGGGTTGCCCCATAACGGTGTCAGGGGGCCCAGAGTTCTTGTGCATCCCCATTTTCGAGCCGCTGCTTTCCAGTTTGTCACTGTGTTGTTGGTGCTCTTAGGGGTTCTGTGTTCGGCTGGTTTTTTGGCACCCGCATGTGTGGGAAGTCGATTGGGGAAGATTTGCACCATGCTTCTTCTATCTGTTTCCAGTATGGTGGGTCTGATGCTTGTGTCCATGTGAATGCATGGGCTAGTTGGGCCGCTCGTCTGTACCTGGCTACATCTGGCGCTCCCAGACCTCCCGCGTTGCAGCCTGGTGTCATGATTCGCTTCACTATTTGGGCCCTCTTCCCCCCCACCCCAGATAAATTTGAGTATGGATCGCTGTAGGCCGTTTAGCTCGCTCTCTGGGATGTGTACTGGTAGCGCCAGGCAGTAGTAGATTATTCTGGGGATCAGGTTATTTTTAGTGCCGCCACCCTGCCCAGCCATGAGATCTCCTGTTTGTTCCAGTGGTGCATATCCCTTCTCAGCTCTCCAAATAGTTGTGGGAAGTTGCTTTGGTATATTTGGGCATGGCTTTTGGGAATGCAGACCCCCAGGTATTGGATTGTTCCTTCGGCCCAAGGGATAGGGAATTTGGGGGTGAGTTCCTCCTTCTGCTTCTTTGTGATGTTGATTGCTAGTGCAGCTGATTTGTCGTAGTTCACCCTGAATCCTGACGCTCTTTGAAACGCTTCTAGCTCTTCACGTAGGGGGTCTAGGGAGGTGCATGGGTGTGTTATTGTTAGGAGAACGTTGTTGGCGTATTATGCAGCTTTATATTCCCTGCCACCCACCGAGATTCCTTGTAGGCCCAGGTTTTGCCTAATCCTTCCCGCAAAGGCCTCCATAGATAGTGCGAACACCATGGGAGATAGTGGGCAACCCTGGCGTGTTCCCTGGGTGATGGCTATGCTTTCCGTTCTACTCCCATTCACCCGCAGCTGGGTCGTTAGAGATTGGTAGGTCACCATTATCCATGTTGTGAAGTTATGGCCAAAACCCATGTGTTTTGAGTTTGCTCTTAATGCAGTCCCAGCCTACAAGGTCGAACGCTTTGTGTGCGTCTAGAGATATGACCAGGAGTTCTTCCTTCTGCCGTGTGGCGCTCTCGATAAGATCTAGCGTTCTTCTGATATTATCGAATCCCGGGAATGAACCCAATTTGGTTCCTGTCTATCAGGTCTGGGAGCACCCTCCCCAGTCTGGCGGCCAGGACTTTGGAGTAGATCTTCCCATCTAAGTTCATGAGCGTTATCGGTCTGTAAGAGGTTACCTGCTTTGGTCTTTCCCCGGTTTGTGATCTAATATGGTGAGTGATTCCCCCATTGACTTAGTGACCTTCCTGGATTCTAGGAATGAGTTAAATACCCGAGTGAGCTGTGGAGCTAGTGTCTGCGCGTATGATTTGAAAAATTTCGCCGTTAGCCCATCAGAGACTGGGCCGGTGTTCTTCAGGGACTTGATAGCCTCCATGACTTCCTCTACCGTTATTGGGATTTCAAGGGATTCAAGCTGGAGTTACATGTTTGGCGCTATGAATGGTTGTAGGTATTGCTTGCTCTGGCGTTGGTCCACGGTTTGGGTAGGCGGGCCGGTCATAATTGTTTTGTGATGGGCTAGGGGGGCATTCATTTTTCCTGTGTCTGCGTATCGGGTTATGCCATCTTCCCCGGTGATGCAAAATATATTGTTCCTTTTGTGTAGCTGCTGCAGCTTATAGGCGAGTATGCGATTTGCTGTGTTACTTTTGCTATAATAAAACTGTTTCGTTTCGTATATGCGAGGGCTTTAGCCGATCGGTCCGCCCAATGGAATTCCAGTGTGACTCTCTCTTTCCTCAGCTCTCTCTAGCTTCCTAGTATGATGAAGTTTTAGGCTCTTCTCTATCTCTGAAACGTTTAGCTCCAGGGCGGATGCTTGGATCTTAGCGATTCGGTAGTGTTCCGTTGCTGCACTGATTACTGTTCCCTTGATCACAGGCTTCATAGCTTCCCATATTATTCCGATGGGTGTATCAGGGGTTGTGTTTTCCTTGAAGTAATTAGTCAGCGAGTTCCTCACCTCTGTTTTAATTACTTCATCTAGGAAAATTGAGTCGTTTTGCTTCCAGTACCTCCGAGGGGGTGCTGGTAACCCGTTTTTTGCCAGGTCTGCTGAGACCGGGGCATGGTCTGAGATCATCCGGGTGTGGATTTGAATATTCTCCAGGCATGGGAATAGGGCCCCTGTGATAAGTAATAGGTCAATCCGAGAATGACCTTCATGGGCGCTAGAGTAGAAGGTGTAGTCCCTGGCCCCACTGTTCGCGAGCCTCCATGCGTCTATTGTTTCCATTTCTCGCATTAGCCTTGCGAAGATTAGGGATTGGTGTGATGCTGGAAATGCATTGGAGGGACGGGGCCTCCCTGTCCTTGTCCTGTAGTCCTTTTTCATTTGTGTTCTGTATTGTTTTCTGCCCAGGAGTCCATGTGGGACTCCTGGCAGTGCAGCTCTTCCTGTTTTTGGTTTGGTGTATAGACCCATGGGATACCCTAATGGCACCCATGGGCGGGGGTACAACCCTTTGCCCCTAGAGTATGTTTTTGGGCACATGTGTGTGGACCACAGAGAAGGGTATGGGCTGGTGGCAGCTCCATGCTGAATTTGACAGGTGCTCTGAGTATCCTCCATTTTGGGATACCCAGGCCCTGCCATTGGAATCAGTTGATTCCTGATAGGAAACAAGATGGCCCCTGTGGCCTCTTGCTTTCTATCGCCCATTACCTTGTTTTCCCAAAGTCCTGGGAAGCCCTGACTCTGTCCCTTCCCCCTGACTGGCTGTTGGGTGGAAGTTCCATACATATTGTGTTGTTATGAAGTCCAGGCCAGACTGGCTGGAGCCTTCCCAGTGACTGTATGTTGTGGGTACACCCTGTGGGTGGGACCTGGGTGAATGGAGTGTGCGACCAATATGCATTTGTTGTGGATGTCTGGGTTCTGGTGTTTGACACAATGACTGAGACAGCCCTGCCCGAAACTGGTATGAATGCAGTGTGTAGTGTTTAATGGCTGGCCCAGAGAGGACCTGGTAAGGCGCCCTCTGGTCTGCACACCAAACCAAATGAGAGAGCTGCATGCCAGGAGTCCCACATGAACTCCTGCACAGAAAACATGACAGAACACATGATAAAAAACAGTAAAGGACAAGGATACGGAGGCCCTGTCCCTCTGCTGCAGTTCCAGCATCACACTGGGGACCTCTCACCACTGGAAATTGTTCAGAAGCTGAGTCGACACTTGAAGAGTAACTGGAACTGCTTATCCTTGATGCCCAGCTGGAAGAAGAAGAACTGCTGCTGCATTTGCTTCGACCCGATCCGAAAGCTGTCAAGTTCATCAAGGACTGATCCGAGAGAGGACCTGGTTAGGCGCCCTCTTCCGGTGCTCCGAGGGACCATCGAGCACCGCTAACCTTCGCCGAAGCTCCCTGGAAGTCAGACCCTCGAAAGGCTGCCGACCGGAGACGGGGACCGCTGAGTAGAACGAAGTGAATCACCCAGACATCGACACCGTCGAAGTCCATTGCTGTCGACCAGGGTTCGGAGTATCACCGTAATCGCGGGAGGCCCGTCGAAGCCGTGTTGCCCAGAAGAGGGGATCGCTTGAGGCTGTGCCGCCGACAACCGGAGATGCACGCTCCTTTGCCGAAGATTTTTTTTGATACACGGATGCGCTCGTCCGCACCACCGCCTGCCTGATCCCGTCAGAGAAGGCCAGGCCGTCGACGCACCGAGGAGCAGCCGCCGGTGGGTTTCCCGCCACCCGAAGACCACAAAGACTCAAACACTGAGGTACCCCGCACACCTCATCCTCGCAGGACGTCACCGATCGACCACGTGGTCTCGGCACCATCGAACTTTTCATCAACGCCAAGTTAACCTTCTTCGACGCTTCTCGACGATCCGTGGCTCTTGCTTTAAAAGGAGTCACTCAAGAAGGATTCATCAACGACTCTTCGAAGAACTCTGCTTTACCAGGTACATTGGGGGAGTAGAAACATTATAGAAGGAAATAAGACTTACAGAACAATATATGGACTGGGTTTGTGATATGTCTTTACTTTACAGGTTGCCCAGGTGGGGGGGGGGTCTCCACACAGAACTGTGTTTAACGGTAGAGGCCATTATTCTGCCAGTTGTTCTAACCAACTGCTGTCCTCCTATGTCTATTGTTGGTTACCTTTATTCATTTGATTTGTGTGCCATTTAACCAGAGTACAGTTGATGCACTTTAATAAGATCTAGTAATAATTGTGGTACCATGTAGAATTGTATATATTTGCCATTATAGATTTCATTATATTAAGACTGTGTTTTAGCTAATACAGTGTGTGGACATTCCTTTGTGGGGGCTTGGGGACGACACTGTACTTAAGAACCAGCCTGCATCAACTCCTGAGAAGCTAGGCCTTGATTGCTCGTCCTTTGCTACCTTAATAGAGAATCTTGGCTGGAGTCCTCTGTACCTGTCCTCTACCATATAGAGAGCAGGAGTACAGACCCCCCCTCCAGTCTTACACTCAGGTGGAATCCAGATTGGATGGCGAGAGGGTTTTGTCTACTAGGGGGTCCGGAACCATGTTAAAGTCCCCTCCCATAAGAAGATTCCCTGTGGTGAATGTTACCAGTGGTAGGATTAAGTTCTGTAGGAATTTGTCTTGGTCCTTGTTGGGACAGTAAATCCCTGGTATGGTGAGTGGTTGTTCTGAGATATATCCCTTTACCAAGATGTACCTGCCTTCTGGGTCTCTTTTCACTGTGGGATCCCGGATTGGGAAATTGTTGCTCAGTAGGATTGCTACCCCCCGCTTCTTTTCCCCCGAGGAGGCAAAGTAGGCCTGTTTAAATCGCCTAAGCCTCAGGCGATGCTTATCAGCGGCCAACAGATGGGTCTCATGGAGGATTACGATATCGCCCTCTAGGTTGTTGAGCCTGTTCTCTATCGATTTGCGTTTCCTCAGAGAGTTGAGGCCGCCCACATTCCATCTAAGGATGCCGACGTTTCTATTCTCCTCCAGCCCTGTTAGGTTCATGCGATAGCGCTGCTATGGGCTCCTTTATTCTGGGCCCTAGGATCAATGTTTGGCGGGCCCCCCCTTGGCGAATGTGTATATGTCATGTCTGTGTTTGTCTGAGTTGTAACGCAGTATTCCTTCCTAGGGGCCAACATACCCCAACTTCCCCCCTCCCCTTCCCACACCCAACCCACCCTCCTCCCCCCAACTTCTTGGACCGAGACCAGCCTCATCAAACGGGGTAGTCTAGCTGGACCTCATTGTTGAGCTAATAGGGGCCAACGGGTCCCGAACGTCGTCAACAGGACGACTGGAGAGCGCAAGGTCTGACAGAGCGGGACCGTGTGCATTGCGTTAAACTCAGTGTAAGGTATTATTGGGTCTGTGTATCTGCGGTGTTACCCTGGGTCATCAGTGTTCCCTCTCCCATTTCGAGCTCCACCCGGGGGGTACCTAGGGTTATGCCGCGGGAGTACCTTGGAAGAGTGGATCGCCGCAGCGAGCAACTGGGTTTTTGGCTGTGGTTGTTATTCTTGGACAGTCCGGTTCTGTGGCTTTCCGGGGGCCCCTGAGTCTACACTCCCTTTGTGACCTTTTCAGTCCCCCTTTGGATCTCCTTTGTTATTGCTGCTAGTAGGTCTTTGAGGTCAGACTCGGTTGCTGACTGGGCCGCTTCCGGGGCAGATGTGATGGCCATATCCGTGGCGGGGTCCGATATATGTTCGGCTTTCTTTAGCTTCTCAGAGGTGGAGTTGCCCATCAGGGCCGCAATGTCTGTTTGTTTCGTTGCCTTACCTCTTTTCGCCATGGTTCTTATGTTGGTTCCGGCCACAGCCCACTGTAGTGTGTGTCCGCCCTCCGGGACTGGGTGCGGGAGCTTCTGCTGCCGCTGGTATGCTGTGATGGCCTCTGGCTGCTTGGTTTTAGTGCGTGGCTGTGACCCTGGTTCCGCTGCGCTGGTGCCCCCATCCTCAGGCGTTCCACTGGGTCTGGGGTTGCTTGTTACCGGTGCTGACCATTTGGCTGTTTGTGTGTCTGATTGAGAGGCACTTTTGGGGTTGAAATATACTCTGCGTAGGTAGAAGGGGGGGAGCAGGACAATGGCGGGTGCACTCGTGCCTTGAGAAGCCTGAGGGCTCTGCTTTTCTGGTGAGTTGGTGGTTTTTCTGTTGGTGATAATCTAGCTGAAGGGATTCTTCTGCTTCCCCTCCTCTGTGTGGGGCCTGATTCGGAGTGCTGCCCGGCGGGGGGTGCTCCCAGGGCTGTGCTGTGCCTCCTTGGGCGGCTCCTAATCTTGGCTCTGCCTCTTCTCTGCCCGGTGCATACGGAGTTCAGTGCGTGCTGTGGGCTCCCCTAGTGAGGTGGGTCAGCTGGCGTCTTTCCTTTGTTCCAGAGTACTCCTGGGGCTCTCCTTCTCTATATAGCGGTTCACATTTGGAGGGGCCATCGCTGCGAGGTGGCGTTTGAAAAAGTTGCTGGCTGCGCCTCTGGGTCCACTAAGGGTCTTCCCCCTTTGATGACTGTAGGCCGGACAGTGCGGGTCTTGGTGGTGTCCCTGTTGGGTCTTATGCAGGATCTGCCTGTTAGTGCACCTTGCCCCTGTCCCCCTGACAGTCGTCTCCGCGGGGCCTCTTGTTGTGGTGCTGGGACCCACCGGATTGCTGACTATGGCTGTTCGGATGCTTAGCAGGCAGGGCCCAGAGCCCCCCTCTGGAATATTATTTTGCCCCTTACATTCGGTGGGGAGGAAGCGTACCGCCAGCTTGTGCGTTGCTTATTTTTGCTGCGCCGGCTCTCGGATTGCAGCGGTCCGGCGCGCCTTTGGGAGTCGGCACCCGCCGATCCCTCTGCTTGTTGCTTGGATGGGTCCTGCCACGGGACGCCCCGGTGCTGATGGGTGCTGGTGCTGTCTAGGTTGCCCGTCGCTGCGGCCCCGTGTTATCTGCAGCTCGGGAAGTTACAGTCCAGTGGGCGAGGTTGGTGCCTCCCTTCCGATACCTGCACTACGCTCGAGCCCCTCGGTCGTCGTCGGCTGCTGGTGCTGGAACACAGCTCTCCACTGGCACATCAGTCTTAGGGCACACTGGGCTCACTCCGCAAGCATTGCACTCCTCAGCAGCGGGCCGCTAGGCATTCAGATAAGTGGCGCTGCTTCTGCTCCTCCGTGTCTTCCCGCTCCTTGCCGGGCTCTGTATGATGGCACCCACCATTTTTGTTTTGGTACTGTTGGCCGAGCACGGCTTCGGCTCAGCAGCATCTGGGTGTTGGAGCCTTTATGAGTTGGTCAAAGCTCAGCGTTGGGTGCCAGATCGCTTCGGCTCCACATGGTGTTATTTTGGGATCTTAACGGAGGAAATTCAGTTTGTAAACCTGCTCGAACGGTGGGTCCAGCTGTAACGCTCACCTGATTCCCACGGAGGCGCAGGTCTGGCTTCGAGTGCTGATGCTTCTTCAATGGTGAAGCGCAGGACTCTGAAGATGGACAGGAAGGGCCCTCTACTCTGGCTTCTCCGGCTTGCAGGAATATTCCCCTGTGCGTGAAAAGTGAGTATTACCTTCTGACTGAGTTATGATCAAGCCTCCCACTCTCTTCCAACCCTCCACGATACCCTTCCACGATTCCCCGTGAAGTCTCACCTTAGGGTCAGGAAGGATGAGCTCTCCATCCTGCTTCTGATGCAGGGGCGCGTTGAAACCCAGTTACTTCACTGGATTGAGGATTGATGGGAGTTCAGGTAAGCTTGACTATTCAGGTAAGGCTCTGTAAAAGTTCTGTTGCAAGTTCAAAAGTCCAAGCTTAATAATAATGTTCATTGTCTTTTTGCAGGAAGCGCTAATGCTTATGTCTTTTTTCCCCTTAGGGGCCGGGGTTCGGAATGCCGGAGATATGGCACCGACCCGAAGTGAAACGTGCAGTTCCAGTTCCAGTAAATGGCAGGTTAGTTCTGGATGAGCGCTCGGGAACTGTCTTTGCATACGCTCATTCAATGTCTTTGGGCCTCATTACGATCGTGGCGGTCCGATTACAAGATGCTGCCGGTGTTTCCATGATCCCGATTCCCATTGAGTCCCATAGGACTCAATGGGAATGGGGATTTACACCATTCCGCCTCCGTGATTCCCGGAAAACCGGGGTTGTGATGCCCCGGTAATTCCGGGAGTCACGGAGGCGGAATGGTAATACGAGTCCGGCGTTAACCAGGCGGTTTTACCGCCTCGGTTAACGCCGGACTCGTAATGAGGCCCTTTGTCTTTTTTCCCCATAGGGGCCGGGGTCCGGAAAATGCCTGGAAGCGGCAAGACCCGAAATGAAATGAGGTAAGTCTTATTCCCTTCCTTCTCTCACCTCTTATTCTTGTCTTTTTTTCTAGGCTCTGGGAAGTGGCTGTGTATCCGGATGATCGCTGCTGAAGATGGAGGAACCCAGGAAAGGTGAGTGAAATGCAGCGCTGCAGCGATCGTAACGAAATGCTTTTAAAAATAATGTCTTCCCTTTCAGGATCGTCGGTGATGTCTCCGTGGTGCAGATTTAGCTGGTAAGGTCTCTTGTCTCCCTTTGCAGGTGACCCAGGATGCTGACAGGCGTGGCTGAAGTCCAGATGCAGGAGCTGACACGGTGAGCGTCCAGCTGCGAGGAGCAGAACAAGGCGAAGCGTGAGTTGCTGATCGGGTGTGGTTTAAATAGCTTTGGAAGAAGTCCCAAGTGTGTATCCTTCCTCCCATCAGGTGTGTATCCTTCCTCCGATCAGGTATGTATCCTTCCCCGACCACACCCGGGTGGAAAGTAGTTCCATTCAGGCCTCAAGAGGGCCTGGATGTGGCAGCATGGTCTGCATCAGGTAAGTGCACATGAAAACACTTGAACACATGTCTAGCTTTATGAGCCTGGCGCCTAAGGCGCCAGGACAGAGGTCCAACATGAGCCTGGCGCCTAAGGCGCCAGGACTGCGTCCAAAGCGCCCCAGCTTGGGCCCGCTGGCACTCCCCTGGGGGAAATGATGCCTGCCTCTGGGGTCGCTGGGTCGGACCTGGCACCTTGGAGGTAGGCATCATGACAGTACCCCCCCTCGAGGCCCCTCCCAAGGTTCTTCCCTCTGGGGGTTTGGGCTTGTTCGGAAATCTCCGGTGAAACCTTTGTACTAATCGAGGTGTGTGGACATGGTTACTAGGCTCCCACGATCTCTCTTGAGGTCCATATCCCTTCCAGTCAACAAGATAGAAGAGTTTCGACTTTACCACCTTGGAGTCTAAAATGTCTTTCACTTCGAATTCTAATTCCCCTTCAATTTGAACTGGATCTGGAGGCTTGGACAATCTGGTTCCTGGTTGTACTGGCTTCAAAAGTGATGCATGAAAAACTGGATGAATAGGCATGTTGGACGGTAGATCCAGTTTAAAGGCCACTGGGTTGATTATAGCTTTGATGGGATAAGGTCCTATGAATCTGGGATTGAAGGTTCACCGGCCCTTGAGGGGTAAATGTTTAGTTGCTAGCCATACCTGGTCTCCTACTTGGTAAGGAGGAGTTTTACTTCGGTGCAAATCAGCGTTTTCTTTATACTTTTTCTTGGCTTGCTGTAAATGAGTTGCAGCTTCTTTGAAGGCTTGAGTTATTGTGGAATGCAGATGAATTACTGCGGGCATTTCCAGGGTCAGAGGTGGATCTAGGTCAGAGGTCTGAGGATGGTGACCTTACAAAGTATAAAAGGGGGTTTGTCCGGTTCCAGAATGCACTGAATTGTTGTATGCATATTCTGCGATCCAAAGGATGTCTTTCCAATTTAACTCGGATTGGTGTAACATGCACCGAAGATATTGCTCGAGAGTCTGATTGGTTCTCTCGGTTTGTCCGTCGGTCTGAGGGTGGTGGCTGGTGGATAACCGCACATCTATTTGTGGTAGTTGGCAACACTTCTTCCAAAAATGTGAGATAAATTGACTTCCACGATCCGAGACTAATATGGAAGGGAAACCATGTATGCAAACTATATTCTCCAGGAATTCCTTGGCCAACGTGGAAGCTGAAGGCAAACCCTTTAAAGGGTTAAAGTGGGCCATTTTGGAGAATAGGTCCACAATTACAAGGATTGTGTTGTAACCAGCACAAGGAGGCAGATCTGTTATAAAGTCCATTGACAGGGTGTGCCATGGCGCCGGTGGAATATCCAAGGGTTGAAGTAGGCCGGCTGGCCTTTTCTTTTGAGCCTTGTTTTGGGCGCAAATTCCACAAGACAGTACAAAAGACTTTGTCTTTTCTCCAAGAAGGCCACCAGAAGTGGCGTTTGATTTTGTCCTCCGTTTTAGTGATACCAGGGTGTCCTTCCATTAAAGATTCATGATGATGGGCAATAACAAGTTCTTGCAATTCTTTACTTGGCAGAAACAACCGCTCCTGGAAGTAGGGTAAGTCATCCTTAACGGTGTAATGAGGACCCTTTTGACTCCATTCCAGTAAGGTTGAAGAGTCTAGAAGTTGTTTTACTTGCGTTTGGATATCCTCAATAGTTTGCAATGAAGTTAAGCCTAAGATTCTTTGCTCAGGTATGATGGGCACAGGTTCTAAGCTCGAATTAGGTTCTTCCATGCCAATCCGGGATAAGGCGTCCGCTTTTCCATTCTTGCAGCCAGGGCGATAGGTAATTACAAAATCAAATTCCGCAAAGAATAGAGCCCATCGGAGTTGTCGTGAAGATTGAGCTTTGGCCGTTTTTAAATACTGTAAGTTTCTGTGGTCCGTAATTACGGTGATGGTGTGTTTTTCTCCGAGAAGGTAGTGACGCCAAGCCTTGAAAGCGGATTTGATGGCCAGTAACTCTTTATCGGTAATTGCGTAGTTGGTTTCAGGAGGAGAACATTTTCTGGACCAAAAAGCCACTGGGTGTAGTTGATTAGTTTTTGGGTCTCTTTGCGACAGGACAGCTCCCATGGCCGAACTGGATGCATCAGTTTCCACTATGTACGGGAGATCTAGGTGCGGGTGCTTCAATACAGGTGCAGAGGTGAATTTGGTTTTCAGGTCCTGGAAGGCTTGTTCGGCCTCAAGAGTCCATTCAAAGCGTTTGTTTTTCTTTAGGAGAGCGGTGATGGGTTGGACTGTTCGGGAAAATTCCGGGATGAATCTTCGATAGAAATTGGCAAAGCCGAGCATGCTCTGAACTCCCTTCACCGAGCTTGGAGATGGCCATTTGAGGATGGCGTCCACCTTTCGCGAGTCCATACGGACTCCTTGAGGTGTTAGGATGAATCCGAGAAACTCAACTTCTGTGGTATGAAAAACGCATTTTTCGAGTTTTGCAAATAATCTGTGCTGGCGCAGTTTCTCAAGAACTGCCCTAACATGTTTTCTGTGATCAGATTCTGAAGAAGAGTACACCAGGATGTCGTCAATGTAAACAATGACACAGACATCGATAAGTTCCCGAAGAACATCATTCATAAAGTACTAAAAGGCGGCAGGTGCATTGCACGAACCGAAGGGCATCACCTGATATTCGAAGAGCCCAAACTTGGTGCGGAATGCAGTCTTCCATTCGTCGCCTTCTTTTATGCGCACCAGGTGATAAGCTCCTCGGAGATCTAACTTGGTGTACACACAAGCGTCTTTCACCTGGTTGATAAGCTCAGGGATCAAGGGCAGAGGATAACGATTCTTAATCGTTATTTGATTTAGGGCACGATAGTCTATACACGTTCTAAGGTCGCCTTCTTTTTTCGGCACGAAGAACAGAGCTGAAGAGACAGGAGACTTGGACGGGCGAATAAAACCATTGGCTAGGTACTGATCTAAATACTGACGCAAATGCAGGTTCTCAGGTTCCGTAAGAGCATAAATCCTACTACAAGGTAGTTGAGCATTGGGTACCAGATCGATTTGGCAATCATAAGACCGATGGGGAGGTAACGTGTTAGCCTGTTCTTTCTGAAAAACGTCTTGGAATTCTTGGTATTCTGACGGTAGCTGTACAGGGGTGGAGGTTGCTGAGGCTAAACCCATAGCTGGATTTCTTGGATAACAAGTTGGTTCATAATCAGGAAAACTTATCTTCTTTGCTCGCCAGTCAATTCTGGGATTATGTGTTTCTAACCAAGGAATTCCAAGAATTACTTGAAATTGTGGGGCCTTGATCACATCAAACACGATTGCTTCCCGATGTCCATCCTGACCCACCAGTGTCACTTCAACAGTGGAATGCGTTACAGGCCCTGAGGCTATTTCGGTTCCATCTACTGTAGTAATGACATCTTGGGTTACTTTCGGCCGGAGAGGAAGCTTAATCCTGGAAGCCAATTCACGGTCTATGTAATTTCCAATAGCTCCACTGTCGATGTATGCTTTTATAGCATGTAACTGCTGAGGCTGTTTTGGGTCCACGAGCACCATTGGCATGACAAAATGCGAGGTCAAAGAGTTAGCTTTCAAGCTCGGCAAGCGGACCCCTACGCTTGCCGGGCTAGGTCGTTTCCCGAATCAGGTGTCACTATTTCGTTATCAGTAGCTCCAACCACCTTCTTAAGTGGTTTAACGGGACAATTTCGAAGAATGTGACCGGAAGTCCCGCAATACAGACAAAGTTGCATTTGCCGCCTTCTCTCTCGTTCTTTCTGCATTAATGGTCCTTTAACACCTCCGATTTGCATAGGTTCAGATACGTCGGTACTCTTGGAGTTAGCGTGGGTTTTGATCAGTGCTCGGTTTTCATACTTGAACCGATCTGCTTTTCTATTTTGAAGTCTGTGATCAAGTTGAACCACCAAGTCAATGTAGTCTGCGCAGACCTGGGGTGGGTTTACTATCTGAGCTAGAACATCCTTAAGCTCTCCGCGCAGGCCTCGATGAAACAATGTGATCCTTTTGCTTTCTGGCCATCCAGTTTCCACAACCAGTCTGTTAAAGGTGGCTATGAAGGACAGAAGATCCTGATTACCTTGTCGTAAGGATAGCAGTTTGCTATGAAGGGCCTGTCCTTGAGAGTGTCGAGCGAACAATCTTTCCATGCTGGCCTGGAAGCCCTGAAAATTCTGGAGAATGGGATCATCCTGATTTACCAATGGAATAGACCAATCGGCAGCACTGCCACTGAGGTAAGATAGTATAAAGGCTACCTTGGTCTGGTCGTTAGGGAAGGCTCCGGGTCTGCATAGAAAGTGTAAACGACATTGGTTCATAAAGACGGCATATTTCTTGGGATCCCCCGCAAAATGTTCAGGCGGGGCCAAAGGCATGTGTCCAGGTAGATTAATTTGTACCGGGTTACTCAAACCCATTGATGTGGAAATGTCTCCGGAATTAGGTAAAGGAGTGTGCCCTGCCTGGGCCTGTAATAACCTTTTGGCTAGGTCATCTGTTCTTTCCTTGGATAAGATCAGTTCTCTTTTGAGAGCGTTAGTCTCCTGGCGGGCTGAGTGCACCTCTGCCCGTAATTCCCCCAAAAGCTGGGCCAGCTGGTCAGTCTCGGAAGTCTCCATAGCGCCCGGGTGGGAAATTGTGGGTAGGCTTCGCGTTCTGTAACGCTCACCTGATTCCCACGGAGGCGCAGGTCTGGCTTCGAGTGCTGATGCTTCTTCAATGGTGAAGCGCAGGACTCTGAAGATGGACAGGAAGGGCCCTCTACTCTGGCTTCTCCGGCTCGCAGGAATATTCCCCTGGGCGTGAAAAGGGAGTATTACCTTCTGACTGAGTTATGATCAAGCCTCCCACTCTCTTCCAACCCTCCACGATACCCTTCCACGATTCCCCGTGAAGTCTCACCTTAGGGTCAGGAAGGATGAGCTCTCCATCCTGCTTCTGATGCAGGGGCGCGTTGAAAACCAGTTACTTCACTGGATTGAGGATTGATGGGAGTTCAGGTAAGCTTGACTATTCAGGTAAGGCTCTGTAAAAGTTCTGTTGCAAGTTCAAAAGTCCAAGCTTAATAATAATGTTCATTGTCTTTTTGCAGCAAGCGCTAATGCTTATGTCTTTTTTCCCCTTAGGGGCCGGGGTTCGGAATGCCGGAGATATGGCACCGACCCAAAGTGAAACGTGCAGTTCCAGTAAATGGCAGGTTAGTTCTGGATGAGCGCTCGGGAACTGTCTTTGCATACGCTCATTCAATGTCTTTGTCTTTTTTCCCATAGGGGCCGGGGTCTGGAAAATGCCTGGAAGCGGCAAGACCCGAAATGAAATGAGGTAAGTCTTATTCCCTTCCTTCTCTCACCTCTTATTCTTGTCTTTTTTTCTAGGCTCTGGGAAGTGGCTGTGTATCCGGATGATCGCTGCTGAAGATGGAGGAACCCAGGAAAGGTGAGTGAAATGCAGCGCTGCAGCGATCGTAACGAAATGCTTTTAAAAATAATGTCTTCCCTTTCAGGATCGTCGGTGATGTCTCCGTGGTGCAGATTTAGATGATAAGGTCTCTTGTCTCCCTTTGCAGGTGACCCAGGATGCTGACAGGCGTGGCTGAAGTCCAGATGCAGGAGCTGACACAGTGAGCGTCCAGCTGCGAGGAGCAGAACAAGGCGAAGCGTGAGTTGCTGATCGGGTGTGGTTTAAATAGCTTTGGAAGAAGTCCCAAGTGTGTATCCTTCCTCCGATCAGGTGTGTATCCTTCCTCCTATCAGGTATGTATCCTTCCCCGACCACACCCGGTTGGAAAGTAGTCCCACAGGTAAAGTAGTTCCATTTAGGCCTCAAGAGGGCCTGGATGTGGCAGCATGGTCTGCATCAGGTAAATGCACATGAAAACACTTGAACACATGTCTAGCTTTATGAGCCTGGCGCCTAAGGTGCCAGGACAGAGGTCCAACATGAGCCTGGCGCCTAAGGCGCCAGGACTGCGTCCAAAGGGCCCCAGCTTGGGCCCGCTGGCACTCCCCTGCGGGAAATGATGCCTGCCTCTGGGGTCGCTGGGTCGGACCTGGCTCCTTGGAGGTAGGCATCATGACACCAGCCAGGAGCTTTCAGGGAGCCATGCTGTCCGCGTCAGCTCCAAGCCACGCCCTCCCCAAATCAAGTTTTGAATCACTGTCTCACATCGAAAAGCATGCATGCGCAAAGACAACAGGTTTGGGTTTGTAATTGCAGAGGGTCATTTTGTTTTGTAAAACCCTCACAGAGAAAAGCTGGTTTACCTACAACATTTGCATTAGCAGACCTTTTGGTTTTACCATGCTCTTTTAAAATGTCTGTATCAATTGTCAGAATCTCATATATCCGTCCTCGCGTCTCATTTCACTTTTAAATTGCTGATGCCTCTTGCCTGCACAATTGCCCTTAACTAGGTATATCACCCACTGATGCTTTCCTTTTGAATGTTATTCTCATAGTCCTCTGATGTCTCTCTAAAATACAGAGCCTTTGTTACCCTTGGTCTCTCTCACTATAACATGACTTTACAGAGACCCTCTTGTTCCCTTTGTGACAATGGCCTAGCTTCAGGGTCTTTGTAACAATATTGAATACATGCATGTTTTAGACACTGCGACATGTGTCACTACGGTATGGGCCATACTTACATATTGCGACTCATCGCACAGCATGTTCGTCCATTTCCTCTGACTTGGTTTTTACTTTGCACCTTCACCTAAACTGAGATATATCTGAACCCAGAGCTATTGCGGTAACATGGTTAGAGTATATTCCACCAAGTGTCCATATTTGCATGCATTACAACCAGCATTGCATGTTTCAGTGTCACAGGACATGCCGCACTGCAGCCCATTGCTCCACGAATCTTACTGTTATGCTCTAACGTAGATTGCACATAGGGCAGCAGCGAAATGTGTGTCCCTACACACTCCCAGAAAGGCCCAAAGTGCTACAAGGCTTTAACAATGTATGATGGGTGCATTGCAACTACCAATACAATATTATTTGCATGGTAAAATGATGTGTTTCTTCTTGTTTGTAGCACATGCTTCTGTCTGTGACAGTCAAAAGAGCCAACAAAAGGACAACTCGCCATCAATCCCTGACAGCAACACAAATGCCTCGAAGCTCGAAAAAGAATATGTCCACCAAGTGTATGAAGAAATTGCTGCACATTTCAGTAGCACCAGACATACCCCATGGCCCAGAATATTTCAATTTCTCAATGCTCTACCAAAGGGCTCTCTTGTGGCTGATATAGGGTGTGGAAATGGAAAATACCTTGGAGCGGGCAAGCAACTGTACATGGTGAGTGTATTCCAAAGACATTTGCTCTATTGCATTTTATATTTATTTAGTTTGTTTCACAGTCGTGTCTTATTCTACCTCTACAGATAATAAAACATAACCGTGGTGTGATGGACTGCTTTGCAAGGCCTCTTTTAAGGCCTCTTTTAAAGTTATGTGAATTACTGTTTCACCACACCTTTTTTGGAAACGAGTACACAAAACACTAATCACCACCGGGAAAGAGAATTTGGTGATTGCTAGGAAAGATTTTCTTTTTGCAGCTTTCCCATCATTGACAGCAAAGGAAACCACCCATCTATTGCTATGCTATGCTATGACATGAACACTGTCCTGACTTTTGGAGGTAAGGAAAGATTTTTTTCTTTACTTTCCTTACTCAGCTCATCTCTTTTGTGGGCAGTGGTCAGCCCCATGGCTACCAATGCAGGGGGACCCTGTTCCATTTGCGAGATTCCTTTGAAGTGTTGCAGAGGTGTTTTGTACCCCTTTTTCTTACGTTGTGTTAGGTTATTAACTTCTTGTAGAGAGCAGCACGCCCAGATGCATCAGTGTGCTTAAGAAACAAGGAAAATCTGCAGGAATATCAGACACAATCAGAGGTCATTAACGAAGAAGCGGCAGCATGTGAATAAATAATCCTATCATTAGACTTGAAGAATGTCTGAACGCCTTTCTTGAATCCAGTGAGGGAGGACAAGTTGCAACGGGACACCAGTAAAGAGTTCCAAAGAATTGAAGCTTGGATGGATAAACGACAACCACCAAAGTTCTTAAGCTTAAATCGTGGGCCAAAAAGCCTGCAGAAGTCAGTTGATCTCAGTATACGAGGAACTGGAGCCTTAGTCAACCTATTGGATAGGTAACCGGGGGCTTGGTTAGTCTGACATTTATATGAGAGAGTGAGAATTTTGTGAGAAATCTGATGATGGACGGGGGAGCCAATGGAGGTTCCATCGTGAATGAGTAACATGGTCCCTCAGGCCCAGATTGCAAATTGTCCTGAGTGCATTATTTTGAGTTACCTGAAGACTATGAATGTTCTTCATGGAGATGCCAGTAAGAAGACCATTTTTACTTTCGTAACACCTGTTACTTTTTTGATATAGTGAAAATGGCCATGCTTTGCTTTTTTCTTGTCCTTTGATCTGCTTCCTGCCTTCTCAGGTCAGGAAATGCCATATATGGTAAGCCCTTTCCAAGGTAAAACCTTGAGTTTCACATGCAAGATGTGGTGTGTTTATCCTGGCCGGGTGTATGGGTTGTGACTGTCTTGTCCCAATCCACATTTCATTCAGGGGATGTCTGTTGCTGGGCAGATATGGGGCAGGGAGGGAGTCAATTGATAAGCCGAGGCAGTCCCCTGCCTGAATTTGGGAAAAGGAGTATTCATGCAGCCATTCCCCCAGATCGTCGTTTGGAGCCAAGCTTCTACGAAAAGGAGCAGCCTACTGAAGACCCGCAGACTGCCATTGTAGCCAACCCGCATTGCCTATATCCATGTTCTGGCAAGGCTCTGCCCTTCTGCATTGATCACCTGAAGACTTATTGGGTCTTCAACTCTTGGGCTGGTGGGACAACCAGTACAGACCCCTAAAAGAGGATCCTGCCCTCACAGGCTTTTGGAAGCATCCTGGAACCATCCTTTGGTCTGACCAGCTTCACCCAGGACATGTTCGGTGCATCGGTCCCCGTTCTGAGTTTTGCCTTGGAATCCCTCAGGTCGTCGATTTGTGGCCCAAGACCAGTCCTCGTGCAGCTGCTGCTCACCAGCATGAAGTGTGGTTTTCCTGGAGCAGAGTCTACTTCATCGCCCAAGTGTCACCTGCTGCCTTCCGATATGAATGATCATTACTGCTGCACATCTCAGTCATGTCCTGGGGGTCTCCTGTCATCGTAGGACATGTGTTCGTTGTCCTGTGGTGCCTGCGCTGTCCAGCTTCAAGATCGCCAGAACGGTCTCGCCTGAGTTGGATCCACCGTCTAGCCATACCCAATCCCAAAACTGAAAACTACCAC
Source organism: Ambystoma mexicanum (assembly GCF_040938575.1). Classification (NCBI taxonomy): domain Eukaryota; kingdom Metazoa; phylum Chordata; class Amphibia; order Caudata; family Ambystomatidae; genus Ambystoma; species Ambystoma mexicanum. The sequence continues at coordinate 758,805,225 of NC_090941.1, forward strand.
TGCATTCACAGCCCCTGACCACTGCAAATGGACTAGCGACAAACGTAAGTGGGCACAGGGATTCCCAGGACATCAAGAAATAGCCTAAAGATATCGGGGCAAGAGATTACAAATCTGTTTCATCCCCCCCCTAAAACCATAGGGATTTTATGGGCTGAAAGTTTATTCCCTAACTCTCCCTTGCCTGGTCGTGATTTGTGGAGTTCTGGCCAAGCATCCTCCCAGGTTAACCCCTAGTGGTGTGCAAATCAGTGAGTACTGATAAATATCATTACTTACCTTTATATCCTTTTTAAATGCTCGACTATAAAGGTCAATATTGCTGCCATTGCTCCCTCTTTGGCTGAGTTCTGCAATCCCTCTTTTGCCACTGGCTCCTTCCCTTCACCTCTGAAGCACTCCTTTGTGCATCTCCTCGTAAAAAAAACATCTGCAGACCCTTCCTGCCCGGCGAGCTACCGCCCTATCTCCACCACCCCTTTCCCTGGCAAACATTTGGAAAAGTTGGTCATCTCACAACTTATCCATCACACTGAATCTGTTGGCTGTCTTCACGACCACCAGTCTGGCTCCAGAGCAGCCAGAGGCATGAAAACTGCTCTCCTGAACACCTGAGAAGACTTGCTCCCTAACCTCCACTTAAGCGCCTCCATGATACTCTGGGTAACACAGACTGGGCACTGGCTTGGCGGACCTCTTTCCTTTCAAATCGGCCCTCCCAGGTTCAAATGGGCCCTTTTCTCTCCTCTACCTCACTCTCTACCTGCGACGTCTCTCAGGGTTCTATCCTATCGGTGTGGCTTTTTAACATTTACCTTGTTCCTCTTGCCCACCTCATCTCCACCTTCTCTCCCCATTTCCAGTGCTATTCTGATGACACTCAGTTGTCTTTTAAGCTTCCCTCCTCTCCCTACTCTCTCATCACTGATTGTCTGACCGCTATATAGGCATGGTGCGCTTTTAATGATCTCTGCCTTAATGCCATTAAGACCGAGATACTTCTCATTGGTACTCCCCCCTCATTTCTTCCCCCCTACTCTCTGGCCCTTCTCCTTGGGTCCCCTCCCCCTCTTGTGAGGCAAAAAACCTTGGTGTCATCTTCGACTCCTTGCTCTCCTTCTCACCGCATATTGCTGACCTTGCCAAGAATGCTGCCTTTCAGCTTCACCTCCTCAGGGGTTCTCTCCCGGCTGGACTACTCTAACGGCCTCTTCCTTAATCTGCCTGTTTCCTCCCTTCACCCTCTTCAACAAATCCAGAATAGGATTGCAAGACTTACCCTTGGCCTCAAGCTCAAGGACTGCATCTCTCCAGCCCTAAAAGCCCTCCACTGGCTCCCAGTAAATGCAAGGGTCAAAATCAAGACCCTCTGCATCATTCGCAAGGCTTTCTGGGGCCATGCTACAGTCAACTGTCTCTCACTAAATACCGTTTTACTATAGTCCTTCGGTCCTCCAGCTGTACCCATCTGCAGGTCAGACGTTTCTCCAAGCAGAGAGTGGGGGGTAGATCTCTCTCTTTGGTGGGGGCCACCATCTCATTCTTGAACCATATCTCCTTAAGTTCTGGAAGTTGCTCAAGACCTTCCTTTTTTCCTCCTGCTTCCCTCTCCCCTTCCTTGCTAATGCCCCCCTGCTGATACGACTGGCTGCCTGGTCCCTTCTGAGTCATACAGGGGTTAGGCCCACCCTCAACCAATCTGCCTCTGCCCACTGCACTTGCCTTTGGGCTCCCCTCCCTGATCAGACTTCTGAGGGCCTCATCATGAGTTGAGAGGTAGCCCTTAAATGCGGCAGTAAGGCGTTTACCGCTGCATTTAAGGGCTGGCCCTATCATGAGTTTGGCAGTAAGTATGGCGTTTTACCTCCAGCTTTTTGCTGGAGGTAAAAATCCTTACTGCCCGTTTTGGGCGCTATTAGCGCAGCGCTAATTCTGCCGGTGCTAATAGCACCATGAAACCCCCATTGGGTCCCATGAGGAATGGGCAATAACCGCCCAACCACTACTCGTGATCTGGCACTAATAATGTCGGACCGAGTAGAGGTAGTGCTATTTTTGCGCTGGCGGTATCCAGGCGGTATTACCGCCGGGATACTGCCAGACTCGTGATCAGGCCCTGAGTCTGCCCCCCCTCCTCGCACTATCGGACCCCCAACCCATCCCCCCCAGTTCCCCTCTAGCAATTACCCAGCCCCTTGCGCCCTTTCCCTCCTCCATCCCCCCTGCCATTCACCCTACCTTCCCCTTGCCCTGTCCCACCCCCCTGCACTGCCTGTTTAGCTGAACTTGCACGATCCGAATGTCACAGTGCTTAGTAGGGCCGTTTATTGTTGTTTTTTTCCACCTCGGTCCCTTTCTACCTTAGTCTTGTGGCGCCCGAATGGAAACACTTTCTGCTGTATAGGTGCCAAATAAATGTTCAATAAATAAAATAAAGAGTGAAACAGTTTGCAATGCTAAGCAGTAAACTGTAAGAAGTAAAATTATAATTAAAAACACAATCACCGTAAGCAGTAAAATTACAAATTAAAAACACAATGCAAAAATGCAAAGCAATTCAAACACATACCATGCCTTATAAATAGAAGGCCCCTATCGCTTCAGAAGTCTTTCCCTGCTAGGTAAGTGTGCCTAGTGCCTCAGAAAGAGTTTACGTCCTGGTAAGTGCCTGTTGCAGGAAGTTGGAGTATTTTAAAGGTAGAGAACACGTTATGGCAAAGCCAACAGGCGAGTAAATGTTCCAGGAGAGGAGAGAGTGATATGACCAAGAGAGAGGTGTGCTGAGAGGATTAGAGAGAAAGAGAGATCAACCGAGGTGATTGCATCCAGAGGGTACCCGGCTGAGTGAGTGGTGACAGAGGAAAGTATTGTGAGGGAGAAAGAGTCACAGAGGTTGTGGAAGGGTAAGGCCGTGTCCGGAGAGTCAAGGTGGATATTGAATTCTTTGATGAAGAGAAGCTTAGAGGTAGTGTTAAGGAGAGAAGATGTGAGGTCGGCCCATTCAGATAGAAAGAGGAAGGCCGGCCCAGGGGTGCTGTAGATTGTAGCAAGAGTGATAGAAAGGGTAGGAGAGATGCAAAGATTGCAGATAAGACATTCAAAGGAGGCGTAGGATTAGATAGGTATGATAGAGGCAGGGATCCATTCAGAGAAGACAACAGCTACTCTGCCTCCTGGCCGGTTAGGCCTGAACTTTGAGAGGATCTTGTAGCCGTCAGGAAGAAGAGTGTTAAAAGCAGTGACAGAGCTGGCATTGAACCATGTCTCGGGTGGGCTCAAGGACATTAAGGTCAAAGTCTTCAAGGAGATGACAGATGTCGGATGAGTGCTTGACAGAGCGAGAGTTGAGGTTAGCTAAGTCAAGCTGGGTGCCAGTTTTAAAGGTTTTCCGAGGGGGGTACAGGGGAGTGGTACCACAAGTGGAGGGGAGGGATGCGTGAGGGGAGGGAGACCGATGAGTGGCAGGAGAGGGATGGAAGTTAATGAGACACCTGTCAAGAAGGAGAAGGTTGGGCTGAGAGCCCTGGGCCATGATAGCGCCATTCAAGTAGACATTAATGATGCACCTGGATGATGGGAAGTGTGCCAAGAGCAATTTCCATCTTGGTCCACCATTAATGGGAGAGGAAGAGAAAGGGGAGAGGGTGGAACCCATATGGGGAATCCATAGGTCTGGAGAGGGAACGACAAAGAGAATGTCAGTAATGGTCTGCCTGGCGAGAGCATTGACCTAGGTGTTGGCAATGGCCAGACCTGGATTAGAGAACAGCAGACCCTTCTTAAACTTCTTCCTTCCAGCCTTCGAAAGAGAGGGAGGATAGGTAATAGAGTAGCAGTTAGACTAGATGGGGGAGATGGAGAGCACCATAGAGATGGGCGGAGGGCCAGAAGATTCCCGCACGGAACAAGGGGAGAGCTGCACAGTGAATGAAGAACTCACCAGGCAACCTAGCAGCCAAGTACGCATAAATGAAGGTGGTGCTTTAAACATGATTTGCACAAGGGTAGCAGAATTTTAAATACCCAGAACTGAGGTTTAGGCATGATTAAGAAATGCCAGCAATATACACAGGGCCACATTTACAAGGGGCAGGACAGGAACACAAAAGGGGGGCAGCATACAAGAATGTACAAGAATGCAGTTACAGATTTAGGCTGCATAATAACAATAAAAGATGTCCAGATTCAAGATGTCAGAATAGATTCAAAATGCCCAGATTCAAGATGCAAAATTACAATCAAAATGCCCAGATTCAAGATGCAAAAATAGATTGATTCAAAATGCCCAGATTCAGGCTGCAAATATACATTAAAATGCCTAGAAACATAGGATTGACAACCATTATTTGAGTGAGCAAGATAGACTACTCAGGGTGGCTGTTAGGTGCAAGTACGAAAATGAAATAAAACGACAGTAGACTGATGGCAGGAGGAATTGGAGTCAGCTGGCTCGATAGCAGGAGACCGAGCTTAGGGTGAAAGTAAGGAGGGGAGGCCTGGAGGAAGTGAGTAGTCCAGAACACTGGGCGTCAGAATGCCGCAACACGGATTGTGGGGAGGGGAATGGGGCATGCACGGAGAGCGTCCCAGAGCGCAGATGGTGGAGAGACACAGCGGCAGGGTGGGGTGGTGGGCGAGCGCTTACTGTCAGAAATCGCATGCTATCAGATGGATCAGAGTTGGAGAGCACTGAAATTAGAACAGGGAGCAGCGTGGCAGCCTTGGCCGAACAGACCAGACAGGGGCCTTATTGCAGGCCTTTGTCAGAGGCCCGCTCATGCTGACTGGCTCACTGATTGGATATTAGGTAGAAATTCAGGCCAATCATCAAAGCGGTAGGGAGGTCCGTCGAGGTCCTCCTGATCATGCAAAAACGGTGGCCATGTTTGGAGCTATATGGCTCAAGATTGATTAAACAGCCAACACAGGGCTATGCAGAAACTTGAAAAATGCTCGCCGCCATAGTCACATCGGCAGAGCCCACAAATGATGTTACAGCGGACCAGTTGCACTCTGCTGCTGATAGAGTGCGATCGGCATTGTGGTGAATAAAATTTGCAAATATCAATCAGGAAAATGCAGCCCAGCAGGGCTTTACCTAGTGTTACTGCAGCTAGTTGTTGTTCCACCTCGTGGTCTCGTGGGATGATGTGAAGCCTCATCTGGGCTCTGTCCAGGCATTCTCCCCAGTGTTGTCGGGTGGATTTCTCCCCAGCGACTTTGGAGAGATCTCACTCCACAGGTTGTGGATGGGTTTCTCCCCAGTGATATTAAGAGGGTTTATGCCCCTGATCTTTGATGTATTTTTCCCCAGTGATCGTTAGTCGATCTCTCCCAGCGATCGTGGATGGATTTCTGCCTGGGATCTTTAATGTTTCTCCCCAGTGATCTTGCATCGATCTCTCCACTGTGATCTTGGGAGAGACTCCCCTCCACTGATGATTCAGAACAATGAATGGCCCCTTTATTAGTATGAAGTTTGGGGTGATCTATACGGAGATAGCAAAGTGCGTGTATGTGTGTGTGTATGCAAATAAATATGCATACAAAATTGGTGATCTCAGCATAGATCACCCAAACGTTAAACGTTGGCAGAGCGCCCACCGAAAAATGTTCCCTGAGTTGCAAGGATTGGAAGAAGAAGCAACGTAAGAGGTCACGCCCACTAGGCGGTTTCTCAAAGCATCACTCTTCTTCATCCTCGAAGAAGAGAAGTCACTGCTCCAGGGAGATGGTGCCACAGATACCTTTCCTGACTCAATGTTGCACGCACGAGTGATGGAAGGCCCTTTCGTTAAAGAAGCTGCACATCTTTGTCAAGGCCCTCGCGCCGATGGCCTCGCACTGATTGCACCATTGGGTCCCCCATGCTCGGACAACCTGGCAGAGACCCTGCAAAGGTCAGTGACTGTACACTTGTGGGCTCACCCACGGTCCCTACGGGTGAAGACCTGTTGCTATTCTGCACTGCTCCATCTACTGACGTCAGTCTTCTGGTGACAGCTCGACCCATCACGTCACTGAGGCTCCTTGTGACTTTGCTCTGTTGCCTAGGAGTACATTCATGTCAAAGACAGGAGACATCTTTGATGAAGAGGATGCTCTGTACCATTCAGACTTGAACCTTGGTGCCCAAGGCAGGTGAGGGATTTCCTTGAGGAGTTTTATAGCAAGGAGGGGTAGTTGATGGACCTTGTCAATGATCTTCAAGAGGCAAGTGGACTGGATATATCCGAGAGTTGCACATGCTTACTGCACCAACTCCAAGAAAACCTCAGGCATCATTTCCACATCCGATGGTGGACAACCTAGGGTTTATCGGCCCCTTCCAAGCCCAAGGTACATTGAGTTGTTGGACATACTTGATGAAGGTCCACAACGGGAGACCATACTGCTGTTTAATGCAGCAGTAGAGGCCTTGGTCCCGGAATTGAACGGATGAAATCTTCTTTGGTCCTGACAGTTGACCTGGATTTGGCAAAGAAGCACATAGTGCCTTTTCTTACATGCCTCCCCTGAGACCCTTGTCATGGCAAACTTGATGACATCCTCCTTCCCCTCCTTACTTCCTGATAGAGAAAGTAAAAAGCTTCTATTAGAGGCGGCCCATCAATTTATGATATGAAATGATATGGCATTTATAACGCGCCTATACAAACGTTTTTCAAGGTGCGAGTCTTGAAGTTATAGCAAAGGGTGCTATCGAACTGGTGCCCCGCTTGGAATGAGGCAAAGACTCTCTACTTTCTGGTTCCAAAGAAGGACAGAGGCTTGTGTACTATTCTGGATCTGAGGCTCCTGAACCTGTGCCTATGCAAGGGCAAGTTCAAGATGGTTACCCTGGCTCAGATCCTCCAAGCCTTGGACCTACATGACAAGCGGGTTTCGGCTTCACTGGATCTCCAGGATGCCTACTTCCATGTGCCAATTCACATAAAGGAAAGCAGACACCCAAGATTTGTTGTAGGCCAAGGCCACTACCAATTCACAGTCCTACCATTCAGGCTTTCTTCAGAGGCTCGCCTCAGAAGGTAGGGCCCTCCCACTGCACTCCCATTGGTTGGCAGGCTCTTTAAATCGGCCACCCAAGGCACCCCCTGCTGTGGCAGCCCCCTCGGCCAAGGACCAGAGGCTGAGGACAGCTCCAGTGGGGTCTGCCGGTGTCCGCCGTGGTAGCACGTAGCCTGCAGCTGTCGACCTGCTGTGACTGATCAGGCAAGTCAAATCTGGGTGTGTTGTATTGTGCGGTGCTCAAAACCCTAGCCTTTTTTCACCTTCTAGGAAAGTCGGATCTGAGTGTGTTGTATTGTGTTGTGCTAAAATATTTGCCTTTTTCCCCCTTCTTGGAAAGTCGAATCTGGGTGTTTTTGCATTCCAATAACTGTGGCATTGTTGCTGGCTCTCTAGGCTCCCACCTAGAACCCCCCACCCCTGTCAGGGCATGCTGTTCATTGTTTTGAGTTACTTATTCCCCACGTGTGTCTTCCTTTGTTGTGACCCCCTCCTCCTCTTCCCCCTGCGCATTCTGAGTTGTGTGCCACAGGGTTGTGCGTCTCTCTCTACTCTCTCATCCCCTGCTCCACCTGCCTCCTTCGCACCCCCTATGGTGCTTTCTGCCTCTCCCATCTTCTCTAACTGCTACTCTATCTCTTACCCTATTCCTCTCACTAAGTCTGGAAGGAAGAAGTTCAAGAGGGACATCTTGGTCTCCAACCCAGGCCTCCTTATCACTGATACCTACACCAGTGCTTCCTCCAGACAGACTTTCACTGATATCCTCTTTGTCGCCGCTTCTCCAGACCTACGGACCCTTCATATGGTCTCAGTTCCCTCTCCTTTCTCCTCCTCTCACATTAAAGGTGGCGCTAGGTGGGAGGTTCTCTTGGCCCCTTTCCACTCCTCCAAGACCATCATTAATGTCTATCTGAATGGCACTGTCTTGGTTCAGGGCCCTCATCCCAGTCTCCTCCTTTTTGATAGACGTTTCCCGCGTCTTGTCAACTACCGCCCTTCTCCTGCTACTGCTTCTGCCACCTGTCTGGCACCATAGTCTTCCTCCTCTGCCACCCTCGGTCCCTCCTACCACCTCTGCTGGATGTAACTCAAGCCTGTACCCCCACAGAAGTCTTTCAAATGTGGAAATCTGCTCCACGTCGCTACTCTCAACTCATTCTGCTGTCAAACACTCCTATGACATCTTTCCCCTCCTCGAAGAACTTGACCTAGATGTCCTTGCTCTCCCTGAGACATGGTTTACGGCCATTTCTGTCACAAGTTTTGACCCTCTCCTCCATGTGTGCTACAAGATCTTCTCCGAACCCAGAACCAACCGTCCTGGAGGTGGAGTAGCCCTGATCTTTCCGGAGTGGGTTTCTGGCCTCTGTCATCCCTATGCAGGCCTACTTATGTTATGTTATGTTATTTTGCACTTATATAGCGCCTTATATACCATTGGTATGGTCTGAAGGCGCTGGTAGGTTGAACGCCCTTGGGAACCGAAGTTCAGATCAGTAGAGAGAGTCAAAGATGCATGTGTGCACCGGGTATGTGTGCAGCTCGTGCGGTATTCGTATAATAGCTGCTTCTTAGCGGTAGGTGTGGTGGTTGAGAGATCAGGAGAATGTGTTTGTTCTGGCGGGTTTTATCCAGAACGGCTGTGGCTGCGTTAGACCTGTGGAGAACGCCTGGCTGGGGGGTGTGAAACCAGCAGTGTTTACTTAGAATGATGTGCAGTGAGCGGCGGATGTTGGCATGAGAACAGATATACCGAATGGTGTCATAGTATCTCTGTGTTCTAGGTGAGTGGTGATGTAAAGGAGAGAGTAAGCGTGGTGGTGTGATATGATGGGTTATATGCTCTTTTAAACTCTCTCTGCATTCTAAGCCATACTATATACGTCGTCCAATACTCCGGTCTGCCCCGCGCGCTCTAGTCTGTCCCACACATGCACTCTTGTCTGCCCCACGCACGCCCTCTTGTCCGCCCTACGCATGCCCTCTTGTCCTCCCCACGCATGTACTCTTGTACACACCCATCCGCTCATACACTCATCCGCTCCATACACTCAACAGCTCCATACACTCATCCGCTCCATACACTCATCTGCTCCATCAACACATCGGCTCCATCCGCTCCCTACACTCATCCGCTCCATACGCTCATCCGCTCCATACACTCATCCACTCCATACACTCATCCACTCCATACGCTTGTTAAGATGGATTTCTGAACTCTGTCCTGGAGGGGCAGAGGTTCAGAAGACCAGCCTAGTTTCTAGGAACAGGGTAACCTCTGGACAAGCCAGACCAATCAGGGTAGCGATGGCGGCGGTCAAGACTAGGTCTCAAGAGTGGTGAGGGTGACTGAAAGCCCGCAATGAGCACACCAAGCAAGGACGCTTACAAATTACTCCAGACAGGTGTTATATTAAAAATATAGACACATTTATTACAAGGCCTTTGTAACATCGACCATAGTAAAGAATCACGGTAAAACTCCAATAAACCAACACATCACAAGCAATACAATATATATACAAGACCAAGGGGTCTAAGGAATTAGAAGCACGAAATATGCAGACCACCTGGATGGGGCGGAAAACAGGCAGTGCAATTAATCGTTAGACCCAGTTCGACATCAGAGGCCACCTAACTAGAAGGAAGTCCGAGCCCTACGAAGAGTGGAGCCTTGTGCTCAAAAATACCTGCACACGCGGGTGCCAACGGGCAAAGGGGGAGTCTCTTCAGGGAAATCGGGCATTTCAGAGAGGTGAACAAAACGATGATGAACAGATCCCCGCTACTCAAGCGCGGCCTCCACTTGTGGGCAGAAGCAGGGAGCGAGTACGGAAAAGGGTTGCTGTTTACGACAGCGATGCAAAGCCACAGACTCCTGCGGGAGGGCGACCGGTTAGGGTATTGACTACTCACCGGTCCCCGATGCAGGCAGACCCAGGCTTCTCCAGTTCCGTTTCGGTACTGGCAAGTTCAGATGCGATCAGCAGGAAGTCTTGACGCCGTGTAGTTTCCGCAACAGCAGGAGTCAGAGTCGAGGGTGTCCCAAAAGCAGCGAACACACACAGATTGTTACCACAGCAGGGCAACTCGGCCACCGCATGTATTCCGGTCCCAAAGCACACGTCTCACTTCAGACCTGGGAATGCCAAGTGTACGAATCGTGTGAGAGTGCCGAGGACACGGGATTAGCGATAAGCCAGACGGCAGTGACAGAGCAAGGTTCCTGTGTATGCTGGTCAGTCTACTGGATGGCCCAGGGACGCTTCCGAAGGCTTACGTACAGGATTTGGTGAAGATGCTGAGAACAGTTGTTCCCACTATTCTAAAGGGTCGAAGCACCAGTCCAGGCCTTCTCGTTCGATCAGAGGCCAAGTGGTCTCGCAGGACGACAGCAGTGCAGGGTGCCAAACCTTCAGCAGGTCACCAGCGATTCCTCGACTCAGCTTCTTAGTTGCAGGATACTTGGCGCCTTATCCTTCGTTCGTGAGAACTCAGGAGATCGACATGGTAGTGGGGTTTTCAGCCTCCTCTTATCCAGAGTTCCCTTTGTGCCAAAACGGAGAGGGCCCAATGTGAGATCCGCTCACAAACACTGACACCATACGTGGACCTATCACGGACCATGGTGGTCCCAGGCATTCAGGACACTCTAGACTCTCTGGCACCCAGGATGTGTATTGGGAACAGACATCCCAGCCCACATCCTGGAGGCACACACAAGGCATGCAGAAGCCTGCGAAATCGTTGTGTTTCGCGGGAAAGTGCATGACCAAATAAGGACGGCCCCGGGTCGGCTCGACCTGGGGGAAGGTGAAGGGGCAAGACGGTCAGCGGACAGGACAAAGAACCACATGGCATGGCCATTTTAGAGGCCAGGCCACCCATTTGGACCAAACGCGGGAAGTGCGGTCAACATGGCAAAAAGGGGTTCAAAACACAAAGAAACGATAGCTGCCACCAGTGCCGTCCGTGACACACTTGCACATTTCATGATAAGTCCAGCAAGAGTTTCTAGGGCCATTGGAATGACTAGAGACCCAAGAGCGCGGTAATGTAAGTTACGGTGCACTCTTGTTTCATGTTGCTCAAAAGCTGCAACATGAGGAAAGGACTAAGGGAAACAAAGTCTCCCAGTACTGACTGTCTTAAGGGCATGTCAGTTTTCCCGTAAGAATTGAGCGAAAGCACAGAGGAGTGCGGCAGAAGGCTGCGCTTCTCTGGCAAAGTTTAGATCAGAGTGTAAAACAACAGCAAAAAGTTTGGGGGTTGCCACATGGAAGAAAAATTACCTACAATTATGAAATCTTTCCTAACACTCGCCCCTCCCAGACTAAGGACAGGGGGAACTAATCCACCCGTGAATGAGTTTCTTGTTCAGGTCGGTTAAACATTCTGGACAACCCATCAGCATTGCTATGTTGGACACCTGGCCTATGCTCATTAGTGAAGTCAAAGCCTTGCAAACTTATGGACCACCTAAGCAACTTTGGATTCTCTCCCTTCATGTTCATTAGCCACTTTAAGGGTTTATGGTCAGTTTGCACAGTGAAGCGGGTCCCATAGAGGTAGGGCCTCAGCTTCCGTAGGGCCCACACAACAGAGAAACATTCTTTCTCTACTGTGGACCATCTGAGCTCTCTGTCCTTAAGCTGGCGACTAATGAAACCAATAGGGTGTTCCTTACCCTTCTCATCTACTTGTGATAGTACAGCTCCTATCCCAGTGTCAGAGGCATCTGTCTGCACAATAAAAGGTCTTTGGTAATCAGGGGCCCTGAGAACAGGGGCCTGGCACAAGGAGTCTTTTAAGCCATTGAGGGCCTTCTCACACTTGTCGGTCCAAGTTGCCTTCTTGGGTTTCTTCGGAGTGGTGAGAGCAGTCAGAGGGGCAGCTATGGTACCATAGTCTGCCATGAAGTTGCGGTAATACCCTGTGATTCCTAAGAAGGCTCTCACTTGGGTCTGTGTAGTGGGGGTAGGCCAGTCTTGTACTGCTTGTACTTTACTGGGTAGAGGCTTATCCTCCCTCCACCTACTTCATGTCCATGGTAAACCACGGAGCCTTGTCCAATCTGGCGTTTACTAGCCTTTATGGTCAAGTGTGCTTTCTGAAGAGCCTGTAGCACAATCCCGAGGTGTTTCACATGGTCTTCCCAGGTGGCGCTGAAAACTGCTATATCATCCAGAGATGCAAGACAGAATTCATCCAACCCGTTTAACACATGATTCACAAGCCTCTGGAAAGTGGCAGGTGCATTCTTCAACCCAAACAGCATTACCCTGAACTGGTAAAGACCGTCTGGAGTTGAGAACGCTGTCTTCTCCTTGGCATGTTCTTCTAGGGCTATTTGCCAATAGCCTGCAGTGAGGTCAAACGTGCTGAGATATTTGGAGGCACCCAAGGTATCCACCAGCTCATCTGTTCGAGGCAAGGGGTGTGCATCTGTCTTGGTGACAGCATTCAGAGCCCTGTAATCCACGCAGAACCTCAATTCAGAAGTACCTGCCTTTGGAACCAAAACCACAGGGCTGGACCAAGGACTACTAGAGGGTTCAATCACCCCAAGATCTAATATTTTGTTGACCTCTGTCTTAATGTAAGACAGTCCTTTGTCTGACATTCTGTATCCTCTACATTTGGTAGGTACGCTGTCTCCTGTGTCTGTTATGTTTGCACCAAGGTGTCAAACCAGGGGACTGCGAAAACAGGGGGGAAAATTGCCCAAGCAAACTTTTCACCTCAGCCTGCTGATCAGAAGTCAGGTGAGGGGCCACTCGGACACCCTCAAAGGAGCTCTCTGAAGGACCGCTTTGGAACAGGTGGGGGAGAGGTTCAGACTCCTCTTCCTCAACATCTGAAGCCAGTAGCAGTGCTGCGATTTCGACTCTTGGGACGAAAGCCTTCAGCCTATTTACATGGAACACTTTTGGAGCCTGTCCAACTAAATAGTTGACCTCACCCAGGGGCTCCACCACTGTGTAAGGGCCTGACCATTTATCCTGTAAAGATCTAGGCCTTATGGGATTCATGATCAGGACTTGCTGACCAGGTTTGAAGTTGATGAGGGAAGCTTTCTGGTCATACCAATTTTTCACCAGGGCTTGTCCTGCCTTCAACTTGTCACTAGCCAGACACATCAGGAGTACCATCTGTTTTCTGAGCCCTAGCACATAGTCTACTACGTTGGTAGTAATACGGGGAGTGGGCATCTCCCATCCCTCCTTGACTATGGCTAAGGGTCCCCGGACAGGGTGACTAAACAGAAGTTTGAAGGGGCTGAAGCCAACACCCTCCTGTGGTACCTCCCGGTAGGCAAACAGTAAGCATGGTAAAAGAAGATCCCATTTTCTTCTTTGGGGTTCTTCCAGAGCCCCAATCATACTCTTTAACGTTCTGTTGAACCGTTCCACCAGACCATTGGTGTGGGGGTGGTATGCGGAAGAGAACTTGTAGGTGACCCCACATTCTTTCCACATAGCCTGCATATACTTCGACATAAAGTTGCTGCCTCTGTCAGACACAACTTCTTTAGGGAAGCCAACCCTAGTAAAGATGCCAAGTAACGCTTTTGCAACTGACTTGGCAGTTACAGTTTTTAATGGGATGGCCTCAGGATACCTGGTTGCATGGTCGACCAGCACCAGGATAAACCTATTGCCTGAGGATTTTTGAGGGTCAAGGGGACCAACAATGTCGATCCCTACCCTTTCGAATGGTATTCTCACAACTGGGAGTGGTACCAATGGAGCTTGGATTGTTGAGCCACTCTTACCAGATAACTGGCAGGAGGCACAACTCCTGCAGTGAATTTCTACTTGCACCCCCATCTTGGTCCAGTAGAAGTGCATGGATAACCTTTGCTTGGTCCTCTTAATACCAAGGTGACCAGCAAGGGGCACTTCATGCGCCAACTGCAGGAGGAAGGGTCTTACAGTAAGGGTCTCCTTCTGTAGACTCTGTGGGCTCACTATACAGGAGTCCACCTTCCCAATAAATCTGATGCTTCCCAGGAGGTTCACCCTCAAGCTCGGAGCAGGCCTGTCTCCTTAGGCCTTCCAGAGATGGGCACTCACGTTGGCCTTTACTGAATTCTTCCCTGTCAGGACCACCTTCTGCTATCAAGTCGCTTAGTTCAGAATGGTCATTAGGGTCAAATACTTCAGGTATCGCCGCCTCCTCGTCAGGTCCGGGCGATTGACCAACTTCCTCAACCGCAGTGGTAGGTGAGTTTGGGGGAATATTTTCCTTCCCTCGTTTTGGTTTTCTGACTCCTTTAGCCTTTGGTTTTCCCTTTGGCTGGGGCAGCTCACTGATCTTGGTCAGTGCTGCCCTTGTTTGAGACCTTGTGCAGGGTCTGTCAGCAGTGTCTCCCATGAGCCCAAAGCTCCGAGATCGTTGCCCAACAAGACCTTTCCTGGGACGTTCCTCTGAATGCTCACTGGAATCCTGACTGCTGTACCATTGATAGTAAGATTTACAGGTATTACTGGAAACATGCGAGGCGGGCCGTCAGCCAACTTAGTGGGCATCAGAGTAGCTCTGGCAACTTCCTCTGAGTCTACCAAGGTATAATCCACTACAGTTCGACTGCACCCGCTATCCCTAAGAGCTGGAGTATCTACTCCATTGATCAGCACACTGTCTTTAAAGTAGTGCTTGGTATTATCTGGAATCCTAGCATAAGCCTCTGCGACTTTAGGCTCCCAGGAACCCAGGGAAACTAAAACTACCTCAGCTTCTATCCCACTGGGGAAGGAGTCTGAGGAGAAGGATGCTCCTGTAATCTCTTCTTCCTCGTAGGAGGAGAAGGCCAGATTAGCGGAGTGGACCCCCAAAGGTTTAACCTTACACCGGGGATCCCCCTTCACGTGGTCAGTTGCTCCACAAGCAAAACAAGATCCATTGGGTCTGTTTACATAGGGAGGCTTGCTATAACCAGAGTTCTGTTTCGGAGGCTGACCTCCACTACCCTGTGAGTTCTCTTGTGTCTTACCCTTATTTTTCTTTTTGTGGCCCTTTTGAGAAGAAGATTTATCAGTTTCTCCACCCTCCTTATCTTTGGACTTTTTCCCTTCCTCCTGCTTACCAGGTGAGTCTTGTCCTTATGGGACACTCGATGTGACACCCATAAATCTGCTGCGATGGCAAGCTTCTTAGGATCTATCTCCTTTGAATCTGCCAAATGCTGCTTAAGCTCAGGGGAAGAAGATGCAGAAATATGTTCCAGTATGACAAGACTTATCATACCTTCAAAGGTAGAAACCTTATAACCTTCGACCCAGCCAGTCAAGTTTTTTAAGGATTCGGTTACATAAGATACCCAAGTACCACCTTCTTTTTTCTTATTCTCTCGGAATCGTTTTAAAGGAATGGTTCGCCCAAAAATTTTTATTTCAAAAATAGATAGCCAATATTTAAAAAAAACGATTGCCTTTTTTTTTTCCGAAGTCCCTATGTAAAATTTTGAGCAATTCAAACTCAAAGATAGCACATGGGGGCATCCATTTTGTGAAATGGATGCCCGCCGCTGTGCTCGCTTTGGCTTTTGCGGCACTAATGAAGGAAAAGCCAGCTAGCTGTAGTAAACAAAAGCTACCACTGGGTGGCTTTTCCTTCATTGGTGCCGGGACTCGGAGGACGCGGACCGGAGTCTACAGGCAGAAAAGCTGCAGCTGCATCTTGGTAAGTGCTATTTTTTTTTTTTTTTAAATAAGCACTAGCTGCGTTTTTTTTTCTAAGTTTTCCGGGCTGGAGGAGCCCGGAAAACTTAGAAATAAAACCGCAACTTTAAAAACGTATTTATGTTTGCGGTAGCTTTTGAAGCGATCGCAAACATAAATACAACGTTATTGTGTTTGAAAACGCTGCGGTTTTTCTTTCCAAGTTTCTCAAGCTCCTCCGAGCCTGAGAAACTTAGAAAGAAAAACCGCAGCGGTTTCAAACACAACCGCGTTGTGTTTCTGCCTAAATCTGCTTTCCCATTTGGGGCTAGAGCCCTAGAGCCCCAAATGGGAAAGCAGATTTAGGCAGAAACACTGCAGCATTTAGCATTGTGGAAAACAACCACGTAGTGTTTCTGCCTAAATCTGCTTTCCCATTTGGGGCTCTAGGGCTCCCCCGTGGGGAGCCCTAAAGCCCCAAATGGGAAAGCAGATTTAGGCAGAAACACCGCGGCATGTAAACACAACCGTGTTGTGTTTCTGCCTGCCTTTGCTTTCACTTTGGGTCTCCGGTGCTCTCCTGGGGGAGCACCGGAGACCCAAAGTGATAGCCACGGCAGGCAGAAACACAACGCGGTTGTGTTTGAAAAAGCTGCGTTTTTTCTTTCTGAGTTTCTCAGGCTCCTCCGAGCCGGAAAACGTAGAAATAAACCGCAGCTAGTGTTTATTTTTATTAAAAAAATAGCACTTACCGAGATGCAGCTGCAGCTTTTCTGCCTGTAGTCTCCGGTCCCTGTCCTCCGCGTACAGCACCAATGAAGGAAAAGCCACCCAGTGGTAGCTTTTGTTTATTACAGCTGGCTGGCTTTTCCTTCATTAGTGCCGCAAAAGCCAAAGCCAGCACAGCAGCGGGCATCCATTTCACAAAATGGATGCCCCCATGTGCTATCTTTGAGCTTGAATTGCTCAAGATTTTACATAGGGACTTCGAAAAAATAATTTGGGCGAACCATTCCTTTAAATATTGGGCAGGAGTCTTTCCAAACTTTAAAATGAGAGTTTGCTTCAACATTGCAAAATCTGCTCGCTCAGCCTTCAACATTTCCATAATGGCACTGCAGCCAGAATGGGGCAGTCTGCTGAGTAACCAGGCAATTTTATCAGCATTGTCAACTTGTTGAACTTCACATGCATACTCAAATGTATTCAGCCAGTCCATAATGTCATTCTTTTCCTCATACACACTGAGCAGATCTTTTGGAAACCGTGGATAAGAGGAGGCCCCAGACCTGTGTCCAGGACCCTTGGATCCATTGGCAACTTGAAGCTTGGCCAGTTCCAACTGGTGATCCCTGTCTTTCTGTTTTTCTGCCTGTTCGATTTTTAGTTTGGCCATATTGAAATCAAGCTCCTTCTGCCTAAACAGCAGTTCTTGCTTCTTGAATTCAAGTATGGCCTCCCCATCAGCACTGGCAGAGGAACCATTGGACATTTCATCCTCCCTGTCCTCATGGTCACGGTGGACCAGTGCAGCGGCAGAACTGTCAGTTCTACCAGTGAGAGCAGCCCCACCTCCTTCTGCACTGTCCTCGGAAGCTATAGCGCCAAGCTGAGCTTCTTGCCACGCCATGATTCTTTGGATCTTTTCCATTTTAGTGCCTTGAGAGGAGACACCTCTTTCAGTACACATCTTTTTCAATGTTTCGGATTTAGAAGCATTTAAAGTTAACAAGGTACCTGTTTCCATACTGTTTCGATAGGACTATGGCCTTTAAAGAGTTATACTATGACAATTCACTACGTGTCCTGTTAGGAATAACTTGAAATGCCTTTGCTTGTGCGCAACACTGGATACCCTCAGTCGTATCCCACCGTTGTACACCAATTTGTTAAGATGGATTTCTGAACTCTGTCCTGGAGGGGCAGAGGTTCAGAAGGCCAGCCTAGTTTCTTGGAACAGGGTAACGATGGCGGCGGTCAAGACTAGGTCTCAAGAGGGGTGAGGGTGACTGAAAGCCCGCAATGAGCACACAAAGCAAGGACGCTTACAAATTACTCCAGACAGGTGTTATATTAAAAATATAGACACATTTATTACAAGGCCTTTGTAACATCGACCATAGTAAAGAATCACGCTAAAACTCCAATAAACCAACACATCACAAGCAATACAATATATATACAAGACCCAGGGGTCTAAGGAATTAGAAGCACGAAATATGCAGACCACCTAGATGGGGGAGGAAAACAGGCAGTGCAAGTAATCGTTAGACCCAGTTCGACATCAGAGGCCACATAACTAGAAGGAAGTCCGAGCCCTACGAAGAGTGGAGACTTGTGCTCAAAAGTACCTGCACACGTGGGTGCCAACGGGCAAAGGGGAGTCTCTTCAGGGGAATCAGGCAGTTCAGAGAGGTGAACAAAACGATGATGAACAGATCCCCGCTACTCAAGCGCGGCCTCCACTTGTGGGCAGAAGCAGGGCACGAGTACGGAAAAGGGTTGCTGTTTACGACAGCGATGGAAAGCCACAGGCTCTGCGGGAGGGCGACCGGTTAGGGTATTGACTACTCACCGGTCCCCGATGCAGGCAGACCCAGGCTTCTCCGGTTCTGTTTCAGTACTGGCAGGTTCAGATGCGATCAGCAGGACGTCTTGACGCCGTGTAGATTCTGCAACAGCAGGAGTCAGGGTCGAGGGTGTCCCAAAAGCAGCGAACACGCACAGATTGTTACCACAGCAGGGCAACTCTGCCACCGCATGTATTCTGGTCCCAAAGCACACGTCTCACTTCAGACCTGGGAACGTCAAGTGTACGAATCGTGTGAGAGTGCCGAGGACACGGGATTAGCGATAAGCCAGACGGCGGTGACAGAGCAAGGTTCCTGTGTAGGCTGGTCAGTCCACTGGATGGCCCAGGGACGCTTCTGAAGGCTTACGTACAGGATTTGGTGAAGATGCCGAGAATAGTTGTTCCCACTATTCTAAAGGGTCGAAGCGCCAGTACCGGCCTTCTCGTTCGATCTGAGGCCGAGTGGTCTCGCAGGACGACAGCAGTGCAGGGTGCCAAACCTTCAGCGTCACCAGCGATTCCTCGACTCAGCTTCTTAGTTGCAGGATATTTGGCTCCTTATCCTTCGTTCGTGAGAACTCAGGAGATTGACATGGTAGTGGGGTTTTCAGCCTCCTCTTATCCAGAGTTCCCTTCGCGCCAAAACGGAGAGGGCCCAATGGGAGATCCGCTCACAAACACTCACACCATACATAGACCTATCACGGACCACGGTGGTCCCAGGCATTCAGGACACTCTAGACTCTCTGGCACCCAGTATGTGTATTGGGAACAGACATCCCAGCCCACATCCTGGAGGCACACACAAGGCATGCAGAAGCCCACGAAAGCATTGTGTTTCGCGGGAAAGTGCATGACCAAATAAGGACTGCCCCGGGTCGGCTCGACCTGGGGGAAGGTGAAGGGGCAAGACGGTCAGTGGACAGGACAAAGAACCACGTGGCATGGCCATTTTGGAGGCCAGGCCACCCATTTGGGCCAAACGCGGGAAGCGCGGTTAACATGACAAAAAGGGGTTCAAAACACAAAGAAACGATAGCTGCCACCAGTCCCGTCCGTGACACACTTGCACATTTCATGATAAGTCCAGCGAGAGTTTCTAGGGCCATTAGAATGACTAGAGACCCTAGAGCGCGGTAATGTAAGTTACGGTGCACTCTTGTTTCATGTTGCTCAAAAGCTGCAACATGAGGAAAGGACTAAGGGAAACGAAGTCTCCCAGTACTGACTGTCTTAAGGGCATGACAGTTTCCCCATAAGAATTGAGCGAAAGCCCAGAGGAGTGCGGCGGAAGGCTGCGCTTCTCTGGCAAAGTTTAGATCAGGGTGTAAAACAACAGCAAAAAGTTTTGGGGTTGCCACATGGAAGGAAAATTACCTACAATTATGAAATCTTTCCTAACAACGCTCATTTGCTCTATACACTCATGTGCTCTATACAGTTGCCATGTTTGTACATTCATCTGTTGCGGCGATCTACACACTCTCCGCACTTCCGCATTCATCCACTATCCACACTCGTGGGCTCTACATACTCGTCCGCTCCACATATTCATCTGTTCTACACACTCATCCGGTTTACGCTCATCCGTTCTGCATATTCGTCTGGTTTGCGCATTCCTGTATTCCTGCATTCTACTTGCTTCTCCGAGATTTACGCACTCATCCGCGCTATGCACTCCCCCTCTCTACCCCCTCTGTGCACACTCACCCTTTCTACGCACTCACCCTCTCTATGCACCCACCCCTTCTGCGCACTCATCCCCTCTGCGCACTCATCCCCTCTGCACACTCATCCCCTCTGCCCACTCATCAGCTTCACGCACTCGTCCGCTCCATGCACTCATCCCATCTCCGCCCTCATCCGCTTTAAGTACTTGTGTTTTTCATGCATCCAGCAGCAATATCTTGTTCTGTATATTCATCTCATACACTCATCTGTTCTATACCTTCATATGCTCTGTACACTCATCTTCTCCATATACTCATCTGGTCCATACATCCATTCGCTCCATACACCCATGCGCTCTATACACCCATGCGCTGCATATACCCATACGCTCCATACACCCATCCGCTCCATACACCCATCCGCTCCACACACCCATCCGCTCCAACCACCCATCCGTCCTATACACTCATCCTTCCTATACACTCATCCTTCCTATACACTCATCCGCCCTATACACACATCCGCCCTGTGCACTAATTCCGCCCTATACACCCATTTCGCTCTATACACTCATTTCGCTCTATACACTCATGTGCTCTATAGACCCAACAGTTCTATACATTCATCTGCTCCGGCTATCTACACACTCTCCGCGCTTCCGTATTCATCCGCTATCCACACTTGTGCGCTCTACACTCTCATCCGCTCCACATACTCATTTGTTCTACACACTCATCCGGTTTACGCTCATCCGTTTTGCACATTCATCAGGCTTACGTATTCCTGCGTTCTACTCGCTTCACTGTGTTTACACACTCATCCGCGCTACACAGAGCCCTAGAGCGCCAAATGGGAAAGCAGATTTAGGCAGAAACACTGCAGCATTTAGCATTGCAGAAAACAACCACGTAGTGTTTCCGCCGAAATCTGCTTTCCCATTTGGGGCTCTAGGGCTCCCCGTGGGGAGCCCTAAAGCCCCAAATGGAAAAGCAGATTTAGGCAGAAACACCGCGGCATGTAAACACAACCGTGTTGTGTTTCTGCCTGCCTTTGCTTTCACTTTGGGTCTCCGGTGCTCTCCTGGGGGAGCACCGGAGACCCAAAGTGATAGCCACGGCAGGCAGAAACACAACGCGGTTGTGTTTGAAAACGCTGCGGTTTTTCTTTCTGAGTTTCTCAGGCTCCTCCGAGCCTGAGAAACTTAGAAAGAAAAACCACAGCGTTTTCAAACACAACCGCGTTTTGTTTCTGCCTAAATCCGCTTTCCCATTTGGGGCTCTAGGGCTCCACACGGGAAAACCGCAGCGTTTTCAAACACAACCGCGTTGTGTTTCTGCCTGCCTTTGCTTTCACTTTGGGTCTCCGGTGCTCTCCTGGGGGAGCACCGGAGACCCAAAGTGATAGCCAAGGCAGGCAGAAACACAACGCGGTTGTGTTTGAAAAAGCTGCGGTTTTTCTTTCTGAGTTTCTCAGGCTCCTCCGAGCCGGAAAAAGTAGAAAAAAACCGCAGCTAGTGTTTATTTTTATTAAAAAAAATAGCACTTACCGAGATGCAGCTGCAGCTTTTCTGCCTGTAGTCCCTGTCCTCCGCGTACAGCACCAATGAAGGAAAAGCCACCCAGTGGTAGCTTTTGTTTATTACAGCTGGCTGGCTTTTCCTTCATTAGTGCCACAAAAGCCAAAGCCAGCACAGCAGCGGGCATCCATTTCACAAAATGGATGCCCCCATGTGCTATCTTTGAGCTTGAATTGCTCAAGATTTTACATAGTGACTTCGAAAAAAAAATTTGGGCGAACCATTCCTTTAAATATTGGGCAGGAGTCTTTCCAAACTTTAAAATGAGAGTTTGCTTCAACATTGCAAATCTGCTCGCTCAGCCTTCAACATTTCCATAATGGCACTGCAGCCAGAATGGGGCAGTCTGCTGAGTAACCAGGCAATTTTATCAGCATTGTCAACTTGTTGAACTTCACATGCATACTCAAATGTATTCAGCCAGTCCATAATGTCATTCTTTTCCTCATACACACTGAGCAGATCTTTTGGAAACCGTGGATAAGAGGAGGCCCCAGACCTGTGTCCAGGACCCTTGGATCCATTGGCAACTTGAAGCTTGGCCAGTTTCAACTGGTGATCCCTGTCTTTCTGTTTTTCTGCCTGTTCGATTTTTAGTTTGGCCATATTGAAATCAAGCTCCTTCTGCCTAAACAGCAGTTCTTGCTTCTTGAATTCAAGTATGGCCTCCCCATCAGCACTGGCAGAGGAAACATTGGACATTTCATCCTCCCTGTCCTCATGGTCACGGTGGACCAGTGCAGCGGCAGAACTGTCAGTTCTACCAGTGAGAGCAGCCCCACCTCCTTCTGCACTGTCCTCGGAAGCTATAGCGCCAAGCTGAGCTTCTTGCCACGCCATGATTCTTTGGATCATTTCCATTTTAGTGCCTTGAGAGGAGACACCTCTTTCAGTACACATATTTTTCAATGTTTCGGATTTAGAAGCATTTAAAGTTAACAAGGTACCTGTTTCCATACTGTTTCGATAGGACTATGGCCTTTAAAGAATTATACTATGACAATTCACTACGTGTCCTGTTAGGAATAACTTGAAATGCCTTTGCTTGTGCGCAACACTGGATACCCTCAGTCGTATCCCACCGTTGTACACCAATTTGTTAAGATGGATTTCTGAACTCTGTCCTGGAGGGGCAGAGGTTCAGAAGGCCAGCCTAGTTTCTTGGAACAGGGTAACGATGGTGGCGGTCAAGACTAGGTCTCAAGAGGGGTGAGGGTGACTGAAAGCCCGCAATGAGCACACAAAGCAAGGACGCTTACAAATTACTCCAGAAAGGTGTTATATTAAAAATATAGACACATTTATTACAAGGCCTTTGTAACATCGACCATAGTAAAGAATCACGCTAAAACTCCAATAAACCAACACATCACAAGCAATACAATATATATACAAGACCAAGGGGTCTAAGGAATTAGAAGCACGAAATATGCAGACCACCGAGATGGGGAGGAAAACAGGCAGTGCAAGTAATCGTTGGACCCAGTTCGACATCAGAGGCCACATAACTAGAAGGAAGTCCGAGCCCTACGAAGAGTGGAGACTTGTGCTCAAAAGTACCTGCACACGTGGGTGCCAACGGGCAAAGGGGAGTCTCTTCAGGGGAATCAGGCAGTTCAGAGAGGTGAACAAAACGATGATGAACAGATCCCCGCTACTCAAGCGCGGCCTCCACTTGTGGGCAGAAGCAGGGCACGAGTACGGAAAAGGGTTGCTGTTTACGACAGCGATGGAAAGCCACAGGCTCTGCGGGAGGGCGACCGGTTAGGGTATTGACTACTCACCGGTCCCCGATGCAGGCAGACCCAGGCTTCTCCGGTTCTGTTTCAGTACTGGCAGGTTCAGATGCGATCAGCAGGACGTCTCGACGCCGTGTAGATTCCGCAACAGCAGGAGTCAGGGTCGAGGGTGTCCCAAAAGCAGCGAACACGCACAGATTGTTACCACAGCAGGGCAACTCGGCCACCGCATGTATTCTGGTCCCAAAACACACGTCTCACTTCAGACCTGGGAACGCCAAGTGTACGAATCGTGTGAGAGTGCCGAGGACACGGGATTAGCGATAAGCCAGACGGCGGTGACAGAGCAAGGTTCCTGTGTAGGCTGGTCAGTCCACTGGATGGCCCAGGGACGCTTCTGAAGGCTTACGTACAGGATTTGGTGAAGATGCCGAGAATAGCTGTTCCCACTATTCTAAAGGGTCGAAGCGCCAGTGCAGGCCTTCTCATTCGATCTGAGGCCGAGTGGTCTCGCAGGACGACAGCAGTGCAGGGTGCCAAACCTTCAGCGTCACCAGCAATTCCTCGACTCAGCTTCTTAGTTGCAGGATATTTGGCTCCTTATCCTTCGTTCGTGAGAACTCAGGAGATCGACATGGTAGTGGGGTTTTCAGCCTCCTCTTATCCAGAGTTCCCTTCGCGCCAAAACGGAGAGGGCCCAATGGGAGATCCGCTCACAAACACTCACACCATACATAGACCTATCACGGACCACGGTGGTCCCAGGCATTCAGGACACTCTAGACTCTCTGGCACCCAGGATGTGTATTGGGAACAGACATCCCAGCCCACATCCTGGAGGCACACACAAGGCATGCAGAAGCCCACGAAAGCGTTGTGTTTCGCGGGAAAGTGCATGACCAAATAAGGACTGCCCCGGGCCGGCTCGACCTGGGGGAAGGTGAAGGGGCAAGACAGTCAGTGGACAGGACAAAGAACCACGTGGCATGGCCATTTTGGAGGCCCGGCCACCCATTTGGGCCAAACGCGGGAAGCGCGGTTAACATGGCAAAAAGGGGTTCAAAACACAAAGAAACGATAGCTGCCACCAGTCCCGTCCGTGACACACTTGCACATTTCATGATAAGTCCAGCGAGAGTTTCTAGGGCCATTAGAATGACTAGAGACCCTAGAGCGCGGTAATGTAAGTTACGGTGCACTCTTGTTTCATGTTGCTCAAAAGCTGCAACATGAGGAAAGGACTAAGGGAAACGAAGTCTCCCAGTACTGACTGTCGTAAGGGCATGTCAGTTTCCCCATAAGAATTGAGCGAAAGCCCAGAGGAGTGCGGCGGAAAGCTGCGCTTCTCTGGCAAAGTTTAGATCAGGGTGTAAAACAACAGCAAAAAGTTTTGGGGTTGCCACATGGAAGGAAAATTACCTACAATTATGAAATCTTTCCTAACAACGCTCATTTGCTCTATACACTCATGTGCTCTATACATTTGCCATGTTTGTACATTCATCTGTTGCGGCAATCTACACACTCTCCGCACTTCCGCATTCATCCACTATCCACACTCATGGGCTCTACATACTCGTCCGCTCCACATATTCATCTGTTCTACACACTCATCCGGTTTACGCTCATCCGTTCTGCATATTCGTCTGGTTTGCGCATTCCTGTATTCCTGCATTCTACTTGCTTCTCTGAGATTTACGCACTCATCCGTGCTATGCACTCCCCCTCTCTATGCACCCACCCCTTCTGCGCACTCATCCCCTCTGCGCACTCATCCCCTCTGCGCACTCATCCCCTCTGCGCACTCATCCCCTCTGCGCACTCATCCCCTCTGCGCACTCATCCCCTCTGCGCACTCATCCCCTCTGCGCACTCATCAGCTTCACGCACTCGTCCGCTCCATGCACTCATCCCCTCTCCGCCCTCATCCGCTTTAAGTACTCGTGTTTTTCATGCATCCAGCAGCAATATCTTGTTCTGTATATTCATCTCATACACTCATCTGTTCTATACCTTCATCTGCTCTGCACACTCATCTTCTCCATATACTCATCTGGTCCATACATCCATTCGCTCCATACACCCATGTGCTCTATACACCCATGCGCTGCATATACCCATACGCTCCATACACCCATCCGCTCCATACACCCATCCGCTCCACACACCCATCCGCTCCAACCACCCATCCGCTACAACCACCCATCCGTCCTATACACTCATCCTTCCTATACACTCATCCGCCCTATACACACATCCTCCCTATACACTCATTTCGCTCTATACACTCATGTGCTCTATAGACCCAACCGTTCTATACATTCATCTGCTCCGGCTATCTACACACTCTCCGTGCTTCCGTATTCATCCGCTATCCACACTCGTGCGCTCTACACACTCATCCGCTCCACATACTCATTTGTTCTACACACTCATCTGTTTTGCACATTCATCAGGCTTACGTATTCCTGCGTTCTACTCGCTTCACTGTGTTTACACACTCATCCGCGCTACACACTCGTCCGCTCTACACACTAATCGGCTAAATATGTTTATCCATTCTATAGACTCATCCGATCTACATTTTCATTCGATTTCCACATTCATTCGAACTATATAGTTATCTGTTCTTCCATTCATGCATTCTTCCACTCAGCGCATCTGCTTCACCTGCCTCATCTATTCTAACTATTTCATCCACGCCATTCACTTTGTTCACTCGTCATGCATTCTGTCTATTTCAGGAGTTTAAATCTCGTTACTGATTCCGTAAGATTTACTCTTATTAACCATTTCACTGCTTTGATCTACTTTATTTGTTTAATTCATCCTTTGAAGGTCTGGTCTGCAGGCTCTCTATCTCTCCTGGCCTCTCTCTAACTGTGGCCACCATCTACTGGCCACTTGGCCAGGTCGCCCTCTGACACTCTGAATGAGCCGACCTCTCCTCTTATCTACTTCTCAACTTCTCCTCCTCAGAGATCTCAAAATCCACCTGGATGCTTCAAATCCCTCCTCAGACACCCCCCTCTCTAACCCTCTCACCACTCATCTTTCTTGGACTGACCACTTTCTATTCTTCTCTCATCTGAAACTCTCTATCCCTCAGGCAAAGCCCCCCCCCCCCCAATCCCCAGCACTGCCACCTACCTTCTTGGCCATTCGCCCCATGACGTGTGTGTCAGTGGATGCCTTTGCCTCTACTTTCTCTGCTCCTCCTACTCCTGCAGCGGATTCGCACCCTGACACAGCCCTTTCTAATCTGCATCTTTCTATTTGCAACGCCCTGGACATCCTTGTCCCTGTCATGAGAATCAGTCTGAAGCCTACCTCCTAGTGCAACTCTTGGTATGATTCCGACCTTACCGTCCTGAAAGGCAAGTGCCGGGTGGCTGAGAGGAAGTGGAGGGCTTCGGGCGCATCCTCTGACAAACTGGCCTGCCGCCTTCTCCAAGGGCAATACAGACTCTCTGTCCTGTCCAAGAAGAGAGCACACATTCAAGCGTCTGTCTCTACGGTCTCTAACAATATGCCCAAATTCTTTAAAATCTGCAAGGAACCGGCCAATCCTGTTGCAGTCTCTACCTCTCCTTTTCCCTCCCTGACCCTCTGGACGGCTCTAACATCTCACTTCTCTGCTAAAACTCAGAACATCCTGTCCTCTATCTTCTCTTCTTCTCTCAGCCCCCCTTTGGGCATCTCTCCCTCTCCTACTCCTTTCTCTACCATCAGCTGACAAGGTTTCTAGAAAAGTCAGATCTATGAACCATATTGACACCCTCACTCCAGTATTGGCCGATTTCTGAAATCACTCGTTCGCCACTGGAACTTGCCCCTCACCCCTTACTCCTTTGTGCACCCCCTCCCCCAAGAAGCCGCCTGCCGATAACTATCGCCCAATCTCCATCACCCCTTTCCTGGGCAAACTCTTGGAAAAGCTGGCCATCTCCCAGTTTACTCTCCAGACTGAATCTGTTGGTTGTCTCCATGACCATTAGTCTGGCTTCACAGCTGCCAGAGGTATGGAAACTGCTCTCCTGAACACCCGTGAAGATCTCTCTAACCTTGATTTCAGCATTCCTTCTGTCCTCATCCTCCTTGATCTTTCCTCTGCTTTCGACACGGTCAACCACGCCATCCTGATCAATCGACTCTGTGAGATCCTGGGCATCACGGATCAAGCCCTCGAGTGGCTGACCTCCTCCCTGTTGGACCACCTATCCCAGGTCCAACTTAGTTCCTTTCTCTCTGCCTTTTCTCTCTACCTGTGGCGTTCCCCAGGGCTCTATCCTCTCACCTTGGTTTTTCAACCTCTAATTGGCCACTTTGTCCCACCTGATCTCTACCTTCTCCTCTAACTTTCAGTGTTATGTGGATGACACTCAGCCTCCTCTCCTATCTCGCTCATTCCTGACTGTCTATCCACGGTTCAGGATTAGTGCGCCTCCAACGATCTCTGCCGTAATTCAGGTAAGACGGAGATCCTTCTCATTGGGACCCCTGCCTTTCTTTCCCTCCCTCTCTGTCTGGCCGCCCGCCTTGGGCCCTCTTCCTTAGCCTTCCTGCACGTCAAAAAACCTTGGTATCATCTTCGACTCCACCCGCTTTCTCTGCTCACATCTCGGACATCGCCAAGAAGTCCCACTACCAGCTGCACCCCCTCAAAGGGACTCTTCCCTTTCTCACTTTCCCCCAGAAGCTCACTGTCTCCACTCCAGAGCCCTGATTCTCCGTAGGCTTGACTACCGCAACAGCCTCTTTCTCAGTCTGCCTACCTCTACCCTCCGCCCTCTGTAACTATTCCAGAACAGGACTGCGAGACTTATCCTTGGCCTGAAGCCCAGGGACAATATCTCTCCAGCCCTAAAATCTCTCCACTGTCTCTCGGTGGCTGCAAGGATCAAGTTCAAGACCCTTTGCATTGTCCACAAGGCTTTGTGGGGCTGGGGTCCGCACTACATCCAATGCTCTCTTCCAAATACCTTCCTCCTCGAGCCCTTCGCTCAGCTACCTCCAACTCTTTAAGGGTAAGACGCTTTTCTAGGCAAAGAGTGGGGGGTAGATCTCTCTCCTCTGCAGGTGCCTCCCTCTGCAATGGCTTCCCTGCCCCTCTCAAACTTGAGCCGGAACACCTGACGTTCTAGAAGCAGCTCAAAACTGTCCTCTTCTCCTCTGCTTTCTCTCTCTCCATCCCCTGCTGACTTACCTGTCTGCTGTACCGACTGGTTGCTTGGCTCCCCTCAGAGTCTCAGTGGGTACCAGGCTCTTTCTTGATCAGTCACCATTGCGCAGGGCTTGTGCTTCACGATTCCCACTGTTATGAAGTTTTCACTGGGATTATGCAATCCATTTCCCCCACACCAGTTTGTTGTTCCGGCATGGGATTTAAATGTAGTTTTGACTTTTTTTATGGACATGTTTTTGTTCTTTAAAATTGCTCACCCTAAAAGTGATTTTTGTGGATGCCATCACTTTCGCTAGATGAGTACGTGAGCTCCAGGCTTTTTCTGTTAAACCTCCCTGTTAGGGAGAATTCTCATTTTATGGCTAATTTCCCTTACCTATAGAGTCCCACAGCAGCTTTGCTGGATTTGAAGGGTTTGTTTCTTGTTACCTGCTAAGAGTGAGACTCTTTTTCCCACTCTTAGGCATTTTTGCTATGTGTGTTCTAGGCTATTTTTCGTGTTTGATGCCTATGGGATTTTCTCTCACCCATAGGAACCATCTTTATGCACATGTGTTACACATCACCCTCCGTGCAGTGACACAGGGGTGTCGTAGCGATCCCCAAATATAGACTCCATACCCTGGGACTGACTACTGTCTCCCAGAGCATGTAAAGTCTCCATTGACTTTACTAGTCAAATCTTACGAACTTAACCAGTACAACCCATTTTACTATGGAGGTACTGGAAAGGGTTAATAGTTTTTCCCTTAGGTTCATTTTCGAGGGGGTACCTTTAAGTCCCGCTCTCTAAAGTTTCTGGCTGGTGGCAGTGGTTGCTACCAAAAATATTCAACCGCAAATATTTTCCTATGGGATTTTCCCATTGTTCGAGGCTAATACTTTTACTGACAGCCTCTAACATAACGCCGGTTTATTTTATTATTAACTTTACTCCGGTAGGTTTTATTTGCCAGAAGTTTAATATAACTTCTTTCTCGAGTCTTACTCCATACTCCTAACCCAGGTCGGAGATCCATTGTTCGCTCTTTTGGCGGGCTTCTGCCAAGAAGCCCTCCTTTTGGTGCCTCTGAGTCTGGGGTAGGTCTGTTGTTTGAGAGGGGGAGTAGAACCCCTGGACAGAGTTGCCACAGCAACTCAGGTCGCACTCTAACCTGATAGGCTGGAGGGTCTACTGCCAAGAAGACCACTCCACTGTGTGAGTGACAGCTAGGCTGTATGAATGGGTCTCTTTCTGCATAAAAGCAGGGTCCTAAGGACTGGAAGAGCAAGACGTTGCCACTGGAACTAGGGAACCAAAGGGGAGAGAAGCCACAGACATCTTCAGCATCTGCACCACCGGTGAAGCCCTGCCGGATCGTCTCACCACTTTTCTTCCACACGACGAGAGGAGATATTCATCGAAAGAGACTTCTTCCCATGAGCTGGTGGGAACAACCAGTTCACCCATCGCTTCTCCGGACCTGCCTTGGTCGAATCGACAGTGCCCCGCACTTGGAGACTGGATAGCCAGGCAGCTACCGACCCGGACTGCGATTAAAAGGAGCGTACCTTTTAAACTTCGTTTGGCAGCACCGTGACTGGTTTTCATCCCTGGGTAGTGCAGTGACTCAAACCTTCCTCCGCGACGACAGCCTCTCTTCCTCTGCTGGACCCCTCGAACTGCAGGAACTACCAGGAACAACCGCCACCGCAGGAGCCACTTCTTCACGTTTAGGGTACCTTTTCCGCCAGGCCTCCCTTTTCCCGTGGTAGCCCTAAAGGTGTTTTAAATCCTTTATCTACTTGTTGGGTTGGCCACCCTCTCTCTTAACATTGTCTTTCGCCTCGCATCCACCTCTTCAATATTTTTCTACTAAAGACTTGCCTGCAGCTATGAGAACATTTTTGCTCCTAAGCTCTTGGTCCTGTACCACTGACTCTGGCTCAGGCCTATTGACTCTGGCTTATTTGTTAGATCTGCTCTCACTAGATTGGTTTTCAATGAGAAATGTGTTGATGCACCTAAATCTTCTAAACCTCTCTTCCTTCCTACTGTTTTAACTTGTGGAGTGCCATTTTGCTCAGTTTTCATTCACTTATCTTTCTGCTAAAGTGTCACTGAGCATTACTTGTTCACAAAACTTCAGGGAAGTGTTGCTAGGGGGTGTCTGGAGATATTTTGGTTTAACTTGTGCTTTCCCTCCCTTTCGGTAAATTGTTAGAGTGTCATTTGTAGTTGGCTTTCACTGTGCCGTTTTGCTCAGTTTTCACTCTACTGCAAACATGTCTGCAATTGAATAGGGAGTTGTATATACCTTTCCTTGACTAAACTTGACTTACTTTATCAACTGTGATTTATGTGTTGAACTAGATGTGTATAGAATAAATATTCTTTTTTTGATACAAAGCTTTGGTCAGTGTTTCCTTGTTCCATAGTACTGTGATACCTATTGTGTAAACCCTGAATACTGCTCATCTCCCTCTTGAGATAGGTGTGACTGCTCAGCCACAGCTACAAACTAATCTTTGTGGTACAGACTGATACCAAAGGGGATTTATTGCTCTCACCTGTAGTCCTAATCTGGTGTAATGCTCCCTAAGGGAACTGCATTGGATTCTGCCTAACAGGATAAAGGTATTGGATTTACATTTTAGTGTGCTACTAGTACCATGGTTCGATAAACCACAAGGTTAACGATCAAAAAAATTATTTTAACAAAGTCAAAGATGGAAAGTTATAGTCAGGAGACCCTCCTTGCAAAAACTGCTGATTATCTTAAAGATTTGTGCAGACAGAAAGGTCTTCCTGTCAAAGGCAAGAAAACAGAAATGATTGATAGACTGTTAGAGAAACAAAGTCTGGATAGTGGTGCTGTAGGCCCTACTACTCCAGCAAATGTGGCAAACAGTAATGAGGATAATGTTGAAAATGTTATTGTTTTGTCAGATGAGGAAGAGGAGGATAACAATGTCACCCCCTCTGGCCCTCTGCCTGCTTGCTCAAGGGCCTCAACCTGTAGCTACTGGACCCTTACCAGGTCCCACATTAAGTCCTGAATTTATATCTGTATAAAAAATGAGACTTGAACTTGAAACGAATTAGTGCCCAAACTGAACAGAGACATCAAGAACTAAGCCTCAAAGAAATGGAGCTCAACCATGAGCTTGAGATGAAGAAATTGTCTTTGGTAAATGCTTCTCACCCCGAATCCTCTAGATCAGGCTTGTCCAACCTTTTTGAATGTGGGGCCGAAGTATTAACTTTTTGTCACCCAGTGGGCCGGCGAGCCAAAAGTCAACAACCTCACCCAAAGCAGTATATTAAAAAGCGATATTGTGTGGCCTTTGACACAATAGCATCACAGGCAGTGATAGCCATGCAGTCCCAAAGATAGCTTTTGGTGTCATGGGCAGTGATCAAAGGTTAGTTGCTTGTGATTTCTTTCAGTGTCTATGTGTTAATATTTTTCTGAAATGGTGGGGGCGACCGAGAATATGGGGTTGAAATGGTGCATTTTACAGCAGAAAAGGTGACCAAAAAGCCATAAGTTTACAATCAGTTCTAACGGGGAACATGAAAATTCCATGTCACCAATAGCAGAAAAGAACATTTTACAACACAACACATTTTAATGATCAATGTGTCCACAGTGTAAGACAGCAATGTCACTGATGTAACACATTGTCATGCTGGTTGTACTCAAAATATGCCTCTGTAGCAACTTGTCTATGCTGGCTGTTCCCAATTTAGGCCAGCATTGTCCTGTACAAAGCATGATTGATGCTGCCTGAGCATGTGCAGTGTGCCCAATACATATGGCAGCTTATCTCTGTAATACACATTACTTCTGTGGTGATGAAAGAAGCATAATTCAATTCAACAGATAAAATGTGGAAAAACGATCACCCAAAGGTGAACCTAATTGAAGAAACGCAATGTGAGCACAATCTTAAAGTATGCAACCTAGCAGGCCTAGTGCACACTTTACCTTTTCTTTCTTTCACCAATAAATCGGGGGGAGAGCGCGAACGCAGTCCCCCACTACCAGAAATAATGCAGTCATGTATCCCGCATTTGGGGACATAGCAGGGGTCAGCAAATCCGATGTGCAATGGGTAAGCCTCACCCTGGGAGATCTGCCCTTGAGATCAGATTCTCCCCTGCCAGCTAAGTATGAGTTGCATGCAAGAGGGCAGGGGTTGGGCCAGTTCTGGAAGCCCCGCTAAGCGAGGGTGAGAAGGCAGGCCCTGACCCAGCCCCAGCGCCCCACCCCCGGAAGCTCTGAGCGTCTGCAGAGCTGCCTGTCCCGTGTGCAGGGGGAAGCTCCGGCAGGCAGAGCCCAGCAGAAGAGCAGATTGTAGCACAGTTCCTTTCTCCCATCAGGCCCTGCTCAGCCCGAGATTTGTATAAATAGCAGGATGGCTCGAGCAGGCCTGTTGCAGTCTGCCCACTGGCCTGTCGGCCCCACACGGGCCCATGGCCCTCCTGAGCGGAGCTGCTCAGCGCTGGGCCCATTGACACCATCATAATCATCCTGGACCTCGACGCTCCACCACCCCTGAATCTCAGAGCTGAAGCTTTGACATCTTTGCTGTAACCATATGCCGTGTTGTGTCAGCCGAGCCTGCACAGCGCCAAAAGCAAGTATTCCCTTGTCCGGGCCCAGAGGTCACTGAGTCTTCCAGTGCCATCCACTTGGCACGGCCTACTGTTCCCAGCATTTTCTACCTGCAAATCAGCAACACTGCCAAACAGAACTGCATCATTGGGGCCCATTCATTGGGGCCCATGGCTGCTGCTCTCCGACTTGACCCCAGCCCAGCGCAAAGGCACCTATGCTCCTGGTCTGATGCTGAAACGTCTGGCTCTGCTGAGATCCGAAAGACAAGAACTAAGGTATTTTGGGAACATAGTACTATTGTTTTTTGTGTTGCAACTGTATCAGCTCACACCTCTCCTGAAGGGTATAGGCTGCCCTCAGACTGCGCTACCAAAAGAGTGAAAATAAGTTATACCTGTTGGGCTTGCCTGTTTCACTTTTATGATTGGGATCACTGCTGCATGGGTATTAAGCACGTTATAAATAACCCATCATATACATCACAGCAAGGTGTAGGACTGAATTGGCAAAGGGACTGTGGCTCCCATCTGCGATATGTCAAGCTCCCACCCCACCCCCCATGTGGATCTGAATAAAATATGTGTAACCTTCATAAGCAACTTACAGAAACATTGGCAGGTGGTCCACTGAGGCCCATTTGCAGATTGCAGTGTGTTATTGGGGCACTACTAGGGTAACATATTGTGCGCTAGCCCTTGGTGTTCCTTTTCCCCGCCGCTTGTGCTTTGAGTCGGGGCAGCATTCTTCCTCCGCGTTTTGTTCAAAAAATGTGTTGGTCACATTGTTATTCTTATTCAGATCTCTGTTATGAACTGTGCACCAACCTGCGCCCAATGTTTTCAGCTCTGTGTCGTCCTGCTTCCATTTGTGCCTGAGCTGATACAGAAAATGCTTTTGTTCCACATGTGTGTGTTTATTTCTATACATTTTTCCCCCATCTTCCATAGTTAAGTGTAGTTTGCTGCTCAACCGTAGTATGTCCAAAAGGGTAGGGTCTTTCAGTCACCCTTTGTGCTGGCTCAGGCGCCAGAGAACTCTATGGGGTATGCCCGCCGTGCAACTGGTGTTCCAGTGAGGTTTCAGCTTGCTATGTACACACGGTATTCCCCTTTCTTCTTTTCAGATGGCTATGCGCTTTAAAATGTGGTTGTCGTATAATTTACGACCTGCCGTGTCGAAGGGTCACGCCTGCTTTCCCTCTGCTGTTCCAACATACAATGCTCCTGGCGGCATAAATTCTTTGCAGTTTCTGCCTGCGGCCACTTATCTCCCCATATGTTGTGGCCCCGTGTGTTCCTGCTTCCAAATGAAGCCCACGTTGATTTTAGGAAGGCTCTGGAGCGTTTCAGCAGTGGTACGCAGAGATGTCGGAGGGGTTGGGTAAAGTCAGTCATCTGCGCGGGCCCTCCAGGCTGCCGTGGTTTCCTCACCCCCTCTGACCTTATGAGATTCCATTTCCCTTTTCTGCAGGCGCCAGTACGCTGGTGCTCCTTTTTCAGCTTCCCTGGTCGCAACTGGCAGAAGCGCCCAGCGTTTTGATGTGCCAGCGGGGTTGACGAATTTATTTATTTATGCAATGTTTGTCGGGTATCAGACGAACATTGCATAAATAAACAAATTAACACGTTGTGGCTGAGGACTGTAACTACCTCTGTTGACCCCATGGGGTCACCAGAGGAAGTTACAGTTTTACGCACAGGCACATGTTTTTTTTTAATTATTATTTTTTTTTTACTCAAGAGTTGTTCAACATATGGCCTCGCGGGCCACATAAAATGGCTTGGAGGGCCGCATTGTGGCCCGTGGGCCGTATGTTGGACAACCCTGCTCTAGATCTTCCAGTCCAAAAAGACCCCGGATGCCTAAAGAGATTGTGGGTATGTATGAACCTAAGTTGGATGTATTAGATTGGCTTGCTATGTTTGAATATAATCATGGGCTCCAGGATATCACAGGGAATCAGTTGATCCCCTGGTTATTCTCTAGGCTCCCCCCTGTTGCATCCGATGTGGTAATGGAGTTGGGGGAGGAGGACTATGAATGTGTAAAGCTAGCTCTGATAGCTAGATTTGGGAAGACTCCTTCTCAATCCCTTAAGAGGGTTAGTACCCTCAAAAAGCATGATAGTACCCATTGGGCTACTTGGGTGAATGAATGTTTCAAGAACTTGGAGGGATGGATTAAGGGTTATAGAGTTAACACTTATGAAGGAATGGGAACTCCTGTTATGATGGAGTCTATCTATGATGCTTGCTCTCCTGAGTTCAGACAGCACTTGGCTGATTCAAAGGAATTAGATTCTAAGAAACTAGCTAAGGCTGCTGACTTGTGGGTTGCCAACAGGGCTACTCACAAGGATTCAGGGGTAACTCAGAAAAGGATGAGGGAAAGCAGCCAAAGAAAGACAACAAACAGAATTCAAATAATTCCAATTCCAAAGAGGGCCACAAACAAAATTCTAAGGGTAAGCCCAACTGATCATTTGAAAGGGGATCCCAGATGTAAGGGTAAACCTTCAGGGGTCCACACTGTCTCCTTAGCCTTCGCTCCAGAGGAGGAAGTACAGATGGCCAGTGGAAACTTTCAACTACTGGCTGATGATCCCATTGGAGTCTCAGCTAGGGTATCTTTAGTATCTCTAGGGTTGTGGCAACAACAGAATTTAGATGTGTATAATTCTATCCCTCCTAATACTAAAGAGTATTATAAAGACAGTGTCATAGTCAATGGTCAGGAGACTCCTGCCATTAGAGACACTGGGGCCAGCATAACTGTGGTGGACAAATCTTTTTTCAAGGTGGAGGATGTTGCTAAGGCACACAAACGCCTCACCAAGTTAGCTAGAGGGCCTGTGCAGATGCTTCCCCAATTACCAGCTCTCATCCAGTGCAATGAAGTGACTGTCAGGATACCTGTAAGTGTACAATCAGAAATACCAGGAAGGGTGCTGTTGGGCAATGATCTGAAAGACCTGGGAGTAGTGTCAAGTACTCCCAGACCTCCTAGTAAGAGATTACAGGAGCTTACCAGACCTGCAAGGGAGAGGACCCTGAGGGGCTCTCCTGAGGGGATGATAGAAAAATAAATCACTCCTACACCACTGGAGATATTAACTGCCATTTCCAAGCAACCAGAAGCAAAGGGGAAACCCAAGACTTCCAGGAAAAAGACAGCAGAAAACACTCCAGTACTGCCAACCAGGAAATCTCCTAGGTTAGCAAAAATCACACCTGTGATTCCTCCTCCAGCTCAGGCTGAGAGTGAGGTACAACCCTGTGTGGTTGAACTAGAGCCTGAAGACTCAGATCTAGTAGGAGGCCAGGAACTCATTGGAGATCTTGACCCTGTGGACCATCCTGAGCTGCAGTCGTTACTGGCAGAAGGTGGACCCCAAAGGGCAGACTTCAGTAAGGGACAAAGAGAATGTCCAACTCTGGAAGGTCTTCGCCACCAGGCAACTTCTCAGCTTGAATGGCAAGAGCCTGGGAAGTATAGGTTACACTGGGAAGATAGCCTCTTCTATAGTGAACCAACCGAGTCACTCCCTGGGGACTACAAGAGACTTGTAGTACCCCAAGCAAACAGACTCCAATTCTTGCAACTAGCCCATGAGATACCTTTGGCTGGTCACTTGAGCTCCAAGAAGACCAAGGAAAGGCTCTTTCTCTACTTTTATTGGCCTAAAATAGGGGCTGAGGTATATAAGTATTGCAATAGTTGCCACACTTGCCAAACCTCTGGTTTAAGTGGCTCCAAGAACGTGGCACCTCTAGTGCCTCTCCCTGTGGTGGGAGTACCATTTGAGAGGGTAGGAATCGACATTGTTGGTCCCCTTGATCCTCCAACTTCTTCAGGCAACAGGTTTATACTTGTTGTAGTAGACCATGCTACTAGGTTCCCTGAAGCAGTTCCTATGAGGACTGTTACAGTTCCGGCTGTAGCTAAGGCCCTCCTTGGTATTTTTACCAGGGTTGGGTTTCCTAAGAAGGTAATATCCGACAGGGGGTCACATTTTATGTCCCACTACATGAAAGCCATGTGGAAAAATTGCGGAGTTACCTACAAGTTCTCAACAGCATATCACCCTCAGACAAACGGATTGGTAGAAAGGTTTAACAGAACCATGAAGAGCATGATAGGAGCTTTAGAGGACCCTCTTAAGAAAAAGTGGGATATTTTACTGCCATGCCTTCTCTTTGCAAATAGAGAAGTCCCTCAGGATGGAGTGGGTTACAGTCCCTTTGAACTTCTCCATGGCCCTCCGGTCAGAGGTCCATTGGCCCTGATCAAGGAGGGGTTGGAGAGTGATCCTTCCCCCAAGCCAGTCAGAGTCACTGACTATGTGATAGGACTCCAGAGGAGAATGTCGCACATGATGGCTGAGGCAAGTGATAACTTGAAAGCAGGTCAGGCTCTGGTCAAGCATTGGCATGACCAGAAGGCCAACATTGTTGGGTTTGATCAAGACCAGCTAGTTCTTGTTATGGTACCAACAAGGCAGAGGGCCTTGCAGGACAAATGGATGGGACCCTTTTAAGTTGTGGGAAAACTTGGAGAGGTGAACTACCTGGTGGATTTAGGCAATCCTAAGGAGGCTCCTAGAGTCTTTCACATCAACCGTCTAAAAGCTTATGTCGCGAGACCAGAACTGGGAACTTTGCTTCTAGCTTCAGCTCAAGAGGAGGAGGAGCGTGAACCTCTACCTGACCTCCTCAGAGGCAAACCTTTAGATGAGAAAATAGAAGGAGTCAATCCCTCTTCTAATCTGACACCTGAGCAACAGGAAGAGTGCAAAGTTTTGTTGAATCAATTTGCCTCCCTGGTTTCTCTAGCACCAGGCTTGACCCCTTGGGGCCAGCGTGATATTAAAACTGGTGACTGTTTACCTGTCAGAAAATGTAAGAACCCACATCAAAGGAGAGGTCAACAAGATGCTTGATCTCAGGGTAATAGAGCCCTCTACTAGTCCATGGTCTAGCCCAGTTGTGTTAGTACCAAAGGCAGGATCCAACGAATTGAGATTCTGTGTGGACTATAGAGCTCTAAATGCAGTCACTAAGACTGATGCCCATCCTTTGCCCCGGAGAGATGAGCTGGTGGATAGACTTGGTTCAGCCAAGTTCCTCAGCACATTTGATCTCACGTCAGGCTATTGGCAAATAGCCCGGACTGACCATGCCAAGGAGAAAACTGCATTCTCCACTCCAGTTGGCTTATACCAATTTAAGGTGATGGCTTTTGGACTAAAGAATGCACCTGCTACATTCCAAAGGATGGTTAATCAGGTTCTGAATGGGATGGAGGACTTCTGCATGGCATACTTGGATGACATTGCAGTGTTCAGCCCTACTTGGAAAGAACATGTTGACCACCTAGGATTTGTTTTGCAGGCTTTGCAACAGGCCCATCTGACCATAAAGGCAAGCAAATGTCAAATTGGTCAGAGTAAAGTGGTCTACCTTGGGCATGAGGTATGAGGTGGTGAAATAAGGCCTTTGCTCAGCAAAATTGAAGCTGTGCAAAATTGGACAACCCCTTCTACTCAAACCCAAGTGAGAGCCTTCCTAGGCCTCACTGGGTACTACAGGAATTTCATTGAGAACTATGGATCCATAGCTTCTCCACTGAATGTAATCTCTTCTCCTAAGTTCCCTAGAAAGGTCAAATGGAATGAGGAGTGCAATCAGGCCTTTCAAAGCTTAAAGAAAGCCCTTTGTCAAGCTCCAGTTCTCAGAGCTCCTGACTACCACCAACCCTTCATTGTACAGACAGATGCTTCCAATATAGGTATAGGTGCAATACTCAGTCAACTGGATGAGAAAGGTAGGGAGCACCCCATTTTCTTCATCAGTAGGAAACTGAAGGAACCTGAGACAAGGTGGGCAACTATTGAGAGAGAATGTTTGCCATTGTGTGGGCTTTGAAGAAGTTTAGACCATACTTATATGGATCTACTTTCATCATTCAAACAGACCACCAACCCTTGAGATGGTTCATGCAAATGAAAGGGGAAAACCCAAAACTGCTAAAATGGTCAATCTGCCTCCAAGGGTTTGATTTTACCATTGAGCACAGGTCAGGATGTCACCACCAAAATGCTGATGGTCTCTCTAGGATGTTTATGACTGACTAGAGGTGTGAGACTCATCCAGGAGTGGATTAGATCCTCCTGTCCCTTAGTCTGGGGGGCAAGTGTTAGGGAGAATTCTCATTTTATGGCTAATTTCCTTTACCTATAGAGTCCCCCAGCAGCTTTGCTGGATTTGAAGGGTTTGTTTATTTTTACCTGCTAAGAGTGAGACTCTTTTTCCCACTCTTAGGCATTTTTGCTATGTGTGTTCTGGGCTATTTTTCGTGTTTAATGCCTATGGGATTTTCTCTCACCCATACAAACCATCTTTATGCACATGTGTTACACAGGACCCTCCGTGCAGTGACACAGGGGTGTCGTAGCGACCCCCAAACATAGACTCCATACCCTGGGACTGACTACTGTCTCCCAGAGCATGTAAAGTCTCCATTGACTTTACTAGTCAAATCTTACGAACTTAACCAGTACAGCCCATCTTACTATGGAGGTACTGGAAAGGGTTAATAGTTTTTCCCTTAGGTTCATTTTCGAAGGGGTACCTTAAAGTCCCGCTCTCTAAAGTTTCTGGCTGGTGGCAGTGGTTACTACCAAAAATATTCAACCGCAAATATTTTCCTATGGGATTTTCCCATTGTTCGAGGCTAATACTTTTACTGACGGCCTCTAACATACCGCCGGTTTATTTTATTATTAACTTTACTCCGGTAGGTTTTATTTGCCAAAACTTTAATATAACTTCTTTTTCGAGTCTTACTCCATACTCCTAACCCAGGTCGGGGATCCTTTGTTCGCTCTTTTGGCGGGCTTCTGCCAAGAAGCCCTCCTTTCGGTGCCTCTGAGTCTGGGGTGGGTCTGTTGTTTGGGAGGGGGAGTAGAACCCCTGGACAGAGTTGCCACAGCAACTCAGGTCGCACTCTAACCTGATAGGCTGGAGGGTCTCCCGCCAAGAAGACCACTCCACTGTGTGAGTGACAGCTATGCTGTATGAATGGGTCTCTTTCTGCATAAAAGAAGGGTCCTGAGGACTGGAAGAGCAAGACGTCGCCACTGGAACTACGGGACCGCAGGGGAGAGAAGCCACAGACATCTTCAGCATCTACACCACCGGTAAAGCCCTGCCGGATCGTCTCGCCACTTTTCTTCCACACGACGAGAGGAGATCTTCATCAAAAGAGCCTTCTTCCCTTGAGCTGGTGGGAACAACCAGTTCACCCATCGCTTCTCCGGACCTGCCTTGGTCGAATCGACAGTGCCCCGCACTTGGAGACCGGATAGCCAGGCAGCTATCGACCCGGACTGCGATTAAAAGGAGCGTACCTTTTAAACTTTGTTTGGCAGCACCGCGGCTGGTTTTCATCCCTGGGTAGTGCAGTGACTCGAACCTTCCTCCACGATGAGAGCCTCTCTTCCTCTGCTGGACCCCTCGAACTGCAGGAACTACCAGGAACAACCGCCACCGCAGGAGCCACTTCTTCACGTTTAAGGTACATTGTTCCGCCAGGCCTCCCTTCTCCCGTGGTAGCCCTAAAGGTGTTTTAAATCCTTTATCTACTTGTTGGGTTGGCCGCCCTCTCTCTTAACATTGTCTTTCGCCTTGCATCCACCTCTTCAATATTTTTCTACTAAAGACTTGACTGCAGCTACGAGAACATTTTTGCTCCTAAGCTTTTGGTCCTGTATCACTGACTCTGGCTCAGGCCTATTGACTCTGGTTGATTTGTTAGATCTGCTCTCAATAGATTGGTTTTCAATGAGAAATGTGTTGATGCACCTAAATCTTCTAAACCCCTCTTCCTTCCTACTGTTTTAACTTGTGGAGTGCCATTTTGCTCAGTTTTCATTCACGTATCTTTCTGCTAAAGTGTCACTGTGCATTACTTATTCACAAAACTTCAAGGAAGTGTTGCTAGGGGGTGTCTGAAGATATTTCGGTTTAACTTGTGCTTTCCCTCCCTTTCAGTAAATTGTTAGAGTGCCATTTGTAGTTGGCTTTCACTGTGCCGTTTTGCTCAGTTTTCACTCTACCGCAAACTTGTCTACAATTGAATAGGGAGTTGTATATACTTTTCCTTGACTAAACTTGACTTACTTTATCAACTGTGATTTATGTGTTGAACTAGATGTGTATAGAATAAATATTCTCTTTTTGATACAAAGCTTTGGTCAGTGTTTCCTTGTTCCAAAGTACTGTGATACCTATTGTGTAAACCCTGAATACTGCTCATCTCCCTCTTGAGATAAATCTGACTGCTCAGCCACAGCTACCAACTAAATCTTTGGGGTACAGACTGATACCAAAGGGGATTTATTGCTCTCACCTGTAGTCCTAATCTGGTGTAGTGCTCCCTAAGGGAACTGCACTGGATTCTGCCTAACACTCCCTATTTGGTGTTCTCAAAACAGAAGGTGGCGTGCAGCCATCTTTTTTTCCGTAGGTGCTTTCAGATGTCCATCTCTCTCAAAATTCCATCTTCCTGCCTTTTTTTCCTCCTCCTCATCCTTCTAAGGCGGATGAGCGGTTCCATCAGCTGGACTATGTGCAGACTCTCAGGTGCTGACTACTGCGTCTTATGAATGAGGGATGGTAGGCAATATGACCAACTGTGCATGGGTTATGCTGGTTCCTATGCTGGCAGGGCTATGATCAAACAGATAATAAAAGAGGAAAAGGTCAGCCTTAGAAACAGTGATGGCGCTATACGTGGATATTATTGATCAGGTTGACACCTGAAAAAGAGTTTGAGATGCTGCAACTGAGGGATGCCACAGAGGCTGACCTGGGCTCAGAAAACTTGAGAGGAAAAGAGCCCTCCTGCCGCACTTCTCAAAATTAGGTGATGACTCTAATAGTAGATTTCAAAGAGATATTTAATTTGAAGTTATCAGATTCAAGTATAGATAAGACAAACAAGCCTTAATATGGTGGCGAAAGCAAAAGGTAAATCACAAACAGAAGAGTTCTTATAGGAGTATTATGTCCATACACTAGTATGTGATGCTGATATTGTATCGAAATCTAGTTGGTTTAAAAAATAAAGTGCCCTTAGTTGCGTTCACTAAGTATTAAGATAGTGATCCTGGTTTCAAGAAAAAAAAAAACATTTTTATCTATTGGAGATGATTGCCTAAATTGCTGGCGCTAAATCTTCAAAGTAGATTGCACATTGGCTGAAACTTTAAATGTACTTAGTTGCCATCACTAAGTTCACTGGTGCTTTGATGAGATCAGTTAGTTTCCAAATTATAGTATCCTTAGTTGTGTGCACTAATATAAGATGGAGCAAAAGCAAGGTGCTTTGATGAGATCCAGTTAGTTTCCAGGTTGTAGTATCCTTGGTTGTATATACTGATGTGAAACAGAACAAAAGCCAAATAGTTCCTCTATTTGTGTGCACTAGGTGTTGAAATAATACTCTTAGTTTCAAAAAGAAAATTTGTAGATATAGTTGAGGCTTGAAACGTCCTGAAAAATAAATTGCACATTAGCTGAAACTTTAGGTGTACTTAGTTGTCGTCACTAAGTTCACTGTACAACTTGACGATGTAGAACAGGGCAAAGCAAGATCGTTCCTCTAACGATGTAGAACAGAGCAAAGGAAGATGGTTCCTCAACACGTGTTTCCCCACTGCTAATAAGCGGCGGTTCTTCAGGAGGATTGTGATATAGATTAATGATTTTTTAGAATCTAAGAGTAAGAAGGAGAGTAGAGGTCAGATGGAAGGCAGCATGGTGTCCTATGTTAAGTGACACGTTGTATCTGAATATGATGTCAAGAAGTAAAAATAGAATTTATACTCACTTATGTGTAGGGTCAATGGTGTTGATATAAAGGTTACCACTCTATATAAGAGTGCGTAGTTTGGTCTGTAGCTCAGGTTCTTTTCTGTGGAGAAATGGGTGTTTTTAGAAAGCTTGTCCTAATACACAATATGACTGTGTGTCGAATCTCAATGTACGATGCTGTTGTATATATGGGCTCAGGTCTAATATTTATAAAATATTTCCATACAAAGTGAAAATGATGGGAAAGTAAAGATCAAGCTGCAAGTATAAACGAAAAAGTATTAAATAAAGGATAACTGAAGGTGCATAATGTAAAGGTAGTGTGAATTACATGGACTAAAATAGAAAAAAAGGGGTAAAAGAGACTATATGTAACAGGTTGACTGGAATAATGTTACATAGATTAAAATGAGACTATTCCAGCTTCTTGCTTGGAAAGGAGTTGCTTACCCATAAATGGATGGAGGTCCTGCCTGTTCGGATGCTGCTGCCGTACTGACAAAGTGCGGTATTAGCGAATATATACTATTTTCGCGGGCCGACGCGAGCGTGATGATGTCACGCGCACGCACGTTATTGCGCGATGACGTCATCACGCCCCCGCGACCGCGCGCTAATGCGGGTCGGCTTGGATATCAAGTGTTTGTGTCTATGTATACAGATTGAG
This sequence comes from Ambystoma mexicanum, assembly GCF_040938575.1. Taxonomy (NCBI): domain Eukaryota; kingdom Metazoa; phylum Chordata; class Amphibia; order Caudata; family Ambystomatidae; genus Ambystoma; species Ambystoma mexicanum. The sequence continues at coordinate 758,848,791 of NC_090941.1, forward strand.
AAGAATGTGAAGGTACGGAGCTTGAGAAAGGAAAAAATAAATGAAATGAGTGAAAAACGTGAGGATACTAGTGTATAGTATTTGGTGTATCCACCATAGAGTGGTAGACACACCAAATACTTAAGCTATAAATAAATAGCATGGTAATGACTAAAGCAAGCGAATGCTGATAGGCAAAATGGTGTTTTAAATAGTCACACTATGAGTGCTGAGCCAGGTAATGGCTAAAATACGATGTTATGAGGAAAGATAGATAATAGTCGCAATGGATAGGATTATAAATGTGCTGATAGAAAAGCACACATAAGTGTTGACCTGGTGGTGGCTGTACTAGCTATATTAATCCTGGTGCTTGCCGAACTTACTGGGTGATGTGCGATAGCACTTGAATTGATATTAGTGCTGTATAGTTCGAAAAACCAAAATGGAAAACGAAAAACAGTGGTTTCAATAAAATGGGATATTAAGAAAGAAAAAAGCACACATCGGTATTAAGCACACATAGATGTTAAAACCTAGTGGTGCCTTACCTATCTAGGTGATGTCCGATGTCACTTGTGATGATATGGGTTTTGTGAGGTCAGAAGGAAGATAAAAGGAAGCAGTGGTTATATTAAGTGGAATCATAGGGCAGTCACAGGGATGGACGAGAGGGAGGGCCATTGCAAGGAAATATAGCATAAGGTATGTGGAGATCCAAGGAGTAAAGTGAAGAGGATGGTTGGGAGCAAGAGTCTGGAGCAAGGTGGTTCTGAGGAGATGGGAAAATTAAAGACGGGAAGGGTAAAAAGATGTTCAAATGAATCAGAGTATACTAGAGTATTGGTTTACAGAAAGTGAAATAATATACTGCTGAACCATCAGATTTGTCTGTTAAACATGTCGAACATACAGTAGATCTAATCAACATTACGGAAGAAGATGATCAGTTCACAATAGACCAATTCATCGAGGAACAAAACATTGCATCAGGCTTAGCAATACAGACAAAACTCAAAGATAAATCAAAATTTGTACCGATCTTGCTTCCGGAAAACGTTATTGACACCTTCTGTAAAGTAGTCCAGAATGAGCTCAGAGATATCTATATCAACAACAACGGCAATTGCCATAGAAAATCAACACAACGTAACAACCTTTCAACTTCACAAATTCAAGCACTCAAAGACCTCAAAAACAATCAAGAAATTACTGTTAAATCATCGGATAAAGGGGGAAACATAGTGTTACTGAAAACAGATGACTACATAAAAATGGCCCTCACACATCTCAAAGACCGCAATTGCTATGAAATAATTCAAGAAAATCTGTTTGCCAAAATGGGGGAAACTTGGAAAACCATGAGCAGTCTTTGGAAAGACCGAGAACTACTATCAGAAGAAGAATATAAGTACATGACAACAACACATCCAATAACACCAACGATCTACTTTCTACCGAAAGTCCACAAACAATTCTCAAGACTACCATCAAGCAGGCCAATTATCAATGGCATCGGATCTATCACAGAACATATTTCAGAATATATAGATCACCAACTTCAACCGCTGGCAAATTCACTTGCATCCTACATCAGAGATACAACCCATATCATTCAATTTACAGACAACGTACCCTGGAGCAAAGAATATTGGCTGATAACCATGGACGTCACATCACTTTATACGAGTATTCTGCATGATAAAGGACTTAAAACCACTGAGTACTTCCTGAAAACCTGTTCCATCTCTTTCAACGATCACAATAACATGATTTTAGAAATGCTTCAATTTACGCTACAAAACAACATTTTCACTTTCAACAAAACCCTCTACCGACAGATACAAGGAACTGCCATGGGCGCAAAATATGCCCCATTGTACGCTAATCTGTAAATGGGACACTTTGAAATAGAATTTGCATGGCAACATCCATCATTCACTCACCTAAACAATATTATCTTTTGGGCCAGATACATTGATGACATCTTCTTAATTTGGAACAGAACGATACCAGCCTTTCAGGACTTTTTCAACTACCTCAACCACAATACCTAGAATCTTAAATTAACCACAGAATACAGTCAAACAGCCATCAACTTTCTGGACATTACCTTCTACATTGAAAATGATACCATCTGTACAACGCTCTACACCAAACCCACAGCTGTCAATAGCATTCTTCATGCAACCAGCAGCCATCCCAAACACATCATTCGCAATATCCCCTTTGGTGAAATTTTAAGGGTAAAAAGGAATTGTACAAAAGAGGATGACTTTACCAAAAAAGCTAAAACCACAATAGAAAAATTCATCACAAGAGGCTACCCTACCAAACTTGTCAAGAGAAGCTACCAGAAATCCTTATCAAGGACCAGGCAATCACTGTTACAAGTCAAAACTAAAACTAACCCAATCATCACCAACATTGACAGGAAAATCGGCTTCATTACAAACTATAGTGCCAACAATCTATGTATCCGGAAAACACTCACCAAATATTGGAATATTCTCAAATCAGATCCTGATCTTACGACACTTTTGGATGCCAAACCAAAAATTACATTCAAGAAAGCTAAAACCCTCAAGGATGAACTAAGTTCATCTCATTTTGAAACTGATGTCGCCACCAGGAATCTCAATCCACCAACCATGTGGCTACAAAAACCAATTAAAGGCAATTACAAATGTGGACAATGCTCAATGTGTAAGTACTCGGACAATGCCAGAACTACCATTACCAAACCAAATGGCACCATCTACACCATTCAACAACTCATCAACTGTAACAGTAAATTCACAATATATGCCATTCAGTGCCCGTGTAACAAGTTCTACATTGGGAGCACCATCAGAAAACTTAAAATCAGAATCAGCGAACATATTTGGGCAATCATCAATCAGGACTCAAGATCTCCATTAGCCACCCATTTTCAGCAAACACATCTTCCGACACAGATCAACCAATTGAAATGTTTTGGAATTGTCAAATTAAAACCTGCCCCTCGTGGAGGTAACATGGAACTAAAACTCAGACACAAAAAGCTCGCTGGATCTGCCTAATGGACACTTGCAACACAGGTCTAAACAGCGACCAGGAATTATGTCACTTTCTGTAAACCAATACTCTAGTATACTCTGATTCATTTGAACATCTTTTTACCCTTCCCGTCTTTAATTTTCCCATCTCCTCAGAGCCACCTTGCTCCAGACTCTTGCTCCCAACCATCTTCTTCACTTTACTCCTTGGATCTCCACATACCTTATGCTATATTTTCTTGCAATGGCCCTCCCTCTCTTCCATCCCTGTGACTGCCCTATGATTCCACTTAATATAACCACTGCTTCCTTTTATCTTCCTTCTGACCTCACAACACCCATATCATCACAAGTGACATCGGACAACACCTAGATAGGTAAGGCACCACTAGGTTTTAACATCTATGTGTGCTTAATACCGATGTGTGCTTTTTTCTTTCTTAATATCCCATTTTATTGCAACCACTGTTTTTCGTTTTCCATTTTGTTTTTTCGAACTATACAGCACTAATATCAATTCAAGTGCTATCGCACATCACCCAGTAAGTTCGGCAAGCACCAGGCTTAATATAGCTAGTACAGCCACCACCAGGTCAACACTTATGTGTGCTTTTCTATCAGCACATTTATAATCCTATCCATTGCGACCATTATCTATCTTTCCTCATAACATCGTGTTTTAGCCATTACCTGGCTTAGCACTCATAGTGTGACTATTCAAAACACCATTTTGCCTATCAGCATTCGCTTGCTTTAGTCGTTACCATGCTATTTATTTATAGCTTAAGTATTTGGTGCGTCTACCACTCTATGGTGGATACACCAAATACTATACACTAATATCCTCACGTTTTTCACTCATTTCATTTATTTTTTCCTTTCTCAAGCTCAGTACCTTCACATTCTTCTCAACGTGTATACATAGACACAAACACTTGATATCCAAGCCGACCCGCATTAGCGCGCAGTCGCGGGGGCGTGATGAAGTCATCGCGCAATAACGTGCGTGCGCGTGACGTCATCACGCTCGCGTCGGCCCGCGAAAATAGTATATATTCGCTAATACCGCACTTTGTCAGTACGGCAGCAGCATCCGAACGGGCAGGACCTCCATCCATTTATGGGTAAGCAACTCTTTTCCAAGCAAGAAGCTGGAATAGTCTCATTTTAATCTATGTAACATTATTCCAGTCAACCTGTTACATATAGTCTCTTTTACCCCTTTTTTTTCTATTTTAGTCCATGTAATTCGCACTACATTTACATTATGCACCTTCAGTTATCCTTTATTCAATACTTTTCGTTTATACTTGCAGCTTGATCTTTACTTTCCCATCATTTTCACCTTGTATGGTAACCTTTATATCAACACCATTACTTCTTGACATCATATTCAGATACAACGTGTCACTTAACATAGGACACCATGCTTCCTTCCATCTGACCTCTACTCTCCTTCTTCCTCTCAGATTCTAAAAAATCATTGCTCTATACCACAATCCTCCTGAAGAACCGCCGCTTATTAGCGGTGGGGAAACACGTGTTGAGGAACCATCTTGCTTTGCTCTGTTCTGCATCGTTAGAGGAACCATCTTGCTTTGCCCTGTTCTACATCGTCAAGTTGGACCTATCAGTGAACTTAGTGACGACAACCAAGTACACCTAAAGTTTCAGCTAATGTGCAATTTATTTTTCAGGACGTTTCAAGCCTCAACTATATCTACAAATTTTCTTTTTGAAACTAAGAGTATTATTTCAACACCTAGTGCACACAAATAGAGGAACTATTTGGCCTTTGTTCTGTTTCACATCAGTATATACAACCAAGGATACTACAACCTGGAAACTAACTGGATCTCATCAAAGCACCTTGCTTTTGCTCCATCTTATATTAGTGCACACAACTAAGGATATTATAATTTGGAAACTAACTGCATCTCATCAAAGCACCAGTGAACCTAGTCATGGCAACTAAGTACATTTAAATTTTCAGCCAATGTGCACTCTACTTTGAAGATTTAGCGCCAGCAATTTAGGCAATCATCTCCAATAGACAAAAATGTTTTGTTTTTTTCTTGAAACCAGGATCACTATCTTAACACTTAGTGAACGCAACTAAGGGCACTTTATTTTTGAAACCAACTGGATTTCGATACAATATCAGCATCACATACTAGTGTATGGACATAATACTCCTATAAGAACTCTTCTGTTTGTGATTTACCTTTTGCTTTCGCCACCGTATTAAGGCTTGTTTGTCTGATCTATACTTGAATCTGATAACTTCAAATTAAATATCTCTTTGAAATCTACTATTAGTGTCATTACCTAATTTTGAGAAGCGCGACAGGAGGGCTCTTTTCCTCTATGATCAAACAGACCCTGTCAAGTGGTTCATCCTCTGCATCTCAGAATGCTAAAGGGCTCAGCACTCAATCAACAAGAGGACTGGCTTCCCCCACTGTCCTGCAAAGAGAAGTACCTGTCTGGTAAATTTGCTAGGCATCTAAATGGGACTCACTGCACACGTTTGCAAAGCATTATTGCTTGGATTCCCAGTCAAGGTAGGACGCTCGATTGGGAGAGCAGTCCTTCAGAGTTTTCTGGTATAGGTGGTGTCTTTGCTCCTGTCACTCCTCTAGATATGCGTTCTGCAATGGGAGTCTATCAGAGATGAGGGATCTGTGCGAGGAAGGAATCCATTAGAAGAACTAATTACTTACCTCTCTGTAATGTTCTTTCTGACAATGTTTCCACCCTGGAGTTCTCATCTGCCACCCAACCTGCCTCTCTTGGCAGCAAGCTTGTACACCCTTAGTTCTGCGGTCCCTCACCATCAGTGTGCTAGGAGAAAAGGGTGTGTGCCTCAATATATACTTGCCATGATGTCATATCAGATCTGGGGCGCATCAAGGCATCAAGCAGAGCTGACATGGAACCGCGCTGTGTCCCCCGGTTTCGGGAAAACCTTAAGAAGAGCAGTTGTGCTGGGAAATAGATATCATAGATGTGGAATCCATGGGAGGAACATCCATCATAAAGAACATTGGAGAGTTAACTAATGTGTTCTTCTTGACTTCACACATATTGGATCTTCAGAATATTTTTGACTTAATAACTTCAAAGAATTGTGTGGCAATTTGCCTCATGACTTTTCCTTTTAATACCATAAAACCTGGCTTGTTTGAGGACCTTACAGACAGGAATTTCGAACCACTGCATTAGTGACTCTGGAGATCCAGGAATGCCACTCATTTCATAATGTTGACCCTGGGGTAGACTAGAGAGATTCCCTATGGCATCCTCCCTCTTACCCCATCGGCCACCTGTGTATTTTTGGCCCAATCACCCAATTGTTAATCCATCAAAGGCCAGGTGCCAATATCCATGAGAGGCAAAAATGGTCTGCGAGCCCAAACCTCAAGTATCGACAGGAGTCATGACAGGGAGCAGGCACCAGAGGGTGCTGTCCGTGGGTGCTACTGTTTAAGAACTTGCAAACATACTGGTGTGTAAACTATGCATGAAGAGGTGGGAGAGCTGCTTGTGAACAGCAAGCTAACGTTAGAGGCATCAGAGAGACAAGGAAACCTGCAGTCAACAGGGACACCTTACTCCCAAGATGGCGGCCCACTGCTTTATCACTTCGGTCTGTGGAGAAGCGGGTAAGTAGTGAACTGTTTAAAGTGTACATTGCAGCAGAAGGGGTATGTTCCAAGAAACCAATTATACACTCCCATTACTGCCTGGCTCCAGGTACACTTCATTAAGCCATTAATGCCCCAATTTATCCAAGGGACCTAATACAAAAAGGGGTAAAATAGATTCAAATAGGCTAGTTTTGGCAGCACAAGCTTCTAAGTCCAAGCTCCACTTCTCGGGAACTCTCTTCCCGCTCCCATATGCCTTTGCCTTACTGACAACTATGCCTCTTTTAAAAAAGCCATTAAAACCCATCTCTTCAATCTCAGTTCTGATAGAGTTACCTCTGCTCTCTGCTTCTCTGGTTTCTCTCTTTGCTTGTTTGTACGTCTCGTCTGGTTATGTGTGCGCCCTGAGGCTTGTGCGTTGGGCATGTGGGCGCAGTACAAACATTAAAATAAATAAAATGAGGGACTATAAAAGAAGAGCGTTGTTGCAGGGAGAGTAAGGAGGGAGATGTTATGCTGAGCGTCGCGCTGGCACTGCGTACATGTTTGTCAGAGCTCTTGTTGTGACGATGAAGCCAGACTGCCAAAAGGTTTTGCCAGGAAGAATATGCCGAACAGGGGACAAATCCAACACCCACCTCTTAATCCGAAACGGGTTGGTGCTGGGTCAACTCCCAACACCACAGGATATCTCTCCTGATTTTCCGTGACATTGGAACAGTGCAAGCACTGACAGGGAAGGCCACACTGGTGTCCTGGTAATTTCTTGTTCGTAAAAGATGATTGCAGGCGCTGGTAAGTAGGACCACTCGGGAGATCCGGTAAGCACTGGATGACAATGGTGATTCCAGCCCAACAGGGAAGCTCCGAAGAGAGAAGGCAGGGCTGGCCGACAAGTGCAGCACGCAAGGGAAGAAGAAAACCAAGATTGACAGGCAAACAAAATGAAAAGGGCTGGAATAGCAGGGATAGGATGTCCAACCAAGAAGGCAGGGGAGGGAGAGTTCCTGGCTGGGCAGAAGGAGAGCAGCCACTGGAGAAGAGGAAGACAAGGAGAACAGGAACTAGGCAAGGGACGGAAGGATGGCTAGAAATGGAGCAAGCTTCAGCAAGGCAAGGACGAGGCAGGAACAAGCCGCATTGAGAGGCGAGCATCCGTCTCAACGGTCCCTTATCAGGAGCTACAGGACGAAAAGGAGGCTTGATGCGGGATCTTCCGCATGGCCCATAGAAATGGGCACATGCGCCACGATGAACACGGCCGTGCGCAGTGCTGAAACAATGGCGGCGCCCACAGAGCCTGGATACCGCACCAGACGATTGCGGGAGAGGCACCATTGAGGATAGAGGCGCCAGGTCGGGACCCTGCGGACCCGAGGTCCCTCGACGATGAAGCCGGTAAGTGGCATGACCGGAGAAAGGACAGAGTGCAATGATGAGAATGGAGTTGGAAGAGGGAGCGAGCAAGGAAGAGGAAGGAGAGTGCGGAAGGAGAGTGCAAGCGACAGGTTGGAGTTGGAAAATTGAGAGATCAAGGGGGAGGAGGAAAGAGAGCGAGCATGGGAAAGGATGCCGTTGGACTAGGGAATGAATATGAAAGTGGGGAGCAGTGAGTAACATGTCAGAGGAGTGGTGTAGAGAGAGGAAGGGTAAGAATTGTAAACCAGTTGAGAGGATGAGACAGACACTCACTATGTTGGCAGGCAAGGACCCTTGCCCAGGACTTGGTGGGAATCCTGTCCCAGATCATTCCCAATATTGAAAGCCAGATCTGAGATGGAGGGAAAGTAGAGGGAGCCTTCCAGGGGGCTAAGTACTCTGACTGAAAGGGTAGAAAGCATCAAACTCCTTCTGCTTTTTTGCTTGCTGCCGTTGTCTGGGGGTGCAACAGTGCAACAGTGGCTGCAGCCTGAAATTCCCACCAGGACAGATGGGGAAGAAATAAACAGAATGTCAAACTATAACCCTCAGGAGGGCCATTTTTGCCACAGGCCAGACAGAAGTGCCTTGTGTGGACCACTTAGGACGATACAAACCTGACCAGAAACTGTTGTAGACTTGAGACCTTGGTCTTGGGACCAGGATCGTATTTTAGTCTTGTTTTTTTTTAAAATTCAATTTTTATTGATTTTTTTAAAACAGCATAGGTACACAAATTACAAGATTTGGGCAATCGCCCTCAACAAATCAAACTATAGGCCATTATTCCCTGCATTTGTTCCCCCCTCCACCCCCTGCCACCCTCCCCACACAGTATCTCGAGCGCTGCAGTCTGCTTATAGAAATGATGCGGCATAGGGCAGCGTCAGTCCGGGTTTTCTCCGCCAGTGGTCAACCGGCTTTCCAAGTTCAAGGGCCATTCGTTCCATGTCGGGGCTTGTTTTTGGGCCGGGCCAAGGACGCTTGAGGGTCTCAGGACGTGGCCTATGTATTGCCAAACACCTCTTGAAATTGCAGCCAGTCTGTCTCTATTTGGGAGCTTGAACCATGTAAAGCCGCTGTAAGTCTTTCCATAAGGAATATGTCTTTGGCAATCATCACCCATTCTTTCTTTGTGGGGAGGGCGGGCCTTTTCTACGTTCTGGCGCGAGCCGCTCTGGCTGCCAACAGTAGGGAGTGAGAGGTCCAGTAATTTTTCCCAGTGGTCATCCTTATGCTGCAGGCCAAACAGTATCAACATCGGGTCCAGTGGGAGCACACCTTTTCCCGCCTCCTTCAGCCAGCTGAGGACTTCGGCCCAATAAATATGGACCTTCCCGCATGTCCACCACATGTGCCAATAGTTTGCCCTTTCCCCACACCTGTTCCAGCAAAGAGGGATTACGTCTGGGAACATCCTAAAAAGTGTGATCGGGTCATACTGCCATCTGTGCAGGAGTTTAACAGCATGGGTTTTGTATTGGCAGGAGATCGAGGTCTTAAATGATCTACCACAGAGTCGCCCCCAGAGACCGTCTCAGATCCTACAACCCAAGTCTCTTTCCCATTTCCCCCTGAGGCTTTTGGTGGTTCCCTCCCGGGGGGTTAAAAGGGCCGAGTAAAGGAGTGAGATGAGGCCTTTCATTTCTACATGGGTATCTAAGATTTTCTCAACTGGGGTGAGTTTTCTTTGTAATTTGGGCTTTAGTTTTGGTTTCATTAGGATTCCCTCAAGTCTCAGGTAGAGGAGTGGGGAGAGCCTACCTATTCGCAAGGATTCTTCAAGCTCCTGGATACTTATAAAGGACTCCTCCCTGACCAACTGACCAACTCTGCATAGGCCCGCATCAAACCAGGGCTGATAGTGTTCATGACCTGGGATTTCCTCTAAAACTGGTGTGGACCAGATGTGGCTCATGGGGGAGGGCCAAGTGGTCACCTTCTCACCGTGTCCCTTACCCTCCAGCGCCTTCCACATTGTTTCTAGTATTGGGTGATCCCTGATTCTCCTTGGGAGCTTTTTCATCGGGACCCATAACCACTCACCCACTCTGACAGGGCTCAGGAGGGAGTTTTCAAGAAAGACCCATTGTTTGTTGGGGTCCTCTCTGAGGTGGGGGGCCAGGGTTCTGAGCTGGGCTGCTCTGTGGTAAGTTTGTAAGTCTGGGAGGCCGACCTCCCCTCTATCCTTGGGGAGGGTGAGTGTTTCATAACCTATTCTTGGTCTCTGGCCTTGCCATATGAATTTTGTTATGTGTTTTTTGGCTTCTTTAAGGAGTGCTTCTGGGGCTTCTAAAGGGAGCATCTGGAAAATGTACAGGACCCTGGGGAGGAGGTTCATCTTTACAGCATTTATCCTTCCCATCCACGAGATGTGCCCCTTACTCCATGTCTCCATATCTTTGAATAAGTTGTCAAACAGCAGGGGGTAATTTGCCTGGCTTAGATCTTCGTGGGGCCGGACGATGTTGATCCCCAGGTATTTAATCCCTTCGGTACTAATTTGAAACCCCAGGGGGGGCAGTTCCGTGAGGTCCCTGTCTGCATCTGGGGCAAAGGGGAAGATCATTGACTTCCCTATGTTCATCCTGAAGCCTGAGAATTGGCCAAACCGTTCAATAACCCGAACGGCAGCCGGGACCGAACTAGTAGGTTCCCTCAGGTGGAGCAGTATGTCATCTGCATAGAGGCCGAGCTTGAAGGTCCGACCTCCAACGTCAATACTGCGGACCATCGGGGCACATCTGATGTACTCTGCGAGTATTTCCATGGTCATGGCGAACAAGATTGGGGAGAGGGGGCAGCCCTGCCTCGTCCCCCTTTGAAGGCTGAATGTTTGTGAAAGGCGACCATTTACCGTGACTCTAGCAGAGGGGTCTGTGTATATAGCCTTAATGGCTCGCCTGATTCCCTCGCCAAAGCCCAGTTTGACAAGGACTCCGTGTAGAAACTCCCAGTCCACCCTGTCGAATGCCTTTTCGGTGTCGATGGCCACCAGGACAGGGTTGTCTCCCTTCGGGGCCGCTTCCCTCATCAGGTGCAGGGTTTTTCGGAGGGTGTCCGCCCCCTGTCTCCCCTGTATGAAGCCCACCTGGTCGGAGTGGATGAGTACCGGCATATGGCTGTCTAGTCTCGTGGCTATGATCCTGGTGAACAGTTTAGCGTCCACATTCAGGAGGGAAATTGGTCTATATAACCGGCAGTCTGTTGGATCTTTGCCCTCCTTCGGGATCACTGTTATCAGTGCCTTGCAAAAAGACGGAGGCGCACTCCCGGTCCTCATGATATTTGTGAATAGGCCTGCCAAAAACCCTGCTAGTAGGCCTCCAAAGGCCTTATAGAAGCCTGCGGTGAATCCATCCTCCCCGCGGGCCCTGCCCAGCTTAAGACCCGATATTGCCTTGAGTACCTCCTCGCTCGTTATTGGGGCGTCTAAGGCTGATGCCTCTGGGGTGTCCATCACAGGTAATGTTACTCCTCCGAGGTATGATCCCAGTGCCTCCGCCTCCACTTCTCCTTCCCTCCCGTAGAGAGTCTCATAAAACCCCACGAACTCCTCCACTATTCCCTCGGGATCTGTTTTTGTCCCCTCATCCCTGCATGAGATCCTTGACACCCATCTATCTCTCCGTTGGCCCCAGAGTTTGGCCGCCAGCATGGCGTCAGCCTTATCCCCTTTTTCATAATACCTTTGACGCAAGTGTTGGAGGCCCGCTACAATTTTCCCCATCTCCAATGCTCTCAGCTCTTGCTTTTTCTCTCTTGCATCCCCCAAGTCCCTTTCCCTCTCCTTATCACTCTTCCCTTCAGATTCCTCCAATGCTATTATCTCCGCCCGTAGCCTATGAACCAGGAGAGTCCTGGTCCTTTTTTTGGAATCCCCCTCTCTAATCAGAACACCCCTCCAGGTCGCCTTTGCTGCTTCCCAAACTGTCTCTATGTTGACTTCACCCGTGTTATTCAGTTCAAAATATTCATTGATTGCCTTCTCCATCTCCTCCTTAAAAACCACATCCCTTAGCAGGAAGTCATTGCATTTCCACAGGGATTCTCTGGGTTTCAGACCCAATACACTACTATCTGCCCAGACCATATCGTGGTCCGACCAGCTAACCGGGCGGATGATGCAGGACTCCACTCGGCTCATGTTCTGGTGCCCCATGAAAAGGTAATCTATTCTCGTTCTAGTGCCATGGACCGCTGAGTAGAAGGTGTATCCCTTTCCCTCCGGATGCAATTCCCTCCATGTGTCCACGAGCCCATAGCCCCATATCAGCTCCCGGAATTTCCCCTGGGGTCTACCCCCTCGGCTGCCTAGCGGGATGGCCCCTCCACTATGATCTAATTCCCGATTTGCCCACATGTTAAAGTCTCCACCCAGTATAAGGAGCCCCTCTGTCCTGGCCATTCTCTCCCATCGCCTCTTTCAGAAATTCAACCTGGCCCACATTAGGACAATAGATAGCTGCTAGGGAGACCCTGGAGTTGTGCAAGTCACCCGATATAATCATGGCTCTACTGTTCTCCCTCCCCCACCTGGTTACCTCTGTGAGTCTCTGGTTTCTCTGCAGGATGATCCCGACTCCACTCCGTTTCGTGGGAGCGGATGCCCAGAAGGTCTGGCCCACGTGTGCTCCCGGGATGGCCCTCTCCTCTCCCATGACCGTTCTAGTTTCCTGTACGAAGAGGATATCTGTTTTAGCATTCTTCATTTCCCTCCCCAAGAGGGAGCGCTTTGCTGGGGAGTTCAGACCCTTTACATTGAGTGAGCCAATTCTCAGTGACTCAGCCCGGCCCCTATTCTCATTGTCTGCCATTGGGTCCTTGGCCCTCATTACGACCCTGGCGGAAAGTAACTGACCCGACCGCCATAGCGTAAATAGCGTTTCCGCCATTGCACGATGGAGTAAAGTGCGGCCAATTATGACCCATCGGGCACGAGCATTACGCCATGGCGGAAGTGCAAAGTCCGCGATGGCGGAAATGTCCCCAAAACGCCCCTCTCCGCCGTCGTACGGCGCCCTAGGTGCAATTCCGCCACCCATCATAGCGGTCACCGTAATGAGCGCCAATCGCAAAATACGGTGACCGTAAATATACGGAAACGGAAGTAAAAACATGGGGCCGGAACGGGAAACAGCACGCCGCACAACTATAAAATCAGAATCCCAACACAACCATTAAAAATCCGACCCTGAGACACATCCCAACCCGACAGCCACCCTAGTTAAAACAAACAAAATGGGAAAAGTAGCAAAAAAAGCGTGCGACCGCAAGCGGCAGGTCCACTTCTCCCATGAGGAACTCACCGTGCTCACAGAGACCCTCCAGGAGAATGCTGCCGTCGTCTTCTCGACGCAAATGACCAGGACGGCACTTGCGAACAAGAAGGCCACATGGGCCCTGGTGGCACAGCGGGTAAGTGCGGTGGGGACCGCACCCCGCAACCCACAGCAATGCAGAAAGCGATGGGACGACTTGCGGATACGCGTACGGAGCATACTATCGGCCAACCGTAACATTGCCACAGCTACCGGGGGAGGATCGGAATCACCCATCAAGTTGACCCCCTGGGAAGAAATCTGTGCCTCCACCATTGGAATGGAGAGCATAGAGGGAGTCGGAGGGATGGAGAAAGGAGTGCAGACATCCGAAGAATCAGGTAGGTGGGCCAAATAAAACAATGCTAAATCCACAATGTCCAATCATGTGAAGTACCATGTGGCCACATAGTGCAACAGAAACACATGTCCAGGAGAACGGCCACATACATTGGCCAGATAGCGCACTTTAAAAGTCACATTAAATACATAAATAATTAAAAATCCTAAAAACACCCTCTACACGTGCAGCATGCACACCCTAACTGCAGGCTGCAAAACAACTGCATCCTCAATCCACACAGAAATGAAACCACCTCCAAGGCCCTGACCCAAATCACCCTCAGGTACCACCCCAATGCATGTGATACATTGCCATTCCAATTTCCACAGACCCATAAATAACGCTCGCCCTCCTTTACTCCACCACAGGGTCCGAGTCAAACGACGAGCTGCAGGACACCCCTACCAGCACACCTGCAAAGAGGGCCAAGACCAACGGCCAAAGACCCTCCACCTCAGCTGCACGGATCAAGACACGGCAGCAGCACAAATCAAGTGGCAGCACACAGGAGGGGACTTCAACAGGCACCCCAGCAGCCAGCATGCCCACACCAGCAGCACCACAGGTCCCCCCAATGGATGCCACAGAAGGCACTGCTTCTGATGGCAGCAGCACCATAGGTGACACTGCATTAATGCCAGCATGCTCCGACACAGACAACGGTGCTGTCGATGTAGGACCCATCCATGACCTGTCTCAATCCCCCTGTTTGTTTCATCCCCTACACCATGAGGATACCACGCAGGGGCACCCACAAGACGACTGGCCATCCCCCACAAGCCCTGTGGCAAGGCAACATGAGTTGATCAGCCCCTCTGTGACACCACCGCAAATGGCCATGGCACAGCAGAGGCAACAGTCCCTCGACCAGGTGATCGTGCAACAGCAGCAACTGGCCACGCTCCTCAAGGACCATGCTGATGAATGTGGGGGTACTAAGGCAGCCATAGAAACATCTACTGAGACACTTAGGGCACAAATGGAGAGAAGCACCGAGAGCCTGAGGGTACAAATGGAGAGAAGCACAGAGAGCCTGAGGGTACAAATGGAGAGAAGCACCGAGAGCCTGAGGGGGGAACTGCATGCGACGTCCAAAGACGTATGTGCTGAACTTGCCGCTGTGCGCCGTGGGCTCACTGAGCTCTCACAAACCCTTAGGGACATGCATGGACGTGAGCAGGCAGAGACATCATCCGTTGCAAGTTCCGTCCAGGGCAGCCCCCAACGTAGATCTGGGAGGAACCTGCGCTCCACAGGCAGGGGTGCCCCTGATACCCGGAGAGGGGGCTTGCAATAGCGTCTGCCCACTGACAATGAGCATCTTTGGACACTGGTGTTCGGGGGGGAGGTCGGAGGGTGGAGGGGGGGTGTTGGGCTTTCTTGGGTGGCGGGTCGATGGGGTGTGTAATATAATTTCACATATGCTATAAACATTTCATAATCATCCAATGAGACGTGTGGACATTGATCTTTGTGTACGAGGCCTTTATAGGCGTACAGTCCACATTGTGCATGTTCCAGACACACACAGTGCCACAAGTCCCGTGTCCATGTATCAGCCACCAGGCGTGAGTGCTAGAAGCATGAATCTATGATACTCTTGACGAATTTCACGGGCCTCCTGTGCCTCGCGGACTCCCTGAGGTGCTGCCACATCCCCAGCCTCATCATGACCATCTTCAGGTGCGTGCAGTTCTGCGTCAGGGGGCATGGGCACATTTCTACGTACGCACATGTTGTGTAGCATGACACATGCCATGACTATCTTTGCAACCTTCTCATGGCGGTACAGGAGTGCCCCGCCAGACCTGCTGAGGCAGCGGAAACGAGCCTTCAGTAGGCCGAATGCCTGTTCTATGACTACACGGGTACGTGAGTGGGCATGGTTGTAGTCCTCCTCATGCTGGTCCTGTGGGTTCCGGAGTGGTGTAAGGAGCCATCTCTTCAATGGATACCCGGCATCACCTGTATGTGGACAAGAAAGGATGTTTGTGGAATGACATTGCTACGTACGCATCCCCCCCCTTCCTGCCAGGTCATTGCCGCATCACATACCCCACATTATCATGCATGGAATGAGACTCACCGAGTAGCCAGGATCTGTTCCCTGCGTGTCGCTCCATGTAGCGTGGTATTGTAGAGTTCCTCAAGACCATAGAATCATGGGTTGATCCAGGAAATCGGGCACAACAATGTGTAAAGATCCTGTTGGAGTCACACACCATCTGTACATTAAGAGAATGATATTGCTTCCGGTTGCGGTACTGGGCCTCCATGGCATGTGGGACAACCAATTCCACATGGGTGCAGTCGATGGCACCAATGCAACCCGGTATGCCGGCCAGTGCATGGAATCCAACTTTTGTGTTTGTAATCTCCTGCTCCGAGCGTGGTAAAGAGATGTAGTCGTCTGCGTGCTTCAGGAGGGCATCGAGCACTTGCAATAGTGTCCGTGAGAACAGTGGCTGTGAAATGCCATGCAACTGTCCGACTGTGTGCTGGTAGGTGCCTGTGGCCAGGAAGTGGAGTACAGACACCACCTTCAGTAGGGGTGGGATGGCGGTTGGGCTATCTATCATGCTGACAAGGTCAGCCTGTGTCATGTCCACAATGGAGATTATGGTGTCCCGGTCCAAACGGTAGAGGGTGTGGATCTGCTCAGCAGTGAGGTTGAACGGATGAGCTCGAAGGCGTGGGATTGCGGGCTGCCTGCGTGGTGGTAGTGGCTGTGCTGGTGGGCCTTGCTGGCCCTGCCTTGCCCTCCTCCTCCTCCTGCGTCTCCTCTGTGCGGCCGGTTGTTGTAGTAGTTGGTGTTCGTCTTCTTCTTGAAGTTGGAGTACTTGCAGTGCTATCAGGTCCCCCAGGCCCAACATCGCTAGTCCTGCCGGTAGCATTTTGGAGTGGGTGTGGTTGTGGGAGGGGGTTGGGTGTGCAATTTATGTGTTTTCAGGCTGTATAGCCTCCACCTGTGGTGATTCATTCCACCTGTGTCAGCTGCAATCCCCTTTGGGCGAGCACTGTACCGAGATTCACCGACGGGCGGGGCGTCCCATTTGTGAGTGAAGCCAGTTGCCATTTTCACACACTGCCGCACTACATGGATGATTTTGTGATTTCGAGCGCCCACGGATGCCTTTTCGACGTGATGTTGCAAATGAGGAATTCGAAGGACAGCGCTTTCGGTTTTCAGCTAGCGGCGAGGAGACGCCCACAGGTCTGACTGCAAATATAACGTTCTATTGTTTAATGTCCTTGGGACAGGGGCCATGGCGAGAATGCAATGATTGATATGAATAGTATGGGATGCGCAATAGCGTAGTGGACGATACGGCAGGACGTTCCCAAATACATGTTACTTCACATCACTAGAATTCCGGGCTGGAGCACAGTGGATTTTGCAGGCTGCATTACGCACAGACTCAATGGAGATTTCAAATGTAATGTGAGTTAATAATCATGCGTTTTTATACCGGGATGAGGGAATGAGGTATGGATGCATGGACAGATGATTTAATAGAGAGTTTGCCATGTACATGGCTTTTTGGTATCTATCCCCTTCCCCTGCGCTATGTGATGCAGAGCTGCCATAGTGGGACCATCGTCTATCTGCCCTTGTTGAACCCTCCCTGTCTCGACGCGCCTTCCGACACTTGTGTCTATGCACGTTACTAATCCCATCTCATGGATTCTGTTTTAACAGACGCATGCACACAAACACTCGTTTGTAATAGTGTTTTCACCTCGATTTATTTTGTTATGATTGGCATGTGATTCATGGGTGGAAATAATCCTTTTGAGTGGGCTAGCATGCATATGGCTGTAGATTTGGTGTGATCATTGAAGTGAGTGATTCAAATGAAGTTCTGATGGCCATACTATTCTTTTTCATTTCATTTGGGTGACAGGTATCTCCTCCCCTTTTGCCGCTGCCATCTGTATGCCACTCCTGCAGATGGCTTTTACTCCCGACACCTGCTGCTTCGAGTTAATCAGTGGAGCACCATTACGATCTTATGGGACGATCGCCAATGGGCCACATGCCCTTACGCAGTACTAGTGGCTAGGAGCAACATATCTACCTTTCAGCTGGACTAGTGCCTACCTAATGGGACGAGCCTGCGGTTCTAGGCGCTTCCATGTTGCCTTTTTGGACGTGAATGTAGCCCCTGTGTACCATGAAGGAACAGGGCGTCACACAAGGAGTAGCTGGTCATTTATTGCGGATGCAGCCCACAGTAATGTAGATATTTTGGGGTTTATGACCTAATAGCTGTATGGGCTTGGTGAATTTGATGTGCATTAAAATTTTAGTCTGATGTTAACCGTGTAGCGTTATTCTTTGGAAGTAATGTAGCATATTCCTATTTGTGGAGCGATGTATTGTGAGTAGATCTGCATTGGGTTCCGGCTTCTGAGTATAGTTGCGTGGTACTGTACTGGCCGCGTTTGCCTACGAAGCCCACTAAGGTCAGGGATAGGGGCTGCCATCATGACTGTTTTAATGATGTCATGCTTAGGGGCGGGGGTTTAGCTTTTGTGTAACAGATGCCGGTCAGCCAGGTGGATTGGTGGAATGATGTGATTATCAGATAATGGCTGGTCACAGGTGCCTGTGTTTGCGTGCGTTTCTTGGAGGGAGACTGAGGTCATGTCCATTGGAATAGCTTCTGTATTCGTGCCATCTGTGCCCTGCAGCTCCCATTGGCCCCTCTTGAGATGAGCCTGGCTGCTCAGTCACTCTGCCAACTTGTGTGGTACATGCTTATGCTGATGGTTGGTTTGTTTACTGGCATGTGTACAGGGCTGGTGCAGTCTCCCTAAGGATACTGCTTTGAATGTTGCCTTACACTGGTGTCAGGCGATGGGGGCCTGTTGTTGTTTTGTCTCATCTTTCAGTTCATTTTGCTGTACTTGAACCTTCGCATGCCTGTGCTGCATCAGTACGGCAATGGTGACATGCCAAATATGGATGGCCACTCACAAGGCACTTGGAGCCCCTACATTCATTTGTTCGTTGGCATGCGTGGGTGACTTGTGCATTTCACTGGTTGCATTTTACTTCATTGCACCTACGAGGTGTTGTGCAATGTGGCCAGGGAGTGGTGTACAGGCACTCAGTTGGGCCATTTACGGTTGGTTCACGATGCCGTATTTCTCGCCATGGCGGATTGGTACTTTCCGCCATGCTTGATGGCGTTATGTAAATGTCCGCTAGGGTCAGAATTCGCGTACCGTTGCGCCATGGTAGTAATTACGGTTTTGCATGGCGCGCGTGCGCGTACTTGGTGCAGTTAGCGTTGGCGTTCACTACGGTGTCGCTAATGGCATTGTACTTTACGGTGACGGGTCATAGTCGCAACGAGTGGTATTCGATGGCGGTATTGCATTTCCGCCATCGTTTTTCGATTTCCGCCAGGGTCGTAATGAGGGCCCTTGTCTTGTGTGTACCGTCTTCCCGGATCTGTGCTTGCTGCCGCCTTCCAATGTGGTTTTGAGACTGTGTGGGTCCCCAAAATCCCCAACCCCAACTCTCTCCCTTCCCTCGTACCCCCTCCCCCTCTTTATCATGATGCCTGACAACGGGCAAGCCACCAGGGTGAATGCAAGACCATCCACCGCAGTCCCCTTGTTAAGCTCAGCGTCCCCGGCCGGGGCTGTTTGATTCAATCTCTCAGTTTCTCTAATAGCGAGCCTCTGACCACTTAGTCCCCTTCGGCTTCCGTTGTGGGGGTGTTTAGTTTCTTGAATTTCCTTCGGCCCTTTATCTTCTTCTTTGTGGACCAGGGGCCCTCCGGCTCCCTCCTGGCGCTCCGAGGCTCTTGCACCTCCATCTCGTTTCCTTCCTCTGGGGTACCCCCTTTGAGTACCTGCAGCACTTGGGATGCCTCCTTGCCGCTGGTCACTCTATAGTCCACTCCTGTGCGTTCAAAAGACAAGGCGAATGGGAAGGACCACTTGTATCTTATGTCTTGGCTGGTGAGCCACTGGGTGAGCGGCCGGCCTTCTCTTCTGCGGGTAAGAGTGAAAGCCGAGAGGTCCTGGAAAATCCTCACTGTGTCTCCTTCGAACAAGAAACTCTCCAGCCTTCTCGCTTTCTCGAGGACCTCCATTTTTTCTCTGTAGCGGAGGAACCGCACAACAATGGACCTTGGGCCGCCCCTCGCTCCACCTCCCCCTCGGTGGGCTCTTTCCAGCTGGACTTCCTTGCCCCCCTCGAGTGTGAAGAGTTGGTTGATGAGGCCCTGAACCTTTCTCCCCACATCTGCGGCAGTCTCGCCTCTCTGTTGAGTCACACCCATGATGCGCAGGTTGTTTCGGCGTTCTCTGTTCTCTAGGTCGTCCATTTTTAGGGCTATGTACTCCTATCTGATTTCGAGGTCTGTTAGCCTCGCTTCATATTTCATGTCTAACAGGTACATTTGGAGGTAGTTGTTTTCCATTCCCTCCATTTTTTCCTCGAGCGTCTCCACTCTCCCCCTGAGATCAACTATAGAGGCTTGCATGTCCGTTCAAATCGCTTTTATCTCCTGGAGGATGTCCTTAAGGTCGTCCTTCGTTAGCACTGCGGGGGGGGGTCGGCACTTGAAGGCATGGTGACTCTGTGTGGTTCACCGAGGGGTGCGTTGGACCGGCGGAAGCGTTGGAGGGAGCGGATTGCGCACGTGGGCTGGTTCGGTTCCAGGGCTCCGGTCTCTGGGTGCCCTTTGGAGTTTGGGTGGGGGTGGGGGCGCCTCTCACCCTGCCTTAATGCCTTGAGGTTTCCTCTGGTTGTCTTGGGCCCTCCTCGCTTCCGCGGAGGCAAGCTCACATGTGGGGGGGGACCCCGGTGATGGCTCCGGTCCTCACGAGGGGGGCTAAGATTGTGATTGGGGCCTGTTTCCCCAGATGCGGCATGGCTGAAATGTTTCGGGGGGACCCCTGTACTCCAGGGGGGAAGGCCGTGCCAGCCTTTACGGGGTGAGTTGTGCTGGTCCGTGCCCGGAGGGCGCCGGAGGGGGGCCACACACAGTCTGCCAGGTCTCAAGTATCAGTTTTCCCCCCTGCTCTCCTCACCTTCTTTGGGCCGTCGAGGGCCGCCACATGTCCAATGTGGGCTCGGACTGCTTCACTGGGGGCTCCTTTTCGGGTAGGCCTCCGTGCGCGGGGGATGGGTCGGGAGGCTCCCGAAGTCCTGATTTGCTGCTGGTGGTCCGCACCGGAGCGGTTCTTGGTGGTGGGCGGCTCCCACCAGGACACCCCACTCGTCCCTGGCCCTGCACGGTGTCCACACGCCACCGGGGCAGAGCCGCGGAGGCGACGACCGGCGGCTCTGGGTTCCGCAGCGGGTCCGGCCAAGGCCTGGGGCGCCGCGAGATGTGACGCCCCCAGTGGCTCCGCTGCACAGCATCCGAAAAGGTGTCCTCTCTGTTGCTCGGCGAGCGGGGCCTCAGATCGGGCCAGGCTGTATCCACTTTCAGAGGAGCGCTCGATTCGTTAGGCCGCTGCCGCGGGGGGCGCACGTTACCGTCGGGGTTACTCCAAACTCTCGGCCGGGGATTGGCTCAGAGTGCTAGGCCCTGCGGTGGTGGAGGAGCGCTGGTCTCACACGTCCAGCATGCTCCGCACCCTCTGGCGGTCTGCAGTCTTGGGTTTTTTAATGTCCCTTTCAATTGCTTGCATTTTTCCTTGAAATGAGACGGACACCTGGTTTGTTGAAACCCCTAAACTGCCCTTAGTCCTTACTCCTACCTCTGTTTTCTATAATGAAATTAATTATACCTGATATGTCTGTTTCAAGGACTCTGTTGATTCCTCATCCTGTGACAAAAGCCTGCTCCAGTGTGGCAATTAAAGTCGAAATTGTTTCACTTAGATAAAAATGTGACAACGCTTACATTTATACGTGACATCACCCTTAAAGTTGGGGCAGCACAATGCCTTCTTGGACATACAAACCAGCCCATCAGCCAAAGGTGGCCAAGGAACTGCAGCAAGAAGTCTTGTTTCTCTTAGTTATATTTATTTTAAGATCTTGCAGAGCAAGCTTTCGGGCCAAGAAATCAGGGCCAAATAGAAAGATTGGAACCACTTACTGATAGTCCCTCTGCTTTTTTTTTGTTGGTGAGAGCAGGCTTTTCGATTTTGTGGCATATGCAATGATTGTGTCAATGCTCATAGTTAACGGATTAAGAGAGAAATTAAACTTGAAGTATGAGTGATAAAGCAGTTGTTTGGAAATAGTGTGAATAGGAACTTGTTCTTAAATATGCATTCCCCTTATGTCCACCGATCATTAACCCCCAAGTAAAGCAAATGACTCCCTCTAAAAAGCACCTGACCACATCAAACTAAACCAGGTAAATAGTAGTTGGCTTTTTATAGTGCAGGAATGAATTTTCATACCTGTGTGCTGCAATAAATTGCAGCTGGTGCAGGTGAATTTTCCTTGAGTCTGCTTATTTCAATATGGTGGATGGTATTACATTCTGCAGCTGTCTGGAGCACAGCCTCAAGTGTCTGATGAATCCGGCAGAGTCATCACTGATTTCCCGGCTGTGTCCACCTCCCATGTGGCAAGGGGACGGCAGCCGTTACTTGATCCTGACTCCAGCGGTGACTATGTGAGGGAGGATCACATGGGGGGGAGACCACCTCCGGAGAGATGCAAGAACTTAATCGGGTGAGACAAGGTATCCCCCATTTTCCATTGAAGAGAACCCTTCCATATCCAATACCCTCATGGCCTATTGTCCTAAATCTACTCCTTCTCTCTTGAAGAATAAGGAAAACCCTTTGCTCAGACTTAATAGGCCAACCTTCCAACTTTGGTCTACCTTGTGAAACTTATAAAACCTCCCTTTCCAGTTCACCTATCAATCATCCAGGACTCATTTGCCAAGTCCAGCAAGTGCTCTAGTGGTGCTCGCATACACCTGTGCTCTGTAAATTTAAAGAGCAGAAGCAGAGAGTCAATGGCTGCTGCTAGCAGAAGAGAGCTGCGCCTGTCCACAAAGTTTGAGAAACAGAACGGCTAAAACCAGTGTGGTGGAGCCAGGTAGCCCACCGATGAAGGAGAAAGAAGCTGCTGCGTAAGAAGGATATGCTGCAGTAACGATAGGAGATGGTGAGAGACTCCTGGGCGTTCGCAGGTGACAGAGAGCAACGCTTCAATTACCGTCACCTGGAACGATGCAGACGTGTCAAGAGGAAGCTTCAAGAGATGGGCAAACCAAGATGCGGCGGTCACGAGCAGGCAGCAAACAGAAACGCTTTAATGGGTGACCGCGGGAGAATCCAGAAATGCCAACAATAGCCGGTGACTCCACCCAGAGACAGCAGGGACACAGGGGCGTATCGACAGACACGCCGAATACAAGTAATTGCAAACCAAGCAACCGAGAGAGAAAGAGCGAAAGGACTTCATGTAAAAGAGGTAATTATGAAAAACGATTGCAGTGCAGGCATTCGCTTCGTCTCAAGGCGATATTCCTGTATTATAGATGTCTAATCACTTGTCTAGAACTGCAAACTCTGTGTCTGGCCAAAACTTTGCAATAATCCAAAATTAATGTAGTTATCATATGGCAAAGCATCTGTAACACAAGCTTTTCAAATTACATTGGTGACTACCAATATATTCTCAGAAAAGAAAAAGTATCTCTCGTGTCTTTATGATCAGATTTCTAAATCTATGCCTTTTCAATTTTTGTGAAGTTCATTGTTCTTCAAACATAGATGTC
The DNA here is from genome assembly GCF_040938575.1 of Ambystoma mexicanum. NCBI lineage: Eukaryota > Metazoa > Chordata > Amphibia > Caudata > Ambystomatidae > Ambystoma > Ambystoma mexicanum. Next base: position 758,872,260 of record NC_090941.1, read on the forward strand.
TGATGATATCAGATTCTTCCAAAACTACTCATGATACAAAGAAAATGTTATTAATTCTTTTAACTCTTGTGGTCACCTCAATGTCCTTTTTTAAGTTCACTTCTACACGTTTTTCCCCACCATTTGGTGGATCATCGGGAGGATTTATAGCAACAATATCAAAATACTTGGACAACCATCCGAAAATTACATATAGAAGAGTGTCAACAATTAAGACTTTCATTAGTCTGAGTTTCTTGGAACCAGAGACTACGAAAGCATCAAGAATGCTGCCTGATTCTTTGGAATTCATGGTACACGCCTGAAAGACAAGTTTAATAGGTGCTGGACTGCCATATTTAAATCTACTCCCAACAATGATTTTAGCGTGGATGATCCTTCAGTGAGTGTCTTCAGTTCTTTTTAAAAGTATGGCATTGAACCTGGCCAGAAGATGGCTCCTTTTTTCATAGAGCGGAGGACTCCATCACTTGTAAAATTAATCCACACTTTAGATGTTGAGCTTCAGTCCTGAATAGATGGGTAGTAAAATTGGTAACAGCGTTTATTTCAGGTTTCTTAATCTGTAAACGCATACATCTTAAAATATACAAGAAAAGACATTTTATATTATGAAGTCAAAAGCAAACGTGAATAAAATCATGAAATCCTCACGCATATTCATTTGACATATCTTCCAACCTCAACAGCAGTATTTCAAAATTCTCTTCTTCTTAATGCGCATTTAAAAAAGTAACAACCGCATAACAGGTAAAATCATCACAGAGTTGAAGAGCCAATTTCAAAGGAGGTCTACAATTGTTAATGTTCTTTCTATTCCATTAAGGGATTAATGCGTTTTCCTTATGCCAATGTATAAAGTGCAAAGATCCTGAAGTACCTTAGAGGTTCATTATCTTGTCTGCAATGTCATGATATGGCAAGTGATCTTTTGTTAGTTTTACTTATCTCCCGAATTGCGAAAATGAGTAAAAGGCTTTAGGGACCCATCACCACTTTTGTGGTAAATCTGAGGTAAATGTGCTGATTTACTGCCACATTTGTTTACAGATACCGCCTCTTTGTGGTGGCACAGAGTGTTAGTCCTAATTGTTTGGAGCCTGTAGGACTCCATTTGGATTTTTATACAAATATTGTTGGATTTACCATGCAGATTTACCACTCACAATCAATCCGCTAACAATCCCAATGGAGTCCTACAGACTCATACAATGGGGACTAACACCACTGTGCCGCCACTCATAATCTTGTGGTAAGTCCATGGGATCGATGGCGGTAACTGTAAATTCATTTGATGCTAAATCACCAAATGTACTGCTGATTTACCACCAAAACCCATAATGAAGCCTTTAATCTTAATCTTAATCTAGATATCACCTATCTTTGTGTCACTGTGAGTAGGAAATAGTAATTGTGCTATTGGGGCACGCAGTAGATATTTTCAATGAGCTCTTGTCCTTCATCTGATATTCTCGGATCATGGAAACTCTTTCATAATAGAGTTCAAATGTGGGCTTTAGCAACAGTCAACATAGTTTCCAGATGTGAGAACTAAGTTTTCAAACTGAGTGAGATTTCTTTTTACGCACAGTAACCAAGGAATAACTTTTAACAATTATGTTTCAAATAAATCACAATATGGTAATCATCAATTTATATTCTGAATTTTTCCATTATGTCCCCCAAAAAGTGAGTGTCAGCAAAGCAAGAATATCTGTTAAATAAGTCAAACCCAGTTCTAAATGAACATTATAACTAATAGTCCAAAAGGGGATGCCTAGTAGCGAGCACCCACTTATTTTGTATACTTTGAAGTTTGTTAGCATTAGTAATACCCCAGTTCGCAGTCCCATATACTCAGGTGAATATATGAGTTTCTTCCAATATTATTAATTTGGCCTTTTTATAACAGTCCAACTTTTTTTTTCTTTTGGTCGGCTGCCTCAGACAATTAACATTGAGACAAAGGACCTTGTCCCTTCTTCTGTTTCATGTAAGCTGGATAATGGGAAAGATCTAGGGTGTTGTCGTGCCAGAGCAATCCTAGCTAACTCTGTCCAGCCAGTATCCCTTGACCAGTCGTGGTTATTGTGACAATACGTAGGCTTTGTACCTTTTTCCCTGAGGGGAGCCACCCCCTTTTGAGGCTATGGAGGTGAGCCCGCTCAGCAAAACACTCCGTACGGGTTTGGGAAAGCGGGATGACAGTGGGAGTGACTCCCCTCAAGGGGACAAGGACTCTGATACCCATGAGGAACTCCCTCTACCTAGGGCAGTATCTACATACACAAGAAACTGTTATTACCAGCACAGACTGGTGCAGTGCCGGCGGGGCAAAGGAGCCGGCCTTACCTAGAGGTGCGACCACGCAGAAGACGTGGTAGACCTGGTGCTCGAGGAACAACGCTGACCCCAGAACGTGAGGGAGAGCTGAGGTACAGAGGAATGATGAGATGAGCAAAACACAAAAGTTGCTTGTGTGCAGATGTATATGCCAGAAAGCCGTGGAGAACGCCACTGCTACCGAGCAGACGCCACCTCATTGGAGCAAACCCGGGTTGCTCATAGTGGAGGGGAGCGGAGAGACCAGTGAGGTAAAGGGGGATGGGATGTCCACAGTGAACTGTTTAAAAAGATATTAAAGCTTGTGAATGCCACAGGTGAAACTGTTTTGAGAAAAGGCTGTAGTGAACCCAACAGAGGGAGGCTGATATTCGAGAGGGGTCTGAGCCCGGAAGAGGGGGACCCAGGGGTGAAAAGTCATCACCCAACGTACATTTGGAAAGGAACTTATTGTCTGTTATTTTAACCACATCAGGTCCACGGAGGCAAGAGACTTTTTGTAGAAAAGAGACTTAAGCACCAAAGGTCCTGATGGCTGAAAACAGAACTGTCGTCTAGTGCTCAGGAGTCCCACCTTGTCCTATGCTAATTTGTGAACACTTCTTTCTTTCTTGTGAATCCTATCCCACACTCTTTTTGTTATTTAGTTGTAAGGATTGGCAATAGGTTTTTTAGTTTTGGCCTTTTTATTTTGACAAGACGCCACTAGGACAGCCTTATTATTATTTGATGGTCATAGCTTGCTCCCATCTTAGATTTAGTTTAGATTAGGTGTTTTTCCAACCTGCACCTACAGTTTAATAAACACCCTTAAACTCTGATCACTTGTGTCTGTCTTCACTGTTGCCACCATGAGTTCCTTACAACGCAAAGCCTCACTGTTGCATGATCTATATTCTTTTGTTTATGGCCAACTTCCTTCACTCTTTGCCACAGTTCCAGGAATCCCTTATGGAATATTACATTTCTTTTATATTTTTACACTGTCCACCACCATTTTAGAGAATTCAAGCTGAGCATTCTTGATGTGTACTAAATGGAAGTGGCATACGACGTTCAAAATCATTTGCCGGTGTCCAGCCTGGCTTGGCTTTAGTTGGGATGGAATATTCTGTGCTTTGTCAACTTCGATGGGGGTGTTAAACTTGATAAGTAGGAGAATGGAATTAATCTTTGCAAGTACACCATAGAGCCATCACCATTCAAGCCCTCTTGAAGGTCAGAAATGTGTCGGCTGTACTGCCGATTTGGTGGAGGCATCTGGCTGAGTTCTGAGTGCCTCTTCCCCCAGCAGCACAGGGGATGGTGAAAAGTCTATCAACAAGTGTGGATGACAGCCTGAACTGAGAAGAGGTGCAAATTTGACTTAAATTAATCTGAAATCAGCCAACCTGTAGAGTGCCCCAATGAACTCCCAAGGCTTTAAGATCACAGGGAATTAAGGATCAATGATTAGTCATATTGCACCATGTGACTTGGCCAAGAGAGTCTCCTACTAAGAACGAGTTTAGCAAATCTAACATTTTGGCCCAGTTGGTGGAGTCCTCCAGCAGAGCCCCAGTGGTCTCTTCCCCCTGCGGCTCTAGATGGCGTTGAGAAGTCTATCTCCAAGCGTACATTACTGCCTGAACCGAGAATGAGGGACAAGCCTTTCCTACAATGGCTCACAGAAATGTATCTAAAATTAGCCAACCTGGAGGGTCACTCTGTTATCTTCAAAGGCTCTGAGCGCAAGGGAAAGGCAGCCTGGATTTTTTATATTGTGCCACGAGACCTGCCCTTCAGAGCCTCTTCACCACCAGGAATAGGGTAGCCTTGCCCAAATGAGTAGGCAAGGGTTTCTTGGCAAATGGTACTGCCTGTTTGCCTATTCATCTGTCTCACCCTCCAACTAATGCTTATTCCAAGATGGCACAACTAGCATGGTGTTTTTACATCAGCTCTCTAGGCCATGCTGGTGTTAAGTATTCATAATGGTTAATGTCAGGGATCATTTTGCTCCCTAATCTCTTTTACTTGCTCCTCAGTGGTAATACCTGTTGGTCACTCCCACCCACAACCATATCCCACTTTTGCTGTAATATGGTAGCTGCAACTACTCGTTGGGCATTATAACAGAAGTGTCATTGTTCACATGAGGTTAGTACCTATATCCCATTTCCCACTGAATCTCAGCATTGATGATCAAAGTGAGGATATACACTGAAAAATGACTCCCAAAGTCTTATAGATGTGACAGGTTCCCTTGCCCATCCAACTCCCACTCATTACTCCGAGACCAAGTGCTGAGATCTCTCAAGGTTGGCTTATTCCTGAACTGTTACCTGCTATCTGGACTCTCATTATACCTCAGGCTGAAGAAACCATTTCAATTGCTCATGGGATGGTGAAATTAATAAACAAGCAGGTGATAAACACTATTAGCACACCCTTATTCTAATGCTGTCCAACTTGGAGAAAGTAAAAAAAATGTATGTATTACTCAAATAGTGTATTTTAAGGTAGAGTTGCAGAGGAGAGAGAGACAACCTTGACACCTAGGTTGTACAGTATAAGAGAACAAAGAAAAAGTTCCCAAATTTGGGAACTCGTATCCCCTGCACACTATCTTGTGTCTGGAAAACCAGACCAACAACTAAAGTGACCATATATACAAGTAGTAAATATTATATGACATCACACTGTAATATGTGGTAATTTAGTCAAAAGCGAATTTCAGAAAATCAGTTCAGTCAGAAGTTTATCACAAGAATCTTCATTTTATTCATGGTGATGATACCAAGAGGGCCCAACGCGTTTAGAGTGACACTCCCTCTTCTTCAGGGGCATGTAACATTCTATAGAAAAAGTTCATATAACATAACATTAGGATTTATGATACAAACATGTGCATACATACTTGTAGACTGAATTTATAACTCATAATTTCAACAAAAACTCCTAATGATCTGTCGTGTTTTTAGCCCATTTATGATAATACACCAACTATCAGTGAAAAAGAATTCTCATTACAGTTTCAGTTATACTAGGATTCAACCACTAGTTCTCATGTAACTCTCATTCTGCATTAGTGATCTCGGGTAATTGCTCAGGTGCCTAGTAAAGTCTAGTAAAAATTGAAAAAAGAAAATATTCTTAACCTTGTGCACTTGTCCTTAAAAGAAATTTCTTGCCATGTACCCAATGACAATCAGAGTAGTAAATAAGTAATGTCCACTTCCTGTAGAGATTTCCAATTCACCACGCCTAAGTATGGTCAAGGTCAAGGACAGGAACCAAAGTCCTGTGTGGTAAAGTACAGAAAGTAATATCAACAACGGGGGGATACTAAAAGGAGTAAAAGCTCATTCCATTGAGTACAATAGCTCAGAAGGAAACTTACACTAATTAGTGTCCAGAGGCAGTAAGTTGGCTTGTGCCCGGGGAGTGGTACAACTATCTCTCAAGAATGGTGGTCCATGTCTGTTCGAGAGGGACCTGATAAAAGAGTGAAATTGAAATGTAAGAAAAAGGGTAAAATACTCAGAAATCCTGAGCTGTGTTTGGAACCATGAGGACAAGGGCCATGCAATTCTAACACTCTCACTTACTTGATGAATCTTCCAGAAGGGGACCAAAGAAGCTGTTCTCTGTAGAGCGATCTCCAAAGGAACTGCTGCCGCCATATGCAGCGAGCAGCGTTTATTTATATCAAACACTCATTGTGACGTGCATGTGCGGGATGATGTCATCATTAACTGAGGACCGTTTGTTGTTAAAATAAGTAAATGTCCAATGGTGAAATGAATACTCAAACTTCAACAAATGATAGTACCTATGAAAGTCACATCTAAGAAAGAAAAGAAATCGTATAAAAACAAATCATTGTGAACCAGCTCTGCAATGTCTTGTACTAGCTACTGCTCCGTCAAACACAAGACATGGTGTAAAGACTAGCACATCTCACGCCATAAGGTTGACAAATGGAGATTGATTTTAAGAACTATGTTTCACATCCCGAAACTGCATCCTATTAATGGTGGCGTATGCCGGGATAACACTTAGCACTGAGGCGCATGAGAAAATAATTACATACATGGACATTACTTTGTTGTTCCAAGTCAACCATAAGACTTTACAGACCCATAGATGGTATGCCACTTTCTCTCATCTGAACTGTAAGGGCATGCTCCTTGTCCCCTTCCTTTAGAACCTTAACTGTGTCGCATGCAGGAGAGCGCCCCAGGAACCAGCCAGATGTCGAACTTCAACATGTGGTCGTAAGGCAAGCTTCGGGGAACATCTATCAAAGAAGGGGGGGCCTTGCTGTAATCTTTCTTAATCATACCAAATTTCTACGATGGAGGTAAAACTGTTTCTCTCTTTCGAACAGATAGTCTGTAAATGTACTACATACTAAAACCTCAGCCTAGTCGCACCAGTTAATAATTAGATGTTCAACTCTGAATGCGCTGATCTGTTAGGGAGCCAAACTGAAAATGTTCACTGTAGACACCCACTTCCCGCAACACCACTTATTGGGTGGTTGGAGTAGGACTTGTGACCATGTAGCCCAGCACTGAAAACAGCTCAGACATTGCTAGTGATAAGGAGGCTGTGATTGCATGTCCCCCTTGCTGACAAGCAAGTTTTAAATATTAAAAGGCAGACGCAGCACCAAAAACAGCTCAGACGCTGCCAGTAATGGACTGTGGCCTAGTGAATTCAAACTCTAAAAATCCAGAGATAGCCGTGTGACATTTAACCCTGAGAGAATGCAGCAAATGAAGAGGGAAGACGATTCCCGGGTTTGGATGAAGCAACCATAGTTTTGAAATGACAAATGAAGGAACACATATAGAGAGAATGCACTCCTACTCATAAAGTCTCTTTATGACTCATGTCTTAGCTTAGCCAAGCGTTCCTACTTCTCTTACCTTCTCCACTCCCAAGCTTCTCACCCTTGTCGAATCTTTCAGACACTAACTCGTCTTCTCTCACCTACCACTCCCGACTACTCAGTAACTTCTTCCCTCTTCCCCTCTGACTTTGCTGACTCCTTTTCCTCCAAGACTTTCTCTCTCCGCCAAGGCATTCTACGCTCCCCCTTTCCCTCTCCTCCTCCCCCCTCATACCGCCCCTTCCTCCCTCATTCTGATGCATCCCTCCTCCTGTCCAAAACTCACCCTACAGCTGCCCCCTCTGATCCCATCCCCACACACCTGATCCCCAAAATCTACCCTCTCCTAATCCCCTACCTCACCTCTTTCTTCAACACCTGTCTCTCATCTGCTACCTTTACCTCTGCCTTCAAACATGCTACTATCATCCCCATACTGAAAAAGCCCTCTGCTGACCCCTCCTTCCACCCAACTTTCGTCCCATCTCCCTTCTACCATTCCTCTCTAAGCTTCTAGAACGCCTTGTTTACTCTCAACTCTCAGCCTTTGTCTCCAACCTCTCTCTCTCCTCCCCCCTACTCAATCTGGGTTACGCCCTAAACATTCCACAGAATCAGCTCTTACCTCCGTACTCAACTCCCTTCTCACTGCACGCTATTCTAAGCAATCCTCTATTCTCATTCTTCTAGACCTCTCCGCCACCTTTGACACTGTCGATCACCCCTTACTCCTCAATACTCTTTCCTCCTTCGGTCTCAAAGACTCTGTTCTCAACTGGTTCTCCTATTACCTCTCCAATCGTTCTTTTGCTGTCTCTTGGGGCGGCCGTTTCTCCCCTACTCACTCCCTTGACTTTGAGGTCCTCCAAGGATCCGTACTTGGTCCTTTCCTCTTCTCACTTTATACCTCCCTTCTTGCCCCTATTATCTCTTCCTTTGGTATCTCTCATCATTTCTACGCAGATGAACCCCAACTTTACCTCTCCTTCTCTTCCTTCACTTCCGATATCCACCTCAAACTCTCCTCCTGTCTTACAGCTATCAAAAACTGGATGTCTTCCCACTTTCTCTCCCTTAACACTGATAAGACTGAAGTCTTATTCTTTCCTGCCAACACACTTCCTCCTCTTTCCCCCTACCAATCCTCCCTTCTCATCCTCTGCCCGTAATCTTGGCCTACTCTTCGACTCTAACCTCTCATTTTCTCTCCACATTTCTCTTACCTCCCGAGCCTGTCGCTACCACCTCTTCAATCTTTGCAAAATTCGATGTTCCTTCACCTTTCAAGCTACCAAACTCTTAATTTCATCTCTTATCTTTTCACGTCTATTCTACTGTTCTGCTCTCCTCTTTGGCCTCCCTGCCTCTCATCTTGCCCCCCTCAAATCCCTCGATCACTCTGCCATCCGTACCTTTGCTTTCGCTCCCCTCTAGATTCCATCTCCTATTCGCTCTCTTCTCTTGAGTGGCTTCCCTTTCATTCACAACTTTCTCTGCCTCGCTTTTAAATCTCTTCACGACCTTGCCGCTCCCTACCTTCCCTCCCTCCTCTCTCTACTCTCCCTCTCGCCCTCTCCGATCTGCCGACCTCTTCCTTCTTTCTGTTCCACCATCACCCTGCGCCCCTTCCCGCTTTCGATCCATTCAGCTCCTTGCCCCTCTACATTGGAACTCTTTACCTCTCCATATGCACTCCATTTCCTCTTTACCCCTCCTTCCGCTCCTCCTTAAAATCTCATCTTCTTCATCCTCCTTCCTGACTACTCCTTATCACTTCCTTCTTACTCTTCCTCCTTTTATCTTATTCCTTGTCCTCAGCAAATTGTTGTGCATACTGTTCTTGATTGTTTGATTCTAGTTTGATACTCATGCTTCTAACGTAAAGCGCTATATAAAATGTAATACATACAAATACAAAATACTTTAAGAATATAGCACTGTGTACATTTGCAAGTATAATCCTTGCTGACACCCCTTGGATGATAATGCACAGCATAACTTGGATGTATAGGTAGCTCAGAAACAGGGTCTTGGAGTAGACAACTATGGAACTATGAAGGTGGGGGATGGGGAGTGGGAGGGAGGTATGGGGCGCTCTACCCCACAATTATTACTTAAAAAAATCAGAAAAATGTCTGTTGAGAGACAGAACTCTAACTTCACGAACTAATCAATAAAGCCAATCTATGATTTTTGTGATTTTATTCAGTATTGTACCAACTAATATGCCCCTTTCCCACTAGTACCATGCATTTATCTTCCTTCCCTTAATCTGTATAAATATTTACCCTCACACTTTTTCAAATAGATTAAAGTCAGATTCTTAATAATTATTTTAACACTCCCGACACCACTTTTTCAGTCTTTCAAAGCAATCTGTTTATTATTATTTGATCTTTCTACTGAGTGCCCGTTCCCTCAGAATATCTATCGTAATATGGCTTGCAATCAGAATACATGGAATCACTGAGCCTCCAGTCAACTGCAAATAGGAATCTAATTCCAGACTATATTAACCTATATTACCTGGATATTCCTAATTGGAAAAACCTCTGAAGAATTAATCGAGACTTTGAACAACATGTGCTTCCTCCATTGGGTCTCTACACCTTCTAATTAGTAGGGCCACTCCCTAAAAATAATTCAGTCATTCAATGTCCCACTTGTAAAAACTAAACACATTCTTATTCCCTGATATGACCAAATGAATGGTCTGACCGTATAGTTTAGTTTAGTTTATTATTTATATAGCGCACCGCTAGACCCAGGGACATCCAGGCGCTTGGGTTTGGTTACATAGTGGTAAAAAAGTGTTACAGTTGGATGTTACAGTTTTGGTAAGAAAGGTAAACAATACATGAGTATGTAGACATTACATACGATGCGAACATTATGAATCAGTTTGCTGATAAAATGCATAATGTAAAGGGAAAAAAACAGTTGCAGATAACGTATGCACTGCTGCTCAGGCTTAGTTATTAGGCAGTATACAGATAGCGACATATTTGTGCGATTTGAGAATGAGCAGGATATACGGTATATACAAATGAATTGTCATAAATCTGGGATTTAGGCTTCTTTGGCCAGGAGCCAGGTTTTGCCGCTGTGTCTGAAGCGATGGAAGGAAGGTTCGACTCTCAGGTCGGTTGGTAGTAAGTTCCAGAGTTTTGCGGCAAGCACTGGGAAGCTTGTGCCGCCTGCTTTTGGAGCTTGTATCTGGGGATATTTAGGCAGTGGGTTTGGGCTGATCTGGTTAGACGGGATGGTGTGTGGAGCGTGAGGTTGTCTGAGAGGTATCTGGGTGCATGGTTGGATAAGCATTTGTGTGTGAGTGAGAGTGTTTTATATTCGATTCTCTGCGGTATAGAGAGCCAGTGACAGTTGCATCTGGTAGCAGGGATGTGCTCGTGTTTGGGAATGTTCATGGCTGCTCTTAGTGCGTTATTTTGTATAACCTGTAGCTTGTTGATGTTCTTTTGACTGGTGCCCAGGTAAAGAGCGTTACAATAGTCCACTTTGGATAGTACTAATGCTCTAGCTAGGGTGGTGCAGTTGGAGGTAGAGAGGTAGGGTCTGCTGGCATTGATGAGCTTGCATGTGTATGCGGTGGAGGATGAGATGGCGTTGATCTGTCTTGTCAGTGTGAGGTAGGAGTCAAGGTATATACCAAGGGTTTTGATGCTGTTGGAAACCGAGATGTTGCCGTCAATGGTGAATGTCTGATGAAGGTTGTTGAGTGTGTTATGGTTGTCTAAGAAGCACACCTGCTTGGATAAGCAAAAGGAAATTCAATATAGGGCGTACCATAAATCACCAAGCAAAGGTTTGAGGAACAATGTATTTCTCCCCACTTTTTAGATACTGAAATAAATTTCCCACAAGTTACATGGGAGAAAGGTAATGGTGAATTAATAAAATCTTTAGGCCCGATCGCCCCACTCAAATGTAGGAGACCGAAATCCCAGGAAAAGAGGAAAGCAAATGATTTGACCTTAAACTGTCGGACCAGGAAGAAAAGAGCAGTTCGGAAACTTGATTGAGTGTGGTGGCACACTCAATACCTCCAGGACAAAGCTAACTACAAAATCCTTGACATGGGATATCACATGGCAATCATATGAAATGGACATGTTTCTATTAACATTGAAACACTATAGCTCAGAACAAATCTGCTTAAGTTTTTTCATCCTGCACACACCCCACGCCCTCTAAAGAATTTGGTTGTCTAACAGCAACACCCTTCTAATATAAGCTACCAACAATTGAAAGGAACAGTAAAGCTCAAGACAGGTCCAACACAGCCCCTTTTAAAAAAAGAAGCTCCAAAACTGAATTCGTCCCATTCAACCTGGAGGGAGCGCACTAAAATCATGGACTGAAGATCAACATCTCCAGAGAGGCTATCCAATCCCAAGCAAACACCCTGAAAACATTTTTAATCTGTCCGAAATGTGGCGTGATACTAACAGCTTTGAAATAAGTTGTAATCACCTCCTACAGAAAAACGGAACGCCTACACATCTGTATCTGAAAAGTTCCCCCCAATTATCTAATATCCTCTTCCTGGGTAATAATGTATGATATGACATGATATGATATGGCATTTATAACGGGCCTATACACAAGTGTTTCAAGGCGTGAATGTTGTAGAGAAAATAACAACCACCGAACTGACATCCTGCAGCAGCATCCTCATTTTAAAACGTAGTGCAAAACAATTATTGAAACAATACAACTTTTTTGTCCCACTACATTTTGTAAAGAGTGTAAATGCCTCCCACAATTAACTTTTGTGGGAGGCATTTACAGTTAATTGAGTTCTATGGAAGCTGCCTGCTTTTAGCAGGTGCTAAAAAAAGGGGGACTCAATTAGAGTCTCCTAGTTTTACGCCAGCATGTTAACGTCATGCTGGAGTTGTAAGGAAGGCATGGTATCGAAGTAAGACAGACACGTGATCACATTTCAAGGGTGTTTATTGAACTTTCACAAGGGCGTCAAAAATGCCTAAAGCTAAATCTACAGATGGGAGCACGCTACGACCATCAAATAATAATAATGTAGTCCTAGTGGAGTCTTATCAAAATAAAAGGGCCTATACTAAAAAAAACTATTGCCAATCCTTACTGCTAATTTACAAATAGTGTGGGGAAATGTTCATTTAAAAGAAAGAAGTGTTCACAAAATGATAAGTCAGGATGTTCGGGCCGTTGGCCTCCCTGCCTCACGTTTTCAGCACGGAGCAAGACGGTTCACTTGAGCCAAGCACACACTCTGGCTTCCTTGACACGAGGATACAGTTCCAATTCCAGTATCAGGACCTTCTGTGCCCAAGTCTCTTTTCTCATTAAAGTCTCTTGATTCAGAGGGCCTGATGTACAAAAATGGAAAGTTATTTTCTTCTTATAATTATGTGATTTGGGTGTCTCTCCCTGGGTCCCCTTAAGCCAGGCTCAGATCCCTTTTCTATCACGGTGGATCCCCCTCTTCCGGGCTCAGATCCCTTTATATTAAGAATCCAAAAATATTCCTTCTCGGGTGACTCACTGTTCACCGGAGATCTCCCTCAGCCGGGCTCAGATCCCTTTTCCACTTTCAATTAGTCTCCCTCAACAGTACTCAGACCAATTGCAATTCACTTTATACTTATCGAAGACTTTCGAGTGAGCACAGAGTTTAGCTTGACTCGTTGCAGAACCACTTCGATACAAAGTCCTTTTTTACAGTGCAGTCGCCATTCAGTTGGATACCTAACAGTCCTTTGAATGAGCACCCACGTGGTGCAGAAGCACTCTGTACACATGATCTCATTTGGCTTTTTCAAAGTACATTCACTCCTTTAGTTCCACTTGTTTGCGCCTCTCATCACATGTGTCTCAAACACTGTCCTTTGTGGATTTCTTCATACAATGTTGCTGCTTGCATTCTTGGTTCTAACACAAGTTGATTTTGTATCAGTTTCTCTGACTCACCGGCTGTGCTGCTTTTACTGGCACAGCTTTCTTGCAGGAGCCAAGGACAGTACCATAGCGGCAATCGCTCCTCCCTGCCTGGGGTATCGACACGGGAGCACCCCGGATACCTTTGATGCACAGTGTAGGTTTGTTCAACTTCAGTTCCCAGTCTTCGGCTTCTCACTTTCCAAGGCTGGTGACAATAACGGTTTCTAGAGGTCAGGGGTACTTCCCTCCTTGCAACCCTCTCCGGTCTCACCGCCTTTCTTCTTGTGTTAAACTGCCATCTTGGAACTGCTGCTTCCTCGTGTGCTTTTCCTCGCTCAGAGTGTGCTTCCGTGCTCTGCCTTTTAGCCTTGTGGGGAAGTGTGATGGAAGTCAGGTGTGTGTAATGATCAGCGCGCATCCGTGTGAGTGCCCTGCGAGTGCTGACTGCTGACCGGACTCCCTGTTCAACACCTCAGCGCTTCGATTTGAATTTTACTGATCGTTCCTGACAACAAACTTTGAATGACCACATCCATCTCTATCCATTGCAGGCCACGCCCCCAAATCACGTGACCAGAAGAAAAGGAACTACACCTGCGAACCCACGTGCGCAGACCCAAACTGCTACACGAGTCTGCTTCATTAATAACCCTGTGCTACTTCAACGTACAATAGCTTATGAATGACGCTCGACTCACATCAGGTATGCCGTGTGCAGTCTCAGCATATCGGCAAAATCAACCAAGAGTTCAAGGTCCCGTACCAGAGCAAACATCCTCAAGCTCAGAACAATTCCCTGCTAACTCCCGTGCCATTAATGCCAATATCGGGGACTTTCTAGCTTACAAAAGCAGCTCAAAGAATACCATGAAATCCAATTCTATAAAAAATGCGGTCTGCGTTCCATCGGCAGGTTGCATTTTTGTCGTCCATTGATACTGACAATTCCTCTAATATACGACTGTTACTCTCCGATGCCACCTTACTAGACTGCTTACCATCGCTCCCTTGATTGAATTTGATCATGTCTTCCCGAATCCAATCGATTTACCTAATTCTGCAACCAAGCCTTCCACATATGCACAAGTTCACGCAGTAGATTCATTAACAATCCCGCCATTGTATTCGCAAGTAGTAGCAGGTATACCCCATTTTGACAACGAAACCCCTCGAGATCATTCCACACAAATACCGTGCTCCTCACCTCTAGAACCCCATATTAGTGAACTAACTTTGAAATCAAATCTGCCTACCTCTCGATTATCAGCCTCCCTGGAACTTGCTGCTAATATTTCCATATCAGCCTTGGAATCCTCACTCATGGCTTCCTTTATTAAACCTGCAGCAAGGCCATCGATTGGATTTCCCTCAACGTCGTCACTAGCTATCGACACTGCGCTCACTGCTGTGAACGCAATCATCTACTCACTAACAAAACTCTTTGAGTGCTTGGAAAAGAATTCTTACTTACAAACTGCTCATCTACATTCCTTGGAGACAAAGATAGACTGGATTGCAAGCAGAATTTCTAATAATCCGAGCAAATCTACCATGGACACTTGCCCAGTTATCCAAACAGTTGATAAATCTATTCCTTCCATCTCGAGTGAGCATGTGACCGGGACGGAGAGTTCCTCGATCATTGACTTGCCCCCGGTTCAATCTACTATTGCAATTACTTCACCACACACTCACTTTTTAAACCGCTCAAATCTCCAGTTGGCCACACCGGAGTTTATACAAACCTCAAACTCTGAATCACCCATCTCTGAAATGTCGTCCTCCTTTTCTCCTAAACCAAAGAAATCAAAAAATCTACCTGCACCTAAATTAAAAAATGTTAATCAGAAAACAAAAAGTTCATTGATAATCTGAAGACCCCCAGAATAAATTCTCTGCAACCGACTGATTATTCTATAATAGAAGACCCTGAAAATGACAACTCCTTGAGACAAATTTCTTCTACTCCACCTCCTCCGTGTCACATGACTTCGAGACAAGGTAAAGTGAAAAATTGTCTTACCAGTTTCAAATGACTGATGCTAATGATATACGTGTGATTTCTGCAAGTTGCCCTCTCACAGACTAGGCAGAAATTGATCCATAATTGTTAAACATATCCGTATATCCCATCCATTATCCTCCAATTATGGAAATTGTTCACCAGAGTTTACATGCTGCCCAACCTGTCCTGACTAAATCTAACCAAATGTTCTGTGTCAATCTTGATATTGACCCTTCCTCTTTTATGACCTTGGATCAGAAGCGAGTAATTTCCCTAAATTCTGCATTCTAAGTAAAAACATCTAACAGCCACCAACTTTCTCTATCCGGGAACAATCCTGTTGCTTCAAACATAGCTATTGCCTCCACATCAAACCATCAGCACTCTGTGATTGGAGTACAGCCTACAGAAACGCCTACTTCTGATAATTCAAATAATGCCATCATGGACACTGTTACTATAATTGTTACAATGCTCGATAGACTACTATCAGATCCTTATCCTAACAGATCTACGCTATTGGCCATATTCCAATCCATAACAGAATTAGATCAAATTGCATCTGAAGATATAGAAGCAATAAGATATCTAGACCGATCCAACTGCAACACTGTAGAACTTCACTTCCGCTCTAAGATTGTGAAAACTATGATATGGAGAGCGAGAGATATACTGAAATTAAATGGTATTTTACTTGAATAGTGGAAAAATCCTCCTTTAATCCAGCCCGGGCCCAAGCAACTACTACCCACATGGCATTCATCTGCAGTTAATCAACAAATATCCCAACCTGCATCGCAAGCATACTGTAGATGCATGGGGCCTATTCCGGTTGCAAACCAATCTGCATCCCAACCGATCTCGAGATGGACATGGGTATCAAAAGCAATTCAAGGTCTACCTAAATAAGTGCAACATTAGACTGATGCCGAAGCTCACTGACAAAGTTTCTCATTAGCCATATGGAATATGTTATGTTTGTTGTTATTCTTTGTGAGTGCAGAGTCTGCCTCGCACTCAGTTCTATATGAGGTAAGCACATACTGTTATGCGTAGTTTGTGTGTATTCCATTTAGAATGTTTTCGTTAGGTATTCAGCAGTTGAGCTGGGCATCTGTATACACGGGTGCGTCTGCTGCCAGTTCGTGATATTTTAATTAAAGCCTTCTAAAACCACACCTCGCTGTCACGCCTCTTTTAACACTGGCGACGAGGATGACCCAGGTGCTCTGAACTGTTCTTAACAAGGCAAACCGTGTCGCTCGAAGAAGCTGTATTCCAGGATGCTGTCTCAGTGCTACTGCCATGCCTTGGAGGCGCCGCTCCTCCCTGCCTGTGGGAGTTCTGAGCGGCGCATCGGCAGACTATTCAGTCCGGCCTCACCCCTCCCACCAGGCAGCAGATGCTGTGGCCCCGCTAACCAGGTCAGAGCGGGGTGCCGCGATTTGGGGGGTGGAGGTGTCAGGGCCTGCGCGCACCCGCGCATGATATTAACGCTGTGCTTTTTACCGCGCACACGCTTTTTAGGAAGCCCGGCTTTTCCCCTTCATCATTGCGCAATCCATAGGCTGGCCTCGTCTGTTATCCCGAGACTTTTGTTTACTCTTGAAATCACTGTGCCATTGTTGCCTGGCGACCAACACGGCCTGCCCAGTCAAGGCAGATGGTAATTACATTCTGCAGGCCCATTGTGATGTGACAGAGAATCCTACAGAGATCATTCCAATTGAACCTTAGAAGAACGCTTCTGCTAAATGCTGAGGTCCCATTGTGAGGTCACAATACCACACAATTGTGACGTGAACAGAATCCTCAGATCTATCTTCAGTGCAACTCCGGCCCAATAATACCTGTGAATGAACATTCCAGAGACTGTTTGAGCACATTCCTAGTATTCACAAAACTTCTGGACACGGTGTACCCAAAACCACTGGTTTGAAATCGACAGCATGGCGGCAACAATTCCTCCACCTGCGCCATTTCTTTCTGAACCTGGCCGCCCCCCTGTGAGATGGGACAGATGGATCAGGATGTTTGAAAATTATATTGTGGCCATTGGGGGTGATAGATACAGTTCTGCAAGGAAAAAAGCGCTGCTTCTTCACAACTTAGGGTCTGAAGGACGTATTGTTTTCGATGGTCTCGCACGTGGTGCTGAGGAGGGTGCTGGCGATGCCGATGAGTACCTCATAGCAATAAAGAAAATTGAGAAACACTTCGAACCAAAAAAGAATGTAATCTTCGAGAGGCACAAGTTCTTTCAGCGCGCCAAAGACAATGCTGAATCAGTTGAATCCTACGTGGCATCATTGAAGACTTTGAGTCACACTTGTGATTTTGGGGACCTCACTGACTCTCTCATCAGAGACCAGCTAGTACGATGCACAAACAGTCTCAGAGTACAGAAGAAACTACCCGCCAAATATGTCTCATTGGAACAAGCTGTGGAATTGACACGCAGCATCGAACAGACTTCCCAAGACATGAGAGTCATGAAAACAGATAAGCAATCAACTCAAGGTCTGGCACAAAGTTTGTGCGCTGTGATGCCTACAAGAAGAACAATGTCAAGGAAGGAGTGGTGGAGTCAAAAGTGTTCCAGGTGCAGCACCTCCAGACACTCAGCAAATTTTCCCACATGCCCGGCAAGACTTGCGGAGTGCTACAGATGCAAGCGGAGAGGTCATTTTGCGAACATGTGCAAAGAATCCTCCATCAATTCTATTGGGCAAAGGGACCCCGAAAACCAGACTGCAAACCAATCTTTGAACAGGATGCCAGAAGATCCACCAGTTCAAGAAAAGAACGGCAGGCACATTTTTCACATTTATGCTGTGTCAGGTGATTTCAATGGGCCAATTGATCATTTCTTGATTGACAGATGTCCTCTCAAAATGAAAGTCGATTCGGCTTCCCCATGGACCATAATATCCGAGGATACCTTCAGAAATGTTCCTGCTGGCGTTCAACCTTGTGGCCATGGAGAATCTGTCATCACCCTGATTGGTGAATTTTATGGGAGAGTGTCATACAAGGGGAGAGAATGCTCTGCGAAGATATTAGTTGCCAAGAAGGGAGCGTCACTTTTGGGTTGGGACGAACAGAGAGAGTTGGGCGTCCGCATCCAGGCCAGTGCTACAGAACCAGTGACAATTGCAGAAGTCGAAGACAAGTGGTCAAATGAGTTTCCTGAAGTTTTTACCTCGAAACTAGGAAAATTGAACAATTTTGAACACAATATAAGACTGAAACCAAATTCACAACCAGTGGTACACAAGGTGAGACCCTTTCCACTGAAACTACGTCCGCAGCTTTGTGAGTAGCTTGAGAGTTTTAGCCAGAAAGGAGTAATTGAACGTATCGAAGGGACGGAATGTCTTTCTCCTGTTGTCCTTGTCACAAAAAGCAATGGGAGTTTGAGACTCTGCGTTGATCTTAGAGATCTCAACAAGAACATTTTCATCGAGAGACACCCGCTGCCCGTAATATCAGAGACTCTTGCTACACTAGGAGAACCCAGTTGGTTCTCGGTAATTGATTTATCCGCAGTTTATCATCAAGTGCCCCTGTCTGACAGCTGCCAACATGTGACTGCATTCGTAACACCGGAGAGCACCTTCAAATACTTACGAATGCCTTTTGGATTGGCATCCACTGCCTCAGTGTTTCAGAGGGTCATGGAAGAAGTGCTAAAGGGTCTAAAAAATGTTACTGTATTTCAGGATGATATTTTAATTTGTGCTTTCTGTACAGAGGGAAAAATGTCAAATCGCTCTCAGAGAGGTAGAGTATTTAGGGCACAGGGTGTCTGGCCAGGGTGTGTCTCCAAAAACCAACTTGGTGGAGAATATTTGCAGAGTTCCTGCCCCTACCGATAAAGATCAGCTTAGGTCTTTTATGGGCATGGCAGAGTTCTACCACAAATTTGTAGAAAAGTTTGCTACTATTTCCTCACCTTTAAGGAATCTATTAAAAAAAGGGAGTAAGTGTCATGACCCTTGCCCCTGGCCCTCACTGGCATGTCAGCCTTCCAGTTAGGGCCAGGTCAAAGGCCTTAAAAACTCATCCAAGACTCTCTTGGAGTCAGTCCTGGCGCCATTGGCGCCAGGCTCATGACCATCATGAAGACCAACATTAGAATGGGACTATTTACTTGGGACTATTTAACTTGGGGGGGGTTCAGCCAGCATGGAGGCACACACATAGCTCAGTTACAAGGAACTGAGCTATGCGTTCTAGTCTTTTGGGTGTGGCAGGCCTGGGACTACTTTACCTGGACTACTTTGGGTGTGGCAGGCCTGGGACTATTTTACCTGAACTACAATACTTTACCTGAGACTATTTAAACCACACCCAAACAGCAGAACATGCTTTGCGTTATTCTGCTGTGGGCAGCGTAACGCTCACTGTGTCCAGTTCTTTGATGCCAACTTACCTGAAACCAAGGACCTGCAGAGAGAGAAAGAACACTACGAAACTTACCTGAAACAGTATCCTGTCTTCAATCCATCACTGTTCCACTCACCTGAAGGTACAAACTCCATCATCCGGCACTGCATGCATCCTGGAATACCATAACCTGGAAAGAGGAGAAAGAAAGACAGCATTAGTAAGCGTTTACTCACCTTCCTCCTGAACGAAGAAAGCCACACAATTCTTACCTGGGTAGTCATCTCCTAGTCAGTATCATTGCTGGAACATTACGGCGCTCGTCGAGGAACATCGCAACCTGCAAGGAGTGAAAAGACACAGGACAGCATCGCGCACACTGCGCTTTCGTCTACCGGCCCATGCTCATCTTCAAACTGCATTACAACACCAAAATACCTTTCCATACCTAAAAGGAAAGAAGCAAGATATGATATTCGAACTAAGAGGAACATAAGAACTGCATATAAAGACTGTAAAGCAGCAAACCTACGGAGTCGCAGCAGGCCTGGATTCCCACAGGGGGGCTTGCACCAGTGAAGTAACTTGGTCGCTGCTCGCCCCCCACATCTACGCGCCCCTGCCACGAGAAGCAGGACGGAGAATCCACCTTTTACAATATTAAGACCCATCTTTAACCAGAGGCCTTACCAAGGGACCGGGAGAGGGTTCGAGAGTGCAAATCATCCAAACAGGGCTGGCTGGCGTCCCAGTGGATACCAGGTGAGCGTAACAGTAAGCTTCAGATGGTCTGCTGAGTGTCAAGAAGCATTTACCGCCATAAAAGATAGCATATCAAAAGCCCCTTCTTTGGGTGGTTTCGTGAATGGTAGGAAAACAGTTCTCATGGTGGATGCTAGTTTGTCTGGTTTAGGAGCTTCACTGTGCCAAGTAGACTCAGGGAAGGAATCTCAAATAATTGCATTTGCTTCCAGGCCCTTAAGAGGAGCTGAGTGTAACTACTCAGTAATAGAGAGGGAAGCATTGGCTGTCTACTGGGCCATCCTACATTTCAAATGTTTTCTTTGGGGACAGGAGTTTCTAATACAATCAGATCACAAACCATTAGTACAACTTCTGAGTAATTGCGATTGGGCAAAGGGCTCCCCAAGGATCGCCAGATGGATGGTTGGTTTGCAAGGTTATAATTTTAGGGTGAGCTACATTCCAGGCAAAGATAATGTGGTTGCTGATTGCTTATCCAGACTTCCTTCAGAACAGGATGAAAATATATCAAGATTTGTCAGTGAGGAAGACAAAACTATTTCTGATATGGCAACGTGTGCAGTGGGAAAAGAAGAATGGTTTGAAGCTGATGCAGGCGACACTTTACTGACTAGAGTGAAAGAGTGGACAAAGAATGGATGGCCTAGCAGAAATACATTAGACAGAAGCTTTGATCGCTTCCATGAAGTAAAGTTAGAATTGAGCTTGTCTGAAGATGGAGTAAAACTGAGAAGAGGTTCCAAGATAGTTCCCCCTTCAAACATTAGGTCATGTTTAGTTGACCTGGCTCATCAGGGTCATTTAGGGATAAATGGCACAAAAAGGCTTATGAGACAATCATATTGGTGGCCAGGTATGGACAGTGTGGTGGAGAAGAAAGTGAGGGGTTGCATGGAGTGTGAAAGTGCTGACAAAGGAAAAATTGTCAGGGAAGTTCATCTCAGTCCTGTTCAAGTTCCCAGTGAACCCTGGAAGAAACTTGCAGTTGACATTACTGGCCCTTTCCAAGGTTTGGGTGATGGGTTCAAGTTCATGGTTGTGTTAGTAGATTATCACACCAAGTGGTTAGAATGGAAAGCCCTAAGGGAAGCCACTACAAATGAATTAGTTGCATTCTTTTAGGAAGTATTTTATAGAGAAGGATTTCCCTCAGAGATCATTACCGATAGTGGGGTGCAATTCTGCTCTCAAAAGATGAATGAATTCTTAGTACGTTATGGGATCAAACATTTAAGAACTGCTCTGTACCATCCTAGGGCAAATGGGCTTGTAGAAAGAGCTAATAGGTTTATCAAAGGTGGCATTCAATTGGCGCTTAATTCTGGATTAGGGTGGTCAGATTTGTTATGTGAAAGGGTCTGGAGCTATCGCACCACGCCACATTCTATTACCAAGGTCTCACCGTTCGTGTCCTTGAAAGGGCGACAACCTGCTACCAGATTATGTCCAGTGTGGTTAGAATTGGCTGGTTGCGTAGAGGTAAACAGGCAGAAAATTATGAGTTTAAATATCTGACGCCCAGAATGAATATAGGCAAAGATTCAACACCAATTCCTGTGTCAAAGATGTGAAGTTTTCTGAAGGAGATCTAGTGTTGATCAAAAATCTACGTTTTGGTGTAAAATGCACAGAAAGTAAGTTTCTTGGCCCAAGAAAAGTAACATCTATTCGAGGTAGTGTTGTTATACTTGAAGGGGGGAGTGCTGGGCAAAATCTAGATTGGTCAAGAGCACAATCAACTGTGATGGTAAAATCTAGGTGGAAGACAACATGGATGGTGAATTGAATGATGACCAGGCAGAGAGTGAATCACAATTACTATTACAATCAGACAAGAGAAACACAGAAAATTCAGACCCCAGCGTCGAAGGACAAAGTAAAAGAATAAAGAAAATACCGGATCGTTTCAAAGACTTTTATCTTGAATAGTTTTAGCAAAGTTTCACTTCTCACATGTAAGGAGGGAGGTGTGTTATGTTTGTTGTTATTCTTTGTGAGTGCAGGGTCTGCCTCGCACTCAGTTCTATATGAGGTAAGCACATTCTGTTATGCGTAGTTTGTGTATATTTCATTTAGAATGTTTTCGTTAGGTATTCAGCAGTTGAGCTGGGCATCTGTATACACGGGTGCGTCTGCTACCAGTTCATGATGTTTTAATTAAAGCCTTCTAAAACCACACCTCGCTGTCATACCTATTTTAACAGAATACAAGCGGATTTAGCCATCTTCTATCTCCCAAGGCTAGATTCCTCAATAGTTATGATTTTGTATTACTGCCAGAGACGTGGTTAACAACAGAACCAATCTGGCCCGACCATATCGTAACCTGTATTCCTGCCACAGGAGCCTTGAAAGGTTGTTCTTCAGTGGGTCTCCTTACAGAAATTACAATCAATGCTCAATTGCAACTGGAATCCTGGCTCTCCCCATTCCCGGGCATACAACTAACTAAAATAACATCAATCGATCCTCTTCACCCGTTATACCCTAGATCAGCACTAATAAACATCTACTGGAACCTGCTAGTGCAAGATGAAAACCTATTTTTTACTGAAATAGAATCCATACTTGACTTATTACAGTCAGATTCTCAAATACAACATTAATTGCAGGTGATTTTAATATGAATTGCCTTATGCTGAACTCTGGTCACCAAAAATCAAGAGCTACTAGATGGATGTCCCTCATGAGGACTTGCAAGTTTATTATCCTAAATGGCTCTTCAAGTGAAGATTCTCCTCTGGCCCCTACTTGGAGAAGAGGATCCCAATTGTCCACCCTAGATTATGCTTTTATATCAGCTAATGCAAATAAACGAGTAGCCTCCTTTAAAGTAGTATCAACCACTGTGAGTGATCATTTGGTTCTTGAAATTAAATGGATTCCTCATATCACCTTAGTACCGCCACGCTATAATCATTCAATCACTCCTAATTCTGCCAAAAATCGCCTAATATGGCATTTACCCCAAATAGCTTCTCTAACATACTGCTTAAAAGAAGCATTGATTAATAATCACTCAGGTAGAGGCTTTGAATATACCAACCATCTCCAGATAATAACTGAGAAGACTCAGACATGGTGGCAAACTGCGTTTTGCCATAAGCATACTTATCATAAAGAGATATCAGACCTCAAGCGCAAACCTTGTACTTCTCTAAGATCTCTCTCACCTATTACTCAATTAAATCAAAGAGTGAAGTTAAAAACTATATATAGAAACAGAATTAGACAAATTCTTATACAGAGGCTGCGAGCAAATGCAGAAGAGATGCTAGGAGCAATTATGAAAAAAATGAACAACAGAGATCTGGAAGCTATAAATGACACCACTACCCCTGTTCACAAATCACTAATACTAAATACCATTGAACAAGAATGGATTACATACTACACTAACATGCTTACCAAACCTCTGTCATTAAATATACTTGTGCAGTGCAGTACTATGACACTAACCAAAATAGAGTTTGACAGGCTAGATATTATCCTTATAATAAAGAAACCTAGTCCTTCAAGAGCTCCTGGACCTGACGGGCTAACCAAGTCAGCAGTGAAAGCACACCCAGAGGAATGGGCAGGAGTCCTAGAAATTGTATTTAAAGAAATTATGGCATCAGTGACATAACCGTATTCTTGGAAAAAATCTATAATAATCCCTACATTTAAGAAAGGCGATAGGAATAAACCAGCTAATTATCGCCCTTCTGGACGTCCCTGAGAAAATCTAGACTAATCCTGAGGGATCTGACAGTATGTCTAAATGAGAATCAATTTTTAGATTTACTTCAATCAGGTTTTATTAAAGGGGTTGGAACCATTGAAAACCTATTTATTTTATCGACAATCAAAAAACGAGCCATTAATAAGAAGCAACCTGTTTTTATCGCACTAATGGATTTTAAACAGCCGTTCAATTCTGTCTCTCGCGAACTCCAATGGGCAAAATTATTAGAGTCTAAATGCCCATCACACCTGTTTTATATAATCTACCAATATTATGTCAACACGTCAATTCAAATTAAACTAACCACGGATGGAACTCTATCAGCCTCTATTCCGACTAACATGGGGCTTAAACAAGGATGTATATTTGCTTCCATCCTGTTTAACTTTTATATCAGAGGCATAGTTTTGAATTCTGTGCGTGAATTCCCTCCAAAAATAGGGTCGACAGACATATCATGGCTTCTTTACGTAGATGATTTGGTCTTTCTACTTACAACACTGATAGGGCTACAGTGAAAATTAACTGCGTTAGGACTCTATGCACATTCCAATAATCTTACCATAAACACACTTAAATCTACGTGATAATATTCCACCACCGCTTGCCGAAACATGGTTACAGGTTCATTTGGACACTATGTGGAATACCAATGACTCAAGCTCGTGAATATAAATATCTTGGTGTTAATTTGAATACTCACCCTTCAGATTAGCCATATAAGTTAGAACTTAGAAATAGGATAAAATATCTCGCAACACAATGCAAAGCGCTTCAACATAAATATGGTCAATTCTCTTTAAAACCAGCAATAATCTTTTATAAACCGAAAGTCGTCCCCATAGTATCCTATGGCGCTTCGTCCAAATATCCATCTAACACTCCAAGCTGAGAATTCCTAGAAGGTGCATTCTGGAAAACAGTACTATCCTTGGCGCTTAGTATACCTAGATCCCTGATAAGACATGATGTAGGCCTGATATATTTATCAGCAGTTGTATCTTGGCAACTTTTAGCAACCTACAGGAAATGCCTTTGAACCGATCTAAACGAGTATAATTTTTTTCAGGCACTAAGAACAGCAATACTTACAGATTCAAGTTCCACAATCCAAATATGGAAAAAACGATGTCAACTGATCTTAATAGAAGCTGACATCACATTAGAAATGCTTTTATAAACACCTGACAAAGCAATAAAGAAGCTATGGTGTAATGATTGGATAGATACATGGGACTCCTGTAAATGCTATGTTAGCTTTAAAGCAGGAACATTCCTAATGAAACCTATGAACCAAATTCCTGCAACTCTCGTAAACTTCCCAGCTCAAACATATGACAATGCCCTACTCTGCTTTCGTTAAACTTATGGCCGACGAAAGTAAGACTGGCAACAATATCCAACCATACCATTACAGATGTAGGATGCAGATTCTGTAAGATGGGCCAATATCAAGAAACTGTTCAACATTTAGTAACAGAATGCACATCTCTCTTTGACTAGCGAAAAAAAAAATTTTTCGAACATTTAAAGGATTATAAACTTCTGACGAAACAGCAAATGTGGACCCATATTTTTAACGCTAACAGGGTCTACTTGAACATTGTGACAGTACAATTCCTTTTAGCTTTAAATCTGATTGAGAATAATGGTTTTATGTAATTCAATTCCTTTATGATCTGAATGTTTTTAATTTTTATATATTGATTAATTTTATAGGTTTTATATCTAGATATGTTATTTGAAATGGTCTTATTCTTTTATACTCTTTGAAGAACATTTTACACTAGACTACTATTTGTTATTATAGTGTGCATCTTTTTAGCTATGCTATCTAAAATGATCTCCCTTTTAAGAATGCTTATTCCATACTAAGCTACTAACTTATAATATTTGATTTAGTCATACTGACCATTCTAGGTCATTGCTCAAACAAGTACATCTTCTGCACTGATATCTGTTAAAGCTTGTTCATATGTCATGACAATGATCTGATAGATTAATTACTAATTACATTACTGATAAAAAAAAGAATTTAAGAACAAATGCACTTGTAAAATGAACAAAAGAAAGAAAATCTACGAGCAATAAACCAATTGAAAAAGTTGAAATGTATCAACTAAAACAATTTTCAATAAAAAAAGTAATGATCAGTAGTTGCCTGACCTTGCCTGTCCATGGTGTTGGGACATGTCAGGTATATGGCTCTGGTGTTAGTCCGTTGTCGCTCACTATGAGCTGTCCGTGAGAAAGTGTTTGTGTCGGGAAAGGGGGCGAGGTTGAGCTTCTAGGTATCTAACCTGGTAGGATGGGGGAAAAGGTGTTACAAGGAAGGGGATACCGCGTCTCACCCTTTGGTGTCCCACTTCCCGAAAACCCCTCACCCATGTGATCCTCCTGCACTGGTTCACCCCTAGTAGCTGGTTCCAATAATGATGGTCGTGTCCTGGGGACCTGGATGACCGATCCCCGGGGACTAGCGGGTGAGACACCTTCAGGTTTCCCACAGAGTATAGACAACCTTTTTTTACAGGTGGTAAAGGAATGCAAGACTGGAACAGATGGCCCCTTCCATGCCCATGCCTCATCTACAAAAATAATGAAAAGCCCTCAAAGCACAGAAGCATAGTAACCTGCCTCCTAGTGATGAGATAACGATTCTGGAGTCTCTTAATGGGTCCAAACAAGTGGGCGGATTTTATTTGACCTCTCAGCATCTTACGGTTTACTGGACTATACTGGTCTACTGTAGAGATTATAAAACACAATGATTATTGAAGACCATGCACTTGAATGGCTTACAAGCTACTTGTAGGAATGCACAACGCAGGTCAAAATTGGTGACTTTCAACTCCCCATCTCCCTGATTAAAAGCACCTCAATGTTCTACCATATCACCATAGCTCTTCAACACCTAGGTCAGACCACTGCCTAATTTGAGAGAAAACTTGAAGAAAAAAAAACGGTCATCGTTATGCAGATGATCCACAAATTCTACTTAGTATCCCACAGAGTGACATCTCAATGTGTCTGCTAAGGATCCCTGACTGGACTTTGAACATCAACCTATGCCTAAACTCCAAGATAACTCTGATTACCTGCTTTGGCATCTGCACACCTAAACCTTTCCCTTACAAGGGGCTTCCAGCCATGGGTTCACGCTCATCCCCATACCCATGGCTAAAAGCCCTGGAATTCTATTTGATAACCAGCTATCTTCTATTCTCCACGTCAACATCACCTTGCAGAAAACTGACGTTCATTATTACACGCTTAGAAATTACCCCAGACCTTGAGATGCAGCATAAAATTGAGATGACCCAATCCCTGTCCTTATGAACAAAGGATTGATCCACCAATTCCAACTGCTGCAAAACAAGGCAGCCAGAATCTCTCTCTGCTTGAAAGCATAGAGCAACGTGTGCTCCAAAAGACGCTATGTATCACACAAGGATATCTTTGCCAAAGGACCGTCTTATCTTAACATGCAAATCACCAAACATATCCCCAATTGAGACCTGAAGTCGCCCACCCAACACTTGTTGATGTGCCCTCGGTACAAGACAAGAAAAGCTGAATGAATATCCTTTGTATTTTATTTTTAGCCACAAACGGAAATTCTCTCCCATTAGGCATTTGACCGGAACTCTCATTTAAGCTATTCCAAAAGCAATTCAAACCCTGGTTATGGAACACACCAGGTAAATTATGAGGTTTCAATGTACCTCTTGCAAAAGATCACAAAATCGCAATCAGCAAGACCTACCCACACGGCCAATTCTCACTGTATTATCCCCCCAGATTCAGACTAAAGAGATCGAGGGGGTTGAGCTTCCTGTTTATTGCCACCAATAATTCGAACACCCTACCACTAGACCTAAGATTGGAACAATCATACTGGGCCTTCTGTAAACACCTTACGACTCTTTTGTTCACCCGGGATGGAAACTTTGTGGGATTCGCAAAAAACCTGTTTTGCTGATTCTCTGTTTCACATGTTGCTTAACCTATGTTACCAGCGCCTTGATGTCTCTGGGTTTAGAGCGCTTTATAAATGAACAAATAAATAAATGTAAAGTCACAAAGGATTTGTGCACTAACCTCCTTTGACCCCCTTTTACGGGATTTCTGCATTTTATCAGTGGAAGAGGTTTGGGAGAAAGTACTGTGAGGTAGTCCGATTTCATGTGCACCGTCAGCCCTCCATGTGATCACACAGATTCTGGAATAGCCCTTTAAATTGATAGTATGATCATGATGGAGTACATTATATTATTTTTAAGAAAGCAGTGCTATTGGTGGTCTATAGAGTTTTATATCCTCTTTTGTTCCCCTTATGCTGCCTAAAATAACAATCAGTGTTGGTTATGATGAAATGGGAAATAATATTTTTATATTATTAGTACGTTTATATGTGATTTAGTTTTTTTCTGAATGTTCTTCTTTTTTATATAGTGTTAAAAGTTCATATGTAAACTAATGCACTTTAAGTAAAAAAGAATAAACACATTAAGCTGTATGTAGTCCTGTGGTCCACTAGGCACATACTACTTGTGTGGTACTTTCTCTGCCTGGCCCTTGCTTTATACTTGTATGGTTTGGTGTTTGCCCTTCATGTAACAACGGGGGCACACCATATTGTTCTTCTGTTCCAACTCACTCTTCGTGCCTTGTGCTTGTTTTCCCCTCTCTGGGTGATGCCCCCCGGTCTTTAACTATGTAATTGAGAGGGTACAGTCAAGGTGAGTACACTGGGAGTGGTGACTTGTGTATGCTCAGTCCATTATCCATCAAGAGAGAAAAAGGGAAAAGAAATTATACAAATTACCTGGAAGACAACCAAATTAAAGGGCCAGCTATATATAGGTATTTTAGTTAAGAGTTTGGATACCGTGAATCTCACTGAGCTGCCTGTATGGTGGACACTATGAACAGGTGCCATCTTGGTTTCTGTCTTTTTCACCACTGAGCACATGGTCTTCCTTTATTATGATGTGCGTAATGACTGCATACATTTTACTTGTTTCATCTACATTTTGTGTCAGGCCTTACCAACTTTGGTGACGGTAATGTTTATGTTTGTTTATTGAATTTATATAGCGCTTTAAGCCAAAGCGCTTTACAATATAACAACAGATACAAGGTGAGAGAGCATATTTACAAACATGAACAGGTCATAGAACAATAAGTAGAATTATTTACAACGGGGAGATAGGGTAGAGGAGGGGGTAGGTGAAGGAGTGACGGTGTAGGATTTGAGGTAGATGGGGGGAGGGAGGAGGGGAAGGGAAGGGGGAGTGATCTGGTGTCCTCGTTGCCTTTAAGTAGTATTTGTTACTAATTTAAGGTTTGAGGGGAAGGAGGGAGGATGGAGGGGAGAGAAGGGGCAAGGGTAGGAGAGGAGGGGTAGGGAAGGGAAGTCAGGGGGAGAGTGTAGAAGATGAGCTTTCAGGGAGTGGCGGAAGGATGAGTAGGTAGGGGTGGAGCGGATGGAGAGCGGGAGGGAGTTCCAGTGTAGGGGGGCCAAGAGTTGGAAGTAGCGGAAGCGTTAGGAGGCACATGGGGCTGTGGGTACAGTGAGGAGGTAGAGGTTTGCTGAGCGGAGAGAGCGGGAGGGGCAGTAAAATGAGAGGAGGGAGGAAAGGTAGGGGGGCGCCAGGTCATGGAGAGATTTAAAGACAAGACAGAGGAATTGAAATTTCAGTTGTGAGAGGAAGGGAAGCCAGCCAAGTTGAGAGAGCGAGAGGAAGAAATAGAGTCTCGAGGGCCGAGGAATGCATAGAGTACGGATAGAGGAGTGGTAGGTGGATTTTAGGGGAGTTAGGTGAGAGACAGGGAGTCCAAAAAGGAGAGAGGAGCAGTAGAAGAGGCGGGAGAAAATGAGGGAGGGGATTAGGAGTTTGGAAGCATGGAATGTGAGAGAGGTGCGGATCTTGTGGCTGTTATAGAGGTGGTACCGACAAGTTCGAGAGGTTAGAGAGATGTGGTTGGAGAAGGAGAGAGAGGAGTCGAGGTGGAGGCCGAGATTGCGGGCATGGGAAGATATGGGGAGGTTGGAAGGTGGAAAGTGGATGAAGGGAGGGGGAGAAGGGGAGAGAGTATTAGGAGGGAAGAAAAGCACCTCAGTCTCGTCAGTGTTGAGGGAAAGAAAGTGGGATGAAATAATGTAATATGTAATAAACCTAGGCGTGTGTGGAAACCATTTTCTTTAAAACGTGGTCTTCCCTGTGTTATCTAAATGTGCTCATTTTGTATGGCCACCCTGAAATAGCAGCCTATCTCCATTTTTATTTGTAAGTGCAATAAATCTGTAGTGCGGATGCTTGGTTCGTGATAAAGATAAATTGTGGCTTATACGAGACCACTCTCTTGGTATAAAATACCAACCAGCTGTTACTAGGCCTTGGCAGAGACCAGAGTACGGGTGTTAGTTATAGAGAGAAGAAATACATTGAAAACATGTATGCATGTAAATAAAGATAACTGATTGTGACTTTGTTGTAGCAGTGCACAATTATAACTAAACAGGCAGTAACTACAAGTATATTACACCGCATCTGAGCCCCTCCTATGGGACCTCTTCTACAGTAGATACAGCACAGGCATCAATGTAATATGGGTAAATGTTTACATTCGCATTGTTGTCAACCCAAATTGAGGCCATGTGTCTGTAAACTCATAAGTTATAGCCAATATTCTTTTTAACATAGCATAACATAACTTGTTCCAGGTTCTTATGCCAAGGGTTGCTTAGTCTTTTATCTGCAACACAGCAGAGAAAGTCATTCTCACCATGATTGTGCACAAGGATCTGCTGGACCAAGGGGGCCATGATTTAGTGCACCTAATTTGAGGTCTATATTCAGTGATAAGTAGATTGTTTGTCGTGGCTATTTTGCCAATATTCCTGAGTCCTCAAGGACATTAAGTACAGTAAATGATCGATTTACTGCAGCAATTGATATGGTTCCTTAATTTCCAACTGGTGTTTGTGACAAGGCCAGTATCCTATGTAAAACCATCATACATTTACATGTGGCATCTATGATATGATATGATTTGGCATTCATAACGCACCTATACACAAGTGTTTCAAGGCGCGATGCAGCAAGGGAGGGGGAAGCTGAGGGAAGACAAACGATCCTACTAGGCCAGGTGTCATTCAGATCGTGCAAGTGCAGGGGAAGGGGGAAGAGGAAAAGTGCGGAGTGGGGACAGTGCAGTACATGGGGTAAAGAATAATAAAACAATGAGAGCACTAGGGCCAGCTAGCGGCAAGTGCAAGGGTAAGTGCAGACATCAGGTGCCAAGTGCTGGTGGGGGACTTTAGGGATACAGAGAACAGTCCCCAAGTGCAGGGGTTGCCAGGGAGGCAGTACAGGTGTGTAACTGGCAGGGAACCTGGGCCCAAAATCGAGGGTGGCCAGGTAACAAGTACAGTTTCAGCCAGGAGTTCAACAGGGGAGAGGAGGAGAGAAAGCAGAAGCAAAGAGGTAGGTTTTGAGGTGCTTCCGGAACCGGAGATGGTTTTTCTCAAGTTTCAGAGAGGCAGGGAGGCTGTTCCAGAGGGAGGCCCCAGCCGAAGAAAGAGATCTACCACCAACTTGTTGCTTGGAGAAGCGACTGACCCTGAGGGAGTTGAAGGCGGATGAGCGAAGAGCTTGAGAAGGAAGATATTTAGAAAGAGAGAGTTGCAGGTATTGAGGCCCTAGGCCCGAGTGAACAATGCAGAGGGTTTTGAACTTGATCCTCGCAGCCACTGGGAGCCAGTGCAAAGATTTCAGTCCTGGAGAGATACGATCCCTGGACTTGAGGCCAAGGACAAGTCTCGCAGTCCTGTTCTGGATGAGTTTCAGAGGGCGGAGAGTAGAGGCAGGCAGATTTAGAAAGAGGCTGTTGCAATAGTCCAGCCTAGAGAGAACCAGAGCCCTGGAGACAGTGAGCTTCTGGGGGAAGGAGAGGAAAGGAAGAATACCTCTGAGGAAGTGCAGCTGGTAGTGTGATTTCTTAGAGGAGAAGACACTCTCTAATAGGTGCCTCCAGGGAGAAACAAGATACCGGAATACGTGCAGCATATGCAGGGCCACTGGGGGTAGTGCTGGGAACGTATTGTATGAATCGGGCATACAGCAGGCACAAATTGCAAGAACAAGTGCGCAGGTTCTGAGGGCATGACTAGTCGAGGTTGAGTCGAGACAAAAAGGTAGCACTTGAATTGTTGTGCTATACATTTTGTGTCTGGCATTACCAAATATGTCCAACTTCGGTGGTATTATTAAACCCAGAAGTGTGTGGCAACCATATTTTAAAAAACTTGGTCTGCACTGTATTATCTAAATGGCGTCATTTTGTATGACCACCCTGAAATAGCTGGGGGTGGGAGGCATATCGGGGGGAAAGCCACAGCCAGTCCCTCCCCCTTGTGCCAGCATTTGTCTTTGCAGTACAAGCGTATCTCACACTGTATGTCCGCCACCGTCATTCTATTTCTTTCAGCAACACCAGTTAAAACTTGGGTAACAGCCGACAGAGCATCCCTCCAGCGCCATGTGGCCTCCACAGGGGGAGATCAGAGACCTGGACCCTACCTCATAAAAACTTCCCTCCAGCGTCCCTTGCTATGCCACTGGAAAAAGAGAACCAGCAGAGGTAGACGGCCCGGCAGCACAAATCCTATCCGGCTGCAGGCAAAGCTGTGTGACGGTGCCCGGCACTGACGACAAACACCCACAGCTGGCAGACAATACCCTAGATCACCAAGGACTAAAACAAGGGGCACAGACTCCCACATACACTGGACTTTATAGTTAGGGAGCCAAGACC
Source organism: Ambystoma mexicanum (assembly GCF_040938575.1). Taxonomy (NCBI): domain Eukaryota; kingdom Metazoa; phylum Chordata; class Amphibia; order Caudata; family Ambystomatidae; genus Ambystoma; species Ambystoma mexicanum. Next base: position 758,905,131 of record NC_090941.1, read on the forward strand.
CATGCCCATTAACACAAACTTGGACATTCATCTTCCCGGGCCACTATGCCTATTCTGCAGCGGGCCCACACAGAGAAAGTGGGAAAGGCTTAGCCCACTATTTGTAAACTTTGCTGATTGTAGCACCTCGCTGGTCTAGAAAACCGGGTCAGATTGGCCAGGGACAGCAGACCAATCCGAGGATAGGGATTTGGATAAAATCCAACCCAGGAAGCTGTGGTTTTTTTGGGTGAGGTCCGAGGAGGAGGGGGAGGAAGCGGCAGATGAAGAGACAAAAGGGAGGAGGCAAAGCAGCGGATTGTTGAGGCATTTATTTGGAGAAGGTGTTGTATTGGATAGTGAGTGCATGTGGTACTGCTCTGTGAGTGTACGTGATTGTGTGGCAAGTGGGGTTAGGAGGCTTAGTGTAAGGAGTGATTGTGAAGAGGATGGTGCTGAGTGAAAAGAGTGTGTGAGTAGTTGGAGCGGAGGAGTGACAGTAGGAGTGTGGAAGAGGCTATTGTAGTGTGGAGGATGGAGTGGTAGTAAGTAGTTGGGAGGATTAACATCAAAGGGTGGAGACAAGACCTAGAAAGTGTGAAAGACATCAGAGGTACAGAGGAGACAAGAGGAACAGCGGGAGAGTGGAGAGGGAGTGTAGAGAAGAAAGCACAAGGGAGAGGAGTGATTGAGCATGAAAGGAAACACAGAATATTACAGGGTGGCTGACGGGCACAATTTCCGAACCCTTTAGAACACGAACAGTTGGATAGAGTAGGGATAGTTAGGAAGTCTGTGAGGGAGTCTAGTCAGGCGGCACTCAGGAATCCATCATCAGATTTACTGCCAAATGTCCACCAATTTCGAAATGAGGCCCTTTGTGTGGATGTCGACCGCATATCAGACTTCAGTGGGTTAGGCTGTGTTCTGACAACTATTTGCTTAAGGTCAGTCTGGTCTCTCACAATATACTCTTTGATTGCTACATTGCTCTGTATTCAATTCTAACTGAATCTATAAAAAATCACCCGGATCACCTGGATAAGGTTTAATTGCGCAACTGTACTCTAGCGCTCATTTCCTAGATTAACATGCGTCCCATTTGCATCTTGGTATCTGGCCGCCTTACTGTATTTGTTTCATGCACAAACAATTGCATCTGTATAAATCTAGCATGGTTCCGTGGGGTGGACGCTCAGCGCCCCTTCCTCATTGTCCCAAGAGTGAAAGGGACCACAGGGGCATAATGAGGGAGCTAGGACATGCTTCTTTTTCTTTTATTTAAATGAGTAAGGCATCGCAAAGGATCAAAATGCATTTGCCGATGACACCTTGCATGAAAATGGTATAAAAGCATAACATTCAAATCTTTCTACATGCAAGTCGAGTCGTTAAGTATCAGGGCAGCTCAACAGTATTAAGTAACAGTGGGTTGCTATCAGGTATGTCAATGACAAACAATTATAAAGAAAAAATGGGTACCTCCCCCAATCCAGCCGATAGCAAGAGGAGCACATAGCATCATCGGTCAGTAATCCGAGATTTCTAATTGTTAGAAAATGAAATCAAGTAGGAGACGAACAAGAAGCAAGAAGAGGAAAGCGATGAAAAATAGGTCTCTTCTTGCTGCTTTGCATTTGTGCATTTACTGAGGATTCCCATCCTGGCAATGGGGAATTAATCTAGCATATGAATTCTTATAATTTTTTTGTTGAATTATCGAAGCTACCAAGGACGGAGGACTACAGTTACAGGTAAGTAACTAAACCTTATTACTCAATAAGGGCATAAACAAGACACGTCACTGTGCACCTGGAATAACGCCCAACTTGAACACCTCACCAAAAGGTAATTCCTCAATGTACCATTGTTTTAACCGGCCCTCGGCTATATCAAAACACCATCAAAAGGAGACCCATTCACTAATAGCCAGTACTGTCTATTCAACTGGACCCGCAACAATGCAAGTGCACCTGCACCTGAGTAAAATCAGATGCAACAATTGATAACAACTACAAGGACAACTGGAGGACCCTGAGCCCATTGAGTAAGGAACTCACCACCCCAGAAATGGATTCGAATAGCTAGCATCCCATTCCATTACCTAATTCAATGTAGTCACCATCACACTACCTCTTCCACTTATACTACAAACATCAACCAACTAAGAAATACCCAGCAACAGCTCGGCCACGCAAGCACCCACATTAGACGAACCATTCTTATCTGTTCCATCATCACATCACGATCCATTTCCCCACCTACCCATGCTCATCAAAATATCGTTGGTACCCAAAAGAGCATTACAACTGGGGTCCATAGGGCTATACAAAAGCCACTTGTCAAACAGATGTAGACTCTCACTGCCACCCAGACCACCATGTTCTCCTGCAGAACCTAGTGTCAAACTCGGATTGTTTCTTTTGTTGGGTAGAGAAATGGCTTGTCTCTGCCAGAAGCAATTATTCTACTGGCTTTAATTCAGAGGCCAGGAAGGTGGGCTGTGGCAGGGAAGGAAACCCACACTGGAAAACCATTCAGGGAAAAAAGCTCTGTTCAGAAAGATGATGGTGGATGTGGCAGATCTAGTGTACCGAGTCAGCAGTGGTGGCTGCGAGGAAACGGACAGTATAGCAAGTCATTGATGTTGATGACATGCAGCTAAGAACACAAGGGAAAATTGAAGCACAGCAACAAGGACCACAGGAGCAAGGAGAAAAGCAGCATTAAGTAGGCAGGCCAAGTAGAATCCAAAGTGTTAATGCAAAAGTTTCATGAGACCGCAATGAGGTTAGTGAAATTCCTTGGATGGCAAAACTAAACTACACAATATGGTGATGGGCAGAGGACTAGTAGAACACTGGCATGGTTAATTAGGAAAAAGCGGAAGGATAATACAATTCAGATGTTAAGGGACGAAAGGGGGAGGCCCATTACTCTGACAAGGATATTATGAATTTGTTTGTGCAATTTTACAGTGATTTATCATTTTATAATTATAATCTTTTTTTATAACACGCTTATTACCGAAGAGGTTTCTATGTGTCGTCTTGCTTCCAAGACAAGACGAGCGCGTTGCCTCTGAGCTATACTACTTGTATACTAAAGTCACACAATCTAAAGAACAAATGTACAAGCTCCTAGACAAAATGAGTCACTATTATGTAATGAAGAAAGTGATCAAAGTATTTGCAATGCCTATCACGGAGCAGGACATCGGACTAGCCATTCAAAAAATGCCCAGTGCCAAAGCACCAGACCCAGGTGGATTTCCACCTGACTTTTATAAAGTGTTTAGTGAAATCCTTGCCACCAAGTTACTTTGAGTCTACCAAGAGTTGGCTGAAGAGGGTCGACAATGCACAAAGAAATTATTACTCTGCTCCTGACACACGTACTCTTGCAAATTCTCATTGTATCGACTGATATTCTTAAAAATGTTGACAATACAATTTTGACCAGTATCCTTGCTGATTGATCAATACGATTAATGATGCACTGTGTAGAAGCCGATCAAGCAGGATTTATATCGGGTAGGTTGGTCTCTTATAACATGAGAAGAGTGTTTGGTCTTCACCAGTTAGCAAAACCTGAAATTCACCCAACAGTAGTTTTACTCAACACGGAAATGGTGTTAGATTCTATTGAATGGCCCTTTCTTTTTGCAGTGCTTAAAGAAAATATGGGGGTTGCAGGGGTGTCCCCCGCAGGTTCCATGGGTTAATATCGCCGGGAGAAAAAAACGTCGCCATTCTTGTATGGCGATATTTTTGCAGGGATATTAACACATGGAATATACATATCACAATGTTATCAAGGAACTAGCTGCATCAACCCCGTCCTCTGGCAGGAAGTGGGAGAAAAACCTACACAAGGAGATGTCTGGCAAACAATATGCGCTCAAACTAAGAAAATATCTTATAACGCTAGGTTCAAGCTTGTACACTTCAGGTTTACTCACCAGCTGTATTCTTGGCCACTGCATTTACATAAATAATTGTGAGAGCAGACTTCTTTCGTTTAACATGGACTTGCAAAGAGATGCAACGTTTTTGTTGTGAAAGCTTCCGAATTGTGAATGATTCTACCGCTGCAGTTTGAACTATCACCTTTAATGGGCATATTGGGGTATACTAGACGCATTCCAAATCCTCTGCATAGGTTGGAGGGCCTGCTATTTGTTTTAACGAGGAAATGAGTGGCAATTGCATGTGGGAGAGGCCCAGTTTCTACTTTTAAAAATGAATGATGGATCTTACGTTCTGTTATGACAATGAGGACATCTATGTAACCAGCTTGCGTGCATACATCCACGCCGAGAGACATATGGCTACCCTACAAAAACGATCTCATGAACAGAGCAGGTCAGACTACTGAAACGGAAAACTAGGTCTATAAAACTCCTGGAGAGGTGGCTTATATACCTTACCCTTGAAACAACTTGTAATGACTCTGTGAAATGCTCATTAGATTGTCGCTGTTAACCATGATCAATGCTCATAATAGGACTACGCGAGACAGGGTAGATTGTATGTTCTGACCTTGCAATAGATTCTTGAGATGATGGGCTTCCTGTAGTCTCATGTTATTTTATACATGTTAATGATATAAACGTGGCAGAGCAAGACCAATCCAATAACGCAGGGAATAAGGATCATAGGACAGAGTCCCGCTTTGTAACAGATGGTGGTTCACTCTGCTGTCCCTAAACTGGAAGTCATCGGCAGCCATATTACCTCTTGGTGGGTTGCAGTACCATGCAGTTTAGTGTCGCCACCTTGGAATGGGGGGCGCCTGTGATGTTCTTCTTGCATCCCAATTTGATGCGCTGTTGTTAGTTAAGCCATAGGACCTGGGAGCGAGGACACATGCTGCTTCAAGAGTGAGCTCAGCAACCCAGGCGCTACCCCTGCCAGAGTGCCTGCCTCGGACATGACCTAAAGAGGCCACTTTATGGTCCGCGTACAAGACCTTGTTACCATACATACATGGGAGGATGGGGGGTAATGAATGTTTCTGGGGCAAAAGACACCCTCATCTAGTTAGGATTGTGACCGCAGAACACAAACATGCTTTATGTGCATTCGTTTTATGGTTCGGAAGAACATCTTCATGGTTTCCGAAAATACTGGAAGATTGTGGTAGGAAAGTATATATTCTAAAGCAATAAAATAATAAACGTACGGACAAGAAGAGTGGTCCTGTTTTAGCAGGACTCTGAATTGTTTTGTTAACTTCGTGTTATACGCACTGTACTCCATTTCGCTTTCATTATGCCAGTGAGATGCGATTTTGTGTCACCAAGGTACAGATTTGATAGGAAAATGCACACATTATTTGGTATGTTAAGACTTCTGCATACATGAATGCTAAACAATATGCGAGTTGATAACTTGCGTCGAAATATATGGCGTGTTCACCTCTTCTGGGACATTTTCTATCGTCTTATCATTATTGCGTCGCAAGAGATACAGCTTTTCATCTGCGTGGCAACATGACATTGCAAGTTAGCCTGACTTCAGAATGATTTCTTGTAATTTAGATGCAAATTAGGTTTTCATTTTTTACTGTCAAGTACTTTGTCCCTACCGATTCGTTTACTGTTCATTAACATTTGTCATTGTGTTGTAATCGCTTTCAAGGTCATAGTTCTGATGGATGTCGTTTTCTGTAGTGTGTCATTAAGTGCTTTGTTACAAGCCGATTGTTATGTTAAATTCTCGGGACTCTCGCTTCATTTTTCCCCCTTAATCATGAGCTTTTGATGTACTTCCTTGAAACATGCTGTATTATCTTGAAGCCTGCCTGTTGAAATGTTGAATTCGTCGTGATTTACCTCTTGATATAGTCCCGCCTTTTTTTTCTATCATCCAGTTAAAGCTGATGATTTCGATGTCATTAAATGCAACATAAAAGCATACACATTGTTAACCCATTCAAAATCAATTATTCTGTGGTGTACCACACTGTGCTTGTCTTTGTGCTGTAGTTTAGTCAATAGCATTATTCATTTTGTTGTAATCACTTTCAAGGTCACAACCTGCCATGGTTTTATTTCTGTCTTGGCGAAGTGCTTTTTAACATACTTATTGTTTTGCTAAGTTTTCCATTCTCTGAAATTCGTTGAAACTTTAATCATAGAAATTTGTGTAAATAAAAATTAAAATAAAATGTGTACCGGTCCGAATAGTCCAGCCCACCTCTCTCGTATGACTTTTTCAGTATATCATAGGCTCACCTAGGTTGTTTGCCTGCCCAGACGAGATTGATCATCATGCTTTGAACCCTCTGCTAGAAGATGGCGGGAGGTATTATTGGTACGTTGTTAAAAATGTACAGGAACTTCGGTACCACCACCATTTTAGCCAACAATATTCTTGCTGTTTGCGATACCGGTAGATGAATCTATGCATTAACCCTGTTTTTCACTATTTCTAGGATGATGTCCTAATTCTCCTCGTATAATTGTAATTGTTTATTTGTAAAGCGCTTATACACAAGTGAAGTGCTTCAAAACGGGAAGGGGACAAGGGAATGCAGTTGTCATTCTTAGGCCTTGAAGATTCCAAATGATCTAACAACAATAACTAGCATACTAGGCCAGAGGCACATTCTACTAGTGTAAGTGCATGACAAAGAGTGAGGGGAGAAAAGGGGGTGGGGGGTAGGACATAAAAAACAATAAACTACTGTACTAGGCCTGGCAACATTTCAGATTGATTGGTGGTTGGTGATCTAATGCGCCTATGCATGAGTATTTCAGGCACAACCAAGTTAGGGAGACAGAGGGAGTACAGGACAGACAAACTTGCAAGGCCCTAGTACATTCAAGGTTGTGCAAGTGCACAGACAGGAAGTGCGAAGGAGGGGGAGAGGGACAAGTGCGCCCAGTCCAGCAGGCGTCTAGGTTAAGTGCACAGTGGTTGTCCCTCTCATGAAACGTATTCCAAGTGCAGTAGTGCCAAGCAGAGGCACAGAGGCAAGTGCAGAACTGGCAGTGGAGCCTGGGACCTGTGAGTCTCTGGAGGTGCACCAGGCGAACAGTCAGCGAACTGAGCAGCTTGTGTGAAAGAAAGAAGGAGGGAAGCAGGAGAGAGAGCAAGGAGGCTAGCAGGGGAGAGGGAAATAGAGGGAGATAGAAAGAGGAAGAGGAAGGTCTTGAGGAGTTTCCAGAACTTAAGGAGGTCAGACTCAAGACGGAGAGAGGCAGGGAGCCTGTATCAGAGGGAAGCACCGGCAGAGGATAAGGATCTATCCCCAAATCTCTGTTTGGAAACCCACAGAGAGTTGGAGGATGCCGAGCGGAGGGCTCTAGAAGGAGAGTATTTAGGAAGAGAGCATTGTAGCTAGTAAGGGCCCTGACCCCAGAAAGCTTTTTGGACTATGCAGAGGGACTTGAACTTGATCCTTGCAGCCACAGGGAGCCAGTGGAGGGATTTCAGCGTGGGAGCGAAGCGGTCCCTGGGCTTGAGGCCAAGAATAAGTCTCACGGTTCTGTTCTGGATAAGTTGAGGAGGTCGGAGAGTAGAAATAGGAAGATTGAGAACTAGACAGTTGTAGTCCAGTCTGGAGAGAACCTGGGCTCTGGAGACGGTGAGCCTCTGGGGAAAGTCGAGAAAAGGTAGACTACCTCCTGAGGAGGTGAAGCTGGTAGTGGGACTTATTGGACATGTCCGAGATGTGAGACTAGAAGGAGCCAGTAGAGTCGAAGATGACCCCCAGATTTCTTTCCTCACTGGTGGGTGAGGGCGCAGGACCAAGGGAAGCTGGTCAGAGTGAGAATGAGAAAGCAGGATCAGGGGTCGCAATGAGGACGATCTCTGTCTTACTGACATTAAGGCAGAGATCATTAGCAGCAAACCAGGACTGAATTGCGGACAGACTGTCAGGAATGAGCGAGGAGGAAGAAGAGGCCGAGGGTAGCCTGAAAGAAAGTTGTGTGTCATCCGCATAACACTGAAAGTTGGAGGTAAAGGCAGAGATCTTGTGGGCCAAAGTGGCCATGTAGACATTTAAAAACCAGAGGGATAGATTAGATCCCTGGGGGACACCACAAGTAGAGAGAGTGATAGTGGAGAGAAAGAACCCAAGTTCCCCCTGGGAAGGACGGTCAGAGAAAAGACGCTAGCCACAAAAGGGCCTGATCTGTGATGCCCAGGGTATCATGGAGTTGGGAGATCATGATGTTGTGGTGTACCATATTGAAAGCAGAGGAGAGGTCAAGAAGAATGAGGAGAGGCAGAGAGTTAGAGTCGCGGTTTGCGAGCAGGTCTTCACAGATGTTCAGAAGAGCAGTTTCCATGCCTCTGGATGCTCTAAAGCCAGACTGATGGTCATAGAGACAACCAATAGATTGAGTGTGGAGGGTAAGCTGAGAGATAGCCGACTTCTCCAGGAGTTTGCCCAGGAAAGGAGTGATGGAGATGGGCGATAGTTTGCCGGAATAGAAGGGTCGTCAGAAGGCATTTGGAGCAGAGGGTGCACAAGAGAATGCTTGAGAGAAATGTTCATGGATATCACTATACCCAGATATGTAATGCCCGGCTGGCACCATTTGAAATTAGCAAGTTTATTGTCTTGTCCAGTGCATGGCAATAGCAGCAGTATCTCTTTCTCCCAGTTAATTTTCAGTCACGCTAGGCACAGAATTTCTTTACATCCATTATTATTGTTGGAAGGTTTTGCTGTGGCTCCTTGACGTACACCAGCATATTGTCAGCATACTATAATATTATGCTTACCCTCGAGTAGATTTTTATCCCCATGTGACTATGAAGTTTCTTTCACCAGGGCAAATGGTAATGAGGATAAGGGACAGCCAGCCCTGTCTCGTCCTTCATGATGGGGATGTGGTCTGTGAAGGGTCAGGAATGAAACTCGGACGCAGGTGATTTATGATTTTGTCCATAAACCTTTATTAAATGAAAATGGGTGTGGGAAATGCCTCTCACTTCCTGCTCTAGAGGTATTTTCCCTGCTTAAAACAAAACAAATGGGTTGGTCCGGTGTCAAGATGTCCAAAGTAAACTGTCCTATGTCCAAAGCACTTTTCTGACCCTCACATTCTAAAAATCAACTATAAGGTGAAAGGGGAAATGTTTTTGGCCTTGGAAGGTGTACAATAAGGGAAATGCTTAACTCCAGCTCAAAAGTTCCAGGAGGATAAAGTTCACAATTCCAGAGGGTGGTCCCCTTCCCCTGGATTTCTCTTCACTCATCGTTGTACTGGTTTCTTGAAGTTCTTTCAGGAAAATATATTTACTATACAAAACATGGCTGATATAGCCTGATTCCTGGTAGACTATCTAGTGTGCTCTGCTGCCATGTTTCTTCTTACACCTTGATGTCTTTCAATTACACTCTTTAGTTACTTCCTGATGTATCCATCTCAGGACTTTCTCATACAGTGTAAATTATAATTTGTCCAATTCGGTTTTATCCGGTATACTCTCCTGCTGGGTTTCTTTCATATGCAATTACTTCTTTTTCATCATCTACTTGTATCACTTACAATGCCTGAAATACTCTCCTGTCAGGGCATTTTTCATATGCATACTTCTGCACCTTTGATCTGCCTGGTATGCTCTCCTGCCAGGGCTTTTCTGAAATACAACCACTTGTTCTTTTGTACAAACACTTATAACTTGAAATTCCTGTTGTACTCTCCTGCTAGGGCTTTCTCGTATGCGTATTGCACACACTTGCAAACATGACAAGTTATTACCTTTGTTGTGCTCTGTTTCTTGAAATAATATGGCACTTTTCGTTCTTTCTCATTTACTTAATGTAATTCTGTTAACTTTTGGTCCCTTTGGCGAAATGCCCTGATGTCCCCTGTTCCCTCAGGTGGACTCAACGGTATGCTTAAGTAATACAGCACTTATCCAGCATGGGATCTGTCATGGATTCACATGCTCATGAATATTCCCTGTCGTCAGACTGGGAATCCTCGGTAAAAAGAAAAAGCTGTTTCACTTTCACTTTAAAACTGTATTTCTCCTCTAAACCAATCACTGTCCTCTGGGTCACATTGCCCCCATCCAATGACAGTCGTCTCCCTAAGCCCCACCTCTGGCAGCCATCTTCAGATTTTTACCACACGCTTCAGTGTTGGTAGTCCTCGAGTTGCTCTCTCAGCTATGTGTCTGCTTTTTTGAGTTTTTCGACGAGAAAAGTAAACTTTTTCTTCCAAAGAGCCTTTGTGCTCTCTTTCTCATCTGCCGCCAATGGGTATCCGTTGCCTGTGAAGCTCTGCGCCCCTTAAGGTCGAAGATTCATTTAAGTTTCTATAAGGCCATCTTGGTCCTACTTCGCGCCCTCCGACCATGACGGAGGAGAAGATGGAGGGAAGGTCCCCCTTCAGACCCTGCACCAAATGCGGGCTATGGAATGTGCTTGTGGAAGACAAGCATCTACAAAGCCTCTACTGCCTACAGCCGGACCATAAGGAGGTAGAGTGCGAAACTGCCTCGGTTTCTCTAAGAAAACAACAAAAGACAGGCATAGTAGGCTGGCGGCATGGATTAACTCGAACAAGGCCTCTGCCCCGTGCTCTTAGCAGGGTCATGCCTCATCCAGGACCGGCCGGTCCAAAGAGCGGTCTTCTAAGTCCTTTGAGGTCGTCCCTTCCGTGGGGGGTCCAAGATAAGGCCAAGATCCGCAAGTCCGAGTCCACCGGGTTCGCTGCTGATGCAGTTCCCAAGTTGGATAGAGAGCGATCAGCACCGCCTTCCGCCTCCATTGCCAGCCTACCATCGAGGTCCTCTTCAAAGAGGAAGTGATCCACCCTTGCTAAGCTATGGGTGAAATTGGATAAACCAAGGACAAGAGAGGAGATGGCTGTGCAGCTCAAGTATGCTCAACCGGCACAGACAAAGTCCTCATCGGCGACTTTGTCGACGTCTACTACTACTACGGTTGCTACGGACTCTGATCCTATGAGAGTGGCTCCCGCAGCGCAGAAAGTGTCCCTGCCCCCATGATGCAACACTAACGCAGAGGCTTTGACAAAGGCTGTAGGCACTCCAGAGGGGGTAAGGGTACCGGCTCAGGTCCTGCTTCAGATCTCACAGGGAGTAAAAAAGGAGGCAGGGTGAGGAGGCCACGAAACAGTCCTCCCAGGTCGCCATTCAACCTATTGATGTCTCGTCCACAGAAAACTATCAAGAGTCAATGCATACAGTCCACAGGAATGATGACGGCCGTGCAGGGCCTAGTTTTCCTTCCTTACCTTCTCAGCCGAGGGACGTTTCCTTGGACATTCTAATGACTCTCCACACCTTGGTGTCAGAGATCCAGCTGAGGTTGCCACCGGCTCCCGGACTACCTCAGGCTCCTGATCAACCTCTGCCAAAAAAGAGGAAGCGTCATCTGACGCCCCCATACTGACCTCCTCCACCACGTCGGGCCTCAACTCCCCCAGCAGGGACCCAAAGACTGGTACTGAGACAGATACGGTCACGAGTACGGACAAAGACATCGTCCCAGTGGACAATGAATCACCACATTTGGCTCTGCCTCATTAGGGTTTCCCCACCGTACGAGGTGGGATCGTTCCACTCCATGATCTCCAGGGCCTCCGAGCTATTCCAGCTGGTACCTGAGGAAACTTTGTGTATCAAAGGCGAGAGGCCAAATGGAAGACGATCATGGTGGTGTCTTTTCTGGATGATATTTGGGAGGAAGGCGTGGCCCTCATGAAGAACCTTTGCACGGATCCAGCCAAGCGGGATAGGCTGGAGAAGAATTATAGGATGCCGGACTCCGCACCCAAGTGCCTGAGGTCGCAACCATCACCGGACTCAGTGGTGTCGGCTGCCGCGAGGAAACGGCCAGCCTCATCATCGTCAGTCCCTCCAGACAGCAAGGGAAAAAGGATGGATGCCATGGGGAAGGAAGTGATCTACATGGCGGCGTCCACAATCAAGGTGGCTAATGCCTTGGCGATCCTAGCCAGGTACAACAGGGAATTGTGGTACAAGCTAGGACCGATCCTGGAGTTCCTCCCTGACGATGGAAGCCCTCGCCCTCTTTCAGGAAGGGGAAGTGGCATCGGACCATGCTATCGCAGTGGCAGTGAACGTCGTGGACACAGGTTTCTGTCAAATGGGGAACAGTGTCTGCCTTCATTGGCAGGGATAGATGAAAGCCACTAACTTCCTTTAGGAGGTCCAAGCGAAGGTGCTGGACGTGCGAATGGTGAGAATCTGTTTGGGAAGGCGGTCAACGAGTCCCTCCAGGCAGCAGGTCATCAAAGGGTTTCTCCACATCTTACAGACAGCTTTCTCGCTCCTCAACGCAAGAAGCCTAAAGGGGCCGCTCCCAGAGCTACGATAGCGGAGAACAGCGTCGCTGTCGCCCGCAGGTCAGGACGCCGGCGCCCAAGCAAGCTTGAACCAGCCAAGACGTCAGGCCCACACTCGTGCATCCCAGTGGGAGGCCAGCTGACGAGGTTCATCAGCGAGTGGAGGAAGATCACCACAGACAGATGGGTGCTGGATGCTCTCGCCCAGGGGCTCACCTTGGAGTTCCAACGCAGGTGTCCTTGTATTCGCCGGTTCCCCAGCAGGAGCAGCACATCCCTCAACTCCTGCAAGGTATGCGAGCCAGTCACCCCTCTTCCATGCCGAAGGTTCTGTCGGAGTTCCACCTCAACAAGCGTTTGGCGTTGCCTGTTTTCTTCCCGAAAACTTTGTCACTGATGGAGGGGGCCTTGCATTCGCTGGACGTTGCTTGTGCCTTGAAGTTCTACATGACATGCACAAAGAGTTTTTGGAAGACTTCTCAATTGTTTGTGAACTTTGGTCCTGTGAACCATGGAAAGACCTTGTCCAAGGCTTACATTTCGAGGTGGCTCTCCAGCTGCTTCATGCACTGTCCTTGGTTGCCGAACCGACCGAGAGCCCACTCCACCAGGGCGATTGCTGCAACGACTGCGCTCCTTTCTGGTGTACCCCTGCTGGGCATCTGCAGGGCTGCTACATGGAGGTCCACGCACACCTTCACAAAGTTCTACTGCGTCGACAGGGATTCCAGGGAGGAGTCCAGAGTCGGCCATGCAGTGCTACGCAACCTGTTCGCTTGAGTTGAGTCTTTTCCAGAGGTAAGCGTTAATTGCTTCTGTTGAACCCTGCCACCTCCTGTGGTTGTGTAATGTTGTAATGCTGTGTATTCGCTATTCATGAGCATGTGAATCCATGCCAGACCCCATGCTGGAGAAGGTTTAAGTTACTTACCTGTAACTGTTGTTCGCCAGCATGGGTCTAGCCTTGGATTCACATGCGAACCCTCCCTCCAGCCGCTCTGCGGCTGCTCTTGCACTGCCACTTTACGTGCTTACCAAACCTGAAGATGGCTGACAGAGGTGGGGCTTAGGGAGAGGGCTGTCATTGGATAGGGCAGTATGACCCAGAGGACAGTGATTGGGTTAGCGGAGAAATACAGTTTTAAAGTGAAAGTGAAACTGTTTTTTTCTTTTTACAAGGAATCCCAGCCTGACGCTGTGGATTATTCATGAGCATGTGAAACCATGCTAGACCCATGCTGGAGAACAATAGTTACAGGTAAGTAACTTAAACCTTTCATTCTCATATACTTCATTTACTTCTGTTCGCTTTCGGTCTCGTTGCTGAAATGCCCCGGTGTCCCCTCTTCCCTCATGTGGACTCACTAATATGTTTTAGCAGGAATGGCTTCCCTCACTGTGAACCTGCAGCGGGCCGTTGGCATCCTGCTTCCTTCCTTCAGGCTTGCTATATCTGCTTTGTGGTTCCTGTCCTTCCTGCAACTATCAATTGCCTATTCCGAGCTCCCCTCGGCTCCAAAGGCTGCTCTTCGGTTCAGCTGCATGCCAGGAGGCCGTCCTCACTCGTTTGGCGTTCCCGCGGCGTACCAGTCTCTGCAGTCTGCCTCTCTCGGTTTCTCCCGTGAACTGGTTGGCTCCACGAACTCGTGTTCGCCCAGCAGTCTCTCAGTCAGCACTGAGAGGATTCAACCTCTCCAGCTAGCTCCTCCCTGTCAGCTGGCTTTGCTGTTTAAATGGCCAGCCAGCTCGTATGCCCGCAGAACGTTTAGAGCGGGGCTTACGCTCTGGGCCTTCACTGATCTTCAAAACTCGGCTCAACTTCCTTGTGGCAGTACTTCTATCCTTAGAAGAAGGGAAATCCGTTTGTGATAACTTGTAAGCAGAATCCGGGGATGTGGTCTCAATAGTTGTAAATGTCCAGTTTGATGACTTGTAGGCAGAAGGTGAAGTGGTGTTTTCAGTAGTTTTAGAGAGGGAATGAGGAGAGCTGTGACAGAAGGCCACAAAGGCATGTGGAATGTAAGTGGTATCGTCAAGAGAAAAAGGGGGATACCATGTCTCGTCCAATTATGTCATGACCTTACCCTGTGGGTTACCTCAACTATGTGATCTTTCCTCATATAGCCGCCCCCAAGGTCAGGATCAGGTAGCGGCTGCCGTCCCCTGGCCACATGGGGGAAGCCGCCACTGGGAAAGGAACAATGCATCTTCAGATTCATGAGGGCCCTGATAGAATTTTATTTGTGAGTGAAAGAGTGTTTTGAAGTCAGTTGTGGGACCTGAATTTTACCAGTGTTTGTGTTTTGTTTATGCAGAGAAGGCTGTATTTCAACCATTTGGTTGAGAACGTTATTGTCCCCGAAAGACACATTAATAAATAATGTATTTTTCCTTTGGAAAAGCACACACATTATAGTCTGAAAACATATCTTGCAATGAGAATGTCATTGGTCTTGATACAGTGCCACATATTAGGATCAGACTTTCAAAAACGTGTTATTTCATGCACCTGACCACTCCGATACAATGTATTCTTCTTAAAAGGTTAATACTTCTTTGTTCATTTTAAAAGTAAATACCCAATGCTCAGAGACCTCCGAAAATGTGTTTGATCTCACACGCGACCACTCCGATGCTGCGGGAAGTTCAAACGCTTCCATACCGGGTTTCTACTTTGCACAAAACTCACTGGTTGTGTTAAAGAACCTCCCAGCAGCGCGGATCACTTAGCCCTCAGCTTTATATGTCAGGGATCCATATTCTGCTCCTCAGACACTCTTGTGTCACCTTCTGACCACACCGGAACAAGCACTTCAAATCCCACGATAAAGGGACATCCTCCCCGCACGGCTTCCTTTCCAGCGCTTAACCCGCTCCACAGGGCTTCAGCTCACAAGCCATGCTGCCACTGACCTTCTCCCTCAAAAGACCTCAGCATCTCAGTGTGCCTCTTCGCCACGGCCCCCAGCTGCTTCTTTTGGCCTCTCTGCTGCTGCTCCTTCGAATCCGCCTCTGCTTCCACCTTCCTCTTCAGACCAGAAATTGGACCCCTTTTATACACCTGTAGCAGCAGGTGCGACAGTTCAATTAGCCCTGCCTGACCACCATTAAAGGGACATTCCTTACCCTTCCAACTCTCAACAGGCATCTTCCTCCTCCCAGTACTAGAGTGGTAAAAAGGCATAGTCTTCATTGATCTTAGTTGCTTCTTCTTCGTCCCAGTACTGCCAATGGTTGTGTGAAGAAATAAGGGGAACTGACTCACAATAACCCATGAAGGTTGGAGAAGGGTTGGGTTGGCTGTCATTAGGAACAGGGATACCATGTCTCACATGTCTTGCCCAAGGGCAGCCCAATCCCAGTTCCCAAGGATCCCCTACCCAGGTGATCCTCCCTCGCTTCTCCGCCCAAGGGTCAGGATTCAATAGCGATGGCTTTTCCCTGGCCACCCGTACCAGAGGATCCAAGGGTTTAGGAGTTTGGGTCAGGTTTCTCACATGCCCTTACCCAATGAGGGTCGGACCGAGGTGCTTCATAGGGGAACTGAGAGAGGAAGTTTACGTTACCTTGCTCTCGACCTTTCCTATGTTCCACTGAGAAGCAATATAGTTGAAGGCCGAAGAACCACCGCATTACATGAGGATTTGACTTTTATCTTTGACTAATCCAAACTAGAGGAGAATGGTCTGTTATCAAGCAAAATGTGCAACCTAGATGATAATATTCTAGGTGAAGTATGGCCCATTTGATTGCCAGTGCCTCTAACTCAACGACTGAATATTCTCTCTGGGAAGAGCTTTCTGCTAATATATAAAATGGGATGTTCAAACCCATCATCACTTTGTTATAGAACGCTCCTAGTCCTATTAAGGAAGCATCAGTCTGAAGAATGAATTCATTGGAGGAATCAGCTACTCCTAAAACGGGCT
Organism: Ambystoma mexicanum; assembly: GCF_040938575.1. Classification (NCBI taxonomy): domain Eukaryota; kingdom Metazoa; phylum Chordata; class Amphibia; order Caudata; family Ambystomatidae; genus Ambystoma; species Ambystoma mexicanum. Next base: position 758,921,343 of record NC_090941.1, read on the forward strand.
CTGGCATAAGGCCTGTTTCAAGGTGGCATAACAGATTTCATCCTTTTCTTCGCACCTGATCTTTTGTGGTTCAGCATTTTTCGGTGTATCCATCAGTCAAGCTGTTTTACTAGAAAATAGTGGAATAAATCTGCGGTAATACCCGATTAATCCCAAAAAAAGCCCTCAGATCTTTCTTTGTTTTGGGAGTGGTTGTTTCTAGAACACCCTTACCTTCTCCTGTTGTGGTTGAACTGTACCATTCCCCACAAGCAAAAATGAAATATTTTACCGCTGATTGGGCTAACTTACACTTTCTGGGATTAGCGGTTAACCCCGGTTTTCTCAATACCCTCATGATAGTGTAGAGGTGGTATAGATGATCTTCCCACATTTTACTATGAATCACAATGTCCTGCAAAATTCTGAGTCAGGTTGTAAGATTTTATCCATAAGCCTCTGAAAAGTTGCATGAGCCCCATGTAACCCAAAAGGTAGAACCTTTAATTGAAACATTCCTAAGGGAGTAGCAAAGGCCGTTTTTTCTTTATCCGGGCCATATAAAGGAACTTGCCAATAACCCTTTGTGAGATCGAGCATTGACCGATGTACAGCATTACCAAGCCAATCTATTAGATCATCAATACACAAGCATCAAAAGTAAAGATGGCATTAAATTTATTCTTCAGCTTCCATTGGGTTTGGCTACCAACACGATGGGTAAGGGCCAAGGGCTATTGGACGGTTCAATGATGTTGGACTCTAACATGGCTTTAACTTCCTGAGTTATAATTTCCTTCCTAGCCACTGGCAACCGATAGGGTTTTAGATGTACAACTTTACCTACAGGAGTGCGTATATAATGATAAATACCATTAACCCTCCCAGTTTCTTCCCGAAATACAGTACTATACTGTTTTATAAGTCCATACAGATCTTGTTTCTGGTTATTATTAAGATCAGAAGAAATTAGTGCCTTACTTTTTGTGTCCTCTGACAAAAAAGCAAGATAATATTATGGTTGGCGATTCCATGCGATGTTCTTTTCACGCATTTAACAAGTTGATATGTTATATTGGTGTTTTAAGGCAGCAATCAGGTTGTGAGATCTTATAATTACATGGACCCGTGTGCTCTTATTACTTCATATAGTCCATGCCACTTGGACACAAGTTTATTTTCTGAGGTGTGTAAAAGGACAAGTACCTTTTGACCTACTGAAAAGAATCTAAGGGAAACCTTTTTATTGTGAGAGGTATTTTGGTATTCTTGTGCCTTAACGATATGAGCCTGTACCAAAGATCTTACAACCTTTGTGTGTTCTTTAAACCTATTCACAGTTTGGGAGAGTGGAATTGGAGCTGCCTCTCTCCCTCAACATATCCAGGACATCACTTGGTTCTTGTCCATAAAGGAGTTCAAACAGGGAAAATCCGAAAATCCTGTTGAGGCCTGAGGAGTTGTTTCCAAACAGCAAACAATGCCCAGGGTATCATTTGATCACAATATTTCCCATATTGTTCAACTAACTTTCGTAGTATGGTCTTAAGAGTCTTGTTAATTCTTTCCACTAGGCCATCTGTCTGAGGATGATATACTAATGTTCTAAGGGTAGCAATGTGTAATAGTTCTTTAACTTCTCCATAAGCTTGCTCATGAAAGTGGAACCCTGATCCATTAAGATCTCCTTTGGAAAACCCCACCCTGGAAAAAAAAGAAGTAGGTGTTTCAAGATCTGTTGTGTCGTGTTGGCTCTCAGGGGTAAGGCCTCTGGATAACGGGTAGCGTTATCTACAATGACTAAGATATATTTATTCCCCAGTTTAGAAGTTTCCAAGGGTCCCACAGTATCCATACCAATCCTGGAAAATGGAATCTCAATTATAGGTAACGGATTAAGGGAGCTGGTGGAGGCATATGTGTGCTAGTTTTCTAGCAGAATGTGCATGATATGATATGAGATGATATGGCATTTTTAATGCGCCTATACACAGGGGTTTCAAGGTGTGATGAGGCAAGGGAGGGGAACGGAGGGAATACAGACAGCGATCCTACTAGGCCAGGTGTCATTCAGATCGCGCAAGTGCATGGGAGGGGGAGAGGTGCAGGATGGTAAGGGTGAGAGGACAGTGCAGTACATGGGATAAGAAAATAAATAACCATAGGTAAAGTACGGCCAGCAGGTGGCAAGTGCAGGGTAAGTGCAGACAACAGGTGTCAAGGGCGGGTAGTGGGACTGTAGGGATACAGAAAACAGTCCCCAAGTACGGGGTTGCCAGGAGGTGTTACGCTCCCCTGGTATCCACAGGGACGCCACCCAGCCGGGATACTTGCTGGTATGCTTCTCAGCTTTGCCCTGATGTGGTCTGCGGGGAAGGTTCTGCCTGAAAATACAGGAGGGCTGTGTTCAAGACTGACTGACTGGGGTAAGTATCCTCCCTCCACCCCCGTATGATTTCAGTCCCTCTGGTGCCCTCTCCTCACCTTGTGGGAGAATTAGGTGTGCTCGCCGTCCTGCCGTCTTTGCAGGGGCACGTTGTCTTTCATGGGCGAGTGCGGTCCAGTTACTTCACTGACACCGGCCCGTTTGATTTTGTTTCGGTAGGTCTTATTGCTGTTCTTTAGTTTTGTTGCTACCCTGCATGCCTTTCTTTGTTTAAAATGTCTCTTTTTTTCTCCCTTAGGTATGCGGAGCTTCAGCGCGGCGAACTGGCTTGGTTGAGCCCCGCTGGTAAATGATGGCGCATTAAGAGCGCTATGATGCGGTAAGTAAGCGCTATGCGCAGCGCTGCAAAGTCTTGCCTTTGCTAACCTGTGTTTTCCTTCCTTGTAGGTCGTGGTGTTCTTCAGCGCAAGTGGAATGTCCGGAGTGGTGCCAGCCAAGAGGCGACCAGCCAGGTAAGCCTTTTGAGCAGTTCGTAATTTGTAAATGTCTCTACTGCTTTCTTTAATGTTGCCTCTATCTTCCTCTTTCAGGTCGTTCTGTCCAGGAGGCATGCAGATTCGAGCAAGCTGTTCTCAGTAGCTGCGAGTGTTTAAAGATGAAGACTGCAGGTAAGATGCTGCTGCTAATGATGTTCCTTTTGTCTCCTTGCAGGTTCTGCTTCTCCGAGGTTCGAGGGAATAGCTGGACACGGTGAGCATCACGTTGCAAGCTGCAAAGTAACGCGAAGCGTGTTGTCTTACTCGGGTGTGGTTTAAATAGCCCCAACAAAATAGTCCAGGTAAATAAAGTAGTGCCTAGGCTCCACACCCAAAACACTAGACCGCGTAGTTCTTAGGGACCAAGCTATGTGGATGCCTCCATGTTGGCTGACAATACAATAAAGTAGTTCCCAAGCACATTGTTTTTCATGGTGTAGGACTGGCCCCATGAGGGCTTTTGAAGAGGATGCCAGGCTCTAGAGGCCCGAGTCCTGACTCCACCTGGCCAATTGGTTTGCCAGAGGGGGTTTTGGGCGAGGGTCGTGACAGGAGGGCAGTGCAGGAATGCGACTGGCGGGGGAGGGGACCTGGGCCCGAGATCAGAGGGCGACCAGGCAACCAGTACAAAGTCAGTGTCAGCCAGGAAGTCAGCAAGGCAGAGGAGGAGAAAAAGCAGAACCAAAGAGAAAGGTTTTGAGGTGCTTCCGGAACCGAAGATGATTCTCCTGAAGTTTCAGGGAGCCAGGGAGGCTGTTCCAGAGGGAGGCCCCAGTCGAAGAAAGAGATCTACCACCAACTCGTTGCTTGGAGAAGCGACTGACCCTGAGGGAGTTTGAGGCAGAGGAGCGAAGAGCTCGAGAAGGAAGGTATTTAGGAAGAGAGAGTTGAAGGTATTGAGGCCCCATGCCCCAGAAGGCCTTGTGGACGATGCAGAGGGTTTTGAACTTAATCCTCGCAGCCACAGGAAGCCAGTGCAGGGATTTCAGTCCTGGAGAGAGACGATCCCTGGGCTTGAGGCCAAGGACAAGTCTCGCAGTCCTGTTCTGGATAAGTTGCAGAGGGCGGAGAGGAGAAGCAGGCAGATTTAGAAAGAGGCTTGAATAAAGGTTTTAATATCAGCATATATTCCAGGCCAATAGAACCTATTCGCTATATGTGCTTGAGTTTTGAATTGCCTCAGGTGACCTCCCGTCAATACCACCTTCTTTTGACTCTTAGGACCACCAACTGTGTTTTACTAGACCTTCCGAAGAGGTATCTCCTCTGTAAAGAAGTCCTGATTTTAAAAAAATGAAGGGGTCCCCTTCCTTGCGACCCTCGGTTTCCGAAACTGCCTGTAAGAATGCCTCAGTAATAAGGGATCATTTCTCTGAGCGAAAGCTAAGCCAGGAAGGGTCTCAGGCTCTTCCTCTATAGGTTTTCTAGTTTCCATTTTGGCGGATCTTCAGCTGGTTAGATGTGATTTCTTCGAATCTGAATATAACTAATGCAATTACAACAAATACAAAATAACTAATACCAAAATAATGAATTCCTTTTTTGTTGTTTTTGGGCCCCGCCCCCTCCCTCCCAAACACCCCTTTTTTTCTAATACTTTTCCCCACCCACAAAACCACTATTCTCACTCCCAACCCCATTTTGTTTTTTTCCCAAATTCGTTATTTTCATTTTCGTTGTTTTGTATTCAGTGTAATTGCATTAGTTATTTTGGGATTCCATATAATCGCTGCATACCCTTCAGATGTTTCATCAGCCTCAAGCCCCCCTGTCTGTACTTTCCTCCGTGGGTTTTTCTTTGAATTTAGGGGACACTGCTTTCTCAAGCACCCCTTGAGCAATCTTATTGCCTTGGTGGATCTGAAATGGATCTTTTCTGTGGTTCTGTAGTAAAACCTTCTCCAGCATGGGGTCTGGCATGGATTCACATGCTCATGAATATTCCCCGTCGTCAGGCTGGGAATCCTCGGTAAAGAAAAAACCAGTATCAGTTTCGTTTCTGATCTGTCTTTCGTAGTAATAACCAATCACTGGTCTCTGCGTCATACTGACCACAGCCAATGACTGCCCTCTACCTAAGCACCGCCTCTGGCAGCCATCTTCAGATTTTTACCGCACGTTCATGTGTTGGGATCCTCGTGCTATTGCTCTCGAGCGTTAGTGCTTTTTTCGCGCTTTTTTCACAAAAAAACTTCGATTCTTTCGGTCAAAGAGCCTCAAGCTCCACCGTTCCTACATCCGATCAACGGGGACCCGTGTCGGATTCATCTGTGCCCCTCAAGGGTGAAGATTTCGTCGAGCTACACTTCGGAGGAATCCAGAAGCTTCTCAGGCCCGGTCTCGGAGATGGCCCAGGAGAAGGGAAGCTCGACGCCCGGAAAGCTGTTCAGGGTCTGCCCTGGATGCCAGCTGCAGAACGTCTTCAAGGAGGACGAACACTCTTTCTGCCTTTACTGCCTTCATGAGGACAAGACGCACGTGGAGAAGGACTGTGCGTTTTGCGGCAACATGTCGGAACGGACCATGAAGGACCGCCATCAACGACGTCTCGCCAACTGGCTGGAGGGTAAGAGCCCGTCTGGCAAGAAGAAGAAATCCGAGCGGTCTTCTAAGACCTTTGAGGGCGCCCCGGCGACGGGGGCCCAACATAAGGCCAAGCACCGCGAGTCCGCTGGCACCGGGAGCGCCGAACGGTCGGGCTCTACGGGCGCCAGGCAGGGCGCACCCTCCCCGGCACCATCAACCACGAGCCAACGCTCTGGGTCGGGTAAGAGGAAGGCCGAGCACCCGGCGAAGCTCCTGGAGAGGCCCCGGTCGAGCTCTAAGGCAGAGGAGGAGCGTGGCAGTGCCCCCTCCCTCAAGGGTAAGGCGGTGAGCGCACCTAAGGTGGTGAAGGCCTTGATCCATCCGACCAAGCCCTCTATCGAAACGGTCGCGGCGGCCCTGGCTCAGCCTGTGGTGGCTGCACCAGTGGTGGCGACCTCAGGGCCCAGAATCTCCCTGCCTCCTCGGAGGGAGTCTTCCTTTGTGCCCATCGATAGGACCCCCGTGAAACCCTCCGTGGGGAAGAAGAAGGGGGGGCAGGGCGTCGTCGGAGATTCGGCCTCAACCTCAGAAGAGGAGCTGATCGAGGTCTTAAGCCACGGCCTAGGCGTGGAAGAAGGCCAGCCCGTCGGAATGGACCCCGACGCAGGTGACGACGACGACATCGTCGAGGATACCGACGGGGCCCCTGCTCGCCCGTCGGATTCCCCTCTGCCAGCGCCGCAAGACAACTCGGCGGCCATTTTGTTGGCCATACAGTCCTTATGCTCCGAGATAAGGACGAGGCTACCGTTACCGACGGAGGAACCTCTCCCGTCGGGGGATCCAGAACCGGGACCTTCTGGTGTTCCCCCTACCAAGAAAAGAAGGATCCATCCACCACCTCCTTTTCAACCGTCGCGCCCCTTCCAGCCCTCCTCCCCGTCCACCCGAGGGGATGATACGGGGACTGACACGGCAGCGACGGGTACGGACGACGAGGCATACGACGAGGATTTTCCGTCGTCGCCTCCCACCAGGGCTTCTCCGCCCGACGAGATCGGATCTTTCCACTCCATGATCTCCAGGGCTTCCGAGCTTTTCCAACTCTGCCCTGAGGAGAAGAAAAAGGAAGGCTTCCTTTATCAGCGGCGCGAGGCCAAGAGGAAGACCGTCCTCTCAGTGCCTCTGTTGGACGACATTTGGGATGAGGGCCTTTCCCTCCTTAAGAACCCTTCCACGACGCCAGCTAGAAGAGACCGGTACGAGAAAAAGTACCGGGTCCCGGACACGGCCCCCCTGTGCCTCCGGGCGCAGCCTACCCCGGACTCCGTCGTCTCCGCGGCAGCCAGGAAGAAAGCGGGGGGGGTGCGGCCTCCACATCGACTTCCCCGCCGGACGGCGAGGGAAAGAAATTGGATGCTATGGGACGTAGAGTCATCTCGTCGGCAGCGACGACGATTAAAGCGGCCAACGCCTTGGCTATCGTGGCCCGCTATGACAGGGAGCTCTGGTACAAGATAGCTCCCCTGCTGGATTTTCTGCCGGACGACAAGAGGGCGGAGGCCCTTGAGATCCTGCAGGAAGGTGAGGTGGCCTCTGACCACGCCATCACCGTGGCGACGGACATCGCCGACACCGGGTTCCGCCAGCTGGGCAACGGCGTTTGCCTTCGACGTCGTGGATGGCTCAAAGCTACGGATTTCCAGCAGGACGTCCAGACCAGAGTCCTGGACATGCCCTTCGACGGGAACAACCTGTTTGGGAAGACAGTGGACGATTCCCTTCAGGCCATCAAGGCGGATACTGAGACGGCCCGGGCCCTTGGAGTCCTGCAACGACGGACGCCCTTTCGGAGCGGCGGAGGCAAGGGCGCCTCCAAAGGTTCCGGCGGCGGTTTCGCTTCCTACCGTCAAGCGGCCCGCTCGTCGTCGCAAGAGGCCTACAGAGGACGAGGCAAGTCTAGCGGACCCCGCCGTCGTCGCCAAGGAGGTCAAGGCGGCAAGGCCGCGCCCAAGCAGGATTGAACCGGCCGTGGGGTCGGGCCCCCACCGAAGCACCCCGGTGGGAGGCCGGCTGGCGGGCTTCGTCAGCGTGTGGGAGTCCATCTCCACCGACCGTTGGGTGCTGGACGCCCTGGCCCGGGGCCACGCGCTCGAGTTTCAAAGTAGGTGCCCGCGCGTCCCCCCCGTGGCCAGGAAAGAACTGCACGTCCCTCAACTTCTCCTGGAGGTAAAGGCGATGCTCAGAAAGGGCGCCATCGAACTCGTCCCAAGGAGGCTTCGGGGCTCCGGAGTCTACTCGAGATACTTCCTCGTGAAGAAGAAGACGGGAGGATGGCGCCCCATCCTGGACCTGCGACGTCTGAACAAGTTCATCAAGGCGCAGAAGTTCCGGATGGTCACCCTCCAGCACGTCCTGGGTCAGCTGGAGGAAGGAGACTTCCTATTGTCGTTGGATTTGGAGGATGCCTACTTCCACATTCCCATCCTAAAGGGGCACCGCAAATTCCTCAGATTCGTGGTCCAAGGGCGTCATTACCAGTTCAAAGCCCTTCCCTTCGGACTACGGTCGGCACCCAGGGTATTCACCAAGTGCCTCGCACCGGTGGCGGCGCAGCTGCGCCGCGAGGGGATTCACGTCTACCCCTACCTGGACGACTGGCTCATCCGCGCCAAGACGAGGGAGCTCGCCGTGGTCCACACGGCAAGGACCGTCCAACTCCTCTCGGACCTGGGATTCTCCGTGAACTACGCCAAATCCCACCTGGTGCCCGCGCAAGTCGCACTGTTTCTGGGAGCCAGGCTCGACACAGTGTCCCTTCTGGCCTCCCCGTCGGAGGAGAGGATCAGGACCATCTTCGGCAAGGTGCAACGGATGTTGGTGGCCGACGCGGCCAAAGTGAGGTCCATCAAGTCCCTCCTCGGGATGATGTCTTCCTGCATCTACCTCATTCCCATGTGCAGGCTCCGGATGCGCCCGTTGCAAGAATTCCTGGATGCGCGCTGGATCCAGACGACGGGCAGCTTCGAGGAAAGGATCAAGCTCGACGAGAGTTTCCGACGAGCGATACGGTGGTGGGGCACCCGCGCGCATTTGACGGCGGGCATGGACTTCCAGACCCCAGCCCACCAGGAGACCGTGACCACGGATGCCTCCCTGGAAGGGTGGGGAGCGCACACCGAAAATCTGCACGCAAGGGGACTCTGGCTCCCGACGGAGAAGTCCCTGCATATCAACGTCCTGGAGCTCCGTGCAGTGTTTTGGGCCCTCAGGTCCTTCCTTCCGTCCCTCAAGGGCAAGGTGGTGAGGATCTTCACCGACAACACCACCACCATGTTTTACATCAGGAAACAGGGCGGAACCAGGTCCCCAGCGCTGTCCAAGGAGGCGCAGGACCTGTGGCATTGGGCCGTTGCCCAAGGGATTTTTCTGGTGCCGTTTCATCTGGCAGGGATAAAAAACACCATCGCCGACTCACTCAGCAGGGAGCTGCGCTCGTGCCACGAGTGGGAACTACGGCAGGATCTGGTGGATCGCCTCTTCCGACGGTGGGGCACACCCCAGATCGACCTGTTCGCGACGGCGACGAACACCAAGTGCCGGAGGTTCGCCAGCAGGTTTCCCCAGACGAGGAGCATGGGCGATGCTTTCTCGTTCCCCTGGGAGGGCCTGTTCCTCTACGCGTTCCCTCCCTTGCCTCTGCTAATCTGGCTCGTCAACCAGCTCAAGAGGTCACGGTGCAGGATGATCCTCGTCGCACCTGCGTGGCCGAGGCAGATATGGTTCCCGGACCTTCTGGACTTGTCAGCGTCCCCGCCGATCAAGCTGCCGGCGGACGCGGATCTACTCTCCAGGGAAGGAGGCGCCATCCTCCACCACGACCCGAAGTCGCTGAACTTGCAGGCCTGGCTCCTGCAGCGCTAGAGTTTGGAGGATACGACATACCGGCCGATTGCAGAGAGGTTCTTGCAAAGGCCAGGGCGTCCTCGACTCTTAAATGCTACGGACACAAATGGAAGAGGTTCTCTGTCTGGTGCCACGCACAGAAGATTAACCCTCTACGGATTACGGCCCCCCAAGTACTGGCGTACCTGCTGACGCTGGCCAAAGCTGGTCTGGCACACGCGTCCATCAAGATTCATCTTGCTGCGATCTCCCGATACACCAGAACCACGGGGCGGACGTCCTTGTGGTCTCATCGTCTGGTGAAAGAGTTCATGAAGGGACTGTTCAGATCGTTCCCGCCGGTGAAGGCTCCGGCCCCGGTGTGGGAGCTCAACGTGGTGCTGACCAAGCTCATGGGACCTCCGTTCGAGCCTCTGCACTCGGCCCCGTTGAAGTTTCTATCGTGGAAAACAGCTTTTCTTGTGGCCATCACCTCTGCACGACGAGTGGGAGAGATCCAGGCCCTTTCCTGCAAGGCCCCGTACTTGACTTTCCACGACACGAGGGTAGTGCTCAGGACGCACCCCTCCTTCATGCCCAAGGTACCGTCGGACTTCCATCTCAACGAACCCTTGGTGTTACCTGTGTTCTTCCCGTCGCCTTCGTCGCCGGCTGAGAGGACTTTGCACTCGCTGGATGTGGCTAGAGCGCTGAAGTTCTACGTGGACCGCACGAAGTGTTTTCGGAAGACGTCACAACTCTTTGTGAACTTTGGACCTGTCAATCAGGGGAAGGCTCTCTCGAAGGCTTCCATTTCCAGATGGCTCTCCGGCTGTATCATGTACTGTCATCGGTTGGCAAACCGACCGCTGCCTGGCCGTCCGAGAGCCCATTCCACCAGAGCGATCGCAGCTACCACGGCGTTCCTTTCTGGTGTGCCCCTGCTGGACATATGCAGGGCTGCTACGTGGAGGTCGACGCACACCTTCACGAAATTCTACTGCGTCGATCGGGATTCCAGGGAGGAGTCCAGGGTCGGCCAAGCAGTGCTGCGCAACCTGTTCGCCTGAGGTGAGCCTGGTGAGGAGGTAAGATGCTTAATGTTGAGTTTGATGTACTGCTTAATGTTGAGCCGTTGCCACCTCCCGTGGTTGTGCATGTGTGTACTGCTATGTATTCTTTATTCATGAGCATGTGAATCCATGCCAGACCCCATGCTGGAGAAGGAACAAGTTACTTACCTGTAACTGTTGTTCTCCAGCATGGGTCTGGCATGGATTGACATGCGAACCCTCCCGCCTACCCCTCTGCGGCTCTTCACTTGGTCATACTGCCACTTCACGTGCTTCCAAATCTGAAGATGGCTGCCAGAGGCGGTGCTTAGGTAGAGGGCAGTCATTGGCTGTGGTCAGTATGACGCAGAGACCAGTGATTGGTTATTACTACGAAAGACAGATCAGAAACGAAACTGATACTGGTTTTTTCTTTACCGAGGATTCCCAGCCTGACGACGGGGAATATTCATGAGCATGTGAATCCATGCCAGACCCATGCTGGAGAACAACAGTTACAGGTAAGTAACTTGTTCCTTAACATCACCGGCGACATCTGGGTCTGTTACCCCCGCTAAGACATTGATCCCAAATCTTGGGTGTTAGTCGAATGTATGTATCAGGGGGCACAATCAGTATCAGGTAGGTATCAATCCCCTTTCTCCTGGGGGAATTATTTTATCCCTACTGCTTCAGATATCAAATCCAATAGAGCCTTTAGTGGCTACTGAGGGATCTGATGCTCTACTTAGTTTTTCAAATTTTAGGGTCCCCCAACTTGTATCAGTTCAGCCGCATCCCGCTCCTGACACCATCTGTGAAGGCATTATGAAGAAATACACAGACAACAGATTACAATGCGTAAGGATGGGGGTGCTGTTGCGCGGCTGGGAAATGGCCAATGTCTGAAAGAGCTCCATAGAAGGCAACTTCCTGCTCCCTGTGGGTCCATCCAACATAAACTGTGGTGCACTCGATCCTGAAACACAGCGACCTCCGTACCCATTTCAGTGACTGGAGGTGCACCTAGCGGAACATAAGATCTCCCGGCCTGTGTGACTCGTGGTGCCAGGTGTCTCCTCCAGGTTGGCAGACCACGCTGGAGGGAGAGCTGCTGCCTGGGCACGGCAGCGGAGCGGGTGACCGCCCCCCGACTGCGGCCAGAACTGGGTGGGAGCCTGGAGTCGCACAGCCGTTCTGCCTGCCTGGGGCTGTGCTCAGCATCATCATCCCCTCAGTGCTGGGGTGCTTGCAGTGGTGCCCTGATCCACGCAGTGTACTGGCGTGGGTGCCCGTGACCCAGCGAGAGCGAGTTGCGGAATCTCTGTTCGGCCTGAACCGTGAGTACCAATTGGAGGGGTGCGCATATCCTCCTAAACCTCTGCTGCTGTTGTGTGAAGGCCGGCAACTCTTCCGCCCCAATAGCCTCCCGTTGCTGCAGCCTGCCTGTAGAATGTGGTGAACTGGAGACGGAGCGGTGGCAGACTCTCCAGCGCCACGGCTCCTCCAACAACAGAACACACATACACCTGCGGTGCTGGGGGAGAGCTTCCCTCTTCAGGGTTGAAACGGCACAGCACGGCCTCCCACTGAGGGGATGGGGCCAGGGGCCTGCCATTTGTGGACTTGTACCACTGGCATATGCGCACTAAATGTAGTGCCCCTACATGGATACTCCCGACATATAGCATCCACTGTGAGACATACTACTACCGGCCCCCAAGCATCCTCCAGGGAAACATCTCCGCTGACCAACTTTCACGTGGCTCCCTTTACTTGCACGACCTCGCATAGTGATTGCTGAAAGTGGACACTTGGTCTATAAACACCATAAAGGACCTCTCCAGGGCAGATAACGCCGACAGACTGCCGCAGGAATCCTTCAGGACAGCCTACCCATCATGGGTAATCCTAAAAAACAGGCCAAAGCCGACCAGAACCCTCTTCTGCCTATGACAATGATGACTGACCCAACACCGTTGGACGTCTCTGTGCTCAACCAGATCTTATTGGCTCTGAAGTCCAGTACTGATAGCCTTGGTGCCAAAATTGACACGCTGTCCTGTAAGGTGAATGTGTCGGCAGTGCAGATTGACAAACTGCGGCCGCATGACCGAGGCGGAACAGAGGATAGGCGAGGACGAGGACTAAGGGGCGGTCCTGCAGCGGGAGGTGGCTGCTCTTCAGCAAACAGTCAAGAAGGTGGTGGTGAAAAACGATGACCTTGAGGGCAGGTCCAGAAGGAATAACATTCGAGTCCACGCCAGTAGACAATATGGAAGTGTTCATGGAGGAGCTGCTCCTTGAGGTCCTGGTGGGTCTCCAGTTACAAACATGTTTATGGTGGAGCGCGCCCACAGATCCTTGGCATCTAAACATCTGCCGGGGGCTCCGGAAAGGGCGATTGTGGCACGCATCTTCAGCTATCGGGACATAGACATACTGCTTCGAGATGCCAGGGAGAAACAACAGTACACTGCAGCTCATCCAGAATAGATCATATTATGGTATACTCGCAGCTGGCCTGGGACATTTTGGGTGTCCAGATCCTTCCTAGAACCTTATCCGACCACTCCCCGGGGATAGTACACTTCAGGAGCCCCAGCCGACCACCTAGACAGCTGCGTTGGCATTTCAGAGCCCACGCCCTGGAGGATGCGGTCCTCCGTGAAGAAATAGGTCAAGATATTCAAATGTTTTTTCAGGTTAATGCAGTCTTTGTTCCAGACCCTCGGATGCTTTTGGGAAACCTTTATGGTATACATAACTGGGTGTTGCATGGCTAAAGAGGGTGGCGTCCTGTAATGTATTCGTAGATCTATTTCTACCCTTGAACGTGAAATCAGGAGTCTAGAGGTGCAACAGGGTCTCCGAGATTCCCCAGAGGTACAGACTCCGTTGCTGGAGAAAAGGGAAGAAATGAATCGCTTAACAGCTAGAGAGGAGCGATACCTGGGATACCCCATAACGGCTGCAGCATACGGGGAGACCACACACTGGCCTGGGCAATAAAACAAGAACGACAGCTAGACGCCATTGTGGAGGTCGAGGACACAGAGGGGGGCCTCACTAGAGACAATGGAGAAATTAACGCTTTTTTCTGTGACTTCTATGACCGGCTGTACACCGCCCAGACGTCTGCGGGTCATGACTCCATAACACACTATCTAGACAAGATTGCCCTCGGTTGGCTGGATCCGGCACAGGGTGCTTCCCTTAACGACCCCCATCCAACGAGAAATTCTGCAGTGATCCTCTCCCTCCCTAACAGCAAGGTGCCAGGTATGGACGGGATCTTGGCTGAACTAAGGCATACTCGGTTCTTCTAATCCCTCATTTACGCGATATCGATGAGGCAGCCAGAACCACTGGCATCCTCCCGGTATCCACTGCTCTAGTGACGGTTCTGCTGAAACCTGACAAAGACCCTTGTCAATGTCCCTCACATAAACCCCTCCCACTAATCAACACTGATAACAAAATTCTGACTAAGATCCTGTCTGATAGGCTTCTCCCCATATGCCTAACCTGGTCCTCCCTGACCAGGTTGGCTTTATTCCGGGACGCTCCACCCAAAATAATCTAAGGTGACTATTAGTTTTAACGCATAAGACACCCATAGTCGTGGGCCCCCTAGACGCCGAAAAGGCCTTCGACGTGGTAGTATGGCCATTCCTATTCAAGGTCCTTTGGCGTTCGGGTATTGGCACCTCTTACTTGCAGTGGGTACGCCGCCTATACACTGCACCTTAGGCTATAGTATACACTAACCGGATGATGTTGGAGGCTATTTACCCCAACTGCGGCACCCAACAAGGCTGCCCCTTCTCCCCTAACCTGTTTGTCCTAGCGGTAGAGGCCTTGGCCTGTGCACTACAAGAGTACCACGCACATAGAGGGGTGAATATCTACTCGCACATCTCCATAATATCTCTCTATCCAGACAATTTACTGCTACATGTTAAACACACTAGACGAAATCTGCAACCTCTGATGGGGAGATCTCTGCCTTCGGAGAACTCTCGGGCCTAAAAATTAACTAGGCTAAGTAAGAGGTACTCCTCTGACCCCATGTGTTGACCGCCTAGACATTGTCGAGGCCTTTAGATGGTGCCGCAGGGCATAAGCTTTCTTGGAATCCAGTTGTCCCCATCCCCACCGGTACTATACATAGAAAATTATATAACCACACTTGAGAAACTCGAACATAAGGTGAATGGGTGGATTCACCTACCCATATTCCAAGCTGCCAGGATGCTGCTGTCCAAAATGGTGATCCTCCCGAAATACTTATATATTTTTAACAGCGTTCCGGTCTGGCACCCTGGTCCATTTGATCTGGGCCGGAGGTCAAGCCAGGATTTTGTACGATACCCTAACCTTGCCATATGAGTAGGGAGGAATGAATTACCTGGACCTATATATTTATTATCTAGCGGCGCAAATTCAGTGTTCAGTTTGGTGGTGGTGCCCATCACCCGAACATCCGCATATCTTCTTAGAGTAAGGGACTATACAACCGGACAATGTGGGAGGGCTACTGTGGGCACCCTGTAGAAGCTGGTGAAAACCGAGGTGCAACCGATAGTGATTACATGTGGAGCCTGGAGACGGCTGGGGCAGTGGATGGGGCAAGAACAATGGTACTTCCCTCAGTTTGCTATATATCAGGTTAGCGGAAACCCACTCACGCATGAGAGAATTTACCGGCATCATTTCGAGAGGTTGGGGGTCCATACACTGTGCGACCGAGTCCTGAACGTGAAGTTTATTACGTGGGAGGTCCTAAAAAATAGGGGCAAATGGACTGCCATCACTATGCTATTGTATTTCCGACTCTGCGAAGTGCCCCGATCCGAATGACCCGAATTCCCCAACGCACCCGCACTCCCTTCCATATTGAAATATGTCAACTCCCCACCATCCATCGGGAAACTGGTGTCCTCCCTGTATAAAATTATCAGATCACACAGAAAGTCCCTTACTGACAACTACAAATTGAAGCGGGAAGCGTTCATGGGGAAGACACTAATTCCCGAAAAATGGAATGCGATATGTTTACAAACACGGATGATGTCCATTTAGATTGATACATTTTAAATTCCTGCACCAGATGTATTATTCCGTGTCCCAATTTCACTGTTTTTACCCGGACGAATCCCTGAACTGTATAAGATGTGGAGAGAGCCCAGCAGACTTTTATCACGTGGCCTGTGGCAACCCTTTTGGGGCACCATTGAAGCTGGGGTAAGCCAGATGCTGGATACGCAGAGACACATCACCCCCCAGAAGTGTGGTTATTAGCCCTAATAGAGGATGGGTCTCCAGCAGAGAAAAAACTAGTGGGGATGGCATCAGTGGTGGCCAGATCGTTAATAGCCAGGGCCTGGGGTAGAGGTAGAGCCCCAAGCTTTCAAGAGTGGATCAATTACATGTCACTGCGCGAGAAGAGAGAGCACAGTGAGCAGGGAGTCCACGTATGGATTACCCAGGTAAATTGGTGAGAACCCAAAGTACCCAAACATTTGCATAAAGAGGTCTGGGAGCCCCTCTATCGGCACAAACACGGCCCATTGACCTGTTCTTGGGTGGATGGCCCCCGGAGAGTCTTAACCACGCTTTAGCTCACTGTAATTTTCAGAGGGGACATTTCCATAGACATATCAGTCTTTGTCCCACCCGAAGGCAGTCCAGCACCGAAATGCTAGGCAAATCTCCTCTGAACAAGAGTAGCAACAGCGACCCCAGACACGAGTTTCAGCCAAGTCAGGCTTCATCAGTGAGGTGGAGCTTGTTTTGCATAATAAGTAACTATGGGTTTCACCCTAAGTTACCAGGGGAATCCAGACGTGCTCACTGTTCTTAGAGAGGCACAGCTCCACCTCACTGATGAGGCCCGACTAGGCCGAAACATGTGTCTGGTGTTGCTGTTGGACCCTAGCATTTCGGTGCTGGACTGCCCCTGGATAGGACAACGATTGATATGCACAGATATTTCTCCTTTGTGAAAGGGACAGTGAGCTAAAGACTTGGTTGAGACTCTCCCGGGGGCCATCCACCTAAGTGCAGGTCAATGGGCCGTGTTCGTGCCAGTAGAGGGACTCCCAGAACCCCCTTGTTCTTAATTAGTTATACTTCAAAAGGTGCTTTTTTGTAAGATACGGTTTTATGGCTTCATTTGGAATTTCAAATTACTTTGATGAAGATTTTACCCTATTTGGTATTCAACACATGTAGAATGATACTTGTTAAGGTTTTGTTCAGTTTGGCAAAGAATTCACTCAGTTCGGTATTCAATACGGGTGGAATTGTATTTGTTACGTGTTTGTTTAGTTTACAGTTCATTGAGCACGGGTTGCATTCAGCACACATCTCCCCTTTTCACCCATGATGTAAATTCGATGTTCAATGAACGCGGGTTGCACTTCTCTTTGGCCCTATATGTAATATTTCTTTATTGACATCAAAAGGAAATGTCTGATGCTCTGAGACTTTCAGAAATGTGTTATTTCCTGCACACAACCACTCCAATGCAATGTATTCCTCTTTAAAGGTTAATACTTTTTTGTTCTGTTCAAAAGGAAATTCCCAATGATCTGAGACCTTTCGAAAGCGTGTTTGATCTCACACGCGACTACTCGGATACAATGTATTCCTCGCGTGAAGTTCAAGCACTTGCATACAGGGTTTCTACTTTGTGTGAAAAATCCCTGGTTGTCTTAAAGAACCTCCCAGCAGCGCGGATCACTCGGCCCTCAGCTTTACACATCAGGGATCCAAATCCTGCCCCTCAGACACTCCTGTGTCACCTTCTGACACAGGGGGCCGAGAACTTCAAATCCCACTAAAAGGGACAGCCTCTCCGCACCACAGGGCTTCAGCTTGCACGCCGGGCTTCCACTGGTCTTCTGCCTTGACAGACGTCAGCGTCTCAGTGTGCCTCTTCGCCACAGTCCCCAGCTGCTGCTCTTGGCCTCTCTGCTGCTGCTTTTTTAACTCCGCCTCTGCTTCCACCTTCCTTTTCACACCAGAAATTGTGCCCCTTTTATACACCTGCAGCCCTTTGACAGGCTGCAGATGTGAATGTTAAATTAGCCCTGCCTGACCACAATGAAAGGGACATGGCTGACCCTTCTAACTCTCAGCAGGTATCTTAATTGTCCCAGTACTAGAGTGGGAAAAATGCATAGTCTTCATTGATCTTAGTTGATTCTTCTTCGTCCCAGTACTGCTTCTTCTTAGTCCCAGTACTGGCAATGGTCATGTGTGAAGAAATAAGGAAAACTGACTCACAATAACCCATGAAGGTTAGAGAAGGGTTGTGTTTGCTGTCATTAGGTAACGGGGGATACCATGTCTCTCCCAAGGGCACCCACTCCATGTTCCTATGACATTACCTAATAGGTGATCAAAGTCTTTTCTTTCATGGACAGAAGCTATTTGTACCCACAGGAAGTGTTACACATGTGTCACGATGCTAAGACTGCAGGACACAGGGGGAGTTTGGGTAACCTTAGAGAATGTCAATCAACATTTTTGGTGGCCTAGTGTATCCAAGGACGTTCACGAATATGTGACAGCTTGTGTAGTCTGTCAACAAAATAAAACACCTACGAGACCTCCCAACTGGTTCAACCGCCCTTATCCACACCACATTGGCAGCACATATCGACAGATTTTATAGTGGAACTTCACCCATCAGCTAAACAAATCACTATCATGGTTGCCGTAGACTCCATGACCAAGATGGCCCATTTTGTGGCTACGTCACAAGTGCCTTCACCCTTCTCAAATGGCCATATGTTTTCTTCAAACCATTTTTCAACTCCATCGATTTCCTATGACCATACTATCGGATCGTGGTCCACAGTACACATCTGCCTTTTGGATTCAAATTTGCAAGATATTAGGCATACAGTGTGCTTTATCTTCGGGTTGCCATCAACAGTCAAACGGACAAACAGAAAGACTAAATCATTCTTAAGAGCAGTACTTGCCTTGTTTCTTTTCCACTTCTCAAGACAAGTGGCATGAATTAGTTCAATTTGCATATAACAACTCTATCCACATTGCCATGGGAGTAAGTCCTTTCTTGTGTTCATATGGTTTCCATTATTCTTGAATATCTCCAGTAGCACCCACTCCCACTAAGATTCCCTCTGTAGATGCTCTAATTGATGATATTCAGGCTGGTCATGCTGCAGTGTTACTTGCCCTGACAGAATATCCTGCTATAACCAAAAGAAAATGCTGATAAGACATACCTGTCAGGGGTGGTCAGGAAAGGTCCCAACGATGAAGAGGGGTTCATGTTGCGGATGCCATATTTGTGAGTGGGGGTGCAGCGAAATCAGCAAGATGTTCAAATTTCATATGCATCTATTATAGTTAAATGTTAATGGTTACTTTAGTGTTACTTTGTGTTCAAGTTGATACATATTAGATTTGCACGCACTTAGAAAGATAAAATTCTTAAGCCGCCAAATCAAATATAAACTCGATTCAGACATGCTGTGCGACAAAGTGCCTAGAAGTTGGGCGACAAAGAGTTTCGTAATGCGCATGCGAGGAAGGGTGGCCTCTCACGAAGAATTCACTGCAGAGACGAGACAAAAGTTCTTAAACATGCATGCACACTGAGATACGTATATAGGGAATTTATAAATCTACATGCACAGGAATTTCTTTGTGAATGTATTAAAACCCTGCAGCCAGGAGTTTGTGGGGTGAATTCTGAGCGTCTAGGACCAACTGGTTTTGTAGGGTTGGACGGAAGGAAAAGCAGTGGTTAACCAAATAGATGGCTAGCTGAGAAGCTGACCACAGTGTTTTATGGCCTGGTAGTTATGCAGGAGGCAAATGTAATCTCTTTCAAGTACATGGGAGTTTTGCAGAGGGACCCGGCCATTTGTTTTGACCAGCAATAAACATGGGGTGAAGTGACGTTCGAAGGCTAGAGTGACCGATACCCAGGGGTTTTGATTGTTTTCTCAGGAGCTACTGTGTGTGCTGAAATGTTAGTCATTCAGATTCAAATGTTTCCGGGATGCCAGTAAGGTTGGGGTGGATGATATAGTTATCGCCAGTTCAAAGGGAACCTGTTTTTTCTGCTTTCCTCATGTGAATTGAAGTATCTATGCTAACCATATGCAATTACATTTAGGGTTAAGAGGTTTCAGTCCAGTTGTGACCTGTAATGAATAATGTTTGTATATGAATTTGTAACCATGTGATCATGTCATAACCTACCACGGATGAATCCCAAAGAGGGGTGTGCTATGAATACAATCTGAAGATGGTAGTCAAGATAACAACGGTCAATGAGAATGGGAGAACTGGAGAAATGACGGGATTTCTTTGTACAGGTTTTGTCCAATGACATGTGGGGGGTGAATTGTGATAAAATATATGAGTGTTTTTGCTGTTGCAAAAATGTATATAATGTGTCAACTTATGTGGTTCGTAGAGACTAGGGTAAAACATGCTTTACGTACAAATGTGCGCTCGTTCCTTAAGTGGTTGGCCGGCTTGGTTAAGGTGATTAGGCGCCCATCCATACGTTTGGCAAGCCAGATAGGAGCCTAGGCTTTCAAAGACGTTGGGGGTCTCCTGTCCGCACGACTCGGCTACAGCCCCTCTGTGCGGGGACCAGTCTTGCGTGCACAGTGACAAAGAGAGGTTTGTGGGCGCCATATTGGTTAAAGGCCTGTCCGTTCCCCAGAGGCGTGGTACCGTGGTCCAGCTGTGCAGGATGAATTGACGGAACCCCACATTGGATCGCTTTGGGTTCACATGAGTGCCTTTTTGTGGGGTAAGGCAAGAAGGGAAATGGGCGTAAAAGAGGGTTGTTTCTTTGATTGAAGGAGTTTCATAAGAGTAGGCCTGGTATGTGGAGTTAGTCGAGGTTACAGGGTTTGGAAGGGTGAATGCATTGAAGGAGTCGGTGAACTGTTTTTCATTAGTCATTAGTATATATTTTTAGCTAGTTTGTTATTTTAGAGGTGTGTGGTGGTATCCTACCCAGCATGTCCATTGTGAGATTTGTCCTGATACCCTTCAGTTTCCTTGTCTGGTTGGCTGGAGCACTTACCTAGAGGCGAGGTGGCATCTTATGGTATTTCTACCCGTAGATACCTTCCTGAAGTATATACTTGGCATCCTTCATTCTGTATTGACTGTGCGGGTGGACCTGTTGCCTCATTTTTCTTGGTTATTCGAAGTAGTGAAGGGAATAAGAAGACCATACTAGTGTTGAAAAGAGTGAGTGCAGTGATGTTGCAGAGGAAAACATTGCACTCCTTCTATGCTCGAGTGTAGATATCTCACAGATATTGGCCAGCGTCTGTTTTTTTGATAGGATGCTGTATTTTGTGTAAGAGTGAGAATTATAATTAAAGAAAGTAGCTAATTAAGGTGATTGCAGTGAAAGCTAGTCAGGTGAGTGAGTATGGGGAACGACTAAGAAACTGGGAAGGAAAAAAGGAAGGTTCTTTGGTTGGAAAATATTTGTGCCACAGGTTCGGCTTTTTTGTGTGAAATTGGTTTGGGTAAATTGGGGTCGAATAAGGGGACTCATTTGAATCATTTATGTCAGGTACTTCCTGGCTATAAGGTGAAGATTCTAAAATACCATCAGCAATGTTTGCAGGAAACTAAGCATAAATGCTCAGTTCGTGACCTACTGAGGGGACCTATGATAAGGGGAAATTGGAGAGGCACAAGGCTCAAAATTAGAGAAGCTGTTAAACATCTTAGAGTTATGGAGGATATATGAAAAAGGCAGAAAGGCCCATAGTGGTAATGTCTCAGAGAAGGGGCAGAAAGAGGAGAGTGCAGGAATTCCTTCTGCACCACCCCCATTTGGGTGCTATCCTTTATCGCCCACAGAGGGGTATACAGGCCTCGAGTTTGAACCTCTATTTTCTCCAGCGGCCACTCCAGTGGGTGCGAGACGGATACAGGTAATGCCTCCATCAGCTATAATATTGAGGAAAGTGAAAGGGTCATCAAACCTAACGTGAGGAACCTTCGCTCTTCTTCTGCGGTCACTCTCACTTATCCTAAATTTAGGACAGCCAAATTTGGAGGTACTACATTGGATGCTCAGGGTCCCCTTTTATGGAACACACTTCCAGCTGGTATACGGCAGATCCAGAGCTATACAGCATTCAAACGTGCCGTAAAGACTCACTTATTTAACCTGGAATAATCTCCTGACTCGCTTCTTCATCTGCCTCTTATGCTTGTTTGTCTTTGTCTTGTTCTTGTTCTTTGTGTGCCTTGAGGCCCACGGGCATGTTGGCGCGTTACAAAAATTAAAATAAATAAATAATGGTTAGGGCTGCAGAAAGGTTGAGAACAGGGAGCCGGAAGGGAATAACTCCTCCGACTGTTAGGTTAGCAGAGAGATTAAGGGTAGAAGAACGAGGGACAGGGAGGCAGGCAGCTAGAGGAGCGGATGAAGTATTGAGACTGAGGGAGAAGGAAGAGATTAGGTATTTTCCTGCAAGGATAGAAGGTAGGATCCAAAGGGTGGTAGAGACACACAAGCTAGCCTGGAGCACCACCGATGAGGCTGCTCCTTTAATGGCCTCCGCATGATGCCCGCGATCGACACAGGAAAAGATTTCCTGTCACTATCCTGGCAGATGAACCCATCCACGGTGACTGGAATGGCTGGTGCACACCTGACAACAGTTCGAGCCTTTAATGCTCCCTCGTCACCCCTGACCGAGGCCGGCATCTGCAGTGCCCCGATACAGAGCCTACAAAGATGGCGGACGGATTCTGCAGCGTGGGGGGGAAGAGACGCTCCCACCCCGGACTCAGCTGCCTGGCCCGGAGGAGACCCTAGACCTTAACAACGAAGCTCTACCAGCGTCTCTGACCCCAATACAGCGACCATACCTCACAACGGACCTCCGACTACAGCTGCCGCACCGTGCTACGGCCGAGCCTCCATCCGCCAACTCAGGCACAGGAGGTAATTCGCTGCGGCCCGGCACCACCTAGTGACATGCATCCTGGCTCCCGGACGCAATATGGAGCAGCACCACCTAAACGCTGTCCACACTCGGCACTTCACTGATGGCTATCCTCTACGCGGCTCCCCCTGGCTCCAGCAAGCTGCACGAACCCCACAATGGTACATCCGCTGCAGACGCAACACAGCCACAGCTCCATCTGGCAACGCAGAAGCAGGCAGCACCTCCTCGATGTCCCGCGCCACTTAGGAGCATGAACTGGAACGCAGGTGGCACAAACTACCAGGGGACTCATCCTTGATGTCCCGCGCCACGTGGAGGCACGAACCCCCGCTCCCAAACGTGACATGCACCTCATACTGCCATTCCCTGCAAATAAGAGGGGCTCACCTAAACTCTGCCCCCCGATTGGACCACTCTCCTCCAGGGGACTGCCACCCCCATATTGCAATTCCCGCAACATCGCTCTGGCAGCTGCACATTACAGCAAATATTATAAATGGCACAATCAACTGCCTTGGCTTTCAATTGAGTCGAGGTGAACGGTCCTAGAAACCCAGACTACAAGCCACTTTCTCACTCTCTCCCTCCCCCCCACCGACATACAGAGGAAGTGATCTTGGAGGCCCGGTGGGGGACCGTGTGGCGCAGATCCGAAGGAAGAGCGGCCACCCTGCTCCCCCCTACTGCTCCGGGGAGCTCCACTATAGCAGAGGATCAAGTTGACCCCCCATAAGAGAGTGAGTCAAGTTAAAGCTCACATCGGCGCCTCCCCCGCCCTGTTTGCACCCCCGGGAATCCAAAGCTACTGGGGTTGAGTGACACAAACCCCCTCTATCCTGAAAAACCTCCTGCTGCTTCCATATTTTACATCTTGGAGGGGGCACATCGTAATATACCACAGTTTCACAAAATGGCAAAACCTCTTAAAGCTCCCAAAAGTGCCGACATCACCACTATGCTGCTTCCAGCAGAGAAAGGGAAGAAGTCAGACACACCTAAATCTCCGCCTCAAGCCCTACCAGAAGGTGCTGGTCAATTGGCGACCAAAGGAGACATCCAAGCCTTTATGCTAGACATTAAAGCAGAATTCCGATCCTGCATGTCGGAGCTCACCACCAAACTCAAACAGACGGAACAGAGGGTCACGGAGGTGGAGCAGAGAGTGTGAGAAATGGAGGACTTAGCCCAGGAACACTTGGCGACGCTTCTAGAAGTGCAACGCAAAATAGAGACTCTAATTGACAAGAATAAGATCCTAGAATATAAACAAGAAGATCTGGAAATTAGGGCTCGACAAACAACCTGCGCATACAGGGGGTCCCCTCCTCAATCTCGGATCAAAATATGTATGTATGTGGGTGACCTGTTCCAATCCCTTCTGCCACACTTGGAGAAGTCTCAACTTTTGCTAGACTGCACCCACAGACTGCGTTCTTGACGGGGAGTGGAAACGGATTCCCCCCCAGATGTAATCACCCGGGTCCATTTCTATACAACCAAAGAGGCAATCATGGCGATAGCGCTCTCCTGAGACGAATTATCCTTCCAGGGGCCCCCCTCCAGATCTTCCAGTGGTAATGATGCACAAGCGAAGGGTCTTGAGGCCCTTGACACTGTTCCTTCGGGACCAAAACATCAGGTACTGTTGGCTGTTCCCAACTGCACTTCAATTCTCCTACAAGGTGGTTCCCCGGACGATCGGACATCTGGAAGATGCAGAGATGATCCTACACCCCAACTCGCCGGCAAACAACAAAGGCAGCCCCCCTCACCCCCTGACACTTCTGATGGCAGCACTGACTGACTCCCCCCGCCCCAAGCCGAGACGACCGACCTGGTCGAAAGTCTAGAAGGGTCAGAAAGCACTGTGACCAGTCCCTATAGCCCAGCGGTCCAGATGCGAGAAGCTGCCAACGCCTCGACGACCAACGTTGATCCAGTCCTGCGATCTAGGATAGTCAGCCCTGTGGACATCTATGTAATATGGAATACAATTCATCTCTATGGCTGCAGCGGGCTTCTTGCGGCTCATGCCGGACTCCACGGTGGATGTCACCTGAAAACCCTTGGAATTACAGACAGTTTTGTTTCAGTTGTTTGGGAAAATGGCCAACGAAGGATGGTCGGCGTTCCATAAGTTTCTTGTTATGGCTTCAGGTTAGAAGCTTCAGTTAAAACCTTGGTTGCATGATGAAACCATGAACGCAGAAAACCTAGATGGCGACTGAATTGCATCCACCTTCTACCCCCTCACCCACAGAATGAGGGCACCCCAGAGGAACTCCCACCACACCAAATGGAAATCGGCATTAAACCGCTCCAGGACATGGAAGGCTCTGTGGTCTTCTTGCAAGAAACACACTTGTTGCCACAGGATTTCACACGCCTCCGAAATAGGCAATTCCCACTCCAGTACCTAGCTTCTAATGAAACGAAGAAAGGGGGAACAGCCATTCTCTTTGCCAGAGAAGTCCAGTTCAGGGCACTAGAGACGATTCTTTGTCCGGAGGGGCGATTCACAGCAGTCAAAGGCTTCATTTACGGACAGCTGTACTCTTTCATTTCGGTCTACGCCCCCAATGAAGGTCAGGAAGCATTCTATGAAACATTGGGGAGAAAACTCCTTCCCTTTGCAGAAGGCCAAGCAATTATTGGTGGGGACTTCAACGGGG
The DNA here is from genome assembly GCF_040938575.1 of Ambystoma mexicanum. Taxonomy (NCBI): domain Eukaryota; kingdom Metazoa; phylum Chordata; class Amphibia; order Caudata; family Ambystomatidae; genus Ambystoma; species Ambystoma mexicanum. Next base: position 758,946,366 of record NC_090941.1, read on the forward strand.
TCCTGAACCCCTGTGGGATAGATCGCATCCTTCAAACCCCAGAGACTTTAAGATCGTCACAGGGCTCCTCCACCTGTTCAGAATGCTGGGGGTTTTAGTCTCGTTGAGGGTGTTACACCCAGGCGAAAAAGACTTCTCCTTCTTCTCACATGTACACAGGACGTCACCCCGCATGGATCTCCTGCTAATTTCCCCACAAATCTTGGCCTTTGTAGACGATGTAACCATAGAGACGAAGGTGTTCTCAGATCACGTCCCGATTAAACTAAGTCTTCGAGCACACAACCCTGAAGCATCTCTGTGTCGCCGCTGGAACCTGTACGACCCATCTTAAATGACATGCCACTGAGGGATGCTATTGCTAAGGTAATCCAGAACTTCTTTTCGGGAAAATCCGGTAGAAGACACGTCCCCAGCTAACACATGGGATGCCATGAAAGCTATAGTGTAGGGAGAAATTATTGCACATGGAGCGGCATACCGTAAACTTAAACAACGGACCCTCACAGAACTAGAAGAGGAGGTCCAGAGGCCCAGCACAAAAAAGGTTGGACCCCTAAAATTCATCGGGCCTTACAGACGCCCAGAGGAAACTGGAGGCTTATTATGCGGAGGACACGGCCCATCTATTGGCCAAGTCCAAACAAGGCTATTACGCTAAGAACAACAAAGCAAACAGACTTCTGGTGGAGAAGTTGTCCAAGACAAAGAGAAGAAACACCATCTTGGGCCTGCGGGATCCACAGGGCCAGGTCCACTACGCGGACAAGGTGAAGCTACAACTGGCAGCTGCACATCTCACTGAAACGATGTCGGCATCCCCTGGGACAAAACAGAACAAATCAGCTATTTGCAGGGTGCCGCCCTTCCTCAGTTCGAAGGCCCTGACAGAGAGAGCTTGGATGCCCCAATTACAGGTGAAGAGGGGGAGGCAGCCATCAAGTCCCTAAAGCCTAGAGCCCCAGGCTCAGGCGAGTTCACAACAAGGTTTTATAGAGTATTTCGCCCCCAACTGGTAGCCCGGTTCACTGCCCTCTGTAACTCATTTGCCACCTCGGGCTCCATCACTCCTTCTATGCAATAATATATAACCATCCTCCTGCTTAAACCCGATAAGGACCCCAGAGAAAACGGCTCATATAGACCCATCTCTTTACTAAACATTGATGCTAACATCTATTCCAAAATTCTGGTGAACCGCCTAGCGGTCATTCTTCCTAACTTGATCGCAGTCCTTGCTCCATAGTCGCCAGGCTCATAGACTTTACTTACCTGATGCAGACCATGCTGCAAAAGAGTCCAAGCCTACATGAGGCCTGGATGGGACTATTTTGTTACAGAGACTATTTTTTACTCGGGCGTGGCTCTAGGGAACTTCTTACCTGGAACTACTTTGGAGGCTATTTAAACCACACCCGAGCAGCAGCACATGCTTCGCGTTATTCTGCATCCAGCAGCGTGACACTCACCGTGCCTGCAGCCAGCATCCAGTCTTCTGCCACGCCCACGTGCCTGCAGCCAGCATCCAGTCTTCTGCCACGCCCGCCTCGAATGCGGAACTCCTAGAATAAAGAAGAAGAAAAGGACAAGGTTAGAAAACGAACTTATTTCAAATTCCTCACTTAATTCCGGAACCATTTCATCTCTGGACCTGGAAAGTACATCAGTCTTGCACGCGTCGCTTCGCCAGCTCCAGCATGCCGCCATACTCACCAGTTCTCACAGCATCTTTCGATCCGGCACTGTCTCCATCATTTCTTTGCCGTAATCCAGCACCTAGGGGACACAGGAAAAAAACAAGGTGAGCCAAGGGAATCAACAAATACAGCCTCTTACCACCATAGACTTACCTGATTTACCACCAGCAGTATTATTCCATAACTCTCCACATTTTCATATGCTGCATCTGTAAAGAGGGAGAAAAACAACACGTTAACGCATGCAATAGTTACCGGACAGAGTTGGGTAACACAGACTCTTACCTGAACGCCAGCAGCAGCTACGAGACCTTCTTCTCACAAACTCAGTTGCAACTTAAGGAAGGAAGGAGACAAGAGTTAACATCGGGCACATTGAACTCTTTGAACTTGATACTTACCAATCCCGCCAGGGACTTCAGAGTCAATACTTACCGGAACTCTCCCAACGCCTTCAAACCAGTGAAGTAACTGGTATCTACGCGCCCCTGCAAGACACGCAGGGTGGAGAGCTCATCTTTTACGAACATAAGGTGAGGTTACTAAGGGAATATCGGAGGTGATTAGTGGGGGAGAGCGAGAACAGTTGGGAGACCATCACTAAAACCCACAGGTGGTTAATCCCTCTCTCCACTTGCAGGAAAATACTTCTTCGGGTCCAGCAGACAAGACTAGGCGGGCCAGTCCAGACAGTCATCTCTGCACTACGCATCACGTTGAAGGAGACCGCAGCTGTCCGGGTCCGATCGACACCCCTGTGAGGTCCAGGTGAGCGTAACAGATCAACCCAGATCAAACAGGGTTTATAATGAATAGATACACCGGGGCTAACATTCGGAAAGTCCTAAATTTAGTGGACATAGCGACCCAAGATTCACACAAACTGGCCATGTTGGCCTTAGATGCCTCTAAGGCCTTCGATAATGTGGTCTGGACATTCCTACAGCTCACCCTTGAAGCCTTCCACTTCAGCCCGAGTTTCTATGAGATGGTGGTGGCCAATTACCGGTCCCCAAAAACCTTTCTCAGGGTTAACCACAATCTATCGGATCCTATCCCCCTAACCTGTGGGACTAGACAGGGAGGCCTCCTATCCCCTCTCCTATTTGCCTTGGTGATGGAGCCCCTCGCCCAGCGGATTCGCTTAGATCCTAATTTCAGGGGACTACCAGTCGGCATCTCCCAACATAAGATCACTCTTAATGCTGATGACGTTCTGCTCTCCATAAGAGATATCCGTCTGTGTCTGGAGTCCTCTCTTCAGGAGCCCCGCAAGTTTGGGAGGGCCTCAGGATTTACCATTAACTTCGAGAAATTGGCATCCGTAGGGGTAGACCTGGAACCCAGGGAGGGGGAGGATCTTGAGCCTTTATGCCCGATCCAATTTAGCCGGAAATCCATACCCCATTTGGGAGTCCAGATCCTGGCCCATCAAAAAGATGTGTATCTACTAAACTTCCCCCCACTCTTTAAAGAACTGGAGAAGGACCTGGAACGATGAACCTCACAGGAGATATCGCTAATTGGGTCAATTATCGCCTGCAGGATGAATCTCCTTCCATGTTTTCTCTACGCCTGTTCCTCCCTGCCCTCTATGATCTGTCGGGGTGATTTCCCGGGGGCCGGCAGAGCTGTCCGCGGACCTCTGGGGCTGGGGAGGCCCCAACTCCTCCCACGTCCCAAAAGGAGTATGAGACACACACAAGAGCAAGGTAGTAACTGCTGTTTATTATAGTAACGGCAGGGATATTCTCAGCCCGTATGCATCCGCAGAGACTCTCAGCATTAGTGGGGCTCGCAGGCCCTTTTTACCGTGGTATGACGTACTACTTGCGTCACCTGGGAAAATTGTCACAAAACCTAACACCACTTCGGGTTGGCTCCCCGAGTGGTAGGCTCAGTATGGTTACCTATAGCAGAAAGGATTATTGGATAAGAACGAGTCAGGTGGTACACCTTGGTTGTCCCTAACAGTTGCTACACTGAATTTGTTACAAGGGGACACTTGCTGATTGGCTAACTAAAATCGCGTCAGTGATGAGCTTCTCGTATTCTGATTGGTTCCCTCGCGAGCCCCCAAGCCTGGGACCATCGCCGTTCCCAGCTCGCGGTGTACCTGGTGCTGGCAACAATGTGCAACTATGTGTTAGTGGTGGACAATGGACAGGTCTGGCTAGTGGCTGACGAGCATGTCTTTCCCATCGCTGAAGGTGTCCAATTTGTCACTTCGTTGTTGCAGCCCATGTCCCAGACGTGGGACTCCGGAGACTTTCTGTCTCGTAAGCTTGGCACCTTGTCAGTTCGGCTTGGTTGCGTGTGGAGAGACCGTGGCTGGAGCAGAATTATGAGCATTTGATTTGTATTTGGGCTCTGCAGAGCGCTTGGCGATGGCAGGTGTAACTTTGGCGCTGGGAGCGCGGCATGTGGGTTGCAACATCGCGGCCTTAACTATGGGCTCTTGTTGGGGCTCGTTCTGCGTGGTCAGCACTTGCATTCTCGTCTGAGAGGATTTTCGTCTGAGAGGCTCCTGCCTGAGGACTCTTGCTTTGCGGCCTACTTGGGCCTAGCTTCTGGGTGGCGGTACATAATCCATGATATGGGGGTCGCAGGGGCGACTGGGTGTCACAAGCAGCAGTAGACATATAAGGTGTGTCTTCATAGGGATAGGTAGCGAGAAAGCATCTGCAAGCATGTATACATGAGCTCTTCAGGCATCTTGCATTTCTGCAGTACCTGTCTGCTGCGTCATAGCACTGAATATGTTCTTCGTGTGGGTTGATGTGTGAGTGACCAGTGTGCATGGTGGCACTTGTGTTCCTGTCTGTTGACTATGTCGTCATTTCTTCTCTAACGATGATGGTGTTTGTGGCTGTTGTTTAGTCGAATTGGTCCATTAGGCTGACGTCAGCTTGGCCAGGGCGTGGTATTGGGAAGGCTCCTCGGGCGTGTGGGCCGTGGACACAGGGGGTTTTGTCATCTGGTAATGAGGTGAATGGGTTGAACTCCTCTCGTGGGGGGTGCTTCGGCCGTGATCCCCTAGGCCATGGTCTGGATGAGAATGGGGGAGGGTATTTTCCCGGTTTCCTACTTCAGTTCCCACTCTGGTCGACTTGTCGACCACAAAATGATCCGCTCTCTTATCTCCGCGTACTCTCCATACCTTTGTTATTCCAGCCAGGTGTCCATACTGGTTCACATGGTCTTCAAATGACCAGTACATGTAGACGCATCCACCACCGGGTTTGCAATAGACCCACTTTCCAACATAACTCTTCGGGTTCCTTGGATCCTCTACTTTCACTGATGGTGGGTACAAGTGTGCTTCTAAGATCTGTTGGCGCAACCTTTCACGTTCCTTTATAATCATATGTGTGTGTTTGTCATCTTCGGCTGGCATAAGGGCGTGCATGCCGATCATTTCCATCATTTCATCAGTAGTACGTGCTGCTCTTGCTTTCCATAATCTCATTCCCAGCAATGCGGCCATTCCCAATATTATGCATCCTGCTATTATTTTTAGACCATCTGACATCCACGAAGGCATCCATGACCATAAGTAGGAGAGCCAGCTACTATCTTTCGTCACTCCCTTTTGCCTCATCTTCCATCTTGGCGTGCATCTTGGCAAGCTGTGATACTGCCTCAGAAAGTGTGCCATTTTCTGCGTCGTTGGCAGGAGTAAATGTGCAACATGAGCTTCCAATTTTTGCACAAACAACTCCTTCCATTGCTGTTAAGAGATCCAGTACATATCTGTTCTGAAGTGCCACCATCCTAATTGCCCTCTGTTCTTCTTTTATCGCGTTGAATCCATTGACGGTGGAGTTAATTGTTGTTAGGGAAAGTTCTCATTTTGTGGCTAATTTCCCTTACCAATAGAGTCCCACAGCAGCTTTGCTGGATTTGAAGGGTTTATTTCTTTTCACCTGCTAAGAGTGAGACTCTTTTTCCCACTCTTAGGCATTTTTGCTATGTGTGCTCTAGGCTATTTTTGTGTTTAATGCCTATGGGATCCTTTCTCTCACCCATAGGAACCATCTTTATGCACATGTGTTACACAGCACCCTCCGTGCACTGACACAGGGGTGTCGTAGCGACCCCCAAACATAGACTGCATACCCTGGGACTGACTACTGTCTCCCAGGGCATGTAAAGTCTCCATTGGCTTTACTAGTCGATTTTTATGAACTTAACCAGTACACCCCATCTTAATATGGAAGTACCGGAAGGGGTTAATAGTTTTTCCCCTATGTTCATTTTCGAGAGGGTACCTTAAAGTCCCCCTCTACAAAGTTTCTGGCTGGTGGCAGTGATTACTACCTTTTATATTCGACCGCAAATATTTCTCTATGGGATTTTCCCATTGTTTGAGGCTACCACTTTTACTGACAGCCTCTAACATACCACCGGTTTTATTTTATTACTAACTTTACTCCAGTAGGTTTTATTTGCCAGAACTTTGATAAAACTTCTTTCTCTAGTCTTACTCCATTTTCCTAACCCAGGTCGGGGATCCTTTGTTCGTCCTTTTGGCGGCTTCTACAAAGAAGCCCTCCTTTCGACGCCATTGAGTCTAGGGTGGGTCTGTTGTTTGGGAGTGGGAGTAGAACCCCCGGACACAGTTGCCACCGCAACTCAGGTCGCACTCTAACCTGATAGGCTTGATGGTCTCCCGCCAAGAAGACCACTCCACTGTGTGAGTGACAGCTAGGCTGTATGAATGGGTATCTTTCTGCATAAAAGCAGGGTCCTCAGGACTGGAAGAGCAAGACGTCGCCACTGGAACTACGGAACCGAAGGGGAGAGAAGCCAAAGACATCTTCAGCATCTACACCACCGGTGAAGCCCTGCCGGATCGTCTCACCACTTTTCTTCCACACGACGAGAGGAGATCTTCAGCGAAAGGGCCTCCTTCCCTTGAGCTGGTGGGGTCAATCAGTTCACCTATCGCATCCTCGGACCTGCCTTGGTCGAATCGACAGTGCCCCGCACTTGGAGACCGGATAGCCAGGCAGCTATCGTCCCGGACCGCGATTAAAAGGAGCGTACCTTTTAAACTTCGTTTGGCAGCACCGCGGCTGGTTTCATCCCTGGGTAGTGCAGCAACTCGAACCTTCCTCCACAACGAGAGCCCCTCTTCCTCTCTTGGATCCCTCGACCTGCAGGAGCTACCAGGAACAACTGCCACTGCAGGAACCACTTCTTCACGTTTAAGGTACATTGTTCCGCCAGGCCGCCCTTTCTCCGTGGTAGCCCTAAAGGTGTTTTAAATCCTTTAATGTTACGCTCACCTGACTCCCACGGAGGCGCTGGCCTGGTTCGCGCTGCTGTGACCTCTTCTAAGGTGATGCGCAGGGTTCGGAAGACGGACTGGACCGGGCCACCAAATCTGGCTTGTCTGGCTCACAGAAGTATCCTTCTGTTGACGAAAATAGGGGATTAACTGTCTGCGGGGTAATGCAATTGGCCTCCCACTTTCCCCTCTCACCCTCCTCGAAACCCTTCTGTGATTCCTCGTAGCGTCTCACCTTAGGGTCTGGAAGGACGAGCTCTCCATCCTGCTTCTGATGCAGGGGCGCGTTGGTATCCAGTTACTTCACTGGATTTTCGGATTGGTGAGAACCAAACTTGCTTGGCTTCCAGGTAAGTTTTTTGATAAGAGGTTCCCCTTGTGTCCATGCATTAATGTACTAATGCCTTTTCCCCATAGGGGCCGGGGTACGGAATGCCGGGGAACAGGCACCGACCCGAGATGAGAGGTGAAATCCTTGTAGAAATCAGGTAAGTCTTTAATGAGCGTTTTTTGGTAATGTCTTTTCATTCGCTCATTAACGCTGATGTCTCTTTTTCCCCTTAGGCGCCGGGATCCGGAAATGCCAGGATGCGGCGCAGACCCAAAATGAATAGGGAATGAATCAACAGGTAAGTCTTAACATGGAGATTTAGCTTTCCTTATTCCCTTCTCTCTCTCACCTTTTGTTCTGGTCTTTTTCTCCCTAGGCGCTGGGACGTGACTGCGAATCCGGATGATCACTGCTGAACATGGAGGCGCCCTGTAAAGGTGAGTGGAATGCGGCGCTGCAGCGATCGACGCGATGAGCTTTTAAATAAAAGTTTTCCTTTTCAGGATTGTCGGCGAGATGTCTCCGGGATGCGTATTTAGCAGGTAAGGACTTTTCCTTCTTCTGTTCTCTTCTTCTCTTCCTTTGCAGGTGATCCAGGATGCTGGCAGGCATGGCAGAAGTCAGGATGCAGGAGCAGACACAGTGAGCGTCCAGCTGCTAGATGCAGAACAACGTGAAGCACGTGTGGCTGTTCGGGTGGGGTTTAAATAGCCTTGTAAGAAGTTCCAGGTATGTATCCTTCCTCCAATCAGGTATGTATCCTTCCCCGACCACGTCCGGATGGTAAATTAGTCCCACAGGTAAAGTAGTTCCTTTCAGGCCTCAAGGAGGCCGGGATCCTGCAGCATGGTCTGCATCAGGTAAGTGCACCCAAGCACTCCCATAATGAGCCTGGTGCCTATGGCGCCAGGACTGATGTCTTTTATGAGCCTGGCGCCATAGGCGCCAGGACACTGTCCAAAGGGCCCCTATATGGGATTGCTGGGTCCTTCCTTGGGGACTGGATGTCTGCTTTCGGGGACGCAGGGCTTGAACCGGCTCCCCGGGAGCAGGCATCATGACATTTAACTACTTGTAGGGTTGGCCGCCCTCTCTCTTAACATTGTCTTTCGCCTCGCATCTACCGCTTCAATATTTTTCTACTAAAGACTTGACTGCAGCTACAAGAAAACTTTTGCTCCTAAGCTCTTGGTCCTGTACCACTGACTCTGGCTAAGGCCTATTGACTCTGGCTGATTTGTTAGATCTGCTCTCACTAGATTAGTTTTCAATGAGAAATGTGTTGATGCACCTAAATCTTCTAAACCCCTCTTCCTTCCTACTGTTTTAACTTGTGGAGTGCCATTTTGCTCAGTTTTCATTCACTTGTCTTTTGGTTAAAGTGTTACTGTGCATTACTTGTTCACAAAACTTCAGGGAAGTGTTGCTAGGGGGTGTCTGAAGATATTTTGGTTTAACTTGTACTTTCCCTCCCTTTCGTTGAATTGGTAGAGTGCCATTTGTAGTAGGTTTTCACTGTGCCGTTATGCTCAATTTTCACTATACCGCAAACTTGTCTACAATTGAATAGGGAGTTGTATATGCTTTTCTTTTGACTAAACTTAACTTTATTAAATGTGATCTATGTGTTGACTTAGAAGTGTTTAAAATAAATATATATTCTCTTTTTAATACAAAACCTTGGTCAGTGTTTCCTTGCTCCATAGTACTGTACTACCTATTGTGTCAACCCTGAATACTGCTCATCTCCCTCTTGAGATAAGTCTGACTGCTTAGCCACAGCTACCAACTAAATCTTTGTGGTACAGACTGATACCAAAGGAGATTTATTGCTCTTACCTGTAGTCCTAATCTGGGGTAGTGCTCCCTAAGGGAACTGCCCTGGATTCTGCCTAACACTGGTGTACAGCAGTGAGGATAAAAGTATTGGATTGACATTTTAGTGTGTTACTAGTGCCTTGGTGCAACTAACCACAAGGTTAACAATCACAAAAAGTTATTTTAACAAAAGTCAAATTTATGGAAAGTTATAGCCAGGAGACCCTCCTTACTAATACTGCGGATTATTTAAGGGATCTTTGTAGACAGAAAGGTCTTCCTGTCAAAGGCAAGAAACAAGAAATGATTGATAGACTGTTAGAGAAACAAAGTCTGGATAATGGTGCTGTAGTGCCCACTACTCCAGCAAATGTGGCAAACAGTAATGAGGATAATGTTGAAGATGTTATTGTTGAGTCAGATGAGGAAGAAGAGGATAACTATGTCACCCCCTCTCCCACATTAAGTCCAGAATTTATCTTCCTAGAAAAAATTAGACTTGAACTTGAATTCAAAAGAATTAGTGCCGGAACTGAACGGAGACACCATGAACTAAGGCTCAAAGAAATGGAGCTCAACCATGAGCTTGAGATGAAGAAATTGTCTGTGGAAAATCCTTCTCTCCCCGAATCTTCTAGATCTTCCAGCCCAAAAAGACCCCAGATGCCTAAAGAGATTGTGGGTATGTATGAACCTAAGTTGGAAGTATTAGATTGGCTTGCTATGTTTGAATATAATCATGGGCTCCAGGATATCACAGGTGATCAGTTGATCCCCTGGTTATTCTCTAGGCTCCCCCCTGTTGCATCTGATGTGGTAATGGAGTTGGGGGAGAATGATAGAAAGGATTATGAATGTGTAAAGCTAGCTTGAATAGCTAGATTTGGGAAGACTCCTTCCCAGTACCTTAAGAGGTTTAGGACCCTCAAAAAGCATGATAGTACCCCTTGGGCTACTTGGGTGAATGAATGTTTGAAGAACTTAGAGGGATGGATTAAGGGGTATAGAGTTAACACTTATGAAGGAATGAGAAATCTTGTTATGATGGAGTCTATCTATGATGCCTGCTCTCCTGAGCTCAGACAGCACTTAGCTGATTCAAAAGAGTTAGATTCTAAGAAACTGGCTAAGGCTGCTGACTTGTGGGTTGCCAACAGGGCTACTCACAAGGATTCAGGGGTAACTCAGAAAAAGGATGAGGGAAAGCAGCCAAAGAAAGACAACAAAGAGAATTCAAATAATTCCAATTCCAAAGAGGGCCACAAACAAAATTCTAAGGGAAAGCCACAAGGGAAACCTAATCAGGCTAGTGTACCTTCTGGTCCCAGACCAGAAGGAGGTCAGAGCAAGCCACCATTCATAAAGACATTTGGAAAATGTTATGTTTGTGGCTCAACTGACCATGTGAAAGAGGATCCCAGATGTAAGGGTAAACCTTCAGGGGTCCACACTGTCTCCTTAACCTTCGCTCCAGAGGAAGAAGTACATATGGTCAGTGGAAACTTTCAACTACTAGCTGATGATCCCATTGGAATGTCAGCTAGTGTATCTTTAGTATCTCTTGGGTTGTGGGAACAACAGAATTTAGATGTGTATAATTCTATCCCTCCTAATACTAAAGAGTATTATAAAGACGGTGTCCTAGTCAATGGTTAGGAGACTCCTGCCGTTTGAGACACTGGGGCCAGCATAACTCTGGTGGACAAATCTATTTTCAAGGTGGAGGATGTTGCTAAGGCACCCAAACGCCTCACCAAGTTAGCTGGAGGGCCTGTGCAGATGCTTCCCCAATTACCAGCTCTCATCCAGTGCAATGAAATGACTGTCAGGATACCTGTGAGTGTACAATCTGAAGTACCAGGAAGGGTGCTGTTGGGCAATGATCTGAAAGACCTGGGAGTAGTGTCAAGTACTCCCAGACCTCCTAGTAAGAGATTACAGGAGCTTACCAGACCTACAAGGGAGCGGACCTTGAGGGACTCTCCTGAGGAGATGATAGAAAAAGAAATCACTCCTACTCCACTGGAGTTACTTACTGCTATCTCTAAACATCCAGAAGCAAAGGGGAGACCCAAGACTTCCAAAAAAAAGAAACCAGCAGAAAGCACCCCAGTGCTGCCAACCAGGAAATCTCCTAGGTCAGCAAAAATCACACCTGTGATTCCTCTTCCAGCTGAGGCTGAGAGTGAGGTACAACCCTGTGTGGTTGTACTGAGGACTCAGATCTAGTAGGAGGCCAGGAACTCATTGGAGATCTTGACCCTGTGGACCATCCTGAGCTGCAGTCGTTACTGGCAGAAGGTGGACCCCAAAGGGCAGACTTCGGTAAGGGACAAAGAGAATGTCCAACTCTGGAAGGTCTTTGTCACCAGGCAGCTTCTCAGCTTGAAGGGCAAGTGCCCGGGAAGTATAGGTTACACTGGGAAGATGACCTCTTCTATAGTGAACCAACAGAGTCAACTCCTTGGGACTACAAAAGACTTGTAGTGCCCCAAGCAAACAGACTCCAATTCTTGCAACTAGCCCATGAGATACCTTTGGCTGGTCACTTGAGCTTCAAGAAGACCAAGGAAAGGCTCTCTCTACTTTTATTGGCCTAAAATGGGGGCTGAGGTAGATAAGTATTGCAAGAGTTGCCACACTTGCCAAACCTCTGGTAAAAGTGGCTCCAAGAATGTGGCACCTCTAGTGCCTCTCCCTGTGGTGGGAGTACCATTTGAGAGGGTAGGAATCGACATTGTTAGTCGCCTTGACCCTCCAACTTCTGCAGGCAACAGGTTTATACTTGTTGTAGTAGACCATGCTACTAGGTTCCCTGAAGCAATTCCTATGAGGACTGTTACAGGTCAGGCTGTAGCTAAGGCCCTTCTTGGTATTTTTACCAGGGTTGGGTTTCCTAAGGAGGTAATATCCGACAGAGGGTCAAATTTTATGTCCCACTACATGAAGGCCATATGGAAAAACTGCAGAGTTACCTACATGTTCTCAACAGCATACCACCCTCAGACAAGTGGGTTGATAGAAAGGTTTAATAGAACCATGAAGAGCATGATAGGAGCTTTAGAAGACCCCTTAAGAAAAAGTGGGATCTTCTACTGCCATGCCTTCTCTTTGCATATAGAGAAGTCCCTCAGGAGGGAGTGGGTTACAGTCCCTTTGAACTTCTCCATGGCCATCCACTCAGAGGTCCATTGACCCTGATCAAGGAGGGGTTGGAGAGTGCTCCTTCCCCCACACCAGTCAGAGTCACTGACTATGTGATAGGACTCCGGAGGAGAATGTCACACATGATGGCTGAAGCAAGTGATAACTTGAAAGCAGGCCAGGCTCTGGTCAAGCATTGGCATGACCAGAAGGCCAACATGGTTGAGTTCGCTCAAGATCAGCTAGTTTTTGTTATGGTACCAACAAGGCAGAGGGCCTTGCAGGACAAATGGATGGGACCCTTCACGGTTGTGGGAAAACTTGGAGAGGTAAACTATCTGGTGGATTTAGGCAATCCTAAGGAGGCTCCTAGAGTCTTTCCCATCAACCGTCTAAAAGCTTATGTCTCGAGACCAGAACTGGGAGCTTTGCTTCTAGCTTCAGCTCAAGAGGAGGAGGAGAGTGAACCTCTGTCTGACCTCCTCAGAGGCAAACCTTTGGTATGAGAAAATAGGAGTCAATCTCTCTTCTAATCTGACACCTGAGCAACAGGAGTGCAAACATTTGTTAAATCAATTTGCCCCCCTGTTCTCACTGACACCAGGTTTGACCCCTTGGGGCCAACATGATATCCAAACGGGTGACTGTCTACCTGTAAAAAGCAGGGGCTACAGGATGTCAGAAAATGTATTAACCCACATCAAAGGAGAGGTCAACAAGATGCTTGATCTCAGGGTAATAGAGCCCTCCACTAGTCCATGGTCTAGCCCAGTTGTGTTAGTACCAAAAGCAGGAACCAAGGAGTTGAGATTCTGTGTGGACTATAGAGCTCTAAATGCAGTCACTAAGACTGATGCCCATCCTTTGCCAAGGACAGATGAGCTGGTGGATAGACTTGGTTCAGCCAAGTTCCTCAGCACATTTGATCTCACGTCAGGCTATTGGCAAATAGCCCTGACTGACCATGCCAAGGAGAAAACTGCATTCTCCACCCCAGTTGGCTTATACCAGTTTAAGGTTAGGCCTTTTGGATTAAAGAATGCACCTGCTACATTCCAAAGGATGGTTAATCAGGTTCTGAATGGGATGGAGGACCTCTGCATGGCATACTTGGATGACATTGCAGTGTTCAGCCCTACTTGGAAAGAACATATTGGCTATGTATTGCAGGCTCTAGAACAGGCCCGTCTGACCATAAAGGCAAGCAAATGTCAAATTGGTCAGAGTAAAGTGCTCTACCTTGGGCATGAGGTAGGAGGTGGTGAAATAAGGCCTTTGCTCAGCAAGATTGAAGCTGTGCAAAATTGGACAACCCCTTCTACTCAAACTCAGGTGAGAGCCTTCCTAGGCCTCACTGGGTATTACAGGAATTTCATTGAGAACTATGGATCCATAGCCTCTCCACTGAATGTACTCTCTTCTCCTAAGTTTCCTAAAAAGGTCAAATGGAATGAGGAGTGCCATCAGGCCTTTGAAAGCCTAAAGAAAGCCCTTTGTCGAGCTCCATTTTCAGAGCTCCTGACTACCACCAACCCTTCATTGTACAGACAGATGCTTCCAATATAGGTATAGGTGCAGTACTCAGTCAACTGGATGAGAAAGATAGGGAACACCCCATTTGCTTCATCAGTAGGAAACTGAAGGAACCTGAAACAAGGTGGGCAACTATTGAGAGAGAATGTTTTGCCATTGTGTGGACTTTGAAGAAGTTTAGACCATAAATCTATGGATCTACTTTCACCACTCAAACAGACAACCAACCCTTGAGATGGTTGATGTAAATGAAAGGGGAAAACCCAAAACTGCTAAAATGGTCAATCTGCCTCCAAGGGTTTGATTTTACCATTGAGCACAGGTCAGGATGTCACCACCAACATGCTGATGGTCTCTCTAGGATGTTTTTAACCGACTAGAGGTATGAGACTCATCCAGGAGTGGATTAGATCCTCCTGTCCCTTAGTCTGGGGGAGGGGCGAGTGTTAGGGAGAATTCTCATTTTATGGCTAATTTCCCTTACCTATAGAGTCCCCCAGCAGCTTTGCTGGATTTGAAGGGTTTATTTCTTTTTACCTGCTAAGAGTGAAACTCTTTTTTTTCCCACTCTTAGGCATTTTTACTATGTGTGTTCTAGGCTATTTTTGTGTTTAATGCCTATGGGATCCTTTCTCTCACCCATAGGAACCATCTTTATGCACATGTGTTACACAGCACCCTCTGTGCAGTGACACAGGGGTGTCGTAGCGACCCCCAAACATAGACTCCATACCCTGGGACTGACTACTGTCTCCCAGGGCATGTAAAGTCCCCATTGACTTTACTAGTCGATTTTTATGAACTTAACCAGTACACCCCATCTTAATATGGAAGTACTGGAAGGGGTTAATAGTTTTTCCCCTTTGTTCATTTTCAAGACTGTACCTTAAAGTCCCCCTCTACAAAGTTTCTGGCTGGTGGCAGTGGTTACTACCTTTTTATATTCGACTGCGAATATTTCTCTATGGGATTTTCCCATTGTTCGAGGCTACCACTTTTATTGACAGCCTCTAACATACTGCCAGTTTATTTTATTACTAACTTTACTCTGGTAGGTTTTATTTGCCAGAACTTTGATAAAACTTCTTTCTCGAGTCTTACTCCATTTTCTTAACCCAGGTCGGGGAACCTTTGTTCGTCCTTTTGGCGGGCTTCTGCCAAGAAGCCCTCCTTTCAACGCCACTGAGTCTGGGGTGGGTCTGTTGTTTGGGAGGGGGATTAGAACCCCCGGACAGAGTTGCCACCGCAACTCAAGTCGCACTCTAACCTGATAGGCTGGAGGGTCTACCGCCAAGAAGACCACTCCACTGTGTGAGTGACAGCTTGGCTGTATGAATGGGCCTCTTTCTGCATAAAAGCAGGGTCCTGAGGACCGGAAGAGCCACTGGAACTACGGAACCGAAGGGGAGGGAAGCCAAAGACATCTTCAGCATCTACACCACCGGTGAAGCCCTGCCGGATCGTCTCACCACTTTTCTTCCACACGACAAGAGGAGATCTTCAGCGAAAGGGCCTCCTTCCCTTGAGCTGGTGGGGTCAATCAGTTCACCTATCACATCCTCAGAGCTGCCTTGGTCGAATCGACAGTGCCCCGCACTTGGAGACCGGATAGCCAGGCAGCTATCGACCCGGACCGCAATTAAAAGGAGCGTACCTTTTAAACTTTGTTTGGCAGCACCGCGGCTGGTTTCATCCCCGGGTAGTGCAGCGACTCGAACCTTCCTCCACGACGAGAGCCTCTCTTCCTCTGTTGGATCCCTCGACCTGCAGGAACTACCAGGAACAACCGCCACCGCAGGAGCCACTTCTTTACGTTTAAGGTACATTGTTCTGCCAGGCTGCCCTTTCTCCGTGGTAGCCCTAAAGGTGTCTCTTAACATTGTCTTTCGCCTCACATCTACCTCTTCAATATTTTTCTACTAAAGACTTGACTGCAGCTACAAGAACATTTTTGCTCCTAAGTTCTTGGTCCTGTACCACTGACTCTGGCTCAGGCCTATTGACTCTGGCTGATTTGTTAGATCTGCTCTTACTAGATTAGTTTTCAATGAGAAATGTGTCGATGCACCTAAATCTTCTAAACCCCTCTTCCTTCCTACTGTTTTAACTTGTGGAGTGCCATTTTGCTCAGTTTTCATTCACTTGTCTTTTGGTTAAAGTGTTACTGTGCATTACTTGTTCACAAAACTTCAGGGAAGTGTTGCTAGGGGGTGTCTGAAGATATTTCGGTTTAACTTGTACTTTCCCTCCCTTTCGTTGAATTGGTAGAGTGCCATTTGTAGTAGGTTTTCACTGTGCCGTTTTGCTCAGTTTTCACTATATCGCAAACTTGTCTACAATTGAATAGGGAGTTATATGCTTTTCTTTTGACTAAACTTAACTTACTTTATTGACTGTGATCTATGTGTTGACTTAGAAGTGTATAAAATAAATATATATTCTCTTTTTAATACAAAACGTTGGTCAGTGTTTCCTTGCTCCATAGTACTGTACTACCTATTGTGTCAACCCTGAATACTGCTCATCTCCCTCTTGAGATAAGTCTGACTGCTTAGCCACAGCTACCAACTAAATCTTTGTGGTACAGACTGATACCAAAGGGGATTTATTGCTCTCACCTGTAATCCTAATCTGGTATAGTGCTCCCTAAGGGAACTGCCCTGGATTCTGCCTAACAATTGTCATCATTAGTTCCCATCTGGTAATCTGGAGCCACTTCGCATTTGCGTATGCCTGCATCCCTGGATATATTATGGAGGAGAAAAACATTGCCGCTCTGCTGAACAGTCGGTGTTCTGGTGGGATGTCACTAAGAGCTGTTTCTGATCTTCCCCACAGGTAGTTCCCTATCAGTGGTTCTCCTTGTCGTTTTACTCTTGACAATATCGCTGTCCCATTCTTTTCTCTTTCACATCCAAACCTTACTGATCTTTTCCTCCTTCTGTTCCCTTTGTCCATCTTAGGGAAGTTCCCCAGGTTGACATTTTTCTGTGGCACTGCCAGGGATGGTACGTTGATGTGTACCATAATGCATATTCCATTCCACAGCGGTGGAAAGCTGTGGTATGCTTTATCTCCGCAGGCCCAGTGGTGGTCCATTAGAACTGCTCTTCCAGCACCCCCCTCAGGAATCTTTATTATCCTTTTACAATCATTATTTCTTCCAACATCAACTTCTCCGTCATGCTGGTAACACATAGTAGGTGCTGTGAGTTGAAGTATTGCTATTGGTTCTTCGTCTTTATCCAGCCATGTTACTAGTGGTGCACTTCTGGTCCATTCAGTGTAGCATTTGTCGTTTTCCTCTTGAACTGTCATCACTGATGCTTTGTTCAACATCACCATGTTGCTCCCTACTACCCCTTCCATCCATCCTTCTTTTGTGTACACCTTGCCATATATTAATATTAGTGGTCTCTCCCAACATCCGGGTTCTCCAGCAACTTCCGGAGCGTGCCATTCGCATGGCAGATAGTTCAATGTAACCTCCTTAGTTTCTCCTTTGTCGGGCCCATCTGTCATGTACTTGAGTCCTTGTGTATGTTGCCAGTAGTTGTTGTACATGGGGAGTGTTTTGATGAAGTTGTTCTCATAGGGGTAGGTAGATCTGTTTTTCCATCTGTGTTGCTTTTCTTCCTTGAAACCGTCCTCTGGTTTGGAACAGTGATAAATATACCAGGCACTCCACTGATGTTGCAGGCACCTCCGTTGCCACAAATGTTCTGGACGCGCTCATGGCGTATGGGATTAACGAGCACACATAGCAGTTGTCCTTAGTTGTCCCCTTACAAATTTTGGACATGTGCTGGTACCACATGTTATTCGAGACGTGTGCGGATTCAGTAAGGTATGTGTCTACCCCGCGGGTATCTATGGGAACACTTCTTTTCTCTCTCTTTATGTTGGGTTTAATAGTACTTGTACCACCTGACATCGTATCTGTTGCAGCCGTGGTAGCGGGAGTATTAGTAGAGGGTGGTGCCATAGCATAAGAAGCATAGTGTGTCTGCCAGACAGAGGCTGCGAGTAGACCAGTGTTGAAAATTACTGCCAACATTTTTATTACAATTGCTAAAATCACTGGCATATTACTTCTTACCTTTGCTGCGATCCTGCAGCTTCTTTACTTATAGATACCCGCCTGAAAATTTCTGAAAAAATGTGTTAATTTGTTGGTGTTTTTTTTATTCAAGCTCTCCCTATCAAGTAATCGTTCAGTGCCCAGCCGAAAAGCTGTTCCCAAGCTTTCCTCACCGTCCTATCTCTTAGGCCTGGTAAGTGTTCGTGGAGATGTGGGAATGATTGCTGTATGATCAAGAGAAATGTGTTATAATACACATGTATTCTCCTTTTCTTTAAGTGTTTTGGTCTTTTTATAACATACACAAATTGGTGTGATAATGCCTCTGGTGTTTTGTCGTCCGCAGGCAGCATTTACCCCTGGGCAATGACGTATGCGTTAGTAAATTATTTGAATTTTCTTTATATTACATATACAAGATTACTTTGCGGTACCTGCATGTGCGAGACAAAAAGAGAAATAGAAAATGCACGTGTCTACACAGTGTGGTGTAAATTTGCAGTTTGTTGGACAATGTTCTTTATTTAGGTAGTGGCTGGGGCGGGGCTTGGTGGGGCGGGGTTTGCTTTACTCTGGGATCTCGTGACCATGGGGTGGGCAATGGGTGATTGTTCAGTTCTGTCTTCAAGGGGGTTTGGTGACTGGGACTGTGCTGTGTTGCTGTTGTATTTGGTTGTTGTTGCTAGTGCGTTGGCCCTGTCGTCAACGCAAGGGCGGGTCTGATCTTTGTAGGGCTTGATGTCATGTAGATGGGGCCAGACTTTTTTCCCCTGATTTTTACAGCTCTAGGAGCTGTTTTTTCCACCAGGTGGGGCCCAGTGAAATGGGGGCTGTTCCACCGGCGGTTGAAGTTGCGCAGGAGGACGTGGTCCGCCTCACGTACTGTCCACTGTGTTGCTTGTTCCTGCTCTTTGTTTGCTTTTTCTTCTTGTTGGGTGTTCTTCGTCCCGCCCCTCGTCCGCTCGATCTGTTGAGAGATAAAGGCGACACTAGTAATCAAATAAGACACATATTTGTACATTTCATCACCAAAGATAGTTTGCGACGCATGGCTATCTGTTATAGCCCTTGATGGTGGTGAGAGTGGAAAGTGCATTTGGCGTCTGGTCACCACCTCGTGGGGTGTGAGGTGGTGGTCCGACCCAGGCCTATTTCTCAATTCAAACAGGGGCAAGAGGAGGCAGTACAGCCAGCTTTTCTTGGTGGTTTGCTGAATCTTTGCTATCTCTTCTTTTAGGAGGCCGTTCAGGCGTTCACAGACACCATTTGCCTGTGGGTGGTACGCACATGCAAACTTGTGTTTAATGCCAAGGAGGGCAGTTATGTGTTGGAACATTTCATTGGCAAAGTGTGGGCCATTGTCTGACCGCAGCACTTCGCAAGCCCCCCACCTCGGGAACACCTCTCTCACCAGGAATCTGCATGGGAGCATAGACCGGCCTCGATCCACCTTGAAAATGGGCATACTACTACAATCATGTATCTTTATCCTTGACATACATTGATCATGTCAACGTAGTCAATGTGTAGGTGCAGAAAGGCTCCTTCTGGCCGGAGTATAGTACCTTTGATTACTTGCAGCGTGTGACCGGCCGTAAATTGTTGGCAGGTGAGACAATTGCTAATGAAGTTTGCAATGTGTGAATTTAGCTAGGGACAGAACCATGCCTCTTTAATTCGTACTGCAATCACCTCTTTTCCTGTGTGTGTGGGATGGTGCAGTTGGGCCAATGCTGTTTTAAGAGGGCTAGGGGCATCACTATTTTGCCCGTGTTGTTTTGTCACCATAGTGTGTCTGCGGGGGACAATGTGCATCCTCTTTTGACCCATAGCTCCTTTTCTGCCATAGGCGCTGCTGCCTGCAATTTCATAATTTGTATTTCAGGGATGTGTGTGTGTACCCATCCTTCATCAACATCTGTCTTGCTCCCCCCCTCCCCTTATCTTTTCCTTTTTCTGGGAGGGTCCAGATCTCGCCAAAGTACGAGGCATATTTAGCATGTGCATCTGCTGTTTCGTTTCCTTTTAGAAATTGGGTCATCCCTGTTTGTGTGGGCATGACACTTCACCAGGGCTATTTCTCTGGGGTCATCAATCACTTCAATTAGTTCGGCAAGGAGGAGAGCATGCTGCACCGGGATGCCGTCTGCTCTTCTGAACCTTCTTCGTTGCCACTTTATTAACCCTGTGTGTACTGTTGATGTGACGTATGCACTGTCAGAATATATGGTCACTCTGTCATTGCTCTCCTTTAGTGCTAAAATTAGGGCTACTAATTCTGCTGCTTGGGCTGAATAGCGTTGTGGTAATTGAACACATTTTACTGGGACATAGGTCCAATCTTCTCTCAGGCGTACCACTGCTGCTCCTGTACTTCTTACCCCATCACTCTGGTCAATTGTTGAGGACCCATCAATGTACATTATCTCTCCCCCTTCTAGTGCATTTTCCTCAACTTTTCTTGTGCTGGAGTAAATTTCAATGGCCTGTGTGCAATCATGAGGGTAGTCGCCATCTTCTACTACCTCAGCTATAAACCTTGCTGGGTTTACATTACTGCACCTTACAATTGTTAGTTCTGGTCTGGACAGGATAATTTCATACCCGGACGCCCTTTGTGTGGTCAATGTTGATTTGGGTTTGTTCAGTATTGCAAAAAGGGCGTGTTCCACAGAAAGTGACCCAGCATTACAGGGTCCAAATGTCTGCTGTAACATGCTACTGGCTTGTGTCCCATAGTAGTTTTTTGTGTCAATACTGCCTTCATTACTGCTGAGTCACAATGTGAAAAGATGAAGAATTGTTGTTCATAGTTTGGGGTGGCCAGTACTGGTGCTGTGGATATGGCATGTTTTAATTCCTCAAATGCCTCAGTCATTTCTCTTGTCCATCCCAACTTCTTTTCCCCCCTCTGTGCTTCTCTGAGGGCCTCAAGCAGTGGTCCTATGTATGAACTGTGGTCAAAAAACCCATGCCCTGCAGTAGTTGCATAGGCCCAAAAACTGCTGCAGTTCTCTCACTGTCTGTGGCTGTGGTGTGTTTGTTATGGCTTGTGCCATTTGTGGTGCAATGTTCCTTCCATGTTGTGAAATGAGCTGACCTATGTAGAGCACTTGTTCTTGGCAGAAGTTGCAACTTCTCCTTGTCCACCTTGTACCATTTCTCAGCTAGCACTGTGAGCATTTTGACAGAGTCCTTCCTGCATTTCTCCTCTGTGGTGCTGCAGATGATGTCATCTACATTTTGCAGCACCGTGCTTTCCATTTCAATGTTACCCAAATCCATTTGTATCACTCTGTTAAATATTGATGGTGACTCGCAGTACCCTTGGGGCAACCTTGTGTGTTTCCATTTTGTGTTGCGGTATGTGAAACTTGTCAGATATTGTGAGTCAGGGTGCAGAGGTATCAAGAAAAATTAATTTTTGAGGTCAATCAGGGTAAACCGTGATGCCTCTGCCGGTATACCACATAGTATAGTGGCCAGATTAGCCGCCATAGGGTACTCTGCTTCTACAATGTGGTTCAGGGGTCTTAGATCCTGGATGAAACGCCAAGACCCTCTCTTTGCTTTGTGCACAGGGGACACAGCAGTGTTGAATGGGGACTCTGATGGTACTAGTATGCCTCTATCTATTAGGGCTGTTATTGTTTCATATATGCCCTCATCTGCTTCCTTTGATAGTGGGTATTGCTTTACTCTTGGTAGCATTGCTCTTTTTTTCAGTTTTATTTTTACTCCTCCAATGCTTTTTATGCAGCCTACGTCATATGGACTGGTGGTCCACAGAGATGTTGGTACTGCTGCCAGGTCATCCTCGTAAAATGGTACTGCTGTAGGGGCAGGTGCCTCTAGTGCCATTGCCATTTTTTGTGCCACTTGCTTGTATGTTACTCTCAGCCAAATGTTGACACTCATCTCAAACACCATCTCCCCCTCTCCATTATCGTCCGAGAAGAGCTGCTCATCTGATACCTGTGTTAGTCTGCACCCTTCTGCCAGTGCTATTACTGCTCTCCAGGCCCTCCCCTCCCTGTCCTGGGCATGTACTGCAATGTAGTCTGTTGTTGCCACAATGCTCTCAATGCTCACTGATATAATCGTCCCATCCTTTTCACCAGCTGGTGTTTCTGGTCTGAAGAGGTAAGCGGCTGGTCTCCTCCAAATTTTGCCCTCAATTCCTGGTAGCCATGTCTGTTCCATATTGGAAAAGGTCTCCATCTACGGGTTCTGCCCTAGCCACTGTTTCGCCACAGTAAGCCTGCAGTATTTGTCCTGCTGTGAGCATGTTAATGCCTGGTGTGGAGCATATTATTCCCTTCTCAGTAAAGGAGATGGTCATGTTCAACCTGCTCATGATGTCTCTCCCTAGTATGTTTACTGGTGATTGCTTTGAATAGAGAAGTGGAAGAGACATATCCTGATCTCCTACAGATAAGGAGATGTTATCAGTGAAGGGAACCAACCTTCGAGTCCCAGAGAATCCTTGAGTGTTCATAGCTTCGGCTGACAATTTAAACTTCCCCTCCCTTATGCAGGACCTTGTGGCCCCTGTGTCAACTAGGAAGGAACATTTGTTGTCACATATCGCCACCTGTATGCGTGGTTCCTCCACAGGGTTAGGTGTTACTGATAGGATGGGACACATCAAAGACATCTGTGGGCTGTCCTATTGTGGGTATAGTGACTGACCGCTCCCTGTGGAAGGGTTGTGACACTATATTGTCACCCTCCCCAGTTGTGTCTGCTGTATAGGTGTGTCAGTGGTTGACACTGCTTTGTCCTGTATTTGTGTGAGCTGCTGTACTATTTGGACTTGTTGTTGTGTTGCTATCGCCTGTTGCTGTGGTGGGCATTGTACCTGTTGTTGTGGTGGTGTGTATGTTTATATCTGTAGCTGTGGTTGCGGTGGTGCCTGCTGTACCTGTTGTTGTATTTGTGGTGAGTGTGTGTAGGCTTGTGTTTGTAGCTGGGGATGTTGCAGTGGTGCTTGTTGTGGTAGGGGTTGCTGTGTTCCTTGCTGTTGTTGGTAAAATTGCTGTTCCCCCATAGGCCCTTGCTGCCCTTGCTCCCCCAACCTGCTTGGGGTGGTCTCATTCTGCAATTGCGTGACATGTGTCCCACCATTCCACATATCCAACATACTGGTGGTTCCCGGGCCTGCCATGGAAATCCCCCCGTGTTGTCTTGGTATCCCTGCTGTCCATTTGGGTTGTGGCCCCTGAACCCTCCCCCTTGTTGTTGTGCAGGTGGGCCATAACCCCTCCCTCTCATCTGGCTGCCCCTCCCCCTGTAGTTGTTTGAGTACCCATTCCCCATTTGCATATAACCTCCCCCTGCGTATGCCGTTTATGGTGGGCTGGAGGCATCTGCTGTGTCATTATTTGTGCTGGCTGCTGTAATGGTGTTATCTGCTGTTGTGTTGTGTCTTGTGTTGCTGTGACCGGCGTGGGGGCGGGTGCTGTTGTAAGTGCTCCTTCCGTAGTATATTTGGACAGCTGTTTTTGAACTAATTTTGTCTCCTCTGCCTTCCTCCTTTTGTTTCATCTTTTCCTGCCACATTCTGCAATGGTGTACTGTTGTTAGTTGTGTTTCTGACCAGGCCTTAGCTTCCATCCCTACTAGTTTCTTTAATTGCTTTTGTACCTGTTCTGAGAGCCCTTTACCAGTATGTGGTAGAATATTGCCAGTGTTTTGTCCCACGGTTCCCGCGTTTCCAAGCACCACTTCTCCTGAATCTCTTGGATATAATCAACAGGATCTTCATTCTCGCGCATCTTGCGTGACATTATTGCTCCTATGTCTGACGTGTCTGGGTATTGGACCCTAAATGCCTGCCAGAGCGCGTGCCTGCAGTTGGCAAATGGTGCTCCATCATGTGACGTGTCGCTTATTGTGACCCCTGGGAATCCCGCCCTCTTCCAAATGTCATCTGCAGCATCCCCCAGTATTGAAATTAGTGGCCCCTTCACAGCCCCCATTTTATGCCCCATAGTGTGTTTATCCATCTCATAGATCCACTTCCCAGCTCCTCCACTTAGGGATGGGAGTCTGCACTTTGTTTTCCTTATCGGCATGCTTCCAGGGGACATATTGCGGTCTAGCCCCCCCTCTCTAGCAGTGGCATTAGATTGTATTCCCTCACCTCCGAGGGGTTATGTCATGGTATTCATCATCTTCCTCCATGTTGGGTAACTCTTCAATACTATCAATGTTACAGTAGTTTGTTCTATCATTTCCCATGCTCTTCCTCCCCCTCCTATTACTTCTTTGCCCCACCATGGGTGTGTCTGCTCGCTCTTCCTGCCTGCGTCCTGGGAGGTCCCTAAGCCTGGTGACATACGGGATGTGCACAGGTGTTGGTGTCAGTGGTCGTGATGTTTTTCTGTTTACCTCTCTGCTTTTCGTTTCCTCTGTTTTGTTCTCCCCGTGTCTTGCATGCCCATGGTGACTCGCAGTTAGTGCGCGTGATGTATAATTTATCTAAACTCTCTCTATTTCCATCACTCTTACCTTTGCGCGACCCGTCCTCTTCTTCGCTGCAAAATCCATCAGAAAATGCGTCAAACCTCACTCTCTTCCTTTTCCCCCCACAGTTACTGTCCTGAGGTCGATTAGATCTACATCTGTGTACTCACCTCCTTTACTTGCAGCCCCTTGTGTTGATGTTGTTGCAACCTCCTTATCCTGCCGCGTGTACTTTTTAGCTTCATGCTCTACTCCCCTTTCGTCATACTTCTTCTTCACTACCTCGCCACCTATTTCTGCTCGTTTCCTGCAAAGTTCTTCCATCACTTCTTCGCTCACCTTTGCTAATCGCCTCTCCTCTTCTTCTGTCCCCCATATGCTCCCTTTCTTTTTTAGTATGCTTTCTATAACCTTTCCTTCTTCATATTTCCGCGCACTTTCTGCTATAATCTTCTTTTTCCACAGCCCCATTTCCCTTTCATTTTCTTCCCGCTCCTCCTCCTTCCTTCCCATCTCCCGTTGCTCTGCGCGTGCCTCTCTGTCTGCTATTGCCCGTATGCGCTCCTCCTCCTTCTTCCTTTCTTCTGTCTGCTCCCTCATTCTCACCTGCTCTTCCCTATTTGTTTTCCTTTCTTTCTTTCTTTCTTTCTTTCTCGTGTTTCCTGCTCAAACTGTCTCATCAGTGCGCTTCGTACGTCCCTCAATTCTGCCAACCTTTCCTCCAGCATCTCTTCCTCTTCATGTGACTGTCGCCCTTCTCTTGCTTTACTGACCTCGTGCCCTGTCTGTACGTGGTCCATCTCTTCCTTGCTCACTCTCCTCACTGCGTCCTCCTCTTCCCCTGTTAGTGTCCCCCAGAGCTTTAGGAGTACCTATGCTGCTATATATTCATCTGGTCCTATGTTTGCGAAGTTTGCCAATACTCTCTTCCCACCCCCCGTGCCTGCCTGTGCTTTGTTTGAGTCTACCGTGCCCGTCGCCACCATCCCCTTTTGGTAACTATCTGCAGGGGCATATGGTCGAGGGCTGTACGCGGGGTTTGAGTACCCCTCAGCGGCTGTTAGTTGCTGTCTGGCGGCTTCTCTTAATTCTGTTATTGGATACAACCCCCCTTCCTCCTTCTTCACTACCTTCGCCAGAGGTATGTCCTCTGCCCCTTCCTTTTTCACCTGTGCTTCTGATACCGTGAACAATCCTTCTGTCTCCTCCTCACTCTCTTCAGTGCTGGGTGGATTTTTGCGCACCGTACTCCTGCCGCCTCCTTTCACCTTCTCCTCTTTTACCTCCTTTTGTTCCCTTGCCCCCTTCTCCTCCTTTACCCCCTGCATTGAGAACATTCCCATGTCCCCTGGTCTTGCTCCCTGGAACATCTTCCATAGATCAAACATCTCTAAATGGCAGCCACGGTACCCTTAATTTGTTGTCTGTTCCTTGTGTCCATTCAATGCTGTACTTTATAATTTTCTCCTTGTGCGGTGATAATGACGTACAAATGTGCTGGAGTGGTGTAGTCAAAGCGCTTCCTCTCATCCCTAACCCTACTCCTGTCCCCGACCCATAGTACGTGGCCATGTTACAATTTTACTTTTCTCAACGTCAACCTGTTACCTGGCCCCATAAACTGGGGACTTTCGACCGTCCGCTGAAAGGAAAGGCAATTCCAATTTTACAATACTTTACTTTTGCTGTTCTTTCTTCCCGATGTTACAACTATGGCCCACTTCGGCCGTGGCGCACAAAGCCCCCTGCGGCTATGTGCCCTGTGCGGCATGCCTTTGGGTTGCCCCACCTTCCTGTGTTGCCTGTACTTGGCGCATCTTCAACTTAGGTCCTCCTCCTCCCCGTCCCCACTGTCTGCTCAGTCCCCTCCCTCTTCTGGTTCAACCCCTTTGTCGAGCGCGGCCGGCGTTCTCCGTGCGCTGCCACCTCTCCCCTCTGGCTCCTCCCCGTTTGAGCGCTGCTGGCGTTCTCCGTGCACGGCCGCCTCTCCCCCTTCGCCCCTATCCTTTCGTACCTCCTGCCCTCGACCACCCCTGGATGAACAAGAGATGGTCGTTGAGTCCTATACAAGCCCTATGGGTGACGTCACCAACTTCTACAAGATATTACAAGTACGTACAATTTCACAACCAACGAACGCGCACTATCTTTGACACTTTTATTCCCCGTTAACCCCACAGCTGTCTTCCCACTACGTCTGGAGTGGAGTATGCAACAATCAATTACTTATTACTATCGGACTGCGCACGCAGCGTCGCCTCTCGTGTGATAGACCCCCTCCCTAGGAGAGCTTAACCAGCCAATTATCTTCCGCACTCAGGAAACAATCTAGCTACCTCATACGGGAAAACATCATCTACCGAACGAGCTCCAACACTCAATTAGTAGGGATCCTCATCTAATCATTGATATACAACGTCAATTCATAGGAAAGCCACACCTCCCTTACACAGGTGTCCGCGATCTAGACCAATCAGCGCGATTTGCCAGTTACGTGTGGGTGCTTGATCCCCACCCAACTTGCTCCGTGACATTGCAGGGGATGGCCCTCGTGCCTGTCCTGCTGCACCTCACACACCTATCGCTGCTTATCAGTCAAAATCCTTTTTTAACACCCTGTTTACAACTGCCCGCCGCCCCTTTTATAATTCCTCCCTCCCTCCCCCCTCCCGCACAACATTACATTGCTGGTTGGGTGTGTCATACTCACATCAAGTCCTCGTGAGCCGGGGCCGCTCGACCGCGGGCGCCCCTCCAAAGCAGCTCGCCACCTCCCCTCGACTGGACCACGTCTGGACAATCGCCAACTGCGGGCGGGATACTTCTCAAGTCGGCTCCCGACGGCCAATATCCGGATTGCGCTGTCCGGTCATCTCGCAGTTCCGCGATGGTCCTGTAGTCCTCAAAAGGGGGCAACAGCAGAGGGGGCCGCGCTGCCGGGTTGCCTCGTTGCAAGAGGCCTTGTAGTGATGCCCTCAAGTTAGGTAGACCTCAAACAGATCTCAGCAGTTCCTCCAACTTGTCGGGGTGATTTCCTGGGGGCCGGCAGAGCAGACCGCGGACCTCTGGGGCTGGAGAGGCCCCATCTCCTCCCGTGTCCCAAAAAGAGTATGAGACACACAAGAGCAAGGTAGTAACTGCTGTTTATTATAGTAACGGCAGGGATATTCTCAGCCCATATGCATCCGGAGAGACTGTCAGCATTAGTGGGGCTCGCAGGCCCTTTTTACCGTGGTATGATGCGCTACTTGCATCACCTGGGAAAATTGTAACAAAACTTAACGCCACTTCGGATTGGCTCCCCGAGTGGTAGGGCCAGTATAGTTACCTATAGCAGAAAGGATTATTGGAAAAGAACGAGTCAGGTGGTACACTTGGGTTGTCCCTAACAGTTGCTACACCGAATTTGTTACAAGGGGACACTTGGTGATTGGCTAACTAAAATGGCGTCAGTGATGAGCCCCTCATATTCTGATTGGTTCCCTCGCGAGCCCCCAAGTCTGGGACCATCGCCGTTCCCAGCTCGCGGTGTACCTGGTGCTGGCAACAATGTGCAACTATGTGTTAGTGGTGGAAAATGGACAGGTCTGGCTAGTGGCTGACGAGCATGTCTTTCCCATCGCTGTAGGTGTCCAATTTGTCACTTCGTTGTTGCAGCCCATGTCCCAGACGTGGGACTCCGGAGACTTTCTGTCTCGTAAGCTTGGCACCTTATCAGTTCGGCTTGGTCACGTGTGGAGAGATCGTGGCTGGAGCAGAATTATGAGCATTTGATTTGTATTTGGGCTCTGAGGAGCGCTTGGCGATGGCAGGTGTAACCTTGGCGCTGGGAGCGGGGCATGTGGGTTGCAACATCACAACCTATGCTATGGGCTCTCGTTGGGGCTCGTTCTGCGTGGTCAGCACTTGCATTCTCGTTTGAGAGGATTTTCGTCTGAGAGGCTCCTGCCTGGGGACTCTTGCTTTGCGGCCTACTTGGGCCTAGCTTCTGGGTGGCGGTACATAATCCATAATATGGGGGTCGCGGGAGTGACAGAGTGTCACAAGCAACAGTAGACATATAAGGTGGTGTCTTCATAGGGATAGGTAGCGAGAAAGCATCTGCAAGCATGTATACATGAGCTCTTCAGGCGTCTTGCGTTTCTGCGGTGCTGTAGTAGGCCTATGTGGAAAATAATAACGATGCGTGTCTGTGGGTGTACCTGTCCGCTGCGTCGTAGCACTGAATATGTTCTTCGTGTGGGTTGGTGTGTGAATGACCAGTGTGCATGGTGGCACATGTGTTCTTGTCTGTTGACTATGTCCTCATGGCATCTTTGTTTGTGGCTGTTGTTTAGTCGAGTTGGTCCATTAGGCTGACGTCGGCTTGACCAGGGCGTGGTATTGGGCAGGCTCCTCGGACATGTGGGCCATGGACACAGGGGGGTCTTGTCGTCTGGTAATGAGGTGAATGGGTCGAACTCCTCTCGTGGGGGGTGCTTTGGCCGTGATCCCCTAGGCCATGGTCTGGATGAGAATGGGGGGAGGGTATTTTCCCAGTTTCCTACTTCAGATCCCACTATCTCCCCTTCTGCACATGCAGAAGAAAATGCTTTCCTTCGTATGGAGAGGCAGGTAGGTGAGAATATCTCAGAAGGTTATGATGTGTAGCTCCCGCCTGGGAGGGTTGGGGGTCCCCGATTTACGTAAATATCAAGTGGCGTCGCAATTGGCACACATTCATGCTTGGGGTTCGACCGCTGGGCCCCTGAAGTGGGTGGAGCAGTCTTGTCTCCCGCTCCCCCTCGCTTCCTCCCACACATACCAGCCTGCTACGGAAGACCTGGGCGAGGTTCCTGTCATCCACTGAAACCACCCTTCAAGTTTGGGACTGGTCATTGAAATATAAGGGTATCCCACGTGGTCTAGGCCCTCTCTCCCCGATTTTCCATAACCTGCCTTGTCTCCTGGATTGCACCCTTCCAACTTTAAAAACTGGGTTGCAGGGGGACTGGAAGCCCTAGGGCATCTATTTGAAAAGTGCCAGCTCTGCACCTTCAAACTCTGCAAATCAACCTTTCAATTAGCTGAAACGGACGGTATAGGCCGATTTGACTGACAAAAAATGGTTGCAATGACCAAAAGTTCTAAAAATGCTACCACCAAAGGTTCGAACACCAAAAGTTTGAAACTTTGGTGGCAGCATTGTAAAATAAAAACTGGGGGTGCGGGGGTGTCATCTGCATCGCCCCGCTCACTACACTTCATTGTATAGTGAGCGGGGGTTGCAGGGGACACCCCCGCAGACTTCCGTTTAAAAAAAATTTTAAAAAATAAACAGGGGCTGCAGGGTTGTCCACTGCATCGCCCCGCTCACTACACTTATTGGTATAGTGAGCGGAGGTTGCAGGGGACACTCCCGCAGCCTTCCGTTTAAAAAAAAGAAAAGAAAAGGACCCTGTGGCGCCGGTTCCCAATCACGGAAGTGAAAGAGAACTGGCGCTGCAGGAACCCAGCGTGAAGATGAAGGTAAGTGGGGTTTGTTTATGTTGGGGGTGTGGGTGTGCTGAGGGTGTGGGTGGGGGGGGGTGTTATGGGTGTGTTGTGTGTGTGGGTGCGAGTATGTATGTGTGTTCGCATGAGAAAGGTGCAAACATTTGGTAGTTTGCACCTTTCTCATGCGAACGTTTCGGCCGCAGTAGTTTCTTGTCATTTCTTGTCAAACGGACAGCTTATCTTATTCGCAACTCTGGTGTTATAATCCTCAAGTGCGACAAGAAGCTACGCGAAACCTCGGCCCTCTTCAACTTACCCTCCAGGGACTGCTGCTAAGGGGAAATACCTCCAGTCTCTACAAGCTTCTGCAAGAAGACTCGCTTTCCATTAGACCTCCGTACAAGGCACAATGGGAGGTGGATCTGGGTCACCCACTGGATGACCAGACATGGGTGGACATATGGACTAGAACCCACTCCTCCTCTTTTTGTATCACTAATCGAGAGTGCCCCCACAAACTGCTCTTACGTTGGTACTATCCCCCAATTCGCCTTCATCATTTCAACCAATCCCTTGACCCCCAGTGCTGGCGCAAATGTGGACTTCCCGGCTCATATCTGCATATGTGGTGGACCTGCCCCACTGTGCAAACATTTTCTATCCAATGTATCGCGGTTAAAAAAAAAAAAAGAATCACCCAAGTGCAATTCCCAGGGAACCAAAAGTTGTATTATTGGGTGCACCCGTCCCGGGGGCCTACCCAAGAACAGGGAGGACTGCAAACCTCCTCACGCAACTGCTACTGGTGGGTAGAATCACTATTGCCCACACATGGAAGACCACAGAGGGCCCCTCAATGACTCTATGGTGGATCAAAATCTGGCACATCCTGGTGGCAGAAAAAGTAATGGCAGCGAAGTCAGGCCTCCTACCCGTTTCATGGATACTTGGGCCCCACTTATAAACTACGACCAGAACTTTCCAGCGCAGACCCACAAACCCTGATTGGCCCTCGGCTCGGCACCGAACTAACTGTGGGCGAGCCGGCCCCACTGGACCAGAGGGATACATGGCCTGGGGGGGGCGAGAGACACAGGGGAAGCAGACAATCATCATTCAATCATATTTTGCTGTGACGTTCTATCAAAATGTGGTCTCTGTACTTATGTGATTACTATGCTTGTGCAACCCATTTCAAATAAACAGGTTTATTATTAAAATGAAAAGGAGAGGATGCCTTGGAGGGAGTAGAAATACTGTTTGTTGATGGGTCTTCCACGATTAATCAGGACACTGGCGAAAGACATACAGGTGCAGCAGTTGTGGGCCTTGTGGATGGGGAATACTAGGTCAGACTGAAGAAGCGGTTGCATTCACATTGCTCCACGCAAGCGGCGGAACTAGTGGCACTTATAGAGGTGCTAGAAATGTGTAAGGGGAAGGCAGTCACTATTTCTTCTGACTGTGTATGTAACCTCCGCTGTGCATTCAGAGTTGTCAAGAAGGCAGAGAAGAGGGTTTAGGAGATCTGACGGGACCCCGGTCAAGCATGCTGTGCTATTATCCGGACTCATCAAAGCATTAACCTTGTCCACAGAAGAAGGTATTTTGAAATAGGCTGGGGCTGCAGACAGGGTGACGAAGGGAGCAGCGTATTTACCATTCACAAATTCCCCGGAAATAGAAACCGTGTCCTAGCAGTTACAGTTGCTAGCTCCATACACTGCAGTCACGGTGCTCCAGATCATAGAACTGCAAGGAGAAGCACCTAAAGAGGAACAGAAGCTTTGGTCGAAGAGAGGATGTGCCTTCTCACCCACGGATTTGCTGTGGAGACAGGAGCACATGGGAAAGGTAGTAATGCTACTAGAACTGCTTCTTGTGGCTCTAGAGCAACTGTATTACTCTCGCACACTTCTCAACGACAAATTGCAACAGAGCTCCAGAAGGAGTGGTTTATGCCAAACCTCCAGGAACAGGTTAGTAGATTCGTAGGAAACTGTGTAGTTGCAAGGAATTCTATCCTAGAAACATTATGAGGTCAGTAAGGGAAGTTTTGCTGAGGCCCTCTGGCCTATTTCGGGAATTCCATATAGACTTCATTGATATGCTCAGGAGATGTAACAATTGCCTTATATTATAGTCGTAGCTTGTCCATTCTCCCAGTGGCTTGAAGTAAGTCCCTGCGTACACCCTGATGCTAAGTCTGCAGCAAAATCTCTAGTGAGAGAGGTATTTCCACGATGGGGAATTTGTGAGGTTTTGAAGTCTGACAATGGAACCCACTTTTTAATGCCTTGTTCTCAGAAATTACTTTGCTTTTGGGAATCGAGCACAGGTTATGTTCCATGTACCACCCACAGGCCAACAGGATCCTTAAGGCCTGGCTGCCCAAGTTGTGCAAAGATTTAAGAAAGCCATGGTTGTGCTGCCTGCCCTTAGTACTGTTTTATTTGAGAAATCGGCCAGGGAAAGAGCACCACCTCAGCCCTCCACAGGTCGCATAACCAGGATCCCTACGCTCCTCAGCCTACACAGGTTCTTCTGTATCTGCCCCTGTGTTCAGAGTCACACTCAGCTCCTCTTTGTTGACCTCTTTGCATTCTGTGCAGGCTTATTCACCTATGGCTTCTCCGAGTTAGCCCCATTGCTTGTCCACCACGTGTCACACACCTCTTGCCAGTCTTTGGCTTTGCAGCACTGCATTTGTGCATACAATTCACTTTCAGGAGGTCTCATTCATGCCCCATCTCGGTTACACTCTTTCACACTTGCACTCTTTTTCGTAAGCTACTTTCACTTGGGCACTTTCCTTGTTTAGTTTTCATCAGTTACTGGCTTTGCCCATAACGTTTTATTTCCATTTAGTGGTCTGAATGCTTAATTTCAAGATTTCATTCAGTTTTATATTCAATATGCGTAATCCTGCTTAGTTACTCATTTTCATTCAGTTCGGTATGCAATATGTATAATTCAACTTAGTTTCAAGTTTGTGTTTGGGTCAGTATCCAATATGCATAGTTCAGTTTTAAATTCAAGTTTGAATTTAGTTTGGTATTCCATTTACCTCCATGCGGTCCGTTACGAGCGCTCCGGCTTGTGAGTGTCTTCATTTGACACCCGTTGGTTTGCAGTATTCCTTTCCTGTAGCTCCCACTGCTTTCTGCTTCTCCGCGAGCCCTGCTTGCCAGCCGGGTGATGTTTTCTGCACACCGGCAGCACTTCCATTGCTCCCGAACAGACGCAGACCCCATCCTCTCTCTCCTTGCTCGCTCGCAGCTCCGGCTGTTCGCCTTCCACTCTGGAGGCTCCCATACCTGTGGCAATTGCACAGCCCACTTGTCTTGGGCTATACAAGCTCTCTGAGATATCGGCCGCCGTCCTGGCTACTTCACAAGTCCCACTGCTGCCTCCTCACGACATGGGTCCTCTGCTGGTTTTCCTGTTGCCATGGGTGGACTGGCTTATAGGGAACTCTGG
The DNA here is from genome assembly GCF_040938575.1 of Ambystoma mexicanum. NCBI lineage: Eukaryota > Metazoa > Chordata > Amphibia > Caudata > Ambystomatidae > Ambystoma > Ambystoma mexicanum. The sequence goes on from NC_090941.1 coordinate 758,979,686, forward strand.
AGATTTCCCGGTGGGCCTCTGCACCCTGGGCCTCTTTTGTGTGATATTTGCAAATGTTCTCATAGGAAACACATTGGGCTTGCTGAAATTGTGTCCTATGGGGCCACTTTGGACATTATTTCCAGGGCCTCTTTTGGTCCCCAGTCATTATTTCCAGGGCCTCTTTTAGTTCCCAGTCCACCCCTGCCTGTTGCCCCTCTTCCTTGCTGCACTGGTCTCCTTTTATACACCTGTAACCACTTGACAGTTTGCAGGTGTTGATTCCCAAGTGGATCTGCCTGACTGCGATTTAAGGGACATGCCAACCTTCTAAGTACTTTGCAGGCTTCTTCTTCGTCTGAGTCATAAAATGATGAAAGGAAGATTCGGTGTTCATTACTCTTAGTCGCCTCTTCCACGCCACAGTACTATTAAAAGTTGAATGTGGGGAAATGAGGGGAGAGGTTCTATAACAGCCCATAAAGGCCTTCTATAAGAAAAGGGGGATACCATGTCTCGCATGTGTTACCCTTAAGCCTTTTCCTTTTGACCCTCTTTCTGATGCTTATGGACTCGTGATACCTGCTGTAAGTTTCTTGATTATTCGGACCTCAGTAACAATTCCCCTATAACTGCCTCTGGGATAGAGGATTCTTCATAAAAGGGAAATGTGGTGCACAGCATCTCACCTGAGGACGTCTCAGTCCCAATTCCCAAGGGCCCTCTGCCCAGGTGATCCTCCCTCGCTTCTCCACCGCCAAGGTCAGGATCCAAGAGCAAAGGCCTTTCCCTGGCTACCTGAGCAGAGGATCCAAAGGGAATATATGTGAGGATGCCCTCCGGTTTCTCACACTGGTCATGTCATTTGTCTTTGTCAGCTTGCCACTTTCCACCAAAAACCATTGCGTGGTCTCTTCTACCTGCGAGAAGAGTTCCTGTGAAAACACAATCGGCCTCATTACACGTTGGCCGGTGAGGCACCCAATTTACCTCCAGCTAAGAGCTGCAGGTAAGTCAGGTGCCTTACTGACAATAATTGCAGTATTATTGCTAGCCGGTCCGATAGCACAGCGTGTAGAGTGTTCCTTTGACATCTGTGCAGAGCCTGCTGACGCAGGTTCGAATCCCGGCAGGGCCAAACTCAGCCTTTCATCCTTCCGAGGTTGATAAATGAGCACCACACACCGTGGGTAATAATAAGCAGCGCTCCGATACCCGAGGGTTTGTAGCGCTGTATAAATGCTAAATTATTATTATTATTATTACCAGCACTGGTATTACTGGTGCTGGTAATATCAGAAAATCTCCCCATGGAGTCCAATGGGACTCCATGGAAAGGGGATTTACAACCAGGATTACCGCCAGATTACGAGTGCCGGCAATGGTAATACAGTTTGGTGGTATCTGGGTGGATTTACTGCCCAGATACCACAAAACTCATAATGAGGCACAATGGCCCTCATTAGGACCTTGGCGGAGGACCATGGCGCTATTAGCACCATGGTCCATGGCGCTAAGCTGCCAACTCCGCCATGGGGGTTGGCGGACTTACCGCCCCATTCCGAGGTTGGCGGGGCGGTAAGTCCCCAATCCCCATTTACCCTTCCCCATTCCCATTTCTGGCCCCATAGGGCATAATGGGAGTGGGGAAGGCGTTAATTACGGTGGCGTAATTAACAACAAGGTTCCTTAGCGCCATGGATTTTAACGCCTGCTAAAAGCAGGCGTTAAAATCACCATGGCGCTAAGGGAACTCGTACTCAGGCGGTAAGGGGCGCCATGGTTTACGCCGGCGTAAACCCCTTACCGCCTGGGTCCTAATGAGGCCCAATGTCTTTTCATGACCGCAGTAAAATGAAAATGCCTTTAAATTAAAATGTCTTCCCAAGCCCCCATAAAAATCTACATGTGCAACCGTCCTCCTTTTCTTGGTTTGCCCACTTTCCTCCTACACTTGAAGTGCCCCCTGACCCACTACTAATAGCATTTTTCCTCTGTTTCTTCATGTTCTTCAATTCCTGCTTGAATCTTGCAATGTACCCGCAGTAATCCTGTGTGATTCCTGTGGAAAGACAAACATGCTCTGACTGAAAAGGTCTCTGTAGTCCTCCCCAAAGGCTTCCACTTACCATTTTATTCTTTTTCACCCTCCCCACATTCTCCCTGATGTCCACCCTCACTTTCTCTTCCTTAAATATAATTTTGATCATTTTCTTCTTTTTTCAGCTCCCATGGGATTATCACGATTGTTAAGTGTACTCTTTGTTTCCAGTGATGTAATTGATGTTATTATAAGTGATATCTTCAGCAACTAACGTTTTTGACTGCACATATGTTCATTTATTAATTATCTATGTATTGTCCTTAAATCTACATTTTTTACCGAAAACTTTTTTTTCTATTTTTTTTTTTATTTTTTATTTGTGTGTAATCTTTTTAGATTTTTACAAAATGGTTTTTCGTCGTTACGAAGTAGATGGACTCAAAAAAAGTTATCACAAGAGCTTTGGTGGTCTAAACTTTGATCGTCTAGACTATGCAGGGAGATCTAGGTCGCCGTCTAGCTCATGGATGCGAAATCACGTTGGCATCAATGAGGGTTGGTCTTTTCCATGGCGATGATTAGAAGTTTAGCCGTCGGAATTAGCCATCTAGTTCGAGCTCCTGTGATTAGACGGTTCCACCACGTATCTTCATCATCTACGAAAGAGTTTATGCGCAGAGGGCCAAAGAAGGCATCCCTTTCTTGTACAATCGCCGGGCAGGCCATCAGGAGGTGTCAGGAGGAGTCGACAAGTTTTGTCCTTAGTTGCTGCTCTGATAGCTAAGATTTCCTGGATGGGTAGTAGATTGAGACAAGCTTTTAGTAGAGTTTTCATTAGCAGTTTACTAGGATACTTTGTGCAGTACTCCATTGGCTCTCTAAGCTTGTTAGGAGCAGGTGGCAGATGGCTTAGCAGTTTGTTTGATACTGCTTTTTCGTTTGTGTTTATCCAATCTAGCCATTCCATTTTCGATTTGATTCTTAAAGGATTTTGGAGTAGTTCTTCTTCTGAACACGCGATCTCCTGCAATGTTTGTTGTTGAATTTCAACCCAGTGTTTTAGCATGTGGTTGTTTGCTTTGGTAATTTCTTCATTAATCATGCGGTATATTTGGAGGCTCTCCGGGTGTCAAATCTTTCTAAATAGCTGCATTGTGCTTTGGGCCACTATTGCAGTCAAAGAGAGCAGGCCGAGTTCTCGTCTTATTGCTGCAGACGATGTGGATTTTGGAAGTCCAAGTACTGTTCGCCAGATAAAGCCTTCCAATTTAGGCCAGAGAGTGGACGGGATTGAAGGTGTTGCATCCATGCCGTGTACCAGGGACGGAATTACTTTTGCTTTGTAAAACTGGATTGCAGGTAACTGGCTAAATTTGCCATATTTCCTATCAACTGCTCGAAGCTGGGCTGTTAGGTGTTTAGTCTTTGTCCATAAAGATTGCTGCATACTAGATGCGTTCTTAGAGCTGTCAATTTCGACCCCAAGGTATTTAAACGCTAAAACGACTTCAATTTTTGACTTGAAGAGGAACCACTGCAGGCTTTCTTTCTTCTTATTTCCCTTTTTCTGCATAATTAGGATTTTAGTTTTTGATTCGTTTATCTCCAAATTGTTGTCCTTGGTGTACTGTGCAAGGTTGTCCAGTTGGCGCTGGAGTCCGACCTGTGTGTGGTCCAGGATTATCAGGTCGTCGGCATATAGAAGTCGATTGACCCTTACGTTGCCGACTTTGGGTGGAAATGACCTGATCGTATCTTGAGAATCTTTAAAGTCACCTAGGAACGATATGAAAAGAGCGGGCGCCAGCGGGCAGCCCTGTTTCACTCCACGGTGGGAAGGTATACGGTCTGATAGTAGACCTTGATTGTTCAGACGGACAGACATGCTGGTGTTCGAGTGGAGGGCGATTATGGGAGCCAGGATTTCATTGGGGCAGTTCCATGTCTTTAGTTTATTCCATAGTTTAGGCCTGTCAACTCTGTTGAACGCTTGAGATAGGTCGACGAATGCAAGGAAAACTCTTGGTGCGCCCGACAAGACTTTGTCTTTAATGATACTCAGGATCGTTATATTGGCTGGGGTGCTAGCGTTTTTCTGGAATCCAGTTTGTAGTGGGTCAGTAGAGGGAGAAAGCCGTGCCCATTTCTGAAAGTAGCTCAGGAGGATTGTGGCGAAGACCTTACCTATGACATCCAGCAGGGCTATAGGTCGATAGTTGGAAGGGTCCTCTCTGACGCCCTTCTTGAAAATGGGGACGATAACTGCCTGGGTCCAGGAGTCGGGTAGTGTCCTTCGGTTTTTGCAGTCTTTGAAGATCAGACTCAATACCGCTGACCAGTCATCTGGGTATTCTTTTAGATCAGAGTTTGCTAACCCGTCCGGTCCAGGGGTGAGCCAGGCAGATATAATGTACAAGGCAGAGGTTAACAGCACAATTAGCTTTGCACAGTATACATTCACAGAAAACAGCATATGAAATGGGGACTATGTCACATAGAGGACTTAAACTGGTATTAATAGCTGTGAGGGGTCAGAAATGTGAGGCAGACAACTTTGTAAAGTTTTCTCAACAAATGCCATTTTATTTGTAAATTAGGTTGGATAAGCGCCTCACTCTCATAAAGAATATCTGTCCCTCATACTTGTACATACAGACAATAAGCAAGGACATGTATAGCAATTCTCAACAAACAATATTAATTGTATTTGAAATGTAACCACAGTCTTGTTTTGTAACTTGGATTAATTCCCCTTCCCCAAGTTTAAACGTGGTTTTTGTTTCACAGTTCAGGAAAAGAAAACCAGGAAATCCTGAGTTACAATGTTTTACCACAGTGTTTCCACTACAATTCATCTCTATCAAGTTCCAAAGTCAGTTTGGTATGGTTCCACTGTGTTCCGAAAGTTCCAACTCCATTTGGTTTAACTTCACTTTAACGAAAACTTCAACTCAGAAAATAAAAGGTTTCTTTCATTCTTTGAACAATCCTTCAATGGCTAAATGGGCGAAATAATGATCTTGGTCAGGATGACTTGCCTAAACCACTTTAGTAGTTTATAACTTGTCAACAGATTTCAACTTGGTATACCTTTAACAGCTTCAACTGGTTAAGGAACAGCTTCCATTCACTTTGGTATACCTTTAGTATCACAACCAACATAGATTGTATCACAGTCAAGATGAGTTGCCACAATTATATTTATCTTCACATTCAGCATAGATTGTATTGGTCAACAACCCCCTTTTAAACATGTATTCAACTTCCACCTGGTGTGCTTCCACGCAAAGCCCACTTCTTCAATAGATTGAAGTTCAGGTTTACTCCCCTGCCCAAACAGCAATGCAACACCAATAAAGCGTTGGGGTTCAATATCATCTGATGAATGTTTTACCACAATTTCAAATTGTTCAGCAAATTGCAGCTACAAAAACCTCCAACAACCCTTTTGGAAATACAAGACTTATTTTAGTGCCCTGTGACACCTTTGTCACGATAATGCTCCTCACCCTCTGTGTCTTTTTCTCAGAAGGGCAGCCGTTGTGATACTCTTATTTTCCCACTACACAAGTTACCAATGACTGATATGAAAAGGGCTTTGTAGTTCCCTTCCTTTGACTTGTATAAAGTAGGTTCACACAAACTTTCAGCACAGGCTGGACAACAAATGAGCAACGCTTGCCACTGTCTATCAATCTTTCAATGCCCCTTTTCTGCAAGTGGCAAATTTGTTTTATTGGGTAATTGCCTGGTTTTAGCTTTCTTTTGGCTTTGGTAATGCTTGTTTCCCTTTTGCCATGTTGCCCTGTTATAGTGTGAGGATTTGATTTCCATAAACTCACAGTTATAATATCAGTCTGCTGGCTTTTGTCTGATGTGGTTTTGCTGCTTTTTAGAATTTCGGTATTCAAAAGTACTTTGTAAGGCTTTCTCGCTCGCTAGTACAGCTTTCGCTTGGCTTTGATAGCGCGAGTTTCAAAAGTGCTCTTCCAGTCTCTTTTACTCACACGTGAGCATCTCTTATTCATACGCGGACAGGGAAGGAACGTTCCAGGGTCACACGCAAGCTGTGGACTCACCGGGTAAGTCAGGCTCTCATCTTCCTCTCACTGCTTGCAGGATTCGTCTTTGATTGGCTTCTCTCGTGGCAGTACAACTTTCCTTCGAATTCTCTACCGCATATGCTGTCAGAAACTGGAGCCATGGAGGTTATTTGGTGGACACCAGCCACCAGAAACCTCGAGGCCCGCAGATGCACGCCAGCCACCTGTGACAGCCCTCTCGAAGGGAAAAAGTCCCTTGTCTTCGCTTCCAACTGTGCAGCCTCTGCAGACTTGATCGCCAGAGGGCAAGCTCCCCTCTCGAATGTGAAAGGGTCTCTGCGTCTTCTCTCTCCTCCCACAGTTTGCACTGCATGCACGCACCACGCTGCTACTGCTTCCTGGTACTGCTCTCTCTTTCTCTTCTGCCACTCCTGCTACTACTATTTGTTGCCTGCACCTGAGCGGGCTTTTTAAGCCACCCAGTCTCCCTCAGGTGTGAGTCATTTACGTTAATGAGCTGACCACTCCTATAGTACTACGCCTCTTCAGTCATCCTATTCCCAGTACTTAGAGGATTATGGGACTTGAAGCCCCTAATAATATTAGGTTTTCTTATCTGGTGTCCACTTTCACACTTGGATTTGTTCTCGATAATGTGTTTTATAGGAATAGCATAAAGATTGGTTACTAAACCTGATTGAAAAGGAAAAGGCAACTCTTTTAGGTTGTTATTCTCTATGAATTCCCTTTCACTGTACCTTTGGGTGTAACTGAGGTCTTGAGTTCTACAAGCCTCTGGGATTTTAAGAGGCCTTTTATTTCCTTTAAGGTCTATAATTTCGTGAGCGGTTTTAAGGTTACATGTGAATTCTGTGACACAGCAAGCTGGTTTTTACAACATGCCATTTCATACCTTGGCATTACATCGTCACCTGCTGTAAAGGAGGATAAATATTGCATCTCATCCCAAGAAATCCTCTCACTTCCCTGAGCCTTTTCTTCTCCCAGGTGATCCTCTGACAGAACACCACCCCCAAGATCCGGATCAGGAAGAGTCTGCCATTTCCTGGCCACCTGGGAGGATACTTTAGGCAGGGTTTTATTGAGGGATCCATAGGATTCATCACATAGTACACATACAGATAACCAGAGTAACCTAATACCCAGTGACTTCAGGCACATGTTCATAGGGGACTAGGAAGGCAGTGGAATAGACCCAACCTGCTCAAAAGAAGTGTAGAGTAGATATGCTTTAAGGAGGCCCTTTATGTCTCTGGGGCGACACTTACTGGATAACAGTGATGCCCGGAGCTCCTCCCTTTCATTGGCCCAAGTTACATCCCTCGACCATTGATCATTACTAGGCGGCGCAGGTTTTATCCATTTGAGCAATACACATCCCTTGGCCAACAGAAGACTTATTGAGACGCTTGTACACATCCCGGGGGATCTTTCCAAATACTCCAAACAAGCATGCCAGCAGGGATTGTCTAACATGCTTAGCAGTGATAGCATGTAGAGTGTCACCTATGTAGGTCCAAAATGTAGATAGTGAAGAACAAGACCAGAGCATGTGAATATAATCAGCATCACCCACTCCACATCTAGAACAGCTGTGTGTCGACCCAGGTTTAAGCAGCTGCAGCCTGGCAGGAGAGAAGTGGTGGATGTTTAGAATCTTCAATTGAATCAGCCTAAAATGTGAATTAATCGGAATCGGGCAAAAAGACAGAGATTAAAATACCAAATGGGAGATTTAGCTTAATTTTCCACCCCCTCAGCTGGTCCCATTTAAAAAAAAAAAGGAAAGGACCCTGCAGTGTTGGTTTCCGATCACGGAAGTGAAAGGGAACAGGTGTCACAGTGACACAGTGAGTCAGCAGGAAGGCAAGTACGGGTTGGGGGTATGGGTGGGTATGTGGTGGGAGTGTGGGTGGGGGCGGGGGCCAAGTCGGAAATGTTCAGGGGAGAAAAGACTGAAAGTTATTTTTGGAAAAATAATATTCTGTCTTTTCTCCCTCGAACATTTCCATCTCAGGCTTTCAACCCCGATCCAATTCAGCGACACCTCACGAGTCAGCCCACACATTCCCTTCCAGACCCCATCTGACAATTCTATCCCAAGATCTGCAGCGACACTTGGGTGATGCCTCGGACCTATGGCTCATTATAAGCTTATGCAGTGTAGACCCCACTTCTCGGCAGCCACGCAAACAGGCAATATATGATAGAACCGGGTTTGAATCGGGTTCCAACAGAAACTCCAGCCAAAGTTTTTGAAACGCTCTGCAGAATATGAGGTACTGCAGTCACCATGTTGCCTTGTGTTGGGGGTGGCTCAGACCTTCTATGCCTCGACAAATCGGCCCTCAAAATAGTGTCTGGAACCCTTCTTTCCTCCAGTGGTTGACTTGCATGAATTCACATGCTCATGAATATTCCCTGTCGTCAGGCTGGGAATCCTCGGTAAAAGAAAAAATCAGTTTCACTTTTGTTTCTGAACTGTCTTTTTCCTAATAACCATTCACTGGTCTCTGGGTCATACTGTCCCCAGCCAATGACTGCCCTCTACCTAAGCCCCTCCTCTGGCAGCCATCTTCAGATTTTTACCGCACGTTCAAGTGTTGGGAGTCTTTGTTCTTCGCTCTCGAGCTTTTACTGCATGTTGTGTTTTTTCAAAGAGTTTACTCTTATTTTTTTGGGTCAAATCTCACTTCTTGGAGGATTCCAGAAGATCTTGGAGGCCTACCCCTCATGGTCATGGCCGAAGACAAAGGAGACTCGATGCCTCTGTTTAGGATCTGCCCAAGATGTGGACTACAGAACGTCTTCAAGGAGGATGGGCACTCCCTGTGCCTCTACTGCCTGCACGCAGATAAATCGCACGGCGAGGAGGTCTGTGCGTTTTGCAAGGACATGTCCTCCCGTACTATGAAGGACCGTCACAAGTGACTAGCTGACTGGCTGAAGTTGAAGAGCCCGGCGGCAGGTGAGCCCCGGCAACGTACTTCTCCAAAGAGAAAATCTGAGCGGCCTTCTAAGACTTTTGAGGGAGCTCCGGCAAAGAGGGCCTAACATAAGGCAAAGCACTGTGAGTCCGCGGGCACCGGCAGTGCCGTTGGTACGGGCTCCTCGGCTGCCAGGCTGGGCACAGCATCACCGACGCCATCAACCACAAGCCAACGCTCCGGCTCGATGAAAAGGAAATCGGACAACCCGGGTAAGCTTCTCGAGAAGGCCCGGTTGGTTCCAACAGAGAAAGCAAAGGGGGAGCGAGGCGGTGGCCCTCCTCCCACGGTGAAGGCCTCAGACGCGCCTAAGTTCGCGAAGGCCCAGTTTCACCAGGCTAAGGCTTCTATTGAGGGAGTGGTATCATCCCCGGTGAAGACCGCAGAGGCGACCCCAGTGGAGACGACCCCCAACCCAAGAGTTTCCCTGCCCAGCCAGAGGGAATCATCCTTCACGCCCATCGATCAGACCCCGTGAAACCCCTGGGCGAGAAGAAAAGGGGGGGGCACGATAGTCCTGCCGGACTGAGATATCTCCTCAGAGGATGAGCTTTCAGGCCTTAAGTCAGTTCTTGACAAGAAGTTCGTTGAGGTCAGGTCCTACGGGAAGGATCCCAACGAGGCGGACGTGGAGAGTGACGAAGGAGACGAGGAGGAACGGCAGATTGACGAGGAAACAGAGGACACTACGCTGCTGCCGACGCTCCCGTCACAACCCCTGCCACTACCGACGGACAGGTCGGAGGACATCTTATTAGCCTTGCACACACTGTGCACAGAGATAAGGACATAGATGCCTTTGCCTCCGGCGGACGACCCAGCTGCGCCTGGACCATCAGGGAGTCCTCCAACCAAGCGGAGGCAGGTCTATCCCCCCCCCCCCGTCCTTCCATCCTTCACCTCAATCCCCTCCACCGAGGGACGAGACTGTCATGATGCCTACCTCCAAGGAGCCAGGCCCAGCCCAGCAACCACAGAGGCAGACATCATTTTCCCCAAGGACGTCTCAGCGGGCCCAAGTTGGGGCCTTTTGGACGCAGTCCTGGCGCCTTCGGCGCCAGGCTCATTCTGGACCCCAGTCCTGGCGCCTTAGGCGCCAGGCTCATAAAGCAAGACATGTGTGTAAGTGTTTTAATGTGCACTTACCTGAAGCAGACCGTGCTGCTACATCCAGGCCCTCTTGAGGACTGAATGGGACTACTTTATCTTTTGGACTACTTTATCACTCGGGTGTGGTCTGAGGAAGAATACATACCTGAGTGGAAGGATACATACCTGGAACTACTTTACAGGCTATTTAAACCACAACCGAAGAGCAGCACATGCTTCGCGTTGTTCTGCATCTAGCAGCTGGACGCTCACCGTGTTTGCTCCTGCATTCGGACTTCTGCCACGCCTGCCAGCATCCTGATCACCTACAAAGGAAGAGAAAGAGAGAATAGGAGAAGGAAAAGACTTTACCTGCAAGATCCTCTTTCCGGAGTCAGCTCGCCGACGATCCTGCAAAGGAAGACACTTAATTTAACAGCACATCGCATCGACCGCCGCAGCGCCGCATTCCACTCACCTTCACAGGGCGCCTCCATGTTCAGCAGCGATCACCCGGATTCGCAGCCACGCTTCCACGCCTAGGGAGAAAAAGACAAGAGCAAAGGTGAGAGAGAGAAGGGAATGAGGTAACCTAAACCTCCATGTTAAGACTTACCTGTTGGGTCATTCCCTCTTCATTTCGGGTCCGCGCCGCATCCAGGCGTTTCCGGACCCCGGCCCCTATGGGGAAAAAGACATTAGCGTCAATGAGCAAATGAAAAGACATTACCCAAAAGCGCTCATCAAGACTTACCTGATTTCTACAGGGATTGCACCTCGCATCTCGGGTCGGTGCCTTTTCCCCGGCATTCCGTACCCCGGCCCCTATGGGGAAAAAGACATTGACATTAGCATATTGATGCAAGGACAAAAGGGGAACCTTTCAAGGAACTTACCTGGAAGCCAAGCAAGTTTGGTTCTCATAAAACCAAGAATCCAGTGAAGTAACTGGATACCAACACGCCCCTGCATCAGAAGCAGGAAGGAGAGCTCGCCCTTCAAGACCCTAAGGTGAGACGCCACGGGAAGCACAGAAGGGTTTTGAGGAGGGTGAGAGAGGAAAGGGGGAGGCTGGTAGCATTCCCCGCAGACAGTTAATCCCTTATTCTCGCCTACAGAAGGATACTTTTGCAAGCCGGACAAGCAGGAGTTGAGAGTCCGGTCCAGTCCATCTTCTGAGCCCCGCGCAACACCTTAGAAGAGGTCACAGCAGCACGATCCTGGCCAGCGCCCCCGTGGGAGTCAGGTGAGCGTAACAGAGACGGAGACAGAGACGGTGACGACGGGAACAGATGACGACGGCAGCGACAATGGAACTGATCTCCCATCGCCCCCAGCCCGGGCTTCTCCTCCCGACGAAATTGGCTCCTTTCACGCCATGATCGCTAGGGCCTCAGAGCTTTTTCAGCTATGTCCCGAAGAGCAGAAGAAGGAGGGATTCCTTTATCAACGACGAGAGGCCAAGAGGAAGACCGTGCTCTCTGTCCCGCTGTTGGACAACATCTGGGACGAGGGGCTGGCCCTCCTGAAGAACCCATCCTCGGCCGTGGCGAAGAGGGACCGGTACGAGAAGAAGTACCGGGTTCCAGACTCTGCACCAATGTGCCTCAGAGTGCAGCTGTCCCTGGACTCAGTGGTCTCTGCAGCGGTCAAGAAGAAATCGGCTGGGGCAACGGCATCGACTTCCACTTCCCTGCCAGAAGGTGAGGGGAACAAGCTGGACACCATGGGACGTGGAGTCATCTCGTCGGCAGCGACAACCATTAAGGTGGCCAACGCTCTCGCTATCGTGGCCCGCTACGATAGGGAGCTGTGGTTTAAAATTGCTCCTTCCTGGACTGGACTTCCTCCCAGATGACAAGAGGGCGGAAGCCCTTGAAATATTGCAAGAAGGTGAGGTGGCTTCAGACCACGCCATCACCGTGGCCAACGACATCGGCCATTCATAAGGGGCATCGAAAATTTCGGCGCTTCGTGGTCCAAGGACGGCACTACCAGTTCAAGACACTCCCCTTCGGTCTAAAGTCGGCCCCAAGGGTCTTCACCAAGTGCCTGGCACCGGTGGTGGTGCGGCTGCGCCTGCAGGGAATCCACGTCTACCCCTATCTGGACGATTGGCTCATCCGAGCGAAGTGAAAGGAACTCGCCGTCGGACACACAGCGAGGATCGCCTGCCTGCTTATGGAACTGGGGCTCTCGATAAACTATGCAAAGTCCTGCTTGGAGCCATCTCAGGATGCCCAGTTCCTGGGAGCCAGACTCAACACGGTGGTGCGCCTAGACACACCGTCGGAGGACAGGATAAAGGCCATCATGGGCAAGGTACAGCGGCTGTTGACCATGAAGGTTGCCAGGGTGAGGTCCATCAAGTCCCTGCTCGGCATGATGTCGACATGCATCTACCTCGTTCGGCTGTGCAGACTGCGGATGCGGCCGCTGCAGAAGTTCCTCGACGCCCATTGGATGCAGGCGACGGGAAGCTTCGAGGACAGGATCGCTCTCAACAAGACATCCCGTCGGGCGATTCTTTGGTGGGTGGTTCGTATGCATCTAGCGGCAGGCATGCACTTCCAGACCCCGGGGCATCAGGAGACGGTGACAACAGACGCCTCCCTTGAGGGATGGGGTGCACACACTGTAAATCTCCACGGAAGAGGCCTTTGGCTCCCGGAGGAGAAGTCGTTGCACTTCAACGTCTTGGAGCGCAGGGCCGTGTTTTGGGCCCTCAAGTCATTCCTTCCGTCCCTCAGGGACAAGGTGGTGCGGGTCTTCACCAACAACACCACAACGATGTTCTACATTCGGAAGCAGGGGGGCACCAGATCCCCTGCTCTCTCCAAGGAAGCGCAGGACCTATGGCACTGGGCTGTCACCCACAGGATGTTCCTGGTACCCTTTCATCTGGCAGCAGGAGTGAAGAACACCGTCGCCGACTCACTCAGCAGGGAGCTGCGCTCTTGCCACGAGTGGGAACTTTGGCAGGATCAGGTGGACCTACTGTTTCGACAATGGGGCAATCCCCAGATCGATTTGTTTGCGACGGCAACGAACACAAGTGCCGGAGGATCGCCAGAAGGTTTCTCCAGCCGGGGAGCATTGAGGATGCATTCTCATTCCCCTGGGACGGCCTGTTTCTCTATGCGTTCCTACCCTTGCCGTTGCTCCTACGGCTCATCAGTCAACTCAGACGGTCCCGGTGCAGGATGATCCTCGCGCACCTGCGTGGCCGAGGCAGATATGGTGCCCGGACCTTCTGGACATGTCAGTGTCCCCTCCAGTCAAGCTTCCAGCGGACGCAGATCTTCTTGCCAGGGAAGGAGGCGCAATCCTGCACCACGACCCGTCGTCGCTGAACCTGCAGGCATGGCTCCTGCAGCGCTAGAGTTTGGAGGATACAAGATCCCGGCGGACTGCAAGGAGGTGCTTGCCAAGGCCAGGGCTTCTTCGACTCTTAAGTACTACAGACATAAATGGAAGAGGTTCACTGTCTGGTGCCGTGCACAGAAGATAAACCCTCTACGGATTACGGCCCCTCAAGTACTGCCGTACTTGCTGTCGCTGGCCAAGGCGGGGCTGGCGCACGCCTCTATCAAGATCCATCTGGCGGCTATCTCCCTCTACACCAGGACTCCGGGGGGATCGTCGCTGTGGTCGCATCGCCTGGTTGCGGCGCCTGGTTAAGGAGTTCATGAAAGGACCTTTCCGCTCCTTCCCGCCGGTGAAGGCTCCGGCCCTGGTGTGGGAGCTCATGTGTTGCTGACTAGGCTCATGGGTCCCCCATTCGAGCCTCTGCATTCGGCACCTCTGAAATTCCTGTCGTGGAAGACAGCGTTCCTGGTGGCCATCACCTCTGCACAACGAGTGGGAGAGATCCAGGCCCTCTCCTGTAAGCCTCCGTACTTGACTTTCCATGCAAGGAGGGTCGTGCTGAGGATGCACCCCTCCTTCATGCCCAAGGTGCCATCGGACTTCTCAACGAGCCCTTGGTGTTACCTGTTTTCTTCCCGTCGCCTTTGTTGCCGGCTGAGAGGACTTTGCACTCGCTGGATGTGGCTAGAGCGTTGAAGTTCTATGTGGACCGCACAAAGAGTTTTCGGAAGACGTCACAGCTGTTTGTGAACTTTGGTCCTGTGAACAAGGCGAAGGCTTTCTTCTTCAAGGTCAGGGCCTCCATTTCCAGGTGGCTCTCCGGCTTCATCACACACTGTCACCGGTTGGCAAACCGACTGTTGCCTGGCGGTCCGTGAGCCCATTCGACCAGAGGGATTGCTGCAACTATGGCGTTCCTGTCTGGTGTACCCCTGCTGGACATCTGCAGGGCTGCTACGTGGAGGTCAACGCACACCTTCACTAGATTTTACTGCGTCGACCGGGATTCCAGGGAGGAGCCCAGAGTCGGCCAGGCAGTGCTGCGCAACCTGTTCGCTTGAAGGTGAGCCTGGTGAGGAGGTAAGAGATGCTTAATGTTGAGCCTTGCCAGCTCCCGTGGTTTTGCATGTGTGCACTGCTATGCATTATTTTTTTCATGAGCATGTGAATCCATGCTAGACCCCATGCTGGAGAAGGAATAAGTTACTTACCTGTAACTGTTGTTCTCCAGCATGGGTCTGGCATGGATTCACATGCAAACCCGCTCGCCTACCCCTCTGCGGCTCTTCTCTTGGTCCTACTGCCACTTTACGTGCTACCAAATCTGAAGATGGCTGCCAGAGGAGGAGCTTAGGTAGAGGGCAGTCATTGGCTGGGGGCAGTATGACCCAGAGACCAGTGATTGGTTATTAGGAGAAAGACAGTTCAGAAACGAAACTGAAACTGATTTTTTCTTTTACTGAAGATTCCCAGCCTGACGATGGGGAATATTCATGAGCCTGTGAATCCATACCAGATCCATGCTGGAGGACAACAGTTACAGGGTAAGTAACTTGTTCCTTACACCGCCAACCACTATATCAGGAAGTCCAGATCTGCTAACCCGCCTGCTTCGTATGGTCGAGTCAAAGTGGACCACTTGAGTCGTACCACCGCTGAGTGCTACAGAGATTTAGTGATTGCTGATGCAAGACCTTTAAAGAACTAGAGGCCCGGTCATACTGGCACATTCTGAAGTAGTTAAAGTAACTTCGGTAGAATAACCATTTTGAAAAGAGCAATTCTGCCTGCTAAGATCAATGGTAATTTCACACATTGTTGCAGCTTAGCCGAAACAAGGCAGACCCAACAACATGTCAAATTTTGAATAATTTGAATTGCTATTATTTATTTAAATGTTCTAAAAAACAAATATCGTATTGCTAAATGTTTTGATGTATAAACTAAAATTCTAAGAGGATTTGCTTGACTGACTTATCTGACTGATTGGACAAATGTTCTCTTAAGTGCGATCCAAGAATCGAATAACATTCTTTAAATTGACTCATTTGTTTTTTCACGCTGACCCTTTCAATGTGATTTATTAATTTTGAAGCAATGTTCTATGTTTTCAGATCTTCTTTTCTTTTTTCTTAACCCAAACATGACTGTGTCTCTGGGTTCCAATTAACCTGTGCCTACATAAGGCCACTACACCCTTTGGGTCTATTAACTCTGAAATCTCAGTTCATTCTATATTGTTTTTAAACCATCTCTTTACACTCCAAGGTGACTGTCCCTTGGATTTATATACAGTTCATTAATTGTTCAATTACTTTTTTTATTTTTTATGTATGAATGCAAAGTGTTAGAATAAAAAATCAGTATTGACACAAACAAACCCTTCTAGTGGCTCATACTAGTTTGATGATAAACAGGTGACTCCTTTTGAGCCCCTACAAAATGAAAGAAGCATAATTGAAAGTAAAAAATGCTTTCCAGTGGAAGGCCATTTTTGTTCTGCTTATTCTGATTACCCCAGCTTCCACTGACAGCAGGGGTAAGCCTTACCTTTTGTTATAGCCGACAGAAGTGGCATATATCTACCGAAGTTAAAGCTGTATAGGGTTGTAGTGCTCCTATCAATGTCAACTCTGAGGTATTTTATAGTGTGCAGTGCCCAGGTAAAATCATGCAAAACGGTAAGCTTGGGCGTAGTTTCCGGTGGGTGGAACAATACTGACTTAGTGTAATTTATGTTGAGTCCTGATTATCTGCCAAATTGTATAACATCCTGCATAATGGGACCAAGGTGCGTTTGGGGTTTGCGCACAAACAGAATGTCATTATCCGCATACAACGAAATAATATCTGGGGTGCCCGCTATTCAAACTCACTTCTGGAATATACAGAGCCAGATAAGATCCGCCAGAGGTTCTATAGCTATGGCAAAAAGCAATGGGGACAATGGCCATCCCTGGCGAGTGCCCCTGTTGATAGATATATTGTCCGATAATATCCCATTAATGATAACCATGGCCACCGGTGCTGTGTACAACAGCTGAACACCAGCTAGAAATCATGGGCCAAACCTGCATTTTATCAAGGCCGTCTACAAATACGACCACAGAGTCAAAAGGTTTTTGGATGACCAGCGATGCTGCTTACCGCCAGGGTCATGGAGCCTATTTGAGACAGTATATTGAAATATTGCCATATATTGAGAGCCATGGAGCGTCCCTGGATAAACCCAGATTGATCAGGGTGTATCACAAGCGTCATCAGAGCCATCAACCGTGTAGCCAATACCTCGGCAAACACTTTGACGTCAGAGTTGATGAGCATCAGTGGCCGCAATCCTCTACATCCATGTGTGGCTTAAGGAGGACGGTGATGACGGTGATAAGCCCAGAGAAGTCCTGAAACACAAGCTTCCTCCTACCTTCACCAAGTAGGGGCCCAGAACCAGTTTTTATTGCTTATACAATTCAGCCCAAGGTCATTGGAGCCTGGCGCCTTTCCATTTGGGAGGGCATCTATACCATGGATGATTTCCTCAGTTATTGGTGCGTCCAATTGAGCCCTGGCTTCCGATGACCGCTGAGTTGAGGGAGATCCGTCCAAGAACAATGCTATATCCTCCACAGAGCTATCATCCCCTACATGTGTAACTTGTTGTAGAAGCCGTAGAACACTGTGTTAACTTCCCTGCCCCAATACATCTGATGACCAGCAGAGTCTCTAATTATTGGGATACAAGAGTTCCCATCATCCTGTCTTATAGCTCTCGACCAATAGTTTCCCTGGGCGCTCTCCCTCTCCATATCGTTATGCAGCCGCCGGGACATCAAAAAATGTCAATTTCCACTCAGCATTATGGTGAAATTCATCTATAGCCTCTTTAACTTGAGCAAGGGTGGCTGTAGGAGGGTGTGCCCTCTGGCCCTCTTCAAGGGCATGAAGAGTGTCCTCACATTTCCTAATATTTCCTCGAATCGCCTTCAGGACCCCGAACTCTGTGGACATGACAATACCTTGTATATACACCTTGAAAACCTGCCACAGTGTGCCCATCTGAGCCACCGAGCCCGTATTAGTGTCGAAAAAAAGCATTATGCTCTCATGGATATTCGGCTCATACACTACGTCCTGCAGGGCTAAGAACTTAAATCTTCAATTGCAAGAGTGACCCGAGTGTTCGGAGAGACACAAGGAGACCACAACCGATCCGAGTATGTCCTACGAAAGATTTGGACAGAAGATATATCGCCAAGGAGGGAAGACGACATTAGCCACATCTGTCCTCGAGAAGGAATCATGTACTGAGGAGTAGAACGTATATTCCCTGGCCCTGGGGTGAAGTACCCTCCACACATCCATAAGTTTCATATTCCCCATCCCGACCAAAACAGTGCAAGCAACTCTGGACAGACCCCTATGGGAGGTGGTGTTGTGGTCCAGGTCTATGTCCAAGATAGTGTTGAATATCCCCACCCCACAGTACCGGGACCATGGGGTAGGACCCCACTATTTCAATAATCCCAGCATAGAAGTGTAGGTCGTCCACATTAAGGCAATAGGAATTCACCAATAAATATTTTCTATGGGCAAGCCTACGATACCCAATGGCATACCCCCCTGTGTATCATTGTATGTTTTTATATGGTAAAATGGGAGCGACTTATGTAATATAGTAAGTAGCATGCTGAGGGGTGACCTTGAATATGCCTTTGAGTCATGGAAATGGAACATGTTTAAACCTGACTGGCTTTATAATTGTATTAATGGGAACATTTTGCAATCCTTTCCTCTAAAATGAAGTCTCCAATTTAGGAAATAAGCTGAAAGTAGCCCATAAGCATGTTTATGACGGTCTCGTCCGTGACCAGAAGATAGCTTCACGCAAGCAGATAAGAGCAATAAAAAAAGTTGGAGTTGATCCTGGTAATACGTGGATCGTAGTAAAGAAAGCGAAGCAGACATATAGGAATTGGTCTAGGCAGCATAAATACATCCTATATCACCGAGATGAGGAAACAACGTTGGAAGTCATGATGGGGAAGGCTGATCCAGTCCTTTGGGAATTAGTACATCAGATGGAAGTAAACCAAGTAGAAATGCAAATGAATCCTGTACCGGAAGAAGTATGGGTAAAATCCTTTGGTTAATTACATATGGACATTGCAGGTCGAGTTGCGGATTCTAAAACATTCTTAGTGACCGCTTGGCTGATAACGTTTTGATAGGGATGACAAAGTGCAGGCCATCCATAAGGCCAGTCTTTCACGAACAGCAGGCCCAAATCAACTTCCTTTCAAATTTGTTATTGAATCAAGATGTAGATCTTTGGGCATCTGTTTTATATTGCCTGTTTGTGCAGATTCTTGAGCGGCAGGAATTTTACTTTACTTTATTTCATTTATATAGCGCAGCCAGGGAACCCAAAGGCTTAAGGGCGATTACAAGACCAAACAACATAGATACAAGCACGAAAACAAAGACCAAAAATAATACATTCAGTATGAAAAATACAAAATTAATTAAGGAGATTACAACAGACTCAGGGGGTGTAAAGGTCCGTAGCTTTGTTGGTGGGTAAGGAGAACAAAGAGGTATACCCTCAACGTTCTTCAGAGGATCAAATTACAGCTCGAAGGCCCTCTGGGTAAATATTTATAACAGCTAAGAAACGCAGGTAGGTTACTGTCCCCACAGCCCACTAAGACACAATCACTGTTAGGTTGGGAGCACCAGTCACTCTGGTCCATTCTGCGCAGGATTTTTAAATCGGAAAGTCTGACCACACCAGGTCCAGTTCTCTGCCGCAACCAGGCAATAACCTTATTGCGCAGACCTTCTCTAGTCTCTTTTCCTTCTATTTTGCGAATGTTGGTTATAACAAAATGTCTTCGGTCCATGATGAAATCGTGCATATTCGTTTCTTTATTGTTGGCATTTGTGACTTTTTTAGGCGAATGTTCCATGTGGGTAGAGACTCACAATTAGCTTTCATGGTTGTGGGCAGATTGGACGTTTCTTGATCGGATTTATGGTCAGATGGCAAAGAGGGGAGCAATATATCCTGTATTAGGCTCTTGGAGGACGAAGTGGAGGTTGTTATTTTCTTCCTGCTGTCTAATATAGGCATAGTGGAGTTAGGTGGCCTCTCGCTACAAACATCAGTTTGTACGTCTTGATCTCTTATCTCCTTTAAAATACGGACTTGACAAGCATTGTTGACCTTTAAAATCTGCGGTGGGGCTTGAGGACTGAACAGCTCGTCTGTTTGTGACGCAGTATTCACTTTAGGCGGTCGCATGTCCGCCACCCAATCATTAAGGGGTCAGCCAGTAGACCAAGGTCAAAAGGATCCTTGCATAGAAGTAACTCTTTGGCTATACTGGCCATGAGAGCGGACCATTCTGAGGGGTCAATGTGCTCAAAATGAGCTAAAATAGGCCTGGCACGACCTCGGGGAACATGGCCTTCATTGTTACCAGTGTAATTCATGAATTTTCCCTGACATTGGGATTTGACTGGGGTTAGAACTGGCACCGTGGTCTCAGCAGTGCTAGGTTTTTGTAGGCACTCTGGTGACACAGATTCTAGGGGGGCAGTTTTAAATGAGTAACTACATGGTTCCTCACTGGGTGTTTTTTTCGAGTAGGCAAGATTTTTGTTGTGAGGAATTATAGTGGTAGGAGGTCTATCACGCAATCTCAGTCTCCTGCGAGTACTGAGTGACAGGACCTCCGAAACACTGTCTCTGTTGGTCGCAGGGGAAGAGGCCATAGGGCCCTGTGAGGGCCCTTCAGTCTGTTCCTGATGTCTGCTCAACGTGCCAGCAATATTGCCTTTCGTAAAAGCCGACATGATGAGCCAAAAACTGCACGGCCGGGGCTAAACAGGCAAAATCAGCTAAGTATGCAGCAACGGCAGAAAACGGGGGGAGCACCAGCAACACGCTACACCTCTAGCGTGGTGCGGAACTAACCAAAAATGATAAATAAGTCCTGAGCGCTTACCGCAGAAACTGGCGAGAATGCCCGAGGTGGCAGAGAGGCTTCCACTGACACTCTCCACCGTGTATTAGTGTGTCGGCCTCTTCAGCTCCCATCCACTGCACACCGGGACCGCTGGAGTCGCGGAGCTGCGGAGCCGCCGGAGTCTGTACGGCAACGCACCAGAGCGAGCAGGGAGCTTAGAGAAAGGGACCCATCAAACGTCCCATCGACGTCGGTGTCAAGCCGCACGGCAACCTAGAGCTGCCGCCGCCTCTGATACCTCCGCTTAGTGTCTCCGGATTACCCAATTCTTGGGAGACGGCACATATTCCCATTTTTAAGAGGGGAAATTGTCTTGAGCCTATGAACTATAGACCTATTAGCAATCTAGACACAGTTGGGAAAATATTTGCCACCCTAAATCTTAAGGATTTGGTTAGGTGGGCAAATGAAACAGGCAGATTAGCAAAGAATCAGACAGGTTTTCGGGTTGCTGTAGATACCAATTTAAAGGGTTTCCTAATCAGTTGCCTGAAAAATACGATCTGAGGGAAGAGGTTGAATGGAAATATCTATGTTGCCACTATTGATTTGACTGCTTCATTCAATATGGTAGACCGAAACCTTCTTTGGGTCTAATTAGCAAGCTGGGGTATTCTGGCAAGCCTGCTGAATGTTATCGTTTTACATAACCGAACGAACATTCATGTGCATTTAGACCATCGGGCTGTTCTGTCTAGGATGATATAGACATGACGGGATTGAGGCAGGGTTGTATTTTGGCTCCCTGCCTCTTTAACCTATATGTCTCTGATGTAGGGGAGTGCCTAGAGGCTGCTGCCTTTATTCCAGCTAAGACAGGCGATGTTGGTCTTACCAGGCTCGCTTACGCAGATGTCTTTTTGCTCATGGACAGAACTTTCCTGGGATTACAAAGACTCGCGATTAAGAACTATGCAGCAAGAAACCACTTAAAAATAAATATACCGAAGACTAACGTTTTCATTATTCGATCTTCGCATAAACAACAAAAGTTTACATGGCAATTAAATTGCCTTAAATTAGATACGATTGAAACCCTTGTGTACCTCAGTTTCCCTATCAGTGCCAAACCGAATAAAGCCTTCATCTGGGAACATTTAAAGTACAAAGTGGACACTTTTGCTGCCCAAATGAGCAAAATTAATAACAAATTTGGCTAAGTCACTTTGGATCCCCAAATCTAATTCTTTGAGCAGAACGTCATCCCAATAGTGATATTTGGAGTCGATCCCACATGTGTAATCCCACATGTATGAGTTTCTAGGGAAATTAGAAGCCAGATAATGGCATTGCGTTCTAAAACTCCCATATTGTGTCCCTGCGATTATCATCTGTTGTGAGTTTGGCATTAGATCCATGAACACGATAGCCAGATCGGAGAGTATTGTGTTTCTACAGAAATATACTGGTGTCCTCAGAGAAATTGTCTTATGGTGATTTAAATGCCTTGGCTCATAATATGGGGAATAATGACTTTGGCACCAACTGTGAGACTTCTTTAGGTGAGTTAAATCTGACAAAGGAAACCCTTATTGATAATTTGTGTAGGATCAAGAAGGCAATTTATGAAATGGATTAGTGCATCGAGACCCAGCAGGACTGCATTCAATTCGGCTTTGGAGCGCACCTAGTCAATATATCCAGAGCAGTGTCTGGTGTACGCTGAGGAACTCACCACAGGGGCCACGACCTGCAACAAATCCCCACCAGGACCGAAGTAGGGACAGCCCAGTCGGGGCGCAGAGTCAGGGAGCAGGAGCAGTCTACACCATCAATCCTCCACGGCCACTGTGTGAGGTCGGATTGGAGCCAGCACCCACCTGGCTAGCTGTGTTATCGGCTGGAAAATAGCCGCCGGTAGTAGCAGCCTCTGCCACAAGTCACAGACATCCCGCCAGGCCAAGACGGTGTGCAGCACTCTTCGTGAGGATGATGGCCTCCCCATCTCCTACCACTGGGTGAGCAACACGTGGCCCGGCTCAATAGTGGCTGTCCTTTCGCAACGGCCAGCACTGCTGCCTCACCATGTCTTCAGCAGCGGGAGCTGCAGGCCTTCAGAGCCAGCCCTCTCCCTCACACAATATCCCTTGGGGGGGGGGGCGGTGAATCTCCCCGCCCGGGCTTTGCAGGCCACCAGCCTCCTCCGGTGGTGCCCCTTCATAAGGAGGCGAAGATGATCCGCACGTCTGGCCTAAAGCCGACCCTCCTTTTAGCTATGCCCAGTCGGGTAGTGCGTCTGCCCCACCACTCTGCAAGGTTCCCGAGGCACAGTGATTTTTGACACGCTTCTGAAGTCTTGCCACAGAAGAAAAGTGGGTGCAAGACGACCGTTGCAAACTCTCTGCCACAGAGCTCTAGACAGACACAACCATCTTGGCAGCCGCACAACAGCTCCCCCCATCATTAATGTTTTTAATTGTTATATGTGTTTGGGTAAAGGGTGCATTTTTACAGTGCCTTACTTTTATTTTGGCACGTAGTATACTATTTTTGTCTGTACGCTTTTGAGGCTGTCTCATATCGCTGAAGATGCCACCAATATAGAGGCACTTGTTCGGGCATAGCTTACTGTCTCTGGTGTCAGTGCATTAATACACCAGTCTGTTAGACATGGAGTCTGTGAGAACAGTGCCTGGCACATACCTGCAGTTCTTCCTGTGTCAGTTCAGAACAGATTTGCACCTCTTCTACTGACTGACGAGTGATGGGTATCACGTTCCTCTTCAGAAACATCACATGTTACAAAAAGCACCACCAAGTCATCCCTTCAGAAATTAGATGTCAGCCATTTGACAAGGAAAATGTAAATATCAATGGGATAGTTAACCTCACTAATCTTCTGCAGTTAATTCTGAAGTCCAGACCACTTATCCTGTAGTTAATTTGGCTTGACAGATTCAACAATCCAAATCAACTGGCATTGTAGCTTTCTGTATGCTCCTGCTTTACCAATTCCTGACTGGCCTTCAGATTCCTTAGTAACCTACTCTCCCATTTTGGATCTTAGGCCAAGTCCATAGGCCCCCACTATGCCACAAGTACAGGTTCAGGAAATACCATTCCATCCTTCACGTATCTGAGTTATGGTGCTACTAACAGTATATGCAGACCACTTTAAGTGACTGAACCCTACTTTGATTTCTGGCACCTCTCAGTAGGTAAACCAGAGACACAGCAGGAGAGCATCAATTGTATTTGTAGGAGCTCTTCCAAGCCACCAATCATGCCTATTATGGTCTTGTCAAATCTGTCAATTAGCCCATGTGTTTGTGCAGGGTAGTGTGAGAAGCCAGAAGGTGTCTCACCCACTAGTCCCCGGAGATCTGTCATCCAGGTGGCCAGGACACGGCCATCGCTGTTAGATGCAGTTCCTGGGGTGGGCCAGTGCGGGAGGATCACCTGGGTGAGGGGTCTTCTGGGAGTTGGAGTGGGATACCGGACCGTGAGTCGCAGTATCCCCTTACTTATAACACCTACCCCATCCTAACCGGTAGGATATTTAGGAACTCCCCCCTACCCCTTTTACAACACAAACACTTCTCACTGACAGCCCTCTGATCATCACCCATACCTGACTTCCATTACACTTCCCCACACGGATAAAAGGCGGAGCACAAGAGCACACTCTGAGCGAGGCAAAGCACACGAGGAAACAGCAGTTCCAAGATGGCAGTTTAACAAGAGGAGAAAGACGGTGAAACAGAATGGGGTCACAAGGAAGAAAGTTCCCTTGACCTTTTCAACAAGGAACCGTTACTTTCACGAGACCTCGAGAGAAAGCATAAGACCAGGAAACCAGGCTGAATCCTGCATTGTGTGTCGGGGGTACCCTGGGCCATCCCGCATCAGTTATCAAGGCGGAGAGAATCTCCAGCAACTGTGGGACTGTCCTTGGCTCCAAGAACAAAGCTGCTTCAGTGAAAGCAACACAGCCGGTGAGTTGGGGAGACCGATACAAGACCGGTCTGTGTTGAAGTCAAGGTTGCAAGCAGCAACATTGTATGGCAAGCATTGAAACTAACATTGTTAAAACGCGTGTGATAAGAGACACAAATGAAGTTAAACTGCTGATGAGTGATTGAACTTTAAAGCAAACTACAACATCTTTGACAGAGTAGTCCGGCACCACGTGGGTGCTCAATCGAAGGTCTTAGTAAGGTAGCCAACTAAGAATTGTGAAAAGTAGATAAAGTTGGTCTGAGCCCGGCGGAGGGCGATCAATTGTGAGAGGATCAATAAATATGAATCGAAGTAGTCCTGCGACGGGTCAAGTCAAATCCTCCGCACAGTCGAAAGTCTTTGATTTCGATGACGAATTTAAACGTTTGGAAAAGTACATGGATTTGGTCTAAGCCCGCCACAGGGAGATAAAGTGAAAGCTTTGTGTTAAAGTGGGTGTGAGCCCGGCGGAGGGTTGCCCGCGGTGAGTCGAGAATCACCCAAGAAGTTGTACATGAGAATCCTAAGGAGAAAGGAACTTTTGAATGTTTCTTTGTCTCATCAGGCCCTCTGAAGTAAGATGACACTGAGATCCGAACGGTTCCATAAACCTTTTTTTTCAAGGGGAGCAGGGGGCACCCCTGCTCCCTTTGACCCCATATATATGTTCACTATATATAATGCCGCCACAACCTTTTCACAGCGACATTATGTATGGCGACCATGTGACAGAGGACATTATTACTGGATACCATCCAAACTGCATCCTCGTGCTAGAAAAGCCAGAGACTGTGCTAAGTGCCGCCTTGTCCTGTGCTGAAAACATGGGGAAGGGAGGCCAACGGCTTGAATATCCTCCCATATCATTTCTTGAACACGTTTCTTTTTGCATAACATTGTTTCCCACAATAATTGTATTTAGAAGTAAGGATTGCAATAGGTTTATTAGAATAGGTCCTTTTATTTTGACAGACTCGACTTGGACTGCGTTATTATTATTTGAAGGTCGTAGATTGCTCCCTTCTTTAGATTATGCATTAGATAGGCATTTTTTCAAACCCCATTGAAGTTCAATAAACACCCTTGAACTGTGGTCACCTGTGTCTGTTTTACAGTTTGATACCATGCCTTCCTTACAGTAGGATGTAGAGAACTTATAAATCACTCCACATCCATCCCACATTGCCTGAATATATGAAGATATGAAGTTCATACCGCTGTCAAAGATTACCTGTTTGGGAACCCCCACATGAAAGAAAATCCTAATCAGAGCGTTTACCGCTGCTGAGGCTTCATGCTCTGCAAGGAACAGTGTCCGGGTACCGATTATTATGGTTTCTTGATACTGCTTGGAGATTAAATGGACACACAACGTCCACTCAAAAAGCCTCCCAACCACTGAAAGTGGAACTAAGCAACCTTTGTGTTGCACCTCCTGATTTACAAGGTGCCTAACAAGTCTGCCAGGAAAGAAAATCTACTCAGTCGAGGTTAGTTATTTTATTTGAATTAACTAATTCATGTTCAGTGTAGGTGGTTTTACTGGAGGATACACATGATCTGAATTCTTTCACTAATTGCAAGCAGTAACCCACGACTTGATCAGAGGGTTATCTAATTGGGGAAGAAACACCATGTATGGTATAACATTCAGAATCTTGGTGCATGTGATCTTTATATGTATACTTTTCTCATCTTTGCATTCTAATAGCCGAAAAGCATTCTTCAGTTTTGTGTTTATAAATGAAACGACTGCATTGTGTCAATTCCCTGTTAACTGTTGATATAATTTCATTAGCCATATGCTCAGATCCCAGTACCCTCGTTAGACACTCCAGTGGTGAAGCTTTCTCAACCAGAAGTGACATGTCCCAGTGCCCTAGTGTGTGTTTTCAAAACACTGAAAATGCCACCTTTCATCTCTGTGATTAAATGTCAACAAATTCACATTGGCTGCTCAATGCAGGAACAGATAACACACTTTACTGCTTAAGATGAATGCATATAAAAGAATCCCATTAGAGGTATTCTGCATCTTTAGTTACAATCCTATCTTGTGATTTCAAATGAACAGTCCATTTTGAAAGAAATTGAATATGGTTGTCAAAAATACACTGCACATATGCCCTTGGTTAGCAACTGTGAACTGTTAACAATGACAAGTATTGTGATCCTTCTTTGACAGGTTGGTTGCGATCGCAGCAGAAGCCTTGTGGATATTTGCGGAAAGAAGAATTTTGAGGCCTTTGTTGGTGATGCTCTATCCATACCACTTAGGAGTGCTACCTTTGATGCAGTTATCTCCATTGCCGTAATCCACCACTTCTCCACTGAGGTATGTGAGGGGTCAGAACTGTGAGGCGGACAACTTTGTGAAGGTTTTTCAAATGACCCCATTTATTTAACTTAGAGGGTTGGATAAACGCCTCACTATCCCTACTCTGGCGAGTATTTCCCTGCCTACTCTAACAAAAGGTTTCTGTCCCTCACACTTATACATACATGAACTCAACAAGGTAATATATATGGCAATTCAAAAGCAACAAAACATATATAACAGTTAGATTCACCGTATGACAACTGTCTCTCCTTATAATCTGGGTGAATTCCCTTTCCCCATATTCAAGCAGGATTCGGTTTAACAGCTCCAAAAGAATAAGGAAATCCTGTCTTGTATAAAATCTTCAATGCGGTTTTTTTGTAACATAACGTTCCAACAGTTCAGGATCGTTCAACAAGGTTTCTTTCTCTTCCACTTCTAATGTTATGGAAAACAGTCTTCTTAGCATAAACCTAGAACAATTCCTGAATTCAGTAGAATTAAAATAAATTGTCTTTGTCAAAATGATTCTTCAACCACATGCTTGTTAAGAAACAATTACACACTTCTGCAGCAATTTATACAACACTTTCTTCAGCAATGAGAGTTTGGCAGGATGATTTGTGAGCATCACTTCATATACTTCTGCAGCTTCCACCTGGTCTACTTCCATGCCAGACCTACTACTTCAATTACACCTGGTTTACTCCTATGCCAGGCCTATGACTTCAAAGTTCTTTGTTCGGGTATACGCCCCTGCCCAAACAGGATACAGTGGTCAACTTCTTTTTTTATGTTTATTAAAACATGTTGAAATACAGTAAAACGATGACATGAAAAATATCAACTTATGAAGTACATTATACAATTAAAATTGATTGAAACAGATTTAAATGTGAAGAATGTAATGAAGTTAATTGTTGTGAAGTGAAGGTGGACGTACAGGGGCGACAAAGAGGACAGAAAACAATAGGAAAGAAAAGGGAAGGGGCAAATGAAATCTATATATGGTAAAGTTAACACTAAGTAGCAAAACATAATTAGCCAGTATTAAATACGGTATTTGATAAAAAATATTCCAGTTTTTGTTAAATTTGTGCAGACAATTAACAGAAAAAGCATGACATTTTTCAATACAGTGGCTAGAGCAGGTGACATTCCACCAAGTATTAAATGACAAATTGGAGGAGTGCTTCCAAATAGAAGTAATGTTGTGGAAAGCAATACTAATAAATATATTAAATACATTAGCTGATTCAATCAATTTTGGATACAGGTTAACAATAGGGCCAATCATAAGATTACAAAGTGATAATGGTTCATGGAAATTGCTTTTCAGGCATATCCATATTTTTGTCCAAAACACATACAAATTTACAGTCATAAATTAAATGAAAGAAAGCACCATTAGGTAAATGACAAGACCAGTAATTGTTGGTTAAGTTAGAGGTGACTTTTGCAATTCTTGAAGGAGTAAGAAACGTTCGGTGTAAAACAAAAAAAATGAGTTAGATTGGCAGCTACAGACGTTGAATAATAATGTTTCCAAATTTCGGATCGCATTTCTGGAGAGAGTTAAAAATTCCATTCACTGGAAACTGAACCTGTCTTGTAAAGTACTGAAATCATTTCCACGCGCAGTATCTACTTACATCAACCTAATGCCTCCTGAAGATACTAATGTTAAGTCATGGGAGAAACTGAAAGAAAAATGGGAAAATGAGTTGCAGTGCTCAATTTCGGAAGACGAATGGGGGAAGATACTACAGGCGGGTTACAGGAGTAAATGGGATTTGAACTTACGCCTAGTTCATCAGAAAATTCTGGGTGGTCTGCATTGCACACCTGTGCGTATGCATGGATTTGCTTTCCTAGATATTGAGGTATGGTGGGGATGTGGGAAAGAGGAACTATGGTTCACATGATGTGGAATTGTTCGAGAGCAATGAGTTTCTGGGGGAATGTGTTAGATCGGTTGGATACAGTATTGTCTGTAAGCTTTCCAAGGACACACTTGTCAACAATTCTTTTATCAGATAGAGGAACATGTATGACTGCTAGAAGGTATAGGTGTTGGATTAATAAGGCTTTAATAGTGGTAGTGAAACAAATTTTGCAATTGTGGAAAACTAGGAAAAAGCCGCTGGTGGAAGATTGGGTCAATGATATGCAGTTGTTATCAGATTTTGAAAAGTATATGTGTTATAGGAGAAATCAGGAAGAGCTTTATTTGGATATCTGGTCGCTCTTTAATGATTTGTTTGGTGCATAGAAGTGGGTTTAGTGAATGACATCTGATAGCTGAGTGCTCATGTGGGTTATGACAAATATAAGGCATGCTGGGTGTGGGGTGCGTCTATGTTTTATGTGGGGTGCATCATGTTTTTTTCTGGTCTCTTTTCTTCTTTCTCCTTCTTTCTTCATGTTTTATCCCTCTTTTTTCTAGGTTTTAGATCTTATACAAATTTACTAATTGTGTCTAGAGGGTTGACGACAATAGGGTATTGGTATATGGTGTCAATATGCTCATTGGATAATTATAATAATTTAGGAATTACTCATTTAACTCATTGATAATTTGTACTGTCTGAATATACTAATGTTAGAACTTTTGAGAAGTGTTACCTATTGTTGATCCTGTTATGTTTTTTTGGAAAATATAAATAAAGTTTTCTCAAAAATAAAAAGAAGAAATTCCATTCTAGTTCCCTTGCCTAAAATTACTGGAATTTAAGAGGTTAGAAGACTGAGCGTCATTTAAAAAGGCATGTAACTTGGCAACTTTAATGGAAGGATTATAAATTAAAGAAACAAAGTGAGGGGATGGGGACTTTTGAGTTAATGTAGGCAACGATTTGGCAACTAAATTGATGAGAGATATATGAAACCACACATCAGATTCAGGGATATTGTATTGTTGACAAAGCTGTGTAAAAGGGATTTCTATAATATTATGGAACACATGTTGAACAAGCGGGATACCTGATGAGTACCATCGATAAATATTAATAGTGTTAGATTTAATAGGGCAAAGCTTATTAAACCAAATGAAAATATCCCCTAATTCAGCTACGGAAAAAGAACTAGCAAGGTAATGTATTCCAAATGGATTTAAAACAGTGCAGAGAAGGATATGAGGTTATGTTAGGCCATGAGGATGCAATTAAGAAGTGAGAAAGGGAAAGTGGGGCAATACTATTAGCCTCAATATTGATCCACGTAGGAGCGTCACAAAGACGATTTTGATAGTGGTTAAATTAAGCTAATTGCTTTAAAATAAAAGCTTTGAGTTGAAAGTTGGGAAATTGTACTCCTCCTGCACGCTTTCGAGAGTCTCAATTTATTAATAGCCATTCTGGTGTTTTTTGGTTCCATGAGAATTTGAGAAGAGTAAAGTTTTTTGAAAAAATTAGAATAGCTACAGGAATCATAGATAAAGAGTAAAAAGGTGATAGGGCTAATCATCATTTTGTATAGAATCAAGGTGTCCGCACCAAGACAAAAAAGAGGAGGCCATCCGGAAACCAGGTTAGTGACTCTTTTTATTAAAGAGTTGGTGTTGAGAGATACTGTAGTGTGAATATTTTTAGTAAACCTAGGTATTTGATGTTTGAAGTTTGCCATGTCATACCGAATAGTGGAGTGTTTATTAAACTACAGGCATTACTGAAAGGCATAACTTCAGATTTGTCAAGGTTTAATTTAATCCAGAAACACTAGAAAAATAATCAAGGGTAGTTATTAAATGTTGAATGGAAGAGGCATGGTTATAGAAAGGTAGAGTAAAATATAATCTGCACAAGCAGAAATCTTCACTTCCAAATTTTTGATGAAGGGTACCATTTATGTTATGAAAGGAAGGCATGGTATCAAGAATAGACGGACACAAGTGATCACAGTTCAAGGGTGTTTATTAAACTTTTAATGCAGGTTGGAAAAACACCTAATCTAAACCTAAATCTAAGATGGGAGCAAGCTACGACCATCAAATAATAATAAGGCAGTTCTACTGGCGTCTGGTCAACTAAAAGGGCCTATACTTAGAAAAACCTATTGCCAATCCTTTCGCGAAATACAAAAAGAGTGTAGGATAAGGTTCACAAGAAAGAAAGAAGTGTTTGCGCATGATCAGTCAGGAGTTGGTAGCCATGGGTCTCCCTTCCCCACGTTTTGCTGGAATCCTGAGCACAGCACACGCTCGAGTTTTCTCAGCACGAGACCACAGTTCCAGCTTCACAGTGGTTTAGTCTCCCTTCTACAAGAAGTCTCTGGCCTCCGAGGACCTGATGTGGTCAAAATAACAAACAAAAAGTTCCTTTCCAAATGTACTTTGGGTGATGTCCTTTCACCCCTGGATTCCTTTCTTCCTGTGCTCAGATTCACAAAAAGTTCTTCATGATGTCAGGACCTTCGGTAGTTGGTTTTCTTGTTTCAGAGGGCCTGACAGGTTCAAAATTGCCAAACAAAGGTTCAGCAAAAGTTCCAAAGTTCTTCTCTGATTGTACTTGGGTGACACCTCTTCACACCTGGTTCTGCCTCTTCTGGGCTCAGACCCCTCTCGAATATCAGCCTACCTCCTTCGGGTTCACTCTGGCATGTATTCAAGGACTTTCTCTCGTGCATTCACGGGTCGGTGGGTGATGGCTTTTCACCCCAGGATCCCACCTCTTCTGGGCTCAGACACCTCTCGAATGTCAGCCTCCCTCCGTCGGGTTCACTACAGCCTTTTTTCAAAACAGTTTCACCTGTGGCATTCACAAGCCTTAATGTCCTTTTAAACAGTTCACTGTGGACATCCCTCTGTCGGGTTCACTCTTGCCAACACACTGTTCATCAGGACTTTAGACTTCGCCCCATTTTATCGGCATTCCGCCGTCGGGTTCACTCTTGCCAATTCACAATTCTTTTTACTTTCTTCTGATGCGGGATTCACTTCCGTTGCATTCTCAATTGTCGGTCAAAGACTTTCGACTGTGCAGGGATTTTGCTAGACCCCTGTTTGACCACTTTGACATTTTCCTCGCGGCTTCCCTAGGGCCTTCTTGTTTCAGTAGTTTCATTCAACACAGGATCAACCAGAGTCTCTTGAGTGAGCACCCCCGTGGTGCTGGACCCCTCTTCAGCTGTTCTTCCCAAAACAATTTACAGTTCTTTGAACTTTCATCAATGTGCTACACTTTGCGACTTTCATTCAACACAGTTTGGTTTCTTTATCGGCTCTCCCCTCGACTCACCGGCTGTGATGAACTGTTTGTCTTTCTTCGTATCGGGAGTCAAGGCCGGCACCACGGTAGCAGGCATCTCCTTGTCCTGCTTATCAGCGTAGGCATGCTTTGTGTACCGTTGACATCTTCTGCAACACACTTGGGCTATTTTTCGCGGCCTTACAATTCCTTCCACTGAGGAAAGGGCAAAATCGCTTTTATCCTTGTCAGCCATTTGGTTCTCGCCGCCTTTCTCCTCCTCTTGAACTGCTGTGCCTGGATAGCTGTCTCGTCATGCGGTCTGCTTTGCTTGTATTGTGCTCTCGTGCTCCACCTTTTATCCCTGTGGGGAAGGGGTAGGGCTGTCAGGTGTGTGCGAGTCTGGTCAATTGCCTGACTTGACCTGACCCTTGTGGTGGGACATGTCGGGTATACGGCTTTGGTGTTTGTCCATCATCTTTCGTGATGTGTGAAAGTGTGTCGGAAAGGGGGGGGTAGAGTGTTTGCGCATCCTACCTGGTAGGATGGGGAAAAGGTGTTATAAGAAAGGGGGTACCGCGTATCAACCATCACTGTCCCACTTCCACTCCCTGAAGACCCCCCATCCAGGTGATACTCCCTTACTGGTCCACCCCCAGCAACTGGATCCCATAGCGATGGCCGTGTCCTGGCCACCTAGATGACAGATCCATGGGGACTAGTAAGTGAGACACCTTCAGGTTTCTCACAGTTAGCATTTGATCTTATAGTTTGTAGGAGGGGTTCTAACGCTAAGTTAAATAATAAAGGCGAGAGAGGACATCATTGGTGAGTACCTCTCTCTATTTGAAAAAAGGGGAGAGAGAGTTATTAATGAGCATTTGGGTAGAAGGAGAGAAGTACAAGATTCGAATAAGGTTGATGAAGGAAGGAGAAAAAACATGCCATTTTAAGGAGTGAAACATAAAGGTCCAAGAAACACGATCAAAATCTTTTTTTGCATTGAGTGAAACAATACAAGCAGGGCTTCACCAAAGGAACCAAGTCTATGTTCAATTTTTGTGAAGTAAGAGTACAATTGTAAATGTTTTGGAGAGATATTGTCAGTAAACACCTTATAGAGGTCAATGGAAAGCCTGTTGGGGTGAAGGCACGCCCCTGAATGCTCACACCAGAGAGAATACAACCCACTAGGGAAGAAAGGCCCAATTCGATCTTGTAAGGATAACAAGTTTAATCTCACATGTAGATGAGAGCAACAGCAAAGAACTCTGCTGCTAAGAATGTTCTGCCAAAGAGAGGTACTTTTAAAGGTACACATCGTCATAGTGACGCAACAACATACAGTAAAAACCCACGCAGCTGATTGGATTGACTCTATACAGGTGCTGCCTTAATCCATATGGGATGGCAGTTTATTTGTCCCAGCCCAGTCTTTCCGTCTTCCATCACTTAGGTGCTGCGGGGTTCATCTTCTTCTCATGTTGAAGGTCAGAAAATAAATTAATTATACTCCTACTATACAGCATATTTATCACTCGTACTGTGCACTTGGCAGGCCTTAAGGCGACACGCAGGAGATTCCAGGGCACTCTAACCTTCACACACACATTTCACTCACTCCCTCTGCGCCATCCGGCTCCAAGGTCTTTGCCCTTGTTTTGAACTATAATGTATCTCTCCCAGCACCCCACAATACAAATCACACTATTGTTGCTTCAACGATACACCGTGTCCATCCTGTTTGAACATTGCAGGACTTGGGGTTGGTTGTCAAAGGGCAACCAACCCCATTCCATGGTTGTCATGGAATTCATGGATCTTAGGTGTTTAGT
The DNA here is from genome assembly GCF_040938575.1 of Ambystoma mexicanum. Taxonomy (NCBI): domain Eukaryota; kingdom Metazoa; phylum Chordata; class Amphibia; order Caudata; family Ambystomatidae; genus Ambystoma; species Ambystoma mexicanum. Next base: position 759,013,520 of record NC_090941.1, read on the forward strand.
CAGTTAAATGGGCTTTCACTCATGGTCACTCGGGAATGGGCCAGGTCATGCTTTAGCCAAAGTGAGATAACATGCACACCAGGCGCCGGCCTCTGATCACGGCCTTGTAAGGCGCATTACTCTTGGATGAAAGACACATCTTTGCAACACTTTCGAGAACAATGAATGAACAGTGTGGCGGGTCGGGGTGCAACCTGTCCTCATGGGAGCTCGGGCATGGCTGGAGATTTCTGTGCCTCGTGGATTTTGGCCTAGTGCATGTAATGCTGCATTTACTGCATAAGCCTTCTCTTCTACCTATGATTATTAATTCCTGTGCAACATAGTGATGCCGCCTGCACCTTGGGCCACATCATATGATTACACTATAGTTGGTTATATTAGCATGGGGTCCTGCTAGATGGGGAGGCGTCCCTCTCCCTGTCCCTCCTCCTCCTGGCTCGTCACAGTCCCTCAAATGCGTCTCACCTTACTTTAAAGCGCGTGGGGGGGCTTTCCCCTTCCCAACATTCCCCCCTTTTGTTACTTCCACAGTAACTAATTATGGACTAGTTCTGCACTCCCACTCCCCAGTTTCTACATCCGCATATGGCTTATTCCTTTTTACTGGCACCCACGCCCTGCACACTGATCGCAAAGTCTCTTACGTACGCGCGTACTCTTCAGGTAAACAAGTCATGTAAATACAATCCCAAACCCTGCCAGATCCACCAATACCTCTGTGTAATTTTCTGGATCAGGGGGTAGGGAAATGATCGTGTGGTATAGAGATCAACTGCATCTCCGTACAGGATGGGGAACATTTAATACTTCGGGCCACCCTGTGGGACATTGGTTTGTACTTCAATGTTTTTTATTTTACAAGCTGCTTTTGAACCCCCAATTGATACCATCATTCTTGCGCTATCAGGTGCCACAGTGGCACAGCATCGAAGAACCAGCTGACAAGTGCGGAAAATGACCAGAATGAACACAATGATGGGCATTGACGTCTTCAAGATTACTCCTAGCCACGATGGGGCCCAGTCAAATGTCATATTCAGCCAATCACTGTCCTGAATTCCTCTCTACTTCATACGAACACCCAGGCCATGGACAGCTGCAATGATGTGGGATAATGATGCATTTTCTGCGTCTTCTGGAGGTACGAATGTACAATAGGAATTGACACATTTTTTGCAAACCCCAATCTCCATTGCTGTTAACATGTCAAGCACGTAGGGATTCTGCATTGTCATAAGTTTTAACATCCGTGACTCAACCTTGATCACGTTGAACCGATTTGCTGTGTCGTTTGCGAGCTGGACCAGTTCCCATCTCACGATTTGCAGCCAATTGACTTTAACTGCAGTCTGCACTCCCGTCAACAGTAAAGAAGTGAGAAAGGATTCTGCTGAACTGAAAAACCTATATTCTTCTGGCATTTCAGCAACGTGGAAGAGTCTTCAGAAATGTAATTCGATCTTTTCATCCTCTGTGGTTGTTGAAACTGTCCTTTTCCTAGCCGGATTTAGGGCTCTTGCGTGGGCACCAAGCTCTTATCTTCATTCTGCACTGTGGGAAAACTCGTTGGCCCCTCTGTAGGCATCACTCCCCGCTTCAGGTGCTCTTCTGGGATTACTAATAATGCTGAATGCAATGTGGCCAGTGAACAACAGCCCCTTTACGATGCTGGGAGGTGCAAGTAAGCTTGTCGACCACAGATCCAGTTGTAACCCATCAGCGCCGCTGTTCCTTTCTTCATGTTTGTGATCAAGAAAGTTTTATTACAATGTTTGTTTGTGCCGACAAAGACTGTACCTTTGCTGCGGAAACAGAGTCTATATTTTTCTTCTTTGTGCACTTGCACTGGCTTTTCCATCGTTGCAATCCACGTCAGCTTTGTGATATGCTCTGTCCATTTTTGCGCACAGAAGTTGACCACTCGTGCTATCCTTTCCCTGCTATATGTTACCAGTCCTTCTGCCAAGCAATGTAGTGTGCTGTCATGCCAATTATTATTGGTATACTTCCGCCCCTTCACCATCAGATAAGGTAACTCCACACACTTGATGTTTCTTGGGTCGTTGGTGCATTTTACAAAATCTGGTCCCGCCATTTGCAGTTCCACATTATGTGCCTGGAACGTTCCTTTTATTCTGCATAGCGCAAGATGAACCAGGCATTGTGTCTCCATAATTGGGACTGCTTGTGGCACTAACACTTTGGAAGCCCCTGTTGCGTGCGGAATGAGTGAACACACATAAAGGCTCCCATTCACAGCATTTCTCCCCACACCACTCGTATCAGAATACCATGAATTAGAGAATTCGGGGTGATGAATATCTTTATCACATCAACCCTTGATACGTGTCATACTTTCGTCTTACTTCTCTTTTCACTCTTCTATACACATTCTCAAGGATGGTCACTTTAGTAGTACTGTCAGAAATACCATTATACCTTTCCATAGTGGCAGACAATCCCCTACTTATTGTAAACCTGTTATCTGCTTCCTTCAAAAACGTAACCTGCATATTGTAGTCATTTAATCCATTTCCATTATTATTAGTGTTCACATTAGTAGTACTAATATATATATAACTCCACTTGTCTTATTAACATGTATATGTATTGTTATAATATACAAACCTATCTATCCCCCATTCCCACCCTTTTATAGCACCTCCCCCTATAATTCCCTCCCCTCAATACACTCCCAGTAGTACGAGCAATATCACCCACAATCCTCTAGCAATTGCTGACCCACAAAAATAGATATATGTACACAATCTCTCATTCATGTCTCTACGCCTCGGGACCCTAATTAACAAACTGTGTTACATTAGTTGCGTCCATCTTCTTCTTTTCCAAAATAGAAGCACAGACACACAAGACAACGAAAAAGGGAGAGACGTACAAGACGTACACTATACAAAAAGAAAAAAGATATAGGAGGGAACGAGAGAGAGAGAGAGAGAGAGAGAGAGAGAGAGAGAGAGAGAAATACTGCTCCCAGAAAAAGAAAAGTGCAAAGCTAGCAGTTGAGCTTTGGCCTGCCACTCGGATGTGCCACTACAACCGTGTCTCCTCTGGACAGGCCTGTAAGGTACTCAAAGGTACAGGTACTGTACCTTTACCCTTTGTTTTAAGACAACTGATGCACCACTGTGCTCTCTGGAGGCACCCTACGAATGTCAGAGAGGTGAACCCAGTAGCACAACTCTTTTACTTTGACCGCGAGGGTGTTACAAAACACCACCTCGTACGGTCCTTGGGACAGAGTATTGTTCCACCAGCGCGCAAAATTTTGACAGTAGTTATAATCCCCCGGCAGCAGCGGTCGAGCTGTTATATGCTCAGGATGTGTCCACGTTGACTGTGCAGTATCGGCCATCTCTGTAATCACGATCCTGGGAGACACATTTATTGGCACGAGTTAAGTGTCATCAAATATTCCCTGAATTACTCTCCTTACACCGCTGCAGTCCTGTATGCATCAGAAACCCTTCTCACATGTGATATGGGGGTATGAATACGCCAACAAGTAAACCGCCTTGTGAGGTGACAGATGATGGTCTTTACTTGGCTGCGTACGTAAACTAAAAAGGGCCAGGGGCAGACAGTACACCCAGTTTATCTTTAATATGGTTAACAATTTAGATAACGTGCTTTTAAGGAGACCTGTATTCCCTCCACAATACCATTGGCCTGTGGGTTATAAATCAAACACATCCGATGCTTGATGCCAAGTAGTGCTGTAACGTGTTGAATAATGCATTGATGAAATGTGTGCCATTATCTGACCTCAAAACCTCGCACACACTCCAGCACGGAAAACCTTCCTGCATTAGATACCTAGCAGCACACTTGTCATCCGGCTGCGCACCTGGCCCTGCTTCCACCCATCTTGAGAAAGGACAGACCACCACAATGAGGTACCTAGATCCGTGAATTACACATAGACCATGCTGATATGGGTGAGCGTTGTAATGGAACGGCCCAGTAGGGCAGGGCAAAGTGCCCCATAGCGTTCGTAGTGGCATCCCTCTACTAAAACTTTGACGTGTGGTGCAATGGACGACCATATCTGTGATGCTCTCCTGGATATTTAGTGTGAACCAGTCCTCCTGTATGTCTGCGGCTATGCGGTGTTTCGAGCTGTGAGACGGGCACTGCAATCGTTCAAATGCTACTGCTAGCAGTTCTTCGGGCATCACTATCTTCCCCGAGCTCTCTTGCCTCCATCACAGATCTGTTGGAGATTGCTTACACCCTCTTCGTAACTACAACTCCTTCTCCCTCTCAGGCACCCTTCCTTGAAGTTCAATAATCTGGGAGATGGGCAACGCAGTGTAAGGCACTGGAAGCTCATCTGTCGGCAGGGCAGTCACAACGTACTCAGTGGATATTTCATTTGACTGGTATGCCACAATTCTGGCTGCCACATCGGCGGCTGCTTTCCAGCTTGAGATTTCGTCTGTTCCGCAAGTATGGGCGGCGCACTTGATGACCGTCACAACAGATGGCTGTGATAACGCTTCTATAAGCATCTCTAACAGCACCAAATGTGTAAAGCTGGAGCTAAAATATGGTGCTGGTCTTCAGTGCATACTGGGGGCACTCAGAGCCATGATGTATATTTGCTCCATGCCTCAGTGAAGGCTGCACTTGTACACAGATTTTCAGCACCGTTAGCAGTATTTTACTGGAAAAACATATTTTCAACGTTATATGTTGCTTATGTTGGTCTGCATGGCTCATCCAAGGACACAGTGCTTGCAAAAACTGGGATCCACAGGTGCAGGCTGGTACCTAATAAGGTTACTATGGGCACTGTCAAAGTTGAGGATGAGTTACAGAGTTGTTTTCTTTGCTGTTTTGAGAAAGGGAAGAGCTATTCACCCTTGAGGTCACCGTAGGTCACTCCTGCCGGGGACTAGCGGTTAGCCGCCAAAGCGCAGACACTCATGTCAGAAGGTTCGAGAAAATGCCACCACGCCTTTGTGTAGGGCTTATAATGCGGTGCTCTGGAAAGGTCAGGCAGAAAGCAAAGGCCTCAGCCGGAGGGGGGACGCTTCGCTCTGAACCTGTGGGTTGCTGTGCTCTCTGCCTGGCTGTGTTCCAGGGCTTTGGAGCCGCTTCTGGCAAGATGAGGAATGAAGTGATGCATTCTCTTTAGATTACTGTCTTTTCTGTGATTTATTTCCGTTACAGTTTATTCCTTTATGTATGTTTGAATATGAATAAATAGCCGTATAGTAGCCAACTTATCTTCTAACTGTGTGTGTATGTGTGAATCATTGCATTGCCTACCTGCGTCCAAAGTTTGCCCTTCAGTGTACTGGTGATAAAAACGATATATGTCTGTCTGTGAACATTTTGCTGCTGTGAGCAGGGTATTTGTGATGCATTCCAAATATCCAAGAATCTGTGCTTGAACGAAGGTAGGCAAGATTTATATTGCAAGTGAAATTTTGTTTGCATGTGGCAGTGAGCGTCAGGCTGCCTTAATCCGTGTTCTCTGTGTGCACATTGGAGTGACTGTAGAAAAAAGAGGTGTAAATTATTGTAACCATGAATAGTTTGTTCAAGAGAAAAGGGGCTTCCGCTGGCAGAGAATGTCCCGAATTCATGATTCCAGGGTGGACCAAGATGCCATATGATAAATTAGCCCAAGCCTGGGCGTGTGGGACAGGCTTAAGTGAAACATGGGATGAGAGGCTAGGAGACGTAAGCCCTGCAGAGGTAGTGTTTTGTTTACAGCAGGTTTCAGTCAAGAAGGGAAAGGAATGTGCCGATTTAGGTAGAAGAGGGTTGGTCCTCTTACATGCTTATATTCAGAGGAATGTAGAGTTGAAGGAGGATATTTTACGGCTGGAAAAAGAGTTAGCTGCATCAAGACAGATTGCACTAATGCAGCAATTACAAATGAAGCTTTTTAAGGACAATGCTGATAGATATCTTACCGTAGCAGAAAGGGCAGCAGTCACAGTGGCACGATATAAATATAGAAAGAGATGAGAGGTGGTCAACCAAAGGAAAGTAGTGGCTGTAATCGCCACAGCAGGCGTAGACTGGGACCCCGACACGTGAAATGGAGACATCTTTAACTCAACCGGCTCTACAAGAGCACCTCAGAGCGGGAGTCAGAATCTAAGTCAGGATTTAATCAAAAGGCAGTGACGGCTAAGCCCGTTACAAGATGTCATGTCGGACCTCATCCACATAATCCTGGGAGAGGAGTGGTAGATTTACCCACACTGGAAGATTACACTCAAAAGGAGGTTGGGGAAATCATTACTTGTCTGAGGCAAAAGTCAGGGGAACCTTTGCTGGCATGGATGGTGAGGCTGTTCGACGGAGGAGCAGCAGGGTTATTGGTAGATGAAACAGATTCCCAGAGCTTCCTGCCTTTGTCAAATGACACCAATGTACAGGAGGTATTAAGAGCAAGGCAGCCCCCTGAAGATAAGGGTCAAGCTTCACAGGTGTCTTTGTTGCACCTAGCAGCCCAAGGATGTAACCGCAAGTATCCCATTAGTACAGACTGGCCTAGTGAGGAAAAGAGGTGGTATACATTGGAAGAAGCGAATCAAAAGATCAGAGAGCATGCAATGAAGGAGGCAATTCATAGAGAGGAGCCAGGACACATGGGGGTAGTGCCACTTTCAGTTTCAACCAAGAATATGGTGATAAGAAATTCCCCACCCGCATACAAAAGTGTCATCATGACATTGCTCGTAGGTATGACGGGCAAACCCACTGATGAAGTAGTAGATGCTATCCGGCAACTGGCAGACTTGGGGGGGGGGGGGGGGGGGGGGGAATGGGACAAAAGTGAAGATAAGCCGCAAGAGAGAGGGGCTTAGTGAGAGAAGAACAGAAGGTAGGAGGCAAGATAGTAGAGACTCCTGAGCGTCAAGAAAGGATATGTTTTTAGCCTTGTTGAAAGGTGGTGTCCCACGAGAAGAAATTGATGGCATTGAAAAAAGGGCAATGTACGAGTTATACAAAAAGAGAGGGCTTGCAGCGATAGATCGCTTTAACAGGTTAAGAGACAGGTAGTCACTAAGCCACAGAGGGACACCTCACCTTCAGCTCCTCCTGAGGAGGAACAGGAAGAAGGGTCGATGGGGATCCCTTCCCCGTACCAGCCAACATGTGCTGATTTGAGGGAGGTGGGGAGTGCCATATTAGATTCAGATTCGGGATACACTCATTTGAAATTTGACTAAGAGCACGGCCAAGCTCTGGCAGCGTCTGCTCGCATAAAAGTTGATAGACGACCTCACGTTAATGTTAAGAGTTTTTGGGGACCGGGAAATACACAAGAGGTACGAGCATTGATTGATACCGGGGCGAAGGCCTCTTTGATTCATGGAAATCTGACACAATTTAAAGGTAGACACTTTACCATTACAGGGCTAGGGTGGAAGGAAACCCGTGCAGTACAAACAGGAGTGGAGATGAAAATAGGCAATTTGACAAGGCAGAAATACCAAGTGTTGATTGTCCCGATACCCGAGTACATAATTGGGTTTGACATTTTGGAAGGATTGACTTTGGGACTTGGAGGTAAAACCTATGAGTTTGGAGTGAGTGCATTGACTTGTACTCCGGTTACCATAGGCAAATAGAAAATGCCCCCAGTGTGTATGCCTTTGGCAACCAAGTGATTACCGAAGAAGCAATACCGCATTCCCGGAAGGCATATGGGCATTTCAGACACCATCAAAGGGTTTGCAGAGGCAGGAGTGTTACGCCCTGTTACTGCAGCGTGGAACAATCCGCTTTGGCCTTTGAAAAAGGGGGATGGAAGCTGAAAGATGACTGGGTTATCGCAAGTTGAATAAACACACTCCTCCTTTAGTGCCTGCAGTCCCAGATGCCATTACTTTGATTTAGAATGTCCAAACGTTTGAGGGAACCTGGTATGCAGTGGTAAACTTAGCCAATGCATTTTTCTCTGTGCCAATTGCTGAGGATTGCCAAGAGCAGTTTGCATTTTCCTGGATCGGGGATCAGTACACCTTCACGAGATTATTTTATTTTTTGCATTTTATATAGCGCTACAAACCCTCAGGCATCTGACCGCTGCTTACCCATGGTGTGTGGTGCTCATTTATCAACCTTGGAAGGATGAAAGGCTGAGTTTGGCCCTGCCAGGATTCGAACCTGCATCGGCAGGCTCTGCACGGATGTCAAAGCGAGCACTCTAGTCTCTGTGCTATCTTACCTATGGGGTACATACATAGCCAGAGCATTTGTCACCGGCTGGTGGTAGAACACTTAGACAAGATACCATGTAAACCTGACATACAAATATCTCGCTACATTGATGATATTTTGATTCAAGGGAAAGAAGAGTGAAGCATGCGAACTCAGAGGTCATCATGGAAGGGTTGAAGAAGGAAGGGTGGGAGATTAACTTAACAAAATTCAAGGGCCAGCTGAGACAGTGGTATTCTTAGGAATTCAGTGGCATAATGGGCATCGAGAGATGGTGCAGAAGGCCCGACAGAAAATACTGGAGTTCACCACTCCGATAAACAAAAAACAAGCTCAGCAGTTCATAGGGCTGTTTGGGTTTTGGAGACTGCACAAACAACATCTAGGGCAGAGACTAGCTGCCCTCTATAAAGTGACACGATAGAAATATGAGTTTCAGTGGGGGGAGGAGCAGCAAAGAGAATTTGATTTGGCAAAAGACACTGTGCAGCAGGTGCTTGATTTGTGGCCATTGAAGGAAGGCGAAGTGGAGTTAAATGTGCCTCTAAAGACAATTATGCTAACGAGTGTGTGGCAGAAACAGGACAGAAAACGTGTTCCATTGTGATTCTGAAGTCGTAAGTTGCCCGAGACTGGTAACACATACACCGTTTGAGAAACAGTTGCTGGCATGTTATTGGGCTCTTGTTGATACCGAGCAAATGACAGTGGCGCATGATGTATTGATGAGGCCCGAAATCCTCATTATACAGTGGGTGTAGAGCTCTCCTAAGACACACAGAATACAACACACTCAAGAATCCAGTATAACCAAGGGGAAATGGTACATTCAAGACAGAGCTAAATCAGGAAAGGGTGGAGTTGCAAAATTACATGAGCAAGTGGCCAACATACCCACAGATTACATACCACAGGAAGTGACTGAAATACGTGAGTCAGCTGTGAAATGGGGAGTACCTTATGGCGATCTGACAGTAGAGCAGACAGAGCATGCCTGGTTTACAGATGGCTCGGCTCGCTATGGGGAACCGAGCAATACTGGAAAGCGGCTTCATACAATCCCATGATAAAAGGATTTTGACATCAGGGAAAGGAAAGAGCAGCCAGTTTGCAGAACTCTACGCAGTTTACCAAGTGTTGAAACAAGAGATCCCTGGTCAGTGTTATTTGTACACAGATTCATGGTCGATGGCAAATGGGTTGGCGGTGTGGCTGCCAACCTGGCAAAAGAATGGATGGCAAACTCATTCAAAAGAGTTGTGGGGAAAGGAACTGTGGCAAGATATTGTGGACATGTTATCACAAAATGAAGTCACTTGTTATCATGTAGATGCAAATTGTGCTACAGATTCATTAGAACGTTGGTTTCATTCCGTTGCAGATGAACACATCAAGATTTCATCTGTGGACGCAGAGGCTGGGGTGGACGATTTGGAGGGTCTGGCCAAGTGGGCTCACCACAAATGTGGTCATCCTGGAGAAAAAGCTGCTATCAGGTGGGCACAAGTTCGAGGGATCAGTATCCCTATAGAGGTAGTGAGGACAATCAACACTAACAGCATAGACCCATCCCTCAAATTGTCCAAGATACTTTGCAAAGAGGAAAGCTACCAGGTAAAATCTGGCAGATCGATTACATCTCCTATGCCAATCAGCAAAGGCTGTCAATATGCATGCACCATTGTGGATACATACTCTGGTTATTTTTTTTTTCCTTTTATTATTAGTTTTCCAACAACATAAAGAAACAAAGAAAAACCAATGCAGTTACGGCAATCTGGTACAGTATTCCTAGAGCTCGTTGACAGACCACCGCCATAGCTCTGTATTCAGCAGCGCTCGGCACAATATCCGGACCAATTGGTTTAATCGAAAACCCCCAACTCTTCCCTATCCTTGCTTGGTCTCCCCTCCTCCCCTTGTCCTCTTGTGAGATTGCACACCTAAATAAAATCACCTTTCTCCAGCATGGGGTCTGGCATGGATTCACATGCTCATTAATATTCCCCGTCGTCAGGCTGGGAATCCTCGATAAAGAAAAAATCAGTATCAGTTTTGTTTCTGATCTGTCTTTCTTAGTAGTAACCAATCACTGGTCTCTGGGTCATACTGCCCCCAGCCAATGACTGCCCTCTCCCTAAGCCCCGCCCCTGGCAGCCATCTTCAGATTTTTACTGCACGCTCAAGTGTTGGGAGTCCTCGTGCTATAGCTTTCGAGCATTTACTGCGTTTTGCACTTTTTCAAAGAGATTTATCTCATTTTTCGGTTTAATCGAGCCTCAAGCTCCACCGTTTCTACTTCCAATCAACGGGGACCCGTTTCGGATTTATCTACGCCCATCAAGGGTGAAGTTTTCGTCGAGTTACGCTTCTTGGAGGATTCCAGAAGTTTCTGAGGCCTACTTCGTGGACGAGAAGAACATGGCCCAGGAGAAGGGAAGCTCGACTCCCGGCAAACTGTTCAGGATCTGCCCTGGATGCAACCTACAAAATGTGTTCAAGGAGGACGAGCATTCGAAATGCCTCTACTGCCTCCACGAGGACAAAACGCACGTGGAGAAGGACTGTGCGTTTTGCTTTAACATGTCGGATCGGATGATGAGGGATCGCCGGACCCGTCTCTCCAACTGGCTGGAAGGCAAGAGCCCAGCAGGTGAGAAGAAGAAGAAGTAGTCCGAGCGGTCTTCTAAGTCCTGTGAGGGCGCTCCGGCGACAGGGGCCCAACAGAAGGCAAAGCACCGTGGGTCCGCGGGCACCGGGAGCGCCGAACGGTCGGGCTCCTTGGCTGCCAGACAGGGCACACCTTCACCGACGCCATCAACCGCGACGAGTCATCTCGTCGGCGGCGACGACAATTAAGGCGGCCAACACCCTAGCGATTATGGCCCGCTACGACAGGGAATTGTGGTACAAGATCGCCCCCCTGTTGGACTTCCTCCCAGACGACAAGACGGCAGAGGCCCTGGTGATCCTACAGGAGGGTGAGGTGGCGTCGGACCACGCCATAACTGTAACTGTGTCCACAAACATTGCTGACACCCGTTTCCCCCAGTTGGGCAACAGCGTTTGCCTTCGACGGCGGGGGTGGCTCAAGGCAACGGATTTCCGCCAGGACGTGCAAGCCAAGGTTTTGGACATGCCCTTCAACGGGAACAATCCTTGGGAGTTCTGCAGCAACGGCGGCCGCCCTTTCGGAACTCCGGAGGCAAGCAAGGTGCCTCCAAAGGATTCGTCGGCGGCTCCTCGACCTATCGTCACACAGCCCGCTCATCGTCGCAAGAAGCCTACAGGGGACGAGGCATGTCCGGTGGATCTCACCGTTGTCGCCAGGGAGGCCAGGGCGGCAAGGCTGCTTCCAAGCAAGACTGAACTGGCTGTCGCGTCGGGCCCCCACCGAAGCACCCCGTTGGGAGGCCGGCTGACAAAGTTCGTCAGCGTGTGGAAGTCCATCTCCACCGACCGTTGGGTGCTCGATGCCCTGGCCCATGGGCACACTCTGGAATTTCTAAAGAAGTGCCCCCGAATTCCTCCTGTGGCCAGGAAGGAAAACTATGTCCCTCAACTACTGTTAGAGGTAAGGGCGATGCTCAAGAAAGGGGCCATCGAGCTTGTCCCAAAGAGGCTCCGGAGTATACTCAAGATACTTCCTCGTCAGAAAGAAGACAGGAGGTTGGCGTCCCATCCTGGATTTGCGTCGGCTAAAGAAAAATACATCAAGGCACAGAAGTTCTGGATGGTCACCCTCTAGCACGTGCTGGGCCAGCTGGAGGAAGGCGACTTCCTATCGTCGTTGGATTTGGAGGATGCGTACATTCACATCCCCATCCTAAAAGGACACCGAAAGTTTCTTAGGTTCGTAGTCCAAGGGTGGCACTACCAGTTCAAGGCCCTCCCATTCGGATTGAAGTTGGCGCCCAGGGTGTTCACCAAGTGCCTAGCACCAGTGGCGGCGTGGCTGCGCCTGCAGGGGATCCACGTCTACCCCTACCTGGACGACTGGCTCCTCCGAGCAGGGACAAGAGAACTCGCCGTAGAATACACAGCAAAGACCGTCTGGCTGCTCACGGACCTGGGATTCTCCATCAGCTTCCCCAGATCCCACCTGGTTCTGTCGCATGTCGCGCTGTTTCTGGGAGCCAAGCTCGCTACAGTTGCGCAGTTGGCCTCGCCATCGGAGGAAAGAACGCAGGCCATCCTGGGCAAGGTACAGCATCTGCTGGCCACGGACATGGCCAGAGTGAGGTCCATGAAGTCCCTTCTCGGGATGATGTCCTCTTGCATCTATCTGGTGCGCCTGTGCAGGCTTTGGATGCGTCCTCTGCAGGAGTTCCTCGACGCCTGTTGGATGCAAGCAACAGACAGCTTCGAGGACAAGATCTCGCTCAACCAAGCATTCCGCCATGCAATTCGATGGTGGGGCACCCGCGCGCATCTTGCCGCGGGCATGGACTTTCAGACTCCAGCATACCAGGTGACGGTGACGACGGATGCCTCCCTGGAGAGTTGGGGAGCGCACACCGGAGATCTTCACGCGAGAGGCCTGTGGCTCCCGGAGGAGAGGCCGCTCCACATCAACATACTGGAGCTCCAAGCAGTGTTCTCGGCCCTCAAGTCATTCCTCCTGTCCCTCAAGGGCAAGGTGGTGAGGATCTTCACTGACAACACCACCACGATGTTCTACATCCGGAAGCAGGGAGGAACCAGATCCCCAGCCCTGTCCAAGGAAGCCCAGGATCTGTGGCACTGGGCTGTTGCCCAGGGGATGTTTCTGGTGCCTTTTCATCTAGCAGTGATAAAAAACACCATCGCCGACTCACTCAGCAGGGAGCTGCGCTCGTGCCACGAGTGGGAACTATGCCAGGATCAAGTGGATCATCTCTTCCGGCGATGGGGCAAACCCCAAATCGACCTGTTCGCGACGGCGACGAACTCCAATTGCCAGAGATTTGCCAGCAGGTTCCTCCAGCCGAGGAGCATGGGCAATGCTTTCTCGTTCCGCTTGGATGGCCTATTCCTGTATGCTTTCCCGCCGTTGCCGTTGCTGCTCAGGCTCATCAACCAACTCAAGAGGTCCCGGTGCAGGATGATCCTCGTCGCACCGAGGTGGCAGAGACAGATATGGTTCCCGGACCTTCTGGACTTGTCAGCGTCCCCGCCAGTCAAACTGTCGACGGACGCAGATCTTCTCTCCAGAGAAGGAGACAACATTCTTCATCACGACCCGGAGTCGCTGAACTTGCAGGCCTGGCTCCTGCAGCACTAGAGTTTGGAGGGTACGATATCCCGGCTGACTGCAGAGAGGTTCTTGCAAAGGCCAGGGCGTCCTCAACTCTCAAGTGCTACGGACACAAGTGGAAGATGTTCTCTGTCTGGTGCCGTGCACAGAAGATTAACCCTCTACGGATTACAGCCCCTCAAGTGCTACCGTACTTGTTGTCGCTGGCCAAAGCTGGACTAGCTCACTCTTCCATCAAGATACATCTGGCAGCGATTTCCCGATACACCAGAAATGCAGGACAGTCGTCCCTGTGGTCTCATCGCCTGGTAAAGGAGTTTATGAAAGGACTGTTCCCATCGTTCCCGCCGGTGAGGGCTCCAGCCCCGGCGTGGGAGCTCAACATTGTGCTGACCAGGCTCATGGGCCCGCCATTTGAGCCTTTGCATTCGGCTCCGTTGAAGTTCCTGTCGTGCAAGACAGCGTTCCTTGTGGCCATCACCTCTGCACGACGCATGGGAGAGATTCAGGCCCTTTCCTGCAAGCCTCCATACTTGACTTTCCACGAGACGAGGGTGGTGCTGAGGACGCACCCATCCTTCATGGTGCCGTTGGACTTCCATCTCATCGAGCCCTTGGTGTTACCAGTCTTTTTCCTGTCGCCTTCGTCGCCGGCCGAGAGGACTTTGCACTCGCTGGATGTAGCTAGAGCGCTGAAGTTCTACGTGGACCGAACGAAGAGTTTTAGGAAGACATCACAGCTGTTTGTGAACTTTGGACCTGTGAACCAAGGGAAGGCTCTCTCGAAGGCTTCCATTTCCAGATGGCTCTCCGGCTGCATCATGCACTGTCATCGGTTGGCAAACCGACCGTTGCCCGGCCGTCCGAGAGCGCATTCAACCAGAGCGATCGCTGCCACCTCGGCGTTCTTGTCTGGTGTGCCCCTGCTGGACATCTGCAGGGCTGCTACGTGGAGGTCGACGCACACCTTCACGAGATTCTACTGCGTCGACCGGGATTCCAGGGAGGAGTCCACAGTCGGCCAGGCAGTGCTGCGCAAGCTGTTCGCTTAAGGTGAGCCTGGTGAGGAGGTAAGAGATGCTTAATGTTGAGTTTTATGTAATGTTTAATGTTGAGGCTTGCCACCTCCCGTGGTTGTGCATGTGTGTACTGCTATGTATTCTTATATTCATGAGCATGTGAATCCATGCCAGACCCCATGCTGGAGAAGGAACAAGTTACTTACCTGTAATTGTTGTTCTCCAGCATGGGTCTGGCATGGATTCACATGCGAACCCTCCCTCCTACCCCTCTGCGGCTCTTCACTTGGTCATACTGCCACTTTACGTGCTACCAAATCTGAGGATGGCTGCCAGGGGCGGGGCTTAGGGAGAGGGCAGTCATTGGCTGGGGGCAGTATGACCCAGAGACCAGTGATTGGTTACTACTAAGAAAGACAGATCAGAAACAAAACTGATACTGATTTTTTCTTTACCGAGGATTCCCAGCCTGACGACGGGGAATATTCATGAGCATGTGAATCCATGTCAGACCCATGCTGGAGAACAACTGTTACAGGTAAGTAACTTGTTCCATACAAGGTGGTGGGCCTGAAGTGGCTGGTCAGTTTGTATGTATAGATTCATTCATATTCATATTCATATTCAGGGTTCCTGGTCTGCGAGAGTCAGTGGTGCCCCCCTGGTTCTCTCAAACCCCTTCTCACGTATTTTCGGGTGGCTAAGTAGCCCCTTTCGAGTATGTTCAGGCACTGTGTGTGACTGTAGATATAGAACCCAAGAATGATTCTGCTATTTACAGGAAGTTAGCTGCCAGAGTCGGACACGCCTGTCGCCTAAGGGCCCCGTGTTCCATGTAGGCCATTCTAGTCAGTAGAGTTTCCCATGCGGTTAGAGAGGGTGGGCGATGATTCTTCCAGGCCAGGACCGGGGATTTCCGAGCCGCAAAGAGCACAGCGTGCAGGAACCTCCCTGTTTAGTGTGTCTCGTGCCAATCATCATGAAGGTCCCCAAATAGCATCTGAACCGGTGTCAGAGAAAGATCAGTTCCCCTGATCCCCAAGATCCTACGGTGTATTGATTGGTAAAAGCCCTTGCCGCATGGACAGGAACACACCATGTGTCCCTGGGAGCCCAGCCCTCCACAAAAGCGCCAGCAGTGTGGGGATTGCACAAGTCCCATCCTAAACAGCTTGCTAGGTGTGTAGTAGAGCCGCTGCACAATTTTGTATTGTATGTGCCTGTTTTTGATGCAGTATGAGCAGCGGGTATGGCTTCAAAGAACTCAGATATGTCCCCCATGTCAATATCGGTGCTTAAGTCTGCAGACCAGAGAGACGCTAGAGTATGGTTGCGGCCAGCATTATTTGGGATGCTGGTTACATAGAATGTCCGTAACCTCAGGAAAGTAGCCAAGTTCTAGTTCCCCAGCTGTTGGTGTCACTCGTCTGGACTACTCAGTGGTGTATTTGGAGATGACCGCCGGGATGGTCCTGTATTGGAGACAGTGTCCCTCGCCCATGCCCAGAACCCTCCGCAAATGGAAGGGGTACCCCGTCATCGAGGAAATCCATGACTTTGACCCGCGGCCAGATTGTGTCTTGCACTAGGAGGATTTTCCGATCTAGTCTGAGTGATAGGATTGCCCTCACGCTAATCCATGCTGGCGTAGCTCGCATCTGCGACCCTTGTAAGGCTCTCATGTTATGCCACTGGACCAGGGTAGGTCCTATCAGGGGATGCTGTTTCACCCCCCCCCCCGGAAGGCGAGTTGGCAGGATCGCCAGTATTTCTTGAAGCATCAGAGGCTGTATTAGTGAGAGTTCAGCTAACCTCCAGCTGGTTTGGTCCTCGTGGTCAAGCCAGCTTTTGGCCCAACAGTCCTACGCAGCCATATAGTACGTTTTCCAAGCCGGAAGTGCTAGTCCGCCGTCTGATTTACTCGCCAGTAGGACCTCAAGCCTGATGCACGCTCTCTTATCTTGCCAAACTAATTTGGAGATATGGGAGTCTTAGTCTTGGAGCATTCGCTTCGTGGGAGTGAAGGGCAGTAGCATAGCCAGATACGACAATTCAGGGAGGGAGTTCATTTTGAAGGCGTTAATCCTGCCTGATAGTGACAGCAGTATTGTGGCCCATCTACAGAGGTCCTGTTGTATTTTATTTATAAACGGGGGTTAGTTCAGTTCCATTATATCCTGCCACCTGGGACATACCTGTACGCCAGGGTACGTGATACTCCTAAGTTGAAGCTTGAAAGGTGCAACCCCGCCCGGGTTCCAAGGGATATCCGGTCTTAGTGGCATGAATTCGGACTTTGCCCAATTAATTACATAGCCCACCACGGGGCGCAGAGTTTGGAGCAGTTGACGCAGCCTACGAAGAGAGACCTTAAAGTCACTGACCTACACTAACATCATTAGCGTAGAGAAACTCTTTGTTCTTCAGTGGGTCATACAGCGCCCGTCCATTCGGGATAGTCGCGCAGCTTGTCTGCTAAGGACTCAATGTTAAGTGCATATAGAAGGGGCGATAGCAGACACCCTTGGCGTGTGCCCGAATATATGTAGAACGGGGGAGACCACCATTCGTGGACACTGTGGTGGTGGGGCCCTTATATAGGAAACGGACCATCTCGAAGAATGCAGAGGGGAACCCAAACATAAAGTTCCATTGGACCTTGCCAAACGCCTTTTCGGTGTCCAGTGCCAGAATCCCCTCTTCTGAGCCGGCCCCACTGATGATGACATGTAGAAGGCGTCTGACATTGTCCGCCGAGTGTCTGCCCTGAATGAAACCCGTTTGGTCTTTGTGAATAAGTGACGGAAGCAGCGCTTCGATTTGGTGTGCCAGACACTTTGCTAGAATTTTTGTGTCAGCGTTAATCAGCGATATACGGGGTGGTATGAGCCGCACTCCTTCGGGTCGCGCCCTTTCTTGTGGAACACGATGATGTTGGCATCAAGCATGGATGTCGGTAGTTGGCCATGTGTCGTCGCGTCCATGAACACAGCCTTTAGGATGGGCACTAGCCGGTTCTCCAGTGTCTTATAGAGCTCAATGGGGATGCCATCCGGTCCCGCTGCTCTGTCCCGGTTCAGGGATCTGATCGCTTGGGCCACTTCTTCTTCCGTAATATGGGCGGCTAAGGTGTCGGCCTGTGGGGGGGTGAGTTTGGGAAGTGTGACCGTGTCTAAGAAGTCTGATGTATGCTGTGGGTCCGTTGGTGTCACCTGTGTGTTTAGTGTGCCGTAAAACTGTGCAAACCTTCCATTGATGGCCCCCTTGCCCACCAGCTCGTTCCCATCGGGGTCATGAATGGAGTCTATCGTCTGGGCCGCCTGCCTGCCATGCAAGGCCAGAGCCATCCGGTACAAGGGCCTATCCCCCTCACTATAATAGGCCTGCAACCAGCTGGAGAAGTAATTCTGGGCACTATCTGTAGTCACGCGTTTCAATTCCAGCCTTAGTTAACCCAGTCTTGCAAGCGTCTGTGGGTCCCGAGTGCACTTGTGTAGTTTCTCGGCGCACAGAACATAGGTCCTCACCCTCTCCTCCTGCGCTCCCCAATTTGTTTTGTTTATATGACCACCTAGAGATGCACTGACCCCGTAGGTACACCTTATATACATCCCAGCACGCTCCCGCATTATGTTCGTCAGTCAGGTTTTTTTTCCAGAATAGGGGGTAGTTTGGTAGGTCTATGTGTAATACAACGGGAGCGTGATCCAAGAGGGTGGTGGCCATAATGTTGCATGAGTGTATGAGGTGAAGAGCGTGTGAGGGTAGGAGCCAGGAGTTTATCCTGGAATAGCTATCATGCCTAGCAAGTAAAATGTGTAGTCTCTCTGTTGTGTGTGCGTAGCTCTCCAGGCATCCTTGAGTTTGAGCTTAGCCATGAGGCCCTGTAGGGCGATGAGTTTCCTAAGGGGTATTTGTGGGGAGGAGGGAGAGGGCTGGCGGTCTAGTTCTGGGACCAATGCTACATTAAGATCCGCCCTACCAGAAGCATCGCCCCATATGTTGAGCACATCTGGCGAAGGTGTGGGAGAAGAAGGTTGGTGAATCGTCGTGGGTGCATAGATATTGAGGAGGGTGATACCTTGCTGACCAATCCGCCCCTGGACCAGGGCGTATCTGCCTCCCCCATCGACCATCAACTGCCCCATCTGAAATTGGGCCAGTCTGTGGATTAAAATGGATACACCCCTCTTCCTTCCCCTGGCAAGGGGAGTGAATTGACCCCTCCACCCCCCGCCTCAGTACCGTCCCAGCTTTTCCAACTCTACATCATTTAGATGGGTTTCCTGTAAGAAGATGAAATCCCCCTCCCCACAGGTCCCGCATTAGGTTGAGCATCTTCTTTCTTTTGATCGGGTGCCCCAACCCCTGAATATTGAGGGATATGAGTGTGAGGGGGTGTTATCGCCTCAGTTGGGGGCAGGAGGTGTTATCACCTCAGTGCGGGTGCCCATAATTCATAAATTGCATAGTCGGTCAACCCTTCAGCCCCCAGCCCTTAAACCACCTTATAGTAGGAGGACAATTCCCTGAGTACAACAGTACCCAACCCCAACAATACCCAACCTGTTTAACCAATAGAACACTGTGTCCGCAAAACCGGGACCCAGTACTGGGCAAACCAAGCCTATGCTTGAAGGAAGCCGGAACAGGTCCAAGGGCCTACTCTGACCCTCTAGCTTGCCACCTCTCCCTCGACCGGGAACGTAGCTCAGATGTTCAACCATAAACATTGTAAACTTTGAGAACGTCAGTGAAGCCATCAGGGGTATGGCTTCCATGCCTTTTGCGGCCTCATATCCAGAATCCATGGCATAGGTCCGCATCTGGCGGAGACAGCAGTATGTCTGTTGTGGGTACCAGCCGGCTGGGGGTGCCCATGTTTCCTCGCATTGCCATGTGCCCAGGCGACGTCTCAGTCCCTCAGGTGGATCTCAGTCCCCCCCGCCGAGCTAGAGAAGTTCATTATATCGGGTGTGCCATGTTTATTTTGTGAGCAGATATTTGCTCGCCTTATGTTTTCGGAGCAAAGTGTGCCGATGAGGCTTTGTCAGCCAGACGTAACAGAGCTGTGTTTCAGGCCTGTGGGGCGCCGCCCGACTCCCTTCCAGCGTCCATGTGGTCCTGTGGGCGTTGCAGTCTCACGGATGGCGAGGATGCGCGCGTCGATTTATGGTTCCAGTCTTCTGCCGGGGGGAGATCCTGTTGCTTTAGAAAGCGCCAGACACCCTCCGGGTCCTCGAACGAGTGCCACTGATTGCCAAGTTGGATGCACCATGTTGCCAGGAACTTAAGGAAGTTGTAACGCTCACCTGATTCTCGCAGAGGCGCCGGTCTTGACTGGGCGACTACCGTATCTTCAAAGGTGATGTGTAGCACCCGGTTGGCTCTTTGGGCTGGACCTCTGTGCACTGTATGCCTGACGTGTAGAGTAAGATGTCTGCAGATAGAAAATATGGGGTTAATGAACT
This sequence comes from Ambystoma mexicanum, assembly GCF_040938575.1. Lineage (NCBI taxonomy): Eukaryota > Metazoa > Chordata > Amphibia > Caudata > Ambystomatidae > Ambystoma > Ambystoma mexicanum. Next base: position 759,033,457 of record NC_090941.1, read on the forward strand.
GGGGTTATTGGGGTGTCCCTATCTCTTTCCTCTTCTCCTCTCCTGTAGACCCCCAAAGGTTAACGCTCTCACCTTAGGTAAGTGAATGCCGAGCTCTCCATCTGCCTCGGGGCAGGGTGCTGTAACCAGTTTCTTCACTGGATAGGTAGCGCAGGCCTCTTGACTTCAGAGGACTGCTGTCTGTCGTTTACTGCACGAACGGTAAGTTTCGAGTCATTCAAATGTCTTTAAAGTCTTTAGTAATGATGTCTCTTGTTTTGCAGGGTTCCGGCGATGGCGGATGACGGGCTGAAGTGAGTTGAAGATGGAGCCCGTGTGATGAATAGAAGCGCCTGGAAGCACGTAAGTAAGCGCTTGTTGCCTGCTTCACTATGCGCTCTAACTGTCTTTTTATTTTGCAGGTACGAGTTCGGAGCGGCTGCAGGGTGCCGGAATACCCACTGGATTAGATGTGGAAAGGAGTAATGGCACGTGAGTATTAAAGTTCCCCAATGTCTTTAAACGCACCTTGTTTTGTCTTTCAGATGCGGGATGCAGCGCCGAAGGCCTCCGGAGCGTACGAAGAGTAGGTAAGCCTTTGCCTTTCAGATGCCGGAATGCTAACCTGTTCTTTCTTGTCTTTATAGGTGTTGCTGAAGACTGGATTCAGGATGGTAAGCCTTTGCCTTTCAGATGCCGGAATGCTAACCTGTTCTTTCTTGTCTTTATAGGTGTTGCTGAAGACTGGATTCAGGATGGTAAGCCTTTTTCCTTAGGCCCAGGACCGGATGCAGAAGACACGATGAGCGTTCTGCTGCAGAGGTTGCAGAATAACGCAAAGCAAGATTCATCCACCGGGTGTGGTTTAAATAGCCTCCTGTAGTGCTTAGGTGTCTCCTTCCACAGCCACGCCTAAGTAAGAAAAGAGTTCCTGGTAAGAAAAGAGTTCCTGCCTTCCAGAAGAGTTCCAGTGTTCTGAATCTAGGGAGTGGCTCCAGCCCCACCCAACAGGAAAAGTAGTTCCAAACAGAAGAGGATCAGAGGCTCAACTGGCAGGCAAGTAAGCAGCATGGTCTGCTGAAGGTAAGTCCACCCAAGCATTATGAGCCCGGCGCTTCCAGCGCTGGGACTGGGCATATTTATGAGCCTGGTGCCACTGGCGCCAGGACTGGGTCCAAAAGGTCCCAATTGGGACTGGTTGGCACTCGGAACCTGGGTTATGGATCTGCTTCCAAGAGAGTTGGGAAAACCCTGACCTTTTGGAAGCAGAGATCATGACAGTACCCCCCCTCAAGGCCCCTCCCAAACCGGGCTTCTCCGGGGGTTTTGGCTTGTCAGGAAATGTTCGGTGAAATCTTTTGATTAGGCGAGGAGCGTGGACATATTCAGCAGGTTCCCAGGATCTCTCTTGGGGGCCGTAGCCTTTCCAGTCAATTAGGTAGAATAGTTTAGATTTGGAGATCTTGGAGTCCAGAATGCTTTTGACTTCAAACTCGAGTTCTCCATCCACTAGGATAGGTTTTGGAGATTTGGTTAGTCGGGTTTGAGGTTGCACGGGTTTTAATAGAGAGACGTGGAAGACCGGATGTATCTTCATGTGCGGGGGCAAGTCCAACTTGACCGCTACTGGGTTTACTATGGTAGTGATGGAATAGGGACCAAGGTATCTTGGGTTGAATGTGCGTGGCCCTTTTAGAGATAGATATTTGGTGGATAACCAGACTTGATCCCCTACTTGATAGTGAGGGGCTTCCTTCCGATGTTGATCTGCTCCTTTCTTGTATTGTTCTTTAGCCCTTTGAAGGTGAGAAACAGCTTCCTTAAAGGCTTGGGTGATTGTAGAATGCAGGTAGTCTACTGCTGGTGTTTCAAGATCTTGGAGGGGATCCAACTCCGAGGTTCGAGGGTGACTGCCGTACAAAAGAAAAAACGGGGTTTTCCCAGTTCCCGAATGGACAGAGTTATTGTAGGCATACTCGGCTATCCAAAGGATATCTTTCCAAGTTTTTTCAGTTTGTTGCAGCATGCAGCGTAAATACTGTTCCAGAGTTTGATTGGTCCTCTCGGTTTGTCCGTCGGTCTGAGGGTGGTGACTGGTCGATAGTCTCACATCAATTTGAGCCGACCGACAGCAACTTCGCCAAAAATGAGAAATAAATTGACTACCTCGATCCGAAATTAGAACCGAAGGAAAACCGTGCAGTCGGACGATGTTTTCGAGAAATTCTCGGGCCAGAGTTGCTGCTGTTGGCAAGCCTTTGAGCGGAATGAAATGCGCCATCTTGGAGAATAAGTCCACGATTACTAGAATCGTATTGTATCCGGAGCATGGAGGTAGATCGGTGATGAAGTCCATAGAAAGCGTATGCCAAGGGCGAGGTGGGATGTCAATAGGGCGTAAGAGGCCTGCTGGTCTTTCCTTTTGACTCTTGTTTTGGGCGCATACTCCACAGGACATTATAAAGTCTCTGATATCTTTTTTCCAAGACGGCCACCAGAAGTAGCGCTTGATCTTTTCTGAGGTCTTGGCTATACCGGGATGACCTTCCATTAAAGAGTCGTGATAACAAGAGATTACTTTTTTCTGTAAATCTGTGCTGGGTAGGTATAATCGTTCTTGGAAATACAATAAGTTGTCCTTTACTGCAAAGTCCTTTCCCTGCAGATGCCAATTCTGTATGTCTGCTGGAGTTACAAGTTGCCTGGCTTTATCCTTAACTTCCTCTATGGATTCTGTGGCGATTACACCCAGAATTCTTTGTTCGGGAATGATTGGTACAGGTTTAGGGTTGACCAAGTGTTCTTCCACTCCCATCCGAGAAAGGGCATCGGCTTTACCGTTCTTTGTACCAGGTCGATAGGTAATTATGAAGTCAAACTCGGCAAAGAATAATGCCCAACGGAGTTGTCTAGAGGATTGGGCTTTTGCGGTCTTCAAATATTGCAGGTTTCGGTGATCCGTAATCACAGTAACGGTGTGTCGGGCCCCCAGCAGATAATGCCGCCAAGCCTTAAAGGCAGACTTGATAGCCAGAAGTTCCTTGTCAGTAATCGTGTAATTGATTTCAGGAGGCGAGAATTTGCGGGACCAAAATGCCACGGGATGCAACTGATTGGTTACCGGGTCCTTTTGTGATAGAACTGCCCCAATGGCAAGGCTTGAAGCATCAGTTTCCACGATGTAGGGGAGTTCGGGGCGAGGGTGTTTTAAGATTGGTGCAGAGATAAATTTAGTCTTCAAATCCTGGAAAGCTTGTTCCGCCTCGGTAGACCATTCAAAACGTTTGTTTTTCTTTAACAAGGCAGTGATGGGCTGGACTATTCGAGAGAATTCGGGGATAAACCTGCGGTAAAAGTTAGCGAAGCCTAACATGCTTTGCACACCTTTTACGGAGGATGGTGATGGCCATTTGAGAACTGCATCGACCTTCTTTGAATCCATACGCACTCCGCCAGGTGATAATATGAATCCCAAGAATTCAACTTCAGTCACGTTGAAAACACATTTTTCCAACTTAGCGAAAAGTTTGTGTTGACGCAATCTTTCGAGGACCATTTTCACGTGTTTCCGATGTTCAGATTCCGATGAAGAATAAACGAGGATGTCGTCAATGTAAACAACAACACATACATCTATGAGCTCTCTGAGGACATCGTTCATAAAATATTGAAAGGCGGCCGGGGCATTGCAAAGTCCGAAGGGCATGACCTGATATTCAAATAGCCCATACTTGGTGCGGAAGGCCGTCTTCCATTCATCGCCCTCTTTTACTCGTACCAAGTGGTAAGCTCCTCTAAGATCCAGCTTTGTATATATGCATGCTTTTCTGACTTGGTCCAGGAGTTCAGGGATCAAAGGTAACGGATATCTATTCTTAACGGTGATCTGGTTCAGGGAGCGATAATCGATACAAGTTCTAAGGTCTCCTTCCTTTTTTGGAACGAAGAACAAAGCTGAAGAAGCAGGGGACTTGGAAGGACGAATAAACCCATTTGCCAGGTATTGATCCAGGTATTGTCGAAGGTGAAGGTTCTCAGGCTCGGTGAGGGCATAAATTCTACTACAAGGAGGAGTAGATCCAGGTATCAGGTCTATCTGGCAGTCATAAGACCTATGAGGAGGTAGAGAGTTAGCCTGATCCTTCCGGAAAACATCTTGGTATTCTAGGTATTCGGGAGGTAACTGGGGAGTCTCTGAAGAAATTGCGGCCAGTGCAACACCAGGTGGAGGGTGACAAGTAGAGACACATTCTGGAAACTGGACCGTTCTTGCTCGCCAATCGATCAGAGGATTGTGTTTCTCTAACCAAGGTATTCCTAGAATAATCTGAAACTGAGGGGCCTTGATCACATCGAACACGATCTTCTCATGGTGTCCATCTTGACTTACTAGCGTCACCTCTTGAGTGGTATGCGTTACTGGCCCGGAGGCTATCTCCGTACCATCCACCGTAGTAATGACGTCCTTTACAGCCTTGGGACAAAGAGTTAGATTCATCCTCAAAACCATTTCATGATCCACATAATTGCCGATGGCACCGCTGTCGACGTAAGCTTCAATTGCATGTAATCGATCCGGATTATCAGGGCTAATGAGGACCATAGGTATCACGAAATGCGAGGTCACGGAACTGGTTTTCACGCTCGGCAAGAGGACCTCTATTCTTGTCGGGCGAGGTCGTTTCCCTGCTCAGAGTTTGTAACTTTGGTAACTGCAGCTCCTACTGCCTTCTTGGCAGGTTTCACCGGACAGTCTCGAAGAAAGTGCCCTGAGTTTCCGCAATATAGGCATAATTGCAACTGTTTCCTCCTTTCCCGCTCCCTTTGTGTTAGAGGACCTTTCAGACCCCCTATTTGCATGGGTTCCCCGGAGTCTACTCCTTTGGAAGGAGTTGGCGGTTTGGAAAATACTCGAGCATCAAACTTGGAACGATCGGCCTTCCTGTTCTGCAGCCTGTGATCTATTTGAACCACCAAGTCTATATAATCCGAACAGTCTTGTGGGGGATTCACTACTTGGGCTAAAACGTCTTTGAGCTCTCCACGTAGAACTCTATAAAACAGCGTAATCCTTTTGTCCTCAGGCCATTGAGTTTCCACTATTAGTCTATTGAAAGATGCAATATAAGCCAAAAGGTCTTGATTACCCTGTCGCAACGAAAGAAGCTCATTGTCCAAGGCCTGCCCCTGTGAATGTCTTGCGAACAGTTTTTCCATACTAAGCTGAAAGGCTTGAAAATCATGGAGAACCGGATCATCTTGATTAACTAGAGGGATCGACCAGTGTGCCGCATTGCCACTAAGGTACGAAAGTACAAAAGCTACTTTTGCTTGATCAGTTGGAAAGGCTGCTGGCCGGCATAAGAAGTGCAACCGGCACTGATTGATAAATACTGCAAACCTCTTTGGGTCACCAGAAAATCGTTCGGGCGGAACCAGAGGTACATTCCCAGCTAGGTTGATCTGCACTGGATTCATAGAGGATGTTGAAGGAAGATTTGCCCCTGATGCGGGTAACGGGGTCTGTCCGGCTTGTGACTGTAGCACTTGTCTAGCAAGATTGTCTGTTCTCTCCTTGGAAATAATTAGTTCCCTTCTTAGAGCATTCGTTTCCTGACGAGCTGCATGCACTTCTGCCCTTAGTTCCCCAAGTAACCGGGCTAGGGGGTCAGTATCCGAGGTTTCCATAGCGCCTGGGCGAGAGTTTTGCGGTAGGCTTTGCGTTCTGTAACGCTCACCTGATTCTCGCAGAGGCGCCGGTCTTGACTGGGCGACTACCGTATCTTCAAAGGTGATGTGTAGCACCCGGTTGGCTCTTTGGGCTGGACCTCTGTGCACTGTATGCCTGACGTGTAGAGTAAGATGTCTGCAGATAGAAAATATGGGGTTAATGAACTGGGGTTATTGGGGTGTCCCTATCTCTTTCCTCTTCTCCTCTCCTGTAGACCCCCAAAGGTTAACGCTCTCACCTTAGGTAAGTGAATGCCGAGCTCTCCATCTGCCTCGGGGCAGGTTGCTGTAACCAGTTTCTTCACTGGATAGGTAGCGCAGGCCTCTTGACTTCAGAGGACTGCTGTCCGTCGTTTACTGCACGAATGGTAAGTTTCGAGTCATTCAAATGTCTTTAAAGTCTTTAGTAATGATGTCTCTTGTTTTGCAGGGTTCCGGCGATGGCGGATGACGGGCTGAAGTGAGTTGAAGATGGAGCCCGTGTGATGAATACAAGCGCCTGGAAGCACGTAAGTAAGCGCTTGTTGCCTGCTTCACTATGCGCTCTAACTGTCTTTTTATTTTGCAGGTACGAGTTCGGAGCGGCTGCAGGGTGCCGGAATACCCACTGGATTAGATGTGGAAAGGAGTAATGGCACGTGAGTATTAAAGTTCCCCAATGTCTTTAAACGCACCTTGTTTTGTCTTTCAGATGCGGGATGCAGCGCCGAAGGCCTCCGGAGCGTACGAAGAGTAGGTAAGCCTTTGCCTTTCAGATGCCGGAATGCTAACCTGTTCTTTCTTGTCTTTATAGGTGTTGCTGAAGACTGGATTCAGGATGGTAAGCCTTTGCCTTTCAGATGCCGGAATGCTAACCTGTTCTTTCTTGTCTTTATAGGTGTTGCTGAAGACTGGATTCAGGATGGTAAGCCTTTTTCCTTAGGCCCAGGACCGGATGCAGAAGACACGATGAGCTTTCTGCTGCAGAGGTTGCAGAATAACGCAAAGCAAGATTCATCCACCGGGTGTGGTTTAAATAGCCTCCTGTAGTGCTTAGGTGTCTCCTTCCACAGCCAGGCCTAAGTAAGAAAAGAGTTCCTGGTAAGAAAAGAGTTCCTGCCTTCCAGAAGAGTTCCAGTGTTCTGAATCTAGGGAGTGGCTCCAGCCCCACCCAACAGGAAAAGTAGTTCCAAACAGAAGAGGATCAGAGGCTCAACTGGCAGGCAAGTAAGCAGCATGGTCTGCTGAAGGTAAGTCCACCCAAGCATTATGAGCCCGGCGCTTCCAGCGCTGGGACTGGGCATATTTATGAGCCTGGTGCCACTGGCGCCAGGACTGGGTCCAAAAGGTCCCAATTGGGACTGGTTGGCACTCGGAACCTGGGTTATGGATCTGCTTCCAAGGGAGTTGGGAAAACCCTGACCTTTTGGAAGCAGAGATCATGACAGAAGTGCTGATGGTCCGGTCTCTTCAGAGTCTCGAATATGGGATTGAACCCCTTCCTGCGCCTAGAAACCTTGATTGAGTAGTCATTGAAGATCCTGCTCTCCGCACCTTCGACCCGCAGGGTGCCCACCACTCGATTTGCTTTCTGTATCGCCATTTTATGCTGGAAGTTCAGTAGGCGCATGGTGATGGGCCGCGGGCGATAGCCTGGCGCGGGTTTGGGGATCGGCACTCGATGCACGCGCTCAGTCGTCATGGAGCGTGAATCTGGCAGCATTAGTTTGTCCAGAAAGAGATCATAGGTGAAGGTCTCAAACTCCAGGCCCTATGCGTTTTCAGAAATTAAGGCGTCCTGCCACATATATTCGTAGTGACTTAATACAGTTCCTGTAAGTCTTCTCTAATTTGTCTGTGCATTTTTTATTACAGAGCTGTCTTCAACAATCTGCCCCTTGGTATCCTCATCAGAGATGTCACTGTCTCTGCTGAATAAAGCATGCAAAAACAAGTGCGGTTCTCTACAAAAAGCATTTATCAGCAATAATTACTTAGCTGGCAATCAAATTCGATCCATTTTTCATTTTGCAATGAGTGAATATAACAATACATAGACATACTTCAGCGTACATAGTATTTTCCATGAGTGAAAAGCTCTTGTTCAAATCAATGTGTATACAAAATCAAAATTCAAATATACAACTGTCATTTCCTTGTATGCCGATACACAAAATCGAGGTCACATGTTACAAATCACACTGTGACTGATAAACTAAATTGAGTGAATCCAACCACAACTATCAGTGTCACTTCATAGTCCGATTTCTGGGTTTTTAAAGGGATTTTTGTTCGAGTGGTTGATTTAGTTTGTGGTTAGTGTATCTTCTATCTTGCCCTCATAGTGGTCGAGTGCCGGACAAAAAAGTTACCAAATCTTAGGTCTACACCAGGGAATAATTCTCTTGATCTTTCAAGGACTAAAATGCACCCATTGTGCTGTGTCCTTTGACGTTTCGGTTTAGGATGGAACTGCCTTCTTCTGGGCCATAGATTGGATCTCCCTTGGCACTGATCCTCCCATGTACAGACGTGGCAGTTCGCCAGCACGAACGCTGCGGCCGAATGCTGCGACTGAAGGCGACGTGTGAACCGAAAGAAATTGGCAAATGCCAACAGCTGAACCTAACTAAACAGAAAAAACAAACTGCAGTTGAGAAGAAATTGTGTTCACGAGTTCCAAGCACATTTACCATTGTAAATAATACCATGACCTGTAATTACACAGTGGTAGCTGCCAGTCATCTAAATCATGTGAAACTTCCAATGGGATGGCTTTTTTCATGTGGCAACATCATATACACATACATTCCAGCTAACGTTTCTGGAGGCACATGTGCCTTAAACCGTTTAGGATTAATGATGTTTCCTTTACACACATTATGAATTTCTCTTTATTCAAATTAGCGTGTTTAGTAGTGAAAGGACTCAATCACACTTCTCAGGCATTAGAGGAGTTGCTTCTTGATAGTAAAATTATTAGAAAAGCAGCTTTGCAAAACTGAGCTGCCTTTGATTATTTGTTGCTGAAACATAACCTGGTTTGTAACGCAGTTGAAGGTATGTGTTGTTTTAATTTGAGCGATCATTCACAAGCCATTGAAAGTCATGTTCAAATGTTGAAAAACGTAATATCCCAGGTGTCTCAAGATCATACTGGGAATTGGTGGGACTGGCTATTTTTGTTGATTCCTGATATTGGGAGTAACCTGTGTTATACCTTTGCTTGGATTTGTGTAATACTAGCTGTTATAATTGCTGGTTGTGTAACACTCACCTGGTATCCACAGGGACGCCACTCAGCCTGTTCTGACCTCTTACGACCTCGAACCCTTCCCTGGAGGCTATTCGACTGGAGACTGGGCATTGTTTTCTTGGATAGTGTGCTCTCCGTCCTGCCTTCAGCGCGGGGGCGCGTTGATTGATGCGGGCTCGTTGCTGCCTAGTTACTTCACTGGCAAGAGTCCGACGGGTAAGTATAATGAGTCTTTTGAACAGTTCTCTAACTTCGTTCCTTACTTCCTTAGATGATGGCCGGCATCCGGGGATGGCGGCGTGCTGCTGAGATGAGTAGCGCTGAAGGTGAGTGAGAGGGCGATGCGCGATGCACCCCTTTCGTATTTGCATTGAACTAAGTTCTTTTTCTGTGTCTTTTATGTGCCGCGACGTTTTCAGCGTGGATGCCGGTTATGAAGAACAAATGCAGTGGGTAAGTGCGGTATGCGGCACCTCTAGATGTTTCCACGCTAACCTGGAGTGTCTTTTCCCTCTTGCAGATGGATGAGAAGTTCCGGAGACAGAGTTCCCCCAGAGCGGCTGGATTCAGGTAAGCATTTGAAGCTCGTACAGTATTTAAAAATAAGCAAAGATTTGCAGAATGCTTACTAATGCCTTTTTTCTCTTCTTTTCCCTTTTCCTTTGGAAGCGGCGTGCCGGGATGGGAATGACACCGCCGAAGATGCCCGCAGAACAGAAGGAGCGATGACTGATGGGCAGAAGTGCCGCAAGGTAAGGCTGTTCCTAACAGTGTTCTTGTTCTTGCAGGAGCTGAGCGCAGAAGAAAGATGCAGGCCTACTGGAGACCGATCTGAACACTGTGAGTGTCACGCTTGTTAGGCAGAATCCTGTGCAGTTCCCTTGGGGAACACTGCAAAAAGATTAAAACTACAGGAGTAAGCAGTAAACCCAATTGGTAGCAGTCCGCACCACCCAGATTTACCTGGTAGCTGTGGCTGAGCAGTCAGACCTCTCTCAAGAAGAGTAGGGCAGTATATAGAGTATACACAATAGGGCTAAAAACACAGTAGAGTAAACAAACACTGGCCAGAGCTTTGTATCAAAAGTATATAATTATTTATTTCAAACACACTTTAGGCAATACACTAGCACTCTAAATAAAAAGCAAGTTAAAACACAGTCAGGTAAAGTATACACACCTCCCTTAATCACTATTAGACAAGTCAGAATTAAAACACCACGATTTGTTAAACAGATGTGAGCGCATAAACTGATGGCACTCTAATAGTTTGGTTAAAGGGAGAGAAAAAGGCAGAGCATAAAAATAAAACAGGTCCCAACACGTTTAGGAGTTCTCAGCAAGGGAATAAAGGCAGTATACACTGTAGAGCCAAAGTTCATAGGCCAGGCCCACTTTAAATGGAGCCAAGCGAAATGTGCCCAGGATCACACGGTTTAGAAATGCACTAAAAGTCTTTGCAGAATGTTCAGAAGAGGTTGGGGCGATTCAAGAAGGTAAAGTTAGAAGGTCTGGGGCCAACCCAGTTGGCAAGCCAAGGATTTAGGGGTCACCTTGGGCAAACCGAAGAAAGGGAGGCCAGTCAGGACACAGTACCTTAAACAGAGAGGAAGCTCCAGCGGTGGCAGTTATTCCTGGCAGTGGTTGCAGTTCATTGTTTCGACCAGGGGAAGAGAGGATCTCGTTGAGGAGGAAACGTGGAGTCGTTGCACGGCACAGGGATGAAGCCAGCCACAGAGTTCGTCAATAAAAGGAGTGGTCCTTTTATTCGCGGTCAAAGTGGTGAAGCTTGGCTATCCGGCTGCCGGGGTGCTTGGCATGGGTGATTCGACCAAGAGACGTCTTTGGAAGGCGAAAAGGTCGAACTGGTTGGACCCCCCAGCTCAGAGGATGAAGACTCGTCCAGCAGAAGATCTTCTCTTGTCGTCGGGAAAGTGGTGAGGTAGTTGCAGCAGGGCTTCACCGGTGGTGTCGTCGTTGCAGATGGCTCAGCATCTTCCCTCTTCGGATTCTTAGGTCCTGTGGCGACTTCTGAAGTTCCAGTCCCAAAGGCCCTGCTTTTATGCAGAAAAACCCCCATTCATCAGCCCAGCTGTCAATCACACATGCTAAGTGGTGAGCCAGGCGGCTCACCACTGGGCCAATCAGAGTAGAGGGCGAGTTGCGTTGCCGAGGCAACGCAGTCCAGGGTGCCAATTCCCCCCTCCACCCTTCCTGTGGAACCCAGACAGAGTGGCACCATTTGGAGGGCTTCTGTGGAGAAGCCCGTCAAAAAGTGGAACAAAGGGCTCGACCTTGGTCAGAGTTACAGAGACGGACACGAATGCCATTTTAGAAAAGAGTTCTGGCAAAAAGACCCAACTGTTAATTTAATATGGTATCTTTAACATTGCATCAAAAAGTGGTGCGTTTAAAATCAATGGGAAAATCCCATAGAGAATATTCTGGTGGAATATTTCGCGTGGTAACCACTGCCACCAGCCAGAAACTCGACAAGGGGGGACTGGACAGTGCCCCTTAAAAACAGACCCAAGGGCAATATAATGGTGACTTTACATGCCCTGGGAGACAGTAGTCAGTCCCAGGGTATGGAGTCTATGTTTGGGGGTCACTATGACACCCCTGTGTTACTGCACTGAGGGTGGTGTGTAACACATACACAAAAACAGATGATACCCTATGAAGCAAAAGACCCCATAGCCAAAAAGCACACACACAGTCAGAGATATACCTCAAATCATGCCTAAGAGTGGGAGTAAACGAGTCTCACTCTTAGCAGGAGAAAAAAACAAACCCCAAAAATCCAGCAAAGCTGCTGGGGCACTCACTAGGTTTGGGTAAGTAGCCTTATAAGATAATTCTCCCTAACAATGCTGCAGGTGCAGAAAACGCAAAGCATGTTTCTCAGCCTGGGTGTGGCTTAAATAGTCTCTGGGTATCCCAGGTGCCTCTGGGCTGAACCATACCCAAAATACTAGACCGCACATGCAGTTCTGGGAACCGAAATATGTGGGGGCATCCATCTTCTCCCCATCAATGCACTACAAGTCCAATCCCCAATGTTATCCTATGGGAGTGAGTGAGTCTGGTGCCACAAGCGCCAAGTCTGACTCCAAGTGGGTCTTTGGAGGGATGGAGAGACCCTTGAGGGCCATGTAGGTGATCGTGGCCTGGCTCCAGCCTGACATCTTGGAGGGCTGGGGACATGAGGGGCAGGAATCATGACAGCACTCCCCCCCAAGGCCCCTCTCAAGGTGGCTCTTCTGTCTGGTCCTGGTTGGGTTGGATGTTTTTGATGACATCGTCTAAGCAAGCGAGGTGCATGGATGTACTCACAAGGCTCCCATGTCCTGTTTTGTAGACCATACACCTTCCAGTCTACTAAGTAGTATAATTTGGATTTGACATACTTTGAATCTAGGATGTCCTTGACTTCGAATTCTGGCTCCCCGGCGACTACTACTGGCTGCGGTGGCGTTGTTACCCGGGTCCCAGGTTGAACAGGTTTAAGGAGAGACACGTGGAACACAGGATGAATTTGCATGTTTGACGGCAAAGCTAGTCTGACCGCCACAGGATTTATCACGGAGGTGACGGTGAATGGACCCAGGTATCTTGGAGCCGTACGATGCCTTAAAGAAATACCTTTGCCAGAGTGGAAGCATTTGGGAGCCCCTTAAGAGGAATGAAATGTGCCATTTTTGATAATAGGTCCACGACCACAAGAATAGTGTTAAACCCTTGACTGGGTGGTAAATCAGTAATAAAATCGAGGGACAACGTGTGCCAGGGTGCTGGTGGGATTTTCAATGGTTGTAATAGCCCAGCCAGTTTCTGGTTGGATGACTTGTTTTGAGCACACACTCCTCAAGATAGGATGAATTGGATAATGTCTTTGCGCCACGTGGGCCACCAATAATTTCGTTTTACCTTGGCTAGGGTTTTAGTGATTCCGGGGTGGCCCTCGATCAAGGAATCATGATAACCGGACATGACTTGTTCTCGTAGTTCTTGGTTTGGTAAGAATAAACGATTCCTGAAGTAGGGCAACTGATCTTTTATCATGTAATGTTCTCCTTGTGCACTCTACGCTTGTAATTGCTCCGGACTCATCAGGTTTTGGATTTCTTCATGTAATTCTTCCTGAGTTATGGTTGCTGTGATTCCTAGGAGCTTGTCACTCGGGATGATTGCTATTGGGTTAGGGGTCTGATACCTTTGCTCTTCCACCCCCATACGGGAAAGGGCATCGGCCTTCCCGTTTTTCACCCCTGGTCGAAATGTAATCACGTAGTCATATTCAGCAAAAAAAATAGCCCAACGTAGTTGTCATGAGGATTGGGCCTTTGCCGTTTTTAGGTATGGAGGTTCCGGTGGTCAGTTATTACGGTGATTGTGTGTCTGGCGCCCAAGAGGTAGTGTCGCAATGCCTTAAAGGCTGACTTAATGGCCAGGAGTTCTTTGTTTGTGATAGCGTTATTGAGTTCAGGGAGTGTGAATTTACGCGACCAGAAGGCAACAGGGAGTAATTGGCCCGTTTCGGGGTCCTTTTTTGAGAGGACGGCTCCCATAGCCATGCTTGAGGCATCCGTTTCCACCAGGTATGGGAGATCAGGGCGAGGGTGGTGTAAGATTGGGGCAGATCTGAATCTTGCTTTGAGTTCCTGGAAAGCCTCCTCGGCTTCTGTTGTCCACTGGAACTTTTTGTTGCTTTTCCTTAGTAATGACGTGATGGGATACACGATTTGTGAAAATCCTGGGATGAACCGGCGGTAGAAGTTTGCAAAACCCAGCATACTTTGAACCCCCTTTAATGAATTTGGGGATGGCCAGTTCAGGATAGCATCTACCTTGTGTACATCCATTCAGATTCCATTCGGGCTGAGCATAAAGCCCAGGAATTCCACCTCGGAGACTTGGAATGAGCACTTTTCGAGCTTAGCGTAGAGCTGGTGTTGACGGAGTTTCTCAAATACAGATCGGAAGTGTTTAACGTGGTCCTGCTTTGATGCGGAATATACTAGATATCGTCGATGTACACTAGAGCACAGACATCAATCAATTCCCGTAGGACATCGTTCATGAAGTATTGAAATGTAGCAGGCGCGTTGCAAAGGTCAAAGGGCATTACTTGATGTTTGTACAAGCCGTATTTGGTGCGAAAAGCGGATTTCCATTCGTCCCCCTGTTTTACGCGAACAAGGTGATATGCCCCCCTCAGGTCTAGTTTTGTGTAGATTTGGGCATCTTTGACTTGATCAAGCAATTCAGGGATCAGTGGCAGCGGGTAGCGATTTCTTACGGTAATCTGGTTCAGTGCGCGATAGTCGATGCACATTCTCAAGTCCCCCTCCTTTTTCGGTACGAAGAATAGAGGACTGGCTGCTGGAGACTTCGAGGGACGGATGAACCCGTTGGCCAGGTATTGGTCAAGATAGGCCTTCAGGTGCTGGTTTTCTGGTTCCGCGAGTGCGTAAATTCGGCCACAAGGGACTTGTGCGCTGGGTATCAGGTCGATTTGGCAATCGTATGGTCTATGCGGTGGCAGGGTATTAGCCTGTTCTTTCTGAAAGACATCTTGAAAGTCCTGGTATTCACTTGGTCGGGTGCCGATTGCCACAGTCGCAAGCGTGGAGGTTCTGATGTCTATTGGTTGTTTCTCTTGGCGATAACATGTGTGGGCACAAGTCTCGGGAAAGGCCAATTCTTTAGCTCGCCAACCGATTCGAGGATTGTGAGCTACCAACCATGGCATTCCCAAAATCAACCGGAACTGTGGTGCCTTAATGAGGTCGAAAACGATAGATTCTTGGTGTCCATCCTGGCACAGAAGGGTTAAAGCTGCAGTGCACTGGGATACTGGACCAGAAGCTATTTCCGTGCCCTTGACTGTGGTAACAGTGTCGGTGGTTGATTTAGGGCGTAACGGAAGCCCCATCTTTGCCGCAAGATCCTGGTCGATGTAATTCCCAACGGCTCCACTGTCTATGTACGCTCTTACTGCGTGAATCCGAGATGGTTGTTGGTAATTGATCAAGACCACAGATAGTGCAAAATGGGAGGTCTGTAGTTCACTTTCTTTGCTCGACAAGCAGACCCCTACACTTGCCGGGCTGGGGAGTTTTCCGATTCCTTGATGGTATCTTCCTTGTCCGTGGCCCCTACTGTCCTCCTCAGTGGCTTCACAGGGCACTCTTTAAAGAAATGACCTGACCTTCCGCAGTACAGACATAACTGCTGCTGTCTCCTTTTATCCCTTTCGGCTTTAGTCAAGGGGGATCTGACCCTCTCGATTTGCATTGGTTCTCCTAGACCTTCCATTGTTCGGGCAGTATTGTCCTTTGAACGCACATACATAGGGAGAGGGTCCGGTCTGGTTCGATCTGCTCTTCGTTCCTGCAACCTATGATCCAGTTGAACAACAAGGTCAATGAATTCTGAGCAGTCTTTCGGGGGTTCACTACTTGTGCGAGAACATCCTTGAGCTCTCCCCGCAACCCCCAATGAAATAACGTGGTTCTCTTCTCCACTGGCCATTTTGCTTCAACTACGAGTCTATTGAACGTGGTTATGTATGTTAATAGGTCTTGATTCCCTTGGCGTAGGGACAGAAGTTTGTTGTCTAATGCCTGCCCATGAGTACGACGGGCGAACAGCTTTTCCATCTCCTGCTGAAAGCCCCTGAAGTCATGCAGCAAAGGATCGTCTTGGGCCACAAAGGGTACAGACCTGTCCGCGGCGCTACCACTCAGGTAGGATAGCACAAAAGCGACCCGTGATTGGTCATTCGGAAAGGCCCCTGGCCTACAAAGGAAGTGCAGGCGGCACTGGTTCATGAACGTTGCAAACCTCTTGGGATCCCCCGTAAATCATTCGGGTGGGGCCAGGGGAACTGCCACAGGAAGGTTTAGCTGAACGGGATTGGCTGATGCATCGAGGGCACGCTTCCTGGCAATGGTGCATGCCCTGCTTGTGACTGGAGAAGTTTCCGGCTTAAATCATCAGTGCATTCTTTGGATACTATCAGCTCTCTCCTCAGGGTGTTGGTCTCCTGCCTGGCTGCATGTACTTCGGAACATAGCTGCCCCAACATTGGTGCTAACTGGTTGGTTTCTGACGTTTCCATGACGGCCAGGTGGATTTTGATGTGAAGCTTTGCGTTCTGTAACGCTCACCTGGTATCCACGGGGACGTCACTCAGCCTGTTCTGACCTCTTACGACCTCAAACCCTTCCCTGGAGGCTATTCGACTGGAGACTGGGCCTTGTTTTCTTGGATAGTGTGCTCTCCGTCCTGCCTTCAGCGCAGCGGCGCGTTGATTGATGCGGGCTCGTTGCTGCCTTGTTACTTCACTGGCAAGAGTCCGACAGGTAAGTATAATGAGTCTTTTGAACAGTTCTCTAACTTCGTTCCTTTCCTTCCTTAGATGATGGGCGGCGTCCGGGGATGGCAGCGTGCTGCTGAGATGAGTAGCGCTGAAGGTGCGTGAGAGCGTGATGCACCCCTTTCGTATTTGCATTGAACTGAGTTCTTTTTCTGTGTCTTTTAGGTGCCGCAACGTTTTCAGCATGGATGCCGGTTATGAAGAACAAATGCAGTGGGTAAGCGCGGTATGCAGCACCTCTAGATGTTTCCACGCTAACCTGGAGTGTCTGTTCCCTCTTGCAGATGGATGAGAAGTTCCGGAGACAGAGTTCCCCCAGAGCGGCTGGATTCAGGTAAGCATTTGAAGCTCGTACAGAATTTAAAAATAAGCAAAGATTTGCAGAATGCTTACTAATGCCTTTTTTCTGTTCTTTTCCCTTTTCCTTAGGAAACGGCGTGCCGGGATGGGAATGACATCGCCGAAGATGCCCGCAGAACAGAAGGAGCGATGACTGATGGGCAGAAGCGCCACAAGGTAAGGCTGTTCCTAACGGTGTTCTTGTTCTTGCAGGAGCTGAGCGCAGAAGAAAGATGCAGGCCTACTGGAGACCGATCTGAACACGGTGAGTGTCACGCTGCAGGTGCAGAAAACGCAAAGCATGTTTCTCAGCCTGGGTGTGGCTTAAATAGTCTCTGGGTATCCCAGGTGCCTCTGGGCTGAACCACGCCCAAATGGCTAGACCGCACATGCAGTTCTGGGAACCAAAATATGTGGGGGCATCCATCTTGTCCCCATCAATGCACTACAAGTCCAATCCCCAATGTTATCCTATGGGTGTGAGTGAGTCTGGTGCCACAAGAGCCAAGTCTGACTCCAAGTGGGTCTTTGGAGGGATGGACAGGCCCTTGAGGGCCATGTAGGTGATCGTGGCCTGGCTCCAGCCTGACATCTTGGAGGGCTGGGGACATGAGGGGCAGGAATCATGACAGGTTGCTATTGTATTCAATGCATTCCCAACTTAGTTATGACGTTTCATCGGTTTCCAAGCCACTGGGCTATGGTCAAATATTCAAGGGTGGATTGTAATTCTTGAGCTAAAATGTGGTGCTGGTGTGCAGTGGATTCTGGGGGCACTCAGAGCCATAATGGATATTTGCTCCATGCCTCAGTGAAAGCTGCACTTTGTGATGCTGGAAATTCATCAGAGGGACATGGCCTCCGTATCCTTGTCCTTTATTGCTTTATCATGTATATTCTGTCTTGTTTTCTGCGCAGGAGTTCATGTGGGACTCCTGGCGGTGCGGCTCTTCCTCTTTTTGGTTTAGTGTACAGACCCTTCGGATACCCTCATGGCACCCATGGGTGAGGGTACAACCCTGTACCCCTAGTGCATGTTTTTGGGCACCTGTGTGTGGCCCACATAGCAAGGTTTGGGCTGGTGGCAGCTCTGTGCTGAATTGACAGGTGCCCTGCGCATCCTCCATTTTGGGATGCCCAGGCCCTGTCATTGGAATTAGTGAATTCCTAATAGGAAACAAGATGGCCCCTGTGGCCTCTTGCATTTTATTTCCGTTACCTTACTTTTCCAGAAGTCCCGGGAAGCCCTGACTCTGTCCCTTCCCCCTGACTGGCTGTTGGGTGGAAGTTCCATATATGGTGTTGTGGGGAAGTCCAAGCCAGACTGGCTGGAGCCTTCCCAATGACTGTATGTTGTGGGTACGCCCGTGGGGTGGGACCTGGGTGAATGGAGTGTGTGACGAATACGCATTCCGTGTTGTGGGTGTCTAGTATCTGGTGGTTGACACATTGACTGAGACAGCCCTGCCCGAAACTGGTATGAATGCAGTGTGTAGTGCTGAATGGCTGGGTACTTGTCCGAATCCACATCCTGTGTAGCGAGTGTCTGAATGGAGAAGAATGGCCTGAATGCACTGTGAGTCTGATTGGCTGCCTGACTTCCTGAATACCCTTCTGAATGATTGGTTGCCTGAGTGTGACCCAGCAGAGTGAATGGGAGATCAACAGTATATCTGGGGGCCTCTCACTGCTAGAAATCGTTCAGAAGCTGAAGTTGAAACTGATGCTTAACTTTGAAGCCCACTGGAAGAAGAAGAACTGCTGCTGCTGGGGCTTGGCTTGGCAGCTATGGACTAGACTGCTTTCCCTGTGAGCGCCTTGATCCGAAAGCCGATCCGGATATGCGCATGCAGTTTGAATACTAATTCCAGCACGAAAAGATGACCAGAACAATGGGAAGACATGGGAACTTGAACGTATGTTCCAGCAAGGAGATTGAAGCAGTACAACAAAAGTTATGTACCTTTGTTGCCTCTGACGGAAGCCACGGAGTTGGCAACAAAATGGCGGTGGCCTCAGAACAAAGGAGCCCTTTGATGTGAGGACCGCGAATGCTGCGAGCGCCGCCGAGGAAAGAGGAGCCGGCTTGTCATTGTGAGTGTGGCTGATAGCTGGGCAGCAGGAAGCATACCTGGCGGGGACGTTGGAGGTGCAGCGTAGCAGAGCCGTCCGTACTGGACCTCAAAACTTATAAACCATCTGTCTACTAACATCAAAGAAGCAGTTAACGATCTCGGTCCATTGAAAATGAAGGCAATTAAGACAGAAACCACAAAGAACACTTGGTTTAATAACGAAATTCTTACTGCCAGACAAGAAAAGAGAGCTCTTGAAAGAGCCTGGAGGAAAGACCCTAATGATAACACCATATCTAAATATAAAAAATCCATTATCAACTATAAAAAACTCATCATAGAAGCTAAGGCCACACAATATAACGAAAGAAAAGTGAATGCTAAATCTAACACTGGGGAGCTTTTTAAAATCTTAGCGGAATTTCAAAATCAGCCTCCACCCACTAATAACATCATCAAGGATAACAAGTGGTGTCAGGGCATTCATGACGCCTTTCTTCTCAAGATTGATTCTCACAAAGAAAAAATCAGTAAAGCCTTAGGCAACATAACTTCCACACAATCTCTTACCGATATCACTTCACTTAACACCTATGAAAACATTATCCCCCAATTTTCGTTTACGCACTATACGGAAGACGAAGTATCCAAATCGTCCGTACTGGAGCGCGCTGGTGCATGGGACTGCCCTAGGGGCGCCGGAGAAGGAGGCAGGGACTTCCCCATGAGAGGCGCCGGACAAATGCGCTGCGGAAGACTGGCGATCCAACAACGAGTGCAGGAAACCCCCATAAACTGAGACGACCTCTGCGATCCCAAGCAGAGCTGAAGAACCACCAGCAGCTTGGAACAACGGGCAAACACAACGGTATGAACGCGGCGGATGCGCGAATGTAAGGAATAAAAAGACGCACAGTGTGGATACTAGATAGAACCTTGATTGACCTCATCTATTTCCTTACAGGTTCTGCTGCGGTTTTGTTTTAGGAAAGCATTTTCGTTTTTGCACGTGTAGATACACCACGCACGATTGCAAGCTTCACTTTCATTTGGCCCTATTGAACTTTTTCCATTGAAGCATTTCACTTACTGTTAGATACGAGTATCCAGGAACTTAGTCGTATGATTGCTTGGGTGAGTGGCAGAGAGCAAAGCACTCTCGTTGTTTGATGTTAAGGATTGCAAGGAACTGAAAGTAGTTTTCTCTGAACTACATTTCCCAGAATCCTTTGGGTATATTTCCTGTGTTCAGGCGCTTCAGCGCCGGCACTTCTGGGTCGCGCCGGTCTTCACCGGTCACGCCGCACGCTGCATATAACCTGTGGACTTCCCCTTGCAGTTCATCTATTTCCTTACAGGTACTGCTGCTGTTTTGTTGTATGAAAGCATTTTCGTTTTTTGCACGTGTAGATACACCATGCACGATCACAAGCTTCACTTTCATTTGGCCCTATTGAACTTTTTCCATTGAACAATCTCGCTCCATTGAAAATGAAGGCAATTAAGACCGAAACCACAAAGAACACTTGGTTCAATAACGAAATTCTTACTGCCAGACAAGAAAAGAGAGCTCTTGAAAGAGCCTGGAGGAAAGACCCTAATGATAACACCATATCTAAATATACAAAATCCATTATCAACTACAAAAAACTCATCATAGAAGCTAAGGCCACACACTATAACGAAAGAATAGTGAATGCTAAATCTTTTTAAAATCTTAGCGGAATTTCAAAATCAGCCTCCACCCACTAATAACATCATCAAGGATAACAAGTGGTGTCAGGGCATTCATGAAGCCTTTATTCTCAAGATTGATTCTCACAAAGAAAAAACCAGTAAAGCCTTGGGCAACGTAAATTTCACATAATCTTTTATCGATATCACTTAACTTAACACCTATGAAAACATTATCCCCCAATTTTCGTTTACGCACTATACGGAAGACAAAGTATCCAAAATCATACAGGACCTTAAAGCCACATCCTGTCCTGCTGACGACTGCCCCACTAGTATTCTTAAGGAGTCCTTGGACTCCCTGGATCCATGGATCACCAAACTGGTTAACCTTTCCTTTGATGAGGGTCTGGTGCCGGCCATCTTAAAGTCAGCATGGATCACTCCTCTACTGAAAAAGGAAAACCTTGATTCAGCCAACAATGACAACTTCAGGCCCATAACTAACGTGCCCTGTGTGCTCAAGATACTTGACAAACTTGCCTACTTACAGCTACAGGCTCATGTTGAAAAATACAACATCTTGGCTACCCATCAGTCGGGATATAGAGCATGTCATGGGACCGAAACAGCTATGTTGGATCTCAAATCTACACTAGCCAGCATAGCTGATAAAAACCAAGCTGCTTTGCTCATGCTATTGGACCTCTCTGCAGCCTTTGACCTGGTTGATCACATCTTACTGGTGTCAAGGCTCGGAGAGGTCGCCAACTGCTCTGTGATTGCATCCAAATGGATTGCTTCCTTTCTGGGTCCCAGAATGGTAAGGGTTTGCGTTGGTGATAATCAATCTTCTCCAATCTCCCAGACTTGCGGAGTTCCTCAGGGCTCCTGTCTGTCGCCGATTGCTGTTTAATCTTTACATCCGGCCCCTTATTGACCTCTTGAACAAACTAGGAGTGCAATATACAAATTACGCCGATGATACTCAGGTTGTTATACAGTTGAGTGGCTCATATAGCAGTGACACGGAAACCATCAACAAAATATACAAAGGCATACAAGATTGGATGGCCTGCAATTCTCTTGCCCTGAACGATAAAAAGACCAAACTCCTTAACGTGGCATCTAAAAACACTCGTTGCGAAACTGGATTCCAACTACGACAGTTTCCACATAGCCAACAATACCATTATCGTTCAAAAGGAAGTTAAGACATTTGGAGTAATTCTTGATGAAGAACTCTCCATGAAATCCCATGTTTCCAGCATTCAATCCAGCTGTGGTCTTGTAAACAAGTGAATAAGATATATTCGACCATTCATCTCAGAAGAGAACTGTGCTCTTTTGTCCACTGCCCTGGTTAATTCCAGATTGGACTATTGTAACAGTCTCTTGGCGGGCACCTCAGCTTCTAATATCCAATCTCTACAGGTGGCGCAGAATAATGCTGTGCGTAACATTTTCAATCAGTCTCGTCATACACACATTTCCACCTTTAGGAAAAACCTCCACTGGCTTCCCGTCAAACACCGCATAACACACAAGATGCTTACCTTGACCCACAAATGCCTCAGTCTAAGCAGCCCCATCTATCTGTCATCCCGCATTAGCACCAAACCTAATGTGAGGAACCTTCGCTCTTCCTCTGCGATTATTCTCAAACATCCTAAATTCAGGACAGCCAAATTTGGAGGTACTATCCTTGATGCTCAGGGCCCTCATCTTTGGAACACAATCCCAGCAAAGATACGACAGATCCAAAGCTATACTGTGTTCAAACGTGCTATAAAGACTCACCTCTTCAACTTGGAATAATCCTCTGACTCTTCCATCCTTCTGTTTTATGCCTGTTGTGTTTGTCCTTGTTTTGTTCTGTGTGCGCCCTGAGGCCCACGGGCATGTAGGCGTGTTACAAAAATTAAAATAAATAAATAAATTGCAAAGTGGGAATCACTGAAACGGAGCCACCGCCACTAATAACTGTCACTAAATAAAGACAAGACACGGAAGAGGCAGACATAGCCCTGATACAGTAGATGTAATACGACTCATTGCTGCAGCATCTCCCCCGGGACCCAATGTGCATCAAATTAAGAGTGCGGTGAAACTGGAAAGTGGACCATGGTGAACAGATACTAAGGTGAGGCGCACCGAGCATGTGTGACAGCACGGGGGGGGAGCGGACAGCGAAACTAAGCCCCTAACAGGGACAACCATCAAAAGCATCAAAGGGCAACTACCAAAAGGCGGTGACAAATAGAAGGGCTGCAAAAATGCATGGAAGACATCCGGGGCTAAGTGGATGAGTAGCACTGGAAAGCCCAAAAGTGCGCCGGACAACTGCGCGGTGCAGGAGGCCCCACAAACTGCAATAGTGATAACTGGACTTACGATTGGCCTGCCCAACATTGACAGACTCGCGCCACAGCCTGGATGGACTGAATGGGCACATGATAAACTGCCGGCACGTACAGCTGCCTGGGGGGAGGTTACACACACGAACCACACAAGAAGGGTTCCTCGAGGGTGAGGAGCCAGAGCTTGAGCATTGGACTGCTGAAGTGCCAGGACCCACACTGGTGAATCAAGATCATGCAGATCTGAATGGATTGTGGATATGAGACGCGGACCCTATGCGGGATGGACCCACACACCAAGCAGTAAAAGTTAAAAAGGAGGCATCAACACCAGGAGCCACACATCTGGGAAGGCAGGACTGCGGACCAACACAGGAACCAACACACTGTCATCTGGACGCAACCGTGAGCCGTGGAAGAGTGTGCCAGTGACGCCCAGTGCAATGGCTCTCAAGGGAAGCAAAGGCAAAGGCAAACAGCCAATAATGGACATATTTACCAAACCGCAGCAGTCCCCAACCACACCAGCACAGTCCATGACCACTGCACAGGGAGAGATGACCTCGCCAAGAGACGACCATCGGATCCTCGCAGCCATCACAGAACTAAAATCCTTGTGGGGGACTGCGATGGCAGAGCTGAAGGCGGCACTGGAACTTAAGATAGACGCAGTGGGGATAGATGTCAACTTACTGAGACAAGATGTGAGGGCGCTGGCAGAGCGGACAAGTGGCCTGGAGAGCGCTGTTAAAACAAATACAGACGTCGGCGCCATCAATGCCAAGGAGGTCCATATATTGAAGCAACAAGTGGCTAACCTGGAAAACCGAGCAGAAGAAGTGGAAGGGCGCGCAAGACGCAATAACATACGCGTGGTGGGCCTACCGGAAGGAGAAGAAGGCTCGGAGCCCACAGACTATGTGGAGAATATGATAATCCAGGAAATAGGGGCTAGCAAACTCTCCCAGGGGATTGCGATTGAACGAGCACATAGGGCCCAGACAAGGAGGCCTCAACCTGGGGCTCCTCCCCGCGCAATTATAGCAAAGATATTGAACTACAGAGACAGGGAAAAGATCCTGGAATTCTTTCGGAAAGGCGGAACAATAACTTGGCCGTCAGCAACGATCACTGCTTACCCGGATTACACCATGCTAGTACAGAGACAGCGCTACAGCTATGTGGCAGTGAAAAGAAGACTGCGAAAAGCCGGATTCAAATATATGCTTTTGTACCCGGCTAAACTAAAGGTCCTGCACAAAGACAAAGCACATTTTTTTGAAACCCCGGAGGAGGCGGCATGCTGGTTGGACACACAGGGCTGCCCAGAGTTGGAAGATGACCAGGACCGAGATGGACAGGATAAGTGACCCGGTGACCCGACGTCATGCTTGTTGTTGGTGGGGGCGAGCAATATTGCAGCAGTGAAATTTGAAGGGAGTGAAAGGGACACGTTAGAAAAGTGTGGAAACTAATTAACATACACACTCACCAGGTGGACTTGTTGGACTGGAATATAGTAGCGAGTAAATTAGACATGAGATGTAAGAGCGCTGCGATCTATAGTTCAACATAGGAGACACAGGATGTATGCGACCTATCCCCATTAGTTGAAGTAGTAGGTGCGCCGATAGGGCGGAATCTCCCTGCTGGGTCCCAAGTACTGGCAACAGCCAAGAAAAGGGCTAGATGTGGGGGTGCCTG
The DNA here is from genome assembly GCF_040938575.1 of Ambystoma mexicanum. Lineage (NCBI taxonomy): Eukaryota > Metazoa > Chordata > Amphibia > Caudata > Ambystomatidae > Ambystoma > Ambystoma mexicanum. Next base: position 759,057,937 of record NC_090941.1, read on the forward strand.
AGATCCAGGGATGGAGCTGGGCAACAGTTGGGAGGGGGGTGGGAATGCAAGAAGTTGGGGGTTGAGTTGGGGCTGGGAAGGGTGGGTTGAGGGATAAAAGTTGGGGGAATTGCAGTGTTGGGGGTAGTTTAGGTTGGGGAACAAGCTTACGTACACGAGCGCTGGTGCTTCAAGCAGCAGGGGGAGAGACACAATGGAAAGGCGGGACGTGGATGGAAGATGGGGGTCCTTAAGGTAATTTCTTGGAATGTCAGGGGGCTCAACGGCTATCTAAAAAGGAACAAGGTCATGCTGTACTTAAAAAGACAGAAATTAGATATTTCCTTAATACAGGAGACTCACCTCACAAGAGAAAAGCTAGAGGTGATCCGGAAGAAGTGGAAGGGGACTGCCATCGGCGCAACATATTCAGCCTATGCCAGAGGGGTGATCACTTGGGTGGCACTGCATGTCCCATTCCAATTGCTACAGTCCACAATTGAAGCGGATGGGAGGATGGTGGCAATATGTGGGCTGTTGGAAAACAAAGAAATATGCATAATTAACACATATGCCCCGAATCAAGACACTGTGATATATTTTAAGACCCTATACGATAAAATGAGCCTCTACCTGGGGGAGGCAGTGATATGGGGTGGCGATTTTAACTGCACATTAGACCCGAGGGTAGACAGGTCAGACAAAAAAATTAGACAGACCCGCCCCTGCAGCTAGAGCCCTGCAAACCTTGCTGACAGATTTCCGGCTAGAGGACACATGGAGGGTACACCACCCGCAAGATAGACAGTACTCGCATTACTCTGCCCCACAGAATTTGTACACAAGGGTAGACTACATGTTTGCTACACAGGAGATTACGGCGGAAATAATACAGACAGGATATAAGGCAAGGGTCCTATCGGACCACTCGCCATTGGTTTTAATATGGCAATACCGACCCCCCAAGGGCTAGGATTCCAACGTGGTGGCTTAGAGTGGAAGCACTAAAAGATATAATATTCAGGGAGGACCTGAGAGAAGAAATAAGCTACTTCGAAAACAATACTGGGAGTGTTGAGTCGGCAGGTACACTATGGGAGGCATTCAAAGTGGTGATGAGAGGAATTGCTATAGCCAAATCCAAAGGGCTGCAGGGAGGTATAATCAGGGAACTACAAAAGGCGGAGACTGAATTAGAGACAGTATTGCGCAAGGGAGGCAGCACTAAGGAGGAAGCGGAAACCATAAGCCAACTGCAACAGGAATGCGCAAGTCACTGGGAGAGATTATGCCATTTAAACTATAAAAAAATACGTAGAGAGGCAGCATGCGGATGGAGACAAACCTGGGAGGATGCTGGCATGGTTGTATAAAAGTGAGATTCCCAGACCACCGATCAGAGCAATAGAGGGGGAAAATGGGCAAATAGTGGACACCCAAGAGGGCATAAACAGGGAGTTGCTTGAATATTATAAACAATTCTCCAGCATGGGGTCTGGCATGGATTCACATGCTCATGAATATTCCCCGTCGTCAGGCTGGGAATCCTCGGTAAAGAAAAAACCAGTATCAGTTTCGTTTCTGATCTGTCTTTCGTAGTAGTAACCAATCACTGATCTCTGCGTCATACTGACCACAGCCAATGACTGCCCTCTACCTAAGCCCCGCCTCTGGCAGCCATCTTCAGATTTTTACCGCACGTTCAAGTGTTGGGATCCTCGTGCTATTGCTCTCGAGCGTTAGTGCTACTTTTCACGTTTTTTTCTCAAAAACTACAATTTTTCGGTCAAAAAGAGCCTCAAGCTCCACCGTTTCTTCATCCGATCAACGGGGACCCGCGTCGGATTCGTCTATGCCCCTCAAGGGTGAAGATTTCGTCGAGCCACGCTTTTGGAGGACTCCAGAAGTTTCTCAGGCCCATCTCGGACATGGCCCAGGAGAAGGGAAGCTCGACGCCCGGAAAGCTGTTCAGGATCTGCCCTGGATGCCAGCTTCAGAATGTCTTTAAGGAGGACAAACACTCCTTTTGTCTTTACTGCCTACATGAGGACAAGACGCACGTGGAGAAGGACTGTGCGTTTTGCGGCAATATGTCGGAGCGGACCATGAAGGACCGCCATCAACGTCTCGCCAACTGGCTGGAAGGGAAGAGCCCGTCAGGCGAGAAAAAGAAGAAGAAATCCGAGCGGTCTTCTAAGACCTTTGAGGATGCCCCGGCGACAGGGGTCCAACACAAGGCCAAGCACCGCGAGTCCGCTGGCACCGGGAGCGCCGAACGGTCGGGCTCTACGGGCACCAGGCAGGGCGCATCCTACCCGGCACCATCAACCACGAGCCAACGCTCTGGTTCGGGTAAGAGGAAGGCTGAGCACCCGGCGAAGCTCCTGGAGAGGCCCCGGTCGAGCTCGAAGGCCCCATCGGAGGGAGAGCGAGGCAGTGTCCCTCCCCCCAAGGAGAAGGCGGTGAGCGCACCTAAGGTGGTGAAAGCCTTAATCCATCCGGCCAAGGCCTCTATCGAGACAGTCGCTGCAGCCCTGGCTCAGCCTGTGGAGGCTACACCAGTGGTGGCGACCTCGGGGCTCAGAGTCTCCCTGCCACCGCGGAGGGAGTCCTCTTTAATGCCCATCGACAGGACCCCCGTGAAACCTCCGACGGAGAAGAAAAAGGGGGGGCAGGAGGTCGTCGTGGATTCGGCCTCAACCTCTGAGGAAGAGCTGATCGAAGTCTTAAGCCACGGCGTTGGCATGGAAGAAGACCAGCCCGTCGGGAGGGATCCCGACGTAGGAGACGACGATAACGTCGAGGGTGCCGACGGGGCCCCTGACTGCCCGTCGGACTCCCCTCATCCAGCGCCGCAAGACAACTCGGCGGCCATTTTGTTGGCTATACAGTCCTTATGCTCGGCGATAAGGACGAGACTGCCGTTACCACCAGCGGAGGAACCGCTCCCGACGGGGGACCCGGAGCCAGGCGCTTCTGGGAGCCCTCCCCCTAAGAGAAGAAGGATTCATCCTCCACATCCTTTTCAGCCATCGCGCCCTGTTCAGCCCTCCTCCCCGTCCATGACTCGTGGGGATGATACGGGGACTGACACGGCCGTGACGGGCGACGAGGTTTACGACGAGGATCTGCCGTCGTCACCTCCCACCCGGGCTTCCCCGCCCGACGAGATTGGATCGTTTCACTCCATGATCGCCAGGGCATCCAAGCTTTTCCAGCTCTGCCCGGAAGAGAAGAAGAAGGAAGGTTTCCTTTATCAACGGCGCGAGGCCAAGAGGAAGACGGTCCTCTCTGTACCTCTACTGGACGATCTTTGGGATGAGGGCCTCGCCCTCCTCAAGAACCCATCCACGACGCCGGCTAGAAGGGATCGGTACGAGAAGAAGGTAAAGGCGATGCTCAAATAGGGCGCCATCGAGCTCGTCCCAAAGAGGCTTCGGGGCTCCGGAGTTTACTCAAGATATTTCCTCGTGAAGAAGAAGACGGGAGGATGGCGTCCCATCCTGGACCTACGACGACTGAACAAATTCATCAAGGCACAGAAGTTCAGGATGGTCACCCTCCAACACGTCCTGGGTGAACTGGAGGAGGGCGATTTCCTGTCATCGTTGGATTTGGAGGATGCCTACTTCCATATTCCCAACCTAAAGGGACACCGAAAGTTTCTCAGGTTCGTGGTCCAAGGGCGTCACTATCAGTTCAGAGCCATTCCCTTCGGACTGAGGTCGGCACCCAGGGTGTTCACCAAGTGTCTCGCACCGGTGGCGGCGCAGCTGCGCCGAGAGGGGATCCACGTCTACCCCTACCTGGACGACTGGCTCATCTGAGCCAAGACGAAGGAGCTTGCCGTGGAGCACACGGCAAGGACCGTCCAACTTCTCACGGACCTGGGATTCTCCATAAACTACGCCAAGTCCCACCTGGTGCCCGCGCAAGACGCACTGTTTCTGGGAGCGAAGCTCGACACAGTGTCGCTTCTGGCCTCCCCGTTGGAGGAAAGGACAAGGGCCATTTTGGGCAAGGTGCAGCGGATGCTGGTTGCGGACACGGCCAGAGTGAGGTCCATCAAGTCCCTCCTCGGAATGATGTCTTCTTGCATTTACCACATCCCCCTGTGCAGGCTCCGGATGCGCCCATTGCAGGAGTTCCTGGACGCGCGCTGGATCCCGACGACGGGCAGCTTCGAGGAGAGGATCACACTCGACGAGAGTTTCCGACGAGCGATCCGGTGGTGGGGCACCCGCGCACATCTGACGGCGGCATGGACTTCCAGACCCCCGGCCACCAGGAGACAGTGACCACGGATGCCTCCCTGGAAGGGTGGGGAGCGCACACCGAAAATCTGCACGCGAGAGGCCTTTGGCTTCCGACGGAGAAGTGCCTCCATATCAACGTCCTGGAGCTCCGTGCAGTGTTTTGGGCCCTCAGGTACTTCCTTCCGTCCCTCAAGGGCAAGGTGGTGAGGAGCTTCACCGACAACACCACCACCATGTTCTACATCAGGAAACAGGGCGGAACCAGGTCCCCAGCCCTGTCTAGGGAGGCGCAGGATCTGTGGCATTGGGCCGTCGCCCAAAGGATGTTTCTGGTGCCGTTTCATCTGGCAGGGATAAAAAACACCATCGCCGACTCACTCAGCAGGGAGCTGCGCTCGTGCCACGAGTGGGAACTACGACAGGATCTAGTGGACCGCGTCTTCCGACGGTGGGGTACACCCCAGATCGATCTGTTTGCGACGGCGACAAACTCCAAGTGCCGGAGGTTCGCCAGCATGTTTCCCCAGCCGAGGAGCATGGGCGATGCTTTCTCGTTCCCCTGGGAGTGAATGGGAGATCAACAGTCTATCTGGTGACCTCCCACTGCTAGAAATTGTTCAGAAGCTGAAGTTGAAACTGATGCTTAACTTTGAAGCCCACTGTACGAAGAACTGCTGCTGCTGCTGTCCTTCGCTAATCTGAAAGCTGCTGTGCCTTCAAGGAACTGATTCAAGAAAGGACATGGCTAGGAGACCTCTTCCCGAACTACGAGGTACCATCGTGCACCAGCTGATCTTTGCCAAAGCTCCCTGGACATCAGAACCTTGAAAGGCTGCTAACCGGTGACAGGGACCGCCGCAGAATCACAAAGAGAAGCACCCGGACATTGAAGTCCACCACCGTCGCCGACCGCCGTTGCTCCTTTGCCTAAGTCATTGAAACAAGGACTCCCTTGCTCATCGTCGACCGCTTTCGTCCTGCTGAAGAAAGTCAAGACCGCCGACGACCGAGGAGAATCCGCTGATGAGTTTCCCGCCACCCGAAGGCCACAGAGACGCCGGACGACTCGACACCCTTGCTGAGCCAAAGTTCTTCATTAACTCTTAGCGGCAACGAACACTTGTCGTCGAGGTGCACCGCACGCCTCGGCTTGCAGGACGTTTTCGACTGATCATCAACGAGCATCGCAAGAACCGAAGCTGCTGCCGCAACGACAGTGTTCACTCTTTTTCCTTGTTGGATCTAGACGATCCGTGGCTCCTGGATTAAAGGGAGCTGCTCAAGAAGGATCCATCGACGACCCGACGGCAAACTCTGCTATTCCAGGTACATTGGGGTTGTAGAACTATTTAGAAGGAAATAAGACTCTTGTGAACAATAAATGGACTGGGCGTGTACGATATATCTTTATTTACAGGTTGCCTATGTGGGGGGATCTCCACACAGAACTGTGTCTTGGTAAACGGGGCCAGTATTCTGCCAATTGTTCTAACCAACTGCTTTTCATCCTATGTCTATTGTTGGTTCTCTTTATTACTTGATTTGTGTGACATTTAAACTAAGTACAGTTGATGCACTGTAATGAAATCTGATAGTAATTGTGGTACCACGTAGAACTGTGTATGTATTTGCCATTGTAGATTAACTGAGCACAAAGTGAGTTATTGTGATTGTGTATATAACCTTGAACCTTAATTATATAAAGAACTGTGTTTTCACTAATACAGTGTGGGGACATTCCTTTGTGGGTGCTTGGGGACTACCCTGTACTTAAGAACCAGCCTGCAACACACCCTGAGAGCTAGGCCTTGATTAATCATCCACTTTTTACCAAATAGAGAATCTTGGCTGCGGTCCTCTGAGCCTCTTCTCTACCATATAGAGAGCAGAAGTACAGACACCCCCCTCCAGTCTTTACACACTTGTACACAGATTTTCAGCATCGTTAGCAGTAATTAACTGGGAAAACATATTTTACCGTTATTCGTTGCTTATGTTGGTCTGCAAGGCTCATCCAAGGACACAGTGCTTGCAAAAACTGGGATCCACAGGTACAGGCTTGTGCCTGATAAGGTTGCTGGGCACTGTCACAGTTGAGGATGAGTTACAGAGTTGTTTTCTTTGCTGTTTTGAGAAAGGGGAGAGATCTGCTCCGTGAGGTTACCATAGGTCACTCCGGCCGGGGACTAGCGGTTAGCCGCCAATGCGCAGACGCTCATGCCAGAAGGTTCGAGAAAATGCCACCCCACCTTTTCTGGAGGGCTTATAATGTGGTGCTCTGGAAAGGTCAGGCAAAAACAAATGCCTCAGTCGGAGGGGGGACGCTTGGCTCCAAACCTGTGGGTTCCTGTGCTCTGTGCCTGGCTGTGTTCCGGAGCTATCCAGCCGCTTCTGGCAAGATGAGGAATGACGTTGCACCCACGGTGATGTATTCTCTTTAGATTGCTGTCTTTTCTGTGATTTATTTCCATTACAGTTTCCTCCTTTATGTATGTTTAAATATGAAATATGGGGATAAGACTGAGCTGTTGGTTTTTGGCACCAAGCATGCTCGAGCAAAATTAGATCCCAGCTACCGATCATTCTCCATTCATGTTGTCCAATTCTGGTCTCACGGAGTGCTAAAACTCTGGGATTCTATCTTGATCCCCTGCTAAGTGCAGACACTCATATCAACCAGAAAGTAAAAAATGGTTTGTGCTACCTTAGGCTTCTGAGAAACCTGCGTCCCTTTCTGTGGGCATCCACTTGCTCCTCAGTGGCCCGTGCGGTTGTGATGTCCAGATTGGACTATGGCAATGCATTATTAATTGGGACCAACAAGAAAAACATCCATTCCCTCCAGACTCTTCAAAATGATGTAGTTTGCACTATCACGAAGAGAGCTAGAAGAGATCATATTTCTGATAGTCAGCAAGATCTCCATTCACTTCCTGTGGCCTCCCGGCTGGAATATAAGGCTGCCTCTCTATCCCATAGAGCTTTATATGGTTCTGCCCCAGTCTATATTAAAGAACTGGTATCCTTTTATGAGCCACCAAGGAAGTTGTGCTCCTCAGCCTTGTTGCTGGTCAACATCCCTAAATGTTCTCTTTCCAGTTGTATAGGCAGATCCTTCCCCTTCAAGGCCACAACAATCTGGAATGCCTTGCCTTTGGAGTTCAGGCTGGTAAAGGAATAAAATTCCTTTTGCTGAAGATTGAAAACTGTCCTTTTCAACGGACGCTCTCTACAGCCATACCTCTCTGAAAAGAACCCGCCCGCTTCTGACTCTCTTGCCCACGTTGGTCACCTGTCCTGTCTTTTTTGTTGCCGTTTCCTGTGTTTGTGTTTGTGCGCCCTGATGCCTGCGTGCTTCGACACCCTACAAATAAACAAATAAAATGAATAAATAGCCATATAAGACCTAACTTATCTTCTAACTGCGTGTGTATGTAAATCATTGCATTGCCTACCTGCGTCTGAAATTTGATAATTTGATAAAAAAAGATATGTCTTTCCGTGCACTTTTTGACAGGCAAAACAGCATGCTGCACTGGGGATACATCCACCCTCCGAAACCCACTCCTCTTTCAACAGGGGAGACCGGCGTGTACCGTTGTTGTAATGTATGCCCAGTCAGAATATATTGTGACATAACACCCTTGCGATGCTCTCAGTGCTTCGATGAGTGCCACAAGTTCTGTCGCGTCTGCAGAAGAGTGGGTAGGCAAACTTTTCATGACCACCGTCTTATACTCCCCTCCCTCAAGTCGTACCACTGCTGCCTCTGTCCGTCTCTGTCCATCCTCCTGACCAATTGTGGATGACCCGTCAACGAAGTGTCTCACCCTCTGTCAATGCATGATCCCTTGCTTTGGGGGTATCATCTTCCTCCCCCTCATATGTGTCGCAAACATGTGCCATCAGGTTCTCTGTAGTAGGCATGCCTGTTAAAAAGGTGGCAGGATTCACCGTCTTACACCTAACCACATGATTATGGGGTTTAGAGATTATGACCTCATGCTGATGACCTTTGCGTAGTCAGGGTAGATTTTAACCTTTCTAGAATGGCAAACAAAGAATGTTCCACATAGAACATTACTGAACACCCCATTACGATCGTAGAACTTTTCCCTACAGCAAAGGCAACAGCTGCTAATGCTTGTTCGCACGTGAACTGCGCTTGCATCACTGCATCCAGAGTACCACTATAAAGGCCAATGGCTTGTGGCCCATAGTGCTTTTTTGCGTCAACACTGCTGTCATAAGCTGACCATCAGAATGCAAAAACAAATAGAATTTCTGTGTGTAATCCGGGGTGGCCAGTACGGGTGCCGAACTAATGACTTCTTTTAAGTCATCAAACTGTTTGATCATTTCTGCCGTCCACTGTAACTTGTCGTCCTTTGTTTTCTGTGCTTCCCCCAGGGCCTGTAAAAGTGGTCTATGTCGCATAATCCAGAATCCAGGCCCTGCAGTAGTTACACAGGCCCAGTAACTTCTGCATCCCTTTAACTGCTGCGGGTCTGGGGGTGGCACGCACTGATGCTGCCCTCTCGGTTAGTATCCTTTTTCCATTTGCCGCTAAGAACTGCCCCAAATAGATTACTTCCTGCTGACAATATTGTAATTTAGCCTTATCGAGCTTGTACCCCTTACAGGCCAACAATTGCAGGAGTGCAATGGAGCCCACTCGGCAATGCTGTTCAATGTCACTACACACTAGCAGATCGTCCACGTACTGGATAATCGTGCTAGGCACCTGAATTTTCCCAAGATCTGCTTGCAGTATTCTGTTAAATTTACTCGGGCTCTCACAGTACCCCTGAGGTAATCTAGTGTGTTCCAACCGCATTTGTCCCTGCGTAAATGCCGTAAGGTACCTCGACTCCGGATGAAGTGGAATCGAGAAGAATACATTTTTCAGATTCACTACAAACAAATATGTGGCTTATTTGGGAATGCTACATAAAATTGTCGCAGGATTCGGAACTACTGGAAACTCTCAGTACCACATCATTTAGGGGGCACAAGTCCTGGATCATTCTCCAATTGCCCCTCTTGATTTTTTAACCAGATATATTGCCATTTTGCACGAGGTCGTAAATGGCACGATAATCCCCTAATCCAGTAGGGCCTGTATTAGTTTTCGAATGCCCTCCTCCGCCTCTCTTGAAAGTGGATATTGTCTTACCCTGGGCAGCACTGCACCTGGCGTCACGGTTATACGCACAGGTGTTACATCTTTCAATAACCCTACATCATGTGGATTTGTAGTCCACAACTTCGAGGGCACATGCTATAAAACTTCATTGAAAAATGGGGATGGAGTTACTGCTGCATTAAAGGACACTGCACTCTTCGATACTGTATCATTATGTCACATGGGATACAAATCTCCAGTATTATTTCCTCATCTTTGTCGTTATTCTCAAACAGATCGTCATCTGTCACCTCCTTTAACTGCATTGTTGGTTCTACCCGGAGCACTGTGCTCTACTCACACCGGTCCCTATCCATTCCTAATGGGACAATCCTTCTGTCCAAAACCAACAACCCCTGCCAGTCCAATGATATTGTTCCTGCCACCACCTCGGGTGACAGCGCTGGGTGAAAAAGAAAATCAGTGGGCACTCACCAGCATTGCTTGGCAATCTGCAGCACCGCTTTCACAAGTACTGTAATACCATAGATAAACATGTCCAGGTCTACAGGAATCCCACAGACTACCACCTCTCTTGTCATTGTGTGGATTATCAACATCGCCCTTACACCACACATCCCAGGCGTGGAATAGACTACTCCATGATCTGTGAAGAATATAGTAATGTTTAGCTTACTAAGCAGGTCCCTCTCCAGTAAATTAACAAGGGAACTCTCGGAATATAGTAAGGGCTCCCATGCTACCTTCCCTCCCACCTTTACATCCAACTCCTCAGTGTATGGAACCTTGGAAATAGCCCCAGAGAATCCCTGCGTGATATTTTCCAGATAGTGGAAAGTTTCGTTCCGTTATAAATGTTTGCACCAGAGTCCACCATAAATATGAATTGCTTATTTCCTATCCCCAACCCCACCAACGGTTCTTCTTCAGGGTGGATAGTCGTCGACTGGACACGCAAGTGCTCTCTGTGGCCTTTCCTAATCGGGATACGCACTTATTCCAGGGAACGAGAAGGGGCTACCTCCTACTACCACCTGGCACCCTGATTACTGGGGCAACACTGCCCTGCTGTTGCTGCAACAGGTGCCACGCTTGTGTGTCCGGCGCTTGGGGTTGCTGGTTATTAGTTTGGTATTGCCCCCGTGGGTACTCCTGGTTCTGGTACCCTTGAACCTGTTGCTGGTACCCTAATCCTTGAGGTCCTTGGGGCCATTGGCCCTGTTGCTGCAACCCATAATTATACCCCAGCGCAGACCTGCTCCTGCACGCCCTTGTAAAATGCCCCCATCTTAAACAATTCCAACATTCAGCATTCAGACTGTCTGAACTCACCTCCCCTGGGTCCAAACCCTCCTCCTCTTGCTCCTCGAAATCCACCTCACCCTTGCTGGAGCCCTCTTTGCTGCCACTGTGGGCTGGGGTACTGTTGCCCCCACCCCACTTATCCTCCTTGACCCCAGAGTGCTGCAATAGTGGCACTGACAACTTGCTGGGAACTCTCTGTTACTTCCACCTGTACTGGTGTCTGGACAGGCACCTGTACCTCCACCTTAGTCCATTTTTTCTCCACCAACTTTGCTTAATCTCAATGACTCCTTTGTGCTGTTTCCCCCTCCCACTCCTTAATCCTTTTACAATGATGCACTATTATACTCTGTATTTCCGGCCATCTCTTTGCCTCAGTACCCACAATCTTATCCAGTGGCTATCTTTACGATAAAATAGAAGAATGGTATTGATTTGTTCCACGGCCCTCCTGTCTCTGCTCTCCATTTCTCTTGCATTTTGAGAATAAATCTAGCTGGGTCTTCATCATCCCTCATGGTATACTGCATTAAAGACTGCAAATCAGGAGTGTCCAGGAAGGCCCTCCATAGTGCGGCCCATACCATTGCCCTTACTCCATTAAATGATGCTCCATCATTTGCGTCATCCCCCAGGGTTACTCCCGGGTATCTGGCGTTAACTCATGCCTCCCCAGCCTGATCCCCAATTACGGCAACCAATAGGCTCCTAAGACCCCCTATTGCTCGGGGCACCCCTGCCGTTTGTTTTTCAAATTCGTATATCCACTTGCTCGACCCTGCTGTGAGTTGTGGAATGGCCTTAATAAAAGTATTCTTATCCATTTGAGGCTAGGGCACATATTGTGTTCTCCCTTCCCCCTTATGTATGAGGTACATCTGCATTTTTTCTCCACTTCCCACACCTTTCCTCACAACTCCTCTTGTCTTTACTAATGCCATCCAGCCGGCCGTGTTCCTCAACATGGCCACTGCCCATATACCTTCTGCTTAGGGGGTATTTTCAGCCGCCTCTTCACTCCCCCCTACTTATTCACTTGGATCTTCGGTGAACGTACCAGCATCCCCTTCCTCCACATTCTGTCCCAACACCGTATTCTCCTCTCCCAAGATAATCCACCCATCCAGGCTCCATTCTTTCTCAACACCTACACGTCTTATACCTTCAGTATCCCTATTGAGCAGTACTTCCCTTGATTTCCACTCTCCCGATCCTTCTCTCAATGCACTTATGTACCTCACTGTTCCTGGGGATGTATGTATCCTCTGCAGTTCCTCTAGTAATCCTGTTAACCTATCCTCAATCTCCCTAGACCTGTAACCCGTTGATGCCGGTACGTCAGGCGGGCGGGCATACGGAGGTGGGGGAGTGGTAGCCTGTGGTGTTGCTGACTCTGCAGGTGGCCCTACTGCAGAGGAAGGGGTCCCCATCGCAGCGGGTACATAACTTGGATTAGTGTATCCTTCTGTGGGATATGTTGTCAAGGGTTATAATCCCCTACCCCCCACTGGTGCCCCACCTTTTCCTTCTTCCTTTCCGTACTTCCCATCTCTCTGCGCCTCCACTCCATTCCCTTGATCCTTTGTGTCTTCGAACATACACCAAAGATTGAGAATCTTTTTTCACTTCTGTAGCTGCTTCCCCTTATATTTTTCTACTAAAAATGTGGACATGTGTTTCAAGATGCTCTTGTTGTGCGAGTCCTGCCCTGGCCATGGGCAGAGCATACCCCTCCTCCTGTCTCCACGATCCACTGCTTATGATATTTCTCCACTCTGTTATGATACAGTGGCAGGGCCTTGTACATGTGCTCTATTGGTGATCCTCCCCCCATGCTAATGACGTCTATTTCTTACTGACCTCGCAGAAATCCCTCTAATGCGCTGCGTACGCTGCCGCTTGCTTGTAACAACAAAAAACAAGAGAATCAACCCCCACCCTTCTCTTTCACCCTTCCATACGCACCCATGCCGCTCCAGGAAATCGGGCAGCACCACACCACACCTCGACACACACAATTACTGCCCCTTCTAGGGCGTGCTTTTCACCCAAGAAACACAACTACCATAGATTAAACAAACACACTACACTAACAACCACAATTGTTCCAGGCCTATTACTTATGAGACCACTACTTTTTATTTCCATACACCTCATTTAAATATTATTTTTCGTCGTGGTACCACCTTCCCTCCCCTTCCGAGGAGGGGATCCCTGCCTTACTTTATAATGCCTTACCTTATAATACTTTACTGAACCACTCAACCAATAATACACATTTTACCAACAATAACCCAACCTCATCCACGTCACATCAATGACTTTGCTCTCCACGTTCTCACACCTTTCACACTTCCTCATGCATCTGTCCCCTACTTGTTATCTCTTACAAGAGTCTACTTATATGTGCGTGCTCACCCAAACTCCTCCGTCACGGGGTACCAAAAACCGCCTGCACTCTCCTCAGAGCCGCGCCTCGCTTCAAAGAGCAGAGAGGACTTTTCTTAAAAGGGCTGTTAGGCAGAAACCTGTGCAGTTCCCTTAGGGAACACTGCAAAAGATTTAGGACTACAGGTGTTAGCAGTAAACCCACTTGGTAGCAGTCTGTACCACCCAGATGTACCTGGTAGCTGTGGCTGAGCAGTCAGACTTCTCTCAAGAAGAGTTAGGCAGTATGCAAAGTATACACAATAGGCACTCAGACACAATAATACAAGCAAACACTGACCAGAGCTTTGGTATCAAAGTATATAATTATTTATTTAAAAACACACTGTTTGAAACACTCCAGCACTCTTGTTGTAAAATATTCTAAACACAGTTACTATTGTAATATATACACCCCTTTTTCCTTATCAGATAAGTCTTAGTAAAACACCACTTATTTTCATACAGAGGTGAGCACTTGACTAGATAGCACTCCAATAAGTTTGTGAAAAAGGGAGGGAAAAAGACAGAATATAGGAAGGTACACCACTCTAAGATTCAGGAACACTGTTAGCAAGGCAGAAGAGCAAAAGTCACTGGTGAGCCAAAGTCCAAAGGCTGGGCCCACTCTTAGAGAGAGCAGAGCACAAATGCGCCCAAGATCACACAGTTACACTAGGCTTAGAAAGTCTTGCAGAGAGTTCAAAAAGAGTTTAGAGAGGCTTACCTTTCCATATTCTGTCTTTTTCCCTCCCTTTTTCACAAACTTATTGGAGTGCTATCTAGTCAAGCGCTTCTCTCTCTGGCTCCTCTAGAAGTTCCAGTCCTAAAAGACCCCGGATGCCTAAAGAATTGGTTGGTATGTATGAGCCTAAGTTGGATGTGTTAGATTGGTTGTCTCTGTTTGAATATAATCATGGGCTCCAGAACATAACAGGAAATGACTTACTCACCTGGTTGTTCTCTAGGCTTCCCCCTGTTGCAACTGATGTGGTAATGGAGTTGGGGGAGGAGGATAGGAAAGAGTATGAATGTGTGAAACTAGCTCTGATAGCTAGATTTGGAAAGACCCCTTCCCAGTATCTTAAGAGGTTTAGGACCCTCAAAAAGCATGATGGTACCCCTTGGGCTACCTGGGTGAGTGAAGGGTTGAAAAACTTAGAGGGATGGATTAAGGGTTACAAAGTGAACACTTATGAAGGTATGAAGAATCTTTTTATGTTGGAGTCAATTTATGATGCCTGCTCTCCTGAGCTCAGACAGAACTTGGCTGATTCAAAGGAATTAGGTTCCCGAAAAGTAGCTAAGGCTGCTGACTTGTGGGTTGCCAACAGGGCCACTCACAAGGATTCTGGGGTAACTCAGAAAAAGGATGAGGGGAAACAGCCTAAAAAGGACTCCTAAGAGAATTCTAATACTGCAAATTCCAAAGAGGGCCCCAAACAAAACCAGAAAGGTAAGCCACCAGGGAAACCACAGCAGAATAGTGTCTCCTCTGGTGCCAAACCAGAGGGGGGTCAGAACAAGCCCCCATTCCAGAAGGCATTTGGTAAATGCTTTGTTTGTGGCTCTACTGACCATGTGAAAGGAGATCCCAGATGCAAGGGTAAACCTTCAGGGATCCAACTTGCCTCCTTAGCCTTCGCTCCAGAAGAGGAAGTCCTAATGGCAAGTGGAAACTTTCTACTGCTGGCTGATGAACCCATTGGTGTCTCAGCCAGTGTCTCTTTAGTCTCTCTGGGGTTGTGGGAACAACAGAACTTAGTTGTGTATAATTATATCCCAGATAATACTAAGGAGTATTATAAAGACAGTGTCCAGGTGAATGGTCAGGAGACTCCTGCCATTAGAGACACTGGGGCCAGCATAACTGTGGTGGATGAATCATTTTTCAAGGCAGAGGATGTTGCTAAGGCACCCAAATGCCTCACCAAGTTAGCTGGAGGGCCTGTGCAGATGTGTACCCAGTTACCAGTTCTCATCCAGTGTAATGATATGGCTGTAAAGATACCTGTCAGTGTACAATGTGAAGTACCAGGTAGCATTTTGTTGGGTAATGACCTGAAAGCTCTTGGAGTTGTGTCACATACCCCCAGACCACCTAGTAAAAGGTTACAGGAGCTCACAAAACCTGCAAGAGAGAAAACCCTGCGAGGGTTATCTCAGGAGATGACAGAGATCACTCCTTTACCACTGGAGCAACTCACTGCAGTAACTACCAGATCAGGAGCAAAGGGGCAACCCAAGTCAGCAGCAAGCACTCCAGTGCTTCCAACAATTACACCTGTAACTCCACCTTCAGCTGAGGCTGAGAGGGAGGTACAACCCTGTGTGGTTGAACTAGACTCTGAAGAAGAGCTAGTGGGAGGCCAAGAACTTATTGGAGATCTAGACCCTGAGGACCATCCTAAACTGCAGTCTTTACTGGCAGAAGGTGGGCCCAGCAGGGCAGTTTTCCGTAAGGGACCAAGAGAATGTCCGACTCTAGAGGGCCTCCGCCACCAGGCAGCTGCTCAGGCTGATGGGCAAGAGCCTGGGAAGTATAGGTTGCACTGGGAAGATGGCCTCTTCTACAGTGAACCAACAGAGTCTGAACCTGGAGACTACAAACGCCTTGTAGTACCTCAAGAAAACAGACAACAGTTCTTGCACTTAGCCCACGAGATTCCTTTGGCTGGTCACTTGAGTTTCAAGAAGACCAAGGAAAGGCTCTCACTCTACTTCTATTGGCCAAAAATGGGGGCAGAAGTAGATAAGTTTTGCAAGAGCTGCCATACCTGCCAAACTTCTGGTAAGGTTGGCTCCTAGAATGTGGCACCTTTAGTGCCTCTCCCAGTTGTGGGAGTCCCATTTGAGAGGGTAGGGATTGACATTGTTGGTCCCCTTCATCCCCCAACCTCCTCAGGCAACATGTTTATCCTTGTTGTAGTATACCATGCTGCTAGATACCCTGAGGTAATTCCTATGAGGACTGTTACAGCCCCGGCTGTGGCTAAGCCCTTCCTTGGTATTTTTACCAGGGTTGGGTTTCATAAGGAAGTAATATCCGACAGGGGGTCAAACTTTATGTCCCACTACATGAAAGCCATGTGGGAAACCTGTGGAGTTACTTACAAGTTCTCAACCGCATACCACCCCCAGACCAATGGGTTGGTAGAAAGGTTTAACAGAACCATGAAGAGCATGATAGGTGCTTTAGAGGAACCTCTGAAAAGAAAGTGGGACCTTCTACTGCCATGCCTTATCTTTGCTTATAGAGAAGTCCCTCAGGAGGGAGTAGGTTATCCTACCTTTGAACTTCTCTATGGCCATCCAGTCAGAGGTCCGTTGGCCCTGATTAAGGAGGGATTGGAAGGTGCTCCTCCCCTCAAGTCAGTCAGAGTGACTGACTATGTGATAGGTCTCCGAAAGAGAATGTCACACATGATGGCAGAAGCTAGTGATAACCTGAAAGCTGGACAAGCTTTGGTCAAGCATTGGCATGATCAAAAGGCTAACATGGTTGAATTCGATCAAGACCAGCTAGTTCTTGTTCTGCTCCAAACAAAGCAGAGGGCCTTGCAAGACAAATGGATTGGACCCTACAAAGTTGTGGGAAAACTTGGAGAGGTCAACTATCTGGTGGATCTGGGCAGACCCAGGGAAGCTCCTAGAGTCTTCCACACCAACCGACTGAAAGCGTACGTCCCCAGACCTGAAGTAGGAGCCTTGCTTCTAGCTTCAGCAGCGGAGGAAGAAGAGAGTGAGTCTCTCCCTGATCTCCTCAGAGGTGTACCTTTAGATGAGAAAATTGAAGGAGTCAATCTCTCTTCAGATCTGACACCTGAGCAACAAGAGGAGTGCAAATCTTTGTTAAATCAGTTTGCCTCCCTGTTCTCACTCTCACCAGGCTTGACCCCTTGGGGACAGCACGAGATACTCACTGGTGACTGTCTGCCAGTCAAAAGCAGAGGATACAGAATGTCAGAAAATGTGAGAACCCATATCAAGGGGGAGGTCAAGAAGATGCTTGATCTCGGGGTAATAGAACCCTCTACTAGTCCATGATCTAGCCCAGTTGTGTTAGTACCAAAGGCAGGATCCAAAGACTTGAGATTCTGTGTGGACTAAAGAGCTCTTAATGCAGTCACAAAGACTGATGCCCACCCTTTACCAAGGACAGATGAGTTGGTGGATAAACTAGGTGCAGCCAAGTACCTCAGCACATTTGACCTTACGTCAGGCTATTGGCAAATAGCCTTGACAGACCATGACAAGGAGAAAACTGCATTTTCCACCCCAGTTGGCTTGTACCAGTTTAAGGTCATGCCTTTTGGATTAGAAAATGCACCTTCTACATTCCAAAGGATGGTGAACCAAGTTCTAGCTGGGATGGAGGACTTCTGCATGGCATACTTGGATGACATTGCAGTCTTCGGCCACTCCTGGGAGGACCATGTGAACCACCTAGGACATGTTTTGCAGGCTCTTGGACAGGCCAATTTTTCCTACCAAGGCAAGTAAATGCCAGATAGGTCAAAGTAAGGTGGTCTACCTTGGGCATGAGGTAGGAGGTGGAGAAATAAGGCCTTTGCTCAGCAAGATTGAAGCTGTGCAAAATTGGACAACACCTACTACTCAAACCCAAGTGAGAGCCTTCCTAGGCCTCACTGGGTATTACAGGAATTTCATTGACAACTATGGGACCATAGCTTCTCCACTGAATGTAATCTCCTCTCCAAAATTCCCTAAAAAGGTGAAATGGAATGAGGAGTGCAATCAGGCCTTTGAAAAACTGAAGAAAGCTCTTTGCCAAGCTCCAGTATTGAGAGCTCCTGACTACCACCAAACTTTCATTGTACAAACTGATGCTTCCAATGTAGGTATAGGTGCAGTTCTAAGCCAACTGGATAAGAAGGGTAGGGAGCACCCCATTTGCTTCATCAGCCGTAAGCTGAAGGATCCTGAGACAAGGTGGGCAACAATCGAAAGAGAATGCTTTGCTATTGTGTGGGCACTGAAGAAGTTTAGGCCATACTTGTATGGTTCTACTTTTGTCATTCAGACTGACCACCAACCCTTGAGATGGTTAATGCAAATGAAGGGAGAAAATCCAAAACTATTGAGATGGTCAATCTGCCTGCAAGGGTTTGATTTCATCATTGAGCACAGGTCAGGGTGTCACCATCAAAATGCTGATGGACTCTCTAGGATGTATGTCATCGACTAGAGGTATGAGGTTCATCCGGGAGTGGATTAAATCCTCCTGTCCCTTAGTCTGGGGGGGGGCGAGTGTTAGGGAGAATTCTCTGTTTAGGCTGAATTTCTTAACCTAGTGAGTCCCCCAGCCTTGCTGGATTTTTGGGGTTTATTTTTTTCTCCTGCCAAGAGTGAGACTCTTTTACCCTCACTCTTGGACATGATTTGAGGGTGTTTCTTTGAATCTAGATGTGTTTAATGGGCTATGGGGTCTTTTACTCCATAGGGCTTCATGTGTTTTTGTGATGTGTGTTACACAGGACCCTCAGTGCAGTAACACAGGTGTGTCATAGTGACCCCCCAGTATAGACTCCATACCCTGGGACTGACTACTGTCTCCCAGGGCATGTAAAGTCACCATTGACTTTACTAGTCTTAAATTCTGAACAGAACCAGTACAAACCATCATATTGTGGGCGTACTGGCTGGGGCAATTCAATTACCCCAGGGTCTGTTAGTCGAGGGGGCACGTCTCCGTCCCCCCTGATCAAGTTTTGGCTGGTGGCAGTGGATACTACTTTTTATATTCAACCGCGAATATTTTCCTATGGGATTTCCCATTGTTTTAGGCTACTATCTTTATTTAATTATTTACGGTAGCCTCGAACATACCGCCGGTTTATTTAATTAATATTAATTCTCTGGTTGGTATTTTTTGCCAAAACTTGATTCTAAAATGGCGTTTGTGTTCTCTTCTGTGACTCCAACCCAAGTCGAGCCCTTTGTTCCACTTTTTGGCGGGCTTCTCCACAGAAGCCCTCCAAAGTGGTGCCACTCTGTCTGGGGTACTTAGGAGGGGTGGAGGGGGATTTAGGCACCCTGGACTGAGTTGCCTAGGCCGTCCATATTGGCCCAAGTGGTGAGCCGGCCAGCTCACCACTTAGCATGTTTGAGTGACAGCTATGCTGAGTGAATGGGGGTTTTCTGCATAAAAGCAGGGCTTTGGGGACTGGAACTTCAGAAGTCGCCACAGGACCTAAGAATCCGACGAGGGAGAAGCTGAGCCGACCTGCCACAACGACACCACCGGTGGAGCCCTGCTGGACCGTCTCACCACTTTTCCCAACGACAGAGGAGATCTCCTGCCGGAGAGTCTTCTTCCTTTAACTGGTGGGGATAACCAGTTTCACCGTCTTTTCGCCTTCCCGACGTACCTCGTGGCCGACTTGCCTGTGCCAAGCACCCCGGCAACCGGGATACCACGTTTTACCACGACCGCGAAACAAAGGTACCACCTTTAACCGGAAACCTCTGCGGCTGGTTTCTTCCCTAGCAGTGCAACGACCTTCATCTTTCCTCCAAGTCGAGATCTCCTCTTCCCCTGGACGACGACGCGACTTGCACCCACTGCCAGGAACAACTGCCACCGCTGGAGGATCCTTCCCACTTAAGGTACTGTGTCCCGCCTGGCTTCCCTTGCTACCGACTGTACGGGGTAGATTTAGCCCCCGGCTTTCGAACCTGGGTTAGCCTGGGACACCCTGGCTAAACTTTCCTAAGCCTCTCTAAACTCTTTTTGAACTCTCTGCAAGACTTTCTAAGCCTCGTGTAACTGTTTGATCTTGGGCGCATTTGTGCTCTGCTCTCTCTAAGAGTGGGCCCAGCCTTTGGACTTTGGCTCACCAGTGACTTTTGCTCTTCTGCCTTGCTAACAGTGTTCCTGAATCTTAGAGTGGTGTACCTTTCCATATTCTGTCTTTTTCCCTCCCTTTTTCACAAACTTATTGGAGTGCTACCTAGTCAAGCGCTCACCTCTGTATGAAAATAAGTGGTGTTTTACTAAGACTTATCTGATAAGGAAAAAGGGGTGTATATATTACAATAGTAACTGTGCTTAGAATATTTTACAACAAGAGTGCTGGAGTGTTTCAAACAGTGTGTTTTTAAATAAATAATTATATACTTTGATACCAAAGCTCTGGTCAGTGTTTGCTTGTATTATTGTGTCTGAGTGCCTATTGTGTATACTTTGCATACTGCCTAACTCTTCTTGAGAGAAGTCTGACTGCTCAGCCACAGCTACCAGGTAAATCTGGGTGGTACAGACTGCTACCAAGTGGGTTTACTGCTAACACCTGTAGTCCTAAATCTTTTGCAGTGTTCCCTAAGGGAACTGCACAGGTTTCTGCCTAACAAGGGCTTTGGCTAAAACACTCGGAACACGTGTTTTTTCGGGCCGGTCGCTGTTGGTGAGCGCGGATCCTAATGGAGAAGCGGCTTGGAAGCCTCTGCAGGTACGGGAGGGTGCTGGGATCATGTTGGGGTCACGAATTGAAGGCACGCCCCTGAACGCTCACACCAGAGAGAATAAAACCCACTAGGGAAGAAAGGCCCAAGTTAATCTTGTAAGGATAACAAGTTTAATCTCACGCATATGAGAGCAAAAGCAAAGAACTCTGCTGCTAAGAATGTTGTGCCAAAGAGGGGTACAAGCAGAAACGTTTAAAGGTACACCGTGTCATAGTGACACAACAACATACAGTAAAAACCCACACGGCTGATTGGATGGACCCTATACAGGTGCTGCCTTTATCCATATGGGATAGCAGTTTATTGGTCCCAGCCCAATCCGTCCGTCTTCCATCACAAGGGTGCTGCGAGGCTCATCTTCTTCTTATGTTGAAGGTCGGAAAACAAATGAATTATACTCCTACTGTACAGCTTGTTTATCACTCATACTGTGCACTTGGCAGGCCTTAAGATGACACACAGGAGGTTCCAGGGCACTCTACCCTTCACACACACATTTCACTCACTCCCTCCGTGCCATCCAGCTCCGCCCTTGTTTTAAACTATAATTTATCCCTCCCAGCACCTTGCAATACAAATCACATGATGTTTGCTTCAACAATACACCATGTCCATCCTCTTTCAACATTTCATGACTTGTTACTTTGTGGTTGGTGGCCAAAGGGCACCTGGTGTCGTGGAATTCGGGGATTTTAGGGTTTAGTCAATTATATGGGGTATAAGGCGAGATGCCCTTTCCTGAGTGGTCCCGAGTTATTTTATTTATAACTCGGGACCACTCAGGAAAGGGCCGGGTCATGCTTTGGCCAAAGTGAGATAACATGCACACCAGGTGCCGGCCTCTGATTGCCGCCTTGAAGGGCACATTCCTCTTGGGTGAAAGACACATCTTTGCAATGCTTTCAAGAACAATGAATAAACAGTGTGGGTGGTGGGGGTGCAAACTGTCCTCATGGGAGCTCAGGCATGACTGGAGATTTCTGTGGCCTCGTGGATTTGGGCCTAGTGCATGTAATGCTGCATTTACCACGCAAGCCTTCTCTTCTACCTATGATTATTAATACCTGCGCAACATAGCAATGCCTCCCGCACCTTGGGTTCACATCATATGATTACACTATAATTGGTTATATTAGAATGGGGTCCTGCTTGATGGGGCGACGTCCCTTTCATTGTCCCCCCTTTCCCCTGGCTCATCACAGTGCCTTAAATGCATCTCGCCTAACTTTAAAGTGCCTGGGGGGGCTGCCCCCTTCCCAACAAGGGCCAGGAGCTTTGTTAGTTTTAATGTCTAATATAGCTTGTTTAATTGCTGAAAATTATATAGGTGTATTAAGGGGAGAAAGATCAATAGGGTCAATAGAGATCTTCTTATTTCTTTCAATAAAGGAGTGGATTTTGCACTCCTTAATAGAAGGATTAGAAGAGTATAGGTTATAATAGAAGTCTAAAAAGGCTCAATTTATGTCATTTTGATTAGTTAATCTATTTACATTAGAAGAGATGGTGTGTCACGCTCACCTGGTCTCCACGGGGGCGTGCTCGTGTGCGTAGGGTGTTGTCTGTCCTGATGCTGCTCTGCTTGGCTGGTGATGCTAGCTTGCGTCTCCCCTTAGTCCTTGCTTCAGGAGATGTTAGCCTGCAAGTCGAAACAAGATATTAGCTACCGAAGGGAGCTGGTCAGTGGTTTCACCTCCTTCCGGTCTATCCTTCACTTTTTCTGGCTCACCTCTGTTTTTTTAATGGGCGAGCTCTCCGTCCTGCACACTCTGGCAGGGGCGCGGTTTACAGTCTTTCCTGGATCGAGTTACATCACTGATCCGAAGGAAGTTGCTGAAGTAGAAGGCCCGGGAGTAAGCAGGTAAGTCTCTATTCCAATAACTGCTTGGAATGACTGCCTTTAAGTCTTTCTGTTCAAGATAACTAATGTCCGTTATTGTCTTACAGGTGTGGCATTAAGCGACCTTCGGATGATGGATGACCCTCCTGACAATGATGCTCAGGATTCCTGCCGGTAAGTATAGCGCTGTGCTGGGCGCACGAATGTTCGCCTCTCTAGCTTTCCTTTGCTACGTGCGACTAACCTGTTTGTCCTTTTCTGTTCAGCAGGTACGGCGCGAGTCCAGGAAGAAGAATAGAAGATCCGTGTGGCGGTGTCAAGCTGCGGCGCGCTGCTGAGTGAAGAACTGTCCGATGAAGTTCCAAGAGTGGGCCGATCAGGTGAGTAGCTACCCGAGAGGGTGCTTTTCGTTCTGTTCTGCAGATGCAGCGGTCCGTGGGAAAGCAGGAGATGAGATCTGGATGTACTGCAGCTAAGGCCTTCGATGCTTAAATAACTCCTTTTATTCTCTGTTCGCAGGTGCCGATGGATGGAAGACTCTGGACGGGCGTGGAAGAAGGAAGCAAGAACTGATCTGACATGGTGAGCATTACGCTGCAGGAGTGCAGAATAACGCGAAGCGTGTTCAGATTGTTGGGTGCGGTTTAAATAGCCTTGCAAGTAGTTCCAAGAAAATAGTCCTCTTCTCTCAGGTAAAGTAGTTGCAGGCCACACCCTGAACTGAATGGCTCAGCCTCTCAGAGCCAAGTCAATGGACCATGTAACTAACACCTCCATGAGCCTGGCGCCAGCGGCACCAGGACTGAGTCCAGGTGAGCCTGGCTGGGGCCTGATAAGCCCCCAAGGGGGCCAAAGTCTGGGATGGCCCCACCAGTTTCAGGGTTTTGGGTGCCTGCACCATGACAGCACTCCCCCCCGAAACCCCTCTAATGGCTGAACCACTCATTGGTCCTGATTTGTTTGGGTGATTACGGTGGAACCTTTTCAGTAACCGTGGAGCATGTACATTCTCACTAGGTTCCCATGACCTTTAATGCGGTCCGTACCCTTTCCAGTCTATCAAGTAAAAGAGTTTTGATTTGGTGATTTTTGAGTCCAGAATCTCTTTAACCTCGAACTCAGGTTCTCCGTTCACTGTGACCGGTTTCATGGTTTCACAACTCGTGTTCCAGGTTGCACCGGTTTCAAAAGTGAGACGTGGAACACTGGATGAATTTTCATGTGCGGGGGTAAGTCCTATTTCATAGCCACTGGATTGATTATGGCCTTGATGTTATACGGACCCAAATATCTGGGATTGAAAGTACGAGGCCCTTTAACAGGTATGTGCTTTGACACCAACCAGACTTCATCCCCAACCTGATAACTTGGAGCTTCACTTCTATGTGCGTCGGCTGATTTCTTGTACCTTTCCTTAGCCTGCCTTAGATGATCTGTTGCTTGTTTGAAGGCTTGGGAGATGGTAGAGTGCAAACTTTTCGCAGCTGGCATTTCCAGAAGTTGTGGCGGGTCAAGGTTGGAAGTTTGTGGGTGTAACCCATAGATTATATAGAAGGGGCTTTGACCTGTGCTGGAATGGAGTGAGTTGTTATAGGCATACTCGGTGATCCATAAAACATCCTTCCAGCTGCCTTCAGTTTGATGTAACATGCACCTGATATATTGCTCCAAGGTCTGGTTTGTTCTCTCTGTTTGACCATCGTTTTGGGGATGGTGACTGGTGGAAAGTCTTACGTCGATTTGAGCTAACTCGCAACACTTCTTCCAGAAGCGTGAGATAAACTGGCTGCCACAGTCTAAGATCAGAATGGAATGGAATCCATGTATTCGGACAATCAGTTCCAGTAATTCTTTAGCCAGAATTGAAGCTGAGGGTAGTCCTTTTAACGGGATCAAGTGGGACATTTTTGAAAACAAATCCACCACTACTAAAATTGTGTTGAATCCGTTACTCGGAGGAAGGTCTGTTATGAAATCAAGAGATAGTGTATGCCAAGGCGTTGGTGGAATGTCTAATGCTGAAGCAGGCTTGGCGATTTTTTCTTTTGGGCCTTGTTTTGAGCGCAAACTCCACAGGATAGCACAAACTGCTTGATGTCCTTACGCCATGTTGGCCACCAAAATTGTCGTTTGACCTTGGCCTCAGTTTTTGTAATTCCAGGGTGACCTTCTACTAATGAGTCATGGTAATGTGAGATTACTTTTTCCTGAAGTTCTCTGCTGGGTAGATAGAGACGTCCTTGAAAATAGGGTAGTTGTTTAGTGACCGAATGGTGAGGACTTTTGGTCGGCCAATCCTTTAGGGTGTTGGAATCCATGAGATGAGAGATACTCTCTTGAACGTCTTCTAATGTTAGAGACGTAGTAATCCCAAGAATCTTCTCACCGGGAATGATAGGCACTGGGTCGGGATTGGCATTTTCCTCGTCTACTCCTATACGGAACAGTGCATCTGCCTTGCCATTTCGACAGCCAGGTCGATAGGTAATTACAAAGTCAAACTCTGCAAAAAATAATGCCCATCAGAGTTGACGAGATGATTGGGCTTTTGCCACCTTCAAGTACTGTAAATTGCGATGATCGGTAATTACTGTGATGGTGTGTCTAGCTCCGAGGAGGTAATGTCGCCAGGCTTTGAAGGACGCCTTGATGGCTAACAGTTCCTTGTCTGTAATCGCATAGTTCAGCTCGGGAGCCGTAAATTTCCGTGACCAAAAGGCTACCGGTTGCAGTTGACCCGTTTCGGGATCCCTTTGTGAAAGGACTGCGCCCATTGCCAAACTGGAAGCATCCGTTTCGACCACGTACGGTAGATCTGGACGAGGGTGTTTCAAGATCGGGGCTGAGATGAATCTTTGTTTTAGTGGAAGGCTTTCTCAGCTTCTTCGGACCATTGAAAACGCTTGTTTTTGTGCAACAGAGTGGTGATGGGGTACACTAGTTGCAAGAATCCTGGAATGAAGCGCCGAAAGAAGTTTGCAAATCCGAGCATACTCTGAACTCCTTTCATCGAGGTTGGCGACGGCCAGTTGAGAATGGCATCCACCTTTCGTGAATCCATGCACACACCATGAGGAGTTAGAACAAATCCGAGTAACTCAACCTCAGTAACATGGAAAAAACATTTCTCCAACTTTGCAAATAGCTTGTGTTGTCGAAGTTTTTCCAAAACTGCTCGGACATGTTTCACATGTTCTTGCTCTGAACGGGAGTATACCAGAATGTCGTCGTTGTATACTACGACATACACATCAATCATTTCTCGCAAAACATCGTTCATGAAATATTGGAACGCCGCTGGGGCGTTGCAAAGGCCAAAAGGCATCACCTGGTATTCAAATAGCCCGTATTTGGTGCGGAAAGCGGTCTTCCATTCGTCCCCTTTCCTGATCCGCACCAGGTGGTAAGCTCCCCGGAAGTCTAACTTGGTGTAAATCCGGGCTTCTTTAACTTGATCCAATAAGTCAGGAATCAGAGGCAACGGGCAACAGTTTTTAACAGTGATCTGATTCAATGTGCGGTAGTCGATGCAAGTCCTAAGGTCACCTTCCTTTTTAGGCACGAAGAATAACGGTGAGGCCCAGGGGACTTGGATGGGCGGATGAAACCGTTAGCCAGATACTGGTCTAAATATTTTCTCAAATGCAGGTTCTCGGGTTCTGTGAGAGCATATATTCGACCACACGGAATCGGTGCTCCTGGTACTAGGTCGATCTGGCAGTCATACGACCTGTGAGGGGGCAGTGTGCTAGCTTGATCCTTTTGGAATACATCCTGATAGTCTTGATATACCAGAGGTAGCGAGTTGGTTGGTTTCATGATCATTGTCGCTCCAGTGACCAAAGGTCCTTTAGTTGGATAACAAGTCTGAACACAGTCGACTGAGAAGGTCTGCCTCTTGGCATGCCAGTCTATGCAAGGATTGTGTGATTCCAACCATGGCATACCCAGAATTATCTGAAATTGTGGGGCCTTGATTATATCAAACACTATGGTTTCCCGATGACAGTCTTGGCACAAAAGAGTCATCTCAGCCGTAGAGTGTGTTACCGGACCCGAAGCTATTTCAGTTCTGTCGACTGTGGTGACTAAGTCTGTTGTTGCCTTTTCGCAAAGGGAAAGGTTCATCCTTGAAGCCAATTCTTGATCCATATAATTTCCAATGGCTCCACTGTCGATGTATGCTCCGACTGCATGCATTCGAGACGGTTGCTGGTGGATTATAAGGACCATAGGCAAAACTAGGTGCGTGGTGTGTGGTTTGGGAGTCCTTCTTTTCGCTCGGCAAGCGGACCTCTACGCCTGTCGGGGCGGAGAGGTTTTCCGGCTCAGACTCTGTTTTAACCTTACTGGCAACTACTACTGCCTTTTTGGGTGGCTTCACTGGGCATTCTCTGAGAAAATGGCTGGCTGAACCACAATATAAACACAACTGTTGTTGTCTTCTCCTATCCCTTTCGGCCTTGGTTAAAGGCCCCCGTACTTCCCCGATTTGCATGGGTTCTGACACATCGGTGGTCCTGGAGGCATTTTCCTTGGGGCACACGAATACTCTAGAATCAATTCTAGCACGATCTGCCTTACGGTTCTGCAGTCTGTGATCTAGCTGGACTACCAAGTCTATGTACTCAGCACAGTCCCTGGGCGGGTTCACCACTTGATCTAAAACGTCCTTTAACCCCCCTCTCAGACCATGGTAAAAAAGCGTTGTTCTCTTGTCGTCCGGCCAATCAGTTTCCACAACCAGTCTGTTGAAGGTCGCGATGTATGTTAACAAATCCTGATTGCCCTGATGCAAAGACAAGAGCTCATTATCAAAAGTCTCGCAAAATGGGATCATCCCAACTGACAGGAGGTACAGACCAGTCAGCAGCACTGCCGCTAAGATATGAAATTATTTATTTGGTGCGGGGGGTACCGCTGACCCCACCCTGGGTAGCGGCGTCTGCCCCACCTGTGACTGCAGCAGCTGTCTAGCGAGATCGTCGGTGCACTCCTTGGCTACAATCAGTTCACTTCGTAAGGCATTGGTTTCCTGTCTAGCCGAATGGACCTCGGCCCTGAGTTCCCCCAAAAGCTGAGCTAGCTGATCAGTTTCCGAGGTTTCCATGACGCCCAGGTAGAGAATTTTATGTAGGCTTTGCGTTCTGTCACGCTCGCCCGGTCTCCACGGGGGCGTGCTCGTGTGCGTAGGGTTTTGTCTGTCCTGATGCTGCTCTGCTTGGCTGGTGATGCTAGCTTGCATCTCCCCTTAGTCCTTGCTTCAGGAGATGTTAGCCTGCAAGTCGAAACAAGATATTAGCTACCGAAGGGAGCTGGTCAGTGGTTTCACCTCCTTCCGGTCTATCCTTCACTTCTTCTGGCTCACCTCTGTTTTTTTAATGGGCGAGCTCTCCGTCCTGCACACTCTGGCAGGGGCGTGGTTCACAGTCTTTCCTGGATCGAGTTACATCACTGCTCCGAAGGAAGTTGCTGAAGTAGAAGGCCCGGGAGTAAGCAGGTAAGTCTCTATTCCAATAACTGCTTGGAATGACTGCCTTTAAGTCTTTCTGTTAAAGATAACTAATGTCCGTTATTGTCTTACAGGTGCGGCGTTAAGCGACCTTCGGATGATGGATGACCCTCCTGACAATGATGCTCAGAATGCCTGCCGGTAAGTATAGCGCTGTGCTGGGCGCGCAAATGTTTGCCTCTGTAGCTTTCCTTTGCTACGTGCGACTAACCTGTTTGTCCTTTTCTGTTCAGCAGGTACGGCGCGAGTCCAGGAAGAAGAATAGAAGATCCGTGTGGCGGTGTCGAGCTGCGGCGCGCTGCTGAGTGAAGAACTGTCCGATGAAGTTCCTGGAGCGGGCCGATCAGGTGAGTAGCTACCCGAGAGGGTGCTTTTCGTTCTGTTCTGCAGATGCGGCAGTCCGTGGGAAAGCAGGAGATGAGATTTGGATGCACTGCAGGTAAGGCCTTCGATGCTTAAATAACTCCTGTCATTCTCTGTTCGCAGGTGCCGATGGATGGAAGACTGGACGAACGTGGAAGAAGGAAGCAAGAACTGATCTGACACGATGAGCATTACGCTGCAGGTGTACAGAATAACGGGAAGCGTGTTCAGATTGTTGGGTGCGGTTTAAATAGCCTTGCAAGTAGTTCCAAGAAAATAGTCCTCTTCTCCATATCCCTTCTCTCGGGTAAAGTAGTTCCAGGCCACACCCTGAACTGAATGGCTCAGCCTCTCAGGGCCAAGTCAATGGACCATGTAACTAACACCTCCATGAGCCTGGCGCCAGCAGCGCCAGGACTGAGTCCAGGTGAGCCTGGCTGGGGCCTAATAAGCCCCCAAGGGGCCCCACCAGTTTCAGGGTTTTGGGTGTCTGCACCATGACATGGTGTGGGTGATGAGGGATTTTTCTTTTTTCCTTTTTAAATAAGACACCACTATTTTCACGGCTTTGTTGGAGCTACTATATAATTTAGATCTAGAGCGAAGTATAGAGTTTGCAGCTTTGTCAGTACACAATTTATTAAATTCAATACGCTTACTAATAAGAGTTTTGGCAGTCATAGGATCGGGTTTGGCATAATAAGACCTTTCTAGATCCTTTCTGGAAGCTAATAAAGTGTTATGGATGGATTCAGATTGTCATTTTTTGAAAGCTGAAAATTGAGTAATAAACCCACCTAGGGTTGCTTTGAAAGCATCCCAATTATTGTGAATGTAAGTATGTTCTGGTCGATTATGGAGAAAGAAATCTTCAATAAATAAATTAGTTTTTCAATGAAGGAGTTACCTTTTTTTTAACAACTTTATTTATATTTGCACACAGGTTATGCACTTACAATTATACCATTCGATTAATCAAGCATAAATACATATACAGGTCAATTCTCTTCAGTGTTCAGGTTATCGAGGTCTGCCAGTTCCGCCAGATATTGTTTATATCGGGACCATATGTTTCTGGGTCTACAGGGGGCCATAACTGAGTCTATGTAAAGTTCTTCAGTATCGTTGACCCACACCATATCTCTATTCCAGTCTTCTAGTGTGGGTTATTGCGCATTCTTCCATCTCAATAAAATTACCCTTTTCGCTATTAGAAGGCTTAGATTCAATAGTTTGCGCCACGTCGGGTTCATTTTCCCTTCTGCCCCCAACATGCAGATCTGTGGTGTCCATTTCACTGGTTGGTCTGCCATCTTATCCAGTGCTCCACAAACCTCTGCCCAGTATTGTCTCAACTTAGCACAGTCCCATAGCATGTGAAATATGTTCGCATTCTCAGAGTTACATCTCGGACAGGTACCAGCCGAGGTGGGATATATTTGCTTAAGTTTGGACGGTGTGTAATGTGTCCTGTGGACTATTTTATAATGAATCAGTTTGAGTCGTGAATTACAAGATATCCATTTGGTCATTGCGCAGATCCGGGACCATTCCTGGTCTTCTATCGACTGCCCCAGGTCTTGTTCCCACTTGCCCTTAGCTGTGTGAGTCGCCGCTGGGCGTGTTTGCAGTATGGTTTTATATAGAGTGGATGCAGTTATTTTCTGGGTCCCTCCCGTGAATATATAACCTAGTGCCATATTTCTCTCAGGTTCCTTCGGGAATGTTGAGTACATATGTTGTGCGAAGGCTGCCACCCTATGGTATTGTTGCTTATGTGTATTTGTGTTTCCTACTACATCTTTTATGTCCTCCCATTGGAGAAAGCTATGATCTGAGAACAACCGTCCCCACTGGGTGACACCTCTAGCACTCCAGTGCATTACCATTTCACTCTCGATAGCGAAGGGTGTGTGTGGGTCCCCCCATATAGGCATACTTGGGTGGTATAGCTTATTGGCTCCGTGTATGTCAACAATCCTGGACCATGCCGTGATAGTAACCCTGAATGGGTTTGTCGTGTTGTACTGTTTAGGGGTGGGCTTTGTTATCCCATGCAGAGCCAGTATCGCCTCGCACTCCCTCAGTGTGGGGGGTGGGGTGGGGGCGGGGTTGAGAAAGGATGTGGTCCACCCAGCCGCATGGAGCGCCTGCGCAGCTAGGTAGTATAGTTCCATATCTGGTGCCATCAGTCCGCCTCAGGAGTGTGTCTGTTAGTACCCTCCAACTCAGTCTGGGATGCCTTCCCCATACAAATGTTGTGCAGGCGCTATTAATTCTAGAGAACAGAGCGCGGCCTGGCCATACTGGCACTGTGCTAAAAAGGTAGAAGAGTATCGGTAATATTACAATTTTTATCAAGGCTATCCTCCCGGCCAGTGATATGGGTAACACGCTCCAGGGTTTCATCTTGGCACACAGTGCATCAACGAGTGTCGTGTAGTTCAGTGCTCGGGACAGTTGGGGAGTTCTGGCTATATGAGCTCCTAAATAAACAATATGTTCCGTGTTCCATAAAAGCCCATGTAGGTTTTGGGGTTGTGAGGTGTTGTCTGTGAGCGGGAATATCTCTGACTTATTTGGGTCAGGCGCAGCCCTGAGTATTCACCGAACCTTCCCACCTCCGCTAGCACCCTGCCAAGTGTGCGATCCGGATTCTTGAGATATAGTAAAATGTTGTCCGCATATAGTGTTATAATATAGAGCTTGCCCTCCAGCATTAGCCCGAACGTACTGCAATGTGACCTAAGTATATCCGCTAGAGGTTCTATCACCAGCGCGAAGAGTAATGGGGAGAGTGGGCAACCCTGCCTGGTGCCACCCAACAGTTCCAGTATGTCTGTGAGGGATCCATTGATTCTAATCCTAGCGTAGGGTCTTCTGTATAGTATCCGGATCCATTTTATGAATTTTGGACCAAACCCATAGTTCCGTAGCACTCCAAAGAGAAAGGGCCAGGAGACTGTGTAAACGGCCTTCCTCATGTCAAGGGAGACGGCTATTCCCTGAGTGCAAGGGGGTATCGTGGCTATTATTTGGTGACATCTTCTTATATTTGTTGCTTTGGATCTACCCAGTATAAAACCGTCCTGGTCCTCATGAACCATGTATGGCATCAATGGTGTGAGTCTGGTTGCTAGTATTTTGCTAGGATTTTGTCAGTGTTTATTAAGGACAGTGGCCGGTATGATCCACATTCTCCAGGAGGTTTCCCCGGTTTAAGTAAAAGTGATTATTGCTTCTCTAGTAGATACTGGGAGTTCACCCTTATCTAGTGCTTCCGTCCATACAGCATGCAGCCTGGGAGCTAGAAGCTGACTGAATTCTTTGTAGAACTCAGCTCCCAGCCTATCGGAGCCCGGGGCTTTCCCATTGGGGAGAGCTTTTATTGCTGCACCTATTTCTGCCACTGTTATGGGTTCCTCTAGCAATTCCCTAGTCGCATCGGCTATAAGCGTTGTCGGTATCTGAGAGAGGTATTGTTCTATCTCGGCCTCTGTGACAGAGCACTGGGGGAATATAATTATTTATAGAACGTGCAGAATGTTTCTTTCAGTTTCTCCTGATCTGTGGACATCGTGCCATCTGCTAATTGAATACAAGGTATGTTCGTGGGGCTTCTCTCTCCGCGCACCATTCTGGCTAATAGTTTCCCTGGGCATTCCCCTTCTCCATATCTACGCGCCGCCATGGGTCTGTCAAAGTATCTGATCTCTTGGTCTGCTGCTTCCCGAAACTCATCTAGCTTAGTCTTTATTTCTGTACCCAGATGAGGGGAGGAGGACAGAGCATGTTGGGTCTGCAGTGATGTTAGTTGTGCTTCCAACCTAGCCAGTCTAGCCCGAATGTCTTTGAGAATTCCCCCCTCTATTGATATCGACTGACCTCTTAAGCATACTTTAAATGCCTGCCATAGTGTAGCCTGACTTGATACCGAGTGTTCATTGATCTCAAAATATTCCTGTATGTATTGCACCATAGAGTCTTTATATACTAGATCCCTTCAGGCCGACGGTTTGAATCTCCCTTGATCTTGTCCGGGATTTGCAATGTCAATTGTATCGGAGAATGATCTGAGTAGGTCCTAGGATGTATGTGTGTATCTGTAACCCATGCCATGCTGTCTGTGTCTATCAGCCATAGGTCAATTCTGGAGTGTGTGTCGTGGACGGTGGAGTAGTACGTGTACTCTTTCCTGCTGGGGTTTAGTGTTCTCCAGACGTCCTTTAACTGTACATCTGCCATGTGTGTAAGTATTGTCTGTGCTGCCTTGGTTAGTGTACTATTTTGTGTTGATGAGCGATCTAATTGAACATCCAGAATTGTATTGATGCCTCCCCCGCAAAGCACTCGGGCCGTAGGGTAGCTTGCTAGATTTTCAAATACTGAGAAGTAAAAGTCTGGGTGGTCAATGTTTGGCCCATAGATATTGAGGAACACTATTTCCCTGTCATAGAGCTTACCATGCAGCAAAACTAACCTCCTATCTGGGTCACATTCAGCTTTGATACAGACGAACGGCAGCGTTTTATGTATTAGTATTGCAGCCCCTCTCGCTCTGCTAGAGTAAGTTGTGAAATATTGATGAGTCCCCCAATTTGGTATCAGCTGTTCGCCCTGTCTGAGTCCTGTGTGGGTCTCCTGGAGGAAGATTATCTTAGCGGCCTGTCTATTAAGATAGGCCATAATCTTCCTCTTCTTGATCTTGGAGCCTAGCCCCCTCACATTCCAGCTCAGCACATTAATACCATCCTTGTCCGGTTTAGCCATTATCTATGGGGAGTTTGTATGTGTATTTACACCAATGTAGCTCTGCTTTATGGTTAAGTTTTCATGTGCCTAGAACCTGTGTGCTTTTTGCGTTACCAACCTTCTTCTCATAACAAACACCCAACTTCCCCATACCAGTCCCGCCCCTCACCCTCACAGTCCCCCAAATTTCAACTGTGCCTTTGAGTTTCCCCCCCTCCACTCCCAACAACAACATGAGCATCTGCTACAGTGGGGGCTGCGGCGTCTCCAGTGCCCAAGCCATTATCGTGTACGGGCGCTACCTCCATTTCAGGCTTGTTACTCTCATTTATTCTGACATCTTTGGATGAACGTTTTCCATGTGTTTTGAGCCCTGGGTTACATCCTCTGCAATGTGGGGCTCCCAAGGAAGCCTATGTCTATGTCTTTCCTTCCGACTTCTTGTACGCCGCGGTGGCTGTCTTGCCCTATGGATGTTTCAATAGCTCTTCTTTCAGGTCTGTCCGTTATTTGTGGCGGATATGTGTCTCTATGAAGCTCGCTGCCTCTTCCGGGAATGTGAAGAAGTAGGATTTATTTTGATGTTAAATTTTGAGCCGTACGGGGTAGAGCATCGCATATTGTACTTGTCGCTCGCGTAGCATTTTCTTGATTCCTGAGAATAGTTTCCTTTCCTGTTGAACCGCCAAGGTGAAGTCCGGAAAGATGCGTATAGTGTTGGCTTCCCATTTCAGTTCTTGTTTCTCCCTAGCTGTTTTTAGGATCAGGTCTCTGTCTCTGTAGTTTAGTATGCGTGCTATAATGGGTCTGGGGTATGCCCCGGGTTTCGGCTTTGGAGCTAGGGACCTGTGTGCTCTTTCCACCATAAACACAGGCGACTATCCCGGCTCCCCCAGTATTGTGCGCAGCAGGTCTTCCACCGCTTTTTTCATTGATCCTTTAATAGCCCCCTCCGGAACACCAATAATACGGGCATTATTTCTTCGGGATCTTGCTTCCAAATCTTCACACTTGGATTTCACTGTCCCTAGCTCGATGGCCATCATTGACACTGTTGTCTTCAGGGTCTCCACAGCGTCCTCTGTGCCTGATATTCTTGTTTCGGCCTCTGTCATGTGAGCTGTTGTTTTGTCGAGTTGCGTTTTTATACTCGCGACACTTGCCGTGATACCATCTAGCTTGTCTGTCAATGCTGCAAAACCTTGCTGCATAGCTTGGAAAACAGCCTGACGATCCATCATGGAGGCAGAGGGAATCTGTTCCGCCTGTGCGGGCGTTTCTCCCTCCCTTTCAGGCTTGGTATCTTTCTGCATTGTGGTCGTAAATTTATCGATAGTTCCTCTGCTCCTTTTATGGCCAATGTTTTTGGGCATCGTTCCGTATCTGGAGCGAGCACCCTTTCCTCTAGATGCCTTCGCCAATTGCTTCGTAGTTGCACTATATTACTGAGGCCAGGACCCGGTCTTCCAGTATTCCCTCCAATCGATGGTGGATTAAGCGGGACGGGGGGGTCCGCTCAGCTCTTGTTAGCCCCCTTTCGCACGTTCCAACGTTCTGTTGTATATGGTGGAGCGGAATATGTTCGCTGGGGGGGTGGTCGCCCGCCCACCTCGCTGTCCCCTGCGGCTGCAGAGCCGTTCGCGAGCCGAGCGGAGGGCGCAACGTCCCACCACAGGTTCGGCCCGGGCCCGGCTTACCCTCACTGCCGTGGGCCGATGGGCCGGGGGGGGAGGGCGATTCCTCCCTTCACATGTGTCGCTGCTGTGGTGTTGGTGAATGGGGTCCGCAGGCGCTCAGCGAGGATCGGGGCTCCCGCTATTCTCCCTTTCCTGGGTGGGCGGCCCCGACCGTTACTGCCACTGCTCGAGTTGTTCCGGCGCCGGGCTCCTCCTCCCCCTCCATGGCAGGCGCGTCCCTCGCCGCCTCGGGCTACTCCTGGGTCCACAACTCGGCTCTCACTTCACCGTTCGGGTCTGGATTTCACGTGTGCTGTCCAGAGGTATAGTTACATGTTCTGTGTAAAAATCGCACTAAACCGAGGCGAATAAATTGATTTTTTAGGCTTTTCGGCACCGGATACTGCCAGAGCTCACACGGAGGCTGACATTTCCGTCCGGGCGCAACAGCGCCCCCGAAGGAGTTA
Organism: Ambystoma mexicanum; assembly: GCF_040938575.1. Lineage (NCBI taxonomy): Eukaryota > Metazoa > Chordata > Amphibia > Caudata > Ambystomatidae > Ambystoma > Ambystoma mexicanum. The sequence continues at coordinate 759,093,148 of NC_090941.1, forward strand.
TCTTTAAGAAGAAAAGAGTTACATTTCCATCTTGGAGAGAGTTTAGGGATAGGTGATGATTCAAAATTGGTAAAGACGGGAGCATGGTCAGAAATGGTTATGGAACCTATATCAGAATTAATAATGGTAGGGGTTAGCGATGGGTTAACAAAAATGGAGTCTAACCTAGTAAAGGAATGGTGGGGGAGAGTAAAAGGTATATTCTTTCACATCAGGATGACAGAAACGCCAGGAGTCAATCAAATTTAGGTTATTTAAGATGGAGCAAATGATTACGAGATTTGGAATTAACAAAATTGGAAGTAGATTTACGATCCAGGGTGAAGTGAAAAAAACCTGGTTAACGTCTCTAGACAAAATAGGCATATCTGAATTTGTCTGCACAAGTTTCAATTTGTGGTTGGATCAGAAAAATTAGTTAGGAGCGTTAGGGTCAAATACATCCATTACAGTAACTGGTAGGTTGTTAAGAATTTTATCCACAATGATCCAGCGGCCTTCAGCGTCCTTTTCTTCATTGGAAAGAGAGAAGGTTAGGCTTTTGTTAATCAAAATAGAGACACCACCCTTCTTATCTCGAGCATTTGAAAAAAGAGCATGGCTAATCCAAGAAGCTTTAATTTTGTAGTTTTCGCTGTCGGAGTTCAGGTGAGTCTCTTGAAGGCAGGCACGTCAACCTTGAGTTTTGGAAGTTGGCTAATAATGTTATGGCGTTTAATGGGATGATTTAATCCCTTAACGTTCCAAGTGACAAACTTAATCGATATCAGTGATTGTGAAGTTGTAGATTATTTGACCAAAGGGTGCAGCGAAAATAAATGCTATATACCAGACACATAATATGTATGACATTGTAGTTGTTGGGGAACAATCAATATGTTGATTTCCATGCATTGTAGCGATGTTGGGGTGTATAATGAAGTACAGAAGTATGAGAGAATGACAAATGGGAGATAGAGACATAAAGGAATGTAGAAGTCCTACATGATTTAATATGGGAATGTTGAAAAGTAAAAGCAGGACAGATTTAGAGCATCCACATAGAATGAAAATAACAAGAAAATACAATGGGAGATACAAGAGCACTGTGACGAACAAAGCAAAAGTGAAGAAAAGCTAGTGAACAGGAGATAATGATAACTAACAATATTATAAGAAAGATAGGGCAACATATAATGTAACAACCATCAATATCACAGCTAAGTAAACAGATTTAAATGGGTAGGTTGTGAATATGAATAAATAAAATCAGAGCTTTGCAAGAGACTAGAATTGCATTGAAGTGTGTAAGACAGCAAGAGCAGGCTCTGTGGTTTTAATAGGTGATCTAGATGTGTCTCTGGAGCCACCAGGATTGGGAGGAGAAGCCAAGGGATTGAAGAAACAGATCTACTTCGTGAACAGTTAAATTCACTTTGTTGATTCGTTGATCTTTCATAAGAAAGCTGTTGATGATAAGGGTCTGGTTTCTAAGAGCATGACATTGAATCTGACGAAGAAGTATCCATCGGAGTAGATTGAAGAGATTGCTGGGTTCTGTTAATTCTTTAATCGGGCCATCTGGAATAGTAATTATCATTTTTGCAGGTTCAAGCAATCTATATCTGATGCCACGGGTTTTCATGAGGTCTCATAAAAATACAGGGAGACAAAGATTTTTTGACCTTGAAAAAGAATAGGGGAGTTTTTCCAGGCAGCAATTAAGGTTTGGCATGCTTGCTGGTGTCTCCGAAAGCAAGCAATAAAAGGTCTAGGTGTAGAGCTGTTAGTAGAAAACCAAGGCCTTATTCGATGAACACGTAGTTCCAATGGAGGTGAAAAAGCGATAGCTAAGGCTGAGGGGATCTATTTAGTGAGAAAATGTATAAGGTCATCAGATTCTAATATCTCAGGGATCTCGTAGAAGAGTAGGTTATCTCTACAGTTTCTGTCTTCCAATTCAGTGACGTCAAGATCCAGTTGAAGAATTCTGTGTTGCATGCATTCAACCCCTTCTACCCTATCTTCAACAAAAGAAATTCTTTCTTCAGCCTCATCTAATCTGCGTGAGAACATTTTGATCTCATGCTTTTGAAGGCTTTGATTTCTTCCTGAATGTTGGAGGAACGACAGTCTTGTGTGGAAATGGAGGAGCGAATATTGCTGAGTTATTCTAAAATCTTGTCCATGCAAGAGTTGAATGAAGAGTTGTCCAATATAGATGAAACTTTGGCATTATCAGACATATTTCTAATGAAAAGCAGTTATAGTGAGCAGAAATAAAAAAGATCAAATTAATATGAGGCATGCAGTATCTTATTTCGACATTGGGTGTCAGTATTGAGTAAGCAAAACCGAAGCTCAAACAATGCTGGGGAGTAACGTGATCTGTGACTCTGGGGTACGGGAAGCAGCCAGCCGAGTGAGGGAGATGAGCACCAGAGGAGAGAGTATGAGAGGGTAATCAGCAAAAGGTGTAGTTATGGGTTTGAAGGAAGCAACTGGATCACTCTCTGTAAGGCCGTACCTCTGTGATAAGCAAGGAACCATGGAAAACGTTAATCACTGAGTGACTGCAGGATTTCACCTCAAAAAAGGGACAAAGCAGGTATAAAATATTATTACCGGCGTTAAGAGTGCATTGCCCTAGACCAAACCGGAGTACAACAGGATGCCGATGAATAACTTCCCTTGTCAGCACTGGCAAGGTTTATCAGTGAAGTTCGGGAATAAAAGCAGAGGAAATCATTTATTTATTTATTGTTTGCTTGTTAAGCACTTATACAATAAGAAATACTGTTTCAAAGCGCCCACAGGGCAGGGAGGGAGCAAGGGTGGGACATACATTAAAACACAATATAGCAGTGTGGGGAAGAGGGAGTGGGACAAACCTACTATGCCTTGTGAATATTCAGAACGGGTTATAGGTTAAAGGATGGAAAAAAAAGGGTCGAAAGGTCAAAGGATCGACTCAAAAGTACCGAAAACAAAAGGATCGATTTTTTTTTTTTGTTTTTTTTACTTTTTTTGGGGGGGGTTCACCCCACCCCTGTTTTTTGGGTAAAAACCATTTTTTGTACCTATACGAAAAGCAAAAAATATATAATTTTTTTAAAAAATGCAATCCTTTTGTTTTCGGCCCTATTGTGTTGATGATCCTTTTGCATTCGATCCTTTTTCATTCGATGCTTTAACTGGACAGCTTCAGAAGGTGCAAGTGCAGCAAGGAAGAGGGAAGAGGGGGTAAGTGCTGGGCAGTCCGAGCTTGTGGGTGAGCCACAGATGAAGTGCTAGGAATGTTGAGTGCTACACGGACTGGGCTGCAGGAGTTTTAACTGCGAACGTCCAGAGTGGAGGGTGTGCAGATGCAAAGTGCTGTGGATAGACAGGAGCTGGGCAAAATTGGTGTGGGAGGTCAGGGCCCCGAGGAGGCATAAGGGCCCAGGACACCGATTCAGCAACTGTGGGATTAGCAAAGGAGAGAAGGAGAGAAGGAGGAGGAAAAGATGAAAGTCTTAAGGAGCTTCTAGAATTTGAGAATATCCTGATCATGGTGCAGGGGGAGGCTATTCCATAGGAGAGAGCCTGCAGAGGAAAGTGAGCGACCCCCTGTCCTCTGTTTAACAAAATGCTTTATACGCTAAGAGTTGGTGCCAGAGGAACGTAGTGGTCTAGAGGGAGAGTATTTAGTGAGATAAAGTTGAAGATAGTGTGGTCCCCAGGCCCAGACAGCCTTGTGGATGATGCAGAGGGATTTGAATGTAATCATCTGTGCAGCACCCGGGAGCCATGAAGACTTTTTAGTGCAGGAGAATGTGGTCTGTGTTTTAAGGCCAAGGATAAGTCTTGCTGCCCTATCCTGGATAAGCTGGAGGGGTCGCAGAGTGGATGATAGTAGATTCAGGAGCAGGCTGTTACAGTAGTCAAGCCTAGACAGAACCAGGGCTGGAGCCACATTGAGCCTGTGAGGGAAAGTGAGAAAAGGTCAAATTCCTTTGAGAAGGAAGAGCTGATAGTAGGACTTCTTGGCAATGTCCTGAGTGTGGCGGAGGAAGGAAAGAGCGGAGTCGAAGATGACTGCAAGGTTTCTTGTTTCAGTTGACAACGCAGGGGGAGAGCCCAAAATGGAAGGCCAGAGTGAGGGGAAGAAGGAGGGAGCAGTTGTCCCAATGGGAAGGATCTCAGTTTTACAGGCGTTGAGGCAGAGATCATTGGGGGCACACCAGGACTAGATGGCAGATAGGCAGTCAGGGATGATGGAGGGTCAGCAGGGAGTTTGAAAAAGAGCTGCGTGTCGTCCTTGTAACACTGGAAGTTGGAGGAGAAAGAGGAGATGAGGCGTGCAAGGAGAGCAAGGTAGATGTTAAAGAGCTAGGGGGGAGGGTATGGAGCCCTGGGGGACACCACTGTTGGAGATAGAAGTAGGAAAGGTGCAAGAGATATGGATACGATGTTTCCTCTCATGCAGAGCCTCTGACATCACAGTAGGAGCATTCTTAAGCTGCTGAAGTTCAGAAACACAGCGAACAAAAATAGAAAAAATAAGAAACAATGCCCATATTTAAGAAATGATCTCTCTGTCAGAGGGAGCTTCTTACTTAAGGCGCCATCTTAGGTGCCACTTGGCCACGCCCCCTCTCAAATAAAGCTTCTCACCTGGTATACTCCCCTGTGTGGTCAGGAAATTATGAACAACAAATGCTTCTGTGGTTAAGGTGAACTTACAACTTCACAATGTCTCTTGTTTCACACCACGTTTGAGAATTTCTTCAGGGAAGACAAGATTCACATTGTTCTCCAGCATGGGGTCTGGCATGGATTCACATGCTCATGAATATTCCCCGTCGTCAGGCTGGGAATCCTCGGTAAAGAAAAATCAGTATCAGTTTTGTTTCTGATCTGTCTTTCGTAGTAGTAACCAATCACTGATCTCTGCGTCATACTGACCACAGCCAATGACTGCCCTCTCCCTAAGCCCCGCCTCTGGCAGCTATCTTCAGATTTTTACCGCACGTTCAAGTGTTGGGAGTCCTCATGCTTAGCTCTCGAGCTTTTACTGCGTGTTTTGCGCTTTTTCAGGCCCTGGTGTTACCTGTTTTCTTCCCGTCTCCTTCGTCGGCGGCCGAGAGGACTTTGCACTCGCTGGATGTGGCTAGAGCGCTGAAGTTCTACGTGGACCGCACAAAGAGTTTTCGGAGGACCCCCATTCGAGCCGATGCACTCCGCACCGATGAAGTTTGTGTCGTAGAAGACTGCATTCCTGGTGGCCATTACCTCCGCACGACGAGTGGGAGAGATCCAGGCCCTATCCTGCAAAGCACCGTACTTTACTTTCCATGCCTCGAGGGTGGTGCTTAGGAAACCGACCGCTGCCAGGCCGTCCGAGAACCCATTCGACCAGAGCGATCGTTGCTACTACGGCGTTCTTATCTGGTGTGCCCCTGCTGGACATCTGCAGGGCTGCTACGTGGAGGTCGACGCACACCTTCACGAGATTCTACTGCGTCGATCGGGATTCCAGGGAGGAGTCCAGGGTCGGCCAAGCAGTGCTGCGCAACCTGTTCGCTTAAAGTGAGCCTGGTGAGGAGGTAAGAGATGCTTAATGTTGAGTTGTTGTATTGCTTAATGTTGAGCCTGTTGCCACCTCCCGTGGTTGTGCATGTGTATACTGCTATGTATTCTTTTATTCATGAGCATGTGAATCCATGCCAGACCCCATGCTGGAGAAGGAACAAGTTACTTACCTGTAACTGTTGTTCTCCAGCATGGGTCTGGCATGGATTCACATGCGAACCCTCCCGCCTACCCCTCTGTGGCTCTTCACTTGGTCATACTGCCACTTCACGTGCTACCAAATCTGAAGATGGCTGCCAGAGGCGGGGCTTAGGGAGAGGGCAGTCATTGGCTGTGGTCAGTATGACGCAGAGATCAGTGATTGGTTACTACTACGAAAGACAGATCAGAAACGAAACTGATACTGATTTTTCTTTACCGAGGATTCCCATCCTGACGACAGGGAATATTCATGAGCATGTGAATCCATGCCAGACCCATGCTGGAGAACAACAGTTACAGGTAAGTAACTTGTTCCGTACTCTTTATTACACTTCTGTGATTTCCAAGACTTCTGCAAGTTATGCTCCACGCCTTCTGAATCTCCTTTACCAGAAGGGCAGCCTTTCAGCCACTCTAGTCTCCCCACTTCTTCGCCAACCGAAAACTGACAATAATATGGTCTCACTTTTTCTCTTCTTTGGCAATGTGAGTTTTCACCAACTACATGTATGCACTTATTTAAACATGGGTAACAAAGTTTACAACTTTTGGATTCCTATTCGCCCCCTCTTGACAATATGGTTTAGTTCCAGATTGCCTTGTTGTAACTTTCTTTTGGCTTGGGCAATGATAGTTGGTATTGGGTTCTACGATTGTCACCTCATGCTGCTGGCTTTCACACAACCCTGTATGCTTAAAGACGCAGTCAGTTTGTTGTACAAAATTATGCTTTCTCTGCTTTTTGTCAGTTCCGTATTCAAAATTGCCTTCTTTCAGGATTTTCCCTCTACGCAGTGACTTTTTATTATCCAGGTACCTGCTCTGAGCATTTGAGTGGTTACAGAGCGCCTCGGGGTCACATTTGCCTAGTGAACTCACTGGGTATGATGCGCACCATCGTTTCCCTCGCTGCTCACTGGCCCTCCTTCTTAGCGGCTTCCCGTGGTCCAGCAATATACAGCGTCCAGTCTGCCACTGCCCGCGCCACTAACGCACAGAGCTTCCTCCGCTCCAAAGGGTCTCCAGTGCTCGCCTGCCACCAGAGACAGCCTTACCAAGAGGAAATTGCTTCAAACTTTTTCTTCCAACTGCGCAGCCTCTGGAGTTCAGGTCCCCAGTGGGCAAGCTTCCTCTCTCCGACACTTCGCACTGCGCGACCTCTGCAATTCAGACTTCTTGGGGGTCGACCTCTTAGGACTGGCTATTGCTCGGCACTCGACAGTGCTCCCGGCGTCTTCCTTCTCTTCCAGTCTCTGCTTCTGCTGCAATGTGGAGAGTTCACAACTCCTCCACCTACGGGTACTGCTCTGCTCCTACTTCTTTCCTATAGCCTACACCTGAGGGGGCCTTTTTATCCTCCCAGTCTCCCTCAGATGAGGGTCATTTTCCTTAACAAGCTGCACTTTGAAGTTTTTTCCTCTGTGGCCCTCTTCTTCGTCCCAGTACCTTGGGGATTATGGGACTTGGAGATCATAATGGAAAAATAAGTTTTTCTTAGAGAAATATTGTTTTCATGCTTATTTCCTTTCCCAATAAGGAATAACAGACTTGGCTTTACTGAGGAATAAAGATTTTTAAAGTCTAAAATGGTATTGTTTTCAGACTTTTCCTTACTATTCCTTTAGGGTTTAGGGGAGCGTTTAATTTTATGAGCCTCCCTGTTTTTAAAAGGATTTCCATTTCTTCCAATGCGTAAGGGTCGATTCAATGTTTTCATCCACATGAAGATGTTCAATTGGGGAAGTAAAAAGCTCTCTCTGGCAACAAGACATTACAGACTTTGGTCTCATTGATATATCTTCCCTGGACGAAGATAAATATAGCGTCTCATCCAGCAGAATCCTCTTATTCCCCTGGCCCTTTCTCCTCCCAGGTGATCCTAGCGCAGAACACCACCCCAGTGTCAGGATCAGAAAGTGTCTGCCTTTCCCTGGCCACCTTGGCAGAGACTTTAGGTAGGATTTTAGTGTGGAATCTGTAGGATTCATCACAGGTAACTTTCCCACACTTTGTGATATTACCTATGAAGCATGCAGGCAGTCTCTCTAAGCATTGTAACATACATTAGAAATGCCATTGTTTCCTCTGCTCGCAAAGATTCTGTTACTTTCAGTATTTGTGTAGCAATCTTACAGCATGTCTTTAACTATCCCAGCTGTCTTATAATTGACTATAATTTGGCTCCATAGTTTTTCACCATTCGCTCATTGATTGCTGAATATTCATTCACATATGTCTTCTTTTTTCAATGTGTTCTTTACTGTAGGTTCCATACGTTTTCGGCAGAACAGGGTCCTCATAACATGGCATTCTTTTTGCTATATGCCTTCATGCCCACAATTCCTGCTGCAGTCTTTTCCCTTCACGCATTCTGCCTAGGTCTCCTTTATAGTTGCGTCTTTTCACGTGTAAACCCCAACTGCTCACCCTTCTTTTTTTTTCCTTCTTCCTTCTTTTAAGTCCGTCATCGATGTACCATGGGAAAAGAATGCTGCAGTAAAATGACTCAGCAGCCTTTGTTTTGGATTATTTACCTTTTTATTGTACAATATTTCAAGTCCCCGGGGAAGTGCAGCAGATGAAATAGCTTACCGTCTTCTGTGTCCCGATCCAGGAGTGAGGAGGTTAACTAAAGCGTGTGCGGCTGCTGACGCTGACATCAGAGTTATCAGAGGAGGAGCATAAAACCTGTCACAGAGCGCTTCCATAAAGTGCATGGCGAAGTGTAGCGGTTGAAATTGATTACCGTCTTCTGTGTCCTAATCCAGTAGCAAGGAGGTTAACTAGAGCTGGTGTGGCTGTTGTTGGGACTATCAGAGGAGGAGCATACAGCCTGTTGTGCAATGTGGAGTGCTTGTGCGAAGTGCCGGGGAAAGTGTAGCAGTAAAAATTGCTTACCGTCTTCTGTGCCCTAATACAGAAGTGAAGAGGTTAACTAGAGCATGTGTGGCTGCCAATGCCAGGACTATAAGAGGAGGAGCATAAAACCTGTTTCAGAGCACTTGCGCAAATTGCCCGGCGATGTGTGGCAGTTAAAATTGCTTACATTCTTCTGCTTACTGGCTTCTGAGTGTTGATCCAGGAGCAAGGCGGTTGACTAGAGTGTGTGTGGCTGCTGACGCTGATGTCGGGAGATTCTAAGTGATCACGCCGCGGCTGAGTTTGCCGCGGCAGGAAAGTTTGCATGAGAAAGGTGCGAACTACCAAATATTTGCACCTTTCTCATGCGAACACACTTACATACTACGGGGGCTGCATGGATTACCCCCGCTCACTATACTGTAAAGTATAGTGAGCGGGTGTTGCGGGGGAAACCCCTGCAGCCCTGGTTGTTTTTTTCGGGGGGGGTTTTGCGGGGGTGCTGCGGTGGTGTCCCCCGTAACACCCCGCTCACTATGCCACACAGGATAGTGAGCGGGGTGTTGCAGGGGGACACCTCCGCAGCCCCTGCAGTCTTTTTTTAAATGTTGTTTACTTACCTGCAATGCTACCACCAAAGGTTCGAACTTTTGGTGTTTGAACCTTTGGTGGTAGCATTTTTCGGTCGTTTTGTACGGTCAGACCTTTTTTTTCGGTCCGATCGTACAAAACCGATGTCGAGATTAACAAAGAAGGAGCATAAAATCTGTCATCCATTGTGGATTGCTTGTGCGAATGCAGAGTGAAGTGTAGCAGTTTGGAGGAAGGCAGAGAGGGCGCACCTGGTGGTGAGTTTTCTTTGCCCTTTTTTACCCTAATCCAAACTTTGTAGGATGTATAATCTAAGAAGCAAACACACTTTTGACTCCCCTGTGAATAATGTTGTGTCAGTCGATACAACGAGTACTATCTCTTTTACTGGACTCGGCTTGCTTTCTGCTGAGCTGAGTGATCATTTCTGCTGCACATGTCTTTAAAAACCAAAGTCACTGACTTCTACAATATCAATGAATCAGAAACAGGAAATATTTTTACCAAAATAGGATGATATTGTCCATAAAAAGACTGCAATCCGATGGGAGTCAGAATGTATACATCCAAAATGAACTCCTAGTTCCTGCTCCCCTTTGGATCTATCTGGCATATTGGCACTATGTTCTCCAAATGGACAAAAAACTCTGGGCCCTGACAGGGATTTTGCAAAAAAAAAGGACAATGACACATTAACCCTCTTCATGTGTTCTATGATGAATACACCTAAACTTTTTGTACATTCACATTCGTCTGACGCCTCGACAGAAGTCTGAAGTCAACATTTCAAATGTGGGCTTTAATTCCATCTAAACCGTAAATTTAGTTTTGAACTCATTGGCCAGGCTGCGTGACAGCATAAATCTGAAAGTGAAATTTCATACCTTATCCTTGAAGTTTATTGAGGACAAAATAAACTTGGTGGAGGACTGTCTGTGGTCATCCTGCCTGTTATGCAGAAATTTGCCAAAAATGTATCCTCCTAACCTAAAATATGACGATGATGAGTGCATTTTGGAACTGGTCATAGCAGGGCCAGATAGGCCATGCTCTCATCATACTGTTCTAGAAACAGGAGGTAACTCATTGTCAGTTAATGCTATGTATTCTGTCATAGAAAGGCGAATCAAAGCAGCAAGCTGAAAAAATCAAAGAAAACCTTAGCAAACGAGAGGAAATCCTCTAGGAAATTCTTGCGCTCCATGAGCTTGCTCCCTGTGGAAAATCAGACGGTCATGAAGAAGAATAAAACATCTGGTATAGAGAGTCTTCATGTTTCTCATATATTTAATGATCTAAAAAAGTGACCAAAAAGAAGGGAAAGAGGAAATGCGCTCTTAATACAGGAACTACATTGAAGGGAATGTCAAGCATTAGCCCCTTTCTGAGTTTGTGTACCACAGCCTCCAATAACACTTTGAGTGTTACTACTGCTGACATTATCATCGAGGAAGAGTACCCAGATGGGGCTGCAAGCCATTAAACAGCAAGAAGAGAATGGTTGGGAACATTAGCAACTTAGAACCTGACTTATGCATTAGATCAGAGTCCCCTTATTTCAAGCAGGATAGGACCAACCGACTGTGGATTTAAGTTTCAAATAGTGGTTTTGTAGGCAGAGCAATTAATCTGAGGGCTGGAAAACTGTAAACTATTGTATATGAAGTGAAGCAATTTGGGAGAATGAGGTTAGGCCTCATGGCTCTTTGGTCTATCTTCTTCATCCTAGTACGGTTGGCTGCCAACCACTGCATACCGTGCATGGTTCCTACGTTCTTCTTCTTCCCAGTACATATTGAGACTGATTTGGAGTGACCTGAGGGGTCTTCGGGTATTCTTGTCAGCTCCTCTTGAGGTGCTATTGGGAGATCCTGGACAGAACGAGAGTCCTTTTGCCCAAGAAGGTAGTCTCTCCCTGTGAGGTCCCACTTTCTACCACCCCTATGGGTAATGTTGCGTAGCGGGCTCACCTGCCTAACCTCACAGAGAAGGGCTCCCCGCTGGGGAGAAGTGACAAGATCCCATGAATCATCACAAAAATGAGTTGGGGGCACACAAAACATCCCCGAGGCTGACTGTGCCAACAAATCTCCACAGTAATACAGCCATAAACTTGCATTTTGTTAGCCTGGGAAATCCTGGACTCTGGATATGAAGCGGATCTAAATTAGGAGAAATTAAAATCTCTGACTTACTTTAGGTTTCATCAATACTGTGGCACTGTTGTATCTAGCTACATCAATATTGTGTTGTAGTGTCCTCCCTGTAACTCCTATATGCCTTTCCTGACCTTGGCCTGTACCAAAATAAAGGGTGTCAACCTTTATACACTTCTGAGTTTGTGAGTCCACTTTGCATGTGACAGAGGGCATCCACTCTCTGCAGATCATTTTTGTAGTATGCCAAATTCTTCGAGGCAGTCCCATTTCCAAGTACTTTTTCTCTTAATACTGAGAACTTGGCATAGAGAACACTATTTTTCAAGGATTTCAAATGCTGAATATAGTAGTGCAATATAATGCTTTCAAGTTCTCCACCTCCTGCCCTTCCTAGCCGGTCGGGTAAGGGTTGACAAGAAAAGGTAGGTGTTAAGTTGATGTGCAATTTATTTGGGCACCATTTAGTGTAAAGCTCCACACATACCTCTCGTGTACTGAGGCCTATATTAATAAGATATATTCCTTAAAATAAGGTGACTAGGCCATGCCACACAGTTGCTCCACCCACTAACAGTTTTCATGCCTTCCTGGCAGTTAGTTAAGGGCTCCATGCCTGCTCTAGGGAGACAGCATTAAGGAGGCTGCTGATCACGTGACCTAGCCCTGCCACTCAGTTGCTCCACCTATCACTAGTTTTTGCGCCTTCCAATGCAGCTTGTTAAGGGTTCCTGGCCAGCTCAAGGCAGACTGCTTTGATGGAGCGGCTGGTCATGTGACCAGGCCATTCTGCTCAGTTGCTCCGCTCACCACCTATGTCACTAGTGCTCCTTAGGTGTCCTCATTGCCACTGTACACAGCAAAGGACAAAGGCAACCTCACCTCTTTGTGCCTGTTCGGGCATGATGGGGCCAAGGACCAGACCCACTATCCTACATTTCACCTACAAAGTAGTAGCTACTACTACTACTCACCAAAAGACATCGCCATGTGTCTCCTTCCTCCACAAACTATCCCCACCATTGATAGGGTTCGACTGGCCAAGTGTCCTGGGCAGCCCTGACAAGCTATCCTAGCGAACCTCATCAATATCGCTTTTGGCCCCATCCAACACCCATGGACCACATGCACCACCCCACACCCATCATGCTGATCAATGCTCACGGATGCAGTCGCTCGGGCTGCAGCGATCGCCAACCTCATCTCGTACAACACCCTTGACTCCCTCAGCATCACCAAAACCTGAAACCATGTTTCATCCTCACCCCATGTTTTTGACAACCTCCTACCCCCAGGCTACTGCATTCAACATGCCGACCGGCTAGGAAGGGCAGGAGGCGGAGTGGCAATCATGAACAGGAGTGATTGGCCATGCTCAATTATCCCCTCTCCCAGTACAACCTCAGTCAAATCACTCGCCTGCCAGTTCCTTTTATCTCATAAGAAATCCATCACCTTCCGCATCATCTACAGACCACCTCACAGGAGTGACTCTTTCATTGCTGACACCTCCAACTTATTCTACTCTGCACAATTAGCATATACTAATAATGGCTTTGTATGAGATTTTAACCTCCCAGAGTCTCACGCCAATCTCCACACTCAAAGCACGCTTTTCGCACTTATCAGATCCATGGACATTAAGCAAATTTCGCTCTCTGCAACGCACAACAAAGCCAACCCCCCAGACTTAGGGGGTCATTATGAGTACGGAGGTAGCCATGGTGCTATTAGCACCATGGCTGGTAGCACCATGGACGCCATCCCATCCTTATGGTGCTATTAGCACCATGGCTGCCTCCAAACCGGGTCCGGGTTCGGTCTGACTGAATGGGGACCGACCTTGGAGGACCCGGTAAATCCCCATTCAGTAAACCATTCCCCATACCCATTTGAGCCCCCATAGGGCTCAATGGGAATGGGGAAGGCGCTAATAACGGGACCCGCAGAGAACGGGTGGTTAGACCAGCCGTTCCTGCTAGGACCCGCTAAGGGACCTCGGAATAGGGCAGTAAGGGTTGACCAGCACCGGCATCCTTACCGGTGCCCGTAAACCCTTACCGCCCAACTCGGAATAACCCCCTTAGTCTTTACATCATCCCTCCTCACAACGCACTCCTCAGCATCATTAATGCCTTTCTCACAAAAGGGTTATTCCCGGACACTCACAGGGCTGATCTCATATGACCTCTTTTGAAAAGAATTAAACTAAACCCAAATGACCTGGCCCACTACTGGCCCATTATGAACCTCCCATTGATTGACAAACTCTTGCAAAAAAGTAGTTGCTACACAACTACTCGCCAGAATCTAACAACTACATCTCCAAAATGGCTATCAGTCGGTTGTTCTGCCCCAAGTGTAGCATTGAGACATCTGTGATTTGGAGGCCACTGGATGGTGGCTAAGGGGGAATCATGACTCCTCGTCCTCGACCTCTCGGCTGTATTCGACCACTGGATTCTCCCCTCACTCCTCGCAGACAGGATTGGATTCTCTGGCACTGTCTTGAATTGGTTTACCTCCGACCTCTACGTTTATTTATTTTATTTTGTATGTATTTATTTTTGCATTTATAGCAGCACACAACTCTCAGGCATATAGGCGCTAGTTACAGTAAGTGCGAGGTGAGGTTGTACTGTTACGGATAACGAGCCTGGTAAGGCAACTTTGTTCACACATCAAGCGACTTGCAGGTGAAACATTCAATGGCGAAAAGGAATTGTTCATTGATAATGGCAAGTTGCTGTACATGTTCGTTGAATATAATGCACATGCTTTCGACAGCGAGCAGAGGCATACACTTGCTCTAAGAAATATATTCTTCTTGGCTTCAGCGAAAGGCGAAGGGCAGGAAATCTTGTCTTTCTGTTCTAGCAGGGAACCCAACCACAAATGATAAGCTTCGTGTGTTAAACTGCACGCAGCAGGTGCAAAAGCTACTGTTACATCTGATAAGAGATCAAGAACAGGAAATACAAATAGTGCGAATAAGCACGTCCGTCCTCGCCTAGAAGCAGATGACAGGCCTTAGCCCGTCGCTCAAGCAAAAGCCATTGAATGCAATGGGATAGTCACTGAACACAGACACAACCCGTCTTTATAGTTTGCATATAGAATACCGTAGGTGCAACAAACAAAGTGACACTCTAAGCTTCTCCAGCATGGGGTCTGGCATGGATTCACAATCTCATGAATATTCCCCGTCGCCAGGCCGGGAATCCTCGGTAAAGAAAAAATCAGTATCAGTTTTGTTTCTGATCTGTCTTTCTTAGTAGTAACCAATCACTGGTCTTTGGGTCATACTGCCCCCAGCCAATGACTGCCCTCTCCCTAAGCCCCGCCTCTGGCAGCCATCCTCAGATTTTTACTGCACGCTCAAGTGTTGGGAGTCCTCGTGTTTAGCTCTCGAGCTTTTGCTGCGTTTTCCCGCTTTTTCAAAGAGATTTTCTCATTTTTCGGTCAAATAGAGCCTGAAGCTCCACTGTGTCTACATCCAATCAACGGGGACCTGTTTCGGATTTTCTACGCCCCTCAAGGGTGAAGTTTTCGTCGAGTTACGCTTCTTGGAGGAGTCCAGAAGTTTCTGCTGCCTACCCGGTCATGGCTCAGGAGAAAGGAAGCTCGACGCCCGGAAAGCTGTTCAGGGTTTGCCTTGGATGCCAGCTGCAGAATGTGTTCAGGGAGGATGAGCACTCGAAATGTCTCTACTGCCTTCATGAGGACAAAACGCACATGGAGAAGGACTGTGCGTTTTGTGGGAACATGTCGGAATGGACCATCAGGGACCAACACCTTCGTCTCTCCAACTGGCTGGAAGGAAAGAGCCCGTCAGGTGAGAAGAAGAAGAAGAAGTCCGATTGGTCTTCTAAGTCCTGTGAGGGGCGCCCGGGCGACGGGGGCCCAATAGAAGGCAAAGCACCGCGAGTCCGCGGGCACCGGGAGCACCGAATGGTCAGGCTCCTCGGCTGCCAGGCAGGGCGCATCCTCTCCAACGCCATCAACCACGAGCCAACGCTTTGGCTCAGGGAAGAGGAAGGCCGAGAACCCGGCGAAGCTTCTGGAGAGGCCCAGGTCGATCTCGAAGGATCCAGCCGAGGGGGACAGAGGCAGTGACCCTCCCCCCAAGGTGAAGGCCACAGGCCCGCAGAAGGTGTTGAAGGCCTTGATTCACCCGGCCAAGGCCTCTATTAAGGAAGTCGCGGCAGCCCTGGCGCAGCCTGAGGAGGCTACACCAGTGGAGGCGACCTCGGGGCCCAGAGTTTCCCTGCCACCGCGGAGGGACGCCTCTTTCAGGCCAATCGAGAAGACCCCCATGAAGACCCCGGCGGAAAAAGAGGGGGGGGAGCCGTTGGCCATTGTGGACACGGACACAGCCTCCGAGGAGGAACTGGTTGAAGTCTTGGAGGGCCTCGACGAGGGCATCGAAGAGGCCCGGTCCCACGGGAGGGATCCCGACGAAGGCCCGGTCCCACGGGAGGGATCCCGACGAAGGGGACGACGAGAGCGACGGCGGCACCGGCGAGGCTCCTAGTCAACCATCGCGCCCATCGCTTCCAAAGCCGCAGGACAACTCGGCGGCCATTTTGTTGGCAATACAATCCTTATGTTCGGAGATAAGGACGAGATTGTCCCTACCACCGATGGAGGAGCCGGAACCAGGACCGACAGAGGAGCCGGAGCCAGGCCCGTCGGAGGAGCCAGAGCCAGGCCCGTCGGGAAGTCCGCCAAACAAGAGAAGACAGACCCATCCAGCCCTGCCTTTCCAGCCCTCACGGCCTGCTCAGCCTTTGCCCACGTCTCCCGTACCTGGGGCTGACACGGGAACGGACACGGCCACGACGGGTACGGATGACGACGGCAGCGACGACAGGACGGAGCTCCCATCGCCTCCAGCCCGGGCCTCCCCACCCGACGAGATTGGGTCTTTACACGTTATGATCGCCAGGGCATCTGAGCTTTTTCAGCTCTGCCCCGAAGAGAAGAAGAAGGAAGCTTTCCTTTACCAACGGCGCGAGGCCAAGAGGAAGACAGTCCTCGCCGTGCCTCTGCTGGATGACATCTGGGACGAGGGTCTCACCTTTCTCAAGAACCCGTCTACGAAGCATGCCAAGAGGGATCGGTACGAGAAGAAGTACCGGGTCCCCGACGCGGCCCCTTTGTGCCTTAGGGTGCAAACTACCCCTGACTCGGTCGTCTCAGCGGCGGCCAAGAAGAAAGCGGGGTGGGCATCGGCCTCAACGTCAACTTCCCCGCCGGACGGCAACGGAAAGAAGCTGGATGCAATGGGACGACGAGTTATCCTGTCGGCCGCAACAACGATTAGGGCGGCCAACGCCCTCGCGATCGTGGCCCGCTACGACAGGGAGTTGTTAGGGAGAATTCTCTGTTTAGGCTGAATTTCCCTACCTAGTGAGTCCCCCAGCAGCTTTGCTGGATTTCTGGGGTTTCTTTTTTTTCTCCTGCCAAGAGTGAGACTCTTTTACCCTCACTCTTGGACATGTTGAACTGTGTTATCTTGGTTAAACCTTGTGTTGAATGGGCTATGGGGTCTTTTACTCCATAGGGCCTCATGTATTTTTGTGATGTGGGTTACACAGCACCCTCTGTGCCGTGACCCAGGAGTGTCCTAGGGACTCCCCAACATAGACTCCATACCCTGGGACTGACTACTGTCTCCCAGGGCATGTAAAGTCACCAAAGACTTTGCTAGTCTTGAATCCTGAACAGAACCAGTACAAACCATCATATTGTGGACGTACTGGCTGGGGCAATTCGATTGCCCCAGGGTCTGTTAGTCGAGGGGGCACGTCTCCGTCCCCCCTGATCGAGTTTTGGCTGGTGGCAGTGGAAACTACTTTTTATATTCGACCGCGAATATTTCCCTATGGGATTTCCCATTGTTTTAGGCTAACACATTTAATTATTTATTTACGGTAGCCTTAAACATCCCGCCGGTTTATATATTTCTTTTTATAACTCCGGTTGGGACTTTTTGCCAAAACTTGATTCTAAAATGGCGTTGGTGTTCGCCTCTGTAACTCTGACCCAAAGTGGAGCCCTTTGTTCCACTTTTGGCGGGCTTCTCCACAGAAGCCCTCCAAAGTGGTGCCACTCTGTCTGGGGTACTTAGGAGGGGTGGAGGGGGATTTAGGCACCCTGGACTGAGTTACCTTGGTAACTCAAGTCGCACTCCGTCCTGATTGGCCCAAGTGGTGAGCCGCCCGGCTCACCACTTAGCATGTTTGAGTGACAGCTAGGCTGGGTGAATGGGGGCTTGCTGCATAAAAGCAGGGCTTTGGGGACTGGGACTTCAGAAGTCGCCACAGGACCAAGAATCCGACGAGGGAAGAGCTGAGCCGACCTGCTTCGACGACACCACCCGGTGGAGCCCTGCTGAACCGTCTCACCACTTTTTCCCGACGACCGAGGAGAACTCTTAACGGAGTGGCTCCTTCCCTTAACTGGTGGGGACAACCAGTTTTCGCCTTCTTTCCGTTCTTTGAGGTATCTCGTGGCCGCCTTGCCTGTGCCAAGCACCCCGGCAACCGGAATACCACACTTTACCCCCCTACCGCGAAAGTCGGTACCAACCCTTTAACCGGAGGACTCCGCGGCTGGTTTCTTCCCGGGCAGTGCAACGACCCTCCTCTTCTGCTCTTCAGCGAGAACTTCTTCTCCCCTGACCGACGTCGAGCCCTGCTGCCACTGCCTGGAACAACTGCCACCGCTGGAGGATCCTTTCCGCTTAAGGTACTGTGTTCCGCCTGGCTTCCCTTGCCACCGACTGTACGGGGTAGATTTAGTCCCCGGCTTTCGAACCTGGGAGTGCCTGGGACACTTTGGCTAAACTTTCTGAGCCACTCTAAAACTCTTTTTGACTCTTTGCAAGACTTGAATCTCTAACTAACAGTGTGATCTTGGGCACCTTTTCGCTCCGGCTACTCTAAGAGTGGGCCCTGCCTAGTGACTTTTGCTCACCTGTGACTTTGTGCTTCTTTAAGCCTATTGCAAGTGTTCTGGACCTTAGAGTGGTGTGTTTAACCTATTTCTGCTTTTTCTCTCCCTTTCTTGGAAACTACTAGAGTGTCATCTAACGTTAAGCACTCACCTCTGTTTTAATTAAGTGGTGTTAACCTAGAGTTGTCTAGATAGGAGAAAGGATTGAATTTACTTTCATTATAACTGTGTTGAAGTGTTTTTACCATATTCGTTGCTAGAGTGTGTTTACTTATGTGTGTTTTTAAATAAATAACAATATTCTTTTGAAACCAAGCTCTGGTCAGTGTTTGCTTGTGCTATTGTGTTTTGGTACATATTGTGTATACTTTGCATACTGCCTAACTCTTCTTGAGAGAAGTCTGACTGCTCAGCCACAGCTACCAGGTAAATCTGGGTGGTACAGACTGCTACCAAAGGGGTTTACTGCTCTACCTGTAGTCTTAAATCTTTTGCAGTGTTCCCCAAGGGAACTGCACAGGTTTCTGCCTAACACTGGTGGCAGCGGTGGGATTTGTATTGAGTATACACTTTATTGTGCTTTAGATACCTTAGTGCAACTAACCACAAAGCTTAGCACTGAAAAAGTAAAACCTCTAACATGTCAGTTATAGAAAGCTATAGTCAAGAGTCCCTTGCAGCCAAAACTGCTGATTGTTTAAGAGTGCTCTGTAAACATAAGGATCTCCTGACTAAGGGCAAGAAAATGGAGCTGATTGAAAGATTGTTAGCTAACCAAAGTCTGGGTGATGGTTCAGAGGAACCTACCACTCCAGCAACTGTAGATGACAGTGTTGAAGTTAACATGGAGCAAAATGTTGATGATTCTGAGGAAGAGTCAGAAGAGGAGGGTGAGGCTGTTGTAACTGTCCCCCCTAGGCCTCTGCCTGCTCTACCTGCTGTGCCTACTGGACCTTTACCAGGTCCCACATTTAGTCCTCAGTACTTTGAACTGGAGAAAATGAAGCTAGAATTGGAGTATAAGAAACTTAATGCTCAAACTGACAAAGAACTAAGGCTAAGGGAAATGGAGCTCAAGTATGACTTAGAAATGAAGAAATTATCTGTTGAGAATGTTTCTCTCTCTGGCTCCTCTAGAAGTTCCAGTCCTAAAAGACCCCGGATGCCTAAAGAATTGGTTGGTATGTATGAGCCTAAGTTGGATGTGTTGGATTGGTTGTCTCTGTTTGAATATAATCATGGGCTCCAGAACATCACAGGAAATGACTTACTCACCTGGTTGTTCTCTAGGCTTCCCCCTGTTGCAACTGATGTGGTAATGGAGATGGGGGAGGAGGATAGGAAGGACTATGAATGTGTGAAACTAGCTTTGATAGCTAGGTTTGGGAAGACCCCTTCCCAGTATCTTAAGAGGTTTAGGAACCTCAAAAAGCATGATGGTACCCCTTGGGCTACCTGGGTGAGTGAATGTTTGAAAAACTTAGAGGGATGGATTAAGGGTTACAAGGTGAACACTTATGAAGGTATGAAGAATTTGTTTATGTTGGAGACTATTTATGATGCCTGCTCTCCTGAGCTCAGACAACACTTGGCTGATTCCAGGGAATTGGATTCCCGGAAACTAGCTAAGGCTGCTGACTTGTGGGTTGCCAACAGGGCCACTCACAAGGATTCTGGGGTAACTCAGAAGAAGGATGGGGAGAAACAGTCTAAAAAGGACTCCAAAGAGAATTCTAATCATTCCTATCCCAAAGAGGGCCCCAAACCACAAAATAACCAGGGTAAGCCACATGGGAAACCTAGTCAGGCTACTGTACCTTCTGGCCACAAGCCAGAAGGAGGTCAGAACAAGCCACCCTTCCAGAGAGCATTTGGACAATGCTATGTCTGTCAGGGTACTGACCATATCAAAGGAGATCCCAAGTGCAAGGGTAAACCTGCAGGGATCAGCACAGTCTCCTTAGCCTTCACTCCTGAGGATGAAGTACAGATGGCTAGTGCCCACTTTGAACTCTTTGCTGAAGAACCCTTGGGTCTTCAAGCAACTGTAAACTTAGAGCCTATGGGTCTGGTTAGTCCCCAGAATAGGGTTGTGTATAACTCCCTACCTGTTAACTCTAAGGTGTATTATGTGGACAGTGTTCTTGTCAATGGCCAGGATACTCCTGCCAGGAGAGACACTGGGGCCAGCAGAACAGTAGTGGATGAAAGCTTCTTTCAACCTGAGGATGTGGCCAAAGCACCCAAAGGTCCCACTAAGATGTCTGGAGGCCCTGTCCAAATGGTTCCTATTCTACCAGCCCTCATTCAGTGTAACAACATGACAGTGAGGATCCCTGTCAGTGTTCAGACTGAGGTACCTGGGAAGGTCCTGTTGGGGAATGACCTAAGAACTCTAGGAGTAGTGTCACATACCCCCAGGCCTCCCAGTATGGAGAAGCAGAACTTAACCAAATTGGCTAGAAAGGCTACCTTGAAGGACCCTTCTAAGCCTGTGGGACCCTCTACTGAGAACCCCACTACAAGCCCTGGTGTTAGTAAGTTGACCTCTAACCCAGGCACATTTCAGGATAGTATGCTAGGAACATGGGCGCCCCAACCAAGCTCCATCATTGTTCCCCTAGTCTCAGAGTCTCTGACTCCCCCTGCTTCTGAGGAAGAGGTGGATAGGCCAACTAGGCCCCTATCTGGACCTGAGAGAACTGGTAATTCTCAGTACTGGTGGAAAACCAGAAAAGAAAAGTCTAAGGCCAAAAACCTTCAGACTGTTGGACCTTCTACTGAAGACCCCAACTCAAATCCTAATATTAGGGGGGAAACTCCTAAAATAGGTAAGGGTAGATCGAAGAGGAAGGGGAAGCAGGTACATTGCCTAACCCCAACCCCTCCAACCAAGAGGCCTAAGACCCAACCTGCTCCCACAAGAGAGGTGGTGAGGAACCTTGGAGGCCCCTCTAGATCTAAGGGAATCCTTTATAAGGACCCCTTCAAAAAGCCTAACATAGGTTCAGAAGTTGTACCAACTTCTGAGGGACTGGTCAACCAGATCCCCTATAACAAAAAGACTGATGTTCCTCAAAGGGTTTGTAGGTCCTTTAGCTTGCAAAAGAAAACCTTTGAGTTCTCCCTTAAGCAAAGGTCAAGGTGTCACCATCAAAATGCTGATGGACTCTCTAGGATGTATATCATCGACTAGAGGTATGAGGTTCATCCAGGAGTGGATTAAATCCTCCTGTCCCTTAGTCTGGGGGGGGCGAGTGTTAGGGAGAATTCTCTGTTTAGGCTGAATTTCCCTACCTAGTGAGTCCCCCAGCAGCTTTGCTGGATTTCTGGGGTTTCTTTTTTTTCTCCTGCCAAGAGTGAGACTCTTTTACCCTCACTCTTGGACATGTTGAACTGTGTTATCTTGGTTAAACCTTGTGTTGAATGGGCTATGGGGTCTTTTACTCCATAGGGCCTCATGTATTTTTGTGATGTGGGTTACACAGCACCCTCTGTGCCGTGACCCAGGAGTGTCCTAGGGACTCCCCAACATAGACTCCATACCCTGGGACTGACTACTGTCTCCCAGGGCATGTAAAGTCACCAAAGACTTTGCTAGTCTTGAATCCTGAACAGAACCAGTACAAACCATCATATTGTGGACGTACTGGCTGGGGCAATTCGATTGCCCCAGGGTCTGTTAGTCGAGGGGGCACGTCTCCGTCCCCCCTGATCGAGTTTTGGCTGGTGGCAGTGGAAACTACTTTTTATATTCGACCGCGAATATTTCCCTATGGGATTTCCCATTGTTTTAGGCTAACACATTTAATTATTTATTTACGGTAGCCTTAAACATCCCGCCGGTTTATATATTTCTTTTTATAACTCCGGTTGGGACTTTTTGCCAAAACTTGATTCTAAAATGGCGTTGGTGTTCGCCTCTGTAACTCTGACCCAAAGTGGAGCCCTTTGTTCCACTTTTGGCGGGCTTCTCCACAGAAGCCCTCCAAAGTGGTGCCACTCTGTCTGGGGTACTTAGGAGGGGTGGAGGGGGATTTAGGCACCCTGGACTGAGTTACCTTGGTAACTCAAGTCGCACTCCGTCCTGATTGGCCCAAGTGGTGAGCCGCCCGGCTCACCACTTAGCATGTTTGAGTGACAGCTAGGCTGGGTGAATGGGGGCTTGCTGCATAAAAGCAGGGCTTTGGGGACTGGGACTTCAGAAGTCGCCACAGGACCAAGAATCCGACGAGGGAAGAGCTGAGCCGACCTGCTTCGACGACACCACCCGGTGGAGCCCTGCTGAACCGTCTCACCACTTTTTCCCGACGACCGAGGAGAACTCTTAACGGAGTGGCTCCTTCCCTTAACTGGTGGGGACAACCAGTTTTCGCCTTCTTTCCGTTCTTTGAGGTATCTCGTGGCCGCCTTGCCTGTGCCAAGCACCCCGGCAACCGGAATACCACACTTTACCCCCCTACCGCGAAAGTCGGTACCAACCCTTTAACCGGAGGACTCCGCGGCTGGTTTCTTCCCGGGCAGTGCAACGACCCTCCTCTTCTGCTCTTCAGCGAGAACTTCTTCTCCCCTGACCGACGTCGAGCCCTGCTGCCACTGCCTGGAACAACTGCCACCGCTGGAGGATCCTTTCCGCTTAAGGTACTGTGTTCCGCCTGGCTTCCCTTGCCACCGACTGTACGGGGTAGATTTAGTCCCCGGCTTTCGAACCTGGGAGTGCCTGGGACACTTTGGCTAAACTTTCTGAGCCACTCTAAAACTCTTTTTGACTCTTTGCAAGACTTGAATCTCTAACTAACAGTGTGATCTTGGGCACCTTTTCGCTCCGGCTACTCTAAGAGTGGGCCCTGCCTAGTGACTTTTGCTCACCTGTGACTTTGTGCTTCTTTAAGCCTATTGCAAGTGTTCTGGACCTTAGAGTGGTGTGTTTAACCTATTTCTGCTTTTTCTCTCCCTTTCTTGGAAACTACTAGAGTGTCATCTAACGTTAAGCACTCACCTCTGTTTTAATTAAGTGGTGTTAACCTAGAGTTGTCTAGATAGGAGAAAGGATTGAATTTACTTTCATTATAACTGTGTTGAAGTGTTTTTACCATATTCGTTGCTAGAGTGTGTTTACTTATGTGTGTTTTTAAATAAATAACAATATTCTTTTGAAACCAAGCTCTGGTCAGTGTTTGCTTGTGCTATTGTGTTTTGGTACATATTGTGTATACTTTGCATACTGCCTAACTCTTCTTGAGAGAAGTCTGACTGCTCAGCCACAGCTACCAGGTAAATCTGGGTGGTACAGACTGCTACCAAAGGGGTTTACTGCTCTACCTGTAGTCTTAAATCTTTTGCAGTGTTCCCCAAGGGAACTGCACAGGTTTCTGCCTAACAGGAGTTATGGTACAAGATCGCCCCCCTGTTGGACTTCCTACCAGACGACAAGAGGGCTGAGGCCCTGGAGATCTTGCAGGAAGGCGAGGTGGCGTCGGACCACGCCATAACGGTGGCAACGGACATTGCCGTCACTGGTTTCCGCTAGCTAGGCAACAGTGTTTGCCTCAGACGACAAGGATGGCTCAAGGTGACGGATTTCCGCCAGGATGTACAAGCCAAGGTTTTGGACATGCCGTTCGACGGGAACAACCTGTTTGGGAAAACAGTGGATGAGTCGCTCCAAGCCATCAAGGCGGACACGGAGACAGCTAAGGCCTTAGGAGTTCTCCAGCAGCGAAGGCCGTCCTTTCGGAGCCCTGGAGGCAAGCAGGGTGCCTCCAAGGGATTTGGCGGTGGCTCCTCGAATTTCTAAAAAAGTGCCCTCGCATTCCTCCCGTGGCCAGGAAAGAAAACCACGTCCCTCAACTGCTGTTGGAGGTAAGGGCGATGCTCAAGAAAGCTCGTCCCAAAGAGGCTCCGGGGCTCCGGAGTATACTCAAGGTACTTCCTTGTGAAAAAGAAGACAGGAGGGTGGCGACCCATCCTAGAACTGCGACGACTGAACAAGTACATCAAGGCACAGAAATTCCGGATGGTCACCCTCCAGCACGTGCTGGGGCAGCTAGAGGAGGGCGATTTCCTGTCGTCGTTGGATTTGGAGGATGCATACTTTCACATTCCCATTCTAAAAGGACACCGGAAGTTCCTCAGGTTCGTGGTCCAAGGGCGGCACTACCAGTTCAAGGCCCTCCCGTTCGGATTGAAGTCGGCACCCAGGGTTTTCACCAAGTGCCTCGCTCCAGTGGTGGCGCGGCTGCACCTGCAGGGGATCCACGTCTACCTCTACCTGGATGATTGGCTCATCCGCGCAAGGACAAGGGAGCTCGCCGTAGAACACACAGCGAAGACCGTCCAGCTGCTCACGGACCTGAGGTTCTCCATCAACTTCCCCAAGTCCCACCTGGTCCCCTCTCAAGTCGCACTTTTTCTGGGAGCCAAGCTTGACACAGTAGCGCGGCTGGCCTCGCCGTCGGAGGAAAGGACAAAGGCCATCCTAGGCAAGGTGCAGCGTCTGCTGGCCACGGACGTGGCCAGAGTGAGGTCCATCAAGTCCCTCCTCGGGATGATGTCCTCTTGCATTTATCTTGTGCGCCTGTGCAGGCTTTGGATGCGCCCTCTACAGGAGTTCCTCGAGGCCCGCTGGATTCAAGCGACGGGCAGCTTCGAGGACAGGATCCCTCTCAACGAGACCTTCCGACGAGCAATCTGGTGGAAGCCGCTCCACATCAACATCCTGGAGCTCCGGGCAGTGTTCTGGGCCCTCAGGTCCTTTCTCCCGTCCCTCAAGGGCAAGGTGGTGAGGATCTTCACCGACAACACCACCACAATGTTCTACATCCGGAAGCAGGGCGGAACCAGAACCCCGGCCCTATCCAAGGAAGCCCAGGACCTGTGGCATTGGGCCGTTGCTCAAGGGATGTTTCTGGTGCCGTTTCATCTGACAGGGATAAAAAACACTGTCGCCGACTCACTCAGCAGAGAGCTGCGCTCGTGCCACGAGTGGGAACTACGCCAGGATCAAGTGGACCGACTCTTTCAGCGATGGGGCAAACCCCAGATCAACCTGTTCGCAACGGCGACGAACTCCAAGTGCCAGAGGTTCGCCAGCAGGTTCCCCCAACCGAGGAGCATGGGCGATGCTTTCTCGTTCCCCTGGGACGGCCTGTTCCTATATGCGTTTCCTCCGTTGCGTTGCTGCTCTGACTCATCAACCAGCTCAAGAGGTCCCGGTGCAGAATGATCCTCGTCGCACCGGCGTGGCCGAGACAGATCTGGTTCCCAGACCTTCTGGACTTGTCAGCGTCCCCACCAGTCAAGCTGTCGACGGACGCAGATCTTCTCCCCAGAGAAGGAGGTGCAATTCTTCATCACGACCCGAAGTCGCTAAGCTTGCAGGCCTGACTCCTGCGGCACTAGAATTTGGAGGATACAATATCCCGTCCGACTGCAGAGAGGTTCTTGCGAAGGCCAGGGTGTCCTCAACTCTCAAGTGCTACGGACATAAGTGGAAGAGGTTCTCTATCTGGTGCCGTGCACAGAAGATTAACCCTCTGGGGATTACGCCCCCTCAAGTATTGCCGTACCTTCTGTCGCTAGCCAAATCTGGACTATCTCATGCTTGAATCAAGATACACCTGGCAGCGATTTCCCGATACACCAGGACTACAGAGCGGTCATCCCTGTGGTCTCATCGCCTGGTTAAGGAATTTATGAAAGGGCTATTTCAATCATTCCTGCCGGTGAAGGCACCAGCCCCGGCATGGGATCTGCGTCGACAGAAATGTGTGTGTGTGTGTACTGCTATGTACTCTTATATTCATGAGCATGTGAATCCATGCCAGACCCCATGCTGGAGAAGGAACAAGTTACTTACCTGTAACTGTTGTTCTCCAGCATGGGTCTGGCATGGATTCACATGCAAACCCTCCCGCCTACCCCTCTGCGGCTCTTCACTTGCTCATACTGCCACTTTACGTGCTACCAAATCTGAGGATGGCTGCCAGAGGCGGGGCTTAAGGAGAGGGCAGTCATTGGCTGGGGGCAGTATGACCCAGAGACCAGTGATTGGTTACTACTAAGAAAGACCGATCAGAAACAAAACTTATACTGATTTTTTCTTTACCGAGGATTCCCGGCCTGACGATGGGGAATATTCATGAGCATGTGAATCCATGCCAGACCCATGCTGGAGAACAACAGTTACAGGTAAGTAACTTGTTCCTTAGGCCTTAGGCTCCCAAATAGCAGATGTGATGTGCAAACCAGATCCATTTTATACATATAAAGCGCAAGCTGAATGAGGGAGAAGAGATTTTCCCATCGAGCAGCAGATTCACACAAGCCGCCGGGGCTGGGAGGAGGTCTGCCAGAGATTCCAGAGCAGAGACAAGAGAGAGGTTGCTAGGCCCAGCTGAACAGGAACCTGTGGCACCTTGGAAGGCGTTGGTTCAGGTGCAGCACATTCTGCTCTAAAGCCTGATTTAAATGTGGGGCCTTGCTGGGTGCATTTGAGACTATAAGGCGTATAGTATAGTTCAACATAGCATAACTCCCATGTCACTCAAACTGTTAAACTAAAATGACCACTTGTGCTGTTTTCCATTAATGTAACCATGCTTATCGCTCATATTGCAGTTTTGTTTATCGGTATGGTGATATTTGCTTCTGTTTTGGCATGTGCAATGCAAATTAGAGCTTGTAGAAGATAGGTGTGATATTAAAATATCAACACAATACCCCCGGTGTCAAGTGCATAATTCAGTGTAATGCATTAGAATGGTGTCTTTTTGAGTCTAAGAACTTTACACATTTACCTGGCTGTATTTGTTTAATCATGATAATAGGCGCAAACACTCGGGCGTGCTGTCTCTGTGCGCTATGACGCTGCCTGGGGTGCGTATTAGCATGAGCATGACTACTGACCTCGTGTCCACTTTTCACAGCCTCAACTGAGGTCGAGTTTATGATCAGGGGGTCAGGCTTGACCACAGGCAATCATGACAGTACTCAGTGCGAGACCAGGCTTGCAAGTTACAACATACAGGTAGATCTAGAAAATAGGCTCAGGCAGCGCCGTGCCTCATGGTACGGGGGGCAACTGCAGTTGTACAGGTAGGCGTAAGACAAAGTAAGTGTAACAGCACAATCTAGCAAAACCACGCCTTGTGGTACTGGATGGCTACAATCATAAAAGTACAACATAGAGTGGGTACGTAGTTTCGTAAGGTCTAGTCCTATCCAGTTAAATAGCTTGAGAAGAAACAAATGTATCAATAGACAATGTAAGCAAGCATAGTAAATAAACAGTGAAAATAACATTGTTTTTGCAGGCTTTGGGGTATATAAGGGATTGTGAGCAGATATGGTATAGTGGACAGACAAATAGAATTTATCATAGGCACATATAGGAAGGGTAACGTGTTGTGCGCCGGCAGCATTGCAGCCAAGTAGCTAGGGGCTGCCCCTGCATCCTACGCCATGGGACATACGAGGCAGTAAGTAGAGAGGGCCGTTAGAGATAGAAATTAGGAGGTTATATTTGCGGAAAGGCAGATGGGAAGAGAACAGTCAATACATGCATCGCGCACCAGTAAAACCGGGGCTATGTCAGTTGTGAGCGCAATGCGAGACAAAGTCTGATAGTCACCCGGCAATTACAAGAGCTTTTGGTGATACAGTTGCTAAAGTCGGTGAACGTGCAAGGCGGGTGAATTGGAGATAATAGACTCCTTGACTCCTTGCCTCCTTATGCCATGGATTTACACTGCAATAAGGTAAACTCAGCTAAAGTTGTCTGAGTGAATGTCCAGAAGTAGATGAGAAGTGCAATCTAGATATCAGTAGTGCGTAGGTGGTGAATTAAATACATGGTACCATACGTGCCCGGACAGGTAAAGGACATCAGACTTCTCTGTGATTAAATCCAGTCCTGGATGTCGACTGCCTACCTCAAACGTAAATCATCCAAGACTGAATTTGTCCTCATCAGTCCCCCTGCTAAACAACAACTTGTCCAACAATGGTGCAATATTTGCTTAGAAGGATTTGAGCCACTTCTCTCAGATTCATCATAATCATAAGGCTTGGCCTGTCCTTCCAAAGACACATAGCCAAGAAGGCCCAAATTGCACGCCTCCAAATCTCCAACTGTTGCAAAATAAAACCGTTCATCACTCCACAGGACTTTGCAGATTGATGGGGAAATTGCCCGTCTAATGGGGCTCCAAGCTGCTCACTTGGCTCCCCTAAGAGCAGTCTACCGCCCTGCAGCACGTCTTATTACAGGTGTGCAGAAATTTGACTGAATCAGACCCATTCTACGCAAACTGCATTGGTGTTCCCTCCAGGCCAGGATACTGTTCAAGACTGTATGTATGATCTACAAAGCAGTCACAAGTAGTACCCCATCATACCTCGTGGCTAAGCTCCTCATATCTGGTGACATACGCTCCTCGTGTAGCAGATAGACAAACCCGGCTTGAATCACAAGTCACCACAAAGAAAGGAGCGCAAACAATTCTTCTCTTGTCACGCACCCACCCTCTAGAACTTGATCCCAGTATCTGCTTGGGATGCTTCCACAATTCTCCAATTTCACAAATCTCTCAAAACGCTGCTAACTAAGGACTAATCCCAATGGATGCACATATCAACGCACAGACCGTAACTCACAGTATTGCGCTACGGTGAAACAATGCCAGCCCAAAGGCTGCCTTCCCGCACTCCGTACAACGCTCCGCTGCTCTAGGACTACGTCCATGCTTTAAACAATAAAATAATAAATACATGGAAAATATAGAAAAGAAATTAGTGCTATGCAGAATTATATCAAACATGTGTCACTAATACTTTCAGGTCCCTAATATGTTTACAGTGACCTTGAGGAAAATGGGAATAAAAGATGTACATTTTGTCAACATTTAAAATGGTCTCACATTAACAAGAATCTGTTAGAGTGACTTTTAGTTCTTGTTTTGTCTGGGCTTTGTCTGTTGTAATTGTTTATTTTGTTTTTAGCAATTGTATATGTATACGATTTGGGAAGCCCTGCTTAGAGTCTACATATATGTTAGATTAGGGATCTCAGATATGTAAAACACAGCCCACATATGTCTTTTCTAAAAATAATTAAAAAAAACATTTTTTATTTTATTTATACTTTTTTAACAAGATCCTAACAAGCAATAAGCAGAAAATGAATTACAGGACAGATTCCATGAAATTAAATAAAATCACTGAACAATATGAACCGACAGTTAAAAAATAAGATCATTAAAACAATGCTGGCCTGCTTCACGTCATTCCTGGAGGATCGCACTCAGACCCTATCTATGCCACCTTTCTTTTCAGACCCTTGTCACCTCAGTTGTGGAGTCCCTCAGGGCTCTTCGTAATCCCCAATCCTATTTAACCTCTAGATTTCAGCTCCTTCGGCGTCAGATGCTACTCATACGCAGACGACACACAGATTCTGATTAGATTAGATCTTGATCAAGCTGAGGTGTTGTCGTGCCTTAGGGAGTGCCTGGCAGCCGTGGGAGAATGGATGAACTGCAATTGGCTCAAATTGAACAGGGATAAAACTGAGGTGATGGTGGTGGGCTGTCCCCCTGACCCTTCACTTTGGGTGTCCTCCTTCTGGCCTGATTCCCTTGGCCCCCTGCCTGTTCCAGTGAGCAAGTTGAAAAATGTAGGGGTTATTCTCTCGGCTACACTTAGTATGGACAAACAGATTACTGCAGTTTGCCAAGCAGGTCATTTCCAGTTTAAGGTTCTTAGGAAGTTTCTTCCGATGATTCCAGTTTCATTTCACCCTCTGGTGGTGGCTGCATTGGTACTATCACGCCTAGATTACTGCAACTCTCTATACCTGGCCAAACCCAAGCACCAGATACAATGATTACAACGTTTGCAGAATCTTGCAGCTCGGGTCGCTACCGGCTCCCCTTTTGGTGCGCACATTACCCCGGTGCTCCGATCCCTTCACTGGCTACCTGTGACTCAACAGATTAAGTTTAAGGCTGTTTGTATTGTTCACCGCGCCCTCCATGATCAGGGCGCCGAGTACCTACAAGCTAAGTTTAGCAGATACTGCCCCAGCCGTGACCTTCGTTCATCTTCTGCTGGTTGTGTAGTGGTACCAAGGTATAAATGGGCCTGTGTTGGCGGGCGAGCCTTTTCCACTGCTGCAGCATCTTTGTGGAATGAGCTCCCACTAGCCATAAAGAATACATTGAATTATTTAGCCTTTAGAAAGGCTGTTAAAACCTAACTCTTTTAACTCTTTAGTGTCGTCTGGGTTGTCCTTATTCTCTTTAGCACCAAGATACCCTTTGGTGACCGCACGCTCAATAAATACTTTTAACATAACATAAGAATAAGCTAGATAAATAGTCAAGAATAGAAACGGAGATAAAGAAGAGAAAGGAAAAGAGAAAAAGAAGAAACAAAAAATAAATACTCAAATGCATTAATAAAGTACCATCACACATCCAAACCAAAGCCCAGTAGCTAGCAGTTTAACAAAATAATATGTATCATTAACGATCATTAAAGGTTGACCACACTTCTTCATACATATCCATGTGGTCTCCATCTTTGTTTAACACTTTCTCAACGTAGACAGCACCACCAAGTCATTTATCCAAGAATATACCCGAGGCTTTCTCCTCATCTTCCACACCTTTAAAATGTGTTTTGTGCAACCAGCAGTGCTCTGACCAACCACATTCGTGAACAAAATGTATCCCCCTTATTACAACCACTCAACCGCAATTTGCATGTTTCGGACATCTCGAAATGCTCCCATCTGCAACCACTACATACGATCCAAAACCTCTTTTCAAAACACCTCAACTCCAGTACAATTCCACATGTGTAAAATGATCCACCCCGTCTGCCACAATCCCAGCAAGTACCATCTTCCTGGAGCCCCAAAGAATACATCCTACCCGACGTCCAATATAACCGTCCCAAAATCTTCTGTCTCACAAGACATAAATTCAGATCTAATTTCAGCATGACAGATTATTTTATTGCTCGTTCCCATTCAATGGGCCTCATTACGAATCAGGCGTTAAGGGGTTAACGGCGCCGTAAACGGCGCTGACCCTTAACGCCTGATTCCGAGGGCCCTTTGCGCCATGGTGAGTTTAACGCCTGCTTTTTGCAGGCGTTAAAATCCATGGCGCTAAGGGACCATGGTGCTAATTACGCCACCGTAATTTACGGTGGCATAATTAGCGCCTTCCCCACTCCCATTATGCCCTATGGGGCAAAAATGGGAATGGGGAAGGGTAAAATGGGAAATGGGGATTTACCGCCCCACTCACCTTGGAATGGGGCGGTAAATCCGCCATCCACCATGGTGTAAACATAGTTTACACCATGGTGGTAAGGGTACGACCCAGGCGGTAACTTACCGCCTGGGTCGTAATGAGGCCCAATATCTGTTAAAAACACATCCTAAATCTGCAGATCACTTTGAATGTAAACAATCGCATCCAGCAGAAACCTTCGCTTCATTTGGCGTAAATCGGAGAAAAGACGATAGCATTCATGGTGGATTCTCAAAAATGTTCAAAAGCACAGGCCTATCCACCAGTGGAACATCCAGCATACTAATCATTTGAGTCACTAGAGTACATAACTCCAAATATCTACTCTTCTCACTCCCCGCTATGACAAAAACCTACGCCACAGATCCTCAAATCTTAAAAAGTGGTCCCCATCCAACAAGTCAGCCAAAACACAATACAGCCTTTAGTATCCAACCAATCCAAAATAACATTTCATTATTCCCCTGAAATACCGGGCTGTGCCATAAGGAAGCTTCTGTATGTAGCCAGATAACTTCATCATTCTCTTCCAACCAATGACGCAAAGCCGTATGAGTTGTTTGTATTGTGAATAAAAGTAGTCGATCGTGGCAATTTGGACATTGTGTAAATGGTCTCAAGACGGTAGGGAGATGCAGCCCACTTTTCCATGCTTTAACCAAATTGGTGGATGCAACAAATTATGAGAAATGTACAATGCAGATTTTTTAATGATAAAGCCCCTATCATATTTTTCTAAGTCTGGATAACCAAATACCACCATCGCAATCTCACGCACCAGAATATAGTATGGGATCCTCTTAATTGTTGTATCCCCCCCATAAAAAATCCTTAAACACTTTGTCAAACATGCACAAGTACTTTTTCGAAACCAGTAAAGGTAGAGATTGAATTATATATAACACTTTAGGAAGCAAGGACATTTTAATAGCATTAATTCTGCTCCATATATTCAATATTCCTCCATTTATCAACATCCCTCCGAATTTTTAAAACCACTTTTTCAACGTTAACGGGAAACATTTTCTTCAGGTATCGCACCAAGGGTATTCCCAATTTATACAACACCCATATCCGATCATTTACAATCACAACTCTCAAAATCACCTTGTCAGCATCCTTCATCCAACGGAAATATGTCACTCTTAGTCCAGTTATTCTCATGACCAGACAGTGAACTAATTTCATTAAAAATGTCACTCAATACCGGGCAACTGATTCAAGGGTCAGAGTGCAATCACTAAATCATCAGCATATGCCAGCACTTTGAGGCCCACAGGTGCAAATCGCAATCCCTGTATATCTGGACTCTGACAAATTAATGTAAGTAATTGTTCTAATGCAATATTAAATGAAAAAGGTGATAATGGGCAGCCCTGCCATGTGCCCCTATACAGATGAAAGGAGTCTGGCATAGTATTATTGACCCAAATTGTTGTCAAAGCTTCATTATGTAGACAGTTCACCATATTAATAAAAAACATCTCCAAAACCCATTTTACCTAATGTGAATTCCAAAAACTTCCAGTTAACTCTTTCAAATGCTTTCTCTGCATCTAAAAAATGAATGCTGCTTTTGAACCAGGATCAAATTTAGAACACAGTACATTGAGCAATGTTCTAATGTTTTCATATCCAAACGGAAGGCGCACAAATCCAGATTGCAACATATGAATCACTTCACCAATATAACCACTTAACCTGTTTGCATAGTCAAGCACAGCTCACCTTTTTCTATTGATATATAGAGTGCATAAAATTGGAGTAAGCAAATTAGAAAATGAAGGATAAAATTCTACAGGTAGGCCATCTAAACCCAGAGACTTATTAATTTGTAATTGATTAATAGCTAAAAGAATCGCTGCCCCAGAAACCTCTTTCTCAAGCCCCAAACTATTTGTTTCCATCAACTTGTTTAGATTCATTCTCTCAAAAAAGGATTCTAGATCCCCATAAGTAGGTGCCAAATTCTCAGTATACAGAGACTCATAATGCTGTTCAAAACATTTACATATTTTAGCATTCATCAAGACTGAGGTGCCATCATCACATACTATATTCTTAATTATAGACCGATGCAAATAACCCTTACGTTTATTTGGCAATAGCTCACCACCAATTTCCCCTCTTTGCCAAAATGCTTGCCTAGTGAAAAAAAGACCCCTCTCGGTTTGCAAGTCGATCTTATTATTAAGTAATTCCTGAATTCTATATAATTCTAGTTTGTCATTCTCATCCATACGTAAAGCAAATTTTGTTTTAATTTTCGTCAACGCGTACTCCAAGGATCTTGTTTCTGCTACACTCTGTTTTCTGAGATAAGCAGTCCGACTAATGAGTTCCCCTCTTACTGTGACCTTGAAGCAATCCCAAACTAAATGCTGTTTTCATATTATCAGTAAAAATGCTTTCAATAAAACTATTCAACCCACTACAAACACTCATCCTACAGAATATATGAACAAAGTATCCCCCTCCTATAAACTTGATTAATCTTATTTAGTATAATCTTCAGACGCACACTAGCATCGTCAGAAATATTTCTCTCCTGTATGTCAACAGTAATCACCCCATCTAGAAATGTATCGGAAATAAAAATATAATCCAGCCTTGTATGAAATGTATGCACTGGTGAGTAAAAAGTCTATTCCTTTACATCCAGAAACGTAGTCCTCCATACTTCCACCAAATCAAAGCCCTCGACTACACACTTAAGCTCTCTTGTTGCATTATTACCTGAGTATCTACAATCAGCTGACCTATCCACCTTACTGTCCATACCACAATAGAAATCTCCCCCAATAACCATTAAATCACCTTCCATGTCCCCCAAATGCTTAGCGAAATCTTTGAAAAAAACACTACCTCCATTGCAGGGACCATACACTGACCCAACAACCACCTTTACTCCATGCAAGACAAGGGGCGCCAATACAATCCTACCCTCTGCATCACTCACCACCTTCTCCATGCTAACATTCAGTCCTCTTCGCACCAAAATACAGACCCCTCTGGTTTTAGAAATAGAACTGCTTGCAAAAACGAATTCAACAGTGTTTGTATATCGGGTTCTAATACATGGGTTTCCTGTAAAAGAGCAAGGTTCATCTTCAGCCTTTGCAATCTATTAAGTATTTTTTGATGGACAGTTTACCCCTTTCACATTCCTCAATAGCATCGCCAAACGGAAGCATTTATAATTTGTTGTTTAAGCTCCTTGTGGTATAACTTGAATCACAGGAGAACGGCACCAAAACTCTGCGTGTGAACAGTTTACCTGCTGATAATAAGACCACTGGGTTGGGAGGATATGTAGATAAACCTGTTTTAAGCGTTGCTATATTATATTCTGATGCGTTCTCTCTCTTTCCGTAGGAGCGAAGATTGGCCGCCATAAGTGAATTAGCCCGGCTGTTAAGGCCCGGAGGAACAGCACTTATTTACGTCTGGGCAATGGAGCAGGAATACAAGAAGCAGAAGTCAAAGTACCTTAAGGAAAACAGGGACGATAAAGTAGCGCCAGGTGGCGTCCCTGACGGCCCCACAGAGACATTGCTGGAGCGTCGGGCCCTTGACAGCAGCCAAGGTGCTGCGTGCAGTGGTAGAGCAATGAGTGACTTGAGGGACAAAGCCTGTCGCTCAAATGAAGGTGTTAATCCAAGACTGCCTGTTCACACTAATAGGACTGCCTTTGATGCGCAAGATGTTCTAGTGCCCTGGCATTTAAAAAGTGGAAATAAAACGAAAGGCGGACAGACTGGCAACACGCTCCCTGTGTGCGGGCTCGATGGTCAGCGTGACGGCAGTGCTGTCTTTCACCGCTATTATCACGTGTACTGCGAAGGAGAACTGGAGGCAGCCTGCAAGAAACTGAGTAACACTAGAGTGCAGCAGAGCTACCACGACCAGGGAAACTGGTGCGTGGTTCTGGAGAAACTGTCACATCTGGCAGAGTTAAATTAGCAGCCCATCTTTTAAGTGGCGATTTTCTTTTTCAATGATTCAAAGAGGTTTTTTTTAAAAAAAAAAAAAAAACAGTACAAAAATCTAATCGCTATTGGTGCGCTCGATTTGTGGGACTCGACAATACCTCATGCCCTACTGCCAAAGGCACCACCATGGGCAGCAGCACAGTGATGCTTTCATGCTATCCCGTGGCAATGGCAATATCGATCTAATAAAAAAATAAATGTTCTCATGTGCTATACATGTCCGAATTGTTGGCAAAGTCTGCATTCTTTCTGTGCACTGCTGTTTCACGGAAAGTACATGTGTTCAGAAAAAAACATGCCGCGATTGAGCAGTGTGGCTGACGGCACCTTTAATAATGAAATCAACCCACATCCCCACAGTGAAGATGAAAGCAGTAATAACATTACTCTGACATCATTTATTTAAGTCCATGTTTCTGGGAAAAATGATTCTGTTTGATTTAAAGACCTACTGGGATTGCACAAATGCTCAATGTGGATTCTTTATTGCCTTGAAAATAATCTGTTATATTGCCCAATGTGATTTATTCTCTCTACCTCCCTGCTGTTTCATGTCCTATATATCAAGGCGGCATTTCTCTCCTTTTTGAATTCTTGTAGTGTTCTTAAACCAGGACAAACTGTACCTACTTTTTTTTAAACACGTCTCAACAAATATGCATCATTTTATTTCCAGAGATAAGTTTGTTTTAATCGAGCTCAACATCGTCCAGAAACGTACTTGATGCTTCTACAGACCAATTGATTTTGATTAACCAGGGTGTTGAGGACCTTTCCGACTAAAAAAAATAAACAATTTTTCATAGCATTTCAGCAACATAAATCTGACTCTAAATACTGTGCTGGGGGTTTACCAAGCCGTGGTGATATAGAACCATACGCATGCTCCTTTGTCTTATGAAAAGTTATGGACTAGTATTGAAGGCACCAATGACCACAGCTTGCATTTCATGTGTCCCAACTTAATACATTTATGTCTTATTAGCCGGCAACATTCTATTTTCTGGGATTTGTCATTTTGTATGCAGTGTTATTGTAACGTATTTCCATCTGCAAGGGTGTGAATGCCCTGGCTTTTAAAAAAAATGTCTGATAATATAAAAATATGCAGGTAATTCTGTTTCGGAAAGTGAGATCCCTTTTCAAAATGCTCGATGCCAAAATGAAAGTGCACACAGGTGTCTTGCTGTGACCAGTCTACTGACATGATAGCATCCGCTGTGCTGTGGCACACAGCATGTTGATAGGTCACCTGTGCATCCCTGCTAGCTGCAGGGACATAAAGTCACTGCATGAAGAGGTAGCAATTTACCTTCTGCCCCTTTGATCCAAAATATAATTCTCTGCCTTAATCAGTCTGGTGGCAGGTTAACCTCGAATTGTAAACCATGACTAGTTATTTTTATATTAACTTTACTCCGGTAGATTTTATTTGCCAGAACTTTTATATAAATTCTTTCTCGTGTCTTTCTCTAAGATCCTAACCCAGTTCGGGGATCCTTTGTTTGTCCTTTTGGCGGGCTTCTGCCAAGAAGCCCTCCTTTCGGCGCCACTGAGTCTGGGGTGGACCCATTGTGTGGGAGGGGGAGGAGGACCCCTGGACAGGGTTGCCTCAGCAACCCATGTCGCACTCTGCCCTGATAGGCTGGATGGTCTCCCGCCAGGATGACCACTTCACTGTGTGAGTGACAGCTAGGCTGTATGAATGGGGATCTTTTTGCATAAAAGCAGGGTCCTGAGGACTGGAAGAGCAAGATGTCGCCACTGGAACTAAGAAGCCGAAGAGGAGAGAAACCAAAGACATTTGCACCAACTGAACCACTGGTGAAGCCCTGATGCAGCGTCTCACCACTTTTCTCCACACGACGAGAGAAGATCTTCATCTGCAAGAGCCTTCTTCCCTTGAGCTGGTGGGGCCAACCAGTTTGCCAGTTGCCTTCCAGGACCTGCCTTGGTCGAATCGTCAGTGCCCTGCACTTGGAGATCGGATAGCCAGGCACCCGTCCACCGGGACTGCGATTTAAAGGAGCGTACCTTTTATTTCGTTTGGCAGCACCGCGGCTGGTTTCATCCCTCGGCAGTGCAGTAGCTCAAACCTTCCTCCACGACGAGAGTCTCTCTTCCTCTGCTGGATCTCCCGAACTGCAGGAACTGCCAGGAACAACCACCACTGCAGGAGCCTCTTCTACATTTTAAGGTACTTGGTTCTGCCAGGCCTCCCTTTTCATTTGGTAGCGCTAAAGGTGTTTTAAATCCTTGACCTACCTGTTGGGTTGGCCGCCCCTATCATCTTACATTGTCTTTCACCTTCTGCAACCAACCTTTTGAATCGTTTAACAAATGATTGACTGCAGCTACAAGAACATTTTGCTCCTGGGCTCTTTACCCTGTACCACTGACTCTGGCACAGGCCTATTGACTCTGGCTGAATCTGTTATAACTGCCCTCTCTAGATTGCTTCTCAACTAGAAATGTGTTGGTGCACCTAACTCTTATAACCACCTTTTCCTTTGCACTTTTAAAACTTGTGAAGTGCCATTTTGCTCGGTTTTCACCCCAGTATTATACATGCTAAAGTACTGCCTTGTCTAAACTTGTTCACAAACATATTGGGAAGTGTTGCTAGGGTGCCTAAGAGTATATTCCTGTATAACTTGTTCTTTCCCTCCCTTGTGAGAAATTGCTAGAGTGTCATTTGCGTTTGGTTTTCACTGTGCCGTTTTGCTCAGTTTTCACTCTCACTCAAACTTGTCTACAATTTAACTAGGGAGTTGTGTATACTTTTCTTGACTGATTTTAACTTGCTTTAATTTCTGTGATTAATGTGTTAAACTAGAAGTGTGTAAAATAAATATATATATTATTTTTAATACAAAGCTTTGGTCAGTGTTTCCTTGTGCCATAGTATTGTAGCCCTATTGTGTAAACCCTGAATACTGCTCATCTCCCTCTTGAGATAAGTCTTGACTACTTAGCCACAGCTACCAACTAAATCTTTGTGGTACCGACTGATACCAAAGGGGATTTATTGCTCATACCTGTAGTCTTAATCTTCTGTAGTGCTCCCTAAGGGAACTGCACAGCATTTTCCTAACTCTTATGAGTCACAATGGTCCCAAACGTGGACCGGGGCAGGGACTCTTGACAGTACCTTGTTCTTGGTCTTAGGTGGTTTGACAGCATTGAACTGGGCTTCTCTGTACTTTCCTTGTGGATAAAGCGGTTTTGAGATGTGTTCAGTCACATTGATCGAGGCGGCGAGCCAGGGCTCTGTGCGCTTAGTCAGTGTTTGATGCAGTGTGATTCGAAGGGTCTAACAGGTTCAAATTGGCGGTTGTGTTGTTTGAAGGCAATGTTAATGTTGGGCCTATTTAGTCCCTGATACAATGGCTTCCAGTGGTTCGACTCAGTATTCGAGACAGGTCAAGTGTGTTCAATGAGGTGCTCGAAGATGCAGAAAGTTGAAGGCTTCTGCAACATAGAGACGGGGTTCGAGGGAAGGTGGCGATGAGCGCTACAGGTGCGCAGAGACGTCAAGCTGGCTCAAAGATGCAAAGCGTTCCAAAGCAGCACTACAAGTCCTGTTGGCTCAAAAGGCATGGAATGTTGGCTTTGCCAATGCCTGTTTTACATAGGACTTCAATGAAGGACACGCAGAGTGCTTATAAATCCAGTGGCTGAAGGCAGGCCTAGTAAGACATTTTATTACAACAGCAGCATGTTTACAGCTCCAATGAAGTCATTAACTCTCAGAAGAATGCTTTGAACAAACACTGTGAGGCACTTTGAGTGCTAAGTTTGATGGTAAGGCTTGATTACAGTTAGCTCATAGAGTTCCCATGAGGAGGTGATTTGGGCGAGGAGGGGCAGGAACTTGGTGTGATTGACCATAGGGATTAGCAGGGTCATGAACGGGTGGGCAAATAACCAACAATACCTGCAAGCTTTGCATTCCTCCTCATATAACATTTATCCCTATCTGTACTTCAATGCAATAGTTTCGGCTTATAGTTGTTGCAAGCAACACTTAAAGGTCCAAGCACAGAATGGTGTAATGTCTACTTGCATATGGTTTTTCAGGGACATGTTTTCAGGGACATGTTTTGAAGTGCCGGAGTGGAAAACTAGATCAGGCCCTGTGTCATTGATGTAGCACAAATATATATGTATCTACTGTGCATTTTTGGTTTCTTTTGTGTACAGAATTTTATGATTTGTACATAATTTGCGGCAGCCACATGTGTACTACATGTGACACAGCATTGCAAGTATTTGCTTACATATTGTATCCCCGTTCAGAACCGACTGCAAGTCTTAAGTCTTTTTATTCAAATTCTCAAAGAAAATAAGCTATAAAATGGACCAATCTATTCAATTTCTTTAAAACCACATAGTGGTTGAAAACCCTCCCAAACCCTCTTGTTGGGATGAGGGATCCATGCTTTGCTTGCTCGCTTACAGGATTCCGGAAAAGTATTTCTGCATCTCCACTTTAAACAGTGAGTAGCTACCACTGAGTGTCACTACCAGCCCATTGTTCTCAGGGCTGCAGACGTTTTTGCACCTCTGACCGACAGCCCTAGAATGACACACACAGCCATTCAAATTAATCTGAATCGGATGCAAATAACGTAATGAAATCAGGTGAGGGATTTATTAATCTCCCTAATTACAAGCAAGAGGAACTGGGCCGAATAAATCCTGCACCAAAAACGAAAGAGTCCACTAATGTGACAAAAATATCTACTTATTGAAAGCTTTCGGTACATGGATCAAGTTAATGGACAATAAGCAATTCTCCAATACATTCTCGTCGTTCTCATGCTCGTCACAATCTTTTAAGGGCCTGTGACATCACAAATACAAGTAACATTTCAAAAACATAAGGGAACACAGGCTTGGTTAGTGAGGTAAACTAGGTATATATTACATAGGTGGTTAGTTTCCCTATTGGCTAAGCAATATCTGGTGGCCCCTCCTTTGACCCCCTACTAAATGTTGCATCTAAAGGTGTGTCAGGCTAACACACTGCGATTGGGTGTCGCATAAAAGTGTGAGCTAGCGTGAAAGGTGGATAGGGATTGGTCAGAAAGGGTCTTCTGAGCCTTGGCGTTTTGGAATGGTACCAGCCATGAGCAACTATTCAAGGTGGTGGCAACAGCCATAGAGGGGCTGCTTGTTCCCAACAAGTTACCATCTCAAATCCTCTAGGCCTTGAGACAGAACACTAAGCTTTTATCTTTGTATTACGCTGGTATCATCCTGTCCTCGGTTGGGTGGGAACGATGATCTACGTCTGGCTCAAATTAATAGGCTCTGTCTTGAGCGTTTCAGGTCACGTGTTTAAGGAGCACAAACCTAATTTTCCTGTTTGTATTTATGAGGATTCTCTGCTCTTACTCTTGCAGGTGTCCTATCTCTTCTGCTAACTTGAAACATTCCTTCTCTCAGTGTCCTTGGCAAGGCTGTGCACAATGGCTGCACTGACCGCCTCGTCTGTGCGTCTCAGCAAGGTCTGCATGTCAGGTCTCCCTCTCTGTTCTCAACCCCTTGAAGTGTCTTCCAATTAATTTCAATGTGGCTGTGACTTCATCTTTGTTTTCATGGATGTTCATGTTAATTGTGTTTAAGCATCAGCAAGCAGTCCATATGCATACTTGTGCAACTTGTGGTTACTGCATAGCGAAGGTGTGTCAGTCCTCAAGCTAAGTGAGTCATAAGCATGTTCTTCATGTCTAAAAAGTA
This sequence comes from Ambystoma mexicanum, assembly GCF_040938575.1. NCBI lineage: Eukaryota > Metazoa > Chordata > Amphibia > Caudata > Ambystomatidae > Ambystoma > Ambystoma mexicanum. The sequence continues at coordinate 759,134,527 of NC_090941.1, forward strand.
TACGGCCTAAGTGTCTGCGTAACTTCGTGCAGGAATGCATGAGTGCTTCATGTCTAATGCATCTACGTCATGTTAGGCGTGGTGTCATTAGCTTTCTTTGTGGTTACAGTCAGTCGACTTGCTCCATCGATTGCAAGTGTATCTCTTCAAGTATGTCATCGGGATAGGGTCTAAATGGCTGTCTGAGCGAATAATGTTTCTCACATCTGTGATACATCGATGATGGGGAAGAGAGAGGGCCAAGAACGATGTACACCTCTAATTTCTGTGCTGTTGAGATGAGGGAGGGACAGGTGCAACGAGGGCCACGTTTAGGTCTCCCTATTCAATCCCTCCTCTGGTCGAGCAATTGACCACACTTCCTTGGATGGTTTCACTGCTTAGGCATGGTTTTGAAATTCATACTTTCGCCACTCCTCCCAGGTAACCTTAATACTTCACTTGTTCATTGAAACCTCAGGTCATATAGCAGCAGTCTCTATCGGGTTTGCACCATACCCAATGTCCCACGTAGTTATGTGGATTTGGGGGATGTGAGAATCTTGTGCCTGGAGGGAACAGAGGACATTGCTTCAGATGAGATTGTAGTACTTTGAAAGTTTGCGTCTACCCGGCTGCCTTCGTCTCTACATCCAGCAGTATTTTCATCCCGATTGTTTTCTTTGTAGTCTTCTTGCACTGGGGTATTGCTACTCTGATGGCACGGAATGCCAGTAGTACTAGCACTAAGGCAGCTACCAGTGCTCTCAGCCCATTGGCCATCCATGATGGTATCCAGGAAAAGGTGTACACCAGCCCATCTTCAGCTTCCACTGCTGGGCGCGTTATTTCTTCCATCTTGGCATGTAACTGATAACTGCATGATAGCTTCTGTGAGGGTTCCCTTCTCTCCATCGTGGGAGGGTATGTACGTACAGCAAGACGGCCCATCTTGGTGCACACGCCTCCTTCCATAGCTGTGAGGGGATCCAAAACTTATCTATTCTGGAGGGTCATCAGTATGACAGCTCTTAACTCCTCCTTGATGGCTTTGAACCCCTTAACCGTCGAATTAATAATCTGCAACAGTTTCCATTGTGTAATCTAGAGCCATATGGTGTTTGAGTTGGCCTGGAACCATGGAACAACTGAGGCTAAGAACATCTTACTTCTGCTGAACAGTCTGTACTCTGGTGGTATCACATCAAGTGCATCTTCCATTTTGGATGAGATGTAGTTTTCTTGCTTCACCCATGTTAGCTCTACCGATCTTTTCTTCCTTTGGTGTGCGTCCATTTTGGGGAACCCATCTGTTTGAATGTCCTTCTGAGGTACTACTAGTGCTGGTGTATTTAGCTGTACTAAAGAGGATATCCCTCCCCAGTTTGGTGGTAATCGTGTGTATGCTTTGGACCCACAAGCCCAGTAGTGATCCATTATTACTGCAGTGCCGACCTTCATACCTTGTATCTTCGATGTTCGTTTACATCCTTTATTCTCCCCAACCTTCACTGGACCATCGTTCTGGAAACACAGGGTAGTATTCTCAAGTGATATGCTTGATGTGGAACCTGCTTCATTCTCGACCCATGTGAGCAGCTTGACACTCACTGCCCATTCCTTGAGGCAATCATCGTTTTCCTTATGGACCACTTCTACTAGACCGTTTAGGAGTGCCTCTGCTTTGCACCCCATCATCCTTTCCATCCATCTTTCTCCTGTGAACACCTGTGCATGCACCAACAGTTGAGGTCTCTCCCAGCAACCTGGCAGTCCTCCTGTTTCCTTTTTCCCTGTGTTTTGGCACTGCAATTCCTTTTGAGTGACTACTCTTTCTTCCCCTTTGTTTGGCCCGTCCAGTGTATACTGTATTATTTTTTTTCTGAGCTCCAGTAATCATCTATCATTGCTTGAGTCTTGATGTAGCCATCTTCATACAGGAACGTTTTCTTTTTTTCTTTTTTTTAAACTTTTTTTATTTGACTTGACAGCACAACAGAGAGCAAAAAGGGCCACATGGCACCGGCAATAAAAACCAAGCGATACACACTTTAAGCAGTACATACAGAGTAGACTTAGGCATGGTGGAGGGAGGCAGTATACAAAGTATTAGCAACTGTACAAAGGGGGACAACATCTACGGGGAACCTCCCGGGGAGGAAGGGAGGGAATCTGACGGTGAATCCATGGCGGACAAATAATCTCTGAATTTCCGCCAGATATCCCTTGGCCTTGAATGAGGGTGTTGCATTGCGTTCCAGGACTCCTCCGTATCGTGAGCCCACGTGATTGTCCTGAGCCACTGTGTATAGGTAGGTGCCCTAGGGCGGAGCCAGCATAGCAATATGCAGCGGACTGCCAACAGCATGTAGAGACCTGCTAGTTTCTTCGAGTCCCGGGGCAACTGAGGGAGGTCATGGAACAGGCAGTGCAGCGGGGTGGGTGCAATAGTATGTTCCAGAATGTCCGAAAGTGTGGAGCAGATGTCAAACCAGAATTGGGACAGGCGAGGACAGTACCATAACAGATGGATATAAGAAGCTTGATCCGTGCCACACCTGGGGCAAATGGGAGGGACGGTGCAGAACATGCGGTGAAGTCTCATTGGTGTATGATGGTATCTGTGTAGGACCTTGAATTGAATTAGCTTAAATTTGGTATTGTAGGACACATCATGGGTGCGGGCACACATTCGGGACCATCTCATCAATAAGTCCAACCCCGAGATCCTCCTCCCACCTGCGCCTCAGCTTGGTAAAGGGAGGGGGCTGCTCTGGTCTGCAACAAGGAATAAAGTCTCGACACCTTACCCCTCAAGGAGAGAAAGGAACGGAGCTCCGCAACTATGGGCTCGTCAGGCGGTAAGGTGGGAAAATGAGGGTATCTGGACTTGAGATTCTCCCGTAGTGAGGAGTATTGTAACCATACCGAGGGTCGGCGTTTGAGGGAGAGAGGGAGATCAGGCCACTCGATGAAGTTTCCCTGTTCATAGGCATCACGGAGTGTCAGAAAGCCGTCATCCGCCCAGTGAGAGACCACTGATTGTGGAATATGTGGGACATCAGGGAAGAAGTTCCATAATGGCAGATCCCCGTGGAATGGGTGAAATGTGCCGACCATTGTCCAGAGTTTGGTCAATGCCAAGGATGTACTAGCTACGGGGTCCGCAGAGTCTGAATCGGCGGGGATTGGCTTGAGGATCAGGGATCCAATCACCCGGTCACTGACCGTTAGTTTCTCAAGGTGAACATGTGGAGGGGATTGATGGTATTAAACGAATGTGCGGCGAACTGAGATTGGGCCACCACCCAGTATCTGAATAAATCTGGGGCGCTGAACCTGCCCAGTTCGTTGGGGGCGGTCAGTGTAGACAGTTTGAGGTGGACTGCCCCTGAATGCCAAAGGAAGGTGTTACTTAGACGGCGCAGTGTTTGGAAAAAAGCGTCCCCGGGCCACACAGGCAGATTGGTGAAACGGTAGAGTAATTGAGGCAATACAACCATTTTAAGTATTCCAATTCTGCCTGCTAGTGAGATGGGGAGTTTGGCCCAACTGGCGGTCTTAACCGCCAGGTTAGTTAGGTAATTCTGGTAATTGTCTTCGTGCAGCTGCGCCGTGTGTTGGGAAACTACCACCCCAAGGTAAATAAAACTAGTCGGACACCAGTCTCTCCTCACCTTTGTCATGTGCTGGTACCACATGTTATTGGTGATGTGAGCCGAATCAACCAAATTGGCATTTGCATGCTTAAAATCAGTGTTCGCGCTTCTCTAGCTGTTGTGACACTGTAAATGGGGGTTGCGGTAGCATGCTCTTCAAAGTGGGTGTAGTACAGAGCAGCCTTTTGCAGAGTGAAGTGGGTAAAGAGGTAGAGACATCAGAATGCAAAAAATGTCAATACAATAACTCTGGCTGAAGTGTCCATATTTTGCATGTGGTTATGCTCTTGACGTTGTCTATGAATTCGACACAAACCTTTACCAAAGTTCAGAATTCTCAAGGTCATCATTGTAGAAACAATTAGGCTCTTCTGCGATAGTTCTGTACTAATGCAGCAATAAAAAGGCATTCTAAGATAAACTGTACTTTCGTATTACCAAGCAATGCAACAATTGACACGTTACTTGTCAGAATTGGGTAGGTGTGTGTAGCCTAGAGGAGAAAAAAGCATTGATGAAAATTCTGTTTTCTATCATTGCCTCTGGGTTACTGCGAGTTCATAAAAGTGCTTTTCTTTAATGGTGCAGGTGTAAAACTACTCGTTGAACCCAGTCCACAGGCTTGCAAGGATTACCTAATGTAAGCAAATACAATGGGCCTCATTACAAGAATGCCGGTCCGGAAAGAGCGGTGCCAATAGCACTGTACAGGCACAGTTTTCTGCACTGGCACATTCAGAGTCGCAAGTGCGGAAACACTGTTACCGCAAAGTGACACCCACGGTGCCACCGCACCCGGCAGCACCGTGACTGTAAACTGCAGAAAGAGTCGCCGGACGTGCCTGAATTACTGCCACAGCTTTAGTGCGGGCACATTCAGAGTACTGCCTCCACGGAAACACAGCCATAAAAATGCCGGTGGCACTGTGAACACCACGCCTGTAATACCGGCACCGTGGACTAGGCATTAAACAGTGCCAGGTGAGCAGCAACAGGCCCCAGGTGTCCAAAATCAGCCCAGCTGCACACCAATGACCACTGTGAATGTACAAAAGGACCACACAAACCCCCCTCCAACACAACCATGCTGGCAAACAGGCCACAGGTGTACAAAATTAGCCCAGCTCCACACCATTGACCACTGGGAATGTACGAAAGGACCACACCCAACCCACCTCCCAACACAACCATGCTGGCAGTCGCTGCAGCAGCAATTGGGCTGGGGAACCTGCAAGGAGGGATTGAGGATGAAGCAGCAGAGAGGCAGAGGAGGTGGCATAGGCATATGAGGCGAATGAGGAACCAGTTGGCCATGCATAACAGCAATGGGCAGCAGGTAGCACCCCACAAGCAGCTGCCAATACCCTGCATCAGGGCCTCGCCCTGGAAACTGACCCCAAGCCAAATCCACACCTTGTAACGGCTTGACAGGGAGACCATAGCATCAATGGTCACCCTGATTCATGACGACATCAGCAGCCTCATAAATATACGGACTGCAATTCCCCCCCCCCCCTTGCTCAAGGTAGTGTCAGTACTGCACTTCCTTGCAACCGGCACATAACAACACACTGTGGGTGAGCTGCACGTACTGTCACAACCCTGTTTTTCAAGGGTCTTGTTCCAGGTACTGGATGCACTGCTGCGTCATATGGCAGACCACATCGCCCTACCCCGAACCCCGACCCAGGTTAATGCCACCAAAGTGGCCTTCCATGCCCTGGCAGGCATGCCCAATTGCACCATTGCCTTAGTTTGCACCCATGTAGAGTGGGTGGCCAGGCGTGCCATTGAGGCAGTGTATAGAAACCACACTCAATTCCACTACATCAATGTGCAGATGGTCTGTGATGCTGAACACCTCATCACCCATTGTTGTGCATGTTTTCTGGGATCCCCACACAACTCAATGGTGTTGCGGAACTCTACGTTGCCAGGGTACATGGCACGGCACATCAGAGAGCGCCCATGGCTGTTGGGTGAGTAGAATGACCAATGCATGACCTATGTGTAGGGGGGGAATAGGCACTGACCAGAGTACACCTGGCTGTTGGGTGAGTAGAATGACCAATGCATGACCTGTGTGTGGGGGGGGGATAGGCACGGACCAGAGTGCACCTGGCTGTTGGGTGAGTACAATGACCAATGTATGACCTGTGTGTTGGAGGTGTGGGGGGAATAGGCACTGACCATAGTGCACCTGGCTGTTGGATGAATAGAATGACCAATGCATGACCTTTGTGTAGAGGGAGAATAGGCACTGACCAGAGTGCACCTGGCTGTTGGGTGAGTAGAAGGACCAATGCATGACCTGTGTGTAGGGGTTTGGGGGTGAATAGGCACTGACCAAAGTGCACCTGGCTGTTGGGTGAGTAGAAGGACCAATGCAGGACCTTTGTGTAGAAGGAGAATAGGCACTGACCAAAGAGCACCTGGCTGTTGGGTGAGTAGAATGACCAATACATGACCTGTGTGTAGTAGGGGGCAGGGGGTAGAAGCACAGTCGGCAGAGCATGTGGCAAATGCAACCTAACACACACACATTGCATCCCTTATTTCAAAGCCATGGAACGCATGAACCAAATGGGCAAATGGATCACACCCAATCCCTATCAATTAGAAGTCAAATGAGGCAACACAAAGTACGTGTACCAGAATGCATCAGACAAACTACAAAAGTGCCTGCTAAAAGACTGTGCACATCCGCCACCGCATGCATCACAGACAAGTCAAATAAATGCAATCCTACACACCATCAGTGAACTCCACAGGATGTATCCAGTACACATGCCTACACAACTGTTCAGCAAACACCAAGTGCACATTACAGGGCATACACCCACTGCAAACAATACACAATTCTGACAATGAATGACAACCACACCCATGCTGCATCATGTGTGATGAACGATAAACATATCACTGCACAAATGTTCATCTATCTCAAAATCTATGCACATCTGTGTGCCATCATGATACAAATTGTACCTGTGATCGCAAACATGCAAATTGACATATGAGCACTCAGAAGATGTAGAATAGCATGGTGAAGCAAGCAAAATACACAACATGAATGAACAATGCAGTGGGATTGGGCATCAATATGTGAGCGACATCAAAGCCAAAACACACATGGGCCACATCCAGGGGCCTGTGGGAAGAATGACTTTGCCCCTGCCGGGGTTGTGCTAGATACAAGACACCTTGCATGCACCTGGCTTACCGGTGCCACAGGGCCATTACAGAATTCTGGGGCACAGGAAGCCAGGTGCCGCTAAATTGCAAGTCCCCCTTACCATGGAGTGGCGGAGTACGCAATGGGGATATGGACATGGGCGGATTGTCACTGTTGACAGCAGTGTCAGGCCTCTTGGGCACTGCGGGTGCGGTATGCAGATTGTTAGCACTGTACAAGATAAAAGGCTCCTAGTAGACAGCCATGCACCCTTGTTTCCATACCAGCAAAAAAACACATAGAAGCATTGAAGCCCATTTCATTGTATGGCTGCAGACAGTGAGCACGCAAAACAGTCCCAGATGAAATGAGTGACCAACCATTTGAATGTGGTTATGGCATTACATGTAACATTGCCGCAATCACTAGGGTCATCTGTGGCATGTGCTACCTCTTGTGCTAAGTAAATGTGGGAAATGTGTACATGCACACTTCACTGACATGAGATTGACACCACAATGATTCCATCCCCTTCTGTCACTCCCATGCAGGTGATGCCGGATACCCCCTCACGCCATGGCTGATGACACCCATTAGACGGCCACGGAACATGCATGAAGAGGCCTAGAACCGTGCACATATCCGTACACTGGGCACTATTGAACGGACATTTGGACTACTCAAGGCAAGTTTCCGCTGCCTCAGCAGATCCGGCGGTGCCCTCATGTATAGCCCATAAATGTGGGCAAGATTGTCCTGGCCTGTGCAATGTTGCACAATGTGTGTATTAGACACAACATTGCACTGCCCAGACACAGACCCTGCTGAGGAGGAGGATGGGGAAAACAGGATGCCATTGCGACCCCGGCGGGACCCTGGCGGGAGGCCATTGATGGGCAACATGCACGACATGCACTGATACACAGCTTCTTTTGAACACTGCTCACAAGCACATGGTGCACAACTCGCTGTCGGTATTGTTGAGCACTTCTATTAAATACTTAATACTTACACAGAAACAGAATGTCCAGTCAGGATTTATATGCAGAACCAAGTGTATTGTAAAATAAGCATTTGAACAGCAAGTGACCATTAATACCCTCCCCAAATTACCCACCACCCTTCCACTCCCCAACTATCACTCCCAACTATGAACCCCCACTCCCCAACTTACCCTCCCGCTCCCCAACTATCACTCCCAACTATGAACACCCCCTACCCCTACCCAACTTACCCTCCCCAACTATCACTCCCAACTAGGAACCCCCCTCCCCAACTTACCCTCCCCAACTATCACCCCCAACTATGAACCTCCCCCCAACTTACCCTCCTCTCCCTAACTAGTCACATGTGGAGCAAGTGTTGTATGCCCACGTGTGAGCCTTGCCATGTCCATGTTTCCGCCTTACTTGCACCCATGCTTGGCGGCATGTGTGTACTTGTGTGCCCTGCCAGACAAGCGCATGGATCGCCTCCTAGGGCTGCCTGACTGGGAGCTCGCAGGCGTAGAGCTGGTGGAGGCCAACAGTGTCTTGTCGCTGGCGATTCAGGACATGCATGCCTGAAGGGCCAGTGCCATTGTCTCTGCAATAGTGGACTGGATGCTATTGCCCTCACGGACCCTCCTAGCCAAATGTACGGTGGTCACAGTTGACTGCCCAAGTGCACGGGAAACCCGCCGTCCAATGGCCTGGTTGCTTTCCCTCATGAGGCAGGACTCCTCCAGGGCAGTGAGGGTGTCCTGATGCTCCTCCAATGCGTCTGGGATGCATATTCATTTCACGGACAGAGGGGTAGGGTGAGCAATGTGAACTTGATAGGCTCATGGGGCTGAACGTGCCAACCACATCCGGGGTGTGATCATTGTTGTCTCCCGTGTGATGTCCAGCGTCTCCAGCTGCATCCCCATCACTGGTGTCAGTAGCATGGTAGTCGGGCTGCTGGTGTGGGGTTGGGGCACGTCCCCATGCCGTTCCCCTTGTGTATGCCTGTGGCACTGCGGATACTGCCAGGTGGCCCATCGCAGCTGGGGGGTCCGCCACAGGGGCTGTCTGGGGCAGCTGGGGTAACCACCACAGGGGCTGACTGGGGCACAGGGCAGCTGGGGTAACCGCCACAGGGGCTGCCTGGGCAAAGGGGCAGCTGGATTATCCGCCACAGGGGCTGCTTGGTGCACGCTGACAGTTGTCATGTGGGACGTTGACGGGCATTGTGACATACGCCTTGCACGTCCAATGTCTCAGGTTGGCCGCCATCCGTGTCCGATGATGTTCCTGTTGGTCAATGAAAGGCATGATGTCAGTCACCTGCCTCGCTAACAATTGTCCAGTCACATGCAACATGATAATCGTGCAGCTTTACATTGTTGGGTGCCTGCCGTCCTGCTTGGCATGCCAAACACATGCATGTGTTGTCTGGCCACAGCTGCAGGCGTTGCGCAGTTGGCACATGCAACACAGCTGTGCTGGGACTGCTGACATGTACACCTGCATTTGGCTGTGGGTAGTGGCATGCCAGTCTGCACCTGTGCAGGTAGCTGTGATGTGTTGAGTTTTTTTTTCGGGGGGGGCCTGGCTGTAGTCGATGTGTGACCTTGGTGCATGCCCAGGATGTGTGTGGGGTTTTCGTGGTAGGGCTGGCAGGGTCATGTGAGGGACTTGCAATCCCCATTGGGTGGGTGGGTGCCCATGTGTGCATGCAGGTGAGGCCTACCAGTGTTGTGCTGTGGTGGCAGCACGGCAGGCACACATGCAGTACTCACGGCCAGGATGCACAGTGTCTGCGTTGTGGATTCTTCCTTTTTTACTTGGCAGTAGAGGCTGCCTATGAGTTGTTCATTAGTGTTCTCAGGTGCTGGTAATTGGTCAACGCTGTACCCATGTTGTCCATGCAGGTGTGTATCGGTATCTCTGCAGGGGGTGGGTATGATGCAATGTGCCGGTGACACTGGCCTCATTATGGATCCAGTGTTAACCCTGTCGGTGCTACCGGCGGGTTGCTGCCAGACCCATTAACAATTATACCAGTGCCTGACTTCCCAGTGCCACTGGCCTATTACAAGTCCAAGGTCCAGGAAGTCAGGCGCCGGAAACGTTCTTGATCCACATTCCCATGGAGTCCCGTAGGAATCTATGGGAGTCGGTACACAGAAGCAGCCAGCCACAACGTTGTTGACGGTGCCAGTGCTTCCATCACAACTCAGCATGCCAGGCCCGCAGCACCCACCAGGGACAAGCATCACCAGCCTCAACATGTGTCCCGACTCCCACCTCTGCTGCACCGACTCAATCCCCTCCATATGCAGCACACTGCTGCACCACTTCTCCCAGGGCAGCCGCTTGATGGGTGAGAGTGGTCCGCCACCTGTAGCCATGCAGTGCCTGCAGTGTGCAGCAAGGAGGTTGCGCACCCTCAGGCACAGGTCATCCCAGTGCGAATAGCCATCCTTGACACTGTGTGGTGTCACCCCCATAGCAGTCACCTTCCGGGAAATTTACGCCCAGATAGCCTTCCTCCGGAGCTGTATGCTGCAGCGCTGGTTCGCTGAAAAAGCTCCCTGGCATGCTCCACAATGTGATCAACCAGCATGTTGAGCTCAACCTCACCAAAGCATGGCCTGCGCTGGCAGGTTTGGGGAATCCTGGCTGACATGTCCCTTGATTGGCTCAGGCACTCAGAAGGGGTGGATGACTTCCAGAACAGGGAGATTGCAGTAGATTGTGATTTTTGTAATTGCCGCCTGGCTCTTTACGGTAATTACGTTATTCCCGGTTCAGCTGTTTTCCGACTGTGTGTCCGTGGTGCCACTACATCCGGCATGCACGCGGCAGAGGCGGATGCACCGCCAACCTTGGTGGCAGTACATCTGTCTCCACCGGTCTTACCGTGATGGCGGCGGAACCAGTTCCGCAGATAGGGGATGCACACGGCCGACAAGGTGTAATCCTACCTTGTTTCCGGCGTCCCGTGGTGGTGGAACCAGTGGGACCACCATCACAGTAATTCCGGATATTTTCTGCCAAACTCAGAATGATGCCCAATGTGCCTACTCTAGCTTTCTGTGTGTTCTTGTCTAGTTCTGGTCTTTGAACGTGTGTTTCAATCTGTCGCTGTTCTTCATCTTCTTTTGGTGGATCATCTACATGTTGGGCCAGGGGGATCTCACCTTGGCAGGGCTTGACGTCTCCTAGGTAGCTCCAAGCCTTTTTCCCTACTAGCTTGTCGGCCCTGTCTATTTCTTGCTCTACGATGATGGGGCGATCAAAGCGTGGTTTGTACCACGCTGTAACTACATTTCTTAGGCGCACTCTGTCCCCTTGATAAAGAAGTGGTTGCTTAAGCAGTTCAGATTGTTCTACTTGTGCATTGTCTTCATCATTCTTCTTCAAACTCCCTAGCCGGGACTTCAGCTGTTGAGGGATAAGAGGCACTACCCATCATCGAAGCGAGATATTCACGCATTTCATCGCCATGAATAGTGTTAACATTTTGGGCATTCGTCAGCGCTCTAGTGAGAGGAGCAAATGGGAGGCACATGTGTCCTGTCACCCCTCATGAGGGGTTAAGTGTTGGTCAGATCCAGGTTAATTGCGCAATCCGAATAATTGCTAAGGGCAGGCAATGGAACCATCCCTTTTTTAGTGCCATTTTTATTTTGGCAATTTTTTCTTTGAGCAGGCCATTGAGGTGTTCACAAATCCCATTCGCTTGCAGGCGTTACGCGCAGGAAACCTTATGCTTGAACCCCAGCAGGGCTGTGATGTGCTCAAAAACTTCCTTTGTGAAGTGAGGCCTATAATCTGAACGCAGAACCACACACCTCCCACCCAATCATAGGAACACCTCTCTGATGAGGTATTTCACCGCACTGAGGGCATCATGGTATGAGCATGGACAAGCTTCGATCTAGCGAGAAAATGGGCACATTACCACAATCATATGTCTGTAGCCATAACAGTTTTGAATCATATCTTGTTTACAGATCGGCCAGAGCGCCTGGGGACCAACTCTGTTGGTGGCGGTCTGCTATATAAATACCTTTAACATTAACATATACACGTAATCCTTGTGGAGATGTTGAAAAGGCCCAATAGGGCACAATATTGCTCCTCACACTACGCACAGCATATGACCCGCGTTGAACTACTGGCAGACAATACAGTTGTCCATAAATGTGTCGATAGGGGGCGTGACTACGAGGCCATGTGAAAGGAGCCGACTCTTCGGTGCTCCTGCAGATCTGGAATAATCCTAGCCTAAGGATGTACTTATAATACGCTATGTCGCATGAAAACAGAATGTGCAGCTGTATGAATAGGTGCAGAATGGAAGGCACCGACTGATGGAAGGATCCGTGCATATACTGAAGACATAGATGCGGGATAAGATTTGCAGTGTCCCGTTAGCAGCGAAATGAAAATGGCGTCCGGAGCAGAACAAAGGACTTCGGCAGCAGAGCAAGTCTGAGAAGTCCGCTGGGATACAAAGTTGCAACAAAATGGTCTAAGAGTGGAGGCAGCGTGGTGCTTGCAGGGAGCAGTGAGGACCCGATCCAGCCGAGCTGAGCTTTAATGGAGCTTCGGGGAAAAGGTTCGGGACGGCAAGGGGCGGACCTCTAAGTCAGCCAAAAGGACGGACGCCGGAGCGCGGCTTGCCTAAGTGCAGCAAATGCTGGGAAGAAGAATAGGGCCACGCGGTAGGCGGATTGCATTGCTGTCATAAGGACAACTGATTGCAATCCCGAGATCGGTGCGATTGACCTGTGCCTTGGATTAAAGGCGCCCGCAGTGTGACAGAGGCGTTGTCACAATCGCACTTTGTAAGGGAAGAGAGTTCGACACTCCCTCCCGAACAACAGAAGCCGAATGAATCAACCCCTCCCACAGGTACCTGATTAGATTTATACAGGACACCACGTGGCAGCCATTGGGGGGAAGAGGGATTAGGGAGAGGTTGTGGATGGGGTGGGGAATTAGGAACACCAGAAAGAGGGTAAGGAAAACGCCTAAGTTGGATGGGACCGGGGAAGCACAGGATAAAACCTGCACTACCTGAACTTATCATGCATACCGAAGAACTCGATACCTATGTGACTAAACACCTAACATACACATGCCTGGTTAGAATTAAACTCTACATGAACCTGGCTCCTGCTTTTTCCTGGTTAGACCCACTTGAATACTGGTCAAACTTTAACAAGAACACATGAATAACATATTAGCATAAGCAGAATGAAGCAAACAAAATAGGATGTTTCCCAACATGATCAAATGTGTACATGGCCTTTGATGCAAGCATAAGCAAGACATAACAAAACACAAAACATGTACTGTAGCGGTATCTAGTTAACAGCACTAGATCATCCTCATGCCTTTCCTACACATGACTTCCAGATACAAGGATTCAAATTCCTCCTCGTGCTAACTGCTCTTCAACTTTGCAGTAGCCCCTTTTAAGTTCATATATATTTCTTGACCAAAAGTCCCCCAAAACCAACACTCGAAATCACATATGCTCTCCACCTAGCAGCTGCAGAAGAGCTTGTTGGCATTAGAATTCAACAGTAGCACACCAAACTTTATATCCAGCCCTTCCCGTACTTATCTTTGGTCTGGGAGCCCCACAGGACTACCCGGACGAAGAATGTGCTGCTATATGGAGGACGCGGTAGAGTTTCCTTCTTTCTGCTCGTAAATCGGCAGTGTCCTCAGCCTGTCAGTATTCCCGTGCGCAAAACACCCCGTGCGCTGCTCCTTCATCCGACCGTAACATGCTGCACTCACAAAATAAGCCGCACCTGCGTGACGCCGTTGCCGACTAATAAGCTGTCTCTAATTAGGGGCAGCTGGCAACACGAGCGATGCAGGACTACAGAATCGCGCTAAGGCTGCTGGGAAATGTAGTCTTTACTTCCCGCAGCTCCCATAGCACCTTTATCGTGCGAAGTGCAACACCCCCTGTCTGCCCCAACCTCCATTCCTGACAGTACCTCCTCTCCCAGGGCTCTTCCCAGGGCCAGGTTTCTCCGGGTGTCGCAAATGGAACTGTTTCATCAACCTAGGGGCATGCACTGCTCCTGCCGGTTCCCATGAACAATCCTCAGGACCATAACCTTTCCACTGAATTAAATACCATAATTGTTGATATCTTCGTCTGGCTTCCATAATCCGTCTTACTTCATATTCTTCCTGCCCTTCTTTAACAATGGCCGGAGGTCGTTTCGTAGTCATCCCTGGATCTGCGGGTTTAAGTAAAGATACACGGAACACCGGATGTATAGGTAAGGTTTTTGGCAGAGCTAATTTCATGGTTGTGGGAGACACACATTTTAATATCTCATAAGGCCCAATAAATCTAAGCATACATTTACGAGACCCCACCAACGATAAATTCCTTGTTGACAACAAAACCTTATCACCAACTTTATACCTGAGGCCCTCCTGCCGTTGTTTATCAGCTTGTTTCTTATATGCTATTTTGGCCTGTTACAGATTTGCACGTGCTTTCTGTCTGATCTTAAGAAGCAATTGTTTACGCTCTTGTAAAACAGGGATTTGTTCTATCTCCGGTAAATGTTCTGGTATCATATTCTGCTTGTGGCCATATAAACATACATTGGGGGCCATTCCTAAAGCTGCATGTTGGGTATTGTTATATGTAAATTCCGCCAACCATAATGCTTGCACCCATGATTCCATACCATCTCCCAGATAACATCTCAAATATTGCTCAAGGGTCTGATTAACCCGTTCCGTCTGCCCATCTGTCTGTGGGTGATAACTTGTGGATAGAGCACACTCAATTCCCAACATCCTACAGAAAGCATGCCAAAATCTTGAAGTAAACTGAGGTCCTCTGTCTGACACAATACTCTTTGGAAGACCATGCAATCTCACAACATGTTGGAGAAATAACTCCGCTAATTTGCCTGCTGCGGGAATCCCTATACAGGGAATAAATTGGGCTTGTTTAGGCAAATAGTCCACCACCACCCAAATGGTATCAAACTGATTATCCGGAGAAGATCCGTAATAAAATCCATGGAGATGTGAGTCCATGATTTCTCTGGAGTAGGTAATGGTTGTAACAAACCCCTCTTCTTAACATGATCCGCCTTATTGCGTACACAAGTTTCACATTTTAACACATACTCTCCCATCTCTTTCTTTAGTTCTGGTCACCAAAAATATGTTTCCAACATAGTTTGCATTTTTCTTTTGCCAGAATGTCCTGCCAAAGGAGAGTTATGACACCAGTACAACGCCTTATGTTGTAATTCCTTAGTAGGCAAATACAATTGTCCACTATGGTAAGGCAACCCCTCCCGTACTATTCTGGCAGGATGACTATCTCGCCATTTCTGGAGTTGTGGAGGCGGAAGACCTTTTTTCACTTGATCAACCAATTTCTTGGTAATAGCTCCAATGATCTTGTCGGGAGAAAGGATTGCTTTTACTTCCCCTACCACATTCTCTGAATTCTGTTGTCTTGATAATGCATCCGCCTTTCCATTCTTACTCCCTGGCCAGAAGGTTACAACAAAATCAAATTCATTGAAATACTGGGACCAGCAGAGTTGTCTAGGACTGAGAGTTTGAGCAGTTTTAAAATATTGCAGATTCTTGTGATCAGTGACTACCACCACCTGATGTCTTGCCCCCAACAAGTAATGCCTCCACTCCAGAAATGCAGCTCGAATAGCCAACAACGCTTTGTCAGTGATGGAATAATTTTGCTCACAACCAGATAACTTCCTTGAGTAAAAAGCCACTGGATGCAATACTCCTCCCTCGTCTCTCTGTGATAAAATGGCTCCTACTGCTACATTGCTCACATCAGTTTCCACCTGAAATGCCCTCTCAGTATCAGGATGTCTCAACACCGGAGCAGTAGTAAATGCCACCTTTAATTCTTGAAATGCACTATCTGCATCTTGATCCCAGTTAAAGCACACTGCTTTTCTCAGTAACTTTGTAATTAGGGCTACTATCTTCGAGAAATTGTTAATGAAACGCCGGTAGAAATTGGCAAATCCTAAAAAGGATTGGATGTCTTTTATGCAATGGGGGGAAGGCCATTCTGTCACTGCGTTCACCTTTTTTGAGTCCATGACAATACCTCTTGGAGTAAGTATAAAACCCAAAAACTCCACTTGTGTTGTGTGAAAATCACATTTTTCCAGTTTCACACACAACTGGTAGTCCTGTAATCTTTGTAGCACTGCCCTCTAATCTTTTACATGTTGCTCCTGATAGGATGAGTAAATCAAAATGGCCAATATAGACAATAACAAAAACATCAAGGAATTCTCTTAATACCGCTTGCATAAAAAACTGAAATGCTGCTGCAGCATTACACAAACCGAAAGGCATGACAAGATACTCAAACAGGCCAAACTTAGTCCTGAATGCAGTCTTCCACTCATCCCCTTCTTTCACCCTGATCAGGTGATAAGCTCCCCTCAAGTCCAACTTTGTATAGATCATAGCTGATCTTACCTGATCTAACAACACTGAAATTAATGGTAAAGGAAATGTATTCTTCACTGTGACCTTATTTAAAGCCCTATAATCAATGCATGTTCGCAATGTGCCTTCTTTTTTAGGAACAAAGAATAAGGGCGATGAGACAGGAGAGGTGGAATGTCTGATAAACCCTTTCTCCAGTATTTCATCCAAGTACTCTCTCAGATATTGATTTTCTTTTTCAGTAAGGGCGTAGATCCGGCTGCTAGGCAATTTAGCCCCAGCCTCCAATTCAATTACACAATCATATGGACGGTGTGGATGTAACTTCTCTGCCCCATTTTTTATCAAAGACTGTACCAAATTCCCTGTACTGTGGGGGAATTCCCAGCTCTACTGCCCCCACAACCTGATCCACCTGCCCCTTGTCAGCCAGCAAGGCCACAGGGCGCATCTCTAGCATCATATGTAACTGACACTTCGACTCCTCAAATTGCACTGTCTGCCTTTCCCAATCAATCCTTGGATTATGTTTTACCAACCAAGGCAT
The DNA here is from genome assembly GCF_040938575.1 of Ambystoma mexicanum. Taxonomy (NCBI): domain Eukaryota; kingdom Metazoa; phylum Chordata; class Amphibia; order Caudata; family Ambystomatidae; genus Ambystoma; species Ambystoma mexicanum. Next base: position 759,151,354 of record NC_090941.1, read on the forward strand.
TCCTAAAATTAAACCAAACTGAGGAGCTGCTATTAAATCAAAAGTAATCTCCTCCCTGTGGCCTGACTCGCATACCATATCCAAGACTTTCCGGATGAGCCCTGACACTAATGGAGACCCATCTACGGACTGAACCCCTTCCACCCATTGTTTATCCTGTAAAGGGAATCCTAATTGTTCAAAATTCATAAGGATCTTGTTAAACCACCGGGGAGACCTATTGTTGCTGGAATGAGTAGCATCAATCAACCATTGGGAGTGTATATTGACTTTTTTCTGCAACCTTTAATACAACAAACTTCCACATACGTTAGAGATACCACACACTTCTTACAGCAACTACACTCTGTTATGTTTGATTGTGATCACCTGATGTTTACCATTGATGTGAAGAGTCTATACACATCTATACCTCATGACCTTGGGATAGAATCAGTTGAATGGCTGCTGTTAAAAGCACCAGAAATTCGAGCACAGAAGGAATTTATACTATCTCTCCTTCACTTTATTTCAGAGAACTCATATTTTCAATTTCAAGACAAATTCTTCCTTCAAGTGTCTGGTACATCAATGGGGGCCACTATGGCACCATCCTATGCGAACTGTTTTATGCATAAGTATGAAATGGACCATATACTGAATAACCAGGAATGGAATAAAAATATACACCTCTGGTTACGGTTCATCGATGATATTTTTGCAATATGGACAGGCACGGATGAGAGCTTCAGTGACTTTTTCACATATCTTAACAACATCGACCAGCGCATCCAGTTCACCAAAGAGACCTCCAGAGACAGAATCACATTCCTTGATGTTCAGATTGAGAAAAAAGACGCCAACTATTCTACTACATTATTTCGAAAAATCACAGATCGCAATAACTTACTTCACCGCCTGAGTTTCCATCAGTCCAGTTTACTCAAAAATCTTCCTTACAGTCAATTGTTGAGAGTTAAAAAGATCGTGAGCGATCCTGAAGACTACTTAGCACAGCAATTGAACATGAGAGAGAAATTTGAAGCACGTGGCTACAGAAAGGATGAATTGGATTTGGCAGTCCAGAGGGTTAATTCCCTTGATCGTGACAGCCTATTGAAAAGTACTACTAAACCCAAGAAAGAACTCAAAACTCCAGTATATGTTTCTAAATTTTCCATTCAGAGTAACAAAATAAAGAATTCCATTAAGAAACATTGGAGCATTTTTAAGAATGATGTAAGGGTCCAGAATCTATTTGAACAACTTCCAGTCTTTGCTTATCAAAGGAGCAAAAACCTACAAGATGAACTGGTCCACACGAGGCCACCGATGAAAGAACCCATTACTTCACGCACAGGAACATATCCGTGCTTACATTGCATCAATTGTAATTTGGTGATCAAGGGTGACACGATATACCATCCCAGAACAGGCAACAAGATTTTCCTGAAGACATTTGGTACGTGTGATAGTGTGAACATTATATATGGTATAAAATGCCCCTGTGGTAAGTATTATGTAGGACAGTCCACGAGATCAGCAAAGGCACGTTGGAACGAGCACCGTTCGTGCATACGTACATGTAACACCAACTCGGCGGTGGCACGCCACTGGCGTGATGAGAACCACAACCTGACTCAAATTAGATTTGTCATTCTTGAAGTGTTAAAGAAATCGAATCCCCATGAGGATTTGGGCCTGCGACTCAACCAAAGAGAAACCTTTTGGATAGACAAACTTGGGAGCCTCTACCCAAATGGCCTAAATGAAGAGATTAACTATCACTGTTACATTTGAATCATTGTTTTCCATGCTTGACTTAAGAGGATTATGTTGATACATGAGTGACTAGTACATGATTCCCTTCCTCTACCAATGTACATTTATACCGTGACACTTTGGATGACCTCTCTCTTTAAGGGGGTCATTCATGTCTTTTATTTTAGGATTCAATATGAATTGTTATCACATTAGGATCCAATCACCAACGTTTACACACCATTGTCGCCCTTCCCGAACTTAGGTTTGGGACCCAAGGTAGCGCCTTCCGGGGGCTACCGCATGCGACTGGTGTATTTATGATAAATGTACATGATATATCCACGATTACACCCATTAGTTGTTTATGTAATGGTTTAGATACACATGCTACCCTTGCATGATTTATTCCATATATCGCAGTGTGTCTAATATGCTTATTATTATCATTATTATTATTATCATAATGTTTGTTTATTTTATCTATGACATTTTCACTCATTTATACACAATTGTCAGTATGTTTTCTATGTCTATTAGCCTTTTTTTCTCATATTCAATTTTCTGTTCTTTTCCTTCTACAATTCTACATTTATCAGTAGCTTTACTGTAAATTCTTTTTTATCTGGATTCCTGGCTTGAATTGCCTGATTGCATGGAGAGCAATCGTCAGTATGTTTTCTATGTCTATCAGCCTTTTTTCTCATATTTAATTTTTGTTTTTTTCCTTCTATAATTCCGTAATTATCATCAGCTCTACTGCAAATTCTTTTTTATTTGAATTCTTGGCCTGAATTGTCTGATTGCATAGAGTGTAATCGGCAGTATGTTTTCTATGTCTATCAGCTGTTTTTCTCATATTTAATTTTCGATTTTTTTCCTTCTATAATTCCGTAATTATCATCAGCTCTACTGCAAATTCTTTATTTCCATGATTCTTAGCCTTGATTGCCTGATTGCATAGAGTGCAACTGCCTATCGGCATCGTGTCGATCAATGGACACATTTGGGTCACGTGTTTATATTAGTATGAGTAACCTTGGGAACGCTGTTCCCTGGCTATGCGGAATGGCGTCCCCTGCTTGACTGAAATCCCAGCCTCAGTACACTCGTAGCTTTACGAGTACAGGTAAGCCTGCAGACCTCTACAACTAGTGTCTATGACAAATTCTGAGACAACCCACTAAAACACATGTCGTTGCACCTACAGATTGAAGAATTGATTTGGTCTGGTTTCCAGACCTTTGATCTTGCGTGAAGTTGTTGTCAACTCCCCGCACATTTTTTCCACGGGCTACCTCGATCCCTTGAGGTAACTTTCCTTGGTTTTCTGATCATGTTCAAATTAACTGTGTTATTTCATTTACACATTATTTATTTTGGCATCTTTTCTTTTCCCTACTGTGTGGCTTCATTCACCTTTTCCATTTACCTTGCAACTCATCGAAAATTGGTATGTTATTTTTATATTGTTTTCACGCATGGTTATATTTTGTAACACAATCACGATTTTGTTTGTTTTTCAAAACTTGATGCTTTTGGTATAAATGTTCCACAGTTTGTGTAAATTAGACCTGCCCTGAGGAAGGAGCTGTATGCTCCGAAATGCATTGGCACTTTATGTTTATAACAATTATGGGATGAGTTAGCCGCGGCCTCACTAAGATTTTATTAGTGACCAACTTGGAATTTTCTTTTTGATAAACGCATATTACTTTTGGATCCGACTAAGAGATTTATTTGGATGAGTTACATTCTGTAAATACAGTGAACATTTACTAGTTGACTCTAATTTTGCAAATTGCACTGCCCTTGGTAGGGCTTATACAGAGAGCGGCTGTGTGGCCAGGTTTATTACCTGGTCTTCTGCATATTTTTGTTCCACGAGTCAGGGTGTCTCCAGACTCATCGTAGCCAGCTCCTGTGAATTTTTTGAAAGATGATTTATAACCTCAACCTTTTTTGATCTGTTTGAAAGTGAATTTAAACAAGTGGTGCCCACTTACTTACCTTCCTTCCTAATCCTAATTGTTCTGCCAATTTAATATCCACAAAATTTCCTGTGGCCCCTGAATCCACCATTGCCCACACCATTTTTTTAGTCATTGCAAAAGAGAGTCACCAGAATGTATAAATGGGAGGTCTTACCCCCTATTGTATTTGACACCCATCTTGGGAACCTTGATTCTTTCGGGCCTAGCACCTTCGTTCCCCCTAAGGCTGGCCCATGTCTTTTACTGCTTCCTTTTTTCCCCGCTCTGCCCCTGCAGACTTCTGCGGAGTATTAGGGCATGTACGAATAAAATGACCTGCCTGCCCACAATACAGACACAAGTTATTAGTTTTCCGTATCTCTTTCTCTGCAGCAGATAAGGGTCCTCTGACACTTCCAATCTGCAATGGTTCAACTTTACTGGCTCTTCCACCCCGACTCCGATCTAATCTTAGAATCGGTACTGGATCTGGTCTCTTCTTGTCTCCTTTTCTCTCACCCATTCGATGATCTAGTCGTAAGGCAAGATTTATCATGGCTGTACAGTTACTAGGTCGTAACCCTTGATAAAAGAGCACTGTTTGCTTTGCCACTGGCCAATCTGTCTCAATCACCAGCCTATCGAACTGTGTCACATATGTTACCAGATCTCTGGAACCCTGTCGTAATCCTAGTAACTCTTTATCTTGTGCCAGTGACACTTCACGCCTATCAAACAGTCGGCCAAATTCAGTCAGAAAGCCATCCCAATTATATAACAATGGATCATCTTTCTGAACCAAGGGCATCGCCCAAGCTGCCGCATCTCCTGTTAAATAAGAGATCACAAATGCTGTTCTTGACTGAATAGTTTCAAACGCTGTTGGTTTACATAAAAAATGGAGCCTACATTGCATGATAAACATCATATATTTCCGAGGATCCCTAGCAAACCGTTCAGGAGCGGCCAGGGGTACACTACTGGGAGGTTGAACAATCACAGTGGAATTTCTACTAGTAGAAGCTCCCATACTACTATTTGCACTAGTCCCTTCCAACGGGGTACCTTGAGCAACTAGGCTCTGCACTTGTGCTTTTAACATAATAGATTATTGCCTGGCCTGAGCTAATTCCACCTGAATCTCTTGAAGCGTCTTTAGCACATCGGCTAAAGGTGGAGGCGTCGTTTCCATTTGGCTTGGGTGATTGTGAGTATCCCGATCTGGGGGCGGCTTATTATGTCACAATCACACTTTGTAAGAGAAGAGAGTTCGACACTCCCTCCCGAACCACAGAAGCCGAATGAATCGACCCCTCCCACGGTGGTTGGCACCGGTACCTGATTAGATTTATACAGGACACCACGTGGCAGCCAATGGGGGGGAAGAGGGATTAGGGAGAGGTTGTGGATGGGGTGGGGAATTAGGAACACCGGAAAGAGGGTAAAGAAAACACCTAAGTTGGATGGGACCGGGGAAGCACAGTATAAAACCTACACTACCTGAAATTATCATGCATACCCAATAACTCAATACCTACGTGACTAAACACCTAACATACACATGCCTGGTTAGAATGAAACCCTACATGAACCTGGCTCCTGCTTTTTCCTGGTTAGACCCACTTGAATACTGGTCAAACTTTAACAAGAACACATGGATAACATATTAGCATAAGCAGAATGAAACAAACAAAATGGGAGGTTTCCCAACATGATCAAACGTACACATGGCCTTTGAGGCAAGCATAAGCAAGACATAACAAAACACAAAACATGTACTGTAGCGGTATCTAATTAACAGCATTAGATCATCCTCATGCCTTTCCTCCACATGACTTCCAGATACAAGGATTCAAGGTCCTCCTTGTGCTAACTTCCCTTCAACTTTGCAGTAGCCCCTTTTAAGTTCATATGTATTTCTTGACCAAAAGTCCCCCAAAACCGACACTCGAAATCACATATGCTCTCCCCCTAGCAGCCTCAGAAGAGCTTGTTAGCATCAGAATTCAACATAGCACACCAAACATTCTATCCAGCCCTTCCCGTACTTCTCTTTGGTCCGGGAGCCCCACGGGACTACCCGGACAAAGATTGTGCTGCCAAATGGAGGACGCAGTAGAGTTTCCTTCTTTCTGCTCGTAAATCCTCACTGTCCTTAGTCTGTCAGCGTTCCCATGCGCGAAACACCCCGTGCGCTTCTCCTTCATCCGACCGTAACATGCTGCACTCACAAAATAAGCTGCACCTGCGTGAAGCCGTTGCCGACTAATAAGCTGTCTCTAATTACCGGCAGCTGGCAATGCAGGACTACAGAATCGCGCTAAGGCTGCTGGAAAATGTAGTCTTTACTTCCCGCAGCTCCCACAGCACGTTTATCGTGCGAAGTGCAACACCCCCCATCTGCCCCATTGCCTCCATTGCTGACAGGCGTCCTGCCCATTTCGGAAAGGAGAAAACGGGAAAATAAATAAATAAATAAATAATAACAATAAGATAAATGCGCACAGCAAACGAAAATGCTCCTATGCAGGAGACCGCATGGTAGTGCCCCCACCTCCCGACCCGTTAGCCACCTCGAAATCCCAGAGGGTAAGGGGAGGAGCCACAGTGAATCGAGCTGCATACAGAAGGAACAGAGGGAGCTGGTGGCACCCATAGCTGGAAAAACTGTCGGAGCAGCTGAGAAGGCATAAGCAGTAAATACTTGGACTACTGCTGTGGTCAATTGTAGATGCCCACAAAGCAGCACAGAAATGAAAAAGATACACCACTAACGATATAATGCAGCACCCACATGACACTGGAATGAAAGCGGCAGAGCCCTGGGGGAGAACAGAGCAGGACAATACGGACGCTAAGGTGACAACAAACGCTGAATGAGGCCTGTAGTGTGGGAAGACACGAGAGGAGCCGGAGACAGTGGGGAAACAGGGCCTGTGCACGTCTATAGCACCCTGTAAGTGAATGCAGGAAGAGTCATTGCAGGCCATACCGGGACGCTGGCTGCAGACTACAGAATAACCCAGCATGCTGGAGGTGACCCTGCAGTCCACACTATCACAATAGTAGGTACCAATAACAGCATTGAAGGGGGATGCGGAACACTCACCAGCCTGACACAACAAGCCGGGCTTGGTTGGCACTTTGACTCTCATGTGTACCCCGAAGGCAAGTGAACCCGAGAGACAAGGAGTGCTGGGGGGGCCCAGAACAGCCGCGTTAGGATAGACTGGCGCAGACACCCCCAGATTGGGGAGAAGTGCCCCTATAACAGGGAGAACCCCACAGCAAGGTGTGACCCGTCTAGTGGGTCTGCAAGCAGGCAAAGATGACGTCCAGGCTGCCCAAAGCCAAAGGGAAACAACCCACCATAGAGGAGTTTGCCAAGTCCCCGCAGGTGACGGAAGGGGCCAGCTGTAAGTGCCAAGGCATGCGAGGAAGTGAGACTATGGCACAACACGACCAGCAGATAGTAGAAGCCCTAGCTGAACTGAAAGAGTCATGGGAAAGTAAGATGTGCACGGCAATCTCGGAATTGAGGACCTCGCTGGAGTTCAAGATAGATGCAATGAGTGTAGATGTGAACCTGTTGAGACAAGACGTACGAGCATTGGCCGAGCACACAGGAATCCTAGAGAAGGAGCTAAAAGCCAATCCAAGCACAACCAATGCAAAAGAAGTCCACATGTTGAAACAACAGAGCGCAATCTCAAGAGCTGAGGAAGCGGAAGGGCGTGCCCGCAGGAATAACGTGCGCATTGTGGGGCTTCCGGAAGGCGAGGAAGGATCTGATCCGACAAACTATGTTGAAAACATGCTGTTGCAAGAGATATCGGGTGGAGCGTTAAGCCAGGGTTAGCAGTGGAAAGAGCACACAGAGCCCTGTCGTGGAGGCCACCGCCGGGGGCCCCACCACAGCCTATTATAGTCAAGATTTTGAACTATAAAGACAGAGAGAAGGTCCTGGAGCATTTCCGCAAAGGAGGAACGATAAGCAGAGCGTCGACAACCATCACTACATACCCGGACTACACTCTCTTGATGCAGAGGCAACGGTTGAATTATGTGGCAGTAAGGAGGAGGTTACGTGAAGCAGACTACAGGTATATGTTGTTATACCCGGCAAAAATGAAGGTGCTGCATAAGAATAAAGCGCTGTTCTTCGAAACACCAGAAGATGTTACTGCATGGCTCGACTTGCAAAATTGCCCGATGGAAGCGGAAGACCAGACGGAAAGCAGAAAGGAGAAGTGAACTGGCGTTGTGTTAATGCTGCATTGCCGCACAAGGAGACAATATGAGAGATAAGTACAGCACACATAGTGACATTGGGACTTGATTATAGTAGATCGCATAGGAACTCAACACGTCAGTCTATATGGTCCTACATGGCAACATGTTGTTAGCGCATTGCAGGAGGCAAAGCACCAGGAGACACGCTACTATTCCCCCCGGAGGCAGTTTGGTTAGGATACTATTAGGGTGGTATCCCCCTGCTGGGTATCGAGTATCGGTTGTACCGAGAAAAGGGCGAGATGCGAGGTAGCCTGAGATCCAGGGATGGAGCTGGGCAACATTCAAGGGTTGGAAGGGGGTGGAGGAGGGCAGCAGTTGGGGTTAGGGAGGGTGGTTTGGGGGAGTTTTGTTGGGTGTGAAAGGGCTGGGGGATGTGAGGGACAGGGAACGAGCTTACACTCACGCGCTACTGCACATGGTGCATAAAACAAGGGAGGGCAAAGGCGGGATGGGGTATGGATGAGAGATGGGAGACCTTAAGATAGCAACCTGGAATGTCAGAGAACTCAATAGTTACTTGAAGAGGAATAAGATCATGATGTATCAAAAGAGGCAGAGGATAGATATCGCCCTATTGCAAGAAACACACCTCACAAAAGAAAAGCAGGATGTGATAATGAAGAAATGGAAGGGGACCACCATAGGTGCAACGTATTATGCATACGGCCGAGGGGTGATTACTTGGATAGCACCACATGTCCCCTTTCAGCTATTACGGTCTACCGTGGAATCGGACGGGAGGATGGTGACGATACAAAGTTGTGCGTCATTAATACCTATGCCCCGAACCAAGATACTGTGGCCTATTTCAAGACCTTATATAGTAAAGTCAGCCCGTACCTGGGGAGCGCGTGATATGGGGAGGTGACTTTAATTGCACGTTGGACCCCAGGGTAGACAGATCACACAAGAAGTTACAGACCTACCCCTGCAGCCAAAACCTTGAGGGCCCTGCTGGGAGACTTGCATCTGGAAGATATATGGAGGCTACACCATCGACACGAGAGAAATTATTCTCAATACTCAGCCCCACAGAACTTGTAACATGGCTAGATTATATGTTTGCTGCTCCGGAGCTAACCGGTGAGCTAGTGCGGTCGGAATACAAAGGTAGGCTCCTCTCAGTCACTCGCCACTGATCTTAACATGGCAATATTCGTCTCCTCGAGCTAGGATCCCAACGTGGTGGCTTACAGCCGAAGCATTGAAAGACACAGCGTTCAGGGAGGACTTGAAAAGGAAATTGTAGAATACTTCAAAAATAACACTGGAAGCGTAGAATCGGCTGGCACTCTATGGGAGGCATTTAAGGCGGTGGGTGGTGGTGAGAGGAGCAGCTATATCCAAATCCAAAGGGTTACAAGGAGGCGTAACGCAGGAGTTGCAAAAAGCAGAAGCGGAATTGGAGGCAATTATGCAGAGAGGAGTTGATTCCCTTGATGCTGAAACCATAAACCAATTGCAGCTAGAGTGTTGAGGGCACTGGGGGAGATTATGCAACTTAAACTACAAGAAATACATAGAGAGGCAGCGCGCTGGTGGGGACAAGCCAGGGAGGTTGCTAGCATGGTTATATACAAATGAGACACCAAGACCAACGATCAGGGCAATAAAGGGGGAGAACGGACAGGTACTTGATACCCAAGAGGGCGTGAATAAGGGGGTTCCTTGAGTTTTATCAACACCTGTATGGAAACGTTGAAGGGGGTGAATGGAGCAAGATGATGGAAACATTAGAGGATATTGGCTTACCTAAACTGAGTACTGAAGAGAGAGAGAACCTAGAGGCTCCAATCACATTAGAGGAACTAGAAGCAGTAATTAAGCTATTACCTACTAGTAAGGCCTCGGGAACGGATGGACTCCCCAGTGAGTTCTACAAAATGTATAAGATGGAAGTGCTCGCCCCGCTACTGGCAATGTTGAATGAAGAGTTAGAAATAGAGATATTACCAGAATCCCTGCGAGAGGCAACTATTATCCCGCTTCTTAAACCTAACAAGCCGAGCATGGATCGAGGGTCGTACAGACCGCTATCCATGCTGAACCAGGACAGCAAGATACTCACGGCGGTGTTGGCAAATAGACTGAGACAGGTTATTAACAAACGTATACATCCTGACCAAACTAGATATGTTCCGCCAAGAAGCATATCCGACAATCTCAGTAGGCTCCACCGTGTTATAGAGCAAACGGAAGGGGACTCGCAAGAAGTGGTAATTGTCTCATTAGATGTGGTGAAGGCCTTTGATTCTGTCTAATGGCCTTGGCTGATGGCAGCCCTAAAAGAATATGGAATAGGGCCCGGTACCTGAAATGGGTCAAACTGCTGTACAGCACGCCACTAGCCAGAGTCAAGACGGGAGCAATCATTTCAGAGAGGTGGCAACTCAGTAGGGGCACCAGACAGGGCTGCCCTTGGTCCCCGATGCTATTTATCCTTCCACTAGAACCCCTAGCGATATATCTGAGGCAACAATACGAGGAAGTAGGAATCTACACCAAAGGAGGGCCACATCTAATATAAGGTATGCCGACAAAATGTTGTTATACTTGAGGTATCCAGAGGAAAACCTACAACATCTTAGAAGAAATTGAATGATTTGCGTTGCTCTCTGGTATTAGAGTTAATCCTAAGAAGTTGTGTATATTCCCCTGGGGAGATATAAGGGGATCCTGCGAGAACATTTTGCAGTATTACAAATACCCTGGGAGACTAGAACCTTTAGATACCTGGGGATTGATATCTATCACACGGTGGAGGCTGAATATAAAAATAACACAGAGAAGGCTGTGGCAAACATTGAGAATAGCATGAGTTTCTGGGCTAAGCTCCCTCTGGCTATGGTAGGGAGGGTGGCACTGCTGAAGATGGTGGTATTGCCGAGGTTGTTACATTTTTTGGGGAATATACCATACATGATACCCAAACGATTCTTTGTTAAACTTCAGATCATATGTAGGGTTCATATGGCACAATACCAGGAATAGAATAGCCCTGTGGAAACTGCAGACCATGTATGATAAAGGGGGCATAGCATTGTCCAACTTTGACGTCTATTATCTGGCCAGCCAATTACAATATGTGGCTAAGTGGTTAATGAAAGACTCCACATCAGAGTCAAGATTGTTGAGGTCTGAATGTGCTCTGTTCTTTTTGAAAGAATGGATATGGCTGCCAAAACTAGAGCTAAGAGGGTGAACGAGAATGTTAGAACTGGGATGGAAGATGTAGCGTAAGGCTTGCCAGGCCATGGGGAACCCGAACCCGTGTTCCCTGCAAGTGCTGCTAGTGGCATTGACTGGAGTGGACGAGCAACTGAGGAAGACGATTCGTACGCATTGGGAACCGGTGGGCATTGCAACGCTGGGAGATGTATGGCAAGATGGGAAGGTAATGGAATTTAACATACTGGTAGCAGGAGCGGGTCTACACGTGGGGCAGTATATTACCTACACCAGATTGGTACAATGGGTGAAAGAGACATGGTCCAAAATAGTGCTGGAAGACCAACCCGACACAGCCATAGAAACTATTTATGTTATCTCAGAAGGGGGGCACAAGGTCTTTAGAATCTACGAAGTGCTGATGTCTAGAGTGGGACAGGAAGTGACCCAGCTGAGACGGGACTGGGAGGAGGAAGTTGGGGTACCCATGACTGATGGGTTGTGGGAGAGGGTCCAGAGATACCATAAAAAGTATCTAGGAATGCAAGGCTGCAACAGATCCAGCTATATGTTACCCACAGAGCGTACATGACACCCCAGAGGATTGCTCAATTCAAGAGCGCAGAAATACAAATATGTCCCAAATGTGGGGAAGTGAACGCAGGGATGACACATATGTTCTGGGCATGCCCGGAAATTGGAAAATTCTGGGGACAAGTAGCCCACTGCTTAACCGAGAAGGTGATCACGCTAGAGGTGTAAATTGAGGTCACAACTTGATGTATGCTTTTTCAGTAGAGGTTGAAGACATTTTACCCTGTATTTCAACATTGAGTCGGTCAAGAGCACATGGGCCCTACGGTCTCCATAATGGTCTTTTAAAAGACCACCCTGTAGAGTGGGCTCACATTTTACACTTGATATTCAAACATGTGTTCATTGTAGGAAGGGTTCCACACTCATGGAAGAAATCCATAATTTTGCCAATCTTCAAAAAGGGCGATAGAAGCAATCCCAAGTCATACCGCCCCATTGCCCTGGGAACATTTTTGCTCGCTTAGTCCTAAAGGAATTTAACATCTGGCTTGATCTGTCCAATCTGCGAGATCCATTTCAAACAAGTTTCCTCTCAGGTATTGGCACAGCCATTAACATAGTGACACTACAAAGCATTCAATCCCAAGCAATCCAACGCAATCATCCACTCTATTTGGCGTTCATAAACTTTCGCCTGGCCTTTGATGAGGTCCCTCGCGAATTATTATTTAAGAAACTACTGGATAGAGGCTGTCCTTGGCATATCCTAAAATGGATAATTGAATTTCACACCGACACCTCCATCCAAGTCAAACTATCAAGCGACAGTCTTCTGTCAAACTCGATACCTACGCACCGTGGTCTGAAACAGGGATGCCTGTTGGCATCAGCAATGTTTAATTTTTACATCTCTGATGTGGGTAAAGAATTTTTAGGCGTTAAAGCTGATCCGCTCATAATAAACAGCAATCATGTGAAATATCTTCTATACGCAGATGACATGATCTTACAGTCCAAGACTCCCAAAGGCCTGCGTTTATTGTTGAATTCCCTAAATAAATATACAATCAGGAACTATATCATCATTAATGTCTCAAAGAGTAAGATTATCCAATGCGGTAATGTCAGACAACGCACTGCCAAGTTACAGTGGCCCTTACAGAACGTCTTACTAACTTCTGTTTCCTCCTATGTATACCTAGGGAACCTGATAACGAACCAATCAATTAAATTTCAGCATGAGGCATACACTCAGATTAAGGTAAATACAGCAGTGTCTCAGGCACGTATCGTAAAGAAAAGATTCTGTAAATTTTTAATAATGCCATTAGTAATTTACTACAGACATAAAATGGTGCTGTAGTCCTATATGGTTCTGAAGGCCGTATGGATAAAACGTATCAATACTGGACCAAACTTGAAAGCCAGTATTGGAAAGCAGCCCTTAGTCTACCCATTTCAGAATCCATGTCTATCATCAGACACGAGCTAGGCATGATCTCTTTGTACGCCTTATATAAATGGAGAATGTGTAGTCTGTATTGCAAATGCATTATGGCCAGTTCTACTTCAAATCTGTTAGGGATACTTGCAGCGTACCTATTAAATTCAACAGACAAACTACCAAGCACATGGCGTCTTCTAGTCCAAAAAACAGTCAAAGATGCAGGTTTTTCGATCAAGACTCTATGTTGTAACCGAGACCAAGCAAAATCTCGTCTTTGGGAAGCCGACTGGATCAAAACACGATCAGCTTGCTTCAAATATCAGAAATTTAAACAGAATCCGTTTGCCCTGAAATGATATGGGTGTATGGAAAGCTACCTTATCAAATTCCCAAATGCTTATCAGCGGCACAAGTATCTACGTTTTGGTTTGAACCTATGGCCAACGTATGAAATATCATATATACGTAGACTGCTCTCCAAATCAGATGCTCATTGCCGGGTTTGCAATTTAGAACTGGAGACCCTCCAGCATTTATGTACTGAATGTCCGAAGCTGGAAGCCAAGCAATCTATCCATCTTAAATCCTTGTTTCTTGATCATCACGAACTATCGCGGAAAAGAGCATGGGGATATTTATTCCATGCAGAGAGAAAAGCTTTAAGATACGCCATAATTAACTTTTTACAGTGTTTACATTTGTCCCATAAACCTGAGCATCTTGCCAACTCATAAGCCGAAAAGTATTCATTTGATATAATCATCCAATGTTAACTCTGGTGCTACTGATTTTTCATTTTTTCTTATCTGAGATTCTATTCCGATGGCAAACACCAAAATGCTCAATGAAATTGATGTTTTTTTTTAGATATTGGCCTGCCTTAATCTGTATGCAAAAGGACAGGCAGGTGTGTTTTTCTCCCCTTTTATAGATTCTTCTGTATTCTTTTTTACTATGTATATATTTGTCATGTATTTGAAGTTGTATGTTGTTTTGTATTCATCTTGTTTTTTACTGAAATTGTTGTTAATGTTGTAAAATCAAGTAGTATTCTTGATTAAATCAACTTAAAAAATAAAAAAAATAAAAAGAGGTGGAAATTGAGTGGACATGCAGGGTAGGGGGATTCTCTAGACCGCGCAAACTGAAACACGTGAGTAAACTCAAGGACTTGGCCTACATACTTGCCAAGCGTAGAATTGGCATGGGTTGGAAAACAAACAATAGGCCAAAGGTAGAGGTCTGGTGGCACGATCTCCAGAAATGGGCAGAAGCGGAAACGGTGTTATGGAATGAAGCGGCCAATGGGGGGGGGTGAGGAAGCGGAAACTCCTATGGCCTGGAGACACTTAGTGGCCACACTCTCTGGGTCCACCCAGGCCTGCCTAAGCGAACACGATTCCTCCAGGAATACAGAGGGGGAGGCACGCCTAGAGGAAACAACGGCGGAGGGCGAAGTGGAGTAGGCTCGAGTTAAGGGGGAGGGTAATGGGGTGGCAGTGGATGTTTCACTATTCTGTACATGGTGCTTGAAGTTATATGACATGCACTGTCCGGCTTGTTTTTGTTGACCGGTTGTTGTAAAAACGAATAAAAATTGTTTAAAAAAAATGTGGTGATATATTCCACCAAGTTGGGACAGAACCAGTCTTCCCTGATATATGCTGCAAGAACATCTTTGCTAAGGTGCGTCGGCTAATGCAGTTGCGTAAGCGCAATCTGCAGCAATGCAAAGAGGATAACTGGCTTTCCAGTGTTTCCTGTTGCCACAATGCATATCGAACACCCTCTCTTTATCCACAACTCCTCTTTCTCTGTTAGTCCTTATCCTTGGAATTCTACTATTTGGGTAACAGGCAATGAACTATGTCCTATTGCCAAACCTTACAACTAATACTAAAAGCATGTGGGATGGTTTTCAAGAAAAGAAAGAAGTGTCCACCAATAATATGTCAGGATGCGATAGCTTGGTGTTACGCTCGCTTGGTATCTACAGGGACGCCACCCAGCCCTGGTTGGATGATTTGCACTCTCGAACCCTCTCCCGGTCCCTTGGTAAGGCCTCTGGTTAAGTGGTTAAGATGGGTCTGCAATATAGGAGAGCTGGATTCAATACCAGATTTTCTTTGTTTTCCCACCTCCCTTGGCATCAACTCTTTCCTCCCCTTTGGGCCCTCTCCTCACCTTAATATTGTAAAAGGTGGATTCTCCGTCCTGCTCCTCGTGGCAGGGGCGCGTAGATGTTGGGGGCGAGCAGTGACCAAGTTACTTCACTGGTGCAAGCCCCCCTGTGGGAATCCAGGCCTGCTGCGACTCCGTAGGTTTGCTGCTTTACAGTCTTTATATGCAGTTCTTATGGTCTTAGTTCGAATAATAATGTCTTGCTTCTTTCCTTTTAGGCATGGAAAGGTATTTTGGTGTTGTCAGTTTGAAGATGAGCATGGGCCGGTAGGTGAAAGCGCGGTGTGCGCGATGCTGTCCGGTGATAATGCGTGATACGCTGCGCTATTTTGCCTTTTATATTGTTAACCTGTGTCTTTTCTCTCCTTGCAGGTTGCAATGTTCCTCGCCGAGTGCCGTAATGTTCCAGGAATGATACTGACCAGGAGATGACTACCCAGGTAAGAATTGTGTGGCTTTCTTCATTCGGGAGGAAACGTGAGTAAATGCTTACTAATGATGTCTTTCTTTCTCCTCTTTCCAGGTTACGGTATTCCAGGATGCATGCGGTGCCAGATAATGGAGTTCGTACCTTCAAGTGAGTGGAACTGAAATCGGCGATGGATTGAAGACAGGATACTGTTCCAGGTAAGTTTCGTAGTGTTCTTTCTCTCTGCAGGTCCTTGGTTTCAGGTAAGATGGCATCAAAGAACTGGACACAGTGAGCGTTACGCTGCCCACAGCAGAATAACGCAAAGCTTGTTCAGCTGTTTGGGTGCGGTTTAAATAGTCTCAGGTAAAGTAGTCCAGGTAAAATAGTCAGAGGCCTGCCACACCAAAGTAGTCCAGGTAAAGTAGTCCCAGGCCTGCCGCACCCAAAAGGCTAGACCACATAGCTCAGTTCCTTGTAACGGAGCTATGTGTTTGCCTCCATGTTGGCTGAACCCCCCCCAAATTAAATAGTCCCAAGTAAATAGTCCCATTCTAATGTTGGTCTTCATGGTGGTTATGACCCTGACTCCAAGACAGTCTTGGATGAGGTTTTAAGGCCTTTGATCCGGCCTAATTGGAAGGCTGACTTGCCAGTGAGGGCCAGGGGCAAGGATCATGACACTTGGATCTCCCTTCCCCATGTTTTAAACACGGGGCAAGATGGGATCTTGGAGCACAGCACACACTCAAGCTTTCCACTTGCGGCTTTCATGACCGTTTATTGCCAAGTCTTGTTTCCCTTGAAAGTCTCTTGCCTTCGAGGGCCTGAAGTATTCAACAACAAAACAAAAGTTCCTTCAACAAAATGAAATTTTGTTTCCGGGTTTCACTTTGGGTGAGGAATTTTCACCCCTGGATCCCCCTCTTCCGGATGTTGACCCTTCTTTACTTTCAGCCTCCCTTCTCTGGGTTCACTACGGCTTTTTCTTCGTTCACAAATCTTAATGTCTTTTTAAACAGTTCCAGTGGACATCCCTTGGCGATGTTCACTCTTGTCAACACACTGTTTCCTGGGACTTTAGACTTACACCCTTCTCCTCAGCGTCCGTCTGTCGGGTTCACTCTTGCCAACATCACATTCATAAACATTTGCGGGATTCACTTCTCTGGCTTTCCCACGTTCATAGATCAAAGGCTTTCGATTGTACAGTGATTTTTCTTGACCTCCTGTATGACCACTTTGACCTATCTTTGTCGGCTCTCCTATGGCCTTCTGGTTCTTGCATCTTTCATTCACACACGGATCGACTAGAGTCTCTCGAGTTAGCACCCACGTGGTGCCGGTTCCCTTTGCAGCTGGTCTCCCCTCAACACTTTACAGTTCTTTCGAACTTAGTTCATTTGGCCACTTTGTGTCCTTCATCCACCCCAGCCCGGCTCTTATAGGCTCTCCCCTCGACTCACCGGCTGTGATGAACCGCTTGGCTTTCTTCGTAACTGGAGTCAAGGCCGTTACCGACTTTCTCCTCCTCTTGAACTGCTGGACCTGAAAAGCTGTTTCGGCGTGCGGTCTGCCTTGCTCATACTGTGCTCTCTTGCTCCACCTTTTATCCCTGTGGGGAAGGGAAAGGGCCGTCAGGTGTGTGTGATTCTGATCAATTGCCTGACTTTGCCTGACCCTTGTATTGAGACATGTCAGGTAAACGGCTCTGGTGTTAGGCCGTTCTCTGGTTTGTCGTGTGAAAGTGTTTGTGTCAGAAAAGGGGGGGTGCAATGATTCTGAATCCTATGCGGTAGGATGGGGAAAAGGTGTTGAAGGAAGGGTATACTGCGTCTCACCCATCGGTGTCCCACTCCCAAGGACCGCCCATCCAGGTGATCCTCCCTCACTGGTTCACCCGCAGGAATTGGATCCAATAGCGATGGCGGTGTCCTGGCCACCTGGATGACAGTTCCCCGGCAAATAGTTAGGGAGACCCGTCAGGTTTCTCAGAGTTCTCATTGAAAAGTCTTGTGGGCTTGGAATTTCTCTACTGCTATTGCTGATGGGAGCTGCAGCGCATCTATGAGTCTAGCCAATAGGGGCACATGCTGTACCGGTATGCTGTCGGCATGCCGATAGCACCTCCTTTTCCAATGTGACAGTCCTGCATGTACTATTGACGTCACAAAGGCGGAATCAGAGTACACTGTGATCTCCTCATGCATTTTTAATGCCATTATAAGAGCTACCAGTTCTGCTGCTTGTGCTGAAAAATGCAGGGATAATCCCGTGTTCGCCACTACTTCAACTGCCCTGCTCTGCTTTAGCTTTACAACTGCCGTTCCAGTATGTCTCTCTCCTGTCCCCTGGTCAACAGTTGAAGACTAGTCAATAAAGAGTACCTGCCCTCCCACGAGGGCATTCTCTCTTGCTCTGTGGATGTCCTCATAATATTCTGTGTACGTGGTACAATCGTGTACATAATCTCCTTCACCTACTAGCTTTGCTATGAACGTTGCCGGGTTTACAACTCTGCATCTTACTACCGTTATCGGCAGATTCAAGATAATCACCTTGTATCTAAACGCTCTCTGCATGGACAATGTGCTCTTGGGCTTTCAAGAATGGCGAAGAGGGAATGCTACATGTATAACGTGGTACTGCAGTCCATTGTGACATTTGCTGATTTCAATACTGCAAAGGCAGTATCAGCCAATGCTTGTTCACAGGGATAATGACCCTGTATTACTGGGTCTAAATGCCCACTGTAGTAAGCTATTGGTTTGTGCCCTAGGGTCGTTTTATGTGTGTGCATTGCGGTCATCACTACCCTGTTGGAGTGTGAAAACAAATACAATTCTGCATTGTAGTGTGGAATCCTCAGCACTAGAGCTGTGCATATTGCCCCTTTCAGTTATTTGAATGCTTCTGTAATCTCCCCTGTCCATAGCAGCTTACCGTCCCTCTCTGGGCCTTCCAGAGCCAGCTTAGAAGAGGTCTGGTGTATGTGCTATAGTCGAACACACAGGCCCTGCAATAATTATAGAGAACGAAAAATTGCTGCATTTCCCTCACAGTCTTTGGTGGCGGGGTTCGGAAAATCACCTCTGCCCTTTCAGGTGTTATCTTCCTGCTTTCCTGGGCTATTAACTGTCCAATATATAAAACCTCATTCTGGCAATCTTGTAGCTTTGCGTTGTCCACCTTGCAACCCTTTTCTCCTAGTATTGTCAGCAACTGTATTGAGTCTTTTCGACACTGCTCATCTGACCTGCTACATATCAAAATGTCATTTACGTACTGAATGCCTTTGCTGGCCAAATGTATGTTTCCTAGGTCCATTTAGAGGACTGGATTCAATATATGAGAATTGCAATACCTTTGAGGAAGCCTAGTATATTTCTACCTTTTATTTCTATATAGAAATGACATCAGATCCTGTGACTCCTCATGAAGTGGGATACAGAAGAAAGCATTCTTCAGATCCATCTGATGGCACCAAAATCCCTTGCTGCACTAGCGCGGAAATTAGCTCAAAAATGCCTTTGTCTGCTTCCCTGGATAAAGGATATTGTTACGCTTTTGGTAAGATCCCCCTGGTTTCAGCTTAATTTTGACAGCTCCCACTCCTTTCAACAGGTCAACGTCATACGGGCTGTTGGTCCAGAATGTGCTTGGTACCAGTGCTAGGTCTTCCTCGAGAAATGGCACTTGGGCTTTTTTCAGTAGATCTATTATCTGTGGGACTTCCCTATAATGAATTCTCACCCAATAAATAATGCTTATAAAAAACACTGGGGGTCATTACGAGTCAGGCGGTAAGGGATACCGGGCACCAGTAAGGAGACCACACGTCCCTTACGGGTCCCGCTAACCAGGGCGCTAATAACAGGCTTGCCATTCGCGAGCCCATTATTAGCGCCCTCCCCATTCCCATTGAGCCCTATGGGGGCTCAAATGGGAATGGGGAATGGTTTGTTCAATGGGGATTTACCGGTCCCGCCAGGGTCGGACTGCACCGGTAAGTCCCCATTGAACAAGCCCGGACTCGGTCACGGTATGGGAGGCAGCCATGGTGCTAATAGCAACATGGCTACCGCCCATCTCGTAATGACCCCCACTGTCTCTAAGTCTGAATAGTCGTCTCAAAAACAATTCTTCCTCCGTCAAGTCAGTCAGTCTATGCCCCTCTCGTACCGCTATTACTGCTCTCCATGCTCGTCCTGTGTCATCAGACCTGTATCCCTGGAAACCACGCTAACAACACTCCCACCCCATACTGGAATAACTCGGGATCTAGTGTGAGAAACCTGAACGTGTCTCATTGACTAGTCCCCGGGCATCTGTCATCCAGGTGGCCAGGACACGGCCATCGCTATTGGATCCAGTTCCTGGTGGTGGACGGGTGCGGGAGGATCACTTCGATGGGGGGTCCTCGGGGAGTGGAAGGGGGCCACAAACAGGAGAGATGCGGTACCCCCTTTCTTATAACACTCTTTCCCCATCCTACCCCATAGGATATGCAGAAACTCTATCACCCCCACCCCTTTCTGACACAAACACTTTCTTACACCAGGAAAGACAACGGACTAAAACCAGGGCCGTTTACCTGATTTGTCCCAACACAAGGGTCAGACAGAATCAGGCAATTGACAATAACTACACACACCTGACGGCCCTTTCCCTCACCCACCAGGATAAAAGGTGGAGCACGAGAGCACACTGGAAGCAAGGTGAAACACACAAGGAGGCAGCTGTTCCAGAACAGCAATTCAAAAGGAGGCGAAAAGCAGTGAAACCTGAAAGGACGACACAGAGGGAAGTGCCCTTGCCCCAGACCTGCAAAACCTCAGTAAAAAGAAGCATAAGACCAGGAATGACAGCTAGCATGTGGTGCAACAGATGTCCACGGTGCACGGCAGCCTCCCACCCTGATAACCAACACGGAGAGAGGCGCTTACTTCAGTGGTACCGTCCTTGACTCCAGAGGCAAGAAATGCCAGGGAGTTCAGCTCAGCCAGTGAGTCGGAGGAAGAGACGATAGCAGACCGGGCTGCGTTGAGCGAAGGTTGCAAATGGCAACATGATATGAATTGAAAGAGCTTGTGAACAAAGAACTTGTGTGTGTTGATGAACTTTTGAGAAATCAGGGGAAGACCTGCTGCAGAGTAGTCCGGCGCCACGGGGGCGCTTATGCGAATGTCTCTGGTTGGTCCCCTTTCGTTGAAATACCAGAAGGCCCTGGGAAAGCCCGACATAAGAGGTCAAAGTGGTCATAGAAGTGTCGAGTAAAATCCCTTGAACAATCGAAAGTCTTTGACCCGTAACCACGAGAATAAATAAGACCTGTGAACTTTGTGAAGACAAGCATGACCCCGACTGAGGGATGTCCGCAGTGAGTTGATGGTCTGAGCACGATCCAGTGAGACTATCGCAAAAAAAAAGAGAGAAAGGGAAACCCAGAAGAAAACAAAGCAAGTACAAGTCCCAAGAAGCATTGGGACAAAAGCTGAAAAAAACAGTACAGCTCGAGCCCAGCTGAGGGAAGCGTACTAAAGGAATAAAGAGAGCAGAGCAATGGTCAGAGTGATCAGGCTGGGGTGCCCATAAAAGTACTTGCCCACTTGAAAGTCTCTGACCCAGCAAACAGTGGAAGGCCAAGCGGCTCGAGCCCAACAGAGGGAAGCCAAGGCGCAAGAGCCACAGAAGAAGGTTTGAGCCCAACAGAGGGGAACCTTATGTGATAAACAAACTGTGTAAAGCCTGACTGGATGCTTAAGAGAAAGCCTGACTGGGGACTTAAAGGAACTGTAGCCTCGTGTTTAAGAAGCCCAGGTTTGTGCTGTGCTCAAGAGCCCCGCCTTATCCTGTGCTAAAAATGTGGGGAAGGGGGACCCCGGCCATAGCATCCTGACTTATTTTGTGAACACTTCTTTATTTACTTGTGAACACTATACAACACTATTTTTGTAAACTTAGCAATAAGGATTGGCAATAGTTTTTCTTTAGTGTAGGCACTTTTTATTTGAAAAGACGCCGCCAGGACTACCTTATTATTTGATGGTCGTAGCTTGCTCCCATCTTAGATTTAGTTTTAAATTAGGCGTTTTTCTCACCCATTTATACAATTAATAAACGCACTTGAACTGTGATCACTTGTGTCTGTCTTTACTGTTGCCACCATGAGTTCCTTACACTAACAACACCCCCCTCTGTACGGTCTGACCGTAAAACACATGAATACATTCTTGTGCGTTCATGTAGTAGATTCCTAGGGTGGAACACACTATCCCTTGCTCAGTGAACGAAATGGTCATAACGTAACGAACCAAGTCTGCTCATCATATCCCTTCCCATTATGTTAACTGGTGTCCGATTATGTTAACTGGTGTCTGTCAGGAAAATAACAGTGGCATGGTAAGGTCATGTTTCCCTACAGAATTGGCAGTTCGTCAGTAAATGGACCAGAATCCGTAGCCCCAAAGAAGCCTTGAGCATTAATGGGAATGCCTTACATAGGGCATCTCCCCTCCCTAATACAGGATCTGACCGCCCCCGTTTCTACGAGAAAAGAGAAAGTATTTGGTTAACCCTATATGTTGTTCCCCGTTCGGGTCGGGTGTAACAGATGGGATTGAACACATCAAGTCAGTCTGTGGGCTGACCTATTGCGGATACAAAGTCAACCCTGTCTTAGTGAATGGGTTTCCCCATACTGCTGTCGCTCCCCCTAGTCTCTGTACGGGAGTCTGCATCATGGTGTCTCGTGGCTACAGCATTCTGCTGCACTAGTGCTTGTGGTGCTGTTTTTGGTGGCTGTGTGTTCCCTTGTGCCTGTGGTATATATGTCATGGGCTGTTGTGACTGTATTGGTGTATGTTGCGCTGGCACCATTTGCAGCTGCATCTGTGTGTGATCTTGGGCATAATAGTCAAGCTGCTTGGCTTGGGATGCCGGTTGATATGTCGTCCCCTCATTCGACTGCCTTCCACCTGCTCCTGCATACTCGCAATATGTGGCCTATCTTTCCACATGCCCAGCATTGTGTTGGACCTTCCATGGGACTAGGATGTCCCCTGTTAAACCTATCTCCACCTTGCTGCACTGTCCCCCGGGGAAACCCTCCTCTTCCCCGTGGCCAATAATTAGGGTCTCCTCTTCCTGCAAAATGTCCCCCTGCCATCTGTGGCTGGTTCTGTGTGATCTGGAAACTACTCTCTCCGCTCGTCAACATGGCCCCTTCCATTGTATACTTTAACCGTTTTTTTGGACCCAACTTTGCCTCTTCCTGTCTTCTTTCCTCGCAAATCTTTCTCATGTTTTCCTGCATTAACCGACAATAATGCTCTATAGTCAATTGAATTTCTGGCCATGGCTTCACCTCCATCCCCAGTAATTTCTTCAATTGCTTCTGTGCCTGCTCTGGTAGCCCCATGCCTAGTAGGTGGTCAAATGAACACACTGTTTTATCCCACGGTTCTCAAGATGCCAACATTCCTGTATCTCCTAAATATATTGAAGTGGGTCTTCGTCCTCACTCATTTTGCGTGCCATAATTTCTTATGTCAGATGTGTCTGGGTTCTATACCCTCAGAGCCTGCCATACGGCTGCTCTGCAGTTATCGGAGTTCTGCACTGTCACTCCGGGATACCCTGCCCGTTTCCAAACATTGTCAGCTACCTCCCCAAGAATGTCAGAGAGTAAGCTCTTCATGTCGCCCACTGCCAGTGTTGTCCCTGCTGTCAGTCTTTCTAGTTCATAAATCAATTGTTCTGCTCCTGCTGTCAACAACGGCAACTTACACCTCAAAGTATCTTTGTCCATCTGTTATCATGGTATTTATTGTGGTCGTCCTCTGCCCTTTTCTAGCAGTGGAAACTGTGTCAGTCCCACACCTTTGTCATACCTCCCTATGTCTTTCCTAGTCGTAAATGCCCTCGACATGCAAGTTCTCTTTTGCCGCGGTAATGCTCTCAACCTCTGCGCATATTGAGTAAGTTTGTCTGCGCTATGCGATCTGCCATTGGAACGCTCAAGGCATCCCTTGAGTTCTAGCTCTCCCCTTTCAGTATCCTCCTCTCTGTCCCATAGTGTCGTCTCCTGCTCTGGGCTTACTTCCCTGGAGGGGCGGCATGGCCTCCTCCCTTCGTCGTGATCACTCTCACCAAGGTCCTCGCCTGACCCCATTGTCCCCAAGCTGTCATCACTGCCTTCACCCCCTTTGTCTTCAAAATGTAGTCTCCTCAGCATGCGTCTCCTCTGTCCTTTCCCCATAGCTCTGTCCAGTGATTCACTCTCCTCCCTCAATGGAGGCCCTGCTACACTCCTGCTTTTCTTAGGGACAGAAGCGCTATGCCTCTTGCTTCTATACAGTATCCCTATTCTCCGTATTCCTGCTTCTTCGTCGTCGTCTAGAAATGTGTATTCTGTCATTATGTCCTCCACCTTCTTGAGACATCTCTCTCTACTCCTCTTGTTCCTGTCTCTTATCGCTCACTATGTCAAAATTCCTTAACAAGTCTTTCAATCTCCATTTACCTCTTCACTCTCTTCACTTTCAACTGCCTCTCCATTTCTTCCTACGCCTTTCTCAACGACTTCTCCTCTATTTCTTTGTCTTCTTTTCTCCCTTTCCTCTCTTTCCTTCTCTTCTACTTTCTCTGCCATCTTTCTCAACCATACCTGTTCCTTCTTCTCTTCTCTTCCTCTTCACTGCCTCCATTACCTCTGCCAATTCTCTGTCTTCTTCCTCCTTTTGTCTCTTAGCTTTCTCCTCAATAGTTCTAGGCTCTGTTACACTCCTTCCGTCCAGCTTGAACACTATCTGTCCTCCCACCCACTCATTCGGTGGGACTGTCGACTCATTTTCCCTGATGCATCCCGGAACCACCTCGTCACCCCTAGTCAACTTCTCTTGCAAGTGGCTGTGCTCCTTGCGCTCATCAAGCATAGTCCCTGTTTTCTTATTCGCAAGCTTAGCTCCACTAAGTGCATCTTCGCTACTGTACACAGGTGTTGCATAAACAGTATTAGTGTACCCTGATGCTGCTTTTTAAGGCTTCTTGTTGGTGGGGTCAGCTGTTTGAGGAGGAGGAGGCGCTGTGGGTGCTTTGCCCTCTGCACCATGCTGGTTGAACATCCACTCTCTCTTGGTGGATCCTCTTCCTTGTCCTCAAACATCTTCCATAACTCCACTATTACTAATCTGTTGCTTAGTTTGTTCCCTGTATATGCAGCATGTAAATACGTGGTCATGTGTTGCAAAACAGATCTGGAAAGACTGCCCTCCCGGGGCCATGGCTTCGCCATTTTCCTGTCTGTATCGCAAGTCCATTCTGCGCTATACTTGCATATTTTGTCCTTTATACCATGGAAGGGACTTGAACAAGTGCTTAAGGGGTGTGTGCCCCATTGTGGCACGTCACTCTCTGACTGTCAATACTTACTTGACCTCCATTCAGGAGTTTTTGCACCCTTCAACAATATCAAATTCAATGTTACAATTATTTGTCAATTCTTAATCACCTTCTCCAAACCACTGCAACTCCCAATTTATTCCACCAAACTGTCCGGCAACACCAGTAAGGGCGTGCTCCACACACCACCCACACTTTACTCTCTGCCCTCAAAGGCCAAGCACAACTCTCCACAAGCTCCTCAAGCCCAACCTCCTTCCGGTCATCAGGAGTATGCAATGAGACATGCTCTGTGCTTGCTCATACCGGCCTGGGCCCCTGTCACCACCAAACCCCCAGATATATTGTTGGATCCAAGCCCCACACCCTGCTGAGAGATAGGGGGACCTTTGGTGGAAAAGAGGCCAGTTGAGGTGCGCCACGTGGGTGACTGATGCCGACTGGCGAGTCAAGCTGCCAAATTCATCATAGCGGATGGGTGCAAGTGTGGCCCCTGTAGCTCGTTCCCCGACTTGGGGACCCTGCTTTGATGCGCTGGGAGCCCTGAGCTGTTCCTTCCTTCACTCTCTGCCATGGTGTCTGCTCTGGCTGAGCTTCGGTTCCTTCCTGGGTGCGGGCACCGCCAGTGGCCGGAGGGTGCAACTTGAGCCGGGAGGCTTGTATGGGAAATGGCCACTGTTATCTGAGTTCTGTTGACGAGCGTTGGAGGTTGTGCTGCGGGTGAACCCGCACATTCATGTTGCAAAACTAGCAGCTGGCACCAGACACGGTTTGAGCTCAGTTGGGTTGGATTTCTGTGTGGATCTGCGGCCCCTGTCGTGTTGAGGACGACGTCAGACCTGGCGGAGAACTACGCACATCTGGAACGCAGTGCTGCTGGTCTTGGTTGAGCGCTTTGTCTGGCGGGGGTAAGTGAGCATCAGAGTGGTTGATTGTTCAGGCTCTGCGGCACCAGCTATACTGTATCCTTGCCACATTGTGAACGGCCCTGCGGTGCCAGCTATACAATTTCGTTGCCACATTGTCAATGAGTTTGTGGCTTTGGTCCCTCCTTGTACAGGCGGACTGTACAGGCCCTGCTGCACCAGCTATCCAATATCCTTGCTGCATTGTGAACGAATGTGTGGCTCCTCCTTGTTCCTGGCATGCATGCAGTAGAGGTTGTCATTTTGGGAGGACCTGTGAGGTGTGTGCCCCTGCAGCCCGTTTGTTTTTCTGCAAGTGGGACTGCTGGGTTGGGCCTTGGACCGATCCCAATGCCTCGCTGGTCTACCTCCTGATTCTCCACTGGATTGTCCCTGTGTGGCCTGCTAGATCACTGTGTTCCATTTTAGTTTCTACAACATCTGCGGCACCTTTACCTTTAATCTCGCAGTACGAAATAATGGCAGCACCTTCACCTTTGATCTCAACTGACTTAAAATCATATGGCCTTCACCTGCTACATCTTCTTTTCATCTGTCCTGCTTGAAGGAGGACCTGATTGGCCGGGCGGCCCTGAAGAGTCTGGATAGGACATCTGCCCCTGTCTATCGGCATCTGTGGCTGCTAGGCTGCCTGTTGAGTTCCTCTTTCACTGTGCAGTTCCTCTGTCTGTTTGTCTCGCCCTACCTCCATGGTGCTCTCCATCTCCTCTAGCTACTGTAACTCTTATTCTATCCTACCTCTCTCTCAATGCCTGGAAGGAAAAGCTTTAGGAAAGTTCTCCTGGTCTCTAACCCAGGTCTTTCCATTGTTGACACCTACGCCAATGCCTCCTCCAGGCAGACTATCACTGACATCCTCTTTGTCACCCCCTCTCTTGACCTATGGATTCCCCGTATGATCTTAATCCTCTCCCCTTTCTTTTCTTCCCCTAGTAATGGTGGAACCAGATGGGAAGCACTATTGCCACACGTCCCCTCCTCTAGGTATATCATTAATGTCTGTCACAATGGCACTGTCATGGCCCAGGGTTCTCAACCCAACCTCCTCCTTCTTGATCGACACCTTCCATCTCTCATAAACTTCCTTCCCTCTCCTGCCATTCCTCCTGGCCTCTTTGCCATCACCGATGGGCATAACACACCTTGTACCCCTCCTCGGAAAACCTTCAAAGGTGCCAACCAGCTTCACTTAGCTACCCTGAAAGCTCACTCTACTGTTAAACACTCCTCTGATATCTGTCTCCTTCTTGAAGACTTGAACCTCGTTCAATGCCAGCTCTATCACTGCTCTTGACACTCTTCTTCCTGAGGACTATAGGATCCCCTGGTGGGTGGTCATAATTTAAAAAAAAAAATGTCGACAGACAAAAATGTCGACAAAAAAATGTCGAAAAAAAAATGTCGACTTTCGTTTTTTTTAATTATATATTTATTTTAGGGGTTCGGGAGTTAAAAAAAAAGGGAAAAAATAAAAATAAAAAAGGGAGGTTGGGGGGGAACCCCCCCATTTAAAAAAAAATGCATTGAAAAAAAAAGTCGACATTTTTTTTTCGATATTTTGACTTTCAACATTTTTGTTGTCGAAATTATCACTGTAAACCGGATCCCCTCCAAGCCAAGGCCCAACCGTTCTGCAGGCGGAGTGGCCCTGATCTTCACTGAATGGGTCCCTGCAACTATCATACCCACTTAATCCTACTCCTCTTTTGAATGCCTCGTTTGCAGGCTTAGTGTCTCTCCTACCCTCTCGCTTGCTCTCGCCACCATCTACAGGCCCCCTGGCCTGATCACCTTCTTCCTTTCTGAATGGGCTAACCTCACCTCTTCTATCTTGACTTTTACCACCAAGCTTCTCCTCCTAGAGGAGACTAGACTTTAACATCCATATTGACTCTCCTAAAGTCACTGTTTTCTTACGCAACCTCTGTGACTCTCTCGCTTCCTCACCATTCTTCCCTCCAGTCCGACCCACTCAGCCGGACACACCTTGGCTGCACTCATCTCGCCAGACATCCCTATCTCTTACCCTCTCACTGCACCTATCTCTTGGTCTGACCATGCTCTCCTCTCCTCCTAGCTGGAGCTCCTGGGGTCCCTGGCTAAGCCACTGCCCGCACTGCCAGTCTCCTTCTCCATCATTCGACCGATGAAGCGAATCTCAGTTGCTGCTTTTGCCGCCACTTTCATCCCCTCCTAACCCTGCTATCGACTCTCCCACTGAGACAGCCCTCGTAACCTTCACCTTTCCATCACCAACAAACTTGACACCCTTACCCTTGTCATGAGGATCCGCATGAAGCCTGCATCCAAGTGCAACAGTTGGTATGATTTTGACCTAGCCTCACTGAAACAAAAGTGCAGAGCTGCTGAACGAAAGTGACAGACCTCGGGCACATCCGCTAACAAACTGGCCTGACGCCTGCTCCAAAGGCAATACCGGTTCTCCATCCCCTTCAAGAAGAGGGCCCATATCGAAGCCCTCATCTCTGGAGCCTCCAACAACACGGTTGAATTGTTCAAAATCTGCAATGAACTCGCCAATTCTACTGCAGTTTCCACCTCTCCTCTCCATCCCAGCCCCTCTGTACTGCATTGGCCTCCCATTTCACAACTAAAACACTGTACATTTTGTCCTCACTCTCCTCTACCCACCTCCCTACTCTCCCACCTGCTCTAAGGCTTCTCTTGGTCCCCCTCTCTCCCTCCCTCACACTCTCCTCCTTCTTGCCCATAGCACCGGATGAGGTCTCTAAAGTTGTCCGCTCTATGTATTCTCAAAACAGGTGCTCCCCTGCTGCTCCTTAACCATCAAGGACAATATCTCCTCTCTTGCTCCCACCTTATCAGATTTATGTAACCACTCCTTTACCACTGGCTCCTTCCCTCTACCTCTCAAGCACTCCCTTGTGCAACCTGTCCTAAAAAAAAAGCCATCTGCCGACCCCTCCTGCCCTGCTAACTATCGCCCTGTCTCCACTATCCCCTTCCTGAGCAAATTCTTGGAGAAGTTGGTCATCTCCCAACTGATCTACCACACCGAACTTGTTGGCTGTTTCTATGACCACCAGTCTGGCTTCAGAGCATCCATAGGCAAGGAAACTGCTCTCCTGAACACCTGTGAAGTCCTGCTCTCAAATCTTAATTCCAATTCTCCTTCTGTTCTCATTCTCCTCGATCTTTCCTCTGCCTTTGGCACGGTCAATCAAGCCATCCTAATAAAATGGCTCTGTGATACCCTGTGCATCACAGACTGGGCACTGGACTGCCAGATCTCCTTCCTGTCTAATCATCCTTCCCAGGTGCATCTAGGTCCTTTTCTCTCTTCCACCTCACTCTTTACCTGCAGCTTTCCTCAGGGCTCTATCCTATCACTGTGGCTCTTTTAACATCTACCTTGCCCCTCTTGCCCACTTGATCTCCTCCTCCTCTCTTCATTTCCAGTGTTATGCTGATGATACACAGCTCTCCTTCAGTCTTCCCTCCACTACCTCGTCTTCTTCCTCTCCCATTCCTGATTCTCTCACTGCTATTCAGGCATGGTGCATGGCTAACGATGTCTGTCTTAATGCCAGTAAGACTGGGATCCTTCTCATTGGGACCTCTGCTCCCTATTTCCCACCCACTCTCTGTCCGCCCTCCTTGGGTCCTCTCCCCTCACAATCCTGTGAGACCAAAAACCTTGGTGTCATCTTCGACTCCTCTCGCTCCTTCTCCCCTCACATCATGGACCTTGCCAAGAAGGCCCACTTTCAGCTTCACATCCTCAGAGGCATTCTCCCTTTCCTCACCTTCCCCCAGAAACTCAATGGGCCTCATTACGAGTAGCGCGGTAAAAACAGGGTAATTACCAGCATGGAGGTCAGAGTGGGTCCATGCTCGTATGACACTGCTAATAGCGGGTGATTATGAGTGCTCGAGTACGCGCGAACCCCCATGCCGGTAATGGCCATACTGGCATGCCTCTAAAGGCCCTCCAACCCCCCGATAGTGCCATCACAGGACCCGCTGATACCGCCTCTGGCTAGGAGGAACCCCTTAATACCGACCCGGTAATACCAACATGCAAATATTGGGCTCGTAATACCGGGCCCGGAAGTAACGTCATCGCGTCCGAACTGGAAATGTGCCGGCGGCCATCTTTAAAAACACAATCCATTGCAATCTTCCCAAACCAACAGTTGACTACAGGAGAGACCAGTGGCAATACATACACCATGTCCAAAGCAACCCGGAAGACCACCCCCCGCCTGCAGAAAAAACGTTTTTCTGACGCAGAATTAAACATGCTTACGGACACGCTTGCCACACATGCTGATGTCATTAAAGATCAGAACCTGAAGCGTGAGGTGCAACAGCACAAGAAGGACATCTGGCAGGAGGTAGACCGCAAGGTCTCCGCTGTTGGAACCATCCCACGGACAGTGCGGGATTGCAAGAAGAGGTGGGATGCCCTCCGCCTCAGGGTCCGCAATATCCTTGCAAGCAACAGGAGGGAGGCCATGACCACAGGCGGGGGTCCCCACTCTCCTGTCAAACTGACCACCTGGGAGGAGACGGCAAGCACCTTCATCAATCTGGAGTCCATCGAGGGATTTGGGGAGATGGAGACGGATGCGGCAACATCAGCAGATGGAGGTGAATGACCCTGCAGATCCCTGTAGGGGAAACCATGACGTAGCACAAGTAATGTGGAAGAGAGTCTAGGCAAGGCAATGCATATCCCAACACACACACAAACATATTCTTGTCCAGATGGAGGGCCAAACCCTGCCACACTGAAATGCACGCTGAGTGCCAATCCCATTACCAACACACAGCCAACACACACGGACCTTGCCCTTGTAAGACTTCACACAAACCCCAATACAACGGCATGCCACCTGCCATGCAGCAAATGCCAAAATGCCCCCTCACACTACCCTGTGTGACACACCTGTAAGACATGAATGCATGATTAATGAAATACTCCACAGCACCATAGAATGCACCTGGCATGTAACACCATCACTGATGCCCTGCATCTCTTCTACCCCCCTAGGCACCGATGGAGAAGATGCCAGCCAGGATACCACCACAAGAGCATCCACCTCCCGGCCACAGAAAACAGCAACCAACACCACCACCTCCAGGGCAGCCTCGCCGCCCACACCCTACACCCAGTGCGGCTAACACTGTGGGCACCCAGCTGCCAACACCTACACCGGTGGAAGGCGAGGCCCAACAACCACTGGCCACCACCGAAGATGACGCAGAGGAGTATGTGGACAAGGAAGGAGTCACGCATGTGGGATGTCCACACACCCTAAGCCCCGTTCCCACCCCCCATCCCCAAATTCAGCCCTCACCCACCTACAGCAGTGCCGATCCCTGCCTGCACGATCCTGACCTGAGCCCCACCCCCGAGGACAGCACTGATAAAGCAGGCCCTGTGACAGCATCCTCGACCACCGCTGCACCCACCAACAGCCTTGAGGGGCTGGCGAGGGTGGACGCCAGGCAAGAGTCGATGTTGGACCTGCTGCGCCAATACATTGCAGATGGCGAGGACACCAGGCGGGAGATAGCCACAGCCATAGCGGGGACCACAGCTGCCATAACAGCCAACACTGCCGCAGTCAATGCCTCGGCTGTGCTGATGAGAGACTGTCTGGGGGCCATCACACAGGTCCTGACATCCATCCTGCTGCACATGCAGCGGCCACCACTTGCAGAAGGCGTGGAAAACCCCACTGACTCATCACCAGCCACCAAACCTGCTTCCTCTGTCCCCACGTCCTCTGGACCCCCCAGCCCTGTGCGTCCTACGAGGAGGAGTGCAAGGCACATTGGAATGCTGCCCCCGGACAGCAAGAAGTCCTGCAAATAGTGTGGGAAAACTATGGGAGTGGCTCAGATGGTGTTGGGGGGTGAATGGTAGCATTAGGTGGAGTTCACTGGGGGGGTTTGGGAGTTCACTGGGGGGGTTTGGGAGTTTACTGTGGGGTTTTGGAGTTTACTGGGGGGGTTTGCGAGTTCACTGGGGCGGTTTGGAGTTCATGGGGGGTTGTCACATTTTTGCAGTTTGATTCAATAAACTCGTGTGAGAAAACATTCAATGGCTGGACATTGTTCATTTTGTGTGCATCCATTGAATGTATGACGACGTTCAGTGCCCAACTCCCAA
Organism: Ambystoma mexicanum; assembly: GCF_040938575.1. Lineage (NCBI taxonomy): Eukaryota > Metazoa > Chordata > Amphibia > Caudata > Ambystomatidae > Ambystoma > Ambystoma mexicanum. Next base: position 759,183,596 of record NC_090941.1, read on the forward strand.
CATTCCCTGTGTGCATGTCCACATGGACCCAGTGTGTCATTGACACATATCTATCAAACTCCCTGTGGTTCAGAAGTATTCGTGAATCAGTGATTGCCGTACTGCATGGCCATCCTGTGCATCATTTACTGGCAGGGGTGCTGCTTCACCTCCGTCTCCATCATCATCATCCTCACCCGGTTCATGCATGTCAATGTCAGGTGGCAGTGGTACATTTCTCCGGACGCACATGTTGTGCAGCATGACACAGGCCATGGTGATCTTTGCCACCTTCTCAGGCCCATATATGAGTGCTCCACCTGACCTGCTTAGGCAGCAGAACCGCGCCTTCAACAGGCCAAAGGTCTGCTCAATCACAACACGGGTATGGGTGTGAACCCGACTGTACTCCTCTTCATGGCTGTGCCGCTGGTTCCGCACAGGGGTAAGTAGCCACGGCTTCAAGGGATATCCTCCATCTCCTGCAAGCAAATACAAATAGGTGTGTGTCACTCTGAGCTGCCACCTTCAGGATTCACAGTCATGCTCACAGCTATTTGCTGTGGACATGCACATGTCCCTGTACGTATGCAAAAATATTATCTAGATTCATTCTATACTGCTATGAGGTGTGGTAGTCTGGATGGGGTTGAATAGATGATGCAGGTTGAAATCATTCATGCTGAGACGTATGTACTGTGGTTGTACGACAATGTTAGACCTCCCATTTATGCTGTGTATACTACACTGTGCATGGTCACAGTAGCCACATTGGCACAGTTGCGATCCTGTTTAGTCATGCATTGCTTCTCATACACATGGTGGGCAGGTTGTGCATCTTACATGTGGTCATTGATATACGTAAATGGTCGGATGTGTGCCAATGATGTGTCATGTTGGGGTTGGGAGGTTCAGGTCAGGTGTCATTAGCTCGGCTTGCATTCTCCACTCACCGTCCATTCCCACCCAGGTGGAGTATGCATTCCCCCCCCATTCCCACCCAGGTGGAGTAAGCATTCCCCCCCATTCCCACCCAGGTGGAGTATGCATTCCCCCCACCCATTCCCACCCAGGTGGAGTATGCATTCCCCCCCATTCCCACCCAGGTCGAGTATGCATTCCCCCCCATTCCCACCCAGGTGGGGTATGCCTCCCAACAGATCACTACCCTGATGCACTGCCATGGGCCAGTCAGGCAACTCACCAAGCAGCCAGGCACGTGGTCCAGCATGTCGTTCCATGTGACGGGGTAGCATGGAGTTACGCAGCACCAAGCCATCATGTGTTGATCCGGGAAATCGGGCGCAGCAATGTGTGATGATCTTGCTGGAGTCAAATACCATCTGCACATTGATGGAGTGGTATTGCTTGCGATTGCGGTACACCGCCTCTACGGCATGAGGGACTACCAATTCTACATGGGTGCAGTCCAGGGCACCAACACAATTGGGCATGCCTGTCAGTGCATGGAAGCCTACTTTGGTGTCGGCTATCTCCTGGGCAGTCCGTGGTAGGGATATGTGGGTGCTAGCATGCTTCAGGAGGGCATCCAGCACTTGGGTCAGCATGCGTGAAAATAGTGGTTGTGAAATGCCATGCAGCTGGCCCACTGTGTGCTGGTAGGTGCCTGTGGCCAGGAAGTGGAGCACAGACACCACCTTTAGTAGCGGGGGGGATGGCAGTGCGTGTTTCTATGAGGCTGGCAATGTCGTTGCCTATCATGTCCACTATGGTGGTGATGGTTTCCTGGTCCAACCGGTACAGGGTGTGGATCTGGTCAGGGGGTAGATTGAATGGGCTGGGTCTGATGCAAGGGATTGGTAGCTCCCTACGAGGTACTACTGGCTGCACTGGTGGTAATTGCTGGGCCGGTCTCACCCTCCTTCTCCTCCTGCGTCTCCTCTGTGCTGCATGTTGTTGCTGCTGTAGTTGTTGTAATTGCTGTTGTTGCTGTAGTTGTAGCAGTATAGGCATGTCCTCCAGCCCCATGATTGCAACAGCTAGTGGTAGCATTTTGGCGTGGGAAGGGGTGTGGTGTGTGGGTGTACTCCTTTTATACTGGGCCTGACTCCATTGAGTCCACCTGTGGTGATTGTGTGCAACTGTGGCAGTTGGCTTGATTGCTGATTGCTGTTGACGGGTGGTCCGCAATGCCTGTATGGCCACCATCGTGCAGGCCCTGATTACCGGCTTGGGGGTGCAGGTATTTTCATGCCCGAGTGGGTTGTGATGCCCTCCTATTACCAGCATGCCGGTATTTACTCCCTGAAGGAGCGTGTGTATGCATCCATGCCGGTATAGGGGGCACCGTACGGGCGGTGCCAGTATTGGCGGGTTGTCGGGTCGGAATGCCCCAGACCCGTTAACGATGCCGCTATTACCATTCCGCCTTACTTTTTTCATTTCCTCCAATCTCGTAATGAGGCCCAATGTCTCTACAGCTCTGGTCCTCTATTGGGTGAATTACTGTAACAGCATCTTCCTCAATCTGCCTCTTTCCTCCCTTCTAACCCTTCAACTAATCCAGAATAGGACTACAAGACCTATCCTTGGCTTCAATCCCAGGGACTGCATTTCTCCAGCTCTAAAATATCTCCACTGGGTCCCAGTGTCTCTGAGTATCAAATTCAAAACCCTCTGAATCATCCACAAGGCTTTCTGGGGCCTGTGGCCTCACTATATCCAACTTTCTCTCCTTAAATACCTCCCTGATAGAGCCTTTCGGTGCTCTAATTCCAACTCTCTGCAGATCAGACTTTTTTCCAAGCAGAGAGTGGGGAGTAGATCTCTCTCTTCGGTAGGTGCCTCCCTCTGGAATGGCCTCCCTGCCCTTCTCAGACTTGAGCCGGACCCTCTTAAGTTTCAGAAACCTCTCACGACCCTGCTTTTCTCTACTTATTTTCCTCTCTCCCTTGCTAACCCCCCTCCCTGACTAGTGCAAAGGGTAAAGTGGGGTGTTTGAAGAGTGTCACAGCGCCAGCTCCACTTGCTTTAGGTTTTTATTAGTAAATGTTGGTCTGTACTGTCTGCACACGGAGGCGAAAACACTACAACACCTTACCAGCAAATGGGAAAAATCAAAGTACAAATGGAATAGCCCCCCAAGTTCTGCGCTCAGTACCATAAGTATTCCAAAAGACACATTCAAGTCATATTTATGATTGTATTTTCTTTTTTTTTCAACTTCTGTTTATTAAGTTTTTATACCACAATACAGACATATAAGAATATAGAGCACGTATGCGATCTTCATTATGTCCATCGTTGGAGCCAAAACAGTTACAAACTAAATCTTTAATCAACGGATCTAACTTTCCCTCCCACCTCCCAACTTCCCGCCTTCCCGGCTGTCCTCCCAATCCCCAAAACAGGTCCCAAACAGGTCGTGCTCCGATAGCGTAGGTGTAGTTTAGAGAAGAAAAGAAGATAGAAAACAAGAGCTAAAAAAAGAGGAGAGTGCAGGCTGAAGACGGGCAGAGCGAAGAGACTTGATTGTGTGCCCTATTTGGCGGTTGCTACTATTTATCCCACCCCGTGGCTCTGTAATATCTCTGATAGAATGCTTGTATTTCCCCTGTGTCCCGCTCCACTTTAGATGTATGGGTCTAGTATTTCCCAAAAACGGTCCCCTCTAGCCGGGCTGAGCTTCGACTGTCTTTTGAAGGCAGCTCGCTCTAGTAAGCATGTCTTGGAGAGAAGCGCGACCCCAGAAGGTGGTGGTGTGGCCTTCCAGTGGATGACCAAAGGTTTACGTGCAGTGAAAAGCATGAGGATGATGAGTCTGCGTACTAGTGCGTCTGTGTGCCAATCAGTTGTTTCTGCCCCAAGCAGCATCACCTTGCGGGTAAATACAATGTTTGACCCCTCTATGTCTGATATTTGCTGGTATACACCGCGCCAATATGGGGTAAGAGCTGGGCAGGCCCACATCATTTGTCCCAAGGTACCCTTGGTGTTGCATCCTCTCCAGCACTCTGCTGTGGGGGATATTCCCATCCTAATTAGCTTTGCCAGGGTTAAGTACAGTCATTGTAGGATTTTGTATTGGATTTCCCAATTTTCTATATTTAGGGAGACCTTTGGTATGGCGGCAAAGTATTTGAGAATGTCTGGTATGTCTATTTGGACCCCAAGATCCTCAGTCCACGCCATTCCTAGTGTGCGGGTTCTGCCCAGATTATCGGGAATTGCCTTCGAGTAAAACGTGCAAAGATGTGGGGAGGCATGGATATGTTGTTCCATCTCTTTTTCGCATGGCAACGTGGTGAGGAGGCGGGATTCTGTCGAGGTGTGTATGTGGATCGTGGCTTGTATGGTACGATATTGAAGCCACTCTCCTTTGTCCAGTCCCAGGGTGAGGCGTTCTGCTTGGAATTTCACAGGGGACCCTTCCTCGCTAATGTCCATTATTCATACACTCGCCCATTCCTTGTCCTGTTTGTGGTGTACTTTATGTGTTCGCCCATATGATAACACCACCCGTATGCTCGACCACGCTGGTGCGTCCTGAATTGGTACTCCCTGTGTGGCCCGCAGTTTGTGCAATTGGGTGATGGGAGTTTACGCAGCGGTATGGCCATAATTTCGACTGGGGATAGCGGGGCCATCAAGGCCAGTTCCATGGCCCTCCAGCTGGCGTCATCGCTTGTGGTTAGCCAGCGTTTCATCCAGCATAACTGGGCTGCCTGGTGTTAGGCTCTCAATGAAGGCACTGCTAGGCCACCATTAGCCTTGTCCGCCTGTAGCACTGCCAGGCGTATTTGTGCTTTCTTCCCTCTCCATATGAATCTGACAATATCTTTGTCTAGTCCTTTAAACATTTTGGGTGATGGGCTGGTTAGCAGCATCATAGCTATATACGTTAGTTTAGGAAATAGTTAATCTTCAGCGCATTTATTCTCCCTGTCAGGGAGAGGGCCAATGCGTCCCATCTGCCTAGGTCATGGCTGATGTTTTTAGGGCCTGTGGGTAGTTTCGTTCTCGGAGGTCTTCTAGCGAGGCACTGATATCGATCCCCAGATATTTAATATGATGCATTTGGAGTGTGAATGGGGCTACCCCTCTGGGGTCCCAAGGAATATCTTGTCAGAGGCATGACCTCTGGCTTGCTCCAATTTATTTTGTAGCCTGCCATCGGGCCAATTTTCAACAGTAACGTCTGAATATACGGGAGGGATGAGGGGCCTTTCCTTATGTAGAGCAGCAGATCATCTGCGTATAGAGGGACGTGGTGCTCTTCCTTCCCTTGGTGTAACCCCGACCAGCCTGGGTCTGCCTGTAATTTAATTGCTATTGGCTTAATGGACAGAGCGTAAAGAAGGGGTGATCAAGGATACCCTTGACGCATGTCAGATCGCAAGTTGAACTTGGAGAGGCTAAGCCGTTCGTGACCACTGAGGCTGTGGGGCCTGTGTAAATTACTTTGATCAGTTGTATGAGGTGTGGAGGGAAGCCAAACCGGGTAGGACCCAAAGAATAAACTGCCATTGTACTTTGTCAAAAGCCTTCTCTGCGTATACTGTTAGTACCACATCTTCAGGATCTCTGTCCCCGGCAATTACATGAAGTATTCTTTGGATTGTGTCACTTAAGTGTTTGTTACGCTGAAGCCCGTTTGGTCTTTATGAGATTCATTTCGATATGCCCCACTAAGCACTTCGTCAGTATTCTGGCATCTGCGTTTATCAGTTAAATCAGCCTGTAGGAGCGGCATAATTCCGGGTCTCTGCCGCCCTTATGAAAGACTATAATATTTGCCGCGAACATAGATTGTGGTAGTCACCCATGGGTTAGATTGTTTGTATTGTGAAAACCTTTCCATTCCAACCACGTGTTGGATTAGCCTACAACTACCATTTTGTGCACGTGCCAATTGTTTCGCCAATCCTTTGGCTTCCTCTAGTCTAGGCTAAGTATTGCATCCCTCTTTAATGTTCTTATTCATTAAACATGCTAACAAAAATAAGTGAGATTGGTGTTTTTAGGCTTGAAACCTCTGAGCTAAGTAAGGGTTCCTTGTTCGATTCACTATACATTACACATGCCAACAAAATAAGTCAGATTTGATTCCCATTGCATCTGACTTTGTAAGTTATTTCACAGCAAATACAATTGTCCAGTTATTTATACTTCACCAATATATATACAAATATTTGCAATTTGATTCTGTACTTCACAAATATATTGGCATGTTTATGTTGCTGTGAGTACCAAATTCAAAAACATTCTCATTACATTTATTAATTTATTTACAAGGTTCAATCTGTGGGCGAGAGTGGAAGAAGTGGTATTGAGACAGTTGTCAGAGGAACAGGACATTGTTAATTTTATGCATTTTACCATCACAGAGTTAGACAGTTCGCCTCATGCTTTTCCAGTCAACACTAAAACTGGACTCCAAGTGCTCCCCTATTGTCACGGTCACCCAGGGTGAGAGTGGAAACATGCTTTATTGTGGGTGGGTGGAGTGTCACCCCTCTAGGGTGTGGAGTTGGAAATGCTGTCGATTGGAGGGGGGGGGGCTTCAATTGAAGTTGGCCCATCTCCACTTGTAAAAGACACGGCTGAATTGTGTGCCTGGTAGTATATCTATTAGATATTAGCATGGGAAAAATTAAAGGCAATCCAGACGGTGAGTGGTTCATTACCTCTCTAGATCCTGAGCCAATAAGGTTGGGCGGCCTTGTCCTGGGATGGTAGGGTTCCTAAAAGTGCAAGAGTTATCAGTGATTCACTGGCAATTAATGGATTGTCCGGGTCTATGGGTGAGTTACAAGCTCCTTGTGTACCTTGTAGGGTCAGAGCGGCGCTCAGGAGAGGCTGGTTAACTGTACATCCATAACCTTTAAAATAACGTTCCTGGTATTTCATTAGTGGAATCCGTGATTCAAGGCTGCTGTTCTAGTAAAGCTTTGTGAAGCTACCCAAAATTATTTCAAGAGAGGGTGTGTTCACCTGCAAGAGTATATATCACGCCATGAGGGCCAGAATTGCACAAGTTAAAAATGGCCACTAGGTGTGTGTTGCAGCAAAGACTTACCCAGAAATGTAGTAGATGTATCCAGATGGCGGCAGCAGTGATCCGCAAGTGTGCACCATCGCCATCTTGGGGCTGACCTTAAATGGCATAGCCCCATCACTCAGGCGTGACATGGTGTGTCATAGTAGTGACGTGGTGGCAGCATATCGGGAGGGATGTATACTGTTCGTAAGTTCTACCTCTTGACCATTGAAGTTCCCCGTATTCGTTAGGACAAGGAGACACTCTGGTATATCTAATAAAGGTATGGACTGGTAGTCTGCTGTATACTGTTATTCCTAGGAGTGTGCCACCTCATGCCGCAAGTCTAAATGGCATGGTACTGTGATTGTGGTGAGGAGCAGGGAAGTGTGGCAGGGCAAATGCCCATGTTCACAAGTTTGTCCCATCAGACTAATTGCAAGGATGTTGAGAGGTAGAGAGGTGGGTCATGCTACGTACAGATTTGTTAGAATCCATGGAATCGCTAGGTGCCGGTGATGGCCTAAATTGCATTTCAATATATACTGAGGCTGGACCATGAGCCTAGAAAGTTAGGCTAGAGTTTATGCAGCTGAAATTTGGGGATGGCATGAAGGTGGCTAACCAAGGATCCTTATTAGTGTGAAGATGGCTGGGCTAGTTCCCATCTGTGCGTGGGCCAGTGTCTACGTATGTGACCCTGTGAAGGTGATAGTCCAAGTGATTGTGTTGTCCTAATCCACATGAGGTTCACCTACTCATAATACATGTTCATATAATTATTTCTTTATGGTGTACATATATCATTATCTGATTCATAACAAGATCTGCATATCATCTTCTTTGTTCAGACCTGTGACAGTACTTTGCAATTTACAAATTAGTTTGGCTTCCTCTTGTTGCAGTAACATTTCACGGTTACCAAGATAGGGATCTTGTCGGAAATGCTTGATTCCCACAAATTGTATTCCATCTTTATTGTCCATTTGATGATGTGTGGCTCAGTGTTCTTATAGGAGACATCTCCTTTCATTGGTATTGGTGATGTTCATGTTGAGATGTTCTCGTATTCTTAGTCGTAGTTCCCTGATGGTGGAACCTATGTATAGTTTGTTGCAAACACAGATCATAATATATATCTCAAATATGGTTGGAAAATTGATCAAGTCCTCAATGAACAGTTTACTTTTTTTCTCTGGCTTCAAAAGTCTTTACATTGTTGAGTGCATGATTGCACAACGTAAATGTCATAGATTTGTAGAATCCTTTGAGTTTCAGTCATGTGGAGATGCTAGTTTGTGCCAGAGACCGTGTTTCTCTCATGAAGCTGGGATTCAATTTGTTTTTGAGATTCTGAGCTTTTGTAAACACAAATTCAGGACGGCTGGATATATACTCCTTCATATCATCATCTAGGAGTAACATGTCTCAATGTTTCCTGAATATTTTCTGGACTTCATTGTTGTTCCTGCTATACCTAGTGATCACCTGTGTCTTGTTATTCTGTCTTTGGGAGAGAGCAGGGTTTTCCTATCTATGCTGTCCACTTGATTCCTTGCATCTCTTATACATCTCTTATACATTTTGGACTGTAGCCTCTCTCTTTGAATCTTTCCTGAACAGTCTGTGCTTCATCTCGATAGTCAAGGTCTTAGCTGCAGTTTCATCTAGCTCTTATAAATTTCCCTTTTAGAATGCTGTCTATTACTGATTTTTTTATGACCGCTTTGTGAGTGACGTACTGCATTTACCTCTGGCGATTTTCTGAATGTGCATGTCACGATTTGGTTTTCTACAATCTCAATGTGCAGGTCAAGATAGGTGACAATGCATGGACTGGCTTCCATTGTCAGTTCGATTCCTAAAGCATTCTGGTTCAGATACTCAATGAAATTCCTTAGATCATTTTCAGTGCCTTTCCAAATTAGAAAAATGTCATCCATAAATCTTACCCAGGTGTGGATTTTATCCACAAAGTCAGGATGGGTCGCAACATCCTCGGCTTCATATACCCCCATGAACAGGTTGGTCAGTGGGTGCGTAACTGGCACCCATCACCTCCCCTTTGTTTGCCTGTATAGTGCCTCGTTAAACAAGAAGATATTGTTCTGCAGTCTGAAGACCAGGAATTCTTTTACATTTCTATTTGTCGTGCAGAGGATGCCAATTTCATGTTGTAATAATAGTCTAGTGTGGTCAGGGCTAGACTATGGGGTTCATTACAAGTCTGGCGGGTTGCCGCCAGACTGTAACACCCTTTCCGCCGCCTGAGATGCCAGTGCCACCCGGACATTACAGTCCCGGCGGCCCTGGATATCAGGCGGCGGAAAATGTTAGTCCCCATTCCCATGGAGTCCGATAGCTTGTCCGGTGATTTTGTTTGTCCCTTCTTGTCTATGTCGGGGCCCTGATGCCTGCAGGCTTTCGGCGCTAGAGAAATAAATAAATAAAATAAACAAAAATAAATGGGGACTCAGAAGCACCGGCACGTTAGTAACAGTCCCAGTGCTTCGATGACAACTGTGCTTACTGGGGCCGATGCGCCCGGCAGGTCAGACCTGCCACGCACAAGGGCGCCGGCAGGCAAAGTTGTAGTACGGCGGACCAGAAAGGGTAGTTCCAAACTGCCGTACTTGTAATTGCCCCTATGTTTGATTGAAGTATAAAGGGCTTTAATGTCCATCATGCATAGCAGATACTGCTCCTTCCATGCAATTTTGCTCAGGATTTCCAGGACATACATGGTATCTCTAATTTACGAAGAACATTTTATAGACATCAGGTCTCAGTACTGTGTCAATATAAATTTACATATTTTCCGTCAGCCAACCCTTCCCACTGACTATGGGGTGCACGTCGGGTAGGCTGTCATATGGTTTGTGTACTTTAGGGAGGAAATAGATGGGTGATAATTTGGGGTGGTCTGTGCTCAGAAATTTCCTCTCATCATCAGTTAGTAGTGTAGTCTTATGCCATTTGTCAATTAGTTCTTGTTGTGCTTTGAACATGATGGATCCACATTTAGGGTTCATTTTCTCATAGCACTGTGATGTAGTAAGATGTTTAACTCCCATTGTTATATAATCCAATCTATTGAGTAACACAATGTTGCCCCCTTTGTCTGCTTCTTTAATCACTGTGTCTTCATATTTTTCTAACCTATTGATTGCCATACTGGTAGGTGAGATTGACCTGGGATTGCCTCATGTTCCTGAGGGTAGTCTGTTTGCTGAGTGCGTGAAGATCTTTTGTTACTGCCTGGTGACATGTTTCAATCAAATTGCTCAGTGCCTGGGGTGGACTGAATTTGGATATGGCTCTGAGCTTGGTGTCTTTCATAACGTTACTCTCTATTCCTAGTTCTGCAGTTAGTTGTTCCACTGCCATCAATTGTCCTTTGTCTATAGACATCAGTAGTCTGGTATCATGTAGGTTTTTAATACCTAATGGTGTGATTTCTGTGTGAAATCTCTCCTTCGTGGTCCTCCAAGGGTTGTTATGGAGGATTTTTTTGAGTTTGAGTTTTCTCACAAATCTGTATGCATTGATTTGGACTTGGGTTAAGTCACTGTTCACTGATGGTGTGAAGGAAAGTCCCTTGTTGAGCACATTTAGTTCCTGTGAATCTAAAACTCTATTAGATAGGTTCATAACTAAGTTTAGTTTTGTGGAGCCATCTCTTTCTCCTGGTGTCCACTCTGGTTCTCATTCCTGTCCTTAATTTTTTTTCTGTTGATGTTGCCCCTACCTCTCTTACCTCTGTAGTATTTCTTGCTGTTGACATATCTGTCTGTAGAGGATCTTGAAAGTGGACCTATTTTGTGGGTGGTCCATTCCCTTTTTGATATCTCTCTATCTGTTCTAAAAAACCTTTCTTGCTTGGTTGTGTGCCTGTTGTCCCAATTGTCTTCATTCCTACATTTCTTTCATTATCACTATCTGCATCAGAACTGGCAGGGGAAGTTCCTGGTGTGCTCTCCCTTCATTGGATGCCTGTTTTTCATCATAGTTCGGCTAGAGTATACTCTATCCAGCCGATAGCCTTTGTTATCTTATGACACTTTCCTTGCTTTACGTAGTTTGACCTCATCCTGATGTTGTTTAATAAGTATGTCCATTGTCTTGAAGTTTTTGACTAGCCTGGTCGGTTGGGCATCCCTTCCTGAGTCTGGTCCATCCCTTTCCTCACACTTCCCCCCGGCACTCCCTGGTACTTACACCCTCTGTGCGCCCCTCAGCACTTGCCTAGTCCTTGGTATCCCCTTAACCCCCTCTGCATTGTCTGCAGTTCCCCATCCCCCCTTTCTTGCACTTCTCCTTACTGCACTTTCACGATCCGCATGTCACAAGGCCCAGTAGGACCGTTATTGTTATTATCTCCCTGCCCACCCCCCTTTTTTGTCTTGTGGCAGCTGGAAACACCTTTTGCTGTATAGGCGCCTTATAAGTATTCAATAAATAAAATAAATAAATATAACCCTAAAATGGCAGAGCAACTTTCTCGTTTTTCAGCAAACTTCACCTCCAACTCGTTCCGCTCCAAAACAGCACCTCCTCCGTCTTCCTTTTGCCAACAACTCTGTGCCCGACTGGAGGCCGTCACCTTTGCATCAATGCGCAGTATCCGATTAACCTTACGTGAGGTCACCAACCACTGTGCATGTAAAACAACTTAAGTACTTAAATATCTGAGTGTACTCTTAAACCCTGCAACACACTAAAACCCCCACAATACAAAACACCACAAATACAGCTGTCTTCCTGCTCTTTTTTCAAATCATAGGGGAATCCATTTCTTAAAAGTGCTGACTCAGGGGGATGTGGTCCTTCTTCTACACTGTAAATAGCAAAGGATAACCTCCCCAAGAAATTATATTTTAATTTCTTCTGAAACTTCAATAAGGTACCACCTTCTACAACCTAAGCTAACCGCCTAGCCACAGGGAATCGTCTCATCATCCGTAACCTAGCTAATGCTCGGAATTTCACCAAGGGGGCTCCTGACGACCGTCTCAGTTTCCACGCGTGGTAAGTTGGTCCTATTCTCGCGGTTCGCCATGCATCCCTTTCGGCACGCGGCAGGAAGAAACAGCAATTGCGCTGGGGGTCTTAGCGACCATCCTCTTCTACCACCTGAAATCAGGCGATGGATTTATTAATCTCCCTAATTACAAGCAAGGAACTGGGCCGAAGAAATCCCCTGCACCAACAACAGAAGAGACCACTAATGTGACAAAAATTATCTATTTATTGAAAGCCTTCAGCACATGGATCAAGTTAATGGACATTAAGCAATTCTTGTCACGATCTTTTAAGGTCCCGTGACATCACAATTACAAGTAACATTTCAAAAACCTAAGGGAACACTCGGTTGGTTAGTGAGTTAAACTACATGTATGTTACATAGGTGGTTAGTTTCCCTATTGGCTAGGCAGTGCAGTGGCTCCTACTGTGACAACCTACTAAATGTTGCAGCTACAGGTATGTCAGGCTAACGCGCTGTGATTGGGCTTTGCAACAAAGTGTGAGCTAGAGTGAAAGGTGGTTAGGGATTGGTCAGCAAGGGTCTTCTCAGTCTTGGCACGTTGGAATGGTTCCAGCCCATGAGCAACTATTCAAGATTGTGAGAACAGCCTCAGAGGTGCTGCTTGTTCCCAATAAGTTACCATCTCCGATCCTCTAGGCCGTGAGACAGAACACTAAGCTTTCATCCTTGTATAACTCTTGTACCATCCTGCCCTCAGTTGGGTGGAAACAAGGGTCTCCGTCTGGCTCCAATGAATAGGCTCTGTCTTGCAGGTTTCAGGTCATGTGTGTAAGGACCACAAACTTAATTTTCCTGCTTGCATTTGTGAGGATTTTCTGCTCTTACTCTTGCAGATGTCCTATTTCTTCTGTTAACTTGAAACTTTCCTTCTCTCTGTGTCCTTGGCAGGGCTGTGCACAATGGCTGCACTGATAGCCCGGTCTGCGCGTCTGAGTAAGGTCTGCATGTCCGGTCTCCCTCTGTTTTCTCTATCACTTCCAGTGTCTTCCCATTCATTTCAATGCGGCTTCCATCTTTCTTTTCATGGCTGTTCCTGTTAATTTTGTCTAAGCGTCAGCAAGCAGTCCATATGTATTCTTGTGCAACTTGCGGTTACTGCATGGCGAAGGTGTGTCCGTCCTCTAGCTAAGTGAGTTTATCCATCTATATTTGTTTTTGTATAGCGCTACATCACTCAAAGGCCTCAGAGCGCTCACAGAGACGTACAGAACAAAAAAACATAGAAAACAGGTGGGTGGTTTGTCAGGAAACCAGTAACAGAGTAAAAGTTACTCAGTGCCGTCGTCGAACAACCAAGTCTTAAGCTGCTTTTTAAAGGTGCTGATGGATCCACTGTTTTTTTATGGACAGTGGCAATGAGTTCCAAACCTTGGGGGCCCAGAAGCTAAAGTTGATACTGCCAACTCTTTTTAGGATTTCATGAGGTTTAAATAAATCCTGATTATTGTTGGATTGCATGTTTCTCCTAAAAGGTGCTTTCTCTATTTTGTCCGAAAGATATTTTGGTGCAGTACCAGATAGGCATTTAAAGACTATTACAGCACTTTTAAATTTGATTCTTTGGCCAACTGGGAGCCAGTGAAGATTTATGTTCGATTTAGAAGTGCCCATTAGTAGACTATTACATTAATCGAGTTTTGAGTTAACAATGGCGCCAGCTATTATGGCAAGATTGGGCTTGGATAGATAAGGGCGAATTTGCCAGAGAAGATTGGAGAAGAAGGCACACATAGATTTGAGATGAGAGGCATGCCTTGGAGTCATAAGTATGTTCTTTGTATCTAAGAATATACAGCCTAAGTGTCTGCATAACTTTTTGTTGGCATGCATGTGTGCTTCATGTCTAACGCATCTACGTTGTGGTGTTAGTTGTGACGTCATCAGCTTTCTTCGTGGTTACAGTCAGTTGACTTGCTCCATCGATTGCAAGTGTATCTCTTCAACAACGTCATATGGGTAGGGTCTACATGGCTGTCTGAGCGAATATCGATTCTCACAGCTGCGATACATCGATGATGGGGAGGAGGGGGGCCAGGATCAATGTGCACCTCTAATTTTTGTGATGTCGACATGAGGGCAGGACCGGTGCAACAAGGGCCACGTTTAGGTCTCCCTCATCAATAAGTCATTAATTGAAGTGCAGCATGCCATCAAAACCATAGGGACACAACACTACTTTCCCCTGTACAACCTCTGCAATTAAGGCCACCAATGTTAGAAACCCTCTGAGGACCGGCATCCGCTTAAGAGATAGAGGAGGCTCCGGCGTCTCCTTTTCACTTCTTCCAAATGCAAAAGCGCAATGTGGTCTCCGCAACTCCACCTTCTGTTCCTAATGGCCTGCACCTGAGGGGGTCTTATATATTCAAAAGTCCCTCTAAGGTGTGGGTCATTAGAACCACTAAACTGCACCTTGCAGCTTAGTTACTCGGAGTCCCTCGTCCTCGTCCCAGTACTTAGGGCATTGTGGGACTTGATGTCCCCAATGTTCTGATTACACTTTTCTAAAACAATTTCAATTATAGAATAGGCATTAAGACTGAAGGGTCTCTAGGGAAGTTAGGAAGTTAGCCTCCATAGGGAAAAAATAAAACATTAGGGTTAAACACAGCTAAGGCTTAATGTGGCCTCGTAACCAGGACTTGAATTCTTTGTGAAGTAGTGTTATAACAAGCTTTCCCCCAGGAAAGAGAGTCTCTCCCTGTTGTATGTGTCCTTGTGGCTGGAGAGCACCGAAGAACATTAGAAGCGATAAAAGTTTCTTTCCCAAACGGCCTGGGCGGCGGGAAACACACCAAAGCAGTCTGACGTGCAGGAGGTGGCAGAGGAGGCAGAACGAACAGTGGCAGCGGGTTAAGTAGACGTGTGCAGGAACCAGTGAGTTTACCATTGTCGGGTAATCCCGGTACGCTCTGTAATTGACCACTGGCCATCTGTAATTGACCACTGGCCAATGATAACAATTTTGAATACCGAACAAATGTAAAGTCGTCAAATTAGCGTTACAAGAACTTTGTAAAATAAGAAGAAAAGAAAGGTTATAATTATTACTATTACGGCCAACATGATTACAAATATAAAGAGGGGGCAATACTGAAGCAAGCTAATCATAACCACCGTTGTCAAAGCCACGAGAGGGCAATACTGAAGCAAGCTAATCATAACCACCATTGCCAAAGCCAAGAGAGGGCAATACTGAAGCAAGCTAATTATAAACTTTGTTGCTGGAGTAAGAAATAGGTAATAGTTGAGGAGGACATCAACAAGCATTGCTTAAGCCAAAGGGGCAAATATGATATAGAAACATTGTCAGCAGTTGTTTGATTAAAGACATTCAAGAACCAAGGACATATGTGATTGAAAGAATACACAGAGCCCCCATTCCAAGACCGGCTGCAGGGGACCGACCACGACCTATTACCATACGTCTCCTCAATTTCCAACACAAGGTGGCCATCCTGTGCGCCTACTGAGCAGCAGGCACAATTCGCGCTGAAGGGGCAGATGTTTGTATATTTAACAATTACTCAGCCAAAGTGTTGCGACGGCAAAAAAGATTTGGCCCCTTATTCGAGGCACTACAAGGCTCGAATCATAAATACTACTTAAAATTCCCGGCTGTCTGGTGCATCCAATTGCACAAAAAATGGCACTCCTTCGATGACCCAGAAGAAGCCTGGCGCCTCTTGCGACAGCACAAGATTGTTTCCACTGACTTTTCCACCGAAACGCAAGACGAAAGACCAACTAACCACGCAGAATCTTCTCTATGGCATCAACAACAATGACCGAAGGGAAAAAGACCGCTATCCGGCAGATGACCAAATGGACCAGGCCGTAAAGACACTCGACCTCTGACCTGAAGGACTATAACCCACAATATTCCTTAAGCAACAACCTCAATATATGATGATGCATCTATCACTGTGTCCAACCCCCCCTTATCTGCGATCAAGATATATCCAACTACAACTTTCTTACTTATGATATCAGAGTTAGAAAAAGCTGTCAACATCATTGCCATCAAGCGGATAAATTCTAATCGTGCGGACAAGGCCACGATATCCCACCCACCATCTTGGGCCGCCCCTACCCTCGCCCCAGTTAATTTCTCCCAGTACCAGTGAGCCTTTGTTGGCTCATTGGCATGCTAGGGGCGTGGGTGATATAACCCTCATCTCTCCTACCCCTCCTTGAGCATGGGCTTACACAATGTAGTATTGGGATACTGTTTGATTGTCCCAATGTTTGTATTATGGTTTTCATGTTTGACGTTTTGGTTGGTATGTTAGGGATTCTTGTTACACACATGTAAGCATCACACAACCAGAATAGAACACTCCAGTATAGCTATGCCACCAAGCGTATAAACCTGTCCATGTTATGGCTACAAAGGGATGTCTGATTTACCTTTGGTGACCCATAATGTACAAGGGATGGGACACCCTATTAAAAGACGGCAAGTAATCAATCACCTATGGGACCTACAAAGTGACATCACATTTCTCCAAGAAACGCACCTTGACATGCATGAATCATGGAAACTGTGTCACGGATTGGTCGGGACAGCCGAACACTCTCCACACTGGGGGAAAAGAGGGGTGTCGATTCTAATCCACAAACGTATCCCATTCCACACCCTCCACACAGGCGGATAAAGAAGGGAGATGCATTCTGCTTCATGGCCACATCCGACAACAACCCCTGACCCTCTTAAACATCTACACGCCTACTACAGATACACCCTCTTTCTTTACATACACATTTGCAAACATACATATGGAGAACCTTACCCTTATTGGGGGTGATTGGAACGTAACTGATTCAATGCTGGACAGGCAGGGCGCACCTCTATCACAACCCTCGATCTAACACAAACGCACATCCCTACAAACTCTCATGACAGAAATGGGGCTAATAGACGCATGGCGAGCCCTACATCCAGAACGTCGGAAGTATACATTCTACTCAAATCGCCAAAGTCCTACTCCAGACTAGATTTCTGGTTGACCCCTGTGACTACTCTATCACACATAAGTCAATTTATAATAATCCCCACAATTGTATCGGACCATGCACCTGTACTCCTCCATATTAATTTCACGGGAACCCCACACAATAGACTGTTGTTGCGCTTAAATCTGAGACTGCTGGACTACCCATACTTTCTCGAACATCTTGGAACAGACACAGACTTATTTTGGCAGACACATTTGACCCGGGATACTGCCCTAACACCTGCTGGGACGCTTACCAAGCCTTCCTCAGAGTGCAATGTATCTGTAGATGGGCCCACAATCTGAAGTGATGGAGGGAACGAGAAACAGATTAGTGCTGACATATCGCACAACTAAACCCAACATAAATGCACCCAAACCCGTATATATACGGCCAACTCGTTAGGCTAAGAGCTCAAACAAATCTCCACACAACAAGCACAAAAATTGTTTACCAGTTGGTCACAGGCCTATTATCAGGACAGCGACCGACCACTCCATCTGATGGCACTTGCCCTTCGCACCAGACAAGCCTCACAAAGTATCACCGGTATTCGAGACCGAGTAGGGACTCTTTTAACAAATGAAAACAATATAAATAAAAGATTTGCAGAGCATTTTGGGGAATTATATGCTAGCCCTGACCAAATATCAACGACCCGAAGGGGTGGCAGGTGGGAACATGAACCATATGAAGATGGTTAATGGGGAAGACTCAAGGATGGAAGGGAGATGGGAGGAGGGGAGTTTACAAACCAGCATTACTAACGCCCAACCTGTGTTCTGGGCTTGATGGGCGTACAATCTGTTTATTATATGCTTTGCAAATACCCAATAAAAAGAGTTAAAAAAAGAAACATCAGCCGTGGTTGTCCCAGATGATAACCTTACATCTGTGAACAATATGAATTGGATTAGAGACCCCTCTAGAACCACTGAGGTCGAAGTACAGGACTTAGCTTTCCGATATATAAACACAGCAGCACTCTTGGAAATTATGACAGATATGTACCCCACGCCTGTGGGACATCCCTCCTTCCAAGATGATCCTAACAAATGGAAACATTTTTGGCCCTTTCCTCACTCACGTCATAAACTCCTCTTTTAGGTATGAGGAGGGTCCCAGAAATAGAAAACGAGTTACGGTCACTCCTCTTGCTAAAAAAGTGGGAAAAGACCCATATGACATAACCAATCAAAGAACAATCACAAATACCCTGTTCTTTCTAATAATTCTTGATAAAGTTGCCACAAAACAATTTCAAGATTCTTTGGAACATAAAAATGTCTTTCATCAAAAACTGTCGGGCTTTAGGCCCTAACATAGTAAGGAAAGTGCTCTTTTGGACCTACAGTCAGACATGTTGGACATTATGGACTCAGGTGGATGCGGCTTTCTGGTCATTTTGGACCTGCGGCGGCTTTTGATTTAATGGAACATGATACCCTAATGGCAGCTCTGGAGAAAACAGGAAAGTGTTCTCCAAGTGCCATAAAGTGGACCCACTCCTTGTCTGAAAGAGTTTTGGATGTCCACTGGGGGTAGGCTTTGTCAAACTATGCCCCCATCACCTTTGGAGTGCCTCAGGGGGCATGTCTGTCCCTTGCCCTTTTCCACCTTCATATCAAGCATCTGTGTGACTTCCTGGAGGATTTCAATATCTGATTTACCAACTATGCTGATGATAATCAGATTTTGCTGAGATTGGATGTAAACTATCAACAGGATTCTGCGAGATTAAATTATGTTTTTAAAACTGTAAAGCATTGGATGGTGGATCATTGGATATGTCTTAACGATGCCAAATCAGAGTTGCTGCTATTCGGCTCTCCCCTCCAGAGATCCAAATTAGACGGAAGATATACAAAGTTTATGCCTGATGGATGTGTGATCAAAATAGAGACAAAAATCAAAACCCTGGATTGTAGTGTTAGCCCTGATGCCCAAGTGAATAGCATCATTCATAACACACAATATCACCTGAAATTTCTGAGAAGAATTAGACCACTGATCTTGGAAAAGAATTGCGGCGAGGGCTCCATTCTCTTCAGAATGGACTATTGTAATGCCCTGCTGGGAGGTGCATCTAAAAAGTACCTGCATGCCTTCCAAGTAGTACAAAATAATGAATTGCGCATTATAAAACAAGTACCTCGTGGTAAGCACATTACTTCCAATCGAAGGTGCTTTCACTAGCTCCCTGTAAAAGCCAGAATCCAATTTAAAATTCCAGTCTTTATTCATAAAGCTGTCTATGGCAAAACTCCAGAATACTTAAAGAAAAGAATGACCATCTATCAACCCATTAAAACACTGCGTTCAAGTAACACTATGTTACTAAAGTGTCCTCACCACAAACAGTTGAAAGCCAATGGAAAATCTTTTCCCTACATAGCATCCTGTGCTTGGAACGCCCTACCATCTAAACTATGCTTGGATTGCAACTTATCCTCATTTAGAAAGGGCTTGAAAACATACCTGTTTGAATAGTTGCTCACCTTGCTATCCCACTGTCGAATGAACTTAGAGCTTTGTGTACTTTGTGTTTATTTCTTTGTAGTGTGCTCTGTGTTTTTTTGTTCCCACACCCTGCTGCCTGCCGGGCTTTCAGCGTGTAATAAAACAATTTTTAAATAAAATAAATGTCCCACGCAGCTACTTGTGATCCTGACAACAAGACCGCACGCTGTACTTGTAGTACTTTATTCCATATGGACTCCTTGCTCCTCTTCGTCGTCTCAGTACTTGAGGAATTTTAGACTGTTTTAAGTTACATTGTTCGACACTTTCGCTTAAATAACAACCATGATAAACATTAGATGTTAAATGTGTCTTAGAGGTGTTATGTACATATGAAGAGTGAATGGAGTTCTGTTTGGAATGTTTGGCGGTAGTGGGTTTCAAGGTTTTACAATGAAAGGGTTCTGAATGATGACAATATGCCATCAAAAACTCTGGAAATAGGTGTCTTCTTCACAGGAGAGAGAAGAATACTGCGTCTCTCCTGTTGGAATCACCTCTTCTCCATGACAGACATCTCCTCTCATGTGATCCACCCTCACAATACCACCCTGAGGGTCAGGATCAGGTAGCGTTTGCCTTCCCCTATCCACATAGGAGGATATTTTAGACCTGGGATCAGTGATGACTCCACAAGATTCATAACAGGAGTCCCATCCTTGCTCAGTGCACCCGGCCTAAGATACCTCACCAGGTGGTCCTTTGCCATTCCCAGGCTTTCCCAACCATTGAACCGATCACTTTGTTTTATTGTCCTTCCGGGTGACCTTGTCACTTCCAGTTTTAGTACTTAGCGGTACACCTGCCTCTGGTTGTTTTTCTACCATGCCAGTATGACTCCCATGGCCTTGCATGGTGCGAATAACCGAGGGCCACTGCAATCAGTTGTCAAGGAGTTTCAACTATCCATAAGGGAGACGGTGCCCGTCAAACCCCATCATGGCTCGTGCAGCCAGCAGGTAATGATATGCAGCAGCAATCGCAGCATGACTCCTCCCCAGCTAGGACTGCCTGGTAACTCTGCCATGCTTTGGTGGTGCCACCCTGCAACCCTAATGAACCCACTAGTACCTTAACCATACTCTCCTTCACACCCTAAAAGCAGCAATCCATTCTGAGAGCTGCAAAGATGTCCAAGAGTTAAATATTGTGACCATCATTTGACAAGTGCACCCTATCGCTAGAAAAATGGACAGGGTCCTTTTTGCAGAGCATCCTGTGCCTGATAAAAGCCATGCCCTCTGTGCATACATTTTTCCATGCTTTTGTTCACTCTTTTTCCTGGATTTTACCATCGCCGCAATAGAACCTGCCCCTGCCCACACCCTCCGGGGCACCATTTCAGAGCTGAAAATCTATATTTTTACGAGCATCTGACCCACAATCCTGATGCCCTCCTGCATCTGGGCTACTTGACCACCTCTGCCCAGAGCGGTGAGATCGTTCCACCCCCGAGGTACACCACCAAAAACGTAGGTGCTGGCATCCTCCCCAACTGTCTGCGAATGGCGGGTAGCAATGAATGCCATTGCATGCCGGGTGTTCCCAGCCACACCAATTCTATGCTCTTCAGAGCCATGCTGCCACCTCTCCTTGGCCATTCCTTTGCTCTCCTCTCCACTCTTGTCACAAATGAGTGTACCATGAGCCACACTGCTCCACCTGCTGGTGTAATAACATGTGCCAACAATCCGTAAAAAAAAAAAGTATATATTTTTTTTAAAAAAGAAACCTAAACACCTCTTGTGGTAAGGCGCAAGTCGTTCTGATCAACTTCCTTGTCCTGTCATCCTTCTTCCCCTGTGGGGCATCACATTATTGTGCTTGGAACGGAGGACCCCGTCCAGGCCTGACATACAACCTGTATCTGTTGGAGCCCCATCTGCCCAATTTCTTTATTGCAGCCCGGGCATCCCTTGCTGAAAAGCCATTGCGACAGCCCCTATTTGGAAACTATGTGTGGACCTCCCCTTTCCTTGGTAGCCTGCTTTGCCTAACGCCACCGAGAAGACGGTGAGAAATAGAAACAGGGTAAGCAGAGAACCCTCCCTGTGCACGATAATCCCCCCGGTGGCCTGTTGCTCAAGTACTGTGAAAGCCACCCGGTAAGGCAACTCTCATTCGTCAGTGAACTATAGAAAGAAATCCAATCCCTTTCCCATCCTGATCTATCTTGGACCTTCTTAACCTTATCCTCATCCCTACATCTGTGAACACAACATCTCACCTCAGTAGGGCCCTCCCTGACCGGTCGCCCCTGCCGGCTGCAACAAGTTCCCTTACGCGAATGCCCTGAAAAAAGCGAATGCAAAGGCTGCCCTAAACAACGCATTTCATAACACACCCCCGGCAAAGCCCTCAAGAGCTTGACTAGTATCCCAAATTCAATAGGGCTGCGTGTGTCCTTCCTATATTTTCCCCCAGTCTTTTAGTGCTGCGTGCAACGCAAAACCTTTGGTGGGATCGCACTTACCCCTTGGCTACTGTGAAGATCTATGGTCGCCAGAGGCCGGCGGCCCAACTCCTCCTCTTACCACCCTTGTGTGCCCAAACAAGAAACGCTTGCACTTGCTCCTAAAGTGGCCATTCAGCGCACCCTTGTTCACGTGACACACTCAAGAACTTACCAAAGCCCCGCTGTTATCTGGACCTTACTCCTGGCATGAGCGATTGTTCCCCGAGGTCTGAGCGTCCGGTCCATGACACCAGCTGCCACCATTCGGTCCTGAACTGCTCTCCCATATTCCATGCCACTGGATGGGCTTTCTGGAACTTGACCCACTTAAAACAAGAAAGAGCGCCAGCTACAGTGTTAAAAGTACCCTGCACATGGCGCGCCCAGAATGTAATATTCAGATACTAGCAAATCTCCACTGGTTTCCTTAGCAGACCCAGCACCATTGGACATGATGCTAACTACAAGTTAATGGCCTGCACCACCACCCTGTTGTCTGACCAAAAACACACCTTCCTGTTACTCAGCTCACCAGGTCACAGCACGAGGGCCACCACAATCGGGAATAGCTGAAGAGGCATGATATTCCTGGTCCTACCTCTCTCTCGCCATTGCGTAAGTCACTTTTGGGCACACCATTCATGACCCAGGATGACCCCAAATCTATCCCTGCCTGACGCATCTAAGTACATATGGAGCTCCCTACTGGTCGCCCACTGTGTCCTCCGCAACCTTATCCTATTAAACTCTAGAAGAAACCTCTGCCACATGCGCAGATCCTTCTTGAGGGCTGCACTAAGCCTGATGTGAGGATTTTATGAATAACTCCCGCTGTGGCCCTTGCCAATCTCCCGAACACCCTGCCTGCTGATATAACCCTCGAGGTAAAATTCACTTTGCCCAAAACTGCTCTACTTTCTCAAGGGTGGTCCTGTCCTTAGTCAAGTTGTTATCAATCTCTACCACCAGACCCTTCACTTTGTCCATGTCTATCTCAGTGCCCAGAAACATGATCACCTTAAAAGGTCCCCGTGTTTTCTCTGGCCCTGTGAGATCCTCTGCTGTCCCATCAAGTTCTGGGAGGAGGCTAGTGTATCTGAGCAATCCCCAGAACCCCCTTTTTCAATGAAGAGAAAGTCATTGAGGTAGTGCACAATACCCTATTTCTGCTCTTCCCTCAGTACTGGCCACTCCAAAAATAAACTGAAGGCCTCAAAGAATGTACAAAACACTTTGCAGCCCATGGGCATGCATCTGTCAAAATAGAAGAGGCCCACCCGCTGCACACCTAGCACGTGAAAGCTTTCAGCGTTTACTGGTAGGAGGCGGAATGCCGATTCAATATCAACTTTGGCTAACCGTTCCCCTTCTTGTCTCTGCCATCAAGTCCATCACCTGATCAAACGAGGCATACATTACTGAGCAGTCATCTTGGTCCAACCAGTTATTAACAGAATCACGTTTGGGGAAAGACAAGTGATGTATGAGCCTATATTTCTTTTCTTTTTTGTAACATTTTAACATTTTCCATTCACAGAAACACGTCTCATAATGATTGAACTTCAACATTGTTTCCTTAATAGTAATTTTTCTTGAGTTTTTATTCCTAATTCATTCTTGTAGCAAAGGCAATAGAGGCGGTCTCGGCTAAGTTTAGCTATTTGCTCCAGGAATATCATCAATACAAAAATGAGTTCTAAGTTTTGCCCCTCGCACAGCAGTTGCCACCGTTCTTGCCCGTTTAGCGACGGTTTGCTCACAATAAATATTCCTAACTATCGTGTTCTCATTGTTCTTAGCGAAGGGCAAAATAAAGTAACATGTTGTAAAGTTTCAGCTGAACCTTGACAGAAACCACACTTATTATCCTTAAATACGTTTATTCTCCAACTTTCCAAGATCTCCTTTGTGTGGAATAGATTAAAAAGGAATGTCATGAATAAGTGGCGATAATGTTTTTTGGGGAATTTTTCCAGATATTTTTGTGCATTGTTTAAGGCTTTGGATTCATTGGCCACGTTCTTGAAGAGTCTGTGTTTCTGTCTTTGATTGTTGGTGTCAGACCACTCTTGATTCCATAATCTCTTCTTTACTGTTTCAGGATTTATTCTTAGCATTTCCATGGAAGCACCAATATCTTCCAAAATGTTTAGACAGCAATCATTCCACACTCTTAGAATTGGTTCATCTTTGTATTTGCATGCAGATTGTAAGATCCCAAACTGTGGAGCATTATCAGCCAAGATTGATTTTCTATACAGCGATAAGGTGCTCCAAGTCACTCTTGAATTTATGGATACCAGACCCAGCTCATATCTTATGATAACTGTGGGAACACTTTTCGGAAGGCACAGTATTTTTCTCCAAAATGTACTCTCCAATGTTGACCACAGACTCCAAGGACAACTTAATGCGCAATCAGCGCTGTGGATTAACACAGGCACTGCTTTCTGTTTATAGTACGAAATCACTGGAATCAATGAAAATTTGCAAACATGTTTGTAGATGATATAGCCCTGTGCTGTCAATTGTTTGATCTTTGCATTGGTACTGGCTACCGACGGTGCATCATTGGTGTTCAAGTTAATGCACATACCGAGGTATTTTGTAGATTTCAACTTGGTTTAAAGTAAATGTTTGGTGGAGACGAGTTTGAGTCATTCAGCATTTCTCCAATTTGAGTCATTCAGCATTTCTCTTATGTGACCAGATTAAACAGTATGGAAGCCAATGGGCGTCCCTGTTTGACCCCTCTGTTTGTGTTTATCAGCTTTGATAAAAGGACAGCTTGATTCAGGCGTATTTTGATTTGGGTTTTTGAATGTAAAGCTTTGATGGCGAGGATAAGGCCCATCGGGCACTTCCATCTTTTAGTTTCGACCACCAAAGTTTTCTGTCAATGCTGTCGAAAACTTGGGCTAAATCAATGAATGCCAAATAAACCTTCTTGGCTTGTTTAATTGCCTTAATTTTCAGTAAATTAAACAGGAATAGATTAAGCCCACAGCCAACTCACTTAACAAACCTTGTTTGTCGACAATCATAATGAATCGAGGCTTGGATCCAGTTTGCCATCTATGATTGGATCAAGGATGCAATAATTTTGCCCAAGACATCCAGGACCGTGTTACACCTCCTTCTGTTTCATCTCTCTCGGCACCCCCTTCTTCTCACGTTGCCCGGATTACTTCCATCATGCCAATACGTGGAACCGGCTGCAGCGTTCTAGCCTTCTGGGCTACGTGGAATGAGTTGTTAGCCACGCCCCTACTTCTTCCAACTGCATATCCGGTATCCTCGCCTCAGACACTTCGTGTTGCTACTCCCCCTTTGAGTTTGGTCACGCTCCGTAAGTACGCCTAATCTATCTCTGACGACCTTCTTTAATGGTTTTCCTCTACCTACTATTTCGCTATCCATTTCATATTTACAATCATCTCTTTTTTCTTAGACGGGCCACCAGCCGTTTGTTTACTACCGTCCTCAGAATCCATCGTCTCTACTTGGGTTCCGGCTGTAGCTTTTAGGTACTTTGCGCGGCATCCAGCATTGTAGCTTTCCCCTGTTCTCGCCAGTTGTACTGTAATCAGCTGTCGCTCCCTTTTTTAGGAAGTCGTACACTAGGCATCGGATATCTTTTTTTTTTTTTTTCGGATATCTTCAGAGTTAGCAAGGGATCAGCTACCCACAGACCTCCGGTCTGGTATCCCAGCCGGTATGTAGCTGAAATCAGATCATACTTTACATTTCTGCTAAAATCTAACTGTCTCTTATCTAAATCCACAACCTCAGGTTCTGATCAGGTGGATCCCTCTCCTCCTCCAACAGACCACTCTTTCCTTGCATTCTAGGGTAAGCTTTCCTCTTCATGAACTCCCTTTTAGTTTTCAATTACTCTTTTACACCATAAGTAACTTTATGTACTCTCTGCTCATAACATCTCAGACTTCATCCTGGTAATCACCTTCACCAGGATACTACCCACAAGACAACAGCATCCCATGTGCCCAGCTAACCTCCAGAGTCCTCGCACTCAAGCAGCGCATCACAGGGTTTTTTTTCCCCTTCAAGGGTTTTCCCTGGAGGCTCCACTTCGCTTCCGGCTCTTCGAGCGGGACCATTGAGGGGTCTGTAGGTGAAACCTTATTTACCTCATAACACAGATCAGGCCTCCTTGTGACAGAAAGAAGCACAAAGGTGGGTGTTAGCTTGCATGCTGAGCCCTGAGCAAATTGTTAAACTTTGATGTGTGATAGATCTTACAGAGCGCGATTGGGCGATAGTTTTTGGATCATTTCTTATTTCCTTCTTGTGAATCGGCACCACAATCACGCTTTTCCAAGATTTTGGAATTTATTTTTCTTTTGTTAGGCGCAAGAATAGAGTCATACAGAAGTCAGACCATTCTTCAGGTGATTCTTTAAGCATTGAGTTGGTTAACTCATATGGGCCCGAGGCTCTGGATGAACTGGCATTTTTATCATCTCTATCAAAATCAATTTCCCACTTGTCGACATTAGGAAGCACCGGGTTTTGGATGTTTCATTTTTTTTATATAACTCTTCGTAGTGTCTGATCCAAGCTTCTTCTGCCACCATGTTGTTCTTAATTGCTTGTGATGAGTTATTAATATTGTTCAGCAGCCCCCAGACAGAAATCTCTTGTATTTCTGTTAGACAGTGCTTTCATTATTGCTTCTGCATCGCGTTGCTGGATTATGACTTTGTGGGAAATAAGGCAATTTTTATATTTCTGTTTTAATTCCTTTTTTATTTTTGCTCTTTCCATCGGCAAGAGAGGGCTAGCTTGTCTTATGTCTTTACGAAGCCCTCTTTTGCGCATCAATATTTCTGGGTCAAAGGCATGGTTGGTCTTCAATCCGCATCTAAGAGGTCCTTGCTGGATTTTTGAGTAATCTTGGAGTTGAGGCAAATATTCTACCTCAATTTTCTCTTTTGAGTTTAGTTTTCTGAATTTCTTATGTAATTCACACACCTCAGCTGTATTTAAACAGAGCCTTTTTCTGCCAGGCTCCGTTAGCAGCAGTGTTTTCTATCGTGTGTTAAGGACTTCGCCAAGCTACACTCAAGTTGCAGCAGGTTGTGCTCACTACTCTTCATGCGTTTCACAT
Source organism: Ambystoma mexicanum (assembly GCF_040938575.1). NCBI lineage: Eukaryota > Metazoa > Chordata > Amphibia > Caudata > Ambystomatidae > Ambystoma > Ambystoma mexicanum. The sequence continues at coordinate 759,210,726 of NC_090941.1, forward strand.
GTAGCGAAATAATTTTTTGTGTTGTTTTCTCTGACATGAAGAAGTAATCCAAAGTTTATTCTTGTGAGCCTCTCCTGCTTGTTGCTCCTGCTGGAATATCACCTCATATTTGGCCGTTCAGCATGCATATTCCTCTTGCTTCCATTTCATCCATCCAGATTTTAGCTCGAGTAACTCTAACATCTGGTTTCGTATTCGACTTACTTGTTTTGGCCTTGCCTGCAATTAAGCAGTTGATGTTTAAGTCGCCAGATATAACTTTAATTGGACTCACTAATGAGATGTTAAAGTGTTCGATGATGGTTGTTATTTGATTGATAAATTGTATTGTTCCTGTAGCTTTATGTTGCCTGTTGTATGAGCCTATATTTCCCATGTTCCTTCTTCAGCACCACACTCAGTGGGGACACTATGAAATGATCTGGTGGGGGTGAGCGAAAAGGGTCCGCAACCGTGCCCAACTCCCTTTCCTTTCTAATATTTTCACCCACAATGTCCGGCAACCTCTCTGCTAAAGGCAAGTTGTTAGCTGTCCTCACAGTCAAGGGCTCCTTGTAAGGAATGCGGAACCCATCTCTGAAATCTTTGTACAGTAGATTGCGCTCCTTCTCCCTGGGAAAGTCGTTTAAAAATACTAATTCATATAGCAGAGGTCTGGTAACCAGAGATGGCCCTTTATTCCAGTGCACCCTATTATGCACCTCTATGTTGTCCCCTACTCCTCATGGCCCCTTGGGACGTGTGACACCCCATTGCTGAATGACCATCCCCGCATTCCACGCATTCGTGGGCGAACCTGCACCTCTTCACCCAGTGGCATGTCCCGCTGTTAAACAGTCGGCATGATCCGTCCCATGCCTCAACTCCACCTGAACCTCTTCCTCCTGACCCCTTACTTACCTCTCAGGGGCCTGCAAGCCCTGTCGAAAGGGCCACCAACCCTCTATTCTCCTCTCCTCATACCTACCCAACCAAGCCCGCTGGGGTGGTTTACTCCCTTCCCTTTTCACCTCACTCGTACTTCCTTTGCCACCCATATAGGCTACCTAGCCCTCCATGTATTTCTGATCCCATGTCATAGTAGGAACCAGGGCCCCCTTGGACCGAAAGTCGCGGTCATAATCTAACCACCCCATTGTCCCATACCTCCTATGTTCATCCACAATGTTGTCCCTATATTTCCACAAGGCGGCCCTTTGTTCAGGGAACATTTCCATAATTACTGCTGCCAACAAAGAGAATGCCTTGTTCCAGTTACCCATATTCTGATCCGCCCTAGTCCTTCTCCCCCTCTTCTTATCTTCCTCCTTGCTTATCGTAACATCATGCCCAGCTGTATCTACTGTTAGCAAAGGAAATAAGTATTCCTTAGCCCAAATACGCTCCTTCACTTGTGTGGGGATATGCCATGCCAGTGCAGACCTATCTGATAATAAAGGGGCAATAGTCACCAGTGCACTGCTGTCCCTTTTACTGTCCAGTACAAGTGGCTGCCCCCCCCCCTAATACATGGCATTCTGTTTCCAATCGTGGCCACCATCCCCCCTGTCTCAGCACCTCCCTGCTGGGGGGTGGGGGGGTGGAGATAGCCCTGTAATTTCTATTCCTCTGCTTTTCCTTTGTTCCCGTCACTGTGCGTCCTTTAAGCCCGTTGGGGCTTGCTGCTGATCTCCCAGCACAATGCCATCTGACCCCCGGCCTGCTCAAAAACATCAATGGTCGAACACAGTCAGGCAAAAATTCTCCTGCCACCTATCTGCGACCTTAACGCTAACCTCTCCATTCTCTCCTTTGTTCGCCACTGCCATGCCCGTTGCAGCCTAGGACCTTCCATTCACGCATCCTCTTTGCTGCTCCCTTCAACACCCTCACAAAGCTACTCTGTGGCCTGTGCCACCTCCTTTGAGGCCGTCCCAGTACCCCCAAATAATAGGATTGAAAAAAAGCTCTGGGTATATTACTTTGACAGGTATTATCAGTAAAGTTTATAGGTGACTGATGGCAGCTAGCACAGTAAGCCATAAAGGTCTGAGACATGGAAGGGATATCCCTAAAAGGGAAAGGGGGGTATGTGTTTTTATCCAATGCTGCCATGCTATCCCATTGAGGGTCATCTCCCCCGATGTGGCACTCCCTCATATAGCCGCCCCCAGGGTCAGTATCAGGTAGTGGCTGCCGTCCCTTGGCCACATGGGGAGAGGCTATCCCCGGGAAAGGAGTGATGACACAATCAGATTCATCACATACCCTTCTCCTAAAGCTGCTGTTTTTTTCAGCACCTATTTGGAAATAGGAATGGAAGTCTACATTTCCTTGTTCTCTTCCTTTTCGGTGTTCTACCATGGAACCATAGGGCTGCATGTCTATGAACCAGTTCATGACAAGAGCATTAGGGTTTTTGCAGAGGTTCGTCCTTGTTAATGGGGAATAATCAGTGACCAGCCTGAATTTCCTGCCAGTGATATTACTTCAGGTATCGAACTGCCGACTTTATGGCTAAGGCCTCAAGCTCAATTTTGGCAAAAGTGTTTTCCCTGGGATATATCTTCCTACTGATATAAGAATCAGATGTTCAATGCCATCGTAATCCTTGGAAAAAACAGCCCCCAACCCAACATATGATGCATCTGTTTGCAAAATAAACTCTTTCTTAAAGTCAGCCACCTTTAATAGTGGTTCACTGCATATGATATGTTTGAGTTTATCAAAACAGTTTTGGTCTTCAGCGATCCACTTTATCTTTTGAGGTTCAGCGTTTTTAAGCTTGCCAGTGAGGCAAGAGTTGATAGAAGAATAGCTGGGAATTAATCACCTATTATAACCCATAATCCTAAACAGGCTCATAGATTTCTTCTTGTTTTGGGGATGGGGTTTCCTGGACAGCGTTTACTTTTTCACTTTGGGGATGAACCAGCCAATTTCCCACAAAAAACCTGAGATACTTTTCTGCTGACTATGCCAAGTGAAATTGTTTGGGTTTGACTGTGAGGCCGCCTTCATTAAGGCTCTGGCGACTAAATCGAGATGGTGTAAATGTTCTTCCCGTGTTCTACTGTGTATAATTATATCATCAATGTAGGCCCCACAGAAAGAAGAGTATGGTCGAAGGACTTGGTCCATTAACCTTTGAAATGTGGTTTGGCCCTGTGAAGTCCAAAAGGTAATACTTTAAATTGGAATAGTCCTATGGAGGTAGAGAAGGCTGTTTTCTCCTTGTCCTGTGGGATCACAGGTACTTGCCAGTATCCCTTTGTCAGATCAATCATGGAGAGGAAGGTAGAGGTTTCCAATCGATCAATCAGATTGTCTATCGTTGGCATAGGCAAGCTGTAGAATTGGGAAACTGCGTTTACCTTTCTGAAATCAATACAGAATCTCCATGATTGATTTGGCTTGGCAACAAGCACTATTGGAGAGGGCCAAGGACTCTGAAATGGCTCGATAATGTCAGAGCCCAGCATCTTCTCTACTTCCTCAATGACTGTTCCTTTTCTTACTTCTGGGATCCTATAGGGTATCAAACAGCATCTTCTCTCCTTCCTCCATGACTGTTCCTTTTCTTACTTTGGGGATCCTATAGAGTATGAAATGGACAACATTCTCTCCGAGTGTGCAGCTGTAGTGAAAAAAACATTTTACTCTCCCCAGTTCATTTGTAAAGATGCCTGAAAACTATCCAAGCAAGTCTTGGAGATCTTTCTTTTGACTCTGTGGTGGGTGCCTAGGAATCAAACTATTTTGGTCCATCTCCTCTACTAAGAGACTCGTTAGTACTACTGTTGTGGCTTCCACAGGACCCCCTCTCCATTCCTTTAGGAGGTTTATATGGTAAATATGGGTCTTATTTCGCCCTTCCTTGTATGGCCCGTCTGTTCAATTAGCTCATAGGGTCCATGCCATTTAGACAACATCTTGTTCTATGATGTTGGCAGGAGAACAAGGACTTTTTGTACAATGGAAAAAGACCTGAGAAAAGCCTTCTTGTCATGATAGATCTTTTGGTGTTCTTGGGCCTTAACCATATGGGCCTGAAATATTGCTCTCACTGTGTCCATGTGTTCTTTCAGCCTTTGGGCAGTTTGTGAGAGTGGAAAAGGGGCTGGTTCTCTTTCCTCCCTGGTCTCCCTTAACATGTCAAGGACGGTTCTACGTTATTTAATCGCAGGACTTTTCATCACAGGGTTTTTTACCGCAAATTTGTTTAAAAAAAAAAAACCATCGAATTCTTTTTTTTTTTGGGTGGGTTACTCCCCAAACCCCCATTCACTTTATTTATTTTTTTATTCCCTTACACAATTTTTAAAACATTTTTAACCCCCCCCCCAAAAACATAAAAAAATAATAAATTTGCGGTAAAAAACCCTGCTATGAAAAGTCCCGTGATCAAAGTACGGTATACCGTCAAGGACATCTCATGGCTTGCTAGCATACAGTAATTTAAATGGCGAGAACCCTGTTGAGGATTGTGGTGTTTTCTGGACGGCAAAAAGGTCCCAAAGTATCATAATATCCCAATGTTTGCCATCAGCCTCGACTAATTTCCGAATTACATTCATAAGAGTCTTATTGAAACATTCTGCCAGTCCATCAGTCTGCGGGTGGTAGGCAGAGGTCCTGAGGGTCTTGATATGTAAAATCTCCTTCACCTTCACCTCTGCCATCAACCAACTCATGAATGTAATCCCTTGATCCGTTAAGATCTCCTTTGGAAAATCAACCCGTGAAAAAAATGGGATCCGGTGTTTCAGGATTTGTTGGGAGGTCTGATTGCATAATGAGAAGGCCTCTGGGTACTGAGTAGCATACTCCACGATTACCAATATGTAACGATTTCCCAATTTAGATGGTTCAATGGGCCCAACTATGTCCATGCCTGTGTGGGAAAAGGGTACATGAATAATTGGTAACGGTTGTAGGGGAGCAGGAGAAAGGATTTGGGAGCTAGTCTTTTGACAAAGGGCACACGTAAGCACAATGTTTTTTATATCAGCGTGGAACCCAGGCCAATAGAAGCAGCTTTTTACTTGTCAGCTATTCCTAAATGGCCGCCTATTAAGTGGGAGTGGGCGGTCTCCAGTACCATCTTCTTATAATAATAATACTAATAATAATAATTGGTTATTTATAACACGCTTAATACCCACAGGTTTCTAAGCGCGGACCAGGGATTGAACCTGTGTTGCTCTGAGTCGTCTGCTTCCAAGGCGAGCACGTTGCCCCTGAGCTATCCTCCCGATGATTTTTAGGCACCACAATCTGAGAACTAGGGGCTCCCTTGGGGCTACGTTCACCTCTATAAAGTAGCCTGTGGCTCAGGAAAAAGAATGGTGCCCCTTTTTGTCTTCCCTCTTCCTCAGATACCACATGTAGAAAGGCCTCTGCTAGCAAGGGATCATTACTTTGAGCGAAGGCTAAGTCAGGAATGTGTCAACTTCTTCCCTCAGCACCCTTAGTGGTATCACCTCAGTTGTAATTTGGGACTCTTTATCTGCTTCTCTAAAACCTTCCCCCCTCACCCAGTTTTGTCTATTTTTGTGATGTCCTCCATTTTAGGGAACAGAGCTCTTTCCAGGATCCCCATAGCTATTCTTTCTCCTGCCTTTCGTTGATATGCCACCTTCCCATTAGTCTGAATCAAGATCTTTATGTCTCCCCTATAGTCGTGGTCTATGACGCCTGCAAGGACATCTAAGTCATAGCGCCAAGGTAGGCCCGACTTAGAGGCCAACTTGATGTTACTGCCGGGGTAGGAGGGATTAGGATCAAGTCAGTGGTTATTAGCATTCTGTCTCCAGGTGGTACCAATTCTCCCCTGTTACTACTTAAATCAAACCCAATTGATTTTTCTGTAGCTACTGATGCATCAGAGGCTCGGTTGCTAAGCTTTAGAATCTGAGGGTTCCCCACTTTGTGTCAATTGAGTCCGATTCAACTCCTGGCGTCATATGTGATGAACCAGTAATGAGACGCGGACACAGAGGACTCATAGTGATTGGTAGAGACTTTTATTTGATTGATAAAAAGAGTTGAAAATGCCTGAGTGTTGCTGCGTTAGGAGGTATTTCCCTACGTCAACCAAAACTAAGGGTCTGCCCAATGTCAAGATATCCAAAATGAAATATCCTGTGTCTGAAATCCTATCTTAGCCCTCACACTTCAAAAGTAACTATAAAGTGTTAAGGATATTGTCTCTGGTCTGGTAGTGCACAAATTTTCAGGTTCGAGTGGAAAGTGATCTGCGGTGCCTGTGGGGAAGCACTGCAGTTTTTCTTCTGTGTCTACTTCAGAAGGTGTGGCTACTGACACAGACTTTTGCAGCTGATCACATAAAATAATCTCCATTCTGCCACGGAACGCGCAGAGAAAGTGATCTGCGGTGCCTGTGGGGAAGCACTGCAGTTTTTCTTCTGTGTCTACTTCGGAAGGTGTGGCTACTGACAAAGACTTTTGCAGCTGATCACATAAAATCTCCATTCCGCCTTGGAACGCGGAGTGGAAAGTGGAGAGAAAGTGATCTGCGGTGCCTGTGGGGAAGCACTGCAGTTTTTCTTCTGTGTCTACTTCGGAAGGTGTGGCTATTGACACAGACTTTTGCAGCTGATCACATAAAATCTCCATTCCGCTGCGGAACGCGGAGCGGAAAGTGGAGAGAAAGTGATCTGTGGTGCCTGTGGGGAAGCACTGCAATTTTTCTTCTGTGTTTACTTCGGAAGGTGTGGCTACTGACACTGACTTTTGCAGCTGATCACATAAAATCTCCATTCCGCCACAGAACGTGAAGTGGAAAGTGAAGAGAAAGTGATCTGCGGTGCCTGTGGGGAAGCACTGCAGTTTTTCTTCTGTGTCTGCTTCGGAAGGTGTGGCTACTGACACAGACTTTTGCAGCTGATCACATAAAATCTCCATTCCACCGCGGAACGTGGAGCGTAAAGTGGAGAGAAAGTGATCTCCAGTGATCTCGGGACTCGAGGGAGCCGAGAGCCGCGGATCGCTACATTACGCTACATTAGGTCCAGATCCACAAACTACATGGACGGTTGTGATTGGCAGCTTTTCACCACTTCACCTTCCAGCTTTAAAATCTGAATATGGATCTTGGAGCCCCAAACAAAATAAACAAGCCGAATGATGAGGGAGAAGGGTGACGACTGCGAAGCCATTGTGTACTTCAAAACAGCACTTCGCCTGGGAGCGGTCTCAAGGCCGCACCTACCATAACGGACCCTTCGGCGACCCCGATACAGCCTCAATGCAACCTGGCTTCGATGCCTGAAACAGCAGCCGACTCAGAACCCTACTTACCAGGTTAGGAGGAGGCTGCCGTGGGGAACTGTGCACAAAACATTTGCCAACCTACATTAATATCGAAACCCACAAGAGACACCCAGAAAATATCTACTTGTGGTAAGGCTTACCACGATTTACCAGAAGGGAGATTTAGTCCAGTGTTCGACGCACTTCTCAATTTTAACCCATCCACTGGCGGATGGAGTGGATAGTGCCTTAAAGAGGCCGACGCTGCCTCTCCCAGGTCCCCAAGTGCGGTGCGTGGAGAGAGGAGGGAGGGCGCGGGACTCAATCAGAGCCTCAGGCCGGCGGGCGACACGCCATTGCACAAACAACAATGAGACGCTTCTGAAACTAGGAACGAGACATTGGGGACGCGGCAAATGAAAACCCTCCCCAACATAGAACAGACGGACAACATCCCAATCGAACAGTTCCCCCCCGGGTGCAACATGAACCATTCTTTCATGGTCTTCACGGAAGTTCACTCAGAATTAGAAAGCGATCTTGTCGCAGACACATCAGCACTCCATTTAACTGCCAATGGAGGCGTCCATACAGGATGTGATGCCTGAACTTCAGGGCAAGAAGCTCCCCTAAATGTTAACCGTCTGCCCAAACAGAACCAAAAGACAATGCATGAAATTAACGTAACTGACAACGTGAACCCTGAAAGCTCATCAAAAGCTCATCAAAAGCTCATCCCAAGCGAATGTTTCCTAAAAAGGCTTGCCAACAGAAAAAGGGAAATGAGAAAGCGAATAAGTCGGGAAATCGCCTTACAACAGATGGTGGAAAGAAAGCAATAGGCAAATTAAAATTACAGCCAAGAAAAACAGGTGGAATTAGAGCAAAGAACCTACTGACACTGCTGATTTCAAATGCCTTAAAAAACTTTTTCCAGAAACAATGCAAGAGAAAATTGGATTAATCAGTAGAATTGTCTGATGTCGAAATTTTAGAAGCGATACAAGATTTACCAACAACAAAAGCGCGGAAATTAGAATCACCATGTTTGAAGGATGATCAAATTTCCTTATCGCCCAGACTTCCTCTTGCTCAGACGAGACTGTCGGGCCAATTTAGACAAACCAAAACAAATCCTGAACCAGCTGCTGAAAGGATTATGGCTGAGCCTGAGATCCAGCTCCAAGCCAGCACGTCTATAGCGTCTCCGATGGAGGAACTATTGCACTATGACATACAGCCCCAGACTCCTCCATCTTCAAAAGTCGATCTGACGATGGAAGTAGATCCGAAAGAAGGAAAAGGCCGACTTGCACGCCATCACAAGCTAAGGCCATACACAACACACCAGCTCAATCTATGTCTATCGACCACTCAAGAGCCTTACCGAAGGAAGATAGCACACCACAGGAAGAAGTAGTGATGGAACAAAATACCCTTCCTCCTAAATGCGCACAGAAAATAATAGACTGCACCAAGCGGACACCGACTGTGGGTAGACAAATGGACAGAGATTCTCCAGCCACCATACTTAGCCCAATACATCGTCGGAATTCTTTGGGGCACAGTCCAAAAACCAACCGCAGGCTGAGCGATTTCCCCTGCACAGCTTCAAGAGATACCCCAACAAAGAAGCCAGATCTGTTGACGATTATGTCAACGGTAGCAATCGCACTGGCACCTTTTAGCAAGCTGTACGAGGAATAAATGACTTGTTGAAAGATCAAACAACTGTAATCGCGATGATGCACTCAAAGCTCATCTTCCTCAAAGGATATATTACCACCATGGAACAAAAATCGACAGAACACCAGGTGCTACTGGAACAAAATATTTCCGATCTAAAAAGTGCCCCGAACTCACAATCGTCAGTGCAACAAGAAAATCCTTCCTTAGCAGAGCCTAAATCCCAATCCCCCCTGAGACAGCCTGAGTAAATCCCAGTTCTGCCTATGCCGAGGCAGACCACAAGAGCTAGCCAATGGAACTTGAACTCATCGGTTCATCAAGTGAGTGATCATACAATCTCAACGACCGTAAAAACACAGCTCCATCATAGCATGACGACAGCCTCAAGAAAACCAATTACGACAACCTTAAATCTAAGTCAAGCACCTGAGACAACAAAGCCCATAAATCCCAAAACAGGACGAAAAGAAACTATTGATTTAACTGCTGGTTTTTCGATCTTTGAGAATATGAAAATAAAAGCAAAAACGTCCACCACCAAAAAGAGGCAAGTGTTCCTGCATTTACCCACAAAGGTCTCTGCAGGGGCAGATTTGGCTATACTTGAGCACAAGAGCAGAACTCCAGATCATGGAAATAAACTGGAGAAACCGCGAGCGCCACAGGCCAAATTAAACTCGGGGCCTGAAACGGTAGATCTGGTGAAATCACCAATCACAGTTGAAGATTTCCTGTCTGATCGAGAGCTGATGGATTTAACCGTCCATTCGGCCTCAGATCAAGATCGTCAAGAAGTGGATGCCTCTTCTCCAATTTTAAGAGACACAAACAACTTAAAGGCATGGTCTAGTAAAAATTTTTATTGTCCCTACGGGTCGGCCATGTTTTTTTAAGCCTAAGTGGCTCGATTTTAGAAAACTTTCCTATGGACCTTACCCGAGTTTTCGTCCATTAAACGCACGCGAAAACAAGCACCAGGGAGCCGCCATTTTCTGATAATCCTATCTTTTCCCCCATCGCCCTGGCTGACCTGCTTTTGCGGCACTAAATCAATTCCCCCACCCCTGAGCCTGACATTATCAAAACATTCATATTCCCTGCCTCTCTCCGTGACGTTACTGTGCTGCGTTGGCAAACGCACCCAGTCGTCTTCTGCGCAACTCCACACAGAACCCGGAAACCAACACAGATCAACTCACAACACAGCGCGCCACAATTCGGAATATGAAACTGTACTTTAAAATGAAACAGCAACACGGTACATTTGGTAAAGTACATTTATTTGACATTCAATGTTTAGAGAATATTCAGCAATTGCCATATGAACTCCGGAAGCCATTTATTTTCTTTTATCTGTATCCGCAATAACTGTTCCGTTTCATCTTGAGTTAGCGCTGTTCCTTTATGGTACACAGGGTGTTCATTTTCGTAAAAAGAATCACTTTGGAAGCACGGTGAACCGCAAGGCTGTTCCATCAACTAGGCACTAGTCCAGCCTAAAGGTTGATATGTTGCTTCTAGCCACTAGTACAGCATAAGGGCATGTGGGCCCTTGGCGATCGTCCCATAATATGGTGATCGTGCTCCAGTTGTTGACACGAAGCTGCAGGTGTCTGCTGAAGAATCCATCCGCCGGTGTCTCAAACAGATGGCAGTGGCAGAATGGGATCAAATACCGGTTATAAAAACAAAAAAATTATAATTAGTCTCGCTAGCCGAACTTCATTAATGTTACTCATTTTATTTATTACGGCCGATCAGAAACTATTTGCTTGCAAGGATAGTTCAATGGAGTATGTTCGTCTCTAAAATCAATGCGAAAAGTAACGAGATAAATCAAGGCCAACACACAATGATAAACAACAGTTAGTCTACATGCGTGAGGAATGATATGATATATGATATGGCATTTGTAACGCGCCTATACTCAAGTGTTTCTAGGCGTGACGAGGCAGGTGGGGAACAAGGGCAGACAGACAACGATCCTACTAGGCCAGGTGTCTTTCTGATTGCGCATGGGGAAGGGCTGTACATGGTTAGTTGAATACAAATTAAATAATAGGGCCAGCTGGTGGCAAGTGCAAGGTAAATGCCGGGAGAAGGGGCTGAAGGATACAGAGACAGTCCCGTAGTGCAGGTCGCAGTGCAGGGAAAAGTGGCTGGGCCAAGGACCGAGATCGGTGAGACCAGTGGACCTGCATGCCCATGTGCCCACTACGAACACGTTTTACTTGCTTTTCCTAGCTCTTCATTCATTCATTTATTCATGCATCCATTCATTAAATCTTCCTCTTGCGCTGCAACAACTATATTTTCTGTATCCGCATAGACAGCACGGAATGAGGCTCCATCGTCTCCCTGAAACATAGTACTTTCATTACTATGTATCAAAATATTGTTAGCATAAAACACACGTGAGGACGACCACACAGGTACATCTCAATAGCCAAACACGATTTAAACATTGTGTGCAACAATCAAACGACAAGTATTCAACCAGTGATGATCTATTTCGATGGAACTGTCAGTGTCCATACCTCTGGCTCTGCATGAACTGCCATGAATGGTTGTATTGGAGAGGATGCATCCGCATCTCCCTGAAACACAGTACTTGCATTAGTATGCTTTTCAATATTGGATACACAACACACACTTGGGGTCGACGGCACAGGTACATATAAAGAGATAACCACAAATGATGCATTGTCCAAAAGAATCAAGGAAAATACAAATATGATCACATTTCATCGACTTATTTCAACGATTCTTTTACATCTGCATAATCTAAATGAGATGTTGTGATTGTGGTGGAAGCTCCGTCGTCTCCCTGAAACACAGTACTTGGATTAATATGGTTTTCAATATTGGAAACATAACACACACTTGGGGTCGAACGCACAGGTACATATAAGGAGATAACCGCAAATGATGCATTGTCCAAAAGAATCATGGAATCACGTTATATGATCACGCATGATGGAGCTGTCAGTATCCCTACCTCGTGCTGCTGAATAATATCTATGGATGTTGCAAATGTAGTGCGCACTTCCGAAAGCTGTTGCGCCGATTCGTATACGCATGGTCCCGCTTCCACTTCCCCTGGAATTACTTGAATGTCAGGCTCTGCATCAAGTGCAGGGGTTGACGCTCCATCAACTGCCTGAAACATAGTACTTGCATTAGTGAGGATTACAATAGTGAAAACATAACACACACCTGGGGTCGACAGCACAGGTACATATCAACGGCTAACCACGAATGAAACATTGTGTAGAACAATCAAACGACAAGAATTCCAGCTCTGATGATGACGCTCGATGGAGCTGTCAGTTTCCATACCTCCTGCTGTTGAAGAACATCTAAAAATGTTGTAGATGTGGCAGACGCTTCAGCATTTCCCTGAAAGACAGTACTTGCATTAGTATGGATAACACTAATTATAACCGAAAACAAACACCAGTGGACGATAACTAAGGTGTATATCAATTGGAAAGCACTAACCAAACATTCAGTAAAATGATTACACGATAAAATAAAAATATTACTTGACATGCATAAAACAGGTCTGTAGCGGATTAGTCTAGTAAGATTACCTGATACGCGCTAGAAGTGGTTGATAACTGCGACCACGTCAAGGATGTAGAATGTTCTTGCTTCAGATTCAAGGGATAGTCAAGTTGTAAAGATAAATTAATGATTGATAATGAAATGCCAATATTAAAAATAGCCATGTAAGGCGACAGAATACTTGTAAAATGCTCAATACAGCACAGTTCCCTGTTCCCATATATATACATTGCGTTTGTGGGTTATGAAATCGAAAAAGAATATATTGGTAAATGTCATTATTCAAAAAACTATACAATCATATCAATATCAAAATTATTACAAGGGATAGAACACCTACAATATCAATTAATCCGTTCGGATACCTACACACTACCGCAAGGCCTAAAGCTAAATCCGGACACTGGACTCACCGGTGGCGGAATGTGGACGAATAGAGTGGGAATAGCGTTTTCGAGCAATTTCCGTGTCGTTCGCCGTTTATTCTTCTTTGTTACCCAAGATGTTGTGTACATGTCCAAGGAAAAGTGCCGGCTGCAGATGCGGTATCGATCACCCCTCTTGTCCTGTAAGACTTGTTGGACTCTACTTTCCAGCTCATCCAGTGGATATCCGCAATGTCTGACCCATTCTCTTATTCGATCAACAGTTTTCGGGAAAACATGCATTGTAGTGCCTTCAGATTTCGGATGGGTCTTCGAAGGGCAACCGCTAATCGAACAGACAGGCATTGTTGATAAATCTGAAAAGTAAATATCGACATTATTATACAATCTTCAAGAATAAAGATTTGATACAAAAGTAAATGAATCATACAATGATCAATGCAAGGTTTGTTTTGGTCGCAGGAACTATACCAGTTCATTATGTGTGGCTTAGTATTTGCATAAGTTGCAGAAATGTATAAATGATGTGACTAAAAACTGAACATGTGACTCATCCCTTGGATGTTCTGTATTGCACGAGAAGGAAACATGCTTACATCATAGACTGGACCCCCGAAGGATGCAATTCGATGACAATTGACACAGATGAAAATAAATAGATCTATTGTTAGCATAGCAATGGAAATTCAAGTCAATAGCAATGAGACCAATGAACATAGCACTATTGGGTACTCTACTCGCAAATAGATAGAAATTTTAAAATCTGCGAAATATGACCAGGATACATGGCCTTACCTTGACCAACAAACAGTTGGATTCAGCAAGCAGAGCAGTATGTTGTGGGAGAAAAGGTGGATGGCCACAGGTAGCACACTGATGGGTATGCTCGAAGCGGTCACAGAAGTTCACGGATAGCACGACGACGAGCAGATTAGCATAGATCTCAGTGGTTCCCAGGTAGCACGTTCAGGAGTTGACTTGCAAAGCACAAAGATGTTCTCATGAGACATATCGAGTGGTTTTTAAAGTATTAGAAACTGGGGTTTTTTGTGAATGAATGACGTATGTATGTCGTGGTATTAGGGGGGCGGCCTGCTTCAAGGGGAGGCCTGGCTGGAGACACGGGGTCTGAGGAGGCCATGTGACCGATGGCCCCTTGGCGTGGGACACCTTTTGAAGTGTACATGCTGTTTGGCACCTTGGCTCTTTGCGCCCGTGACAGCCCCCCATGCCAGCGCTCATCCCCGGGTGCGAACCGCCTTTGATAGAGGGGGTGGGATGGATGGGCCTGGGGCGTGCAGATAAGGCACAGGAAGACTGCTGAATGGAGACACACTTATGTGTATTGCAGGGGGGCGGCCTGCTTCAAGGGGAGGCCTGGCTGGAGACACGGGGTCTGAGGAGGCCATGTGACCGATGGCCCCTTGGCGTGGGACACCTTTTGAAGTGTACATGAAGTTTGGCACCTTGGCCTTTTCGCGCCCCTGACAGCCCCCCATACCAGCGCGCATCCACCGGCGCGAACCTCCTTTGATACAGGGGGGTGGGATGGATGGGCATAGGGCGTGCAGATAAGGCACAGGAAGACTGCTGAATGGAGACACACTTATGTGGATTGCAGGGCGGCGGCCTGCCACAGGGGAGGCCTGCCTGGAGACACGGGGTCTGAGGAGACCATGTGAACAATGGCCCCTTGGCGTGGGACACCTTTTGAAGTGTACATGTAGTTTTGCACCTTGGCCTTTCGCGCCCCTGACAGCCCCCCATGCCAGCGCGCATCCACCGGCGCGAACCGCCTTTATATCAATATATAGTATATCGCTTTTATATCAATGATAGTATATCGTTGCTTATCAATAACAAATGCCACATACCAGAGATTCTTGTGAGCACAGACCCACACTTCAACCGGTGTATTATAGTGGTCAAGACCCTACGGCCTGTATAATCCAATGGTAATTGTTAGTATAGATATATGTGTGACTTTTATAGAGACATAACCTACTGAAAGACTTTGAACAAGTGTTATTTAGTGCATGCATTATCGAGAATATGTTATGTTAGCTTAGATAGATAGTGACCACCCTGCTTCACAGCGACCAGACCTTCACCCATTCGGAGCACAGATGTCTGACGTCCATCCTTGAATGGAGACACACTTGATTCATTTAAAAAATCGAAACAAACGTTGTTGAAATATATGTGGTGTTTTATTTTGTATCTTATTTTCATGATACAAAAATACAAGACTTTAAAGATTATACAGGTCAGGTTGCAGCACAGCGAGAGAAAATCCCCTGTACTGACCGCTGTCACTCGGGAATGTTTCTCTAATGCCACGAACGGCACAGGCGGGTATCACTCTTCGAACGCGCTGTCCAAGCCTCCCGTGGAGCCACCATGTAAAGGAACGATAGGCCACCAGCCTGTACCACCTGTGAAAAGGAATGAAACAAACTGTTTTTAAATGACCAAGATAAGTTTAATAAACGTTTGTTGTCAATGACAATTCTTGTAACTAATGGCATTCTGCACGGACAAATGCTATCTAGACAATGCACACTATTGAACGACTTACATGCGTTACAATGATATGTAGATGTAATTTTGGATACATTAGAAGATCATGAAATAGGAGTGGCATGACAAGCAGAGTATACTTACTCGTTACTCGGATTACGAGGACGAACAGTTGCGCGAAGTTCGTGCATAAGCACCATCATTATTCTCAACAGGGCCCGTGTGAGGCAGGCTGCCCTGAAGTCTGGCAGCTCGGTGATGCATTGCGGTCGTGGCTCGCCTTCCGAAATGTAGGCCAGGCATCCCGAGTTTTCTCGGCAGCAGCAGTTCTGGTCCTCAGTTGGCATTAGCTCGCACCGATTGCATGTGCACCAGGTGGAGACGCCGTCCATTCGACTAGGCCCAGGCTCTTCATCTGTTGATTCGTCCTGCCAACTGCCGTCCGAATCCCCATCGTTTTCGCGTGCTTCCCTTTCCAGTAGTTCCTCCTCGGTATACTCGGGCTCGTACATGTAGGGCATTATTGTAGCCATTGTGTGGTAAACAGAGTAAAATAATTTACCGAGATGGTACAGGTGTTCACACGGGCTACAAGCGGCGAAGGTAGCTGACCAGAGCACTGAAACGAGTCACAGAATACTCAAAGTAACACAGAGAGAGGAATGGAATCGAAAATCTGCTGCTGTGTCTTGTGAAACGGTCTGTTTATACTTATTGATCAAAGAGGCGTCCTGCCATTTCCATGGCGACGCATCATTAGCTGAAGCGCAGCGAATGTTGACACGAGACGTGCTTTGGCGTTGGGAAATGGGCGGTACGAGTCTGCTGATGACAGGCTCAGGGGCGGGGGAATTGATTTAGTGCTGCAAAAGCAGGTCAGCCAGGGCGATGGGGGAAAAGATAGGATTATCAGAAAATGGCGGCTCCCTGGTGCTTGTTTTCACGTGCGTTTAATGGACGAAAACTCGGATAAGGTCCATAGGAAAGTTTTCTAAAATCGAGCCACTTAGGCTTAAAAAAACATGGCCGACCCGTAGGGACAATAACATTTTTTACTAGACCATGCCTTTAAGTCACGCTGCGAATGACCCATGTTCTAAATCGGAAGGAAAATCAAAAGAAAACCAAAAGGTCACTTGCATGACTTCTAAATCAGAAGGCAAGGATCAGGACATCCAAGTGATCCGAACTCCAACTCTAGACTATCCACCAAGACTCAGAGAAAGCGCCATCTCGGTTACGGAGCAGAGGGGTAATCTGCGTCCACGACCGACTCAGACGAGTGAAAATAAGGTGAGTGCAAGAACTGAACCATCAAACAGCTACCGATCCAAGATCGATCAGAATCGATTGAAGGACTCGGATAAACGCCCATCCCACTCTGAAACAACTTTTCCTAGAGTCCGTAAAGAGACGAGAATCTTTAAATTAGAACAAACCATGGCCCTAAAGGATGATTTGATCTTAAACAGAAGAAAAGCCCTGCACTTACTCTCGAAAGTAAGTAAATTGAGAACTTTGAAAACTGAAGATTTCACTTTAATAGAGCCTTATCACCGAGAGCGGAAAGCAAAGGCATATCTACACATCCAAGCTCGTGCAGTTCAACCTCTTCAATCAGAAGTGTACATTGAACTTGAAAAAAGGGGTTTTCGACTTACGGAACTGGAAAACTCGAGGCCTGGTAAGCCTACTGAATTGAATGAAAGAGAGACTGGGAAAAGAAACTATCGATACACCTCCAAAATGGAAGAACTTTATAAGAACTCTAGATGGGGCAGATACGCTTGACTATCTCCAGATCAAACACCCAGGCTGCTCCACCACAAGCTGCAAAGATCTGACCAAAGTGACTATATCAGATCACAAACAGAAAGTAAAAATCCTGGACCTAGACACCCTAGTTCTATGAACAGAAAGCAGAGGAACCCTGCTCAAGCCCCAGAAGATAAGTCACCACGAAGAAACTCGCAACTCCTGGGCAAAAGAATAATAACAAGAGAACAGGAGCAAAAAATTCATGAAACTAAACCAATGAAAAAAGAAAATGTCACAAGCCCTAGAAAAGGACTATGGGCATGGCAGCCGAAAGCCCTTGAAACAAAGATTAGGAAATAGCAACCATCAAATCCAACACCAGGTACTTGGAACAAACCGCAAACTTGTCAGACCAACTTAGACCATCAATTATGAAAATGGGATCATGGAATACCAGAGGCCACCAACACTTAACGCAACCTGGAGGCATAGATTTAGGTGTCTATGATATCCTATGTCTCCAAGAGACCTGGTTAGAAGAAAAAACATCTCTCGACGGCTACACATTAATTGTTTCTCTGGCTACCAAAGGCCTACTCGGCAGGCCGTCGTCAGGTCTTTTATTGCCAGTACGAGCCGGGTCTGGAGTTAACCTCATAAACAAATATCTGAGTCTTACGGCCATCTTGCTGCTCTCCTAACCTGGGACAACTGCAAAACCATAAAGTCTAAACCGGAAAAATCGGACTGGGCCTAATCACGTTATATTGGAGTCCACAGAGAACAACGACTGAATCTTTCTGTGCAAACGTTGCAGAAGTGATCGACGAGCTACTTGTGAACCAGCACTTATCTAACATAATTATCTACGTAGATCTGAATGCAAAAGCTTAACATCTGCTGGAACGAAAAAAGTTGGACGCCCATAGGTCAACGGCAGAAGATAGGGGTGTGGCATGGACAGAGCTGATGAATTCAAGAAATTTCATAATGCTTCATCCATCTGCCAAACTGCCCCGTTGATCCCGACATGGGAAAGAGATACATCTTCAGCGACCCTGGATTATTTTTTTGTCTCACATGCTCTACTACCTCAGATTTCAACGTCGGATGTCCACAGAACGGATAAGAGTGATCATAACTTGCTTGCTATGAGCTGGAACGTAAATCGTATCCAAAACCCTTCCTGGAATCTGAGTGTCGAACCTAATCAGCAACAAACTCGACTCCGGTTGACGGCATCTAACATAGCCGATTTAGCAAGAAAATACAGCCAACAAGGCACGACCAACGAATGCACAGGAACAACATCTACAGTAAATTATCAACCTTTACTGCTCAAATATAGATCGAACCATGTTTCAAGACCAAGAAAAGGAAATCACAGCTATAACAAAGCTCTGATTGATCGAAGGAGGAAACTAAGAAATCTTAAAAGGGCGACAGCAAAACACAATTCGCCAGAAGCGCGATCAGCCTTAATGACAGAAACCAAGAAGTATAAATCAGGGCTTAAGACATATCGAATTAACCTTTAACAGCAAAATTTCGAAAAAATGCTACAGATTGGGAGTTCCAAGAAGACAAAAGAATTCTGGGCGCTAATTAGACCTTCTGGCACCCAAACCAACAAAACTCTAACTAACTCTGTCAGTGAGGTAAAATGGGTGAATCATTTCAAAACGCTCTTTGCTTCAATAGAAGGACTTATGCAACTCAACAAACAGAGCGTTTCAGTTCCCTGGGAAGATCTTGCCGATAAAGACGATATCATCAGAGTGATCAAGAATTTGAAATCGTCAAGAGCACCAGGACCCGATGGTCTAACTAACATCGACCTCAAACAACACCCTGAAGAATGGACATCACTGATCAGTCAGATTTTCACTCGATGCAAAAATACAAAATCAATTCCCACCTCATGGACTACGGCGGTAGTTGTTCCTATTTTTAAGAAAGGAACAAGAGAAGATCCAAGCAACTACCTCCCGATAGCCTTGCTAGATACCATCGGCAAAGTCTTTGCCTCACTTCTTCTTATAAGATTTCAAAAATGGGCCAAGTCAGCCCCATGTGCTGATCCCTTCCAAACGGGTTTTCTGAAAAACGGGAACACCTTGGAGAACATCAGGCTATTAAACAACATCAAAAGCAAAGTCAGAGCCCCCCAGAGTGTTTTTAGCATTTGTTGATCTTACCCAGGCCTTTGACTGAGTGGACCGGAAAAAGCTCTGGAAGAAATTAGCATTTTGGAAGTGTCCTCCATCTGTTTTGGCCCCCAGAGGGCCCTACACATCGACACAAAAATGTGAGTATGTCTGAGTCCCCAAGACCTTCTCTCAGCAGAAATACCTTCTTATAGAGGCGTTAAACAGGGATGCCTGTTGGCTCCAGCACTCTTCATCGCCTTTATGGGAGACTACAAGGAAGCTGCAGCAACGGTTCGTGCCTTTCCGCCTAAAATCGGAAACACAACGGTCTCTTGTCTCTTATATGCAGACGACTTGATACTTATAGATCAAACTTCCGTCGGTCTTCAAAGACAACTGGATAACTTGATGTCATATATAAATCAAAACAATCTTGAAATCAACAAAAGCAAGACCAAAATTCTGACCCTGGAGAAAGCAGCAAGGAGATCTGTGAAAGCCAGCTGGTCCTTGGGAGGAATTAACATAGAGTCAGTAACCCATTTTAAATATCTGGAAGTGACGATAGACTGCTCAAAAACTGACGCTCAAATGCAACAAGTCCTCTGGGCGAAAATGCAAAACCTCACTGCACAAACTAGAGCGATAGACAGACAATATGGAAGGTTTTCTCTTCTGCCGGCTATCCAATTTTTTAAATAAAAAATGATTCCTTCAATCGTCCCCTCTACGATATGGCCTAAACAGGAAGGTTTTCTCAGGCGATCCGTGCTTAACGTACCAAAGTCAACACAAATTGCAGCTATTCGTCAAGAACTGGGTCTCCTCTCTCTGTCAGCTATGATAAAACATAACAGCATGCAGCTTTTTAGAAAGATCTTGATGCCGGACAGCCTGCAAATTTACTAAGTGATTGCCGAAGAGGCCTCGAAAGGCACATGTAGCATCCTAAATTCTTGGCTGGAAAAGAAAAAAGCGCAGCTAAATGATATAGCATGCTCAGAAGAAGTCCTTATCTCCAATCCTCAGAGAGTAAAAAAGAAAATGGAGGACCAAGATTGGATTATTACCTTAGATCAAGTATCCAGTAACAAACTCTTGAACCATCTACCTCAAACATCTCAAAAAAGATAAGAGACGGTGTAATACGTGAAGAAATTCCCACATAAAATTTTAAGAGGAATATTTTTGAGAGCATGCCTCAAACTCCTTTTGACCCGTGAAATTCTTGAAATAAGGTTACTGTCAACTACAAAAGAATGTAGACTCTGCGCCAGAAATAATCATTCAGAAACTGTAAGACACCTGTTGATGTCGTGCCCAGCCACAGGAGAGGTCAGGAAAGCATACCTTTCACCTTTGTTTTCTGATTGCGACCTCCGAGAAGAAGAGGTCTGGTGGACGTGTCTTATATCAGGCGAAAATAACAAGTGGAAAAATTACAAACTTAGAATTTAAGAATGAGAATCAGAAACGTGAAAACCGCTGTGGTTTTAATGAACCTCAACAGTCCTTGTAAAAGCCTGAATAGGCTATACACAAGTATAAAAAATTAAAAAATGTTCAAGTTCAAACACAAACTCCAACAAAAGGTTCCAACTGAACAAGGTTCACTAATCCAGGGGATACCTCTCTTCCCCTTGCTTTTTTTCCACAGAACAAACAGTTCACTTCCTGGGAATTACTTCCTTCCCCAGGTTTCTTTCCACAACACAAAACAATTCAAGTACTGGGCATGACTTCCTTCCCCAGGTTTCTTTCCACAACAACAGAAAGAGTTCAAGTACATCGAAATCTTAAGGGCATGCGTCGTCCTTATGATTCCCTTTTCCACAAAGAAATAATATAACTCTAATATAACTCAAAGGCACGTCCTAGACCCGCAGGATACCTGGAATACTCCCCTGCCAGACTCCTTCCATCGTCAATTTTTGCGTCACGATCCCAAGGGCATGAGTCTTCCCAGGGGCTTTCTTTACGTTGTTCACTTTCACTTTAATAAAGTTAACTTTGCCTGGTATACTCCCCTGCCAGGGCTTATATGCAGCTTTCTTTCTTCTTGCCCATAAAGTAATAGTTGCCCAATATCGATTTGAAAACTCTGTTTTAACACAGTTAACTTTTCTTTCTGTACTTTCAATTACTTTGTTTGCTTTTCTTACATATGGGACAAGCGACCTGTTTGTGGTCTGTTTCAAAGCCCCTTTAAACTCTTTACGGGCTTCACTTGGTGTCTCTTTGGTTATTGGCATGGCATTCACCCTCAAGCAAGCCTATAACCCGTTCTCCTTCCCCAGGCTTACCGGATGCTTTAGTGGTCTTGTGGTTCTCTGTTCTCTCTCCTTTCTGGTTGCCGGCCCAGCGTGCGGTCCGCCAGTTGCTGTTCCTTTACTGTGCCTCGTTCTGATGTACGTGACTCCCGCTGCCACTTGCTTTCTGGCACTGGGCCGCTTATCCTTTGCTTTTCCCTCATGTTGGCAGAATTTTCTTCAGCACCGCTCTCCCCAGTGTACTGGGTTGCAGCGTCTGACCGGCATCTCTCCAGGTTGTGGCATCACCTGGCTCTGTCACCTTTCCTTCCTTTTCTGTTCTCCTTCATCTCTGACAGCTGAGGTGAAATTAAACTTCCCGGTAAGGTGGAGCGCATTCCAGAGACTAGACCGTTGTATTGGCTTCTTGGCCTTAGTCATCTTCATTGCTCCGGTTCTCTTCCTCGCCCCAATACCCCCATATATATGGGATTGAAAAACAGTTCTGGTTATATTACTTTTTTATTAAATGCATACTTATTGATATTTTCAACATTTCATAACAACTACCCTCCCCCGCCCACCCCTACCCCCCAAACCCCTAAACGGCAGCTGTTTTCAACCTCGTTATGCTTCCCCATCCCACTTCAAACCATTTCCAGCACCCAAAGTCTTTGCGGGCAGAGACTTCCCCTCAAGTCACTACCAAGAAAGGACAGGACAACATCCCAATCTGTTCCAAATTTATGCAGGTCTTCTTGCAAAGAATATCTCACTCGCTCCAGGGCAACAAAGTTCCAGAACTTCGATAGTCATTCCTGATCAGTGAGAGAATGCCTTGCTTTTCCATCTTTGTGCCACAGTTAGTAATGCTGCTATAGTAAGGACCACATAGGTCTTCTTCTGAGCTTTAGTAGGTAAAGTCTCCAAAATGTCCCCCAATCCTAGCATGGCCTCGCCAATGTCGTTACAGGCCTGTATGCTAAATACGCTGACTGGGTATATTATGTTGATAGGTATTATCAGTAAGGTTTATAGGTGAATGGTGGGAGCTAGCACAATACACTATAAAGGCCTGAGACATTGAGGGGCTATCCCTAAAAGAGAAAAGGGGCTATGTGTTTTCATCTGATGATGCCATGCTATACCCATGTGGTCCTGCCTCAGACAGCCACCCCCAGGGTCAGGATCAGCTAGCGGCTGCCATCCCCTGGCCACATGGGGAGAGGCGATCTCCGTTAAAGGAGTGATGACACCATCAGATTCATCACAGTGGATTTATAGCACGTCCCAGCAGTGCCTATTTATCTATTTAAATAAATACATATTTTTTCCTATGATCTACTTTACCGGAATGACACACGGCTACCTGGGCATGCTTGACTATTAACTGAGGTGCCAAAACAATGACCGCACTCAAGGCAATCTTCAATTCAACCCTCTGGCTCTTATCTTTCACTGAACACCTGATTACAATGGGAGCCATCCACCCCAGGAGAACACATCGAGTCAACTCAAAAGAACCAGGCCAGGGTCAACATACCAGCTGCTTGCCTGGCTGGTTGATTAGCCTTGCCCTGCGCCATACACATTGACGAAGGTGGGAAAATTAGCCAACGCTCACTGTGATACGCCTAGGAAAGGCCTGTCAACACCCATAAACTGAAACGATTGCATTGGAGTACAGCTAGGGGGGTAATAACATATGAGGTGAGACACAGTAAGTCTTGTTTTGGTTATGTTCCCACCCACTGCCTTCCCATGGCCATGCTAATCTCTATGGCCATTCCCACGCATTCCTGCCCATCTGTTCGTCCAAAACACCTCCTCATGGGAACTCTTTGAGCTGTCTTTAATCAAGCCTTACCATCAGGCTTTGCATTTATAGTGCCTACCAATGTTTGTTCAAAGCAGTGTTCGTTCTGAGTGTTAATGACTTAGTTGGAGTTGTAAACATGCTACTGGTGTAATACAAATGTCTAACCAGGCCTGCTATCAGCCACTCGATTTATAACCACTCTGCGTGTCCTTCACTGAAGTCCTGTTAAAAACAAGCATTGTCAAAGCCAGCATTTTTGGCTTGTGCATAGGTTTTAAGCTTTTGCCAGGCACTGCTATTAGATGCCCAAGTACTTGTACAATGTTGCACCTGCTACCAACAATGGGTAGTTAACACCACCACAGCTGTGCCTTGTAAGTGCCTTTCCCATGCCTACACAAAAGCCCAATCTGTTGGCATTGTTTTATTCAATTACCTAGGACAAGAGCTCCCCCTATATTTGGACACAACCAATCATCTATTTATAAACCCATACTTAAGGGAAGAGAGAATGAGAACACAAATGGAATATTCAGATTTTGTTCATGTTGTAATGAACTTCCATTCCATACTCACACGTACATTACATCATAAAATATGCAACCAATATACATTTACAATTGATAAGTATTATTCAATAAAGAGATATAGTAGTGTCATCCACATTATCATTTGATTTCTTGTTCTCATAAATGTCCCTGTCATACCCATAGAATTGGTGTTCACTATAAAACCCAGAATTGTATGACAGGTTTCACCACTCTACCCTGTCCTATCGCCAGTGGTGCTGGAACAATTGTTAGAGTGTGGCTAATAGTGTCACTTCAACATTCAACAAATTATGGGGGTCGTTAGTGTGATGCTGCCCCTTTAAGGGCTGCACGCACGCAGCAGAGTGACGTTGCACTGCGTGCAGTATAAATGAAGGGGGGTTCCAGGCTGCGCAGAGCGACCAGGAAGCCCGAACCACACAGATGTGTCCCTGTGAGGTCTGTAGCGGGAGGGGGCTCACGGGCATCGGTGGGTGCTTAGGGCGCACCACAACAGTGGCGACGAGGTGGGACTGCATCCCGGGCCGGGCGGTGACATCAACAGTGATTTTTGTTCACTTTGCAACATCCGCATTGTTCGATCATGCCGCAGGGCAGTAGGCATTCCATGCGGTCGGTGGCCTTTTTGTGAGCGGGTCTAGGAAGGCCTCAGCAGTGTTTTCTCAAACATCTAAAGGCCATCCAGGACCAATTTTTGGAACGCTTGGCAGCGGAGAGCTGCTAATACCACGTGAGGTGGTTTTGGATGAAAATTATGCTCATTTTTGTCGTTTTATACCGATGAATGGTGGATCCTGGGGAGGCCTGCTAAGCTAGTAGGACAGTATCTGGGCCCACCTGGCTCAATTTCTGGGACTCCCACCCATAAGGTGGAACAGAATTGATGACAACATTCCCCTGGCAACATTGTTGGTGCACCACAGGATCAAGCTGGTGAAAGGGCTGAATCATCATCTTCCTGCCTGCAAGAAGAAGGAGCCTGAGTTGCGGCCTTTGTAGTCTCACACGAAGGTGTCTGTGCGCTAAAGGCAATGGATGGCGGTGGACCTGCAGCACCTCAACAACAACCAGATCAATGTCAGCCTCAAGCGCTGCCCCCTCAGGTGCCTGTCCAACCTCCAGTACAACCCCCTGCAGTGCCTGTTCAACCTCCAGTACAACCACCAGCAGCAGCTGTTCAACCTCCAGCGCAGCCCCCTGCAATGGCTGTACCACAACTACCAGGTGCAAGACCCCCAGGTGCATTACCACCAATGCCTGAGTTTGATATCTATGGGGCACCTTCGAGCCTGGGGCCACGTTGGAAGATGTGGATGGACAGACGATGTGGATGGACAGACTGGAGATGTATTTCCGCACCAAAATGTAGACTAATGATGACAGCAAGCTAACCGCCTTGCTGTACTGCGCAGGTCCAGCTGTGCATGAGGTATTTTTTTCACTCCAGCCACGTGATGTCTCATATGCAGCGGCGAAGGATGCTCTCCATTACTATTTCCTACCTCTTGCCAACGCAGACTATGAGAGATTCCTCATGGGGGAAGCATGCCAAAAAGATGACGAGACACTTGACACGTTCTATGGTAGGCTGAGAAGGTTGGCGGTGCCATGTGCATGGGTGGATCCAGAGACAATGATCAGGAACCAGCTGATCCAGGGAAGCATGTCTGGCAAACTAAGAAGACAAGTCCTGAGGGAACCCGGCATCACCCTGCCACGCATTCTGGAACTAGGAAGGTGGCTGGAGGTTTCCGACCTGCGAGCGTCCCGAATGGAGGCAGGGGTACGGCCCAGCAAGGTTGAAGAGATCTGTGCAGTGGGACTAGGCAGGGGAGCCAGACGCGGGGGAATGAGTCGGCGAGAGAGGGGGTCAGACCCTCCTGGAGAAACACACTGCTCTGTTTGAAGGACTTGGACAGATGGCCGGTGACCCGTTGAAACTACACATAGATAACTTGGTTCAGCCCATTGCCCTCAAGCATCGACGAGTTCCATTTCACCTAAGAGATCTGGTGGATAAAGAACTGGACAACTTGGTCAAATTGGACATCATAGAGAAGGTCGAGGGCCCAACACCATGGGTGTCTCCAATTGTAGTGGCTCGGAAACCGAATCGACCGGACTCCGTTTGCATTTGCATAGACATGCGCCTGCCCAACAAGGCTATTAAGCGGGAGCGGCACCTCACGCCCACAATTGTTGACATCATCCCTGAACTACAGGGTGCCCGGTTCTTTTCAAAGCTGGAACTCCGGGCAGGGTACCATCAGGTCGTGCTACACCCCGAGTCAAGGTACATAACAACTTTTACCACTCACAGGGGTCTCTACAGATAGAAGAGGCTGAGCTACGGGTGTCATCCGCAGCTGAAGTATTTCAGAATATCATTCGTGGAGCACTGGCAGATCTTGAGGGCATCCTAAACATTAGTGATGACATCCTTGTATTTGTCAAATCGGAGTCGGACCACCTGGTGAAATTGGCTAAGACTTTTGAACGCCTGCAGTCTCTAGGCCTGACCCTGCACTGAGAGAAGTGAGTTCCTCCGCACCACCATTGAGTTCTTTGGTTTTGTATTCAGGGCCAGTGGGGTGTCGCCCCATCCATGCAAGGTAAAGGACATCATGGAGGCCTGGCCCCCGAAAACATCTCAGAGGTGAGGAGTTTCCTCGGAATGGTCATGTATTGTCGGCGTTTCATCCGCAACCTGGCAGCAAGATCAGAGCCCCTCAGTGCCCTCACGAAAAAAGACATGGCTGGCAGTGGGGCCCTCTCGAGTAGGCAGCATTTGAGGACATTAAGGGTGCCCTCACGGCAGAAGACATCATGGCCTTCTTCGACCCTGCACTGGAATCGGAAATTGTGGTGGACGCCAGCCCGTTTGGCCTGGGGGCAGTGCTGACACAGATAGATGCCAATCAAGAGGTCCGTCCCATTGCGTATGCCAGCAAAGCGCTATCGAAGACGGAGCAACGATACTCCCAGATCGAGCGGGAGGCCCTGGCCATCCAGTGGGGCTGCCGCCACTTCCAACTGTATGTTCTGGGACTACCAGTGACAGTGGTCACGGACCACAAACCTCTGCTGCCTATTCTAGCGGGGTCTTCGTCCAAACCCCCGGCACGAATTGAACAGTGGATGCTGGCACTGTTAGAGTATGGTGTGTCGCTAGGGTACCGGCGGGGAAGCAACAACGCGGCAGACTATCTGTCGAGACATCCGTGAGAGGGTACTGGTGGGGTGCCATCCACGTGCATGGAGGAGGTGGACGAACATGTGCAGCTCGTGGTGGAGGCCGTGACACCCAACTCTGTGCCTATACAAGACCTTGAACAGGCATCGGGGGAGGATGACTGTTTTCGAATACTCAAGGCAGCCATCCAACAGGACTCGTAACAGATGGTAATTGACTCCTTGGCGACCAGAACACAGGAGGCCAACTCCACCCTGAAACAGCTGTAGAGAGTAAGAGGGGAGTTGACATTCTCGGACAACGGACTCCTGCTAAGAGGGGACCGCATTGTCATACATCAGAGCCGGACACAGCAAATGATTGTGCTGGCACACCAAGGACATCAAGGTGCGGCAAAGACAAAAGCTTGCCTATGCCAGAAGGTCTGGTTTCCTGACCTGGAACGAAGGGTGGAGGAATTTGTGGCATCATGTGTATGGTTCCAAGCAGTGTCTCCTGCCCAGAGAGAGCCGGAAATTGAGACCATGCCGAGAGGGACCAAGCCATGCGAAGTGGTCCATGCTGGCTTCGGCTCCACATCAAGGGGCACCCACCTCCTGGTGGAGGTAGACGAATGGTCTTGCTACCCGGAGGTGGAGTTCATTGAGTCGGTGGCTATTGAAAAGATCTTTGCCACCCACAGACTGCCCACAGTGCTCTGCTCCGACAACGGCCCACTGTTCCAAGGGGAGAGTTTTGCGGGACTGATGGAGAAATACGGTGTAAATCACCGCAAGGTAACCCCGCTGTGGGCCCCGGGCCAATGGGGAGGCTGAGATGATGATGCGGACTCTCAAAAAGGTCTTTCACATTGCTCAAGGGGAAGACAAGTGCCTGGAAAGGGCACTGTACAAATTCCTGAGAGGCTACCGCAATACTCCCCATACCGCCACGGGGTTGGCCCCAGCGGAGGCAATGTTCCAATGGTGTCCACGAGACTTTCTGCCAGAGCTCGGTGAGCGGGAGCCCGCCGTGATCAACAACAAAGAAGTGGAGCGGGAGCGCCGTGAAAGGACAGCAACTGAGAACATTCGGAGAGGACTGAGGCCGCAGAGGTTGGTGCCCGGGGACGAGGTACTGGTAAAGAACCGGCACCCCCAAGGGAGGCTGTTGTTGTCTTATGAGCTGGCACCGCTGGATGTGGTGGCGGTAAAAGGGTCAATGGTGACCGCCTCTGACGGCCACACCTCAGTAACATGCAACGCAAGTTTTTTCAAGCAGCTGGGAGAACCAAAGACTGAGCCAAGGACTGAACCAGTGCCCAGCGGGCCGGCAGTGGAAGTTCCGGATGAAGGTGGCGGTTCCACATGCCTCCCTGGCTCGGTAGCCGGTGGGAGAAGGGACTCCGAGCAGAGATGTTGGCAGGAGGTACTCCCAGAGGACTGAGCGAGGGAAACCTGCCCGTCTCACCGACTTTGTGTTGGAGTAAGACTGTGAGTGGGAGCCCTGAATGTCCCGGGGACCCGGGTAGCTGCTATTAAAGGGGCTCCTGGGTTTGTGTGCAGTGAATGTAGTTGTTAGAATTGTTAAGCATCCTTTGTTCATTGTTTTGCTTTGTTATGAAAAAGGAGGAGTGTGATGCTGCCCCTTTAAGGGCTGCACGCACGCGGCGGAGTGACGTTGCACTCCGCCGCGTGCAGTATAAGTAAAGGGGGCGTTCCCGGCCGTGCAGTGTGACCGGGGAGCCCGACCCACACAGACGTGTCCTTGTGAGGTCTGTAGTGGGAGGGGGCTCACGGGCATCGGTGGGTGCGTAGGGCGCACCACAACAGTTAGCAATCCTTGTGTTATCGAACCAGTGAGTGTAACAAATGAACAGCCCATATCAGTGGAAATGCATATAATGCAGGCATTCCCTTACGACTTTTTTGCACTAGTATGGTCATTAAAGGATAGTACGGTTCTCATTCCAAATGGTCACTAGCTACTGAGAAATTACCGGAAACAACTATATAATTGGTGAAGTACACCATAGGGAAGCGATAGGGTTTAATCTATGAACTCACCTTGCAAAGGTCTGCTTTAAGGGTAGATATAATTCATTATTGCTTTGTAGCTTCAAACCCATTCATATTGCAATCAGGAGACATGTAAAGGTCTTGCAATCCATTCACCTTAAGCATTAAGCTACACAGGGCCAATATCAATGTTAAATATTGTGCCTTGTGAAATGATGGCAATAAGTTTGTTAAACAAAACAAGAAAACAAAAAACACCACAGGGAACTTTTTGACAGGATAAATATTGTATTCTTAACTAGTGTGTGCCCAATAGAAATATCAGCTCCAAGTAAGCGAATGCATTTGAAAATGTCCCTCACAATATTGTGCGTTGGAACAATGCTGTTGGGAAGAGTGTATCCAGCACAGTGAATACTGTACCATATAGCACATGGAACATGAATCCCAGAGTAGGCCTTAGCTCTGGCAGTGTATGGGGCAAAACTAAATTTGCCACCCATAACAAATTTGGGGGTGCTTTGGCAGACCAGCATGGGGCAGTATTGCTGCCCCATGTTGGTGTAGCAGCGACACCCTATTGAAATGGAAAGCGCCATTCTCATGTGCCGGAGCAGGGAGATTATCACTTAAATAGAGCGCCGGTGCTGCTACACCAGCATGGCTGCCCTGTGCTGGTATAGCAGCGGTGCCCCCATGAAATGGAAATCACCCGCTCCTGTGCTGAAGCAGGGAGTTTATCAATTCAACAGAGCGCTGCTTCTGTAGCAGCATGGGATAGCCTTTCAAAGGCTGCACCATGCGGATGTGGCAGCGGCGTTCTAATGAAATGGAAAGTGCTGCACTCTTGTGCTGGAGTGCCCGGTCACCCATTGTGGTTTAGGCCCAGAAAATCAATCCAAGGTAACAATAATGAGAGGCACGGGTTGCAAGGAAAACAGCTTTAATGTATGCAATGAAACGGGCCGGGAAGTCAGCCAGCAACGTGGAACTGAGAAAACTGAAAACTTGACCCGCCCGATTGGATTACAGAATTTATGGGCAAAAACCACAAGATTAACATACAATGCAAAACATCAGGTGTATTATATATAATCCCTTCATCCCCATTAGCCCCATCTATAATAGTACATAAATACAACATACATTATCACATTTGATTGTTTATTGAAATCGTAGTGAGTACATCCCCCTGCAGACGCCCTAATTGCATAATCAGCAGAAAAAATAAAACCCACCCCCTGTGGCAACAAACCTGAAACAGCAAGCTTCTCTCCCATGGAACCTCTCATCTTGGTAACCCCCTCGTTCTCAGGACTTGCAACCCCTCAGGCTGTGACATACTTTTTGCAACTATCTTAGTGTAACATCCTGCTGTCT
Organism: Ambystoma mexicanum; assembly: GCF_040938575.1. Lineage (NCBI taxonomy): Eukaryota > Metazoa > Chordata > Amphibia > Caudata > Ambystomatidae > Ambystoma > Ambystoma mexicanum. The sequence continues at coordinate 759,241,239 of NC_090941.1, forward strand.
CTGGCACACAGTTGTCTAGAAGCTTGTGGCCTCATGAGAAGTGTAACTAAAGCACTGCTCTTGGAGAACTCATTCTTCATATGTATGTGTGTTTCTAAGCCACCCTACCATGTACTCAGCAGTCCTAAGTCTTGCTCGAGTGCAGTAGAACCACAGCCTGGTTTAGTGTGCTGGCACCATCTCTGCACAAGGTCTTTGTTCATATTGAAAAAATGCCCTTTAGTAACTCTTTTGTTTTTCTGATTGGCTGCAAGGACAGAAACTATTACTTTGTGGAAGGCTGAAATGTCCTGAGAACTGCATCATGAGAAGGTCAGGCTCTAATTCTCGAAACAATAGCTAGTGCGTGTCCTGCCCCTCCTCCTCAGGCTCTGACATCATGGTTTTCTCTGAAGGGAAGCAGTTTGATTTTAGTAAATGGCAGAACATTCTGAAATGGGTCTAGTGTTGTGAATGGTAAAACCTTTCTTAATGTCAGTAACTACCTCTAAAGCAACAGACAGCAGACCTTGTCATCTTAGTGTTAGACATTAGGCCCAACAATTGGGGGAACCCTTTAGCTATATGCCACTGCACCAGGCATTTCAAGTCTTACTTGTTAGGTGATTATACACCCTGGAGAATCCCAATACCCTTTTGAGTAACATCCTTGGAATTTTGAAATATCACACACGCACACACGCACAAGCGCCCCCCTCCCTGCTACTGTATGTCCCATTGACATTTTACAGAAGACATTGCTTGGTGTCCATTTAACTTTCAACATGCTTATTTGAATTTGCTAAAATGTGAATTTGGACTTTCATAATACAGTTCATGCTGAAGACCCGTTGACCAAGCCCTCTGTTTCTCTCTGCTTGTAAAATAGCATTTGTGAAATTGTATCTTTTGCAACAATTGCAAAATTGTACAGCACCGGTGGAATTTCAAGGAACTGTTCTAAGTTGGTCTTGGTGTCTGGATATACCGATTGTAGAATCTTCTCTTGTCCAGGTCATTCAGGGAGGCAGAGAATCAGGATGGGTTGCATTTTCTGTACTCTATGCTTTCAATTATGGCTTTCTTTATTATATCAATGTTATTTAGAATGTTGAACTCCATCAGGCCGTGCAGCCTTTTGAATGCCTCATTGGGATACTGAAAGTTGAAGGTGGAAAATGGCGACTCGGGGTCCTCAAAGATGTACAAATCTGCAAATTCCTTCTCTGCTTGCGTTTCCCTCCGGACTCCTGGAGCCTTGTAGTCTCTGAAGTTGGTGTTGGCCAGAACAAAATGGATGACCGTTGGGCAATCCTTCGCCACCAACAGGTTCTTAGGCCTGAAGATGTAGGACTCCTTCAGCCCCTCAGGGTCAAATACTCTGGGGTCTATTTTTGAAAAAGGGAGCTTATTCATTCGGGTCTATTTCTCAGCAAGCAGAATATCCTTGAACAGTGGGCTTCAGTCACTTGGCCAGGCAGAAAAATCTAAGGAAATTATGAGATCAACCCCTCGCTGAGGTCAGACGATCAGAGGGTATGACAATTTGGATCTTTTTACGCTTAATATCCAGTGGCTCGTATATACTCTCAAACTCGTCAGGATCTGCAACCGTGACATCCAGCTCATCGTCATCTACAGATTCTTGGGTCGCAAAGCCCACATTGGGGGATAGCGGGTAAGTGGTATTAAGGTTCAGACCCAGCATGAAGTTATGCACTTAACCCACCCGGCCTTCACAGGTAATTAAAAGTGCTGTGTCACTGACCACTTCCATCACCATGCGCTGGACTCAACGTGCTTGTTTGTTTCTCTGGTATTGGTCTCAGCCTCTGTGTTCTCTGTACCTTTAGGTACCTGCGATTCATCATCACTGTCCGAGCTATCATGGTTTACAGTGTGCTTTGGCTTAATGTGCTCTAATTCCTCCATCGCAGATCCTGTTTTCCTGGATTTGGAAACTCCAACCACTCTGTTCGACAAGATGGAAAAGGCACTTCCCCAAACACCCATGAGAAAGTGCAGAGGATTTTCTTTATATTTCTTCCCCAGCGTACCCATAATTTGCTTCAAAGAGATCAGGTGGCATGAACGTGCCATATTCTGCCATGCCAATCTCATACGAGCTAAACTCCTCCCAGTCTGGAAACATAAGCTCAGAAACATAAGGTTTGACATGCAGACAGGTAAAAAGCGGTAAGGGATTCTGCCCTTCGTTTATTTTCTTTTTCAGTTGTCTCAATTTGCTGTTCCTTCTATTATGGATCAAGGTTTCCACAATTAACATTGCAAAGATATCTGTGAATGTTACGGGCTGCCCAAAGCTTTTCTTCTTCCACTGGGCATCAAAGTATTGCATCACTTTTTGAGGGGTGAGCAGGAGAATTGGGTTATGACTGACACACTGCATTAGTTCGCCGATCTCGCTAGGTCATTTTTGGGGAACTCAGGATGAGCGTTTAAGGTAGACATGTACCATGTAGATCGAGATAACCTGGCGAGATAGGTGGCACAAGTAAATACCCCTGATTGAAAGAGCGCCTTCATCACTCCCAAAAAGCCAACCATAGCTGGAAATCCACCTCCAGAGACCAAGACGGCTATAACTGGTATGCCATTTGGTGAGGAAATCAAGTCCTTGCTTTTTTCTAGGGCAAGTAGTTCTTTGATTCCTTGGATGACCAGAGCTTTGCGTCTCTTCTGAAAAATGTTCTCCTGTTCACACAGTGCCATGCTGAACTAGCGGTCTGCGGAAGACCAAACTTCAAGGCACACCTCCAGAATCATTTCTGTGTCTTGATCATTAGGCCTGTTGGGCGCGCCGTATGTCTGGCATCAAGATAAGCGTTCCTTTTTTCCGAAGGGGCAATTTCCCCTTGAAAATATCCACTTAGCTCATATTAATGACCAGATGCACACCATGTGACTAGGCCCATGGGGAGGGTAACATATCACGCAACCTGCCAATCGGGTAGCGGGGAACCAAAGTGACAGGATAGAAGACCACGTTTTAAATGTGGCCAATCGGTCAAGGGGCTATAGGGGACTGGTAGTATGTATATAGGTGCTAGGGGATTAACACTGTATTTTATGTGCGTCATAAGTGACAATAATTTGCTTTATAACCACCTGTATTCTTTGAATATACGAGGGAGCCCTGTGGCTGTTGGATTCTACAACACCCTTTGTCACCTTTTTCCATTTTGTATACAAAATAAATTTGTTTTCCTTGCAAAGAGGTGCATCAAATGTTTTTCCTAAGAGGATTGTTTTTTCTCTGTCTAGTTGTTTGGAGGTCTGCCTTACAATGGCCATGTAGAACACAACAGAATATTGCTGAATTTAAAGGAACTCAAAAAGTGTTGTCCAACTCCAGGCTTTGAGGGTCAGAAACATGTTGGATTTTCAGGATACCCTTCATTAATATTCATGAGATAAATGTACAAACAATGATTCTAAATGTATGCAAATATTTGGTCATGATATTAAATTAAAATGAGGGATATCTTGCAAACCGTTCAGGATTCTGCCCCGCAAGGCCAACAGTTACACAGCCTAGAACTTGAAGGAGGCAAGGAAGCAAGGAAGTGGAACATTTACAAGAACTTTATGAAACATGGGATTGTGAGACGAGTTATCACGCTTTGTCCTTGGACATTTGCTAATGCCCCAACCCTGGTCTCCACCTCATTTTATCCATGCAGGGACACATTTTTTCTCTTCCACTTTTTAATGTCATGTATCACCTCCCTCTGCCAAGTGTCATAATGGCTCCCTGAATCTCTGTGTGCATCTTCCCATGTTCTCTTTATTTTGCCATATTATTTTTGGAAACCAAACTATATTCACCGAAGTCTAAAGGCAGAATATGTTGACTAAAACTAAGCTTCTCCAAATATTATTCTCAAAATGATTGCGGTTATGGTCTACAATAAATTGCCTAAAAGCAGCAATTTGAGAATGGAGACATGATTGGCATGAAAATCAACATCTTAGGTTCTTTTCTTCAGAATTCTAAGAAACTTTTCTTACTTTTACAACATTGTGGATTATCTCATTATCATCTCGAAAACCACCTGATCCACGGCACGCGAAGACGCCGACTTCTACTGACACCAGAGTAATACTGAGTGTATATGCTGGAGCAGTATCAGCTTACCCGGTGTCTTTGTGCCATCCTTACGAGAGGAGAAGCATTCCCTAAGCAGCGTCGCTGAGTCAGACGCTACTGTTGTTACAAGCCGCGGAGAAACATAAGATGGGCACTGCCATGCTTTGTTGTTACGTTGCCTAGCAACACCTTATTCTCCGAGTCGAGAAGTCTGATTGGGCTCCTTGAACTATATTGCTGTTCCGGAAGAACCGGAAGGCGTTAGCCAACCTCTTGCTAGTCCGTGCCGTGGCCACCCCCATAACATCTCAGATGGAGCGAGAAGTGCCTCTGCCAGGCTTGCTCTGCACCACACCACCGTCACTAATCCTATTCGGAGGTGAGAGCCCACAGAGGCGCACACTCTATAACAATTGACAATAATTACTAAACCTTTCCACTGGCGCCTATTGCTGGTCTACGGGACTGCCGCTACCTCACCAAGGAGTCTAAGGTACTATGCTCAACTGATATTATACTGAAACAAGACATGTGTGATCTATGCATTTACCTATATGTTTATCCATGGTCTATTACGTGTTATATGTACGTGTTATATGTATAAGAGTTCATACTGTGCATTGCATTTATGTATCGGTGCTATTACAGGGCATCTTTTGTAGTTACAATTAGCACACTTTGCCCTCTAAGCCTGTATGCCCTAAATAAGTACTGTGTGGTGCTATCACATCCAAATGGCCACTGTTAGGTACATCCTATTTTATGCTAAAGTATATCATATAACTTGTGTGCCCCTCTACCAGTCTGATAGACACCTCTGAATCCCCATGAGTATTGGGCAGACACCCGTTTACTCTGTGGTGCCAACTACCGTTCGGCTCCATATATACTTGTGCCTCCCTGCGTCGTTCAGCTCAAGAGTTTCCTATTTCGGCCAACAGTGTGCACAAGGCAAAGTGGAACACACAGCTATTCGCTGTATCACATGTTAGTCTACGTATATCTGCATTATTCTGCCCAGTAGAAGATGCACTATCATTATGTCTTGTAATTACTACTATGCTACTCTGACTCCTGGTCAGTTGCCTATGATCTGTTGCCTAACATACATTGCGTAATCTATATCACTGTATCTTAATTGACTCAGGTACAGCACGTTACAAACTATATGTACTCTCTTCATCTATATGCCATAGGACTATATGTACTATTAGAATTTTAGTCCCCTCAACCATTTGCCTTCAGTAATACTAACACCCCATTGTTTATGACGGAGCTTGGAACACATTGTACAGAGCAATTGTTCACCACTTACTCCTTACCCTTCCCAGCCATTCTTGATTACTATCTAACTTTGCACTCTAGAGTCTTAGGGCGTCTGACTCAGCATCTACCCTGGTCTCTGAACGTCTTATTCAAACGCTCAGTAGCCTGCTTTTTACTATACTATGTATGCCGCTAGCTGCCCTATAGTTAGTCTCCTGCACATATTAGCAGCCGTCCTCCTTCATGCCATAGTGGTCGACCACTTTCATCTAGAGCCTAAACAAGCAACGATAATTATGACTTCATCAACGCCAATGGGGAATAAACCTTCTAAATTTCTGCCATCTTTTAAGTTAAACCTATCTCATAAAAATATCAGTCCAACCACATTCCTACCAGAACTAAAACAAAATATTAAGTTTCACTTCATTGACCTAGCTAGCACTACTGACTCAGTAGACACCTTAACTCCTAGCCAATGGATTAACTTGTATGCTAGGAAACCTACAACCAACCAGCCTTGTGCCATCGGAGATAGAAATGCAAGGCTTGGCTCTAGACTTACCAGAAACCTCTCCTTACAGTCAAAACTCCTGGATAAACCCAACTATCCAAGGATGCCAAACAATTCAACTTCCACCACCAGCCTTTTCATCAAATGTGCTTTACTTAACGCTAGATCGATGGTTGCCCATGTCACAGATATAGCTGACCTAATTAATACTGGAAAATTAGATGTCCTAGCTGTATCTGAGACATGGCTCCACGCGGCAGCAGGACCCTCCCTCCTACTGGCCATACCTGACTCTTATACTATCGTGAGAGCTGATAGAGTAACCTCGAAAGGAGGTGGCATTGCCTTCATTGCGAAGTCGAGCCTAGGGCTTAGAGTAACTACTTCGCCTATCATTAAGTGCTGTGAATTACTCACTGTCAAACTAACCACAACCAAGTCAAGTACATTAACCATCCACCTAATATACAAACCTCCAGGTCCTATTGGTTCCTTTGAGGAAGACATCACTACTATACTTTCAGATAAAACCAAACTCACTTCACAGATACTACTGTTAGGCGATTTTAACTTGGGTTATCATGACACAAACGATCTGTTAAGGCACTGTCTGATACTTTAACTAAACTAGACCTTACGCAAAGAGTTAATCAGCCCACTCACGAGAAAGGCAGAACATTAGACTGGGTAGCAGAGTTCAACTGTGAGACCTCAATCACATCTATTGAACCCCAGACATGGACCGACCACTATCTAACATCTTTTACTACGCAGGCTAAGCGAGTAGCTACCAAGACTAACCCGATAGCTCCGGCCCTCCTCATGAAGGACAAACAGAACATTACTGCTGATAAGCTCTTGCCCTTCTTGATACCTACCTTAACTCTTCAACAGAGTCACTGGACCCAGCCGAGCTAGTTGACTTTTACAATTCTACTATTACTCAAGAACTAGACTCCATTGCCCCATTCAAAATGTGGAAAAGTAAACCGAAAGCCCACCTTAACGCATGGTTCACCCCCCAGTTAAAAGCTTTGCGGGCAGAGAAAAGAAAATTGGGTGTCCTGTGGAAAGGTTTTCCATCCAAAGAAAACAAACATAACCTGATCGAAATGTCCACTAAATATAAAGCAGACATTTAATGAACAAAACGAGAAACGTACAATGACAGGAGCAATAAAGCTAGCTCCAGCACTAAGGAACTCTTTACAATCCTGAGAGAAATGGAATTCGCCATGCCCCTTGAGGATTCCTGTACAAAAGATAAAGTATGTACTAACATACAAAATGCTCTATCTAACAAAATTGCCACCCTCCAAAATAAAAACGCAGCAAAAAGGCTAAAAATCACCAAATTAGACACCCACTATAAACCGCAAGAACACCTTCCCAACCGTCCTCAGAAATTCAAATTCTCTCAAGTCTCTACTGTAGAGGTTGAAAAGATTATCGCATCGCTCAAGCCATCAAGATGCCAAGGCGATATATGCCCAGCCCAAATAATTAAAGAAGCCACTAGAGACCTGGCTCAATTTATCACTAAATTAATAAATGCATCATTTCGCACCTGCAACGTCCCCAACAACTTAAAGGACAATTGTGTTCTATCATTGCTAAAGAAAGCGTCATTGGACCCAACCATTCCAACCAACTATAGGGCTATCACAATGGTCCCATTCCTTCTTAAAATAATAGATAAAGCTGCATATCTTCAGATCCAGTGGTATCTCAAGACCAATAACCTCCTAGGACTAAGACAATCTCGCTTCAGACCACTTCATGGCACAGAAGAACAAGTTACTTCTTACCTGGTAACGTTCTTTCAATGGGATGTTCCTTCGACATATTCCTTATCTTGATAGATAGATCATCTCCAGCTTGCTGGCCTCGGAATTTTTTTTTCAGTAGAGGGCGCTGCGCGTCGACGTCCCTCGAGCCGATGTCCCTCGACAGCCTCCGTACCGGCGCCAACGTCATCATGCGTATAAATAGACTCGCGTAGCGTCCATTGCTCAGTTCCGTTTTGACATTTAACAGTTGCTTTACATGAATTGGTTATTGACCCTGAAGGAGCGTAAACTGTAACCACAAGGGAAGTTTTACTAAGGGGATGGATGGGAGGGGCGATAAGGAATACGTTGGAGGAACATCCCATCGAAAGAACGTTACCAGGTAAGAAGTAACTTGTTCTTCGAAGGGATTGTGTCCTCCGACGTATTCCTTATCTTGATAGACTCCCATAGCAGGGGTGTGTAACTGGAGGTGGGAGTAAAATTGCCATGTTTCCCTTCAAGAATGAACAGAGTGCAACACAGCTTTGCCAAATCTAGTCTCTTGGCTAGAGGAGGAATCCAGGTTGTAATATTTTGTGAAGGTATGTGCAGACGACCATGTGGCAGCTGCACATATGTCTCCAATCGGTACCCCTCTTTGGAGGGCTGAAGAGGCTGCGATACCCCTGGTTGAATGAGCCCTAAGATTTTGAGGAGGCTCTTTCCCTGCCAGTTTGTAACATTCCAGAATGGCCAAAATAATCCATCTGGAAATGGTCTGTTTTGTTATCGGTAATCCCAATTTGTGCCCTGAGTAACCTACGAACAGTTGGTCTGCTTGCCTAATCCTAGCAAGTCTGCTGATGTAAAAGCTCAAACCCCTCCTTGGGTCCAGCCTATGTAGCCTTTCTTCCTCTTTCCCCGGATGGGGAGGGGGATAGAATGAAGGTAAGGTAATCTTCTGAGTGATGTGGAATTCAGAAACCACCTTTGGAAGGATATTAGGCTTCACTTGTAGGACAACTTTGTCTTTATGAAAAATTGTAAGAGGGGGTTTACAAGATAGAGCTTGTAATTCGCTCACCCTCCTCGCAGATGTCAATGCCACTAATAAGACAGTTTTAAGGGTGAGAAATCTTAGCGAGCAAGAGTGGAGTGGTTCAAAAGGAGTACCCATCAGGAAATTTAAGACTAAATTTAAGTTCCATAAAGGAACTTGGAATGGTCTTGGAGGATAGACATTGGTTAATCCCTTCAGAAATTGTATTAATAAGGGTAACTTGAAATACGATGGTTCCTCTGCAGTGCGCTTGTAGATCGATAGCGCTGCCAGATAGCCCTTGATAGTGCCAACCTGAAGGCCCGAATTTGCCAAATAGAGTAGAAAAGATAACACCGTTGGTGTACCACATGAAAAGAGATTGATATTCTTTTCTCTACACCAGCTACAAAATTTGTTCCGACGGCAGCAGTATAAAGTCTTTGTTGCTGGCCTTCTGGCCGAAAGCAACACCTCCATGACGTCATCTGGGAGGTCCCAATCCTTGTATCTCAACCTTTCAGATACCAAGCGTGAAGGTTGAGGGTTCTGATGTCTGGATGGAGAACCTGACCTCCCTTCTGCCCGAGAAGATTCTCCTTGAGTGGAAGACGAATTGGAGGGCAGATGGACATGTCCAGAAGGTTTGGGTACCACGTTCTCCTGGCCCAGTCCGGGGCAATTAGGATCATGGCTTTCCGGAACCTTCTCAACCTCCTGATCATTTGAGGAATGACAGGGACTGGAGGAAACGCGTACAGAAGTGGAAACTCCCAGTCCACTACGAACGCGTCCCCTAGAGCTCCTCTGGGGGAAATTCCCTTGAACAAAACTGATCGCACTTCCTGTTGATGCTTGTGGCAAACAGATCCACTTGAGGGGTTCCCCAAAGGGTGAAGATCTGTTGAAGGACTTCCTGAGCTAGTTCCCACTCGTGGGAGACTGTGCTCTGCCTGCTCAGAGCGTCCGCCAGCAAGTTTTTCTCTCCGGCTAAGTGAACTGCCGATAGAGAGATTCCTTCTTGGATTGCCCAAAACCAGAGCTGCATCGCCTCTCTGCACAGGAGCAGTAATCCTACGCCTCCTCTTTTGTTGAGGTAGTGCATGGCCACTGTGTTGTCTGTCATTATCAGGACGTTTTTCCCCTGTACAGATGGCAGAAAAGCCTTGAGCGCTAGTCTGATTGCTCTCAGCTCTAACAGGTTGATATGTAGTCTGGACTCCGATGGAGACCAACGACCGCTGATGGTCAAGTCGTTGGCATGGGCTCCCGACCCCGTGAGTGAGGCATCTGTGACTACTGTTATCTCTGGCCATGGTTGCCAAAACAGTTCTCCTTTCAAAATGTTCTCCTGACAGGCCCACCACTGAAGGTCTCGAGCCACCTTGTCCGGAACCTGAAGGAGATCTGTCATTCCCCCTGAGAATTGTGACCACTGAGTTCTTAGTGCCCACTGAAGAGATCTCATTCTCAGGCGAACCTCTGGCACAAGGAAGATGCAGAATGCCATGAGGCCTAGCAACCTCAAAAAGTCGAAGGCTGGGAGACGTTGGGCATTTTGAAATTTGGTGACCATCTGCAGAATATCTTGAGCCCTCACCTCTGGTGGCGAGGCTTTCCCCAGGGAAGTGTCCAGGACTGCTCCAATGAACTGGAGTCTCTGTGATGGTATCATCTGTGACTTCTTTAAATTGAGGGAGAAGCCCAGTTTGTGAAGGAAGTGGCAGACATAATCTAGCTGGATCTGAGCTTGTTCCGGAGATACAGCTCTGATCAGCCAATCGTCCAGGTAGGGGTAGACGTGAATCCCTTCCCTCCTTAGACTTGCAGCCACTACCAACATTAGCTTGGTGAATACCCTCGGGGCGGAGGTCAGCCCAAATGGCAGAACTCGAAATTGATAATGAGAGCCGCCAATTGCGAAAGTCAGGTATTTCCTGTGTATGAGATGGATTGGCACATGGAAATAAGCATCCTGAAGGTCCAGAGATACCAGCTAGTCCTGGAGCTGGAGGGCCTGAAGGATCTGAGAGAGAGTTACCATCTTGAACTTGTCCTTCCTGAGGAACTTATTCAATTCTCGTAAATCCAAGATAGGTCTCAGTCCTCCGTCCTTTTTTCGGTATTAGGAAGTAGGGGGAGTACCAGCCCTTGTTCCTCTCCGCTACAGGTACCGGTTCTATGGCACCTTTCTCCAGCAGGTCTACAGTTTTCTGCAAGAGGAACGGATCTGGAACTTTCGGAGAGCTGTTCCCCGGTGGATGACTCTGAGGAATGGGTAGAAAAGGCAGGCAGTAACCTTGGGCAACTGTCTCCAATGCCCAAGCATCTGACGTAATAGCCTGCCATTCCATCAGATGTTGAGTTAGCCTGCCCCCTACTGGTGTCTTGTGAGGAGAGTCCTCAGAGTGATTTAGAGGCGGCTGATGTAGATGCTGAGGGTAAAGAGGCACCTTCTGCTGCTGCGGCGGCTTTTGTATTTTTACCCCGTCCACCTCGGGTTAATCTTTTTTGACCTCTTTGAACCGACTGTCCTCTGCCTTTTCCGAATGCGGAATAAAAGCGAAAGGACTTACCTCTCCAAGAGGTTCCTGAGGGGCGATATGGCGTTTGATGGATTGTAGCTCCCAGGGATTTTGCTGCTGCTTTGGATGTCTGTAACTTTTCTAAGCTGTCATCCGCCTTCTTACCAAACAACGAAGAGCCATCAAAGGGCATATTTAAAAGTCTGGTTTGTACATCTGAAGCAAACCCAGACTTTCGCAACCACGCAAATCTGCGGGTTGTAGTACTTGCCGCCATGGCCCTACTGATACTGTCAGCAGAATCAATGCCAGTTTGAAGGGATTCGCACATTGCGTCTTTACCATCCTTAATGATGTTTAGAAACGCTTCCCTTTCTTCTCCCTCTGGGAGGCAGTCAGCTGCTGATGAAGCATAACCCCAAAGTGTATGGCTGAACCTTGCGAGCGTACAAGTAGCGTTAATAGATTTCAACGCCACGCTACATGCAGAAAAGACTTTCTTAGCCATAGAGTCGTATCTTTTGTCATCCCTGTCCTGTGGAACAGTAGGGTATGCCGATCTACTGCCTGATGCAGTTGCTGCTTGAACAACCAGACTCTCTGGAGTTGGATGTTTAGACAAAAATTCAGGGTCAGTAGCAGATACCCTATATTTGGCTGATAACTTCTTGTTAACCACCGGGATAACCTCAGGAGTTTCCCAGTTAGCCAATATTTTTCTTTGTAATGCAGCGTAAAATGGAACCACAGGATCCTCCTGTGGGCCTTTAACAAAAATGTCAGTAAGGTCATCCTGTTGGAATGCAGGTGAAGGTGTAGACCAACCCATGAATTCTATAATCCTTGCCATTAAAATTCTGTAAGGGAGCTCGGCATGTTCTCCTGGGTCTTGTTTGGCAAATTTTATTTCTGGGGAAGTATCTAACCCACTTGCCTCATGTAAGGATTCTCAAAGGTCCTTTAACCTATTTTCCTCACAGGTAAATTCCTCTGGTTCAGGTGTTGTAGTTCTCTGCAACCCAAAGGGTCTTTCTTGATCCGAATCCTCCCCTTCTTCATAAATTGAAGACAAAGGTCTGAAATAATCAGACCTTGGAAATGGCTTAAATCCCATTTCCAGAGCAGAAGGGGCCAAATTTGTCGTAATTGGTTGAGAAAACATCGACGTTGTCGACGCGGACGTTAAAGGCTTCGAAGACACCGAAAAAGGCATTGAGAAGATCGGAAGAGGCCTCGAAGAGCTCGAGAGGATCGGAATCCTACTCGAGGATGTCAATGACATTCTCGAAGTCGTGTTAGAGGCCCTGGGTATGACCACTGGCTGTGAGGTAGTGACGGCCGTGGGTTTGTTCTTTTTCGGCGTCAGCGTCGAAGACGGTGTCGATTCGATCGACCTATGCGTCGATGAGCACTTCGATAATGGCATTGATGACGCAGATTTGTGCTCTCAAGTAGTTTCTTTCGCCGGGTGCAACGACTCCCGGCGTTTCGATTTTTCGGGTCTTTCACCCAGGGTATCACTCTCAGCTGTCTTCGAGGGGGTCGAGGCCGCTTTCTCGAAGACGCTAAGCATCCTTTTACGGAATTCCTCCCACTCAACCTGAGAGCTATTTTTTGTGGGGCAGGTGACTCTTTCCGGGGAAACAGAAGACGAGGAAGGGGATCTTCGACGTCACTTACTCGAATGCTTGGATCTCGAAGAGTGGTGGGAACTGCTTCGAGACCTAGAACGAGAATGTTTCCTGTATCGGCGAGGAGACGAATGTCTCGACTCTGCCGAGGAAACTTTCGAAGGAGTTTTAATTGTCTTATCTCTCTCAAGCTTCTGCTTACGCTCCTTCAAGGCTTTCGCCGTCATGGACATGCAGTCCTCGCACTCCGAACATTGGTGCTCCGATCCCAGGCACCACAAACAGATCCTGTGAGGATCTGTCAACGACATTTTCTTTCCACAGTCTCGACATTTTTTGAAGCTGGACCGTGGAGGCGTCGGTTCGGATGAGGAAGCCATCGGGTAAGAGTTGGTATTCTCGAGGAATAATGAAGAATATATCTGACTAACGAACTGAGCAACGCGATTCCGAGGCCCACGAAGCACAGAAAAACAGAACTGAGCAATGGACGCTGCGCGAGTCTATTTATACACATGTTGACGTCGGCGCCGATACGGAGGCTGTCGAGGGACATCACCTCAAGGGACGTCGATGCGCAGCGCCCTCTACTGAAATATTTTTTGCTGAGGCCAGCAAGCTGGAGATGATCTATCTATCAAGATAAGGAATACACCGGAGGACACAATCCCTTCGAAACTGCATTGATAGATTTGAAAATGCTAATTGACCAACTTCAAGATAACAGGCAATGTGCCATGCTACTCCTATTAGACCTATCAGCGGCTTTCGATTTGGTGGATCACAAAGTCCTTTGCAAACACCTGTCCTCTGTTGCAAACTTCTCCCAAGAAGCCTCAGACTGGATTCAATCCTTTCTTAACAACAGGTCAAAGAGAGTCTACTCCCCCTCAGCAGCTGCTGATCCATCCCCTATTACATGTGGAGTACCCCAGGGTCTGTGTGTTTCACCTACCATGTATAATATATTCACTAAGCCTCTGTTTGACAACTTGGATCATCTGGGTGTCATCTACACTAACTATGCAGATGATACCCAGATTCTCCTACCCCTCTCTGGCGATTAAGACACAGACCTGGCACTACTCAACAAAATATATCTAATCATTCAGGCCTGGATGGCAGCCCGCGGCCTGTGCCTGAATGATGACAAGACAGAGATCCTGATTTTAGGAGCAACAGCTAACCTCAATAAACTTGATGCTCAATACACATCATTCAACATTGATGGTATTTTCATCAAAGTTGCTAAGGAGACGAAAACATTTGGATTTTACTTGGATTCAACCTGAACATGGGCAAGCAAGTTAATGCCACGGCCTCCACAACAGCGTACACCTGCAAGCTAATTCATGCTTGCAAACCTTACCTATCTACCAAGAGCTGCATTACACTATCGAGAGCTGTAATCCTTTCGAAACTTGATTACTGTAACACCCTTTGTTTGTTTGTTTGTTTTATTATTTATATAGCGCACCAGACCCAGGGGTTTTCGGGCGCAAAGGCAACAAGAGGATTGTTCATCTTAGGTTACAGGTTACAGATTAAACATAGAGGTACAGCTACGGTTACAACGCTGTAGACATGTAATGTCAAGGAGTCACAAAGTATATACAGTAAATTTACAATAAGACAGGAGTGACATATAAGTAAAGCATAACAGATATACAAAATATACATGAGATCCCAGATGTCAGTAGGGTGAGGTTAGGCATCATGTTCTTTTAGCCGTTGGATCAGATTAGATCTGAATTGCCGGTAGGGGAGATCTTCCCTTAGGGCACGGGGAAGGGAGTTACAATATTGTGCTGCTTTGACAGCGAAGCTGCTCCCACCAGATTTAGTGAGTTTGAATCTGGGTACTAGTAAAAGGTTGTAGTTAACTTTTCTTAAGGGGCGAGAGGCTGTTTGTCTGGTGAATCTGTCTATAAGGTATTGCAGGGATGCTTGGTTAAGGCATTTGTGTGTAAGGGAAGCTGTTTTAAGGAGGATTTTGTCTTTTGTGGAAAGCCAGTTAGTGGATCTCCTGAGGTCTGATATGTGGGCGTTTTTAGGGAAGTTTAGGGCGGCTCTCAGGGCGTTATTTTGAAGTGTCTGTATTTTGGCGGGGATGTGTTTGTTTCTACCTACGTAGAAGGCGTTGCAGTAATCAAGTTTCGACAGGATTAGTGCTCTTGCTAGTGTGACGCAGTTATTAGGAGAGAGGAAGGGCTTGGCTGCTCTAATTAACTTGCAGGTGTAGGAGGTGGCTGAGGCCATGGCACTCACTTGTTTACCAAAGGTAAGCGTGGAGTCTGTATAGAAGCCAAGGGTTTTAACTACTTTGGCCACCTTAATGATGTCAATTATGAAGGAGTCATAGTTGGGGCCTAGTTTTTTTTATGTTGGAGGAGGTGCCTAGGATGAGGAGTTCAGTTTTGTCATCATTCAGGCATAGACCGTGAGAGGCCATCCATGCCTGGATGATGAGGTAGATTCTATTCACAAAGGCTAAATCCTTGTCATAATCTCCCGTCAACGGGATGAGGATCTGTGTATCATCTGCATAGTTAGTATAGGTGATACCTAGACCGTCTAGATCATCGAAAAGGGGCTTTGTGAAAATATTGTAAAGGGTAGGGGATACACATGATCCTTGGGGTACGCCGCATGAAATAGGTGCGGGGTCTGCAGCTGCTAGGGGAGAGAAGACTCGCATTGTCCTGTTGTCTAAGAAGGACTGGATCCATTCGACTGCTTCATGGGAGAAGCAGGCTGCCGTGACCAGGTGATTGCAGAGTATTGCATGGTCTACCAAATCGAATGCGGCAGAGAGGTCGAGGAGTAGTAGGAGTGAGGTCGTACCTTTATCTCTTAGTGTGTCTATTTGGGCCGTAAGGTCTAGGAGTGCAGTCTCAGTCCCGTGCTGTGGTCTGAAGCCGGACTGTCAAACTCCTAGGAGATGGTTTAGTTCCAGGTGGTGCTGAATTTGTAAATAAGCTACTTTGTCTAGGATTTTCAGTAAGAACGGCACAGTGGTTATGGGGCGGTAGTTGGTTAGGATGGAGGGGTCGAAGGTTTGCTTTTTGAGGAGGGGGAGGACCCAGTAATGTTTCAGGTTGCTAGGTATGGTGCCTGATGTGAAAGAGGCGTTTATAAGTTTAGTAATGAAGGGTGAGAGTTCACGGGCGGCGTCTTTTATGATTTGGGCTGGACATGTGTCGCCCTGGCAGTTGGAGGGTTTGAGAGTGAGGATGACTTTCTCGACTTCTTTAGTGGAGACTTTGCGAAAGTAGAAGGGAGGGATGTCCAATGTCGGTGGAGAAGGGGTAGATTTCAGAGTTGGTAGTGAGTTCGTGGTAGCCTTGGAGGTGACAATATTTGGGACAGTTATAGACGCTTTGTTGTTGAACTTTGCCTGAAGCATTGTTATCTTGTTGGCAAGGGCCTTTTGTATGCCTGTGCACCAGTTATTATCCTTGAGGCAGGAGTCGGGAGCTTGGATAGGGGATTCTACCTCCTTTAGGATGGCAAACAATTCTTTGGTGTTGGATTTGGCTTGGGTGATGCGGGTGTTGTAGGATGTTTGTTTTGCAAAGGATGATTTCTTTTTTGTAGAGGTTAGCTAGTTTCTTTAGGTTATTTTTATTGGTGTCTGAGGGGTCTGACCTCCAGGTTTTTTTGCTGAGGTGTTTCTTTTGTCCGATGTCTTTCAGTAGGGGTGTGAGCCAGGTATTTAGGTGTTGGCGGGGTTTGCTCTTCCTAATTTTCAGAGGTGCGATAGTGTCTAGAGAGGCAAGCATCCTTTCATTGTACTTTTCTACCATAGAGGCTGGGTCGGACTGATCTGAGATGGAGTTTAAGGTGGGGAGAATGAGGGGGGATAGGATTTCAGGGGTAATGTGTTCTTTATTTCTGGTAGGTGCGGTGGGAGCTAGGATACTATTGTTCATGGGTGTGGTGGCTTCTAGGGTGAAGGATACCATGTAGTGGTCAGATCATAGCTGAGGCATTATTTTTTATTTTTTTTAAATTTTTATTATAACACTAGTTTGATTCAAAAGAAAGAAAAACGTTTTGTTACATTTCCAGTTCCAATTCCTTCACTAAATGAGTTCAAAAAATGTCACTCCGTGTTGTTTATCTTCAGGGCATCAATAAAGTTTATTATTGCACAAGTTAGCTGAGTGTTGAATCCTGCAATCAAATAACACCACCAAGCGTCCATGTTTTCCGACAAGGGTGCAAAGCGGGCTAAGTGTAAACTACGCTGTGCTGTGATTGCTTCGCAATCCAGGATTAGGTGCTTCACAGATTCTGACCCATGCTTACAGAACCGACACTGTGCCATCTGTACAAGCGGATCACGCCTCAGCAGCTGTATCTCCCTTGTTTTATAAAGGTTGAGTCGCAGTCGCAGGAACATGTTCCGATGATAGCATGATGGAAATTTCTCCAAGTATTTAGGGATTGCTTCCAGTTTGTTTAAAGCGCTTTCAAGGTCCAAAGAGGATGCCAGTTTGTTTCGGCATTCTTCATTTCTTATCCAATTTTGTTGTCAGATTTTCTTTTTTGCAACTTGAGGACATAATAGTACTGTCTCAAAAGAAACGCCAGCATTGTCTAGTAAGAGAAGTCGTTTTTTCTCCCACTCCTTCAGTAGAAAGGCAGATGGATGCTCTGGAGCTGAGTGTAAAATTTCATATGGTTTTACTACTGTCTCCAGCCGCATTTTCCTTAAAATGGAGATTGATTTCCACAAAACGGATCCGTAAAGGGACTCGATACATAACTCGTATCGTATCGCCACAATTGGAGAGCTGTTTAGTAATCTCAAAACTTTGCGCCAAAATTTCCCTTCAAGCTTGTCCCACATATCTTGTGGCATGTTCCAGCTTGTTTAGCTCCCAAAAGTTATCGCAGGAACTACTTTTTGGAGATAGAATGTTAGGACTGGCTTCAAGGTAAATTTTCCATATGCTGCATGCAGTTTTGCCCCTTGCAATGCAAACATTTTCATGTGGGCCACCAGGTCCTGTGTCCAATCCCACTCTCGTATTGAGGTGTTGAACAAAACACCCAAGTATCGGATACCCTCTGTTGTCTCGAGAAGTTTGTCGTTTATCTTCCAGGCAAATTTGCTTGATCTCTTTAGTTTACTTTGACCAACCACAACGATTTTTGACTTTTTAATGTTAATTCGTAGGTCGTTTTGCATGCAGTAGTGTTGCAGCGCATTCAGCAATCGCTGCAATCCAATTGGAGTGGAATCCATATGCACGATGTCATCGGCGTAGATAGCCCAACTTATCTTGTGTCCATTTACTAACGGGGGGAAGACCCTTAGATTGTTTAATGTTAGTGGCAGGTCAGAGATGAAGAGCTTAAATAGTTGGGCTGCTAAAGGACAACCCTGCTTCACTCTTCGTTTTGTGAGAATCTCGTCAGATAAATCGCCTTGCTCATTTAGCCGAACTCTGATGGATGTCTTAGAGTGTAGCGCAATCAGTGGTGACAGCAACTCGCTTGGGCAATTCCAAGCATGCAGTTTCTTCCACAAAAGGTTACGGTTGATACTGTCGAATGCCTGACTCAGATCTATGAAGGCGATGTAGTTTTCTCTTCCGCCTCAGCTTGTCTAGTTTTAGGCAATTCAGAAGGACCAGATTAAGCTCAACCCCCACTTCTTTTGTAAAACCGGTTTGTCGTTGGTCAACCGCTGCAACCTCCTCGGCCCAGCGTGAAAGTCATTTCTGGAGAAAGGAACCGAATACCTTTCCGACTGTATCCAAAAGGGCAATCGGACGATAGTTGTTGGGATCGTCCCGATTACCCTTTTTGAATATCGGAACGACTACTGCCTTAGACCAGGATTCAGGCAGTACTCTTTCCAGTGCAATTCTTTCGAAAAGGATGCTCATCAGGTTGGCCCATTCAGAGCTGTGAGTTTTCAACATCACGTTTGATATACCATCAGGGCCAACTGCCCTGGAGGACTTTAGCTTCTGGATTGCCCATTCAATATCTTCCTCTGAGTCTGCCACATTCCATCTTCCATCAGTTAGAGATAATGGGGAAACCTCAATACAGTTGTGATCGTCAAATATATTCGTAAAATGCGCCACCCAGCTTGCCCCGTTTACTCCGTTTGACATTGAGTAAGTATGTTTGACGCTACCAGTATTGATGATCTCCCAGATATGTCTGCTATCTTTTTGCAAGATTAGTTTTCGCATCTGTTCGGCTTGGTCCTGTACCCGACTCAAATTAAAGGATTTCATCCAATTTCGGTAACGCTGCCTTCTTTTTTGAATTTGCTTGCTGTCACTAGAAGAGATATCTTTTTTTAGGAGCCTTATGTCGTCCCGAAGTTTTTGCTTTTCTCGTCTTATTATCGGATTAAAAGTATGTTTTACTTCGACATCATTCCCCATTCGGGTGTTTCTCCTCACTTTAAATTGATGTAGTAACAATGTATAGTTTATCCTCGAAGTAGTTAAGTTTGCATTAGCAAAGCTAATTTTCATCTGTGCCAACTGAGGTGCATTCAGGCGTAATCTGTTTGCTCCATTGTTTATGGTGATCCTCTCCGAGTATTTATCGAGGCTATTTTTGGAGTTTTCAGCCAGTACAGCATCAAGGCGTCGTGGTCGCTCTTTTCTGTCTTTATGACTTTGAGGGATGTTACTTGGGCTAAAAAGTTCCTAGACACCCAGATATAATCGAGTATCTTCATGGATTCGCCTCGCTTCCAGGTAAAACCTGGGGGGATGTCTCCACGTGTACAACCATTCATCATAGAGCAGTCTCTAAGGGCAATCTCCTTGGACCATCGTGCACCACGGTCCTGTATTTGATCATTGCTCCTTGATCCAGATGATGTACTTTTTATCACTAGCCTGTTCACCCAGGCATAATTAAAGTCCCCACATATTAGAATTATAGGATCATTAAATGATAGTAAACATTCGTCGACTGCAGACACAACCACTGCAATGAATGTTGATTGTGAAATCATTGCAGGGTTCCAATAGATGTTGACTGTCAACGTCACATGGCAGTGTGGATTTGTAGTCCTAGAATTTTGAATTGTCGTTACTTGCACAAACATGTTTGGATTCTTGGTCGATAGAATCTTCCATTCATCGCTGTTTTTTATCATTGTTATCAAGCCAGAGAAAGGGCGGCCAAATACATTCTTGCCAGCCGGGTTGAGAAGAACTGTATAGCCATCATACGCTAGACATTCACGCAGCCATGTTTCGTTTCTTGTAAACATATGATAGAGATTTGGTCTGTTAATTGCCATTTTCCATCAAAAAGGTGGGAAAAACCTTGGGTGTTCCATGATAATAACCGATTATTGCCATCCGAACAATCCACGCTGAGCTATTGACCAGTTTGACTGTCGTCCTTTGGGCACGGTGAGTGCTTTATCCTCATCTGAGCCCACAGTTCTTTTCTTCTTTTTTCATTCTCGGTTTGTTCCACAAACGGGGAGGGTGTGCTTTCTTCGTCATGGTCGTCAGCACACAATACTTCAAAACCGAAGAACAGAAAGTCATCAGCGGCATCCTTTACGGCTAACCTTAGCGTTCTAGATTTGAGGTGTAAATTGACCCAATCCAGATGGTCCTCAGACATGTACTCAACTACCACTATGTCATCTGATTTGGTAGCTCGCAGAGTTGGGATGCACTGCAGAAGTTTTAATATGTTCCGTCGGTTCAGGTTTACCTCTTTTTGTTCTGGCAAAGCATTTTTGATTGGTATTTTCCAAGGACCTTTGTCAGTTGAGGCATTTGATTTTGTGATCTTCATTTTGGAACCTCTGTCCACTTTTTCGGCTTGTGCTCTTGTTAATTTCGGATTTAATTTGCCGCACATGGCATTTAGCTGAGCAGAAGCAACTGGCAATTTACTAGTCGGCTCATTTTTTTCCTTGTTTGTGGGCAATGGTAGAAACATCTTTATGTTTTTTTTGTTTTTTTTTAATTGCTGTACCACTAGCTTGTGATGGGATCACACTTGGTGCACCCAGCCGCGGATGAGTATCTTTGGCCTTTCCCATGACACCTGATAAGACTTCCTCCGTAGAAACAGCAACTGCATTTACCTCTTCATCGTCAACTGAATATGTTGAAAATTCACATAAATTAATGGATGACTCAGATATTTCGTCTTCGTCACAATCAGAGCTTTCCCTTGCTCTCTTTACGCATTGTTGAGCCGCCGTCATTGTTTCAGCTTCATTTTTGGAGTTAAGTGGAGCCTCCTTTGACTTCACCGAACGGAGAAAATCCCAAACGAAAGTATCTCCGTTAGGTTGCCTGAGACAACTTTCGCCGCCCCTTGCACTAGTGGCCGACCCCCAAGTATTTGCTCCGGCTCCGACGTTGCTGCCGGCGCAACGCCATTGCTAATATGATCGGGTGCTTCCTGCTGGGACAAGGAGTTGATCTGTGCACGCGGCATATGGCTCTCGCTTGCTTTGCTTGTCATCAGGTCCTTGTCCCGTACTACAAGGACGTTCTTTTCGGTTTCCCTTTGTCCATCAACTGGACACATTGGGGCCATACTACGGCCAAGCAATCCTCTAGGCTCAAGGGAGAATTTTGGGACCGGACCAGGCTTTCCAGTTGTTACTTCTGGCATTGGTATTTTTCTGGGCAGATCGTCAAACCCTCCGCTTCCCATTCGTATTTTTGTTGGAATGTTATGGCGCATCCATTTTGTGCACTCAATTACCGCATCAGTTAGGGACGATTTATCTCCGTTTGCCTGACGAGCAAGATCACATAATCTACTTTGCGTTTTTAAGGATGTCTCAGCTTCGCTATCAAGTCTGTGGGCAATTGCTTGCGAGAAGGATTCAAGCGTTGAGATCTTTGCGTTTACAGAGGCCAAAAGAGACATTTGATCACACACGGCGTCATGCAGAGATTCATACAATTTCATAAATGGCAGTAAGGCAATCGATGTTGCGGCCAATACATTATTATGGATTTGGATTCCTGCCGCCGTGGATAGGGAACTTTTAGAAGGATGTTCAAGTCTTTCTTCTTCTGCGGCCACCTGTTTCGCTCTGGCGGTGGCCCTATTTTCCTTTGGCAGACCAGCCAACTTCGAGTTACTCATTACAGCCCTCGTCTCTACGTCCTTAGTGCCTAAAGGCTCCGAATTTCCATAAGATCTTTGATGTAGAGAGTTGTTCAAAGCTGACATCGATTCCTTAGATCTATTTGATATATTACAAGGTAAGTTCCCTAATGAATTGTAATCGATGGCTTCCTTTCTGTTTGTGTGTGCCGTTTGATTTTGCCAAAAACTGTCATTTAGATGTTCATAGGTTGCCAAAAAGTCGGCCTTTAACCTTGCAGCCAACCTCGCTTCGCGGCCTGAAAGCTTCAATGGGTGTCTTACTTTTGGGAGTGTCCTGCAACTTTTGCAGCGGCAGGGTATGTAAGGCATGTGTTGCGTCCGCTTCAAGTAGAGCCATTTGGCTAAAGTATTTTACCTCAACTGAAGCATTTTCAAATGGAATTGGAGTCGGCAAGGAATCGATACTCTTTCCCCCCCCAGGATTTTGTTTCATAAAACGATTTAAGACTGCCCGCCTTCTTTGTGCCATGCGCTGTTGGAGGCACCAACATGTTTTTTTTTACGTCAGAAGGCATTGGAGATGTAAATGCACACTGCGCTGCGGGGCGTCTATTTTCAACCAGGGGGGAAGCAACAGCGCTTTCGTCTGAGATAAGACGTTTGGAATGTTGATTGCCAAAAGATCGGAGTCGGTTAATTCGAAAGGGGAAATTTGGGCGACATCACTGGCATCAATATACACCGAAGGCGAAAATACAGTATCCAGTTCAACTGAGCGACTTTCAGAGCTTTTAGAGCACACACGTTGAGGAATTAGACTGCCTTCCTTTCCAGTGCATACATTCCCTATGGAAGGGGGACACATTGCTGTCTGGGACAAGGAGGCTAACAAAGGCACTATGCCTCTCAGCATATGACTGGCAGCCCTCAAATCATCTATGTTGTCTATGTTGTCTATATTGTCAATAGAAACAATTGAGTCGTTTGGAACAGACCGGTCGACCAGGCTTACCTCCTTAGATAGTCTCTGTAGCAGCTTCCTTCGGGATAGCAATGATTTATGCCGAGTCTGCGGGCCCTCCTTCACAGTCACCATATTGCACTGATTGATATCAGCAGCTCGGACTGTTAACGGAGGCACACTGGCGTGCAGGCGGCTCGGGCGGACGTGCGGCGGACTGCGGGAGACAGAACTCGTCTCCGAACTCCGCGCCACGCTTGCACGTAGGTTTTGAAGGCTGGTCCAAAAAATTAAAGCAACAGCAACGCAGAAACAAGATCCGTAGCAGCAGCTCCTCACAGGGGTCCACACACAAGGAGTTCTGCGGGAGACTGAACTCGTCTCCGAACTCCACGCCGCGCTCCGCGCTTGCACGTAGGTTTTGTAGGGTGGTCCAAAAAATTAAAGCAACGCAGAAACAAGATCCGTAGTAGCAGCTCCTCACAGGGGTCCACACACAAGGAGTTCTGCGGGAGACTGAACTCGTCTCCGAACTCCGCTGAGGCATTATAGAGGTAATAGTGATTGGGCAGTTATGTTCGGCAATCCAATCGAGGGTCCTACCTTTGATGTGGGTAGGATCTGTAATCTTTTGGGTGAATCCTAATTCCTCAAGAGTGCTGTTGATTTGTAGGGCGTTGGGGCCACGTGAGTCATTGAATCCAAGGTTGAAGTCGCCTAGGATGAGACATTGAGTAGAGTTTCCTAAATTGGTAGGTAGTAAGTTCATGAGGTCTTCCTCAAAGGAACCTAGGGGGCCTAGTGGTCGGTATATTAGGTGGATAGTGATAGTTTGATTGTTGGCAATGGTAAGTTTAGCTGTGAGGGATTCACAGGAGCTGGTATTGTGGGGTGAGGAGAGTTTTAAGGCTCGGTTATTTTTGACAATTATAGCAAGGCCGCCACCTCTAGACGTAGTGCGATCCATGCATATAAGGGTATATTTATCTGGGATGGCTAGCATAATGGCTGGTCCTGCTGTGGGATGAAGCCAGGATTCTGTGATGGCCAGGAGGTCGAAGTTCTCATTTTGGATTATGTCCGCTATTTCAGTTGCATGGGCTACCATAGTCTGTCCTGATACTTTCTGGTTTCACCATCACCGTCTTGTGGCCAATGCTGGATTTTACTTTTATGGACTTCATTGATTCACGGTGCATTACCCTTTCTCAACTTTCATGTTGGACGTCCTTTGCATCTTGTACTCATGGTGGCCCTGAATCATGCTGTTCCATCTTCATCTTGTATCCTGGCTTGCAACATTATGTGTTACTACTGACTTCTGCAATTGTATTCGCTCTCCTCTCTTGCTTCTCCACTCTTTGACTGCTTACTCTCTGTTCTCTCCTCCCCTCCCCTCTCCCTTTTCCCATCTCCTTCCCTCCTCCCCTTACTTTCTTCTATGCACTTACTCTATCAGAATTGTCCCTGGACCTACTATGATAGCAACCTCGTCTGTCGCTCCCCTATCCCCTTACTGTTGCCCCCCCTCCCTCGAGCACTATCTGCAACGTTGTCAGGCCTAGTACGATAGTCACTTGTTTTGTTCCTCCCCTCCCTTTCTGCACCCCTCTCCCTCACCTTTTGTTTTCCTTCCGGCTCTACCAGAAATGTCTTCAGGCCTAGTATGGTAGTCGCCTGCCTGTTTCCATTTCCTTCCCACTCTCCCCCTCCCTTCCTTATCAATGTCTTAGTACTTGCACTATCTGAAATGTCGTCAGGCCGAGTACGATAGTTAATTTCACATCCTTACTGTTCATGGCCTGTAAGAATGTCGTTGTATTTTCCCTTGTTCCCTTCCTTGCCTTGCCTTGAAGCACTTTGAAACACATTTTGTATAGGCACTATATAAATAAACTATCATATCATATACCATAGAGCGGGCGTTTATTGAGGCGCCTTTTATTCCAGGTAGGGTGGGTGGGGCAAAGGGCAGCTGGACTTTGTGTTGGCATTTTGGGGAGGAGGTGGATTCTCTAAAGATATGACTGTTGAGTTGTAGTCGGTGTTGACCTATGTTGTATGTGTATAGTGGAGTGTTGGTGGTATGCAAGGTGTGCCTATTGTGATTAGGAGAGGGTTGGGCCTTAGATAGAGGGTCATAGATTCTTGGGAGTCTGGCGCGTAGTTTAAGGTTTCGCTGTTGGAGGCTACAAGGTTTAGTGGTCATGTTGGCTTGCTCCTGGGGTACCCTACCGTGAGGTAGTTGATTCTGTTGCTGAGACAAGTTCATGTTGTGAAGGGTGGTCAAATAGAGGATGGTTCTGAGTAGAACTGTGTAGAATAGTGGTAGATACATAGTAAGCTAGTGTAGGTAGCTTAGAGTGCTGGCAACCTAAATGCAGCTTTGATAGTGCAGGTGAAGATAGGTAAGCACTGTCCGATAGCTATTGGGCATATACAAGCAACCTAGATGCAATTTTACTAAAACAGGCAAGAATAGGTAGACTGGTAGCTAGTGGACAATTACAGGCAACCTAGATGTAATTTTACTAAAACAGGCATGGGTAGGTGGGCTGGTAGCTAGTGGACAGATAGGGCAGCCTAAATGCAATTTTGCTAAAATAGGCATGGATGGGTAGGCTAGTAGCTGGTGGACAATTACAGCCAACCTAGGTGCAATGTTACTAAAACAGGCAACTTAGATGCAATTTTACTGGAACAGGCAACCTAAATGCAGTTTGGCTAGGACAGGCAGCCTAGATACAATTTTACTAAAACAAGCAACCTAGATACAATTTTACTGGAAACAGGCAACCTAAATGTAATTTTGCTAGAACAGGCAACCTAGATGCAATTTTACTAAAGCAGGCAATCTAGATGCAATTTTACTGACACAGGCAACCTAGATGCAATTTTACTAAAGCAGGCAATCTAGATTCAATTTTACTGACACAGGCAACCTAGATGCAATTTTGCTAGAACAGGCAACCTAGATACAATTTTACTAAAACAGTCAACATAAGTACGAGTTTACTGGAGCAGGCAAGAGTAGATGGGCTAGTTGCTAGTGGATTAGTAGATGGTCTGCCTAAATACGGAGTCTCAGAACATGCAAGAATAGCTGAGCATTGGCTAGTAGCTAATGGGCATTTGTGGTCAACTTAAATAAACATTTGCTGAGGCAGGTGGTTATAACTGTTATGCATGTGCAGGCATCCAAATGCAAATTCGCTAACACAGGAAAAGGTCCGCAATGGAGATGCACATGTTAGCAGGGTGCTATTAATGGTAGTGTTATCTGCAGTAGACTTTCAGAGGGGGCGGATCACCGTAATTAGTCGGGGGAGACGGGCGCATCAGTAGCGGCCGTGAATGAGTAGGGAAGTACTCGTTTTAGCGTGCTTTATGTAATACAAAGGTCAGTGGGGCACCTTGGTGGTTGGAGGGCAGTGGCGGTCACGTTAGCATTATGGGTAGCGTGATGGGCGAGGCATTCTTGCAGCATGATGCATCCCACCTGCTAGCAAGGGTCCACCAATGGGTCTGCGGCTGCCAGGACGGCGGAGTCTGGAGTTTTGGGCCCTCGTGTTGTAGGCCAGCTTTTCTATTGTGAGGAACCAGGGTACGCCGAGCCAAGGGGGTGGCAGAGACGGCATGTGCAGTTCAGACAGGCTCAAGACAGACGTTGGCCTTGATTCACTGGGCCTTGTATGTGGGGCCTTTACGCAGGATCTAAAAGGGGTCTCTGAAATCCTCATATCTACTGGAATATCAATGTTGCTCTGAATCTACGTGGTCTGTGGGAGGTGTTGACATTTAGTTCCAATTGTTTTTACTTGGCGAGGCTCTGTGATGCATTTGGTGGATATTCATTGGTCACAGAAAGTGACCAATGAATATCCATGGATCATCAACTTTGGAAGATGAGCCCTGCCAATTTTGGGTGTGGGTAGGAGTAAGCACGGACTTAATGACTGTAAATACAAGATGATCTTCTTTCCCCGGAGTGTGACTGGTGGGTAGGTGGTATATATTTATGACAGTTGTTTTGTCCCAAGGCACTATTATGTGAAGGGAATCTTTGATATTGCTTTTGAAGTTTAAATCGGTGCCTCAGACAACATGTTTAAGAACAAGAAAAAGATGAAGCTAAAGCTCATTAGGGGCTAGGGCAGTATGCAAACCTGAAAGAGGCGTATTACACACACAAAGAAGTAGAATGCCCTTTAGCTATGTATGTCAATATTTCAAAAGCAATCTTCAAATAGATGTAAAACGAAATTTCGTTATTCTCGTTTATATTATTTTTTTTAAATGCAACAAACAAGATTTTAATCACCCAATAAAAAATATTTACAGTGCTAAATTGCAAATGCAAATGTGCCAATTACCAGACACTACTACTACTCTCACACCATTCATGCACACCACAAACACACCTAGCATTACCAAACATAATCAAAAATGCAGACTCGAATCATACAAATTCATACAAAACAGAACAAACTGGATACATTTAACCAAAAGGTTGTCTACAGTGTTTTCAATTGTACACAGTTTAGTATCACTGTATAGCAGATTGTATAACCATCAATAATGTTATTCCGGTGTCTCTATTTCTTAGCGATTTTAGTATTCAGTGTATTCGTCGATTCAAGTTTTGGCTTTAACCAAGATGTAAAACAAACCACAATGGCCAATGGTACGTGAGGTTTATACCTGCGTGTGGGCTGCTTTAATCACAAAACGTGATGGCCACTGTGAAGTGCCACTGTGGAACGGGGAACGTAGAACGTAGGAGAGCGTATCCGCATAAATCGAGCAGTGTAAACATGTTACTGATGGCGGATTGGAATCTGCCGCATTTGTTGTGAAGAGCAAACAGCCTTGTTAGTGTAATGAAACAGAACCTAAAGGGGTGCATCAATCGCTTGTGCTCATATGCAGAAGGAACGAAAAGCACAAGAATGTTACCTTATCTGGAGCCGCTGACACCGTGCCCCTGATGACAATAATGTATCGCTGCACTTCTGGGACTCGACAACATGTTCACCATAGGATAATTTGTCTTCATGTATCACTATTTCCCGAATATAACCATTGCCCTTTGTGAAACGTACACTATATGATAGTGTTTTATCGTGTGGCCTCAAGGACCATTGCTTGTTTCATCTTATGTTGGGCTTTTAGCTGGCAGCACCACGGATAAGCTGAAACTATTGCATGAGAGCCCAGATAGGGAGAAATGGCAAATAAGCAGTGACACAAAGCTTGAAGGTGTTGTTCGGTTATTTGCACACCCATTGATTGCCCATGGCCATGCTAATCCCTATGGCCATTCTCACACAGTTGCTGCCCGTTCCCACCCAAACACCTCCTCATGGGAACTCTGTCAGCTCGCTTTAATTAAGTCTTAGCATCAAACTTTGCATTCAGAGTGCCTGCTAGTGTTTTTTCAAAGCAGATGTCTGAGAGTTAATTACTTTATTGGAGTTGTAAACACGTCACTGCTGTAAAACAAATTTCTAAACCAGGTCTGCCTCCAGCCACTCGATTTATAAGCACTATGTTTGTCCTTCACTGAAGTCTGTTAAAAAGAACCATTGACAAAGCCAACAGTTTTGGCTTGTGTATAAGTATTAGGAATTTGCCGAGAACTGTTATTAAATGCCCAGGTACTTGCACCATTTTGCACCTGCTAGCATCAATAACGAGTTAATACCAGTACGGCAGTGCCTGGCAAGTATCTTTCCCAAGCCCAAACTGTTGGCATTGCCAATGCTTGTTTAATGAGATTTGCATCTCGTGGACTAGTATAGAAGATTTTGGCAGCATCTTGACAGTACGAAATTGTTGGAGTACTTGTTTGGCATCTTCATAAATGTTGGGGTGGCACAATATGCCTGGACTCCATGCCAAGTCAAGTAATACACATTATGCTGTGCTCTTTCATCAATCGGACGAGAAGTGTAGAAATTAAAAGTTTGACACTGCCCCATAGTATATGTTTACATTCTCCTCAGGCTTCAACAGGTTCACAAGCTCCATCGACTTGTGTGCTCACTGATCTCTGGGTACCCCAGACAGTCTGCCCCACCCTTTAAAAGCAATGATGACGTTCTCCATTGCACCATGGGCCCTGCCACCTGATCTACACCTCGCAGGCCCTCCTGTTTGCTTGGAGCTCCTCTGCAACATGGTGCCCACTGCTGCCTGCTCGCAACAATGACTCTTTCAGTCTTCATCATCTGCTGACCCTGCTCATCTCCACTCATTCTCTTCTACTGACCTCTGCCCTGGCTCTTGTTGAAGCCACCCTCTGTGTACTGCTTTCCACCGCCTACTCTCTGTAATGACAAGCTCAAGCACATTGAATATACCTAGGAAGTAGAGGAATAGATTGGGCCCTAGCAGAGTACACTGAGCCCTCGTTCGATTCCTTGGCAACCCTAACCCCACAACCAGGTCTTAACTGCCATCAGGCCCACCCAGCTAGACATGCAACACGGGTCACTGCACCCAGGGCCTCCCATGATAGGGAAGCCACCACACCAACACCCCAAGGGGACCCAAGTGGCAGCAGCCTCTTAGGCATTTGCCACCACACCTGCCAGTGCACTAGGATTCATGGGCACTCCGTGCACGTCCTGACCCAGCCACCCTCATGCAGGCAGACAAGCACTAATAAGCACTGCACAGAACTAGCGACCTCGTCCTATCTTAATCCCTCAACCTTGATTTTCATCTTCAGATGCTCTCCAGCCGACCACCTGTATACACCTAACAAGAGACCTGCAAGGATATCCCAATATATTCAACGGGTAAGCCTTTCCCATACCTACCAACCCCAGTTCTAAATAGCCACAATATACAACCCACAAGATACTCATGATAATTCTCTCCTTTCCCTCCTCTTCTTTTTCCAACACAAATTCCGGCTTGCCGTTTATTTTCATTGTATCGATCGGACTGTGATAAATGTAATTACCTAAATGACTCTCAAAACTACCGTGACAGTATACATAGCAATGAATAATCATTTAAACAACCTTGTCCATCCAAACTATATGTCACTCATATGCAATAATGATGAAATTTGGCAAACATTTAACCGTACCTTACTGAAATGTGAACATCACATATACTGTTCATCTGTCACATACCCAATGTAAACCATTTTCTACTGGTCTTGCCACTTGTATTATAACATGAACACTAATGTCACTACATGTCACTATCACTCTGCACCACAACACCCACCTCAGTTAAATGCACAGCGTTGAGAAAAGCCATCGGTTGAAACATGGGTCGGCACTTAAAAATCCTAAGCATGTAGCTTCATGACTTGCATTTTGAACAACGTACACTCTAGGATGTATGTCACATAAGTGACAACCAATGCTTCCCAATGAACGTTTGTGACCAATTGACAGAATAAAAATCAGTATCTTCTCAAAGCCTAAAAGGTGTCCAACATTATTGAAGAAGAAACAAATGTACTGTCAATTGACAACGGGTCATTACCCGATCCAGCACCAATGTACAAAAGTGTTCCAATCCCAGCAAAAAACATATACTCTCTTGATGGTCCTCCATCCCTCCTGAACTGCCTGCTTCAGCATAAGACTTCTTGTTGATCATCTACCTACCTCGTTCGGCTTCTAGGCCGCCTGGTGAGTCGTGTTGTGCCTGTGCAGTTCTCTCTTCTATCCCCTTGCTTCCCTCTCCTCCATCCTCATGGCACTCTACATCTCTCCCATCTACCCTAACTGCTATTCTATCACCTATCCTCCCTCTCTCACGAAGTGCAGAAGAAAAAAGTTTAAAAAAGATCTCATGTCTTCTAATGCTGGTTTACATATTGCAGACACCTATGTCAGCGCTAGTTCCAGACAGATTGTCACAGTTATCCTCTAGACAGTCCCCTCTCCAGACCTATGGCTCCCTCACCTGATCTCCACTCTCTCCCTTTTCTCTTCCTTGCCCATTAATGGTGGCACTAGATGGGAAGCACTCTTGGCTGGATTCTCATCATCTAGGTGCATCATTAATGCCTTTCACATTGGCACTATCATGGCTCAGGGCTCTGAACCCAATCTCCTCTTTGACAAGTGCCTGCAGGCTCTCATCAACTTCCTTCCCACTCCTGCTATCCCTCCGTCCTCTATCTCCCCTACACCACCTTCTCCCCCTCCGATGGGCGTACCACCCCCCTGTAGCCCACCTCAGAAAACTTTCAAAGGTGGTGACTGGCTTCACATAGCCCCGCTTATTGCTCACTCTGCTATCAAACTCTCTTCTGACATCAGCCTCCTCCTTGAAGACTTTGATCTGAACGTCCTCGCTCTCACCAAGACTTGGTTCAATGCCAGCTCAGTCACTACTTTTGACTCCATCCTCCTGATGGCTACAAGATCATCTCTAAGCCCTGTCCCAACCGTTCTGGCGGTGAAGTAGCCTTGATCTTCCCTGAGTAGATCCCTCTGCCCTCATACCAGCACTACTCCTCATTTGAAACCCTTGTCTGGAAGCTTGGCATCTTTCCTACTTCTTCTCTGACCATTGCCACTATCTACAGGCCCCCTGGCTCTATCCCCCTTTCCTATCAGAATGGGGCGATTCCTCCTACTCTCTCCTGACTTCTACCTCTAAACTCCTCCTCCTGGGTGATTTCAACATCCACATCGACTCTTCAGTCACGGCCTCCACTATTTTCGGTGACCACTGCATCTCTCTCTCTCCCTCACTACTCTCCCCTCTGGTCCTATCCACTCAGCTGGACAAACTCTCGATGCCTTCATCCATGCTGATCTTCTGCTCTCTAACCCTCTCTCCACCCCGTTTTCCTGGTCTGACCACACCCTCCTCTCCTCCCACCTGGGACCTCTCGGCTCTCTGACTGAACCTCCCCCAGCTCTGCGAGCCTCGTTTGCGGACATCCGTCGGATGAAACAAGTGTTGGTTGCTGCATTTGCTTCCACCTTCACCCCCCCTCTCACTTGCCTGTTGACTCACCCACTGACTCTGCTTTCAACAATCTCCATTTTTCTATCACTAATAATCTTGACATGCTTTCCCCTGTCATGAGGATGCGCCTGAAACCTGTCACCAAACATAACTATTGGTACGATTCTGATCTGGCAGGCCTGAAACGAAAGTGCAGAGCCGCGGAATGGAAGTGGCAGACCTCAAGCTCACCCTCTGATAAACTGACCTGTCCAAAGGCAATATCGTTTCTCCATTCGCTCCAAAATAAGGGCCCACATCCAGGCTTGTGTTTAGCGAGCTTCTAACAACACAACTGAACTCTTAAAAATGTGTAACTAGCCATTCCATCTGCAGTCTCTACCTCGCCTCTTCCTTCCCATGCCCTCTGCACTACACTGGCCACCCACTTCACAGCCAAAACTCAGGATAGCCTGACTTTTCTCTCTTCCTTCCCATCCACCACCCCTCCTCCCATCACCCTGCAACACTTGGCCTCTCCCCCCATCCACTCTCTCCTCCTTCTCTCCTATCACACTCGGATGAGGTCACTAGAGTTGTGCGCTCTATGAAGGTTTCCTCCAAACAAGTATTCCCCTGTTCTTGCAGAACTATTAAGGATATCGATTCCCTTGCCCCAGCACTCGCTGATTTCTGCAACTACTCTCTTGCATCTGGGTCTTTCCCCTCCTCTCTCAAGCACTCCCTTGTTTACCCCCTCCTGAACAAGCCTTCTGCTGACCCCTCGTGTCTGGCTAACTACCACCCCATCTCAATCACTCCCTTCCTTGGGAAACTCCTGGAGACATTGGTCTTCACTCAACTGACCCAGTATACCAAGCTCGTTGGTTGCTTGCACGACCATCAATCTGGATTCCGAGCATCCAGATGCATGGAAACTGCTCTTCTGAACACCCGTGAAGAATTGCTTGCAACTCTTGATTCTAACTCGCCTGCTGACGTCATTCTACTCAATCTCTCCTCTGCCTACTCCATCCTCATAAAGAGGCTTCATGATCCCCTTGGTATCCTGGGCCGGGCACTGAACTGGTTGTTACATTCACCTGGTCTCTGCGCGGACGTTGGGGCACAGTTGCAGCCCTCCCTGGAACTGGCTCCCCTTGGTCAGGCTTCTTCCCCTGCTCTTGTGTTGTGGACTGCACTGGTTGTTGGCACTGCCCCTGCGAGAATATGAGAGGCCGTCAGAATACTGTGGTCTCCCTCGAAACCTTCTTCCCAGAATGTGGTGAGCATGCTCTGACCCATATAGTCTCACCTGTTTAGTTATGATGGCGAGCTCTCCGTCCTGCGTCTCACTGGAGGGACGCTTTAGAAAGACCGAGTTTCTTCACTGGTCCATGTGCGTGGCAGCCCAGACCGGCTGTGGCTGAACCACTCCAAAGGTAAATATTCTTTCAATAATGATTATTGTCTGTATCCTTTTGTAATGTCTTTCCTTGATTATTGTCCGTATCTTTTTGTAATGTCTTTCCTTTTCCCCAATAGGTGATATGAGGCCCAGCGGTAGTTGCGGTGCGAGAAGCGAGCCCAAATGGAAGAAAAGGAAGTTCACGATGTCCCAAGAGGTGGTAAGTTTGGCTTTAAGGTCGAGCGCGAGGATTGGTCTAAGCGCGACCTTAGTGTAATGTCTTTATAGTTTTTCTAACCTTGTATTATCTTTTTCTCTTGCAGGGATTGTCTGGCGATGTCGGACTGGAAGGCTGTTATCCGAAGATCTGCCGGCAGGTGAAGGATGCCTGGATCCGCGATGATGCTGGCCGAAGGTGGGCTCCCGAGTAAGTGATGTGGCTAGGAGCCGGAATCAGGTAAGGATGTGCTCCGACTGCGGTTGCTGCTGGAATCAGGTAAGGATGCGCTCCGACTGCGGTTGCTGCTGGAATCAGGTAAGGATGCACTTCAGGCAGCGGTGAGCATTACGCTGCTATAAGCAGACTAATGGAAAGCGCTTGCATGCAGGCGGGGCAGGCTTAAATAGCCTGGTCCTGGCCACGCCCATTTGTTCTGACTCGTGGCCCCACCCTGCCACTCCTAGAGGATGTTGCACGTGCAGCCCAATTAACTGTCATGACCCTTGCCCCTGGCCCTCACTGGCAAGTCAGCCTTCTAGTTAGGGCCAGGTCAAAGGCCTTAAAACATGGGTGCACAACATACGGCCCGCGGACCAGTTGCGGCCCGCCATGCCCTTTTGACCGGCCCGCGAGGCACAAAGACTTTCCTAATGGAGGGCGGCCCGTGCTGCCTTCCAGCACGTCTCCGGTAAGTGGTCTGTTTGTGTTTGTGTGTCGGGTTTGTTTTGCTTTATGTTTGTGTGTGTATGTTGCGGGGGGGGTGTGTATGAATGTTTGTGTTTGAATGTATTTTGTGTGTATGTTGAGATGCGGGGGTGGGGGGGTGTGTCGGATGTGTATGAATGTTTGTATTTGAATGTATTTTGAGTGTATGTTGAGATGCGGGGGTGGGGGGGTGTGTCGGATGTGTATGAATGTTTGTGTTTGAATGTATTTTGAGTGTATGTTGAGATGCGGGGGTGGGGGGGTGTGTCGGATGTGTATGAATGTTTGTGTTTGAATGTATTTTGAGTGTATGTTGAGATGCGGGGGTGGGGGGGTGTGTCGGATGTGTATGAATGTTTGTGTTTGAATGTATTTTGAGTGTATGTTGAGATGCGGGGGTGGGGGGGTGTGTCGGATGTGTATGAATGTTTGTGTTTGAATGTATTTTGAGTGTATGTTGAGATGCAGGGGTGGGGGGGGTGTGTCGGATGTGTATGAATGTTTGTGTTTGAATGTATTTTGAGTGTATGTTGAGATGCGGGGGTGGGGGGTGTCGGATGTGTATGAATGTTTGTGTTTGAATGTATTTTGTGTGTATGTTGAGATGCAGGGGTGGGGGGGTGTCGGATGTGTATGAATGTTTGTATTTGAATGTATTTTATGTGTATGTTGAGATGTGGGGGGGTGTGAATGTTTGTATTTGAATGTATTTTGTGTGTATGTTGAGATGCGGGGGTGGGGGGGTGTCGGATGTGTGTCGGATGTGTATGAATGTTTTGATTTGAATGTTTTTTGTGTGCTGAGTTGGGGGGTGGGGGTTCGGGTCTGTATGGGTGCTTGTTTGAGAGTTTGCTGATTTGGGGGGGTGGAGGGTTCGGGTCTGTATGGGTGCATGTTTGTGTGTGTGCTGAGTTGGGGGGGTGGGGGGTTCGGGTCTGTATGGGTGCATGCTTGAGTGTGTGTGTGCTGAGTTGGGGGTGGGGGTTTGGAGTTGGGGGGGTGGGGGGTTCGGGTCTGTATGGGTGCATGTTTGTGTGTGTGCTGAGTTGGGGGGTGGGGGTTCGGGTCTGTATGGATGCTTGTTTGAGAGTTTGCTGATTTGGGGGGGTGGGGGGTTCGGGTCTGTATGGGCGCATGCTTGAGTGTGTGTGTGCTGAGTTGGGGGGGGGTTTGGAGTTGGGGGGGTGGGGGGTTCGGGTCTGTATGGGTGCATGTTTGTGTGTGTGCTGATTTGGGGGGTGGGGGGTTCAGGTCTGTATGGGTGCATGCTTGAGTGTGTTTGGGGCATAGTGTTTGGTTGGGGGTGAGGGGGCCATGGGGCATAGTGTTTGGTTGGGGGTGAGGGGGCCACGGGGCATAGTGTTTGTTTGGGGTTGGGAGCCATGGGGCATAGTGTTTGGGGGTGAGGGGGCCATGGGGCATAGTGTTTGGTTGGCGGTGAGGGACAGGGGGCATAGTGTTTGGTTGGGGGTGAGGGAGCCATGGGGCATAGTGTTTGGTTGGGGGTGAGGGGGCCATGGGGCATAGTGTTTGGTTGGCGGTGAGGGGGCCATGGGGCATAGTGTTTGGTTGGGGGTGAGGGACAGGGGGCATAGTGTTTGCTTGGGGGGTGAGGGACAGGGGGCATAGTGTTTGCTTGGGGGGTGAGGGACAGGGGGCATAGTGTTTGGTTGGAGGTGGGAGCCATGGGGCATAGTGTTTGGTTGGGGGTGAGGGGGCCATGGGGCATAGTGTTTGGTTGGGGGTGAGGGACAGGGGGCATAGTGTTTGCTTGGGGGGTGAGGGACAGGGGGCATAGTGTTTGCTTGGGGGGTGAGGGACAGGGGGCATAGTGTTTGGTTGGGGGTGGGGGACATGGGGCATAGTGTTTGGTTGGGGTGGGAGCCATGGGGCATACTGTTTGGTTGGGGGTGAGGGGCCCATGGGGCATAGTGTTTGGTTGGGGGTGAGGGGGCCATGGGACATAGTATTTGGTTGGGGGTGATGGGGGCATGGGGCATAGTGTTTGGTTGGGGATGGGAGCCATGGGGCATAGTGTTTGGTTGGGGGTGAGGGGGCCATGGGGCATAGTGTTTGGTTGGGGATGGGAGCCATGGGGCATAGTGTTGCACTCCAAGAGTGAACTCAATAATAAAGCTAAAACAGGCACAGTTGGGAGATGTACATCCTTTGCTTTTTTGAGGAAACCTGACTCAACGAAGGCCATACTCCTCTTGGGTAACCCAAACAGCAAACTATAGCAGTCCAAAATAACGGAATGTCCAATCAAGGGTCAATAAAATATATATAATTTAATTAAACAGACGATATACAATAACTAAATCGAAATAAATGATTGCAATGGAAAATGTGTAGTACAAAATGTAAGTTTGAAATGCAATAAAAATCGTTACCCCTCAAAAACATATCTTTTTCCATGTGTTTAATACAAATTGGGGGTTGAAAAAGCCTCCTGACATGTCCCGCCTACCGCCCCGCCCACTTTTACTTTTCGGCCCACTATAGCCCTCATGTAAGGTACTTTCGGCCCTCTGTCAAAATCAGTTGTGCACCCCTGCCTTAAAACCTCATCCAAGACTGTCTTGGAGTCAGTCCTGGCGCCTTTGGCACCAGGCTCATAACCATCATGAAGACCAACATTAGAATGGGACTATTTACTTGGGACTATTTAACTTAGGGGGGGTTCAGCCAACATGGAGGCACACGCATAGCTCAGTTACAAGGAACTGAGCTATGCGGTCTAGTCTTTTGGGTGTGGCAGGCCTGGGACTACTTTACCTGGACTACTTTACCTGAGACTATTTAAACCGCACCCAAACAGCAGAACATGCTTTGCGTTATTCTGCTTTGGGCAGCGTAACGCTCACCGTGTCCAGTTCTTTGATGCCAGCTTACCTGAAACCAAGGACCTGCAGAGAGAGAAAGGACACAACGAAACTTACCTGGAACAGTATCCTGTCTTCAATCCATTGCTGACTTCAGTTCCACTCACCTGAACTCCATCATCTGGCACTGCATGCATCCTGGAATACCATAACCTGGAAAGAGGAGAAAGAAAGACAGCATTAGTAAGCGTTTACTCACGTTTCCTCCCGAATGAAGAAAGCCACACAATTCTTACCTGGGAAGTCATCTCCTGGTCAGTATCATTGCTGCAACATTACGGCGCTCGGCGCGGAACATCGCAACCTGCAAGGAGAGAAAAGACACAGGTTAGCAATATAAAAGGCAAAACAGCGCTGCGCATTGCGCATTACTCACCGGAAGGCATCGCGCACACTGCGCTTTCACCTACCGGCCCATTCTCATCTTCAAACTGCATAACAACACCAAAATACCTTTCCATACCTAAAAGGAAAGAAGCAAGACATTATTATTCGAACTACGAGGAACATAAGAACTGCATATAAAGACTGTAACGCAGCAAACCTACAGAGTCGCAGCAGGCCTGGATTCCCACAGGGCGGCTTACACCAGTGAAGTAACTTGGTCGCTGCTCGCCCCCCACATCTACACGCCCCTGCCACGAGGAGCAGGACAGAGAATCCACCTTTTACAATATTAAGGTGAGGAGAAGGCTCAAGGGGGAGGAAGGGGTTGAGGCCAAGGGAGGTGGGAACACATATAGGCAATCTGGTGTTGAATCTAGCTCTCCTATATTGCAGCCCCATCTTTAACCAGAGGCCTTACCAAGGGACCGGGAGAGGGTTCGAGAGTGCAAATCATTTAACCAGGGCTGGGTGGTGTCACCGTGGATACCAGGTGAGCGTAACATTAACTCCTATGGCCACGCCCGACCTGGAGGCACGTGGAGGCCCTGCAGGGAAAAAAACAGCACGTGCACCAGAAGAAAGTGTGCAGAGCACACTTACTCATGAGCATGACACCAAAGGCGCCAGGACTCGGTCCAACTGGACCTTTTATGTAGTGGAGCTTGTGGTTCTTGCCCAGTAGCCATGACACTGGTTGACTTCCTTCCTCATTCACCATTCCTCCCAGGTGATCCTGGATTCCTTCTCCTCCCCCACCTCTATACCCACTTATGGTGTTCTCCAGGGCTCTATCCTCTTGCCTTGGCTCTTTAACATCTATCTCGCCCCACTAGCTCACCTGATCTCAACCTTCTCTGCGCACTTCGAGTGTTATGCCAATGACACCCAACTCTTTTTCAAACTCTCTACTGCCTCTCTTCCTACTTCCTCTGTCATTCCTGATTGCCTTTCTGCTATCCAGTCTTGGTGCACCTCTAATGGTCTCTGCCTCAATTCCAACAAGAATGCAATCCTTCCCATTGGGACTCCTGTTCCCTCTTTCCTCTATTCGCTCTGGCCACATTCTATGGGCTCTTACCCCTCTCTTTCCTCTGAAGCCAGAAACCTTCTAGTCATCTTTGCCTCCTCACTCTCTTTCATTCCTCACATCTTGGACCTTGCCAAGAAGGCCCATTTTCAACTTCACCTCCTCAGAGGTATTCTCCCGTTCATCACCTTTCCCCAGAAGCTCAATGTCTCCAGCGCTCTGGTACTCTCGAGGTTGGACTATTGCAACAGTCTCTTCTTTAATCTACCTTCCTCTTCTCAGTCCCCTCCAACTAATCCAGAATATGGCTGCAACACTTATCCTTGGCCTCAAGCCCAGGGACTGTATCTCTCCAGCTCTAAAATCTCTCCACTGGTTCTTGTTTGCTGCAAGGATCAAATTTAAATCCCTCTGCATCATCCAAAAGGCTGTCTTGGGCCAGGGCGCCCCGCTATCTGCAACTTGCTCTCACGAAATACTCTCCTTCCAGATCCCTCTGATCCTCTGGCTCCAACTCTCTGCTAGTCAAGTGCTTCCCTAAGCAGAGAGCGGCCGGCTGTTCTCTTTCCTCGGCTGGCTCCCTCCTGTGGAACTGCCTCCCTCTTTCTCTACATCTTGAGCCAGATCTCCTCAAGTTCCTGCAAGCATCTCAAGACTTTCCTTTTCTCCTCCTCGTTCCCGCCCATGCTAAACCTCACAGTGGCTGAGATTGGCGGCCTGGGCACTTTAGAGTCGGTCTGAGTCCTGGCCTTCTCTCCAAACGCCTGCAGCATCTGCCCTTCTCCTGCATTTGCCTTCGGACCCACACTGACCTTTGGTGTTTCTCAGGTCTGCACTTATTGTAGTGGCGAGTGACCCCACTGTTACCAGGTGGTCACTGCCTCTGCACTTGCATGCTCCGGATGTCACGCGGCCTGGTAGGACCGCTGTTGTGATTTTTATTCCATTGTCATGTATTGTTCCCCTGTCATTTTTATTCCACTGTCTTCTCTTCTTCCCTTGTGCCCTTCCCTGTTTACTTGTGGGCACTTTGAAACACAATGTATTGCTGCATAAGCGCCTTAAAATGCCCAATACATAAATACAATAAATATATTGTAATGTGTAAAATTGTGTTTTATATCCACCGGCCATCTTTGCGTTTCAGATCCTGCCAGCTGACAGCCCTCAAAGTATGCCTGCGAGACAGAATTACTGTTCCAAAATGGAGTTCTGGCCCAGCGTGTGAAATTGGCTTTCCATTTACTAGAGAAAGTGCGGAGGTTCGAAATGTACGTACAACACTTGACTTAGCAGGGGTGTCTGATTGCTGCCTGGCTGATGAGATTGGCAACTATCTTGACGCAGAAATGAAAGATAGCGAAGAGATTTAACACGAATAGGCCAAAGTGAGACTGCGGGGGGCAGGAAGGAAGCCAGGGAGCAAGGGGAGATCCCTTTTTAGTGACTGCGTCACTGCACCAGGAAGGGCTTGGACAGATGGTAGTACTGGCAATCGTCTGCCTTAGTCTGTGGAAAGCAATTCTCACGTTTGACAGGCTCTGGTGGAAGAGCTAGACATCCGATTTACTCTAATGGCAGGCCCCATTAAAACTCTGTGTGTGACCATTTCGCAGGCTGTTGCCTCAGCGCCCTCGCAATCTAAGCTATGACACGAAGCATCCATTTGGCTCATGTGTTGATAATGCGTCTCCTCTCGCCACCTGCTGACTTTTAAACTTCACCGGAATCATCCGTTCAGCAGAGTGGAGCAATTCAGAAAGTTATTGCGCTCACGCGGATTGCTCGGGAAAACAGCAGAGCCTTGAACTAACCTTGCAATGCAAGCTGTTTGTACAACCATCAGGGCTGGCATTAGGATTTGTGGGGCCCTGGGCTGCTAAAGGTGTGTGTGCCAACCCCGTATTTGCATAAATAGTGACATCAGTGATATTACAGAAAATAATATAGAGTGAGTCTTCAATGGTTACATGTCTTTATAACGACCCCTTTTATATATATAGAATGCACATATAGCGATACTTTTATAACATTTGTTTTGGGAGGTAAACCCGTTTCCCACCCCTAAAAACCCACCCCCACCGTTTTCCGAAAAGATTGAACCCTTTACCCCACCCACACATAAATTCTCAATATGTGTTTTCGTTATAAAAGTTTCGGTATAAAAGCACGTCTTCATAAAAGATTCGTACGTCTTCATAAAAGATTCGTTAATAGCCAACCTCATCATGTGAAGTCAAATTAAAAACATGTTGCCATGGGTAAGGCAGGAGGGAAATAAACTGTGATGTCAAGTATATGAATTGTTACTATTAATATTTACCTATGTTGAAGTAGCAGACAGTGAGAGCTGAATACCATAAGTAGGCTTTTAATTTTGGCAGACAAGTCATAGTGAGATAAAAGGATTTGGCCGAGAGCACACACTTTGGTTAAGGGGTGAAGCCTGGATTTGTGACCAGTCTGCAATTCAGGACCTTGAACACATCTCTTCCCAGATGTAATTGGTAGAAATATTGTTGTAAGAGATATTTTTGAAACTTTTGTTTGAAAACACCATTTGACTTTGGGATTGGGGGGCTCAATAATATATGCATAGGCGCTGAGTACATGGGGGCAGAGATCGCAGGTGCACCCGTTATTCTACCAATGCTCATCCAAATCACTGGTTCTGGAAGGGTTTCTTTCTCCTCTCATGCTAGGTTCAGGTTTGGTGAGTGTTAGCATGCATCTTGCAAAATTAGCAAGTGTTGCTCACTTCAAAATTGGAAAGGATCCTTATTAATGGACCACCTGACCTTTGATTGGAGGGGGTCTCCAGGCCAAATCTGCTTCGCAGGTGTAGCAGGGGATCCTATAGCAGAATGCTGCAAAGACAACTCAGCAGGTTAGGTGACTGTTGTAGAGATGTTATATGTTTAGACCTTCCTGTAAATCATATGACTTTTTTATATTCCTGCTGCAAAAGGTGCTGTGGAATGTGTTGTTTCGACCTGAGGATGGGTACAGCTCCCTTGCGTCACTCAGTGTGGGACTCTTTACCCCCATAGCAAAAATCAAAACCTGCCACCTATTCATATATGCACAGTAAGTGAACATATCTTAAAGTGAAATATACACATTTAGTACAGTTGACCTTTTCCTGTAGAAGAAAGTGCACAAGACAAATGATCATTTGCCTTTTTTAAAAAAAGTAATCAACACTGGTGGAAAAATAACATGAGAGAGGAGAATGTCCAATAACTATGCTGGCAAAGTATAAAATGTGTTTTAAATCCAACAATGTATAATTAAATATTACAAGGAAAACAAAATCCAAACAGGAGATGTGTGTCTTGATGCCACTTTTATGGGGTCTTGTGGGTAAGCGTCTACACTGGAAACATGACAACCTGGGCTGAAATCCTAATAGCCTATCACTTGAGTGAGCAATCTTTTTTTAAATGCTAGCCTCAAAAAGTGTGCGGGTGCTGTCCACCCACATGTATCCTCGACTTGTGCCCTGAAAATCAGCACAGGGCCAGACCAGAGAAAAAGGCACAGATTTTAGGCAGCTAACTGCTGTTTTCAAAATAAAGATGTCCCTTTGCCGTTCTTAACAAGGAAACATTAAGAACGTCTTGTCCAAAACAATGGTCTCTTAAATAGGCCATCACATGTAAATCGCCACCACTTAAAATGCTCTGTTTTAAGGAAGGAAGTGACAAGCAGTGCTTCTGTACGAGGCCTCAGCATCTAGTGGGCCGCTGGGACGGGGCATTTGTCTTAGCATCAGGATGGGGCATTTGTCTTAAGAGCATGCAGCATGTTGTGAGAGCTGACATGTTGTCTCACTAGTGTTATGTCCTGGCTTCCGGGTCTCCGGAAGCAGGACGTTGTTGTCAAGAGCACCCGACAGTTGCTCCAGGGCTGCGGACACGCAGCAGATCAAGCCAGATGGGGCACCCTTTGGTCCCTAGATCACCAGGGATCACTCGGTGCTGGGGGCACACAGCTGCACAAGCACACCCCTGGCCTGGTGGTCACACCAGCCAGGGTGACATCCAGGCCGTGGTCACACAGAACCAATAAATAAGACCAGACACAATGAAAAAGGGAGACAGGAGTTGCCACTAACTGGGTCTCCACTGCAGTGCCACTTGTGCCTGCAGTAGCCCCTTTTATTAACATACATGATGCAGTGATGACCCGTGTCTCGTCAGGAATCAACACACCCCCATTTAAAGGGGCACCTCATTACAACCAGGACAAATGGAAAGGGAGCTGGGACTCTTACATGGAGGTAGGACAGCCACTTTCGAAAAGAAAATTCCTTTCTATGATGGAAGCAGGCAGCTGGTGCCTGCGGGGCCCCCATTGCCATGAGGCCCTGGGCGGCCGCACACACTGCCCATGCCTCTGGCCGGTCCAGGCAATGATTTTGCAGCGTGGTCTGAAGTGTAAGGTTACTTGGCTAAAAGGCTGATAGTTTTGCTGCTTGAATTTGACTCTATGAACTATGTTTTCTGTGCTAATCCTGCATAAAAATGCCTTTGTTGATATGTGAGTAGAAGGATATTTTGCCATTCACACACTATGCGCAGAGGAATAGACTCTGCGCTGCAAACCAAAACAGCCCAAATTCTTGAAAGGCGCCTATTGATCTGAAATCAGAATCCAGGACACCATGCTTTGTCTTTTCAGGAAGATTTTCGCCCGTCTGTAAGGAGTGACATCCCTGGAGACAGACATAACGCGGATCATCAGGTGAAAAAGGCAACGGGCTTAGAGCAGCAGCATATGTATGTGTACTTGGATGCTGAATGATGCGATTCGAAATACAATAGAAATTGAATGGACAATGATCAGACAGGTTCCCTGCAAGTCGAGTAGAAATGAGAGGGAACCACTGAAAATGGTGAAACAAAGTTCCTCTTGCATCTGCAGATGGGGATTCTAGCAAGGTGTTGTTGGGCCTAGGGATGGCCCTAAACGCTCGCGCGCGCGCGCAATAATATAACGCGCAGCCACTTGCATATGCAACCTTCTTTATTGAATACAGAGCGGCAACTGCCGCACCCTTGATCCCGCCCCTCCCACGCCTCAGCGTAGCGTCCTGTACGCACAGACCGCAACGGCGGTCCGCCCACACAACGATGTGGGCTACTGATATCTCCCCCTTTTTTAACGTGTGAGTTCCAGCTCACTTCTTACCCCATTTCTTCTATGAGGCGTAGCGGTTTCATACGGCTCCGTTGGGGTCGTCTTGACCACTTGGGGTTGTCTCCTCGACAGCCTGCATCATGGTATTCCGCTCGCTCTCTGATTCTTCCCCATCGCCCATATAAGGTTCATCTCTTGTTCTGTCTTCTTTGCTGTCCCGGTTCCTTTCCCACTCTGCCCCTTGGTTAGACGTCACACGTTTGAAGTGCGATATGTTTTGGGTCACGGTCGAGCTGTCCTGTCTCTGGGCCGTCACCATCGTGCCTTTCTTGTGTGTCACCACAAGTGGGTGCATATGTAGCTTCCTCCTTACGGTTCTTTGGTTGTCGGAACCAGACCTCATCTCCAAGCTGTATGAGGTTCTCACGGGCTCGTCTTTTACCGTCGGTCACTTCTTTCATTTTTGCTTTCTTCTCGGGATCGTTAGCCGTTGCCTCCTGCTCAAGTGCTGTTGGTTCACATGGTCGGGGGTCCTCCGGTAGTCTCGTTGTGATTGGTCTCCTGAACATGAGGTCCGCAGGACATATTCCTATTGTACTGTGTGGTGTTTGCCTATATTTTCTGAGCAGTTGATTTAGGGCCTGTTCGAATGGCTTGTTTTGGACGTGGGCGATTTGAAGGGTCCTCTTGATGCTGGCCATGAACCTTTCGACATGCCATTTGCCTGTGGCCATCTTGGTGTTATCTTGCGATGGTGGAAGCCCATATACTTTGCAAAGTTCTGGAAGTCATGGCTTTTGAATGAGGGACCGTTGTCCGACTTTATGATCTTGGGGATCCCGTATGCTGACAGCATGTGGTCCAGTGCAGGGGTGATGCTCGATGTTGAGCTGCTTTCTACTATCTGCACGGTTGGGAACCGTGAGTTTTCATCCATGAGCACTACGACATGCGTG
The DNA here is from genome assembly GCF_040938575.1 of Ambystoma mexicanum. NCBI lineage: Eukaryota > Metazoa > Chordata > Amphibia > Caudata > Ambystomatidae > Ambystoma > Ambystoma mexicanum. Next base: position 759,285,776 of record NC_090941.1, read on the forward strand.
CCATCGCTTAGGGGTCCAAGTAGGTCTACAGCGAGTTCTTCCCACACTTGTTTTGGTAGCGGTGACGTTTGCAGTGGGTTTGGATGTGGTGGTGGTGACACATGCGCACAGATGTGACAGCAGCCTACTATGTTCTCCACTAGTCTGTCAAGGTGTGGGAACCATACCTTCTGCCTGAGAAGGTGCTTCGTTGCGACCACCCCTCGGTGGCCTTCATGCGCCAGATGCACTGTTTTGTCCCTGAGTGTTCTTGGAATGATCACTTTGCATCCTTTCAGTAGTATGTGGTCTTCAACCACTGTTAATTTGTCTCGCACTTGATTGAGCCATTTGACATCTTCTTGCGTGGTTTCTGCCTCCGACCTTGCTTGCTGTCTCATGAGCGTCTTCTTGTTGTTCTGCAGGCAGTGTCGCGCTATTCGGAGGGCTGGGTCACGTTCAGATTGGGTGGCAAGTTCTGTCCACCCCACCGGCATCGGTTGAAGGTGGTGAACTACGTAGTTTATGTACGCATCCGCGATGGAGGGTCGTGTCTCGGTGGATTCTGTGGGATGACGAGACAAGTAGTCTGCCGGATTTTCGTCTTTTCCGGGGCGATGCCTCACTGTGAATTTATAGTCCTGTAGGCGTAGACCCCACCTGGCGATTCTTGGCGGCATTCTGGCTTTTGGGTCACCATATATGGTGAGCAGCGCCTGATGGTCTGTGATTATCGTGAACTCCTTGCCAAACAGGAACAGATGAAAGTACTCGCAGACCCACACCACTGCCAAGCTTTCTTTTTCTGCCTGAGAGTACGCCCGTTCAGTGGGCGTAAGACTCCTGCTGGCATGGGCCACTATGTATATGGTTTGTGGGTCTGCCGAGTCCCTTTGAGTGAGCATGGCACCCAGTCCCACCGGGCTGGCGTCCACGATTACTTTAGTGTCCATCAAAATATGCCATGTCTCCCGCTTGCGAGATGGCATCTCAGATAGTCTCAAAAGCCTTCTGGCACTCCGGCGACCATATGAATGGTGTGTCCTTGCACGTGAGCAGGCGTAGAGGGTTGCTCACGGTCGCATAATCCTTTAGGTATCGTGCACAGTAGCTGGCTAGGCCTAAGAACGAACGCAGGTCTGTGATGTTTTCAGGTGGTGTGGCCGAGTTAAGTGCCTTGACTGTCTGGGTCTGGTATCATCCCGTTTGCTGAGAAAATGTGACCGAAAAACCTTAGGGACCCTTTTGAGAATTCACATTTCGTTTTATTGAGCGTAAATCCTGCTTCTTGTAGGGCTAGGCACACTCTGTGCAGTGCTATGTCGTGCTTCTCCTGTGATTTACCATACACCAGCACATCTTCCGAGTAATTCAGACAATTTGGAACATGGCAGATTACCTTGTGTATTTCCTCCTGGAATATTTCGGCGGTGGGTGAAATGCCGAAACTGAAAAAGGCCAAGATGAGTAACAAATGTAGTTATGTAATGGGACTCCGGCGAGATTTCTATCTGATGATATCCTTTCGTTAAATCCAGTTATGAGAAGATTTTCACCCCAGGGAGGAGGCGAATCATGTCATTGATTCTGGGTGCCTGATGCCTTTGCCTCTCAATGGCGATGTTGGCCCTGCGCATGTCAACGCACAGGCATATGGATCCGTCCGGGGATTTCTTAGGGACGGGGACAATGGGTGACACCTAGGGCGTGGGGCCTGACACAGGTTCGATGACGTTCATTTTAATCAATTTTAATCAATTTGTCCAGCTCGTCCTCCACCTGCCTTTGTATATTGATAGGAATGCCTCGATAGTGTTGTGCCACTGGTTTGATGAGTGGATTGATGTGGAGCCAAACCTTTCTTCCTTTTAATTTACCCAGTCCGTGAAATAGCTTTGGGAATGATTGTTCAACTGCGTCTGGGTTAGAGAAATATTTGTGGGCCATCAGCTGGTATAAGATGTGTACAAGGCCCATGTCCACTGCCGTCCGGAAACTTAGTATGCATCCATTGTTGGCCTCAGTTTTCAAAATATGTAGGGGAATTTTGGCTGCATGCTCTTTGTGAGTGCACCATGCTGTGATTGTGCCTATGCAAGGCAGTGGTGTCGTGGCGCCGTATGGATATATGTCCACCGTGGCTGGTTTTACTTTGGGCATCGGTGTGAGCGACTTGAATTCTTGTTCACTGATAATGTTGACTGTCGCTCCTGTGTCTATCAGGAATTTCATCGGGGTGTTATTTACATGTAGAATGAGGGTGGGGCTGTGTTGGGTGGCCGCAGTGTTGTTGTTGAGGGCCCACACATATCCCTTTTCCTCTGATCTTCCTCCGACGAGGGAGATTCGCTGCTGGAAGGGGACCGCATTTCGGTGTATCTTACGAAACGTCTTCTTTGAGGGCGTCTCGCCTCTTCCTGGGGTCATCTGTCTTCGTGCGTGTAAGCGTTTCTCCGGTCTTTTTCTTCCCTCTTGGACTTTGGCAGGTGTATTTGCGCCTTTCTTGAGGTCGATGTCTATTTGTGAATGGTCCTGGGGCATTTTTACACATGGCCCTGTCGTGGTCCATACCCCCGCATGTGGCACATTGTTGTCCAAACGCCGGGCAGTCCCCCACATGTGGGTATTCATAGCCACATTTGTAACACGTGGCATCAGAGCGTTTGTTTCCTTGGGTGGGGTTTGCATACAACTTGTTGATAGTGTCACTGGTTTCTGTGTGCTGTTGTATGGACACTTTTCCCAGATTGTCTAACTGCGAGTCTACTGCGGCCTCCATGCGAGCCAGCGCCAGGATTTCTTCAAGAGACCTTTGTTTCTGCAGCAATTGTTTCCGAAATTGTTGAGAGAGACAGCCTGCTGTGGCTTGCGATCTGAGTGCCTCCTCATTCGAGTATTTATGAAATTCACAGTGCTTGAGTTTGATGCGAAGACGCATGACGAAATTATCAATGGATTCCCGTTTTTCTTGTCTAGTCGTGTGAAAGATATGGTGGTCGTAGTCAACATTAGTGTGCGGGGCAAAGTATTCTGACAGTTTGGCGTGGAGTGCTTGGTATCTTACAGTGTCCACGTCTAATAGTTCACCCGCAATATCCCATACTGCTGGCCCTACTGCCATAAAAAGTGTGTTTTTACGTCTTTCATCGTCTGTTAGGCCAATAGCTCCCGCATAAAATTTGAAATCACGAAGCCATGTGGTCCAGCGCGGTCCTAGTTTGGAGGTGTCTCTTACCTCAAATGGGTTGGGCATGTGCATCACTTGTGATGAGCCACTAGCGACCTGTGGTTGTTGTGGATCATTTCCTTGAAGGTTGTCTGCTCCCCCCGAGGATGACGCAGTTGCGAGTGCAGGGTCTGACATGTTTGTGTGTCAGAGTATCGTGTTTCCAATGTGAATAAACCAGGAGCCCCTTTTGTGTGTTGTGGCCGTAGGAAAATGGGCATTGATTAACTGTTTTGTCTTGCTTGTGGGCACGTGTGTCTCACGTGCATGTGGCTCCCTTGCGAGCGTATTGTTGGAATTTTGCTTCGGCGCGACTTGAATTTTGCAGGCTTGTGCGATGGGAGGTCTCCGGCCTTCCGTGTGCCCTTGTTGATGGCGACCTACCAGCTGACTCTGTGGGCCTCTTCAAGCGTGTCCGTTCGATGCTTCTAGCAAGAGTCGAGAAGTGGGCCTGGGGGGATGCGCGCATATTATTTCGCCATTCAGCTTCCCTTCTAGGCGCCTCGTGGTGAGCGTCGGAGAGATAACGCGGCCCTTCCAGTAGGCAGGCCCGGGTTTCACCCTGGGCCGCGGTGCGTGGCGGCGATGTATTTCGAATGGGGCGCGCCAACACGCTTCACTGCCTGGTGGCAGGCCCGCAATCGTGTGGGTGGAGGGTGTACCCCTCATCGCCATTGTTGGGCCTAGGGATGGCCCTAAATACGCACGCGTGCAATAATATAACGCGGAGCAACTTGCATATGCAACCTTCTTTATTGAATACAGAGCGGTAACTGCCGCACCCTTGATCCCACCCCTCCCACGCCCCAGCGTAGCGTCCTGTACGCACGGACCGCAATGGCGGTCCGCCCACACAACAATGAGGGCTGCTGACAAGAAGACGACGCAGAACAAGCCTGCAAGGGGCCTGGGCCATACAGCAAGAGTACAAAACGAAAGAAGGAGAAGGTGTTGACAAAATGGCTCTCATAAATCCAAGGAGTCCAGACAGGGTACACAGTTAGATCCAGGTGTCCAGTAACCAGACCCACATAAAGGATGTGTTCGACAGGGAGTAAATACATATGCACATAGTAAGGAACCACTCGAAAAACACAAGGCTGAAAATCAACAGAAAACACAGGGCTGAAAAGCAACAGTTGAGGAACACTGTGGTAATAGCAGCAGGTGCTCTGATTTCCAGATAAACCGTTTTCGACATTATAATGGTGCGCATCATGTGTGACAAGGCACCGTGCTTGATATCACCGGATATCTTGAAGCTAGGTAGTGAATTCCCCGAAAATACTTCACTTAACTTGGCCTAAGTGGCAAGACAACCTGCAGGCCACCTACAAGGAGACTGGGTGTGTCTTGTGACAGTCATGCCAGTCTGCGACAGCCCAGCACATTACGCTTCACCCAGTTTGGCAACACTCAATCTTCTCTTCTCCACTGACATTGCACTGTATTTCTCTTCTAAAATCTCCATAATCAGAGACACCCTGACATCCCTCTTATCCCTGCCTCAACCATCAGGCCTCTCTGCCACTCCTCTTACACTTCCTTCTTCCGTATTCTAATTCCTTTCCCTGAATTCGCCTACGGAATTGACTTGGAACCTCTGGGTGGCTAACGCATGTTGTGCACCTGTGGATACTTTTGAACCACAGCTGATTAAAGACCTTTCAGCCATTCCTCTCCCTCTCTACAAGGCCTGTTTCACCGATGGGATTTGCCTGCTACAAAGCTGCAACGGCAATAACTATTAAATGCAAGCCCTCTGCTAGGGGATCATGCAATGTTGTGTGAGGTCTCCCCTTCCATATTCTGACATATTATTATATCAGTAGAAGATGCTTAACAAGCAGATAAGCACATTCACACGACTGTCCATGAGATGTTGATGCATGGAAATGGGAAAGAACATCAGCAAACAGGCGGGTTGAAGATCGCTCGCCATTTAAAGCAGCAACAGTCGTGCAGCCATCAATGACATACACTCTGCGACCGGCACCTGAGAAGTAGACTGTGAACTCAGGAAAGGAGCCTGCACCAACCCTGATCAAGATCCAAAAGAAATGAGGGGAAAAGGAGATGTGCTTGTGGCAAATATAGATAATGAGTAATCAAAGTGGACTTCATTTAACACATTGGTAAAATAACCAGCAGTATCAAGGAGACAGAAACGGGTGTTGGTGACATGGACCGTATTTTAATTATTTATGTATACACAGGAAGAACAATGCTCTTTTTATCACAAAAGAACATACAATAGATAAGAAATCAAATTTGACAGGAAGCAGTGAGCCTCTTACAATATGGTGTGTTTGAGGGACATTCTGACCAGATTGTGGAGGGGAGTGAATGGAACAGTCACCAGGGACGATACATAAGTGAACATAGATTGGGGACAACCACCACTGGACATTTCTAAGTGCAGGTAGGTGGTATGGCCACCTATGTTCAGAATGAGACCATGATTGGGGGAAGTGCTAGAGTGGAGGCAGATGAAGTGAGGGATAGAGGCAGGTTAGAGGTGAGGGAAAAATGTTAGCTACAAGACAGATGAAAGGTAGGTTAAGAGGGTAACTCAGAGGCGAGGAGGTAGACTTTTAGTTTGGTTTAGAACAAATCCGTGTGGACTGTTTCTCGGATGTCTGGGGGAAGAGGATTCCGTGCAAGTGGAGCAAGAAGAAAGAAAGAGGGGAAGCGAGATGAAGCTGTCAGGCATGGTATCAAGAGAGAAACAGACTCAAAAGTAACAGTTCGAAAACCTTTATTTATAGGTTTTGTTGGGTTGGTGGAATGCCTAAGTGGTCTCTGATGCTTCTAAAGGCTGTTGATGTCCATCAGTCCAAAACCAAAGTCTGTCTGTTTCTAAACCCATGCTTGCCCTCACTCTTAGACACAAATGTGTTCAGAAATCTTCTTAAAGAAAGATTGTTGGTTAAAAAGGAAATGTAAACCACAGCTGGTTTCAGATGGTCTTACCCATGGGTGTAGTTCTGCTAGTTCAAAATAGTTCAACTCAAAAGGGTTGCCCTTGGAACCTTCTCCATGGGTCTCTTGGGGTTCCCTTCACCAAGCTTTGATCCTTCCAGTTCCAAACAAAAAATATCCTGTTCCTGTTAGGCCTCTCCGGGTTCCCTTCCCCAAGGTTTAGGTCTCTCTCCACAATGTTCAACAATGTCTCTGGTGGGCCTCTTTGGGTTCCCTTCCACAAGCTTAGGCCCCTCTTCTTCAAACTTAACAATGTATTTTGCAGGCCTCTCAGGGTTCCCTTCCCCAAGCCTAGGCCCCTCTTCTTCACACAAAAGTTCACCTTGTCAAGATGCACTGTTTTAACACACAGTTCTTTTCATGGGGTAGGTTGAATGGCACCCTCGCTTTGCTTTCTTTCACTCGTTTTCAATCTTTCATTTATTTTCAATCTGTCCAGTCGTCCGCACTCCCCTTTCCTGCTTTGGGTTGCTTGCACCCTCACTTTACTGTCTTTCGCTTCGCGCCCGTTGCTCACTCGTCTTTTTCCTTACTTTCATTAAATTTCCGCTTACCTCTTTACTTTCTGCTTTCAAGCCGCCGCTCCCGCTCAAGCCATCCTCACACTCCTGGGTTCCTCTCATTCACCTAGCTAGACTCACCCAGACAGCGCAGCGCCATCGAGCAGCTCCCCGGGATACGGGGCGTGAGGTCAGGTCTCACCACCTGCCGCTCAGACACACCTGGTACTGACACATGTCATAGGGGAACGAGCAGTGGCCTGGACATGGCCAATAAGCAGCACCTCGCCTTCCTCTGGCTTCATGGAGATCCGGCTCCTTTACCATGCTGCAACCCCTTTGGTACACCAGGCCAGCGTCTCTGCGTCCCGTTCTGCTCTGGTCCTTCCAGGCTTCTTGTGTTACTGCCTTCACGTTCCAACCAGCAATCCCAGCTCGCTTGTACTTCTTGGCAGAATCACACCTTTTATACCTGAAGTAATTGTCAGTTGGACAGTCTACTGGTGTTACATGGTAGGCCTCACTTTGTATCCCTATGTTGTCTCTATGGGTAATCCTCATTGCTCCTGATCCTCTATTCGTCTTCCCAGTACTTATTGGAAATGGGGAGGGGCATACAAGAAAAGATGGGGTTTTATGTCTATAGATGACATTATTATAAGGCAATTGGCAAAAGAGAGGCAGGAATCCCCTGGTCCTGTTTTTATATAACACATGTGATTCCCTTTGTGTCAGGTTACTCTCCAGCCCAAACACCCTGACATGAGGGTACTGGTCTTCATAGTACTTCCTATGATTTAAACTAGGGGAATACAAAGAAGGGTTGGGATTGGAGTTGTGTCTTTGTCTTATCTTGTCCTGCCTCCTTGCTGGGTTTTGTTCCAGGATGACATGTTTGCCTCTCTCTCTCCCTCGTTAGGGACCATGGGACCTGCATATCCCAAAAAGGCTTCTGGGACTCCTTTACCTACCATCTCATTGGGATACTGTGTCCCAGCTAGGGTATTCCCCTTAGTGCAACCCTGGTCTCCATTACCCAGGTGATCCTCCCTCGCTTGTCCACCGCCGGGGTTGGGATCCAAAAGCGATGGTCCTCCCCTGGCCACCTGAATAGAGGATTCTCGGGGTCCACATGGGCGAATACCCCGAGGTTTCTCACAAAGCACAGGATGGGTGAGGAGCCACAAGTGTAGTCGAGGAGGCAGAGCGGAAATAACGAGAAGGCTTGTGGCAGTGGTGCCTTACCATGGATACATTTGTGAACCAGGAGAAGTCATTTAAATCTGGCCCTGTTTTGCATTGTCAGCCATCCAGCCTGGTGGTGGTAGGATGAGGAAGCAGGTGTGAAGTGAGGGAGTTCAAAGAGAGTCCTGGTAGCAAAGTCAATAATCTTTTCTAGAGGACAGAAAGCACAGTTGGGGAGACCAAATAGGATGCTGACACAGTAGTCCAGTTAAGAGAAGACAAGAGTGGTTAAGAGATGCTTGGCGGTGTTGAAAAGAAGGAGGTGCCTGATTTTTCTAATATTTGAGAGGTTGAGGTGAGCTGCTATTCCAGTTTTGGAGATGAAAGTAGAGATGGTGTGAGAAGGGTCATAGATGACACCAGGGTTTCTAGCTGAAGAAGAGTAGAGGAGAGTGTCAGGTGGGAACTGGATGGGCAGAGGAAGAGATAAGGGAGAGAATTTGGCAGGGAAGAAGAGCACCTCTGTTTTGGTAGAGTTTAACATTAGAGAGTGCAACGCCATCCAATATTGAATCCAATATGGCAGAGAGACAGTTGGACATTTTGATAGAGGGATCAGATGATGTCATCCGCAACAGTTGGTACAAGAACCCAAAGGAGGAGATTAGTGCCCCAAGAGGTGTTGTTGCTCCAGGAGACAGAGATTTGGTGAGGTGCCAGGTAGGATTTAATCCAGGCAAGTGCTTGATCGCAAATCCCAAGAAGAAAAAGAGTATTAAGGAAATCAGAGAGATCGACAATTTCAAAGGCAGCAGAAAGGTCAAGGAGCATTAGGATTGGGGATAGGTTGGAGTGCTTAGCAGAGGTGATTAAGTTGGACACATTCATGAGAGCAGTTTCCGTGGAGTTACAGAAGCAGAAACCTGCTTGTAGGTGGTCTCGAAGGATGAGAATGTCTAAGAAATTGGTAAGACGTTTAACACAACTCTTTAGAGCACTTTAGAGTAGTGCGAAAAGGAGAGACACACAGCGATGGTTAGCCAGTAGGTTTGGGTAAGCTTCTTGATTTTTTAGGAGAGGGTTGACGGTGGCTGTTTTGAAAGTAGAGGGAAAGCAAGCATAGTTGAAGGACAGGTTAAAGAGTTCAGCGAGGTGAGAGGTCACTAAAGTGGCAATAGGCTTGACTAGCTGAGGATAAAGAGGGTCTGATGGTTAGCCCTGATCTGTAGAGATAGCACTTCTTCGGTATTAGTGTGCCCAAAGTGGGAGATAGAGGCAAAGGATGATGGTAGAGTAGGCAGAGTGTAAAATGTAGGAAGAGGGCGTGCGAGGAAGGTCAGGAGAGAGTCTCTATTTTTTAAAATGTTTGCAGCAAGGTATTCAGCTAGGTCATCATCTGTGGGAGTGGAGTTGATAGTCATAGACTTAGGAGGAGTGAGGAGTGAGTTGAGGGTGCTCTGTACTCGGCGAGGATGGTTGGAGTAAGAGTCAATGAGGGTTAAGTAGAATTCACTTTTTGCTCTATCAAGAGTGGACATGAAAGAGTTTGGAGCTGTCAATCCCAGAGGAGTTATAGACACAACACTCACTCTGGGTGTCCTCTTTTTGGCCCTCTTCCATGGGACCCCTGCCGATCCCGGTTAAGAAAGTGAAAAACTTGTGTGGTGCTATCTGCATCTCTGTCTATGGACCAACAAATCTCTGCGGTCTGTCAGGCTGGCCATTTTCAGCTGCAAATTCTGAGGAGAGTACTACCTCTGATTCCAGCCCCATTTCACCCCCCAGTGGTAGCAGCCATGGTTCTCCCTGTATCTAGCCCAACCCAAGGGCTTGACCAAACGGCTGCAGCAGCTGCAGAATTTGGCCGCTAGGGTAGCTATGCGTACTCCTCTTGGAGCTCACATCTCCCCGTTGGTTACAGGCCCTGCATTGGCTTCTTGTGGCCCAACGGGTAGAATTTAAGGCTATGTGTATTGTACACCGTGCCCTCCATGGTCCGGGAGTGGAGTATCTCCAATCCAAGTTTATGCACGATCATCCACCCATAACCTGCGATCAGCCACTTCCGAACAACTTGTTGTGCATAACCACAACAGAGATCGGGTTGGTGGCCAGGCCTTCTCTATTGCTGCAGCAGTTCTGTGGAATAATCCACCACTCGCCATCAAGAAAACCCCTAACTACTCAGAGTTTAGAAGGCAGGTCAAAACCTACTTATTTTGAATCTTCATGGGTGACTGTGCGATTTATAATAACTATTAACATAACATGACATAACAACTCCTCCCAAACCACGGAAGCCGAATGGAGTACAACCCTCCCACCTTGGGTGAGTTGGCACGGGTTCCGGATTTGATATAACAGGTCACCAGGAGGCAGCCAATGTGGGGAAGAGGGCCAGGGAGAAGTTGTGGATAGCCTATCAGGGGTTAGGGAAACCAGAAACAGGATTAGGGAACTTGATTTGATAGGTAGGGGGAGTTACGGAAGACCATGCTACAAGTACCCGTAATGGATATGTGATAATCCTAGATGCATAGTGCCATATAAACAATCCTGCTCCACAATAGAATCTAGATACTTAAACCTGTTTTTCAATTCTATGATTCCTCCTAACATGTGACTCACAAACAATATATAGTACTAACAATAAGATGAACTTCGCAGACATAGAACATGGTGTTAACAAACGCTGGCACGCTTTCAGCATTAAGCGTGCAAAAACACTTGTGCTGAAACCATAATGCAAGCAACCCATAGAAAAGCAGACAGTACAACGGATACAGATTTCCACATTACTCCCAGGTTAACTTGATGATAACATGCAATTCCTGTGTCTTTCTCAGCACGTTAACCTGTTACTTCACAGGGTTACGCAGCATCACCCAAAACATAGCGTATCAACATAACTAAGTACCCCCCACATCAGCCACACCACGCAGTTGTCATGGATTAAACACAGTATCACTATTGGGAGCGTAATCAAATGATATAAGTCAAAGACCACCTTAAAGGATACAAGTGTTGAAGGCAGTCTCTTGGTCTGGTTGGTGTATGAAACAGCTCAAGTAGAACGATCTGGTCTAAATATGAGACCTTCCAATTGATGTCACTCTTTGACTGTATTATATCCACAGTCAAAGGGAGGAATCAAAGGAAAGGGCAGGGAACACAAAGCACTTGCCAACTGTAAGAATAATAAAGAATATGTCAGTAGGAATGTCGACTGTTTAGACCATAAGCTATGTTAAACACAAGTTATACCACTAACCTGTTGCCGATTGCAAATCAGAATAAATCTGTCACAGAACACCAAGTTAATACAGTGAAAACAATGACAGGAAGGACAGGTTAGTATAGGTAACTGGTCCCGAATGGCACAAGGGTCACGCTAGTGTCGGGGTGGTGCACAGCTGGATAGCATCCAATGAAGTCTCGCGCACAATGAATCGAATGATGGAAAGTGGGCATAAGTCCTTTGTAGTATAGTAGTCCTTGACGGAAGAAAGTAATCAATACCCTTAGAAGGAAAATACTGAATAGTTCTAGGAATATTCCCCCTGGTAAGGTAGTGCGTAGAAAACAGGATACGCACTAACCAATGACTTGCTGGAGGAAAGCTACTGGTACTGGAATGGTATTGGAGCTTAATCGATTATACTAACAGCGTATCACTTTAACAAACTAGTAGGATTTGATTTATGGGATTCCAGGACAACCGTTGAACAAACACGGATGTAAATGCTTACCCAATGCAAGTATAGTCCAATATACCAGCTTGGCCGGAGGTAAATAAAAGGAATCAAGCTGGCTGATGTGAATCCGCAGCGAAGGGCGCCAAGACCATGTGCTCTATCGCGGAACAAAAAATAAAAGTTATCCGCCTTGGAAGGAATCGGAAAGCAGACTAAAACAAAGGGCCTCATTACAAGTATGGAGGTAAAGAAAAAAGGAAGGCGGAATGGCAATACCGGCATCGTTAACGGGTCCGGGCCATTATGAGCCAACAACCCGCCAATACCACCACTGCCCATACCGTGCCCTTTCTTACTGGCATGCGCACGTACACGCACCCCTTTGCGGCGCCAATACCGGGGTGCCGCTAACAGGAGGACATCACAAGTTACGCGGGCATGCACTTACCGGCATCCCGAAGGTGGTAATTAGGGCCTGCACGACGGCGGCAATACAGGCATCGCGGACCACCCGCAAATAGCAACCTGCAGTGCAGGCAACTGCCACAGGGGCACACAACCACCACAGGTGGAGTCAATGGAGCCTGTCCCTGTACAAAAGGAGTCACCCCTTCCTACACCAAAATGATCCCACTACCTGTTGATATCATGGGGTTGGATGACATGCCTGTACTGCTACAACAACAGCAACAACCACAACAACAACAACTACAACAACAGGCAGCACAGAGGAGACGCAGGAGGAGAAGGAGGGTGAGACAGGCCCAGCAAGTTCCACCAGTGCAGCCAGTGGTACAACATAGGCAGCCACTCGCATCAGACCCAGTCTATTCAATCTAACCCCTGAGCAGATCCACACCATGGTGTACCGGTTGTACCGAGACACCATCACCACCATAGTGGACATGATACACAATGACATTGTCCGCCTGATAGAAATCCGCACTGCCATCCCCCCGCTACTAAAGGTGGTGTCTGTGCTCCACTTCCCTTCCTGGCCACAGGCACCTACCAGAACACAGAGGGGCAGCTGCATGGCATATCAAAACCACTCTTGTCCCGCATGCTGACCCAAGTGCTTGATGCCCTCCTGAAGCATGCAAGTGTCCACATTTCTCTACCACGGACTGGCCAGGAGCTCGCTGACACCAAAGTAGGCTTCCATGCACTGGCAGGCATGCCCAATTGCGTCGGTGCCCTCGACTGCACCCATGTAGAATTGGTGGCCCCTCATGCCAATGAGGTGATGTACCGCAATTGCAAGCAATACCACTCCATCAATGTGCAGATGGTATGTGACTCCAGCAAGATCATACCACGTTGATGCGCCCGATATCCCAGATCTACACATGATGCCATGGTGTTGCGTAACTTCACGCTACTCCGCTACATGGAGCGACATGCTGGACGACGTGCCTGGCTGCTCAGTAAGTTGCCTGACTGGGCCATGGCAGTGCATTGGGGTTGTGAGGTGGGGGAGATGCATACTTCACCTGGGTGGGATTGGGGGGGGGATGCATACTCCACCTGGGTGGGATTGGGTGGTGAGTGGACAATGCACTCAGAGCTAAACACTGTTGTCCTGAACATCCCAACCTGAACATGACACATCAATGCCATACATAAGACCAATGCCGCACATCAATGACAACATGCCAGACGCGCAAGCAGGCCACCATGGGTATGTCAAGCGATGCATGACTAATCATGGTTACAACTGTGCCAATGCCGCTAGTGTGATTAGGTAAAGAGTAGCATACACTGCAATAATGGGTGGCAAGACATCGTTCCGCATCCACAGTACATCCGCATCAGCATGCAAGTGAACACCCTGCATCATCTGTACAATGCAATCCACACTAGTAGACCATTGTGCATTACACAATGCATCAAATGAACCTGTGTGCATACATCCAGGGACATGTGCATGTCAACACCAAATAGCTGCAGCCATGGCCGTTAATCCTAAAGGTGTCAGCTCAGATTGACTCACACATACCTCTTTGTGCTCCCATGCAGGTGATGGAGGCTATGCCTTGAAGCCGTGGCTACTTACCCCTGCCGGAACCCGCATAACAGGCACGAAGAGGAGTACAATTGGGTTCATACCCGTACCCATGTTGTGATTGAGCAGACCTTTGGCCTGTTGAAGGCACGGTTCCGCTGCCTAAGCAGGTCTGGTGGAGCACTCCTTTATGGCCCTGAGAAGGTGGCAAAGATCACCATGGTCTGTGTCATGCTGCACAACATGCGCATCCGGAGAAACGTACCACCGCCACCTGACATTGACATGCATGTACCGGGTGATGATGATGGAGGAGAAGAAGCACCCCTGGCAGTACGTGATGCACAAGATGGCCCTGCTGCACGCCAATCACTGATTGAGGATTACTTCTGAACCACAGGGACGTTGATGGTTATGTGTCAGTACTACACTGAGCACTGGGACCGTGTGGACATGGACACAGGGTGTATGGGGAGTTGGGCACTGTGCGCTGTCATGAATAGAATGAACACACACAAAATGAACAATGTGCAGGCATGACATGATTTTGAACACAACGGGTGTATTAAGAAAAATAACAACATTGTGCTTCCTCCCTCCACCAATGACACGCCCCCAAAACACTCCAACACCCCATACTGCCCCAAACACCCCATACCCCCAAAAAACCCAAACCCTCAATAAACACCCCCTTAATCCCCTCAACACCACCAACACCACCTCCCTCCTCACCCATTGACATCCCACACACAATGTGGTTGGACCGGCTATTTCCAGACTTTTTTTGTGTCGGGGGGCAGCATTACTGTGTGCCTCGTCATCCGCACAGGGCTTGAGGGAGTGGAGCTTGCAGGTGTGGACGATGGGGTGGAGTTGGATGGGTTTTGCACCGCCGGTGCATGTTGTTGCTGCTGCATGTGTTCCAGCATCCTGTTTAGGACCTGTGTGATGGCCCCCAAACTGTCACGTATCATTATGGCACTCGAATTGATGGCCGCAATGGTTCCAGCATTCGCCTCCCGGATCTCACGGCATGTTTCTTTGCTCTCGGCCACATATTGGCACACCAGCTCGATCATTGAGTCCTGCTGGGCCTCTACCCTTGACAGGCGTGCCTCCATGTCAGTGGGGGTTGTGGAGGTGGAGGGTGCTGCGGCTGGTGGGCCATTGCAGGGCTGGCCTCTGAGGTGCTTGTCAGATGCAGACTGTGCAGTTGAACCGTTGGTTCCTGCATGGGGCTGGATGGTGTGCCCTGAGTGGTGTGGTGGGGGGTGGACGGGGGCTTGGTGTGTGGGGACATTCGACATGGATTGTGCCGTCAATGTCCTCGTACTCCTCTGCTTGCACATCCACATCGCTGAGGGGGCTGTGGCTGCTGCCTCACCCACTGAACTGGTGGCTGTGGACTGCGTGCCATCAGCCTCGCCTTCAGCTGTTGTTGCCAGCTCAGTATTTGCAGTCTCGTCTGCTGCTGTTGTCTCCTCCTCAACCTGCGTGGCCTGTACATGTGCCCTGAGTTGCACTCTGGGCCACAGTGCTGCCCCGGAGGTGCAATGCCCATTGCCCTGTGGTCTGGCCCCGGATGTTGATGCCCTTGGGGCAGGGTCCTGCCCTTCACCTTCTGCATCAGTGCCTGTGAGGGGACAAGAGATGCAGGGCATCAGTGATGGTGTTACATGCAAGATGCATGAGTTGGTGCGGTACAGTATTTCACTTCTCATACATTGCATTCTTATAGGTGTGTCACACAGGGTAATTTCAAGGGGGGGCATATTGGCATAAGCCATGGCCTCTCCATTCGGCACTGATGCGTACCAGGTGGCATACCATTGTATTGCGGTTTGTGTGATGTGTGACATGCGAATGGTCCCTGTGTGTTGGGTGTCTGTTGGTAATGGTATTGGCACGCAGCATGCATTTCATTGTGCCAGGGTTTGGGCCTCCATCTGGACATGGATCTGTATATTTGTGTATGATGGCCCATGCATTGGTTTGGCTCACTTTCACATCAGTTGTACTATGTCATGGTTTGGCCTACTGGGGTTTACAGGGTCACTCACCTCCATCCCCTGATGTCGCTGCTCCCGTCTCCATTTCGCCAAAGCCCTCTATGGACTCCATTTGTATGGTCGTGCTGCAGGTCTCTTCCCAGTGCATCAGTTTTACTGGTGAGTGGGCACCCCCGCCTGTGGCCATGGGCTCCCTGCGATTAAAGGCCAGGATGTTACGGACCCGGAGACGTAGGACGTCCCATCGTTTTTTACAGTCTTTGACCGTGCGGGGGGTGGTGCCAACCGCTGACACCTTTCGTGCAACCTCCTCCCATATTTCTTTTTTTCTTAGTTGCACCTCCCTTTTGAGGTTGTTTGCAAGAACCTCATCTGCATGGGCTGCAAGTGTATCAGCCAGCATGTTTAGCTCCTCATCGGAGAAGCGATTCTTGCGCAGGCAGGGGGTAGTTTTGCGGGTAGCCTTGAACATGCTGGATGGTATGGCCCTGCTCTCTTCTCTGTAGCACTGCTGGATTGAGAGGATTGCAATGGATAGTGTTTTTAAAGATGGCCACTGGCGCATTTCCCATTCCGACGCAATGGCGTTACTTCCGGGCCCGGTATTACGAGTCCGGTATTAGCATGATGTTATTACTGGGTCATTATTAAGGGGTTGCTCCTTCGCGGAGGTGGTATTGGCGGGTCCCGTGATGGCGCTATCGGGGGTTGGAGGGCCTTTAGCGGCATGGCGGTGCAACCATTACCGGCATGGGGGTTTGCGCATGCTCACGCACTCGTAATCAGCTGCTATTAGCGGCGTCAAGGGTGCACGGACGCGCTATTACCTCCATGCCGGTAATGACTCTGTTCTTAGCGGGAATCTCGTAATGAGGCCCAAAGTCTCCCATGGAAAGGGATACAAAACTCCAGGAATACTGCTTCTTAAAGCAAGCGGCGAGTGGTCCAAAAGGAATCTGAAACAGTTGTAGAAGTAAACCACAGGATTCCAAACGAACAAAGCTTGAGGAGGAAAATTGCTGGAACAACTTAATCAGAAGCAGCGAGCGAAGGCTGCAACGCTGCTAAATAGGACATGCTTGATCACGTGATGAGATGAAGCACGCATGACGTTAGCGTTGCAAGTGTAGGAAACGCCGGTTTCCTGGTCACGAATCAAACAGTCTCCACTTTGAATAGAACGGTCTAGCCGTTCTACGTGCATAATGAGTCTTTTGAAGGTGAGAAGTCATGGGCACATGAGTAACATGAGTGACAGGCGTGACAGTGCCACCCCCCAATGGGGTCACCACACTCCTCCTAGCGTGGAATCGGCATAACAAAGTAGGAGCATGGATATTGGACAACAGTTCCCAAGACCTGTCCTCTGGACCGTAACCCTTCCAATCCACCAAATAATATGACTTACCAGCGCGCAGACGCATGTCCAATATATCTCTCACCTCATATTCCTCTGAGCCACGCACCGAAACCGCCAAAGGGCGTATAGGCAATCTAGTCCTGGCAGTGCATGGTTTAAGGAGGGAAACGGAAAATCCGGATGCACACGCCAGCGATGCGGTAGTTCCAGACGGACCGCCGCAGGATTCACCACCTGTGTCACCATATAAGGCCCCAAGCATCGAGGCAAAAGCTTTTTCTTCCCTGGTATCTTCAGATGTCTGGTAGGCAGCCAGACTTTCATACCTGTATGGTAGTTAGGGGCAGGCACCCTATGCGAGTCTGCATAGACTTTTGCTCGCTCCCGTGCTCGTGTAAGATTCTGTTTGATCTTGGAATGCAGTAGGGTGAGATCCCTGATATTATTAGCTGTGGCTGGATTGTCCATTGACAGCTCAGGATCCAGAGGAATAGATCTAGGATGCTGCCCATATAGGGCATAAAAGGGAGTAGTACCGATTGAAGAGTGCAAAAAATTGTTGTAAGCGAATTTAGCAGATGGTAGCACTGAGAGCACATTGGATTGGAATTGGAGACACAAACATCGCAGGTATTGTTCCATAGTGCTGTTAACCCATTCTGTCTGCCCATCAGTCTGAGGATGATATGAACTGGACATCCTACCATCCATGAGTAAAGCCTTGCTGAATGCTTTCCAGAAATGTGAGGCAAACTATGAACCCCTGTCGGTTATCACAATGGAGGGAAGGCCAAAAAAATGGAACACATTCTGTATAAACAAGTCCACCAATACAGGAGCTGTGGGAAGTCCCCTGCAAGGGACAAACAGAGCAAGTTTAGAGAAATAGTCCACCACGACCAATATGGTGTCAAAACCCTGGATACGAGGCAGTTCAACCACAAAATCCATGGATACCATATACCATGGTTTGTGTGGTACTGGCAGAGGACGTAGCAAACCCATAGATTTTCCCAGGTTATTTTTGCATTGTATACACACCGAACAGGCAGACACGTAATCTATGACATACCGTATCATAGAAGGCCACCAGCATCACCGTTCATGATTTCCAGGGTTTTCTTTTGTCCTGGGTGTGCTGCTACTATGGAGTCGTGTCCCCACTGAATAGCTCTGTACCGGGTGTGTTCATTCGGCAGGTATAGAGCACCTTGTATAAACGGAAGCCCGTTTTGTACGTCCAGATTTAGGTCATGGATTTCGTGAGGGTTTTGCAATACCCAGAGTTGGATTTCTTGTGTACGAGATGGCTGCGCTGTACAGGTGCATATCACATGATCCGACAGAACTGAACAATGGTCCTGACGTGAGTCACTGATGTCGCCAGTGAGATGGGATAAAGCGTTGGCTTTAGCGTGTTGTTTGGAAGGACGGTATGTGATATGAAAGTTGAATTGAGCAGAAAACACATGCCACCGGTCTTGACATGCTGTGAGGCACTTCATGGTTTTGAACACTTGTAAATTGTGATGGTCGGAGTAAACCGTTACTTGATGTTTAGCTCCTAGAAGATGATGCCTCCATTCCAGGAATGCATACTTGATAGTGAGCAGTTCCCGTTCAGTAACGGTATAATTCCTTTCATAAGGAGTCAGCTTGTGAGAATAAAAAGCAATAGGGTGATCTTCGTTAGTGACCATGCATTTCTGGGAGAGTATGGCATCTATTGCAACACCTGAGGCATCAGCCTCTACTATGAAAGGAGACTCAGGATCGGGATGTTGCAAAATGGGGCCTGTGGTAAATGCCTTTTTCAAAGCATCAAAGAAAGCCTGAGCTTCCTTGTTCCAACAATAAGCTGGTTAAAGCTGTCAAAGGAGCCACCGTCTTGGAAAATGACCGGATGGATCAACGGTAAAAATTTGAGAAGCCCAGAAAAGACTGCAGTGTCTTGATGTTATGAGGAGTAGGACAGTTGAATATGGATTTTACCTTAGACTGACTCATCCGAACGCCTTTGTTCGTTATGTCGTAGCCTAGGTATTCCACTTCCTGTGGGTGAAACACACATTTCCCGGCTTTTACAAATAGTTGATTATCTTGTAACCTTTGTAGAACTCTGGAGACATGCCCGACATGTTCTTGGTAAGTGGAAGAATATATCAAAATGTTGTCTAAGTAAATAATGACAAACTGATCAAGCATATCGTTGAATATGTCGTTCATGAAGAACTGAAAAGTGGCGGGGGCGTTGCAAAGGCCGAAAGGCATCACAAGGTATTCGTAAAAACCATACTGTGTCTTGAATGCGGTCTTCCACTCGTCGCCTTTTCAAATGTGGATGAGATCGTATGCCCCCTGAAGATCCAGTTTCGTAAAGAACACTGAAGAACCTAGTTGGTCCAGTAGCACATTGATCAAAGGTAAAGGGTACTGGTTTTTTACGGTTACTGCATTAAGTGCCCTATAGTCTATAGTCTATGCAGGGTCGGAGATCTCCTTTTTTCGGGACAAAAAACAATGGTGAGGCAGCAGGAGAATGTGAAGGACGTATGAACCCCATTCCAAGAGGCTTGTCGATGTACTCCTTCAATACAATGTCCTCTTGTTGTGTTAAGGGGTAAATGCCTGCAGGTATTTTAGCACCTGGTAGTAACTCAATAGGGCAATCATATTGCCTATGTGGAGGCAATTGTTTCGCATTACCTTTGTCAAAAACATCAGCAAATTCTGACTACTCACTGGGAACACGTGAGCCCATAGGAAGAACAGCACTAATGGTTGTAGACCCCTCCAAGAGAGCTAGGATCTGTGTGGCTGTGGACACTTCCTGATGTAGGAAGCAGTGTTCATTACAATAGGCAGATGGGTATTGTAATTGCCCAGTAACCCAATCTATGACTGGGTTGTGGAGTGCTAGCCAGGTAAGCCCCAATAGCAGCTTGTATTGTGGGGCCGCAATTACGTCAAAAACAACTTCCTCAGTATGCCCGGCAGACAACACCATCCATAATGGGATGGTTTCTTCAGTCACCATATTCGATATCAATACACATCCGTCAGCGGTGTTCACAGTTTCAGGCTTCTCTTTTGCCACAGTGGATATAGAGGATGACTTGGCAAAAGTAACATTGATATAATTGTTTGTGGCCCCTGAGTCCACCATAGCCGTGGTTGAGTAAGTATCATGACCAAAAACAAGCATCACTGAGCCAGCTATCGGATCCAATGATGGAATTTTACTGGAGTCTGGTTTAAGACCCGACACAGTGACTCCTGTTAGTGTTGAGTCCTGGCGTTTCCCGAGCGTTTGACGCGTTTCTTGGGGCATGAGACTAGTAAATGATCAGAAGAACCACAATACATGCATAGATTATTCTTTCTTCGATTCTCCCTTTCTGCAATGGATAGACGACCACAAACAGCCCCTATTTGCATAGGGTCAGGCTCGTTGGAGGAAGCAACAGGAGTTTCAGATCATATGGGAGCTTGCATGTTGGGTCTTCTTTCATCCTTTCTGGCAGCTTTTCGTGCACCCAACTGGAGGACGAGATCCAAAAGCTCAGTGAACCCTGTAGGAACCACTGGAACCGTAGACAAGGCGTCTTTCAATTCTTCCGATAAGCCTTTATAGAATACGGCTGCTTTTTTTGTCCTCTGGCCATTGTGTTTCGGTTGTTAACTGATTAAACCTGGCAATATAAGCCAGTAACGACTGGGTGCCCTGTTGTAGATTCAACAGTTACAAGTCTGTAGCTTGAGTTGCATATCGCATATCAAAAACTTTACTCATGGCGGCTAGAAGGGCATCACAATCGTAGAGCAATGGGCTGTTAGTTTCCAACAATGGATTTGCACAAGCAGCCGCGGTGCCACCTAGATGCAAAAGTACAAAATCGGCTTTGGTAGTCAGATCAGGGAACAAATTAGGTCAATATAGAAAATGAAGACGACACTGATTGACAAAAGTACGATAAACCTTGGGATCTCCCGTGGACCTCTCAGGTGGTGCTAAAGGGAATTGCGTAGGCATTACAACTTGAATGGATTCACGTTGGGGTGTAGGAAACCCGAACCCGAGGCAGAGGCAGCCGGCACCTGCACCCCCTGTGGGGATGAATGCATGGCATCTTGTAAAACATCCATGCGATTGCGTAAAGTATCCTGAGCTGTAATAATCTTGTTCCTTAAGTCAGCAATCAGCTGAGTCAGAACTACCCATGGATCTGTACCCTCCATGGCTTCTGATTCTGTCATGGATTAAACATGGGCCTCATTTCGAGTATGGTGGTAGTCATGGCGCTATTTGCGCCATGACTACCTCCCATACCGGTACCGACTCCGACCTAGTTCAATGGGGACTTACAGGTGTAGTCCAACCTTTGCGGAATCGTTAAGTCCCCATTGAAAAATCCATTCCCCATTCCCATTTGGGCCCCCATAGGGCTCAATGGGGATGGGGAAGTAAATAATAACGGTACTGCAATTTGCAGTACCGTTATTAGCTCTGAAGTCCCTAAACGGGCCCCGTCCATAACGCCTAGTCAGACCAGGCGTTAAAGGAGGGACCTGCTAAGGGACCTCGTAATAGGGCGGTAAGGGATTACGGGCACCGGTCTCCTTAACGGTGCCCGGTATCCCTTACCGCCCTACTCGGAATGAGGCCCAGTATCACTATTAGGAGCGTAATCATAGGATACAGGTCAAAGACCATCTTAAAGGATACAAGTGTTGAGGGCAGTCTCCTGGTCTGGTTGGTGTATGAAACAGCTCAAATAGAACGATCTGGTCTAAGTGTGAGACCTTCCAATTGATGTCAATCTTTGACTGTATTATATCCACAGTCAAAGGGAGGAATCATTGAAAAGGGCAGGAAACACAAAACACTTGCCAACTGTAAGAATAATAAAGAATATGTCAGTAGGAATGTCGACTGTTTAGACCATAAACTGTGTTAAACACAAGTTATACCACTAACCTGTTGGCGATTGCAAATCAGAATAAATCTGTCACAGAACACCAAGTTAATCCAGGGAAAATAACAACAGGAAGGAAAGGTTAGTACAGGTAACTGGACCCAAATGGCACGAGGGTCACGCTAGTGTCGGGGTGGTGCACAGCTGGATAGCGTCCAATGAAGTCTTGTGCACAATTAATCAAATGATGGAAGGTGGGGATAAATCCTTTATAGTATAGTAGTCCTTGACGGAAGAAAGTTATCAATGCACTTAAAAAGAAAATACTGAACAGTTCTAGGAATATTCCCACTGGTAAGGTAGTGCTTAGAAAATAGGATAAACACTAACAGATGACTTCTTGGAGGAAAGCTACTAATACTGCAATGGTCTTGGAGCTTAATCGATTATACTACCAGCGTATCACTTGAACAAACTAGTAGGATTTGATTTATGGTATTCCAGGACCTACCGTTGAACAAACACAGATTTAAATGCTTACCCAATGCTAAACGTATAGTCCAATACACCAGCGTGGCCGGAGGTAAATGAAAGGGATCATGCTGGCTGCTGTGAATCCGCAGCGAAGGACGCCAAGACCAGGCGCTCTATCGCAGAACAAAAAAGAAAAGTAATCCGCCTTGGAAGGAATCGGAAAGCGGACTAAAACAAAGTCTCCCGCGGAACGGGATACAAAACTCCAGGAATACCGCTTCTTAAAGCAAGCGGCCAGTGGTCCAGAAGGAATCTGAAACAGTTGTAGAAGTAAACCACAGGATTCTAAACGAACAAAGCTTCAGGAGGAAAACTGCCGGAACAACTTAATCAGAAGCAGCGAGCGAAGGCTGCAACACTGCTAAATAGGACGTGCTTGATCACGTGATGAGATGAAGCACACGTGACGTTAGGGAGTGAGTGTAGGAAACGCTGCTTTCCTGGTAATGAATCAAACAGTCTCCACGTTGAATAGAACGGTCTAGCCATTCTATGTGCATAATGAGTCTTTTGAAGGTGAGAGGTCATGGGCACATGAGTAACATGAGTGGCAGGCGTGACAGCAGTACACATGGCAGCAGCAACATGCTGGTTCATTTCGGACATTACAATAATGATTGCAAAACATGTGGCACTTAGCTCATGCCGGGGAGCCTCCAAATGTCATCGCAGGTGTGCTGATGATGGCGTGTCAGACCCGCTTGCCAGTCGGGCTCTGCATGGTGACAAGTCGGCAAGAGCTGCACAGGAGGAACGGCTCTCACAGCACATAAAAAGGTTCTCCACAACCACCCACAGCGCCAAGCACGCTGAGCGGTTATTGTCAAACAAAACACAGAGCTCCCTCTCCACTGCCCGTTCCTGAAACCAACAATAACCAGCAATCGGTACGGGCAGAGGAGCAGCTATTAACTCCTGCTGAGCAGCGTGTACGCACAACACATACCGTGCCTCCTCATGGGAATTGTAGTCCTAGTGTGGTCCGGGGCCCCAGCACAATGCATCGCCTGAGCTTATTAGCCCATGTTTGGTGGTTCTAGCTCCAAAGGCCCCCATGAACCCATACACCCAGATTCCTGACAAACGCAGAGGTAGAGTTGCAACTCCTCATGCAAGTGGGTACGCCTCCATTTGCGCAGCAGCCGATACATGTCTGTGCGGAGAGAGCGTATGAATGTGGTGACCGATAGTTGAGGATGCTGAGACTTAGGAGTGAAAGTAAGCAGTGGGAAGTGAGAGGAGAATGAGTCCTATAGTAGGGAATGGAAGCTGGAGAAGGCAGTATTGGTGGAAGAGGGATCCTGTCTGAAGGAGGAGAGTGGGAAATGTAGGTCAAAGAAAAGGAGGAATGGCACATGGTTTAAATTTTCTTTTAGTAATAGGTGAAGCAAGTGGTGAGGAGAGGTCAGAGGGTGGAAATTATGAGACACCACAAGGTGTCTCACCCGTAGTTGTCGGGGATCTGTCATCCAGGTGGCCAGGACACAGCCATCGCTTTTGGATCCAGTTCCTGGTGGTGGACCAGTGCGGGAGGATCCCCTGTGTGAGGGGTCTTCAGGGAGTGAGAGTGGGATACCTGATGGTGTGACGTGATATCCCTCTCCCTGCAGCAACTTTACCCCATCCTACCCGGTAGGATTTATGGGAACTCTACCTCCCGCTCCTTTCCCTGCATGACACAGACAGCCCGCTCTGGGAGAAAACAGACTCACACCTGAGCAGTGTACCTGACATGTCCTACTACCATTGCCAGGCAAGGTCAAGCAATTTCTGGTAACCATTCACACCTGACTTCCATTAAGCTTCCCCACACAGATAAAAGGCAGAGCACGAGAGCACACTCTGAGCGAGGCAAAGCACACAAAGAAACAGCAGTTTTGAGACGACAGCTGAACGAGGGAAGAAATATGGCAAACCAAGAAGGGTTCACAAGGAGGGAGATACCCTTGACCTTTCCGGCGGAAAGCCGTTACTTTCTAGAGACCTTCAGATTAAAAAGCGTAAGGCCAGGAAACCCGACTGAAGAATCCTGGATTGTGTGTCGGAGATACCCGGGGCACTCCTGCACATCAGGGAGAAGCAGCAGACTTTCCTTGGCTCCAAGAACAAAGAAACATCAACACAGCCAGTGAGTTGGGGAGACTGATGCAAGACCGGTCTGTGTTTAAGTCAAAGTTGCAAGTGGCACCATTGTATAAAGAGCACAAAGATAAAGATTGGTAACGTTTGTGGTGAAAGACGCAAGTAAAGCCTAATGGCTGATGAATGTTTGAACTGTAGCAAAGAAGATACAATATTTATGACAAAGTGGTCCGGCACCGCAGGTGTGCTCAATCGAAGGTCTCTGTGAGGTATTCAGCCAAGAAGTGGCAAAAGCGAAAGTAAAAGATAAAGAGTAAGAAATGGAGTGAATCAAAGTGGTCCTGCAAAGGTTTAAGCAAAACCCACTGCACAATCGAAAGACTTCAGTTTTTGATACAAAGGGTTCTGAGCCTGAATGAGGGAGATCCGTGGTCCGAGCCCGAACGAGGGAGATCAATTGCGAACCTGTCAATGGGAAAATCCTGATAAGAAAGGAATTTTGGTGTTTGTTACGTCAGGCCCTTTGCAATAAGAGACTGTCATTAGGAGAGAGACTTTGGCAGAAGGCCCTGATACCTATGCTTTGCACTGGATCCTCGTGGCCAAGAAGCCAGAGTGTGTGTGAAGCTCAAGCGTACCGCCTTGTCCCATGTTGAAAACGTGGCGAAGGGAAGCCAACTTCTCAACTATCCTGACATATCATTTCCTGAACAATTTTCTTTTTGCCTACATTGTTGCCCCACACCATTTGTATTTAGAAGTAAGGATTGGCAATAGGTTTATTGGTATAGGTCCTTTTATTTTGACAGACTCCACTAGGACTGCGTTATTATTATTTGATGATTGTAGCTTGCGCCAATCCTTAGATTTAGGATTAGATAGGCATTTAAACAACCCTTTTGAAGTTCAATAAACACCCTTGAACTGTGATCACTTGTGTCTGTCTTCACTGTTTGATACCATGCCTTCCTCATAAAATGAGATGGTGGTGGAAACAATTTAGCAATCAGATATGGATGGTGTGATAGTAGAATTAGTGGCTGGAGATGAATAAGCGATCCAAAGAGTAACTCCCCGTGTGGGTAGGTAGGTTATGGATAGAGTGGAGAGCGTGGTCACTAAGAAAAGACTGAAGTTCAGATTTCTGAGAAGTGGTTGAAGAGGGAAGCTTAAAGTCACCTAAGAGAATGAGGTGATGTTTATTGGAAATAGAATCAAGGAGAAGCCCAAGATCATCAAAGAATGGTCCATTGAGACCAGGAGGGCAATAGATGGAGATGATGTGATCCAAGTGAGCAGGGGCAAGAGTAGAGATGGTGAATGCAAAAGAGGTAGGAGAGGATGTGGATTGGAGATTTGGGAGGCATTGGGGCAGGAAGAGAGAAGGTGTCCAACACCTCCACCTCTGCCAGTCAGTCGAGGAGAGTGATTGAAGGATAATTTAGAGTTGTGTAAGGCCGCCAAAGTGGCAATGTTAAGTGGAGAAATCCAGGTTTCAGTGATAGAAAGAAGGTCTCTGAGAGGAGAGCTGGAGTGAAAGTAGTCAGTGATAAAGTAAGTTTTGTTGCATACAGACTGAGCATTCCAGAGTGCAATGTTGATGCGGTAGAATAGAGAAGTTGAGTCTCAGAGGAAGAGAGGCAAGGTTGATAGAAGAGGTATGATTAGCTTGTTGGCTTTGTTTGTTGGAAGGAGGTGGAAGAGAGATGGAGTAGTGGGAGTTTCGAGTTGTGAGTTTTATAGGAAAGGAGGAAGTTGTAGCGTGATTGGAAAAAACGTAGGGAGAAGTTAGTAGGAGGAGCAGGAGTGAATGCATTATAGCTGAGTAGCACAGTGTGGAGAGACAGCCCCGTAATTAGGATGCTTGGGGTGCTCACAGGTACAACAGGGAGAAAGACAAAAGCAAAGACTAATAGGCTAAGGAGCTTGTCAACTGCTGGTCTTCACCCTAAATAGTTCTGCCCTTCACTGGGACGCCCCTGGCTGGACAGCCCTAGTGAGGTCTGAAGGGACGACTAACGCTCTCATCACCTGATCGGCTAGTTCATCAGTGGTTGGTCTCTCTGTTATTGACCCTGGTGTTGCTGGTAGGAGGCGATTTCTTCCTGATTGGTGTCCCCAGAAGAGCCTGTTGTGGCCTTCAGCTGGAGATATGGCTGATCCAAGATGGCCACAGGAAGTGATGTCACTGATCCAAGATGGCCACACGAAGTGAAGTCACCAATCCAAGATGGCCACCGGAAGTGATGTTGCCAATCCAAGATGGCTGCTGGAATCGAAGTTCCACACAGAAAGTGAAGCCAAAATCCTGACGGTATGACATATGCTTTTGTCACCTGACCGCCATTCGCCAACTCTATCAGTGGATGGTATTTCTGCTATTGTCCATGGAGTTGCTGGGAGAAGGCAATTTCTTTGTGATTGGTGTACCCAGAGGAGCCTCTGTCATGGTCACAGACCTGCATTCCATGGGCCTGGTCTCTTGCCCCAGTCTTAGGGCCCCAAAACAGCATCCGAAGCACTGTGGGTGGTCTCGGGCCAGGTTACAGGCAGGGGCAAGGTGGGTTAAAGCATGGCAGGTTTGGGGGCATACCAGAAGCACTTGAGTGCACTGCATTCATGTACATTCATAGGTTTATTCACTGGCATTTATGGGCATGCATGGGTTAATACAGGAGTCTGGGACACTTTCAGGGGTTAATACAATCACGTTAGGTACATCCTGTGTCTGCTGTGCCTGATAGCCCCTCCAAGATGGAAGCACTACTTTTGCTCTCTTGCTCTCACTATAAGCACAAAAGAAGCACAATTAAGCGCCTGTGAGGACGTTATTGACAAAAGGCGCTATAACCAGCCAAAGGCATATTTGAACACGCATTGGTATTTTAAGGGGTCACAAGACTCCTACATTGGAACTTAAGAGGCTTCTAAAGACACTGCATCGTTGTAGTAGTGCAAGACTATACCAAAGGCGCTAGCCTCACGGATCCAAGAACCATTCGCAAGAGAACTGTCACGTAAGCATTTGCACCAAACTGCCTGGTAAAATTCCTCAATAAAGAACATTCACGCCGCAGCAGGTCTGGGCGGAGCCCCAGCAGCCAGTGAAGTAACTGGTCGCATCTACAAGCACCCCTGTTGAGATATAGCAGGACGGAGAGCTTCCTGAAACATGAAAACAGGTGAGAGAGGACTCCAGAGGTTGGGTATTGGGTGGTACTGGGTGGTAGTTCCTTCCTTCACACAGCATCAGCTGACATTCATGCACATTCCCTTTCAGATACACGTTTCACTCTCCAGTGCTCCAGTGCATACCAGAGCAGTAGCAGAAGTTTCCAGGTGCCCCTGCGGAGCAAAGGTGAGCATTACATCCTCTTGGACCTTCAGCAGGAGATCCAAGATGGCATGAATAGCGTGAATAGGATAGCAAAGCCACTAAAATGAATGGTGAGATGCGTGAAGATACTGCAAGCCAAATAGAGGACCCGAAATTGAGGGCAAAGTAAAGAAGCATTCAAATAATAGGGGTTCTGTAGACAACCCTGAAAGACACAATAAAAGTATTTGGCACGGCACTGATTAAAGAAGCATCACCTGTGAGCAAAGTCTCCACTTGAACTTGTCGAGAGAGCACATGGGGGACAGGGAACCTAATAACAATGCGGTGGACCCCTGGAACACATAGTGGAGAAGATCCTCAACTAGTGTGATCAAGACAACATACTCCAAGTGGCGAGAGAAGCAGGGACAATTACCTTTAATGGGACCAGAATCAGAAAAAAATTGCCGTGATCTAGCCATCACAGTACAGAAGGTGTCAAAATAATGTACTCCATTAACGGGCAGTACTCTATGAGCGCCAAATAAAATAGGCAGTGCTGCGCCCAGCTAAGCTCAAGCTTTTCTATAATGACAGCACATATTTGATAGATGCCCAGGTGACAATGGCTAACATGGAAGGATTGCTAGATACTTCTTGATAGAGTAGGCAACATACCACCAGACCATATTTAAGAGAAGTTGGTAGGTGGCACATCTTACATGTAAATGGATTGGCAACAAGCCTCTGGCTGATTGTCTTTTAATTCACAAATCATGGGCTGATTTCTCTAACAAGCACATATGGTATGAAAAATTAATGGACCTACAAGTCAAACATACCAGATGAAACATGTAATCAACAATAATATGGATTATGTAGCACAATAATAATGTCAGTGTGATGGTGCAGCACTAATAGTGAGTTCAAGGTGGTAGTATGTATGTGCCAGACGAACAAGTTACTTACCAAACTGGTAACGTTTTTTCGATGGGATGTTCCTCCGACCTATTCCTTATCTTTGAAATAATCCATTCCAGCTTGCTGGCCTTGGACATTTTTTCCAGTAGAGGGCGCTGCGCGTTGACGTCCCTCAAGTCGGTGTCCCTTGACAGCCTCCGTATCGGCGCCAACGTCATCATGAGTATAGATAGACTCACGCAGCATCCGTTGCTCAGTTCCGTTTTGAAGTTTAGATTTGCTTTGCATGAATTGGTTAGTAACCTTGAAGGAGCGTAAGCTGCAACTACAAGGGAAGTTTTACTGCGGGGATAGATGGGAGGGGCGATAAGGAATACATCGGAGGAACATCCCATCAAAAGAACGTTACCAGTTTGGTAAGTAACTTGTTCTTAGAATGGATTGTATCCTCCGACGTATTCCTAATCTTTGATAGACTCCCATAGCAGTAGTATGTAGAGGAGGCGGGAGTAAAAATGAAATGTTTTCCCTTTAAAGATGTACAGAATGCAACACAGCTTTCCCAAATTTTGTCTCCTGGCTAGAGGAGGAATCAAGGCTGTAAAATTTGGAAAAAGTGCATGCGGACGACCATGTGGCAGCCGCATATATATGTCCTTAATTGGAACTCCTCTTTGGAGAGCCGAAGAGGCTGCGATACCCCTGGTTGAATGAGCCCTAAAATGTTGAGGGGGCTCTTTTCCTGCCAATTTATAGCATTCTATAATAGTTAAAATAATTCATCTTGAAATGGTTTGTTTTGTAATTGGCAAACCGAAATTTTGCCCTGTATATCCCACAAATAATTGGTCTGCTTGAATGATTCTTGCAAGTCTGCTAATGTAAAAGCTTAAGGCACGCCTTGGATCCAGCCTGTGTAATCTCTCTTCCTCTTTCCCTGGATGGGGAGGAGGATAGAACGAGGGTAAAGTTATTTTCTGAGTAATGTGGAATTCAGAGACCACCTTTGGGAGTAAATTGGGCTTCACTTGTAAAAACACCTTATCTTTATGAAATATTGTATGAGGAGGTTTGCAAGATAGAGCTTGTAATTCGCTCACTCCTCTGGCAGAAGTTAGAGCCACTAGAAAAATTGTTTTAAGAGTGAGAAACCTTAATGAACAGGAAGGAAGTGGTTCAAAAGGAGTACCCATCAGAAACTTTAAGACTAGGTTTAGGTCCCACAATGGAACTTGAAAAGGTTTTGCGGGATAAACCTTAGTTAATCCTTCCAGAAATTGAATTACTAAGGGCAATTTGAAATATGAAGGCTCCTCAGCAGTACGCTTAAAGATTGACAGAGCTGCGAGGTAACCCTTGATCGTACCAACTTGGAGACCTGAATTTACTAATTAAAGCAAGAAAGATAATACCATCGCTGTATTACATGAAAAGGGTTCAATATTCTTTTCTCTATACCAGGTGCAAAATTTGTTCCACCGGCAGCGGTATAAAGTCTTTGTTGCTGGCCTTCTGGCTGAAAGCAACACCTCCATGATGTCATCCGGGAGATCCCAATCCGTGTATCTCAACCTTTCAGAAACCAGGCGTGAAGGTTGAGGGTTCTGATATCCGGATGGAGAACCTGACCTCCCTCTGCGAGAGAAGATCCTCTCTTTGCGGAAGACAGATGTCTAGAAGATCCGGGTACCATGTTCTCCTGGCCCAATCCGGGGCAATTAGGATCATGTTTTTCCAGAATCTTCTCAACCTCTTGATCATTTGAGGAATGACGGGGACTGGAGGAAACGCCTACAGAAGTGGATATTCCCAGTCCACTACGAACGCATCCCCTAGAGCTCCTCTCGGGGGAAATTCCCTCGAGCAATACTGATCGCACTTCCTGTTGATGCTGGTGGCGAACAGATCCACTTGAGGGGTTTCCCAAAGGGCGAAGACTTCCTGAGCTAGTTCCCACTCGTGGGAGACTGTGCTCTGCCTGCTCAGAGCGTCCGCCGACAAGGTTTTCTCCCCGGTTAGGTGAACTGCCGATAGAGAGATTCCTTCTTGGATTGCCCAAAACCAGAGCTGCATTGCCTCTCTGCACAGTAGCAGTGACCCTGCACCTCCTCTTTTGTTGAGGTAGTGCATGGCCATTGTATTGTCTGTCATTATCAGGACATTTTCCCCTGTACTGATGGCAGAAAAGCTTTCAGCGCTAGTCTGATCGCTCTCAGCTCCAATAGGTTGATGTGTAGTCTGGACTCCGATGGAGACTAGCGACCGCTGATGGTCAAGTCGTTGGCATGGGCTCCCCACCCTGTGAGTGAAGCACCCATGACTAATGTTATCTCCGGCTATGCTTGCCAAAACTGTTGTCCTTTTAAGATGTTCTCCCGACAGGCCCACCAATGAAGGTCTCAAGCTACTCTGTCCGGAATTAGTAGGAGATCTGACATTCTCCCTGAGAATTGTGACCACTGGGTCCTTAGTGCCCACTGGAGGGATCTCATTCTCAGGCGAGCCTCTGGCACTAGGAAGATGCAGGATGCCATGAGGCCGCGCAACATCAAAAAGTCGAAGGCTGGAAGACGTTGGGCATTTTGAAACCTGGTGACCATCTGTAGAATATATTGAGCCCTCACCTCTGGTGACGAGGCTTTTCCCAGGGATGTGTCCAGGACTGCTCCAATGAATTGGAGTCTCTGTGATGGTATCTGGGACTACTTTAAATTGAGGGAGAAGCCCAGCTTCGGAAGGAAGTGGCAAACATAATCTAGATGGATCTGAGCTTGTTCCGGGGATACTGCTCTGATCAACCAGTCATCCAGGTAGGGGTAGATGTGAATCCCTTCCCTCTTTAGACTTGCAGCCACAACCGCCATTAGCTTGGTAAAGACCCTCGGGCGGAGGTCAGCCCAAATGGCAGAACTCGAAATTGATAATGAGAGTTGCCAATTGCGAACCTCAGGTATTTCCTGTGTTTGGGATGGATTGGCACATGGAAATAAGCATCCTGAAGGTCTAGAGATACCAACCAGTCCTGAAGCTGGAGGGCCTGAAGGATCTGAGAAAGGGTTACCATATTGAACTTGTGTTTCCTGAGGAATTTGTTCAATTCCCGCAAGTCCAAGATGGGTCTCCATCCTCCGTCCTTCTTTGGTACTAGAAAGTAGGGGGAATACCAACCCTTGTTCCTCTCCGCTACAGGTACCGGTTCTATGGCACCTTTCTCTAGCAGGTCTGAAATCTCCTGCATAAGAAGCGGGTCTGGAAACTTCAAAGAGTTGTTCCCTGGTGGATGACTCTGAGGAGTGTGTAGGAAAGGCAGGCAGTAACCTTGGGCAACTGTCTCCAATGCCCAAGCATCTGACGTAATAGCCTGCCATTCTGCCAGATGTTGAGTTAACCTGCCCCCTACTGGTGTCTTGTGAGGGGAGACCTCAGAGGGGTTTAGAAGCGGCTGACGCAGATGCAGAGGGTAAAGTAGCACCTGCTGATGCGGATTTCGTACTTTTGCCCTGTCCACCACTTGTGAATCGTCTCTGACCCCTTTGAGCTGGCTGTCCTCTGCCTTTTCTGAATGCGGAGTAAAAGCGAAAGGACTTACCCCTCCAGGATGTACCTGTAGGGCGATTTGGAGTTTGCCGGATTGCAGCCCCAAGGGATTTCGCTGCTGCTTTGGATGTTTGCAATTTCTCCAGGCTGTCATCAGCCTTCTTTCCAAATAGAGAAGTGTCGTCAAAGGGCATATTTAGAAGTCTGGCTAGCACATCTGGAGCAAACCCAGACTTCCGCAACCACGCAAACCTGCGGATTGTGGTACTCGCCGCCATAGCCCTGCTGATACTGTCAGCAGAGTCAATGCCTGTTTGAAGGGACTCACACATTGCATCCTTTCCATCCCTGATGATGTTTAAGAATGTTTCCCGTTCTTCCCCTTCTGGGAGACAGTCAGCTGCAGATGAAGCATACTCCCAAAGTGTGGCTGTATCTTGCTAGCGTGAGAGTGGCAGTGATAGATTTAAGCACCATACTACATGCCAAAAAGACTTTTTTCGACATGCCGTCAAATCTTTTATCATCTCTGTCTTGTGGAATAGTGGGGTATGCCGACTTACTGTTTGATGAAGTCGCTGCCTGCACAACTAAACTCTCTGGAGTTGGATGTTTTCTTAGATATTCAGGATCTGAAGCTGATACTCTGTATTTAGCAGAGGTTTTTATTTACTGCAGGGATAACTTTAGGAGTCTGCCAATTTGCAGATATTTTTCTTTGCAGAGCAGCATGAAAAGGGACAACGGGATCCCCTTCGGGTCCTTTATCTAATATATCAGTAAGGTCATCTTGCTGAAAAGAAGGTGCAGGTGTAGTCCACCCCATAAATTCAATTATTCTAGCCATAAGAGCCCTATAAGGTATGTCAGCATGTTCTCCAGGGTCTGGTCTAGCAAACTCTACTTCTGGAGATGTATCTATAGCACTTGCCTCATGTAGAGACTCCTGTAGGTCTTTTAACCTATTTTCTTCAGAGATGAATTCCTCTGGAATGGGTATTGTAGTCCTTTGCAGACCAAAGGGTCTCTCATTGTCAGAGTCCTCCTCTTCCTCATATATGGAGGACAAGGCGGTAAAGTAATCAGACCTAGGATATGGAGTAAACCCCATTTCTAGAGAAGAAGGAGCCAAATTTGTTGTTACAGCCTGAGAAAACATTGTGGTTGTCGACCTGGACGTTGTAGGCTTCTACAATCCTGAAAAGGGCATCGAAAACGTCGAAAAAAAGGCCTCGATGAACTCGAGAGGATCGGAATCCTACTTGGCGTCGTCGAGATTGTTGATGGCACTCTTGACGTCATGGTCGGGGCTTTCAACATCTCTGGTACCTGTGACGTAGTGGCAGTTCTAGGCTTGTCCTTCATCGGGGACGACGGCGTCGAAGCCGGCGTCGATAAGACAGATGTATGCGTTGAAGGTTCCTTCGACAAAGGCGTTGATGACGCAGATTTATGAGTCGAAGGAATCTTCGACGACGGCGTCGATGATGCAATCTTATTGTCTTTACTTGAGGGTTCATGACGCTCTCGAGTATTTTTACTCGCCGGGTTCAACGACTCGCAGCGTTTTTATTTTTTGGGTCTTTCACCCAGGGTATCACCTTTAGACGTCTCAGAGGGGATGAAGGCCACTTTCTTGAGGACGCTAAGCATTTTTTTGCAGAATTCCTCTCACTTAGCCGGAGAGCTGTGCTTCATGGGGCAGGTGACCCTTTCTGGGGAACTAGAGGAAGAGGAAGAGGGAGATCTATGACGCTTCTTCTTAGAGTGTCTCAATCTCGAAGAATGATGAGAACCGCTTTGAGATCTCGATCGGGAATGTTTCTTTTGATGACGAGGAGATGAATGCCTTGAATCAGCCGAAGAAACTTTTGAAGGGGTAGGAGTTTTAAAAGCCTTACCTCTTTCTAACTTCCCCTTACGCTCCTTCAAGGCTTTCGCCGTCATGGACATACAGTCCTCACACTCCGAACAGTGATGCTCCGATCCCAGGCACCACAAACAGATCCTGTGAGGATCCGTTAAAGACATTTTCTTTCCACAGTCACGACATTTTTTGAAACCGGACTGTGGAGTCGATGGTTCGGATGAAGATGCCATCGTTATAAATTTAGATTTTCGAAGAAATAAGAAGATTTTTATGAAGAATGGAACCGAGTGTTATGTTTCCGAGGCACACGAAGCACGGAAAAACAGAACTGAGCAACGGACACTGCGCAAGTCTATTTATACTCATGATGACGTCGGCGCCGATATGGAGGCTGTCGAGGGACACCGACTTGAGGGACATCGACGCGCAGTGCCCTCTACTGGAAAAGAATTCTGAGGCCAGCAAGCTGGAATGGATTATATCAAGGATAAGGAATACATCGGAGGACACAATGGAGGTCATTACGACCCCGGCGCAAAGGGATACCTGGCACCGGTAAGGACACTGGTGCCGGTAATCCCTTTGCGCCCTATTCCGAGGTCCCTTTGCGGGTCCTTCCCTTAACGCCTGCTTGTAGCAGGCGTTAAGGATGGGACCCGCAAAGGGATACCGGGGTCAATAACGGTAAAGCAATTTGTGGTACCGTTATTGCCGCCTTCCCCCTTCCCATTGAGCCCTATGGGGGCTCACATGGGAATGGCTTTTAAAATGGGGACTTACCGGTCCCGCAAAGGGCGGAATGGACCGGTAAATCCCCATACTGCCACGTCGGTGGCGGTACCGGTATTGGTGCTAGTCATGGCGCTAATAGCGCCATGACTAGCACCAACATCGGAATGAGGGCCACTCCCTTTGAAATGCCTAATATATGGAACAGTCTACCACATTGCGGATTGTGTTGTGGGGGTATTCTGAGACAGTGCAAGTGGTACAGTGCCTACTGCTAACAAAAGCACTGAGGGTGAGTTTGGAAACTTTGTGTCCGCCATAATGAGCAACTGTGAAATGGCATGATATGCAACACAGATAAACGGCACAGCACAGAGAAGTTTGCACAATCGACCTCCATCACCCACCATTTAGCAATCTTACTGACACCAAAGCGCCCTGATATAAGTGGGGTACCAATGACCAGGGTGCTCAGTGTAACCAACAATGATGTATGGATTTGGGTGAAGAGAAATTGACCCTGTTGTGATTGCCTCCTCCGGGATGTCGATCATCGTTGATGGACAACAGCTTAGTTGCTGAAGTGATGTTCTAACATGGCACAAGTGCCCTATCAGGAACAATGCTGGTAAAACAAATGACATGCAACAGGAACTTGGAACACCCAATAGGGGAATTGGTGCAGGAATGTACATCAGGTTGCACATTAAAGACTGCTCTAGCATTGCACTTGTGACTGTTATAGTGTTCTATAATACCGTTATTGTGAAAGGGTCAGAGATCTGACCCTACCAAGAGAGAATGGGAACCTCTTTCAACCTGGGCAGGAGGCATACCAGTGTCTTTATGAAAGCCAGTTCTGCCCCAAATTCAGGGTATGGGAGTTCAGAGTGCTCCAATCTCTCCCTCTTCTGCCTGTGCCTGCATGAAAGAACTGAGTACCACCTTTTCTTACCCCATGCCTATTATGTACAAGGCTGACCAGTTTCTATCTATTTGTCCGGTATGCTGCACTAACCAAACATCCAACCGGCTATGCAGACTCTCTGCATGACTCGGACTGCAACCCTGAATTTACCTTTAGCAGGACCGTGAAGCGTTCTGCATGTCAATCCGTCACCAGTCACTCTACGCGATACAAACTGTGGCATTGCTCCTACCATCAGCCGGATCGTGGAGCGCTCCCCGTGTCAAACAAATATGTCAGATGCTCTGTTCGGCCCTGGTGTGAACTTGGCCATTGACTGTATTTGGAGTGAGATGTCATTGCCACATTCTGGTGGGCCCATGCATGAAAAGAGGGCAGGGCTCATAGCCCATTATATGTGTTTTCTTAGCTGTAACCCAGCCCCTGGAGAGGAGGAAGCCAGTGGTTGGCCCGGGGAACCAGCAAAGGGAGGAGCCCCTCTCATGAGGCCAGGGAAGCGAGGCTGTACCCCCTGGAGGTGGTATTCATGGGGTGGATCTCATGGGAGGGAATCCCCCGCGTGGAACTGGGGATGATTAACGCGGCATACCCCATACTTCCCCATACCATCCCTCATTTCCCTAACCTATACAGGGTAACATGATTCCTCACTTTTCCATGTACCTATGTAAGGTAGAGCATCCAAACACCTTCCAAAATACCAAGATGAGGAAGAGCAGAGACTCCCGGTAGGAATCTTGCTGAGACAAAGAGGATTCCAAACAACCCAGTCCTAACCTCAGTCCTAATAACATTAGGACTGAGACGAAGAAGAGGCGTGGAGTAATTGAGAGCGCTCTGTGCAACCAACTCCAGCAGTCTAGTCAATGCAGGCAATCAGTATGCTGCCGAGACAAAAAAAGGAAAGAAGGACTGAAAAGGTTGTTCAGCCCTCCCTCGAGGAGCCGTAAGCAGGTCAGCAGAGCAGAGAAGGAAGTCCAGAGGAACCAGGACGTGAGGTGAGAAGCAGATGTCTCTGGAGCAGGACAGAGGAAGAAGGACCCTTCGCCCTGCTGGAAACAGATCACGGAGGTCTGCATGAGAGAACAGATTGCACTGCGCATGCCGGCAAAGCAGAGTAGCAGCAAGCAGCAGCTACAGAGATGCTGTTGATCAGGCAGACGATGCAGAGAAAACAGGACAGAAGAGATCCACTTCTGGAGCCTGCCAGAGCCTGAACAGAAGGTGCCTGACCGTAGAGGCTTGCCAGAGCTAGCTGGTGGGAATGGATGACAGATCTGGGAACCCCATAAGAAGGGTAAAAGTACTCTGGAGTTTAAGATTGGGTAGACAATGTATTAGGGTGACATTAAAGGATGTGTGAAGTAGGGGTCTTGGACCCTAAGTGCAAGAAAGATTATGAAGAAGTAATTACAGATGGAACAAGGGTCTGGGAACCCCAAATACAGAGAAGCTATTACAACCAGCATGCAAGCAATAGTAGTGGTTGGCAGGATAGTGGACCAGGTCTGCCATACTAAGTAAAGAAGCCACAAGATGAACTATCACAGTACCTGGCAGGATAGTGAACCGGGACCACCTTACAAATAGCAGAGGAACTGAGAAAGCATAAAGGAGGGCAAGGGAAGAAACCATACACCTTGACATTGAGAGTTGTGAAAGCCTGAGGAGAACAAGGGAATAAACCATACCCCCTGGAATTGTGAATTGTGAAGGAAGCCAAGGGAAGAGCCATACCATTTTGCATTGTGAACTGTCAAAGTATTTTAAAACCAAGGGAAGAGCAATACCCCTTGACATTGTGCAGTGGGAAGGAAGCCAAGGGAAGAGCCATACCACTTGGCATTGGGAACTGTGAGGAGCCAAAGGAGAGGGACACATCGCCCTGGTATTGTGAATAGAATAAGTGCTTTGAAGAGACTTTTGTGATTAAACCAATGCAGTCATCACAGATTCCCTGGCAGGAACCTCCTTCACATGGCCAGGGGACGGCAGCCGCTACCTGATCCTGACCCTGGGGGCAGCTATGTGAGGCAGGATCACATGGGAGGAGACGACTACAGGGGAGATGTCATGACTTCATTAGATGAGACACAGTATTCCCTCCCTTCCCATGAGGAAGACCCTTTGACACCTAAGACCTTAAGGGCATATTGTCTAACTAACAGTTCTGCCTTGTAGATAAAGTTAAGAAATCTTTTCTTTACACTATTCTGGTCAGGCCCCAACTTTTGATTCAAACAACCACAAGTCACACATAAAACCTTTTTGTTTAGAATGTGTATTTATGTGAAACCTCTGGAAAAAACCATTTAAGAGTTAAAAGTCCAATAACATCCATGGACGCTGTCATGTCCTGGAGAGGACACAGTTAATGGAGCTGTGGAGCTCCATCATAAAGAACATCCGCCAATGGGGATGTGTGATGCTCACGCGTGCGCATGGGGGAATCCCACGCTCGGCAGTTCTTCGGCAAAGAGAATAAAGAAAGTTGAACCTCTTTGTGGCTGCCGCATGTGATTGCCACACTGTGGTATTTGTGTGCTGGTCATTCTCTATATGTGTCTGTCAGCAATGGGTAATTCTGAAAGAACCCATAAAAGAAACATGACAACGGCGACAAAGATGGGATGTGCTTCTCACTAAAGACAGGCCCAACTTCAAATCTACACTGCAAGCTAAAGCTCGAGGTGCAATAAAGGACACCAAACAACTGAGATGTCAGAAGATGAGCCAAGCGACGAAGATGTCCGTAGTGCAGCAGCATTTACTCGACTTGGGCCTTTCGACATGATGGACCAACAAGACCGGGGACCACGATGAGAGAGATGGATGAGGAGGTTTGAAAATTACCTTGATGCCCACAATGAAAATGCACCTGACGAATTCGCCAGGATGCTGCTGATGAATCTGGTTGGAGACGAGGTAGAGGACCTCATACCCACTTTCCCGCCAGAAGAGGTTAAAATGTATGGAGGTCTCAAAAAAGCGGTGAGCACATACTTTGACCCACAGCACAATATCGATCACGAAAGGCACACCTTGAATACGGCATGCCAGATAGTGGCCGAATCCATGGACGCTTTCGCAACGTGTCTTCAACAAGTTGGTAGCACATTGTGAGTTCCACAAATTCACGAATGAGGAAGCCATCAGATTATGAATCATAGGAGGATGACTGTTGATATCATTTAGAAAGAAACTGCTCCGAGAAACACTCCCTCTAGCCACCATACTACGAATGGCCAGGACAGAATCCAAAGCAGACACACAAGCCTCGCAGATTGAAGCACTAAGGTCCCTGGAAGAGAAGAAATATATCAAGTCTCACCAGCGACTCAAGGTAGACACAGAGGCAACAATACATTCAGGGGACCTGCTTCGCCTGGAAGATGTTATCTGTGCGGCATTCCCTTTCCTCATCCAGAAGGCGTGAAGTGTCCTGCATTTGGACATACCTGCACCAAATGTGGCATAGAGAACCACTTGGCAGTCATCTGTAACTCTCTACCTGGACAGCCACAAGGGTACAATCTCACAACCTCAAAGCAAGAGCCTAGCATGCGCAGCACTGGTCCAAGAAGAGATGCAGGAAAGTCCCCATCATCCTCACCCTCTAGGGAGATGACTCAGCATGACTATGCTTACATGATGAATGGAGTGACGACATCGTCTGAGGGTGACATAAACCTGCTAGCAGGAGATCACCAGGCCAAATTTCTCATCGACACAGGTGCCACCCTAAATATTATGTGCGTGTCAGAATATCGCAAGATGGCATCTCCTCTACAGTTAAGACCGTCTGACCTGAAGGTCTTCCAGTATGCGGCAAGAGGCCAATTGTGGAATCATGGGAAGTTCTTCACAATGTTATGGTACATGGAAAAGTGTGCACACGACGAATTTCATGTATTACAAGGGGAGGTTTCTGAGAGCAACCTGCTAGGGCGACCCACTGCTCTCAAGATGGAGATTGCAGCAGTGATATATACCATGCAACACAGACTCTCGGTTGTACAGCCGTTCCCATCTTTATTTGAGGGCATCGAGTGTCTTAAAGGAGACCTGTGACACTCCACATTGATGAATCCATATCACCCATAGCTCAACACCCGAGGGGAATACCGATCCATCTACAACCGCTTATAGAAAAGGAGATACAGTGTCTACTGAGTGAAGGTATAATAGAACCGGCTGATGGTTCGACTCCGTGGGTTTCCCCCATAGTAGCTGTTCCCAAGAGGGGGTCACCAAACAAAATATGCATATGTGTGGACATGCGACAGGTGAACAAGGCCCTTGGGCGTGCAAGACACCCTGGAATGCACTTACACAACATGATCAGCCTACTAAATGGGGCAAATGTATTCTCGAAGCTCGACCTGAACAAGGGATAACATCAGATTAGAATAGACAAACAATCCCGGTGTATCACTAATTTTGCCACACGAATTGGACTCTGTAGATAGAAGAGACTCAGCTTTGGCAACTGCTCGGCAGCCGAAATATTTCAGCAGAGTGTGAGGAGATTGATTTGTCACATGAACAATTGCTTTAATTACAGCGATGATATTGTGATCTTTAGAGGTACTATTCTGCAGCATGATCAAGCCCTTCAACAGGTGTGCAGAGCACTGGTGGAGGCCAGTCTGATCCTAAACTGTGAAAAGTGTGTTTTCCACAAATCTCATCTCAAGTTCTATGGACATATTTTCTCACATGAAGGCATGAGCCGTGACACGGGCAAAGTTGCCGCCATTTCTGAACTGTTGCCCCCCCATTGATGTCAGCGAAATTAGGTCTTTGGTAGGAACGGCTGGTTACTGCAGCCGGTACCTTCAGGACTTTGCAACCACCAGTGCCCCCCTCAGAGAACTCACCACGCAAGGCAGAGCATTCCAGTGGTCAGAAAAATGTGAAGAGGCATTCATGCAAATAAAAAGCAACATTGCCTTGGTATAACGCATGGCATACTTGGACTTGAACATGTGCACAGAGGTGACGGTTGACGCCAGTCCCGTTGGCCTTGGGGCAATCCTGGATAAACATCGGCCCCGGTGAGAGTCTCCCAGGCCATGATTGCGTATGCCAGCCAGACCCTTCCAGAGGTAGAGACAAGATATAACCTGAAAAAGAGGGCATTGCCGCTGTATGGGCATGCAAGAACTTCCAAATGTTCCTCCTGGTTAAGCCATTCACAATTGTGATGGATCACCAGGCCTTGGTGACCATTTACAGAAGCTCTCAATGAAAGATGCCCCCATGAATAGAAAGGTGGGGCTTGCGACTACAGCACTTTGATTTCACTATTATTCACAAACTGGGTAAGCAGTACAACACTGCAGATTTCATGTCTCGACACCCGTTGCCGGACGTGTCCACTGATGAGACAATGGCAAAATAATATGTTAACTTTCTCACTCATCACGGCCCCCCAAGGGGATTCACGCCAAAGATAATTCTGGATCACACCAGGTAAAACGTCAGGCTAAAGAAGGTCCAGGATCTTATCAGATCTAGAAGATGGAGAGACGTAAACGTCATAAGTGGGCAAAGTGGGGAACACTCCACTG
Source organism: Ambystoma mexicanum (assembly GCF_040938575.1). NCBI lineage: Eukaryota > Metazoa > Chordata > Amphibia > Caudata > Ambystomatidae > Ambystoma > Ambystoma mexicanum. The sequence goes on from NC_090941.1 coordinate 759,327,126, forward strand.
CAGGATTACAAGCATTCAGGAATCTATGAGAAGAGTTGTCGATATCGGCAGAAAGACTCGTCATGTGAGGACATCGAATAGGGATTCCTACTAACCTGTGACATATCATAGATCTAGCCCATGAAGGTCACTGCGGGATGGTGGCCATGAAAAGGCAAGTGACAGACACCATGTGGTTCCCAAGAATAGACCAGATCGTGGAACGCACAGTCAATGCATCTCACCTGTGTCAGAATGCCTCCAGACCCAATCATCCAGAACCTCTGAAGATGTCTGACATGCCTGAGCTCCCGTGGACTCACGTTGCAATTGACTTCTTTGTACCCTTTGGAGAAAACAAATACTGGCTAGTCATCATGGATGAATACTCTCGGTTTCCTCTGGTGCACATGATATCATCTACGGCAGCTAGCACTATTATAACAGTGCTAGACAACATCTTCTCTGCATGGGGCATTCCAGAGGTCCGGAAGTCACACAACGGTCCCCTCTTCAGCAGCTTGGAGTTTGCAAAATTCATGCAATACATGGGCATCCACCATAGAAAGATCACTGCACTATGGTCACATACAAATGGCATGGTGGAGCGATTCATGGGCAGTCTGAAAAGAGTTCTCCAACAAAATGAACTATGATCCAAGGTCCATGTCACTCAACCGAGTTGTGTGGAACATGATCATGGATTACAGAAACTCACTCGCCACATGGCACGACTGGAAAGTGTCCTTCAGAGCTGCTGTTCGGCAGAAGGATAAGGGCCAGGCTCCCTCACCTGGCAGGTGACCTGAGTGAGGGCACAAAACAGATTTGAGAAGTGGATGCCTGCAAAAAACAAGACATGAAGGAGTACGCCAACAGCAGAAGAGGGGCAAGGCACTTTAGCTTGCAAGTAAGTAACAAGGTATTTGTATGCAGACGGCAAGATAAAAAATACTCGAAAGTACTTGGAGGAGCAGAACTACTGTGCATTTGAACTGGCAGTTGGGATTTAACCTTGGTATATTTTTTGAATATTTTGTGGCAGTTGGGATTTAACCCTGGTATATTTTTGGAACATTTTGTGGGATCCACCCCTGTTACCACTTACATTTGGGATTTAACCCTGTTATTTTTTAACATTGCTGGGATCAAACCCAGTTATTACTAGTTTAAGGATTAAAAAGACTGGGAACTAGAGCGCGCGCCTGACCTTTTCTTTTTGGCAAGATAAAAAGGCAGACTCAAAGTTTGATCTGGACCATCTGACGATGTCACATGTGAATGGAACAATGGAAACTGTTCTTTCCCCCAGGAGGGTGGTCACTCGAAATGTCTCTCATTTCAAACTGCACAAGGAAGAAGATCAGGAAAGTGGTGCGGAAGACAGCACAGCAGTATCACGAGATGAGCCTTCGAGGGAAGAAGCTGAGGAGGAGCAGGAAGGACGTCGGGCAAGGTCGACAAGAGGCATCAGAAAGCCTGTGCGTCTGATTGAAGAGACATAAGAACACAGAACTGTGAGTAACTATTTTTTTTTGCCCGAAAGGGGGAGATGTCGTGTCCTGGAAAGGAAACAGTTAATGGAGCCGTGGAGCTCCGTCATAAAGAGCATCCACCAATGGGGATGCGCGAAGATCACACATGTGCATCGGGCAATCCCACACTCTGCAGTTTGTCGGCACGGAGAATAAAGAAAGTTGGACCTCTCTGTGGCTCCCGCATTTGATTGCCACGCTGTGGTATTTGTGTGCTGGTCACCTTCTGTATGAGCCTGCCAGCACTGGGTAATTCTGAAAGAACCCATAAAAGAAACACGACAGAATCCAACTCCCACAACCACTCAGATACTGAGATGAGGAGGCGGAGGAAGGGAGTTTGTGCAAAGTGACAGATGCTCGAAGCGTCATATGCATTATCATTGTTTTTCCAATCCTTTAGCACGCAGGACATTTAAAGATGGCAAACACACTATTGGACAGATCAGTGCAGGAGATGACGTTAAACCCCATACTGAGGCTCATGAACGTGGGACGCTGGAAAGATGGGGAAGGAGGCAGTGGCGTAACACAAAATGTGGGGGCCCCCCTGCGAGCCATGCTGAGGGGGCCTCCCCAACTCAGGAACAAATCAAGGGTCGCGCCACACTCTGGGCCGGCCTAGATTATCACACTTGCGCAATACGAACAAACCTGCTGCTGAAGGGATATGCCGCACACTGCACTAGGAGAAAGATATAAATATGTGTTTTAATATAATATACAGCACACTTTCTGAGAAAAATTGGCTAAAAAGCCAGAGTGTTTGCAATTGTTTTGTAAGGTAACACCAATCCAATAGATGCAAGTCACCAACAGTGCACAGGAACATTAATGCTTTGCTATTAAAAATGCCGTGCCACAATGAAAACATGTCCAACTGGCTGCACGATGTAGACCAGTGTAGACATGTAATAACAATATACTAAAGCTTCCCAGGCCACATTTAGACATATCTAGACTGGTTGCACCAAAATGCCAGTCGAAGCAATAACACTCATCAAGAAGAGAACACACATTTAAGCCTGTGTCTCTGTGGCCTCTAACAACATGGCCAAACTCTTTAAAATCTGAAAAGAACTGGTCAATCCTGTTGCGGTCTTTACCTCTTCTGTTCCCTCCCAGACCCTCTGTATGGCTCTGTCATCTAACTTCTATGCTAAAACTCAGGCCATCCTGTCCTCCATCTCCTCTTCCTCTCCCTCTTCCTCTCTCAGCCCCCTGTTTGGCCATCTCTACCTCTCTTCCTCCTTTCTCCTCTTTCTCTCTGACAACAACTGATGAGGTTTCTAGACAAGTCCGATCTATGAAAGTGTCATCCAAACAGGTGCTATCCTGCTCCACCAGAACCATCAAGAACCATAATGACACCCTCGCTCCAGCCTTGACCGATTTCTATAATCACTCTTTCCCCTCTCCCGTTAAGCACTCTGTTATGCACCCACTCCTGAAGAAGCTGTCTGCCGATCCTTCCTGCGCGGCAAACTATCGCCCAATCTCCATCACCAATTTCCTGGGAAAACTGTTGGTAAAGCTGGCCATCTCCCAGTTTACTCTCCTCACGGAATCTGTTGGTTGTCTCCATGACCATCAGTCTGGCTTCAGAGCTGCCAGATGCACAGAAACTGCTGTCCTGAACACCTGTGAAGTTCTGCTCTCTAACCTTGATTCCAGCATTCCTTCTGTCCTCATCCTCCTTGATCTTTACCCTGCTTTCGACACGGTCAATCATGCCATCCTGATCAATCGACTCCATGAGAACCTGGGCATCACGAATCAGGCCCTTGAGTGGCTGACCTCCTTCCTCTTGGACTGCCCCTCCCAGGTCCAACTTGGTCCCTTTCTCTCGGCTCCATCCTCTCACTCTGGTTTTCCAACCTCTCTGTGGCCCCTTTGACCCACCTGATCTCTACATTCGCCTCTAACTTTCAGTATTATGCGGATGACACTCCACTTTCCTTCAGGCTCACCTCAGACTCCTCTCATCTCTCGCTCATTCCCGACTGTCTATCCGCGATTCAGGTTTGGTGTGCCTCCAACGATCTCTGCCTTAATGTCAGTAGGCTGGAGATCCTTCTCATTTGGACTCCTGCCCCTGCTTTCCCTCTCTCACTCTGGCCACCCGCCTTGGGCCCTCTTCCTCCTTCGCCTTCCTGTGAGGCAAACAACACTAGTGTCATCTTTGACTCCACTCTCTCTTTCTCTCCTCACATCTTGGATGTCACCAAGAAGTCCCACTACCAGCTGCTCCTCCTCAAAGGGACTCTTCCCTTTCTCACTTTCCCCCAGAAGCTCACTGTCTCCAGAGCCCTGGTTCTCTCTAGGCTGAACTACTCCAACAGCCTCTTTCTCAATCTGTCTTCCTCTACTCTCCAGTCCCTGTAACTAATCCAAAACAGGACTACAAGACTTATCCTTGGCCTCAAGCACAGGGATCATATCTCTCCAGCCCTGAAATCTCTCCACTGGCTCCCAGTTGCTGCAAGTATCAAGTTCAAGACCCTTTGCATTGTCCACAAGGCTTTCTGGCCCGGGGCCTGCACTATATCCAGCGCTCTCTTCCAAAATATCTTCCTTCTCAAGCCCTTCGAACAGCTACCTACAACTCTCTAAGGGTTAGACGCTTCTCCAGGCAGAGAGTGGGGGGGTAGATCTCTCTCCACTGCAGGTGCCTCCCTCTGTAATAGCCTCCCTGCCCCTCTCAAGCTTTAGCGGACCACCTGAAGTTCTGGAAGCAGCTCAAAACTTTCCTCTTCTCCTCTGCTTTCTCTCTCTCCTTCCCCTGCTGGCCTACCTGACCTACCTGTCTGCTGTACCGACTGGTTGCTTAGCTACCTTCAGAGCCTCACTGAGTTGAGACTCTTTCTTAATCAGTCACCCTTGCACTGCCTCTGGGCCTACCATGCACTTAGGGGCTGTAAGTGTAACCCTACATTCCCTTGTTCTCCTTGCACTACCCAGAGCTGCGCTGCCTTGACTGCAATTACTCAGAGCATTGCTGTCCTGTTTTTCCCTCCCCTCTCCCTTGCACTTCCCCCTCCCTTTCCTCTTGCACTTCTCATTCACGCACTTGCACAATCTAAATGACACAAGGCCTAGTAAGATCGTTTGTCTTGTCCTCCCTCTATCTTCCATCCCTTGTCTTGTCGCGCCTAGAAACACTTGTGTGCCTTATAAACGACTTATATCATATAATTTGATTACTGATGCACAGCCACTAATAACACATATCATGCCTGCTTAGCCTGGACATGGACAGCCATTACAATTTGTCGTACAAACCCCCCCCCCACACATCCCTTCTCCCTCCCTCCCCCACCTCCAAAATCAGCTCCTTGGCCCAAAATTACCTCCATGTCCCTCTTCCTTGCCCCAGAGCTTACGGTTGAGACTCCTTGCCTCATAGGTAAGTACTGGGATGAGGAAGAGTGGGACTAGGAGTAATGAAGACTACAGGTAGCTAAATCAGGATTTACCTCCATGTACCTCTATCTCATCGCAGTACTTGTGTGTGCGTGGCAGAGTGCCTTATACACAAGTACTGTCTCATAAATACTGGGGCGAGGAAGAATAGGGCTAGGAGTAATGAAGATTACCAATAAGTAATGCAGGCATTAATCACAAGTATTGGTGCAACAACATTGAGTTGATTGGGATTCAGCACCCCCTCCCCCCCTGAAATGTTGGGCTATGTTGACTCAACCTGGCTGACCTTCAGGGCAGTTGCCAGACAGAACAGGCCACAGATGTTAAATGGCACCTGGGTTTCGCTGTTAACAAGAGCCCAGCTAATACTAACATAAGCATTTCACTGTTAGTACCTGCTTTCAAATGGCAAATGTTTTATGCAATTGAAATTGTGATGTGGGTTTAATACTTGCATGCCAGGGGATTGATTGGAAGGGTAGAGAGGGAACAGGAGAGCACTCATTCTCACAGCAGTCCATAAGTGGGTGCTTTCAACCTTAAAGGAGAGAGTTAACTACTTGTAACATTGAAGCTGCACTAGAATAGTCTCATAAAAATGCATAAAGAAATTAGATGCCCCAAACAAATAAGTTTGCCCCTCCCCCACCGCCCATGAAGTTGGCGCCCCTCTCAACATTTGAAGGGTTAGCCCCCGAAATGTAGGTTTTGTTGCGCCCCTGAATGTAATCACACACAGCATTCACCATACACACACACACACACACACACAGCCATCCATACATTTAAGTGTGCATTCTTTCACCATACTGGCACACCCAGGCAGCCATCCATACATTTAAGTGTGCACCCTTTCACCATGCAGGCACACCCATGCAGCCACCCATACATTTACGTGTGCACCCTTTCACCATACAGGCACACACACCCAGGCACCCAACCATACATTTAAATGTGCACCCTTTCACCATACACTCACACAGGCAGCCACCTATACATTTAAGTGGGAACCCTTTCAACATACACTCACAGATGCACACGTCATGGGGTTGAGGAGAGCCCTAACACTTAAAAAAGAAATAGGGCCTCATTACAACTATGCCGGACTGGAAACAACGGTGCTAGTAAGCTTACCGGCACCGTTGTTTCCGGGCCGGCATATTACAGCTCGGCGGGCGGTTGCTGTCCTGCCCGGCAGGTCAGACCTGCCAGGCAGAACAGCACCCACCCGCATAGAGTCCGATAGGACTTTATGGAAATGGGGACTTACCATTTGCCGGCGCCTTACTTCCCAGACCGCCGGGGATGTAATCCCCCATTGTTATTGGGAAGTCTAGGCGCCGGTAAATCATTACGGTCCGGCGGCAACCTGCTGGTAGCAACGGCATGGTTACCGCCAAACCAGTAATGAGGCCCATCGTTTCTTTTTGAAGTCACTCTGACTTCATAAAGAAATTATTTCCGTTAACCATAACGGAAATAATTTCTTTGTGAAGGCAGAGTGACTTCAAAAATAAACTATTTCTTTTTGAAGTCATAGGGCTCCTCTCACCCCGTGACATGGAGGCCTCCAGCCTGGGGTCTTCCATGTCATGGGGAGGGCACAGCCCTCAGACTTCAAAAAGAAAGTTTCTTTTTGTAGTCCATCTGCCTTCATAAAGAAATTATTTCTGCTACAGAAATAATTTCTATATAAATGCAGAGTGAATTCAAAAAGAAGAAAATAATTTTTTTTTTTTTGCCCAAAAACTATTTTCCATTTTTTTCACAAGTGGGGGCCCCTCCCAGGACATGTGCTGGCGGAGCCCCCTGCACCGCAGGGGCTGCGGGGGCCTCTGTTACGCCAGTGGAAGGAGGAGAAGTGTTAGGGAGAATTCTCAGAAATGTGGTAATTCCCTCCACCTTAGAGACCCCCAGCAACTTTGCTGGATTTTGAGGACTTGATTTGTTTTAACCTGGAGAGAGTGAGACCCTTTTTCCCACTCTCTCATGTAGTTTAATGTGATTTTGAACTCTGTTTCTTTTGGTTATGGAGTCTGACAAACTCCATAGGCATCATCTTTTACATTGTGTCATACAGTACCTTCGTTGCAGTGGCACAGGGAAGTCTTTCAGATTTCCCAAAGGTTTAAAGACCTTCTCTTGGATAAACTACTGTTTCCAAGAGCAGGAAAGTAAAATTGACTTTACTTACATTTGAAACTTTCTAGACCCAGCACATACTATCTTACAATAGGGTGCTGGAGGGGTTACCTAGTATCCCCTTTGTGTAGCTTCTTATGTAACATTTTTTATGTTACCCTTTTCTCACTGAATGGCTGGTGGCAGTGGTTTTGTTTTAACTACTGTGGTGTGCATTTATCGCAGGCTGCGTTCGCAGCTGCAGTAAAGCACCCAAGGGGTCCGTTTTTGTCAAAATGGCCCAGTCTTTTTTTTCCCCACCATTTCTTTGTAGAAAGATCCTTCTTGAGGTTTGGTCCCATTGTTCGCTTTGCCTTTGGCGGGATTCACGAGTGAAGCCTGCCTCTGGCTCCAGAGTGTTTGGGTTAGGCAGGAAGTGAGGGAGGTGCTTGAAAATCCCTGTGCTTAGTCTCCTAGGAGACCCAAATGCACTCTGTGGTGATTGGCCGGCTGACTGTCCGGCAAGTGACTGATAGCTAGGCTGGAATGAATTGGAGAGAACTGAATAAAAGGGGAGGCTTTTGGCTTGGAAGGCAGAGTGGACCACTGGACGAAGGAACCAAAGAAGAACTTGAAGAGGGCGCCTGCTGCAACTCCTGGACTGTTGGTTTGCCCAGTGAAGCCCTGCTGCTGTGCTGAAACTCCAAATTCTTATTGACAGAGAAGCCCCTGCAAGGACGACTTCTCCCCTTGAGTTGGTGGGACCAATCAACTCCAAAGTAAGCCACCTGGACATCCATCTCGGAGCTGGTTGAATTTCCACAGAGTTGCTGCTGTAAACCGTATATCCAGGGAGAGGAACACCAGATTGTGTGCTTTGCTTTTAAGCTGGTTTAGAGCTCTGGGAAGATCCTCCAGACTCCCAGGAAGCAGGACTGACTGAGCCTGAGCCCCCTCAACAGAGTGCCCATAAGAGACCCCATAAGCAAGGAACGTCCATCTCGACAGTCAGGAACCGCAGTGTTGCTATTTGCGGTAGACACAATGAGCTTAAACACTGAACAGCCACTGATTTGAAGATTGCCGGTTGCGAGCGTTGACCGACCCATTGCAGTGCAGGAGTCCCCAGAAGTCCTTGCTCTTGTCCCCACGACTGAGGCTCAGGAACAGCGAGATCTGCAGAGCTGCACAGGAACAGAAGTCATCTACTTTTTCTTCAATACAAAGGTACTGTAAAGTCTGAGAGAACTTACCTCTTACTGTAGAATTGCTTGCATCTTCTACTACTCACAAGTGTAATCAGCTTGTGGCCCTACATTTGATTCTTCTTTTCTTTAAAGACTTCTAAAACACTGTGCAAAGACTTTCTACTTACCTACAAAGAAGTGCTTCAGCTCATATAGACTTTTGCCTATTGACTTTGGCTTAGCCTCTTTCACTGAATGACTCTTATTGGGGGATCTGAAAGTATTTGCCTGCTTAAGAATATTTGTGGTCTCTTGTATGTTCTAAATAACCTTTTCCTTTGACTTATTACTATATGATTCTAAATGCAACAGTGATATATTAATGTCCCCAGCACCCTAGCAATTGAAGTCACCTGAGGGTGTAGGTAGTGTCTGTGGGACATCCCAAAAGGGTATCCACTGGCTTAGAGATATTAAGAGTGTGTATTTCATGAAGTGTATTTGAGTGTTTCTGTTATATTGCTCCCTTCTGAAGAAGGCTTATTATAACTGACTGATAAATGAATTAATAATTGTTTATTCAAGAAACCTTGAGTGTAAGAGTTTATTTGAATACTTGTAACCGTAAATCTCTGTTTAACTCCACTACAGCTCACATTGGCCCCTCTTAAGATAAGCCTGGCGGCTCAACAAGCTACCAAGACTGTGTAGTACAAGCTTATACCAAAGGTTGGGTTTCCTATACCTGTAGTCAGAGTTGTTTGTAGTGTTCCCAGAGGGTACTGCATACAAACTTTGCCTAACAAGAAACACTGCATGCAAGCAAAAAGGGCTGTGGAGATGCTGGGTGCCGCACAGAAGCTCCTGGGTGTACAGCTGCTCAAAGAAACAGCATTGATATGATATTTTATTTATATTGCGCCCATACACAAGTGTTTCTCCCGTCTGGGCTGAAAAAGAAAGCTGGCATGTGACGGCGGAGACGCATAGGATGCTGTAAGAAAGTTTGCATACTCCAAAGTGGAAATTGGGTGAAGAAACCACACTGCAGAGGTGTGAGCAGATTTGGAGACGCTGGAAGAAACTGGTGAATCTGCCTAAAACAGCTGGGGACACAGGGCATTTCGACAAGCACACCAACAAGTGTTTTAATGGTTTGAGATTGCTTATGCAGAAAATACCCAATGTTTGTTTGAATGTAGTCAAGGCAAAGTACAAATTCAACACCAAATAAGAAGAATGTTTGAATGCAGACAAGGCAAAGTACAAAGGCAAATCCCAATTGAATATAGATGCATGAAATGCCAGTGTGGAGGAACAGTTATCCAATAAGAAGAATATGTGAATGCAGACAAGACAAAGTATAATGGCAAACCCCAATCAAGTACAGATGCATGAGATGCCAATGTGGGGAAGAGTTTTTGAGCTTAGCAAAGGTTACCAGGACAGATATACCAAGCACCTTACGGTATATGCTATTGTTGTATAACCAAAGATTTTTGAAGCACATAAGAAGTCCTGGCCGGTGAGTACACCCGGCAGCTGAAGTTTAATAAAGATACCTGGCAGGAGAGTATACCAAGCAATCTGAAAAAAAGCATCAAGAAGTCCTGGCAGGTGGGTGTACCAGGCAGCCAAAAATGTATGAAGACTCCTGGCATCAGAGTATACCAGGTGATCTACCAGATAAAATAAATAATACAGAAAGGAAGATACAAGAAATAATAAATTGTATAGAGATTCTTGACAGAGGAGTATACCGGGTGATCTACAAGATACAAGAAATACTACAGAAAGATATAAGAAATACTAAATTGTATAGAGATCCTTGGCAGGGTAGTATACCCGGTGATCTACTAGATACAATATATACTGCAGAAAGACTGTTACAAGAACATTCTGTTTAACCAAGAACTTTGTGAGTCCACTGAAGTCGCAAAGGAACTGTTAACCAGCCTATTGTTTAAACAAGAACTTTGTGAGTCTAGCAAAGACACAGAGGAACTGTTAACCAAAAATACATCAATTTGTGCCATCCTATCTAGGAATCCAGTGGAGGGAAGGGAGCCATCCTCTGGAGCCAAGGGTCTATACCATGGAGAACATTTTCATTGGAATAATTTTGATATTTTTGGTTTTGAACACTTTTGCTAACATCAAGTTAAAGACATTTCCTTGCACCCTTTCGTGTTTTGTTTGTAGTGTGAGGGTCAGGATAGGATGTTATGGACACAAGGACGACTTTTCAGTAACTGGCAACCTGACAGAGACAGATCCTTAGTTTTTGGTTTCTAGGTAGGGACGATCCTCTTTAGAGCAGGGACAGAGAAGCGTTTTCCCAACCCATTTTTATTTAATAAATGTCTTTAACCTAAAGCATGATAACTTTGTGTCTGGCTTTCATTTCTGACCCCTCACCTTTTCTTTTACCTACTATTGATGGAGAAATCCTCCAAGAGAACTGTTAGAACTTTCTGGTTAATATTTTGAGTACACGTCTGATCACCAGGCAGTGAACATAGACCTTCATGAGAGTCACTCTTCTGGGTTAAGAAGATCCTCATTTTTCCTTAGTTAGTTAAAGAATGTAAGGGACGGAAATAGGTTTTGACACACAGCAGTGAACTATTTACTTTTGACGGACATTCTGACTGAGTCCTTAGTATTGAGTTGAGGCAGGTGTTAGGAAGGGGGTAGCCCCATCCCATCCCCCTAGTCACTTAAGAGTGAGGCAAGATGCATCCAAAGCAATATGATGGGAAAGGGGAAAAGTGAAAGGGACACCTCCCAGTTTAACAGGAACATACTCCAATATAACCAAATGTAGTCTATCCACATAGTACAGCATAAGGCGCAAGCAGCATTGCTATTTTGTGTAGATATTAGTAACCATAGATAGAAGGGAAGGCCTGAACGGTCAATGCGGAATTGCATGCACTAGGACCAAATCCGCGAGACAAGAGAAATCCCCAGCCATGCCCGAGCTCCCATGAGGACAGCCCACACCCCCAACCGCCAAAACGCCTATTCATTGTTCTAACAGTGTTGCAAAGATGTTTGAGAGGAATGTGCCTTACAAGGTCACAATCACAGACCGGCACCTGGTGTGCATGTTATCTCACACTGGCCAAAGCAGGACCTGACCCATCCCCGGGTGACCACAAGTTATAGGCCATATAAATGACTAAAACTTAAGACCTCTGAATTCCATGGCACCAAGTGCCCTTTGACCACCACCCTCACAGTAACAAGTCCTGCGATATTCAAAGAGGACGGCCCGGGCATATCGTTGAAGTGACTATCGTGTGATTTGTATTGCGAGGTGCTGGGAGTGATAAATTATAGTTCAAAATGAGGGTGGAGACCTTGGAGCCGGATGGCACGGATGGGAGTGAGGGAAATGTGTGTGAAGGTTAGAGTGCCGCAGAACCTCCTTTGTGTCCGTCTTGCGGGTTGCCAAGTGCACAGTATGAGTTATAAAATAGTTGTATAGCAGGAGTATAATAATTTGTTTTCTGACCTTCGACGTGAGAGGAAGATGAGCCCTGCAGCACCCACGTGATGTAAGAACAACGGACTGGGCTGGGACCAATAGACTGGCATCCCTTATGGGTAAAGGTGGAACATGTATAGGGTCCATCCAATCAGCGGAACAGGTTTTTACTGTATGTTGTATCATCATTATGACGCTGTGTACCTTTAAAATTTTCTGCTTGTACCTCTTTTTGGCAGAAAGTTCTTAGCAGCAGAGTTATTTGCTGTTGCTCTCATTTGAGATTAAAACTTGTTATCCTTACAAGATTGTCTTGGGCCTTCCTTCCCTAGCGGGTTGTATTCTCTATGGTGTGAGCGTTCAGGGACTTGCCTTCAATTGGTGACCCAGACGTGATCCCAGCGCCCCCTGTACCTGCAGAGGATTCCAGGCTGCTTCTCCAGAATGAGCCGTACCCACCTACAGCGACCAGTCCTCTCTGCTCTTTGAAGCGGGACGCGGCTCAGAGGAGAGTGCGGGCCAGTGTTGGAACCCTGTAAGGAGTTCGGGTGAGCATGCACATGTGAGTAGACTCTTATAAGTGATAACAAGTAGGGGGCAGGGGGGCGTGGCCAAGCAGCCAAGAGTAGGCTGCGATTCCTTGGAGCTCCGTGATCCGACTTATTGATTCGAAGCAAAACGCATGTGTTGACAGCCGATTCCAGCCGAAAAAAGATACGGTATCTGTGTGAATACTTCAGGCAGCAGATGAGCGTATCGGCGTGAGAAAGTGGACACAACAGATTGAATCAGGCCACTTTGTGTCCTGATCCATGAGCGGTACAATCGAAACTAAGATGGCGGCTTGCCAACACAAAGGAACCCCCGGTGGCACTTGAAATTGGGTGCCAGGCGGGCAGTGACTGGACTGCTGGCTTGCAGCGGCGGATGAAACAGTGAGTGGCCGACTACCGGAGAGAAGCCCATGAATAGCCCGAGAGGATGTACACAGCATTGGGCCACTGGACCATGAGATAGGCGGCATGGCCTTGGTGCTCCCACTGGACCGGGATGATGTATACATGAAACGGACAAGAAGACTGACAGCGTTCCCGCAGTAAGATAGAAGCGTTGAGCACACAGGGATTACATCCCAAATCCGCACTGAGGAGTGGATGAGCAAATACGGACACAATAAGTGGCGACGAGACCTGTATGCCCGAAACAAAATGGCGACTGATCCTGAACAAAGGATTGCACTGGTGGACCGTGAAGCGGCCTCGTAAGGTCTGGGACGCAGCAAATGGTTATATGCACCTTGTATTTACCATCGGCCTTTGATAGGTGCAAAGATTATGAAGAAGCACCAGAGATGCTGATGACGGCACCCTGCTGATGACTGGCACGGACGCTAAGAGGTGGCTGTGATGCGGAGAGTTACAATCCACCTGAATAACAATTTTGTGTGTAACAATTGGTGAAGGCTGATATACAGAGACTCCAACAACTCGAACAACAACTAAGTGGCACCGGGCCGGAGTCAGACACGTGGACAATGTCAGTGTAAAGTTTGAGAGCCAAGACCAAACAACCTACAATGGAGGTCTTCGTGAAAGCGCAGAAGACCCCCACAACATCAAAGCGGGGCGCGTCCACGACTTCTGCTGAAGAAGCCCCAGAAGGAGACAAGCACCAAATCCTGGAGGCTATATCGGAGCTGAGCACCAAGTGGGGCGCGGCAATGGCGGACTTGCGGACAGCCCTGGAAGGCAAAATTGATGCGGTCGGGACTGAACTTACCCTGTTACGACAAGATGTCAGGGGGCTGGCGGAGAGAACAAGTGGGCTGGAGAGTGCCATAAAGACCAATACTGGTGTCAGCATGACTAACGCGAAGGAAGTTCATGTGCTCAAACAGCAGGTTGCTAACCTCGAAAATCGGGTGGAAGAAGCTGAGGGAAGAGCGAGGAAAAATAACATAAGGATGGTCGGCCTGCCGGAGGGAGAGGAGGGTCAAGACCCTACAAACTACGTGGAAAACTTGATCCTACAAGAAATAGGAGCAGATAAGCTTTCGCAGGGATTCACGGTGGAGCGGGCGCACCGGGCCTTGATGAGGAAACCGCGACCTGCGGCTCCGCCGCGACCTATCATCGCGAGGATCTTGAACTACAGAGATAGGGAGAAGATCCTAGAATACTTTTGCAAAGGTGGGACAATACAGAGAGCATCCGTCAACATTACAGCATACCCGGACTATATGATGCTGGTGCAGAGACTGAGATACAGCTATGTGGCCGTCAAGAGGAGGCTGCGAGCAGCAGGCATCAAATACATGCTCCTGTACCCGGCAAAGCTGAAGGTGCTACATAAGGGCAGAGCGCTCTTTTTTGATACTCCCGAAGAGGTGGTAACGTGGCTGGATCTGCAGGGTTGCCCGGAACAAGAAGTGGACCACGACTGGCAGGAACAGGACGGCTAAAACACTGGTGCCGCGGACACTGGGGGTACCGGATTATACCAGGAAATGAGATTAGTTGAACACTGGATAGCATTCGGGCCCTGTGCCCGTCATGGACTGGAATATAGTAGGTACATTTTATAAAGCATAAAGGTAACACAATGCGTAATACATTTGGGAATAGGCGCAATAGGATGAAGGCAACTCACCCCTGAAATACTAATAGTTAAGTGGCCATTAGGGCGACTTTACCTTACTGAGCCCTGAGCATAAGTTTGTGCCGGAAGGGGATAGATGTGGGGGTGCCTGAGATCCAGGGATGGAGCTAGGTGTCAGGTCCTGTCTTTGAATCTTCTTGCAGGAATGATGCTGGCCCACCAGACCCCCAAAGTATGCCCGCTCAATAATCTCTTAATAGATAAAACTACCAAGCTGGCAAACCCCAGGGGAAAGGGGAATGGAGGAGAAAATAACAACTGCAGATCTTCACTGGTTCTTAGACACTGGCTTCCAAATAGTCAGACACTGCTTGGTATTTTACTTCTCTGGAACTGGATGGATGGAAGTTTCATCAGTATGAAGTGTCTGTGAAAATCTAAACACATAAGTACATAAATTAATATAACTCTTTTCTATATATTTTCTATTTCTATTTCTATTATTATAACCTATAATCTTATACCTGCTGCCTATGCTCGATTGCTGATAGGCATCAATAGTGAGATATTCTTCTTTATTTCTTCTAAGTAATATGTAATTCCAAATTCTTTTATTCTTGAAAACTTGGTTATTTCTTTAGCTTAATAATTAGCAGAAAATCTGAATAGAACTTGCTTGTAACTATTAATTCATTAAACCTTCTGAAGAATATGTTTTGCTTTTTATTGAAGTCACTTGTAGTCTTTTCACTTTTCTTTTCTTTTCAGATGAAAAAAAAAAAATATAGAATAAATATTTGGTCTAGTATGTTCCGTAAGTCACAAAAATATTTATACTCAACTGATATATTGCTTCCACTTTCTTGCTTGTGATTCTCATTTGAAACAAGAAATGTTTATAAATATGTCCTTGTTTAATTCGGAAGCATTCCAAAGCTCTAAGTATTAGTTTGATGACTTGACGATGACTTGACGCTCTGAAAACAAATATCAGCTGACCAGATGAACGCGACGCTACGCGCAACCAGGACAAAGTTGAAAAAATAAAGACGCGAAGCAAAAATAATAACCACGCCTTAGGAAATCGATATACTAGACTTTTAAACTCAGCTCAAAGATAAGCGCACACAACAGATGCCAACACTCCGGCACAACGCCACCGGAAAACACTAGTACGCAGTACACCTAACCAGGAAATGAATTACTCCAGAATTGGAACGCACGCAACTCACGCAAGCAGGTCCTTTACTCTAATAATAACGTATTACTAAAACGAAAGAAAAGGAGAGCCTGCAATCGAAACGAATTCGATAATATTAAAGTAAAATCTAAAGCGAATCTTATTCACAATAACTATATTAAATAACTAGATACCAAACCAGAATCCTTCAATATTATTTCACACAAAAACATCCGCGAGTGAAAAATAAAACGGATATAGTTTCTTCTAACTCAAATACACGCGCAGGTTAACACAAATAAAGTTCTTGTTAAATTGCAGAATAAATACAGTTTCTTGGTTCTTTAGAAATTAACTTCTTCTTGAGTTTAAATCAAAAATATTAGCATTTCACATTGAAACTTAGCTTGCTTCATCTGTATGTAGTCCTTGAGGAAACAATGATGACTTCTTCTTAAATGAATTTACTGTAGTAACTCTTCTCTCTAGATTTTCTTCACATTAAAGATTACTAAATATTCTTATACTAAAATTTCATAGAGCTATGAAAACTGCAACCTTCCTCAATGGAAACTGGAATGAAAGGCAGTTTAGAATCTTAGTGAAAGTTCCAAACTACCTCACAACACTTCTCCTCCAATCACTGTTGTTGAACTGAACCTCCATCTTGGTTTGGGGAAATAGGCACTTCCTGAATAATTTATCATTAAGGAAACGTATATAGATTGTAACATGTTTAATTCAGAACCAACACTCAAAGATCACTCAAACATTACTCCTACATACATATGTGATGATGAAATCTCCTAAATGGAATTTTTCTAGAGTAATGTTTCTTTGAAAATCTGGAAATGTACCATGGGATCCTGACACTAGGCAACAGTTGGGGCGGGCGTTGTTCGGGAAGGGTTGGGTTGGGGAAGGGAAGGAAGGTGGGAAGTTTGGGTTCTACATGTTTTGGGGAGTTCAAGTTTAAATATGAGCCTACATGGAAGAGTTGAAGGGTTGTACCTGCATAACATGACCGGGAGGGTTCGGTTGGGAACGAGGGAGGAAGATATCAAAGCGCTATGGGAGATCTCAGGATAGTGACGTGGAATGTCAGGGGACTTAACAGTTATATGAAGAGAAATAAAGTCATGCTATATTTGAAAAGGTAAAAGATAGATGTTGCACTGTTGCAGGAGACGCATTTGACGCAGGAGAAACTGGAGCTAGTTGGGAAAAAATGGAAAGGGATTGTGGCGGGTTCGTCATACTCTGCTTATGCCAGGGGAGTGCTTGTCTGGGTAGCACCTCATGTCCCGTTTCAGCTACTGCAGGAGACAGTGGAAACTGACGTGAGGATGGTTATTTTGAGAGGGCTGTTGGAGAATAAAGAGGTATGCATCGTGAATATGTATGCCCCTAACCATAATACGGCGGCATACTTCAAGACTCTGTGCACTAACCTTAGTATGTGCGTGGGAAGCGTGGTTATTTGGGGTGGGGATTTCAATTGTGTAATGAACCCCAAAGTGGATAGATCTGACAACAGGATTGATAGGCCCACCCCAGCAGCCAAAGCATTGCAGGTGTTACTAGATGATTTTGGCTTGGTAGATGTATGGAGAACAAAACATCCCAATGATATCGCATTATTCTGCCCCGCAGCAGCTACACACGAGACTGGACTATGTCTTTGCCACGCCGAATGTGGTGGCAGAGAGCACTCAAATAGAATACAAGGCGAGGGTCCTCTCGGATCACTCGCCCCTGATCCTTGGGTGGCAATACTGCCCCCTGAGGGCGCGGATCCCAACGTGGCGTCTCCGAGCGGAGGCACTCAAAGATTCGATCTTTCGTGAGGACATAAGGGATGAGATCATAAACTATTTTGAGACAAATACTGGAAGTGTTGACTCAGCGGGTACACTATGGGACGCTTTTAAGGTGGTGATGCGGGGGGCAGCCATAGCTAAGTCAAACGGCCTGCAAGGTGGGGTTCTGGCTGACCTACAAAGATTTGAAGATGAACTAGAAAGGACATTAGAATGTGACAGTGTGGACACTGAGCTAGCACTTAAACTACAACAGCAAAGTGCGGAACATTGGGAAAGGCTCTGTAATCTCAATTACAAAAAGTATGTAGAAAGACAGCACGCGGGAGGCGATAAAACGGGTAGGCTTTTAGCGTGGCTTTACAAGAGTGAGACCCCTAGACCCCCGATCAGGACAATAGTCAGAGAAGATGGCGATGTGGTGGATACTCAAGAAGGAGTTAACAGGGAATTTGCGGATTATTATAGGGTGCTATACGGTGACGAGGAGGGGAGTAGTCAAGAGGAGATAACCGAAACACTAGAGGATATAGGATTACCTAAGATAAGTGATGAGGAGAGAGAAGAGCTTGATGCACCAATTACCCTGGAGGAGCTGAGGGAGGTTGTGAAGCAGTTGCCCACCAGTAAGACCCCAGGAGCAGACGGGTTCCCTAGTAAATTTTACAAAGTATATAGAGAAGAAGTGCTACCCCCATTGCTAGACATGCTTAACGAAGCGTTTGAGATAGGAAGGTTGCCGGAGTCACTCAGAGAGGCGATCATAATACCGCTTCCCAAGCCCAACAAACCGGTTCATAGCTGTAGCTCCTTGTTAGACGATCCTCTGCCCACCAGAACACTGCTAACATCTCCCCAAAACCTTCCTCGGCTTCCCACACAGCTCCCTCCAGGGTTCGAGGCTCATGTGATTCGGTTTACCCAAAGGACCGAAAGTTCCGTACCAGGTACAATTTACGGGCTTGGTTGCAACCCTTCCTGCATTGGCAGTTGCCATGGAGAACATACAGCAGAAGGGGCGGCGGAACACCTCCACGCCGATCGTTCACTTGCTCACGTGATTCAGAGCAGCGTTTCCCACGTGACCTTGGTGGACGTCACATGACCCCGAAACGCACAGTATTTAAAGCCTGATGCACGGAGCACTCATCGCTTCTCAGCTGTCTTCAGACCCTGTTTGGCGCTACATTTTGACAAACACTACTGGTTTACCTTGATCTTGGAACTCTCACTTGGACTCCTTCGGATTATCCTTCTGTACCTTTGCTTGGAACTGCTTACCTATTACTGGATTTTGACACGTCCCTCACTTTGTCTTCGGATCATCCCTTGGTACCTTGTTGAACTTCTACGCTATTTCCCTCTTGGGATTCAAGTTACGCCTTCAGCTATACAGGTGGCTTATCCTGTATCCACGCTTGCCTGCGTTCCTCTTGTTCTAGGGACCGCCTCATCTGAGTCTCGAACCTCCCTCCTAGGTCTCCTGGGTTTTCCAAACACCGGATAGGTAAGACTATTCAGATCCTTTGGTTCTTGTGATATATTGTAATTGCCTGGTACTTAACCTCGTTCTTTTTGCAGCAGCATCGGTGTTCCAGATGTTCCGTGGATCCGGGAAGTAACATCTCCCACCTGTGGCCCCAAAGGTCGCACAGCGGGTTTCTTTTGGTTTCCCTGTGCGTCACTTGGGGACGGAGGTCTCAACGGTCTACACGACACTCAAGTCAGAACACTCCTACAGGCCTTTGTCGATGCTGAACCAGGACAGCAAGATACTGACGGCTGTCCTAGCAAAGAGATTGCGGAGAGTAATTAGTAAATTAATCCACCCGGATCAAACGGGCTATGTCCCAAACAGGAATATAACCCATAATCATAGGAGACTCCACCGTGTGATCGAATGGGCAGATAGAAATGAAGGCGAAATGGCGATTTATCCCTAGACGCAGTTAAAGCTTTTGACTCCGTTAAGTGGCCATGGCTGCTGGCAGTCCTGGGAGGTTATGGAATAGGGCCGGGTTATATCAGGTGGGCGAACATGCTATACAGTGAGCCGTTAGCCAGAGTTCGAACGGGATCGGTGATATCCAAGAGATGGCAGCTTAGTAGAGGTACCAGGCAGGGGTGCCCCTGGTCCCCAATGCTTTACATTCTAGCCCTGGAGCCCCTAGCAATATACCTCAGGCAACAATACGATATGATAGGTATTGAGGTTGGGGAGGAGCGGCATCTAATATCCTTATATGCGGATGATTTATTATTATACTTGAAATACCCAGAAGAGAATCTTCAATATATCCTTGAAGTGATGGAGAAATATGCGGGGTTGTCCGGCATAGCGGTAAATCCCCAAAAATCCATTTTATTCCCCCTAGGTAGCTACAAGGGGACCCCGGAGGAAAGGTTGCCGGTGTTACAGATACCCTGGGTGATTGGTTCTTTCCGTTAACTTGGCATAGATGTGTACCACACCGCAGAAGAGGAACATGAGCACAACACCGTGGTAGCTGTTGAGAAACTCCAGAAATGCATGAGGTTTTGGGAGAAGTTGCCCCTAGCTATGATGGGAAGGGGGGCAATGCTTAAGATGGTGGTCCTACCTAGGCTTTTACATTATTTTAACAATATCCCACATATGATACCTAAGAAGTTCTTCGCTAAACTGAATAGTGTGTGCAGGGACTTCATATGGCATGGTACCCGGAATAGAGTAGCGCTATGGAAGTTGCAGAACTTCTATGAAAAGGGAGGCATCAGGCTGCCCAATTTTGAGGTCTACTACATAGCAAGTCAATTACAATATGTGGCCAATTGGCTCTCCGACGAAGCGACCCCTGAACATAGGTTGTTTGGGTGGGTTTGTACCCCATTTTACTTAAGGGAAATGATATGGTTGCCTCAAACAGACATGATGGAGCGCCCTAAGATGATGATGTTGGGGTGGAAAATGTGGCGTCGAGCGTGTCGGATGATGGAGGACCCATTCCCGTGCTCCCCGCAAGTACCGCTGGTTGCATTGGCAGGAGGGGACAAGCAGCTGAGGGGGATTATCAGAACCTACTGAGTGGGGAGGAAGAAGTAGGTACCTTGATGGCATGGAAACTATTAATAGTGGAATTGTTCGGATCTATATCGGACCCGATTGAATCCAAAGATAGTGAGACCCAGCCACATGTAGCAGATACTGAACGAGAAGTACAAATAGGCTCATCATGGAGGGAGGGACTTGGGGAGCAGTGGCAAACTGAAAATACAAATGGTGTTTATTGGAATTATTGTAAATTACACGGCGTGTTGGGTTTGTTTGTATTGTTGTTTGGTTGGAACAAAATTAATAAACTATTTAAAAAAAAAAAGTAGGGGACAGATGCATGAGGAAGTGTGAAAGGTGTGAGTACTTGGAGAGCGAGGTCGACGATGTGACATGGATGAGGTTAGGGTTATTATTTGTTAATTTTTGTACTAAGAAGAGAGTTTTTCGGTAAGGCATTATAAGGTAAGGCAGGGAGCCCCTCCTCGGAAGGGGAGGGGACGTGGTACCACAAGACAGTATATCATTCAAAGGAGGAATATAGAAATAAAACTAGTGGTCTCATACTAGGTTTGGCATAAGTAGTGGTTGTTATATTAGCTTGTTATTTGATTGCATTATATTTGTGTTTTATTGAATAAACAACAGGCCCTAGATGGGGCGGTAATTGTGTGCATCGCGGTATGGTTTGGTATTGGATGGTTTTGTGGTGTGGCGGATGTGTGCGAGGAAGGGGGATAGAAAAGGGTGGGGGTTGATTTTCTTTTTCCTTACAAGCAAGCGGCAGCGTGCGCGGTGCATTAGCGGGACTTTGCAGGTTTAGTAAGAGATAAATATCACTAGCATGGTGTCACACTCACCTGTGTCTCTGCATGAGCGATGAACGAGCCTCCCTTGACCCCGAGTCTTCACTTCCTCTGTTTCACCCGGAGGAATACCTGTCAAATACAAGGTGTACACTCAGACCTGAATTCACCCGATTCCCCTGGGCCCTTCGCTTCTCTTTACTGTGTGCTGTGATGTCCCACTATGGTCTTACCTTGATCTTTAGTAGGGTGTGCACTCCATCCTGCATTCGCAGGGGCGCGATTCACTCATGTGTTTGGTGCCAATGTCTGTAGGCTGAGTTCAGATGCAAAACGCTGTTTTATGCCTTCACAGCGAGGCCGAGAGTTCAAGGCGCCAGATTCTTCACTGGCTAGAAAGTCCTTCCCACAAGTGAATGTTGCACGGAGAATGTTGAGTGTCCCAAATTGTCCGTATTGTCTTTGGTTGCCGGTATTTTTGTGGATGAGTAGAGCTGCGTGTAGAAGCTAGCTGCTGGTAGGTTTGCACAATGCCTTCAACTCGAGCGCGCCTGGTAATGTCTCTCCCTTTCCCTTGCAGGAGAAATTATGTGGTATTAGTGCCTCGAGTCCGGGTTCAGCGCTACTGGAGACTTGGTGGTTAGATGAGTTTGCACGGAGGCTTTTGGTAAGTATGCACCGCGTAGAGAGAGAGAGAGAGCGCAGTGAAATAAGTGCCCGCGTTATTGGAGCGAGCTCAATGAATAATGTCTCTTCTTTCTTACAGGGGTTTGTGCACTCGTGCAACTAACCTGGATTCCAGCATTGCAGGAAGATTCAGTGAGTATGCGCAGCGTTACTGATATGCGCGTGTTAACGCTGTTCTTCTTTGTTCTTACAGGTGCCGGTGTAGAAGTCCCCTCTTGACTGGAGATAGCTGCGGCGTGGAGTAAGAACCAGGTAAGCTGAAGCTGAATGATCCGTCGCGGGTAAGCAGAAGTAGGATGATCCGGAGCAGCTAAGCAGAAGCAGGATGATCCGGAGCAGGTAAGCAGAAACAGGATGATCCAGAGCAGGTAAGCAGATGCTGGCTGATCCATAGCACGGCAAGTGTGTTGCTGATACAGCTCACAGTAAGCAACATGAAGCACTGGAAGAATCTTGGGTGTGGCTTAAATAGCCAGCCACACCCAAACACTAGAGAGCTCATGAGTTATCATGCACTTCCTGTTTGGCAATAGGAAGTGGTAACCAGGAAGTTACTACAAACACTAGGAAGGAATGAAAGGAGGAATTTGTTATGGGTTCTTTGTGTGCCTATGCCAGGCCTGACAAGCCTCCACCCAGCTTGCCCCAACTACCTGCCTGATACCCATGACAGTCTTCCCCCTCAAGACCCCACCCAATGGTGTGTATGAGGGCTTTGGCTTCTCAGGATGGTCCCAATGGAATTTCCGCACCAATCGGGGGGGATGCACGTGCGTGCTGGGTTCCCATGATCTTTCCAGCTCACAGTAAGCAACATGAAGCACTGGAAGAATCTTGGGTGTGGCTTAAATAGCCAGCCACACCCAAACACTAGAGAGCTCATGAGTTATCATGCACTTCCTGTTTGGCAATAGGAAGTGGTAACCAGGAAGTTACTACAAACACTAGGAAGGAATGAAAGGAGGGATTTGTTATGACAAGCCTCCACCCAGCTTGCCCCAACTACCTGCCTGATACCCATGACAGTCTTCCCCCTCAAGACCCCACCCAATGGTGTGTATGAGGGCTTTGGCTTCTCAGGATGGTCCCAATGGAATTTCCGCACCAATCGGGGGGCATGCACGTGCGTGCTGGGTTCCCATGATCTTTCCTGGGGTCCGTACTCCTTCCAGTCAATCAAATAATGCAGGGTCTTTCTTACTTGTTTGGAATCTAATATGTTTTTTACTTCCTATTCTGGTGCTTCTTCACCCACTTGTATGGGTGCGGGAGGTGTGGAAGTTCAGGTTCCTGGGTGTGCTGGTTTTAATAATGACACGTGAAGGGGGCGTGGCCTAGATCAATGGACTGAGGACGCACTTCTCCCGAGCTCCTGCCCCGATCCTGAGACTGATCCTTAAAAGAACTTCCAGCCTGATCCGAGGACGAGAATAATTTATATGTCCAGCTGCCTCACCCGATCCTGCACCACTCGAAGGCGAAATTAGAAGAAAACGGAGCCGGCAACATTTAAAATGTGACCTTTGCGCTTCGGTCCGTGGGAATCCAAGATGGCGGCCGCGACTCCGTCTTGAGCCCGCAGACAAGGAGAGCCCGACAACTGAGGGAGGTGACACCCGCGGCCCCTGAGGGTGCAGAGCCGCTGACCACCTGCGCCATCGACGGCGCTCGGACATCTGCGCCCCCCATCCCTGCGCCGAGACTATCCCGAACCGCCTGCCGCCCGGGGCGCAATGCCACTGAGAGGTGAGGAGGAGAAGGCGGGGGCTGGAGGCCCGGGCCGCTGCAGGCCCCTAAGCGAACAGGGAGCGCCGCACGGAGAGGTGCACTGAGCCTTCCGGGATACCAAGGCCCTTCTTGGGACCCGGTGGCTGGAGGACTTTGCCGCCGGGCTACAGTCATCCACGGCGGACAACTCGGTCCGCGGCGCTCTGACTCGGGCACCCCGGACCACCACTGGGCCTTAACAGACACCGGCGGCCCTGCAGGCGGCGACCGCCATATGGCCTGCACACACAACCCGGTGCAGACGACCCTGCGGGACATGAGCCCCCCCGGGACACCTGGATTTAGCCAAACCACAACGTAACCCTACGAGCCCCGTGGCAGGGGCCATCACACGGCCTACCCGCACAGCGCAGCCGGAGGACCGACACCTACACAGAGCTGGAGTGCCTAGCCCCAGCACGAGAAACACCCCGCACCAACGGCCAAGAGAGGCTCAACTCCTGCGAACACTCCCCCACCTCCTGCCTGAATGATACACACATAATGGGGAAAAACAGCACGGCACCATAGATCCTACAGCACCGAGAGGGGGAGCTACCCTTTGGTAATAACCGGATCAATATGTCACAAAAACGAGGTGGGTGAGGTGGGGCCCCTTACTGCACGCAAAATGGTGGCGCCCGTAACAAACCAGTGACCTGCACCCTCCCACATATAGCGGCTGAGAGGCTGCAGAGCGGAACGCCTCCCAGGGCCCAAGCAATCACCGGAAATGGTCTGAGTAGCCGTCAGGCCACAAGTCTACCAATCTACGACGGCCCCAGGATGGACATAGGCTCCCCATATACCTGACAATTAGAGGTCTCGAGAAAAGAAGTGCTGCGGAAAGTAAGGTGCAGTGTCAACGGGACGCCCAAGAGACGCCACGGGTCTGGAAGAGGGGAAGGCACACCAGCTACAGTGCCCCACACCCATCATGGCTTGGACCACACCAGCGGGAGGCCAACATCACGACTGCCTAACCACCCCAAAAAACAGAAGCCACCAATGCCCCAGTACCACCGGTGCAGGAGAATAAGGCCATTGGAAGGGGCCACATCACTGCGGGATCCAGCGAAGACAGCCACCGGCCCTATAGCATGAGAACACGCGAGTGAGTCCCGAGGTGGAGCGAGGAACAGGAAACCCAGCAGCAGGGGAAGTCAACTCCCAAAGGCAAACTGAGGGCCGCATCGAGGGCTCCCTCACAATAGACAGGTCCAAACAGCAACAAGTAACAGGGGCAACAGCTGCACAAACGACTCAAGATGAAGGCCCAACGAACTCGCTACTACCACAGGCAACAACGGAACTGCATACTCCTCTCGGAATACTCAGCCGTAAGCCCTGGTGAACGGGCGACCCACAGGGCCCCACGGTTACTTCACGCCGATCACAAGCTTGAAGCGGACATCACATAGCATCTCACCAAAAACCATCTATAGAGAGAATGTCACCTCCAAGGCAAAAACCCAAGCTTGTCACAATGGATTCCTTCACCTCAGTCAGACCAAAACAACAGTTGCCACAGGAGACAAGCGCTGCCGAAGAATTTCCGACTCAGGCAGCAGATCCTCGAGACTCCCAAATCCTACAGGCGATAGCAGCACTGAGGACATCCATGGAAGACAAGATTGGCGAAATAAAATCAGACATTCAACTGATGAGACAAGATGCTCGAAACCTAACCAACAGGATGGTCACCGCGGAAGCCTCCCTGCAGGACACCGCGGAGACCACACTGGAACTTAAAGCGAAAGTCAAAGAGCTGGAATCTACAGTAGCTCGACTGGAAATGCGCTCAGAGGATGCGGAAGGCCGAGCCCGCCGCAATAATGTCCGAATACTAGGGATACCGGAAGACTCAGAGGGCCCCGACCCTACCGAATACATTGAATCGCTGTTCCTGCAGGAAATCGGGGCAGGCAATCTCACCCAGGGGTTTTCCATGGAGGGAGCGCACCGATCCCTTCAAAAGCGGCCACACCCCGGTTCACATCCAAGACCAATAATAGTAAAAATCCTAAATTTCAGGGATCGGGAGACCATACTGAGGTTCTCGAGAGAAGGCGGAGAGATCAGAAGAGGCGGCGCGTCAATAGTCATGTATCCCGATTATACCCCTGTGGTACAACGCGCAAGAAAGTCTTTCATACCAGTAAAGGCCACACTAAGGAAACTCAACCTTAAATACATGCTGCTATATCCAGTGAGACTCAAAGTGCTTCACAACGGGAAGACAATCTTTCTGGAAACCCCGGCGGCGGCAAATCTATGGCTTGAACACAACAACCTGGTTGAAGATGCGGAAGGAATGACGAGAAGCAATAAACACCAGAGCAAGGACATTGACCACACGAGAAGCTGAATGACACATCAACTATGGTTACAACCTCGGAATGAACCGCATCGCCACACTAGGAAGGCGACGCAAACGGGCAGGAGCTCGAAGGCCCACGTGCAAAACTACCGATGACCCACCCCAACCGAAACGGTGCAGGTAAAATGCCTGCACACCACCCGAGCCGGAAGACCTGGAGAGGACTGGAAGGCCCGGGAGCCCCCGAGCGTCGTGAGTTTGTATCGACTGCTGGGGGCAGTTTTTTGTTGTTCTTTTTCGTTGATCCATTCCACGGGATGGAAGTTGTTCAAGTTGGTAAATCTCCAAAGGCAATACCACAACTGGCGAGACGGGGGGCTGACTTGAGGGCCGAGATGGGCTGGACCTTGCAAAACAGTGCCGAATTGGCGGCACCGGACGTCGCCATCCGCACTTCCGTTGGAAGAAGGGGTTCCCTAAGCTTTTTACAAAACCGAGATGGCTACGCACATTAGACTATTGACTTGGAATGTAAGGGGCCTGGGCACCTACCTCCGCAGGAACAGGATCAAATCTTACCTATGCAGAAAGAGAGTGGACATTGCTCTCCTAGAAGAGACTCACTGCACCGTTGAAGCTGACGAGAGACTCAGAGAACACTGGGGGGGACAAGGCTACGGAGCCCCCTACTCCAAATTCTCCAGAGGAGTCTTCATCTGGTTCAACCCCCAGGTACCGTTTCCCCTACGTAAGATGGTGAAGGACCCTGAAGGTAGATATTTGATCATATGGGGAACGTTAGAACAAAGAGAAATATGTATAGTAAACTCATACTTCCCCAACAACAATATCCCAGCCCATTTAAGGGTACTTAGCACCCAGATGTCACAATATCGGGACAGTTTTTTCTTATGGGGAGGTGATTTCAACTGCGTCCACAATCCTGATTTAGATAGGTCTTATCCACTGGTAAGCAGCTTTCCCGCTGCCACCTCATCCCTGAATGTTATGATCGATGAACTAGATCTGATTGATGCTTGGCGGGACCTTCACCCGGGCGAAAGGACATACTCATATTACTCTTCCCCACACAAACTTCACACGAGGTTGGATTATTTTTTCATAAGCAGAGAACACATGCCTCAGATAGGTAGTACGCAATATTTGGAGGGGACTATCTCTGACCACTCCCCACTCCTGTTAGACTGGCAACACAACAGTCCTAGACCGCCCATCCCTATGTGGAGAATGTCTGCCGAGGCCCTGAAAGATACGACCTTCAGGGAGGAGCTCCAAGAATCCATAGAGAAATATGTAGCGGAAAACTCAGGCAGTGTAGACCACATAAGTACGCTATGGGATGCCCTAAAGGTGGTGATACGGGGAGAAGCAATTGCAAAAGCAGGGGGCATCAGAAGAACACTTCGGGAGGAATTGAACCAGAAAGAGTTGGAAGTCCAGCGACTAGAGTCCACCCCTATCGACACACCGGGGAGGGAGGAGGAACTAAGTTCTCTCAGAGAGGATTGCTCCAAAGCATGGGACAGACTGGCTAAGTTCGATTTTAGCGTTAGAACTAACAGAGCACATGCAGAGGCCGATAGGCCGGTCGGCTACTAGCATGGCCCTGTAAAAGAGAACACCCTAGGCATGCAACTACAGCACTACAGGACGAACAAGGCACAGAACATAGAACCCAACAGAGCATAAACGACACCTTTCAGCGCTTTTAGGCACAACTATACTCCCACACACACAAGGTCCCTCAAGATCAGATACTAGATACCCTGGAAGAAATCGTCCTGCCCAAATTGTCGCCAACACAGTCCGAAACCCTAGACTCCGACATCACACCGGAAGACATTACAGAGGCTATCAGGTCCCTCGCTACTTGTAAGGCCCCAGGGTGCGACGGGCTCCCCCCAGAATTCTACAAGGCATATGAACCTGCCCTGACGCCCTTATTACACCAGGTCTTCTCTGAGACATTTGAAACTGGTATCCTACCTGACAGTATGAGGGAAACCTTATTGGTCCCGATGCTCAAACCCAATAAACCCTCCGATAAATGCGACTCCTATCGCCCGCTTGCCATGCTTAACTATGATGTTACAATATTGACGAAGATACTGGCAAAGCGACTATCTAGAGTGATAGGTGACATAGTGCACGAAGACCAGAATGGTTTTGTACCTGGGCGTAACACGTCCCTAAACTTACGCAGGCTTCAGCACATTATAGCTGAGACCAATACAAGCGAAAAACAACTTGCATTACTATCCCTAGATGCAGTTAAAGCATTCGATTCCATTTATTGGGAGTGGCTGGCAGCGGTTTTGGAGGGTTTTGGAGTTGGCCAACGATTTATCAGATGGGTATCGATCCTGTATAATGAACCTAGGGCCAGGCTGAAATCTGGGAAGTATGTGTCAGATGCATGGGATATCCGCAGGGGCACCAGGCAGGGCTGCCCACTTTCCCCCATGCTCTACATCCTTGGTCTAGAACCCATTGCAATCTACCTCAGCAGCAATTATTCGATGCAGGAATTAGGCTGAGCGGGATAGATCACATTGTCTCACTATATGCGGACGATGTACTGATATACGTTAACAACCCTCATCTCAATGTCCCGACAATATTGGAGGTCCCTGATAACTATGCCAAAGTCTCGGGCATACAATTTAGCAAAACAAAATCCTGCATGTTCCCATTAGCAGCCCTGAAAAATAAAACCACAGAAGAGCTTCCCTCAGTGGGCATAAAGTGGGAGACTGAATCTTTCTGTTACCTTGGGATCCAGATAATGCACACCCCAGAACAAATGCACATACAAAACACGAAAGCTGCGATACCCAAACTGCACAAGTCCATAAGTTTCTGGTCTAAGCTTCCACTATCCATGCTGGGCAGGGCCTCAATAACCAAGATGATCATTCTACCCAGATTCCTGTACGGGTTCCAGAATGTGCACATTTATATCACCAAACCCTTCTTTCAGCTTTTGGACACAATAATTAAGGAGTTCCTATGGGGGAAAGGCAGACATCGGGTGGCACTATCTACCTTGGTATTACCACACAGACAAGGAGGGATCCAATTACCGAGCCTTGAGAAGTACTACCTTGCAGCCAAGTTAAGTCACGTAACCAAATGGTTAGCAGACGGGACTACTTCAGAGACCCCCCTGCTACAGGCCATGATCTTCCCAATCCGTCTGAAGGAACTGATTTGGGCCCCTCAAACTTTGCTACACGATCAGCCTTTTCTGGCAACCCTGGGCAGGAAAATATGGCGTAGAACTGAGACGACACTACACTGGAAGCAACCATACTTCCAAGAAGTACCAATACTTTCGGGACTCGATAAATCTGTCACCACCCTCCACACCATTAGGCTCTGGGAAGACAAAGGTGTATACACTTGGGGTGATCTATACTCCGAAGGCATATTCAGGGACTTCACTGAGTTGCAAGAGGGAGAGGGCATTCACGCTGGACAATTCCTGTGGTACCAAAAGATCTGCAAGATAGCACGCACAAAATGGGACACCTGGCCAGAGGAGCCGGAGGCAACCCCCTTTCTAACACTACTATACAGCCTGAGTGAGGGGGGAAGGGCAATATCTCAAATCTATAGTCTTCTCGTTGACATCCCCAAACCCCGCAGTATTACACTAAAGACCCGCTGGGAATCAGACATGGGACAAGAGCTGTCCGATGAGGAATGGAGTAGAGCGCTGTCCTTTCCGAAAGAGGTCTCTAGAAACCAGAGATTTCGGCTAATCCAATTAAATGTACTTTATTGCACATACTTAACCCCGTGCAGGATTGCAAAGTTCAATAAAACCACCCAGATACAGTGCACCTGGTGTGGGACAGAGGGAGCAGATCTAATCCACATGCTATGGAACTGCACCAAAACACGTAGCCTCTGGTCAATGGTGAAAAGAACCTGTGAAGAGGCGGAAGTCACTAGGTATAAGTGGACCCCAGCCGAATGCCTCCTACGCTGATACCCCAGATTGGCCAAACTCAAATATGTGGTTAAGCTGATGGACTTGCTATGCATAACAGCCAAGAGGACCATCGCCATGGCATGGAAACGGCCGGCAGGGCCGAATCACAGAGCATGGCGCAAAGAATTCGAAAGATGGGCGACCGCCGAAACAAGAGCTTGGGAGGACAGCGTGGCTAGATCCACGGACGGGTCGAGTATGGCCCTTGCTGCATGGAAAGACACCATGTCCAGACTGTTTCATTCCTCCGATGATAAGCCCCCCGGAACAATCCGCCGGCCCTATCACATGACCTAAATAGTCGACCAAGACACTCGAAATCAGACCCCTCCAGCATTGACATTCTTGGAAAGCCCATACCAACGACCGTGGCGCCCGGCCACTCCCCCCTGCTTGCGACCCAATCAGCCATCACTTGCCCCCAGACCGGAGATAGTTAATGTTTGATGTTCTTGTTATGTAAATATTGTTGTTTATTTGCAAAGACAGAATTTCAGTGACCAAGTCGGTCAATCTGAATAGTGATTGTAACTATAAGTGCCAATAAACAAATTTTAAAATAAATTAATAGTGACACGTGAAATACGGGATGTATACGCATATGTTGAGGTAACACCAGTCTCATGGCTGCTGGATTAATTACTTTTTATATTGTATACGGGCTGATGTATCTAGGCTGAAATTTCTTGGGGCCCTTTAAAGCAATGTGCCAGCCAGACCAAGTCTCCCACTTGATAATCTGGGGCTTTTCGACGATGGCGATCAGTGTGTTTTTTCTGTGTTTCTTTGGCTTGCTGTAGGTTCCTGCTGGCTTCTGTGGCTGCTTTCATGATGCTGGCATGTAGATTCTTTACTGCGGGCATTTCAATCTTTTCTGGCGGATCGTAGACCGACGTTCTGGGGTTTCGACCATATGTAGTAAAGAAGGTTGTTGCTTGGGTTGATGAATGTGTTGAGTTGTTGTAGGCATACTCTGCCATCCATAGAATTTCTGTCCAGCTTTGGCTTGTTTGGTGTAATAGACAGCGCTAATACTGTTCCATGGTATGGTTCGTGCGCTCGGTTTTCCCGTCCGTTTGAGGGTGGTGACTAGAAGACAGTCAGACTTCTACTTTTGCCAGGGCACAACATTTTTTCCAAAAACGAGATACAAATTGGCTGCCTCTGTCAGAAACGTTTATGGTAGGGAATCCATGTAACTTGACGATTCGGTCTAGAAAAACCTGCGCCAGGGTCTGAGCTGAGGGAATACCTTTTAGAGCTATGAAATGGGCCATTTTGGAGAAGAGGTCCACTACTACGAGGATGGCATTATAACCTGGGCTAGGAGGTAGATCAGTGATGAAGTCCATTGATACTGTGTGCCAGGGCGCTGGAGGAATGGTGATTGGCTGAAGGAGGCCGGCTGGTTTTTGCCTGGATGTTTTGTATTGTGCACACACCTCACAGGTGCCTATGTAGGTGGCAATATCTTCTCACCAAGTTGGCCACCAATAAGATTTGCTTACTTTCTTCATGATTTTGGCTATACCCGGATGGGCTAACAGCGAGTCGTGTTAGTCTGATATAATTGCTTGTTGCAGATCCTTAGTTGGAACGTAGAGGCGTTTTTGGTAGTATGGTAGTTTGTCTTGAATGGTGAACTGATCTCCCTTCGTGTCCCAAGCCAGTAGGTCATCTTCAGACATATTTTCTTTTATTGTTTCCTGCATAGTATTTAACGGAGATGGGCCGATGCAGAGGCCGAGAATTTTATGGTTGGGTATGATCTCCACCGGTTTTGGGGCATTGTAGACTTCCTCTCCTGTGCCAATGCGGGATAATGCATCCGCTTTCCCATTTTTAACTCCGGGGCGGTAGGTGATTACAAAGTCGTTTCCATTAAGGATAGGGCCCAACAGAGCTGCCTAGAAGACTGAGCTTTTGCTGAGCATAAGTATTGCAAGTTCCGATGATCTGTTATTATTGTGATGGTGTGTTTTGCTCCTAGTAAGTAATGTTGCCATACACACAGTGCGCTTTTGATGGCTAGGAGTTCTTTCTCAGAAATTGCATAGTTTAATTCTCCTGGGGAAAATTTCCTTCACCAAAAGCCAATGGGGTGAAGGCATCCGGTTTCAGGATTTTGTTGAGACAATACGGCCCCCATGGCAATGCTTGACGCGTCCGTTTCCACGATGTATGGTAAATCGGGCTGTCGGTGTTGCAGAATTGGGGCTGAGGTGAATTTTTCCTTGAGAGCTCGGAAAGCTTCTTCCGCTGCTGGTGTCCATGCGAACTTTCGGTGTTTGCGCAGCAAGGACGTTATTGGATGTACAATATGTGAGAATCCTGGTATGAAGCGTCGATAAAAGTTTGCAAACCCTAGGAAACTCTGTACTTCCTTTACAGATGTGGGTGAGGACCAAGTGAGGATTGCCTCCACTTTTCTATTGGCCATCTTGATCCCCTGCGGTGTCAGTACATATCCCAGAAACTCCACCTCAGTGACGTGGAAGGAGCATTTTTCTAGCTTTGCGTACAGTTGGTTTTCACGCAGTTTGTGGAACACAGCTCGAATGTGGGTTACGTGCTCTTGGGGTGTGGTGGAGTAGATCAGAATGTTATTGATGTAGACGACTGTGCAGACATTGAGGAGTTCCTGTAACACATCATTCATAAAATGCTGGAACGCAGCCAGGGCATTGCAAAGCCCAAAGGGCATGACCTGGTATTCGTACAAGCCATAGCGGGTACGGAACGCAGTCTTCCACTCGTCGCCTTTCTTCATGCGTACCAGGTGATATGCGCCGCGTAAGTCTAGTTTGGTGAAAATCTTCGCTTGTCTCACCTGGTCTATGAGTACTGGTATCAGAGGTAACGGGTACTTATTTTTTATGGTGACTTGATTTAGGGCCCGGTAATCAATACACGTTCTTAAGCCCCCCTCTTTCTTCGGTATGAAGAAGAGTGGGGAGGCGGCTGGCGACTTAGATGGTCTAATGAAGCTATTGGCCAGTTATTGATCCAAGTAGATCCATAGATGAGTGTTTTCTTCCTCGGTTAATGCATAAATGTGGCTGCACGGTACTTGTGCCCTTGGTTGCAGGTCGATCTGGCAGTCGTAAACTCGATGTGGTGGTAGTGTATTAGCTTGCTCCTTCGCTAACACATCCTGGAACTCCTGGTATTCTTCTGGTAAAGTGCCCACCAAGCCTTAGCCTGCTATCTTTTCCTGTGAAGCTAACAATGGGCTTCCTTTGATCCCTTTGATGTCGTAACAAGAGGCACATTCTGTGGAAAAAAGTAAGCTTCAAGCTCGCCAATCTATCTTTGGGTTGTGCGTCTCTAGCCACGGTATCCCAAGAATCAGCTGGAATTGGGGTGCAGCGATGAGGTCGAATCTAATACTTTCTCTGTGCCCATCTTGGCAGATTAAGGTGATGGTGGAAGTATACTGTGTTACTGGTCCCAAAAGGAGTTGTGTGCCATCCACAGCTGTCACGCTTTCTGCGGTGCCCTTACGGTGGAATGCTAATCCCAAGGTCTTTGCATGTTTTATGTCCAGGTAGTTCCCAATAGCCCCACTGTCTATGAAATCCTTGAGGGCATGCATTCGGGTGGGCTGTGAAGGGTCTACCAAAACCACAGGAATACTGAAATGTGAGATCTGAGTGTTCCGTTCCTGGCTCGACAGACAGACCTCTACATCTGCCGGGCGTTGGAGTTTTCCGCTACCGCACCTGTGTCTTCCCCTGTGTTATCTAGTACCCCCATTGTCTTCCGTGGGGGTTTAATCGTGCAGTTCCGGAGCAAGTGATCACATTGGCCGAAACATAAGCAAAGTTTTTCGTGACACCTTCGTTCTCTCTCCGCCTTGGTGAGTGGTCCCCTGAGAACACCCAATTGCATGGGCTCTGAGTGTTTTTCTGAGGCCTGTTGATGGGAAGCTTCCTTTGGTCGGACATACAGTGGTCTATGCTCCGATCTGGTTCGGTCGGCCTTGCGATCCTGTAACCGGTGGTCTAGTTGCATAGTTAGGTCGATGTATTCACTGCAATCTTCGGGAGGATTAACTACTTGCACCAAGACATCTTTTAATTCTCCTCTCAGTCCTCGATAAAATAACGTTATTCGTTTCTCCTCTGGCCAACCTGATTCGGCTATTAAGCAATTGAATGTGGCGACATATGAGATAAGATCCTGACCACCCTGTCGCAGAGAGAGTAGCTCATCATCCAGGGCCTGACCTCGAGTCCGATGGGCAAATAGTTTTTCCAGTTCACGCTAAAAACCTGGGTAATTTCTCAGTAAAGGGTCGTCCCTAAGCACTAACGGGACAGACCAGTCTGCCATGTGCCCTCTTAAATAGGAGAGGACAAAAGCTACTTTGGCTTGGTCGTTCAGAAAGGTGTCTGGTTTGCATATGAAAAGTAGCCGGCATTGATTCATGAACACTCCAAATTTCTTGGGATCCCCAGAGAAGCGTTCCAGGGGTGCTAAAGGGATGTTGCCTGGAAGCAATACCTGAACGGGTGTGGCTACAGGTGCCACAGTAGGCTGCCCCTGTGGAACTCCACCTGGTAGGGGTGCTAGACCAGCTTGGGTCTGTAGGAGCTGTCTTGCCAAATCGTCTGTTTTGTCCCTGTTGATTACCAGTTCGCGCCTTAAGGCATTTGTCTGAGTGGGCTGCATGCACCTCGGCCCGTAGTTCACCAAACAATAGGGAAAGCCAGTCTACCTCGGAGGTTTCCATCGCTCGGGCAGAGATATTGAGGATGGCTTCGTGTTCTGTCACACTCACCTGTGTCTCTGCAGGAGCGATGGACGAGCCTCCCTTGACCCCGAGTCTTCACTTCCCCTGTTTCACCCGGAGGAATACCTGTCAAATACAAGGTATACACTCAGACCTGAATTCACCCGATTCCCCTGGGCCCTTCGCTTCTCTTTACTGTGTGCTGTGATGTACCCCTATGGGCTTACCTTGATCTTTAGTAGGGTGTGCACTCCATCCTGCATTTGCAGGGGCGCGATTCACTCATGTGATTGGTGCCAATGTCTGTAGGCTGAGTTCAGATGCCAAACGTTGTTTTATGCCTTCACAGCGAGGCTGAGAGTTCAAGGGGCCAGTTTCTTCACTGGCTAGAAGTGAACGTTGCACGGAGAATGTTGAGTGTCCAAAATTGTCCGTATTGTCTTTGTTTACCAGTATTTTCGTGGGTGAGTAGCTCTGCATGTAGAAGCTAGCTGCTGGTAGGTTTGCGCAGCGCCTTCAATTCGAACGCGCCCGGTAATGTCTCTCCCTTTCCCTTGCAGGAGAAATTATGTGGTATTAGCACCTCAAGTCTGGGTTCAGCGCTACTGGAGACTTGATGGTTAGGTAAGTTTGCACGGAGGCTTTTGGTAAGTATGCACCGCGTAGAGAGAGAGAGCGCAGTGAAATAAGTGTCTGCGTTATTGGAGCGAGCGCAATGAATAATGTCTCTACTTTCTTACAGGGGTTTGTGCGCTTGTGCAACTAACCTGGATTCCAGCATCACAGGAAGATTCGATGAGTATGCGCAGCGTTACTGATGTGCACGTGTTAACACTGTTCTTCTTTGTTCTTACAGGTGCCGGTGTAGAAGTCCCCTCTCGACTGGAGATAGCTGCGGCGTGGAGTAAGAACCAGGTAAGCTGAAGCTGAATGATCTGGAGCGGGTAAGCAAAAGCAGGATGATCCGGAGCAAGTAAGCAGAAACTGGATGATCCGGAGCAGGTAAGCAGAAGCAGGATGATCCGGAGTAGGTCAGCAGAAACAGGATGATCCGGAGCAGGTAAGCAGATGCTGGCTGATTCAGAGCACGGCAAGTGTGTTGCTGATACAGCTCACAGTAAGCACTGGAAGAATCTTATGTGTGGCTTATATAGCCAGCCACACCCACACACTTGAGAGCTCATGAGTTATCATGCACTTCCTGTTTGGCAACAGGAAGTGGTAACCAGAAGTTACTACAAACACTAGGAAGGAATGAAAGGAGGGATTTGTTGTGGGTTCTTTGTGTGCCTATGCCAGGCCTGCCAAGCCTCCACCCAGCTTGCCCCAACTACTTGCCTGATACCCATGACACATGGGCGTTGAAACACTGATAGAACATATGTATAAGGCCCTGCCAGTGTATTGTGACAGGGTGGAAAAATATCATAAGCAGTGGATTGCGGGGACAGGAGAATGGGGTGATACCCGGCCCATGGCCAGGGCAGGGCTGACACAACAAGAGTATCTTGGACCACATGTCCACATTTTTAGTAGCAAAAATATAAGGGGTAGCAGCTACAGAAGAGGAAAGAAATTCTAGATCTCTGGCATATGTTCGAAGACACAGAAGATCAAGGAAACGGAGTAGAGGTGCAGAGACAGAAAGATGGGAAGTGCAGAAAGGGAGAAGGAGAGGGCGGGCGCCAGTGGACTGTGCAGGATTATATCCCTTGACAACATATCCTACAGAAGGGTACACCAATCCAAGCTATGTACCCATTGTGATAGAGACCCCTTCTGCTGTGGTAGGGTCCCGTGCAGCACCAGTAACACCACAGGCTACCGCTCCCCCACATCTGTATACTCACCCACCTGAAGTACCGGCATCAGCGGGTTACAGGTCAAGGGAGCTTGAGGATAGGCTGACAGGATTGCTAACAGAACTGATCAATACAGACATCCCCAACAACAGTAAGGGATATAGGGGCATCAAGAGAAGGATCAGGAGAATGGAAATCAGGGGAAGTGCTTCTTAGGATGGATACTGAAAGAATAAGATGTGTAGGTGTTGAGAAAGAAAGAGGCACAGGTGGGTGGATAATCCTGGGAGAGGAGAATACAGTGTTGGGTGAGAATGTGGAGGAAGAAGATGATGATACGTTTACTGAGGGTCAGAGTAAAGGAGAAGGAAGGGGTGAAGACGCTGCTGGGAATACCCTTCAAGTAGAAGGTCTGTGGACGGGGGGCAGGTGAAGGAGCAGGGCCAGCCAGATGGCATTGGTAAAGAAAAGAGGAAACATGAAGAAGTGTGTGGGAAGTAGGGCAAAGATGCAGATGCCCCTCATAAATATGGGGGCAAGGAGGACACAGTATGTGCCCTGTCCCCAAATGGATGAGAATAATTTAATTAAGGCACTCCCACAGCTCACAGCAGGGGCAAGCAAGTGGATATATGAATTTGAAAAGCAAACAGCAGGGGTGCCACTGGCAATAGGGGATCTTAAGAATTTGATGTTTGCTGTTATTGGGGACCATGCAGGGGATGTGTGGGTTAAGGCTGTATACCTGGGAGTAACTCTGGGGGACGATGCACTTGATGGAGCAACATTTAATGGAGTTACAGCACTGATATGGGAAGCACTATGGATGGCCTTCCCAGATACCCCTTATTTACAGTCCTTGATGCAGTATACTATGGGTGATGATGAGGACCCAGCTAGATGTATTCTCAAAATGCAAGAGATGTGGAGAGCTGAAACAGGAGGGCCATAGGATCAGCCAATAACATTTTTCTATTTTATTGTAAAGAGAGGCTTACCGAAGGAAGTGCAAAAGGCCTTGGATAAGATCGTGGGTATTGAGGCAAAGGGGTGGCTGGAAATACAGAGTATAATAGTGCATCACTGTAAAAGGATTAAGGAGTTGGAAGGAAACAGTCCAAAGGCGTCTGGGGGAAGAAGCAAAATTGGTGGAGAAGAAATTGGTAAAGGTTGCAGTCCAGGTGCCTGTATCGACGCCAGTACAGGTGGAAGGAACAGAGAGTACCCAACAAATTGTGAGTGCCACTATTGCAGGGCTCTGGGCTGAAGGAGGACAAGGACAGTTGGTCGGGGGCAACAGTATCCCGGCCCACAGTGGCAACAAGGAGGGCCGCAGCGAGGAAGAGGGGTATTTCGAGGAGCAAGAGGAGGAGGGTTTGGACCCATGGGGGGTGGGTTCAGACCATCTCAATGTTGGAATTGTTTAAGGAGGCGGCATTTTGCAAGGGAATGCAGGAGCAGGTCGGCACTGGGGTATCATTATGGGCTGCAGCAACAGGGCAAAGGGCCCGGGTATTCACAACAGGGTCAAGGATATCAGAACCAAGGGAATTCCCAGGTGCAACACTAAACATATAATCAAGCATCAGACATGCAAGTGCGGCATCAGCCACAGCAGCAGCAGGGTGGTGCTACCCTGGTGACCAGGGTACCAAGTGGGGCTACCGCTTCCTTTGGAGGAGCAGCAGTGGTAGGAGGTAACTGCTTCTCTTTTCCAGGAACGAACACATACCCTGATTAGGACAGCCCACAGAAAGCACTTGCATGTCCGGTCCTGTCGGTGACCATTCACCCTCAAGAGGAACCTTTGGTGGGGGCGGAGATAGGAAACAAGCAGTTCATATTCATGGTAGACTCTGATGCAACTAAATCATGTATCATGGAAGGATATTTTCCACTATCAGGAAAATATCTTGACACGCAAGGATTCTCTGGGGCTGTTTCCAAGGTTCCATACACTGAGGAGTTCATTGTAAAGGTAGGAGGGAAGGTAGTACGGGCGCCCTTACTATATTCTTAAAGTTCCCCTGTGAATTTGCTGGGGAGGGACCTGCTCAGCAAGTTAAACATGACTATATCCTTTACAGGTCATAGCATAGTCTGTTCCATGCCTGGGATGTACGTTGTAAGGACAATGTTGATAATGCATACAATGACAAGGGAGGTAGTGGTCCGCGGGCTTCCGGTAGACCCAGACATGTTTATGTATGGTATTACAGCGGTTCTGGAGGTGGTGCCCAAGATTGCCAAACTGTGTTGTCGAGTGCCCACTGATTTTATCTTTCATCCAGCAGTGTCGCCTGAGGTAGTGGCCGGAACAATAGTCTAGTTGGATCTGCAGGGGTTGTTGGTTTCAGACAAGAGGGTTGTCCTGTTGGGAA
This sequence comes from Ambystoma mexicanum, assembly GCF_040938575.1. Classification (NCBI taxonomy): domain Eukaryota; kingdom Metazoa; phylum Chordata; class Amphibia; order Caudata; family Ambystomatidae; genus Ambystoma; species Ambystoma mexicanum. The sequence goes on from NC_090941.1 coordinate 759,366,012, forward strand.
TGGGCTTGGATGGGTCTGAGTAGCGCACATTGCTCTGTATAGATCCAATAGTACAGCTAAAGGAAATGACGGATGATGAATTGTTGAAGATAACGACAAAGATGGGGAAATAATCCTATAGATCTGTATCCCCTGTGACATAATGATACAGTACCGAAGAGTGCAGTGTGCCTTGATGGCAGTATTAACTACAACTCTATTTTTGGACGAGGTCTTACAACACATGTCTTTGCAGTTGTGGGACTACAAATCCACATGATGTAGGGTTACTGAAAAATGTGACCCCTGTGTGTATAACACTGAAGCCAGGTGCAGTGCTGCCCAGGGTAAGAAAATATCCACCATCAAAGGAGGCCAAGGAAGGTATTAGAAAGACAATACAGGCCCTACTAGACCAGGGGATCATCGTGCCATTTACATCCCAGTGTAACACAGCGATATACCCTGTCACAAAATCAACACTGGGCCATTGGAGAATGATTCAGAACTTGCACCCCCTAAATGACGTGGTACAGAAAGTATTTCCAGTTGGTCCGAATCCTGCGACGATTCTATGTAGTATCCCCAAAGAAGCCACATATTTTACTGTAGTGGACTTGAAAAATGCATTCTTCTCGATTGCACTCTATCCTGAGTCGAGCTACCACACAGCATTTAGACAGGGCCAGATGCAGTTCGAATACACTAGGTTACCTCAGGGGTACTGTGAGAGCCTGAGCATATTTAACAGAATACTGCATGCCGATCTGGAGAATATTCAGGTGCCTAGTACAATTATCCAGTACGTGGACAATTTGCTAGTGTGTAGTGACAGTGAACAGCACTGCTGGAGGGACTCCATTGCACTCCTACAATTGCTGGCCTGTAAGGGGTACAGGGTCGACAAGACCAAATTGCAATATTTGCAACAGGAAGTGCTCTAGTTGGGGCAGATCATATCAGCGAATGGTAAAATAATACTACCAGACAGGGCAGCGTCAGTACGTGCCACCCCGAGACCCGCCTCAGTTAAAGAAATGCAGATGTTTCTGGGCCTGTGTAACTACTGCAGGGCCTGGATTCTAGATTACGCAGCATACAGAAGGCCACTTCTACAGGCCCTTAGGGAAGCACAAAAAACAAAGGATCACAAGTTACAGTGGACGGCAGACATGATCAAATAGTTTGATTACTTAAAAGAAGCCATTAGTTCTGCACCCGTACTGGCCACCCCAGATCACACGCAGGAATTTTACATGTTTTCACATTTGGATGGCCAGTTTATGACAGCACTATTGTCTCAGAAAAGCACTGTGGACCATAAGCCATTGGCCTATTATAGCAGTACTTTGGATACAGTGATGCAAGGCCAGTTTGTGTGTGAACAAGCTTTAGCAGCCGCTGATTTTACGATAGAGAAAAGTTCTACAATTGTAATGGAATGTTCAGTCACTTTGTATGTGGAACATTCTTTGTTTGCCATTCGAGAAAGGTAAAAATCTACTCTGACTACGCAAAAGTCTTCGGCATATGAGATCATCATTTCTAAACCCCATAATCATGTGGTTAGGTGTAAAACAGTGAACCCAGCCACCTTTTTAACAGACATGCCTACTACAGAGGACTTAACGGTGCACGACTGTGCCACATATGAGGGGTAGGAGGACGACATTCCCAAAGCAAGAGACTGTGCATTGACAGAGGGTGAGGTACTTTTTGTTGACAGATCTTCCACAATTGAGCAGGAGGTTGGGCAAAGACAGACAGGGGCAGCAGAGGTATGACTTGTGGAAGGAGAGTATAAGACGGTAGTCATGAAAAGATTGCCCATGCATTATTCTGCACAGGCGGCAGAACTCATAGCGCTCATCATAGTCTTAAGAGCGTCTAAAATGTGCTATGTTACAATATATTAAGACTCGCGCACGTTACAACAACGGTACACACCGGTCTATCCCGCAGGAAGAGGAGGGGGTTTCGGAGGGCGGATTGATCCCTGGTGCAGCATGCAGCACTGCTACAAATACTGATAGAAGCATTATCCCAGCCAACTGTTGTGGCGGTTGTCAAGTGAACCACCCACGCTAACGGGAAAGACGAAATATCAATGACGAACGCAGCTGCCAACGCGGCAGCCAAAATGGCGTCATATCTGCCAAATGAAATACCTGCTAAGTAGGTTGTGACTGCCCCACCGGCAAGCGAGCATCTAGCACTTTATACAGCATTGCCCACCTCCCAGATTATCGAACTACTAGGAAGGGCACCTGAAAGGGAGAAAGAGTTGTGGTCACGGATAGGCTGTAAGCAATCTCCGACAGATCTGTTATGGAAGCAGGAGAGCTCTTGGAAGACAGTAATACTCCAGGAGCTGTTAGCCGTAGCCTTTGAACAGTTACATTATCCATCTCACAGTCCGAAGCAGCACATAGCAGCAGATATACAGGAGGACTGGTTTATAATAAACCTCCAGGAAAGCATTACAGAAATGGTCATACATTGCACCACATGTCAAAGTTTCAGTATAGGGATGACACTACAGACGTTACAGGGTGCCTTGCCCTGCCCTGCCCTACTGGCCCGTTCCGTGAATTACACAACATTACGCTGATATGGGGGAACGTTGTAATGGATCTAGGCACCTCATTGTAGTTGTCTGTCCTTTCTCAAGGTGGGTGGAAGCAGAGCCATATGCACATCCGAATGACAAGTGTGCAGCTAGATTTTTAGTGCAGGAAGTCTTCCTGCGATGGGGTGTGTGCAAGGTTTTAAGGTCAGACACGGGCACACATTTCTTCAATGCATTATTTCAGCATGTTACAGCACTACTCTGCGTCAAGCACCGGATGTGCTCAATTTACCACCCACAGGCCAATGGCAATGAGGAGAGAATAAATGGGCTCCTTAAAATTAAGTTATCCAAACTGTGTACCACGTTGAAGAAAAACAGTTTTTTTCTTCAGTTTACGCACGCAGCCAAGCAAAGACCACATTTGTCACCCCATGAAGTGGTCACTCGCCGGCGTATGCATACTCCAATATCCCCTGTAAGAAGGGCCTCAGACTCACATAGGGCAGCAGCTCTGCTAGGCAAGGAGTTAAAGGAGTATTTGACTGCACTAACTAGGGCCATAAAATATATCTTCCGACAGATAGCACCTCCCAGGATTCTGACGACAGAAACACGAGATGCTGAGACTACTACGGTGACATATCCCGAGCATATGACCACACAACCACTGCTGCCTGGGGACTTCATATAACGTCCGCAATTTCATACGAGGTTGAATAACCCTCGGTTCCTAGGGCTCTACAGGGTGGTGTTTTGTACTCCCCTCAGCGTTAAAGTCAAGGACTTGCATTACTGGGTCCACCTCTCTGACATTCGTAGGGCACCTTCAGAGAGTACACTGGTACATCAGTTAACTTAAAACGAGGGGTAACAGTAGCTCCGTTTCCTTCTTTTTTCGGGAAGCGCTTTCCATCCTTATTTCTTTTTTTCTCTCTCACTCTCAACTCTCTTTGTCTTTCGTCTCTCTCTCTCTCCCTCCTTTCTCTCTTCCTTTCTTTCTCTTTCCTCTCGCTCTCTCTCCTTTCCCTCTTCCTCTCTTTCTTTCTCCTCTCTCTCTTTTTTCTCTTCTTCTTTCTTCCTTTTTTCTTTTCTTTCTGTTTGTACAAAGTAAAACCTGTACGTGTCTGTTTTTCGTTGTCTTGTGTGTCTGTGTTTTCATTTCAGGAAAGAAGATGGATGTGACTAATGTAAATAACTTGTTAAGTAGGGACCCGAGGTGTAGATACATGAATGAGAGAATATGGACCTATGTTTATTATTGTGGGTTGGCTATTATTATAGGTCTCTGTGTGATAATGCTAGTACTGTTAGGAGTGTATTGGGGAAGTTGTTATAGGGGGACATCCTATAAAGGGGGGTTAATGGGGGAGTTAGGATTGTATATTATCCAAATGGGATGATACATATACATGTTAATAATACAAGTGGATTAACGTATATTAGCACTAATGTGAACATTAATAATGGAAATTAATTTAATGACTTTAATAAGCACAATACGTCAGTGGAGGAAACAGTGAATAGGTTGTTTTCAGCAAGTAGCAGGCTGTCTACCATTGAGAAACAATATAATGTTACTTCCGACAGCACTATTAAAGCTGCCATCCCTGTTAGCATGTATGGAAAAATGAAAAGGGAAGTGCGACAAAAGTATGACACGTATCAAGGGCTGGGTTCAGATGTGATTGAGGATATTCATCGTCCTGAGTTCACCAACTCATGGTATTCTGATATGAGCGGTGTGGAGAGAAACGCTGTGAATGGAAGCTGGTATGTGTGCTCACTCATTCCACATGCGTCAGGGGCTCCCAAATGGTTGCAGATCGTAAAATGGGAACTGGTCCAGCTCACGAACAATACAGAGAATGGGTTCAACGTGTTCACGGTTGAGTTGCGTTCATTGAGACTTATGACGATGCAAAATTGTCATGTGTTCGACATGTTAACAGCAATGGAAGGTGGGGTTATTCCTGCTGCACATTCGTGACTCCAGAGGATGTGGAGAACGCATCATTATCCCACATCATCACAGCTGTCCATGGCCTGGTTGTTCGTATGAAGAAAGAGGGAGGAATACAGGATAGTGATTGGTTTACTACCTTATTCAGTTTAGCTTTGCTGTGGCTCGGAGCTATCATGAAGATGCTAATGCCCATCATTGTGTTCATCCTTGTTATTTTCTGCACCTGTCAGCTGGCCCTTCGATGTTGTGCCAATGTGCCACCTAATAGCGCAAAAATGATGGTATCAATTGGGGTTACAAAGGCACCTTGCAAAACAAAAAATATTTAAGTACAAACTGATGTCCCGCTGGGCGGTCCTAAGTATGAAATGCTCCCCATGGGGATGAAGTTGATCCTCTATACCATACTATCATTTGTTCACCCCATAACCCAGAAAATTACACATAGGGGGAGAGTTTGCGGTCAGTGTGTAGGACCTGGGTACCAATAAAGGGAACTCAGCCATATGTGGAAGCAGAGACGGTGGAGCTGGAGCACAGAGGTATCCCAGAGATTGTTACTGTAGAAGTAACACAAGGGGGGAATGTTGTTAACAGGACCATACTCCAATATAAACAAATGTAGTCTATTCACATAGTACAGCATAAGGCGCAAGCAGCATTGCTATTTTGCATAGATATTTGTAACCATAGGTAGAAGGGAAGGCCTGCGCAGTAAATGCAGAATTGCATGTACTAGGCCCAAATTTGCAAGACAAGAGAAATCCCCAGCCATGCCTGAGCTCCCATGAGGACAGCCCACACCCCCAACCGCCACAACGCCTATTCATTGTTCTAACAATGTTGTAAAGATGTTCGAGAGGAATGTGCCCTACAAGGCCACAATCACAGTCCGGCGCCTGGTGTGCATGTTATCTCACACTGCCCAAAGCATGACCCGGCCCATACCCAGGCGACCACAAGTTATACCCCATATATAACTGACTAAAACGTAAGACCTCTGAATTCCATGGCACCAGGTGCCCTTTGACCACCAACTCCAAAGTAACAAGTCCTACGATGTTCAAAGAGGACGGACAGGGCATATCGTTGCAGCGACAATCGTGTGATTTGTATTGCAAGGTGCTGGGAGGGATACATTATAGTTCAAAATGAGGGTAGAAACCTTGGAGCCGAATGGCGTGGAGGGGAGTGAGTGAAATGTGTGTGTGAAGATTAGAGTTCCCCATAACCTCCTTTGTGTGCGTTTTAAGGCCTGCCAAGTGCACAGAATGAGTGATAAAGTAGTTGTATGGTAGGAGCATAATCAACTTGTTTTCTGACCTTCGACGTGAGAGGAAGATGAGCCCTACCGCACCCACGTGATGGAAGACGGACTAAGTGGGCGGGGATCCCTTATGGGTAGAGGTAGAACATGTATAGGGTCCATCCAATCAGCCATGCAAGTTATCACTGTATGTTGTTGCGTTATTATTACGCTGTGTACCTTTAAAGGTTTCTGCTTATACCTTTTTGGCAGAATGTTCTTAGCAGCAAAGTTCTTGCTGTTGCTCTCATCTGCGTGTGAGATTAAAATGTGTTATCCTTACAAGATCAACTTGGGCCTTCCTTCCCTAGTGGGTTGTATTCTCTCTGGTGTGACCGTTCAGGGACTTGCCTTCACAGGGAAACCCCCCTCTTAGTATTAGGGACAATTAGGGCTCTTTCCTCTTTTATTTTAACCAAAATAAAAGTCGTTAACCACAACAATGTCACCTGTGTGTCGATCTCCTCCTTCCACACACTTTTATATGGTGTCAGACGTGGGATTCGGATCCCCCTGATGAACAGTGGAGGACCCATAAATATCTGTGGCAAAGACTCTTTAACCATTTTCAGAGTCCCTCAAGGGTTAGTTTATGATTATATAATAAAAGAGTAACAGGTGGAGAAAATATGATTACAAGTTGCTCTAGGGGATCAATTCTCTGTTATAAAAGCACTGATTGTGGAGAAACTTAAAATTCCCATTTGCCAACAAAGACTTTTATATAAAGGGAAAGCACTGATAAATGAGTTATGACTTTATGAATATTTCATCAGTCCAAACTCAAGGTTGAATTTGGTGGTGCAACCCAATAGGCAGTTAACCCCAATGGACTCTAGGCATAAAACCAAGCCTCAAGCAACCCACTCATATAAAACCAATTGGAGCTTTTTTAACCTCCTTCCCAGGCAAGGAGCCAATTGAAAGGGAAATCTAGAAGTATCAGCAAAAGAATTTAAAGAAGAGGTCTCCCAAGAGGAAAGTTTGGGTTCCCCATTCCCGTTATCTTTGATACGTTAGGATGGCGTGAAGGTTCCTGAGGTCTCCCATTACCCCATAACATTGTTAGACATGAACACCATGGAGATACTACTCGAAAGGCTAGTTGCACTTCAAATGCAGGCCGACACTAGATTCAAGGAAGTCTAGATCAGCTAGCAGCTAGCATGTACAGATCAATTCCTCCCCATGGTATTCTTCAACCCTATCAGGAGGGAGAAGACCCGAGAATATTTTTTTTTAAACTTCGAAAGACACCCTGCAGTTCCAGTGGAGCAAAGAAATTAAACTAAGCTTTCCCGGTCCTCTGTTATGAGGTGAACTTTATGCTTCATACCAAACTCTAAACCCCCTGGGTATCACCCCCTTTGATGTCATCAAACAATGCTTATTGTACGGAGTTGGACAGAGAGTGCATTTTTACTGGCAAAAGTTTAGAGATATCAAACTGAACCCTAACAAAACCACTATAGAGCTTGTTCTCTGGCAACAAAACACACTATCCCAGTGGCTAGGAAAGAAAACCTTACCTGAAGTCAAAGAAATGTTAGCTCTCAAGCAACTGATTAACTGCTTGCCACCCCCTACAAAGGTAGTATTACAATTAAGTAGGCCCAATATGGACACCACCATTGAAACTGCCCAGACCTGGAGCAGTGGAGGGACGGAAAGCCCCAAAGATCACGTCCCAAAATCCACCTCCTTTTTAATCACTGCATAACTTTAGAGAATAACCCCTCACCCCCTATTAAGTCGGGGAGAACAGGCACTAGAGAAACCAAGGAAAGGGATGAGAGGGGATATCCATTCATGAAAGAACGGTGGTTGGGGAAACTGGAAGAGGGAAAGATGGTAAGAACTTAAATAGTAACATGTTTCTCCTGTGGTGAGAAAGGGCACCTAGCTAGGATCTGCCCCAAGAATCAAAAAGAAGAACCTGTGGAAATAGGTTGGATGGAGGGGAAAGAATGGGAAATCTCGGAATCCTGAGAGGACCCAGACATCGAAACAGCAAACAACTGTTTCTATCTATCAACCCCCTTTAAAACACAAAAACCAGTAACTGTAAATAGGACACAAGTCTCTGCTTTGGTAGATTCAGGAGGCATGCAAACAGCAGTGAGGGCAGCCCTAGTGGGTACCGATGAATTACAGAGAGGAAGGCCAATCAAAATGACATGTGTACATGGGGACCTAAAGGTTTATCATCAGACTCCAGTAAGCATTAAGATCAGGGGCCAAGAAACCTGCATTAATTCAGCGATCATCCCCGGACTCCCAGACTCCTCAGGGTTTGGAAGTATTATGGAAGAAGTAAACAAACTTAGGGTGACAGTTATTATAGCCTCTCTCATAGTTGGGGGTAAACTGCTGAACTCAAGTGCTTCCTTCCACACCTGCATCAGTATCGGGACGAGTTCCTCGTGAAATTCTTTGTAGAATTCAGCCCCCAGCCCGTCCGACCCTGCTGCCCTGCCTGTAGCCAATGCTTTGATTGCTTCCGCAATCTCTTCTGCAGTCACCGGTTGGTCCATCACTAGGCGTTCCTCGTCGGGGAGTTTAGGGAGGGAGAGAGCCTCAAGAAATATCTTAATTCCTGGGAGTGTTTTCTTGTCTTTATTTGAATATAATTCCTAATAAAATTCCATAAATTCCCCATTAATGTCTTCATCTCGAAGCAGTACCCTCCCCTGTGCTGTGTGTATACTAGTGATCTGAGTGGGTTGTTTGTCGTGTTTAAGTAAATTGGAAAGCATTCTGGCAGCCTTGTTATCCTCCCCGTATCTGCGTGCGCGTATAGGGGCCGCCACGTATCGGACCTCTCTTATGGCCAGTTTATCAAATTCTTGAAGGTGTGTGTGTATATCGGCTAATAATTCCTTATCTTGCGTGCTTGTGTATGTTGTCTCCAGTGCATCTAGTGTGCTTTCAATGGATGATAACTCGGTTCTCACTGCCTTCAGCATACCCGTAATCTTAGACATCAATACCCCCCTTATCCAGACCTTGAAGGATTCCCACACTATTGAGTATTTGTCAACCGATCGCACATTATTAGATAGGAACTCTGCGATCTCAACATGGAGTGTTTCTACATCCCCGGGTCTCCCAACATTCCACATGGCATTATCCACCTCCTGAAGGGACTCGGGGTATTCCGAAACATTAGTTCCAACAGTACTGGGGAATGGTCTGACAGTGTTCGAGGAAGGATTTCACATCCCTCCACCGCAGCCGTCATGGACTTGGAGACAAACCAATAATCAATTCTGGACTCGGAGTCATGAACCGAGGAATAAAACGTGTATCTCCTGTTACCGGGATGAGATTTCCCCATGTATCCACCAGCACAAGTTGCAACAAAACATGTCTCAGATTTAGTACTGCCTTACTTGGGGTTCGAACTATCTTCGAGGATCTATCAAGAACCGGGTCCAGGGCCAAGTTGAAGTCTCCCCCCCATAGCACATTTGGCACACCAAGTGACACAATTATCTGATATATATCCATATAAAAAGAAGGGTCATCAATTTTGGCACCGTATGTGTTGACCAGGACTAGTTGTTGGGTGGCCACCTCCCCCCAGACCATGACATATCTGCCCAGAAAATCAACCTTGTGTCCTCCCACCCTGAACCCAAGGCCTGGATGGATAAGGGTAATTACCCCTCTGGAATGGGATGAATAGTTTGTATGGAACCTTAAAGGACCCCATCTAGGCAGGATATGATGGTTACTGGTTCCCACTGCATGGGTTTCTTGTAGCATTAACATTTGGGGATTATGACTGACAACATAATTGGTGACCTTCTTGACCTTCATTTGATTGTTTAATCCCCGTACATTCCACGTCAGGAGTTTTACCTTAAACCCATTACCAGAGCTCTGAGATGGAACATTTGCCATTGTCACACTTGACGGGTTTACAGTAGTCATGCAATATGGTCGGTGCCCGCTTCAATGCAACCACCATTTCACTTTTCAACCAACAGGTTACTTCCCACAACTTTCCCCCTGAACATAGCTCCATAGAGTGGCGCCAACCCCCAACAACATGCCACCATAAGTCAATACTGGAGCTGAAATCACCAGTCCCTGTACCCTGTCCCACCCACCCACCCTCATCATCACCCCCAACTTGACGATGCGCCCAACCAAACTTATGGAATATTCCGCGGGTAGCCATGTTGCTCCACATGGCCGCCGATCAGGTCCAGCAGCTCCACCAACCGAATTGCCTGGTACCGCTTAATCATTGACTTATCTTGACTCCAGCCCTAGAAAGGGTTGACACCTGAATGTTTCTTAGTCTGCGGGTCTAGGTCTATTATTTTGTGCCGTTCTGTCCCCTCTGGGAGGAAGGGGTATGGAAGTCTCAATGTATTGCGTAGCTTCGGCCAGAGATTCAAAGAAATTAGCTCTTCCTGCATGTTGAATCCTCATTTTGGCAAGGAAGATTAAAGCATATGGGATCTGACGTTCTCTTAAGAGCCTCTTAACTGGTTCATAGGATCTCCTGCTTGCCTGGACTCCGGAGGAGAAGTCTGGATATATGTGTATGCGACTTTCCTCATATTGGAGGGTGCCCGCCGCTTTCTTGCCTTTCGTAGGATTGTGTCTCTGTCCCTATAATTGAGGAGTCGTGCGATTATAGTGCGCGGTGGTGTGCCTGTTTAGGTGCCGGTGCCAGTGTGCGGTGTGCACGTTCTACCAAAAAGTGTTCGGAGAATGTTTCCGGCCCGAACAGGGTTTTGAGCAGTGTCTCAAATTGTTTCTCCATCTGGCCTTTGCCAAATTACTCCGCTACGCCCACCACACGGGTGTTGTTTCTCCTTGAGCGCGACTTTAAGTCCTTGCATTTATTCTGTAGTTTCGCCATGTTTTCCTTGATTTGGCTGATGTCACGGCTGTGATGGGCGATAGTGTCTTCATTAGTGCTTATTCTGTTTTCAGTTTCTGTATACGCACACTTTCTTTCTCCACTCTGGCCTTCAGCGAGCCAATGGTGGACACTATGTCATCCAACTTCATGTTGACCGCGCGGAAGCCATTCTGCACTATTGTAGTTAAGTTATCCAAGTTATCGCTAGACTCTGTGCTTAGGGCCTCGTTGGCATCAATGTGGACTCCAGCCACCGTAGCCTGACTCTGATTTCCCGTGTAGGCGTCCATAGGGCCTTTCTTTTGTTTTCCCGGAGTCTTGGCGCCTTTTCCCGACTTCTGCGGTTCCCCCATGATATTGTCGAAACAGTGTTCTGAGGAAATGCAGTAAATTACTAGCCACACTATTATTTGCCATTTACTCTTGCTCCTTCTGACAGTGTCGCAGCCTTGGAACAGGATCAGATTGAGGGGTTAGAGGCGCTACATACGTTCACTCCACAATGTGCCCCCAGCCAGCGCTTGGTGTTTCGAGTGGGCTGTGTTCCCCCACGTGTTGCACTCTGTAATTACCACGATCGTAGTGCTGTACAGATCCGAGTTGTTTTTTTTGGGGGTTACTGAGTTGTTCCGGTCTGAAAGCTGTTTTCGTGCATTTAGGACGCTCACCCAAGCTTGTCCCCCGAACGGGCACGGCCCACGCTCTGAGAGATAGTGTCAGTGTTTGCCCACGGAGATCAATGGCGCGTACTATAGTGCGCCCGGAAACCAGAGCACACCGCCGGAGCGTAGGCCCACAGCGGTCCACCCAGTGCCGCCTCAGCAGAGTATTGGGGGCCGCTCCCCGAACCAGGGAGACGCTCCGGTCAGTCCCCCGAACGTGCTACGTGCACCTCCGGAGGTCACCGGCCCAACAACGTGGGCAGATGGAGTTGTCCCCGGGTCCGCGCCAGCTTTTCCACCCGGAGAGGTATGTGTCCTGTATGGCCCCCCTCTGCCGTCCAACCTTGCCTCCTTACTTGACACCAATACGGATCTCGTCATCTCCGGGTCCTTGCAAGGTCATGTGTCGTGGACCAGCCGCACGCCTCACCCCGTGTTGCGTTACAGGATCTGCAGGGGTTCTCTGGAGTTCAGAGGCCACGAGCCCCCGCACACCGGGGCCGACCTGGATCGCGTGCGGGAACGTCCAGCTTCCCCCTCCATGCTGCGGCTAACCTCAGAGACAGCAGTGCATCCCCGATGTTGGGCTCAGGCAGCAGTTCAGGCTCCTCCCATCAGGGGCCTCGCTCCCTCAGCCACGCCTGCGGTCCTCGAGTAGATCTCACTGGAGCTTGCCATCGGATCTCTTTTGCCGCGCGTGTTGGCCAATCTGTATAGTGCTGTATCTCCGGCGTTTCTAGAGTCACAGGAGTTCACCTGGCCCACCACGGATAGCTGGGCTATATTCACAAAGCGTTTGGGCTCAGCAGGCAGTGCTGTAACGGATGAAAAGGCACAGGATTTCTCGGTGGAGTGGGAGCTTCGAAATCAGGCGGCCATTTCTGTCATGCGCAATAGCGCCCCCCTTGGAAATAATTTCTTTATGAAGGCAAAGATACTTCAAAAATAACTATTTATTTTTGAAGTCATAGGGCTGCCTCCACCCCATGACATGGAGGCCTCTAGCCTAGGGTCTTAATCTCATGGGGTGGTGGTAGCCCCAGGACTTCAAAAAGAATGTTTCTTTTTGTATTCACTCTGCCTTTCTAAAGAAATGATTTTTGTTACAGAAATAATTTCTTTATAAATGCAGAGGAGTGAACTAAAAAAGAAATGTTAAAAAAAAATTTAGTAAAAAATGTTTTTTCTTTTTTTTTACTCCAAGTGGGGCCCCCTCCCAGGACATGTGGTCGCGGGGCCCCCCGCACTGCAGAGGATGCGGGGGCCCTGTTACGCCAGTGAGTCTCAGGCTTCTCCAGCAGAGACGACAGTTCTAATGACAGGTCTCAGGACACACTCTCGAGCTTTCAGCTATCAGGGCTGTCGATGGCCAAGTCTCGTTTCACTTGAAAGTCTCTTGCCTTCGAGGACCTGACGTGTTAAAATTACAAAACAAAAGTTCCTTTTAACAAATGAAGAGTTTGTTTCCAATGTTCGCTGGGTGATGGGTTCACCCCTGATTCCCCCTCTTCTGTGCGCTGACCCTTCTCAATTGTTTATCACAGTTTCACGCAGGGTGATGGATTCCCCTCTGGGTCCCCCCTCTTCTGGGCGCTAACCGTTCCTGTATCGTATTCCACAAATCTTAATGTCTTTTTTAAACAGTAACAAACACACTGTTTATTGGGACTTTAGACTTTGCCCCTCTTGGGATTCACTTGCCTTGTTTCTTCTCACTGTACTATTCACTTCCCTTTCTTTCACTTAGTTTGTAGATCAAAGTCTGTTAATTTCATAGGGATTTTACTAGACCTCCTGTATGACCACTTTCACCTCTTTCGCCGACTCTCCTACAGCCTTCTGGACCCGTAGTTTCATCTTATGGGGATTGACCAGAGTCTCTTGAAGTAGCACCCACGTGTACCGGTTTTCCCTCTGCAGCTGGTCTCCCCCACTTTTTACAGTTCTTTACACAGTCATTAAACTTGGTTCAAACTTGCCGCGTTGCGCTTCTCATTCAACACAGCCTGGTTCTTATCGATTCTCCCCTCGACTAACTGGCTGTGATGGACCGCTTGGCTTTTGGCTTTTGGCTTTCCTGAAGTCAAGGCCAGTACCACGGGCGCGGGAGCTTCCCTCAGCCATGCATATCGGCATAAGCTTGCCAGGTGTACTGTTGACATCTGCTACAAGACACTTGTGCTATTGTTTGCGGTCATGGGCTCTCTTACACATAGGTTCCGCGGGTCTGGAATGAAAAGGGCAAGGTCACTTCTGTCCTCGCCACCCTCTCGATTCCAGCCGCCTTTCTCCTTCTCTTGAACTGCCGCGCCAGATTAGCAGTCTCGCTGTGCTGTCTGCTGTGCTCGCTGGATCCACCTTTTATCCCTGTGGGGAAGGGATAGGGCAGTCAAGTGTGTGTGATTCTGATCAATTGCCTGATTTTGCCTGACCCTTGTATTGGGACATGCCAGGTAAATGGCTCTGGTGTTAGTCTGTTGTCCTTTGTGTTGTGGGAAAGTGTACGTGTTGGAAAAGGGGGGGGGGCAGTGGTTTGGAAATGTCCTACAAGTACTAATTCAATCTATAACACCATCCTGCCCTGCCTAATTGTACGTAACTGACTGTAATGTTTATAACTGACTGTAATGCTTATAACTGACTGTTGTTTCCTGTCTATCTTATTGCTCACTTTGAAGATTGCCTTTTTTTCCACTGTCTGTAACTACGCCGTGTTACCTCCGGGTCTGGGCGTATAACAAATGTAATAAATAAATAAAAATAAATGGTTGTAGATCAATTGGTCAAATCTAAATGGTCGACAGGACAAATGGTCGACACCAAAAGGTCGACAGGTCAAATGATCGAATTTTTTATTTTTTTTCACATTTTTTTTTTTTTTTTTGGGGGGGGTCCCCTCCAACCCCCTTTTTTTTGCTAAAAAACCCTTTTTTTCCCTAAATGAAAACCTAAAAAATATATATATAAATAAAAAAAAAATTCGATCATTTGTCCTGTCGACCAAATTGTGTCGACCATTTGTCTGTCGACCATTTAACTAGACACCAAAATAAATACGTGAGAGGAAGGGGAAAAGGTGTCAAAGGAAGGGGGATACTGCATCTCACCCGTCAGTGTCCCACTCCTACTCCCCGAGGGGCTGCCATCCAGGTGATCCTCCCTCACTGGTCCACCCCCAGGAACTGGATCCAAGAGCCATTGCCATGTCCTGGCCACCTGGATGACATGTCCCCTGGGACTAGCTAGGGAGACACCTTCAGGTGTCTCACACTGGGGACCAGGAGACTGAACTAGACAGGACCCACCGGACCAAATCTCGTGCTGCCTCGACCCAGGACATGCCTGCTGATGTACCATCTCAGGTTCATTTCTGTACACTTAAGGAACATATAATGGCTGCAGCCAGCCCCTTGCCCTCCATATCCTTTTGCTATATGTCACTCTCCCTGTATCAAGACTTGGCATTGGCGACTCGGGCAAAGCGGAGAGCATTGCACCCACTGATGGAATGGCTGAGTGCAGAGCATGTGCCTTATAGGTAGGGATTTCCTACGGTGCTCTATTTCACCCACCAGGGGAGGTGCTGGGTGGTCAAAACACTGAAAGAAGCGTAGAGTTGACTGAATCCAGAGGGGGCGGGTGGGGAGGCCTGGTGGTTGAGCAGGACCCGAGTCATGGGGTTGACCCGGTGTCTCCTCAGAGATGGCGCAAGGTGGGTAAGGGGAGGAGGGTGTAGCGGCCAAGTAGAAAGACTTGAATCCTCTGAAGTCTGGTGTGTTAACCCATTTGCTGTTGGGGCGGCTCTTTTGGAGCTGCGCCTATTGGGGCGTCCTTGGGGCCCGGGCTGGAAAGGGCTGGTGCTGGTATGCATGGGATGTGCTGGGAGGGAGAATTTCTTGGAGTTAGTGCTCTTTCCACCCTGCAAGTCGGGTTCCTTACAATGTTTCCACCAGATGTCTGGAATATGCTCATGTTTGAGCAGGTTTTGGGGTTGGGGGATTAAGTAATAAATGTTTGCTGTAGGACATACAATTGCTTTATGCGACTAATGTGTGGGCAATTCGTGCTGGGGTGATCAGGGTATGGCGCTTGGTTCTCTGTAGAAATGTTACGTGGTGATGAGGCTGAAACTGAGGGGTAGGATCTAATGCTGATGGGGACTTGGAATGTGCAGGGTTTGAACTTCCCAGTGAAAAGAAAATCGGTGTTGGGCAAATTGAGGGATATGACTCTTTCTATTGTGTTCCTGCAGGAGACCCACCTGCTTGTGCAGGATGAGAAGCGTATGAAAAATAGAGCAGTCCTGCGCCAGTTCTTCGCCTCTGGGGGCGAGAAAAAACGATGGGGGGCAATTTTGGTGGGAGAACAGACTCTAATCTCTAAAACCGAGGTCCAAAGGGACCTGCAGGGGGGCTATGTGTGTGTTAAAGGCCTGTTGTGGGATCGGATGTTCCCAATGGTGTCCCTATATGATATGATATGATTGTTTATTTATATAGCGCCTATACACAATGTGTTCCAGAGCGCTTCAAGGCAAGGGAGGGAACAAGGGAAAATACAACCACATTCTTACAGGCCATGAGCAGTAAGGATGTGAAATTCACTATCGTACTCGGCCTGACGACATTTCACGACATTTCAGACAGTGCAAGTGCTAAGACATAGATAAGGAAGAGAGCGGGAGAGTGGGAAGGAAATGGAAACAGACAGGCAATGACATTTCTGGTAGAGCTGGAGAAAAACAAAAGGTGAGGGAGAGGGGTGCAGAAAGGGAGTGGAGGAACAAAACAAGCGACTATCACACTAGGCCTGACGACATTTCAGATAGTGCTGGAGGGGTGGTGGGGAGGAAAAAAACAGTAATGGGAGGGTGGAGGAAACAGGAGAGGTGTAAGTGCATAGAAGAAAGTAAGGGGAGGAGATAGGAAAAGTGAGAAGGAAAAGGAGGAGAGAACAGAGAGAGTGCAGTCAAAAAGAGTGGAGAAGCAAGAGTGGAGAGCGAATACAATTGCAGAAGTCAGTAGTAACACATAATGTTGCAAGCCAGGATACAAGATGAAGATGGGAACAGCATGATTCAGGGCCACCATGAGTACAAGATGCAAAGGAAGTCCAGCATGAGAGTTGAGAAAGAGTGACGCACCGTGAATGAATGAAGTCCAAAAAAGTCAAATCCAGCATTGGCCACAAGACGGTGATGGTGAAGGAAAGCACCAGATGGGTGGGGCTTGCTAAGTGGTGAAAAAAAGCAGCAGGCAGGAAGGCACCAGGTGGGCGGGGCTTAGGCCAGGTGACCTAGATCCACTTGCACCTGCTCCCCATCTGCAAAGGAAAAGAAGCTGGAGGGCTCCTTAAGTAGGGAAACAGAGCAGCAAGCAGGAAGGCACCAGGTGGGCGTGGCTTGCTAAGTGGTGGAAAAGAGCGGCAAGCAGGAAGGCATTGGCCAAGAAGCATTTTTGAAAACTTTCCTGCTCAAAGTGCCCCCATTTGCTGATGGAAAGACCATCTTGGGTGGGGATTTTAACCTGGTACCTAATCCCCTGGTGGACAATACCCTGCCCCGTACCAAGTTAGACTTTAAACATTCCACTGCCTTTGGCCAGTTCCTCTGTGAATTAGGATTGGTAGATGCATGGAGATTGGTTCACAGGGAAGACATGGATTTCTCTTTTTACTCACATGTTCAAAGGGGTTTCTCTAAGCTGGATCTCATTCTCGTTCTCAGTGCACTTTGCCCGTGTGTTCGAGGGGTGGAAATAGGCACACACACCCTGTCTCACCACACACCAGTGTCTGTGTCTTTGGCAGTACTGAAAAGGCCTGAGAGGTCCAGGCGCCCGTGGAGGTTATATGCCCTGTGCTCAGAGACCCTGTGTTGACCTAGAGAGCTGGGGGTGGTTATCTCCAACTACTTTAAGGAGAATGAAAACTCTGGCCCTTTGAGGGGTATTGTGTGGGATGCCATGAATGCAGTGGTCAGGGGGGAGCTTATTAGCAAGTCCGTAAGCATACATAAGGGGTATGCAGCTGGTCAAGGTGGGCTTAGAGGGAGAGGTTGCTCGGCTGAACAGGCACACAAGAGATTGGGGTCTTGTAAGGCTTTACGTGAACTCAGGGTGGTATGGAGCAAACTTGAAGCACATCTGGCAGACAGGACAGCTCAGACAATGCTAAAAAGTAAGCAGTTCTACTATGCTAAAGGGAATCAAGCCAATCGCCTCCTGGTGGCCAAGCTGCGTAAGTTCCAAAACCGGAACTCAATCTTAGCCCTGCGGGATGACCAAGGGGTGGTGCAGAGGGGTGAGGCTGATACATTGAGGATTCTAGAGGCACATTTTAAGGAGGTATTCATGGGTGAGGAAGCTCAGGCCCAATACCTGAAGAGGATCAGGAAGCCCTGGAGGTGTCAATCTTGCCTGGGGGAGGTGGAGGGGGGTTCACGGTTCCCTTTCATAATAAATTCCCCGAACTCCTGGTTCTCCCCTTGGTTGATCTCTTCAACTCATTTGTGTCCTCTGGTGGGGTCGCTTCTTCCATGGGAGCCTCTACAATGGTACTGATCCCCAAGCCAGGCAAAGATCCACTTAGCTGCGACTCATTTCGCACCATTACTCTCACCAACATAGACTCGAAAATGTTCTCAACAATGTTAGCCAGTCATATAATGGAGGTCCTCTCTGACTTTATAGATAGTGACCAGACAGGGTTCGTTGCGGGTCGTAGTGCGCATGATAACATGCAGCAAGTCCTTAGCTTGTTGGAAGTGGGGAAATGCTTGGATATAGATTTGGGCACAGTGGCACTGGGCACCCACAAGGCTTTCAACAGGGTGGACTGGCGCTATCTCTGGGGGGTCCTGACGCGGTTTAGGTTTGGGCCAGGATTCACCAGCGGGTGATGGCGATCTATCAACACCAATCCACTTGCCTTAGGGTTAACAGGGCTCTGTCGTCTAGATTGTCAATTACCAGGGGGACGAGGCAGGGCTGCCCACTTCCACCATTGATCCTTGCCTTGTGCATGGAACCGTTCGCCAGCCGTTTCAGGACTAATGGGGTGATTGGGGGTGTCCGGGTTGGGGAGGTGGTCCATAAGGTATACCTTTATGCAGATGATATTTTGCTCACCCTGAGCAATACTCGATCCTCTTTAGCTGAGGTACTGCAGAAATTGGATGGATTTGGCCGTGTTTCTGGGTTCAAGGTTAGCTATACTAAATCGCATGGGTTGGATGTGTACTTGAGGCCCCAGGAGAGGAGTATGATTGGGGCTCTTGCCCCTATAATGTGGACTCGTGAGCATATCCCCTATCTCGGGGTCTGCATCACTTGTAAGACCTCTGAGGTCTTCCGGGCTAATTTCACATCGTTATTCCAGGAATTTGCAGAAGACTTGCTGAGATGGGGACGCCAGGAGATTTCTTGGTTTGGTCGCATCATCCAGTCAAAATGAACCTGATTCCACGCCTGCTTTACTTATGCACGGCTTTGCCGGTGAGGATTCCCAACCCAGATCTCCGTACACTCCAGGGTAGGATCTTCAAATTCATCTGTGCGAATAAGCATGCCAGAATATCCAGGAAAGTATTGTTGAGGCCAGTGAGTGCGGGTGGCCTGCGGGTCTCTGATGTCTTCCGCCATACCTTAGCCGCACATCTGTCTCATGTCTTTACCTTAGGTGACCCCTATCTAAATCCAAAGTAGAAATAAATCGAGCAAGCCCAGTTGGTGGTAGACTTAATGCAACTACCTTATATGGATAGAAGACACTTGGGGCGGGAGTGGGATTTCACCATACTAGCAACTACAAAGTGTTCACTTTACTACATGGGAAGGGCTCTCCGTAAATGGGGAGTGTCAATGGGGATGGGCCCCCTCACACAAGCTTTCAGCCCGGGTGGGATCGAATGGGCTTTGGGACGTGGGCAGCGGGGGGTTTGTCGCACATACATCAGCTTGACAAAGGTAATCACCCAATGACGTTTGAGGAATGTAAGCACGCCTTTACCCTACCAGAAATGGAATGCTTCCACTACGCGCAACTGTGGCACTGGGCTACCCACTCACTCACAAAAAAAGCGGCAACAGACCTCTATCTGCCCTTGAGTTAACACTACAGGGGTGTCTTTCACAGGGTCGAATCTCAAAGCTGTTTAAACTATTGGCTACAGGTGACCCGGTGGTGCGCCTACCATACATGGCTAAATGGGAAACTGCCTTAGGCGGGCCCATTGAGGACGAGGGGTGGCTCAGAATATGGGGAAGGATGCTTATCTAGATGCATAACAGATAGGGAATATTCCTAGAAGTTTTGGTACCTCACTCCAGAAAGTTTGCATAACATCCTTAGAGACTATTCCGCTTATTGCTGGCTGGGTTCTGATGCTCGGAGCTCTTACTTTAATTTGGTGTGGTTGTGTCCTAAAGTGGGCGTCTTCTGGAAGGAAGGTGCTCTCCAAAATAAAGGACTTTATAGGGTTGTCACTCCCCATGGACCCATGGGTGGTAATGCTGGGTGACACAGACTCTGGACAGTTTCCCCTTACTGGCCCCTTAGCCACACTAATTGGACACTTTCTCCTGGTGGCGAAACTGACCATAGCTCGAAACTGGAAATCCATTAAGGGCCTGGTGGTTCAGATGTGGTGGGTTAAGATCTGGGACATTCTGGTTGGTGAGAAAATTACTGCACTGTGTGAAGGACGCTGTGCACACTATGGGCCTCATTACACGTTGTGCGCAAAAAATCTCAAATTACCGGCATGGCGCTCTTAACGTGTCCGCCCTCGCAAGAGGGCGCTAATAGTGTACCATTACGAGTACGCGGACATGAGCATAGCGCCATGCCGGTAATGACCCTACCGCCATGCCGCTAAAGACCCCAAAAAGTCTCTTACCGCCTTTGACGAAAGTGCAGATAGCACCTCCGCCCTCATGCTGCATGCAAATAGCGGTCACCGCTATTAGCGGTGATCGTTAAATTGCGGAACCGGAAATAGCGTCATCTCACAGGAACGGGAAAGAGCACGGCGGCCATCTTTAAAAACACAATCCATTGCCATCCTCTGCCCCCTGGACCTGTTTGGAGTAGCTTGCAGTTGGAAATCATCTGGGACACCCTCAACATGCCCAAGGCATTGAAAAAAACCACCGACCGGCAGCGGAAAGAAACATTCTCCTTAGAGGAGCGTATCATGCTGACCCAGACCCTAGCTGACAATGCATCCGTGATCTTTGCCTGCGACATGCGGCGGGAGACCCTCATGAAAAAAAAGGCAATCTGGGCTAAGGTTGCATCAAAAGTCAGTGCTGTGGGCACCACCACCCGCAATGTGCGTGAGTGCCGAAAGAGGTGGGATGACCTGAGACTCTGGGTGAGAAGCATCCTTGCCGAAAACCACCAAATTGCCACAGCAGGTGGATCTGGGTCGCCCATAAAACTTAAAGAATGGGAGGAGACATGCGCCAACCTCATTGGCGTGGAATGCATAGAGGGAGTCGGCACGATGGAGCATGGCGTGGCAACCACTTCAGATGGAGGTGATTGTACACATGAAAGCATGCAATGTGAATCTACTGGTCCCCTCAAATGTGAGCCCAGAATCACCTCATGGATGGGCAAACATCCACACATGCATGTGCATGTCAGTGTCATACCCAAACACACACATGCACACATCACCAGAGACAAGTGCCACACACAACCATGCATTGAT
Source organism: Ambystoma mexicanum (assembly GCF_040938575.1). NCBI lineage: Eukaryota > Metazoa > Chordata > Amphibia > Caudata > Ambystomatidae > Ambystoma > Ambystoma mexicanum. The sequence continues at coordinate 759,387,091 of NC_090941.1, forward strand.
CAGCCACTGCACTGACACTTCACCTGTATCCTTTACAATGTAGTCCAAATTCCTACAACTGCATCATTGATGTATACTGCATTAAGTACATTGAACCGTAACCAGTAACATCCCCCTTCTTGTCCCCTACAGGCTCACATACAGACAGTGAGGATGCTGGCAATGCATCACTAGCACCCCCTGCACATAAGACACAGAGGACACCCCCACAACCTCAAGTGGCAAAGGCAGAAGGGTCCAGAAGCTGAGTGCGAAACATCGTTGGAGCGCCACTTCCAAGCCACAAGTTGCCACACCACCAACAACTGCCCCACCTCCGGTTAACCCACCACCACTGATCCCGGCCACAGAGGGCCCACCCTCAGCTCCAGCTAGTTCAGCAGGAGAGGCGGCAGCCACTGCCCCACTATCAGATGTGGAGGACCCCACCGACTTCCACATGGAGATGCACACCCCAACCCCCCCTGGAGCCCCTGAGCCATCACCTTAGCACACACCTGGGGCCAATGTCACTGGCGATCAGAACATGGGAGCTTTTAGTAGCTCCCCGGTGGCTTCATCTGTTGACCTGGTCCCATCACAGGCCACAGCAGCCACACCACCAGGACCCAACACTGCCCTCGATCTGGCCAGCATCAGTCAGCGGCAACAAGAAATAACTGTGCTGGTTGGGCAGCATGTTGAGGAGGCTGCCCGTCTCAGGGCAGACATCACGGAGACAGCAAGGCACTCCAGGGAGGGGATGGAGGCATGTACAGACAGGCTGTGTGGGGAGATCATCCCAGTCAGGGAGGTCCTCACACGGATAGCGGACGCATTGGACCGCCAATTCCCACCCCCACCACCACCAGGACAGTCTGCCACATCCTCATCTCCCAGTCGAGGCAGACAAGTCCCCTCCGTCGCTCCTCACGCACCACCAGGCGCACCTCTAGTCAGCCTCCCAATGCTGGTGTTGGCAATGGCCAATAGGGAGTGCATGTTGAAGCCTCCGCATGCATGGCTGGAGGGAAACATTGTGCAAGACACATGTGGAACTGTTTTGGGGGTTGGGGGGAAGGGTGTTATGGGACTGTTTTGGGGGGTGGGGGAAGGGTGTTATGGGATTGTGGGGGTGGGGGGAAGGGTGTTATGGGACTGTTGTGGGGGGGAGGGGAAGGGTGGTGGGATGTTTGGGGACATGCACATTTTCTTCTTTACGCTCCTTAATACACTGGTGTTTGAACAAAACACAGGCTTGTACTTCTTCATTGTGTATGTGTACTTTATTGACGCCATGTTCCATTGTGCGCTTCCAAACAGACACCAGTGCACTACTACCCATATCCATGTGACAGAACGAAACCATGTTACTCAGAATATTTGGTTGATCAGATGCTGTCTCACAGCACGTCCCTCCTGGCCATCCCCCCTTGCATGACCTGCATCCCCTTCACCTCCATCCTCATCACCATCATCATCCTCATCAGGTGCTTCTATTTCAACGCCATGGGGTAGTGGCACATTCCGTCTGATACACATATTGTGCAGCATGACACATGCCATGGTGATCTTGGCCACCTTCTCATGGCCATACAACAGAGCGTCACCAGACCTGCTAATGCACCTAAACCGTGTCTTCAAAAGGCCAAAAGTCTGCTCGATCACAATGCGGGTACAGGTATGTGCACAATTGTATTCCTCTTTGTGCCTGTTCTGTGGGTTCCGTGCAGGGGTGAGGAGCCACCTCTTCAGGGGATAGCCGGCATCACCTGTATGGGGGGACGAATGGGGTCCTGTTACTGTTCAACTCAAGAGCGGCCTGTTCATATCACACAAATGGACTTTGCATTGTGATTGAAGTACACAATTAACAGCATACATACAGATGGTCTGTGTGACTGCAATGTGCAAAGGTGAACTCGACCATGCAAGTAGACATGCCCCATGAATGCCTCCAACAGTAATTGACATGTCGTGGGTGAGGCCAGGTCTCAGGTGTCCCTGGGCCCAGGCAGATTTGGTACCACACTGCTGGTGTGATGCCATTCCAACATTGATGTTCTCATTCTGAGAGGCATCACTTCAGTGGTGCTATAGGTGTGTGGTGCTATGCTATGGCTAGGGGTGATCCCTTTGCATGCTTTCAAGGGCACATTGCATTATTGTTGTTGTGCTGGACTAATTCTGTCTTGACGGCATGTATGACATTTGTGTATTTTGTGGCGTGGAATGTTGTGCAATGTGGATGTGGATGGATGTATGAGGTTTGTAGACCTGAATTGTCATCTATGTTGTGTAGCTTATACTTGCATGTCCGTTCATCTGAAGTACGTTGCGGGCTTCCCAGATGGACATTGGCGTACATCTGTATGTGCATTCGTCCGACGGATGACAAGCTACACCCATTTCGAGTATGTATCTCTCCCCCCCAATCACACCCAGTTGGAGTATGTATCCCCGCCCCCATCACACTGACATGTGCTTGTCCTGCAACTCACCAAGTAGCCACGAACGTTGTCCGGCTTGTCGCTCCATGTAGCGTGGGATAGTTGAGTTCCGCAGGACCATGGAATCATGGGTTGATCCGGGGAAACGGGCACAGCAATGTGTGATTACCTTGTTGGCATCACATACCATTTGGACATTGATGGGGTGGAATTGCTTCCTATTTCGGTAGACTACTTCATTGTGATGTGGTACAACCAATTCCACATGGGTACAATCGATGGCCCCGATGCAACTTGGGATGCCTGCCAGTGAATAGAAGCCAACTTTGGTGTTTGCAATCTCCTGAGCAGTCCGTGGCATGAATATGTGTTCAGGTGCATGATTCAGGAGGGCATCGAGTACCTGGTTCAGCGTGCGTGAGAATACTGGTTGTGAGATGCCATGCATCTGGCCCACTGTATGCTGGTAGGTGCCTGTGGCCAGGAAGTGGAGCACAGTCACCACCTTCAGTAGAGGGGGGATGGCAGTTCTGATGTCTATGAGGCTCACAATGTCGTTGTGTATCATGGCTACGATGCTGGTGATGGTATCCCGGTCCAGACGGTACAGGGTGTGTATCTGCTCTGGAGTTAGATTGAATGGACTGGCTCTGATCCTGGGGATTGGTGGGTGCCTCTGTGGTATGATTAGGTGCCGTGGTGGTGCTTGCTGTGGCTGTCTTGCCCTTCTCCCCCTGTGTCTCCTCTGTGCTGCCTGTTGTTGTTACTGCTGCGCTACAATCATGTCCTCCAGCCCATGTGATGCTGCAAGTATTGGAACCATCTTGGTGTGGGAAGGGGTGTGGTGTGTTCCTTTTGGGCTGCCACAGTGTCCATTGCCTCCAACTGTGCTGATTGTGTCCACCTGTGGCAGGTGGGAACACTGCTCAGTTCTCTTAACGGGTGGTTCGCGATGGCGGTATTAGCGCCATGGCGGTAAGGGGTTTTGGGTGCTTTACCATGCCACTATTGGCATGTCCACTCTCCTTGTGATGCAGTGCTATTAGCGGCATGGTGTTATTTACGGGATGGAGGGTCACGCGCACGTGGACTGCCCGCTATTAGTGGCACCGTATTTAGCGGTCAAGCTAATAGTGGTGAGCCGGGTCGTAATTAGCATGGGGATGCCTGTTGTTCAGGTTGTTCTGTACCCACAGTATGTTGATTTAAAATAAAGGTTTTTTGAAAAAAACAATTATTTTCTCCTGCATCAACCACAAGTGTTGCCATCACAGAAAGGTTTCACATGAATACTCAATTGTATTTTCTCTTACGTGATTGACAAGTAGTAGTGTGAGAGAAAATTACTGTCACACATACATGACAATTGGAATGCTATTCCCATATATGTATAGAATGTTGGCTTCTAGTATATGCATGTATGTAAAATACAATCTATGGTGGGTTGCATTAAATATCTACCGGCTTCGGTTACATTTTAGAGTGCACCGAATGTTAGTTCTATCACACAACACAGGAACGTGAATTCTGATATTCTACATGGTCAGAAAGGATGCTTCAAATTCGACTTGGCAAGTCGGTACTATCTGTACTGTAAGCTCTGCTACCTTTTGCACAATATCATTAGAAAGATTTCTATGGTTATTTAAAAATAGTATCAGGTTTTGAGAATGGAAATGGACAAACTAAACTGTCATGATGCCTACCCCCAGGGATCCAGATCAAGTCCAGCAACCCCGGGAGCAGGCATCAAGTTATTCCAAGCAAGTCCAACAACCCCTGCTAGGGGCTATTTGGGTGCAGTCCTGGCGTCGATGGCGCCAGGCTCATATGGAGAGTCAGTCCTGGCGCCATAGGCACCAGGCTCATAGATTGAAACTTACCTGATGCAGACCATGCTGCTAACTTACCTGATGCAGACCATGCTGCAAGAGCTCCAAGCCAAAAGAGGCTTGGAAGGGACTACTTTACCTAGGGACTATTTTTTACTCGGGTGGGGTGGAGGAGGAATACTTACCTGGGACTACTTTGGAGGCTATTTAAACCACGCCCGAAGAGCAGCACACGCTTTGCGTTATTCTGCATCTAGCAGCGTAACGCTCACCGTGCCTGCAAGTCTGCATCCAGTCTTCTGCAACGCCCGCCATCCTTACCTGAATTCCCGATCCACCGCGCCTTCGAGCTGGAAGAAAGAAGTTATTTTATGCACGTCGCCTCACCTGCTTCAGCGCCGCGCTGAACTCACCGGCCTTCGCAACATCTTCACTATCCACCGCATCCTTCTGCATGTTCCCGCCGCACTCCGGCACCTAAGGGGAACACAAGAAAAGCAAGGTGAGCCAAGGGAATAAACAGAGGCAATATAAGTTACCCCCCATAGACTTACCTGATTTTACCGCCAGGGGTACTATTCCCCTTCACGGGTCAGCGCAGCCTCCACCGCATCTTCGCCGCACCCCGGCCCCTAAGGGCAACAAAAGGACAGCAAGGTGAAACAAGGGACAAACAAGGGGAATCCTTCTCACCACAATAGACTTACCTAATTTTACCGCCGGAGGCATTATTCCCCGAGACTTCATAATTTCTCTCAGCACCTGAATAAGGGAGAAAGCCACAGTTTACATACTGACATTATTTTATCGAACTGTGTTGGATAATACAAATCCTTACCTGAATGTTACTGGTTGTCACTAGGAACTCTTCGCTAGGGTCAAGCTGCAACCTGCAAGGAATCAGACAAGAGTGAAAGTCAGACATTTGAACTCTTACGAACTATATACTTACAGCGTCTCGCCGGAAATCACTGAGTCAATATTGTTCTGGAACTCATCAATTCCTTCGAACCAGTGAAGCAACTGGTTATCTACGCACCCCTGCGCTCAATGCAGGTTGGAGAGCTCATCTTTCCAAACCATCAGGTGAGACTATAAGAGGGGACATTAAAGGTGATCCGTGGGGAGAACAGCGGGGGTGGGTGTTAACACAACTCCAAGGGTGGTTAATTCCCTTTCTCCATTTGCAGAAGAATACTCCTACTGGCCAAGCAAACGAAGCTAGGTGGGCCAGTCCAGTCTGTCATCTCGGCACTACGCGTTACATTGGTGGAGACCGCAGCTGTCCAGTTCAGATCGACGCCCCTGTGGGAGCCAGATGAGTGAAACAGAACGCAAAGCCTACCCACAAATTCCCACCCAGGCATTATGGATACCTCAGAAACTGACCAATTGGCCCAATTACTAGGGGAACTGAGGGCTGAAGTGCATTCCGCCTGTCAAGAAACCAATGCTCTTAGGAGAGAACTGATTTTGTCCAAGGAGTGAACTGATGATCTTGCTAGGCAACTACTGCAAAGCCAGGCTGGTCAAACACCCCTACCAGGACTCGGGGGAAATCCAGCTCCTGTGTCATCGAGTAACCCTGTGCAAATAAATCTACCAGGAACTATTCCATTAGCTCCGCCCGAACGCTTTGCCGGGGACCCCAAAAGGTTTGCTGTGTTTATGAACCAATGCCGCTTGCACTTTTTATGCAGACCTGGAGCCTTCCCAAACGATCAAGCCAAGGTATCCTTTGTATTGTCATATCTCAGCGGCAGTGCAGCTGATTGGTCAATTCCACTAGTTAATCAGGATGACCCAATTCTTCAGGATTTTCAGGGCTTTCAAATGAGCATGGAAAGACTATTTGCCCGGCACTCCCAAGGACAGTCCCTGGGTAACGAACTTTTGTCCCTACGACAGGGTAACCAGGACCTTCTATCCTACATCGCGACCTTTAATAGGTTGATAGTGGAAACTGGATGGCCCGAGGTAAAACGTATCATGTTATTTCATCGAGGGCTTCGAGGAGAACTCAAGGATGTCTTGGCTCAAGTTGTGAACCCACCGCAAGACTGGGCTGAATATATAGACTTAGTGGTCCAGTTAGATCACAGACTTCAGAACAGAAAGGCTGATCGAGCCAAGTTTGAAAGTCGGGTGTTGGTCAAAACCCACGCTAACCCCAAAGGAGCAGATGCTTCAGAACCCATGCAAATCGGAGGGGTTAAAGGACCCTCAACCCAGAAGGAAAGAGAAAGGAGACGGCAAATTCAATTGTGTCTATATTGTGGAACTTCTGGGCATTTTCTACGGGATTGCCCTGTAAAACCACCCAAGAAGGTGGTAGGAGCTGCTGATAAAAGCCATATGGAGTCAGACTCGAGAAACGACCACGCCCGACAAGCGTAGAGGTCCGCTTGCCGAGCTTGAAGAAGGATACTCAGACCTCGCATTTCATCATACCAATGGTCCTTGTAGATCCAAGGCAGCCATCACGTATGCACGCAGTAAGGGCATACATTGATAGCGGGGCGATAGGAAACTATGTGGACTACGAATTAGCTTCCAGGATGAATCTACCTCTCTGCCGAAAGACCACCTCAGATGTCATCACCACAGTCGATGGAACTGAAATTGCTTCTGGGCCTGTAACTCATTTTCTGGCAGAGATGACACTATTGGGTCAGGATGGGCATTGAGAGACTATTGTTTTTGATCTTATCAAAGCCCCACAGTTCCAAATAATACTGGGGATCCCTTGGTTGGAAACACATAATCCTTGTATTGATTGGCGAGAGAAGAGAATAACCTTCCCGGATTGTGCACAAACCTGTTACCCAAAGAAAAACTTGAACGCAGGCCTGGCCACAGTCACCACATCAGTCGTGCAATTACCCCCAGAATATCAAGAATTCCAGGATGTCTTCCAAAAAGAACAGGCAAACACCTTACCACCTCACAGATCGTACGATTGTCAAATCGATCTCATACCCGGTGCACAACCCCCTTGTAGCAGGATCTACGCTCTTACGGAACCTGAGAACCTTCACCTACGGCAATACCTAGACCAGTATCTTGCTAATGGCTTCATTCGCCCATCCAAGTCCCCTGCATCTTCAGCTTTGTTCTTCGTGCCCAAAAAGGAAGGTGACCTCAGAACGTGCATAGACTACCGCGCATTGAACCAGATCACTGTTAAAAACCGATACCCATTGCCTCTGATCCCCGAACTACTAGACCAAGTAAAGGACGCTTGCATATACACTAAGTTGGATCTCCGGGGGGCATACCATCTGGTAGGTGTGAAAGAGGGCGACGAATGGAAGACTGCTTTTCGCACTAAGTATGGGTTATTCGAATACCAGGTGATGCCCTTCGGGTTGTGCAATGCACAAGCAGCCTTCCAATAATTTATGAACGATGTCCTTCGTGAACTTATTGACGTTTGTGTTGTCGTATATATCGATGATATTCTAGTGTACTCATCTTCAGAATCTGACCATGTGAAGCATGTCCGAGGAGTCCTTGAGAAATTGCGCCAGCACAAACTATATGCAAAAGTGGAAAAATGTGTTTTTCATGCCACGGAAGTTGAATTCCTTGGGTTTATCCTGAGTCCAAAAGGAGTTCGAATGGACTCACAAAAGGTGGACGTAATTCTTAAGTGGCCATCACCAAGTTCAGTTAAAGGAGTACAAAGCATGCTCGGCTTTGCCAATTTCTACCGCAGATTCATCCCGGATTTCTCACATGTTGTACATCCCATCACAGTACTCTTGCAAAAAAACAAACGCTTTATGTGGACTGAAGAAGCTGAAAATGCCTTCCAAGAGCTGAAAGCGAAATTCACGTCTGCACCTGTACTAAAGCACTCACGCCCTGAACTTCCATACATAGTGGAAACTGATGCATCCAGTTTAGCCATGGGAGCTGTCCTGTCCCAAAAGGACCCTGAAACTGGCCAGCTTCACCCAGTAGCATTTTGGTCCAGAAAGTTCTCGGCACCCGAGTTAAACTATGCGGTTACCAACAAGGAGTTATTAGCCATTAAATCCGCCTTCAAGGCTTGGCGGCACTATCTTCTCGTTTCCAGGCATACCATTACTGTGATCACCGGAACTTGCAGTATTTAAAGACAGCCAAGGCCTAATTGTCACGCCAACTCCGATGGGCATTGTTCTTTGCCGAGTTTGATTTCGTGATAACCTATCGACCAGGTTGCAAGAATGGTAAAGCAGACGCCTTATCCCAAATAGGGATGGAAGAGGCAGAAGTGAATCCAGAACCAGTACCTATAATTTCCGAACAAAGGATTCTTGGCATGACTACTCTACAGACACTAGAGGACATTCAGGTAAAGATCCAGCAACTCTTTGAACCTGCAGCCCTGCAGGACTGGGTAAAGAAAGGCCCGGACTACTCTGTTACCAATGAGCTGCCTTATTACCAAGGGCGGCTATTTCTGCCACACAAGGAACTACAAGAGCTAGTCATTTCCCATTATCATGACACCCTAATGGAGGGGCACCCAGGTATCGCAAAGACTGAAGCTAAAATTAAGAGACAATTCTGGTGGCCCACCTGGCGAAAGGATATTAAATCATTTGTAATGTCTTGTGGCATTTGCGCCCAGAACAAAAGTCAGAAGAGAAAACCAGCTGGACTCTTACAACCTTTAGACATTCCGCCTACTCCATGGCACACCTTATCATTAGACTTTATTACTGATCTACCTCCATGCAATGGATTTAACACCATTCTAGTTATTGTGGATCTTTTTTCCAAGATGGCCCACTTTATTCCTTTAAAGGGATTACCTTCAGCTTCAATCCTGGCCAAGGAATTCCTCGAAAACATTGTTCGCATACACGGATTTCCATACGTATTGGTCTCTGACCGGGGCAGTCAATTAATTCCACATTTTTGGAACAAATGTTGTCAATTGGCGCAAATCGATGTGCGGTTATAGAACAGTCACTACCCCCAAACCGATGGTCAAACGGAGAGGACCAACCAGACTCTTGAACAATACCTGCGTTGTATGTTACATCAAACTGAGAGTAATTGGAAAGACATTCTTTGGATCGCCGAATATGTCTACAATAATTCAGTACATTCTGGAACTGGACAAAGCCCCTTTTATGCCTTATATGGGCACCATCCTCGAACCTCAGACCTTGACTCACCCCAACACTTAGAAATGCCCGCAGTGGACCATCTGCACGCTACGATTACACAAGCCTTTAATGAAGCAACTGCACATTTAAAACAAGCAAAAGAAAAATCCAAGAAAAATGCTGATCGGCATAGAAGTGATACTCCACAATACCAGATAGGGGACCAAGTATGGTTGGCCACAAAACACATACCTCTAAAGGGAACACAGACCTTTAAGCCCAGATATTTGGGACCTTACTCTATTAAGGCCATTATCAACCCAGTGGCCGTCAAGTTGGAGTTACCTGCTAATATGCAAATTCACCCCGTCTTTCATGTGTCACTTTTGAAGCCAGTGCAACCAGGGACAAGATTAACCAAGCCACCAGACCCCATCCTTATAGACAGGGAACCAGAATTTGAGGTTAAGAACATCCTGGACTCCAAGCTGGTGAAGTCAAAGCTTTTTTATTTAATCGACTGGAAAGGTTACGGACCACAAGAAAGGTCATGGGAACCTAGTGACCACGTTCATGCACCCCGATTGGTGAAAAAATTCCACCAAAATTTCCCAGACAAACCAAAACCACGGGGAGAAATGACTTTAGGAGGGGCCTTGGGGGGGTGTGCTGTCATGATGCCTACCCCCGGGGATCCAGATCAAGTCCAGCAACCCCGGAAGCAGGCATCAAGTTATTCCAAGCAAGCCCAACAACCCCTGCTAGGGGCTATTTGGGTGCAGTCCTGGCGTCTATGGCGCCAGGCCCATATGGAGAGTCAGTCCTGGCGCCAAAGGCGCCAGGCTCATAGATTAAAACTTACCTGATGCAGACCATGCTGCAAACTTACCTGATGCAGACCATGCTGCAAGAGCTCCAAGCCAAAAGAGGCTTGGAAGGGACTACTTTACCTTGGGACTATTTTTTACTCGTGTGGGGTCGAAGAAGGAATACTTACCTGGGACTACTTTGGAGGCTATTTAAACCACGCCCGAAGAGGAGCACAAGCTTCGCGTTATTCTGCATCCAGCAGCGTAACGCTCACCGTGCCTGCAAGTCTGCATCCAGTCTTCTGCCATGCCCGCCTCGAGTCTGGAGCTCCTAGAAAGAGGGAGAAAGAAGGAGAAAATGTTAGAACAAGAGCAATACCTTTGATCCTTACCTGAATTCCCGATCCACCGCGCCTTCGAGCTGGAAGAAAGAAGTTATTTTATGCGCGTCGCCTCGCCTACTGCAGCGCCGCGCTGAACTCACCGGCCTTCACAACATCTTCACTATCCACCGCATCCTTCTGCATGTTCCCGCCGCACTCCGGCACCTAAGGGGAACACAGGAACAGCAAGGTGAGCCAAGGGAATAAACAGAGGCAATATTAGTAACCCCCCCATAGACTTACCTGATTTTATCACCGGGGGTACTATTCCTCTTCACGGGTCAGCGCAGCCTCCAATGCATCTTCGCCGCACACCGGACCCTAAGGGGAACAAAAGGACAGCAAGGTGAAACAAGGGACAAACAAGGGGAATCCTTCTCACCACAATAGACTTACCTCATTTTACCACCGGAGGCATTATTCCCCGAGACTTCATAATTTCTCTCAGCACCTGAATAAGGGAGAAAGCCACAGGTTACATACTGACATTATTTTATCGAACTGTGTTGGATAATACAAATCCTTACCTGAATGTTACCGGTTGCCACTAGGAACTCTTCGCTAGGGTCAAGGTGCAACCTGCAAGGAATCGGACAAGAGTGAAAGTCAGACATTTGAACTCTTATGAACTATATACTTGCAGCGTCTCGCTGGAAATCTCAGAGTCAATATTGTTCTGGAACTCACCAATTCCTTCGAACCAGTGAAGCAACTGGGTATCTACGTGCCCCTGCGCTCAATGCAGGATGGAGAGCTCATCTTTCCAAACCATCAGGTGAGACTATAAGAGGGGACATTAAAGGTGATCAGTGGGGAGAACAGCGGGGGTGGGGGTTAACACTCAACTCCACGGGTGGTTAATTCCCTTTCTCCATTTGCAGAAGAATACTCCTACGGGCCAGCAAACGAAGCTAGATGGGCCAGTCCAGTCTGTCATCTCGGCACTACGCGCCACATTGGTGGAGACCGCAGCTGTCCAGTTCAGATTGATGCCACTGTGGGAGCCAGGTGAGCGTAACATAAACTCCCTCTCATCCCACTAGAATGGTGTGTTTATGCTCAGGAGTTTTTCTTTCATATAAATATGGCTTTCACAGGAAAAGTTCAATAATCCTCTGTAAAGCGGTATACATCAGTTCTCAATTCCAGTTTGAAAATACACCTGTGAAAGCACAGGGTTTGATTTATGTGTCCACTGTCAAAAGACAGTGTACATTTTGTGAAGAAAATGCTATCTTTCTGGTTTAAATCAGTTCTCCATTTTGCTGTGGCGCACTTTGCGCTGAAAAATAGTACAGCATTCCATTTAACATCAGTCCCCCAGTGACATACCCCCAGTGCCACCCTGTTCAGTGGGCCTACTGATAAAGGATTCTTGAGGACATATATCTAAATGTATTGGAGCCTTTAGACTCACTTCAGGGTTTTCCCTTTAAGGTACAGAACTGGCATGGCATCTCAGTGCCAGGCCACCTTCACTGATTCAGCTATGCCCACAGGTCTCCCCCTAGGAATACCTCTCAGGAAATCAGTTATTAATTAGGCAAAGTCTGTTCAGGCTTTCTCTGGGCAGGCCATAGGGTGTCCTCCCATTTCACAGAATTATGTCATTTGAGCACTTGTCCGTTTGGGCAGAGATCCCTGTCTGTAGACTTTCCAGTGTTGACTTTAACAGAGTCTATATTTTTCTGCACAGTGTCATTTAACCTAATCTTTTTCAGTGGGTTGAGGCTTCCCATTGGTTCTCTTTAGACGTTCACGCTGCTAGAGAAATATCCCTCTTATTTGTACGGCTCTTCATATTTTAGACAAGTGACAGGGGTGATTCTGTATAATTTTGGACTCAAATTCATGTTTCTGCCACACCGCGGTTTCTGAATTTTTCTGTGTGTTGGCATATGGATTTTCAAAATTGCACAATCATACTTAATCCATCGACATATGACAGGTACATGTAGCATAAAAGATGGAAAAGTTATTAAAATTATATCATTTTATGAATAATGTTTAAATAATGTTTAGTCTCATAGCAAGTCTCATAGCATGGGGCATGCCCTCACATTTCTGAAGCAGTTTGCAATTTTTTATTATTATTATTATTACGGTATTTATTGCGCGCAGACTTAGTTACAGGCAGCAACGGAGCACTTTGCAATCATAGAGGGAAGAACACAGTGAGGGAAGCAGAGAAAAAGGAAGCCGGGATTTGAAGATGATACAGGCTTGCAGCAGGAGCCAATGCAGCTTAATGAGGGTTGGGGTGATGTGGTTGAATTTGTGGAGTCCTTTGATGAGTCATGCTCTTGAATGCAGGACATATCTTATGGGTATCAGGGTAGCCACTGGAAGGCCTTCCACAGCAACAAAATCGGAATACTAACATATCTGACACAGCGGCTCTAACACAAGCAAGTATACCATTGGCCATGTGCTCTTTTTTTAGAAAAAGGACCAGACATGGGTACAAGGTAAAAAAAGAAAAGCAAATAAGTGACACTATTGTAGTAAACATCTCCAGTAAAGCTTTCACATCTGATCAAATGGAGATTCTAAACAGAGGCCTATCCTTTGTTCCAACATCTAACACATTGTTGTTTGAAGAAAAAGTAAACCTTCATCTACTTTTATGCAAGGTTAAACTCAAACTGTTTTTTGCTACTCAAATGGCTGATGCCAGTGAGGAAGAAGTGGACGATAGACTTGAATTAAAGCCAAAAAGCTACTTTGACCCCCCAATAGAGAATCCGGTTTTCAACATGTTTAAGCATAATGTGGAACATGACTTAAGTAAGATTAACTACACCCAGCACACTCCATTCCATAGTAAAGACTCGCAATTAAGAGAGATTGAATATCTGTCCAAGAATGAAGGTCTTACCTTGAAACACGCTGGTAAGGGTGGGGCAGTAGTGGTTATGGATACCAGTTTCTATCAGTCCATTCCAACTTACTTAAGAGACACCACTGATGTCCTAACCAATATCAACAACATCACATGTCTATCATCAGACTGCATACTATTCTCGATGGATGTATGCTGTCTGTATAGTTCAATCCCTCATAATGAGGGGATCGATGCTGTAGAATGGCTACTATTACAATCACACAATGTGAGATGTGAACCACAACTCATTATCAAATTTATTACCATCATTTTGTACAATAGCTTCTTTAGGTACCAAGGTCAATTATTTGCACAGGTTTCTGGAACATCTATGGGGTCAGCAATGGCCCCTGCCTATGCAAATATTTTTATGTACTCATTTGGAAAAACATATGTACTAGACAAATTGGAATGGTCCTCGAAGATTGTCGTCTGGAAAAGATATATCGACAACATTTTCGGCATTTGGTGTGGTTCTAAAATTGAATTGCAGGAGTTCTTTAAATATTTGTTTAGCGTACATTCACGCATCCAATTTACTTTAGAAATTGGTGAGCCATTATTACATTTTCTTGATGTCCAATTGTCCATTGTGAATAACGGGATCAAAACATCCTTATATCATAAACCGACAGATATTAAAAATGTTTTACATTTCGCAAGTTTTCATCCCAAAGCTACGATGTTGAGTCTTCCAAATAGCCAAATGTTGCGGCTTAAGAGAATCATTTCAGACGCTGAAGATTTACAAACAGAATGCAACACATTAACTAATAAATTTACCACCAGAGGTTACCCCGACAAGGTTGTGGAAGATGCACAATGGAGAGCTGCACTCATTATCAAACAACAATTGCTTACCCCTAAACCGAAAAAGGAAGCACATTCCATTCTTCACATTTCTAAATATTCTAGGAAGAGCTACCATATCAAGAGAATTCTTCAAAGGAATTGGCCCATCATACATCATGACCCAACTCTTTTAAAACTTTTCCCACAACCACAGATGATGGTTTACAAACGAGGTACCAACCTCAGAGACAGACTTGTGAAAGCTGGAAGGTGCCCTAGGCAGGATCAAACTGTGTTGACTTCTAAGAAAAAGGGCACATTCCCTTGCTTATCGTGCAGTCATTGCAATAATATAGTCAAAGGTGATTATATTATACATCCCCATACGACTATAAAATACTTTTAATCTATTGCCATAGCAACAGATCTTGGTCAGCAACATATTTTGGGGAGGTGTGGGGTGATTAGAATGTGTGAGGCATGTTCTTATGGGTTTCTGCCAAACACAGAGGGATGACACTCTAATTTGTTTGCTCTTGTACCTGTACGGCAACACTTGTGGGGCCAAGCTGCGTAACTTCTAGGGACAGGTCTACACCTTGAAGGGCTACTACCTCTGTGTGGGCCGATTGCCTGTGTATCAAGACTGATATCCATTGCAGGTAACTTGTTGACTACAGGTCAAATGCAGCAACATCATACATGTGATGTTCGTGCTTGGATTTCTGTTTCAAACCTGAAGTTCCTACTTCTGGGTTGGATCATTCTTGTGTTTCTGTTTCCGTTTAGTAATTTGGTAGTTGAATATAAATAGGGCCCTCTTCCATATTTCCGCGGATTCTTTTGTCAGGTCCACACATAACTCAACCTGTGTGTATTGTATTGTATTGTAGTCATCATTTATATAGCGCCATTCCCATTTGTATGGCATCAATGCGCGTTGTGGTTGGAACATCCTTGGGGACCGAAGTCCAGGTATGGGAAAAACATTCTAAGAGTATACTTTAAGATGCGTGTGCGCATTTGGTGGAGTTTAGGATTTAGGAGGGTAGGAGAAAGCCACCCAAGAGGTCAGGTACGTGGGCAGGTGCTGTGGGTGGTCATGTCAGAGCCATAGTGCAGGAGACTCGATGTGTACCCAGCTAGAACAAATTTGTCATAGGTTGTCGATGTATGCTAATGGCAGAGGTGTTGAGGCAAGTCTGGGGTTTGAGTGTGGTCATTTATGTGACCAGCTAGACTGAATAAGTGGGTGTTGATGTGTATTAGTTGATGTGACTCCATATCTATCTCATGTGTGAATGTGTTTGTTTATCCTGTTTGATGTATGTTGCAGTGCGCATTTAGCTTTACGCATGCATAGGTTTCATAGTCTTCATAGTCGCAAATGGTAAATCCCATATTCCTTTTTTATGTGTGTACCATCAAACTATACATATTCAGGTGGCGGGTATTTGGTATGGCTAAAGAGGGTGTGCCCACCCCCAGGGGCCAACAAGCGACTTGGTACGTCCCATGCAGTCGCTAGAATACTGTTGTTACAATGCAATATAAAATTAAGTATCAGTTTCTCTGCAGATCAAAAAAGCTCCTTGGGGCTCATTACGAGTTGGGCGGTATTCCGGCAGTCAATCTTCTGGAATATCACCCAATGGAATTACCATTACCGCCACTTTGTCTGGCAGAATTACCACCGGATTACAAATGGTGGCGGCAGAGTTAATCCCCATTTTTTTAAGAGTCCATTGGACCCCATGGGGCATTTTTGAGGGAATTTAGTGCTGCAGTAATTCTGCTGATTTTTGGCAGAAAGTGGAAGGATTTACCCCCAGCATGATGCTGGAGGTAAATCCGCCACTATAGGGCCATACTCATAGTATGGCAGAGTGGGAAAAGTCACGGCAATTCCATTACCTCGAATTTTATACCGCACTGCCATAATCCTAATAAGACCCTTTGCCCCTTAAGGTGTGCCGCATTTAACTTTTTATGTGAAGAAAGCATGGGGTAGCATGTGGCTAAGCATTCGTATAAATAGCTCTCCTTTACTTTGAGCACATAGAAATTAAGGGGGTAATTCATAGAATTCAGCGCACAAGTGGCGCACGCGGCTGGCGCACAGTGTGCACGTGCGAATCCCTGCGCCAGCCGCGTGCGCCAAAATCCATTTCCGCGCACAGCGTATTCATGGATTCCAGCCACCAAAACCAGCCGTGGCGCACAGTGGCGCAGCGACCCTGCAGCAGCGCCAGTTACGCCCCCAAGAACGCCTCTCGCGCAGGGAAAAGCCATCAACATACCCAATCCAGCGCAAAGGGCTGCGCTAACCCTGTACCAGCACAGCAAGAGGGCTATGTGTATCACTGGGGTGCGCGGGAAGTACCTCACGCGATTGGCCCCGTGCGAGCAGGCTACGCGTATTTCAGGGGTGCGCGGGAAGTTCCACACGCGATTCCATCAGGGTATGTGTATTTCAGGGGTGCGCGGGAATTTCCACACGCGATTGGGCCCGTGCGAGCAGGGTACGCGTATCTCAGGGGTGCGCGGGAAGTTCCACACGCGATTCCATCAGGGTACGTGTATTTCGGGGTGCACGTAACGTTCCACACGCGATATCAGCAGGGTACGTGTATTTCAGGGTGCAGGGGAAGTTACACACGCGATTTCCGCAGGGTACGTGTATTTCAGGGGTGCACGTGAAGTTCCACACACAATATCAGCAGGGTACGTGTATTTCAGGGTGCAGGGGAAGTTACACACGCGATTCCAGCAGGGTACGTGTATTTCAGGGGTGCGCGGGAATTTCCACACGCGATTGGGCCCGTGCGAGCAGGCTACGCGTATCTCAGGGGTACGCGGGAAGTTCCACACGCGATTCCATCAGGTACGTGTATTTCGGGGTGCGCGTGAAGTTCCACACGCGATATCAGCAGGGTACGTGTATTTCAGGGTGCAGGGGAAGTTACACACGCGATTTCCACAGGGTACGTGTATTTCAGGGGTGCACGTGAAGTTCCACACGCAATATCAGCAGGGTATGTGTATTTCAGGGTGCAGGGGAAGTTACACACGCGATTCCAGCAGGGTACGTGTATTTCAGGGGTGCGCGGGGAGAACCACACGTGAATTGCACGTGTGGGCCCTCCCAGGTGTTCCCTCTACACCCTCCACGGCCCCTGCAGGTGGCTCACACCACAGGGGCCTACCCTGCACATGTCCTGCAGGCACCCCATCCACCATGGCCATGCCCCCCAGCCAACCCACATATCAACTTGCACTACTGCCCACCAACGCATGTCCCCCTGCACCCCCAGCCACCAGGGGCACCCTCCACAGGCCCCCACCCATGTCTCCCACCACCCCCCAGCAGTGCTGGGGGACCCTCCACCAGGCCCCCACCCATTTCTCCCACCACCCCCACCCCCCAGCCACCAGGGGCAGCCTCCACCAGGCCCCCACTCATGTCCAACTCATGTCTCCCATCACCCCCACCCCCAGCCACCAGGGGCAGCCTCCACCAGGCCCCCACTCATGTCTCCCTGCACCCCCATCCCCCAGCCACCAGGGGCAGCCTCCACCAGGTCCCCACTCATGTCTCCCATCACCCCCACCCCCCAGCAGTGCAGGGGCAGCCTCCACCTGGCCCCCACCCATGTCTACCACCACCCCCACACCCCAGCAGTGCAGGGGCAGCATCCACCAGGTCCCCACCCATGTCTCCCACCACCCCACCCCCCAGCCACCAGGGGCAGCCTCCACCAGGCCCCCACTCATGTCTCCCTGCACCCCCACCCCCGAGGAGTGCAGGGGCAGCCTCCACCAGGCCCCCACCCATGTCTCCCACCACCCCCACCCCCCAGCCACCAGGGGCAGCCTCCACCAGGCCCCCACTCATGTCTCCCTGCACCCCCACCCCCCAGCCACCAGGGGCAGCCTCCACCAGGTCCCCACCCATGTCTCCCACCACCCCCACCCCCCCAGCCACCAGGGGCAGCCTCCACCAGGTCCCCACTCATGTCTCCCTGCACCCCCACCCCCGAGGAGTGCAGGGGCAGCCTCCACCAGGCCCCCACCCATGTCTCCCACCACCCCCACCCCCCAGCAGTGCAGGGGCAGCCTCCACCAGGCCCCCACTCATGTCTCCCACCACCCCCACCCCCCAGCAGTGCAGGGGCAGCCTCCACCAGGCCCCCACTCATGTCCAACTCATGTCTCCCATCACCCCCACCCCCAGCAGTGCAGGGGCAGCCTCCACCAGGTCCCCACCCATGTCTACCACCACCCCCACCCCCCAGCAGTGCAGGGGCAGCCTCCACCAGGCCCCCAACCATGTCTCCCACCACCCCCACCGCCCAGCCACCAGGGGCAGCCTCCACCAGGCCCCCACTCATGTCTCCCTGCACCCCCACCCCCCAGCCACCAGGGGCAGCCTCCACCAGCCCCCCACTCATGTCTCCCTGCACCCCCACCCCCCAGCCACCAGGGGAAGCCTCCACCAGGCCCCCACTCATGTCCAACTCATGTCTCCCATCACCCCCACCCCCAGCAGTGCAGGGGCAGC
The DNA here is from genome assembly GCF_040938575.1 of Ambystoma mexicanum. Lineage (NCBI taxonomy): Eukaryota > Metazoa > Chordata > Amphibia > Caudata > Ambystomatidae > Ambystoma > Ambystoma mexicanum. Next base: position 759,405,886 of record NC_090941.1, read on the forward strand.
CTCCACCAGGTCCCCACCCATGTCTACCACCACCCCCACACCCCAGCAGTGCAGGGGCAGCCTCCACCAGGTCCCCACCCATGTCTCCCACCACCCCCACCCCCAGCCACCAGGGGCAGCCTCCACCAGGCCCCCACTCATGTCTCCCTGCACCCCCAACCCCCAGCAGTGCAGGGGCAGCCTCCACCAGGCCCCCACCCATGTCTACCACCACCCCCACACCCCAGCAGTGCAGGGGCAGCCTCCACCAGGTCCCCACCCATGTCTCCCACCACCCCCACCCCCCAGCAGTGCAGGGGCACCCACCACCAGGCCCCGACCCATGTCTCCCACCACCCCCAACCCCCAGCCACCAGGGGCAGCCTCCACCAGGCCCCCACCCATGTCTACCACAACCCCCACACCCCAGCAGTGCAGGGGCAGCCTCCACCAGGTCCCCACCCATGTCTCCCACCACCCCCACCACCCAGCAGTGCAGGGGCAGCCTCCATCAGGCCCCCACTCATGTCTCCCACCACCCCCACCCCCGAGGAGTGCAGGGGCAGCCTCCACCAGGCCCCCACCCATGTCTCCCACCACCCCCACCCCCCAGCCACCAGGGACAGCCTCCACCAGGACCCCACCCATGTCTACCACCACCCCCACCCCCCAGCCACCAGGGGCAGCCTCCACCAGGCCCCCACTCATGTCTCCCTGCACCCCCACCCCCCAGCAGTGCAGGGGCAGCCTCCACCAAGCCCCCACTCATGTCCAACTCATGTCTCCCTGCACCCCCACCCCCAGCAGTGCAGGGGCAGCCTCCACCAGGTCCCCACCCATGTCCACCACCACCCCCACCCCCCAGCAGTGCAGGGGCAGCCTCCACCAGGTCCCCACCCATGTCTCCCACCACCCCCACCCCCCAGCCACCAGTGGCAGCCTCCACCAGGCCCCCACTCATGTCTCCCTGCACCCCCACCCCCGAGGAGTGCAGGGGCAGCCTCCACCAGGCCCCCACCCATGTCTCCCACCACCCCCACCCCCCAGCAGTGCAGGGGCAGCCTCCACCAGGCCCCCACCCATGACTCCCACCACCCCCACCCCCCAGCCACCAGGGGCAGCCTCCACCAGGCCCCCACTCATGTCTCCCACCACCCCCACCCCCCAGCAGTGCAGGGGCAGCCTCCACCAGGCCCCCACTCATGTCCAACTCATGTCTCCCTGCACCCCCACCCCCGAGGAGTGCAGGGGCAGCCTCCACCAGGCCCCCACCCATGTCTCCCACCACCCCCACCCCCCAGCAGTGCAGGGGCAGCCTCCACCAGGTCGACACCCATGTCTCCCACCACCCCCACCCCCCAGCCACCAGGGGCAGCCTCCACCAGGCCCCCACTCATGTCTCCCTGCACCCCCACCCCCGAGGAGTGCAGGGGCAGCCTCCACCAGGCCCCCACCCATGTCTCCCACCACCCCCACCCCCCAGCAGTGCAGGGGCAGCCTCCACCAGGTCCCCACCCATGTCTCCCACCACCCCCACCCCCCAGCCACCAGGGGCAGCCTCCACCAGGCCCCCACTCATGTCTCCCTGCACCCCCACCCCCAGCAGTGCAGGGGCAGCCTCCACCAGGCCCACACTCATGTCCAACTCATGTCTCCCATCACCCCCACCCCCAGCCACCAGGGGCAGCCTCCACCAGGCCCCCACTCATGTCTCCCTGCACCCAACCCCCCAGCAGTGCAGGGGCAGCCTCCACCAGGCCCCCACTCATGTCCAACTCATGTCTCCCTGCACCCCCACCCCCAGCAGTGCAGGGGCAGTCTCCACCAAGTCCCCACCCATGTCCACCACCACCCCCATCCCCCAGCAGTGCAGGGGCAGCCTCCACCAGGCCCCCACCCATGTCTACCACCACCCCCACACCCCAGCAGTGCAGGGGCAGCCTCCACCAGGCCCCCACCCATGTCTCCCACCACCCCCACCCCCCAGCCACCAGGGGCAGCCTCCACCAGGCCCCCACTCATGTCTCCCACCACCCCCACCCCCCAGCAGTGCAGGGGCAGCCTCCACCAGGCCCCCACTCATGTCCAACTCATGTCTCCCATCACCCCCACCCCCAGCAGTGCAGGGCCAGCCTCCACCAGGCCCCCACTCATGTCTCCCTGCACCCCCACCCCCCAGCCACCAGGGGCAGCCTCCACCAGGCCCCCACTCATGTCTCCCTGCACCCCCACCCCCCAGCCACCAGGGGCAGCCTCCACCAGGTCCCCACTCATGTCTCCCATCACCCCCACCCCCCAGCCACCAGGGGCAGCCTCCACCAGGCCCCCACTCATGTCTCCCTGCACCCCACCCCCCAGCAGTGCAGGGGCAGCCTCCACCAGGCCCCCACTCATATCCAACTCATGTCTCCCTGCACCCCCACCCCCAGCAGTGCAGGGGCAGTCTCCACCAGGTCCCCACCCATGTCCACCACCACCCCCATCCCCCAGCAGTGCAGGGGCAGCCTCCACCAGGCCCCCACCCATGTCTACCACCACCCCCACACCCCAGCAGTGCAGGGGCAGCCTCCACCAGGCCCCCACCCATGTCTCCCACCACCCCCACCCCCCCAGCAGTGCAGGGGCAGCCTCCACCAGGCCCCCACTCATGTCCAACTCATGTCTCCCATCACCCCCACCCCCAGCAGTGCAGGGCCAGCCTCCACCAGGCCCCCACCCATGTCTCCCTGCACCCCCACCCCCCAGCCACCAGGGGCAGCCTCCACCAGGCCCCCACTCATGTCTCCCTGCACCCCCACCCCCCAGCCACCAGGGGCAGCCTCCACCAGGTCCCCACTCATGTCTCCCATCACCCCCACCCCCCAGCAGTGCAGGGGCAGCCTCCACCAGGCCCCCACTCATGTCTCCCTGCACCCCCACCTCCCAGCAGTGCAGGGGCAGCCTCCACCAGGCCCCCACTCATGCCCAACTCATGTCTCCCTGCACACCCACCCCCAGCAGTGCAGGGGCAGCCTCCACCAGGTCCCCACCCATGTCCACCACCACCCACACCCCCCAGCAGTGCAGGGGCAGCCTCCACCAGGCCCCCACCCATGTCTACCACCACCCCCACACCCCAGCAGTGCAGGGGCAGCCTCCACCAGGCCCCCACCCATGTCTCCCACCACCCCCACCCCCCAGCCACCAGGGGCAGCCTCCACCAGGCCCGCACTCATGTGCAACTCATGTTCCCCAGCCAACATGTCATCACAATCTAGATCCCTGGTCCCTATGGTCATCCTCCAAATGCAAAACACCCACCCGAGTATTGCATCCACCCACTCATAATTTGCAATTACATCACAGAACACCAATTGCAAGTTCCGAAACAAACACATTTCCCTCACATACACCCAATGGGTGTCAGTGAATCTCAAAACACATATCATGAAATGCATGAAACCAATGAGATACCACACATTGAAGTTCACCAAAAATAATATGTATTAAAGGAAACATCAATAGAATAAAAAATGAAGAAACAGAAACGTGAATGTACAAAAATGAAAAGAAGCATGTCCGTCAAAAAAAGCAAAACCAAAAATAAAAATCCAAAGTAATGTCCAAAGTCAATATCCACAAAACAAAATCCAATGTGAAATAAAAAAGAAAGCCATTGCTCCATGGTCAAAAATAGAAAAATAAATACAATCCAACTGTCAACTATGTACATGGGAACAATCCAGGGTCCATTATCCCAACAAAATAAAGGAAACCTATCTAACTACACTAACTAATAAAATAAACTATATACAAAAATGTGGCCAATGTCTGAAAGGTCCAAATAAAATAAAAACAAAAATGAAACCTAACACTACCTAGAAACTATGTACAAGGGCAGCGGGCTAGTTTCACGGCTCACTTGTGGATGTTCCGGGCCTGGGCATCATCGAACTCCTCCTCAATGTCCCGGAGGCGGTCCTCCTCCATGGCCCCGAGGGTCCGCAGGGCCGCCGACGTCTCCACCTCCAAACCCCTGCGGATTGCCTCGAGGCACTCGGCCCGCCTCAGGGCCCTCCGCATGGAGTTCTCCGCCCTGACCATTGTGAGCCGTGCCTCTTCCGCCCGCTGCCGCTCCGCATCTATGGCGTGGCCCAACCGCTGCCACACGGAAGACACTCTCTGTCCTGGGTCCTCCTGCCCTCCGGCCGATGCCTGCCCCTCCGATGTCGAAGGCCCCGAGCCTTCATGGCTCCCACCACGTTGCTGCTGCTGCTGTGCCTCTGCCCGTGCACTGCCTCCTGCTGCCTGCACATCCTCCGCCGGCTGGGGTGCAGTTGTTGATGTGGCCACCCCTGCTGGACGTCCGACTCCCGACTGTGGCAGGGATGCCTCCTCCACCAGCCTGGCCGCACCGTCAGAGGCAGCTCCACAGGGCACCCAGGTGACTGATGGGTGGGAAGATGGCACAGAGGACGACTGGCGCGTAGGGGGTCCAGTTGAGGAGGGTGTCGGAGCAAGCCCCATCAGACGGAGGAATCCGGCCTGGGTGACCTGTCCCAGCAGGCTGACGTGGTCAACGAGCCATTCGAGATGACTCGCAGTCTCTTCATGAAAAGACTGCAGGTCACCTCGCATGGCCCGTTGACGCAACGCCACACCAGCCAGGACAGGCTCAACCCGGACCTGGATAGCCACGTCCGCAGGCAGAGGAAGGCCAGTTGACGTGAGCTCATCCCCTGCCTGAAAACGGGTCTGGACGTAGGCATCCCTGCTGGTGCAAGATGATGCAGGGACAGGATCGGGGACAGGATTGCACACAGGCACCTCCGCGGCGGCCTGTGCTGCCTCCTGTCCCTGGTCCTGCACTGCACCACTAGCACCAGTGGGATCCCCACCTCCAGACCCCGTCTCTGGTGCTTGCACGGCCTCCTCCTCCACCAAACCCACCACCAACCTGGATGACTCCGTGCCATCTTCCCCTGTTGGGCCCTGTGGGGTCTCAGCTGCCCCTTCTGCTGCCGAGGAGTCCAACTCCAACCTCCGCCTCTTGGACCTCCCCCCGGCAGCTGCGGCCTGGGACGCGGCACCGGACTCCTCACTCCCCGACGAGATGACAACCTGGGAGGGGAGCCGGGCCTTGCGTCTCCGGCTGGCGGTCGGATCCTCGCCGCTGTGCTCCACAGCACCTTCTCCGCCCTCTTCATCAGTTGACGCTGCAGACAGGGAGAAACAAAACACAGGCATGAGGCCACTGTACAATGGACACATACACACATGACAGTTGTACATGAGTGGCATTGGCAAACCTCAGACATGTCATCACAATCCCCAACACACATGTCATTACAACTCGCACACATGAGCCATACCACAGCCATATCGCAACTGCCACCACCATCCGTACACATACAACAGCATGAGCAGCCAAAGGTGAGCCAGACATCACATGCAACACAGGAAGTGCACCACACATGTACACACACCACCACACTTGCATGCATGTGTACACCTCTGCCAAGTGTCGCACTGTTCAGACGGGCATCCATGTCACATCTGCCAATCAGGCTTCCACATACCGCTGTCACATGCATCCATGTTGCATCACTGTTGCACCCTTGTCAAATACACACACATGCACATGTACACAGTGCTGATACATGCAGCCGAAAACAACATACATGCGTGACATCACGGACATGTCTACTTACATACACATTCATCCAAACATGTGTGCCCACACAACTGCATTTGGCATGCAAGCCTACACACACAAGCACCATCCATGTCTCACACATTACAGCCCTCGCATGTGTCAGCCCCACGGCCCTGTACACCCCCACCCATTCTTGACCCCATACAAACAGATGTGCAACCTGCACACTACTGAATAATCACCTCACGCACTGCTCACAATCAGGATGCATGTACACTCACCGCTCGACTCCAGACGGGTCTGCTTCTCAAGGACCTGGACGTGGAGCGCTGGGGATATGCGTTCCAGGACCCTCATCTGTTCTTCCGACAAGTGGCCCCGGCGCCCCTTGGCATCCGCTGCCTTCAAGAGGCGCCAGGCCTTGTTCAGGGTCCTGGACCTGAAGTCCTCCCAGCGCTTCTTGACATGTTGTAAGTCGCGGACTGCCACCCCCTCCGCGTTGATGGCAGTCACGATGTCAGTCCAGATCCGAGTCCGTCCTTCCTTGTCGGCGCGGGAACTTCCGAAGAGGGCATCATACTGCCCCAGGACTTGCTCCATCAGGACACCAACTTCGGTGGCACTGAAGCTGGTGCCCCTCTGCCTCTCTGGCCGGGGGTTGTCAGTGGTCACAGATGGTGTTTGCCCCGACATGACAACCCCAGAGGCAGGAGTGGGTGGGCAACTGGGTCCTGGGGCTGGGCTGTGGAGCGATGGAATCCCAGTCGGGAGTCTTCGGTTCCAGCAGGGGTGGTCACAGCAACAGCACCCCTGGCTGATGTGCAGGCAGCAAATGGCAGGGCACGTGGGCAGCAGGCAGTCACGCAGCAGCAGATGGCAGGAGGGAGCGTGCTCTGGGCTCTGGGGGGCAGTAGTTCAGCCTTCTGGGCAGGAGCGTGGTCTTCCGTGTGCTTACGCGTGGCCAGCTTGATACGGAGTGATTTGGCACATGAAAAATCTGCACGTCAGCGTGTAATTCGAGGAAAGGCCCTTAGCGCGTAAGCGCGTCTGCACTCATACGCATTTTCATTGGACAGAAGGCCCCACAAGCGCAAGTGCCCCTGTGACGTGACGCGTACAGACGTGCATGCGCATTTCAGCGCGCGTGAAAAACTGCACATCCGCGTGTAATACGAGGAAAGGGCCCATGCGCGTATGCACGGCAGCACGCATATGCGATTTCATTGGACCAAAGGCCCTTAGCGCGTGAGCGCGTCTGTGACGTGACGCGCGCAGGTGTTTCCCGCATTGCACGTGATGACAGAACACACTTGGATTTCCACCAATCGCGTGTGAAAGTTCCCGGCACCCCGGAACACATGTACCCAGGCTAATCGCGTGTGGAACTTCCCGCGCACCCCGAAACACACATACCCAGGCCAGTTGCGTGTACGCTCACTCCCCTCCGATCACACGCGATGACACTCGGACCGTATCCTAATACGGGAAACCCGCGCACGGCAAAAGACGTGCACAGGCGTCAACGCGTCTGCCACACGAAGGCAGGCGGAAGCGTCCCCGCGCACAGCATAAAAGTGCGCGCAAACAACAAACGCGTATATACAGCTACGATGAATGCCCCATTTGTCGCTGCACTGATCGTGGGACACCGCAGGAGGAGGAGAATAGCCAGGGCATGCATTTTCGCACCACGGACAAGCCTTTTTGGGATGCCTGACGACCAGGTCTATGGCAGGTATAGGTTTCCACCCCATATCATCCTGGACCTGGTCAGGGAGTGGAAAGATGACCTCACATCCCCCACCCTTTGCTCCCAAGCATTGAGCCCCTTGGAGAAGCTGCTCAATGTCCTGCTTTTTTTGGCCACTGGGTCATTTCAGCGGACTACTGCCATAGTGGGGGGGGTCTCACAGGCCACGCAGTCACGCTGCCTACACCAGGTACTGGCAAACATGACAGCGCGCCCCTCAGTCCGCAGGCACATATACATGCCCAGAACACCCGCAGAAAGGCAGGCCGTTGTCCTAGATTTTTTCAGGGTGGCACACTTCCCCAAAGTGCTCGGTGCCATAGATTGCACCCATGTGGCCCTACGTCCACCTAGGGCCATTGAGCACATCTACCGAAACCGCAAGCACTGGCATTCCATCAATGTACAGGTGGTATGTGATGCAAAGGGAATCATCACCTCTGTCTATGCAAACTACCCTGGCTCCACCCATGACAGTTTCATATACAGAATGTCCACCCTGAGCCGGGCCCTGGAAGCTGGGCAGCATGGCGACACATGGCTCCTAGGTCAGTACAAATGCCCTTGCACATGCATGCAAGTCACACACAGACAAATATCCAAACCCTAATAATTTCAACTATTATCACCTCCCCAGGGGACAGTGCCTACCCTCTGAGCAACCACATGATGACGCCAATCCGGAACCCCACCACACCACCCCAGGTAAGATACAACGCCGCCCATATTGCAACCAGGGGCATAGTGGAGCGCACATTCGGAGTGCTCAAGTCTCGTTTCCGCTCCCTTGACCGCTCTGGTGGGCAACTACTCTATGCACCACCAGTAGTGTGCAGGATCATTGTGGCAGCATGTGTCCTGCACAATGTTGCAACACGGCAGGGCGTCCCGGTGGACATGGTGGTGCCCCCACATCCCCAACCACAGGCACAGGCGCTGCCCATGGGAGGGGACAGGGCACGTGGCGAGGAAGCCCGGACCCAGCTTGTGGCCACATTTTACACCTAAACTCCCACCCCTGCGGAGTGCACACAGGCCTGGCACATACCAGGTGACAATCGATGATGACAAAGAGACAGTTAACTGTCACAACCCTACCACCCTGAGAAAGTTGCCATGGAAGTGCCACATCGTCTGCATCCCTAGCTACTTAAACACAAGCTATCCTGTGTGACCAAAAGGCACACATATGACATATGACATGATATGGGCCATACACAAGTATTCCAAGGCACAATGAGGCAGGGAGGGGGGAACAAGGGAACACAGGGAACGGTACTACTAGGCCAGGTGTCATTGGGATCGTGCAAGTGCAGGGGTAGGGGGAATGGGAAAAGTGCAAGGGGAAGGGTGAGGGGAGTCCAGTACAGGGGAAGTAGCCCAAAAAAATAATACATAGGTTGCCTGGTGGCAACTACAAAGGTAAGTGCAGACAAGTGCTGGGAAGGGAGGGCTGTAGGGATAGAGAGATAGTACTGCAGTGCAGGGGTTGCCAGGGAGGCAGTGCAAGTGGAGAGTGGCTGGGCCAGGGACCGAGGTCGGTGAGAGTGGGCCAGTTGCAGCTCCTGTGCAGTTCCAGTGGAGAATTCTGCAAGGGAGAGGCAGACAGTAAGCAGAAGCAAAGAGGAAGGTCTTGAGGTGCTTCCAGAACTGCAGATGATTCCCCTCAAGTTAAAGTCAGGCCGGAAGTCTGTTCCAGGGGGAGGGCCCTGCTGTGGAGAGAAATCTACCCCCAGCTAGTTGCTCTGAGAAGCGGATGACACGGACATGCAAGGTGTGCATCACACACACCTGCAAAACAGGCCATGGCCATCACTGTCATGTCACTCAAACCCTCCCAAACATCAACATGACATGGCACACAATACCCATACACCAATGCAGTAACGATAAGGTACACATTGCCATGTCCTAAATGCACAGTGGCATCGGACACTGCTGCCTGACCCGGAATCAGATGAAATGACAGACCAACAACCTCCCACCCAAAATAAGTCATTTCCAAATGCATTACAACAGTCGTAGACGTAACATCACAATGAATGCCTGTCTACATGCACATTATGCATTGCAAAATCAACACTGCAGCTCATGTGTGCAGTGTCCTACTCCTGCATCACACTGCTCAGCGCACAGCACAGTGAACAGCCATTGTGTGCAATGCACACCCTGAGCATCACATCTAAGTGACAGACCAAGTCAAACAGCAAATTAGGCATGTACTGGATCCATGATCGGTCACAGAACATGTGCTGCCGGGACACAGTGGGCACCAGAAGGCAAACAGTGTACACGTGGATATGCAAGGGTGGGAGTACATGTAGTGCATCAGAGTGCAAGTCTGTGGTTCTGCAAGGACATGCACTCCACATATGCATGTGCACTCAAGTGACCATCAGTGTTCCCTACACATCACATGTGAACATCCACCATGTGTACACCCCAGCATGTCAAACCACAACTATCCCCTCGCACCTGAAAGGAAAACACAACACATGAACAGGCATTGATCAGCAGAACACAACATGTACATAGGATACCACCATTACTATGTCAGAGTTCCCATCACACTGCAGGGCAAGGCAACTATCAACAACAAACCCCCCCTCCCTCACAAATGACCATTACCCACTGAACAACTGCACCTGGGTCATGGAGCCACCAAACCTCAATTCCACATGGCCACAGGATCACCTTTACCCTTCGTCAACATCTCCCACCTTGTGTGTAAAAAGATGCCTGAACCCTCAGAATCCACACTCATTTCCAAAATCACAAAATCCAAGGCATAAAAACGAACCCAAACACCCTCCAGTAGATGACTTGACGTAGCAGTACCTCACAAAGGCCAAGTACTACCACAATGATGCAACAACCAAGGTAGCACAGCAAAACAATGTCACAATGTCCTATGTCATGAGACATGTGTGGTACATGACATAGGACGATGCACCATGAAGGGATGTCTACTGTCACAGGTCCCCTGTACAGGCGCGGGAGTGTCACGAAACAACCACCCCCACCATGTCCCGGGTGCCTGCAAGGTCAGACTCACACAGGCCCCTGAGACCCTGGTGGGGAAGGAGGTTCAGGGATATGCAGTCAGGACAGGTGTTGGCACACTGGATGACTGGAATGAGCGGCAGGAGAGGGGAGGAGGAATGACACATGAAACTAGGGAATGCACGAAAATGTACAACCTGCATGAACACATACACAATCCAAACAGACTTGGACATCATTGTCATGGCCTTCTGTAGTCCAGGCTCAGGAGTGGTACGAACCAACCACCCCCTCTAGGGTTTTGGCGCCTGCAAGTTCGGGGCTTACACAGGCATCCGCATCCCCAGTGGGGAAAGAGGGTCAGGGAACGTTGCTTGGATAGGCACGGGAAGCAGGAACACCGGGTAGAGGGTACAGGTTTCAAAATTGCATAGGATCACGGGTGATTAGGGAGAAAAAAACATACCAAATTGAACCACACATACATCCATGCATCAGTACACTCCCCAGCAAGCCTATGCAGAGCAGTTTGTAAGAAAAACAACAAGACACTTAGCTCTGGTTTTGAGTGCTGGCCTCCTGCCTGCGCACTCTCAGGTCCGGTTACAGGAGCACTGCAATGCTGCAAAGAGAGACACAGTCAACAACCTGTACGTGCCAATTGCACAAAAACACAACACCAAACATGCCCCATAGCAACAGACTACTCTACAAACAGACAATCTGTGGTTGATGCTTCGTACCCATATATAACATCACCCCTGTGACGGGTCATACACAGTCAATGCAGTAAGGCAGCCGCTGCTGGGTGCGTGGCAAATGGAACACCAATGTGTCACAATTCACACAACATGCAATGTTCCCTGGGTAAGCAGACAGACCCATATAGCAAGCCATGACTACAGAGCAAGTTGCGTACCACCATGACCGAAACAAAGTTGGCAGTGCATTTATCATGAAGTACGTGGAAAAGACATGCACTGCACCCGAGTATGTCCCTTGCTGTATGTCCCTGTGAGCTGCCCCTTTCCATGTCTCGGAAGGCTACATGGTTGATACAAGTGCCTCAATGGACCTTGGTGTACCGGAGGGTATGTGCCACTGCCCCTGCATGTGTCCCAGACAACCCTTCTATCAGCAGCCATCAGTCCACAAACACATCTGAGCTGCATTGTGTGCTTCAACACCAATATTCGTCTAAGCTCACCCTCAGTGCTGTGACTAAGCCTGCATGTGCAACTCGCCTGGTGCAAGCTTTGCTGTGTCGTGGCCCCCCTGTGATGCTCACCTTGCCTGGAGTTCCTTGGAACATGTCAGCAGTTCTAGGATGTGGGTCTGCAATCACTGTGCCTCTGCTTCTGCACACATGTGCATGTGGGCACCAACAAACGGGTCCAGAATTCCGTCGTCCAATGGGCCATGTCTGCTGGCAAAGGTGCTCTGGAGGCTCATCCCCCTGCAGAAAGGGCATGAAACACATGATTAATGCTTCAAAGTCATCTGTGTGTGTCTCATCAGGCATCTCATTACTTGACCATGTCAGAGAGTCACATCACAAATCACACCATCAGTCCGTCTTTCACCTCCAAAGTGTGGAACACTATCTACAGCATGAATTGCAACAGGCACATGTACAGGAAAGATATGAAACATACTACACAATGCATAGCAATCAATGTCCACATTAATCATGACACACCCCATCTAGCAAAAGCTGAACAGTGGACAATGACACCTAAATCATCCCCACTAGGGGTGTCAACACAAGTCACACAGCACCAGACATGCCACAGATATGACAGTCCAAGGCCCTTGTGTAAAATGCTGTAACACCGAACCATCCTTGCGAGCCCATGGATAAGGGAGGCAGGAGTGGCATATGTGAGTCAAGGAACCCAAGCAGCAAACACATACACAAGACAACCATGAAGGGCCCAGCTGGAACAGACACTGGATGCCTTCAAAAGCCACAAAGCACCACACTGTCACATGAAAGCACAATAGACTAGCAATTTTAAACTAAATCAACTATTACCTAATTACACTAACTATGGAAAACCTACATTACCTATTTAAACTAACTATCAAACAGAAACGTAACTAACTAAACTAAAAGAAAAATCAAAAATGGCCACATACGACCCGGGGGGAGGGGAGGCACCCAGGAGGGGGGAGGTACAGGGTGCTGCTCAACATCCACATGCGATGATGCCGAGCCAAAAAAAAATCCGCAATGGGCTCAACGCCTGCACAGCACGACCTATGTGGGAGATAGATGGTCGTCCGAGTCTGGCTCATCCTGGAAAGGAGGACGTGGCACAGTAGCCTGGCCACGCCTAGCCGCAGCTTACCCCTCGTCGGCAGCAAGTCTGCCGGACGGGTGAGCCTGGTTCTGTGTGGCGATGTGACGTAGGTCTGCATGCAGAACCTCCCGTGATACACGTGCTTCCTCTTGCAAGGTAGCACGTGTAACACGGAGTTCCTCCTGCAAGGCCTGGCTGGACAACCGCTGCACCTCCCGGCAAGCCTGTAGCTCAGCCGAGATGGTACGCTCAAGCTGTGCAAACCTCTCCTCTGCCTGCTGCCTCTGGGACATCATAAGGACACCCAGAGTGGATCTGAGGGAAGCATACTCCTCACTCAGGGCATCCATGTGCGCCTCTGCGTGAGCAGCAATTGCTTGACGCAGAGACGACATTTCAGCCTGGCGTGCCCTGTCTGAGGCCGCCATGCCCAGCCTGAGCGAGCGGGCCGTGGACCGTGCCGCCTGCTGCTGGAGAAGCACCTGCCTAGCAGGGGGGAGCACAGATCGGGCCACACGCTCCATGCTCTCAGCGATGTTCTCCATTGCTGCCCCCTGCCGTTCGGAATTGGCAGTCATGTCTTGCTCCCACTCAGTATACGGCAGTTGCGCACGGCGACCGCGTTGCCGGGCTTGACCCCTGCGGGACCCAAGGACCGGGGGTCCTCGCTGTGTTGCACCGCCTGCGGCTGCACGACTACATGCCCCCGTTGACGTGATGTCCCAGGCACATCAGTGACTGGTGCGGAGGGTGACCCTGTGTCCCGATCCACCACGGGCGGAGGAACCAAGACTGTCTGATCCCTCAGTGCAGGTGTTGCAGACAGAGGAGTGTCCACATCAGAATCACTCACCCCTGACACATGGACTTGATGCTCATCCAACTCAACATGGACGTCAGAGTCGTCATCAAGGCTGGACTCATAGGCAGCCAGAGACAAGATGGACTGCAGCACTTGGGGGTTTTCGTGGCCTACCACCCCACGACCCCCACTAGTACCGGGTTGATGTGGCGTTACCAACCCTGTGTCTGGCATGACAACACCATCCTCTGCCTCCATTGCGTCATCACCTGAAAAATAGAGAGAAAAAGGTCAATGCACATGTCAGAAGCACACGACACACACACACACCGACAGCAAAGGCATCCGGCAGACATGTGACACACAACATATGACCTGGCATGCATGCTGGGTCTACTTTGAATAGCTTCTGTGATCAGACCTGTTGAAAGGTGGCAGTTTCCATGGAAGTGGGTCTATGCAGTGCAGAAAATGTGTACGCCACTCACTACCTACATGTACAAGCACTACATGGTGTGTGCCAGGAAATGTGAAGGCAGTGCAATGTCAAATTCAGACATCACGTGCATTGTGCATTCAATGTGTACCATGTCTAGAAGCCAAGCACCCCTCCACCCCAGTACCAAAGCAGGGATGCCTAGCATGGAATCAAAAGGCTGACCATACACCTGTGTATTGACAGGCAGTGTTGACTGGCATCAACAGCTTGATGTGATTCAAATTACAACACTGCAAATGATGCTGGGACAGTGGGCAGGACACATGATGGAAACTCCGGAGGCCGCCCACGTGTGAAGAAGACACAACAAGAGTTGGACAGAGTCATTGGCCATTGAACAGGCTGAGGCCTGTGAGCCACACAGATTGTCAGAGCCTAAACATGTGTGCAACGCAGGACTGAGCCACAGTTGACATGGGAAGGCTGATGAGATGGCAGGCAATGTATGTAACCAAGGACTTATATTACAGTGATCATCCAGTCAAGGACACATAGGGGCATGCGTGCAATGCACATGGAGCATGAATGGGCACTCATGTCCCTGCAGGACATCTGACCCATGCACAGTACAAGTGAGATACCCTGCATCGCATACTAAGGCTGTACCACACGGCATATGTCTGGCAGATTCTACGCTGGAAGTTTGCATCTACACAGGACACATGAACAAGAAAGTACACATTGGCAAGATTGAAGCAGACCAGTGCAAAGGTGGAACTGGGGTGCAGAGTGGCGGAGGAGGGGCAAGGGTGCATGCCTACATGGAGTCCCGCATGCAGGCAGAGGAGACATGCATGTCGGTAGCATTGCATTACTTACACATCAGAACCATGTACACGTCACATGTAGCAGCAATCATGCACAACACATCCCACAAGTGAAACACACACGTCCTCAACAAACACGCATCAACACTCACTGGACTGGGCATCAAAGTCCAGCTTCTCTCCCACTCCTTCGACCAATTCTGGTGGTATGAACTCCGCAATGAGAGCCTCATGCGCAGTGAGTTCTTCCTCCTCTGGTGCAGGCCCACCGCCAGTCACCAGAGTCAAGTTGTAATTTGAGGCACGCTTGGCCTTAGTGCTGCGCTTGATGTCATTCCAAAGCTTTTTGCACTCCTGTGCCGTGCGCACCTCATGGCCGAATGAACTGACATGTTCCGCAACATGCTTCCAGTGGGTGTCACGTTGAGCAGCCGTGGTCTGACTATTGGCACCCACTAGCATGTCACGGCTGTGGCCCCGCACGTAGTCCACGAGGAAGTCCAGTTCCTGCTTACAGAAAGGCTTCTTCCTCGACGTGCAGGAGGTCGTGGCTGTGTGTGGGGTCCCAGCCTGTGCTGCAGGTGCAAACTTCCTCCTCTTGGACTGTGGCGCAAACCCTGGCTGGCTAATGCCGCCCTGACCAGTATGGCCAGTGGGTTCGGTGGATTGAGCCAAGGGAGTGGCAGGTGGAGGGATGACCAAAGGCCTGACTTGTGTCAGTGGCAGCTGGGTGCCCACTAATAGACCCTGCGCAGCAACATCAGCTGTGGGAGGGTCGTTGGCCGCAACGGTCCTGGTTGGCAGACTCACAACCGGGGTGCTGTTGGGTGCATCTGCCCCTGCACTTGCCAACACCCGGCTGTTCGGGGCAGCAGATGACATGACTGCCCCAGGGACACGTGTCTTGGTCTGAGCAGCCCGGCCTGCCCCTATGGTTTCCCCCCTGGCCTGTTGGAGATCTACCAAGGGCTCTTCAAGTGCCAACGCAGCCTGCACTGGCAGACCCTGAGCCTGGGTGGCGGTGTCCACAGCTGCACCTGCAGCTACCACTACCCTTGGGCCCGTGGCAGTCGATGGAACGGACTGCCGGGTCATATGGGTGCCAGTGCCAGATGCAGGAGCTGCATCCCCCGGAACCACAGGGGGTGGTGGCATGGCTGCACCGACACATGGCACAACATTGTGCTCAAGTGGCGCACCCCTGCCTCTTCCCCCTCTGTGGCTGCCCTGGACACCCTGGAGTCCCTCTACTCCCTGGTCACCACCGCCACGTCCCCGACCACGCCCGCCACGAGGAGTACGCCCAGCTGAGGCGCCCCTCACCTTTGGTGGCCTTCCAACCATGGCACAGATGTAGTAGAGCTGGCACAGATGGAGTGGTGCCAATGGGAGGTGTACACCACAATTGACCTGGGCAATTGGGGTGAAGGGGGTGGGAAGCAAGATGTTAACAGCCCCCCCGCACCTGCAAGGCTGTATGTGACCCCGGTGATGTGGTGACGGGTCACGCAACGCTCAGGCACCCCAAAACTGCAGTAAAACCGTGCACGCAACCCTGCAGCCTACGTGCGTGGATTCAACCTCCCGCAGTACGCGGTGGCACCCAGTAACACAAATAAGGCGTACGCGTGGGACACGCAGGCTACTATGACATCGAAAATGGGTGCGATACACAGGGGCACCCGCAGTGGGAAAAAGAGCGTGTGCGACTCACCGTCTGACTAGCGCGATGCAGAAAAACACGCGTAGCCAATACCCCCGCCAAAAGAAGAGATACGTCCTTGATAGCTGTGAAGTTGTGATGGCGCGCGAAACAACAGGAAGCAGCAACACACGTCGGTCTCCACGAAAGGCACGTACAGCGAACTGCTGGGCCCGCTCACCTTTAACCCGTGCTGAGGGAAACGCACGCGCGCGTCACGTCACTTACTCGCATGGGCCCTTTCCTCGTATTACACGCGGACGTGCAGTTTCCACGCGCGCTTACGCGCATGGCCCTTTCCTCGTATTACACGCGGACGTGCAGTTTCCACGCGCGCTTACGCACATGGGCCCCTTCCTCGTATTACACGCGGACGTGCAGTTTTTCACGCGCGCTGAAATGCGCATGCACGTCTGTACGCGTCACGTCACAGGGGCGCTTGCGCTTGTGGGGCCTTCTGTCCAATGAAAATGTGTATGCGTGCAGACGCGCTTACGCGCTAAGGGCCTTTCCTCGAATTACACGCTGATGTGCAGATTTTTCACGTGCCAAATCACTCCGTATCAAGCTGGCCACGCGTAAGCACACGGAAGACCACGCTCCTGCCCAGAAGGCCGAACTACTGCCCCCCAAACCCCTGAGCACGCTCCCACCTGCCATCTGCTGCTGCCTGACTGCCTGCTGCCCACGTGCCCTGCCATTTGCTGCCTGCACATCAGCACCCGTGATTTTGGGTGCTGTTGCTGTGACCACCCCTGCTGGAACCGAAGACTCCCGACTGGGATTCCATCGCTCCACAGCCCAGCCCCAGGACCCAGTTGCCCACCCACTCCTGCCTCTGGGGTTGTCATGTCGGGGCAAACACCATCTGTGACCACTGACAACCCCCGGCCAGAGAGGCAGAGGGGCACCAGCTTCAGTGCCACCGAAGTTGGTGTCCTGGTGGAGCAAGTCCTGGGGCAGTATGATGCCCTCTTCGGAAGTTCCCGCGCCGACAAGGAAGGACAGACTCGGATCTGGACTGACATCGTGACTGCCATCAACGCGGAGGGGGTGGCAGTCCGCGACTTACAACATGTCAAGAAGCGCTGGGAGGACTTCAGGTCCAGGACCCTGAACAAGGCCCGGCGCCTCTTGAAGGCAGCGGATGCCAAGGGGTGCCGGGGCCACTTGTCGGAAGAACAGATGAGGGTCCTGGAACGCATATCCCCAGCGCTCCATGTCCAGGTCCTTGAGAAGCAGACCCGTCTGGAGTCGAGCGGTGATTGTACATGATCCTGATTGTGAGCAGTGCGTGTGGTGATTATTCAGTAGTGTGCAGGTTGCACATCTGTTTGTATGGGGTCGAGTATGGGTGGGGGTGTACAGGGCCGTGGGGCTGACACATGCGAGGGCTGTAATGTGTGAGACATGGATGGTGCTTGTGTGTGTAGGCTTGCATGCCAAATGCAGTTTTGTGGGCACACATGTTTGGATGAATGTGTATGTAAGTAGACATGTCCGTGATGTCACGCATGTATGTTGTTTTCGGCTGCATGTATCAGCACTGTGTACATGTGCATGTGTGTGTATTTGACAAGGGTGCAACAGTGATGCAACATGGATGCATGTGACAGCGGTATGTGGAAGCCTGATTGGCAGATGTGACATGGATGCCCGTCTGAACAGTGCGACACTTGGCAGAGGTGTACACATGCATGCAAGTGTGGTGGTGTGTGTACATGTGTGGTGCACTTCCTGTGTTGCATGTGATGTCTGGCTCACCTTTGGCTGCTCATGCTGTTGTATGTGTATGGATGGTGGTGGCAGTTGCGATATGGCTGTGGTATGGCTCATGTGTGCGAGTTGTAATGACATGTGTGTTGGGTATTGTGATGACATGTCTGAGGTTTGCCAATGCCACTCATGTACAACTGTCATGTGTGTATGTGTCCATTGTACAGTGCCCTGATGCCTGTGTTTTGTTTCTCCCTGTCTGCAGCGTCAACTGATGAAGAGGGCGGAGAAGGTGCTGTGGAACACAGCGGCGGGAATCCGACCGCCAGCCGGAGACGCAAGGCCCGGCTCCCCTCCCAGGTTGTCATCTCGTCGCGGAGTGAGGAGTCCGGTGCCGCGTCCCAGGCCGCAGCTGCCGGGGGGAGGTCCAAGAGGCGGAGGTTGGAGTTGGACTCCTCGGCAGCAGAAGGGGCAGCTGGGACCCCACAGGGCCCAACAGGGGAAGATGGCACGGAGTCATCCAGGTTGGTGGGGGTATTGGTGGAGGAGGAGGCCGTGCAAGCACCAGAGACGGGGTCTGGAGGTGGGGATCCCACTGGTGCTAGTGGTGCAGTGCAGGACCAGGGACAGGAGGCAGCACAGGCCGCCGTGGAGGTGCCTGTGTGCAATCCTGTCCCCGATCCTGTCCCTGCATCATCTTGCACCAGCAGGGATGCCTACGTCCAGACCCGTTTTCAGGCAGGGGATGAGCTCACGTCAACTGGCCTTCCTCTGCCTGCGGACATGGCTATCCAGGTCCGGGTTGAGCCTGTCCTGGCTGGTGTGGCGTTGCGTCAACGGGCCATGCGAGGTGACCTGCAGTCTTTTCATGAAGAGACTGCGAGTCATCTCGAATGGCTCGTTGACCACGTCAGCCTGCTGGGACAGGTCACCCAGGCCGGATTCCTCCGTCTGATGGGGCTTGCTCCGACCCCCTCCTCAACTGGACCCCCTACGCGCCAGTCGTCCTCTGTGCCATCTTCCCACCCATCAGTCACCTGGGTGCCCTGTGGAGCTGCCTCTGACGGTGCGGCCAGGCTGGTGGAGGAGGCATCCCTGCCACAGTCGGGAGTCGGACATCCAGCAGGGGTGGCCACATCAACAAATGCACCCCAGCCGGCGGAGGATGTGCAGGCAGCAGGAGGCAGTGCACGGGCAGAGGCACAGCAGCAGCAGCAACGTGGTGGGAGCCATGAAGGCTCGGGGCCTTCGACATCGGAGGGGCAGGCATCGGCCGGAGGGCAGGAGGACCCAGGACAGAGAGTGTCTTCCGTGTGGCAGCGGTTGGGCCACGCCATAGATGCGGAGCGGCAGCGGGCGGAAGAGGCACGGCTCACAATGGTCAGGGCGGAGAACTCCTTGTGGAGGGCCCTGAGGCGGGCCGAGTGCCTCGAGGCAATCCGCAGGGGTTTGGAGGTGGAGACGTCGGCGGCCCTGCGGAGCCTCGGGCCATGGAGGAGGACCGCCTCCGGGACATTGAGGAGGAGTTCGATGATGCCCTGGCCCGGAACATCCACAAGTGAGCCGTGAAACTAGCCCGCTGCCCTTGTACATAGTTTCTAGGTAGTGTTAGGTTTCATTTTTGTTTTTATTTTATTTGGACCTTTCGGACATTGGCCACATTTTTGTATATAGTTTATTTTATTAGTTAGTGTAGTTAGATAGGTTTCCTTTATTTTGTTGGGATAATGGACCCTGGATTGTTCCCATGTACATAGTTGACAGTTGGATTGTATTTATTTTTCTATTTTTGACCATGGAGCAATGGCTTTCTTTTTTATTTCACATTGGATTTTGTTTTGTGGACATTGACGTTGGACATTACTTTGGATTTTTATTTTTGGTTTTGCTTTCTTTGACGGACATGCTTCTTTTCATTTTTGTACATTCACGTTTCTGTTTCTTCATTTTTTTATTCTATTGATGTTTCCTTTAATACATATTATTTTTGGTGAACTTCAATGTGTGGGATCTCATTGGTTTCATGCATTTCATGATATGTGTTTTGAGATTCACTGACACCCATTGGGTGTATGTGAGGGAAATGTGTTTGTTTCGGAACTTGCAATTGGTGTTCTGTGATGTAATTGCAAATTATGAGTGGGTGGATGCAATACTCGGGTGGGTGTTTTGCATTTGGAGGATGACCATAGGGACCAGGGATCTAGATTGTGATGACATGTTGGCTGGGGAACATGAGTTGCACATGAGTGCGGGCCTGGTGGAGGCTGCCCCTGGTGGCTGGGGGGTGGGGGTGGTGGGAGACATGGGTGGGGGCCTGGTGGAGGCTGCCCCTGCACTGCTGGGGTGTGGGGGTGGTGGTAGACATGGGTGGGGGCCTGGTGGAGGCTGCCCCTGCACTGCTGGGGGGTGTGGGTGGTGGTGGACATGGGTGGGGACCTGGTGGAGGCTGCCCCTGCACTGCTGGGGGTGGGGGTGCAGGGAGACATGAGTTGGGCATGAGTGGGGGCCTGGTGGAGGCTGCCCCCGCACTGCTGGGGGGTGGGGGTGCAGGGAGACATGTGTGGGGGCCTGGTGGAGGCTGCCCCTGGTGGCTGGGGGTGGGGGTGATGGGAGACATGAGTTGGACATGAGTGGGGGCCTGGTGGAGGCTGCCCCTGCACTGCTGGGGGGTGGGGGTGCAGGGAGACATGAGTGGGGCCCTGGTGGAGGCTGCCCCTGGTGGCTGGGGGGTGGGGGTGGTGGGAGACATGGGTGGGGGCCTGGTGGAGGCTGCCCCTGCTCTCCTCGGGGGTGGGGGTGCAGGGAGACATGAGTGGGGGCCTGGTGGAGGCTGCCCCTGGTGGCTGGGGGGTAGGGGTGGTGGGAGACATGGGTGGGGACCTGGTGGAGGCTGCCCCTGCACTGCTGGGGGGTGGGGGTGGTGGGAGACATGGGTGGGGGCCTGGTGGAGGCTGCCCCTGCACTCCTCGGGGGTGGGGGTGCAGGGAGACATGAGTGGGGGCCTGGTGGAGGCTGCCCCTGCACTGCTGGGGGGTGGGGGTGGTGGGAGACATGGGTGGGGACCTGGTGGAGGCTGCCCCTGCTCTGCTGGGGGTGGGGGTGATGGGAGACATGAGTTGGACATGAGTGGGGGGCTGGTGGAGACTGCCCCTGCACTGCTGGGGGGTGGGGGTGGTGGGAGACATGAGTGGGGGCCTGGTGGAGGCTGCCCCTGGTGGCTGGGGGGTGGGGGTGGTGGGAGACATGGGTGGGGGCCTGGTGGAGGCTGCCCCTGCACTGCTGGGGTGTGGGGGTGGTGGTAGACATAGGTGGGGGCCTGGTGGAGGCTGCCCCTGCACTGCTGGGGGGTGGGGGTGGTGGTGGACATGGGTGGGGACCTGGTGGAGGCTGCCCCTGCACTGCTGGGGGTGGGGGTGCAGGGAGACATGAGTTGGACATGAGTGGGGGCTTGGTGGAGGCTGCCCCTGCACTGCTGGGGGGGTGGGGGTGCAGGGAGACATGAGTGGGGGCCTGGTGGAGGCTGCCCCTGGTGGCTGGGGGTGGGGGTGGTGTTAGACATGGGTGGGGGCATAGTGGAGGCTGCCCCTGGTGGCTGGGGGGTGGGGGTGGTGGGAGACATGGGTGGGGGCCTGGTGGAGGCTGCCCCTGCACTCCTCGGGGGTGGGGGTGGTGGGAGACATGAGTGGGGGCCTGGTGGAGGCTGCCCCTGCACTGCTGGGTGGTGGGGGTGGTGGGAGACATGGGTGGGGACCTGGTGGAGGCTGCCCCTGCACTGCTGGGGTGTGGGGGTGGTGGTAGACATGGGTGGGGGCCTGGTGGAGGCTGCCCCTGGTGGCTGGGGGGTGGGGGTGGTGGGAGACATGGGTGGGGGCCTGGTGGTGGGTGCCCCTGCACTGCTGGGGGGTGGGGGTGGTGGGAGACATGGGTGGGGACCTGGTGGAGGCTGCCCCTGCACTGCTGGGGTGTGGGGGTGGTGGTAGACATGGGTGGGGGCCTGGTGGAGGCTGCCCCTGCACTGCTCGGGGGTGGGGGTGCAGGGAGACATGAGTGGGGGCCTGGTGGAGGCTGCCCCTGGTGGCTGGGGGGTGGGGGTGGTAGGAGACATGGGTGGGGACCTGGTGGAGGCTGCCCCTGCACTGCTGGGGTGTGGGGGTGGTGGTAGACATGGGTGGGGACCTGGTGGAGGCTGCCCCTGCACTGCTGGGGGTGGGGGTGATGGGAGACATGAGTTGGACATGAGTGGGGGCCTGGTGGAGGCCGCCCCTGCACTGCTGGGGGGTGGGGGTGGTGGGAGACATGAGTGGGGGCCTGGTGGAGGCTGCCCCTGGTGGCTGGGGGGTGGGGGTGGTGGGAGACATGGGTGGGGGCCTGGTGGAGGCTGCCCCTGCACTGCTGGGGTGTGGGGGTGGTGGTAGACATGGGTGGGGGCCTGGTGGAGGCTGCCCCTGCACTGCTGGGGGGTGGGGGTGGTGGTGGACATGGGTGGTGACCTGGTGGAGGCTGCCCCTGCACTGCTGGGGGTGGGGGTGCAGGGAGACGAGTTGGACATGAGTGGGGGCCTGGTGGAGGCTGCCCCTGCACTGCTGGGGGGTGGGGGTGCAGGGAGACATGAGTGGGGGCCTGGTGGAGGCTGCCCCTGGTGGCTGGGGGTGGAGGTGATGGGAGACATGAGTTGGACATGAGTGGGGGCCTGTTGGAGGCTGCCCCTGCACTGCTGGGGGGTGGGGGTGCAGGGAGACATGAGTGGGGGCCTGGTGGAGGCTGCCCCTGGTGGCTGGGGGGTGGGGGTGGTGGGAGACATGGGTGGGGGCCTGGTGGAGGCTGCCCCTGCACTCCTCGGGGGTGGGGGTGCAGGGAGACATGAGTGGGGGCCTGGTGGAGGCTGCCCCTGGTGGCTGGGGGGTGGAGGTGGTGGGATACATGGGTGGGGACCTGGTGGAGGCTGCCCCTGCACTGCTGGGGGGTGGGGGTGGTGGGAGACATGGGTGGGGGCCTGGTGGAGGCTGCCCCTCCACTCCTCGGGGTGGGGGTGCAGGGAGACATGAGTGGGGGCCTGGTGGAGGCTGCCCCTGGTGGCTGGGGGTGGGGGTGATGGGAGACATGAGTTGGACATGAGTGGGGGCCTGGTGGAGGCTGCCCCTGCACTGCTGAGGGGTGGGGGTGCAGGGAGACATGAGTGGGGGCCTGGTGGAGGCTGCCCCTGGTGGCTGGGGGGTGGGGGTGGTGGGAGACATGGGTGGGGACCTGGTGGAGGCTGCCCTTGCACTGCTGAGGGGTGGGGGTGGTGGGAGACATGGGTGGGGGCCTGGTGGAGGCTGCCCCTGCACTCCTCGGGGATGGGGGTGCAGGGAGACATGAGTGGGGGCCTGGTGGAGGCTGCCCCTGCACTGCTGGGGGGTGGGGTGGTGGGAGACATGGGGGGGCCTGGTGGAGGCTGCCCCTGCACTGCTGGGGGGTGGGGGTGGTGGTGGACATGGGTGGGGACCTGGTGGAGGCTGCCCCTGCACTGCTGGGGGTGGGGGTGCAGGGAGACATGAGTTGGACATGAGTGGGGGCCTGGTGGAGGCTGCCCCTGCACTGCTGGGGGGTGGGGGTGGTGGGAGACATGGGTGGGGGCCTGGTGGAGGCTGCCCCTGCACTGCTGGGGGGTGGGGTGGTGGTAGACATGGGTGGGGGCCTGGTGGAGGCTGCCCCTGCACTGCTGGGGGGTGGGGGTGATGGGAGACATGAGTGGGGACCTGGTGGAGGCTGCCCCTGGTGGCTGGGGTGTGGGGGTGCAGGGAGACATGAGTGGGGGCCTGGTGGAGGCTGCCCCTGGTGGCTGGGGGTGGGGGTGATGGGAGACATGAGTTGGACATGAGTGGGGGCCTGGTGGAGGCTGCCCCTGCACTGCTGGGGGGTGGGGGTGCAGGGAGACATGAGTGGGGGCCTGGTGGAGGCTGCCCCTGGTGGCTGGGGGGTGGGGGTGGTGGGAGACATGGGTGGGGACCTGGTGGAGGCTGCCCCTGCACTGCTGGGGGGTGGGGTGCAGGGAGACATGAGTGGGGGCCTGGTGGAGGCTGCCCCTGGTGGCTGGGGGGTGGGGGTGGTGGGAGACATGGGTGGGGACCTGGTGGAGGCTGCCCCTGCACTGCTGGGGTGTGGGGGTGGTGGTAGACATGGGTGGGGGCCTGGTGGAGGCTGCCCCTGCACTGCTGGGGGGTGGAGTGATGGGAGACATGAGTGGGGACCTGGTGGAGGCTGCCCCTGGTGGCTGGGGGGTGGGGGTGCAGGGAGACATGAGTGGGGGCCTGGTGGAGGCTGCCCCTGGTGGCTGGGGGTGGGGGTGATGGGAGACATGAGTTGGACATGAGTGGGGGCCTGGTGGAGGCTGCCCGTGCACTGCTGGGGGGTGGGGGTGCAGGGAGACATGAGTGGGGGCCTGGTGGAGGCTGCCCCTGGTGGCTGGGGGGTGGGGGTGGTGGGAGACATGGGTGGGGACCTGGTGGAGGCTGCCCCTGCACTGCTGGGGGGTGGGGGTGGTGGGAGACATGGGTGGGGACCTGGTGGAGGCTGCCCCTGCACTGCTGGGGTGTGGGGGTGGTGGTAGACATGGGTGGGGGACTGGTGGAGGCTGCCCCTGCACTGCTGGGGGGTGGGGGTGATGGGAGACATGAGTGGGGACCTGGTGGAGGCTGCCCCTGGTGGCTGGGGGGTGGGGGTGCAGGGAGACATGAGTGGGGGCCTGGTGGAGGCTGCCCCTGGTGGCTGGGGGGTGGGGGTGCAGGGAGACATGAGTGGGGGCCTGGTGGAGGCTGCCCCTGCACTGCTGGGGGTGGGGGTGATGGGAGACATGAGTGGGGGCCTGGTGGAGGCTGCCCCTGCACTGCTGGGGAGTGGTGGGAGACATGGGTGGGGGCCTGTGGAGGGTGCCCCTGGTGGCTGGGGGTGCAGGGGGACATGCGTTGGTGGGCAGTAGTGCAAGTTGACATGTGGGTTGGCTGGTGGGCATGGCCATGGTGGATGGGGTGCCTGCATGACATGTGCTGGGTAGGCCCCTGTGGTGTGAGCCACCTGCAGGGGCCGTGGAGGGTGTAGAGGGAACACCTGGGAGGACCCACACGTGCAATTCACGTGTGCTGCTCCCCGCGCACCCCTGTAATACACGTACCCTGATGATATCGCGTGTGGAACTTCCCGCGCACCCCTGTAATACACGTACCCTGATGGAATTGCGTGTGGAACTTCCCGCGCACCCCTGGAATACACATACCCTGCTGATGTTGCGTGGGATACTTCCCCCGCACCCTGAAATACACGTACCCTGATGAGATTGCGTGTGTGACTTCCCGCGCACCCCAGAAATACACGTACCCCGCTCAATCGCGTGTGTAACTTCCCGCGCACCCCCGAAATACACGTACCCCGCTCAATCGCGTGTGTAACTTCCCGCGCACCCCCGAAATACACGTACCCCGCTCAATCGCGTGTGTAACTACCCGCGCACCCCCGATATGCACGTACCCCGCTCAATCGCGTGTGTAACTTCCCGCGCACCCCCGAAATACACGTACCCTGCTCAATCGCGTGTGTCACTTCCCGCGCGCCCCCGAAATACACGTACCCCGCTCGATCGCGTGTGTTGCTTCCCGCGCACCCGTGCAATACACGTGCCCCGCTCGCACAGGCCCAATTGCTGTATGTTGCAACTTTTGTGATGCGCTGGGACTCTACCGCCTGCCTTCGTCTGGCGGACGTGTTTCAGCTTGTGCGTGTCTTTGGCTGTGCGTGGCTTTGCCCTATTCGATTCCATGAATACGTGTGGTTCGAGTGAGTGTGGGCGTTCCGTCTGCTTCCCTGCAGTAGATCCCCAGTTACGCCCTTATTTTCGCACGTTGTTCCCCATTCCGCGCGTTACGCCCCGTGTCCCGCCCACTTTCTGGTGTATGCGCCGAGGTTGTGCGCTTTCACTGTGCGCGTCGCGCACGCCTTTCGGGATGTTGCAGTGACTTGTGCGCCATGCACGGGTTTGGCGCACATCCCGAGGTGAACACGTGCAGGGACTTCCATGAATCGCACGCGCCTTTTTTTTCCGCTTGCGCCTGCTTGCGCCTGCTTGCGCGAAGATTTTTGGCGCACGTTTGTTCCATGAATCGGCCCCTAAACATCAGGATTTGCCATTTTCTTTCAGCATTTAAACATTTGGGACCTTCTTTTCAGGAGCCAAAAAGAAAAAATGGACTAGAACTAAGTGATGACTCCAACATTACTAGCGATATCAGGAACCAATTCCATAGCCTGTCATGCAAGCCTGCTTTATTGGTTCCATGTGATAATGTCGTCGTAAAAACGTTGGCAGGTAGATTACTTTTTTCCCTGACCCCTGAAATTCTTTTCCCCAAATATTCTAGGAGGGGTATACTTATATATTGTTACCTCCAATCCTAGAATATTTGGGGAAAGTGTTTGTATCCAGGGAGCGTTTTTAGGGAAATGTCGCCATCTGGCAGCCATTTTCACTGGATACGCCTTTATTGATACATGATCAAATAGAGATTTCATCTGCTGGCTTGAGTACAATGATAATTTTCATTACTGTTAGTCTCATAGTCATTACTTTATGAGGTACCAGCCTCTCCCCAGGAACACTTACCAAATCCTTTTACAGCTCCATCTGGGTGCCAGGTGAAACTCCTCCTCCTCTGCTGCCATTAGTATAAGGGGGGCTCACCCTGACTGTATGATCACAACTTCTTACAGGGAGAGCGGGCAGGTATTAATAACTGTGATGAGGACGGGTCTAAGAGTAATGTAGATTTTCATTTGCCATCAGGCCATCATATGAAATCCAGAGTGGCCTGACTCTGCATAGTGGGAAGGAACTGATGAAGAGCTTTAAACATAGCTGACTGCACTTTTACAGTTTAATGATATAGCTTGTTCCTCCCCCACCACAAGCCCTGCTTCCCCTTTTACCCACAGGTAGCCCCTCAGGCCCTAGAACTGGAATCTGTTGTTACAGTCCTGGCAGCGAGGTACTGGAAGAGTACCCCTTTGGACAAGTTGCCCATGCCCATCCACCACTGAAGTGATTGGTGCATCTCCTGGGCCATGGGTGCCAGTAGTTCGCAGTCCTCCTTCTCCAGTCTCAACAAGGCGAGAGGGTGCAGGTAGTGCCCCGCCCAAGGACTAGTGGTGACTCATGATGCCTTGTGGCCCTGTGCCCTCAGCTACCCAAGAGCTGTTGGTGCTTCTTGGCCCACGATGACCTATCAGGGATCCCTGTAGTCTCATTGCCATGTCTCCTCAGAGAGACGCTCTGCCCTTCCCAGTGCACAACGAACAGTGACTCTATATATAGTAAGATCTGCACTGGTGACAGGTGGGACTTGTTCCAATTGATCATTAGGCCATGAGTATTGAGGTGATCTTGTAGGAACCTGGGGGGAGCAAATGGGGGGGGGGCGCATTCACCATCCAATCATCCAAGTATTGGAATACTTCAAGACTTTCTCTGTACAGTGTTCCCAAAATCAAGACAATACCTTTCTAAAGACACTAGGGGCAGATTTTAGGCCACAGGGCAAGGCCTGAAACTGGTAACGGAAATGCCAAACAAAATAAATAGTAATTTCTTGTACCCTTGATGGGACAGTATTTGAAAGTACGCATCCGCCAGTTCCAGGGATGCCATATCATCCCCTTGCACAATTAGCGTAATAATGTGGACTGTAGCTAGAAATGTGTTGAGGTTCTTGAGATGTAGTACCAGCTTCATGGTCCCCGAGCCTTTCTGGCCCATAAAAATATTTGAGTATACTCTTCCCTTGAGGCTTTCTCAGACCGGGAGGCCACTTGTTTCTTCAGGAGGATCTCTTTCTCCTTTCCCCTCTGCTGCCTCCTTTCCACATTCCATGTGAATGGTGTGGGCAACATTCTCTGACATGGTCTTGATGCAAACCCCAACTTTTACCCCTAAGTGGCAAACCATGTCACCGCAAAGTCTATGACTGTTTGATTCCCGATGCTGGCGAACTGGAGCAGAAAGGTACCCTGCCTTGGTGGCCTGATAGTCAGGAATTAGGTGCTTTCTGTTCTCTCCCATGCGCAGAGTTCCCAGAATGGCTTCCTTTGTCCGCTGCTGCAGCTTGAAGAGAACCTTTTTTGCGACTGACCTGTGGGTGTGCATGTGTTTGTCTCCAAGTGACTGAGCTTGATTCCATTCCTTGCATACATTGTTGACCTTAACTTCGTCCCGGTCTTGAGAAATCTTATTCAGAGCTATTGTTTTCTGAGCTGAGTCAGTACACCATTCTGAATGTGGATGTGATGACTGGCTAGGGCGTTGACCCTGGGACGAATGCAGCTGCCATGACTCCATGATATGACACGATATGATATGGCATTTAATACGCGCCTATACACAAGTGTTTCCCATAGTATGCATGATCTGACAGAAACACCAACTATCTTTGGATGGGCTCTAGGACTTGGAGCATTTGTGTCCTTCCTCTCCTGCTTTGATTAAGGCATCAATATCTTCTAGCAGGGACTCAATAGTGTAAGCCACATATGCATTAGTCCTCAAAAGAGTGTGGGGCTGTGCATATGGCTTCCTGTGCTCTTACTCCACCTTTTTGTCAATACTGTAAATGAGGATAGCCTCCTCTGCCACCATTGATATATGATCTGTCAGGCCTAATAACAAGGAATACACGTGTAGGGTATCTGGTGACGTGTCTTCCTACTTCACTAGAGGGTA
Organism: Ambystoma mexicanum; assembly: GCF_040938575.1. NCBI lineage: Eukaryota > Metazoa > Chordata > Amphibia > Caudata > Ambystomatidae > Ambystoma > Ambystoma mexicanum. Next base: position 759,434,786 of record NC_090941.1, read on the forward strand.
TAGTTTCACTTCACCATGAATCTTGGAACTGTAATTTTACTAGGTTTCCTACATTCTTTGATGATGGTGTCTCAACATCTGGGTGCATGGCAACCCCCTCCTTCCTACTGCCTTTATACTACTTCAGCCTAGATGGTACTGCAGGATTTTTTATCAACGGAATCTTAAGGCCCACATTCGCTCTTACCCATGTGTAGCCTGCTGGTAAATCTTCTGTATCAAGGTATTTATCCTTGTGATCAGTTTCTGAGTCTCAAAGCTCCTTTAGGGCTGCATACTTCTTTGATCCCCCTGGGCCGGAGAATTCCCACATAGTTAACAGTGTATTTAAGCCTTTCTTCAGAGTCTCTCCTGCGTGACCTCTTCCTATGGGGGCTGTTAGGGAGAATTCTCCAGAATGGCTAATTTCCCTTACCCACTGAGTCCCTCAGCAGCTTTGCTGGATTTCTAGGATTTGTGTTTTTCACCTGGTAAGAGTGTGAGCCTTTTTTCCAACTCTTACATGTGTTTTGCTGTGTGTGTTTAACATTTTTGTGTTCATAGACTGTGGAGCTTCACCTACTCCCCAGGCATCATCTTTTTACTGTGTGTTACACAGCACCTTCAGTGCAGTAACACAGGGTTGTCTTTTTCAGACTTCTCAACTCCGACTCCATTTTCTGGGACTGACTACTGTCTCCCAGAACATGTAAAGTTGCCATTGACTTTATTAGTCTTTTTAAACTCACAGACCCAGTACAAACTATCTTACATAGTGTTCTGGAAAGGGTTAATAGTTATCCCTTTTTGTCTGTCTGTCATGGAACATTGTTTCGTTCCCTTTTCATTAAGATTTGGCGGGTGGCAGTGTTAACTCCCTTATTGTCCCTGCCACAGTTATCTTAAATAGCCCTGGTAGTGTTTTAGGCTATCTTAGTAGCCTAGAACTTAAACCCGCTGGCCCATATAGATTTTTATACGGTTCCGGCTGGGTTTATTCGCCATTTCTTTTTGTAAAAGTCTTTCTTGTGTTTTTCTCTGCGCGCCAAACCAGGTTTGATTCCTTTGTCGCTGTCCTTTGACAGGCTTCTGCACAGAAGCCCTCCTTAGGCGCCTGAATGTCTGATGGGGACAGGATGTGAGGGAGGGGTTTGAGACTCACTGCACAGGGTCTCATTGGAGACCCATGTCGCACTCTGAAATGATTGGCTGTGGTGACTGTCCCGGCGGGACAGCCACCCTGCTGTGTGATTGACAGCCAGGCTGTATGAATGGGGGAAAACTGCATAAAAAGCAGGTCTCTGGGACTGAGAAGGCAGAGCCGCCACTGGAACGAGAGAACCGAAGAGAAGCTGGAAGAAGAGGACCCTTACCACGACTGAACCGCCCGGTGAAGCCCTGCTGCAGGTCCAAATCTCCAAACTTCGTCGACAGGGAAGACCTGCAAGGAATCTTCTCCCCTTGAGCTGGTGGGACCAACTATTCACCAAACTGCAAGCCAGGCCTCCATCCTCTGGTCGAATTTGCTGTACAGAGCTACAGTGAACCGGATCGCCAGGAGGACCGGACCCTGCTTGGGTTTAAGGAGCGCACCTTTTATTCCGTCATTTGCTCCGCTGCTGGTTTCTTTCCTGAGCAGTGCAGGACCCTCCAGACTTCCTCCTTCGTGTCAGTCCAACAGTCGCTTCAGGAACAGTGAGTCTGCCGGATTTGCCAGGAATGTCTGCCTCAGTTACAGCATTCTTCTGCTTTTAAGGTACTGTGCTAACCTGGTTGTTCGTTCCGTCCAGCCGCAGTGAAAGTGTGTGAAATCTTTCGCCAATCCGAGGGCTTGTCCTTCTCCACTCTTTAAAGTATCTTTTCGTCTGACCAAATTCGTTCTGAACTCTTGGAAAAGACTTAACCGCGAACTACCCTGGACTGTGTGATCCTCTGAAAAGCCTTTGTTCCACTGACTTTGGGCCAGGCCCCTTGAATTCGATTTCCTCACTTTAGTTCCTTTTTTTAGATTGCCCTGCTTACTTAACTTGTTGGTGCGGCTCAATTTCTGCCTAACTCTGTCTTTCCCTCCCTTTTAAATTGCTGGAGTACCATTTTGCTCACACTATATTTTGAGCCTAACTTGTCCAGAATCTATTGGGTACAGTGTAGTGTATCAGAATCGTGATTTTTCAACTGCTTGATAATAGTGAAATGTTTAATAACTGATGTGTAAATAAATGTATATTCTTTTACTCAAAAACCTTGAGTCTGTGTTTGTTTGAATCATAGTAATTGCTGTCCTTTGTGTAACTATTGATACTGCTCACTTTACTCTTCAGATAGGTCTGGCTGCTCAGCCATCGCTACCACTTTACTGTGTAGTACAGGCTTGTACCAAAGGTGAATTTGTACTGTCACTTGTAGTCTTAATTTTGTGTAGTGGTCCCAAAGGGTACTGCATATAATTCTGCCTAACAGGGGCGGCATTGGGAGAGGGATTTGGATGATGAAGAAGAAGAGGAGGTTTTACACCTGGGTCTCCATTTCTGGGGTGCTTGGCCATGATTTTCAGGAAGGCAGAAGGTATAATAAACAGATGTCTGTACCAGCTCTAAAAGCTTTCCCAATACCAGTGCCTCTAGCACTGCTCCCATTGCTCACTGTGACAATGGGGGTCATTCCGAGGTTGGAGGTAAGGTATTACCGGCGCCTGTAAGGGCACCGATGGCGGTAATCCCTTACCTCCGTATTCCGAGTTCCCTTTGCGGGTCCCTCTTTACCTCCTGCTTTTAGCAGGAGTAAATTACGGGACCTGCAAAGTGACCTTGGAGTAAATTACGGCACCGTAATTTACGGTGCCGTAATTACCTCCTTCCCCATTCCCATTGCGCCCTATGGGGGCAGAAATGGGGATGGGGAAGGGCTATGGTGAATGGGGAATTACCGGTCCATCCAACCTTGGAATGGACCGGAAATTACTCCATTCACCATGCCGGTATTCCATGGAGTAAATAGCTCCATGGTTGCCAACCATGGTGGAATTGCCAGAGTTGCCCCACTGGTTCCCTGCACTAAGGCAGAGAACAGTCACCGGAGCAGCCAAAGACACCCCAACTCCACCCATGGTATGGGTATTAGCCATTAACCCCTTGAAGCAACCGCAATCTCATCTTATTTTGGCCTCTAGAGCGCTGTTCCGTGTCACTTGCCAGATCCAGTCACTCAGCCTAGGAAGTCTTAGTTACTTACCTGTAACTGTATTTCTCCAGAATTGGTATCTTTCATAGATTCACATGCTTGAATATTCCCCGTAGTCAGACTGCGAATCCTCGGTGATAAAAATAATTACTACTTTTTTTTAATATACATCCATTATTCCATAGAGAATGCATGTAAATATCCCATTATGGCCTATGAGCCATTCTATTGTGTAGTCCCTCCGCCTCACTTTGGTCCTTTATTGCTCCAACCAATAAGGTGACATGGTTTAAGCTCCGCCCCAGTCAGCCATCTTCAGATTTTGAACCGTAGGAACTACAGTATGATGGGTGCTGAGCGTAGGAGCAGCCTCTAATGGGAGGCGGGTGCTCGCATGTGAATCTATGAAAGATACCAATGCTGGAGAAATACAGTTACAGGTAAGTAACTAAGACTTCTCCAGCATTGAATCTTTCATAGATTCAGATGTTTGAATAAAATACCAAGCAGTTAAAAACATACCTATATATATATATATATATATATATATGCTCCAGGTAGCGGTTCTGCATATGTCCTTCAAGGCTACGCCTGCGTGAAACGCTACTGATGCCGCTCTCCCTCTGGTGGAGTGTCCCGAAGGAGGCTTGGTGAGGGGGTCGCCCTTCGCTTGATGACAGTGAGTGATACAATACATAGAGAGACCAATTGTGCCAGACCTTGTTTGGAAATATACTGTCCTTTTGTGCGACCAGAAAAGGCAATGAACAGTCTGTTTGAAGAGCAGAACTCCTTAGTTCTCTGTAAGTAGAATTTCAAAACTCTTGCCACATTTAGAGAATGCAATGCTCTTTCTGCCTCAGAGGTATGATTCTGGAAAAAAGATGGCAGGACAATGCGCTCTGTGAGTTGCATTTCCGATAAGACCGTGGGAAGGAATTTAGGGTGTGTTCTCAAAAGGACGCGGTCCTTCTGAAACAAAGTAAAAGGAGGTTCTGAAGACAAAGCTTGCAATTCACTGATCCTCCTGGCCGAAGTAATGGCTATCGAAAAGGCTGTTTTCCAAGATAAGAATTTCATGTCACATCTGTGAATGGGCACGAAAGGGGGTCCCATGAGAGCTTTTAACACAGGGTTTAGACGCCAGGTAGGGACTGGTGAGGGCGTAGAGAGTAGGACCGCATCAACCCCTTCAGGAAGACCTTGACAGCCGGAAGAGATAGTAATGACTGTGTTTCTAGAGTTGTTGTGTATGCTGATATGGCCAATAGGTGAACTTTTATAGAGGACAGTGAGAGCCCTGCCTTAGCCAAATGAAATAAGTAAGGTAGTATCTGTTCTACCGAAGCTGTAAGCGGGTTAATTGTAGATGTCTCGCACCATTTGGAGAAACGGGTCAATTTCCGGACATAGATGATTCTCGTCGAGGGGGCTCTAGAGGCCCTGATTATGTCCCAGCAGTCTGCCAGGAGATTCCGCTGCTCAGGAATCAAGACTTGAGGGAGAGGCTCGCTGGGTCGTGGTGAAGGACTTTGTAGTTCTGTTGCGTCAATAGGTATTGATGAGCATTAAGGCCAATTGGAGACTATCGGGATAGATGCTGTAGAGTCGGGTACCAAATCTGTCACGCCCAGTCCGGCACTATTAGGATCGTAGAGCAGTTCTGCTCCTTCATTCTGCGTAGAATTCTCGGTATCAGTGGAATGGGGGGGAAGGCATACAGGAATTTCCCTGTCCAGTCCACCGAGAAAGCATCTCCGGCTGACTGCTGTTCCGGGTACCTGTAGGCGAATTCTTGGCATTTTCTGCTGGTTCTGGTAGCAAAGAGGTCGATCTGTGGATGGCCCCATATGGAAAAAATCAGCTGGACTTCCTTCTCGTCTAGCTCCCATTCGTGAGATGACGTGTACTCCCTGCTCAGGTTGTCCGCTAGGACATTGTCCACTCCTGGGATATGTTCCGCCCTGATTTGGACTCTGTGGTGTAAGGCCCAGGCCCATAGCAGTTAAGCTTCTTGTGACAAGACCTCTGAATTCGTGCCCCCTTGCTTGTTTGTGTAGTGCATGGTGGTTGCATTGTCTGTCTGGACGGTCAGTACCTGTCCAGCCACTACTGGAAGGAAGTCTTTCAAAGCCCACCGTATCGCCCTGAGCTCTAAGACATTTATGTGGAGCTGTGACTCCTGGTCTGACGAAGTCCCTTTTGTTTGGAGGTCCGCCAGATGAGCTCCCCAGCCATAAAGGGACGCATCTGTCCTTAAGAGAAGAGTAGATGTTGGTGTCTGGAATGGCATTCCCTATAGCAGGTTCCGCGGAGTATTCCACCACCGAAGTGTCTTGTATATTGTCCCCGGTATGTGGACTACATCCTCCCATGAACCTATAGCTTGCTTCCATTGGTGGTCCAGGGCCTCTTGGACTGGTCTCATGCGAAGTCTGCAATTTGTTATGAGAAATATAAATGAGGACATCATGTTCAGGAGGGATTTGAAAGAGCGTACCGTGGTTATCTCTTTTTCTAGGAACCATGAAGTGGAGTGGAGGATAGCTGTTACTTTGGCCGCCGATGGTCTTAACCTGGGAATGCTGGTATCAAACTCGGCCCCCAGGAAGAGAACTGTCTTGCTGGGTACTGGGCAGGATTTTATGTTGTTTATCGAAAAACCTAACCCTTTTAGGAGTTTTATAGTTTTCGAAACTGCCAATCGAGCGTGACCGGAGGAGTTCGCCCTTATCAACCAGTCGTCCAAATATAGAAAGACTTCCATTCCCATCCTTCTGAGTTTTGCTGCAACGGGCGCCAGACATTTGGTAAACACCCTTGGTGCTGACTTTAGCCCAAACGAATGGTAGCACCCGGAATTGGAAGGTCTCCTACAGCAAACCTGAGGAACTGTCTGTGGGCAGGATGAATTGGAATGTGGAAGTATGTGTCCTCCAAGTCCAGAGTGGCTAGGAAGTCATTCCTGTTTAGCCACGGTAAGACACCCTGCAGGGAAATCATCTTGAATTTGATGCGTTTGATGTATTTGTTGAGCGCTCTCAAATCTAATATGGGTCTCCACTGATCAGAAAGAAACAGGAGTAGAAACCTTTTCCCTTCTGAGGGTAAGGAACTGGTTCTATTGCTGCTTTGTGCAGTAATTTGTGAACTTCGGACATGACTTGCTTTAGCATATGCACTTTGCGAGGAGTCGGAGCAAGGGATGGAGGTTGGTCTATTCTATGGTGTGACCCTTGCAGACCACCTGTAACACCCACTTGTCCGATGTTATCGAATGCCAGTGTTGAAAAAATTGGGTTACTCTTCCCCCCACAGGAGTGTGACATTGAGGGGGAAGGACCGGCCTGTAAATTTTGTTTATTGTGGGCTTTATCTTAGGTAGAGCCGCGTCTTCCTCTTTGGGAGTACTTTCTGGAGGATTGGTATCTGTTGCCCTGGAATGTGTTTCCTTGCATCTTTTGACCATAGGAAGATCGATTATAGCCTCTGTCTTTTGACGATGAGCCTCGAAAAGGGTAAAAAGACCTACAGTCTCTATATTTCCTTTAAGGAACTGATGGCTTGAGCTGTGTGCGTGTCAATTTTAATTCCTTTTAGGTGGTCATCGACCTTCGTACCAAATAACTCTTGCCCATCAAAGGGCATGTCCAAAATGTGTGCTTGCACCTCAGGTCTGAAATTCGTGGCTTTCATCCAGGCCTGTATCCTTAGTACAGTGCCGTGAGCCATCTGCCTGAATCCTGACTCAGCCACATCAACTGCAGCATCGATCATGTTATCTGAAGTAGCTTCTCCGTCTGCAATGATTGGCCTGGCTTCTTCCTGGAGATCCGCAGGTAGATGTTTTGTCAGCTTGGACATGCAAAGCCAAAGCTCGCGGTCAAACCTAGCAGTCATGGCCAGTGTATTGCCCGCTCTAATAGTGAGAGATGCTGAGGACGATACTTTTCTGCCCATGGCTTCCAATTTACGACCTTCCTTGTCTGGCGGTGCTGACAGTGGTGATGAAGGGTTGGCTAACTTTTTTCTGCCCGCTACAGTGATAACAGAGTGTGGCTTAGTATGACCCCTTAGACAAAGCGGTGCTGAGTCTGGTGCCTTGTATTTCTTTTCAGGTCTTGAAACTAGCGCCGGCGTGGATAATGGCATGGCCAGTATCTTAGACCCAGACTTCCATATGGTGTAGAGAAGAGGAATGGTGGTGACCATCCTTCTGCGCTTGTCCCTGTGCTCGTAAACCACTGACTTCTTCTCTTCCGATGCAACTTGTAATTTGAATAAGCCCGCAGCTTTTCCGATAATATTATGAAACGATACTAAATCGTCCGGTGGTGAAGAATCATCTGGAGAGTCTTTCTTTCTGGGCTTCTCAACAATATAATCGTCCCATTCGCTGGAAGCATCAGGCTCCTGTGTAATCTCCCCTTCTTCAGGGTCTGAGAAATCCCTGAACGGGTTCTCTTGCCAATCCGAGACTGACACAGACGATGGTACCATAGTTGGATCTCGAACCGGAGATCGAGGTCTATGTGACGATGCTGGAGACGGGACCCTTGTCGGTGAAGCACTGAGTGTCCTGCTCCTGGATCTACGTGGAGGCTCAGGCGATCGTGCTCTTTTCTGTGGTCTACTCCTGGAAGGGGAGTGTCTTGGTGTACTGTCGAGGTGAGATGTCCCTCTGTGGGGTTCTCGACTCCTTCGGCACAGATGACCCATTCTTTTCTTCTTAAAATCTGTTGAATTCCTCAATGATCCTTCGCATCGATTCCATGAGCCCAGGGTCATAAGGATCGGCAACGACCTCAGTAGACAACTGCCGGGGGGACTGTTTTCCTTGGGGGTGAGAAAAGGTTGCTCACCAATAAATTCTGTGTCTGAGAACTCCTCTTGAAGAATGATGTCAGGGAGTTCTGTCATCTCTTTTAAAGGAGATAATTGTGCTCCAAGTGGTTCAGGAGCCTCTGGTATCGGAGGCGTTGCTCCCATAGGCTTGGGGAGACTGCTCACATTGGATGGTTTATCTGTGACATCCGCGAGGGGTGTTTTAGGCCTTATTTCTTCCGTTACGTAGAGGAAGGAGTTTGTGGTGTCGTCGACAGTACTTTCGTCAATGGTGGCTTCGTGGACGATGGCTTTGTTGACGGTGTTTTTGTGGACGAAGACTTTGAAGATAGTTGCTGACCCTTATCCGTCGATGAGAGGTTCGTGGACGAGAGCTTCGTCGATGAGTGATGAGCTTCCTTCATCGACGACTGTTTTGTAGAAGTTGACCTCGACAACGAGGATTTGGGCGTGGACGTTGAGGCTTGGAGTGGCATCGTCGTCAATGAGGGTTTCGTCGACGGCCTGGTCGTCGACAGGTCTCTATCTTTACTGCTGCTCGTAGACGGCTTCTCCGTGAACGACTGCCCCCCCTTGAGCCCCCTGTTTTTTTTTAAACGCCTCCTTACCTTTGGAGGTGGTTTTTTCTTCAGGCTGTCGTATCTTGTGGCCTCCAGAGCCCAAGGAAGGCATTGAAGAAGTGGCTTCCAGCTTTCTCTTACTCTTTACAGTGAGAGAGGAACTCCTTTCCACTGAAGAGGTCCTTCTCTTAGAAGTTTGTCTCTCAGATGGTTTAGTAGATAGTACAGGAGCTGTTTTGGCAGGCTGCTCATCAGAGGACAGACCATTGGCTTCTAGATGTGTCTGTCTTGCAGGGTTTTGGTGGAGAACGACCTGCAAATGTCACATTTATTGATGTCATGAAGGTATAGGCAGTAGATGCCGTGGTCATGTGGATCCTTCATGTAGACCAGTTTTTTTCTGCACCTCATGCAGTCCCTGAACAGGGAAGGCTTCTTGGCAGCCTGAAGTTCAGCCATGCAGAGGAGAAATTCACTCAATGAATTTGAGACAAGAAAAAGGATTCTCTGTGCCCAAAAGTTCAGAATAGATAGCCCCCAAGCAGGGGAAACAGTAGACTATATTTTAAGAATATATACTACACAAAAAGGAGAAAAATATTCGAAAGCTCAGAGAGCTGGAGGATTCCCTCTGTCTGTTAGACTGCAGTGAAAAATCTGAAGATGGCTGATTGGGGCATACTTTAAACCCTGCCACCTTATTGGTTGGGCTATAAAGGACCAAAGTGAGGTGGAGGGACTACACAATAGAATGGCTCATAGTCCACAATGGGATATTTACATGCATTATCTATGAAATAGTGGATGTAGATTATATTGAATAATTCTTTTTATCACCGAGGATTCCCAGTCTGACAACGGGGAATATTCAAGCATCTGAATCAATGAAAGATCCAATGCTGGAAAAGTAATATCTCCCCTTTAAAGAAACAGAGTTGCAGCTTGTTTAAATCACCAGAAAGTGGGGAACTACCTTTTGTTTCTCAACACCCCTGCCAGAGTAAACATTGATAGAAATGGGTCTGACCAGTGCAGACTGCAGCATGGCAGTCTTGTGAACACAAAGTTCCACTTAACAAAGAGAGGGAAAGGGAACTGATGTATGTTGCCCATGTAAGGGACAGAATAAAGAAATAATGCTTATTTCTCCCACTAGTGTTGCTGGGATTACTCAGTTGCAATATCCCTGCAACGAAAGCCCACGAGTAAAATAAACAGCTTCCCATTCTTGCCAAATTATTTCCACGAAGGAGGAATGAGTCAGTGCAACCTCTCTGAGGTCTAGGAATGCTATGATAGGGTTAGCTAGGGGAAGGAAAGCCTGGGGACCAGCTCCTTAGAAGAGGGAGGTGGTCAGGGGACAGTGACGCCCCAAGCACGTGCCATAGACCCTGGTAGAGTGGACTTGTGCTGGGAAAGATCCACCAGTGTCTGCGAATACTCAAGCATACCCTAACTCTTTGCCAGACTGGTGGCCTGTTGGGCTTGGACTGACTCTAATGCGTGATTGGTGGAAGAGGACTAGGGGACCCCAAAAACCCAAAGATGAAGCACTGGGTAATCCATTGGACATTGGAGTGAGGCTAGACTGAGCCTGAAAAAAGGACATTGTAAGAGAAGGTTTCTTTGCTCACAAATGCCATTGAAGAATCCAACTTCCATTATTTTTGTTAACTTACCTGATCCCTGGACGTCAGTCAAAGAAATCATCCAGGTGATTGCTCCACATGACCACAATCTTTGGAATGCTTAAGAGCCTCTGCCGGTAGCGAACATCACTTAACCGTTTTACAGCCTTCTTGTGCGGGGAAGGACCATGGCTCATCTTGTGGCCCTCTCCCATGTTAAATCCTGTTCAACCTGTAGGAAGACTGCAGGGCAGCAGGAAGCCTTCAACAGTTGGCATCACCATACTCTACCGCAAGCCTGACAGGGGAGGGGCCTGCTGGTGCTGCAGTTTTAAATGGTCCTTGATGACGAGGGGGAATAAAGACAGGCAGCCTAAAGAGGCAGCTCCTCCCTTATATTAAAGGGGTTGGAGAGGGAGGAATTTCAACCAGCAACCGGGTGGACATGGAAAAGTCTTTGGAAAGTGTTCCTGGGAAGAGGCTGACACCTCATACAGTAATGACGGGGACAAGTAGAGGGATGTGACGGTAATGACCATGAGCCTCGAGAACTGATCACCTCACATAAAGCTTGGCATTTCCCTTTTGGAACACAAAGAGGTAGTCTGTAGGGTTTCATATATCTATGATCTCGCCATTGCTAAATAACTCCTAAATATCCTCTTTCACTTCCCTTATCAAGCAATATTAGATACCTTTTCAAATGTATGTTTGGCATCTAACAACTCAGCCAAACTCTTTAAAATCTGCAAGGAACTGACCAATCCTCCTGCAGTCTCTACCTCTCCTGTCCCCTCCCAGTCCCTCTGCACAGCTCTGGCTACTCATTTCATCTCTAAAACCAGGACATATTGTCCTCTCTCTCTTCCTCTCCCCCTCCTCCTTCTACTCCCTGCTCTTCCTCTGGCCCTTCTTCGGCCACCTCTCCTCCCTCCTTCTCTGCCTTTACCCTGTTCTCCCCAGACAAGGTTTCTAGACAAGTCCGATCTATGAAAGTCATGTCAAAACAGGTTCACCCCTGTTCCTCCAAAACAATCAAGGACCACATTGACACCCTGGCTCCTGCTTCTGGCTGACCTCTGCAACCACTCCTTTGCCACTGGAGTCTTCCCTTCCCCCAAAAGCACTCCCTTGTGACCCTCTTTTTAAGAAACCCTCTAGCGACCCGGCCTGCTTGGCTAACTATTTATTTTATTTTTTTAAACAATTTTATTGATTTTATTCAAAACAAACACAAACCAAACCAAACTTACAGTGGATACATAATGTCAATCACAAATAAACACAAATTGCTGGATTCCGGCCCACTGTATCTCCCCTTCCCTTCCCCCTCCCCAGCCTACTCCCTCTCATTTCCACTCCCTACCTCTTGCGGCAGGGATTCCTCTTCGACAGAACCTGTTGGGTCTCCATCACTTGATCCCTCATGTGAAGGCTCAAATAATTCAGCTATCAGTTGGCTCCAACCCTGCAGGGTTCCGGCTTCTTCTTCAATCTCCCCTTTACACGCTTCCTGCCATACCACTGTTTCCACCTCCACCCACTTCTCCAGATCTCTCCACCACGTTTCCATTTGGGGTCTATGACATGCCTTCCAACCCATCGCAATCCTTCTCTTTGCCAAGACATACGCTAGATCTTTCAATTTGCTCACGTGTTTAAGCTTGCGTGGTCTGGGAAACCTTCCTATCAAACAAGCCCACGCAGTATCCACCTTCATGTGGAGCCCTTTGTCTTCCATTTTCTGTGCTATTTCTCCCCAGTATCTCTCTATCAGTGGGCACGCCCAGAACATATGCACCATTCCCACATTTTCCTCATTACATTTAGGGCACGTTTGGTGTCCGGCGTTTTTAAATTTAGCTATCTTTTGAGGCGTCAGGTATGCCCTGTGAGTTATATACAGTTGTATCTGTGTAACCTAGCATTTCTCGATACTTTTTTATGATATCCTTCTGCTCTTTCCCATATCCCATCACTCATCGGGAGCCCTACATCTTCTTCCCAGTCCAGTCTAAGTTGCACCACCTCCTTGCCCACTTGGAACATTATCATTTCATATAACCTAGATGTTTCGTGTCCCCCTTCTGCTATATCATATATTGTATCTATAGTGGCGTCCGGTTCCTCCGCCAGTGCCACTTCAGACCAGGTGTCTTTAATTCGTTGCACCACTCCGTGATACGTAATATATTGCCCAACACTCAGCCCCATTAGTTCCACCAGCTCCCCAAATTCCAATATCTTCCCCTCCTGCCATCCATCCCCCATCGTTACTATCCCAACCGATTCCCATTGCTTCCTAATCATTAACCTCAGTTGCTTTTCTCTTCCCACCACTGTGACCAATGGGATCTGTGGGGAGCACGGGGATGGCTTCCCCATTAACCGGCACGCTCTTTGCCACATCTCCCACCCAAGGCCCATCATCCCCGGTCGGCCTTCCAACTCCGATCTAGGCAACCATACCATCTCTTGTAGGAAATATGGGGCGCAGTCTCTCTGAAACAGCCTGTGTTCTAAGTTAGGCTCTTCTGAGAGCCATTTAGCCATGTATTGTAATTGGCTCGCTACATAATAGACTTCCCACTTTGGTAATTAAATGCCTCCTTTCTTGTATGGATTTTGTAATTTCCACAGGGTTACCCTGTTCCTCATCCCGTGCCATAAGAATTCCCTGCATATGCCGTCCAGCCTAATAAAGAATTGCCTGGGTATTGCGTATGGGATATTTGCGAAGCAATGCAACAATCTGGGTAGCGGCACCATCTTGAGCATCGCTCCTCGTCCCATTATTTCCAAGGGGAGCTTCACCCAGAACTTCATGCTACTCTCTAGTTTCTTAACTGTTCTTTCTGTGTTATGTCTATGTTCAGCCTCTACAGTATTATATATGTCTACTCCCAGATATCTGAATGTGGCAACTTCCCACGGTATCTGTGGGGTCGGCAAATGCTCTAGCGGGAGCCCTCTATATCTACCCAATGGAAACATACAGGACTTACTGGGGTTCACTGTTATGCCTGATAGTTCTACAAACCTCTTCATCACCTCCAATATATATTGAAGGTTCTCTTCTGGGTAGTGCAAATACTGTAACATGTCATCTGCGTACAATGAAATTAAATGTGGTGTCCCCCCAACAACAATACCTATTGCATCATATTGCTGCCTTAGACAGATCACCAGGGGTTCCAAGGCTAAGATATACAGCATGGGGGACCATGGGCATCCTTGTCTAGTACCCCTACTGAGTTGCCATCTTTCAGAAACCACCTCTCCTGTTTTCACTCTAGCTAGTGGCGCACTGTATAACAGTTTGACCCATTTAAGATATCCTGGTCCCATGCCATAGTTGGCTAGGGCTGCCGTTAACCAGGGCCATTAGACCGAGTCAAATGCCTTGATCGCATTTAATGATGCTATCGCCATCTCGCCTGCCTCTCCATTAGCGTGTTCAATGACTCGGTGGAGTCGCCTAAGGTTATTTGTGATGTTCCTATTCGGGACATATCCCGTCTGATCGGGATGTATTTACTAATTAATGACCTTCTTCAGTCTATTTGCCAGGACCGCTGTCAGAATCTTGCTGTCTTGGTTTAACATCGACAAGGGCCTGTACGAGCCACAGTCGCTACCAGGCTTATTGGGTTTAGGAAGCGGTATAATAACCACTTCACATAAGGATTCCGGCAATTTCCCAGCTTCATACGCTTCATTAAGCATCTCCAGCAGCGGGGGGAGAACCTCTGTTATGTATGCTTTATAGAATTTGCTTGGGAGTCCATCAGTTCCCGGGGTTTTGCACGTGGCCAATTGCCTCACTACCTCTTCCAGTTCCTCCAGAGTGATCGGGGCATCTAGCTCCTTTCTCTCCTCTGCGCTGATCTGGGGTAATCCAATATCTTCCAATGTATCTCCTATCTGCTCACTGTCGCTTCCTGCCTCATCCCCCTACAGGAGTCTATAATACTCAAATTCCTGATTAACCCCTTCTTGTGTGTCTGCTACGCTCCCATCTTCTTTCACTATTGTTCTAATTGGGGGCCTAGAGGTCTTATTTTTATATAGCCATGCCAGGACTCTCCCTGGCTTGTCTCCTTCTGCATGTTGTCTCTCTATATACTTTTTATAATTGAGGTTGCATAATCTTTCCCAGTATACTGCACATTTCTGTTGCAGGCCGAGTACCTTTTCTGTGCCTTCCTTAGTCATACCACCCCCTTCTGAGACCCTTTCTAGCTCCTTTTCAGCTTCCTGCAACTCGGTCAGGATCCCATTCTGCAGCCCCTTGGACCTGGCTATGGCAATGTCCCTCACCACCACCTTGAAAGCTTCCCAGAGTGTGCCCGCTGTCTTAACACTACCAGTGTTTATCTCAAAATAACGTATTATTTCCTCTCGCATATCCTCCCTGAATACATTGTCTTTCAGCGCCTCTGCGCGCAAGCGCCATGTGGTTATCCTTCCCCGCGGGGGTTGGTATTGCCACACTACCATCAGTGGCGAGTGGTCTGAGAGGACCCTTGCTTTATATTCTGCATGCGTTATTTCAGGCATTAATAAATGCGTGGCAAACACATAGTCTAGTCTAGTATATAGGCCCTGAGGGGCCGCATAGTGTGAACATTGTCTATCCTGTGGATGGCGTGCCCTCCATGCATCATCCAGCCCAAAATCTGCCAATAATGACTGCAATGCCTTTGCAGCCGGAGTGGGTCTGTCTATCTTAGTGTCTGATCCATCTATCTTTGGGTTTAACACACAATTAAAATCCCCCCCCGCAGCAAAGCCCCCCCACACTCCCACTGAGTTTACCATACAGGGTTCTAAAGTACGCAGCCGTATCCTGATTCCGGGCATAAGTATTTAGAATACATATCTCCCTATTTTACACCAGCACTTTCATAACCACCATTCTACCGTCTGGCTCCTCAGCAGAGTGCAACACCTGGAACGGGACATGTGGGGCCACCCATGTAATTACCCCTCTTGCGTAGGCTGAGTATGCTGCCCCTACTACAGTTCCTTTCCACTTCTTCCGTATCACTTCCAGTTTTTCCTGCATTAAATGAGTTTCTTGTAACAAGGCTATGTCGACTTTCTGTCTGCGCAGGTACATCATAACCTTGTTTCTTTTCAAATAACTATTAAGCCCCCTGACGTTCCAAGAAACTATCTTAAGGTCTGCCATGGTGCATCTCGTTTCTCCCGGGGTGTAGGCTCATACCCAAACTGTACACACTCCCCAACTACAACAAACCACTGCACACAACCCCTTGTCTCCCCCTTCCCCACCCTGCCCCAACCCCAACAAGTGCCAAGCTCCATCCCTAGATCTCAGGCTCCCCCGCGTTTGGACATACCCTGGAACACCCCGGCCAAGACCCCAGCAGGGTGTCACTGCACTATCGGTGACCTAACTAAACTCTAGATGGGGGTATAGAAATTAGCTCTACAAGGCTCCCTACCAAACAATAGTCACAGTGCTCAGGGATCATGTTCTTTTCCAACCTAGTCCTACCAGCCCATAAGATGCATCAGTTACTATAATCAAGTCCCATAGTCTTAAGCCACGACACCCACAGCTGCCCCCACTGCGCATTACTTATCTCCTTCTCCTCCTTCTCCCATCTGGATGTCCGACTCCTGGGGGCAGCCTTGCGTGTCGAGCCACCCCATAGCTTCTTCCGGATTTTCAAAAAACAAAGTTCTGTTTTTGTGGAAAACTTTTAACTTTGCCGGGTAAAGCAACATGTACTTGTGGCCCGCTTCTCGCAGTCTTCTCTTGACAGTCCCAAAGTTCATTCGGCTCCGCTGCACCATCAGGGCATAATCCGGGTAAGCTGTTATGTTTGCCGTTCCTCTTTGTATTATTCCACCTTTACGGAAGTGTTCCAGGATCCTTTCTCGATCTCGGTTGTTAAGGATCTTGGCAATCACCGGCCTAGGTGGATTGCCCGGCGGCGGCTTCCTCGTTAGAGCCCTGTGCGCCCTTTCCACCGCAAACCCCTGGGACAAAACTCCTCCAGTTATCTCCTGCAACAGCATAGATTCAATAAACTCTGTGGGGTTGTGGCCCTCTGCTCCCTCCAGCAAGCCGGCAATGCGGATATTATTCCTCCAGGCGCATCCTTCCGCCTCCTCCTCCCTGTTCTCCAAGTTGCCCATGCGCTGCACCAGGGCGTGAAGTTCTGACCTGTGTGAAGCACAGTCCCCCGTGTTCGGGCCCACCTCTTTCTCAAGGTTCTCTGTGCGCTCCGCCAGTGACCTGACATCCTGCCAGAGAAGATTCACATCCTCTTGCACCACCCCAACTTTGAGCTCCAGCGCTGTTTTCAGTTCGGTCACAGCCAGTTCAAGCTTGGTCTCCCAAGCCACCTTCAGGTCAGCGATCGCAGCAAGGACCTCCTGGTTCCTGCCCATGACGGCCACGCTCCCAGCGGGGGCCCTGTCCTTGCTCCTGGCTCCTTCCGGGCTGGGCGGCGTCCTGGCGTATACGTCTAGCGTAGGCTGCTTGCCCTTCAGTCTTGGAGGTTTGTTGGACATGGCGCTGCAGCTAAAGGTCGTAGGTCAGCCCCACCACTCGTGGTCTTCAGTCCTAGCGGGAGCAGACTTCTGTTGTCGCCCGAGCCCAAGGGGTCCGCCCCAGGAGCATCTAAAGACTACCTCTTAGCTGCAGGAATGAATTTTGCCCTCCGGCGTAACCGTGTGGATCCCCTCTCCAACTCTGCTGTGCACCCAAGAGGATGCCTTGAGATTCGTGCCTGGTTCGCCAGCTGGTGACTGCTGCAATGTAAGGTTCCTGGTCTCAGGTGTCAGGCCATACCTATGGTCCCTGGAGTATCCATTTTCATCCTGAGTCTGCCGCCTACGGGGCATGCAAGCCGGCCAGCACAGGCCGCGTAGCACTTTGTTCACAAGTGTACCAAGGTTCGGTACAATATATCCTCCTCCACACCATCTGGCTTTTATGTTGCCGGTAGCCACAATGTCACTACTCGCAGACTTGCTTCTGCTGATTCCTGCTGCGACTAAATCTCAATCATCCAAAGCTGCAGGCTCCCTTACCCCCGTCACAGCTGTGTGTGTCTTTCACTTCTGTGTCAGCGCCATCTTCGTTGCACAGATGTGACTGTCGCCAGACTTCATGTACACAGTATTTCGCCTGGGGGCATATTCACCATCAATCTCTGCTCCTTACGTGCCTCACATCTTCTGATTTCCATAATTTCTAGGCAAAGTGTCTTTTAATCATTACAGCATCATTTTCATGCGAGGATGGATGACGGATCACAGGAGCCCGAGGGTTCTGTGGCTTACTCCATGGCTCTGTTAGCCATGCCCCGCGCCTTTTACAGTTGTACTTTTTTTTGTCCCGTCTCACCCAGGTGCTTCGTTTTGTCTGCTCTCGCCTTTGATTCAGTCGTCTCTATGCAGAGTGCGAGGGATCTCCCTCCTGGGGGGGTGCACACCAGTCCTCCCCCTTTAGCTACACCTAGCTTCTGAGGGTATTCTTGTGTTCCGAGTGGTTATGCTTCTATTCTAAGCAGTTCATTCTCCTCTCGCTCCCGCGGCCGTCTGTTACGCCCCAGTGCACGTTGGTGCTTTGGTCCGCTTGCTGCGTGTTACATGAGAGACTGTTCCTACTGAGCATATACTGTCTGTTATAAAGTATTTCTCCAACATCGTTCCGTGTCCACCCCACGGTATGTCTTTATAAGCAACTTCTCCTCCTGCCCTTCACATGCGCCGCGGCTGCCCCTGGGTCCGTGATGCACTCCTTGTCCCCGTGGCTGTTCTACTGCGTGGAGCCTTTGTTCTGCTCCTGGATGGGCGCCATCTTCGAAGTTCATCTTACAACAGGCTTTTCTTGTACCACAAGTGATTGTGCTCCTACCTTCGGCTGTTCTCCTCTTGCCATAGAGGCTGCCTGTTATGCTTCAGTGCACGTCTTCGCTCCGGTCCGCTTGCTGCGTGTTACCCTAGGATCCGTTCTTACAGAGCATCTTCTGACTGTTATAATGTATCCTGGTTAGATACTTTCTGCCTTCTCTCCAGCGCCCGTCAGCGCTGATGCTAGTGTTTCTTGTGAGCGGCTACTCCCCATACACTTCACGTGTGCCACAGCTGTTCCTGGGTCGGTGATGCTCTCCTTATCTCAGCGGCCTATCCATTGATTGGAGCCTTTGTTCTGCTTTTGGGTGGGAGCCATCTTCAGTGTTTGTACTCAGGGACCGCCAGACTTCACGATTGTAATATTACTGCCCGCCAGCGTTATTCTTCCCCAGCTGTGTACCGCTGCATGCTCCTCATATTCATATAGACGTGGCTTCAGATTTACTTGTTTCTGCTTGCATTATGAGCCTGTTTTCAGTCAGATCGATGTCGGCTCTCAGGAGCTCACGGGATCCGCATCTTAGCTCATGGCCATGTAGCCACGCCCGCATGCTTGGCTAACTATCGCCCAATGTCCATCACTCCTTTCCTGGGCAAACTCCTGGAAAAGCTGGCCATCTCCCAGCTTAATATTCAAACTGAATCTGTTGGTTGTCTCAGTGACCATCAATCTGCCTTCAGAGCTGCCAGAAGCAAGGAAACTGCTCTCCTGAACATCTGTGAAGACCTGCCCTCTAACTTTGATTCCAACACCCCCCATGTCCTCATCTTACTTGATCTCTCTTCTGCCTTTGACACGGTCAACCATGCCTTCCTGCTCAACCGTCTCCGTGATAACCTGGGTAGCACCAATCAGACCCTGGCTTGGCTGACTTCTTTCGTCTCCCATCGACCCTCTCAGGTCGAACTTAAGTCCTTCCTCTCCTCTATCTCTATCTCTATCTCTATCTGTGGTGTTCCCTAGGTATCTAACCTCTCTCCCTGGCTGTTCAACCAATACCTGGCACTTCTTGCCCACCGCATTGCCGCTCTCTGCCCCAACCTTCAGTGCTATGCGGATGACACTTAGCTCATTTTCTGGCTCCCTTCAGCCACCTCTTCTCCTTCTCTCATCTCTGACTGTCTGTCTGCTATCCAGGAGTGGTGTGCCTTCAATGATCTCTGCCTTAATGCCAGTAAGACTGAGATTCTCTTCATCGGCACACCCGCTCCCTCCTTGCCTGTCACTCTCTGGCCGTTCTCTCTTGGCCCTCCTCCTGCTCCCACCTGTGAGGGTAAAAACCTCAGGGTCATCTTCGACTCCATACTCTCCTTCTCTCCTCACATCTCTGACGTCTCCAAGAAGTCACACTACCAGCTGCACCTACTCAGAGGTATTCTTCCTTTCCTCTCCTTCCCCCAGAAGCTCACTGTCTCCAGAGCTCTGGTTATATCTAAGCTGGATTAATGCAACAGCCTTTTTCTAAATCTGCCTGCCTGTACTCTCCGCCCTCTGCAATTCATCCAAAACAGGACTGCGAGATTTGTCCTTGAACTCAAGCCCAGGGATCGTATCTCTCCAGAACTGAAATCTTTGCACTGGCTCGCAGTGGCTGCGAGGATTAAGTTCAAAACCCTCTGCATTGTCCACAAGGCCTTCTGGGGCCTGGGGCCTCAATACCTCCAACTCTCTCTTCCTAAATATCTTTCTTCTCGATACCTTCGCTCATCCGCCTCCAACTCTCTCAGGATCAGTCGCTTCTCCAAGCAACGAATTGGTGGTAGATCTCTTTCCTATGCTGGGGCCTCCCCATGAAACAGCCTCCCTGCCTCTCTGAAAATTGAGGAGAACCATTTCCGGTTCCGGAAGCACCTCAAGACCTTCCTCTTTGCTTCTGCTTTATCTCCTCCTCTCCCCTGCTGATCACCTGGCTGAAACTGAAACTGCACTGGTCACCTGGCTACCCTCTGTTCTTGAGCCCAGGTCTCCTCCCCGTCAGTTGAACATTTGCACTGCCCCCTGGCAACCCTTGCACTCTGGGGCTGTTTTCTGTATCCCTACAGCCCCCTACCAGCACTTACACCTGATGTCTGCACTTACCCTTGCACCTGCCACCAGCTGGCCGCTCTTCTTATTTATTGTTTTTTTTAATCATTTTTATTTATATCTGTTTATCCTATGTACTGCACGATCTTCTCCTCCTTTCCCCTTGCACTTTTCCACTCCCTCCCTCCCCTGCACTTGCGCGATCTCAATGTCACCTGGCCTAGTAAGATCGCTGTCTGTCTTCCCTCTGTTCCCCTCCCTTGCCTCATTGCGCCTTGAAACACTTGTGTATAGGTGCGTTATAAATGCCATATCATATCATATCATGTGCGTGACACTCAGATCTTGCGCTGCATAAAACAAATGATATTACATAGAGTAAGAACAAAATTAGCATTCAAAGACAAGCATTTAATGTTGTGCAGAGACAGCTCACTGGGGGTTCTCCTCGATGCATTCGCTGCGTTCCTTTTAAAGGTTTTCAAGAATGATAGCAAGGTGAAAAAATATCAAAACAATCATCCGAAGAGCCCCACCAGGTTCTCTGGACCTATTAAACCAAATTACAGCCCAATCTGGCATGTCCTATCTCAGCAGGTACCAAACCCATTTTACAAGCTTCAATTCTCTTTTTTCTGTACCGTTGGGCCCCGTCTCATTACAGACACTAGTCTATCATCAGTGAAAATTGTTTCTTAATAGCACCAATTTGACCCAGACGTGACCTGCCAACTCTATTGAAAGATCTGAAAAGGATCTGATTCTTCAAAGAAAAGGTGTTTCTCTTGAAGGTCTGTTTTTTTTTAGTAAGGTAGTGATCGAAATGAATTAGGGTGGCTCTGCTTTCTCTCGTATTTCCGTCAGTTAGACCATCTGACTGTAAAGCAGGCCCTTGTTTTTGCATCCCCTATGCACTGCTTATGTCTGTGCCTGTGGAAACAGCAACTGATCGTTGCTGCACCAATTTCATTGCCGATAATTAGGAACGCAGTGTTCATGCGGTCATTCGATATAGGGCCTGATTCAAAGAAGCCTTTTTATAATGGTGCAATCCCTGTGAAAAATGCTGCTTGAATCAGGCCGATCGTTCCTAATAGCATAAGCATCACCTTTGTTTTGGTCACAAGATTTTGAAGACTTCTGAAAGCATTGGTAATGGCTGCACTGTACACTAGTGGAAAGCAAGCTTAGCAGTCTGTCTTTTCTTCCCTTGAAGATTCCTCTCAGCAGTCCCAGTCATAGACTTTGGAGAATGCACTTGCGCGATCAAGCTTTCGATGGCGGTTTCAAGGCTCTTTCAGACATTTGGAACACGTAAATCCTAAAGGTATTTTCCTCCAGGTTGCAAGGTTCCATGTTTAGTCGTTACACATTTGAGGTCGCCCGGAAATAATGCCACATGTATTGTGCCACTCCTGCAACTTCACCCACCCCCTTCACCTTTCTGTTCTGCCTCTCTCCTTCCTTTCTTGGGGGCTTCCCTTCACATGTATTGTGCCACTCCTGCAACTTCACCCACCCCCTTCACCTTTCTGTTCTGCCTCTCTCCTTCCTTTCTTGGGGGCTTCCCTTCACATGTATTGTGCCACTCCTGCAACTTCACCCACCCCCTTCAGCTTTCTGTTCTGCCTCTCTCCTTCCTTTCTTGGGGGCTTCCTTTCAAGCCCCCCTCCTTCGTTAGCCCCGGGAACTGCCACGCCATGCCCCCACACACCCATTTGTGGCTGCGGACGGATACTTGTAGACCAGTTGCCCCCACTTGCGTTGCCACCAGTTGTCATTTGCCTCCCTCCCCTGTCCATCACAGAGTGTGTTGATCTTGTACTGGCTACAGTGGTTGTGGGTTTCTTACTTTTCTGATTTGTGGTAGTGTTCGCCTGAACAGCACAAGTTCCCTGTGACATATTCGGCCCCTTCACAACTTCCTAAATTGGTTCAATTTCTTTTTCAGTCGCTAGGAAGGGAATACAAAAATTAATGATTCAGCACTTATGAAAGCAACCCAAATTGATGCCAGTGGCCCAGTTACAAGGCCTATTCTTTCTTTATGAACACACATCACAAATGTCTCCTTTGGCCTCATTACTGTTTAACAATGCTCACTATAAGGTTCAAAGACCCTTCTCCAACTATTCTATCACGGGCCTTGTTACGAGTTTGCAAGTGTGCTTCAAAAGTGGTGGTAAAGCTTTTACCAACACTGTTTTGGTGGTAACAGAATTACTGATGTTTAACTGCAACGCTCAATTCCAAGTTTGGCGGTAAAGTGGAGAAACCAAATATCTGCAGATTTACATCACTGTATACTGCTCACAGAAAAAACAACAAAAAACCCAATGGAGTCCTATGGACTCCAAAAACTGGGAATTCCAACACCCTATCACCACGCGTAATCCCGTGGTAATGCCACAGGACCAAGTGGTGGTAGATTTAAACAGGTTTGGCAGTTAATTGGCAGATTAACTGCCGATTTACCACCAAACTCGTTATGAAGCCATTTGTCTTCAAACTATGTTTCACATTTAACATAAGAGATGGATACAACCAACAGAACCACATTCTCATTCTTACACTTACTCAGATTAGCTGCACTTGAGCCCACACCACTGAGTCCTTCAAGGCGTCTTGGATCCACTACAGCCAGAAACTGTTTCTATAGTCAGTATTCGTGATCACAAGGTGGACCGCATCCTGCTTTTTTACGATCTTCTTTGCACCGGAGGAATTTTGCACATAATTTGGCCTGCAAATCGTACCATATTTTCTTTGTGTCGTCAATGGTACACATCTCGGTTGCAGTGCCGTCGCTGGGGGTGGGGTGGGGAGGGCATGCCCCCCCTCTGAAATCCTGTGCCCCCCCTACCTAAGGCGTGCTGTGCCCGTGTTCTCTGTTCGTGGAGTTATTTGTGCCACTCACTAAGGCAAATGTCTGCATAGCACACAGCAAATACTCTCCTTTGGTCTTAAAGCTAGCAGTGATCTTGGTATGCATTCTGGCATCTTTATGAGCAGGAGCAAGAGCCACTTCTCAGATGTTCCTGCCCGGCTTCTGCACAGGGACCTCCATAGTGTGCAGAGCAGCTTGCAGATACTCCCATCAGACTGTAATGCACGAAACTGCTAATGATGGGCCATTAGTCACTGAATGGTTTTGTGCCTGCATTCTTGTTAGGCAGAATTATATGCAGTACCCTTTGGGAACACCACACACAATTAAGACTACAAGTGACAGTACAATTTCACCTTTGGTACAAGCCTATACTACACAGTTAAAGTGGTAGCTGTAGCAAAGCAGCCAGACTTATCTCAAGAGTAAGTGAGCAGTATCAAATAGTTACACAAAGGACAGCAATTACTATGATTCAGGCAAACACTGACTCAAGGTTTTCAAGTAAAAGAATATACATTTATTTCACTCTTCAGTTATATAACATTACACTATTATAAGCTGACTAAAATCACTTTCTTAATACACCACACCACTTCCCTTAAATTCCAGACAAGTTAAGCTCACAAAATGAAGTGTGAGCAAAATGGCACTCCAGCAATTTAAAAGGGAGGGAAAGACAAAAGTTAACAGAAATGGATCCACACCAACAGGTAAGTACTCAGGGCAAGCGAAAAAGAGAGACTATAATGATAAAATCAGATAGAAAATGCTTAGGGCCAAAGTCAATGGTTCAAAAGTATTTTGCTCAAGATAATACAGTTCAGGGTAGTTCACAGTAAAGTTCGTGCCACTATTTCCGGACGAGGTTGGTTGGTAGAAAAGTTAGTTCAAAGAGAAGAGAAGGACAAACCCTCGGATTGGAGAAAGATTTCAAACACTTTTACCGCAGCTGAACGAAACGCATAACCGGATTTGCACAGTACCTTAAAACGGAGAGGGGGCTGTAGTTGAGGCAGATGTTCCTGGTAGTTCCTGCAGGCTCACGGTTCCTGAAGCGACTGTCGGACTGATCAGAAGTAGGAAGACTGGAGGGTCCTGCACTACCCAGGGATGAAACCAGCAGCAGCGCCAAACAACACATAAAAGGTGCGCTCCTTAAAACCCAAGCAGGGTCCGACCTTCCTAGCTATCCGGTCCACTGTAGCTCTGTACAGCGAATTCGACCAGAGGAGGGGTCCTGGCTTGCAGTTTGGGTGAACTGGTTGGTCCCACCAGCTCAAGGGAAGAAGTTTCCTGGAGGATCTTCTCTGTCTGGAGATTCGGACCTGCAGCAGGGCTTCACCGGGCGGTTCAGTCGTTGTAGGGGTCCTCTTCTTCAGGTTCCTCGTTGGTTCTTTCGTTCCAGTGGCGACTCTGCTCTTCCAGTCCCAGAGACCTGCTTTTTATGCAGTTTTCCCCCCATTCATAAAGCCTGGCTGTCAATCACACAGCAGGGTGGCTGGCCTGGCAAGGCCAGTCCCCTTAGCCAATCAGACAAGAGTGTGACTTAGGTTACCAAGCGAACCCATGGCAGGGGTCCGAAAACCCCTCCCTCACATCCTGCCTACCCAGACTTTCAGGCGCCTAAAGGAGGGCTTCTGTGTGTAAGCCCGCCAAAAGGCGATGAACAAAGGGACCAAAACTTGTTTTTCGCGCAGAGTAAAACACGAGAAAGACTTTAACCAAAAGAAATGGCGAATAAACCCGGCCGGAGCCAAAATAAAATGTATTTGGTTAAGCGGCTTTATGTTTGAGGCTAATATAATAGCTTAAAACATTACCACGTTTATATGAGATCATCGCGGTAGAAAAGTTAGAGTAGATACCACTGCCACCAGCCAAGTCTTAATGTAAAGGGAGCAAAGCAATGCCCCAAGAGTCACAGACAAAAAGGGATAAGAATTAACGCTTACTCCATGGAAGATGGGGCGTACTGGGTCTGTGGTTTAAAGTGACTAAGGTAAAGTTAATGGCAACTTTACCCTTTTCTGGGGGTCTCTAGTCAGCCCCAGAAAATGGAGTCAGTGGGAAGTCAAAAAGACAACCCTGTGTCACTGCACTGAAAGTGCTGTGTTACACACATGAAAAATATGGTGCCCTGGAGTAGGTGAGGCTCCAGTGCCCAAGATCACACAGAAAGTAGAAATACACATAGCAAAACATATGTAAGAGTGGGAAAACAGGCTCACACTCTTAGCAGGTGAAAAAAAGAAATCTTAGAAATCCGGCAAAGCTTCTGAGGGACTCAGTAGGTAAGGGAAATCAACCATTTATGAGAATTCTCCCTAACAATTCTGATGGGAGGGGAGGTGCAGTGGGGTGTGGGTAGTTGGTGTGCACAAAAGCCTCTCTGGAGTGCTCGACACGTCACACATTGCGTTTCATAGGCACCCCCACCCACTTTTGTCTGTGACCCCCTCCTTTTGTCTTTGGCCCCCTCTGTGCCCCTCCTAAATTTCATTCCTGGCGACACCACTGCTCTGTTGACAACACAGTTGATGATGTCACTCATTGTCTGTCAAATTTTGTTTCTTTTTCTGTAAGGGAGTGCAATGTACGTTGCTGCCAAAAGAAAAAGCTTAGTGCTTGAACATTTCTTCCACGAGACTGTCCCAAGTGACATTCGGAAACATCTGCTTACTCATATGAAATGTTGACCATGCAACCATTTTCTTCCACTTGGATGTGTGGAAAAAGACGTGTGGAAACAACAACCTTGGTGCCGATTCAGAAGTCTGTGAGTGTTTATTATGTAGGGTGAAACAGCTCCTGAAATAATAACACACATTTGTTTTTCATGTGCTAGAAAAGAAAATAGGCAGTATTACCATTCATTTCCACAAATCAAGTGGTACCAAGTTTTCATACGAAATTTGTGTGCGTGCACCACTGCTTAGGAAACGCCACACCACAAACAACTTTTTGTAGCAATGCGAAATGACAAGTAGGCTGTTTTATGTCTGTAAAAGGCCGAATATTCTTTACCACTCAAAAGTTCACAGCTATGCAGGCGTTGCGGGATTCTTGTGATCAAAAACAACCACTGTTTAGCATTTCTAGTAGTTAGAAAGAAAATAAGCGTGAACACAGACTACAACAAAATCCAGCCGTGGTCGTTTGTGGTGGAAGCCTACTGGCAATATCAGCAGCATCGTTTGTAACACAGCACCTCTTCCAGGGCACATTTCTTTAGCGACTAATTATTTCCTTATTGTCACATTTCGACAGACATTTCAGAGCAGAGGCATTTCCGTATTCAGCTCTTTACCAATTTTCCTCTCACAGGTTTTGAAGCATTCAATCTTCAGCCCACTACAGTGTTTCAATTAATGTTGTGTTTTGTTATAGAAGTCATTTAGATCTCTCACAAGAGCTTTTGTTGCTGTGAAAAAGTTCAAGGGGCTTCTCGGAGTGGCAGGACGCCCCCCAGAGGCAGGCAGCACAGTCCCCAGGTGCTTTATTTGCAAGGGGGGCTGTGCCGCCTGCCTCTTGTCAAGCTGTGCTTTTCTACGGCGCCGAGTACATGTTTCCAGAGTTTTCTTGGAGGATTCCATGCTGCTCCGTAACGGCAGCACAGAGTGCAGTGCAGGGGGCCAAGCTCACGCCGCTCCACGAGCGTGGGAATAAGGATTGGTGGCACGTGCCTCCCCACATCATGGCACTGTCTCTCAGCAATTGACAGGGTGTAGGGACTAGTGGTGTACCGAATAGTGAAATTGCTATTCGGCCGAATACCGAATAGTTAGCCAAATAGTTTTTCTTTTTTTATACTTTATTTATAATTTTTATAAACATATTACAATCAATCATTGAAATCAAAGAATGAAAGAGTACAATAAAACAATAAAAGGAAAACAAAAAGTATCTAATACCACACAGAAGTAAAGAATCAGTCCCTCAAGATTCTTTAAAATATTATGAAACAATAAAGAACAACAAAACCACAAGACAAATCAAGGCAAAGACAAGACATAAAACACACACCCATCTCCCAACCAGCTCAGAATGAGAAAACACTCATACCTTGATTTGTAATCAATCACTTCCATAAAATTCATTAAAAGGTCCCCAAAGTTCCTCATAAATTGTTCCGAATAGTTGGTTTTTTAAATTCATTGTCCAGCACATGAGAAATACTGCTTCGCAAGACAGTAAAGAGCATGTGAATGCACGCATCATGGATGCACACATTGAGCTGCCCTTTTCAACCCCATTTGAGCATTTGCACAACCAAAAGAGGCCCTAGAAATAATTTTAAAATTGGACCCATATTACACATTTTCAGCAAGCCTAACCTTTTTCCTATGGGAAAATGTTTCTTCTTCTTTTCTTCCACATTATTTCGTCCAACGTGAGTATACTTCGACCTTTGATACTTGTCTGACTTTAAGCCCACTAGTGTCCTTTAACACTCCTTTTTTTGGATTCTTTTTTAGATCAGGGGTTTTCCCTGGCCCATTCATTGCTGAACAAAATGGCTGGCCACACTACCAAACTGGATCCCTCCTCAGTATTTACTCGTTAACTGTGTTGAGACCCTTGCTGGTAAGATACAGCTATGCTTTTTCTTACCTACCTATCCATTCCAATAATTTTTTACAATAATTTTTTTTCAATAGGACCTCCGCATATTCTGACGCGAATAGACAGAGGATCTACTTCCCACCTTCTCCATGATGCAAAACTATCTTTTTGATGACTGATATAATCTAAACCGTAGGTAAATGTTCTCTTGGAATATTGACATGCCCTATTTGTGACAGCAATTACTTTATTGACTATTGGGTTTAACAAAACATACCAAATAGACATTATATGTGATTCACCTTGTGATGGACTTTTTTGTACAGACAGGACACAGTGGCCCTCATTAGGACCCTGGCGGATTTTTACCGCCATCCACGGACTTTCCGGCCATGGCGCAAAGTCCCTTTACGCCATGGCGGATGGCGGACTTACCGCCCCATTCCGAGGTCGGCGGGGCGGTAAGTCCCCATTGTCCCATTTACCCTTCCCCATTCCCATTTCGGCCCCATAGGGCTCAATGGGAGTGGGGAAGGAGTTAATTACGCCACCGTAAAATACGGTGGCGTAATTAACACCAAGGTCCCAGAGCGCCATGGATTTTTCCGCCCGCAAAAAGCGGGCGGAAAAGTGTCCATGGCGCTCTGAAAACTCGTAGTTGGCGGTAAGGGGTCGGCGCAGCTAACGCTGGCGCAAACCCCTTACCGCCAGGGTCCTAATGAGGCCCAGTGTGTCTATGAGGAACAAATGAATGAGCGTGATATGGGTTTCTTTCTGGATCTTTATCCACAAAATTAGGTGTTATGATATGACTGACTTGATTACCTTTGTAAAAGTATATAAGATATTCTGCATTGAGATGATTTGTTCTAATGTGGATTTATTTGAATGTTATGTTTTTCAGAGATTGTTTGAAAAGTTTGAAAATTTTGAAAATTATGAAAATTGCCCCTGAAGAAGTGAACTAATTCACCAAACGCGTAGGGGTTCCAAATAAATCATTGGATTTAAACTAATATACGTTTTGTCATTGTGTATATTTCTACATATGCAATTGAACAATTATTATTGATCATTCTACTGTTAATCTCAATCGAATATATTACCCAATCTTCTATTTAATAGAAAAAATTAATAATAGGACTCATTATTGAGCCACCCATAGAGTGCAGAGGATGTGAGTTCCCAGATTTGGGAACTTGACTTTTGTTTTACGTCTTTGCAGCCCATATGCCAGGGCTGTCATCTTTCTCCTCCGCACCTTAAAATGCATTATTCCCTTGTATAAAATCCATTTATTATATACACACAAAAATCAGGTGTGTCGATTGATCTACTCATATTGTGTGCCGGAACATACCAATATGGGTCATTTAATGGGGCACGCGTATGTTTGTGAACAGAGATTTATAAATCAGTGACTTTCAGAGCATTACATCTATTTCCAAGACCTTTGCCGAGCAGAGTCTTACCATATAAGTTTGTCTACAATGCCATGATGTCAGATGAAAGTTGAAACGTCCCGGATTTTCCCGGCCGCTGTGCAGGGTATTTTTGCTTGTGTTGCTTGCAGCAGCCAATAAACTGATAGCTTACTGGCTACTGTTGCTTTCCTTGAACAGTGATCAGCAGGCAGGTTGGACTTTTCTAGGGTAGGGAGCCCACCAGAGCAACAGTCAGTAAGTTGGATGGCAAAGCAACTGACTGCATGAATATGGCAGGAAACATAGGCAGGCTGGGAGCTGGCAGCAAGATAGAGAACCCAAAAGTTGCCAGGGAAAGGAAAAAAAACAAGTAACGGGTTAGAACTGCAGCGAGGTGGGTCAAGAGCAGAGAATCAGGTAAAAGGAACAGAGGGGTCAGGTTAGGGAGAGAAAAGATACACAGTGAACAAAGAAGACAGCTAGAAATAACCGCTCTTGAGATGCAGAGTTTGCTTGAATCAGGGACAGCTTTATCGGGGAGGCCGCCACCAGAACGAGGCTCAGCATCGGTGGCGGCATCCTTTGTCATGGGGCTGGCCGCTGTAACGTGCGTACTGCAGTAAGAGCTGCGTCCACCAAGAAATACAAAGGCAAGATGGCGTTGACCCAGCCGGGTGATACATGCCAGGGATTCCTATCCGGTTCCTGCCTTAGGCCACGGCCCCGACCTGGCTGAGATCCAGCTTGCGGTCCGGACAGCATAGCGGTTAAAGCAACCATTCCCCTGCGTCTCCAGGTAAGTGTTTGGTGTGGGGGGTGGTATGTGTCACATCTCTGAGGAGGGGCTCGTCCCCCATGCATTTATTTGTGTTTGTTGCAGAGCCTTTTTGGGTCCGCAATAGCACTTATCTTTGCTTTATCCTTGATGCACAGTTACTGTGCACCAAGGGTAAAGCAAACATGATAAGTGTTATTAAGTGGCTAGGCTGGCCTACATTGAATGTACGTCAGTACCCTTGATGCATAGTACAAAAATGTTCCTACTGCATTAAGAAAGTATATGCAGACTGGAACCTCTAGTGTCAGTTTGCATATACTTTCTTAATGTGGCATGGTATCATTTACTTGCCATCAAGGGAAAATCAAACATAAGTGTTATTACATGGCTAAACTGTCCTACATTTGTAGTGTCAGTCTGCATTTATTTTCTTAATGTGGCATTGTGACGAAATGGATTCTGCTCTGCAGGAGTACAAGGATGAGTAGGGGCAAAAACGCCCACTCACCACTCACACTTCTACAAACCAAGAGCCAACACAATCATAAAGGTAAAACAGGCACAGTTAAGAGATACACCTCCTTTGCCTTTTGTGGTAACATGGGCTGAGGGAAAGCTATGCTCTTAAGACGAGTGTGAATGTGATTCTGTAGTGGCCCAAACAGGAAAGTATAACAGTCCCAAAAAAGGGAATGTCCAATCAAGGTCCTATATATAAAAAATAGGTATACTTTAATTAAACACACCATCTGCAAGAATAACTAAATAAGAAAACACTACAGAAAACCCGCCCATGAGGAAACAATGGAGCACTCTGAGTAATTAATCTGGGGTGTAAGGCAATTAAAAACCACTAAGTTCTTTAAAAAGTTTCTTGGATGCACAAATTGAATCAGTAACCTAACCAGTCTCTAGGGCCCAGAACTGGACCTAGGGGGCAGTTAATAGTCAATACCTTTTTGCAGTTCTTGTCAGTTTGACAGGGTTAAACCCGGCTTTGAGCAGTGATGCGAGGAGATCAAGCTCTGTTCGGGTACGTTAGATCATGCGTGCCCAAGCAGCAAGCGAGCGTCAAGCAGCAAGCGAGCGTCAAGCAGGTTCAAATGTGGCAGCTCAGCACGGTTCAGATACAGCATTCGTCAAATCAGGTTGCACTGCTCACCAGAATCTCTTCGTAGTAGATTCAGGTCGAGTCAGATTGTAACTGCCGGGAAAGGTGATCCTGTTGCTCCAACGTGCAGTTCGACGAATCAGCAGTTGAAAAGCGAGTCAGGTCAAGTCATGGTGTAACCCCTGGTTTGGGTTGGCAAGTGACTCTCCAGCAGTGCAGGTTGGGTCCCAGTGATGAGCAGTTGATTCAAGGCTAGAAGGTGACGGGCTTAGCAAGGGCACGATGCAGCGTGAAGCTGGTTCGAGATGCAGACAATGCAATTTGAATGGTCGGAGGCTTGCCAAAGGCATCCCCGGAGGCATACTTCTGGTTTGATGCACGAAAACACGGTTTGACAACAGTTCATCCAGCTAAGTGCAGCAGAATAGGGTGCTTTAGCTGAAACTGGTCCTCTAGATGCTGTGAAACCCTCTCAATGGGACGAGTCCTTTCAGAGATTGCTCTCCCAGCTTTGGGAGATTCTGGTGTAGAGTGGCGGATCCTGGTCCACAGCAAGAGTCACCTCCAATATGCCCTGTGAGTGTGTAGGGGGGCAGGTTGTCCTCTGTCTTGGACTGCTCCTTCTTCACCTCAGTGGTGGAAAGTACAACTCTCCCCAAAAGAGGTGCAGTGAATCCTTCCCAGGTGTTGTTCCAGATTGAATTCAAGAAGTGGTGGGAGACTCCTTCTTTTAAAGGTAAACGTCCACAGTTGATTGGACTAAAGCTAGCCTGACTTAGTGGTCCAATCCCTGTTCTTGAAAGAAGTGGACTGTGCCCTTCTGACAACACACCCAAAGTGCTTTGCTCCAGAGGAAGTGGAGGGGAGAGGAAGGAGAGACAGAGGCAAAGAGAAACAAAATGGTGGAAGTCTCCTTCCACTATACATGTGAGCAAAAGGGGCTGGTTAGGAGCACATCAAGCCTATCTGCGGGCTGAGAAAGCCAGAAGACCACATTTCCCATGAGGACATGGAGTCTTGGAGGATATGCGCACGCCCTCACGTGCTATTTAAACCCCTCCCCGGCCGGTGCTGCTTGTTGGTGATTGTTGGTGTTGCAGGCACGCGCCGGAGGAGAGCAGGTTGCGAAGCTGATGGACCCAGGCCCCGGTGGTGAGGAAAGGTGCAGAACAAGGTTGACGGAGTTGGTAGAGCCTCGGCTTCCCCTCTGTCCCTCACATAGGCACAGGACAGCCTGATGGTGATGGCGGTGTGACCGCTCAACGTGGGAACTGGATTGCCTGGGGAGGTGCTGTAAATCAATCCAATGTTACCAGTGTCTCAACGCTATTCCTTTCACAAATGCTAATTAGTGCATGACGCGGAGCGCAGAGGCACTGGGTGTTTGCTGCCACGTGCGCTTCACTGGAGCACTATCTCATGAGCTCTAATTTGTGCAAGCCGCAGAAAGCTGAGATTTAGGTTCTGAACGTTCTTTGTATGCAAACTCAAGTGTGAGGGACGCAATGTATTGTTCATGGCTGCTTGCTCTTGTCAACTCCTAAGGGGGAAAGCATTTTCAAGTCACATTGCAAGTCATAAGTGCATCATATGGAAATCACCGCTGCCAGGTGGCAAGACAAGGGGTGTCCTGAGGACCAGTTGGGGTTCTATTTGAAATATATGCAAATGTGCACAGTGTTTTCCTCCTGTATGTCCCTCTTCATGTTGTGTGCTATAGCTGTTGTCAGAAGGTTATTCTGATGACATATCATGTGCTTATGTTAGTCGCTGGATTAGGAATGAAAGGTGTGTGATACAGGTTCTAGGGGCAATATCCTAATTAAGAAGGGTGTTGTACTGCTGCAAGGTGTAGGTGGAGGAGGTATTTCACGTTACATGACTGTGTTGCATGATGGGCATGATTTGTCCCTTTACCCGCCATACTTATCCAATTCAAGAAACCTAAACCTCTTCCCGGTTACCCTAAACACCCCCTACATATCCACAACTTCTCCCTAACCCTCTTCCCTACATTGGTTGCCTCGAGGTTACCTGTGTATACTAGAATCAGGAGCCCGTGTCAACCAAGGTGGGAGGGATCAACTGCATTTGGCATCCATGGTCAGGAAGGAGTTGGGGGGTGTGATATACATAGTCCTCCTGACTACTCTAACCCCACCCTCTCCCCTATCACCAGGATCAAAGACCTTTAGAAATGCAGTGCCCTGGTGTGAGGCTACTCCCTGTGAATGGGTGTGCTGCCTGTTGGGCGGCTTTCTCTGGTGGAGGGTGTTCCCTGCCCTCACAAAAGAGATCAGAGAAGAGGCAAGGCCATTCAGGTTCCTGTCTCGCCATTTGGTAGTGTTAGGAAAGATTAAGTTTTCCCTAAAGTTGTGTAACCTCCCCAACTTTTTGCAGCTGTTTAACACCATAGGCTAACATTGCCAGTGGAGCACAGCCTTCAGCTGCCCTCCCCTGGGCTTTTCGCTCACTTTATTATGGGGAAACTGACATGCCCTTACAGACAGTCAGTACTGGGAGACTTTGTTTCCCTTAGTCCTTGTCAACGTTGCCACATTTCTGCAACATGTTGCAAGTGCACAATGTACCTTACAGTACAGTGCACTTGGGTCTTCTAGTCATTTCAAAAGGCCCTAGATACTCTCGAAGGATTTTTTAGGAGAAGCGCAGATGTGCCTTGGATAGGACTGGTGGAAGCTTATCCTTTCTCATATTTGTAACCCTTTCCTGCCAAGTAAACCGTGTTTACCGCGTTTGGCATGAATAGGTGGCTTGGCTCCAAAATGACCATGCCACAAGGTTCTTTGTCTTGTCCTTTGGCCATCTTGCCCCTTCACCTTCCCCAGGTCCAGCCGACCTGGGTCAGTCCTTATTTGGGCATGCATTCACCCACGAAACGCCAAGCTTTTGCAGGCTTCTGCATGCCTTGTGTGTGTGCTTCCAGGATGTGGGCTGGACTGTCTGGTTCCAATACACATCCTGGGTGCCAGAGAGTCTGATGTGCTGTGAATGCCTGGGACCACCGTGGTCCATGATTGGTCCACCTATGGTCTGCCTGTATGTGAGCAGATCTCCCATTAGGTCCTCTTTGTTTTAGCGCGAAGTCGATTCTGGATAAGAGAAGGCTCCAAACACCCATACCATGTCGATCTCTTGAGTTCTCACTGAACGAAGGATAGGATCCAAGTAACCTGAAACTTAGAAGCCGAGTCGAGGAACCACTGGTGATCCGCTGTAAGGTTTGGCACCCTGAGCCCGCTGTCGTCCCGCTAGACCCCTATGCATCTGATCAAACTAGAAGGTCTGCGAAGGCGCTTCGACCCATTGGAATAGTGGGACCAATTATTCTCGGGACCTTCATCAAACCCTGCAAGTAAGCTTTCTCGGAAGTGTCCCTGGGCAAACCAGTGGGCTGACCAGCTTGCAAAGGATCTTTGCCCTGATACCGCCACCGTTTCGAGGAGACCCTTGAAACTTGGTACATCGCTAGCTCTGTTTTCACGGCACCCTCACACCAAATTTCGTACACTTGGCATTCCCAGGTCTGCAGTAAAGAGAGAGAGCCTGATCCGGAGTGAACGCCCAGCCGTGGTGACGAACTTTGCAGGTGTGCTGCTGCTGTGCCCCTCTTGCCCCTGAAGCCTGCTACAGTGAAACTGGCCTGATCCATCCACCAGGAGTGGAGAAATCGCCACTGTCCCATTTGGGAATCAACGCTGTAACTTCGTCGCTGAAAGCCGCAGAATTGCCGCATTTGAACCTGTAACTGAATTGGACTCGACTGCCAAAGTTTGGTCTGGAGTCGTCAGGGGTCAGTGAGTACTAGCAACCCTTACCGGTGCCCTTATCGCATCCAACCCTTTTTACGCACAAGTGGCCCTTGAGGGCCCCTCTCCTTTCCACAGATATCCCAAACTATCTAACTATTCCCAACTCTTGGAACCTGCTCTGCCCTGTTGGGGAGACCCTCCTCGAATGGTGGGAACTTATTCTGCATCACCTCACCTGCCTTCCTGAGCTGCTACAGACCCTACAAAAGACCTTGTTTCGCCCATCTGTACAACTGCTTGCGCCAGCATTGCAAGTACATTTGAGCAATAGGCTCCTCTCATCGTAGGGATTGGACTGGCTTTCAGTTTGGATTGTGATTACTGCAGAACTGCCTAAAGACACTTTGCACAACCTGCTTCCTTTCCTTTTAGGTTGTGGACCCATTTCGTGCATTAACCCTTTAGACCACTTGGTCTTGTATATATGTATTTTGGTAGGATTGTGTTAGTCTATAGGTATTACTGTTGATAACTACTGTGTGTTGAACCTCAAAGGCCTTGAATAAATGTATTTGTATTTTTTTATATATACACCTGACGGGGAGTGATTTATAGTGTCCTTTACTCTGTGTGTTCATTGAGGTCTTTCAGTCACCCTCACACCTCCTGAGACCTAGTCTTGACCGCCGCCAATGCTACCGTGATTAGTCTGGCTTGTCCAGAAGGTTACCCTGTTCCAAGAAACTAGGCTGGCCTTCTGAACCTCTGCCCACCAGGTCAGAGTTCAGAAATCCATCTTCACAAATTGGTGGCAGAGGTGGGATAGGACTGAAGGTATCCAGTGTTGCATGTGAAAGCATTTCAGATTACCCCTACCCAGGACACATAGTGAATTAGTAGTGATAACTGTAAAAGCCGTAGACCTATCTAAAATAATGTAGAGAAACAGAGGGTGGGTGAGGCGTGCCCTCTAGTTCCCAGTGTTGAATACCTGCTGCATTTCAAGTTGCTGTTCTCCTCCAAGCGCTTTCATGTCTCTAACAATCTTCAGGGAGGCTGTCTTTTCAGGTGTTACAAATGAATCTCAATTGGTCTCAAGGAATTCTCGTAGCTGTAGTCTGTTTTTGGTAACCAGGAACCAACTCCTCTCCAAAAGCACAAATCTTTCCTGGTGGGGGAAGGGGGAAAACCAATGATGTGGCTCTCCTGGGTAGGGCATGGTGACCCTGGTGCCGCTGCCTCTAACCGATGCCTCTAAAGCCTGGTACTTCTGAACCAATATGTAGAGAAACAGAGGGTGGGTGAGGAGTGCACTCTAGTTCCCAGTGTTGAATACCTGCTGCATTTCAAGTAGTTCTCCTCCAAGCGCTTTCATGTCTCTAACAATCTTCAGGGAGGCTGTCTTTTCAGGTGTTACAAATTAATCTCAATTGGTCTCAAGGAATTCTGGTCAGGGAGTCCCGGGTTCCAGAGGCAGCGGCACTGAGGTCACCATGCCTCACTTAGGAGAGCCATATTGATGGTTTTCCCCCTCCCCTCACCATGGGATTCAAATGGTTCTAATGGAGGGGAGTTGGTTCCTGGTAACCAGAATAACTACAGCTACCAGAATCCTTTGAGAACAAAATGGACACTAAATAGCAACACCTGAAAAGACTGTCTCCCTGATGATTGTGAGAGACATGAAAGTGCTTGGAGGAGAAGCACACAGTAAATTGCAGCAGGTATCTAAGCTGGGAACTAGACTGCGCGCCCCACCCCTTCTTTTTTACCTATCTAAAATAATGGAAACAATTGCCAATATAACCTTAAATGCTTCTAAATCAGAAACACTTAGAAAGATGTGTGCTGAGAGAGGTTTACTTGCTCAAGGCACAAACTTGGAAATGATTCAGAGAATCATGGAATGGCAAGAGTTGCAACTTGATGCCATAACCTCAGATAAGAGTGCAGAAGCAGGTGGAGCTGCATCAACTGGCAGAACTGACAGTTCTGTCGCTGCTCTCATCCATGGTGCACATGAGGACAGAGAGGATGCAATGTGCAATGTTTCCTCTGCAAGCTCTGATGCTGAGGCCATGCTGGAATTCAAGAAGCAAGAGCTGCTGTTTAAGCAGAAGGAGCTTGAATTTCAGAAGGCTAAGCTGAAAGTAGAGCAAGCAGAAAAACAGAAGGACAGGGATCACCAGTTGGAACTGGCCAAGCTTCAAGTTTCCAATGGATCCAAGGGATATGGACATGGGTCTGAGTCCTCCTCTAATCCAAGATTTCCTAAACTAAAGATCTGCTCAGTGTGTATGATGAGAAGAATGACATTATGGACTGGTTTAATGCATTTGAGTATGCATGTGAACTTCAAGAGGTTGTAAATGCTGATAAGATTGCATGGTTGCTCAGCAGACTACCCCATTCTGGCTGCAATGCTATTATGGAAATGTCAAAAGCTGAAAGAGTTTCCCAGGAGGCGGGGGTGCTAAAAAGCTTCAAGAGGGATTTACACTGCTCTGAGGCTAAACTCAATGCCCTGGAGCACGAGCACACGACTCCTGCCAGTCCCCTTAGTTTGGCACAGATCAGAGAGGAATTGGAGGTATTTGAGTCACATGCCCTCCGGGAAATACGATACCTCGCCCGTACATGTGCAGCGAAGAAATATGGGGAAGGTGACCGCCCTGGGAGGACACTTGCGAGGCTGGTCCGGGCTGAGGGCGGCAGGGCTCAGATTGATTGCATTAGAGATGAACATGGGACACTACAATGGTCTGAACAAAAGATATTGGAGAGGTTTTCAGATTTCTACGCCAAGCTATACACACCATCCCCCGAACACAGCACCTTTGATATTCAGGAACTCCTAGACCAGATCCCCATGACATACATCTCCCAATCCACTAGGGAACAACTTGACATGCCAATTACACTAGATGAAATAGTCACTGCTATAACTGACCTCCCGAAGGGTAAAGCCCCTGGGCCGGACGGACTCACCTCCGAATTCTATCAGGAGCATGTGGCGCTGCTGGTGCCCAGGTTACTAGAGGTCTGGTCCGAATCGCTTGCCGAGTCCATTCTTCCTCCATTGCTCCGTGAGGCACTTATAACCGTTTTACTTAAACCTGGTAAGCCCGGGGATGAGTGTGGGTCTTATAGACCACTGTCACTCATGAATATCAACACCAAAATATTCGCCAAGACCATTGCAAATAGATTTCTCCCAATTATGCCATATCTAGTGCATGAAGACCAGAGCGGATTTGTTCCTGGGTGATCGACCTCGCTGAACATCCGACGTCTTTTCAATGTGATGGCCAGAATTGACCAGGGGGCCTCAGCTGTGGCAGTCACACTTGATGCCCAAAAGGCATTTGATATGGTATCATGGCAATAAATCTGGCAAGTCCTCGAAATGATGGGAGTAGGCCCCTCTTTGATACACTATATAAAATTACTGTATACGTGCCCCACGGCCAGAGTATTGGTCAACTCCATGACCTCTGCATCAATAACCCTACTTAGAGTCACCCGACAAAGTTGCCCTTTCTCTCCCATCCTATTTGCAATGGCCATTGAACCTATGACGGACTATGTCAGAGCAAGGCACTCTCAGACAGGGCTACGACTGACACCCCAGAAATAATATCCTTGTATGCAGATGACTTACTGTTGTATATTAAGGACTCGGCCACTAACCTGAACCGTATTATTCGCAACATAACAAAAGTTGGCAAAAAAAACCGATTCAAAAGCTGAGATATTCTTGCTCACCGCCTCGATGCAACAACCAACTTGTGAATACCCCCTCCGTTGGTCCCCTGATGGCATCAAATATCTGGGAGTGCGGGTGACGCTATCCAGATCATCCTTACTTACTGATAATTATACTGCAGCAGCAAAACACTTTGAGTCTAAGATGTTGAGATGGCGATCTCTACCTCTGTTTTTGGCTGGGAAGCTATCTCTGATCAAAATGATATTGGTCCCTAAGCTTCTATATATCTTCGCCAATGTCCCGATCTGGCCGGGAATAAAATACTTTGACGATTTGCACAAGAAATATGCACAATTCCTGTGGCACTCTGGGGCGGTCCAGAAGAAATGGGAACACATGACGTTACCTTATGAAAGAGGAGGCTTTGCTGTCCCTGATTTAGTCCTGTACTGGCATGCGGCCCAGGCCCAGTATGCTGTCCACTGGTACAAACACCCAACAGCTCCACCACATGTCAGGCTTGAGGGGCTGGTGATGACCGGAGTACATACTATGTCTTTGGTCCTTCACAGTAATTATGAAACTAGGGCCGCCGCCGATCTCATTGCATCCACATTAAGGGCATGGCACTGCCTTATTGATGTGACATCAGACCCGCGTCCATACTACAGATGGCTCCCCATTTGGGAATTTCCGGGGCTTGAACCCACACATGACATACGCCTATCTCTGTGATGGCAGGAATTGGGGTACCATGCTTCATCCGATCTATTCCCTGAGGGTAAATTTATAACTCCACAAACGTGGTAACCCGGTCACTCAGGATCTGCCCTTGAAATGTTGCAATACTATAGACTGCGTGTGGCGGTTCTCGCCATGTGGTCTTCATACCCAGACGAGCCCCAGGAAACATACGGACTGCAATATTTAGCCAACTCTAGTGAAAGCCGTGGTCTGATCTCCTCTATATACAAAATGCTAATGGCAAAATCCCTAGACCTGCTGCCCGAGCCTGTGACGAATGGGCAGACGAGCTCAGCCTAGACATCACAGATGGCCTCTGGAAGAAGATGTGCGAACACACATGCAGGGTCTCCCTTAATTTCAGATTCCGCTGCATTCAATACAAACTACTGAACAGGGTATATTATACTCCGCACAAATTAAACAGACACACATCTGTCCCAGATGCCGTCTGGAAGACGCTGATCACATACACATGTTCTGGTCATGCCCTAGATTGAACACATATTGGAATGGAATCCTGGGTGCTCTCTCTGAGATTGCAGAAACTGTGTTCGACCCGAACCTGCTAGGTGTGCTATTTGGGGTGTGAAAAAATGACGATGTAAAAAAGATTTCCAAATTCTTGAATATAAGCACTATGGTAGCCAAGAAATGTGTATTTCTGAATTGGAAACGCCCCGCTCCACCTACCGTTACAATGTGGCTGAATGCACTCACTTGGACGCAAACATGCGAAGAGGAGTTCATTGCCCTACTGCCGGCGACTTCTCACCCAAAAAATATATGGACAGCATTCTGCAGCTATCTTCACAAACGTGCTGATGAAGTCCTGACCCCCCCCTCCTCGCCTCCCCCGGTACGAATAACAGGACTGAGACATGATGTACCATCGTACCTGCCACCTGCTGTATGTTTTATTACATACTTGATGTTAATGTGTAAAGACATGTAACATGCATTATGTACTGTTTACGGGTGCTCACTGTGCGGAACTGCCACTAACGTATGCCAACTAAAAATAAAAGTTTTTTTTTAAAAAAAGCGGAAAGAGTACATTTTTCAATGTTACGGCAAACTCTCATCTTAAAGTTTGGGAAGACTCCTGCCCAATACTTGAAGAGGTTTAGAGAGTACAAGAAGAAATAAGGTAGTACTTGGGTGTCATATGCAACTGATTCTTTAAAGAACTTGACTGGCTGGGTTGAAGGATCTAAGGTCTCCACCTTTGAGGGTATGATATGTCTTGTTATGCTTGAACATATTTTTGCATCTTGTTCTCCTGAGCTTAAGCAGCATTTGCAGATTCAAAGGAGTTCGATCCTAAGAAGCTTGCCATTGCAGCAGATTTGTGAGTGTCACATAGAGTGTTCCATAAGGACAAGACTGATCCTGGTAAGCAGGAGAAGGGGGAAGGGCCCAAAGATAAGGAGGGTGGGAGATCTGATAAAACTTTCTCCCAGAAGAGCCACAAAAAGATAAGGGTAAGTCACAAGAGAATATACAGGGTAGTGGAGTTTATCCTCCAAAACAGAACTCTGGTTACAAAAAGCCTCCCTATGTCCCAAGACCCAGTGGATCTTGTGTGGCTTGTAGAGCAAGTGACCATGTGAAGGGGGACCCCAGATGTAAGGTCATAACCTTGGGGTCCAATCTGCAAATCTGGCCTTCTCCTCTTCTGAGGAGGAAGAGATCACAGGGGCATCCTTTTCCTCAGACTCATTCCCCAGTGGGATAGATTCTGAGGTAGTCTTAGTTTCCCTGGGTTCCTGGGAGCCTAAAGTTTCAGGGGCTTATGCTAGGATTCCTGACAATACCAAGCACTATTTTAAAGATATTGTGCTAGTTAATGGAGTGGATAGTCCTGCCCTTAGGGATAGTGGGTGCAGCAGAACTGTAGTGGATTCTAATTTGGTAGACCCAGAGGAAGTTGCCAGATCTCCTCTGTTACCCACTAAGTTGGCTGATGGCCCACTTCTCAAGTTGCCTGTTATGCCTGTAAATCTTACTATAAATGGTACAGTAGTCAGGATTCCAGTGAGCATTCAGAGATATCCCAGGAAAGGTCCTGCTGGGGAATGATCTCAGAGCTCTAGGGCTTGCGGGTGACACAGCAGATAGACCATGCACAAGGTCACAAACAAGGGCTGCACTGGCCAAGTCCAATGCCAAGCACAAGCCAAAGGGGAACCCCGAGGCTAAATGACTCAAGACAAGACAAAAGAGGGAAAGAAAATATTCCCCCTAATTCACCTACCACTGAGGTAGAGGTAGTTGGTGAAAGACCTGAACCTGATAAGGAAGAAGTGTTACCTGAAGGATTTGATCCCAATGATCATCCTGAACTACAAGGCTTGTTAGTAGAAGGTGGTCCTGACAGATTTGAGTTCAGTAAGGGCCAA
Source organism: Ambystoma mexicanum (assembly GCF_040938575.1). Classification (NCBI taxonomy): domain Eukaryota; kingdom Metazoa; phylum Chordata; class Amphibia; order Caudata; family Ambystomatidae; genus Ambystoma; species Ambystoma mexicanum. The sequence goes on from NC_090941.1 coordinate 759,476,297, forward strand.
CATGAGTGCCCATCTCTGGAAGGCCTAAGGAGAGAGTCCTGCTCCCAGCTGGAGGGTGAACCTCCTGGAAAGCACAGGATTTATTGGGAAGGTGGGCTCCTCTACAGTGAGCCTACAGAAGGAGACCATAGGAGGTTGGTGGTTCCCCTTGCTGTAAGACCCTCCCTCTTACAGTTGGTGCATGAATTCCCCCTTGCTGGTCACCTTGGTATCAAGAGATCCAAGCAAAGATTATCCATACACTTCTACTGGCCGAAGATGGGGGTGCAAGTTATCTGTTATAAAAGTGGCACAACAATCCAAGCACCATTGGTACCACTCCCAGTTGTGGGGGTACCATTTGAGAGGGTAGGGATCAACATTGTTGGTCCCTTTGACCCCCAAACATCCTCAGACAATAGGTTTATCCTGTTGCTGGTCCACCATGCTACCAGGTATCCTGAGGCCATCCCATTGAAGACTGTGACTGCCAAGTCAGTTGCAAACGCCTTACCTGGCATATATATTACCGTTGGCTTCCCTAAAGAAGTTGTGTCTGATAGGGGCAGCAGCTTTATGTCAAGGTATATGCAGGCCATGTGGAAGGAATTATCAAGATGTGCGTCCCTAGGGCGCTGCGTACCTGTGTTTCCTGTAGGCTTGCGTGCCGGGGTCGCCAGGATGTTGCTTGTAGAACGAAAGATGAGAGGGTAACGCCAGGAACCGGCCCAGGTCCCGTCCTGATTGCAGGATTGAAAATGGGTCCGATTCCTGACGCCACGGGTGAACACTTCCCTGGATTTACGTGGCGCCAGAACAGTGCGAGCACTGAACAGGGAAGGCCGGTAGATGAAGACTGCAAGCTTGAGTGCGTTGCTGTGATTCTGCAGAATCCTTCTTGAAGATGTGGAGAGAAGCCAGCCGGGACTGTAGTATGGCAGAAAAGGCAGACGGCAAGTAGGACCGAACAAAGGCACCGGAGGCACTGGCACCCAGTACAAGGCAGAGGAGTATTCAGGTAAGGAAGGTGGTCAGGCAGGAGAGGGATAGGAGGTAAGGAGGAATAATGAAGGGACCTGAGGAACCAGGCCAGGACCGGACAATACCCAACCCAAGAGAGCAGACCCCCATCCAAGGAACCTAACCACCAGGGTAAGGGGAGGCCGGGCAAACTGGAAGGAGACAAGGGAGGCAAGCGAGAAGACCAAGGAAGAACAAGGATTTCCAGAAGCGAGCGGGAGGTCAGGACCAAACCGCGTTGAGACGCGGTGAGTTCAGATCCGGAAGCCCCTTTATAGTGATTCGGCACGGAAGCGAGGCTTGACCCGCAATCCGAGTCGGCGCATGCGCGGAATCACGGTATTCGTGGGAACGAGGCTTGGACCACAAGCCCGTTCCCTGCCGCTTCCGCGTATGCACGCATGCACCCCAACTCGCCCGAAGCGGGCCCGTACCCCAAATGAGCGATGAGCTCGGAGAATGCGCCATGACTAAGGCGAAACCGCGGGTACAGCCGCCAGGCATCACCCCGCCCACGAGGACACGGCCGATCCCGATCCCGGGTGAGTGTCCTAACACCATGCCCCCTCCCAGAAAGACCCGGGGCCCCCGGTCTATAAGGATGGCGTAAATAGAACTCACGCACCAAACGGGGAGCATGGACATTCCCAACAGGTTCCCAAGTGCGGTCACAAGCCGAATACCCCTCCCAATCCACCAGGAACTGCAATTGACCCCGATGGAAACCAGAATCACAGATTTCTCGGACCTCATATTCAGGAACACCCTGCACCTCAATGGCCGCAGGACGAGAGCCCGAGCGCCCATAGGGGTCCTCCAGGTGAGGCTTAAACAAGGAGACATGAAACACAGGATGCACCCGCCAGGATGGGGGTAAATCCAGTTTGAATGCCACCGGGGAAATCCGTCTAGTAATCCGGAAGGGTCCTAGGAAACGGGGAGCAAATTTCGTAGGTAAGTTACGAACAGGTAAGTTCTTGGAAGAAAGCCACACCTTCCCACCAACCTTGAATATAGGTTCCGGGGTACGCCTCCTATCTGCCTGGACCTTCATGTCCTCACGTGCCTTGACCAGGGTACCAGTCGCCTGGGCATGCAGTCCTCGGATCTCTTGAATCAGCTGATCAGCAGAGGGAACCGCGCTAGGTCGTACAGGAACAAACGGAAAAAGTCTAGGACTGAGTCCATAGGTACAAAGAAAGGGGCTTACTCCTGTTGCAGAATGAATCGAGTTGTTGTAAGCTACCTCAGCAAAGTCCAGTTGCAATGCCCAGTTGATCTGAGAGGCGTTGGAGAAACAGCGCAGATATTGTTCCAACGTCTGATTAGTCCTCTCCGTCTGTCCGTTGGACTGTGGATGATAGCCGGAACTAAGTGCTCGATGTATGCCCACGTGATGACACAGTTGTTTCCAAAAGGATGATATGAACTGGTAACCGCGGTCCGAGATGATCTTATCAGGTAGTCCATGCAACCGGTAAATGTTGTGCAGAAATGCTCGGGCCATGGAACTCGCAGAGGGAACTTTAACAAAAGGGATAAAATGAGCCATCTTGGAAAAACAGTCAACTACTACCATAATGCATGTGAAGCCCTCGGAAGGTGGTACTTCAACTATGAAATCAGTAGCTATGGTGTGCCAAGGATAGGGCAGTGTCTCGATGGGTTGGAGTAGACCGAGTGGTTTCCTTCTGGGTATCTTTACTTGTGCACATACTGGACAGCATTCCACGTATTGTTTAACTTGTTTGGCCAATCCTGGCCACCAAAACTGTCGGGCGACAAGTTCTTGTGTAGCACGTATGCCCCGATGACCCCCGATCTTCGAATCGTGAAAAGCATGCAAAATGGCATTCCGAAGAGAGTCGGTGGGTGCATACAATCTCCCACTGAAGTAGAGCAATCCCTCGTTCTCACTAACTTGGGGCAATTTCAATAGTTCCGTTCTGTAAGGGTCTGCCAATGTTTCCTGTAAGAACGTTTCCAGGCAATGAGACACTGAAAACAAGAAATGTTCTGGGGCTAGCAATAACTGGTTCTGGCTGTCTTGCTTGATGTCTTCCCAGGAGCGAGACAACGCGTCTGCTTTCAGATTCTGAGCATTTGGTATGTAAGTGATCGTGAAATCATAATGAGAAAAGAAAAACGCCCAACGGGCCTGACGGGAATTGCGACATTGAAGAGATCGTAGATACTGTAGATTTCTATGGTCGGTACGGACCTCAACAGGAAATTGGCCTCCCAAAAGATGATGGCGCCATTCTTCAAAAGCCAATTTGATGGCTAAAAGTTCCTTCTCGATCACGGCATAATTCCGTTCGCTCGACGTTAGTTTTTGGGAAAAATAAGCCACTGGGAATTCAACATCCGACTGCGGGTCCTTCTGTAGCAGAACTGATCCAACGGCGAAATTCGACGCATCTGCTTCCACAATGAATGGTCTACTTTGGTCGGGATGATGTAGGATGGGAGAGGTGCTTAAGGCGTCTTTGAGACGTTCGAACGCATTGGTGGCTTCCTCATTCCACACAAACAACGTCTTACTGCTGGTTAAACTGGTTAAAGGTGCTGTGAGATTGGAAAAACCTGGTATAAAGCGCCTATAGAAATTGGCGAATCCAAGGAATCGCTGAAGGGCCTTCACATCATTAGGTCGTTTCCATTCTTGAATAGCCCGTGACTTAGTTGGGTCCATCTGTATGCCAGAACGGCAAATCACGTACCCAAGGAACTCAATCTTGTCTTGATTGAAGAGACATTTCTCAATCTTGGCGTACAAGTGGTTCTGACGTAACGAAAATCAGTATATCATCTAGGTATACCCATACTGATATTCCGTATAAATCCGAAAATATGTCATCCATTAAACGCTGAAAAACGGCTGGGGCATTACATAGTCCGAAAGGCATTACACGATATTCATAATGCCCTAAGGGTGTCTTAAAAGCCGTCTTCCACTCGTCACCAGTCTTGATTCGTACCAGATGATATGCCCCTCTTAAGTCCAACTTAGTAAATATACAGGCAGAATGCAAGGATTCCAGGATATCACGTATTAGAGGCAATGGATATCTATCCTTCTGAGTAAGTTCGTTTAACTGCCGATAGTCCACACAGGGACGTAACGTACCCTCCTTTTTCTTGACGAAAAACAGCGGAAATCCCGCAGGAGACTTGGAAGGGGTGATATACTGTTTCTGAAGGCAGTCGTTGAGATATTCTTGTAAGGCTGTTCTTTCTTGTGGGGATAAGGAATACACTCGTCCATGTGGAATCACAAATCCTGGCAACAGATCTATGGCACAATCAAAACTTCTATGAGGAGGCAGGGGTATGTCCCTAGGTTCCGAAAACACAGAGGAATAATCCGCATATTCAGAAGGTATGGTAGACAACAGGCATACACTAGATGTTCCATTCACCTCTGTCTGCGTGGCAATTGTAGATATCCCAACTGATAACCTTGCGGAGGAACAATCCAGCAAACAACGGTCCGAATTAAAGGTCAATGTACGGGTTACCCAATTAACCTTAGGGTTGTGGTACAACAACCAGGGTAAACCCAACACGATCGGATAAGATGGTGACTTAATCACATCCAAAGATATGTTTTCCAGATGTTCATTGATCCGCAACTGCAGAACTCCGGTGTGATGTTGAATGGGACCAAAAGACAAAGGTGTACCATCAATGACCTCAATCGGTGTAGCTTGCCTTTTCTTAAGTAGAGGGATCTGGTTCTTCTTGACGAACTCAACATCGATATAGTTGCCAGATGCACCACAATCTAGAAGACCCATGATTTCAGTTGACTTATCCTGCCACAGTACTTTAATTCGGAGTACCAAAAGGGCTGCGGGAGACATGGGCAGTAAGATCCCATCGGTATCCGGAAGGGCTGGTGTGAACGGTAGGCCTGTCATTGCCTTCCTTATACCTGACAGGCCTACTAGTTTTCCGACTTCCTGAGTGGTCGTAACTGACAAGTACCCAGATAGTGCCCGGAGGCACCGCAATATAGGCACAGATTCAAGTCCCTTCGACGTTTCCTCTCTTTCGCGGACAAAGGTCCTCTGAGTGCCCCCAATTGCATGGGTTCCGGACCCATTTCTGCTGTACTCGAAGCGCCAGTAGGTGATGGAAAAGACCTGGGGTACGGCTTCTCCAACCAACGTCTTTCCCCCTTCCGCTCAGCCAAACGGTGATCGATTCGTAGGACATGTTCCTGAAGTACCTGTAAAGTATCCGGTTCTGGTATATGAAGAAGTTCGTCCTTGTACTCCTCTCTCAGACCTCGCCGAAAAAGCGTCTTCTGTGTCACTTCTGGCCATTGAGAATCCGCCACCAATTGACGGAACCGACCAATGTATGAGATCAGATCACTTGAACCCTGCTTTAAATCCATCAATTGGTTTTGTGCTGAGGCGGCCAAGTTAGGTGACTGGAATACTTCCAAAAACGCTTTCTCGAAGGCGGCAAAATCACCCAGTATTGGGCTGTTTACTGACACCAAAGGAGCTGCCCATGCAAGCGCATTTCCAGTTAGATTCCCTAGAATATACCCAATCTTCGCCTTCTCGTCGGTGAAATTGGAAGCCCGGAACAAAAAATGGATCCTGCAATGGTTACAAAATTCGGCCACTCTTCTAGAATCCCCGTCGAACTTCATGGGTGTCGTCTGTGCCATGGCAGAATCAGCCTGGGTTGTGGTGCTAGTCCTATGCACCACCATCTGACGTAGAGTCTCGTTTTCTAGACGAAGTGCTGTCATTTCAGCCCTTAAAGACCTGATTTTGTCCCTCAGATCAGAGGTTTCCTCCATCACTGGGTCTGAATCGGAGGTTAGGCGTCTCAATCTATCAAGATGTGCGTCCCTAGGGCGCTGCGTACCTGTGTTTCCTGTAGGCTTGCGTGCCGGGGTCGCCAGGACATTGCTTGTAGAACGAAAGATGAGAAGGTAACGCCAGGAACCGGCCCAGGTCCCGTCCTGATTGCAGGATTGAAAATGGGTCCGATTCCTGACGCCACGGGTGAACACTTCCCTGGATTTACGTGGCGCCAGAACAGTGTGAGCACTGAACAGGGAAGGCCGGTAGTGTAACGCTCACCTGATTCTCGCAGAGGCGCCGGTCTTGACTGGGCGACTACCGTATCTTCAAAGGTGATGTGCAGCACCCGGTTGGCTCTTTGGGCTGGACCTCTGTGCCCTGTATGCCTGACGTGCAGAGTAAGATGTCTTAGGTAAGTGAATGCCGAGCTCTCCATCTGCCTCGGGGCAGGGTGCTGTAACCAGTTTCTTCACCGGATAGGTAGCGCAGGCCTCTTGACTTCAGAGGACTGCTGTCCGTCGTTTACTGCACGAACGGTAAGTGCCGAGTAACTCAAATGTCTTTAAAGTCTTTAATAATGATGTCTCTTGTTTTGCAGGGTTCCGGCGATGGCGGATGACGGGCTGAAGTGCCTTGAAGATAGAGCCCGTGTGATGAATAGAAGCGCCTGGAAGCAGGTAAGTAAGCGCTTGTTGCCAGCTTCACAATGCGCTCTAACTGTCTTTTTATTTTGCAGGTACAAGTTCGGAGCGGCTGCAGGGTGCCGGGATACCCACTGGGTTAGATGTGGAAAGGAGTAATGGCACGTGAGTATTAAAGTTCCCCAATGTCTTTAAACGCACCTTGTTTTGTCTTTCAGATGCGGGATGCAGCGCCGACGGCCTCCGGAGCGTGCGAAGAGTTGGTAAGCTTTTGTCTTTCAAATGCCGGAATGCAGTGTGAAGACCTCCGGAGCGCACGAAGAGTAGGTAAGCCTTTGCCTTTCAGATGCCGGAATGCTAACCTGTTCTTTCTTGTCTTTATAGGTGTTGCTGAAGACTGGATTCAGGATGGTAAGCCTTTTTCCTTAGGCCCAGGATTAGATGCAGAAGACACGATGAGCGTTCTGCTGCAGAGGATGCAGAATAACGCAAAGCAAGATTCATCCACCGGGTGTGGTTTAAATAGCCTCCTGTAGTGCTTAGGTGTCTCCTTCCACAGCCACGCCTAAGTAAGAAAAGAGTTCCTGGTAAGAAAAGAGTTCCTGCCTTCCAGAAGAGTTCCAGTGTTCAGAATCTAGGGAGTGGCTCCAGCCCCACCCAACAGGAAAAGTAGTTCCAAACAGAAGAGGATCAGAGGCTCAACTGGCAGGCAAGTAAGCAGCATGGTCTGCTGCAGGTAAGTCCACCCAAGCATTATGAGCCCAGCGCTTCCAGCGCTGGGACTGGGCATATTTATGAGCCTGGTGCCACTGGCGCCAGGACTGGGTCCAAAAGGTCCCCATTGGGACTGGTTGGCACTCGGAACCTGGGTTATGGATCTGCTTCCAAGGGAGTTGGGAAAACCCTGACCTTTTGGAAGCAGAGATCATGACAGTACCCCCCCTCAAGGCCCCTCCCAAACCGGGCTTCTCCGGGGGTTTTGGCTTGTCAGGAAATGTTCGGTGAAATCTTTTGATTAGGCGAGGAGCGTGGACATATTCAGCAGGTTCCCAGGATCTCTCTTGGGGGCCGTAGCCTTTCCAGTCAATTAGGTAGAATAGTTTAGATTTGGAGATCTTGGAGTCCAGAATGCTTTTGACTTCAAACTCGAGTTCTCCATCAACTAGGATGAGTTTTGGAGATTTGGTTAGTCGGGTTTGAGGTTGCACGGGTTTTAATAGAGAGACGTGGAAGACCGGATGTATCTTCATGTGCGGGGGCAAGTCCAACTTGACCGCTACTGGGTTTACTATGGTAGTGATGGAATAGGGACCAAGGTATCTTGGGTTGAATGTGCGTGGCCCTTTTAGAGATAGATATCTGGTGGATAACCAGACTTGATCCCCTACTTGATAGTGAGGGGCTTCCTTCCGATGTTGATCTGCTCCTTTCTTGTATTGTTCTTTAGCCCTTTGAAGGTGAGAAACAGCTTCCTTAAAGGCTTGGGTGATTGTAGAATGCAGGTAGTCTACTGCTGGTGTTTCAGGATCTAGGAGGGGATCCAACTCCGAGGTTCGAGGGTGACTGCCGTACAAAAGAAAAAACGGGGTTTTCCCAGTTCCCGAATGGACAGAGTTATTGTAGGCATACTCGGCTATCCAAAGGATATCTTTCCAAGTTTTTTCAGTTTGTTGCAGCATGCAGCGTAAATACTGTTCCAGAGTTTGATTGGTCCTCTCGGTTTGTCCGTCGGTCTGAGGGTGGTGACTGGTCGATAGTCTCACATCAATTTGAGCCGACCGACAGCAACTTCGCCAAAAATGAGAAATAAATTGACTACCTCGATCCAAAATTAGAACCGAAGGAAAACCGTGCAGTCGGACGATGTTTTCGAGAAATTCTCGGGCCAAAGTTGCTGCTGTTGGCAAGCCTTTGAGCGGAATTAAATGCGCCATCTTGGAGAATAAGTCCACGATTACTAGAATCGTATTGTATCCGGAGCATGGAGGTAGATCGGTGATGAAGTCCATAGAAAGCGTATGCCAAGGGCGAGGTGGGATGTCAATAGGGCGTAAGAGGCCTGCTGGTCTTTCCTTTTGACTCTTGTTTTGGGCGCATACTCCACAGGACATTATAAAGTCTCTGATATCTTTTTTCCAAGACGGCCACCAGAAGTAGCGCTTGATCTTTTCTGAGGTCTTGGCTATACCGGGATGACCTTCCATTAAAGAGTCGTGATAACAAGAGATTACTTTTTTCTGTAAATCTGTGCTGGGTAGGTATAATCGTTCTTGGAAATACAATAAGTTGTCCTTTACTGCAAAGTCCTTTCCCTGCAGATGCCAATTATGTATGTCTGCTGGAGTTACAAGTTGCCTGGCTTTATCCTTAACTTCCTCTATGGATTCTGTGGCGATTACACCCAGAATTCTTTGTTCGGGAATGATTGGTACAGGTTTAGGGTTGATCAAGTGTTCTTCCACTCCCATCCGAGAAAGGGCATCGGCTTTACCGTTCTTTGTACCAGGTCGATAGGTAATTATGAAGTCAAACTCGGCAAAGAATAATGCCCAACGGAGTTGTCTAGAGGATTGGGCTTTTGCGGTTTTCAAATATTGCAGGTTTCGGTGATCCGTAATCACAGTAACGGTGTGTCGGGCCCCCAGCAGATAATGCCGCCAAGCCTTAAAGGCAGACTTGATAGCCAGAAGTTCCTTGTCAGTAATCGTGTAATTGACTTCAGGAGGCGAGAATTTGCGGGACCAAAATGCCACGGGATGCAACTGATTGGTTACCGGGTCCTTTTGTGATAGAACTGCCCCCATGGCAAGGCTTGAAGCATCAGTTTCCACGATGTAGGGGAGTTCGGGGCGAGGGTGTTTTAAGATTGGTGCAGAGATAAATTTAGTCTTCAAATCCTGGAAAGCTTGTTCCGCCTCGGTAGACCATTCAAAACGTTTGTTTTTCTTTAACAAGGCAGTGATGGGCTGGACTATTCGAGAGAACTCGGGGATAAACCTGCGGTAAAAGTTAGCGAAGCCTAACATGCTTTGCACACCTTTTACGGAAGATGGTGATGGCCATTTGAGAACTGCATCGACCTTCTTTGAATCCATACGCACTCCGCCAGGCGATAATATGAATCCCAAGAATTCAACTTCAGTCACGTTGAAAACACATTTTTCCAACTTAGCGAAAAGTTTGTGTTGACGCAATCTTTCGAGGACCATTTTCACATGTTTCCGATGTTCAGATTCCGATGAAGAATAAACGAGAATGTCGTCGATGTAAACAACAACACACACATCTATGAGCTCTCTGAGGACATCGTTCATAAAATATTGAAAGGCGGCCGGGGCATTGCAAAGTCCGAAGGGCATGACCTGATATTCAAATAGCCCATACTTGGTGCGGAAGGCCGTCTTCCATTCATCGCCCTCTTTTACTCGTACCAAGTGGTAAGCTCCTCTAAGATCCAGCTTTGTATATATGCATGCTTTTCTGACTTGGTCCAGGAGTTCAGGGATCAAAGGTAACGGATATCTATTCTTAACGATGATCTGGTTCAGGGAGCGATAATCAATACAAGTTCTAAGGTCTCCTTCCTTTTTTGGAACGAAGAACAAAGCTGAAGAGGCAGGGGACTTGGAAGGACGAATAAACCCATTTGCCAGGTATTGATCCAGGTATTGTCGAAGGTGAAGGTTCTCAGGCTCGGTGAGGGCATAAATTCTACTACAAGGAGGAGTAGATCCAGGTATCAGGTCTATCTGGCAGTCATAAGACCTATGAGGAGGTAGAGAGTTAGCCTGCTCCTTCCGGAAAACTTCTTGGTATTCTAGGTATTCGGGAGGTAACTGGGGAGTCTCTGAAGAAATTGCTGCCAGTGCAACACCAGGTGGAGGGTGACAAGTAGAGACACATTCTGGAAACTGGACCGTTCTTGCTCGCCAATCGATCAGAGGATTGTGTTTCTCTAACCAAGGTATTCCTAGAATAATCTGGAACTGAGGGGCCTTGATCACATCGAACACGATCTTCTCATGGTGTCCATCTTGACTTACTAGCGTCACCTCTTGAGTGGTATGCGTTACTGGCCCGGAGGCTATCTCCGTACCATCCACCGTAGTAATGATGTCCTTTACAGCCTTGGGACAAAGAGTTAGATTCATCCTCAAAACCATTTCATGATCCACATAATTGCCGATGGCACCGCTGTCGACGTAAGCTTCAATTGCATGTAATCGATCCGGATTATCAGGGCTAATGAGGACCATAGGTATCACGAAATGCGAGGTCACGGAACAGGTTTTCACGCTCGGCAAGAGGACCTCTATTCTTGTCGGGCGAGGTCGTTTCCCTGCTCAGAGTTTGTAACTGTGGTAACTGCAGCTCCTACTGCTTTCTTGGCAGGTTTCACCGGACAGTCTCGAAGAAAGTGCCCTGAGTTTCCGCAATATAGGCATAATTGCAACTGTTTTCTCCTTTCCCGCTCCCTTTGTGTTAGAGGACCTTTCGGACCCCCTATTTGCATGGGTTCCCCGGAGTCTACTCCTTTGGAAGGAGTTGGCGGTTTGTAAAATATTCGAGCATCAAACTTGGAACGATCGGCCTTCCTGTTCTGCAGTCTGTGATCTATTTGAACGACCAAGTCTATATAATCCGAACAGTCTTGTGGGGGATTCACTACTTGGGCTAAAACGTCTTTGAGCTCTCCACGTAGACCTCTATAAAACAGCGTAATCCTTTTGTCCTCAGGCCATTGAGTTTCCACTATTAGTCTATTGAAAGATGCAATATAAGCCAAAAGGTCTTGATTACCCTGTCGCAACGAAAGAAGCTCATTGTCCAAGGCCTGCCCCTGTGCATGTCTTGCGAACAGTTTTTCCATACTAAGCTGAAAGGCTTGAAAATCATGGCGCACCGGATCATCTTGATTAACTAGAGGGATCGACCAGTCTGCCGCATTGCCACTAAGGTACGAAAGTACAAAAGCTACTTTAGCTTGATCAGTTGGAAAGGCTGCTGGCCGGCATAAGAAGTGCAACCGGCACTGATTGATAAATACCGCAAACCTCTTTGGGTCACCAGAAAATCGTTCGGGCGGAGCCAGAGGTACATTCCCAGGTAGGTTGATCTGCACTGGATTCATAGAGGATGTTGAAGGAAGATTTGCCCCTGATGCGGGTAGCGGGGTCTGTCCGGCTTGTGACAGTAGCAATTGTCTAGCAAGATCATCTGTTCTCTCCTTGGAAATAATTAGTTCCCTTCTTAGAGCGTTCGTTTCCTGACGAGCTGCATGCACTTCTGCCCTTAGTTCCCCAAATAACCGGGCTAGGTGATCAGTATCCGAGGTTTCCATAGCGCCTGGGCGAGAGTTTTGCGGTAGGCTTTGCGTTCTGTAACGCTCACCTGATTCTCGCAGAGGCGCCGGTCTTGACTGGGCGACTACCGTATCTTCAAAGGTGATGTGCAGCACCCGGTTGGCTCTTTGGGCTGGACCTCTGTGCCCTGTATGCCTGACGTGCAGAGTAAGATGTCTTAGGTAAGTGAATGCCGAGCTCTCCATCTGCCTCGGGGCAGGGTGCTGTAACCAGTTTCTTCACCGGATAGGTAGCGCAGGCCTCTTGACTTCAGAGGACTGCTGTCCGTCGTTTACTGCACGAACGGTAAGTGCCGAGTAACTCAAATGTCTTTAAAGTCTTTAATAATGATGTCTCTTGTTTTGCAGGGTTCCGGCGATGGCGGATGACGGGCTGAAGTGCCTTGAAGATGGAGCCCGTGTGATGAATAGAAGCGCCTGGAAGCACGTAAGTAAGTGCTTGTTGCCAGCTTCACAATGCGCTCTAACTGTCTTTTTATTTTGCAGGTACAAGTTCGGAGCGGCTGCAGGGTGCCGGGATACCCACTGGGTTAGATGTGGAAAGGAGTAATGGCACGTGAGTATTAAAGTTCCCCAATGTCTTTAAACGCACCTTGTTTTGTCTTTCAGATGAAGACCTCCGGAGCGCACGAAGAGTAGGTAAGCCTTTGCCTTTCAGATGCCGGAATGCTAACCTGTTCTTTCTTGTCTTTATAGGTGTTGCTGAAGACTGGATTCAGGATGGTAAGCCTTTTTCCTTAGGCCCAGGATCAGATGCAGAAGACACGATGAGCGTTCTGCTGCAGAGGATGCAGAATAACGCAAAGCAAGATTCATCCACCGGGTGTGGTTTAAATAGCCTCCTGTAGTGCTTAGGTGTCTCCTTCCACAGCCACGCCTAAGTAAGAAAAGAGTTCCTGGTAAGAAAAGAGTTCCTGCCTTCCAGAAGAGTTCCAGTGTTCAGAATCTAGGGAGTGGCTCCAGCCCCACCCAACAGGAAAAGTAGTTCCAAACAGAAGAGGATCAGAGGCTCAACTGGCAGGCAAGTAAGCAGCATGGTCTGCTGCAGGTAAGTCCACCCAAGCATTATGAGCCCAGCGCTTCCAGCGCTGGGACTGGGCATATTTATGAGCCTGGTGCCACTGGCGCCAGGACTGGGTCCAAAAGGTCCCCATTGGGACTGGTTGGCACTCGGAACCTGGGTTATGGATCTGCTTCCAAGGGAGTTGGGAAAACCCTGACCTTTTGGAAGCAGAGATCATGACAGGTAGATGAAGACTGTAAGCTTGAGTGCGTTGCTGTGATTCTGCAGAATCCTTCTTGAAGATGTGGAGAGAAGCCAGCTGGGACTGTAGTATGGCAGAAAAGGCAGACGGCAAGTAGGACCGAACAAAGGCACCGGAGGCACTGGCACCCAGCACAAGGCAGAGGAGTATTCAGTTAAGGAAGGTGGTCAGGCAGGAGAGGGATAGGAGGTAAGGAGAATAATGAAGGGACCTGAGGAACCAGGCCAGGACCGGACAATACCCAACCCAAGAGAGCAGACCCCCATCCAAGGAACCTAACCACCAGGGTAAGGGGAGGCCGGGCAAACTGGAAGGAGACAAGGGAGGCAAGCGAGAAGACCAAGGAAGAACAAGGATTTCCAGAAGCGAGCGGGAGGTCAGGACCAAACCTCGTTGAGACGCGGCGAGTTCAGATCCGGAAGCCCCTTTATAGTGATTCGGCACGGAAGCGAGGCTTGACCCGTAATCCGAGTCGGCGCATGCGCGGAATCACTGTATTCGTGGGAACGAGGCTTGGACCACAAGCCCATTCCCTGCCGCTTCCGCGTATGCACGCATGCACCCCAACTCGCCCGAAGCGGGCCCGTACCCCAAATGAGCGATGAGCTCGGAGAATGCGTCCATGACTAAGGCGAAACCGCGGGTACAGCCGCCAGACATCACCCCGCCCACGAGGACACGGCCGATCCCGATCCCGGGTGAGTGTCCTAACAGGAATGTGGTGTCACCTATATGTTTTCATCTGCATACCTGTCATGATGCCTACCTCCGGGGACCCAGACCAAGTCCAGCAACCCCCGGAAGCAGGCATCAAGTTACCCCAAGCAAGCCCAACAACCCCTGCTAGGGGCTATTTGGGTGCAGTCCTGGCACCTATGGCGCCAGGCTTATATGGAGAGTCAGTCCTGGTGCCATAGGCGCCAGGCTCATAGATTAAAACTTACCTGATGCAGACCATGCTGCAAACTTACCTGATGCAGACCATGATGCAAGAGCTCCAAGCCAAAAGAGGCTTGGAAGGGACTATTTTACCTAGGGATTATTTTTTACTCGGGTGGGGCTGGGGAGGAATACTTACCTGGGACTACTTTGGAGGTTATTTAAACCACTCCCAAAGAGCAGCAGACGCTTCACGTTATTCTGCATTCAGCAGCATAATACTCACCGTGTCTGGAAGCCTGCATCCAGTCTTCTGCCACGCCCGCCTCGAGTCTGCAGATCCTAGAAAAAGGGAGGAACAGAAGAAGAAGAGGTTAGAATAAGAGCAAAACCTTCGATCCTTACCTGAATTCCAGATCCACCGTACCTTCGAGCTGGAAGAAAGAAGCATTTTACGTGTGCCGCCTCGCCTGCTGCAGCACGCGCTGAACTCACCGGCCTTCACAGCATCCTCACGATCCACTGCATCCTTCTGCACGTTCCCGCCGCACTCTGGTACCTAAGGGGAACACAAGAACAGCAAAGGTGAGCCAAGGGAATAAACAGAGGCAATAGTAACTACCCCCATAGACTTACCTGATTACAGCCGGGGGTACTATTCCTCTTCACGGGTCGGCGCAGTCTCCATTGCATCCTCACCGTACCCCAGCCCCTAAGGGGAACAAAAGGACAACAAGGTGAGACGAAAGGACAAACAAGGGGAACTCTTCTCACCACAATAGACTTACCTAATTTTACCGCCGGAGGCATTATTCCCCGAACTTCATATGTTCTCTCCACACCTGAATAAGGGAGCAAGCCACAGGTTACATTCTGGCCTTATTTTATTGAACTGTGTAGGATAAGCCAAATCCTTACCTGAACTTCGTCAGCTACCACGAGGAACTCTTCGCTGGGGTCAAGCTGCAAACTGCAAGGAATCGGACAAGAGTGAAAGTCAGACATGTGAACTCTTACGAACTACATACTTTTCAGAGTCAATATTGTTCTGGAACTCACCAATTCCTTCAAGCCAGTGAAGCAACTGGTTATCAACGCGCCCCTGCGCTCAGTTCAGGATGGAGAGCTCATCTTTTTAAACCATCAGGTGAGACTATAAGAGGGGACATCAAAGGTGATCTGTGGGGAGAACAGCGGGGGTAGGGGAATTTACGCTCAACTCCACGGGTGGTTAATTCCCTTTCTCCATTTGCAGAAGAATATTCCTACGGGCCAAGCAAACGAAGCTAGGTGAACCAGTCCAGTCCGTCATCTCGGCCCTACGCGTCACATTGGTGGAGACCGCAGCTGTCCAGTTCAGATCGGCGCCTCTGTGGGAGCCAGGTGAGCGTAACAATACCACCCACAAACCAATGGTCTCGTAGAAAGGTCTAACAGAACCTTAAAGAGCATGATTGGGGCTCTGGAAGAGCCCCAGAGAAGAAAATGGGACCTTCTATTACCATGCTTAATGTTTGCCTACAGAGAAGTACCTCAGGAGGGTGTTGGCTTCAGCCCCTTTGAACTTCTGCTTAGTCACCCTGTGAGGGGACCCTTAGCAATAGTCAAGGTGGGATGGGAGATGCCCGCTCCCCCTATCACTACCAACGTAGTGTTACGCTCACCTGGTATCCACAGGGACGCCCTTATGCCCTGGTTGCCGGATTCACCCTGGACGTTCCCAATTCTGGACGATGCCTTCTATGGCGGTCGGGCCTGAAACACAGGAGGACTGGACTTAGGAACAGACTTCGTTTCCTCCCACCAGCCCCCTGGCCTCGACCTGATGGCCCACTCCTCACCTTGTTATGATGTCTGGTGTGCTCTCCGTCCTGCCTTCTGTGCAGGGGTGCGTAGTTTTCTGCGGGTTAAAGCGACCGAGTTAACTTCACTGGTGCTAACCCATTCAAGTGTCTTTAAGGAGGTAAGTCTGGTTATAGCAGTCTTTAAATGTACTTGCTTTCCTTTCTTGCTAATAATGTCTTTTCTTGTTTGTTTCCCCTTAGGTGCACGGAGGTTCGGTGGGTGCGCTACTTGGATCAGACTCCTGCCAGGATGATGGACGCAGGAGCGCATGATGGATGGTAGGTTAAGCGTGAAGTGCGGCGCGGTAATGTCTTTTCTTGCTAACCTGTATTCCTTATTCCTTTTCGGGTCGCGATGGTCTTTCTGGGCGTGTGAACATTTCCGGAGCGGAACCAGTCAAGAAATGCCCAGCCAGGTGAGGATTTTGTGATGACTGCCGTGAATGCTGTGAGTAACCTGTTTAACGTTGTCCTTCTTTCTCTCTCTTTCCAGGTGCTTCGTTCCGGTGCAAGTGTGGTGTCCTGATGATGCTGCCAACTGGATGGAAGACCGCGAGCAGCAGGAATCGACAGATGGAAAGTTGCAGGTAAGCAGAGACTGCTAATGATGTTCTTTTGTCTCCTCTGCAGGTCCGCTATTCAAGGATCACTGGGTGCTGGTCTCTGAACACAATGAGCGTCACGGTGCTGGCTGCAGAATAACGCAAAGCACGTTCTGTAGCTTGGGTGCACTTTATATAGCCTTCTGTAAAGTAGTCCAGGTAAAGTAGTCCAGGCTACCACACCCTAAAACACTGCAGCGCAGTCTGGTTCTTAGGAACTAGACTGTATGGGTGCCTCCATGTTGGCTGCAGGCCTTCACAGGAAGAGTAGTCCCTTCAAGGTAAAGTCCCAATCTGAACATGAGCCTGGCGCCAAAGGCGCCAGGACTGACTCCAGGAGAGCCTATGATGATAATGCAAGGCCCTTGGGCCCAAATGAACCCTGAGTCCTGACCCTACCTGGCATACGAGACCATGCCAGTGGGGTTCTGGGTCATAGGTCGTGACAGCACTCCCCCCCCCAAGGCCCCTCCTAAGGTGATTCTCCTGCCTGGTCCAGGCTTGTCTGGAAAGTTTCGATGAAATGTTCTGATTAAACGTGGTGCATGAATTTTCTCACTAGGTTCCCAAGATCTGTCTTGAGGGCCGTAACCCTTCCAATCGACTAGATAGTATAGTTTTGATCTGGTATATTTGGAATCCAGGATTTCTTTCACTTCGAATTCGGGTTCTCCATCGATCTTTATGTGTTTAGGTGGTGGTTTAACTCGTGTACCGGGTTGTACTGGTTTTAGCAGTGAGACGTGGAAACTGGGTGAATTTGCATGTTGGCTGGTAATGCTAGTTTAACTGCTGCTGGGTTGATGATGGCTTGAACAGGATAAGGTCCCAAATAGCGATGGCGAAAGTCTGGGTTCCTTTTAGTGGTATGTATTTTGTGGCTAGCCAAACTCTGTCTCCTACCTGATAGTCAGGGGCCTTTTTCCGATGTTGGTCAGCAAACCATTTTTGCTTATTTTTGGCTTGGATTAACTGTTTGGTTGCCTTTTTAAAGGCTTGAGTGATGTTTGCATGAAGAGTCTTAACAGCCGGTATTTCTAGACTGAGAGGGCTGTCTAGTTCGGAAGTATGTGGATGTCTGCCGTAGAGGGTGTAGAAAGGCATCTGACCAGTACTGGAATGCAATGAATTGTTGTAAGCATATTCGGCTATCCATAATAGGTCTCCAGGTTCCTTCGACTTGGTGCAGCATGCATCGTAGGTATTGTTCGAGAGTCTGGTTGGTCCTCTCTGTTTGACCATCCGTTTGGGGGTGATGGCTGGTGGATAGCCAGATGTCGAAGTGAGCCATAGCACAGCACTTTTTCCAGAAGTTAGATACGAATTGGCTGCCTCGATCAGAGACCAGGACTGAAGGGAATCCATGCAGTTTGATAATGTTTTCCAAAAACACCTTTGCTAGATGGGATGCATCTGGAAGGCCTTTGAAAGGGATAAAGTGTGCCATTTTAGAAAATAAGTCCACTACTACTAAAATGGTATTGAACCCTGGGCTGGGAGGTAAATCGGTAATGAAGTCGAGAGAAAGTGTGTGCCATGGTGCCGGAGGTATTTCTAATGGTTGCAGGAAGCCAGCTGGTTTTTGCTTCAATGACTTGTTTTGTGCACACACCACACATGACTGAACGTATTGGATGACGTCTCAACGCCAAGTGGGCCACCAATAATTGCATTTCACTTTGGCTAGGGTTTTGGCAATTCCGGGATGACCCTCCATCAAAGAATCGTGATAGTCCAAAATGATTTGTTGTTGTAGTTCGGTTTTAGGCACGTACAGGCGTTCATTAAAATATGGCAATTGATTTTTAACAGTGTATTGTTTTCCTTTGGTATGCCATTCCAGTAACTCGTTTGGGGTTATTTCACGTTGGATCATGTTTCTAAGCTCAGTTTGTGTTAAAGCTGTGGTGAGGCCTAAAAGCTTGTCCTCAGGGATAATGGCCACTGGATCTGGGGTTGCATATTCTTTTTCATCGATGCCCATGCGAGATAGTGCGTCACCTTTCCCGTTTCTTACGCCTGTTCGATAAGTGATTACATAGTCATACTCGGCGAAGAAAAGGGCCCATCGTAATTGGTACGAGGATTGTGCTTTTGCTGTTTTTAAATATTGTAAGTTCCGATGGTCTGTAATTACAGTGACTGTATGCCTGGCCCCCAAGAGATAATGTCACCATGCCTAGAAGGCGGATTTTATAGCAAGCAGTTCCTTATCGGTGATGGCATAATTGTGTTCAGGAGGTGTGAATTTTCACCACCAGAAGGCCACGGGGTGCAATTGGCCAGTTTTAGGGTCTTTCTGAGAAAGAACCGCCCCCATAGCCATGCTGGAAGCATCCATTTCCACGATGTAAGGGAGATCCGGATGAGGGTGTTGTAAAATCGGGGCTGATGTGAACCTTTCCTTAAGTTCTTGGGAGGCCTTTTCGGCGTCTTCTGTCCACATGAATTTTTTATTGTTTTTTTTGCAGAAGTAACGTGATCGGATGCACAATCTGAGAGAAGTCTGGAATGAATCGACGGTAGAAGTTTGCAAAGCCCAGCATGCTCTGGACTCCTTTTAACGAGGTCGGAGAGAGCCATTTAAGAATGGCATCCACCTTGTGTGCATCCACTCGAATGCCTTTCGGAGTAAGAACGAAACCAAGAAATTCTACTTCGGTTACGTGGAAAAAACATTTTTCAAGTTTTGCGTATAGTCGATGTTGGCGCAGTTTGGCAAGGACAGCACGGACGTGCTTCACATGATCTTGTTTTGAGGTTGAAGACACTAGGATGTTGTCTATGTAGACCAGGGCGCAAACATCGATGAACTCCCTTAGGACGTCGTTCATAAAATATTGGAACGCCGCCGGGGCATTGCAAAGCCCGAAAGGCATTACCTGGTACTCAAACAACCCATATTTAGTACGAAAGGCCATTTTCCATTCATCTCCTTTTTAACTCGGACCAGGTGGTACGCTCCTCTGAGGTCTAACTTAGTATAAAACTGGGCATCTTTGACTTGATCCAGCATCTCGGGAATAAGGGGTAACAGTTTTTCACAGTGATCTGGTTCAGGGCGCAATAGTCAATACAGGTTCTCAAGTCCCCTTCCTTTTTTGGTACGAAGAATAGGGGACTGGCTGCCGGTGATTTGGTTGGGCAAATGAACCCATTTGCCAAGTACTGGTCCAGATAGGACTTTAGATGCTGGTTTTCTGGTTCTGTGAGCGCATAGATTCTGCCACAAGGGATCTGTGCACCAGGTATGAGGTCAATCTGACAGTCATAGGACCTATGCAGTGGTAGTGTATTAGCTTGTTCCTTCTGGAACACATCCTGCAAATCTTGATATTCTTCAGGGAGAGTACTGGTTGCTCCAAGTGTAGATATACCAATTCTAGGACTCGTAGGAACCTTGAAACTGGACTTGTTTTCTTGGAAATAACAGGTGGAAGCGCAATCACGAGGAAAAGTCAATTTTCTTGCACACCAATCTATCCCATGGTTATAAGCAATTAACCATGGCATCCCTAATATTAGCTGAAACTGAGGCGCCTTGATGAGATCAAAGGAAATTGATTCCCGGTGTCCATCCTGGCACAGCAGGGTTATTCCTGCTGTACATTGGGTTACTGGTCCGGAAGCAATTTCAGTCCCATCCACCATGGTTACCTTTTCTGTGTTCGGCTTAAAACTTAAGGGAAGCCCCATCCGTGCGGCCAGGTCTCGATCAATATAATTCCCAACCGCTCCGCTGTCTATGTAAGCTTCAACGGAATGCATCCTTGAAGGTTGTTGGTGATTGATTAGGATCACTGGTATTGAAAAATGTGAGGTCGGTGGCTCATTCTTCTCGCTCGACAAACTGACCTCTACTTTTGTCGAGCTAGGCAGTTTTCCGACTCCTTACTCTCATCCTTTTCTGTAGCTCCCACAATTCGCTTGGGGGGTTTTATTGGAAAGTCCTTTAGGAAATGCCCCGATTGTCCGCAGTACAAACATAACTTGCTGTTGCCTTCTCTCGTCTCTTTCAGCTTTTGTTAACGGTGGTTGTATACCTCTAATTTGCATTGGCTCTGTGGTATTCTCTGACGTGCGCGGAGTAGCATCCTTGGTTCGTAGATACATAGCCCATGTGTCTGATCTGGACCGATCTGCTTTCCGATCTTGTAGTCGATGATCTAATTGCACCACCAGGTTGATAAATTCACTACAGTCTCTACGTGGACCAACTACCTGAGCCAAGACATCCTTTAATTCCCCACGAAGGCCTCGGTGAAACAATGTGGTTCTCTTGTCTTCAGGCCACCTGGTTTCGGCCACTAACCTATTGAAGGTTGCTATGTATGTTAGTAAGTCCTGATTCCCCTGCCGGAGTGATAAGAGTTTGTTGTCTACAGCTTGTTCGTGGGTGTGTCGAGCAACAAGCTTTTCCATTTCTCTTTGGAAGCCCCCAAAGTCACGTAGTAATGGATCATCATAGCTCACAAGCGGCACTGACCAATCTGCGGCACTACCGATCAGATATGACAAAATAAATGCTAATCGTGCCTGATCGTTAGGGAATGCGCCCGGTCTGCAGAGGAAGTGAAGGCGACATTGATTCATACTTCCTTGGATCATCTGAAAACCTTTATGGCGGTGCTAACGGTATTGTTCCGGGTAAGGTGATTTGCACTGGAGCGGCAGACAACGTGGTTGCCTGTGCCAGTGGATTTGTCCCGGGTAATGGAGCTTGTCCAGCCTGTGATTGCAGTAATTGCCTGCTGATTTCTTCGGTGCAATCCTTGGTGATGACAAGGTCCCTTCGCAGGGTATTAGTCTCTTGCCTAGCCAAATGCACTTCGACGCCTAATTGTCCTAATAACTGAGCCAGTTGGTACATTTCTGAAGTGTCCATGGCGCCCAGGTGGATAATGTTATGAGGCTTCGCGTTCTGTTACGCTCACCTGGTATCCACGGGGACACCCTTATGCCCTGTTTGCCGGATTCACCCTGGACGATGCCTTCTATGGCGGTCGGGCCTGAAAACACAGGAGGACTGGACTTAGGAACAGACTTCGTTTCCTCCTACCAGCCCCCTGCACGCGACCTGATGGCCCACTCCTCACCTTGTTATGATGTCTGGTGTGCTCTCCGTCCTGCCTTCTGTGCAGGGGCGCGTAGTTTTCTGCGGATTGAAGCGACCGAGTTAACTTCACTGATGCTAACCCATACAAGTGTCTTTAAGGAGGTAGGTCTGGTTATAGCAGTCTTTAAATGTCCTTGCTTTCCTTTCTTGCTAATAATGTCTTTTCTTGTTTGTTTCCCCTAAGGTGCACAGAGGTTCGGTGGGTGCGCTGCTTGGATCAGGCTCCTGCCAGGATGATGGACGCAGGAGCGTATGATGGATGGTAGGTTAAGCGCGAAGTGCGGCGCGGTAATGTCTTTTCTTGCTAACCTGTATTCTTTCTTCCTTTTCAGGTTGCAATGGTCTTTCTGGGTGTGTGAAGATTTACGGAGCGTAACCAGTCAAGGAATGCACAGCCAGGTGAGGATTTAGTGATTACTGCCGTGAATGCCGTGAGTAACCTGTTTAACGTTGTCCTTCTTTTGCTCTCCCTTCAGGTGCTTCGTTCCGGTGCAAGCGTGGTGTCCTGATGATGCTGCCAACTGGATGGAAGACCGCGAGCAGCAGGAATCGACGGATGGAAAGTTGCAGGTAAGCAGAGACTGCTAATGATGTTCTTTTGTCTCCTCTGCAGGTCCGCTATTTAAGGATCGCCGGGTGCTGGTCTCTGAACATGATGAGCGTCATGCTGCTGGCTGCAGAATAACGCAAAGCACGTTCTGTAGCTTGGGTGCGGTTTATATAGCCTCTGTAAAGTAGTCCAGGTAAAGTAGTTCAGGTTAACACACCCTAAAACACTGCACCGCACAGTCTGGTTCTTAGGAACTAGACTGTATGAGTGCCTCCATGTTGGCTGCAGGCCTTCACAGTAAGAGTAGTCCCTTCAAGGTAAAGTCCCAATCTGAACATGAGCTTGGCGTCAAAGGCACCAGGACTGACTCCAGGAGAGTCTATGATGATAATGCAAGGCCCTTGGGGCCCCAAATGAACCCTGAGTCCTGACCCTAAGTGCCATGTGACCATGCCAGTGGGGTTCTGGGTCACGGGTCGTGACACGTAGTGGACTATGTGCTGGGGCTCAGAAAGAGGATGGTACTCCTGATGGGTCTGGCTAGTGAGAAACTGAAGGCAGGGCAAGCACTGGTGAAACATAGGTATGACCAGAAAGCTACCCTCATCAATTTCACACCAGGTCACCAAGTTCTGATCATGAATCCTAGACCTAGAGTGTTACAGGACAAATGGTCAGGCCCTTACACAGTGGTGGAGTCACTGGGTGAGGTCAACTATTTAGTGGACCTTGGAAGGGCAGGACAAGCTCCAAAAGTGTTCCATGTAAATAGACTGAAGGCTTTCATCCCAAGAGTTGAAATCGCTGCACTGCTGCTGGCTTCCAATATTGAGGAAAAGGAGTCAGAACCTCTCCCTGACCTCTTCCAGGCAGTCCTTCAGATAGCTCCATTGAGGGTGTCCACGTGGCCCCTCACCTGACTTCTGATCAACAAGCTGAGGTGAAAAGTTTGTAGAGGCAGGTTTCCCCCTTTTTCTCACAAACGTCTGGTTTGACACCTTGGTGCAAACATGACATTGACACGGGAGATAATGTGCCTTCCAAAAGTAGGGGATACAGAATGTCAGACAAAGTAAGGTCTTACATTAAGACAGAGGTCAATAAAATGTTAGATCTTGGGGTGATTGAACCCTCCAGTAGTCCTTGGGCCAGCCCAGTGGTTGTGGTACCAAAGGCAGGTACCTCTGAGTTGAGGTTCTGTGTGGATTACAGGGCTCTGAATGCTGTCACCAAGACAGATGCACACCCCTTGCCTAGAACAGATGAGCTGGTGGATACTTTGGGTGCCTCCAAATACCTCAGCACATTTGACCTCACTGTAGACTATTGGCAAATAGCCCTTGCAAAACATGCCAAGGAGAAGACAGCTTTCTCAACACCAGAGGGTCTTTACCAGTTCAGGGTAATGCCCTTTGGGTTGAGGAATGCACCCGCCACTTTTCAGAGGCCTGTGAATCATTGTCACGACCCCCATCCAAAAGACCCCCTGGCAAGCCCATGGACCAGGAAGGGTCTCCACTAAAACCAGGCATCCTTGGCCTAGGCCTAAGGCGCCAGGCTCAT
Source organism: Ambystoma mexicanum (assembly GCF_040938575.1). Taxonomy (NCBI): domain Eukaryota; kingdom Metazoa; phylum Chordata; class Amphibia; order Caudata; family Ambystomatidae; genus Ambystoma; species Ambystoma mexicanum. The sequence continues at coordinate 759,499,947 of NC_090941.1, forward strand.
ACTTGATAAAGGACTTGTATTGTGAACTACTTTATTTCAGTGTCAATCAACATGGAGGCATCCACATAGCTTGGCTCCTTGGAACCAAGCTATGCGGTATAGTATTTTTGGGTGTGGTACCATAGGAACTATTTTACCTGGACTACTTTCTAGAAGCTATTTAAACCACACCCGACTCGGATAACACGCTTTGCGTTACTTTGCAATTCTGCAACGTGACGCTCACTGTGTTCAGCTGCACCCGCGAATCTCGGAAGAACAGCATCTGTAAAGGAGAAAAGGGACATTGTTAACAGCAGCAGCTTACCTGTAATTTCTTCGTTAGCTGTCCACGGCTCTTGAGATCAGCATCCTGGAACCAGCACTCCTCCCGAACCGACGGATCTGCAAAAAAGAAAGAAACAAGGCATTAGACATTTTTACAATTTAATGAACGGTGCCGAAAATCTTACCTCGCAAGCCGCTCCTCGACCAGCAGCGCCTCAGGAATTCCATGCACCGGGTGAGCACCGCGACCTGTGGGAAGACAAGACAACAGATTAGCAAGAGGCAAGGCACCATAGCGCTGCGCTTAGCGCCTACTCACCGCATCAAGGCGCTCTAAAAACGCCATTACTTACCGGCAAGACCCAATTCAGTCTATGCCACATATTGGGCTTCCGCGCACCTAAGGAAGAGAAAAGACATTAGTTAAACCAAAAAGGCATGCAAGGACAATAATATAGCACAGCAATAAGACCTACCTGAAAGACTCAAAGCGGGCCGGCATCAGTGAAGTAACTCGATCGCAAACGCCCACCAAGCACAACGCACCCCTGCCAAGAAGGCAGGACGGAGAACGTAGCAGGTGCATTTTTCAATTCAAAAGGCATAACCTTAAACTGGTATAAGCCAACTGGGGTAGAAAATGCAGTTTTCTCCTTGGCATGGTTTGTCAGGGCTATTTGCCAATAGCCTGACGTCAAGTCAAATGTGCTGAGGAACTTGGCTGCACCAAGTCTATCCACCAACTCATCTGTCCTTGGCAAAGGGTGGGCATCAGTCTTAGTGACTGCATTAAGAGCTCTGTAATCCACACAGAATCTAAGTTCTTTAGATCCTGCCTTTGGTACTAACACAACTGGGCTAGACCATGGACTAGTAGAGGGCTCTATTACTCCGAGATCATACATCTTGTTGACCTCACCTTGATATGGGTTCTTACATTTTCTGACATTCAATATCCTCTGCTTTTGACTGGCAGACAGTCACCAGTGAGTATGTCATGCTGTCCCCAAGGGGTCAAGCCTGGTGAAAGTGAGAACAGAGAGGCAAACTGATTCAACATAGATTTGCACTCTTCCTGTTGCTCAGGTGTCAGATTTGAAGAGATATTTACTCCTTCAATTTTCTCGTCTAAAGGTAAGCCTCTGAGGAGATCAGGAAAAGCTTTACTCTCTTCTTCTTCCTCTGATGATGCAAGAAGCAAAGCTCCTACATCAGGTCTGGAGACATACGCTTTTAGTCTGTTGGTGTGGAAGACTGTTGGAGCCTCCTTGGGGTTGCCCAAGTCCACCAGATAGTTGACCTCTCCAAGTTTACCCACAACTTTGAAGGGTCCCATTCATTTGTCTTGCAAGACCGTCTGCCTTGTTGGAATCATAACAAGAACTAGCTGGTACTGAGTAAACTCAACCATGTTAGCCTTTTGGTCATGCCAGTGCTTGACCAATGCCTGTCCATCTTTCAAGTTATCACTTGCTTCTGCCATCATTTGTGACATTCTCCTTCGGAGACCTACCACATAGTCAGTCACTCTGACTGGCTTGGGGGAAGGAGCACTCTCCAACCCCTCCTTGATGAGGGCCAATGGACCTCTGACCGGATGACCGTAGAGAAGTTCAAAGGCAGAATAACCTACTCCCTCCTGAGGGACTTCTCTATAAGCAAAGAGAAGGCAGGGCAGTAGAAGGTCCCACTTTCTTTTAAGGGGGTCCTCTAAAGCACCTATCATGCTCTTCATGGTTCTGTTGAACCTTTCAACTAGTCCATTTGTCTGAGGGTGGTATGCGGTTGAGAACTTGTAAGTAACTCCGCAGGTTTTCCACATGGCTTTCATGTAGTGGGACATAAAATTTGACCCCCTGCCAGAGATTACTTTCTTAGGAAACCAACCCTGGTAAAAATACCAAGGAGGGCCTTAGCCACAGCCGGAGCTGTAACAGTCCTCATAGGAATTGCCTCAGGGTATCTAGTAGCATGGTCTACTACAACAAGTATAAACCTGTTGCCTGAGGAAGTTGGAGGATCAAGGGGACCAACAATGTCAATACCTACTCTTTCAAATGGGACTCCCACAACTGGGAGAGGCACTAAAGGTGCCACATTCTTGGAGCCAACCTTACCAGAAGTCTGGCAGGTGTGGCAGCTCCTGCAGTATTTATCTACTTCGGCCCCCATCTTTGGTCAATAAAAGTAGAGTCAGAGCTTTTCCTTAGTCTTCTTGAAACTCAAGTGACCAGCCAAAGGAATCTCATGGGCTAACTGCAAGAACGGTGGTCTGTTCTCTTGGGGTAGTACAAGTCGTTTGTTGTCCCCAGGTGCAGACTCGGTAGGTTCACTGTAGAAGAGGCCATCTTCCCAGTGTAACCTATTTCCCAGGCTCTTGCCCTTCAGCCTGAGCATCTGCCTGGTGGCGAAGACCTTCCAGAGTTGGACATTCTCTCTGTCCCTTACTGAAGTCTGCCCTGTTGGGTCCACCTTCTGTCAGTAAAGACTGCAGCTCAGGATGGTCAACGGGATCCAGATCTCCAATGAGTTCCTGGCCTTCTACTAGCTCTTCTTCAGAGTCTAGTTCAACCACACAGGGTTGTACCTCCCTCTCAGCCTCAACTGGAGGGGGAGTTACTGGTGTAACTTTGGACAACCTAGGGGAAGTCCTTGTTGGCTGCACTGGAGTGCTGGCTGTGAGGTTATTTTTAGAAGTTATAGGTTTCCCTTTTTCTTCTATTTTCTTAGAGACAGCAGCTGACATCTCCAGTGGAGCAGGAGTGATCTCTTTCTTCATCATCTCCTTGGGAGTACCTCTCATGGTTCTCTCCCTTGCAGGTCTGGTGAGCTCCTGTAACCTTTTACTAGGAGGTCTGGGGGTATGTGACACTACTCCAAGAGTTTTCAAGTCATTACCCAGCACCTCACTTTGTATGCTGACAGGTATCTTCACAGTCATGTCATTACACTGGATGAGAACTGGTAATTGGGGAAGCATCTGCACAGGCCCTCCAGCTAACTTGGTGAGGCGTTTGGATGCCATAGCAACATCCTCAGCCTGAAAAAATGATTTGTCCACCACAGTTATGCTGGCCCCAGTGTCCCTAATGGCAGGAGTCTCCTGACCATTCACCTGGACACTGTCCTTATAATACTATTTAGTGTTATCTGGGATCAAATTATAGACATCTAAGTTCTGTTGTTCCCACAGACCCAGAGACACTAAAGAAACACTAGCTGAGACTCCAATGGGTTCATCAGCCAGTAATAGAAAGTTTCCACTTGCATTTGGACTTCCTCCTCTGGAGCGAAGGCTAAGGAGACAAGCTGGACCCCTGAAGGTTTACCCTTACATCTGGGATCTCCTTTCACATGGTCAGTAGAGCCACAAACAAAGCATTTACCAAATGCTTTCTGGAATGGTGGCTTGTTCTGACCTCCTTCTGGTTTGGCACCAGGAGGTACACTAGCCTGATTTGGTTTCCCTGGTGGCTTACCCTTTTGGTTCTGTTTGGGGCCCTCTTTGGAATTGGAATTATTAGAATTCTCCTTGGAGTCCTTTTTTGGCTGTTTTCCCTCATCCTTTTTCTGAGTAGCCCCAGAATCCTTGTGAGTGGCCCTGTTGGCAACCCACAAGTCAGTAGCCTTAGCTAACTTCCTGGAATCTAATTCCTTTGAATCAGCCAAGTGCTGTCTGAGCTCAGGAGAGCAGCATCATAAATTGACTCCAACATTACAAGATTCTTCATTCCTTCATAAGTGTTAACTCTGTAACCCTTAATCCATCCCTCTAAGTTTTTCAAACTTTCACTCACCCAGGTCGCCCAAGGGGTACCATCTTGCTTTTTGAGGGTCCTAAACCTCTTAAGGTACTGGGAAGGGGTCTTCCCAAATCTAGCTATCAAAGCTAGCTTCACACATTCATAATCATTCTTATCCACCCCCCCCAACTCCATTACCACATCAGTTGCAACAGGGGGAAGCCTAGAGAACAACCAGGGAAGTAACTCATTCCCTGTGATGTCCTGGAGCCCATGATTATACTCAAACATCTTCAACCAATCCAACACATCCAATCTAGGTTCATACATACCCACTAATTCCTTAGGTATCCGGGGTCTTTTGGGACTGGAACTCCTAGAAGAACCAGAGGAGAGAGAAGCATTTTCCACAGACAACTTTTTCATTTCTAATTCATGATTAAGCTCTATTTCTCTGAGTCTTAACTCAGCTTGCTTCTGCTCAGCCTGGGCATTCATTCTTCTGAACTCTAGCTCTTGGTTTCTTTCAGATTGAGCTAAAAAACGTTTGTTCAACAAAAGTTCAAAATATGCAGGGTTACATGTGGGACCTGGTATAGGTCCAGTAGGTACAGTAGGTAAGGCAGACAGAGGCTCAGAGTGGCTAACTTCATTAGGTTCACTTTCCTCTTCTGACTCATTATCAAGACTTTGATTCAGATCAATACCATCACTGTTTTCTACATTTGCTGGGGGGTAGATTCCTCTGTACCACCCAGACTTTGGTTTTCTAACAATCTTTCTATAAGTTCCATTTTCTTGCCCTTCACAGAGAGATTCTTATGTCTACACAATACTTTTAAGCAATCAGCAGTTTTGGCAAACAATGATTCTAGGGTATAACTCTCCATAGCAGACATAGTTAGAAAATCAGGTTTTTTAGTGCTAAACTCTGTGGTTAATTTTTCTAAAGTGTTCAACAAGCACTCTAAAGTGTATACTCAATACAAATCCCACTTCTGCCACCAGTGTTAGGCAGAAACCTGTGCAGTTCCCTCTGGGACCACTGCAAAAGATTTAGGACTACAGGTGTTTGGCAGTAAACCCACTTGGTAGCAGCCTGTACCACACAGATTCACTTGGTAGCTGTGGCTGAGCAGTCAGACTTCCCTCAAGAAGAGTTAAGCAGTATACAGAGTATTCACAATAGGTCAAGAGCACACAATAGAACAAGTAAACACTGACCAGGGCTTGGTGTAAAAGAGATATAATTATTTATTTAAAACCACATCTAGGAAAACACACAGGCACTAATAGTAAGCAATTCAAAAACACGGTCACTAAAAGATATACACTCTCTTAAAAGAATATTAGACAAGTCTAAAGTAAAGCCCTACTTATTTTCAGACAGCGGTGAGCGCTTAACAAGGATGGCACTCTAATAGTTCGTTTTAAAAAGGGAGAGAAAAGCAGAGAACAAGTTGAAACAGATCCCAACACTTTTACCAGAACATAACAAGAGAGGAAGGCAAAGTAAAACCGTGAAGTTAGAGTTCAAGAGGCCGGATCCACTTTCAGAGGATCCAAACGAAATGTGTCCAAGGTCACACGGTTGCAGTGCACAAAAATCTTGTAAAGGTTCAAAAAGGAGTTGGACCAAAGAAAGGGACCAGTTAGAGGGTCAAGGCGGCCAGCCCAGTCCAGAAGGTTAAGGGGTTATTATTGCCTTGTAGCAATCTTTAGAAAGGGAGGCCTGGCGGACACGGTACCTTAAAGTGGTGAGAACGCTCCAGCGGGGGCAGTTGTTCCTGGCAGCGGATGCAAGTTGGTGCTTCGTCCGGGGGAAGAGAGGATCTCGTCGTGGAGGAAAACAGGAGTCCGTTGCACTGCCAGGGAAGAAACCAGCCGCGAAGTTTCTCAGGTACAAGGAGCGGTCCGGTGATTCGCGGTTCAGTGGTGAGTGGCTATCCAGCTGCCGGGGTGCTTGGCACGGGCAGTTCGACCACAAACCAGGCTGGGGTGCGAAGAAAGAAAGGTAAACTGGTTGTGCCCACCAGTCAGGGGAAGAAGCCTCTCCAGCCGGGAGATCTTCTCTGTCGTCGGGAAGTGGTGAGTCGGTTCTGCAGGGCTCCACCGGTGCTGTCGTCATGGTAGGTCGGCTCAGCTTCTCCCTCGTCGGATTCTCAGGTTCTGTGGCGACTTCTGAAGTTCCAGGCCCCAAAGCCCTGCTTTTATGCAGAAAACCCCCATTCACTCAGCCTAGCTGTCACTCAAACATGCTAAGTGGTGAGCCGGCCACTTGGGCCAATCACACAAGAGTGTGACTTGAGTTACCAAGGTAACTCAGTCCAGGGTGCCTAAACCCCCTCCCACACCCCCTGTGGTACCCAGACAGAGTGGCACCACTTTTGGAGGCTTCTGTGGAGAAGCCCACCAAAAAGTGGAACAAAGGGCTCGACTTGGGTTGGAGTCACAGAAGAGAACACAAACGCCATCTTTGAATCGAGTCTTAGCAAAAAATACCAACCGGCGAATTAATATTAAATAAATAAACCGACGGTATGTTCGAGGCTATGAGAATTAAATAACTAAAGTTGGTAGCCTCGAACAATGGGAAAATCCCATAGGAAAATATTTGCGGTCGAATATAACAAGTAGTTTCCACTGCCACCAGCCAAAACTCGATCAGGGGGGACGGAGACATGCCCCCTCGACTAACAGACCCCAGGGCAATCAAATTGCCCCGATGAGTACGTCCACAATATGATGGTTTGTACTGGTTTCTGTTAATAATTTGGGACTAGCAAAGCCAATGGTGACTTTACATGCCCTGGGAGACAGTAGTCAGTCCCAGGGTATGGAGCCTATGGTGGGGTGTCACTATGACACCCCTGTGTCACTGCACGGAGGGTGCCATGTAACACACATCGTAAAAACACATGAGACCCTATGGAGTAAAGGACCCCATAGCCCATAAAACACATTCAGAGTCAAAGGAATACCATAACTCATGTCGAAGAGTGGGAGGAACGACACCCACAACTTTCTCTGAGGTCCTCCTTTATGGTGTTGAGCGACACCCCAGAATTCCTTTGGTTTCTCCTTTCCTGGTCCCCAGGGTGGTCCTCCTTGGTAGTGAAAACGCAACCAGTACAAATTTCTGAAAGAAACACAAACCGGTTACTACAATTTCCCACTAACTGCCCTCCAATAGGGTTGACAGCAGTGGGATATGCATACGTTCAATACTGACAGTTGACAATGAAGAAAAATACTCCCTGTTACATAATTATACCCAAGACTATCTGTTCCCTTCTGGTTCTTCTTTTTCTTATTCTCAGGTTTCAGATGTCTCCTCTATTTGATTCTCTCTGGGCTGCTCAATTTGTTGCAAAGTGTGCCTAGGGTGATATCTCTTTAACTGATTAATATGGACCAATTTTTCTGCTGTCATTTCGCCTTTGGGGATGCGGATTCTGTAGGCGACAGGTGAGATTTTATCTACAATTTCAAAAGGTCCTTGCCAATTTGGTAAAAATGTACGCTCTTTGGTCTGGTTCCTTTGGAAATTGTACAAGTAGACCATGTCTCCTACTTGGTATTCTTTTTTGGTTGTTTTTAGATCATATTGAGTCTTCATCCCCTCTACAGATCTTTCTAGATCCTGCTGAGCGTACGCAAAAGCAATGTTGAAGGTGTTTTTTTAGATTCTCAACATACTCATGAGTTGTGGAGGCGTTTATCAGTGTCTGCTCCTGTGTTCTATAGAGCAAATGCTGGGGAAACACCATCCTTCATTCAGTCATCAGCTCAAATGGAGACATCTTGGTTACCAAAGAAGGTGTAGATCTGATGGCCATCATGACAAGCGGTAATCGGATGTCCCAACTTGGCCCAGAATCTGCCACAAACTGTTTTAGAATGCTCACAATGGTTTTATTGTACCTCTCAACTCCACCACTAGAGGACAGCGGTATGCAATGTGAAGTTTCCTTTTTACCCCAAGTATCTCCCACATCTTTGTCATCACTTCGCTGGGGAAGTGACTACCTCGGTCTGACTCAATCCTTTGGGGTAAGCCAAAATGCAAGAAGATGTGGTTGATCATCAGCGCAGCTGCTGTTTCTGCATTGCAATTTGGGGCCGGGAGACGTTCCACCCATTTGGTAAACAAGCATGTTACGGCTAACATGTACTTGTTCCCACTAGAGGAGCGAATCACGGGCCTGATGAAATCTACTCGTAAATCTGACCAAGGCAGTGTCATCCCTCTCTTCTGGAGGGGAGCAGGGTGTGTGAGTGATGTTGGCTGAAATTGTGCACACACAAGACACCCCTTCAAGTATTGGCTGAGGTCCTGCCCTATGTGTGGCCAGTATGCAACCTCTCGCAAGATTTCTTAAGTAGTGTGAAACCCCCGATGACCGGCTGTGGCCACATCATGGGCGTGACTTAGCATCAGGCTTCGGAATGAGGTAGGGACCACCGACTGGTCCCAGCCAGATATGGATCTCCTTAACAACAAACCGTCTTGGATTCAGAACATTTTTAGACATTTCATCAACACCCTGAGGTCCTCTTTCCCAATGTAATCGGTATCCATCAGAGGAAAGTTCTCAGGGTCCTCAATGTGTTGATAAAATGTACCAATAATTGGATCCCCTTTTTGTGCTGTGATTAAATCAGCATCCGTGGTCTCCTTACTCCATTGGGCAGTTGAGAGTTCATTGTGAGCATTTGTCTGGGACGTAGTGATAGCAGTGACCTGGATTTCCCCCAACAGGGACTCGATCTCAAGGAGATCCCACTGGATGGCTCCGGTTTTGGCCAACTGATCAGCTAGGTCGTTTCCAGTTTTGTCTTGTCCCTCTATTCTGGAATGACCCTTGATCTTCTTCCAATAGATGGTCATCCCACTAGAGGTGACCAGATCATCAATATTTTGGATAAGCTTGCCATGTTTAAGCAGTTTGTTGTTAGCATATAGCATGCCTCTGGTTTTCCAATTTACCAGGTGCTCCACGAACCCGTTCCGGACATAATCTGAATCGGTGATTATGACCAGTTCGTGGAGTTGGTGTTGGATGGCAATGAGGATGGCCTGATGAACTGCCACCGACTACTACGAGGACCGATTTTGTACCCAGCAGAGGGTTCTGAGGCATCAGTCAGCCAGGCATTCCCAATGCCGGCCACCAGTTCCTTTTCCCCCTTTGTCATACATAGCCCCCTTAGAGCACTCACTAGGGTTCGAGATGTCCAGCCTGTTACACATCAGCAATCACGAAGAACCACTGCACGTTGATTTACCGGGCGCCTGGTTCAACGATGGAAATGGCACCTTCCCTGGCGCCTCACTGACAAGACGGTATTGTGCGTTTCCCTGACACCTTGGCATGGCAGATATATGCTATGGCCAAGTGATAAAGCTATCAGCGATTCAAAACGCTGGACCAGCCCTCTGTACAGCCCCTTGAAAAGATCACGTGACCTGGGCCTGAGTCAGCGTTGTATGCCCACTTTGCAGTTTCGTGATCAATCGGGAAGTTTAAATCAGCTGGGATAGAGAGACGCATTGCTTCTCAGCTGTTTTCTACCAGCGTTTGGCGTCAAGATACCTGGCTCTTGTGTCTCCCATCTTGTGACCTCAGACTTCGTTTGGATTGCTCTTTGTCTGCTCCTTACCTGATTTGGCTTTTCCCACGGATTGCAAACGCCCGCGCCCTACTGGTACCTCGCATTTCCACGGACGGCTTACCTCCTCGACCTCAGACTTCCTCACGGATCGGAGAACTCTTGCCCCACAGGTACTTTGCACCACCACAGATTGCTTGCTTCCTCAACTTCGGGCTGCTTTACGGATTGGAACTCTTTCACTCTCTCAGTTGTTATCTTGAAACCAGACACCGTGAAGGCTTTCCTTCCTTTCCGTGCCTCACACCGCACAAGTACTCATCTTAAGGTGCCTCCAGTGAATTGGCAGTATCCAGGCTGCAGTATTTACCCTGGTTTCCTGCTGCCATACTGCTGGGGAAACAGGTTTGACATCTCCAGACCCTTCTGTTTCTTAGAGTTTCCCTGCACATTGCTCAGTGGTAAGTTAGTACTTTTGCCCCTCCTTAAGTTACTGCAACATTGTTGTGTTGGTTTTATCTTACCTGCCTATTTTTCCCACAGCAGCCATCTGGAGGGTCCGGTGTTCCTGTTTCTCTCACCTGTGGCCCTAATCCTCGAACAGTGAGTTATTTCTATCTCGCTGTTGGTTGCTTAGGGACGGAGGTTTCCAATCATCACACGAAAGCAAGGAGTGACACCGTTGTTGTCAACATGGTAGGAGCACCCGTCCACATAAACTGTGGGAATTCCCTCGCACTTGTCTTCTTCATAGACTTTGTGCGGGGAATTCAGGTACGCCTCCATGTTGTCCTGGGCTATAAGACTTTTGTCCTCGAGACAGTTTTCTCTGGCACAGTCATGCAAGTCAGCCAGACCTTGCGCGAGGGGACTCTTCTTGTTTTGGCCATATCTGACATCCACAGGAAAGCCTTGCATTGACAGAATTCAGGAAGTAATTCTGGAATTACTCACATTTCCGGACGGATTCTGTCACTTTGGAGGTATTGCAAAGGCTGGTGGGGAGTCTCCACTATGATGTGTTCCCCCTGGATAAACGGGCAGTAATTTTTCAATGCCCACACTGTTTCCAGGAGTGCCTTCTCACAATTGTTTCATTTTTATTGACCTTGTCATGCTTTTGATATAATACTGCTGTCAAGCATGTATTCGAGAACCCTGTCTCCAAGAAGAACTCCTTATTTTTGACAGGGTAAGCTAGACAAGGCACTTGTCAGAGGCTTCTTTTGAGTTGCTTTACTGCCTTGGCTTGTTCTGGACCCCACTCCCACTTGACCCCCCCTTCAACAGATGGATGAGGGGTCTTGTGATCTCTGCGTAATCCTCAATGAACTTCCTACTGTAGTTAGTCAGTTCAAGGAGGCTTCTTAGCTCACGCAGAGTTGTGGGGTCTTTAAGTTTTAGGTGTGCTTTGACTTTCTTCTCCTGGGGACAGAGAGCCTCAGGAGTTATCTCATGCCCCAAGAAGTTGACACGGGTTCGGCACCACTGTGCCTTTTGAAAGGACAGTTTTGCTCCGGCAATCCTCAACTGTGTCAGAACATAACAGATTTCCACTATGTGTTTCTCCACAGTTAAGCTTTTTATCAGGACATCATCCACATAGGCCAGGTTACCCCTTTCACCCAAGTCAGGCATGGCCTTATCTAGGAAGATGTTGAATTTGTTGCCAGAGTTGATGTATCCGAAGGGAGTCCGGGTTCACGTGTACTGCTGCCCCGAAGGTAAAGGCCAGCTTGTATTGGTCCTCCCTACTGACAGGCGCGGTCCAGTGCCCATTGGACAGGTCAATGGCAGTGTATACCTTTGACGCCTGGATCTGGGCCAGCCCCTGGTCAAAGTAGTGGAGAGGCCATCGGGACATGTGGACACATTTATTCAGCTCTCTCGGGTCAGCACAGAGTCTCCACTGGCCATTCGGTTTTAAAATCCCCAGCACCGGATTATTAAAGGTGCTGTGGACTGGACAAATTATCCCACGGGACTCAAGGTTTTTGATGATTTCTGTCAGGGACTCCATGGATGCGAGAGGCAAGCAGTATTGCCTCACAAACACTGGAGTCATTCCAGGGCCCGTGGGAATGGTTGTTGTATGGATTTCGGTGCGACCACAGTCATACAAGTCCACCGCAAAGAGATCTTTAAAATCTAAGAACGCCTGTTTCAACTTTTGCTCTTGCTCCAGAGTCTCACAGGCATCAGCTAGGTTGACTCGCTCTTCAACCATTTGCCTGAAGCCTGGAAAGACTTCTGGTTTTGCTATCTCAGCGGCCTCCTCCAGCTTGGTGGAGAGGTCCCTGGTTAGAGTATTGACCTGGACAGAGGGTTTCAGGCAGAGGAGGCTGTCATTGTGGACCTGGAAGATCACCTCATCTTGCCTGATGTCACAGGTCACCTCTTCCTCACAGTAAGGGCAGGAAGAGTACACCAGGAAATTCCCCCCTTGCCGGGTGAAGATCCTGTCTGGTGGTAAGTCATGGTCACTATCACTGTCAAAACAGTAATTGGGGATTGGTCCTATCAGTTCATTACCTAGATTCATGGAAAAATGTCGGTCATCAACTGCCATTCCAATAATGGTGCCCGCGCCCAGAGTGATACTCTTAAGGTCGCTGTTATCCATCAATATTGGAATGGTGTTGTGTTCTATGATGTCTAATGGTGTTGGGTTTAAGGTGGTGTTGCAGTTTCTGTCCTCTTTTCATTTTTTTTAAAAACTTTTATTTTTGGCGGCAGAGGTATACATTAGGCACACACATCAATTCAGCAGACAAGCAGTACAGGTGAATTATGAATCAATATAAAGATTACATTAATCACAGTGGTATCAACAGAACTTCACGAGAGAAATGAGAGGAGGAGTTCATGGTACAGGAGTAGTCCTTGATGGAGCAGGGGACAAGCCCGACCCAGGCGCACTGTCACTTTGGCTGTTGAGGTACGTATTGAATTCAACCCAGATGTTTTTGGGACGTGAGTGGGCGGGGAGCATGTTCAGGTATTCCTCTTTGCAGTTTCGTGACCAGGTGAGAAAACGCAGCCAACTCTGGAAGACCGGAGGGGAGGAGCTCCTCCAACCTTGTAGTATACATTTTTTGGCTACCATACAGCCTATGTTCAAAGACTTAGCCGAGCTCCTGGTGCAGACCCTCGCCCCCAAACCCCAAACAAGACTGCTAAAGGATCAGGGTCAATCACCGTGTCAGTAATTGCAGCAAGTGTTTCTAAGATGCGCTTCCAAAACTCTGACAATCTATCACAGGTCCAAAACATATGCAAATGGTCAGCTTTTTCAAACCTGCAGCGGGGGCAAGAGTGTACAGTGGCGTGAGTGAACCTCGAGGTTCGATGTGGAGTTATAGTATAGCCTGTTTAGAAGCTTGTATTGCATGGCACGAAACCTAAAATTTAGGGAGACTTTTTGAGTGTGTAGGCACATTCCCCCCCAAAGCTCGTCAGAGATCTCCAGGCCCAGTTCGTCTGCCCATTCATCACGCGCCCTGAGAGTTTGATTCGGGGTAGTGTCCTGCAGGATCTTGTACAGCGAGGATATGAGACCGTGGGCGCCACCAGAATTGGCGATGTATGCAATCGCCGGATCATCAGGGGGCTCGTCGGGAAATGAGGGCCACATGGCACGAAACGCGGCCCGGAGTCTATAGTATTGAAGAGTCTCTGCAGCGGATCCAGTGTGCCCCTGTTTCCATGTTTGGGGGTCGATGAACTTTCCCTCAGGGTAGAAGTCTGATAGTGCCTGATACCCTAGTGAACCCCAGTGCCGGACCAAGGCGGTGTCATGTGTGGGTTCCAGACCAGGGAGGGACCACACAGGCAGCCATTTGTAGTATGCGGAGGACTCAGGTGTCGGATAGAGCACGCGTGACCAGGCATGGAGGGTCGCAGTGATTGGATCAATAGGAGAGTCGGGTGTATAATGTTGGTGCAGAATAAGGCACATTACGTTGATCCCAGCGGTTGCAAGTCGCTCCAACTTGACATGTGGGCGTACCGGAGAGTCTGGGTACCAATGAGTCGGTGTTGGGCTTGGGCCGCAGTCCAATACGAGGTCAGATCCGGAGCCGTGAGGCCCCCTCGTTTGTATGGGAGTGCCATGTCAGTCCACTTCTTGCGGACTGCACCGGAGTGCCATAGGAACTGTGCACAGAGCGAGTGTAGTTTGGTGAAGTAGGCCTTTCCGGGCCATACGGGTACGTTGCTGAAAACATACAGGAGCCTGGGGAGTAGAATCATTTTAATGAAGGAGAGTCGGCCAGCAATGGATAATGGAAGAGCACGCCATTGCAAAAGCTTAGTCTCAACTGTTTGTGCTACTGCTGAGTAGTTGTCGGCTAGTAGGGCAGGCTTAGTTAGGGATATTTGAACGGCCACGTATCTGATACCATCCGGGGACCAACAAAGGGGGAATTCAGTGGCGAGCTGTTGAGTAGATTTAGTGAGTGGGAAGATCTCAGACTTTGAATAGTTAATTGTGAAGCCGGAATGGGCCCCGATATGGGTGATTTCCCTCGATATGGGGTCAAGGTGAGTTGTGGGATCTCTGATGTACAGTAGAACATCATCCGCGTACAGGAATATAATTTCAGGGTTATCTTTCAGTCTTATCCCCTTACGAGCGTGACGTGCACGGACATAGTCTGCCATCGGCTCTATCGCTAGGGCAAATAGGATTGGTGAGAAAGGACATCCCTGACGGGTGCCCCTAAAGAGTGTGAAGAGATCAGAGGTTAGGGAGTTAACCCTTACTTGCGCCACAGGGGATGTGTACAGTAATTTGATGAACCCGATCACGTTCGGGCCAACACTCATTGTTTCCAATACCAGCCACATGTAACGCCAGGAGACCATATCGAAGGCCTTCTGAACATCCAGCGTGACTGCCACGGCTTGCACGTCCTGATCTATGCGACATCTCCTGATGTTGTGGGAGGTAGACCTACCAGGAACAAAGCCTGCCTGGTCTTCGTGAACTAAGTATGTCATGATAGGCAGGATGGGCAGGAATCGATTCGCTATAACTTTAGCGAAGACTTTCGTGTCAAGGTTCATGAGGGAGAGAGGTCTATAAGATCTGAATTCATCTTCGGGCTTCCAGGTTTGTGCAGGACCGTGATAACAGCCTCCCGCATGGAGGGGAGGAGAACAGAGACACGTAGTGATTCAATCCAGATCTCGCGCAGCCTAGGGGCTAGTATGCCGATGTGCTCTTGATAGAATTCGGCAGTAAGTCCGTCAGGACCCGGTGCCTTACCTTTGGGCAAATCCGAAATAGCGGTCACTATTTTGTCCAAGGTAATTGGGGAGTCCAGCTGATCTCGGGTAGAATGGGAGATTTCTGTAGTGGGGATCTGATCAAGAAGGTCGCAAGTGTGTTGGTCGGTGTGTTCAGTAGGCTGGGCATAGAGGGAGCTGTAAAATTCGGTGAAAATATCTAAGATTTGTTGGTCAGTCTACTGTGTGTTGCTCTGTGTGTCTTTGACGGAGGTAATCTGAGTCTGGCCAGACTCTCTCCTCACGAGCGTAGCTAGCGTTCTCCCAGGTCTGTCTCCCTCCCCATATTTCCCGGCGGCCTGTGGGCGGCTGAAGTATTGGACCTCGTTGGTGGCAAGTGCATTGTATGTATGGAGCTCCTCGCTGATTTGAGCGAGGAGAGTGGGATCCGCCCCAGTGGAGCATCGCAGTTCCAGTTGCTTCAGTTTGGTCTCGGAGCGAGCAAGGGCGTCTCTGATTGACTTCAATACCCCCGCCTCACAAGAGATAGACATACCCCTAATATATACTTTGAAGGCGTCCCACCTGACCGCGGCCAAGGTGTCCTGAAGGGAGTTGTGCTCAAAGAAAGATTCAATATCCGCCAGTATTTCAGCCCTGAACACAATATCCCTGAGGGCCTCATATTTGAAGCGGCAGGTGGGAAATGTCGAAATAGGGATTCCCAGCCCCACAGATAGTGTAACTGGAGCATGGTCTGAGAGTGTGCGGGATAGAATTCGGGAGCTTTCCACTCTGCCCATTATCTCACTCGACACAAAGAACAGGTCTATTCTGGACAAGCTGTTGTGAACAGACGAATAATAAGTGTACTCCCTCCGCTGGGGGTGTAGTGTCCTCCAGGCGTCGCAAATATTGAGTGTCCCAATGTGGTCTTGTAGTCTACGTGCAGCTCTGGACTGGGCTCGAGCAGCCGTACCTGTTCTGTCCAAAGCAATGTCCAGGATAAGACTCAGATCTCCTCGCCATATTATCTGAATACCCACATAGCCCAGTAATATGGCAGTTATAGTGTCAAAGAATTCAGGCGAGTCAACATTAGGGCAATGTGTATTAACCAGCAGGTATTCACTGTTTAACAGTGTACAGTGTAGTATAACATACCGGCCCTCCGGGTCAATGTAGATTTTATGCAATATAAACTTAATTGATTTATGGATCATCGTGAGAACGCCCCTGGATTGGGTAGAATAGGAGGTAAAGAATCTAGCGGGGCCCCATGTCGGGGCTATGGTCCTCGCCATGTGTCCCCCAGAGTATGTCTCCTGTAGAAGCAGAATCTTACATGCATGCCTATTAGCACAGGCCATAATCTTATGGGCCTTAGTGTGATTGCTCAGTCCTCTGATGTTCCAGGACATCATGAGAGTGGTCATTTCAGTGTCGGGTATCTAAACATGTAGTGTGCAGTTAATGAACCTACCAAATCCAACAATAGTATGGGTACCCAACTGTGAATCTGAAAATGTGATCGTGGCCAGACAATGTGTGTGCCGTGCAACCTCTTGTGCCCTTTTTGAGTAACGCCCCGTTCCCACCCACCACCCTCACCACCACCCCAGGAGCAGCAGTATGATCATTACCCTCCCTTAACTGTAAACGGCTGGACCGTCCCCAACTTGGCTCGAGCTGTCCAAAAGCCCAACTGGGGCTAACCCGCAACAGTGGTGTAAGGAACATTGCAATCGCAGTGGGGTGCGCCATTGCCGTGCACTAGCACGCTTGGAACCCAAAAAGGGTCTGTTGCAAAATAAGCAGTTTTTGTGGTCTTATGGTGCTAATCTATAAGTCAAACCAGCAACAGGGGCCTACATTCAAGGCAATGAAACATTGCAATTTGAACATTCATAACCACTAGGGATATTCATGTTGAACAGTTCAATAGTGCATTAATCTAGCAATAAGTATCAGAGAAGCTAGCAGACAGACATGTATGCAGCCGGGTCCATACAAATGGACAAATTGAATGACAAGGTGAACTATTGATAGGGTCGACGAGCAGTAAATCTCTCGATACACATATAAGCAGGACAATTAGAGGGTGCAAGCCTTAAGCCAGGTTCAGTCATTGTCCAGGATGTCATCAGCAGGAGGATGAGGCGGAACATGTGCCTCTATAAATTTCACCGCTTCTGAAGGGACCGTAAAGAAATAAAGTTTGTTGTTGAATGTGAACTTCAGCTGCGGAGGGAATAATATGGCATAAGGGATATTTCTCTCTCTGAGCAGTTTTTTAACACTGAGAAATTGTCGACGCTCCTGCTGAACACCAATTGAGAAGTCGGGGAAAATCTGGATCACCTGCGATTCCATTCTGAGCTCTCCTTTTTCGTGCGCAAGCCGGAGAATCTGGTCGCGGTCTTTAAAGCTGAGGATTTTCAGAATGATGGGTCTCGCGAAGTCCCCAGGCTTGGGGCACGGTGACAGCGCCCTCTGAGCTCTCTCAACAGTGAAGAAGGGAGACATGTCGGGGTTTCCCAGGAGATCTTTCAGGAGATTCTCAACTGCCAGCTCGAGTCGGCCCTTCAGCGCATTTTCCGGAACCCCAACAATACAAATATTGTTCCTTCGCGATCTGGATTCTAAATCGTCACATTTGGCCTTAACCGTCTTCATGTCTGCGACCAGAGTGGACACCGTGCCCTGCAGCGTGGTTATATTGTCCTCGTTGGCATTTATCCTATTTTCAGTCTCCGTAATTCTCGACCCCTGCTGGTCTAATTTAGCTTTGAGAGATGCCACATTTGCATTAATGTCATCCAGTTTTTCTTGAAAGGCAGCAAAATTCCTGTCCATTGATTCCATCATGGCAGTTAGGTCTGTAGCATGCGCCTCAGCGGCGGCCAGTGAGTCCGCCTGGTCGCCCGATGCATGGGCCGAGTCAGACCTCGGGGTGGCTCTTGCAAATTTGTCCATGGCGCCCGTTGTATTAGTATTCCTGGATCTATTGGGCATGACGTAGTATGGCTACTAGATATTTAAAGTGCAGTGTATAGCTTTTATGAGTAGTATGCTCACAAGTGCAGTGTATAGCTTTTATGCGTAGTATGCACACAGAGGTTGTGTGTCAAAGGAATCAAGATGAGGGAGGGGGTCCGCCTTAATGACCTCGCAAAGCTCAGGAGTGGTGATCAGTGCTTAATGGGCCCAGTCCGAGGGAACCCAGGATCATGAGGGAGAGCAGCCACCGTGAGGGAGCGGGGGGAGACAGTAAAGTCAGAGGAGCAGGCGGCAGTCCCGCACAAATCAGCCCCCCCTGCTCCTCACCTGTAGCCTGGCATCCGAGCCGCGGATCCCCAGCAAGCCCGTGCAGGCCCCACAGGAGGCGCACCTGCGGCCGGCAAGCCCGGAGGGGAGCGTGAAATCCGACCCCCCGCGGGCCGCAGGCAGCGCCGCAGTGAGCCCGCCGGCCACAGCGGGAGCTCCTCCAAGCGGGGCACGGCAGGGAGACAGGAGATACCCAGGAGCGCCAGAGAGCGCTGCCAGCCATGGGGGCAAGGCGGCCACAGGTCCTCGGGAGTCGCGGGACGCGGTCTCCTGCGCCCCACAGAGGATCAGCCCTCGCTCCACAGCACGGGACCAGCAGGCGGTCCAGCCACCCCGACTCAGCCCCAGCCTCCAGGCAGCGGACGCAGGAGAAGCAGGCCAGCGGGTGGAGAATATTCAGAGGCCGCGAGATCCGGGACACAGGAGGCCTCACTCAGCGCTGCAGCGCACCCAGAGCACCGGGGCCGGCCCAGCCCAGCACCGGGGCAGCGCGAGCTGGCCAGATGCCGGTCCAGGAGGTCCAATTCAGGGCCAAACTTCACAGGCGGATAGCCCTGGCTGAGAGCAAGGTAGGGGCCAGGTATGAAGCCGTAGCAGAGCGGAAAACCGCAGATGTTAGAGGATATAAAGCGGCAGTGGACGCAGCTGACAAAATAGGCAGCCATTTTGTCGGCTGCTCAACAGCACCCCCCCTTTTCATTTTTAATTCAAGTGGGAATAGTCGTGTCCGTTTTGGGATGGTGACCTCCTCTCCAATTTGAACTTCAACTGCATACGGCAGCAATTGGGCTGACCGAAATGCTACTTCTGAATCATCAAAGTCCATGGGATTACCCCCTAGTCGGGACCAGGCTTTCTAATTTATCAGGTCCAAATTAATGGCAAACGGATTGAGAATGTCACTACCTAAATATAATGCAGCAGGGACATCTCGCACGACACAACAGTTATGTACTATGCTTTTGTTTCCTATAGAAATTTTGAGCATACACTTGCTAGACAGGAGATGTTTGGAATTGGGAGTTTCCTGGCCCATTTCCCACTTATCGATCTATTTAAACGTGGGAATGGCTGGATCTTTTGGGAGCTTTCAGAACATGGCTTCGCTGATGAAGCTCTTACCGTTGTTGATGCACACTGGGGCGAGAACAGATTCCTTCCCCTCATTTAACTGAATAGGGATGAATAACTGTTCTCTAATTTTCTGAATGTCAGCTAAACTTTGAGCTAGTTTCTCATCACTTTTGACTATAGAATTGGGATGTTCAGATTGTGAATTGGTATAAAATTCCAAAGTATTTCCTTCCAGTGTGGAATACCACTTGAGACTGGAAGGAAGGTTGATTTTCAGGAATGGAGAGGAGTTCCTATCACCAGTGTATTGTCCTACAGCAATTGCTGTCACGTCAGGTATTTGGTTGTTCTGGAAAGGAAACTCAATATGATCAGGTTTTTGTTCAACCATGTGACATATGCCATTTAAACTAACATGGTTGACACTCTGTTTCAATTTGATTGGCCTGTTAGTTTGAGTCAAGAGGACCTTATTCACACAGTCTATTAGGGGGGACAACCTGCGCAGGATGTCATTCCCTAGTAGACAGGATGTGCCCTCTGGAGTCACGACTATGACAGGGTGTTTCACCTTATGTCGCCCAATTTTTATTTCCAAATCCGCAGTCCCCTCGACAGGAATTTCCCATCAAAGTTCTGGAGTTGTCCAGGAAGAGGGTGAGAGGGATCTGGTATCTCTCCCTCTTCCTGAATGTAGCTGATCAAAGGCCCTTTTTGACAGAAGAGTGGCTTGGGATCCAGTGTCCACAAGCGCCCGAAATGTACATTGCCCTTGCACTTGGGCATAAGATCTACCCTCTTTCTCCTCCATTGGGCAAAGGTAATGTGTATTTTGGGCAAGTTAGATGGTTAATTTCCTTATTTTTGACTCCGACACAGGGGTAGTTTGGGCATAATTCTGTGGGGGAGTTTGGGGATCTGAAAGAAAAATTTTGCATTCGGATATTTGGGGAGTTTCGGGCTCCCCTTTTTCTGATTCTGGGCTGCCCCCCAACCCCTTTTTGGAGGCAGTCAACAGAATTGGTTTGTAAGGTTCGGGATCCCTCTGTTACTATTGGTTTTTCTGGATGCTCATTCTGGGGTTCAAGGATGGGTGATTCTGACTCAGTCCCCACATCCACCCAGTCTTCATTTAAATCTCTTGGGACCCATTTTTCTTTGGGAGGAGTCCCCCGTCCCTGAAGGAGAAGATCTTTTTCCCAGAATCCTCTAAGGATTCTTCCCCCTTTACATTGGAGGTCACTAACTTCCTCCCCAAAATGGTCCTTTTTTTGAGTTCCTTATTTCTCCTACCCACCCTCTGTTCCGTAGGTTGCAGTTTTTCGAGGCCAGGAGATTTTGGTTCCGGTTCCTGGGTATCCAGGGGCTTTTCACGAGTGAGGATGGAAGCTTCCTCTAGGGCTTTACACCTCCCTTCCCCTTTGCCTCCTCCTCTGGAACCGGTGAGTTGTCAGGGTTCTCTCTCCGTCATTGTCCTGGGGTACCAGACCCTTGGTTTGTGGGGTTCTGAGCCGTCATGTTTATCTGAGGGTTCTGTTGAGCCCTCAACATGTGACCCAGATCCTGGTTTAGGTCTGGACCTGGCGCTCCAGTTCGGACACCCGTTCCGGCAGGTACGGGGGCCTTTGTTCAAATCTAGGTGGATCACAGGAAGGGTAACTATCCCTTGTCCGTAGTACCATTGGGTTGTCTGGGCTCCTGAAATTGGGGAATGAAAGGAGGGTTGTCCTACAGGTTGGGGTTTTGTGAATATCGGGGAAAGACACTTAACCCAGCATTTGAGGGATTACTGTGAGGGAAGTTTCCCGGGGCGATACTTACCTGATTGGATCCCCCCCTGGGGCTGGGGGAGTCCATGCATACCCCAAGATTGGTAGGGTGCCCTTGTATCGAGGACTGATATAATCAGGGGAGTTAGGGGTTCCATTAGTGGGATTACCTCCCTGACTGCCACCTGTTTGTGACTGGCCTGATGGCCTTCTGGGTCTCTGATTTTGCTGATTTTGTGTAGGTACATTTTTAGGCTCCCGCATCTCTAGGTCTAAAATGGGGCAACCTTCACCTCTGCCACCTTAGCAGCAGCAGGGTTGTTGGCTGGTTTGGGGTTTTTGTTCAGATGTTTATTTTGTGCAGGTTTTTGGACCTCATAAATGCGGGTCACCTGCTCTATGACCCAGTGTAGAGATCTTTTGTCATGGAAATCCCTCACCAGCTGGGTAATAATACACTTGGGGAGTGCATGAAAGAAGGTGGCTCTCCGCGCGCACCTTCCTAGTGGTTTGTGCAAAGGTGCGTTTGAGCTCCTGCACAAATTCTCATGGGGCCAGATCTTCCCCGCACTGCAGATTGTAGGCCGCTTTGCGAGCCTCTTGGGGGTTTCTGTGGGCGGAAAAGTGTTTCAAGATGGACGCCCTGTAGGTGGACCATCTTGAATAGTTCTGGTCGTCCAGTCCAGCAAAGAAGCTGGAGTACTCTCGGGAGAATGTCCATTTTACATACTCTATGCAGTTCGGGTTGTCTTTCAGATGAAAAGCGTCCATCATCTGCTCATAGAGTTCCAAGTGTTCCCAAACAGAATATTTTGCGTTTTTATGTTATGGGGTTATGAAACTCTCATAGAGTTCCAAGTGTTCCCATACAGAATATTTTGCATTTTTATGGTATGGGGTTATTAATGGCCTTAATCTGCCTAGTGGGGTCTTTTGTCATAACTCTCTTGAGTTTGTTTGCCTTCTTTGGCTTAGTCACCCGGGTCCACTTTCCCTCTGACTCAGAGGCGCTACTACTTGAGGTCCCCTCATGATCATCTAGGCACTCCCTGATTCTGTGAGCTTGAGAGGGGCTTGCAGAATGGAGGGGCCTAGTTTCTCTATTCCTGTGGTGCTCAGGAGAGTAGTCTTCTGACTCTTCCCTGCTTCCAGGGTCAGCAAAGTATCCCCCCCCCAACTGCCCTAATTGGGTAGAGGTCTTCAGGATGCTCTTTTTGGGCCTCATTTCATTTCATTTTTTACTGGTCCCTTGGAAAGTAGTATTTCTGTGGATCTAATTCCCTGACTCTCCCCTCATAGGAGACTTCCTTGTCAGAGACATCAGCCTTAATGTTTGAATATATATACAGGGATGCACGTCCATCAATTTCTGGGGGGTGCTGATCTGTCTGTTGCATCATGCTAAACCAATTGAATTCTGCCGGCCTCATGGTTTCCGGCTCATGTGAACCGGTAGAAATGAAGTTGGCATGAAGTTCAGTTGTCCTAGGGCCTCCTCTGTGCAGTATATGTGGGCCTGGAGGTCTTCTCATAGGGCTCAGCAAGAGCGCCAGGGTCAGGATGTGCTCAGCACTGCCATGCGCTCAGAATGACCGCCTGTGCGTCATCACGTGTACAGCAGCCGTCACGTCTCGTGGGTGTCGGGCATCCAACATCTTGTGAGACTTGATCCCCACATACCGCATTTGTTTAAGCAGCTTGGTACTCCACATAATGAAGTCTGTAAAACGTGCCGGTCTCTTCCTCTCACGCTGAGGCCGGTTTTCTCTGCCCTCCTCATTCTGCGGTATCATCTCAAACACCTCACCCTGCTTTGCCTGCACCTCACTTTCTGCCGGATGTGTCTCTTCTTGACCCCTTGGGCGTTTCGCTCCTCACATGTTTCTGCATATCAATGTTTGATTTATCCACCTGTGTCTCTCTCTCCTTGTGCACCCATTCACGGCCTTCCTGTTCATTGGACTCCTTGCCTTTCCTCTCGAATAACGCCACTCGTTCCATGTTCCATCTTCTCCCATCTTGGATGCACACATGGTTAGACCCTCTTTGCACAACCAGGAGAGGACTGCTGTACCTAGATCCTGTCACGGGATCCTTATGTGGTAACATTGTTGGGCCCAAATCCCTCTCTGGGACATCATTCTTTTGGAAAGCTCTTCGTCATTCCAGTGCTTCATCTGCATCTTGCTTTTCTTCATCCTCCACACTAACTCCTCCATGTCTATGGTGTCATCCTCCCTTGTTCTTCACATCCACAGCGGAACGAGTGTAGAGGCTGTTCTTTGCCCCCTCAACAGGAAAGACATGTGTGGTCCCATTGGAGGTCAGGCAATGGGTGGCTATGGCCTCCTTGACAGTCCTGTACGGATCCATGTCGGCCACTGTGGCCAGTTGCATCGCCCGTTTAATTAACCTATTGGTCCGCTTCACAAGCCCATTGGCCTGTGGATGTAAAAGTACAGCTTTCACCTGCTGGATATTGTTATCCTTCAACCTGAGACAAGTTGGACCCCATTATCTGTGACAATTTCTTTGTGCAGGCTCTCCCTCTGAAACATGACTTAAGGATACCCACGACTGTGGCTGTCGTGATGTCGGGGCACAAACTCTCCATCCACCCATTTCGACAGGTAGTTGACCACGACTTTGCCGTAACTTCGTTCCGGTAGCATTACTTCCAGGGGACTGATGAAGTCTAACCTTAGCTTGTGTCACACGCCCTCCAGTATCTCTGTTGGACACAACGGAGCTTGTCTAACCTTCAGCCAATTGTCGCTGTTTAAGCACTCATGACACTGTTCCGTCATGATCCTTACAACTTGGTCCATGCCAAGCCACCAGTAGGACTCTCTCACTCGCATCCCAAGTACCCTGCATGGGCCCTGCACGTGTTGATCCTCCTCATACCAACGGGCGGAAAGAACTTGATCACGGTTTCCAGTGAATATATCTAAAACATTAGAGTGGTACATTTCAGAATGGACCACAATACCGAAAAACACTGCAAACATGAATTAAATAAATAAAAGGTAGTGAGGTAAAGGGGTTGAAATGGGTCGGGATGGCCTTATGAGGGTCAAAAAACAGGGGGGTTTGCGGGAACACCTCCCCAGATAAAATAAAAAACATTTTTAAAATGGTGTTTTTCCGTATTTTGCCCGCAATTAAATTTACCACTCTGTAATTGTTGTGGGTAAAAATCACATATAACCCTTGATCACCTCTCATTAACAGCCCCTCACTCTCCATAATGTCCTTGGTAACCTTCCAATACGGCCATAGGCCTTCGGGAATTGCTCTTTCGTTGGGCCAACCTTTCCTGACCCACTGTATGAGTTCTGCCATTGTCGCATCATTTGTGGGTTCCTCTTTCCTGTGACCCTCATTCATTTCGAGGAACTCCTTTTTCCTGAGGTCCTCCAAGGGTGCCATTACACACTCATCCTTGAGGAAGTTAATTGCAGCCTCTCTTGCTTAGGGCAGTCTGGAGATACAGGGCCTCATCACGAGTTGGGCTGTAGCCCTTAAATGCGGTGGTAACGGTATTACAGCCACATTTAAGGGCTGGCCCTATCACGAGTTGGGCGCTAAATGGGCTGTTTTACCTCCAGCCTTTCTCTGGTATTACCACCGGCTGTATTAGCCCGCATAATTAGCGCTGAAAATAGCCCATTGAATCCAATGGACCCAGTTGGGAATGGGGATTTACCGTTAACACCCAACTCGTGATCCGGCGGTAATACAGCCGGACCGGTCGGTGCTAGAGCTATTACAGTCGGCGGTATTACAGCCGGGAATACAGCCCAACTCGTGATGAGGCCCACAGTCTGCATGGGCCTTCTTCCACCCAGCGATGTGCACGATCTTGTACGTGTACACATGTAGCTTGTCGGAAATGCGGGCTAGGCGAGGTGTGGATGTACATTTTTATTTAATTTATTTATAATGCGCTGGGACATAGCCATTTGGCATGGAAAGCGCAGACAAGATAGACAACAAAACAAATACAAGAAGTATCATCAGGGGTCAGACTTCAGAAGAGGTAGGGAGGATAGCAATACATTCAAATAGGAGAGTCTTAAGTCTGTGTTTGAAGGACACTAGTTGAGAGCAAGACCTTTGACCAGGAGGTAAAGCATTCCAGAGGTTTTCTTTTCTCCAGACTAAGCATGTGGACCAATGGTTTGTGGCCAGTCACCGATTGGAATCTCGTGCCCCACACATGTCCTAAAGACCTCCACTGCCCAGGCACACACTAGCATCTCTTTTTCCACCGTGGAATAGTTATTTTCCGCCTGGGACAGTGCCTTGAATGCAAACGCCACTATGTGTTCAGCATCGCCCTTCTTCTGGGTCAACATCGCCCCCAATCCGTATGAGCTGGCATCAGTAGTTATGAAGGTTTTCCATAGTGGGTTGAAAGGCTGTAAACAAGGGGCATGGGTGCTCTTTGACATCCTCAAATGCCTTTGACTGCTCTTTCCGACATTTGTACTCGGCGCCCTTCTTCAGCAGCTCCCTCACAGGTGCAGTCGTTTCTGAAACATTGGGAACAGATTTCGCGTAATATTCTGCCAGGCCCCAAAACAACCTCAGTTCTTCTTTGTTGGCCGGCACTGGCCCTCGTACTATGACCTGCAACAAGTTCCTCTTCAGGCTGATCCCTTCTCTGGAGATCTTGTAGACTAAGTACGCCACTTCATTAGATTTGATCATGCACTTGTGAAAACCCAACCTCACCCCTGCTTCTTGAAGATTGGTTAGACCTTTTCTCATCACAATGTCATGCATCTCCACGTCTTCTGCATAAATCAAAATGTCGTCCTGGAAGTGGGACATGTTGCCAGTATTAATCATGCGCTGAAATGCTGATGTTGCCGATGACGGGCCAAATGGCATGCAGGTAAAGTGGTAAGTCCCGAAAGGAGTTATGAACACTGTTAGTGCTCTAGACTCCTTATGAAGTCTGATTTGGTGATATGCTTCTCTCATATCAAGTTTAGAGAACACCATGGCCTCCTTCATCATGAGAATCAGCTCATTTATACTGGGGAGCAGTTAGCTGTCCGTGACCACTTCTAGATTTAGGCTGTGTAAATCAATGCAGACTTGTACATCTTCTGAGTGCTGTTTTTTAAAAAAATAATTAATCAGGACTACTGGGCTTAGCCATTCAGAGGATACCAGTCTCTATCGTGCCATCCTTCAACATTTTCACCATTTGTGCTTGTAAAGCCCCCCTCGGCCGTCGGTACCCGTCTCACTTTGTGCTTCATTCGGACGGCATCCTGCTTTAGGACTATCTTGTGCACGTAGTTCTTAATCTTCCCCAGCTTGTCAGAGACTAGCCGGGGGAATTCTTCTCTGGACACCGACGCTCCTCCTGTGATCACTGATAGCACTTGGTCCTCCATGCTGGGGTCTAGCCTGAGCTTTAACTTGGCTTGGTCATCCCAAACCAGAACGTCCGGACTTTCTCTGAAAAGTAGACTTTGGTCTTGGTCACTCTTCCCTTGAACTTGACTGTACCCGGTATGCAGTCTAGCAGATTCACGGTTGCTCCTCCAAAGAGTTTTTGCTTGTACTTAGTTGTCCCCACTTCCACCTTGTTCTCGCTGGCTATGTCTTTATACCTGTCAATCGGTAGTATCGTAAGATCAGAGTCTGCCACCACTAGGGTTTGAAAATTGCCAGTAGCTGGGAGCTATTTAGCTCCTGGGTATAGACAAGGGGAGCCTTGTTAGCTTGAAACGAACAGCTACCAGAAGCTACTTGTGACTTCCCGGGCAAGTGCTGCCATACACACAGAGATATGTGATATTAACTATATAGGTTTGGGATTGTACATATAAGAGAATAAGGGACACTTAAAGCATATTGGATAATGTATAATGGATAAAAAGTTAGTTTGCATCTTGCACATAATTAATATTTGCTGTGCTAGCTCCTGTTTCTCGAGATGAAGCTCCTGCCTAATGGTTTATCACTATATCCAGGAGATGCTTTTTGCTCCTGGTCAACATGCTAATTTCAACCCCTGCACCACCCCGATTTAATTTCTGTTGACCTTGATGACGAAGTGCGGTTTCACTCTTTGAGCCGCCCCACTGCCTGCCACGATGATGGTGGGACACCCCCTTCTTCTGATGACCCATCGCCTCTCACTTCATCACTCTATACCGGAGCAGTCATTTTCTTGCCTCACCATTTGCAGGCTATTGCTATCTGTCCAAAAATCCTGCAACTCAAACACTCTTTGTTCCTCACTGGACATTCTCTGCTGTTCGCTAGGTGTCAGGTGCTGGTGCACATGTGACACTTGAGCGGTTCCCGCTTGCCTCCTTTCTCATCCCGGGTCTCGAGCTGCCACTTGTCTCTCTTCCCTTTCAACTGCACGGCATGCACCTCTGGGACCGGGAGGCTTCCCGCCAACTAGCATGCACAAGGTCTTCTCTACTGCCCTGGCTATCTGAATAACCTTGTCCAATTGCAACTCTTTCTCCAAGATGAACTTGTCTTGCACCTTACAACTGTTGGTGTGTACCGGCAACAGATTGCAGATCCTGTCTTCAGCAGCCTCCTCGAAGGCACACAATGCTGCCAGTTCCCTCATCTTAATGATACAGTCATCCACCGGTTCTGCTGGCTTCTGCTGCAAAACCTGATCCTGTGCAGCACGACGTTCTCCTTCCTCAAGAACTTCTTAACTGTCCTCCTCACAGCCTCTTTGTACACATTGTCATCATCTTGCACCTCTTCAGGCTTCAACCCTGCAAAGATTCTCTGGCCTTCCATGCCCAGCGGATTAAGCAGCATGGCCCTCTTCCTTACCGGAGCGTAGCATGCACCGCCCACTACCTCCAAATATGTCTCAAATAACGGTTCCCATTGAGGCCATGGAATAGTGGGCCTACCTGGCGATTGCAGGAAGGATGGGGGTGGTGTTGCACCTTGCATCATCCTTAAGGCGGGTTCTCGTCCCTGTCCTTGTTGCCAATTATGTTGTGGCCTAAAAGAGCACTCTTGGCCAAAGTGGGGTTAATAGCTTTCTATACCCAGCAGGATAAGTTTGGGGGTCTCTCGGGATTGTGGTGTCAAGTATTCTGGAGAGGCGGAGTAAACATGCAGTCCAAAATTCCTGCAGCACCCCACATTCCCACAACATGTGGTAGAAAGTGCCCTCAGCTCTTTTGCATCGGCCGCATTCCGTGTCGCCATCCTCTCCCCAACTGGCCATTTGTGTTCTGTGTAGGATTTGAAGCTGTATCAGCCTGAGTTTGGCATCGATACCTATTTCCCTCTGGGACATCAGGGCTTCCACCCACTCTTCCGCCTCCAGTGGCCCCAGGTCCTGGTCCCATTTACCCCTGAGGCTGACGAGCTCCCCGGATCCAAAGGAGTTAATTGCCTGATAGAGGGTGGAGGTTACCTTGTGAGGGATACGTTGCAGGAGTATGTTTGTTTCCAAGGGAGAGCAGGTGGGTATGTCGGTCAGATTCGGGAATTGGGTGTTAATGGCGTGTGTGAGTTGGAGGTATCTAAAGCAGTCCATGGGTGACAGCCCGTGTTTTGTTTGCAGGGTTTCAAAGTCTATCAGTCGCCCCTCCTGGACAATGTCTGCCAGTGTGGATATCCCTTTCCTCTCCCAGATTTCAAAGTGGCCCATTTTTTGGACTTCGGGGAGGTGTGCATTACGCCAGAAGGGTTGGATCAGGGTTGGTCTGTCTTCCCAGCCGATGTATCTATGTATCTCCCTCCAGACCCCCTGGATGTGACGGGACCCGGTCAGTGCTGTTCTTAGGTTCTTTGGGCTATCATATAGTATGTGCTGGGGGGAGGGAGGGCCGGAGTCCCCCGTCTCCACTCGGATATGTGGTACAGCGGGTCCCCATGTAGCCAATCATTTGCCACCCAAGCCTGTGCCGCCCAGTAGTATGTACGAATGTTCGGCAGTCCTATACCCCCTTCCCATACAGAGCGGTAGAGCGTTTTTAAAGCAATGCGCGGCTGTTTCCCTCCCCAGAGTAGTGTACGGAGGGTCCGGTTGATATCTGAGAATGTTGTGGTCGGGATGGGGAGCGGGGCGTTTTGGAGGACATACAGGAATCTCGGGAGTGCCAGCATCTTGAATAGTGCCGCGCTCCCGAGTAATGAAAGTGGGAGGGAGTGCCAGTGGGCAACATCGTTCTCACATTTTTTCCTTATCAGGTGCAGCTTCAGTTTGGGGAAATACTCGTGTCCTGTTAATTCGTATGCCCAGGTAGGTGAAACCCAGTATCGAAACAGAGTATGGGCAGGGATCTGGGATTGCTTCCTCCCCTCCCTGTACCGGGAAATACATTGTTTTCTGTGTGTTGACCAGGAGTCCCATGAAGTGTTGGTATTCCTCCAGAGTTCTGGTCACAATCGGGCAGGAGACTCTAGGGTTATTAAGATATATCAGAAGGTCATCCGCGTACAGCGAGACCCGTTCCTCCCCGTCCCTTGGCCAGGCAAATCCTGTCCATTGTGTATCAGTTCTCAGCCGGATTGCCAGAGGCTCAATGGTGAGGAGAAACAACAGGGGAGAGAAGGGGCATCCCTGCCTGGTCCCCCTACTCAGCGGGAATGTGGGAGATGTTTTTCCATTGATTCTTACGGAGGCCTCGGGGAGGGAGTAAAGGAGCTTAACCCATGACATGAAATGTTGTCCAAAACCCATGCGTTCCATTATGGCCCACAGGGCGTCCCACCCCGCTGTGTCGAAAGCCTTCTCAAAGTCCACCGCAAGGAGGGCTAGCGGGGATGGGATCTCGTCTGCCCGGTCAAGGGTGATCTGGACTCTGCGGAGGTTCATTCGTGTGGACTTACCGGGCATAAATCCACACTGATCTGGGTGGATTAGAGATCCAATCACCGCCAGCAGTCTGTTAGTGAGGACTCTGGCTAGTGTTTTGGCCTCCCCATTTATTAAAGAAATGGGCCTGTAGGAGGCGCATTGCTCAGGGGGTTTCCCTGCTTTGGGGATCACCACTATTGTCGTTTTTCGGAGGTCCGGGGCGAGGGTGCCCTGTTCTTTGCTGCGGAGGAACATGCTATGCATATGTTTCGTTGTTGTTCTGCTCAGTCTTTTCCACAATTCCACCGGGAACCCGTTGGGGCCAGGGGTCTTTCCCGTCTGTAGTTGTGAGAGGGCTTCCCCTACCTCGTCTTCGGTGATGGCTGTGTCTAACTGTTCTATCTGGGGTTCAGAGAGGCGGGGGATCGTAATCGCGTCCAGAAAGTTTGGGGTGTTTGTTGTGGGTTCTTGGTGTTTTGGTGGAGAGTATAGTTCTCTGTAGTAGTTTGCAAAGGCCCCCGCTATCTCAGCGTCCCCCGTTAGCATATCCCCATCCTGTGTTTGGATGGCCCGTACTTGTCCTTTTATCTGGCTCCGGACCAGTCATTGGGCGGTTCGGCATTATCTAAGGCCCTGTCTTTCAGGATTGTTTGGGCTGTTACCAAGGCCTCATGTGCCTCCTGGGTTCCCTCTTCGAGTAAGTGCTCCTCCCGCCTAGTTACTTGGGCCTCTGCTTCGGAGATTGCCTCGTAGTGCTGTTTGCGGTGAGCTGCCACCAAGGATATTGCCTCCCCCCTTATAACGGTCTTGTATGCCTCCCACCTTATTATTGGGCAATCCACTGCCTCCTCATTCAGGTCGAAGTATTCCGACATTTTATTCTCGAGCCCCTCCAGTATTTTGGGTATCCCTAAATAATAGGCATTCAGGCGCCAGGTGGGTTCCTGTTTTGTTGTTAGACTCTTGAGTTTCACCAACAGGGGGGAGTGATCAGAAATCCCTCTCGCCAGGAGCTCTGCGGACAATAGTCGATGGCCCATATTTTTAGGGGTGAGGATATAATCGAGTCTGGATAGGGACCGGTGTGCGTTGGAGTAGAACGAGTAGCCCTGGTCCATTGGATGGGCTGCCCTCCATGTGTCGGATAGCCCCATTGCTTCTGCAAAGGTGCGGAGTTTGGTCGGGATGTCCGATGCTCTGTTGCCCATGTGTGTTCTGTCCCAGGCTATCTCCATGACCTCATTGAAGTCCTCCCCTATTGCCCATGAGTCCGCTCATTCTTCTAGTATTATGTCTTGGAGCTTGGCAAGGAGTTCCGCTGTAAGCGTGGGAGGTGCATACGCTGCAACGAGGCCCCAGGTTTCCCCCTGCAATTCCCCCAGTACCATCACAAACCTGCCACGAGGGTTAGATTTCCTAAAGAGCCCGCTGTTGGTACCGATCAGGTGGGTTTCTGCTATGAATGCAATGTCTGGGGAGTGGCGATTAAGGTATTGGAGAACCAGTTTTCGCTTTATGCCCGACCCCAAGCCGTTCACATTCCAGGTCAACAGGGATATTTGCCTCTTTTGTGTTAAATCGGCGTGAGTCTTGGTTTGGGGTTGTATGGGAGGATGTGGTGTGTTTCCCATATTCCTATCTTGTAGGCCGTCCTGAGGTGTAACTGACGCCTGAGCCAGTCTGCCATTCTCATCTTGTGATCGGTATTGTGTACTTTTTGTGCAAACTCTAAAACTCTAACCTGTGAACCGTAGGCCATGTCGTGTGGATGGGTACGTGCGGGCCAGTGGGGGGGACGTTTAAGTCCCTCCCATATCTTGTGCAAGGATTTCTCTGGTCGTCTGTTTTGCTGACCTTTATTGCTGATACTTGTGACATTAGGCTTTTCCATTCCCTCCCCAAAAACCCCGAACTCTCTGCACCCTGCACTACCCCCCAACCAGAAGTACCTGTTCCCCTAACCATTCAAACTACCAGAGGGACAGAGGCCCCAACTCAGGGGGGGGGTCAGGAGGACCCTTCCCCGCAACTCGTGTGGTTGGAAATAGCCACTGAACGTGAAACTTATAACTTGGTGAACTTAAACTTCCTCGGGATGACCCAAACTCGGGTGGTAACCTCTGCGGGGTCACCCGGATTGCGCTTGAGACTGCCGTGCCTAGACGGTGGCGGCTGCGATAGTGTAGTTTCCGTGGTATCCCGTGGCGAGTTCAGTTCTGTGATGCCCAGACCTCATCCGTTTCCTGTGGTATTGTTGGTGGGACGCTGTGGCGATTCGGTTTCCGGGTCTATCTGAATGAGGAATGGCGAACTCTGCCCAGGCCGGGTTTGCAAGTAGACGGTCCGAGGGGCGAGCGTTGAGCCGCAGGCCTATTGAGGATCTGTGTTTCAAGCCAATCCCATGCTTCTTTGGGGTTGTGGAATAGGTGGGTCGTGCCCTCGTGTTGTACCTTGAGCATCGCCGGGAAGAAGAGAGCGAACCTGATTGACAAGGAGTGAAGTTTCTTCTTGACAGAGTCAAACGACTGGTGGGCCTTTTGGACCTCTTTGGTATAGTCCGGGTAGAACCCTACCTTGTAGCCGTTGTATGTGATTGGGCCGGAGGCCCGTGCCATCTGCAGGATAGCGGGCCTCATTACGACCCAGGCGGTAAGTTACCGCCTGGGCCGTGACTTTACCACCATGGCGTAAACTACGTTTACGCCATGGTGGTTGGCGGATTTACCGCCCCATTCCGACCTTGGCGGGGCGGTAAGTCCCCAATCCCCATTTACCCTTCCCCATTCCCATTTTTGCCCCATAGGGCATAATGGGAGTGGGGAAGGCGTTAATTACGCCACCGTAAATTACGGTGGCGTAATTAACTCCATGGTCCCTTAGCGCCATGGATTTTAACACCTGCTAAAAGCAGGTGTTAAAAGCGCCATGGCGCTAAGGGACCTCGTACTCAGGCGGTAAGGGTTGGCGCTGTTAACGCTGCCGTAAACCCCTTACCGCCTGGGTCGTAATGAGGCCCAGCGTCTCGGTCCCGATAGTTGAAGAGGCGTGCAATTATAGTACTGGGCGGGGCTCCTGGGGCAGGTCGCCCAGTGGGTACTCTATGTGCTCTTTCGATGGAGAAGAATTTCGACAGTTTCTTGGGGGTCAGCCAGTCTTCTAGGAAAAGTTCGACACTGGGGCCTTCCTCTTTATCCGGGATCCCAAGAATCCTGAGGTTATTGCGACATGCCCTGCCCTCGCTGTCTTCGGCTCGGTATTCAAGTTGGTTGACTTTTTGGGCAATTATGGCGAGTTGTTGTTCCAGCTGGCGGACGTTATCTTCTGTGTCCGACAGTCTTTGTTCCGCTTCTCTGACCCTGGACGATAAGTTGCGCAGATCTTGGCGTAGGAGAGATACTTCCGTGGAGACTCCGCCTATTTTGAGTTCCAGCGATGTTCTCGAGTCCCCAATTGCCTTCATTAAGTCATTCAAGGAGAATTGGGGGTCCTGAGTTTCTTCCCTGTTGCCTGCTTCTGCCAGGTTTTGTGTCTCCTGGCGAGAGGGGGCCTCCACTGTGTAAAGGTCCATTTTACTCTGCAGGGTCTGCCGCTTGGCCTTGTCCTTGCCCATGGTAGGGTCGGTAATTTGTGTGAGGTTTTAGGCCCGGGTGGGTCGTGTGGGTGCCCCTCAGGGATTGTTGTGGAGACCAAGTTGGGGTGGGCTTGTCGGGCGTCTATCTTTTGCTCCTCTGTCACTTTTCCTGAGCCCCGGCGGGGCTTTGTAGGTTGCTGAGAGCCAATCCCCTGTTCTGGCTTACAGGAGGGTCAGGAGTCCACTGGGGGGGGGGTGTCTGTAGCTGCGTACACGTAGGGACCGTGCCCGCAGCCTCGACTGTGATCTGATCCTGAGTGACGTGCAGAGGGCCGCCGTCTCCGGTGCCGGTCTCCGAAACCTCAGTACAACTTGATGGTGCATAGTTGCTTCACCGTGCATGGACTGCCACAAACTATATCCAATGCAGTTCAGTTATCCCAGTGCCTCCTCTGGGCAGTATATGTGGGCCTGGAGGTCTTTTAATGGAGCTCAGGATATGCTCCGAACTGCCCCACGCTCAGAATGACCGCCTGTGCGCCGTCCCGTGCGTAGCAGCCATAAAGCCTCGCAGGCGTCGGGCCTCTGACATCTCACGAGATTCGATCGCCACAGACTGGTCTTTTCTTTACAAAAACATTGTGTATATGAGAAGCTTTTCCAAAATGGACTATGAAAATAATTCTACTGTTACCATCCAAAATGCTGTTTTCACGTGGAAAACACGGGCAGTGTCTCCTTTGCCTGCAAATCTGCATGTAAATTAATGAGGAGGAGGGGATGCAGACCAACAACCAGTGGCTTCACTAGAATTTTTTTTTGGAATGGGCGTTTTGTTGTATTTGTAACCCGACTCCCCCGTTCGGTTTGGGGGGGCGAGTTGGGTCACAAATACAACAATGTGGGGTGGGTGGTGGCACAGCAAATAAGGGTCAACAGACCAAACTGGTTTAAGTATACCTTTATTTTACCAAGCTGGTTAAAAAAAGAAATACGTTCAGAGTAGGTTTAAAGCAATACAAGTTTTGCATCAGGTTAATAAACATCCTAAAAAAGTTAACTCCGGTTCAACAGTTGCAAAAAACGCCCTTGCACTCAGCAGGATACTGCAATTTTTTTTTAACTCAAGCAGACATCACTCCCAGCACAGCTTCAAATAATGACAGTCAAAAAGAGTCAGTTTAACAGAAGAGATTTCACTCATGCCTCGGTTTCAAATGATAGTCAAGGACAGTCTGTTTAACAGATGAAATATTAAATAAAGGCGCTGAGTACAGGGGGAAAGGAGGCAACTGCTCCCTTGAATCTTTAGCAATGGTTGGAGCAATCTCACTTTGCCCCTGTAGAATTGTTTACAGGTTTCAGTTTCTGGCTCTACATCCCAGTGGCAGCTGCTGAATGTTTTAATTGGAGGTGTGTAAATATTTCCCCCAAATATGCCAGTGTGATGGAGCATAGTGAGGGAGCCTGAACCAATCAAGGAGGTGTCGTGGGGCTTCCCACCCACCCCCGAGAACATTTTTAAAATAATGGCTTAAAATGGTGCATTTTACAGCGCACTGATTTTGAAAAATTGGGTAAACTGCCAAACAGTTTTCAATTGGCTTTGTTTGGTAACTCATGAAAAAATTCAATAGATGCAAGTCACTAACAGTGCTGAGGAGCATTTCGCCAACACATTTTCATGATGTCTTTGCCCATACTATATGCCTGCATAAAAAAATGTTCACGTTTGCTGCACCCATACATTTCCATTCTGGCTGCACCAATATGTGGGCAATACTTTTCAAAACACCCGTCTCTGCCCATAACCAGCAGAATGAGACACGAGCACAGAAGATTTCAAAGGCTTAGCAGCCATAGTTTATTTATTTGCTTAAGCGCGGGCTCAGACAACCAGCAACTGCTTTGTCCGCGCCTCTGACGTTATTATGAGAACAAACAGATTTTATACATTGCTTTATAACAGGCATTACATCTCCAGGTAATTGTGAACACTGAGTCAGGGTCTCAGCGTTCATTGGTGCAGCTGCTACATGACTATTTCCACTCCTTGGGGTTGCGCTAAGAATACATGCGTACGTGTATAGCAAAACGGTTTCTTTTTCTGCAAAGCAAGCACACTGTAACCGTGTGCCCTAAACTGACCAGGATAAAAAGAATTAAGGTTCATTGATTTACAGAGTGCTTACAGTTGCCTTTTTTTAAATACAATGTTTCACAAATACATGCCATTATTCCCATATGAGCACATATTCGTGTTTGCTTAACACATACTGCCAGTAATGCTACTATAAGAAAATATGTCTGTCCGCGCTTGCTCTGCCAAAATATGGCAGTATCCCCAAGTAAGAATAGATTCCAGTTGGCTTTATCATTAAAAATGCATGGTATGAAAATATGTAAAAACTGGCTGCATCAAAATGCCAGTCTAGCCACATAATAATCTATTTCTTATATAGCACTACACACCCATAGGTCTCAGAGCACTGAAATAACAGACATCATTATTATCCCACAGAGTGGTACTCAATTTATCAATGAAAGGCAGAGTTGACCCAGCCGGGATTCGAACCTTCCACAGCAGGCCATGGTCAGCTATCAGGGGGGAGAGCTTAGCTCACTGTGGTATCTGACCGGCCATAATAACAATGATCATGATTGTTTTATCAAAGATGCCCAATACAAAATGGCATACCTCCCCCTTGACTGAGTCCTCATCACAGACATCTCTTCACATGCAGCATGCACTCGCTCATACACACACACACACCGTAATTCACTCACTCATTACACACAATACAAGCAGACACATTTAAATGAGTGTATTTTCTGCCCTGTTGTTTCCTCCCAGCGATCCAGCTGCCACGTAGCACAAACAGGAACCGAAGAGCGCTTCCTGGTTCATGCGCGCAAGATCGCTGATGACATAAACATGCAGTCCATCAGCCAGCATCCCAAATAGGCTATGCAAGGTTGGGGAAGCAAAACGCCCCCAGCTTTGCATAGCTTATTGGCTATGCGAGGCCGAGGAGCAGAACTGTCAAAGGGAAACTGCGATTAAATACTGTTGACTTTGAAGTCATGTACATGAACTGCACTGTTGGTAATGCAGTGGTTTTGAACATATTAAACTATCCATAGACATGCCCTGCAGTAGAAGGCTACCAGGGTAGCTCAGCAGGTTAAGTGACTGTTGCTAAAATGTTGTATATAAAAGTCCAAAT
Organism: Ambystoma mexicanum; assembly: GCF_040938575.1. Taxonomy (NCBI): domain Eukaryota; kingdom Metazoa; phylum Chordata; class Amphibia; order Caudata; family Ambystomatidae; genus Ambystoma; species Ambystoma mexicanum. The sequence continues at coordinate 759,536,585 of NC_090941.1, forward strand.
GTGTTTGTTTGTGGCGGGATGTGTGGCAAAGTGTTGTTCTTTATACAATTCCACGCCACATCACCAATCTGCACCAAATTTGGCATAGTTGCCTGTTGGGACCCTCCGGACATTACTGGCTACATGACATTTGGACACTCCACCCCTTTCCCTGGATTTCAGCGAAAGTCAAAAGTTGTTTGTAGGTTTGTGGCTTGGCAAAGCGCTGTTTTATATACAATTCCACACTGTTTCACCAATCTGCACCAAGTTTGGCATAGTTGCCTGTTGGGACCCTGCGAACATTACTAGCTACATGACATTTGGACACCCCACCCCCTTTCCCTGGATTTCAGCACCTTTACACATGAGACGGTTGCCTAAAATTGGCAAAACATAAATGTGATTGTAGAAGGAACAGTCCCGACACGAGGAAGAAAACTCGAAGTCCAGGCCCTAGGATGGACAGTTTCCAAGATATTTGTACTGCAACTAACTGCACCAGACCAGGGTGAGGCGACAGGTGGGGAGAGAGCACAGAAGGTTCCAGTATGCAGCACTTCACCCCTCCCAAACATCTACTCCAGGGTAGGTCAGCCAGCCACACATGCCCCTTCTCAGTGCAGTTCACTTCAGGGTGCAAAGCACATCAAGCAAGAAGCGAATCGGAACAGCGACATACAGGATCAGTGTTACCATGTATGTCTACTTCTGCTAGTTCCTTATAAAAAATAAGTGCTATAAAATGAGTTCGGCCAGAGGATGGGTTGGGCTGGTAGCTTGCTTATATTCAAGGCGAGGGAATTTCTGTCCCCACAGCAAAAAAGATGGCACCCATGGACCAACAGTTTAATTTCCTAATAACTGCTGTCAGCGCAATAGAAGCATTTATTTGTGATTAAGCAGTGTGATAAGCATATAACCGCTTAAGAAATGTATCCTGTGATAAAACACAAAGGAAGGGGCACACAAATCACAGGGTATTTGTGTGGCAGTCCAACAAAAAAACTAATACATTTTAAAGAAAACTAGTGAATGTAAGTTTAAGAAGCATGTTTCAGTTTGGAAATGTCTTTTGTTTTTTCCTAGACAAGTGTAAACTGCACATTTTGAAAATAGTGTGCTCAGCATGTAGGTAGCCTGCTTTGAGCAGTGATGGCCCCCGCCCCAGTTATATTTATGGCCCATTGATATGATATGATATGATAAGTCATTTATAATGCGCCTGTACATGAGTGTTTCTAGGAGCAACAAGACATGGGAGGGAAGACAAACAATCTTACTAGGCCTTGTGTCATTCAGATTGTGGAAGTGTGAGAACAAGAAGTGCAAGGGGAAAGGGAGGGGGGAGTGCAAGGGAGAGTGGAGGGCAGAACAGTGCAGCAATGCTCTGAATAAGTGCAGTCAGGGCAGCGTGGCTTCGGGTAGTGCAAGGAGAACAAGGGACAGTAGGGTTACAGTTACATCCCCTAAGTGCGTGGTAGGCACGGAGGCAGAGCAAGGGTGACTTATCAAGAAAGAGCCTGGTACTCAGTGAGACTCTGAGGGTAGCCAAGCAACCAGTCGGTACAGCAGACAGGTAGGTCAGCAGGGGGAGAGAGAAAGAGAAAGCGGAGAAGAGGAACATTTTGAGCTGTTTCCGGAACTTCAGGTGGTCCGGCTCAAGTTTGGGAGGGCCAGGGATGCCATTCCAGAGGGAAGCACCTGCATAGGAAAGAGATCCACCCCCCCCACTCTCTGCCTGGAGAAGCGTCTAACCCTTAGAGAGTTGTAGGTAGCTGAACTAAGGGCTTGAGAAGGAAGGTATTTTGGAAGAGAGCATTGGATGTAGGGCGGGCCCCGGCCCCAGAAAGCCTTGATGACGATGCAAAGGGTCTTGAACTTGATCCTTGCAGCAACCAGAACCCAGTGGCGAGATTTAAAAAAAAGAAAATGTTTATTGTGCATTTGGTTAAAGAATTACAACCTTAAGCACACAGTCAATAATCAACCATAAAAAGTTAAATTACAGTATAACTGACCAATTTGTCCTTGATAAAACCACCATTCATGTAAAAACGTTAAGATAGAGAGACAACTATGACAATATGCTGATCTCTAATTAATATACTTATCCAATTCCTATGTGGATTTTTCATGGTAATTCATCATTCAAACAATTCATAATTCAAACAATAAGACCATTATCTATCTTGTTTGTGCCTTTTTCCACACACAATGTGCTGCGTTAGATATCACCAAGGAGCTAGCTCCTGTAAGTGTGTTAATAAATTGATCTCCCTGTATGTTCTCCATATTTTGTACAAATAAGTTGTACCCTTTGTGGTATTGCTCAGTCAGGTAAGGACACTGCATTAAAATATGTCTAGCCGATTCTATCTTTGGCTTGCATAGCCTGCAGTCTCATGTCACTAGGCACTCCACTGCAAGCCCCTGTGTATTCATATGTGGGTAGTATGTTGAAATAAAGGTAACGCACAAATCTGCGTAGTTCTTTACTGCAGAGCGTAATTACATAAGTACAGGGTTTGTAATGTGAAAAGCTATGTCTGCCATACTCAGTATCTTTTTTCTTTTTTAAACTTTATTTAACATATGGCAGTTGCATACAGAGGTCTATACAGTTTGCACTACATGCTTAATCTATTTTCAATTCAAATACTAGTATATTCAATAACTATATCTGGCTCGTCATGTTACATGTGCAAGTCCATTTACAATGTTGTTTCAGCTTATACATTTTGGCTATTAGTTCTTCTCCTTGTGAGATTGGTATGGGGCCCATATATCTTTGGGCAGCGATGTTGCTGTTACAGTTTGTATGTAGCATTCTTCATTGTCATTCACATACGCCATTTCGGCATACCATTGTTTCAGTTTTGGCGCTTCTTTTGCCTTCCATTTTAACAGTATACATTTCTTTGCTAATAACAGCCAAGATTGAAAAGTCTGCGGGTTTTAATGTCGGTCTTGCCAATATCTCCCAAAAGGTACTTCAACGGGAGAGGCGTCAGTGGTATGTCTACCATTGTATATAGTGCTTGTGCGACGTGGTGCCAGTATTCCGCTATTGGGGGGCAATTCCAGAACATATGTATGGTGTCTGCTTTATCAGAGTTGCATTTCGGGCAGTGTTGCGTCTGTTGCAGGTTGAACTTGGTGATATGCATGGGGTATAATGGAGTCGATTCAGTACTTTGAATTGGATCAGCCGTAGCCGTGCATTGAGTGATACCTCCCTGGTCAGGCTACATATTTTCTCCCATTTGTGTTTGTCTATTGTTGTCCCTGTGTCTCTCTCCCATTTCTCCCTTAGAGTACTAGTCCGGGGCATGCCCTGGTGTAGCATGGAGTATAATCTTGCTAATAGTTTCCTTTTGTTATCAGTTTGTATTATAATTTCCATGTATTCGTTGGATTCGGGCTCCACTGGGTATGATGGCCATTTTCGTTTAACCGCTGCTCTCATGCTGTAGCATTGTAATCTTATCACTGGGTTGTGACCTAATTTACTTCTAAATTCATTCAATGTGACAAATCTGCCTTCAGGAAAGAGGTCGCCTAGTTTCATCACTCGGTCTGGGTCCAAAGCGTTTTGAATATCTACGTCCATAGTAGGGGAGGTCTTGTTTGCGCCATAACAGAATGTGTTTACTGTACGGGTTTGTGATCTGTAGCTTAGTCGATATCTGCCTCTATGCATCTATTGTGGTGCGATATGGATCAAAGGGGGAGGGGTCTAGTTTGTGTTCGCATAGGAGGTTGGTCGTTATGTCACATTGTGTGGCGTATTTGTTGTCCGAGCTATACCATAGGCCCACAGGCTAGGTTTGGGCACCCAGGTAGTACAGCTCAAAATCAGGGGCTGCCAGTCCCCCCTCCTATATGGTGCCGTGAGAGATTCCCATTTCGCTCTGGCATTTCTCCCTCCGCATACGAACCCCACTGATAGTTTCCAGAGTGTGTTAAAGAACTGTCTACCAAGCCATATTGTAATGGTGGTGAAGTAATATAGAAGTTTAGGTGTGACGATCATTTTCAGAATGGCTATCCTGCCTCTTAATGACAGCAGGGAGCGTACCCCATAGGTTAACTTTATTTATTTATTATTGAGATAATAATAGTGATTTTTTTCATACAGAAGTTTATGTGACAGTGCCATTATTACTCCCAGGTACTTTACTGTCCCCTCGGCCCATTTCATCCTGTACAGCTGCTTTGGCTTGGTTGTTTTATCCGTTAGCTGGAACAATTGTGATTTCAATGTGTTTACCTTATATCCTGAGTGTGTGGTGAACTTGCTTACTTCTGTGAGAATAGGTTCTATATGTGTTTCGGGGTGTTTTAAATATATTAAGGTATCGTCCGCATATTGCGATATTATCTGTGGGTCTCCCAGTATTCTTATTCCCCTGTGTCCAAGGAATTCTCGAATTCTGCTGGCAAAAGGTTCTATCGTTAGTGCAAAGAGCAGGGGAGAGAAGAGGCATCCCTGGCGTGTGCCCCCAGCTAATTTTATCTCGTTTGAGTGATTTCCATTGGTCCGTATCTTGGCTTTGGGGTTGCTATATAGTAGTTTAACACATTTTTTGAAACCCTCTCCCATTCCCATATGTTTGAGGACACCAAATAGGAAGTTCTGTGATACCGAAACAAAAGCTTTTTCAGCGTCAAGTACCATAGCCACAGCGGGCACATCCGGATTGATCTGTGCCATTGTGCCAAACAATCTTTTTAGATTTAGCGGAGTGGATCTACCCGGGATGAATCCCGACTGGTCCAGGTGCACCAGCATGGGCATGTGGGGTAGTAGTCTGTTGGCTAAGACCTTTGCGAAAATGTTTGCGTCCGAGTTTATCAGAGAAAGTGGGCATTATGAGGACATTTCATTGGGGGGGGTCTACCTGGTTTTGGTAGGACATTAATAATCGCTTCATTGAGAGAAGGGGGTAGTGAGCCTTCAGCGCAGGCTTCCTCCCATACCCTCAGTAGTTTAGGGGTGAGGATGTCCTTGTACACTTGGATAGTTCAATGCTAATGCCAACAGGCCCCGGGGCCTTGCTGGATGCCAGGGAGGTTATAGCTATTGCTACTTCCTCTTCAGTAATTGGGCTACACAACTTTTCGCAGGTTTCCCAGTCCAGTGTAGGTAATTTGGTATTTGCTAGGTATTCCTTCACTTCCTCAGCTGTCACTATATATCGGTGTTGGAATACAGTGCTTGATAATATTCCCTAAACATTTCATTAATTTCCTTGGGGTTGACAGTGGTAGAGCCGTTGGGTTTAGTGATCTCACTGATATGTTGTGTTTCACACTCCCACTTGACAATGCCCGCTAGTAGTCTATCGGGTCTGTCACCCTCCCCATATCGTCTAGCTTGTACTTTCTTGGCTATAAACAGGGTTTCTTGGTTTGCAACTCGCAGAATCTTAGTCTATTTCCTTTGTTTAGTCCTAATAATGCTCTATCATGTGTTTTCCCCTATTGGTTTTCTAGGTCCCGAAGGTCCTTCTCCGTTTCCCCCAGTTCCCTTCTGATAGTTTTTAGATTGCCTGCTGTTGACGCAATCATTATACTGCAAAACCATACTTTGAATGTTTCCCATAGCGTGGTGAATTTGTCAACTGAGTCCTCATTTTCTGTAAAGAATGGATCAATGTCAATTAGAAGCGTTTCTGCCAGGGATTCATCTAGTAATGCGGCCGGGGCCATCCTCCATATGCAAGTTGGTCTAAATGAGAGTGGTTGTCGTATTTCAAGTACTAAGGGTGAGTGGTCTGAGCATGTCCTTGATAACATTGTGGTTTCATGTATGCAGCCCACCCAGTTGTCAGATAGAAGCCACAAATCTATTCTAAAATGTGCATCATGAACAGTCGAATAATAGCAAAGGTCATGATCTGTTTGATGGCGAGGGAAGCGTTGGTAGTGTTTTTGTGCTTGGTGCTTGATCTGTCCATGGTCAGGTCAAGTCAAGTGTTGTGTTGAAGTCCCCCCCATATTATTGGGAAGTCAGTGTTCTGGCTTATTAACATTGCTATTTTGATATAAAATGTGGGGTCATCTGTGTTAGGGCCATACGTGTTTACCATGGTTATCGGTTTGTTGTTAATCGTACCTGACACCACAACGTATATGCCATCTGGGTCGGTATGTATCGCTCCGGCCTTGAAGTCGACGTTCTTGTGTATCAGTGTTATCACACCCCTCTCTTGTGACGTGTAATTTGTGTAGAATCTATTTTTCCCCCATCTCGGCGCCGTATGTTTGTGTATGAGTTCCAGTGCATGGGTTTCTTGTAACATTATGTTAGGTGTTTGCCGTTCTAAATAGGCTCAGGTCTTTCTCATTTTTATCGGATTGTTTAGGCCTTTCACATACCACAAAATCATCCTACGGTGCATCGCCATGTCGTGCTTCGATCTCATATACCATTATGTTGTCCCCGTTACACATTTCCACTGACTTTGTATTGAACCTAACCTGCATGCCATCCGACATAGATTTTCCAACTTTCCCCTCAAAAACCTCTCGGCTAGCCTTAGCCCGATCTATGTATACTTTAAACATTAACCTTCCCCTTCCCTCATTGTTGTTCCACCGCACTCCCTCACCATCAACCTCAACTCGATGATGTGCCATTTGGTAACTTTTGGATATACCCTGGGGGGGTTATGTTGGCTGCCTTAGCCATCCGTCATGCTCGACGTGCCCAGTGTCATATTTATCGATCACCGTCACTGTTATGTGTCAAGGGCGGGCGTAGTAGTATGGTCTTTTCAAGACGCAGTTCAGTCATTGTGGTCCATGTTATCCATTGCGTTGTTTCTCAGTGCATTTGGCTCCAGGCTAGGTCGTCGAGGAGGTATGGGTATTGATGCCTCAACCTGTGTCAGTGCCTGTGCAAGATTGTCAAAGAAGTGAGCTCTCCCCCTGTGTTGTATCCTTAATCTGGCGGGGAACATCAGAGAATATGGCATGTTTCGGGCTCGAAGCATACGTTTTACCGCATCATAGAACCTTCTTTGTGTTTGAACGCTAGTTGCAAAGTCTGGGTATATGTGTATAGTGTTAGATTCAAATTGTAGAGTGCCCTTCTCTCTCGTGAGCTGCAGAATTTTGTCTCTGTCCCTGTAGTTTAATAGGCAGGCAATTATTGTTCTTGGTGGAGCTCCCGGACGGGGGGTGGTGCAAGTGCTCGGTGTGCCCTCTCGACCAGGAATTGTGAGGATAGTTTGGAGGTGTCAAACATGTCTTTCAGGAGGTTCTCTACGAACTGTTCCATTGGGCCTTTACATGCCGCTTCAGGAATTCCAACCATTCGGAGGTGTTGCGCCTGGATCTTGATTCCAAATCTTTGCATTTATTTTTCATCTTCTTCAGTACAGTTTGCATAGCGCTTAGTGCTTGATCATGGCGTTGTAGGGTATCTGCGTTTGTGCTTATTCTTGTTTCCGCCTCCGTGATGCGCGCACTTTCTTTTTCTACCTTCGCTTTTAGGGATCCTATTGTGCCCATGATATCGTCCATCTTAACATTGATGGCTAGGAAGCCGTTTGCATTGTTTGTAATAGGTGGTCATCCCTGGAGTTTCCGTCGCCATCCTTGGCGGACGAAGGGCTAGGGGCGGAGAGTTAGCAGCCGCTGCCGGTCTGGGGCCAGTGAAAGAGTCCATTGGGCCCTTCTTTTCATTAGCACCTTTTGTCATGTTGTAGCCTTTATCGGAAGGTCTGATGTTGGTTTGCTTCTGCAGGTGTTACCTCAGGGGTCCGATTATTATCTGGCCCGCAATTGGGATTCAGTAAAATTGCTGTTGCTCAGTGCACCAGCTGCGGGCGGCGCGGCAGTCCTCGCCGTGGGCCAGTTATAGATGCTGCACACTGGTGCAGGGGCAGCTCCACGGCCCACTCGGGCGGTCTTTAGAGAGAGTGTATTGTGGTAGGGGCTGCGCCTTTTCCCTCCAAATATCTTCCCAGGGATATTTGTAGTCTGGTATCTTTGTTGCATAGTTGCCGGTATTTGCGCAGCACGGCTCGATCTCTCCGCCGGGAATACAAGCTCCTGGTCTGTTATTAAGATAGCCTGTCGCATATAGTGCAGATCATATCGATTGTATGGGCCATTGCTAGTTGTTTCAGCCTCTGGTGCAGTTTGCTGACTGAAGGTTCCAGTTCATTCTAAGCATTTTCCCTTCCAGTCTTTCCAGCCATCCTATATGATGTTCTGCAAGGAGTTCAAACCAGTATAACAACCCCGGTGTTATACTGATGGTGTATACAGGGAGTACCCCTTCAATGTTATTCCCTCCATATGTAGCTAGGTATCTTAATTGCCCCCCATTTCCTCAAAACATTCCCATGGGTGTAGTTCCTGTAAGCTGTTTGGGTGGGGGCTGTGCATATAGGGAAACCCACGTATGATATTCCTCCACACTTCCAAGTCTGGTGTCACCTGGCTTCCAGCCAAAAGATGATTTCCTCCTATTTCTCTTCCCCGGTATCATTACTCTGGTCTCGCTGGTATTTATGGCAAGGTGATTAGCGGTAGCGTAGCTCTGTAAGGCATCAATGAGCAGTTGAAGCTCAATCTGCATACTATCCATGAGGACTGTATCATCCGCATACATCAGCCACAGTGCTGGCATAGACCCAATTCTGGGTGGAAAATTACAGGTCGCTCTCAGGGCTTCATCTAGGTCAGAAACAGAGATTGTACAGCAATGGTGCTAAACCACAGCCCTGCTTATGTCCAATATTTACTTTTAATTCAGCTGAGGTGTCTCCATCTTGGTTTAATCGGATGAACACGGTAGTGTCTTGATATAATGCCATGATACACCATAGCAGGGAGGGATCAAGATGCCAGTTTCTAGGTTTTTTCTAAAGTAGAGGCCAGGAAATCGTATCAAATGCCCTAGAGAAGTCCACATAGCACAAATACAGACTCCTTCCTGTGGAAGTGATTTTGGTGGCGAAATATTGCAAAACGCAAGTGCTTAGTACTGTGCTATGGGATTTGCTAAATCCATGATATTTGTTTAATCAATGGTTTGTTTCAGCCCAATACTGGAACTTACCTAATAGTAAGGAAGCAAACATCTTCGAGCAGGAGTCCAGCATCACTAACAACCTGAAATTTGAAGGCTCTAGGCGATCGCCCTTCTTATGGATAGGAATCAAAACGGACTTCGTCCAGCTTTTTGGAAGAATGCTAGTGCGTATAGTTTCTTTGAAACCACACTCCAGAACCTGGGCCCAGTAATCCTGATTGGTTTTGTATACAGTGTTAGGAACGCCACCAGGGCCCGGGACTCTAGATAGGTGCATACGCTTAATAATCATCTTTATGTCCAGTGTATCAAATACCAGTTTCAATTTGCCATCTGCCGGTTTAATGAACGGCTCTGCCTGCAACTCGTCATCATAAAAAAGAGATTTAATGTAAGTCAACCATGTTATTTCTGCAATGGGGTTTAGTTTGTCCATTGCCTGGCCGGCCATACCTCTATGATAATGCGCCCAAAATGTCCCACTATCGTAAGTGTGCAGTAGTTTACACATAGCCTTCCAATTTGAACTCTGAAGGGAGTTCTTGTGCAGGTTTAACCAATTTCTGTTTGGTGGTGAGCAGAGTCAAAACAGCTCTCTGCTCTATGTTCGATACATTTAGATTTCTCTTTATAATAGCCCAGTCTCCATGTAGCTGTTTTTCCTTTCAAAAATGGCCACATCAAATGGGCCTCTTGTAGGGTGGTTCTTAGGCATCGTCCTACAATGGGGTTTCTCTGAGGCCAATAAGGGTGTCATTACTCTGTTCATATCCCAAACATAATAGGCCAGCAGTTTAGCCATCCACTCATAGCCCAGTAACACATGTGACTCCAATCTGTCTGTGTAAGCATTGGACCATAGGAGTCTGTTGCCCTGGCGATTACCACCGATTCCCTGGCACTCAAGCTTTTTCCTAAGTTTACCAGATTGTGGGTCCAACTCAATAAATTGTGATCACTAGGTGTATTTGAAACATAAGAGATTTCACTAAATGGGTACCAGAGTCCATGACTTATATACACATAGTCCAGGCAAGATTGAGTTTTCCCATTTGTCCAGGTTGTTTGTAATGGGGCACCCCCTCTCCCTTTGGTGTTTAAACAGATTAAATCATGGGCTGCCAAACAACTGTCCCAGCCTGCTGTTTTATGGGCTTTTATTTTGTTTTGGCTAGCTGTGTACAACTCATGGGCAATCTGTTCCCCATGATGTGATTCACATTCAATAGTTTCATTTAAGTCCACAGCCACTATTACGTGGCTGTCAGGGTGCAGTTCAAACCAATGGTGCAAGATAGTATACATTCTTTTCCTCAATATCTCTGTGATCTCCTTCCCGAGTGGATCATATAGATTTATAATGAATATTCTTGTATTCTCAAATTCAGGATAGTGTATGCTAATCGGCAGTATGTAAAAAGATGCAATGCCTGTAGGAAAAAGGGGTTAGTGAACATACAGATCTTGTGCCAATGGCTAGACCTCCCTTAGGCCGCCCCCTCGGGCAGCTTATAGCAGGCATACACAAGACGTTATAGCCATCAATAACAAAACTGTCCAGCAACCAAGTCTCTTGCAACAGAAAAACATTGCTCGACAGAAGCAAAGATAGGCCAACAGGGTTAGTCAGGAGGGAGTTAAAACCATGGGTTTTCCATGACAACCATTTAGCGCTCTTGGAGCTGACCGTCGTAGCAGGTCACAGCAGCATTTCTGGGATCCATTTGTCAACGGCCTTACGTATGTCCACCTTAAGCCTTGTCATCGGCAGAGTGGCCAGTAAGCCAGACCTTTCATTTGTTAGTTTTACAAAGGTAGCGGGCGCCCCTCTCTCGCAAGAACAGACATGATAACCTGTTCAGTGGTTATTAACCACTTGAGAGTTCGCAGCCACTGCTTTTACTCACTGTGCCTTTCACAGATGGGAAATATCCATTTGCACATCAGTCTTTGTCCTGCCCAGGGGCAGTCCAGCACCGAAATACAATGGCAATTCCAATCTGAACGAGAGTACCACCAGCAACCCCATACACGTGTTTCACCCTTGTTGGGGATCATCAGTGAGGTGAAGCTGATGCCTCTCTAAGCACAGTGAGAGGGAGACCACGTCTGGTTGCCCCCAGGAGACCTAGGGTTACCAATCCCAGGTTCCTTAACAAATAGTTTTACAAAGGTAGCGGGCGCCCCTCTCTCGCAAGAACAGACATGATAACCTGTTCAGTGGTTATTAACCACTTGAGAGTTCGCAGTCACTGCTTTTACTCACTGTGCCTTTCACAGATGGGAAATATCCATTTGCACATCAGTCTTTGTCCTGCCCAGGGGCAGTCCAGCACCGAAATACAATGGCAATTCCAATCTGAACGAGAGTACCACCAGCAACCCCATACACGTGTTTCACCCTTGTTGGGGATCATCAGTGAGGTGAAGCTGATGCCTCTCTAAGCACAGTGAGAGGGAGACCACGTCTGGTTGCCCCCAGGAGACCTAGGGTTACCAATCCCAGGTTCCTTAACAAATAGTTTTACAAAGGTAGCGGGCGCCCCTCTCTCGCAAGAACAGACATGATAACCTGTTCAGTGGTTATTAACCACTTGAGAGTTCGCAGCCACTGCTTTTACTCACTGTGCCTTTCACAGATGGGAAATATCCATTTGCACATCAGTCTTTGTCCTGCCCAGGGGCAGTCCAGCACCGAAATACAATGGCAATTCCAATCTGAACGAGAGTACCACCTGCAACCCCATACACGTGTTTCACCCTTGTTGGGGATCATCAGTGAGGTGAAGCTGATGCCTCTCTAAGCACAGTGAGAGGGAGACCACGTCTGGTTGCCCCCAGGAGACCTAGGGTTACCAATCCCAGGTTCCTTAACAAATAGTTTTACAAAGGTAGCGGGCGCCCCTCTCTCGCAAGAACAGACATGATAACCTGTTCAGTGGTTATTAACCACTTGAGAGTTTGCAGCCACTGCTTTTACTCACTGTGCCTTTCACAGATGGGAAATATCCATTTGCACATCAGTCTTTGTCCTGCCCAGGGGCAGTCCAGAACCGAAATACAATGGCAATTCCAATCTGAACGAGAGTACCACCAGCAACCCCATACACGTGTTTCACCCTTGTTGGGGATCATCAGTGAGGTGAAGCTGATGCCTCTCTAAGCACAGTGAGAGGGAGACCACGTCTGGTTGCCCCCAGGAGACCTAGGGTTACCAATCCCAGGTTCCTTAACAAATAGTTTTACAAAGGTAGCGGGCGCCCCTCTCTCGCAAGAACAGACATGATAACCTGTTCAGTGGTTATTAACCACTTGAGAGTTCGCAGCCACTGCTTTTACTCACTGTGCCTTTCACAGATGGGAAATATCCATTTGCACATCAGTCTTTGTCCTGCCCAGGGGCAGTCCAGCACCGAAATACAATGGCAATTCCAATCTGAACGAGAGTACCACCAGCAACCCCATACACGTGTTTCACCCTTGTTGGGGATCATCAGTGAGGTGAAGCTGATGCCTCTCTAAGCACAGTGAGAGGGAGACCACGTCTGGTTGCCCCCAGGAGACCTAGGGTTACCAATCCCAGGTTCCTTAACAAATAGTTTTACAAAGGTAGCGGGCGCCCCTCTCTCGCAAGAACAGACATGATAACCTGTTCAGTGGTTATTAACCACTTGAGAGTTCGCAGCCACTGCTTTTACTCACTGTGCCTTTCACAGATGGGAAATATCCATTTGCACATCAGTCTTTGTCCTGCCCAGGGGCAGTCCAGCACCGAAATACAATGGCAATTCCAATCTGAACGAGAGTACCACCAGCAACCCCATACACGTGTTTCACCCTTGTTGGGGATCATCAGTGAGGTGAAGCTGATGCCTCTCTAAGCACAGTGAGAGGGAGACCACGTCTGGTTGCCCCCAGGAGACCTAGGGTTACCAATCCCAGGTTCCTTAACAAATAGTTTTACAAAGGTAGCGGGCGCCCCTCTCTCGCAAGAACAGACATGATAACCTGTTCAGTGGTTATTAACCACTTGAGAGTTCGCAGCCACTGCTTTTACTCACTGTGCCTTTCACAGATGGGAAATATCCATTTGCACATCAGTCTTTGTCCTGCCCAGGGGCAGTCCAGCACCGAAATACAATGGCAATTCCAATCTGAACGAGAGTATCACCAGCAACCCCATACACGTGTTTCACCCTTGTTGGGGATCATCAGTGAGGTGAAGCTGATGCCTCTCTAAGCACAGTGAGAGGGAGACCACGTCTGGTTGCCCCCAGGAGACCTAGGGTTACCAATCCCAGGTTCCTTAACAAATAGTTTTACAAAGGTAGCGGGCGCCCCTCTCTCGCAAGAACAGACATGATAACCTGTTCAGTGGTTATTAACCACTTGAGAGTTCACAGCCACTGCTTTTACTCACTGTGCCTTTCACAGATGGGAAATATCCATTTGCACATCAGTCTTTGTCCTGCCCAGGGGCAGTCCAGCACCGAAATACAATGGCAATTCCAATCTGAACGAGAGTACCACCAGCAACCCCATACACGTGTTTCACCCTTGTTGGGGATCATCAGTGAGGTGAAGCTGATGCCTCTCTAAGAACAGTGAGAGGGAGACCACGTCTGGTTGCCCCCAGGAGACCTAGGGTTACCGATCCCAGGTTCCTTAACAAATAGTTTTACAAAGGTAGCGGGCGCCCCTCTCTCGCAAGAACAGACATGATAACCTGTTCAGTGGTTATTAACCACTTGAGAGTTCGCAGCCACTGCTTTTACTCACTGTGCCTTTCACAGATGGGAAATATCCATTTGCACATCAGTCTTTGTCCTGCCCAGGGGCAGTCCAGCACCGAAATACAATGGCAATTCCAATCTGAACGAGAGTACCACCAGCAACCCCATACACATGTTTCACCCTTGTTGGGGATCATCAGTGAGGTGAAGCTGATGCCTCTCTAAGCACAGTGAGAGGGAGACCACGTCTGGTTGCCCCCAGGAGACCTAGGGTTACCAATCCCAGGTTCCTTAACAAATAGTTTTACAAAGGTAGCGGGCGCCCCTCTCTCGCAAGAACAGACATGATAACCTGTTCAGTGGTTATTAACCACTTGAGAGTTCGCAGCCACTGCTTTTACTCACTGTGCCTTTCACAGATGGGAAATATCCATTTGCACATCAGTCTTTGTCCTGCCCAGGGGCAGTCCAGCACCGAAATACAATGGCAATTCCAATCTGAACGAGAGTACCACCAGCAACCCCATACACGTGTTTCACCCTTGTTGGGGATCATCAGTGAGGTGAAGCTGATGCCTCTCTAAGCACAGTGAGAGGGAGACCACGTCTGGTTGCCCCCAGGAGACCTAGGGTTACCAATCCCAGGTTCCTTAACAAATAGTTTTACAAAGGTAGCGGGCGCCCCTCTCTCGCAAGAACAGACATGATAACCTGTTCAGTGGTTATTAACCACTTGAGAGTTCGCAGCCACTGCTTTTACTCACTGTGCCTTTCACAGATGGGAAATATACATTTGCACATCAGTCTTTGTCCTGCCCAGGGGCAGTCCAGCACCAAAATACAATGGCAATTCCAATCTGAACGAGAGTACCACCAGCAACCCCATACACGTGTTTCACCCTTGTTGGGGATCATCAGTGAGGTGAAGCTGATGCCTCTCTAAGCACAGTGAGAGGGAGACCACGTCTGGTTGCCCCCAGGAGACCTAGGGTTACCAATCCCAGGTTCCTTAAAAAATATTTCGGTGCTGGACTGCCCCTGGGCAGGACAAAGACTGATGTGCAAATGGATATTTCCCATCTGTGAAAGGCACAGTGAGTAAAAGCAGTGGCTGCGAACTCTCAAGTGGTTAATAATGGGGTTGCTGGTGGTACTCTCGTTCAGATTGGAATTGCCATTGTATTTCGGTGCTGGACTGCCCCTGGGCAGGACAAAGACTGATATGCAAATGGACATTTCCCATCTGTGAAAGGCACAGTGAGTAAAAGCAGTGGCTGCGAACTCTCAAGTGGTTAATAACCACTGAACAGGTTATCATGTCTGTTCTTGCGAGAGAGGGGCGCCCGCTACCTTTGTAAAACTATTTTTTAAGGAACCTGGGATTGGTAACCCTAGGTCTCCTGGGGGCAACCAGACGTGGTCTCCCTCTCACTGTGCTTAGAGAGGCATCAGCTTCACCTCACTGATGATCCCCAACAAGGGTGAAACACGTGTATGGGGTTGCTGGTGGTACTCTCGTTCAGATTGGAATTGCCATTGTATTTCGGTGCTGGACTGCCCCTGGGCAGGACAAAGACTGATATGCAAATGGACATTTCCCATCTGTGAAAGGCACAGTGAGTAAAAGCAGTGGCTGCGAACTCTCAAGTGGTTAATAACCACTGAACAGGTTATCATGTCTGTTCTTGCGAGAGAGGGGCGCCCGCTACCTTTGTAAAACCTTTCATTTGTTAGGTTAGTTTTAGATTTGTTTGGTTGGGCGTCAGTATAATGGGCGGACCTTGGCTCGTCATTTCGTGGTCTGCTTTGCATACAGTGAGTGAAAACCCATTCTTTGGAGCGCTGTATAATAAGTGCTCAGTAGGGATATCACCGCTGAAGAGACAAGTTCAATTACAACCCAGTTTTTTGGGGGGGCGCTGTTGCGCGGCTTGCGAAATGGCCGCTGCCTGAGAGTGTTCCGGCAGAGGCTTGGGGGAATAACTCACAATTCAACATTTGGCTGTGCGGCTGGCCGTGTGGAGCTCAGAATCAGACGTTGGAGTGCCTGCCACATTTATCATAGTGATTTTGAGGCGCGGGGAGTCGTCGGACATTGTATTTTGGGGACTTCATTGCGGCGGCCTGTCCCCTCCTCCCCTCGGCGGCCGCCATTCCTGCCGGGGACGAAGATCCGCTGCACCAGGCCGGACTGACCGTGGGGTCAGTGCGCTTTCTCGGGCTTGGTCGGCCGCTGGGCTCCTGTGCTGTCCGCCTGGCTGCCCTTGGTGGGGGGCGGCTCCTTGGGGGCTGTGAGTGGGTGAGATCCTGCAGAGCGTGCATTGGCGTGCGTGCAGCCTGCCTCCGCTCCGGGTGGCCACACCGCGTTGAACAGACTTTGGCCGCCGTGGGCACCAGACTTCAGGGATCCCCAATCTTCTGGACGGCGGCAGCGGCCCCAGCCCAGCACTGGTCCTTACTGTGGAGGCGGACAGTGAGCGGGACACGGGGCAGGGGCGCCGCTGCCTCACAATTCTGCAGTGAGTCAGGGGGCAGGGGGGTTAGATAATGGCACATCCAGATCCCCCTTGTGGTTGAGGGCCCCCACGACTTGCCTGTCAACTCTTGCTTCCCGGACCTCCCCCTCTGAGCAGAACAATATGAAGTCTTCCACCTGTGGTGCTGGGGCTATTCATGGCCCTCTCAGTCTTCTTGTGGAGCTGGCTGATCCAGGACTTATGGGACAATGTTGTGAAGGGGGGTGCATGGGACCAAGCCTATTCCTCAAGATTTAATTTTAGGGCGCCACCTGGATAATAGCTTTCAGGCGGAAACAATCCAGCGATGTAAGCGGTGGGACGGCCTGTATCCTATTCTGGTGGCTCACTAATAGCGCCGAAGTGGCACCTCTGGTTTGGACATTCGGATTTCGCACTAACCGCCTGGTGCTCTGCGGACCTCTGTCTCCTGTCTTCCAGACTGCGACTGGACGGCGGTCTTGTGGTGGCTGCCGTGGGGGTGATGTTAGTGGCAGAGCGCCCCTATTCTCCACAGAGCCAGCTCAATGTCGGTGGCACCTGTCTGTCATGGCTGAGGCATACTAACTGCACACAGTGTGGCCGGTGTCCGGCTGATAAGGGCGAGCCCCCCTCGACCCCTGCATCACTGCCGGCTGCTTAGGATGTGGAGGACTTCATCATCTGGACTGGACTGCTTCTTGGTCGCTTCACTACATCTGGGCTTCACAGTCCTCTGCATGGGGTTTTGAGACCTCCCCCTCGCCTTTTCCATTTGCAGCCAATTCATAAATACTTTTAGGGGGCGCTTGAGATATGAGGAAGCAGAAAAAGCAGTCAAAGATGGATCAATATGCCTGCACCAACCCTCTACAGCAGGGAGACGGCCCTGGTTCCTCTCAGCTGGGCATTTCTACGCCTAATCAAACGCTACTGGCGCTTAAAGGCAGCACAGACAGTCTGGGTGCGAAAATAGATGCACTCACTTGTAAAGTGGATGTCTCAGCAATCCTAATTGACAAATTGTGTGGCAGGATGTCCGAGGCAGAGCAACGGATTGGGGCTGGGGAGGATAAGATTGCAGAATTACAGCGAGAGGTGGCCTCCATACAGCAAACGGTCAAAAAGGTGGTCGCCAAGAATGATGACCTGGAGGGTAGATCGAGAAGAAATAACATTAGGATTACTGGGATTGTGGAATCCACCCCAATAGACAACATGGAGGTGTTTGTGGAAAAGCTACTTAGAGAGATCCTAGATAACCCTCCGATCACAGACATGTTCACGGTAGAGCATGCTAATAGATCCTTGGCAGTTAGACCACCGCTGGGGGCCCCTGAAAGGGCTATAGTTGCCCGCATCTTTAAATATCGTGACCGAGACACGCTGCTTCGGGCATAGCTCTCAACCATTTGTCTCGCAAAGGCGGGTGAAATGACCCGATTTTTATTTTGGCGGGTGAGACGCCCATTGAAATGAATGGGCGTGCAGGAGGCTTGGCGGGTGAGGCAGCCCTTTGCAAGGCGGGTGACACCCACCAAAAGCGGGTGAGTTGAGAGCTACGGCTTCTGGCTGCACAGGCTAAAGGTTCCCTTGGATGGGGCTCAGCAACTATCAGACTGTTTCCGGATTTCAGTCAACAAGTACAAGAGTTATGGCAAAAAACACCCTAAGAAAGAAAAACGTACGGTACTCAATGATGTATCCGGCTAAACTCAGAGTGGAACACGAGGGAAAAACCATATTCTTCACGTCTTCGTACTCAGCGGAGAGGTTCGCCCTGGAGATCCTGGCCAAGGGAACATCGCCTGCCCACTCCCCTTAAACGTTCCTGAGGGGCTTGTAACCCATGTACACTTGTAGCCAGGTCCTGGGTCTCCAACTCTATGAACTCCTCACTCTCAGTCAGACATGGGTTAATTCCTTGGCACGAACAGTTGCATCAAGCCAAATAGTACATATGGTACCCGAGTGTCTCTCCATTGGGAGGCACAGCGGCCACCGGGTTCCCCCTTTGCCCAGCAGCGCTCTTTTGGGTTAAAGTGTTAGGTTCGTAGGTTGGGGGGTGGGTTTTAGTGGCCTGTAGGTTGTTGTTTCTGGCGTGGGTTGGGGGTGGATGGGATCAGTTGCAATTGTGTGGTTGTATTTGGGTTAAGGGGATGGGGTGGTTGGGTTTTCCCTTCTGGGTTTGAATTGCTCCATGTGCGTCTCGCTCTGGTAAGATACTCTCACAGTCTTAGACCAAATGATACCTCCACAGCATCGGTCCCTTTGAGTTATGCCAACCCAGCCATAAAGTGACTGTCTCAATGGGGCTGTGTGCCCCCGTTAACTCTTGACATAATTTTGCTTACATGGAATATCCGGGGCTTTACTAATGCTAAAAAGGCACGTCTTATTTCTAACTATGTGCGAAACCACCAGGTTAATGTCCTATGTATTCAAGGGACACATTTGGGGAAGGATCACAAGCTCCCTGCCCTGCCCGGTTGGGGTGTCCACAGGTCTGGGTCCTCCTATTCTACACACTCCCGAGGGGTTGCAATATACATACATCACTCCCTGGAATTTAAATTTCACAAGCAGGTGTCGGACGGTGAAGGGCGATTCATACTGGTGGCTGGGGAGATTGCGTCGTGGTCCGTCCTATTTATAAATGTTTATGGCCCTAATTATGACTCCCGATTTCTACCAAGCATGCTCGGAGCACCTGCGAACCTTCCCGGGATACGAGGTGGTTTAGGTGGGGGATTTTAACTTTGCCCTTTCCTCAGCATTGGATAGATCTACATCGGCCCAGAGGCCGCCTACCTGTGCAGCGCAAAAATGGCAATCCATTGCGTCAGATTATTCCCTATTCGATATTTGGCGATGGCATCACCCTGACGCTCGGGAATTCACGTTCCACTCTAGTGTGCATGGGAGCTCATACAGGATTGATTATATCTATATGTCTCTAGAGCTGGCCCGCATGGAAGAAAGGGCGGCAATTCACCACCGTACCCTTTCGGATCACTCCACAGTGCTAGTGAAAGTCAAGGGTCTTCCAACTCCTCCCAGGCAACTTTGATGGAGGTTTCGGGCTTGTGCTCTGGAAGACTTGGCGTTCCGAGAAGATCTGCGCCATGCCATCGCTGAATTCTTTCAGATGAATGTGGCATCCGTCTCTAACCCAGGGGTTGTATGGGAGGCTTTTAAGGTGTTCTTGCGGGGGTGGTGCAGATCACAGGAGGGGGGGTCCTGAAAAGTATTCGCAGAGCGATTGCTCTTAAAGAGAAAGAAATCAAACACATGGAGCTCCTTCAGGAGAGGGCAAATTCCCCCGCTCTTCAGGCCGACCTTGCGGCAGGGAGACAGGAGATTTGTTCTCTAATGGATGGGGAAGAGGGATTTTTGGCGACGAGATACAGGGACGGGGGGATCACCCGAGTAGAACCCTTGCCTGGGCTATTAGACAAGAGAGTCACTTGGAACCCATACTAGAGGTGGAAGGGAGAGCCCACCAGGGATGCGGTGAAGATAAACGAGATATTTCACCAATATTACGAGCAGCTGTATACTGCCCATAGCACTGCTGTGCACAATGACATTACCCAATATCTCGATAGGGTTTCGCTGGGCTGGCTTGACTCGGAGATTGGAATGCTCCTTAATGACCCCCCACAGAAGATGAACTTCGCAAGGTGATAAAGTCCCTCCCGAACGGTAAGGCCCCAGGTACAGACGGGATAACGGCTGAATTATACAATTCCTGGACTTGCTTATTCCTCATTTATGCAATATGTTCGAGGAAGCGGCATCCTCTGGGGTGCTTCTGGAATCCACCCGGACTGCTCTGGTCACGGTACTACTTAAACCTAACAAAGGACCTAAAAAGTGTTCATCTTACCGTCCTCTGTCATTAATAAATACTGACAATAAAATCTTCGAAGTTACTCGCAGATCGGCTCCATCCCCAAATGCCTGCTCTGATCCTCCCAGATCAGGCAGGATTTATTCTGTGACGTTCTACTCAGAATAATCTACGAAGACTATTCACCTTAATGCACAACGTGAACCTGAATGTCCCTATTGTGGTGACGGCATTGGATGCGGAGAAGGCGTTCGATTCGGTTGAATGCCCTTTTCTGTTCGAGGTACTCCGCCGCACAGGCATAGGTACCACGTTTCTCCAGTGGATCCGCCTTCTTTATTCAGCCCCACGAGCGCTGGTATACACAAATGGAATTCAATCCGCTCCCATTTATCCAACTCGAGGCACTAGGCAGGGTTGCCCCTTTTCTCCGCTCTTATTTGCCCTGTCCATTGAGCCGGTGGCGTGCGCCCTGAGAGAGTTTCACTCTCACTGCGGGGTCACAATACGCTCACATGCATCTATTGACTCCCTCTATGCGGATGACATGCTGTTATATATATAAAACACCCCCGGGCTAACCTGCGACCCGTGATGGAGGAGATATCTGCATTTGGTTCTTTGTCTGGCCTACAAATAAACTGGTCTAAATCCGAAGTGCTTCCGCTTTCACCTGGGGTTGCTCCACAAGACGTGGGTGAGGCCTTCGCTTTGAGTCCACAGGGAATTTGCTATCTGGGTATAAGAGTGTCCACTTCCCCCACTCGTATGAGGAGA